>NC_069082.1:88816256-91316256 GCF_025698485.1 Gossypium arboreum | reverse complement strand
GTAAACGTGAGAAAGAAAGAAAGAAAAAGAAAAGGGAAAATTTGAGGATTAAGGCCCTAAAGCTTGATTGGTAAGTTGTTTTAGCTCATTTTCTTGTGATTTTTATGTTTATGGATGCCTAACTCAAAGTTCTACATGTATGAAGTTAAAATGAAGAAAAATAGTGAATTTTTAGATGTTTATTAAGTTGATTAAATTGAGGATTATAGGTTAAAATGATAGAATTTTAAGTTAGAAGTGATTTGTTAAAGGAATTTTTAAATTAGGTTTAACTAGGGACTATGTTGTATAGAGCTCAAAATTTATGTTTTATGATGATTCTTTTTATGAGCTTGAAATTGTTAATGAGTTGATTAAATGAAAATATGATGATTTAGTTAAAAAAAAAAGATTAGTAATGGGAAAAGGACGAAATTGGAATTTTTGTAAAAGTTTGATAGAAAGTGAAAATGTGTTTAATGAATAAGTATATTGATGATTTTTAATTGTATGATTGTCCGTAGCTAACGTAGCACCGGATACGTCATCAAAGAAGGGAAAAGAGAAAGTGAACGAAGATATCGATTAAATTCGATAAATAGTGGTTTGTATTTCTATAAACCGAGCTTAATCGTTATTGCTATATTTGATAATTATATTGTATGAAAATGTGAATGAGGTAAGTATTCTTACCATATTGAAATGAATGTGATTTTGAATACCCTATTAACAGTGTCGGGCTAGTTGACATGTCATAGGAATTGGAAGTATTGGGATATTCCGACATTGAGTCATGAGACACTATGTGTCGACTACTGTTAAAGTTCCAGATTTGTTCCGATGAAGTACTTTGTGTACTATAATGTTAAAGTTCCAGATTTGTTCCGATGAAGTACTTTGTGTATTATAATGTTAAAGTTCCGGATTTGTTCCGATGAAGCACTATGTGTTTATCCCGGAGTGTGGGTTGGATCCGTGTATCCGTCAGTATCCGAGTTATGTTAATAAGGGTAAATAAAGTAAAGATTTTTAAAGTACTGATTGATTGACTGTTATTGAAATGATGATTGATATTGAATAATAGCAATAATGTGTTAGAATTACCCTGTTTTAAAGTTGATTAAGCTATTGTTTATAGAAATACCATTGAGAGTATTCTCAGTGTACGGTTTGTTTCCGTGTGCAGGCTAGGTACGAAAGTATAATGACTCAGCATAAAAGCCGATCCCCGAACTCAAATTGGTGAAGTTTCTATCTTTTTGGAAAATGGCATTGTACCTAGGATGTCTTTTGGTCATTTTGAAAGTACCTAAGTTGTTAAGTGATATTTTGGTATGTTTTGTAAATGTTACCAAAATCTTAAGTATGGTAGGTTTTTGATATGTTGTGAAAAGAAATAAGAGGAAGTGATGGTAAATATTGTAGAGAGAAGAAATGAAGATGTTATAAACTTAGTTATCGACATTTTATACTAAAATAGATTTGGACAGTAGCAGTAGTCCAACTTTGAAAATACACCAAAAATAGTAGAAAGTGAATTATATGATGAATAAAATATGTAATTGAAGCTTAATGAATCTATTTTTATATGGAAGAAACAAAATAGGTAAAAGAGTTGTATTTTATGAGATATTTACGTTTTGGTGAAACAGGGTTAGAGTAATTTCTGGATTCCCTGTTCTGACATATGGATTCCTTATTGAGTCTATTTTTAACTGAAACAAACGGCATAGTCATTGGATTTCTGTACAGAAAGAAATTTGATTCGTAGTGCACAGGGGTTAGAGTAGCCGAACCCTGAAACAGGGGAGACTTTTACTAATAAACTGTACTAATTGGCCTGACCAAAAATTCTAGAAAAAAATTAGTAAGTAGATATATGAGTCTAGTTTCAGGAAAAATTTACGGAATTAGATTTCGAGTTTTATAACTCGAGATATGATTTTTTTAGCGACCGTGATGCAGATGGATAGTTTACTACGAGAATTATTTAAGTACTAAAATAAGTTTAGTAATGTCTCATGCTCGACTCCGACGACGGTATCGGGTAAGGGGGTGTTACAACAACATTGGTAAGAGAGAGAGACCGATGAGTGAAAAGAGGAAAGTAAAATTATTTTTATGCATGGAAAGCTAGGTAAAATGACTTACCCTCCTTTGGGGGTAAGTTATTTTAAAGAAAAAAGCAAGACTTTTTACTTTAACATACAAAATATTTTCCTTAAGTCAAAAGATTTTATCTTTTCAAGCACCAGAAAACTTGTAAAATATTTTCTTAAGTTGAGGGTATGTTTGAATCACCACTCATAACTAAACTATTTTTTCATTATCAATTTTACATTAAGATATTATATTCGTTAAAATAATTTTAAGCAATGATAGATCTCCATGTCATATAAACATTAAAAAATGAATTTCTTTATTTTCTTTTACATTATTTCTTTTTTTCTCTTTATTCTTCTTTTATAATGTTTGTCAGTACAAGCAATCCTTTAAATTCGTCCTCTCAAGATTGAGACGCTAGTGATTAATTTTGTTTTTAAAATTCACTGAAAGCAACAAAGTTCTTCCATTGATTAAAATCAGTGTTATTAGATTGGTCAGTTGGACTAATTAGATCACGTACTAGTCGAGGTACTGGTCTAAAGATAGGGGTTGAACCAATTGACCTGTGAACCAATATAGAATAGTTGAACTAAGCTGCAAAAACTATTTGACCTGGTTTTGTCTTTTTTTTGTTTTTTTATCTTTATCTTTTGAATTTATTTATTTAATCGAAGCGGAAAATTAATTATTTTGGGAACTGATGGCCTAATTAGTTCAACTATTACTCTAATTCTGAAAACCTTGATAAAAAACATGAAACCCAAGTTACTTACACTTGTAAAAGAAAGCCCAAGATAAAAGGAAGAAGAAAGAAAGAAAAATTAATATATAAAGAAAATAGTACTTTTTGTCTTCTTCTTTTTTTTTTTCTTTTTTTTTGCAATAAGATAATTTTTTAATTGGTTATCTTCTTTAATAGACTTAACAATTTGACTAACCTAATAGATCTATCAGCCTGGGAAAAAAATAGTTTAGGTACAATTTAAGACAAAAAAAAATGTTTAAGTACCAAAATGAGAAAAATGACATGGTTTAGGTATCGATTTATAGGTTAAACCTTTTTATAAAACAAAACTTAATGGTTTAATGGTTGGACTAACTAAAATGCCAACTTGAGAAAAAAATCAATTTAGGTATTAATTTGTGATTTAAGTTAATATTGAATTTTATAAAAAATTATATTGAAATTAAATGAGACTTTGATCGAAATGTTCAAATCTCATTATAGATACTAGGCCTATAGAATGTTGAGAATTAGTTACTAGACTCGTTCCAGTAGATAACCAGAAAAATAAAAACCAATAATTTCACTATAGTAATATTTTATAAAAACATAAAAGGGTTACTATGCCATTTGGTACCTATATTTAGCTTTAATGTTCATTTTAGTGTCCAGGTTTTTTTTTTCCAATTTGGTACCTAAGTTGGCTTCAACGTTCAATTCGGTACTCAAACTAAACAATATCATGCAGGCCAATAAATATTTGACATGTGTACTCTAGTAAAAAAAAGAATTAATTCATGATTTAGCCCTTAAAGTATACCCATTTTCTTTCTTTGGTACCTAAACCTTTTTTTTTGTCCCAATTTAGTACCTAAAGTGTCAATTTCCTCTATTTTTGGTCTACTATGTAATGGATGTCAGAAAAAAAATTCGTTAGACATATTTGGCCAATGAAAAAGCACCATGTGGCATATTTTGGCCAATGAAAAATGTCACATGACACTTAGATTTATTTAGAATAAAAACATTAAATTTAAATTTAAATTTAAAATAAAAAAATTATAATATTAAATATTTAAATATTAAAAAACATTTTGGCTTTGACCGGCTGTTGACCGGTGTTGATCATCCATGTGGTGTTATTAGAACACGTCTCATGTCCTTTTTTAATTTTTAGTATTATATATATAGTCTTAAAATTTTAAAAATGATTTTTATAAAATTCTAAAATATATATTTTAAATTCTAAAATTCAAAATGATATATAAAAATTAAAAAATGTTCTAAAAATAAAATATATATTAAATTTTCAAGTAATTGAAAAAAAAGCTTGAAATTTATATAAAATTTTAGATTTCTATATTTTAAAATTATATAAAAATTTTATTTTTAAACTTTTTTTACATTTTGTAATAATATTATTAATTTCAACTAATTTCTTTTCGATTATCGTATTTTTAATAGTTTTTCTATACTTTATATATATATTCTAAATATTATATATTTTATTTTTATTTTATTTTTATATATTTTTTAATGTGTATATCCATTTAATAAACGAAAATATTTATTTTTAACATAAAGGTATCACGTGATACTTTGTGATTGGCTATAAATTTTTTCTTAATGTTTGTTTAAAATGAATTAAAAAATATAATGAAGGCATGCTTTAGATACCAAATTGAGAATTTTAGTGTATTTTAGGCACAAAATTGGGACAAAAAAAATTAGGTATCAAAGTGAGAAAATGAGTATACTTTAGAACAAGGGCAAAGCTAGGGGTTGGCATGGGCCCTGGCCCCGGCCCCCCTAAAATATAAATTTACTCTTTTGGTCCTTAAAATTTTTTAAAAATTTTAAATTAGTAAAGGTAAAATTACACTTTAGCCCCTCTAAAATTATAAAAATTTGATTTAATCCTTTACAAATTATAAAGATATAAACTATAAAAATTAAAATTTTATCCGATCCTCTAAATATTTATTTTAGCTTCACCCCTTTTAGAAGTCAAATTATAAATTAAGTCTAAAAAACTATAAATATTTAATTAATATAAAAAATTAAGTACTAAATTAAACATTGAGTTCAAGCTTAAGCTTAAGTACTTAAAGCTTAGGTATGAAATGAAACATTACTAAATTGAGATACTAAAAAAAAACAGAAACCAAATATAGATATAAAACAGTGTATCAACTCAATATAAGAAGACAAAATATTCTTATATTAATATTTGTTGTTAGTAATAGCATTTTAACTTAAATAATAATAAAATGAAATTTTATTATGACTGAAAATTTTGAGTTCTTTTAACCGCTGAACCCGCCATTTCATTCATGAACATTCCCGAGAGCACGGTGAAATTCTACATTTACACGTGTCAAGTTTCAATTGGACATAAGATGTGTTACCTTGCGAGATCGCCAACAGAAAATGCATCGATTTGAAAAGGTGACATTCTATCATTGGGTCGAACACTCTAGCACGGAACACGCCCCCTCTTATATAAATATACTACCCTTTCAACTCGTTTCTTCACTGAACACAAAAGCCAGAGGTTAAAAGTTTAAAATTTTCAATTTTCCCACTAAATTGCAGAGAATCAAAAGCAGCAATGGTGGCAAAAAACAAGGCGCTTTGGGTTTTATTTCTCTTTATGTCAGGTATATAGAAAGACTTTCTTCTCTTTGCTTAGCTAAAAATTCGTTTTCAATGGAGTTGCTCTGTTTTCCTAACTTCCTTTGTTTTTGTTGTCAAGCAGAATTCTTATTAGGAATTGCAGTAGCATCAAATGATTCCAAGGTAGGAACGGTGATTGGAATCGACCTGGGCACAACGTATTCATGTGTGGGAGTTTACAAGAATGGTCACGTTGAGATTATAGCCAATGATCAAGGGAATAGAATCACCCCCTCATGGGTTGCATTCACTGATTCAGAGCGTTTGATTGGAGAGGCCGCCAAGAATCAAGCGGCTCTCAATGCAGAACGCACCATCTTTGATGTTAAACGTCTCATTGGAAGAAAGTAAGTAATAAAAGCAAGGTTAAAGTAGTTTGATTATTATTTCAAGTTTCTCCATTTTTTGTGGAGATGAATTGAACTTTGGGTGTTTGGCTTTAATGGTAGATTCAACGACCCAGAGGTTCAAAGAGATATAAAGTTCTTGCCTTACAAGGTGGTCAATAAAGATGGGAAGCCATATATTCAAGTCAAGGTTAAAGGTGAGACTAAAGTTTTCAGCCTCGAGGAAATCAGTGCTATGGTTTTGACAAAAATGAAGGAAACAGCTGAAGCTTACTTGGGAAAGAAGATTAAGGATGCTGTTATTACTGTTCCTGGTATGATTAAAATCTCCTTGTTGTTTTGATCTTTTATTATATGAACTTTAGAACCATTTATTTACATGAAAATGGTTTAATGAATTCTGGGTTTTGATTTTTTGTAGCATATTTCAACGATGCACAAAGGCAGGCTA
Organism: Gossypium arboreum; assembly: GCF_025698485.1. NCBI lineage: Eukaryota > Viridiplantae > Streptophyta > Magnoliopsida > Malvales > Malvaceae > Gossypium > Gossypium arboreum. The sequence goes on along the minus strand of NC_069082.1, from coordinate 91,309,973 downwards.
CTAAAGATGCGGGCACCATTGCGGGGTTAAATGTGGCTCGGATCATCAATGAGCCTACTGCGGCGGCCATTGCGTATGGATTGGACAAGAAAGGTGGAGAGAAAAACATTTTGGTTTATGATCTTGGCGGTGGTACATTTGATGTTAGTATTTTAACTATTGATAATGGAGTTTTTGAAGTTCTTTCAACAAGTGGAGACACCCATTTGGGAGGGGAAGATTTTGATCATAGAGTAATGGATTATTTCATCAAGTTGATCAAGAGGAAATATAACAAAGATATCAGCAAGGATAACAAGGCTTTAGGGAAGCTTCGTCGGGAATGTGAAAGAGCAAAGAGAGCATTGAGCAGTCAACATCAAGTTAGAGTTGAGATTGAGTCATTGTTTGATGGGGTTGATTTTTCTGAGCCACTAACAAGGGCAAGATTCGAGGAGTTGAACATGGACTTGTTTAAGAAAACTCTAGGACCGGTGAAGAAGGCTTTGGAGGATGCAAATTTGAAGACGTCTGATATTAATGAAATTGTGCTTGTTGGAGGCAGCACTCGAATTCCGAAAGTTCAACAATTGTTGAAGGACTTATTTGATGGCAAAGAGCCCAACAAGGGTATCAATCCAGACGAGGCGGTAGCCTACGGTGCTGCGGTTCAGGGTGGAATTTTAAGCGGTGAAGGCGGCGAAGAAACCAAGGGTATTCTACGTTTTCATTGATTTTGCATGAAATTGTCTTGGCTTCGAAATCTTAACAAGATTTCCTCTCTGTTTTATTTTTTTGGTTGATTTTGCAGACATTCTTCTTCTTGATGTTGCTCCCTTGAGTCTCGGCATTGAAACAGTAGGTGGTGTGATGACTAAGTTGATCCCAAGGAACACTGTTATCCCAACTAAGAAATCGCAGGTTTTCACCACATATCAAGACCAGCAATCCACAGTTTCCATCAAGGTAAACCAATCAATGGCAATGGCGAACGCATCTTGTGTTTTGAAGAATGATTTGATAAGTGATAACTGAAGCTAGTTGCTTTTACAAAATTCCAGGTCTATGAAGGAGAAAGAAGCTTGACAAAAGATTGTCGAGAACTCGGAAGGTTTGATCTAACAGGCATTCCACCTGCTCCAAGGTGAGTTTCATATTCCTAATATGACCATTGCATTTTTTTTTTCAGGTTCGCATATTAACAAATTGTTTCTACTACTAAACCATTGCAGGGGTGTTCCCCAAATAGAAGTGACCTTTGAGGTTGATGCCAATGGCATCCTCCATGTGACAGCAGAGGACAAAGCAGCAAAGAAAGCGCAATCGATCACCATAACCAACGACAAGGGGCGTCTCAGCCAGGAAGAGATCGATAGGATGGTGAAGGAAGCGGAGGAATTTGCGGAAGAGGACAAGAAAGTGAGGGAAAAGATAGATTCCAGGAACAAGCTTGAGACATACATATACAACATGAGGAGTAGCATTGATGACAAGGACAAGCTTGCAGACAAGATTGATTCTGATGAGAAAGAGAAGATTGAGAACACCTTGAGAGAAGCACTTGAATGGTTAGATGATAATCAAAATGGAGAGAAGGAAGATTTCGATGAGAAGCTTAAGGAAGTGGAGGCAGTGTGTAATCCAATCATAAAACAAGTTTATGAAAAAAGTGGTGGAAGTTCGGCAAATGATGATGAACCCACTGATGAGTTGTGAAATTAGGATTTACATCCATTTCTTTCACTTTCTTGCGCTTTACAATATGTAGTCATGAAGTGAAACTCTTATATGTAGCAGAACTTTCCATGCATTCTTTATCAAGATTCAGATATGCTTTTCCAATGTATTCCTATTTTTTGAAAACCTAAAAATATCTAATTATTTGAAAAAAAAACTCAATTTTTTTAAATATAGTTAAGTAGGATATATACACTCAATATTCAAAATTTACATTAAAATTTGAGTTACATATCAATCTATCAAAAGCTTACTCGTCATTGGAAATTGAGAGAGATGCGGAATATAGTATTTTTCTTAATTATTAATGATGAACAATAAAAACGATAAAAAGATTTTAACAAAGGGCGCATCTAGTGTAGTGGTATCATAGTACCCTCCCACGGTACTGACCGGGGTTCGATTCCCCGGATGCGCATTTATTTGGAGTTCTATTTTGTTCGAAGTATTTTTGATAAATTAATATTATAACGTTTTTGGTGTTGTGTGGCCTGGAGTCATCAATTCAATTTGAAAATGAATTTTATTTTTTATAAAGTCATAATATTAATATGAGAAAGTTTTTTGTTCTTTTATGTTTTATATAAAATATCTATATAATAAAATTTAAATTTAAGACTTCATAACTTTTGATTTTATCATTTTAACTAAAATTTTATTTATTTTTATATAAATTATTTTTTTAAATTTTCTTTTTACCAATTTGACAATTCCATCTACCATATATAGTGGGAAAATGTCATGAAAGCTAAGTGCCTAATATATTTTGAAAATTTATTTAAGATTTAGTATTATTTAAAGTAAATTACGTTCAAGATTATTGTAAAATAGAGTTTGTGACATTTTAATTTTTCAAAGTAAAATAAGAAAAAATATTTTAGTATGATAAATTTGAATAATTAATTAACTTATTTAGGTCTCAAAATATTATTTTAGAAAAAATTAAAATTTTAACTTTCCTTTATATTCTTTAAATCTTTTTAATTTTTATAATTTTTACAAAATATAATTTTGGAATTTTTATAAATATTTTGAAATTTAAATATTAATTTTGGTAATTTTTGTTGTGAGAGAGACTAATTTGTTCATTTTCAAAATTGATAAGGATTAAAGGAGTATTTACATCGATTTGTTGTTCGAATTATTTGAGTTGTTCAAATTACTTGAGTTATTTAAATTATAAAATTTAGCTCGACTTGAACTCGAAACTCAAATTACTTATTCAAGTTAACTTGAAAAAATTGAATAATTCGATTCGATTAACTCAAAAATCAATCTTTTTTTCCAATTTTTTCGAATCGAATCGAGTTTGACTCACCTTTACTCAAAAACATGTTTTAAATGTGTTTTAATTTATCTAAATGCTTTTGAGTCAATCAAAAATGTTTTAAAGTGTTTTAAACTTATTTTATTACAAGTTTGGGACATAGTATCAATACTCTGACCTAATTGTATTGTTACAACTAAGTTAGTAAGAAAAACTGTTAAACTCTGGGGACTTCTACCCATACATCATATGCGATGTCTTGATACAAACCTATTTCTGCCTATACATCTTGTGAGTTTTATTGATACTAGTTTTTCTGCAATGCTTCCAACAAGTAGAAATTATTCCCAAAGGTTATGAATGATCACAAACTTTTCCCTTGTTACATATACACATCAAGAACACTTCAAGATGCAAGAGATGTGTTGAACTAACATTGATAATGTTAATATAGAATGATTGCAAAGCAATAAGAAAAAGAAAACACACAAATTTTACATGGAAAACTCTTTCGAGAAAAACCACGAGCAGAGGAGAAGAAAATTCACTAATGTTGAATTTGAATGATACAAGAGGAGTTTAGGCTACATCTATTTATAGGTTGAAAAAACCTTATTCTAATCAATGTCAAATAGATAAAGTGTAGTAAGATTAAAAACCTTATTCTAATTGTAACAGCCCAATTTTGCCCTTAGTCAGAACAGTGGTTTTGAGACCACAAATTCGAGGCCAAAAATTTATTTTTATTATTATTTTGGTGTCATAGTATGATTATATAAGTACATGAAAATTTTGGTGAGTTAATTTTAGCGTTTGTGAGCTTAATTTGCAAAAAAGGACCAAATCGCATAAAGGGTAAAAGTTTTGTTTTATTAGTTAAAGGTGTAAAATTGCTGGAGAACCATAATTTGAGGGGTTTAAAGAGTAAATAGACCCTTTAGAAGCTGATGGCTGGCCATAGGGGACAAGAAAATCAAATGATCAAATGGGTAGGTGACTTAATGTATAATAAAATATTACCCTAGTGACTAGCCATCATCTTTTTCATTTTTCCTTTCTCCTCCACCGAAATTTTCAGCAAAATGAGGTTTTTGGAATCTTGAAATTTCAGAAACTTATCACCTTTGAAAGTAAGTGATTTTCATATTCATTGTTGATGATTTTTGTATTTTTAAGACCCTTGTAGCATGAGCTTTCCATTAAAGGGACTATTTTGCAAAATGGTTGATAGTCTAGGGATTTTCCATGAAATAATTTATGATGCTTGCTGAGTTTTTATGGAAGAAAATGAACCTTGGTTGTTAAGTAAACAATTTTTGTGAAAGGATTTTTCATTAAAACCCCTAATAGGGCCATTTTGTAAGGTTTGTAAAATAAGTGGTAATTATTTGAAAGGTGTGAAATTATGCGTTGCCATAAGCATGAAATAGGTTCGGCTAGGCTTGGTTGATATGAATATTTGATTGAAATCGATTTATGAGCCTAAGAGCAAAATCGTAATTTTTGTAAAGTCTAAGGGCAAAATGGTCAATTTGCCAAATTATGAATTTTGGAGTGTATTAATTATTATGCTGATTAAATTAGTGAAATTTTTCGTTTTAGATCAAGAAAGACGCAATCCGGGCTTAGACCGGGGGAAGACCAAGCTAGTTGAATAACTCGACCTAGTCACCTACTTTTGTATACCGAGGTAAGTTGTACGTAAATAATGCAAATTAAATGTTATCATGTATTATACAATTAGTTTGGCATGAATTGCTGAGTTGTGTTGGGAATGTGAATTATGAGAATTAATGTAATAAAGACTGTCGGTTGAACATTAGGAATAGATTTGGATATTCATGCCATGACATTGGGTGATATGTGTGCTAGTGTAAGACATGTCTGGGACATGCATTAGCATTAAGACGAAAGTTAGTGTAAGACATGTTTGGGACATGCATCAGCCTCGAGAAATACAAGTTAGTGTAAGACCTGTCTGGGACATGGCGTCAGCTTATTGTGTGTCAGTGTAAGACCTATTTGGGACATGGCATCGACACCGATAGATGAGAGCCAGTGTAAGAAATGTCTGGGACACGGCATCGGCCTCGATATATAAAAGTTAGTATAAGACCTGTCTGGGATATGGAATCGACACCGATAGATGAGAGCCAGTGTAAGACCTATCTAGGACACGGCATCGGCCTCGATATATGAAAGTCAGTGTAAAACCTGTCTGGGACATGTCATCAACTTTGATGTGCTAGCAAGTGTAAGACCATGTCTGGGACATGGCGTCGGTGTCTTATCCCATGTTTGGGGATATTGAATATCCCGTAGTATTCCAAATGGTTCAACAGGAGATTTATGGTTTGTATCAAAATGAGAGAACTTATGACCATGTGGTGAGTGGTACAGGTACCTAAATGAGAATTACGAAATACGAGCTTCATTTAAGTTGTATGTTTAGTAAGGAAGGAAAGTGAGTAAGTTATGCTTATGACCATTTGTGTATGTTATATGAAGTATGAAATGTGAATTCAATCAACATCGTATGCTTGGTGAGGGATGAATATGAACAGATAATATTTATGAATCCTCACTTTTGAGTGCAAAAATTGAATTATTGGGAGTATGATCCCTTATGGTAACTAGTAGTTATTTCATTATTTACATGCGACTTACTAAGTTTTATGCTTACCTCTTTTCCTTTCCATTTCCTTGTAGTGCCGCCAAATTAGCCCATGGATCAGTTACCGTCAGAGGCCTCGTTCACACTATCATTTGAAGCTTGGTATAGTTAGTTCCTTTATTTTGAATATGTCATGTATAGGACTTTATCTTTTGAGTTTTGTGTCTTTGTTATTTGGCCGAATGTGTTGGCTTGGGATGAAACCCTTCATTTTGTATAAGGCCACAAATTATGGTTAATTTTTGCAATTGATGATGTTTCATGGATGGGCAAATTGCATGAATGAATAAGTGCATGCTTGGATTGTTATAGTGTAATGAGGGTTGTTTTTAATTATCATGTTGTGGTTGAATTGGCCTTATGTTGAAGCATGGAATTGGTAATATTGATGTGGTATAAGTTAGTGCAAGTAAGGGTGGTAAAAAGGCTTGGTAGATAGCCTTATTTTTGTCCACAAGGGTAGACGCACGGGCGTGTGTCTAGGCCGTACGGGGCACACGGTCAGCCCCATGGGCGTGTTGTCCGGCCATGTGTCCCCTGGACCTTGAATTTGCAAGTCAGTATGCATGGTAGTAAACACATGGGCAGAGACACGGCCGTGTGTCTCAGCCGTGTGGAGAACACGGCCTCTGGCGACAGGCGTTTGTTGCCGACGTCAGAAACAGAATGTCAAGATTTTTACACACGGCATAGACACTGGCGTGTGCCTGGTCGTGTAAAAACCCCTGTAGGTTTGAATTTAGAATTAAATTCACACGGGTTAGAGGCACGAGCGTGTCCCATTGTGCTTAGGCCGTGTGAACCACACTGGCCTTCAACACGGCCAGGTCAAAATGGCCACACAGGCGTGTGCCCCTATTTCAAGTGACATAATTCAAAGTTTTCAAAGATGTTCTGATTAATCCTGTGTAATACCCTGAAAATTTCTATAGTAAGATATTATCCTTGATATAGAAAAATAAGGAAATAAGTGACAAAAAAGGGAAGTTTTGAGTTATGACAACGTTGGGAAGTAAATTATGATATCTTGATTCAGGAAAGGACTAAATTGTAAAAGTGTGAAAAGTTTTATTGCCTAAGAGTAAATACTCAAAACTTGAGGGGTTAAAGTGTAAATATAAAAAATTTGAAAGTTGAAGGGCCAATAGTAAATATTTTAAGGGTGGAATGATCTAGAAACTAAGGAAAATAGATGAATTATGATCAAATTGAATAGATGAAGAATTATAAGGGACTAAGTTGTAATTTTACCAAACTAAATGATGACTCAATGATGGAATTTTAAAAGATAATAAAGGGCAAGATGGTCAATTGGGAGAGAGAGAAATCTAGAAAGTAATGATGATGTTCATGATATTTTATAATTATTTAATTAAGATAAATATTATTTTAATATTTTAATGAGATATTTTATTTTTTATTATTTATTATTATTTTTATTAATTTATTTAATATATAAGGAAGGAAAGATGAAGAATTTCTATCATCTTTCCATCCATGCAATTCATGTTAGAAGAAAAGAGAAGAAAGAAAGTTTTCTTTTATTTACAATTTGGTCATTCCACCAAAAATCTACCATTTTTACTTAGAAATCAAAAGAATTTTCATAACTATCAAGAGATAAAGATGACAAGGAGACTATGAGGAGCTAGAATATCAAGTTAGATTCAAGAAATAGAAGCTGGAGGAGAGAGAAAATCAAGTTAAAGATTGAAATCAATGAGACGAGGTAAGAATATCAAGATTTCAATATATTTTTAAGTTTGATACTATTGAAAAAGCATGGAAATGATGTTAATGTAGAGTTTTCTTATATAAGGTTTTATGTTCTTGATATGCTAGTGAAGAGAAAGTAACGAGAGATAGTGTAGAGAAAGAAAATAAGGGTGTTATAAACATAGTAAATGAATATCTTGCACTAAAATAGTTTTGGACAGCAGCAGTAGGCTAACTTTGAAAACTCACCATAAATTGTGGAAATCGAATTAGAGGATGAAAAAATATGGAATTAAATATTATTGAGTCAAATTTCTTATAGAAGAAACAATGTAAGCAATGGAATTGTGAATTATGAGATATAATAAATTTTGTGAGACAAGGTCAGAATGATTTCGGATTCCCCTGTTCTGACTTTGGAAAATCATAAAAAATTGGAGAAAAATAATTAAGGGCTTAAATTTATAAGCTTAAAATACTTAATGAGTATATTTTCAATATAAATAATCGGGAACATCATCCTAATCTCGTAGAGGGAGATAATTAATTCTTAGCGAAGAAGGGTCAGAACTGTCAGACAGTAGAACAGGGGTAACTTTAAAGAATAAACTGTACTTATTGGCTGAATCAAAAATTCTGAAAATTTTATGGTAGAAATATATGTGAGTCTAGTTTCAGGGAAAATTATCAGATCTTAATTTTGAGTTCTATATCTTAAGATAAAAATAATTTAGTGACTATGATACAAATGGACAGCTTTGAATATACATATAAGTAAATAGTGAAATTATAGATAATGTTGCTTATAAGTATGTTATGTTATGTACACAATGGATGTGGAATGGAGAGGAGGGGGAGGAAAATATATATGAATATTCAGCTAGTATGGTTAATTTGCATGTTTTAGGCTCAATGACTAAATTGAATAAAAGTAAATCTTTAGGGGGCAATTTTGTAAAAATTTCAAAAATGACCAAATTGAAGGGAATGAATTTTTTTATTATCTAAATTAATAAATTGAATTAAATTATTAATTTAAGATCGGGTGAAAATTGAAAAAATGGTAAATTACCAAAATGCCCCTAAATCTTGGTATTTCTGCAATTTAGTCAAGTAGGTTCGTATAACTTGAATGAGCATGTGAATATGCCAATTTAAATATTGTATTGTATTTTATATGATGTTTGAATTGAATATATGAAATGTACGGATGTTGAAATGAAAGAAATAATATATGTTCTGAAACTACTTGAACGGGATAAAATCTGTTTGAATGGTTACGGATGGATATAGGTGATTTCCCAAATGAAAGAGTTCCTGCATGTGTTGTAGAAATAGATAACCCGGACGGTTAATCTGACAAAATCCTTCTCGAGAATATAAAGTGGATAGGATTTGTTCCTGATTCACTATAATACCTTAAAGTGGATAGGATTTGTTCCTGATTCACTATGGTAATTTAAAGTGAATAGGATTTATTCCTGATTCACTACGGTAACTTAAGGCGGATAGGATTTGACCTGAAAAGGGTAATCCTGATTCGATACGTTACATGAGTTATGATTCATTATGGTAACCTAAGGTGGATAGGATTTAACCTGAAAAGGTAATCCTGATTCACTACAGTTACATGATATGTGACTCGAGAGAGTGCTTGATGATTAAACATCCTAAGGGTTATTTCTGAATATGAATTGATGGAATGTGGAAATGTACGCTTTGAGTGTATTATTGAAAAATCCATCGGAACTCCAATGATTCAACGAATAGAATATTTGATATGATATGAGAATTATAATATGAAAAGGATGTTACATGAAACATAAAAATGAGTACTAAATGATATAAATTAATTGAAATTATTCTAAAAATTTCGGTAATGCCTCGTATCCTATCCTAGTCTCGGGTACGGGTACGTGGTGTTACATCCCGGATCGTTTCCAAAGTGTGATTTGGGCCTTGTAGGCCCATATTAAGAATTTCTAGATTAAGAGTGAAAAGTTTTAAATTTGATCTAGTTTTTATGACCCGAAAATGATTGTCTGCATGTGTTTAAGTCAAGTAATACCTCGTGCCCAGTCCCATCCACGGACTTGGGTAAGGGGTGTTACACTAATCATTGTAAAATAAAAGAAGTATAGTTCTATATGGATTTTATTTTATTTTATCACAGTGTTTTATTTTAACAAGTATTCGAGTCACTCAACTTTAATAAGATGAACATCCAAACATAGAAATTGTAACACCCCTTACCCGTATCCGAAGCCGAAATAGGGTTCGAGGCATTACCGGACTTATATTTTAATATTCACTCACATTCAAAAGATAAATCTTGCATACAATTTAAAATTTTCACACACTCATTCATACCATGAAGACATATTTCTCAAAAATAAGCTTATACCATGCTTGAATATACACAAACATTAACATCATTAACAAGCCATTCTCGCATGGCTATAGATACAAATCAAAATAAACCACATTGAATTTAGCCTATACATGCCACATAACCAAAAACTTAAGGCTTTTAATTACCGAAGTGATAACTAGATAGTGTGATGTGGTCTCCAACGACTTCCAACCCGAGCAACTCTCCGAAACTCTATGAACATAGGAAAAACACACAAAGTAAGCTTAGAAAGCTTAGTAAGTCATAAGCAAATAAATCATTTCAATAATATTTACAAATCATTATCATTAAACCAAATTTAACAAACATCAATCACTTATACAATCTTGTACTCGTAAATTCATATAACCACATTAAGTAGCTTCTCTTATCTTATTTATCAATGAATATATATATATATATATATATCACGTTTTTACATTCGAAAGACAACCGTTAACTCAATCATATAAATCAAGTTTGCACATAATCATTACATGAATAACCAAAACATGTAATGGTTCACTAACCACTTCATATATAACTTATCCACTTGGCTACATTTCAATTTCATATATATAGAGAGCACATATTCACATTTCATTTTCTTATAAATCACATATTATCTTACACATATATATTACTTTCCATTTCCCAAAACCATGTTTCTCATTTCATAATTCCCATGATCAAAACATAGGACCACAATTCGCATATCAAACACATCATTTGATGTCATATATTTCACATATTATCACTTGAAACATAATCACCTTTCATTTCTGAATTTCATAATCGAAACACACGTACCTGAATTATATATCCATAGATCATAATCATATTCACTTTCATTACTCAATTTAATAAACATTGCAACATACCTGAATCGGATGCACATTTATATATTCATTTACTTTTCAGAATACCAGTTGAACCATTCGGAAACAAAGAGGATACTCGGATATCTCTGGAAGCTCGTACAATTAATTTAAGTCACATACTTTCATATAATGACAGACATCGACCGAATAGGTCATGCTCTTATTCGTAGATATAGTAATCATTCACACATATATATCGTTCTTTGATACTAATAATTCACCTTAAAAATCAATTCACATGCGAGTACATAATATGTACCTGACTATCATAATGTATCATACATAATCAATAGTAGTTTACCTCGAACTTTCGAATTCATAATCTTACATGAATCATTTGGCGTTAAGCTGCTAGGTTTAAAACACGAATCCAATCACCAAAGACAAAACTCGGGACTTTAAGCTCGAATATAATACCAGCACTAAGCTCATGGATTTAACCGGATATAATACCAACACGAAGCTCATGGATAAAACCGGATATAATACCAAAGACGAAGCTCGGGATAAAACCGGATATAATACCAGCACTAAACCTTCGGGATTTAACCCGGATATACATCAAATATCATGCATATTTAATCATATATTAACACATCTCATTCAACATATCACATTAGTAGTCATTTGCTACATTCGGATACAAGCTCCATATGAACATCATCATTTACATTTCGGTTCAAAAGTCATACATAAATATCACATATCCATTTCACCATTCAAGCTTAATCCATAGTGGCCATTCAACTATATGTCATATACATAAATTATTTATCACACAACTTAATTCAAGTAGAACCAAAAGGTCACAATCCATATAATGTATACATATCAAGGCATCATCAATTATATACTAAAGGTGACTACTTAAAACTTACCACGGACGAAGACGAACGAACCGGGGCGGCTATTTGAAAATTTTAGTTTTTTTTTCTTCCGATCCAATTCTGATTTCCTCTTTTCTTGATCTAAATTAATATAAATTAAACTTATTTAATCTCACATATACTCAAATTCACCCAAAAACACATAAAAAGGGCAATTTGCACATTAGCCCCTAATATTTCACATTTTCACAAATTAGTCCCTATTTCCAAATAGCACAAAATACACAAAATCTTATCAAACCCGTGTTAGACCGAATTTACCTTAGGCCTTAGTAGCCCATTTATTCAATTTATTTCACACTCGGAACAAATTCTCCAAAGCTCAATTTAATCGGTAACATATATATATATATATATATATATTTACAACTTGATTCAGCACATATAATGCACATACATTAATACATCCAAACATGAAATATTAGCAACCATTACTGAATGGTCAAGTTATTCCACACGGATTATTAGACAAAAATATAAAAGTACATACAAGCATTACCAAATGACCGAATCTCCATTGTATTTAAAAATAATTCATGCACCACTCATTTAACTATTAATAGTAATTTACTAAGTACCAATGCCGAATAGAAATGTGTCAAGTTCACATGCTATGAATCAGTGTAACGCCCCAATTTTCGGGAATTCTGTGAATGTTGGCATAGGTTTAACTATGTTAGTGGGCCTCTAGAAGGCCCAAGCTTAAGATAGAACCCGACAATTTTAGTTAATTTTTGTTCTATAAGAAAAATGGGGTGAAATTATGAAATAGATCCTATGTGAAAATGTTTAAAAATGCTATAGGCTAAATTGAAGTGGCCAAATAAATAGGAGTGCAAAATAGGAGGATTTGCATGACAAACCTCCCATTTTACATGAAGTGGCCAGCCATCATGTTGTTGTAGACAAAATGTGCACTTGATATCCATAATTTATGGTACAAATTGATACAAATTGATAATGGGTTAGGTAAATGTTCCATGATAATGGGTTACGTAAATGTTCCATGATAATGAGTTAGGTAAATGTTCCATGATAATGGGTTATGTAAATGTTCCATGATTGGAATTTCATGTCTTTTGTATTAAAGAATTAAATGGATGAAATATGAAATTTTATTAAAAGAAAAAGGGGTGACAAGAAAAGTTTTGTCCATCTTTGTTCATCATAGCCTAAAGTTAGAAAAGAGAAAGGAGAGGAGAAATCTCTTGAATGTTCGGTCACTTGGGGAAGAAAATTGAAGGTAAGTTCATGGTAGTTTGCTTCTATCTTGATGTTCATGAGTTCTTCTTGATTCTACCTTAACTCTTGAAGCATATTTTGGTTTTTGGTTGTGTTGTGAGCATTTGGTCATGAATTAAAATGAAGGAAATGGTTGTTTTTTCATGTTCTTTTGATGAAAAATGGAAGATATGTGAAGTTGAGCCAAACAAATGAGCATGCATGTGCTTAGATGCTAAGGGGAAAAATCGGCTAATATGTTGTGCTTTAAAATGATGAAATGGAGATTATACTTAAGTAAAATCATAGATATGTGATGATTGATTGGTGATATACATGTTTAAAAAAAAACATGCATCCAAGTTATGTGTGAAAGAGTGATTTGGTAATAAATCTGATTAGGACAGCAGCAGTAACGTGACTTTGGAAAATCACCATAAATTGTGGGAGATGAGTTAGAAGCTGCATAAATTATGTAATTAAAGCTTAATGCGTCTAGTTTCAAATGGAATAAACGAGAACATATTTTGAATTCTGTACAATGAGAAATTTGATTCGTAATGAAGAGTGGTCAGATTAGTCAAACAGTGAAACATGGGAAACTTTAAGAAAAATCTGGTATTGATTGGCTAAACCAAAAATTCTGCAAATTTTATGGATATAAGATATATGAGTCTATTTTCAGGGAAAATTAACGGCACTTGATTTGGAGTTTCGTAGCTCCAGTTATAAATGATTTAGTGACTGTTGCTCAGGAAGACAGCTTGCAGTGAAATTATGATTATGTGGTAAACATTGACAAAAATTTGTTAATGAGTTGCTTATTGATTTCTTATAAGCTTACTATGATCTGTAGGTGTGGTTAGCCGAATATTGTAAGGGGTTAATACGTAGTTTGTATTTGAATAGTTAGATTAACGTGTTAATAATCCAATTGTAGGCGGTTCGTGTGTGGATCTCGTCAGCATATCGTCGCAAACAAGTGTGTAACTAACACCCTCTTTCTTAGTCTGGATCGGCAAAAGTCGAAAAGCCAAAATGCCAAAAACCGGTATTTTGTAGATTTGCGAGTGTGCGAATGTTCGTGAGGTAAATCGATTAATGTTTTTGGTAAACTACAAAATTTGGACTGCAAAGTGCATGATTTCTGTGCCCTCGATATTTTTGGGCTTAATGGGCCAAAATTGGAATGATGGGCCAACGGGCCCAATTCGGTAAGAACACTCGGTACGTGATTCTGTTAGTACGTGAAAAGTAGGAATATGCATGAAAAACCCTAAAATAGATAAATTACTGAAATACCTTTAAAAGTGAAAAATTTACAGTTTTACCCCTAGTAGATAAATTACCGAAATACCCCTAGGGTTAAATTGACCTAAATGCATGTTTGACTGTTGTTATTTACTGCATGCCATGTTGTTATTATCTGATGCATGGGATTGGGATATTGACGGAGGAAGTACTGAAAGTGGCTTGTCCACGTACTGGAGGCTTTGCCTCAATTTACTGTTAACTGAGCAGCAAGGCTGCAACTGTGGAGTGTTGGGCTGGGTGGGTTGAGCTATTCCCCACATGGAGTGTCTGGCTGGTACGGGTGGAGTGTAGTGGTTGGTGGGTTGAGTAGTCTCCCCAAATGGGCTTGCATATGTTTATTGATGTTGCATGTATTTTGAAATGGGCCTATGGGCCATACTATTATCTGAATAAGGGGCTAAGGCCCAGTTTATTGTAATCTGAAAAGGGCTTTAGCCCAGTATCACTGTTACCTGAATGGGCTTAGGCCCAATGGGCTTGAGCTGACTTGGGCTTTGAATGGGTTTTCCTTACACACTGAGTTTCCCCAAACTCACCCCTTTTATTTTCATCCACGCAGGAAATCCCCAACTATAGTGGGCTTGGAGCTGTGAGGGAATTCGGAGTGGCCACCCGTTCTGAAAGTTTGATTTTCTTCTGGTGAACTGGACACCCTTTTATTTACTTTTGAAGTTTTGGGTTTTTAAATGTAATAAGGCCGCTTAATTATTTTTGATGGTTTTAATATGTATTACTAAGATAGGTATTACTTATTTTAACTGTTGAAATTGGATAGCCTTAGGGCGCGTTTTCAAAAACAACAATTGATTTCAAAATAATACGACAACAAGCAAAGCTTTTAATGAAAGTATTTTCCAAAATTAATCACTTTTCCTAAAAATGACTTAATCAAAATCGGTTTCCTAGAAATATCCATGACGTTAAGGTGTGGCAATGGCGGTATGCATGTCGAGGATTGGATCCGAAAGGAGCTTGGTACTTAAGCAGTCCGATGGACTCACCACCTCTTTTCCGGTTTCCTACCTGGTGTACAGCTTCCATTCACTTTAACCTATAATGAAATTATCTTTTAAAACACTAAGTAAGTTTTTTTTGGATCAACAATATAAAATGTTTTGAACGCTTCGATGTGGCATGTCGGATCCGGTCATAACGTCTGGGCCGGGTTTGGGGTGCTACAATCAAGCTAAAATGCCATTTTCAAAACCAAATTGTTTTTCATCTATTCGGCTAGCAAATTATATAAAAATAATAATTTATACCAATTTCATAACCAAATAGTCATATTAACTAAACACCTTAAACTTAACTTAATAATTAACAAATCAACTATAATTCATGAATATTCTTGTCTTCGTAAATGCACCAATAAATCCAATTATACAAGCAATGATTTATTCGTCGCTTAGCTTATCCAATTAAGCCACAACCGAAAACACATTCATCAACCGAATCATTATTTAACCAAAACATGAAAAATCTATTAATACATATTTATTTTTCATCATCAAACACAAAAATCATCAAACTTTCAACAATGGCAAAACACAAATCAACATAAATTCTGAAAATTGAAGCATGGGTTTACTAGCATTCGAAGCAACAATCTCAAAACTATAAAAATTATCAAAAATCGAGTCAAAATCACTTACTAATTAAAGCTTGAAGTTGCCGAACCCTAATGGCTTCCATGAACTTTTTTTCTTTTCTCATTTTCGGTTGAAAGAACCATGAAAGATGATAATTTAACTTTTATTTTATTAATATATTAACATATATTCATAAATTACTCAAATAACCTTATTTCAAATTTAATATTTCAATAATGCCAAACCAACATTTCCACTAACTAATTAATGGTCCATTTATCACATAAGGACCCTAACTTTTAAGCTCCATAGCTTTTAGACACTTTTAACTTATAGCATGCTACTTTTACATTTAACGCAATTAAGTCCTTTTATAAAATTGAGCTCACAAACGATAAAATTTTCACACGAAAATTTCACACATATTAACTCACATACTGTAAACACCAAGAATAATACTAAAATATTTTTTGACTCGAATTTGTGGTCCCGAAACCACTATTCTGATTAAGGTCTGAACTGGGCTGTTACAACTCTCCCCCCTTAGGGATTTTCGTCCCTGAAAATCTTACTAGAAAGTAGATTAAGGATTTGCTTCCACACAGAATATTTCAAATTCACACATAGCTTTGAATTTCTTATCTCTTTTATCTCACGAGTAAGATTATGATCTATCTTCCGCTATACATCATACCAACCTGAATCTGCTTATAACTGTATTAAATTACTTTCATTCTCTGCTTAATTTCTCTGATGATATTAATCCCGTGGATCATTTTCCCACAAAGCTCGGTCCTGAAACAACGGAGTTTGGTAATTGCAACCATACGATACCTCATACAATGTCATTTTTTTATACACACATGATAGCTTATCAAACAGAAATAGCCTCACTTAGTTGCTTCCAAATTTTAAAACACAGTGACAAATAGATATTTCGAGAATTTCAATACAACTTCAGTATTCACGACTTCATCGTAATTTCTCCTGAATTACCATATAAATTTTAGATTTCACTCTGAAATAATGACTACTGGCACCATATGCAAACTGACAGTCTCTGAGACGAATAACTCAGCTGATTTATCAAAAGAGAAACCTATGCGTACGGAAGGACTTATTCAGACAGATAACAATAATTCAGATAACATCTAGCTTTTTAATGATAAGAAATAATTCCAATACAAGGTTCATCAAAATTCTATTTCATCATTACTACTTTCTCAGATAGAATTGTTCCGATATATATAATTCAGTATCAAGTCCTTAAGATTACGAATCCTTCTTCTAGGCTATCCTTCAATTCACACATGTACGTTCAAAGTTTATTTCCAATCCGGTGGATAGATTTAAACACATATAACTCAATTAACTTTTCAATCGAATAATTCAAATCAAACTAAACCATTGAATCAGTCTTTTCAAAGAAATCCTTTCTTCCCATTAAAAAGATAATCCAGACATATCATTATACAGAAGCCGCAACCGTAAAAAAAAAAAGAAAATCATAATGTCATAATAAGACCGACGTCTTAACCGTAACAATAAATAACACTCCGACTATCAATAATGCATTTAAACACAGAAAAGAATTTAATATGGTTTAAACAGCAATCAATGCAGAAACACAACTTCTATAACTCTGATGACGGTACTACTGTACTCTCACATTTCAAGTCATAAATTATAGTCATAATAGACATTATCATCTCTGTCAAATAAATATCTCTTGCCGTTAATCACATGGAATCATAAGAAAACCAAAATAGTGAAATTTCAATGTCTGAGGCTACACAGAATATCAGAAAATTACAACTTATATAAAATGATATCAATTCCGATGATATCCTAGATAAGTTCTGAAAAGAATAATGTCACTCATAAATACTGGAATCCACAGTAATAGAAGTTATATAATCTTCACGTATTTTCAACAGAACAATAGCCAGTAGAAATAGAGTATTAGAATCATACAAATTTTACCGTTAACTTTCATATTCACACAAGGAAATAATAACCAGAGAAAGACATAACAATGTCGAGTATAACCCAAACAGACCAACGATGCTTCCGTCCATTAATATGTTTAGCTAATGTTCTCATACGATAAGAATTCCCTCATAAATTATACAGTCACACATACTTCTAAGGATAAAATATGCATAGTAACTGCCCGACTATAATTATTGGACTTAGCCATCACTATAATTTAATCATTATTGAACTGTCTAATTCTGTCCTAAATTTTTTTGACATTATCCCTTCACTAATAGAAATCTATTCAGAAAAGCTTCTAGCTAATATTTTCTTTAGATAACATACCTGAATAGGTCAATTAATCAGAGTTAATTTCTTATGAAACAATGACTTTGCATAATCTGAATAGTCTTCAAAACTATCCAATATCTCTTTTAGTGCTGCCTTCATTTGCTGATTCATTCTCTTTTTTGACCACATTAGTAATCTTTCAAACACGGATCTCTGTAACTCGAAACTCATGAGCTTATTCCACTCAAATCTTACAGATTTCATTGTAACATTCACTAATAAGGGGAGTGAGGTTAATAAAGCCTCTAATTCAACTCACACATAAATGCACATAACACATATTATCACAATTAGCCAGTTCATTACTGATTTCACATTCCCAAATCATTTAATAAACATTTGCTTATAATCACTTTTATTCTTAACACGTAATTCTTATGCCAACTCAAATCACTAATTCGCAATCGAAATTCTCATATAGCATCATCACTCAAATGTCATAACTCATATTCTCATATAATTATAACATTTATCACTAACAACATGTCATACAATTTGATCCATACCTTTGTGAGTTTCAACTCATAATCAACACATTTTCACTTAAACATTTAAGTATTTACTTCAGTACTATCAGAATTTGCTCGGTTGGAAAACATAGCTGTCTCATCAAAATAATTTTTTGTCAGGGTCGGGAGATATCACACTATCACAGGTTAAATATGGCATGTATAGCTAGACTCACATACACTATGGTAGTCCTAGAACTGACTAAATCATAGCTCTGATACCACAAAATATAACACCCCTTACCCGTATCCGAAGCCGAAATAGGGTTCGAGGCATTACCGGACTTATATTTTAATATTCACTCACATTCAAAAAATAAATCTTGCATACAATTTAAAATTTTCACACACTCATTCATACCATGAAGACATATTTCTCAAAAATAAGCTTATACCATGCTTGAATATACACAAACATTAACATCATTAACAAGCCATTCTCGCATGGCTACATATACAAATCAAAATGAACCACATTGAATTTAGCCTATACATGCCACATAACCAAAAACTTAAGGCTTTTAATTACCGAAGTGATAACTAGATAGTGTGATGTGGTCTCCAACGACTTCCAACCCGAGCAAGTCTCCGAAACTCTATGAACATAGAAAAAACACACAGAGTAAGCTTAGAAAGCCTAATAAGTCATAAGCAAATAAATCATTTCAATGATATTTGCAAATTATTATCATTAAACCAAATTTAACAAACATCAATCATTTATACAATCTTGTACTCGTAAATTCATATAACCACATTAAGTAGCTTCTCTTATCTTATTTATCAATGAATATATATATATATATATATATATATATATCACGTTTTCACATTCAAAAGACAACCGTTAACTCAATCATATAAATCAAGTTTGCACATAATCATTACATGAATAACCAAAACATGTAATGGTTCACTAACCACTTCATATATAACTTATCCATTTGGCTACATTTCAATTTCATATATATAGAGAGCACATATTCACATTTCATTTTCTTATAAATCACATATTATCTTACACATATATATTACTTTCCATTTCCCAAAACCATGTTTCTCATTTCATAATTCCCATGCTCAAAATATAGGACCACAATTCGTATATCAAACATATATGTATCACACCATTTATTTATACATTCACATCATTTGATGTCATATATTTCACATATTATCACTTGAAGCATAATCACCTTTCATTTCTGAATTTCATAATCGAAACACACGTACCTGAATTATATATCCATAGATTATAATCATATTCACTTTCATTACTCAATTTAATAAACATTGCAACATACCTGAATCGGATGTACATTTATATATTCATTTACTTCTCGAATACCGGTTGAACCATTCGAAACAAAGAGGATACTCGGATATCTCCGAAGCTCGTACAATTAATTTAAGTCACATACTTTCATATAATGACAGACGTCGACCGAATAGGTCATGCTCTTATTCGTAGATATAGTAATCATTCACACATATATATCGTTCTTTGATACTAATAATTCACCTTAAAAATCAATTCGCATGCGAGTACTTAATACGTACCTGACTATCATAATGTATCATACATAATCAATAGTAGTTTACCTCGAACTTTCGAATTCATAATCTTACTTGAATCACGGCGTTAAGCCGCTAGGTTTAAAACACGAATCCGATCACCAAAGACAAAACTGCGGGACTTTAAGCTCGAATATAATACCAGCACTAAGCTCATGGATTTAACCCGGATATAATACCAGACGAAGCTGCGGGATAAAACCGGATATAATACCAAAGACGAAGCTCATGGATAAAACCGGATATAATACCAAAGACTAAGCTTATGGATTTAACCAGATATACATCAAATATCATGCATATTTAATCATATATTAACACATCTCATTCAACATATCACATTAGTAGTCATTTGCTACATTCGGATACAAGCTCCATATGAACATAATCATTTACATTTCGGTTCAAAAGTCATACATAAATATCACATATCCATTTCACCATTCAAGCTTAACCCATAGTGGTCATTCAACTATATGTCATATACATAAATTATTTATCACACAACTTAATTCAAGTAGAACCAAAAGGTCACAATCCATCTAATGTATACATATCAAGGCATCATCAATTATATACTAAAGGTGACTACTTAAAACTTACCACGGACGAAGACGAACGAATCGGGACGGTTATTTGAAAAATTTAGTTTTTTTTTTCTTCTGATCCAATTCTGATTTCCTCTTTTCTTAATCTAAATTAATATAAATTAAACTTATTTAATCTCACATATACTCAAATTCACCCAAAAACACATAAAAAGGGCAATTTGCACATTAGCCCCTAATATTTTACATTTTCACAAATTAGTCCCTATTTCCAAATAGCACAAAATACAAAAAATCTCATCAAACCCGTGTTAGACCGAATTTACCTTAGGCCTTAGTAGCCCATTTATTCAATTTATTTCACACTCGGAACAAATTCTCCAAAGCTCAATTTAATCGGTAACATATATATATATATATTTATTTACAACTTGATTCAGCACATATAATGCATATACATTAATACATCCAAACATGAAATATTAGCAACCATTACTGAATGGTCAAGTTATTCCACACGGATTATTAGACAAAAATATAAAAGTACATACAAGCATTACCAAATGACCGAATCTCCATTGTATTTAAAAATAATTCATGCACCACTCATTTAACTATTAATAGTCATTTACTAAGTACCAATGCCGAATAGAAATATGTCAAGTTCACATGCTATGAATCAGGCTAAAATGTCATTTTCAAAACCAAATTGTTTTTCATCTATTCGGCTAGCAAATTATATAAAAATAATAATTTATACCAATTTCATAACCAAATAGTCATATTAACTAAACACCTTAAACTTAACTTAATAATTAACAAATCAACTATAATTCATGAATATTCTTGTCTTCGTAAATGCACCAATAAATCCAATTATACAAGCAATGATTTATTCATCGCTTAGCTTATCCAATTAAGCCACAACCGAAAACACATTCATCAACCGAATCATTATTTAACCAAAACATGAAAAATCTATTAATACATATTTATTTTTCATCATCAAACACAAAAATCATCAAACTTTCAACAATGGCAAAACACAAAATCAACATAAATTTCGAAAATTGAAGCATGGGTTTACTAGCATTCGAAGCAACAATCTCAAAAATATAAAAATTATCAAAAATCGAGTCAAAATCACTTACTAATTAAAGCTTGAAGTTGCCGAACCCTAATGGCTTCCATGAACTTTTTTTCTTTTCTCATTTTCGGTTGAAAGAACCATGAAAGATGATAATTTAACTTTTATTTTATTAATATATTAACATATATTCATAAATTACTCAAATAACCTTATTTCAAATTCAATATTTCAATAATGCCAAACCAACATTTCCACTAACTAATTAATGGTCCATTTATCACATAAGGACCCTAACTTTTAAGCTCCATAGCTTTTAGACACTTTTAACTTATAGCATGCTACTTTTACATTTAACGCAATTAAGTCCTTTTATAAAATTGAGCTCACAAACGATAAAATTTTCACACGAAAATTTTACACATATTAACTCACATACTGTAAACACCAAGAATAACACTAAAATATTTTTTTGACTCGAATTTGTGGTCCCGAAACCACTGTTCCGATTAAGGTCTAAACTGGGCTGTTACAGAAATCAAGAGAAAAACCTCCAATTCTTTATTTTCTCATTTTCTCTTGTACATATCTCTTAAGCGCTTATTGTTAGATCTATTTATCATTTTCATTTTCTTTCTTTGAGAGAGCGCTAACACTTGTAAACACATACCTTTGAGAGATTTTCATTGTTTACATCCTTCATCTTTGTTGTAAAGAGATACTTAAGGTTTTTGAGGTGTAAAACCTTAAGTGAATTGTAAAGGGTTTCTAGTTGAGCCATTATATCTAGAGGGTTTTAGTTTAGCTATAAAAACTAGGGGGAAAGTTGTATCTTGACCTGTGTAAAATATAGAGATTGTAAAAGTTATACCTTTTCCTTGAAAGGTAACAATTCTTATAGTGAATTGAGAAATCCTTGGTTGAGGTATACCAAGGTAATAGAGGTAGGCAATTGGGACCGAATAACTATAAATTGAATTGTCAAAACAATGCTGATGATACTTAGAGGATTTCTTGGTCCAAGCTTTAACTCTCTTAGGACTTATTTGGCTATATTTCTTCATTCTCGTCTCCATTTTCGATCCAAACATCAGCTGAAAGCCCTAGCTAGGTAGTTGAAAAATTCGTAAATCAAATGAAAATAATAGAGGTTTGTTCTTTTACGAAATAAATTAGATCTATAATTACTCGGGGGTTTGACTTGTTGTAGGGTTTGGAACAAGAACGTAGTTGGCTTTTGGAACTTGAGAAAGTATTTTGTAATAATTATATAGAGGTCCCTAAACTTTAGTCAAAGTAAAAAAAAAAATCACATCTTGTCACTTAATTGGCTAATGTACCACGAAGATCTTAACAAGAGTGACTAGTTTGAACAATTATTTTATCTAGAATAACTAAATTGAAAAACAAATTAAAGTGACCAAAATAGGACAAACTTTATTTTAAAGTGACCTTGGGTGTAGTTTATCCTATTATTTAAGTGTGAAAGAGTTTGTATTGCGAGTCAACTAAACATTAACTCAGTCTAACAACTACTAAAAATAATCTTACATATTTTAATTAATTTATATTATTATGAAGGTATTTCTTTTTCTTATTTTGAAAAAGCCAATAAAAAAGGTTGTAACTATTGATATTTAAACCCATGCCACTATCATTTATAAAATCTTTCTTTTAGCACTCCAACCAAAGTTTTACTCTATTATTTTTATACATTTCAATGTTATTACATAAATGTTATGTTTAGTTGGAGTATTATTTGTTTCTCATGTTTTAGCCATTGGTTAGATATAAACTAAACGTAATTGGTGATTTTTAGCCACTCACACTTGTTTATAGAAAAGAGAAGGAAAATTTTTCGCTTGTTTTAAAGAGATATTATTTTTACAAAAGTTTTTACTCATTTTTTAATTGTATGTTTAAATTTATACTAGTTATTCTCTATTTTATATCTAACTATTTTAAAACTTACGTGTTAACTAAACTTTTCCGTCATATTATTAAACTAGTAACCAAACGTAGTATTATTGTTTCATCCACATTGTTTGTATATATTCATATTGAATTGCTATCAAAAGTTAGCTTAATACTAAACTCAAGAAAAATGACATTACCACAAAAACAATTGGAATGCATTCAATATTCTTAATTTGATATATTTACCTATTTACATACTTTTTACTCATAAATGATTTTTTATTTTAATTTTGTTATATTGTATGTGTTATTATTTTTATTAATTTCAAACATTATTAATCATTATTTATATTTAAAATATGTGATTTCCACACGTAAAATTATCATTATTAAAAGATATTTACTTGAATATTTGAATCAATTACTTCTTTTTAGATATTTGAATAAAGTTGAATCTTAAAATCATATTATTGAAAGATATTTACTTAAATACCAATTTACCTATTTACCTGAACAAAATTGATTCATACCATAAAATATTCAGGATACTTGTGATTATATATAAAAAAATTATTAAAAAATTGATATATTAACATTTAACAATCTATGTTACCTCTTTAAAAACCAATATATGTCATCCATTTAATGGCAAATTTATAATACCATCCTAGTTTTAACCATTTCTATGAATTAGAATAAAATTTGTTTTAATGCATCAACCTCTGGTAGACTTGACAAAAATAATATTTCTAGTGGTTAAATAATTAATATTAAAAAAGTATAGCTATTTTTTTAAAAAAAGAATTTTAATTAAAAATACAGAAAGTTTAAACATTCTTTATTACATCATATTTTTTATTCTATTTTATAAATTGGTATGTTGTAATTTTTAACTAAAGTGATTTCATGATATCAAACCAAAATGTATTAAAATGTAAATTGAATATTAAAATTTACCACTATAATTTATTTTTGTTTATTGTTTATCGTTATACTTTGACAATATAACTTGCCACACACGTTTTATGTGACTGAATTTTCTAACTAAACATTTAACTTTATTTAATTTTCACTAATTTTGATTTTTATTACCATTAATTTTGATTTTGATGATTTAAAAACAAAGTTTAACAAAAAATATTTTAATAATGTACTTAGAATTTTATTTAATAAAAGGAATACTTTAAAACAAAAAAAACAAAAATTAAGTTTACTTTTTATTAACAACTATTATTATTATTAATTATTTTAAGTACTGAAAATATTACAATATAAAAATTGCCTTCAAATTATTTTAAAAAGTAAAATGGGACAATAAAATTCAATAATTCAACCAAGAAAAGTAGAAGAGAGAAAGTAAGATAAAGTTGAAATATAAAAATATTATAATCATGAAAAAATTTACAACCGAAACTTCATTGTGATGGATATCGACACTAATATTTAATTTTCATTCAAATGCATAAATATTTTCTAAATTTTAGGAAAATCCTATCTAACATATTATAATATAGAGAAAAGGATATAATCAACATATAAAATACTTGAGAATTTAGAAGCCTAAGTAAGTTGTCTTCTTAGTCCATCTCATTTCTATCCCCAAATTATGTCATCCTCCGACGATACCCTTCCGCACCCACAGGCGGAGTGCTCATCCCCGCCCCCAAACCAAACCCAAATCCAACTCCCCCTACTCATCCATCAGCTCTCCTTCAACCAAGACAACACCTGCTTTTCCGCTGTCACCGATCGTGCTTTCTTTGTATTCAACACCGAACCTTACCGTCCTCTTATCTGCCGTGACTTTGAGTCTGGTCTCTCCCTTCTCTCTATGCTTTTTCGCTTCGAAGTCTTTGTCCTTGTGGGCTCCTCCTACTCTCCCTCTCCTTCTGCGGCGGCCACCAACACCAAAGCTCTCCTTTGGGACGACCATGCTTCACGTTGCATCGGTGAGCTCTCATTTCGTTCCCCAATTCGCTCTATCCGTCTCCGCCGTGATACCATCGTGGTCATTCTCTTGCACAAAATCTACGTTTACAACTTTTCGGATTTAAAACTCTTACACCAGCTGGAAACGACTTCAAATCCGAAAGGTTTGTGCGAGGTTTCACAGATTTCCGGACCTATGCTGTTGGTATGTCCAGGCTTGCAAAAGGGAAGCGTCAGAGTAGAGAATTATGGGAGTAAAAAATGTAAATTCATAAATGCTCATAGTTCCAATATCACGTGTTTGGCTTTGACTCACGATGGCAGAGTCTTGGCTACTGCTAGTAGTAAAGGAACTCTAATCAGATGTTTTAATACTTTGGATGGGACCTTGATTCAGGAGGTAAATTAATATTGTTGATCTTTAACTTACTTGATCTTTATACCATGATTAGTCAAGTTTAAAGTACAGGTGAAATGTGATGTTATTAGTAGAATATGTGAAATTTAATGTTATTTAACTCTGTAAAAAAGCGCCGCTTAAACTCTAGTATATGTAGCATATAGTTTTGATTGTCGGAGATTGGTATCATTTTAGAGATTAAAGGGCTCGCAGAGGTCAGTTATTGCTTTTATAACAGAGTGAGCGTAGAGGTTAAAGGAAGTTCTTGGTTTTATAAGAGAGAGTTTTGGAAATATTGCTTGAATCTTGAGTGTAATTTGTATGGAATGGGTCCTTTTTTATAGGGTTGAGAGTAACTTGTATGGAATGTGTCAGAGTTTTGAAAATATTGCTTGAATACGGCTTATTTTTGAGAGTAACTTGTACGGAATGGGTCTGGATACAGGGTGAAAGGGGATCCGTGATTGATTGTAGGGATAGTATGTTCTGTTTTGGAACTCGTAAATTTGGCTAGACTATGCATTTGGAGTGGATGCCTTGTCATTCTGATGACTTTGGTTTCTTGGTGGCAACTAGTAATGATATTTTTGTTTTGAGCTGTTGGCTAGTATACTTTTTGCAATCTATTCATTTAAGTAAAAACCTTGGTGCAGGTAAGGAGGGGGGCAGATCGAGCGGAGATATACTGCCTTGCTTTCTCTCCTACTGTGCAGTGGCTAGCGGTCTCGAGTGACAAAGGAACTGTTCATGTCTTTAGCCTCAAGGCTGATTCAGTAGTTTTGGGGGATGATAGGTCAACTAGTGCATTGGAATCACCTCTTTCTAATCAATCAGCTTTATCATCCCTTTCTATTTTGAAAGGTACAAGCCCTCGGATTTCCTACTTCTCCTTATTGTTGTAAAAGTTGTTTGTTCTATGAAACACTAAACCAGAGATTGATCTGATTTTGAGCTTTTGCTTTGTTTTTGGGTTTGGTTAAGTATATATCTACACCGAAACAAAGGGACTATTGACTAACTTTATGTGACTGCCAATTGCTGTCTTTTATCTGTCAAGCTCATTTGATATTTTGAAATTTTTGTAGGTGTTTTGCCAAAATATTTCAGCTCAGAGTGGTCGGTGGCTCAATTCCGGCTGCCTGAAGGTCCCCGGTGCATTGTTGCTTTTGGACAACAAAAGAACACTATCATGATTATTGGCATGGATGGAAGGTAACTGAAAATATCTGAGTTCATATGAGTGTCCAATACTTGTTTAATTCCTTGTGTTGTTAATGCAGCTTCCGTCGGTGCCAGTTTGACCCGGTGAACGGTGGACAGATGACTCAAATGGAAGAACACAATTTCTTAAAGCAAGAAGAACATTTTCCAAGTTGGAATGAAGATTCATAGTCAAACATGACGAGTTTAATCTGTAAATAACAGATATAAGGTGGGGGTGTGTATATATATACGTACATATGTTAATGTAAATGGGAGATATATAGCTTTTAGATCTGAGGCTTTTTAACTGCACGTTCCATAAGGTTAAGAAATAAGTATTTGTTTGCTTCTTTTTTTATTTTTTTATGCTGTTACTAACATATTGAACATTGTCCTAAACTGTTCATATTTTCCATGCTACTTTTTATCTTAACTCTGATGAAATGAATAAGTGATGAGTGAATTAAATGATTATATTGAAAAGAATAGCAAAATTAGAAAAGATTGAATTTGTTGAAAACATTGAACAATTGAAATTTGATTTTGGTAGGCAATATTTAGGAGCTTGCCGCAACCACTTCAAATGATTATATTGATGTTAGTTTTAGTTTTGGTAATGAATCTTTGTCCAAAGCAAACAGAATCAAAATTTGCATTGATTTGTTTTAATTTTCATCTCAACCCAAATAAGCCGATTTACATTCTCAATCATATCAGGAATCACCAATCCACCTTAAGGTCCACCAGCTGCTGCTATTACGAATCCTACCCTCCTACCCCTGCTCCACCAATGGTATTGTCGTTAGGACTGTATCCATGGCTCGGACCATGGGGGGCCTGTTGGTAACCATATTGCGGATATGATCCCCCAGGCGGTGGAGGATAAGGATAAGCATGTGGCGGTGGATCTAATCGCTTAGGGTTTTGAGTTGAAAGCTAAAGAAAACAATGAAAGAAGAGAATGAAGTTTTAAGACAAGGGTTGAGAATCTAAATAACTAATTTTTCGTAATAATTCTGTCTAGAAATTCTGCTTGTGCAATATTCACTAAAACGATCATAATTTGAGCTTCTCAACTCGAGATTGAGTGATTCAAAATAAATTTTGAAATTAAGATTTAGATTTTTAAACCCTATAAACACATATAAATCTAAAAATGCTTGGATCTTTTTCAAAAGGTCATCGTAAGTCAACTGTTTTTCTAACTTTAAAAATTAACAGCTTCGATTAATAAAATTTAATAAATTTCACATATCCGTGCATAATTTTATTTATAGTTGAGTTTCCTATAATCTAATAATACAATTTAAAATACATCAGCAACTGAGATAAAAGATAATCTAGAACTTGAGATTCTAAAGGATGTATGAGATATTTTAAAATTATAAATATTTATACTGATAAAATACAAATTACAGAAATATTTATATATTCACTTGACACTTTAATATAGGTTGGTAGATGGAATAATGGATGATGATGAAAATGTGGTTTTGAAGCGGGCTCCTTTGCGCGCGATACAACAAAAGCTCACCCTCGACACAACTAAAACCACTACAAATGTCTGAAATTACCAAAATTTTCAAACTGTTATTAAAGTATGTATTTATTAAAAGGTAAAAATAATAAATAATAAATAATAAATAAAGCGCCAACAGCCAAACATAATTTTATATGGTTTCTTTTTTTACATCTAATAACAAAGAAAAACATTAATTCTGGAGTTTTAAACTTGGCATAAATGTTATTCGTATTTAAATCTCAGATCAAAGAAAAACGGGAAAAATGGCGACTATGGCGAGGGCAAACTCTGGCCCAGCATACCCGGAACGATTCTATGCGGCCGCTTCCTACGCTGGCTTCGATGGATCTCCCAATTCCAACACCAAAGACATTGCCTCCAGGTTCTCTAACGACGTCGCTTTGATCCTCTACGCCTTATACCAGCAGGTCATTTCTCTCTCTCTCTCTCTCTCTGGATCCTCCCAGCCTTCTCATTGCTAAATCGATTTGCTTTTCTCTAAGGACTCCATCTAGATTGCTTTTGTAAATGATTTCACTTTTGGAGTATTTCAAGTCCAATTTTCAGAGATCTAGTTTCTCACTCGAATTGAAGACAATCCAGATGTTGATGTCTTGAATTATCGAATGAGTGTGTTTATTTATTGTTTGAGATGGGAAGCTCATTTTTTTTTAACATTACTGATTTTGTGCATTATTATGTTAATTATGTTATTTACAGGCTACTGTAGGTCCTTGTAATGTTCCAAAGCCTAGTTCATGGAGTCCCGTCGAACATAGCAAATGGAAAAGGTCTGCGAGCTCATTTGCTTCTGGGTGTAGTTTTATTTATTTGTTTTTGGTGCCTGTTGTTGGGGTTAATTAGGGCTGTAAAGTGATAGAGTTCAATGAACAGTTCAGTTTCTATTTGTTTATCAAGCTAAATAAATGAACATAAACAATATCTTGAGGCTTGTTTTTTAATAGAACCAAACACAAATAAAGCTTGTTCATCTCTTTTATGTTCATGAACAAGCTTATTCCTGTTCGTTTAAAGCCTGTTTAATAAATCATGTGTACCTCGTTTAAAAATAGTTTATTGTTTGATTATATAGTTAATAATAATATTATTGTTTGTATAAAATTTTTATTGATTCATTATTGGTATTTATATTTGATTATTTTATATCTAAAAATAAGATATATGTTTATTTATTTATTGTTTGTTTGTTTGTTTGTTTGTTTGTTCATTATTCAGTAACTTTGTTTGTGAACATGCTCAAGTATATGTTCATGAACATGTTCATTTAATGTTCACAAACATGATTGTTTAATGTTCACAAACAAGTTCATTTAACTTAAACGAATGAACACACATAATTTAAACAAACAAACAAACAACATGAACACGATTCAGAAATTATTAATGAACATAAACTGAACTGAACAAGGTTAAAAATAAACAAAAAACTTGAATAGAGTTCTTTCTGTTCATGCTTGGTTCATTTACAGCCCTAGGTTTAAATTCGTATATATATATTTGTTTACATTTGGCTACTTTAGTTTGATATGGTTATGCTTAGGGTGGTAGTGTTTTGGTCGATTTGCTTAAAAGTGGTGTCGATGATGTATGATAATGATCCTGATTCAGAGAGATGTCATGGACATAGGTCAAATATGTCTGCCTGTTACATATTTGGATTGAATGTCTTTTAGTTGCTTCAGTATTTGGTGATGTTGCATCTCCGTTCTGCGTAATTTATATTGCTCAAGTTCTTGTTGAAAAAATGAAGAAATACTTTTGTGTTACTCTGTATTATCTGATTTAGATTGGCCTAATTTTCTGATTGACTTATAAGCATGCTTTATATGTGTGTAAGTAACACAAGGATTTAGATGGTTGAAAGCAATTTTCATACGTCAGGTGAATGTCATCCATGCTATTCATTTTTCTTCCACCTTTTGATAATTGTTCTTCTCATAAAGCCTTCCATTATTGTTACAGCTGGCAGCAGCTTGGAAACATGGTTTCTACAGAAGCTATGCGTCTCTTTGTGAAAATATTGGAGGTATAACTTTATCTGGATTTTGTGTATGTATATGGACCATTTTAGTTTGGTAACCTATTTTTTACATTGTCCTTGTTCTTTAATTCTTGCCAGGAAGAAGAACCAGGATGGTATTCAAGGGCTTCTAACTCTGTTTCCGAGCCTGTTATAGATGTACAAATGAATGTGAGCATGCTGTTATTTTCACAGTTTTGGTTGTGTAATTTTATAATTTCCCTTGGTCTGTTATTTCACAGTTTTGTCGGGTGACTTTGCCGTCTCAAGGGCATGTAACTCTGTTTCATAGCTTTTTCTCAACTTTGAAGAAGTTTGTTTCCACATGATTTTTCTTTTATGCTTAAAATTTGAATGAGAGAAGCCAAGTTGCTTTACGGTTATTCTGATAGGTTTGTTGTTCTCTGTACTCACTTGTACCTTCTTAACTTGTTTGCATGTTCATAGCATAATTCAAATGTTGAGCCTATCATTGAGAACACAAATTCTTTTGTTGAGACAAAGATAATTTCTGCTGAAAATGGAGGTCTGATGGAAACTGAGGACAAAGAGGTTGTATCAGAGGGCCTTGGTTCGATTGTTGTATATGATAAATGGATTTCAACCCCAGTAATTGGTCAACATCCCAAAGCCCGCTACCAGGTACTGGCATGTCTATCCAATTCAATTTTCGTAGTCTTGCATTTTTCCTCATCTAAAGATTTACTCTTTACTTGTCAGCATGGAGCTGCAGTTTTTCAGGATAAAATGTATATATATGGTGGAAACCACAATGGACGTTATCTAAATGACCTCCATGTAAGTAAATCATTTGCTCAACATGCAACACAAGTGCTTCGTGCCATGAATTAATTTTGTAACATTCTAATCACATCAGATTACTTATGGTTTTGGACCTGAAATGAAATATTATTAAATTGTAACTCAGTTTCTAGGCCGTTGCTGGAAAATATTAATCTAATTTTGTACTGTTGATAAACTTGGGTTCTTGTTTGCATGCTTATGTGTCAGTCTAACTCGACTTGATATATTTTCCTCTAATGTGAGGATTGATACAGGTTCTAGATTTGAGAAGCTGGACTTGGTCAAAGGTCGAAGCTAAGGTTGTACCTAAGTCAGTGGAATCACCATCCCCAGTGAATATAGCCCCGTGTGCTGGTCATTCATTGGTTAGTAAAGAATCCAGTTTCTTTCTTTTTTTAATTATACTTGGACTTCTCTGAAGCAACGTTCTTTAATGAATTAATGCACATATTTTTAGAATCTGTTTGCTGAAGATTCTTGTTTTCATGCTGATTATCTTTCTGCAGTACATCATTTAACTCTGTCTCTCTATCCCCTCTATTTTTTCTCTCTAGATCCCTTGGGAGAACAAGCTTCTTTCAATTGCTGGCCATACAAAAGTGCCTTCTGAAACTATCCAGGGTACTTGTTTGTGCCCCTTATTACAATTTTAAAATTTTAAGATATTATTTTTCTTCTCCTTCCCTGACTTGATGTCTTATTCTGTTGTTCTGAATTCTTATGGCAGTGAAGGCATTTGATCTGCAAACTGGTACATGGTCAGTGTTGAGTACTTATGGCAAAGCACCGGTACTTATCTATTCTTCCTCTTAATTACATCTTGTTCTCTCTATGTACTCAAGTTTCAGCTTTAAGATTAGAAATTTAGCAGCTTGCATGGTTTTTTTGTTCTGCTCAAATAATTAGACTAGCCTTTAGTTTTTTGATGTCTCTGGAATACTGGCCACTGAGGGGATTAGCCATTCTTGCTTAACTGAATATGGTATATTAGAAAGTGAAAACTGAATGTATAGTAATGTTGATCGCTGGGTAATGTTTAGCTCAGAACTTATTACGTAAACACATTCGTAACTTGAACATTGGCTGGAGATAAAATTTGTGGAGGATAAAGGTCAATCGTGTATGTGTGCTTGGTAGTTTCTTTTTTTATTTTATTTTGAATTTTCTTTCCCAATATCTTATGAACTTTTCCCCCTAATTTGAGTGCCTTTCAGGTCTCTCGTGCTGGTCAATCTGTGACCCTTGTTGGAACAACCCTAGTGATATTTGGTGGACAGGATGCAAAAAGAACACTCTTGAATGATCTACATATACTTAACCTAGAAACGATGACCTGGAATGAAATTGATGCTGTGTAAGATGATTTTGTCCATTTTATTTCAGCACTACCCATCCATACATCCGATATATGAATTACTTTGTTTAAAATGTGCTAGTTGTCCTTTTATAGTTCTTGATATTGAGATTGTCATAGAAATCATATTTGCTGCCTTCAAAATCTCAAGAGTTTGTTTTGAACTAGGGTCTTGCTGCAGAGCACAAGCAGCCTGATCTGTTAATGTTAACCTGATTAAGGTTCACGTATCCTACCTGCTAACAATCTGATATTTGAATTTCAGTCTGGTTCATAAGTGTTGGAATTCCTTAAATTAAGCAGATTTTCTACCTTAGTTCTAGGAATTTCCTTGTACTATTAGCCATAATCAAATTACTAATTTTTAGGGATAGGCTAATTTCTAGAGATTATTTCCTTTTTATTTTTCCTGCTATTCTTTAAAAGGCTATAGTCAGATTAGAAAAAATAAGAATAATTCTTCTTCCTAAACTTGTTCATGGTATCAAAAGCATCAGGAATTCAGTTGATCCTACTCTTTCTTCTCTTTTCTTGTTCTGTTTTCTCTGTTAGAAACCCTACTCCCATGGGTGACGCCGAAAATTCCTCTGAGACTCTTCATAAACTTCGGCTAACCAAAACTCAACTTGAGGCTCTTCATAAACTACTCAGGACTCCTACAGCCAGTGGGTCACTAGCTATTCAAGGTACTGCTTTAAATACTACACACGAACCTATCACAACTTCCTGGATACTCGACTCGGGTGCATCCGACCACATGACAGGTAATCTAAGTTTGTTTCACACCTATTTACCTCGTCATGATCACTCTCGGATTCGCATAGCTGATGGATCTTACTCGCTGGTGGCTGGAGTTGGGACAGTTAGACTTACTGAAAATTTTTCCCTTGATAAAGTTTTACATGTTCCAAATCTTTCCTATAATTTACTCTCAATTAGCAAGCTTACCAAGGATCAAAAAGTACTTGTTGAATTTTCTGCTTTAGGTTTGTGTGGTTCAGGAACAGGAATCGGGGAAGATGATTGGCACTGCTAAAGTTGATGATGGCTTATATGTTTGGAACAAAAACAGTTCACAAGAAGGGATGGCCTTATCTACATCAAAAGAAGATTCTATCATGCTATGGCATCGTAGACTAGGACACCCAAATTTCATGTACTTGAAGAAATTGTTTCCTCTACTATTTCTAAATAAGAAAATAAGTTCATTGAACTGTGAAGTTTGCCAACTGTCTAAACACACTCGTGTCCCTTATCCTTTGAAACCTTATGTTCAATCTCAACCTTTCTCTTTAATCCACAGTGATTTATGGGGAGCCAGTCGAGTAAAAAACATCATAGGGGCTAGGTGGTTCATAACTTTCATTGATGACCACACTAGAGTTTGTTGGATCTATCTCCTTAAAGAAAAATCCGAAGTCTCTAGAGTCTTCAAAAATTTTCATTCAATGATTCGAACCCAGTTCAATTCAAATATTCACACCCTTAGAACTGATAATGGGAGAGAGTACTTTAATTCTATCCTAAGTCCTTATCTTTCTGAGCAAGGAATCATACATCAAAGTTCTTGTCCTGACACCCCTCAACAAAACGGGGTTTCCGAGAGGAAAAATAGACACCTTGTAGCCGTGGCTCATGCTCTTATGTTTACTATGGGTGTACCAAAGTATTTATGGGGAGAAGCTGTCCTCACTGCTTGTTATCTTATAAACCGACTCCCATCTAAGGTATTAAACTTTCAAACACCTTTACATACTCTTCAACTAATCTCCCAACCAAAACATTTGGTTGCAAAGCATTTGTCCACAACCATCAACCTAACCGATCTAAACTTGATCCTAGAGCCCACACTTGTGTCTTTATTGGTTACTCACCTACACAAAAAGGGTACAAGTGCTACTCTCCAACCTTACACCGGATGTTTGTGTCCCTTGATGTTACTTTCTTCGAAAACGAGCCATATTTTTCAGCCTCTCATCTTCAGGGGGAGATACTTAGTGAAGATGAGACCTTGAGCAATCTTCTCATTATACCTCAAGACTCTATCAGCCCTACCACCACTACAAAACCTGCTGAAAATCCTACAGCCACTGTTTTTCCTGTTTTGGAACCTGTTTTTCCTGTTTTGGAACCTGTTTTTCCTATCTCCACTGTTCAGCAACAAGAAACAAGGGTGATTAACCATACTAATGAAGAAAACAGCCCACTCATTCTGAAAAACAACAAGAAAAAACTCAGGGCTTCATGTATACTCTCGGAGACATCAGCTGCCTGAAACAGAAACAGCAGTGCCAATGCCATCTTTACCCGAGGACTGTCTTGAGGAAGAAGTTTCACCTCCTTCATCTTCCATCTATCTTCCAATTGCAGTAAGAAAGGGCACTAGGAGCTGCACTCAACATCCCATTTCTCGGTTTGTATCCTATGGAAACTTGTCTAAATCCTACAATGCCTTTGTTTCTAATGTTGACTCTATAGAAACTCCAAAAACATAGAAGAGGCTCTTAAGTCAACCAAATGGAGGCAAGCTGTGTTGGAAGAAATAAAGGCTCTTGAAGACAATGGAACTTGGAAATATCTAAACTACCTCTTGGGAAGAAGACCGTGGGTTGTAAGTGGATTTTCACCACACAATTTAAACCAGATGGGAGCATTGATCGATACAAGGCTAGACTTGTGGCCAGGGGTTTCACTCAAACATATGGGTTGGACTATGAGGAAACATTTGCACCGGTGGCCAAATTGAATACTATTCGAGTGCTTCTCTCAATTGCTGTCAACTTAGAATGGCCTTTGATCCAATTGGATGTAAAGAACGCTTTTCTCAATGGAGAATTAAACGAAGAAGTCTACATGGATTTTCCGCCTGGATTCGAAGGAAGCAAGGGCCAAGTATGCAAGTTGAAGAAGTCCTTGTATGGACTAAAGCAATCCTTTAGGGCTTGGTTTAATCGTTTTGCCAAAGCCATGACTAGTAGACATTATACTCAAGGTCAAGCTGATCACACCTTATTCTACAAACACTCGGATAATGGGAAGTGTTGCATTCTCATTGTCTATGTAGATGACATAATATTGACAGGGGATGATTCTATTGAAATTGAAAGACTAAAAGAGTTCTTAAGTCTTGAGTTTCAACTTAAAGATTTGGGGAATCTTCGAGATTTTCTAAGAATGGAGATAGCAAGGTCAAAGGCAGGTATTTCAATCTCTCAAAGAAAGTATGTTCTTGATCTACTTTCTGAAGTCGGACTGTTGGGTTGCAAACCAGCCGAGACTCCTATGGAACCAAACCTTAAATTAGGAACTGATAAGGATGGAGAAGAGGTAGACAGGGGGAGATATCAACGGTTAGTGGGAAAACTTATCTATCTTTCTCACACTCGTCCGGACATAGCTTTTGGAGTAAGTGTTATAAGTCAATTTATGCATGCTCCTAGGGAGAAACATTTGGAAGCTGCCTACAGGATATTGAGATACTTAAAAGGGACTCTGGTAAGGGGTTGCATTTCAAGAAAGATGTAAATCGAAGCATAGAAGTCTACACTGATGCAGACTGGGCAGGGGCAGTTAATGACAGGCGCTCCACAAGCGGTTACTGCAGCTATGTTTGCGGTAATCTCGTGACATGGAGGAGTAAAAAGCAATCTGTTGTGGCACGCAGCAGTGCTGAATCTGAATATCGAGCTTTGTCCCACGGTATATGTGAAGGAATGTGGTTACAACGGCTAATGGGAGAACTAAAATTATCCTATACAAAACCTATAACATTATACTGTGACAACCAGGCAGCAGTTAGCATAGCTCATAACCCTGTACACCATGACCGTACCAAGCATGTGGAAATTGATCGCCACTTTATTGCGGAGAAAATTAACAAAGGGGAAGTTTGTGTTTCATATCTACCTACAAGACAACAAGTAGCAGACGTGTTAACCAAAAGCTTGAGCAGAAAAATGTTTGAAGAAATTATGGGCAAGCTGGGTTTGATTAACATCTACACTCCAGCTTGAGGGGGAGTGTTGGAATTCCTTAAATTAAGCAAATTTTCTACCTTAGTTCTAGGAATTTCCTTGTACTATTAGCCATAATCAAATTACTAATTTTTAGGGATAGGCTAATTTCTAGAGATTATTTCCTTTTTATTTTTCCTGCTATTCTTTAAAAGGCTATAGTCAGATTAGAAAAAATAAGAATAATTCTTCTTCCTAAACTTGTTCAATAAGATTAGCACATGATCAGAATTGAATTCAAAATTAGGTCAATTTCATTCCAGATGATAACTTAATATTTAAATTACAAAAAATGTTGTATAGAACTTTTTCTTTGGGTGAATTACATCAGACATATAACATAATTGAATTTCCATTTTTCTAACACTAGATTTAAGTGTAGTTTCCACCAGATAGGTAAGGAATCTAGCCTTTCTACTACTAGACGGCATTATCTAATCCTTATATTTCAATTTTATTTTGAGTAACCCCTTGTACCTATATTACCGATTGGAAAAGTGTCGCTTGAAAATTATAGTCCTTGGCAACTCTTAATCTTTTGTTTTTCTTCATTGTCCTGCAGGGGGGCTCCTCCATCACCACGAGCTGATCATGCTGCTGCTATACATGCAGAGCGTTACCTTCTTGTTTTTGGTGGGGGTTCACATGCTACTTGCTTCAATGATTTGCATGTGTTTGATTTGCAAGCTGTAAGATGATTCTGCTTTTGCATTTTTTCATGTGCTGGTCCGAGGAATTAGTATATCTATCTCATGCATTTGGATTTGCAGATGGAATGGTCAAGACCCACACAACAAGGTGAGATACCAACTCCTAGGGCTGGTCATGCAAGTGTGACTGTTGGGGAGAACTGGTTTATTGTTGGTGGTGGAGACAATAAAAGTGGTAAATGTCTTGCTTTAAAATCAAATAGAAGGTTAAATATGTTCCTTGACTTCCCTGGTTATACGTAGTTTTAGTGTTATTATACTGTCAAGTGTCTGCATCCAATCTGAAGATAAGAACAATCCTGGAGGATCTGTTGATTGCATGAAAAGAAAGGTAACTGTTATTACTGCCCCTAAATCTTCTTTGTTTATCCATGTTTTTTTCCTTTAAGGGGCATTGGAAACTGTTGTCCTCAACATGTCAACCCTCGCTTGGTCAGTTGTGGCATCAGTTGAAGGACGTGTTCCTCTTGCTAGTGAGGTATTTTACGTCTTATAAATGCTGTTTCCTGTAAAATGTTATGCATGTGAAAAATCTCTCTTGGATTGGTTTGTCATATGTATAGTGGTTCAATTGTGTCAGAAATGCTGCAATGGAGATTGAACTTCTCCATGCGGATCAACAAGGAATGGTAGAAAGATGCAAGTAAATCGAGTATACTTTTTACATATGATGTTGTGCTCTTTTCTGTAATTATTATGATCGTTTAACAGGGTGTCTTTAATAACATTTTAAGCATGTTCATCTCATCAATTAAGTTAATCTTCATTGGTTATTTAACTTAATTATGTTGCTTCAACTCTTCATATTTCTTAAAGTTTCCATGTCAACAGTCATATCCAACACATTATAACATATATAAAAGCATGAGTTTGGAAAAACTTTTTAACTAACAAGAATACCCTTTATTGTTAATTATGTTACTAAATTGTCATTAAAATAACAATTTATTAGTATTATTACGTGATAGTAGTGAAAGTAATATTAGTTAAATATTAATTAATATAATAGTATATTAATGTGAAATCAATTAATTGGTCATATCATTTAAAAGTTCTTAAAAATAACATAATATATTGTTAATTAATAAAATTATAAACCTATAAAATCAGTAAATATAATTGGATAAATTAAAAATAATAAAAATTCAAGTTTTAAATTAAATAAATATATTTTATAGATATGAATATGATTTTTATTTTAAATATGATCATAGTTAATAATGTTAAAATCTATTTTTATAATTAATATAAATTAAATGTGAGATTAACATTATATATAGGGTTAATGTATTATTTACCCCGAAGCTGCATGCAATTATCATTTTGGTACCTAAAGAATTTGTTAGGTACCTAAAGTTATAATCTTATATCACATTGCTCAGCCGTTAACAGCATTAAAATTGTTTACCATTGTGTTGTGGAATATTATGTCAAAGGAAATAAAGTATTAAAGTGATGATTCTTTGTAGGTAAAATTTTGATTCATATTTGAATCATAAGTTATTTTATCTAATTACTTAATATTTTACTACCGATTGTTTTTCATTTTTTTTACTTTAAAAATATTATTTTATTCTTTCAATTAATTTTCAAATTAATGGAATTTTATATGAGTTAGACTGATTTTCACTTAATTAGCAAATATATATTTTCATAAAAATTATAAAATATATTATTTAATAAATTAAAAAATAAACACATAAAATCACGTGCAACGTACATGACATGGGAACTAGTATTCTCCTAATACATGGAGAAACTGAGCATACGTGTGTTAACACATACCTGTATCCTGTAGCTGACACCCATACCCGAATTTGAATAACATAGGTATGTAATGCTGTGAAACAAACGAGTCATATAGTTGCGGTATATTGCTCTCTACAAATAGCAGGTAACTTTCACTGCCAGTGACTGAAATTGTAAATTATTATCTAATTTATTGTAGGGCTTGAGTCTGGTCGTGGGCTCCTTCAATGGTGAAGATATGCTTATATCTTTTGGAGGATATAATGGGCATTATAACAATGAGGTAGAGACAGTTTTAGCCTCTTTAAGACTTTGATTTTTTTGTTTCTATTTGATCTTTTATGTTTTGTTGCCAGGTTAATGTTCTTAAGCCAAGTCACAAATCAACCTTGCAATCGAAGATGATGGAGGCTCGTGTTCCTGATAGTGTTTCTGCCATCCATAACGTTACAAATCCTACCAGAGATTTGGAGTCTGAGTTTGAAGTTGGTCACGAAGGAAAGATACGAGAAATTGTTATGGATAATATTGACACAGGGCATCAGGTATTTACTATCTATGCTATTATAATGTTTCTGAGTGAGTTTGGTGTTACTTGACTCAATGACTCCAACTCAACTAGGTGTATTAAAATCTAGGGTTAAGATCCGCTCCATTACTTGTTCATCCATTAGTATCCAGTGCAATGATCATCACCACTCAAAGGTGTAGGACTCATGTAAGACCCATCTATTAAATGTGAAAATCAACTTATGAATGGTGATTAAACATGCATTGGATATTAATGGATGAAAAAGTAATGGAATGGAGTCAAACCCCAAAATCTAGTATCTTGAATGCTTGATTTACATATTTCTGATATAGCAGACATGGTATTAAATAACATTCATAAGCAACCTTACAAAATTGCCATATGGTGAGTTGCAAATTTGTAGCAAATAATTTGTTTTTATATAATTTAACAATAATTTTGACCGTTTCTAATTTGAGAATTAAAAAGCAGTGAAGCTTGAAGGTGATTGGACTGTCATGTCCACTATATTGCCAATTCATTTCTTTTACTCAAGATTTAAATGTATATGCAGAAATTTGAAGGGGAGGAGACTACCGAGCGCATAATAGCAACTCTCAAAGTGGAGAAGGAAGAACTAGAATCGTCACTCAACAAGGAGAAGTTACAGTCTCTCCAGCTAAAGCAAGAACTTGCTGAAGCTAAGGTGCAAAACTCAGATTTGCACAAGGTAATTTCTTTAGGTGTAACAATGGCTGGTCATGTGGTTCTTTTTTCAGTTGTAAAGTTTGAAAACAGCGTAATATAAGCATAGACATTTTCCTCACGATATCCCGTTTACATTTTAGGAGCTCCAAACTATACGCAGTCAACTTGCTGCCGAGCAGTCTAGATGTTTTAAATTAGAGGTATTTTAAGATCAAGAGAATATTGTTTTTGCTTATCTTGTAAATTTATCTGTTTCCTCTGTATTGAGTGGGCTTTCATTCAAATTCTGATTTCTGCATACTGGGTGAATTTGAAATATTGCTATTGCGCAAAAGCTTGAAATTGTTTTTCAATACTCTTCAATCAACAGGTTGATGTTGCGGAACAAAGACAGAAACTTCAGACGATGGAAACGCTACGAAAGGAGCTTGAACTCCTGCAACGGCAAAAAGCTGCATCTGAACAAGCTGCCTTGAACGCAAAGCAGAGGCAAGGCTCAGGTGGTGTATGGGGTTGGCTTGCAGGTAGCCCTCCTCAAAACGCTGACAATATCTAAAATTCATGGAAAGCTTAGCTAAATAGTGATTTTCTAGATTTATTCAAATTAATTGAAATTTTGGTTGAAATATATACTTTTTTTTTTTCGATATACTTAACCCGGTAGTTCTTTCCATGACAAGAATAAAATTATCTAGTTAGCCTAAATGAACCTTCCCATAGATTATAGTTTCAGTTTATGAAGTTAGAAATGTCTGTTAATGAAATATTTTTCTTTTTGCCAAAGAAATGTTACTTTAGTGAAATTATAGGCTTCAATTATTTATTTATGATACTAATCAGGCAAATTGGCAAATAGATGGTATTTTTTTTTCATTTAATTAAGGTTGTGTATATGTATATGTTTGGCAATTATCTTAGTAGTCTTTCAAGTGTGAAAAATGAATAAATTATTTAAGATAGCCCGATTTTTATTATTTATAGCTCGTGGCCTGTGGATATGAATTTTTTTTTTGTTTTCAAAATTGAATTATCATGGATCATCAAAGAGAGAACAACGAGAAACACCATGGTCCCAACTAGCTTTGCTTGACAGAGTAAGTAGGAAAAAATTGTACTGATGAAA
Source organism: Gossypium arboreum (assembly GCF_025698485.1). NCBI lineage: Eukaryota > Viridiplantae > Streptophyta > Magnoliopsida > Malvales > Malvaceae > Gossypium > Gossypium arboreum. Next base: position 91,268,285 of record NC_069082.1, on the reverse strand, counting down.
CCAAGCACACCTTAAAAAGCATGACTCACTCTACAACAAGATTCACGTTGTAAAGGCGCCCATGATGCATTTACCAATACTATTATTGAAAGGGATTGAAACAAAAAAAAGGGGGTAAAACTGCATAAGTCACAAGGACACCCAGTCGCAAAAAACAAAGTATAGATCATAGGGATGAAAACTATAAAAAGAGAAGAAAAATATAATGTAATGGGTAAAGTCCAAACATAATATTAGTCTTGAAGAGATCGGAATCTTAGCCCTCCGTGGAAGGCCCATTAGAAGGCCTTTGGTAGTGTCAAAACTCAGGCCGTCTACAGTCTACAGTAGACGAAGTTTAACATCCTGAACCATTGCACCATGGGTTCTCCCTCTTCTACTTAGATCTCGACTTAAGTATGGATTAATGCTAAAAAATCGTTGAAAGATAAAATACAACTTGAGTTTTTGATTTAGATTAGACCAAGATCTCCTTTAGAAAAGAAAACGACACCAAAGGATGATCGAAAAACACCTTGAAGGAGTAGTGTGTTATGGGTCAAATTATGAAACAAATGGGCTAGATCAGTTGGGCCGAGAGTAGGTTATAAAAACAGTGCGCATCAGGTTAAATAAAACGGAGCGTTTCATGGGAAACAATCATAGTTTGTTTTCCTTGTTTTCTGTTAATTTGACTGTTAGACAATTCAATTGTTTTTTAGATAAATCATGTAATTGGCAGTATTGGATATGAAAATTGAAAACTGTCAACACACCTCTCATTTGTATTCTTCTCTCTTTTATTTTCTGTTCTCTTTTCTTTCTTGGATTTTCAGTTTTGATCTTAAAAAAGGTATCAGAGCTTCAGTGTTCCTATGGCTGGGGACGGTGTAACCATTCATGGGTAGAAAGATGTGACCGTGTTGCAGAAAGAGTTGGAAAAAATATAGGGGAGTTGTCACAACTGGAAACTAAGTGGAATGCCAAATTGCAGGGGTTTAAAGAAGATTTGCGGTCGGAACTACACTCTTTGTTAGAGTAGTTTCTAGGTTATTCTACAACTCTAAGGGCGACAATTGCTACCAAATGGAAGGAAGTGATGAAAATGCCTCCATTGGGGTTTCCACGAAAGGATTCTATAAATATTCCTCCACCTCCTCCAAGTAGTCACTTGCCTTAATCCAGGTTAGTTTAGGAGTGTCCTTGCAGGCTTGAGTGTCTTCAATTCGATGGGTCAGATTGTGGGGGATGGTGGTTGAAACTTGAGCAATACTTTGCAGCTGAAGGAGTGCCTGGGTGTGATAAGGCACGTATAGTTGTGTTACACTTAGAAGGTTGAGCACTAGACTGGCATCACCTCTATACTCAGAAACATGAGGGTCTTCACATGTTAGACTGGACGTGCTATGTCCACAGTCTAAAGGAGCGTTTTAGATCCAACATATTCAGGGATACTATGGCTGAATTGGTAACCTTGAAGCAACAAGGCTCGGTGGACCACTTCTATGATCAGTTTGTAAGCCTTTTAACACAATTGCAATTGCTTGAATCTTATGCTTTCAGTATTTTTATTAGTAACTTGAACTTGGAAGTCAACTAATATCTTCAGCTTTCTAAACCATAGTCATTAGTTGAAGCACTTCATATTGCTAGACAAGTTAAAGATGTAATAGCCATTTATTCCAAGAAGGTATTGTTGACTGGTATCAATTCCTTGTCTCGTTTTAGTTCCCCACCACTATCTTCCATGGCTAGGCGACCAACCTATTCCCAGTCTAGTTCTACTGCTCACTCAGGGCACTTAACACCTATAGGGTCATCTCATTCTAAAGGACTATCTAAAAGTATAAGTCCTGCACTTATGGTGGAGAGAAAGCAAAAACGATTTTGTTTCTATTGTGGAGCCAAATACCACATTGGCCGCAAGTGTGTTAAAAGTCAATTGTATTGGATTGTATTGGAATCACTTGGTGAGGAGGATATAGAAGAGTTTTAAAAATTCTCGAAACAGTTGGAGGACTCTAATGGGGAAGGTGAGAAACCACAAACACTTGTCCTGTCCCTACATGTTATTAAAGGGTCTCAAGGCCTTCACACTATAAGATTTGGGGCAAACATGGGCATTGTTAAAGCTATTTTTCTGGTAGACTTAGGAAGCACTCATAACTTCCTGGATACTAAGTTAATCACTAGGATGACATTACCAGTTGATCCACAACAGCAGTTGAGGGTTACAGTAGCTGATGGGAGACAACTATTTACTAGGGCATTTGCAAGAATGTGGATTGAAAGGTTCAAGGGGCTACTTTTGCTGTAGATTTTATGATATTACCATTGAAAAGGTATGATATTGTGCTGGGAATACAGTGGTTTCTCTCATTGGGTTTCATCACTTGGAATTTTGACTTGATGGTTATGCATTTTTCTTCAAAGGGAATCCCATGCATTATACAACTTATTTTACATGGTGAAATTGAGCTGATGAGTCAAGGACAAGCTACAAGGTGTCTTTCAATGATCCATGGAGAAATGAATCCTTGTACCTTGTTCATGACTAGCGCTGACCCATTGACCTTATCAGCGGCTTCATCAAGAGACATACCTGAGGAATTACAATTGTTCTTGGATGAATTTGAAGACATTTTTCAGGTAGTTGCTAGTCTACCCCCACCAAGATTCCAAGACCACCGAATACCCCTTAAGGATAAAGGGGTAGTTGCCAAGGTCAGGCCATATAGATATCCCATGGTTTAGAAATCTGAGTTGGAAAGGCTAATTAAATAGATGCTTCAACTTGGCATAATTAGAGATAGTTGCAACCCTTTTGCTTTTCCAGTGGTGATGGTTAGGAAAAAGGATGGAGGGTGGAGATTTTGTGTAGACTATAGATAGCTTAATCAGTTGACTATGAAAGATCGATTCCCAATACAAATTATTGAGGAGCTTCTAGATGAGTTAGGCCAGGCTAGAATTTCCTCCAAGCTAGATTTTAGAGTTGGATACCACCAAATTAAAATGTTTGAGCCTAACATTCCAAAGACAACTTTCAAAACTCATGAGGGTCACTGAGTTTTTGGCGATGCCCTTTGGTCTCACCAATACTCCTACTTTTCAAGGTTTGATGAACTCCATTTTAAGCACCTATTGAGGAAGACAGTCCTAGTTTTTTTTTTTTTCGATGATATCTTGGTCTATTCAACCACTTGGGTTTATCACTTGGCAGACCTTAGGAAAGTATTCATGATTTTGAGGCAACATCAACTATTTGTCAAAAGAAGTAAGTGCTATTTTGGGACTGTTAGAATTAAGTGGCCTGAAATCTTATTTAAATAAAATACAGTGGTAAAATAAAATAAAAGAAAAATCCATATAGAATTACACTTCTTTTATTTTATTTTAGAATAAGGTTTTTTAAACCTTATTAAATTTCATATATTTGATATTTATTAGAATAAGGTGTTTCAGTCTTACTAGAATATGACTTTACAAGCCTATAAATAGATATAGTCTATTCCTCTTGTAATTAATTCGAATTCGACATAGTGAATTTTCTTCTCCTCTGCCCGTGGTTTTTTCCCGAAAAGGTTTCCATGTAAAAATCTATAAGTTTTTTATTTTATTTTTCTTTATTTTATTTTTTTCTCAAATTAGTATCCGAGCTTCTGGGTTATTCATCTTGATCACGGTAATGGCGTCTTTGAAGTATGAAATTCTGCTGTTGGATCACAATACCAGATTTGCGTTGTGGCAAATTAAGATGCAAGCAGTTATTGCACAGATGGATGTGGAGGATGCCCTACTAGGGATAGATAAGATGCCTTTGACATTAGCAGATGAAGAGAAGAAGCGTAAGGATCGAAAGGCGTTAACACAATTATATCTGCATTTGTTCAACAAAATTTTACAGGATGTGATGAAAGAGAAGACTGCCGCTGCATTATGGAATAGGCTAGAACAAATATGTTTGTCGAAAACTATAACAAGCAAGTTGCATATGAAGCAGCGTCTTTATGCTCATCATTTGGAGGAAGGTGCGTCTGTACACGAACACTTAACAATGTTTAAAGAAATTCTTTCAAACTTGGAGGCCATGGAAGTTCAGTATGATAAGGAAGATCTAGGGTTGATTCTACTTTGTTTGTTGCCCTCGTCTTATTCAACCTTTAGAGACACGATTTTATATAGCCACGAGTCTCTCACAGGTGATGAGGTTTATGATTCTTTAACCTCGTATGATAAGATGAAGCATCTTGTGGTTAAACCCGACTCTCAGGGAGAGGGTCTCATTGTGCGTGGGAGACAAGATCGGAATGCTGATGATGATTGTGGTAGGACACAAGAACGGAATCCTCGTGGTAAATCTAAGGGTAGATCAAAGTCTTCAAACAGAGGTAAAATTTGTAACTACTGCAAGAAGAAAAGTGCACATTAAATCTAAGTGCTATAAGCTACAGAACAAGATTAAAAGGGAGGCTGCAAATCAAAAGTGAAAATAACCAGAAAATTTCGGTGAAGTTGATGTTGTAGAAGACTACAGCAATGGTGAACTTCTAGTCGCTTCAGTCAACAATTCTAAAGTGAGCGAGGAGTGGATACTTGATTCAGGTTGCACTTTCCACATGAGTCCCAATCGGGATTGGTTTACAACTTACGAAACAGTGTCTGAAGGTGTTGTTTTGATGGGAAATAATACTTCGTGTAAAATCGCAGGTGTTGGAACAATTAAAGTTAATATGTTTAATGGAGTTGTCAGAACACTTAGTGACGTACGAGATGTTCTAGAATTGAAAAGAAATTTAATTTCGTTGAGTACTCTTGATTCAAAAGGGTACAGATACACAGCTGAAAGTGGGGTTTTAAAGATTTCCAAAGGTTCCTCTGTTGTGATGAAAGGGCAGAGAAAGATTGCCAAGTTATATGTTTTGCAGGGTTTTACTGTTACTGGTGATGCAGCTGTCGCTTCCTCTTCCTTTTCAGATGATGATATTACTAAAATTTGGCATATGCGTCTAGGGCATATGAGTGAGAATGGCATGTCAAAATTGAGCAAAAGAGGACTTCTTGATGGGCAAGGAATTTGCAAACTGAATTTTTGTGAGCACTGTGTTTTTGGGAAGCAAAAGAGAGTTTGATTCACTAGAGGAATCCATAACATGAAGGGAACATTGGAGTATATTCATTCTGATCTGTGGGGACCATCTAGAGTGCCTTCAAGAGGTGGAGCTAATTATATGCTAACATTTATTGAGATTTTTCCAGAAAAGTTTGGGCGTTCTTTCTGAAGCAGAAAAGCGATGTGTTTTCCGTATTTAAGTCCTGGAAAATTATGATTGAAAAACAGACGGGAAAACAAATAAAATACCTCCGCACAGACAATGGCTTAGAGTTCTGTTCTGATAAGTGTAATAGATTGTGCAAGTCAGAAGGGATCGTGAGACACTTGACAGTTCGCCATACTTCACAGCAAAATGGCATTGCAGAACAAATGAACAGAACGATCATGGAGAAGGTTCGATGTATGTTGTCAAATGCCAACTTACCAAAGTCATTTTGGGCAGAAGCAGCCTCTACTGCATGTTTTTTGATCAACCAATCTCCATCCGTTGCCATTGAGAAAAAGACTTCACAAGAGGTATGGTCTGGTAATCCTACTAATTATTCTGATTTAAAGATTTTTGGGTGTCCTGTGTATGCTCATGTTGATAATGGAAAATTGGAATCGAGATCCATTAAATGCGTTTTTCTTGGTTATAAAGCTGGTGCAAAAGGGTATAAGTTATGGTGTCCTGAAAATAGAAAAGTTGTGATTAGCAGAGATGTTGTTTTTGATGAAACTGCTATGCTACCTAACTTATCTCTTAAAGACTCTTCCAATAAAGAAAATCAAAAGCAGGTGGAGCATCAGATTAATACAGAGTCAACTCCTCAAGCAAGTACAAAAATTTAGAATAGAGTTGCTTCTTCACCACAATACTGTATCGCTAAAAATAGAACTAGAAGAGAAATTAAACCTTTAAAGAAGCAAGTCGAAGCTGATTTAGTTGCTTATGCTTTAAATGTGGCTGAAGATATAGATGCAAACCAAGAGCCATCTAATTATTCTGAGGCGGTTAGCTGTGAAGACTCAGAAAAATGGATGTTTGCTATGCAAGAAGAGATGGAATCACTTCACAAAAACAAAACATGGGATCTTGTGAAACTTCCTAAAGGTAAGAAGACTGTTCATTGTAAATGGGTGTTTAAAAAGAAAGAAGGGACTCCAGGAGTTGAAGAACCTAGATATAAAGCAAGGCTTGTTGCAAAGGGTTACAGTCAAATTCCAAGAGTAGACTTCGCAGATGTGTTCTCCCCAGTTGTGATGCATAGTTCGATTTGAGCTTTGCTTGGTATTGTGGCCATGCATGATTTGGAGCTTAAGCAGTTAGATGTAAAAACTACATTTTTGCATGGAGAACCTGAAGAGGATATCTACATGCAACAACCAGAGGGTTTTATAGTATCAGAAAAAGAGGACTCTTTACAGTTTGAAACAGTCACCAAGGCAGTGGTACAAGAGGTTTGATTCCTTTATGGTTTTTCATGATTTCAAAAGAAGTAGTTTTGACAGTTGTGTTTATTTTAAGAAAAACAGTGATGGTTCTTTTGTGTATCTACTTCTTTTTGTTGATGACATGTTGATAGCAGCAAAAGATAAAGGAGAGATAAAAGAACCATGAAAAGTCAACATGTCATCAACATAAAGAAGTATATACACAAAAGAACCATCAAGTAAATTGTACCTAAGTCAGAAGGGGTACATTGAGAAAGTTCTTTGCAAGTTCAATATGCAGAGTGCTAAGCCTGTTAGTACTCTTTTAGCAGCCCATTTCAGACTTTCATCAGCTTTGTCTCTACAATCAGATGATGAGATTGAGTACATGTTACATGTTCCATACTCTAGTGCAGTGGGATATCTCATGTATGCAATGGTTTGTTCACGTCCAGATTTATCATATGCAGTTAGTGCAGTTAGCAGATATATGGCGAATCTCGGTAAAGAACATTGGAAAGCAGTTCAGTGAATTTTAAGATATTTACGAGGTACTACTGATGTTTGCTTAAAGTTTGGAAGAACTAGAGATGGAGTCATTGGGTATGCTAATGCTGATTTTGCTGGAGACCTTGATAGAAGAAGATCTCTCACAGGTTATGTCTTTACAATCGGAGGTTGTGAAATCAGTTGGAAAGCCACTTTGTAAACTACAGTCACTTTGTCTACCACTGAAGCTGAGTACATGGCGATTACTGAGGCTTGTAAAGAAGCTATTTGGTTGAAGGGGCTCTTTAGTGAACTCAATGAAGACCTTCAAATCAACACAGTATTTTGTGACAGTCAAAGTGCCATATTTCTTACAAAAGATCAAATGTTTCATGAGACAACAAAACACATTGATGTTCGGTATCATTTTGTTCGTGATATTATTGCTTGTGGTGATATTGTTGTGAGCAAAATTAGTACTCATGAAAATCCTGCAGATATGATGACTAAGTCACTTCCTATAACCAAGTTTGAGCATTGCTTACACTTGGTTGGTGTTCATTGTTGAAGCTAAACCCTTAAGGGGTTTTATGAAAGAGGTGGAGAACTTGTTCGTTGAGAGTTCGCGATAAAGAACTTGTTCATTAAGAATTCGTGTCAAGGTGGAGATTGTTAGAATTAAGTGACTCGAATCCTTATTTAAATAAAATACAGTGGTAAAATAAAATAAAAGAAGAATCCATATAGAATTACACTTCTTTTATTTTATTTTAGAATAAGGTTTTTTCAACCTTATTAAATTCCATATATTTGATATTTATTAGAATAAGGTGTTTCAGTCTTACTAGAATATGGCTTTACAAGCCTATAAATAGATATAGTCTATTCCTCTTGGAATTAATTCGAATTCAACATAGTGAATTTTCTTCTCCTCTGCCCGTGGTTTTTTCCCAAAAGGGTTTCCACCTAAAAATCTGTGTTCTTTATTTTATTTTATTTTATTATTATTTTTTAACAGGGACAAATAAGGTGGAGTATTTGGGGAGTATTATTTCTAAGGGGACTATCTCCATGGATAAATCCAAGGTGGATTGTGTGGCAAATTGGCCATTGCTTACTTCTCTCAGAGAATTGAGAGGGTTTTTAGGCATCTCGAGATCTTATAGGCGATTCATAAAACATTATGGTATCTTGGCCGGACTATTAACAAACTTGCTCAAGAAAGATGCCTGGAATTGGAGTGAGCAAGCTACTCAGGCCTTTGAACAGTTGAAAACAACCTTATGTTCTGCTTCAATGTTGGTTCTTCCAAATTTTCGCCTAGAATTTTGTGTTGATACTGATACTTCTTGATATGGAGTGGGGGTAGTACTTTAACAACTAGGAAGACTAGTGGCATACTTTAGTTAAAGGTTTGGGAATCAGGCATCAAGCCTTATCAATCTATGAAAAAGAAATGATGGCTGCTTTTTTAGCTGCAAAAAAAAAAAAATTGACATTCTTACTTGGTAGGAAGACATTTTAAAATTCTAACTGACCATCAAATTTTGAAATTCCTAACTGAGCAGGTGGAAGTCATACCCTTTCAGAAAAGATGTGAAGAAAAAATGATTGGCTATGATTATGATGTGGTCTACAGGAAGGGATTATGTAACAACCCTTACCCATATCCGACACCGGAATAGGGTACGAGGCATTACTAGACTTAAACTTAAACAAACATTCGAAATTGGGGCATGAATTTCCACTCAAATTTAAAACTTTTTGAAAACATTCAAATCGTCCCTTAAACGAGCCTACAAGCCCCAAAACATGCTTTGGAAGCGGTTCGACACTAAACTGAGAACTTTAGAAAACTTCCCAACACTTAGAAAATTTTTCATCAAAACAGGGGTCACATGCCCGTATGGCTTGGGACACGCCCGTGTGGGTAGGCCGTATGGTCATACACGCTTGTGTCCCTAACCCGTGTAACTCTCTATTTATGAAATCATCAACAAATTGAAGTCACATGGCCAAGTCACATGCCATGTACTTAGGCCGTGTGGGCGATTTAATTTTCATAATTTTCCTAAAATAGGTGCGGACTTCACACCCCTGAGCACACACCTATGTCCCTGGGTCGTGTCCTTCACACGGCTGAGAGACATGGCCGTGTCTCTGCTCGTGTGGCTAATTTAAAGCTAAAATTCAAAATTCAAGGGACACAAAGCCGGATCACACACCTATAGGGCAAGTCATGTGTCACACACGGCCTAGACACATGCCTGTGTGTCTACCCATGTAGACAAAAATAAGGCTATTTACCAAGCCATTTTTCCACCCTTACTTGCACCAACCTACCCAACAACAAGCAATACAAATTCAAGTATATTCATACAACCAATTCAGCCACAAACAAGTTATCAATGTATCATTTACATGCAACCATCTATCACATACAAACATGACCTACCTATCAACTTAATCCATGCAAATTCACACATCCATGAAAATATCATCATATACATATATATACTTAAGCCAATATTAGCCAACTTAAATGGCCATTTACAAAATGAATTATCAAATAACATAAGCCAACACTTTTAGCCAAATCAACTATGACACATAACAAAAAGACCAAGTCTCTATACATGCCATAGTTCAGAATATTATAATCATAAGTACCTAAAATGATAATTTGATAGTGTGAATGGATCTTTGACCGCCTTCGATCCCTGAGTTCTCTTGGTGACACTATAAGACAGGGGAAAAAGAAAAGGGGGTAAGCTTTAAAGCTTAGTAAGTTACTATACAAATAATAGGGATCATAAATACACTTTAACATATATTTAAAATAAAGTAAATTAACATAAATGTCATTGTGAATTCACAATCAAGCTTAGCATAGATGTATTTAAAATCTTAACATCATAACTTACTCGATTAAACCAATCCAAGGTTTCATCACATATTGACCTTATTAAGCATGAGTTTTGTGTACATACCTGTACCAACTTGCAACATACCATTGTCTTCCACAACATACCATAATATTTCATAACTTTGACATGGTCGTTAAATTACCTATTGAACCACTTAGAATACTAAAGGATACTCGGGAAATCTCACATACATAGTATTGTACCAATGCCATATCCCAGATATGGTCTTACATGAGATCTCATATCGATGCCAATAGCCCAGCTATGGTCTTACACATCTCATATTGATTCCATATCCCAGATATGGTCTTACACGTAATCTCAACTAACCTTAATGTCATGACATTTGTATCCTAACTATTCCTAAGGTTCAACCGGGATATTTCTCACTTGTCGAAACTTTTTCAAACTCATTCAAAGAGTAAATCACAATTTATACAATTAAAATACAATTAAAGCATAAATAATAATGCATTATTTACATACGAACTTACCTCGATGCAAAAATAGAAGAAAATGACTTAACTGTTAAACACCTTATTCTTTCCTCGATCAAGGTCTGAACTTTGTTTTTCTTGATCTATAATAGAAAATTTAGATTATTTATTATTCAAATTATTCAATTCAATCCATAAATCATATTATGGAAAAATTACACTTTTGCCTCTAAATATTTATATTTTTGTCTCTAGGCTCGTAAAATGAAATGTATCCATTTTCTTTGTTACCCAAGCCTAGACAAACCATATACATGCTCATATCAGCCCACATTTTTCATCAAATTAGATTTTTACCACCCATTCTACAAACTTTTACAAACTTTTACAAATAGGTCCTTTTTAGGTATTTTCATGAAAAATCACTTAGTAAAAGTTATTTATTACACATCAAACTTTCATGTTCTACCACTAAACATCAAAAAACATGCACGTCACACATGGGTAAATTTTTAAACATGAACCCTGCTTCAAAATAATGGTAGAAATAGGTAAATCGGGTTACGAGGACTTCAAAAATGTAAAGAACATTAAAAACGGGGCTAAAATGCACTTACTATCAAAGGTTGACAGTTGAAAAAACCTTAGCTATGATGAGCTTGAGATTTTTGGCTAAGGTAGGAGAAGATGGGCACAATTTTGACTTGATTTTCCCTTTTTATTCTTTTATTTACCAAATGGCCAAAATGCCCTTTTTGCCTTTCTTTGAAATTTTATCTCTCCATGTCCATTTTTGTCCACTAACTTAACAAATGGTCTAGTTACCATCTAAGGACCTATAATTTAAAATATCATAGCAATTTGACACCTTTAACATGTAGAACTCAACTTTTGTACTTTTTATGATTTAGTCCTTTTGACAAAATTGAGTGCCTAAACGTCAAAATTTTTGAATGAAATTTTCATGAAATCATTCTGTGAAATTGTAGACCATAAAAATATAATAAAAAAATTTTACTGCGTCAGATTCGTAGTCTCGAAACCACTGTTCCAACTATTCCTAAAATCGAGCTGTTATAGATTAGGCAATGCTGCTGGAAATGCTTTGTCCAAGAAACACTCTTTGAAGAAGGGGCAATTTTTCCATCTCACTAGAAACACCATTAGTTCTTAGTTACTTTCAATGGTGCAAGCATCTTATGTAACGCCCCGAAGTTTGGGCTTAAAAGAATTGGGCCTTGGGTTTGGAGCTCCTAAAATTCTTGAGAGCAAGAAAACGACACAATTGCATGTTAGTCCTGTTGGGTTAGTGATTTTGGATTTTAGGGGGGTCTCTATGAAGTCTCGGGTTCAAGCCTTGGCATAGGAAAAATTTTGGTTTTTAGCATTAAGGAACCCTGACGCTAGGTTGAATGCTTCTTAAATTTTGAATGGTAAAATTTGACAAAAGAAGCATGATGGTTTAGGTGGTAAGTGACGCCTCATAAGGGAGTGAGGACTGGGGTTCGAGGCTTGGAAGGAGCACTGGATGTTTTATTTTTCTTCAAAGACATGTAGGTGGTAGAGTGATCAAACTCTACAGGATAAAGGTTGAATGAGTCTTAGAGGGATATGAGGAGGAAGTTAAGGGATAGTGATGATTGTTGGAGGAAATCAAGGAGGATTTGAATTAGGAGGAAGTCTAGCCGAATGGGGACTTTGGGTTGTACAAGAATTCGACAAGGGAGGGATTTGGTTCATTTTCGGTATTTGGGGTATTATTTTGGTATAGCTGAATCTTGTTAGAAGAATTCTTGGTGTTTTATTTTGTTTTGTTCACTCGTTTTGGTACCTATGCCTTTCATTTTCAAGACTCTCTGACTCTGGGTTGTCCACTGTTTTGTTTTAGCCGAAAGTGCATTACCATTTAGGCCATCTGTTAGCTGATTTCTTCCCCATTTCTCATCTTTTAGTCTTTTCCATTATTTTCTAATCCTTTTACCTCTCTTCTTTACTTCTGGCTTGAGTCGAATGCTAACCCTCTTCCTTTTCTAAATCGTGGCCTTTCTCTTTTATTTTCCCTCTCATAGCCGAAATCCCTCTTCTCTCAACCATCTTCTTGTGAGCCGGATTCCCTTGCCGCAATGCTATTTTTCTTTGATCTTAAGGTGTGTAAAGTCAAATACTCCTTACTTTCTCTCCCTATCAGATATTTTTGAATCCGTCTCCCTTTTATTCTACTATCATAAGGCTGCGTTCTTCTCATCTTTTGCCTGGATCAAGTGTAAGTCGTGGTGACTCATTTTCTTTATTTTGGTTTTTATTGTTGGTGTTCTTCTTTTCCCTGTTGCCAAATCTTCCCTATCTCTCTTAGTCTGATGTTGGTTGGTACCTAGGTTTGCTCGAGGGTTGATAGTGGGGCAAGTGATGTGAAGCAATCGATATCCCACTTCTAGTTTTGATTAAGTAAGCATTTTTTCCAAGTGTGAATTGAATCACATGTTTTAACAATCCCTTTTAACAAGGCTTTTGTAAACGCAGATCTGTCTAGGGGTGTAAACTTTAATATAAAATAGGGAGATTAGTAAGGCTTTATCATTTAAGGTTCGTTGCTAGGGGATTCGTAGCACGTTTCGTAAACCAGGTGTGTATATACACCACCTTAACTCTAGATCAGCAAATCCTGAAACGCCAAAAAGCTGAAAGAATGACAATGGTTACTACACGAATACGCGAACACACGTGTGAAAAATCTGATGCGATAGTAGAGGCCACCATAAGCGAACTCATGGGTTGTGGCCGTAATGGGCCATGTTAGGCCGAGTTGGGTCGTACGGGCCCAATAGGCCCATAGGCCCTAGATGTGTAAAACTCACCAATAGGTGGGAAAATGTTGGACTGGCCATGTCACTCACATGGCTTGGATTGAATTCGAGCTTGGTGGGCCAATGGATCGTGTGGGCCTATGGGCCTGCTTAAATGGGCTTTGGGCCCAATCACACAGTTTGTTTGCTAAAGGTTGCACGGGTCGCGAGAGACGACTGTGAACCTACTGATGGGTCAGTAAGTGTACTTAGACCCTGATTTTTGAATTGACCGTTATGCCCCCAAAGGGAAAAATGACTAAAATGCCCTTCCATGTTATATGATTGTTATTGTATGCCATTTATGATATGTTTGCATTCATGTGATATTATGCTGCATGGGGGATGAGATCATTGATTTAGAGGAAGTATATGATTTGTTAGGGTCACATGGTCGCTTGGCGACTGTGGGTCCACTGACGACTTAAAGCCATTATGTGATTGGCAGTTCTATTGCGAATTTGGTTAGTGCCGCAACCAGTGCTACATCAGGAGTGTAAGGATGGGTGAGTCGATTAAATCCCCACAGGAGTGTAGGGTTGGATGGGATACGGGGTGCAGGGTTGGTTGGGTATTTGTGCATTGCATAATCTGATTCTGATTGTGACATGGGCTCAGGCCCAACTGAGGCTACTATAGACTATGGCCCAAGTGCCACTGTTATTGTAATGTGCTTAGGCCCAAATTGATGTGATGCATGCTTTATGATTGATGAGGGTTGTACACACTAAGTTTTCATAAACTCACCCCCTCTTTTAAATTTTTCAGGTAATCCTCAGTAGGTGGTTCGACATATGGGAGGACTCAGAGGTGGCCACACTACGAACAACTTTAAATTTTCGTATTACTTTTACATTAATTAAATTACTTTCTCTTTGGGTTTTTGATGTAATAAGGCATTTTCTCTAATTTTCTTACTTTTAATTTGGAGGGTTTTCTAAAATGATATTTGTTTTCAAAACATCACATTTTCGCAACATTGTTGAAATGCTTCTACAACAAACATGTTTTTAAAAGTAAGGCTGGTTTAAAATGGTTAACAAATAATTAAGTTGACTTTAGAATTAAACAAATGGGCTTTTATCTTTCAAGTGAGATTTATTAATAAGACAAAGTTTTTCGATAAAGCATTTTAATGTGACACGCCAGATTCGGCCATAACGTCTAGGCCGGGTTTGGGGTGTTACATCTTATCAGGCTGATTTAAAGATTTAGAAGTTATGTTCTAAGGTTTAACAACGGAAAATTAAGCACCTAAAATATAATTGGGATGGAAGATTTCTTAGAAGGAAGGGTAATATAGTAGTAGTTGATGTGGCCAGGATAAAATAAGAGTTATTCCAATTGTTCCATGCCAGTGCTATAGGATGCTGTTCTGGAGTTTAGATAACCTCAAGGAGGATATGCAATCTATTGTATTGGAAAGGACTTCCCAAGGATATTAAAAGGTGGATAAGAGAATATTCCTTTTGTTAAAGATGCAAGGAAGAAAATGTAGCCCCTCTAGGACTGTTACAACCTCTTCCAATACCAAAGAGAGCTTGGTCCTCTATTTCTATAGACTTCATAGAAGGGTTACCATGTTCTAAAGGTAGGAGTGTTATTTTGGTGGTAGTAGATAGTCTCACGAAATAAGCCAATTTTATGGCCTTATCCCATCCCTATACTATTATGACTGTAGCTCAACTATTCATAGAAAATGTGTACAAGCTACATAGGATGCTTGACTCCATTATATCTAATAGGGACAAGATATTTTTCAGTAATTTCTGGCAGGATTTATTCAGATGAGTAGGAACTAAGGTTCACCTATCCACTGCTTACCATTTTGAGATTGATGGGCAAATAGAAATACCGAATAGATGTTTTAAAGGCTATCTGAGATGCATGTCAGGGGAAAGACCACAGGATTGGTAAGTTGGCTTCCTTTAGCTAAGTGGTGGTATAACTCTACATTCCACTCAGCTATTAAAAATACACCTTATGAGGCACTATATGGCCAGACACTTCCTTATCATACACTATATTTAGCTGTGGCATCATTGGTGGCTGCTGTAGACAAAAGTTTGCTGCAACGTAAGGCTACAAGACAACTGTTGAAATTTTATTTAAAGAGAGCACAAGATAGAATGAGACAACAAGCTGATAGGCACAGAATAGACAAACATTTTGAAGTAGAGGACTGGGTATATTTGAAGCTTCAACTTTATAGATAGCATTCTGTGAGAAGGTTCCTTAACTAAAAGTTAGCTCCCAAGTATTTTGGGCCAAACATGGTAGAAGGTAAGATTAGGAAGGTAGCATACAAGCTGCAGCTACCCCAAAGATCTAGAGTTCGCCCTACTTTTCATGTTTCATAGCTTAAGAAACATGTGGAGCTACTCCTGTACAAGCTTCTCTACTAATAGTGGATAGCTAGGGATCTTGGGCTAAAGAGCCTATCCAAATTTTAGACAGAAGGATAGTAAAGTGTGAGAATGTGGCCACAACTAAAGTTTTGGTCAAATAGGCAGATTCATTTCCTGAGGATGCCACATGGGAATCTTTGGTGCAACTGAAGGATGCTTACCCTCATATAGGTCCTTGAGGGCAAGGATTTTCTCTGATGAGGGAGTAGTTGTTATAGTTCAAATTATGAAACAAATGGGCTGGATCAGTTGGGCCGAGAGTAGGTTATAAAAATGGTGTGCATCCGGTAAAATAAAACGGAGTGTTTCATGGGAAACAATCATATAGTTTGTTTTGTTTGTTTTTTTGGTATTTTGAATGTAACACAATTCAATTGTTTTCATATATATTAGCATGTAATTGACAGTATTGGATATGAAAATTCAAAACTGTCAACACTCTCTACTTGTTTTTTGTGAATTGCCACGATATTTGAATTGCTTGATCATTTTTTAAGTCATATTAGTTCATTCATAAATTCTTTTCACCACCTTGTACTTTGTTTCTTTTGCACAATTTCATTCTTTAAATCTTCAATAATATTTACCAATTTGAATCAACTTCTGATCCATATGGAGACAATACTCACTCATCATTATATTACTTGAATTGAATTGTACACTTGCACATTTGCATTATTTACATGTAACAAATTTTTGGCGTCGTTATCGGGGATCGACAACATTGATGAAAATTGGTTTTTTTATTATCTGCTTAATTTATTTTAAGTTTAGTTTAATTAATTATTTTGATTTTCCTTTCTCAAGTCTATGTTAGTGCATGTATAGAAATATTCTGAAGAATGCTAAGTACTATTTTAATCCAAAGATTGGGAGAACTTTAAGGCGAAGGAAAAAAGTGTTGCAAGAAATAGAAAGAATCAGAAACGATTAGGTTAAAGAGGAGCCACTACATCAAGAAAGAAGGGATGTTGATATTCCTCGAATCATAGATGACAGGGACTGGCCTATTAGAGAACATATCATACCAATCCTAGATGATTTAAATCCTAGAATTTTCAGGCCACATATTGAGGCTCATCATTTCAAATTAAAGCTAGTCATGTTTCAAATGCTGCAAACAGTTGGGCAATTTAGTTGATTGCCTACTGAGGATCCAAGGTTACATTTACGACTCTTTTGGAAGACTGTGATTCATTCAGATAGCAAGGTGTTCTTGAAGATACCCTGCGATTAAAGTTATTCTCTTACTCATTGCATGATTGTGCCAGAGCATGGTTAAATGCATTACCATCAGGTACAGTGACATCTTGGATTGAGTTGTGTTAGAGGTTTTTGTTAAGATATAATCCTCCTAACATGAATGTTAAGTGGAGGAACAACATTACATTGTTTAGACAACCAGAGGTTAAAACATTATATGAAGCATGAGAGCGGTTTAATGAGCTACTTAGAAAATGCCAGATGCATGGTTTCCTGCATTGGACATAGATGGAAATGTTCTACAATGTGTTGAATACTCATACAAGAATGCTTGTCGATGCATCTTCCAATGGGACTTTACTTGATAAATCATACAATGAGGCTTATGAAATTTTGGAAAGAATAGAACGTAATGATTATTAATACCCTACAACCAGAGTTGGAACTGGTAGAAAAGTTGTAGGAGAAATGGAGCTTGACGCCATTACATCTCTAATAGCTCAGGTATCATATTTAACGAATATGATTAAAACATTGAAAATACCATCTGCTATGCAAGAAATGAAAGAAACAGAGTTAGCCTGTGTTGAATGTAGAGAAGATCATGTCTTTGATGAATGCCACTCAAATCTAGCCTCAGTTTATTACATAGGGAGTTTTATTCACAAAAACAACAACCCATACTCCAACACATATAATCCGGGGTGGAAACAACATCCTAACTTCAGCTAGAGTAATCTAGGTGTGAAATACCAGTAATGTCATTCGCCAAAATGCTGCGAGTGTACCACCTGGGTACAATCAATCATTGCAATGACAAAATGCTCAGCAAAATTCAGCTTTAAGTTCTTCATCTATGGAAGCTTGATTGAAAGAGTATATGGCTAAGAATGATGCTATCATTAAGAGCTGGGTTGCTTCTTTGAGAGCTTTGGAAAATCAAGTAGGGAAAATTGTCACTGTATTGAATTCTAGACAGCAGGAGCATTGTCGAGTGACATTGAGAGTTTTCGATCTCGAGGGAAGGAATAATGCAAAACCATTACACTTTGAAGTGGTACTCAACTATCAAGAGTTGTGAATGACACCATGCCTGAAGAAGGAAGTTCAACTATTGCAAATGAAAAGACTCCAGAAGCAATAGGAGAGCAAGTTACAAAGAAAAAGAGTTACCAGAAAAATGCTGAAATAGATGCTACATATATTGTTGATACAAATGCCACAGCAAAATAATTTAGGCAAAGAGAAGGAATACCACCGAAACCTTTTCCTCAGCGGTTCCAAAAATCTAAACAAGATGTTCAGTTTAGGAAATTTTTGAAGGTCTTGAAACAATTACACATTAATATACCATTAGTGGAAGCATTGGAGCAAATGCCTAACTGTGTAAAGTTTATGAA
The DNA here is from genome assembly GCF_025698485.1 of Gossypium arboreum. Classification (NCBI taxonomy): domain Eukaryota; kingdom Viridiplantae; phylum Streptophyta; class Magnoliopsida; order Malvales; family Malvaceae; genus Gossypium; species Gossypium arboreum. The sequence continues at coordinate 91,250,070 of NC_069082.1, read as the reverse complement.
ATATATTTTCTCAAATAAAAGATGGTTAGGAGAATTTGAGACTATTGCTCTCACTAAAAGGTGCACAACAATGCTCCAAAACAAATTCCCATAAAACCTAAAGGATCCAGGGAGTTTTGCTATACCTTACTCTATTTGTAATCACTAACAGGCAAAGCACAATGTGATTTGGGTGCAAGCATAAATCTAATGCCAATGTCTATTTTCAAGAAGCTTTGAATAAGAAAGACGAGACCTACAACTGTCACACTACAGTTAGCTGATAGATCTTATACACATCCAGAAGGTAAAATCAAAGACGTGTTGGTAAGAGTGGACAAATTTATTTTCCCAACATATTTTATCATTTTGGAGTGTGAGGCTGATAAAGAGGTCGCAATTATACTTGGGATACCTTTCTTAACCACAAGTAGAACATTAATTGATGTCCAAAAGGGTGAATTAACTATACGAGGTAATGATCAATAGTTAACTTTTAATGTCTTTGAAGATATGAAGTGTGCAGATACTGATGAAGAATGCCATGCTATTGAAATAATTGATACATAAGTATAAGAAAAAATTGAAGATTTTTGTTCAAATAACTCAGTAAACGATGCAGATGTCTATGATTTAATTGATGCAGACATGATTGCAGATCTTAAAATTTTGATGGAAGTTCAGCAAATTGGAAATGGACCAAGGGGCAGTTTTGAACCACTAAATCTGTTTGACTGTTCTTTTACACCTCGACCATCAATAGAAGATCCTCCCAAGTTGGAATTAAAGCCGTTGCCAGTGCACTTGAAATATGCCTATCTAGAAGATAACAATACATTGTGAGTAGTCATCTCTACTAAGTGAACACCAGAACAAGAGGAGTCAATTATTGGAAGTCTTAAGGAAATCTAAGAAAGCTTTAGGATGGTCAATTGTAGATATTAAAGGAATCAGTCCAACAATTTGCATGTATTAAAGGAGTTTCATGAAAAATCTATTGAGAAACAAAGGAAACTGAATCCTATCATGAAGGAAGTGGTAAAGAAGAAGATCATCAAATTGCTGGACGTTGGAATCATCTACCCAATTTTTGATAGTTCCTGGGTGAGCCCTGTACAGTGTGTACCTAAAAAAGTGGTGTCACTATGGTCACCAACGATAACAACGAAATTATTCCTACTTGTACTGTCATGGGATGACGGGTTTGCATGGATTATTGGAAGCTTAACAAAGCCACTAGGAAGGATCATTTCCCTTTGCAATTTATCAATCAAATGTTGGATAGACTAGTAGGAAAAACCTTCTATTATTTTTTAGATGGATATTCAGGGCCCAATCAAATTTCCATAGCACCTGTTGATCAGGAAAAGGCTACATTTACTTGTTCCTATGGAACTTTTGCACTTCGAAGTATGCCATTTGGGTTATGCATTGCCCCTGCAACTTTTTAGCGTTGCATGATGGCTATACTTTTAGACATGATGGAGAAATTCTTAGAAGTCATTATGGATAATTTCTCAATATTTGGTGATATATTTGAAGGCTATTTGTGAAACTTAGAGTTAGTCCTTTGTCGATGTTAAGAAGCCAATCTTGTGCTGAACTGGGAAAAGTGCCACTTCATGGTTTGTGAGGGCATTGTTCTAGGACATAAGATTTCACAAGAGGGAATTGCCATTGACAAAGTGAAAATTTAGGTTATTAACAAATTTCCACCACTTACGTTAGTGGAAGGTATCTGAAGCTTTCTCGGTCACGCAAGATTTTATTGTTGATTTATCAAGGATTTTTCCAAAATATCCAAACCTATTTGTACATTATTGGAACGAAACAGATCTTTTAATTTTAATGAGCCATGCTTACAAGCATTTGAGGAACTGAAGAAGCGATCGATTACAACACCAATAATCATTGCACTAAGCTGGACCTTACTATTCGAATTAATGTGTGATGCAATTGACTTTTCGATAAGAGCAATCCTGGGATAAAAAAAAGCCAAGGTATTTCATGCTATATACTATGCCAGCCGTGCGCCAATAGATTCGCAGCTAAATTACACCACCACTGAGAAAGAGCTATTAGCTGTAGTATTTGCCTTTGACAAGTTCAGAGCTTATCTCAGGGGCACTAAAGTCACGATGTATACGGATCATTCTACTATCAAACACTTGGTGACCAAAAAATATGCTAAACCCAGATTAATTGGATGGATATTGTGCTGCAAGAATTTGATCTAGAGATTAAAGATAGGAAAGGCATAGACAATGAAGTGGTTGATCATTTATCACATCTGGAAGTAGGGAATGAAGACTGTAATGTTTAGCTAATTAAGAAGGAATTCCTTGATAAACATTTGTTGGTTGCCATGGCATTACTATGGTATGCTGACATTGTTAATTTTCTGGTTATTGGATTGCTGCCACTCGAGCTCTCTAGTCCAAGAAGAAAGAAATTCCTCCACAATGTTAAGCAGTACTACTGGGATGACCCATTCTTATTCAAACAATGTACATACCAGATCATTATAAGATGTATTCCGGATGATGAAATCCAAAGTATTTTGCATCATTGTCATTCAGCACCATATGGTGGCCACTTTGAGGCATGAAAACTGCTGCAAAAGTTCTCCAGTCTAGTTTTTATTGGCCGACAATTTTTAAAGACACTCATCAATTCTATGAGGCATGTGATTGTTGCGTATAAATAAAAAACATGCAATTGTGCAAGTGTATGCGTCATTCAAGTCAAAAAGTGATAAGAAAGTATCGTCTCCATAGGGATCGAAAGTTGGTAAGAAATTGATTAAGTTATTATAATCCTATTAACTATACTAAATAGCAGAAAATACTTTTAAATTGAATAAGAAGTTGGTATAATGAATTAATTTACTTTAATGCTAAAAACATAAAATTGATATGGCAAATAAAATGTAGTTGCAAATTGCAAAAAAAAAGCAAGAATAATTCTGTTGTTGAATGAATAGGGCTGGAATTATTCAGGTGAAATGTCCATATCAAAATAATGTCATGGCAAAATATTGTCTAATCATCTGCTTAGAGAATTACTACTGTAACCTGCCTCTTTTGATAGCTAGATTTAAGCTAAAAATCTAAGTTAAGCATGTCTACAGAACTTTGGATTAATAACTGCAATGAACATTCTTCTCTATAAAATTTGCAACATGTAGCAGCCCATTTTTAGTCAAATTGGAACAGTGGTTTTGGGTCCACAAATCCAAAGTCAAAATAATTATTTTAATGTCTACAACATGAAAATATGATTGTGTGAAATTTTCGTTAAGAAATTTTATCATTTGACTGCTTAATTCGGTAAAAAAGGACTAAATCGTGTAAAGTGTAAAAATTGAGTTCTATAAGCTAAAAGGGTTTTATAGCTATGAAATTAAATTTTTGAAGGGTTTATGTTGTAATTAGTCCATTATTTATTTGAGTGGATAAAGACGGACATGGTTAGGTAGGTTTAATTCTTATATATTAAGGTTATTTATGTAATTTAGTAATATATGTTCATAAATTAAAGAAAAACAAAATATTATGTTAATTGTCATCTTCTTCGCCGAATTTGGAAGAAGGAAAAAGCCATTGTTAGGGCTTTGAAGGTTCGGCCAAGTCCTTGTGTGCATGTAAGTCTATTTTGACTAGGGTTTTAATGATTTCTATGTTTTTGTAATCGTTGCAGCTTAGTCTAGTTAGCCCGGGGACTATTTTGCAAAAATGTTAAATACTTTGAGTTTGTCCATTGATTAATTTATGTGTGTTTTGATGTTTGATGAGAGAAAATGCACGGTTGTTGTTAGATAAACAACATTTGTTAAGTGATTTTTGATAAAAATGTCAATTAAGGATTAAATTGTAAAATGTGTAAATTGTGTGATAGAAATGTGAAATAATGAAAATTTTGGGCTGTTATGGATATAGTGATAATTTGGCTAGCTTGAGTGTGATTAAAATTTCATGAATTTGCATTTTACGAGTTAAGGACCAAATTGTAAAAGTTGTGAAACATTAGGGGTAATTGTGTAAATATGCCTTAAAGTGAATTTTGGATTAAATTGAATAGAGAGATAATTAAATAAGCTGATTTTGATTACATATAGATCAAGAAAAGTGAAACTCGAATCTAGATAGGGGGAAAAACAAAGTTCTCGACTAATCGATCAGTTTAGCCGTTTTTGCATCCGAAGTAAGTTCGTATGTAATAAGCATTGTTATAATTATGCTTTATATGCTTGACATTGCATAAATTGTGTATACGAGACTACAGTTGTTTTTGACGATGATTCAGCTAATTATGGGCACTTAGTGTGCGAAATCGAGATTGCTTTGGCTATATATTTGCACTTAGTGTGCGAGACCGAGATAGCTCGACTATATATTGGCACTTAGTGTGCGAGATCGATATAGCTTCAGCTATTTATTTGGCGCTAAGTGTGCGAGTTTCTCGAGTATCCAAAAATGTTTCGAATGGTTTAACGGATATGTTAAAGATGTGAATGAACATGAGTTAAATACGGGAAGGTACAGGTATGTACAGAAATCGAGTAATACACTGAAATGATGAAAATGATGGAAATTGCATCTAATTTGGTGGATGCAAATGTTGTAGGTTGATGATTCATTATAAGGTATGTTATGTTATGTTTTTGGCTTAATTTGAGTTTATATGATGAGTTGATATAAATGCTATACGAACTTACTAAGCTATAAAGCTTACTTTGTGTATTTCTCTGTGTTTTATAGTGATTTCAAAGCTGGCTCAGATTTGGGGATCGTCGGAGACATCGTCACACTATCCAACTATCAATCTGGTACTTTTGAGTTTATGTTTTGAGTATATGGCATGTATAAGGACTTTTGTCATATTGGTTATGTTTTGGTAGTGAATTTTGCCGATTGAGTTGGCTTGTGATTTGTCTATGTGTTGGTTTGTATATATAGCCATGAGAGATGGACTGTTTTGGTATTTTTGAATCATGTATATGTAAGGGTATGTGGCTTGTATGATGTTTTGAATATTGGATATGTTTTGCTTGTGGATAGTTACATTATAGTTATCTAATAGCCAAGTTTTGAATGGTTGAAATGCTTGAGAGTATAGATCAAATGATGCATAATTGTTAGAAGATAAAGATTGGTATGAACTTAGATGACATAATGTGGTAATTATGTTTTGTATTGATTGGTATGGAAATGATATGGGTTATGCTTGTTTTGGAGTTGTTTTAAATGCTCATATATGCTATGTTTTGTGCCATTTGAGTTTGATGTAGGTGTGCACAAGTTGGGTGGCAAATTGGCTTGTCAAATAGCCTATTTTTGTCCACACGGGCAGAGACACGTGCGTGTGTCTCAGCATACATGGTCATATACACAGCCGTGTGTCTGTAACACCGCGAAACCATGGCCGTCATCGGGATCGAACACGAGGTGTAATCTGGCTTAATTCATCACTTATACAGCTCAAACACTTTATTTTAAAACTCCTAGACAAACTGTCAATCTGCGTTATAGTCACTTAAAAATTTCTATCTTGAGTTCTGAAACTCAAAATTTAATTCTGTAAATTTTTCCTGAAACTAGATTCATATATCTATCTAATAAAATTTTTCCACAATTTTTGGTCCTTCCAATTAGTACAGTTTATTAGTTAAAGTCTCCCCTGTTTCAGGGTTCGACTACTCTGATCTCTATGTATTACGAACTAGATATCTCTCTGTACAGAGATTCAATGACTCTGTTGTTTCTCCCAAATAAAACTAGACTCAATAAGGAATCTTTACATATAAGGTATGACTTCTAATTATCTTTTTATAAATTATGGTGAATTTCCAAATTCGGAACAGAGGATCCAGAAATCGTTCTGACCCTGTTTCACGAGATTTTAAATATCTCATACAATATAGCTCATATTGTAACACCCCAAACCCGAGACCATCGCCGGTGTCGGACCCGAGGGTTAACAAACCAAGTTCACATGTTTTTGCCCACCAATTTGACATTTCCAGTCAGGCTGGAAAACTGCGTCACTGTCGCCCTAAAAATCATATCTCGAGTTTCAAAACTCGGAAACTGGTTTCGTAAATTTTCCCTGAATTTAGACTCATATATACATCCATGGATTTATTTCTAGGATTTTTGGTCGGGCCAATTGGTACAGTTTATTAGTTAAAGTTACCCAAGTTACAGGGATCGACTGCTCTGACCTTCGCGCGGTATAACTTGAATATCTCTCTGCACAGGGCTTTAATGCTGGTGTCGTTTGTTTCTAATGAAACTAGACTCAAAATGGAATCTGTACATATAAGGTATATCTCCTAATTCTTTTTGGATAATTTATAGTGAATTTTAAAGTTGCGACAGGGAACCCAGAAACCATTCTGGCCCTGTCTCACAATAGCTTTAATATCTCTTAACCTGTAACTCCTATGACCGTTTCGTTTCTTCCATATGAAAATAGACTCATCAAGGTTCATTTACATAGCTTATTCACTATTTGATTCCATTCCTATGAATTATGGTGATTTTTCACATTCACGCCACTGCAGCTGGCAGCATCTGTTTTTAAGGTAGGACTTACCTATTTGGTAGTCTCCATGATTCAACTAATCTTGCCATACATAGGTTCATATATGATCATTTTAACCATGCCAATGGCTGATCATATGACCAACATTCCCATTTCCAAACCATAGCCACATCATGACCCCAAATATATATACATACAACCCACAATAAGTCTAAGTTCATGCTCCCTTTTGAGCCATTTTCGCATGGCCATACAAACCTACATTACAACGTATTTAACAAACAAGAGGTAGTCCTATACATGCCATCTCAAGTTCAACCAAAATTTATACCAAAATGGAGGCTTGATAGTGTGGATGACTTGACTTCAACGATCCCAAATCCGATTGCCTCGGCGAAATCTAGAAAACTAAGAGCCAAAGCAACGGGTAAGCATTTTTATGCTTAGTAAGTCTCAAGGAATATAATGAACTATAATTTACAGCAATACATTCACATAGCCAAATGCATCATTTCATTAATACACATTCTTACTTCATACTTCATCATTGTATAAGTTCGCAAAGCATCAATCAATTCAATAACTGAAATTCATTAGTCGATTGAGCGAATGTTGCTCAAACACGTCGACTTTCCAATGCACATATAACGTACCTTATCCTTTGGGCTGTCCGAGTGTACTAATTAAATTCATTTCAGCAACCAACACTCACCTCCAGCCCAAGATTCTTGAATATAACGGATATAATCACGTGCACAAATGCCTTGGTCTTAGCCGGATAGAATAACTTCGCACGAATGCCTTGGGCCTTAGCCGGATATAACCACTAGCACAATTGCCTTGGTCTTAACCGGATATAATTTCAACATAATTGTCTTGGGCTTAGCCGGATATCATTCAATTTCTCATGCACACATACATCAATAATCATTGGACATACATATTTCATTTTCGTTACTAAGGCTCAAACACAATTAATATCATTAGCATATTCGCCTTGGGACTTAGCCGGGTGGAATTCAAATACTCATACACACATAATCAATAATCATACACATCCATATTTCATCTCACATAATTCAAGTAAGGTCACTTCTTGAGGACTTACCTCGGATGTTGTCGAACGGCTTTTTCGGCTATTCGATCACCTTTTCCTTCCCTTGTCCAATTGTGGCCCTCTTGGCTCTTGAGCTAATTCAAACAAATTCAATTTATTAAAACCTCATTGTGCTTGCTTATGGCGAATATGACAAGGATTTTAGATGGTCATATGGCCACTCTTTAGCTTGAATACACAATGGTCATGCACATTTTATACTACATCAAGCAATTCAATACAATTTGTTTAAACATCAAGGAAATGCTAAGGCCTTCAATGGCTACCCAAGGCGAATATTCATGTACATGTTGAGGTCAAAATTTGCACTTAATACCTCACAAAAACAGCATGCAATCTACTAATTAATGCTTGCACATTGTGGCCCAAAACTTATAATATAGCATCAAGCACTTATATGTGTGCTAGGCGAATTGTGCTTGCAATTTCACAAGCATTCTTCCACATTTTCTTCTTTAAATCAATATATTCATCACTTAGTTCATAACCAAACAAAATGGGCAATCATATATATGCATATATGAGCATGGCGAATTTTCAAAGTGTCCATAGCCATCCAAAACACAAACTTTTAACTAACATGCAAGAAGCATGAATCGTGCTCAAGAATGCATCATGGCCAAGTATGACAATCATGCTCCTTTTCAACTTTAATCATGATAAAACAAAGAAAACTCAAAATCTTACTCATGAGTAGAAAATCCATCATTGCATGCATCATCATCAAGCTTCACACTTAGCATGCAATGGCTTTATCACTATAACAACTTTGGCCAAATACCATTTCCATGGCATACCAAAGATTTGAGCCATGGCTAACATGCACATCAAGTTAGCAACCAAAACATGCATGAAACTCCCAACACAACCTCATACATACCTTAATCTTGATGCAAACTTAGCCAAATCTCCTTCTAGATCTCTTCCAAACCAAGCATGAAGCAAAAATCCTCCTTCTTCCTTAGTTTTGGCTCAAAGAAAGGATGAACAAAAATTTTTTTTCTTTCCTTCTCTACAACTCACGGCAATGGGGTATGCCACTCTCTCACACACATTTTTTTTTTCATTCTTTTCTTACCCATGCTTATTTGTTTACTATTTCTCCCTAATGCCCAACAAAACATGTTTCATGACATGTTTGACCCATATTCTTTGTCATGGCGGCCATTACTTGTAGAAAGGGGAATTTGACATGCAAGTCCATTATTTTGTATGCATGTTTTAATTAGTCATCACCTATTTCCCTATCGTACTTTCAAAGTTCACTACTAAGTCCTTTCTTATAATTTAGCACCTAATTAATAAAAATCGAGACACGAAATATTTACGCATACCAATTCCACATACAATAAGTACGGAATATAACACTTAATTATTCTTGTGACTCGGTTTCGTGGTCCCGAAACCACTCTCCGACTAGGGTCACATTCGGGGTGTCACACATATTCTTGCTTTACTTCTTCCATGTGAAAATAGACTCATCAAGCTTCGATTCCATAATTTATTCATTATTTAATTCCATTTATAATATTTTTAGTGATTTTTCAATTTCACATCACTACTGCTATCTGCATCTATTATTAGAGTAAATTTTACCTATTAGAGTAATTTAACAAACATATCACCAAGTACGATCATGACTAGCCATACCAAGGGCTAATCATTACCAAGCATTTCCTTACTACTCAATAACCATATCGTGAGTGTAACACCGGAAATGATTAGCCATGACAAACGGCATAATAATCAAATAGACTTTAACTATTGCTTATAACTAAGTACCATAAGACCAAATCCAACTTAACATTTATGCCATTTTCGCATGGCTAAAAGTATACATACCAAAGTTCAAACAAAACATAATAGCCTATACATGCGAAATGTTCTCTTAGACCAACTAAGAAGAAGATACCAAAAGTTGCAAGCTGGTGTGATGACTTGACGATGGTCCCGAGCACACAAAAATGGATCAAAGGAACCTAAATAAGTGACAAATAAACACACCGAATGAGTATATAACTCGAGAAGTCATAAGCATTACACTCGCTGTCCATTTATAAAATATCATAAAAGAAAACAAATAATGCAAGATTAGGTACTCCATCCATACCGACTATGCTATAATTTCACGCACATTTATCATTACATGCTCTCAACTAGCCAAGCCTCCATTGACATCTCGTATGATATTCGATATGATATTTGATTCATTTCCTCACATCATTTTATTTTCGTTTAGATTATACTAATAATAGCATTTCATCTATTCCACAATAATCTTATGTTCCTAACTTCAAATATAATCACCACATAGGTTCAAGACTTACCAAGCTCAGTTCCAAATATAAACATAACGTCTATTCCTTATGAACTCAAAATATCTACTCATTCCGCTGTCCATGATTTACTCGATAAAGTCACACACTTAACGTTAATAATTATTCGAAAATATATAGGAAGTCTGCGCACTTAGTGCTTAATAGTCGAACCTGCACACTTAGTGCTATACAATTAAACTCGCACACTTAGTGCCAATCTCATTATCGTAAATGTTTATACCCGCACACTTAGTGCCGAAATCAACAACTCAATACATCTCACTTCTTTTTTACAATCGATAATTTTGTCACTACATGCATTTATATATCATCCCATTCGGCATAAGTACATAAGTATTATGATTATTTAAATCAATACAAAATATATGCTTAATAACTTACCTTGTGTTGGGTAAAACGGTTCCAACTCGGCTACTCGATGTTCTTTCCTTTGCCTTTGCTTGATTCTCCTTCTTTAACTTCTTGAGCTTAATCAATAAATTAACTAGTTTAACCGTCTTGCTAAATATTTATATCAAAATATTAATGATTTCATATCATAGGAGATACATGACTAATTCTTATCTTCCTACCATATGTTTTTGAGCTATTCGGCTAATAACCATATGCTATCACCCTACTATCAATAATCCAATCACACATGCATATATATATATATATATATATATATATATATATATGGCCGAATGTGAAAATCTTAGACTCAACATCATCTATGCTCTTAATTTGATGGCCGAATATGCATACATATATATATGATATCAACTATACTATCATCTTTAATTCACCTAAGCACAAAATTTCATCTCATGAACACTTGACCGAATTTTTCCTAATCTAGCATGGCTTCACATCTATTTGTAACATCCTATAAATCCACATATACCACATTTCTACATAAATTTTCTTTTACTTTTCCACTACTTCCATTCACAACATCAAAAGCACCATACACTTAGCATTTACCTCTTCCTAACCATATGCCATCTAAGTACCCTTTTAGGTAGAAAATTAACATATGGGTTGTAATAAGACATTGGCTACTAACTAGATTTTCACAAGAATTTAGTAAAAGTAACATAAATCCTACCTTAATCAACCCCCTTTTGAGTTGGCCGAATGTTTAGAGCATTTATTCTTTCCTTCTCCTAACTCACGGCAATTGCAAGAAAAGAAAGAAGATGAATACTCCCTCTTCCTTCCTTATTTTATTCATCTTTTCTTTTTAATTCCTTTCTTTAATTTATTTTAATTGCTAACTAATAAAAGAATTGCATTGAAATTCAACCTAGTGGATGGGCATCATGGCTTGGCCGGCCACTACTTGGGTTGTTGGGCAATTTGACATGCAAACCCAAGTTTCCTCACTTTGTTATTATTTGGTCCTTACATATCCCCCTATCATATTTTCTTAAGTTCTCAACTAAGTCAATCACATGAAATTCACATTCATAAGTCTAAATTAAAACATCAAATTTTCACACATGCACTAATACACATAGAGGATATGCAACCAAATTTTTAAATAAATTTTGGGACTCGGTCTTGTGGCCTCGAAACCACATTCCGACTAGGGTCAAATTAGGACTGTCACAACTCTCCCTCACTCAAAAATTTTCGTCCCCGAAAATCTTACCAGCGAATAAATTTGGATAACGTTCTTTCGCCGAATCCTCGAGCTCCCAAGTGGCTTCTTCGACCCCATGTTTATGCCACAGTACCTTCACTAATGGGATTTTCTTATTTTGCAATTCTTTTACTTCACGTGTTAGAATGCAAACCGGTTCTTCCTCGTAACTCAAATCCGATTGAATTTCGATCTCAGATGGAGTAATTATGTGTGATGGATCGGACCTATATCATCGAAGCATCGAGACATGAAAAACGTTATGAATTTTCTCAAGTTCGGGGGGTAAAATCAATCTATATGCAACTAGACCAACTCGTTCAGATATTTCATACGGCCCAATGAACCTCGGACTCAATTTACCCTTACGGCCAAATCTGAGTATCTTCTTCCAAGGCGAAACTTTTAGAAACACTTTATCTCCCACCTGATACTCAATGTCTTTTTGTTTCAAATCTGCGTCGACTTCGACGATCGATCTTTGGCGGACTTTCACGAATTATTTTACTTTCGCTCAAAGCATCTTTAATCAAATCGACTCGAAAATTTTACTTTCACCAAGCTCGGTCCAAAACAATGGTGTACGGCATTTACGACCGTACAAAGCCTCGTAAGGTGCCATCTTAATGCTTGATTGAAAACTATTGTTGTACGCGAATTCAATCAAAGGTAAATACCGCTCCCATGAACCACTAAACTCAAGGATGCAACATCTCAACATATCCTCGAGTATCTGAATTATCCGTTCGGATTGACCATCAGTCTGTGGATGAAAAGCGGTGCTAAAATGCAACTTGGTACCCAAAGCTTCTTGCAATTTCTTCCAAAATCGCGAGGTGAATCTCGAATCTCTATCCGACACAATAGAAATAGGTACCCCGTGTAATCTTACAATCTGAGAGACATACAATTTTGCCAATTTATCAAGCGAAAAATCTGTACGGATAGGGATAAAATGAGCAGTCTTTGTCAATCTATCAACGATAACCCAGACCGAGTCTTTCTTATTTTGTGTCAATGGTAAACCAGATACAAAATCCATTGTTACCCGATCCCATTTCCATTCGGGTATCATGATTGGCTGAAGTAATCCCGAAGGCACTTGATGTTCTGCTTTCACTTGTTGACATATCAAACACTTCGACACAAAGTCAGAGATGTCTCGTTTCATACCAGACCACCAAAACTGACGTTTCAAATCATTGTACATTTTTGTGCTACCCGGGTGGATAGACTTTCGGCTATGATGAGCCTCATTCAAAATCATCGAAATAAGTTTCGAATTTCTTGGAACACATAATCGACCTTTGAATGTCAAGCAATCATTATCGTCAATCCGAAACTCTGATTCCTTATTCGAAGCACATTCAGCTCGTTTAGCAACCAATTCATCGTCGACTTTCTGGGATTCAAATATTTGACGAATCCATAATGGTTTGGCCTTTAATTCAGCTACTAGCACATTTTTAGGTGAGACGGACAGGTGAACATTCATCGCTCTCAAAGCAAATAACGCTTTACGACTTAAAGCATCGGCAACCACGTTAGCTTTGCCCGGGTGATAGTCAATGATAAGTTCATAATCTTTCAACAATTCAAGCCAGCGTCTTTTTCGCAGATTCAGATCTCTTTGAGTCATCAAATATTTAAGACTTTTGTGGTCCGAGTAAATATGACACCTTTCTCCAAACAAGTAATGTCGCCATATTTTCAAGGCGAACACTATGGCCGCTAATTCAAGATCATGGGTCGGATAGTTTCTCTCATGCGGCTTTAATTGTCTCGACGCGTAAGCCACAACTCGACCTTCTTGCATCAACACACACCCTAGCCCAAGCAAGGATGCATCATTATAAATGACAAACTCTTTCTGGGACTCATTTGTACTAATCTTGGAGCTTGATTAAGCAGTTTTTAGTCGATTGAAACTTTCTGACGACTTCACGACCAATCAAACTCAACATCTTTTTGAAATAGTTTCGTCAACGGTGCAGCTATCATCGAAAAACCTTTTACAAACCGTCGGTAGTATCCGGCAAGTCCCAAAAAGCTCTTAACTTCAGTAACATTCCTCGGAGGTTTCCAATCGAGTATGGCCGAAATTTTGTTAGGATCAGCTCTAATTTCCGATGCGGATACGACGTGCCCCAAAAAGCTAACCTCTCTCAACCAAAATTCCCATTTACTGAATTTTGCGTACAACTGCTTGTCTCGTAAAATCTATAATACTAATCTCAAATGCTCGGCATGTTCAGCTTCATCTTGGGAATAAATTAAAATATCATCAATAAACACAACCACAAACTGATCCAAGTATTGTCTGAAAATTCAATTCATTAAATCCATGAATATCGCAAGGGCATTAGTAAGCCCAAACAGCATCACTAAGAATTCGTAGTGACCATATCTCGTTCTAAAAGCAGTTTTGGGTATGTCTGAGTCTCTAACTCTCAACCGATAATAACCCGACCTCAAATCTATCTTTGAAAACACCGAGGCTCCTTCAATTGATCAAACAAATTATCAATACGCGTAATGAGATATTTATTCTTTATTGTTACTTTATTCAATGGCGATAGTCGATGCACAACCTCATGGTTCCATCCTTCTTTTCACAAACAATCTTGGTGCACCCCATGGTGAAAAACTCGGTCGAGAAAAACCTCTATCCGTCAATTCTTGCAACTGAATTTTCAATTCCTTTAATTCCGTTAATGCCATACGATACGGGGTTATCGAGATTGGCGTGGTACCAGGTACAAGTTCGATGCCAAATTCTACCTCTCGAACAGGTGGCAACCGGTAACTCCTCAGGAAAAACATCTGAATACTCGCAAACCACCGGTACCGATCCGAGTTTCCTTTCCGTCTCTTTGCTATCAAATACATACGCAAGATATGTTTCACACCCCTTCCTCACATATCTCCGAGCGATCATCGAGGATATTGTTGCTTGCACTCCCTTAAATCGAGAGACTCAACTCGGACTATCTCATTATTTGCACCCTTAAATCAATGGTTTTTCTTTTGCAACTCACCACTGCGTCATATACGGTCAACGGTCCATACCAAGAATAACATCAAATTCATCAAATGGTAAAAGTATCAAATCGGTAGGAAAAGCAGATTCTCGGATCATTAGAGGTATCTCTTACACACTTTGTCAACAAGCGCATATTGACCCAAGGATTTGACACTCGAATTACGAACTCGATGAGACTCAATAGGCGAGTCTTCTTGGATGCTAAAGTCTCACATACATAAGAATGAGTAGAGCCAGGGTCGATTAATGTAATTACATTAGTATCAAAAAGAGTGAAAGTACCAGTGATAACATCAGGGGAGGATGCTTCCTCTTGTGCACGGATGGCATATGCCCTAGCGAGTCTGGTCTCGGATCGAGCAGTAGTATCAAAAGTCCCTCTCTGACCACCACCCCTGCCTCCTGAAATTCTCGGTGGTCTACCCCTAATCGTTGTTCCACTAGGTCTTGCACCTTGCATCTTGTTTCTCTTATCGAATTCCATGCAATCTCTAATGAAGTGATCCTTCGAACCGCATCTGTAACAGGCCCTGTTAGTGGACTTACCCCAACATTCACCTATGTGTCGTCTTCCACATTGTGGACATTCAGGTTTTTCTTGGCGATTGTTACCCACACTAGCAACTGAAGTAGCTCGTGAGTTCGTTAATGGTTGTGTCCTAATAAAAATTCCCGCAGTCGTCTTCGGTTTGTGAGTGTCCTCCCTGAACTTCTTTATAGCTGAGAACGGAGTTCTACTCGTTGATCTTTTACGAAAGTCTCTAGCTTGATTCGCCTTCTTTTCTCCTTTCCAAGTTCTTCCGCCTTGCAAGCTCGTTCAACTAGTGTTACAAATTCTTTTATCTCTAAAATACCCAATAGTAGCTTTAAATCTTCATTCAATCTTTCTTCAAATCTTTTGCACATAGCAATTTCATCGGCTACACACTCCCGAGCATATCGACTGAGTCTTACGAACTCACGTTCGTATTCAGATACTGTCATGCGGCCTTGCTTAAGTTCCAAGAATTCCTTACACTTTTGATCAATGAACCGTTGGCTAATATATTTTTTTTGAAACTCTGTTTGAAAGAAATCCCAAGTAACTCGTTCCTTCGGGACTATGGAAATCAAGGTCCTCCACCAATAGTAGGCTGAGTCTCGCAACAAAGATATAGCACACTTTAAACACTTATCGGTGTGCGGGTGAGTTCATCAAAACTTCGGATGGTGTTATCAAGCGAACTCGGCCCTTTCGGCATCATCGATGCGACGACTCTGAATTCCTCGACCGCGCTTCCTAATCAAGTCTGCGGTGGTTTACTTGGCCTTACAGGATCAGTAGTCGATGGCATTATAGGCTCCTGGGGTGGATTATTTAAATTCGAGAATGGTTGGGCAGCCGGATTAGTGCGGGCATATTGTGTGACCCACTCATTCATCATAGTAAAGAAGGCTTGTTTTGCCCCCTCATTTTGATTATTCACAGATGACTGAGGTTCAACAGGTGGTGTCCTTTGTGCAGGAGCAGCCGCTACACTTTCAACATCATCCGCTAAGGTTCTCTCTAAGCCGGGATCCATTTACTAATCAAAACAAAAATTTTAGCCGTCAGAAGTCATCACACTATTAAACACTAACATTAAGGCATGTATAGCTAGACTCATACGCGCTATGGTAGTCCTAGAACCGACTAAACCATAGCTTTGATACCAATAAAATGTAACACCCTGAAACCATGGCCGTCACCGGGATTGAACACGAGGTGTAATCTGGCTTAATTCATCACTTATACAGCTCAAACAATTTATTTTAAAACTCCCAGACAAACTGTCAATCTGCGTTATAGTCATTTAAAAATTTGTATCTTGAGTTCTGAAACTTGAAATTTAATTCCGCAAATATTTCCTAAAACTAGACTCATATATCTATCTACTAAAATTTTTCCACAATTTTTGGTCCGTCCAATTAGTACAGTTTATTAGTTAAAGTCTCCCCTGTTTCAGGGTTCGACTACTCTAAACTCTGTGTATTACGAACCAGATATCTCTCTGTACAGAGATTCAATGACTATGCCGTTTGTCCCTAATAAAACAATCTTTACATATAAGGTATGACTTCTAATTATATTTTTAGAAATTATGGTGAATTTCAAATTTGGAGCAGGGGATCGAAATCGTTCGACCACTGTTTCACGAGATTTTAAATATCTCATACAATATAGCTCATATTCTTGCTTTACTTCTTCCATGTGAAAATAGACTCATCAAGCTTCGATTCCATAATTTATTAATTATTTAATTCCATTTCTAATATTTTTAGTGATTTTTCAATTTCACATCACTCTGCTATCTGCATCTATTATTAGAGTAAATTTTACCTATTAGAGTAATTTAACAAACATATCACCAAATACGATCATGACTAGCCATACCAAGGGCTAATCATTACCAAGCATTTCCTTACTACTCAATAACCATATCGTGAGTGTAACACCGGAAATGATTAGCCATGACAAACGGCATAATAATCAAATAGACTTTAACTATTGCTTATAAATAAGTACCATAAGACCAAATCCAACTTAACATTTATGCCATTTTCGCATGGCTAAAAGTATACATACCAAAGTTCAAACAAAACATAATAGCCTATACATACCGAAATGTTCTCTTAGACCAACTAAGAAGAAGATACCAAAAAGTTGCAAGCTGGTGTGATGACTTGACGATGGTCCCGAGCACACAAAAATGGATCAAAGGAACCTAAATAAGTGACAAATAAACACACCGAATGAGTATATAACTCGAAGAAGTCATAAGCATTACACTGCTGTCCATTTATAAAATATCATAAAAGAAAACAAATAAAGCAAGATTAGGTACTCCATCCATACCTACTATGCTATAATTTCATGCACATTTATCATTACATGCTCTCAACTAGCCAAGCCTCCATTGACATCTCGTATGATATTCGATATGATATTTGATGCATTTCCTCACATCATTTTATTTTCGTTTAGATTATACTAATAATAGCATTTCATCTATTCCACAATAATCTTATGTTCCTAACTTCAAATATAATCACCACATAGGTTCAAGACTTACCAAGCTCGGTTCCAAATATAAACATAACGTCTATTCCTTATGAACTCAAAATATCTACTCATTCATTGTCCATGATTTACTCGATAAAAGTCGCACACTTAACGTTAATAATTATTCGAAAATATATAGTAAGTCCGCGCACTTAGTGCTTAATAGTCAAACTCGCACACTTAGTGCTATACAATTAAACTCGCACACTTAGTGCCAATCTCATTATCGTAAATGTTTATACCCGCACACTTAGTGCCAAATCAACAACTCAATACATCTCACTTCTTTTTACAATCGATAATTTTGTCACTACATGCATTTATATATCATCCCATTCGGCATAAGTACATAAGTATTATGATTATTTAAATCAATACAAAATATATGCTTAATAACTTACCTTGTGTTGGGTAAAGCGGTTCCAACTCGGCTACTCGATGTTCTTTCCTTTGCCTTTGCTTGATTCTCCTTCTTTAACTTCTTGAGCTTAATCAATAAATTAACTAGTTTAACTGTCTTGCTAAATATTTATATCAAAATATTAATGATTTCATATCATAGGAGATACATGACTAATTCTTATCTTCCTACCATATGTTTTGGAGCTATTCACTAATAACCATATGCTATCACCCTACTATCAATAATCCAATCACACATGCATATATATATATATATATATATGGCCAAATGTGCAAAGCTTAGACTCAACATCACCTATGCTCTTAATTTGATGGCCGAATATGCATACATATATATATGATATCAACTATACTATCATCTTTAATTCACCTAAACACAAAATTTCATCTCATGAACACTTGACCGAATTTTTCCTAATCTAGCATGGCTTCACATCTATTTGTAACATCCTATAAATCCACATATACCACATTTCTACATAAATTTTCTTTTACTTTTCCACTACTTCCATTCACAACATCAAAAGCACCATACACTTAGCATTTACCTCTTCCTAACCATATGCCATCTAAGTACCCTTTTAGGTAGAAAATTAACATATGGGTTGTAATAAGACATTGGCTACTAACTAGATTTTCACAAGAATTTAGTAAAAGTAACATAAATCCTACCTTAATCAACCCCTTTTGAGTTGGTCGAATGTCAGAGCATTTATTCTTTCCTTCTCCTAACTCACGGCAATTGCAAGAAAAGAAAGAAGATGAATACTCCCTCTTCCTTCCTTATTTTATTCATCTTTTCTTTTTAATTCCTTTATTTAATTTATTTTAATTGCTAACTAATAAAAGAATTGCATTGAAATTCAACCTAGTGGATGGGCATCATGGCTTGGCCGACCACTACTTGGGTTTTTGGGCAATTTGACATGCAAACCCAAGTTTCCTCACTTTGTTGTTATTTGGTCCTTACATATCCCCCTATCATATTTTCTTAAGTTCTCAACTAAGTCAATCACATGAAATTCACATTCATAAGTCTAAATTAAAACATCAAATTTTCACACATGCACTAATACACATAGAGGATATGCAACCAAATTTTTAAATAAATTTTGGGACTCGGTCTTATGGCCTCGAAACCACATTCCGACTAGGGTCAAATTAGGACTGTCACAGTGTCCCCTGGTGTTGATTTTGAAATCAAGTCAGTAGCTCCACACGGCTTCAGACACGGGCGTGTGACTTGGCCATGTGGCATAAGTCAGTATACCCCATAGGTTTGGCAAGGCTTGGCACACAGGTGTGTATGACCATTTTTAGGGCAGATGGGCTAGCCATACGGGCGTGTGTGTTGGCCGTGTGACCCAAGTTAGAGAGTTACACTAGGTCAGACACGGACTGGGACATGGCTATGTGCTTCCATTTCGAATGTCCACACGGCCTGTGACATGGGCGAGTCTGTTGGCTGTGTGAGACACACGGTCGTGCCACATAGGCGTGTGTCCCCTGTTTTATGCAAAAATTTTCTTAGTGTTAAAAAATTTCCTAAGTTACCGATTTAGTCCTGAACCATCCTAAGTGCATGTTTTGAACCTCGTAGGCTCGTTTAAGGGACATTATGATTGGTTATGATTGAATTGTATTTGAATTGATGAATTGTATATGAAATGTATGTTTAAATGTATTATAAGTTTGGTAAAGCTTTGTATCCCTATTCTGACATTGAATACGGGTGAGGGGTGTTACACTACATCTATGTCTAGAGTGTTACGAATATTCTATTGAGTATTCACTTGCATCAAACAATTCTAGATCTAGTATATTTAACCTTTTCAGAATTAAAAATACATCTGTGAACACAACATACAATCAGCTATGTCTAGAGCTTGTGTGCATGTATTTATAATAAGAACAAATCAAATGAAACAGTGATAAAGGCAATCTCAAATCATGAACATTAGAAATCATAATCATCCACCCAAATAACTCCAACCCAAAAAAGATTTAGTTTATGGGTGGAAAGTAAACATCGAATTTAAATATTTCATCAACATTTAAAGAAGTTTGAATCACAGAAATTGAGAAAACTAAAGGCAGAACTGCTGGATTTCTTTCCACACTCCAGCTTCTTTTCTATATTTCGATCGTATGTGAATCTAGGATAGATGTCTCTTCCCTCTTTTCATGTCTGTATTATGCTCTCTGTAGCTGCTACTGTAGCTGCTACCCTTTCTTCCTCTGGAGTTCTCCAATGGAATTTTTCTTTGTGCAGATAGAGGATTGTTGTCACCAGTCACACTCTCACACAAATTCTCCTCTCATTTTTTGTTCTTCTCTCTCATTATTTTATTGGGTAGGTGTGTTCCACCTTAGCACACATTTTTCATTCCTCTTTTCAGGTTGGTTTTTCTGGTACACGTCTAGCTAGCTGAGAGTGACATGGATAAAGTGCTGGCAATTCTATTGGCAATCAATCTTGCTAATTTTCCACGGTAGTGTTTCAGTTCCTTTATTTTCCCTTTTCATCTTCTTGCTCTTCCTACACCTATATTCACACAAAACCACACCTTTCCTCCCCAAGTGATAAAAGTAACAAATAATGGCCAATGTAGCGCAATCCAAGCTTTGTCATGCAATGTTCTAAAATTATACTAAAATGCAGATGTATTTACTTAATTTCAAACAATTAATTCCATCTAGAGGCCTAAAATATAACTATTTTCAATAGTGATCACACCCCCAAACCTGAATTATTGCTTGTCCTTAAGCAAATAATATATGAATATGCATGAATGCATGGAATTGTCAAAACAATCAGTCACCAAATGTACTGTGTACCTCTATTCTCAACATTCTTCTATTGAAACAAAGAAAAAAATGCTTACAATTGTTGTAAACCTATTTAGCAAATGCAGTGCAGAAATTGGTTCCTAAAGGTAAAATTTTCTAAATATTTCAACAATTAAAACTATAGTAGATCTCTAAATGTACTTAGGTCATCTTTCCCCTAAACTCAGTGTTTTTAGGCAATTATTCATTTTCAACACAAATTTCTTAGGGAATTCATATTTTCATATGATTATATACTTGACAAACTCAATAGAGCATACACTAAACTGCCAGTATTATATTATTTCACAATTTGAATATAAATCACTCATGAAAGAAAAGCTTTTAAACTAAAAAGATGGATGGAGTAAACAACTACCTTCTTAGCAGTTTAGCCTCAAGATTTAGTTGAGTGTCATAGAATATGTGCATATATTTTTAAACAAACACTCATATTTGAACTCATTTTTTGGTCAACAATATAATGGAGCAAACAAATTTTTATTGACCTACTCTACAAGTTCAAACATTGGAGTATTCATATTATTTTACCATGGTAAAAATTATAGCCTATTACTATCTTGAAATTAAGTCAAGAAATGAAATTTATTCAAAGAACGCTATTATAGCCTAATTGCATTTATATTTCAATTATTCTACTTTTAGAAAGTCATTTTCAACAAATTTCCTATGTTAAATATGCCTAAACAACTATCACCATCTTTTTTAAGTTTACAAAGAAGAGTTATTTTCCTCATTGAACATCATTCATAACCATATACTCAAATAATTATGTAGTTAAATGGCAATTGAATGTTATGGCAAACGGACTGTATGAACAATTAATAATGTAGTCTATATGCACAACACACCCCTAAACCTAAGGGATTTATTATCCTCAATGCTTGAACATGACAAAATAAAATGAATAAAAGCTATATGAAAGCATGAAATAGATAAAAAACTAAAATAAAAGATCATGAAAATATAAAAATCAAAACTTGGAGGGAAAAGAAATTACCTCACTTGGGTTGGGTAGATTTTTATGCAACTCTATTGTAACGTTGCTTCTTTTCTATTAAAACATCTTCTTAGACTGTTTTTTTGGCAACCTTCTTGAATCTTTTTTGCTGAACCTGGTTGATGGGCATCTCATCGGTATCTTCAATATCTGACATCGTAAGTTCATGGTCTTGGTCAGTCATTGGTGCCTTGGATTGTGGCACTTTGGCAGTGGTGGTTGGCATAAAAGTGTGCTGTCGGTCATTGTCTTCCTTGTCAGAGTCAAGGTGTGCAAACTCTATCGGTTCTTCATATTTTGCGGGCTCTTTGGTATGCTTGTGTGTAGTGGTAGGTTCTTTATCTTCTTTATCATCATCAAATAAAAGTTTTTTAAGAAATAAATGAAATATATGAATTGCCTTGGTGAAGTTGTTCTAAAGAGCTTTCTTGAGTGCAACATTGCGTTTCTTTAGATACTCCCAATATAAATTCGTTTTGGCTTTTGCTGTGGCAAAATCAATGGAGATTCAGTTTTTCCTGAGAGTAGTTATTACTTGTTTTTCCAACATATCAGGAAAAGTTTGTGGGGCTTCCAGTGGGGGTGATGATGTAGATGCTGGCCCAGATGGCCGTGGCATATCATTTCCTAAGAAATGTAGGACAATTTATTTCGTTATGATGCCTTTGTTGCTTACGGTCTCCTCATTGTTACGGACAGAGATGTTTGCGGGCTGACAAAAGGCCATAAGAAGAGACGGGAAATTTAAACTATTGGCATTCTTTTGCGTACAACGATAAACTTACTAGAAAATTATTCTTCCAACATTGATTCTTCTACTAAACATAATTGAGTGGTGTAATAACATCCTTTCTTTGGAAATAGTATAATATTGAGTGGAGGGACTTAGTTGGGATTTCAAAAAGTGATACCATACTCTGGAATAAGGCTTCAGGGCAAATCCATCAACAATGTGACATTTATGGTGAGATATATTCCATTTAGTTCCCTCAATAGAAAGACCTTGAAGAGCCTGTTGTAACCCTTCTCCTGTAATGTTTGACATAAACTCGGAATGTTCATAAGGACCCTTAGGCAAATTGTAATGGGCATTAATAGAATCTTCATCAAACCAAATACAATAGCTCTAACATAGATAAATGCATTGTTAAGAGATGTTAAATGCACATAAAATTCTTTTACCACTTTTGGAAGAACTTCACCTAGGTGTGAGTAAAATAGTTTCCAGCCATGGTTTTCCACTATTGAAGAAATGAGGTATCATAACCCAAGAAGGTTGAGTCCTGAAAAAGGAAGCCTTTTTCAAAATAAAATGGTCTTCGGACTTTATTTTTCAAAGATTTGTCTTCAACTATTTTGTTGAAAAAGGTCTTTGTAGGTAAGGATGTAGAGGAAGATGGTGTATTACAAGCTATTATGACAATAGAATGTGAACCATGAGAAAATTATTGAGAGGCTTACAGTGATGAGGGTGAAGAAGTAATGGAAGAAAGTGACAAAGACAAGAACTAGGGAAAAATTTGAAGGAAAAATTAATTATGTAAGTTTAGATGGTGAGAGCTAAGATCACGGTGACGTGGGTGAAAAGATTTACCTGACACGACATAAAAGTAAATTGAGCAGGAATTAGAAACTAAGAACAAGATTGTTAAATAAAATTGCATAAAAGAAGAAGGCACTACTTTCAAATTATTTTTACTCTGGCAAAAAGAACTTGTAACAAAAGAAAATAAAAAGTTAAATGAACTTATTAGGTAACAAGTAAAAATAAAATAAAAAAAGAAAAAATTCTGTGAAAGAACAATTATTAAGTATTTCGAAGAGAAATGAAATTTTTTTCATGCATTACAGAGGCTCTGAAATAATGTTTCAGGCATTAACCATTGACTTTGAAAACGGATCCTGTTTTTCCATCTTTCACGTCAACAGCTCTATAAGGATATATATGCTTGACTTTGAATGGTCCAGACCATCTCGACTTTAATTTTCCAAGAAATAGTTTAAGTTTAGAATTGAAAAGCAAGACTTGTTGTCTAGGTACAAATTGCCGTGGAAAATTTTCTTTTCATGCCAGCGCTTTGTCTTTTCTTTATACAGTTTCGCATTCTCATAAGCTTAAGCTCGAAATTCATCCATCTCATTAAGCTCTAGTAGGCAATGAGTAGCAGCAGCACCCCAATCCATGTTTAGTTTCTTGATTGCCTAAAATGCTCTGTGGTCTAGCTCAACTAGAAAATGACATGGTTTACCATAGACAAGCTTGAAAAGTGACATTCCCAACAATGTATTGAAAGCTGTGTGATAAGCCCACAAGGCTTCATCTAACCTTACTGACCAATCCTTGGGGTTGGGATTGACAACTTTCTCTAGAATTTGCTTGATTTCTCTGTTGAAAATTTCAGCTTGTCCATTTGTTTGGGGGGTGATATGTCGTGGCAATTTTATGTTTAACCCATATTTGTTCAGAGTGCTGGCAACTAATCTGCAGTCAAAATGTGAGCCTTCATCACTAATTAAAGCACGAGAGGTACCAAACCTGGTAAAAATATTTGTATGCAGGAATCTCAAAATTGATTTGGCATCATATGTGGGTAAAGCCACAGTTTCAACCCACATGGAGACATAATATATAGCGACAAGAATATGGATTTTTTCCCAGGATGGTGGAAATGGACCCATGAAATCAATTCCCTAAACATCAAATGATTCCAACTCTAGTATATTTTGCAACGGCATCTCGTATCTTCTTGATAAGTTATCAATTCTTTGAGAGTGATCACAGTTCTTACAAAACTCATTAGCATATTTAAACATGGTGGTCTAATAAAAACCAAATTGGAAAACCTTTTCAGTAGTTCTCATGCTTCCAAAATATTCTCCGTAAGGTGCAGAATGATAGTGATACAGGATACTTTGAAATTCATCATCTGGAACGCATCGTCGAATTACTTGATTTGCACATTGTTTGAATAGAAATGGCTTGTCCTAGTAATATTGCTTGACATCGTGAAGAAATTTCCTTTATCCTTGATGATTGAGTGCAGGTGGTAGCAAACCATTGACTAGAAAGTTAAATATCAGTATACCATGGAAATGCCATAGCCAACAATATATGCTCATCAGGGAATTTGTCTTTAATCATTTGACCTTCACCATACTCATTCCCTGATTTCAGTCGTGACAAGTGATTAGCCACTTGATTTTCAGTGCCTTTGCTATATTTGATTTCCAAATGAAATTCCTGTAGTAGCAATAACCATTTAATAAGTCTAGGTTTGGCTTCGTTATTCATCACCAAGTATTTGATGGCAGAATGGTCTATATAAACTGTGACTTTGGTGCCCACTAATAAGCTCTGAATTTTTTAAAGGCAAACACCACTGCTAACAATTATTTCTCGGTGGTGGTATAACTGAGCTGTGAATTTATTAGTGTGTGACTGGAATAATATACAGCATGGAACATCTTGGCTTTTCTTTGCCCTGCACTGCTTTAAAAGAAAAGTCACTTGCATCACACATTAGTTCAAATGGTAGATTCCAGTATGGTGCAGTGACTATATATGCTACAGTTAATCGTTCCTTTAATTCTTTGAACGTCTATGAGCATAACTCATCAAAATGAAATGGTTTGTTTTGGTCCAACAATTGGCTTAGAGGCTTTGATGTCTTAGAAAAATCCTTGATGAAGCGACGGTAAAATCCATCATGCTCGAGGAAGCTTTTGATTCCTTTTACTGAAGTAGGGGGTGGCAACTTTTCAATGACTTATATTTTTGCTTTGTCGACTGCAATTCCTTACTGTGAAAATTTATGGCCTAAAATACTGGCTTCACAAACCATGAAGTGGCATTTTTCCCAATTCAACACTGGATTTATTTCTTGACATCGACAATGTACTGACTGTAAAATTTTTAAGCAATCTTCAAAAGTGTTGGAAAACATAGAGAAATCATCCATGAATACTTCAAGGAATTTCTCCACCATGTTAGAAAATATTACCATCATGCAACACTAGAATGTTGCCAGGGCATTACATAACCCAAATGACATTCTTCTGAAAGTAAATGTTCTATAAAGACAGGTGAATATAGTTTTTCCTTGATCGGTAGGAGATATGGCAATTTGGTTGTACCTTGAGTATCCATCTAAAAAATAGTAGAAGGCTTTCCTTGCTAGTCTATCTAGCATCTGATCTATAAAAGGCAAAGGGAAATGGTTCTTCTTTGTTACTTTGTTGAGCTTGTTGTTATCATTGTTGAGTACTATAACAGCCCGATTTAGACCCTAGTCGGAATAGTGGTTTTGGGACCACAGATCCGAGTCAGAAAAATATTTTAATATTCTTTTCTGTGATTACAGTATGTGTTTAAGCATGTGTGAAAGTTTCGTATGAAAATTCAATTATTTGTGTGCTTTATTTGATAAAAGGATCTAATCGCGTAAAATGCAAAATTTGCATTCTATTTGTTAAAGTTCCTAATTGCTATGTCTCCTTAATTGTGAGGTCCTTATGCAGTTGTTTGATCATGGATGGTATTAAATGACATTAATGGACATTATTTGGTGGAATTTTTAACGATATTAATAAGGTTATTTAAGTAAAATGTATATTAATGTTATTAGATTAATTAAACAAACATGAAAACTAAGCCATTATGTTCATCTATAGTCGAAAATCAAAGAAAAATAAAAGAAAAAGAATCATTTAGGGTTCGGTTAAGCTAAAGTTCAATTGAGGTATGATTTTTGATCGAATTTTGATAATTTCTACGTTTTTGTGATCGTTGCTTAGAGTTCTATCAAGCCCATGTTTGAATTTATGAAATTTTTGATGATTTTGAGTTGAGCCATTGATGAAATTATGAGTTTTATGAAGTTTGATGTTAGTAAATGAAAGATATGTATTGGGTTAACATGTTTTGTCTTTGAATTTTTGATGAATTTGAGTAAAATGGGTTAAATTGTGAAATTTGCAAATTGAGGGACCAAAATATGAAATAAATGAAATATGTGGGCTTATATGAACTCTATGAACATTCAGCCTAACATGTGTAAAAGGAGAATTTTGTGTATTTTGTGGTTTTTGTGAATTATGGACTAAATTGTGAACATGTGAAAACGTGAGGACTAATTTGTAAAATATTCTAAATATGTGTATATGGATTGAATTGAATGATTTTTTTGAATAAAAAGGTTAATTTTGAATACATATAGATCAAGAAAAGAGGAATTCAAAATTAGATCGGGGGAAATCGAAGGTTATAGAGTAAATGATCCAAATCGTCAATTCCATTTAGGAGGTAAGTTCATACATGATAAATGATGTTAAAAGTATGTTTTAATGCTTTGGTAATGCATAAATTTTATATATACATATTTGACTATGGTTTGAGTAAGATGTTAAATAGGCTATGTTCGGCACTAAGTGTGCAATTTGAAATAGCTTCGGCTATATGAGGCACTAAGTGTGTGATACTGAGATAGCTTCGGTTATTTGAGATGACAATAAGTGTGTGGGATCGTTCCAGGTTTCGCTAACCATTAGAGCACTAAGTGTGCAAATTCTTAAAGCATGGAAAGATTTCTGAATGAATTATTGTATTCAAACGAGAGGTGATAATGAAAATAAATAAATACGAGAAGATTCAGGTATGTACGATACCTATGTGGTAGATGATATCATGTGTATAAAGTTTGATGAATTAGCATGAACATATTAATTGTGATGGAATAGAACTGATGGATAATTTGAGAACTACTAAGTGTTTATTAGTTGATATTTTGTATTATATAAATTGTTAATTATATTTAGTATGAACTTAAAAAGCTTCAAAGCTTACTGTGTGAAATGTTATCTGTTTTACAGTGTTATAAAGCTAGCTGGAATTCGGGGATCGTCAATGACTCATTCACACTATCAGACATCTATTTTGGTACCATTTTGAGAGTTGTACATATGGTATATGGCATGTATAGGCTAGAAGTATGTGAATATGTTTTGTAAAGTGTATATCATGCCATGTGATATGGCTAGATTATGGTTGAATTTATGGTTTGATTTTAATATTTAATATGTGATGCAAAAGTGGTATATTTGATGTATATATATGACCTAGTGAGGAATGGTCAATTTGGCAAGTTAGTTATGTGGTTTGGTTATGCAAATGGTATGATTTTGATATGAGAATGAATATGAAACTTAGTAATAAGAACAAGTATAATTGAATGTGTTTGGTAAGTAAATATGGTATGTTTTAATTTGGATAATGAGCATGAATTTAGTTGATGAATATGTGATATGAATGATGAATGTTTTGTGGTTGAAATTGGTTGGAAATACGATGTATTTGATGCTTGAACAGTAATTGTAGGAAGGACCCTAAAGGGGTGGCATCATGGCCTTGTAAATGGCCTATTTTTGCCCGCACCGGCAGGGACACGGACGTGTGTCTTAGTCATGTTGCTCAATGACCATTTCGAATTGAGCCTAGGCAGATCACACGGTCGTACACTCGAGCGTGTGTTAGGCCATGTGGCTAAGTCAGTTTCGAGCATAGGCTAGACATACGGGCGTGTGATTGGCCGTGTGATCCATGTCAGTAGCCTCCCTAATTTTCACATGGCTTGGCACACGAGTGTGTCTTGTGGCGTGTGGACAAGTCAGTATGTATGCCCTGTTTTGCCACGATTTAGACACACGGGCGTATCTAATGCCGTGTGAGGCACACGGCCTGTTCACACGAGCATGTGACCTGTATAACTTTGAAAAATATCTAAGTTTTGAAAAAAATTTGTATCAGCTCGGTTTAGTCTCGACACCTTTTTAAAGCATGTTTAAGGTTTCGTGGACCTCTATAAGAGAATCTGTATTGATGTATGACTATGATGCTATGATGATTGTGAAATGAATGTTAAATGTTTCGATATGTCTGGTAATGCCTCGTAACCTAATTCCAGCGTCGAATATGGGTTAGGGGTGTTACAACTTCTATGACTCCTACTTTCTTCGGTACACATTAAATGGGGATCACCCAAGAGCTATCAAAAATTGGGTATATAATCCCAATATCTAACCATTTTATAATTTCCTTCTTAATTACTTCCTTCATGACAGGATTAAGTCTCCTTTGCTGTTCAATAGATTTGCCATGGAAACCTTCAAGTATTATTTTGTGCGTGTAAATTACTGGGCTAATTCCTTTGATATTTGCAATTGACCATCCTAAAGATTTCTTGTATTTCTTTGAAACCTCCAGTAATTGCATTTCCTGGTCTATTGTAAGCTTGGTACAGGTAACTACAGGCAGTGTATCATTTTCTCCCAAATAAGCGTACTTCAAATACACTGGCAATGACTTCAAATCCAAAACTGGTGGATCTTCTATTGATGAGCGAGAAGGGTTGAAAGAGCAACTTGATAAATCTAATGATTTGTTTGCATCCATTGTCAAATTGCTGAGTTTCCACCAGTTCTTTAGATTCTTCATTCAAATCTATTTCATTTAATTTGACAGATTCTGCATCAGAATTTTTATGCATATGTCCTGCAAATTCTTCCTGAATTACAATGTCAACAAATTCTATAGCATGTCATTCTTCATCTGGGTATGCACACTTTAAAGCATCAAACACATTAAAATTCTAATCATTAATTCTTATGGTTAAGTTACCTTTCTGTACATCAATCAATGTTTTACTAGTTGCTAAGAAAGATTGTCCAAGTATTATAGGTACCTATTTATTTACTTCACATTCTGGAATAATAAAATCTACTGGAAAGATGAACTTGTCGACTCTTACCAGTACATCTTCAATTTTACCTTCTTGATGGACATATGATCTATCAGCTAGTTGCAGTGTGACTGTAATAGGTCTTACCTTTCCTATCCCAAATTTCCTGAAAACATACATAGGTATTAGATTGATACTTGCACCTAAATCCCATAATGCTTTACATACATAATGGTTTCCAATCGAACATGTTATAGTGAAACTCCCTCGATCTTTTAATTTTGGTGCCAATTTGTTCTTCAGCATTTCTATGCACCTTTTAGTAAGTGCAAGAATTTCGAGCTCCCCTAACCTTCTCTTCTTGGATAGGATATCTTTCATGAATTTCACATAGTTAGGCATTTTTTCTAATACTTCCAGAAATTGCTTTAAGACCTCGAGAAATTTCTTGAATTGAGCATCTTGTTTTGAATTTTGGAAATGCTGGGGAAAATGTGGCGATGACCTTCCTTCCATTTGTTGAGGTTGTTCCTTGCCATGGCATTTGTATTGGCTCAGCAAGATGAATTTTCTTTTGTATGCTTTTGTTGACTCCCATATTTTGTAGTTTGTTCCACTTCTAGTTTGACAGTTGTGCTTCTAGGAACTTCAAACCTTTCTTTCTCAGACAAGGCATCATTCACAAATCCTGGTAGCTCAGTGCCACTCCATAGTGTTATGGCTTTACATTGTTCTTTTCCTTGAGATTTATAACTTTCTGTGTCACTAGGCAATGCTCATTGTTGTTTGGAGCTTAATGTAGTGGTAATTTTTCCCACTTGATTCTCTAGAGCTCTTAAGGAAGTTGTTTGGCTCTGAATAATTGCATCATTATTTTCCATTTACTCTTTAAATAAAGCTTCCATCGCTGATGTTGAAAATGGTGAACATTTTTGCACATTTTGCCGCAGCATTGGTTGATTGTGTCTATGTGGTATTCCAGTTGCATTCTATCTATTAACAGTGCTGGCATTTCCCATTCCCTTATTACTCCAGCTAAAATTTGGATGTTTCTTCCACTCTATATTGTAGGTGTTGGAGTAGGGATTGTTGTTGCTACGGTGAAAATTTCCCATGTAAGACGCAGAGGCTAAATTAGATGGGCATTCATCAAAAACATAATCTTCTCAGCAGTATACACATGCTAGTTCTGTACCTTAATCTCCTGTACTACAGAGGGTATTTTTATAGTTTTAATCATATTCGATAAAGATGATACCTGAGCTATTAACGATGTAATCGCATCAAGTTCCATTGCTCCAACAAATATTCTATTAGTACCAACTCTGGTAGCGGAGTACTAATAATAATTGTTCGCTATTCTTTCTATAATTTCATATGCTTCATTGTAGGATTTTTCAAGCAATGTCCCATTAGTAGATGGATACACCACCATTCGTGTATTAGCATTTAATCTATTGTAGAATATTTCCATTTGTGTCCAATGCTGAAAACCATGCATCAGACATTTTCTAATTAATTCCTTGAAATGCTCTCATGCTTCATATAATGCCTTATCTTCAGATTTCCTGAACTATGTAACGTCATTCCTAAGCTTGGCCTTCCTGTTGGGAGGACTATACCTAGGCAAAAATCTCTAACAAAGTTCATTCCAAGACACCATTGTACCTGATGGTATTGCATTTAACCATGATCTGGTACAATCTCACAATGAATGGGGGAATAATTTTAGTCTAAGGGCATCTTTAGGAACACTCTACAACCTGAATGAGTCATAGACTTTAAGAATAAGTCTCAAGTACAATCTATGATCTTCAATTGGTAAACCACTAAACTACCCTACCATTTGCAACATTTGGAAACATTTCTAGTTTTAATTTAAAGTGTTGAGCTTGAATATGTGGCCTAAGAACTCTTGGACTTAAATCACCCAAAGTAGGCACTACTTGTTCCCTGATGGGTCTATCTCTGTCATTTAAGATTCGAGGAATATCATCATTCCTTCCATTCTAGAGTAACTAATCTTCTCTATTTGGATCATTTATAGCCCTTTCTATTTCTTTTAATGCTTTCCTTCTTCACTTTAATGTCTTTTCAATATCAGTATCAAAATAGTATTCTGTATCCTCTTGAAATCTTCTTCTCCTGTACTAGTACAAAACCTAAAAAGAATCAAATAAAATACCAATTAACTGTTCTAACAAAAATAACAAGAATAATAACAAATCAACTTTTCACCAATGCTGTCGATCCCTAGCAATGGTGCCAAAAACTTGTTGCGTGTAAATAACTAATGAAATTGTGCAAGTGTACACGTCATTCAAGTACTAAAGTGATAAGTAAGTATTTTCTCCACAGGGATTGAAAGTTGGTAAGAAATTGATTAAGTTATTGTAATCCTATTAACTGTACTAAATAGCAGGACATACTTTTAAATTGAATTAGAAGTTGGTATAACGAATTAATGTAATTTAATGCTAAAAACATAAATTTGAAATGGAAAATAAAATGTAGTGGCAAATTACAGAGAAAAGCAAGAGTAATTCTGTTGTTGAATGAATAGGGGTGGAATTATTTAGGTGAAATGCCCATATCAAAATAATGTCATGGAAAAATATTCTCTAATCAACTTTTTAGAGAATTACTACTGTAACCTGCCTCTTTTGATAGCTAGATTTGAGCTAAAAATATAAGTTACTGTATGTCTGTAGAACTATGGATTAATAACTACAATGAACGT
Source organism: Gossypium arboreum (assembly GCF_025698485.1). Lineage (NCBI taxonomy): Eukaryota > Viridiplantae > Streptophyta > Magnoliopsida > Malvales > Malvaceae > Gossypium > Gossypium arboreum. Next base: position 91,217,591 of record NC_069082.1, on the reverse strand, counting down.
TCTTCTCTGCACAATTCACAATGTCTATGTCTAGAGTTCTACGAATATTCTATCGATTATTCTCTTGTATCAAACGATTCTAGATCTAATATATTTAACCTTTTCAGAATTAGAAATGCATCTATGAACACAACATACAATCAGCTATGTCTAGAGCTTGCATGCATGTATTTGAAGTAGGCATAAATAGAATGAAATAGTGATAAAGGCAGTCTTAAATCATGAAAATTAGAAATGATAATCATCCACTCAAATAAATCCAACCCAGAAATGATTTAGTTTATGGGGGAAAAGTAAACACCGAGTTTAAATCTTTCATCAACATTTAAAGAAGTTTTAATCACAGAAATTAAGAAAATTAAAGGCAGAACTGCAGGATTTCTTACCGCACTCCAGCTTCCCTTCTATTTTTTGATCGTATGTGAATCTAAGATATATGTCTCTTCCCCTTCTTCACGTTTGTATTCTGCTCTCTGTAGCTACTACCTTTTCTTCATCTGAAATTCTCCAATGGAGTTTTTCTCTATGCAGAGAGAGGATTGTTGTCACCAGTCACACTCTCACACAAATTCTCCTCAATTTTTTCTTCTTCTCTCTCCCTTTATTGGGTAGATCTGTTCCACCTCAGCACATATTTTTCATTCCTCTTTTTAGTTTGTTTTTTCTGGTACATGTCCAGCTGGCAAAGAGTGACGTGGATAGAGTGCTAAGTCATTTTCCCGAAATTGCCATGGCAATTCTATTAGTAATCAATCTTGCCAATTTCCACAACAATATTTCACTTCCTTTATTTTCCCTCTCCATCTTCTTTCTCTTCCTACACCTATATTCATACAAAACCACACTTTTCCTCCCCAAGTGATAAAAGTAACAAATAATGGCCAATGTAGCGTAATCCAATATTTGTTATGCAATTTCTAAAATTATCCTAAAAATGCAGAAATTTCAAATAATTAATTCCATCTAGAGGCCTAAAATATAACTCTTTTTAAGAGTTATCAGTGATCGCTGTCAAAGGACTAGAAATCTATATGAAATGCCCTTGAAAAATATATTAGAAGTGGAACTCTTTGATGTGTGGGGAATTGATTTCGTGGGGCCATTTCTACCCTCTTAGGGTAATATTTATATAATGGTCACTGTTGACTACGTTCTCCAAGTGGGTTGAAGCTACTGCTCTACCCACAAATGATACGAAATCAATGTTGAAGCTGTTGACTCAGTATGGTATCCTTCGTGCATTAATCAGTGATTGATCGTGAGGTTTCATGATAGGTTTTAAATATTTATAATTACTCATTCTTGGACTAACTATTATTGCGATGTAGGCAACTGTACCTATCGAATAGTAGTATAGTTTTAGTAAGATCGGATTGTCGAACCCAAAGGAACTAAAAGTACTAGTAATGACTGTCCTTTTATTATCTAGCCTAAGAATAAAGAGATTTTGTTTTAATTAACTAATTATCTAAACTAAGAACTCACAAAGAAAAGAATTGGGGAATTGCTCGTTGGAAAATCGATTGAATGAAGACAATACCTAAGGAAAAATCCACCTAGACTTTACTTGTTATTCTGGCTCCGAACCGAACGATTTATTCATTCAACTTATTCCGTAGAGATCCCTAAGTTATGTTATTATCCCTATTCAAGACTAATAATGTCTAATCCCTAGATTGAATAACTGAGACTTTTCTCTAATTAACACTCTAGGGTTGCATTAACTCAATCTATGGATCCCCTTATTAGGTTTCAACCTAATCTGGCAAAATCTTGTCACCCTATTTCTAGGTGCGCAATCAAATATGCTTAATTATGACAAAAGTACTCTTAGACAAGGTCTATTCCTCCTCTGAATAAGAGCATGCCTTGAATCAGTATCCTGGGATATCAAAATAAGAATTAAGAACACATAATTAAGAACAAGTTAAATATTTATCATACGATTCAGAAAATAATTACAAGATTCGTCTTAGGTTTCATTCCCTTTAGGTATTTAGGGGTTTTAGTTCATAACTAAATAACAAAACATCTCAGAAGAATAAAGAATACAAAACATAAAGACAACCCAAAACTCCTGAAGGGAAATTGAGGAGAGATCTTCAGTCTTGATGATGAATCCTAGCTTACGAGATGGATCAATCGGCTTCATTGGAGTAATTCCTTACCCCCTCTTCTCCTTCCCCTTTTCTCCTTTTCTAGGGTGTATTTATAGGCCTTGGAATGCCTATAAGCCCTTAAAAGTGGACTTTTCTGAATTGGACTCAACTTGGGCTCGACAGGGACTCGCCCGTGTGACACGCCTGTGTGCGATTACTTCAGGCCGTGTTTGAGCCTATTAAAATGGCATGGGCATGTGCTATACCTGTGTGAATCGTGCTTCTTCCAGATTGACACGGCCGTGTCGTCTGACCGTGTGAAGAGGTCCAGGCCGTGTTGATTTCGTACTTTGGCCCATTTTCTCTGTTTTTGGCCCGTTTCTCGTTCCTTTCGCTCTCCTATGCTCTCCTAAGTATAAAACATGAAATTAAAGCATTAGGAGCATTGAATTCACAAATTCTAATGAGAAATCATCCATAAAATTCATTAAACATGGGGTCAAAATATGTATAATTTACGGTTTATCAAATACCCCCACACTTAGGCATTTGCTTGTCCTCAAGCAAAATTCTCAACTCATAATCAAAATAAATTCTTCTCAACTTATAATTTCTATCGATAATATCTTAGAATAATCTGTAGATAATCATACATTGAGAATTCAACTAAAAGCACATAAAAGTTTCAAACATTCCAAGTTGAGTATTTAATCATGCAAACATAGGTGTCTCTCTGCATCTAAGTAATTACCTTTGATTCAGAATATCACAGAGTTTCACATCCTCACTAAAGGTGTTCAAGGACAATAAATGAAGCACTCAATAGTCAATAATGAAAAGTCATTACTATAGGCTTGCATGAAAATCAAATCTCTAGCACTATAATTTAAGATGATACATCAATCAAAAGGTCTTTAGAAGGTTGTAATGAGGCTTGGTTAGGGGGGTGTGGTCACAAGCTGAAAGAAAGGGTTAGAATTTTGATTAAATTGAAAAATTGCCTAACTAGAAAAAGAGTTAATCTTCACTTGCGTACAACAGAGCTTCTTCTCAGAATATGAAATTACAGATATGTATACATAGTTGTTTTTTTTTAATTAAGAACAAGTTAAATAATATAGACTAACTATTAAGAACAAAACATAGCTAGGCAATCCATTCAATTCAAATCTCGAAAAAAATAGGTAATAATTTAGGGGATTTCAACAATAATAGGTTAAAGGTTAATATTAAGGGTAATACAAGAAATGGCTTGTTAGGCTCAAGGGGGTTTACTAGGGGTTAATCGTGGAGGTAGGCTTTTCATGGCATGAGTGGGTTAATCCTAAGTGCCTTAATCATTTTGACATATCAAATCAAATGTTGTGGTCTTGACATGCATAATCAAGTAGGTTCTAGAATAACAGTTCAATACTGTCGCACTCAAAGTAATAATAAAAGTGAGCATGAAAGAATTAATAGATGCTTAAAAGGCTCAAAAATCATACAAAAATTATGGCTTTTTGTTGTTTAGACTCGTGAATTCCAATTCAAAGTAATACCTAGACTTGGGGAAACAACCTATAGTTTTAAATTCTTAAAAATCTACTTATCATGGTTGATTCTCTAATGTCTTAAAGTTTAAACAATCAATGCATAAATGCCTAAATTTTAATTCAAGAAATATCAATCAAAATCATAAATCAATTAAAATTTATCCTAAATATGATATGAGAGTTTTTCAAGAGAACAAGTGATTATTCAGGGATTTTTCTGATAATGGATGAATGCCCCCCACTTTTAAGATGTACATTGCCCTCAATGTACAAAGATAGATATTAGAGTATAAAAATAAGATAGGGAGAGAAGTGAAACTTCCTGTATGATGAATTCCTCAAACTAGAGTTTTGGAGAGTGATCGATTCGAGAGTGGAGGAGGTACTCCGGTGGTCGTAGAGGTTCATTAGGCCATAAGTCCTGTGCCAAAAGAATATTATATCTAGTGGTAGCTATGGTCGTGGTCGAGCAGGACATGGCAAATTTGGAGAACCTTTCCTAGTGGAGTTTTAGTTCCTGTGTGATGATGAGGTTAAGAGCTCTATATAACTGTGATAAAATCAAGAACGTTTTAGGGGATATTAGGAAAAATAATTACTCAAAAAGAAAAACCGAATTTGATAATTAAAATAAAATTTCTAAAATATAATAAAAATAAAGAGTAGTTGCAATAAAAATTAAAAGCATAAACTAATAAATAAATATTTCTAAACATCTTCATCGCTGGATGGTTCGCGAGGTGGGACTGGCGTTGAGATGTGGAGGTGCTGACAAATCTCTGTAGGGTAGCATCAATGTTGTCAAATCGTTGAAAACACTAATGCTCGAATTGGGTAAGGCGCTCAGAGATGTCAGCATATGAAGCCGCCGCATGAACTAGACGAGAGGGTGGTGGTGGCTGAGTCGGCGGGTCCTCGTGCTATGGGAGGACATCATCAGGAATGTCCTCGTAGGCCTCCTCCTAGGTAGAATGGGCGAGACAATACTGGGGAGGGTAGGTTCCTTGGCGACACTCGCTCATCCTCATGCTAAGCATGCTCGATATGCCTTATGGAGACATCTGGCCGATGAGGGTAAGGGATGATTCTTGGGCCGCGGTGTTGAGGATCCCGAAGTGTCGTGCCAGCCTAGTCACGTAGGGGCCAATGGAGATGACGCCCTTCCGATGTCGCTCTGTCTGGTGCTGAATCGTAAGGGCAATGAAATAGGCAAGGTCGATGACGTGCCCTTGCGACATGCACTATAAGAAGTAGACATCATGGGTGTTGACGATGCCAGTGATCTCTCACCTCCCTGTAATCATGTGAGCTAAAATTGCGTGTAAGTACCTCAGGGATGGTGGGAGAACTGATGCCTTGGAATGGCTAGGATTGTACGAGGCCGTGCTAGGGGCCAAAGTGTACCAGCACTTCGAGGGAGAGAAATGTATGTGGTGACTGAAAGCATGTAGTTCATTCTCCTCTCGAAACTCCTCCGTATATAGGCCTAGAGCAGCACCAAACTCTGGGACGCTTAGTTGGCAGATTAATCCGCCTAGGCGAAACTGTATCGTGCTGGGATCATCATACCTTGTCATTACGGTCTGGAGATGGAACGTTGAGCATAGTTCCATTGTGAGCTCGAGTTATGTCGGGTCGATAATCCCGAAGAACAGCTCCCAAGGGTCGGTGTTTAGGAGAGCCTGAATCGTGTCAGGCATCTAGACTTGTTCTACGGCAGCCAAGTTGATGCAGCGACCCACAATTAAGGGTCGGGCCTGAAGTATTTGGAACAGTTCTTTCTGCGACCCTCGGGAAACTGGTGACGGATTTCCATGGTTGGGCCAGCGGAAGAGGACGCTCCCTTCCTCTTCTTTACAGTAGGTACGACAGTTTTCTTTCCTCTTGATGATGACATGGTACCTGCGATTAGAATCATCAAGTCATCTTGATGAGTGGTCGAAGTAAAAGGAATACAATTTCCAACTAAAAAGTAGACTTTCAGCCACAACCAAACATAACTAATATAATAATTTCGTGACTTTGTCATTGTATGTAGTAATGGCATGTGTAAAAGAATGAAGCTTTCCTAACAACATGAAATGTATAAGAAATAATTAAACAATGCAAATTACATGAGAGATATTGGCATGGGAATATCATAAGAATGAGCATGGTAAAATCATGGGTATGAAGTTTCCTAATCACTGGATTTAACATGCAATGTATAATAACTAACTAAAAATGCAAACTAAATGATAAAGTAATGAACAGAAATGGAAGATAGTTCAAAAGAAATGGAGATTATTGCAATAATAAGCATTTGTAATAAGTAAAATAGAAGTGAAGAGAGTAAACAAATGCTAAGGGAGAGAGATTGGGCGTAAAAAATGAAGTTGAAGGCGGGGCACGGGCGTGGCAGAGGGCCGTGTGGAGTTGTAGCAGCTAGGGTTAGGGTTTTTGAATAGGGAAGAAAGTGAATAGTGTAGGGTATTTATAGATTTTGGGGCACACCGCCATGGCACACGCCCATATCCCCCAATTTCAGCCCGTGTTGCTCGGGTGTGTGGGTTCACACGGTCGTGTCTAGCTTCGTTCACTTCTCCTACGCCCGTGTGTTCAAGCTCCACGCCGTGTTAAGTTAACAGGTTCGACCACGGGTGTTAGACACGGGAGTGTCGCACGCTCGTGCTAATTTCTCAGTTTCAACCACGGGTGTTAGATACGGGCATCTCACACGCTCGTGTTGTTTTGGCAGGCTCGACCACAGCCATGTCGCACAGTCGTGGCTTTTTATCTTATCCCGTGTTGGGGAAATCATTTTCCCTATTTTCACACGGCCTTAAGCACGCCCGTGTGCTTGGTCATGTCTCTATCGAAACACCTGTATTTTAAGATCTCTATTAGTAGGTTAGGAGTTAAATACCAAAATTTAAAGAAATCAATAATGTTAGTGCTTGGGTTGCCTCCCGAGAAGTGCTTATTTATAGTCTAAGCTCGACTTACCTCTTCAGTGAATGGTCATGGCGGTTTGAGGAGTTTATACTCCTCATTCCTGCTATCAATCTCATCAAAATAAGGTTTTAATCGGGTTTTGTTTACCTTAAAAGTGCCGAACTTGGGATGACTCACCTCTACCATACCGAATGGAAAAATACTAAGTACTGTAAGAGGGATTTCCTCATTTAGTGTGGTAGTGACAATGTGGGGATCTGCGGCATCTAGTAAGACTTTATCACCAACCTTAAGTTGATTTGGAGAGGTATCGGGCTCGTTTTGGCGTAGTTTCAATTTATCGTGTGTTCTCAGTTTATGTGCTCGCCATTCGTCTAACTCCTCTATCCGTAGCCTTCGTTCTTCATGAATGTGTCCTCTATCATTTGCAGAACATGGCTCGTGAACTTCTTTGAAGCTCAATTTCTGCAAAGTCATATTGTCAGTTTTAGTAGATTGGTATGGACTATTACCTTCAATGTTCGACGTGATGCCAGAACTACAAGCTTGAAGGGTGATCGTTTCATCTCCCACACGAAGTGTAAGCTCACCTATGCCAACATCAATAATTGTTTTAGTAGTTGCTAAAAAGGGCTTCCCTAAAATCAAAGGGGTGTTATTATCCTTCTTTATGTCTAGAACAACGAAATCAATGGGAAATATGAACTTATCAACTTTCACTAGTACATCTTCAATAATACCCCTAGGAAATCTTATAGTTTTATCTGCCAATTGAATGCTCATCCTAGTTTGTTTAGGTTTCCCAAGACCTAGTTGCTTAAACATTTTGTAAGGCATGACGTTAATACTAGCCCCTAAATCAGCTAATGCATGACTGATATCTAAACTACCAATTAAGCAAGGAATTGTAAAACTCCCTAGATCTTTCAATTTGTGGGGTAGCTTATTCTGTAGAATACCTGAGCAGACTACGTTTAGCTCCACATGCGATGCTTCATCCAACTTCCGCTTATTTACTAAAAGCTCTTTTAAAAATTTCATTGCATTTAGCATCTGCGACAAAGCCTCAATAAACGGTAAGTTAATATGTAATTTTTTCAAAAGTTTGAAGAATTTACCGAATTGTTCGTCTGAGTGGTCTTTCCTTGTCGCGTTAGGGTATGGGACACGAGGTCTATATTCTTCATTCACCATTTTGTTATGACTTACCTCACTTTTACCTTTGTTCACCACAGGTTCTTGTATCAATTCTGGCTCAGGCGCAATGAATCCTTCCTTATCTTGAGTACTAATTGCGTTGAGGTGTTCCCTTGGATTAGGTTCAGTATTACTTGGTAAGCTACCTTGTGGTCATTTGGAGATTAGTTTCGATAGCTGGCCTATCTGAGTTTCGAGCCCTTGGATCGATGCTTGTTGATTCTTAAGTGCTGTCTCGGTATTTTGGAAACGGGTTTCTGATACCGAGATGAATTTAGAGAGCATCGCTTCAAGGTTTGGTTTCTTCTCTTGTTGATAAGGTGGCTGTTGAAAACCTGAGGATTTTGTGGCTTTTGATTCCCTTGACCACCCCAAGAGAAATTTGGGTGGTTCCTCCAACCTACATTATACGTATTACTGTATGGGTTATTTTGAGATCGAAAGTTATTGTTACCCATATAGTTGACTTGTTCCTCTTCGGTTGTAGGATTGAAGGATTGATATTCTGTATGCACACCTCCTCCACTTGAGTCACACCTCATTACTGGATGTACCTACGTAGAACCAAGTAAACTATCAATCTTTTTATTGAGAAGTTCTACCTAATTTGACAGCATAGTAACTGAGTCGACGTTATAAATGCCGGCTATTTTTGTTGGCTTAGTCCTCATGACTTGCCACTAATAATTATTCAGTGACATTTCTTCAATGAATTTATAAGCCTCTTCAGGTGTTTTGTTGTTGATGGTTCCTCCAGCAGCTGCGTCAATCATCTGTCTTGTTGAGGGATTCACACCATTGTAAAATGTTTGAACTTGCAGCCATAGAGGTAACCCATAGTGAGGGCACCTTCGTAATAGATCCTTGTATCTCTCTCATGCATCGTAAAGTGTTTCTAAGTCCATCTACACAAAAGAAGAGATATCATTACGTAACTTAGCCATTTTAGTCGGCGAAAAATATTTTAGTAGAAATTTTTCGGTCATTTGTTCCCAAGTAGTGATGGACCCTCGTGGTAACGAGTTCAACCATTGTTTAGCTTTGTTTCTCAGTGAAAAAGGGAATAACCGAAGGCAAATGGCATCATCAGAAATGCCATTAATTTTGAAAGTGTCGCAAAACTCCAAAAAATTCGCCAAGTGAGTGTTGGGATCCTCATCCTGCAAACCATCAAACTGAACAAACTGCTGTATCATCTGAATTGTGTTAGGTTTTAGTTCAAAATTATTCGCAGCAATAGCAGGTCCAACTATACTTGACTCAGTTCCTATTAAAGAAGGTTTAGAATAGTCATACATTGTACGTGGAGCAGGATTTTGATTAGCCGTAATTGCAGGAGGTAGCTGATTGCCTTGGTTTTCAGCCATCTCTTCGGTTGGGGGTTGAGTATCGTCTTCTTGCTCGTTCTCCGTGTATCTTAAGCTTCGCCTTATTTCTCTTTGGTTTCTACGAACTGTGCGATCGATTTCTTCGATAAACAGTAATGGTCCCGACGGGTTTCTTCTAGTCATAAACTATGAAAACCTGCAAAGAGAAGGAAAAAGGAAGTTAATAAATAAAAATAAAATTAAATTAAATTGCAAAAAAGATAAATGGCTAAAGTAATAAAAATTGAGTGTTCCTAATATTTTAGTTCCCCGGCAACGGTGCCAAAAACTTGATCGCAAGGTTTCGTGATAGGTTTTAAATATTTATAATTACTCATTCTTGGACTAACTATTATCGCGATGTAGGCAAGTGTATCTATCGAACAGTAGTATAGTTTTAGCAAGACTGGATTGTCGAACCCAAAGGAACTAAAAGTACTAGTAATGACTGTCTTTTTATTATCTAGCCTAAGAATAAAGAGATTTTGTTTTAATTAACTAATTATCTAAACTAAGAACTCACAGAGAAAAGAATTGGGGAATTGCTTTTGGGAAAATCAATTGAATGAATACAATACTTAAAGAAAAATCTACTTAGACTTTACTTGTTATTCTGGCTCCGAATTGGACGATTTATTCATTCAACTTGTTCCGTAGAGATCCCTAAGTTATGTTATTATCCCTATTCAAGACTAATAACGTCTAATCCCTAGATTGAATAACCGAGACTTTTCTCTAATTAACACTCTAGGGTTGCATTAACTCAATCTATGGATCCCTTATTAGGTTTCACCCTAATCTGGCAAAATCTTGTCACCCTATTTCTAGGCGCGCAATCAACTTTGCTTAATTATGACAAAAGTACTCTTAGACAGGGTCTATTCCTCCTCTAAATAAGAGCATGCCTTGAATCAGTATCCTGGGATATCAAAACAAGAATTAAGAACACATAATTAAGAACAAGTTAAATATTTATCATACGATTCAGAAAATAATAACAAGATTCGTCTTAGGTTTCATTCCCCTTAGGTATTTAGGGGTTTTAGTTCATAACTAAGAAAGAAACATCTCAGAAGAATAAAGAATACAAAACATAAAGAAAACCTAAAGCTCTTGAAGGGAAATTGTAACACCCCGTACCCGAGTCCGTTACCGTAGTCGAACACAAGGTGCACACAGACTTAACTATTTTCACAGTCCATTTAAAATTTTCCAGACAAGCTGGTTACTGCATCACTGTCGCCTTAAAAATCATATCTTGAGTTTCAAAGCTCGAAAATCAGTTTCGTAATTTTTCCCTGAAATTAGACTCATATGTCCATCTACATATTTTTTTCTAGAATTTTTGGTCAGGCCAATTAGTACAGTTTATTAGTTAAAGTCTCCCCTATTACAGGGATCGACTACACTGACCTTCGCACATTACGACTTGGATATCTCCCTGTACAGGGATTCAATACTGATTCCGTTTGTTTCTATAGAAACTAGACTCAAAGAGGAATCTATAAATATATAGAACAACTCCTAATTATCTCTGATTAATTTATAATGAATTTCCAAAGTCGGAACAGGGGATCCAGAAACCGTTCTGGTCCTGTTTCTCGAGAACTTTAATATCTCTTAACATATAACTCATATGACCGTTTTGTTTCTTCCATATGAAAGTAGATTCATCAAGGTTCATTTACATAATTTATTCACTATTTAATTCCATTTCTAGAATTTTTAGTGATTTTTCAAATCCACACCACTGCTGCTGTCAGCATCTGTTTTCAAGGTAAACTTTACCTATTTCGTGGTTTCCATGGACCAACTAGAGTTTTGTCATACATAGGTCCACATATAATCATATTTAGCCATTCCAATGGCTGATCATTTGCCCAACACTTCCATTCCAGTCCATAGTCACATCATGAAACCATACATATATACATAAACACAAATGGTCTAATGCCATACTCCACTTTTACGAGCCATTTTCGCATGGTCGTACACACATACATCACAAAACGTACTTGAAAAAAAAACAGCAAAGGGTAGTCCTATACATGCCATATCCAGAGTTCAACTAAAAGAGTACCAAAAGGGCTTTGATAGTGTGGATGACTTCGACTTCGATGATCCCAAATCCGATAGCTGACGAACCAAAATCTATAAAACAGAGATTCAAAGAACGGAGTAAGCATTTAATGCTTAGTAAGTTTTAAGCAAAACAAAGTGTTCTCAATCACTATCATTGGTCATTCATTTCATCTGTTCGATGAAGTTAATCTAGAGCTTCATCTCGATCTATAATATCATTAAACGCAACACTTGGCTGCCACATATATACTTTCGAATAATAATGACCTAGATGGTCAAATATTTCCAAAGCACATTCTTCATCGATTTTCAACTTTCAATAATCCATTCCACTTGTTCATAATCACATCCATACTTTTAAGTATTTCAACATGACAAGTACTAAATTACCATAGGCACATAAAGAACCAAACATATTCCTTATCACATATACGTAAGCTTACAAATCATAATCCTTACCTTGTACTGGCACATCTAGCTCAACCCAACCCATACTCAAATCATAAGGCTTTTGGGCAGAATATGCACTAATACATAAGAATATTTCATCGCATACTTTATTATACAAACATACCATTACCAATTAGATCATTCTCATATTTGGAGTTATAATATTAATCACATTTACCTACCTCTTTGATACTGATAATTCACCTCGAAATCACTCCACCGATGAGTAAGTAATACTTACCTGAACATCTTAAATACATAATACTTACTTGATGGTAACTTAATGCAGATACTCAATATCAAAGTCTTACTTGAAGCCTAACATTTAGCCGTCGGGACTTTAAAGCTCGGTTATAGTACGAGCATGAAGCCTACGGACATTAATCAGGATAATATTCTCGCATAAAGCCTGTGGGGTTTTAACCCGGATATAGTACTGACACAAATGCCCTTCGGGACTTATCACACATATGCACTTTCACATTCATCACATCGGCCATTAGGCCTTATCACATATATACACTTTCACATCCATCACATTGGCCGTTCGGCCTTACCACACATATACACTTTCACATTCATCACATGGGCCATTAGGCCTTATCACATATATACACTTTCACATCTATCACATTGGCCGTTCGGCCTTTTCACACATATACACTTTCACATTCATCACATGGGCCATTAGGCCTTATCACATATATACACTTTCACATTCATCACATTGGCCGTTCGGCCTTATCACACATATACACTTTCACATTCATCACATGGGCCATTAGGCCTTATCACATATATACACTTTCACATTCATCACATTGGCCATTCGGCCTTATCACACATATATGTATATCATACATATTTCATATTTTTCTTGTACCTCAATTTCAGCAATAGCTTGTAAGCAACTTAAATAGTTTCATCAAAGTTTACAACAAAATCACATATTCACTAGAAGCGCTTTTCCGAACAACGGTCTACTAAATTGTTTATAATCGAGCTTCAAAACTCAAAATCAATTGCCGTTAATTTTGTAACACCCGCACTGAGTCCGCTGCCGAATCGGACACGAGGGTTAACGGCTTAAACCATTCACCGTCCATTTAAAAAATTTCAGAGCGGTTGGTGGATTGCGTCACTGCCACCTTAAAAATCGTAACTTGAGTTCCATAACTCGAAAATCAGATTCGTAATTTTTCCCGAAACTAGACTCATATTTCCATCTACATATATTTTTATAGAATTTTTGGTCGGGCCAATTAGTACAGTTTATTAGTTAAATTCTCCCCTGTTACAGGGTGTGACTACACTGACCTTCACGCATTACGACCTGGATATCCCCCTGTACAGGGCTTCAATACTGATTCTGTTTGTTTCTATAGAAACTAGACTCAAATAGGAATCTATACATATATGGCATGACTCCTAATTATCTCTGGTTAATTTACAATGAATTTCCAAAGTCGGAACAGGGATTCCAGAAACCATTCTGGCCCTGTTCCACAAAAACCTAAATATCTCTTAACATATAACTCATATGACCGTTTCGTTTCTTCCATATGAAAGTAGATTCATCAAGGTTCATTTACATAATTTATTCACTATTTAATTCCATCCCTGCTATTTTTAGTGATTTTTCACATCCACATCACTGCTGCTGCCAGTATCTATTTTTAGGGTAGACTTTATCTAACACATAGTTTCTATGATTCAACTAACCCTCTTGCATATATAGTCCAAAATATAATCATGATGAACCATTCTAATGGCTGATCGTTGCCAAACATTTCCATGCCTCTTAATGAGCATATACATACCGAATGATTATAACATTATGCTCAAAACATTTATAAGCCATTTTCGCATGGCTATCCAAAATTATACAAATTCAAAGGGTCCATGACCCACAACAAAAGGGGCAGTCCTATACATTAACCAAAATATCCTCTCACTACTAGTCTATTCTATACATGCCATAAGATATTCCAAAACATAGCAGTACCAAACAGTGGATAGTGATAGTGTGACTAGTTGCTGACGATCCCCGAGCCTGTAGCTTCGCAATGAGACCTATAAGGCAGAGGAAACAGAATAAACGGAGTAAGCATTACAATGCTTAGTAAGTTTTAAGCAGTGTCAACAGATAACAATCAAATTATAACATAGTTGTTCGTATTTTTATTTCACTCTTCCTTCGGGCATACCATCCCTTTACCGAATGTGCACATCTCATCATATACAACAGGCAGATAAACTCTCACATAAAAGTGAGCTCATGTGACATAGATATATCGTATGATTTCACATAAACTCTCACACTATTCCGATGTCACATAATCATAGGAATAGTCCCATAAATTGCTATCGTATGCATCATATATAAACTTGGAGTACATACCTGTTTAACCTTTCGCATTGCGTATATTTTATAAGCAATTCTTATTACGAAGTCTTACCCGGACATAATCTCCACACGTAGTCATCGGGTCTCACCCGGAACATATTTCCAAATTTCATGTACACTTGATCACATGTTACAACATTCACATTAGCCATTTGGCTTTACCACATATATAGATATACACTTTCACATTCATCACATCGGGCATTAGGCCTTATCACATATATATATACATTTTCACATTCATCACATCGGCCATTAGGCCTTATCACATATATATACATTTTCGCATTCATCACATCGGCCATTAGGCCTTATCACATATAATGGCCTTATCACATATATATACACTTTCGCATTCATCACATCGGCCATTAGGCCTTATCACATATATATACAGTTTCGCATTCATCACATCGGCCATTAGGCCTTATCACATATATATACACTTCCACATTCATCACATCGGCCATTAGGCCTTATCACATATATACACACTTTCACATTCATCACATCGGCCATTAGGCCTTATCACATATATATACACTTTCACATTCATCACATCGGCCATTAGGCCTTATCACATATATACACTTCATACATATTTCATATTTTTCTTGTACATCAATTTCAGCAATAGCTCATAAGCAACTCAAATAGTTTCATCAAAGTTTACAACAAAATCACCTATTCACTACAAGCAGCGTTCCTGAGCAACAGTCACTAAATTGTTTATAACTGGAGCTACAGAACTCAAAATCAATTGCTGTTAATTTTCCCCGAATGTATACTCATGTATCTTTCATCCATAAAATTTTCAGAATGCTAGGTGTGGCCAATCAATACCAGATTTTTCATAAAAGTTCCCCTGTATCACTGTTTGACTATCCTGACCAGTCTTCACTACGAATCAAAATTCTCATCGTTCAGAATTCGAAGTGTGTTCTATTTGATTTCATTTGAAACTAGACTCATTAATGAGTCTAAGCATATAAATTTTATCTTGTAACCATTTTTGTACAAATTATAGTGGTTTTCTTAAAACCGAACAGGGGATTTCGGGGTCATTCTGACACCGTCTCACACCACTTTAAATATCTCTTTATAGGGAATTTGTTTGCTTACCCGGTCTCTTTTATAAGAAACTAGACTAATTAAGCTTTGATTTCATATTTTGTTCAGCCTATAATTCCACACCAAACATTTATAGTGATTTTCTAAAATCACGTTACTGCTGCTGTCTTGAGCAAATTGTTACAATTTGCTCTTAAATTTCCAATTCCAAACACTTAGGAACTTACCATTTGGGTTTAAGACATATCATGGCCACATCATATCTTATTAAATCAACTCATTATATCCTATTATAGTTTAATTTACTCAACATTTAATCGTTTAAAACTTACCTCGAAAGTTGCCGAACAATTACGACGGCTCTTCGATCACTTTTTTTTTTCTCTTCCTTTCCCTTATCCAACTTTGATCCTCTAGGCTCTTGAGCTAAATCAAACAAATTTACTTCTCAATCAAACACATACATATGGCAACCATATACATTTCAAAAAAAACAATTCATTCGTATCATTTGTCCATATATTAGCTTTTAGCATATTTGGTCATTAGAACGACCTATTTAACTTTCAAGCATTCATTTCTAATTTTAATTAAACAATGCCGAATGCCATTAGCTACTAATATCACACACACACATGTGCATAAAATTCATCCATACATAACCTCTAGCTCATTCGGTCATTCATCTCTCAAACCTACCAAAGTTTCATGTCACACTTCCATGGCCGAATACACACATAAGCACATAATGCACATTTAGCATTTTTTATTTTTATTTTTTTTTTCATTTACTTCATGATACATTCGGCCTTGGCAAAATTTCATTAGAAATCCCTATTAGCCACTTCATCAATCAATTATATTATCTACTCAATATTTCATAACTTATCATGCTAATGAGTATTATTTATTCAAGTTCATCATCTTCATATTCGGCATTAGCATCAAATATAATAGCCCATTTCTTCCCACTTTGAATCTATGCATCCATTTAATCATAGTTTGTTCAAGCACTCATACAACAAGATTCATCCAATTTATCAAGAAACAAAACTTTATTCCTCCATAGCTACAATGGCCGAAAGATCTAGACATCTCCATACCGAAATTTCTAACATGGGTTGCCTAAAGAATTTGGTAGGAGTTCAAATTTATCTAACATTTCAAGTAACTTAACACATCCATATAGCTAACATGCTAGTAGTATCAAGGAATCAACTAAAATTTTGAAGCCTCTTAGCCGAATCCTAGCTCTCCAACAACTCCAATTTCATCCATGAGATAAATAGAAGTAGGCTAACCCTCCAAAGGATGTGTAAACCTTCAAAAACAGAATTGAACATACCTTAATCTCAAGAGTCCTTGGCCGAACTTCCCCTCTTCTTCTTCCTTCCATTCACGGCAATGGAGGAGCAACCTAGCTCTTTTTTTTGTTTCTCCCCTACTAACCACTATTATTTTATCACCCATGTTCTTTAGTTTATTAATTCTAACATAAAACACTAACATAAAATGTCTAAAATACATTTTAACCCATAGCATGGCCGGCCACTAGTCCATCCTTTGGGTATTTTGACATGCAAGGACAACATTTTTTCCAAGATGCATCAATAGGCCACTTTAACATTTGTCTAGCACATTTCTAATTTTTCTCACACAAATCCTATTTAGCAAAATTCACTTACAATTAACAAAATTCAAACATGAAATTTTCACACATGCCTATATACATATAATAAGCATCAAATATAATGGTTAATTATTATTTTATGACTCGGTTTTGTGGTCCCGAAACCACTTTCCGACTAGGGTCACTTTAGGGGTGTCACAACTCCCCCTCCCTTTAGGGGTTTTCGTCCCCGAAAACTTCTACCGATGCATAGTTTAGGATAACGTCCTCTTATTGAATTATATTCATATAAACATTAGCTCATCGATAGCAATTGTAATTCATTATTGATTTCGTGATCGATCTATAAAATCATTTTCTTATCTTAAAACAAATACATAAACATTTCTACAAGTATGCACATATATCTCATTTTCTTGATTTCATAAGCAATAATCACTTAATTTAATTCACAATTGCATTTCAAACACATATCAAGCACATACTAACATGTATAATTCACATCATCAACCCACATATTTGTAACCCACATTTTCATCCATGTATAAGTCAGTAACTTTGGCCGAAAATACACATATACTCAAACATCCCAATAAATATCCTTTATAACTCCATCGATCTCAATATTCAACTTAACTTATTTCCAATGAAATTCAACTTCCACACACTGAACATTTAATTCATTCAAAGACATACGAACATACCTCATTGCTGGAATTTTTGCAAGCGTATTAACTGAAATTTTTACAGAAGATTGCTCGTTCTCGAATCACGTACCTTCGAATTTAACCGGATATAATGACTCGCTCAAATGCCTTGGGACAAAGCCGGTTATAGTAACTCGCACGAATGCCTTCGGACTTAACCCGGGTTTAGTAACTCGCACAAATGCCTTCGGACTTAACCGGGTTTAGTAACTCGCACAAATGCCTTTGGATCTTAGTCCGATATAGTCACTTAGCACAAAGCCTTCGGACTTAGCCGGACATCATTCAAATAGCCAAGCACAATTATCAATAAAACATGACACATTCAGTATTTCATTTTCATTAGCAAAATTCAAACACAAGTCACTTATCACATTTGCAATTTCAGCTCAATAGCCACACACAAAGAGCATGATCTAATCAAATCATAATCTAAGTTCCATTACTCGAGAACTTACTTCACATTACCAACCCTTATGTTCATACACAAAAGATCAACTTAGCTAAAGGCCAAGAGCTCGTTTATCAACTGAGCGAATACTTACTTGTAAGGGCTCAACTAATTCAAGCACATATAGCTTTTACCATGCCATATCCTAGATATGGTCTTACATATTCTCACATATCGAGCCGATGCCATGTCCCGCACATGGTCTTACACACTATCTTAAATCAATGCCTTCGTCCCTGCGAGGTCTTACATGAATTCCACTTCACACACTTAGTGCCCATCGACCGATCTCGCACTCATAGTGCTCGGTTAAAGGGATTTACACACACAGTGCCTCTAATCATTCACACACATAGTGCTCTTATTCATTCGTTATTACACATTGAAATGACTTAATCAAGTCGATAAACATCATGTATGTACACTTTTAAACATATCATCTCATTCAAATTTGAATTCGTATAGTAATGAACACTTAAACTTTGCTCAAATTACCGGCACGAAGCCTACTAGGCACGAAGGCCCGAATACACGTCACCAGCATGATTGCTCTTCGGGACCTAGCCCGGATACATCACTAGCACGAATGCTCTTCGGAACTTAGTCCGGATACATCACTAGCACGAATGCTCTTTGGAACTTAGTCCGGATACATCACTCTCAATTCTCATGGTCATATACACATATAGCAATACGCATTAGTATATCATTTACATTACTTGAATACAAACACAACATGCTTATCGACCATTCAACTTCCGGCCCATAGCCACATACAAAGAATCACATTTATAGTCATAACACTCTTTCAAAATTGCATCACTTATACCCTTCATTCAATCCAAATCGAATTTCAAATACGAGTACATGATACGCACTGATCAACTTAATAATTTAGGCATATCTAAGTGAAGTTATATCGCAAATTCTCATAGTCGAAGCTTGCTACATTTCGATCGGGATCAAGATTCATTACAATACAAAGAACCACATTTTAATAGTCAAAATCATCACACTATCATTTTATCACTTTATGGCATGTATAAATAGATTTCACGCGTGCTACGTTAGTCCTAGAATCGACTAAACCGTAGCTCGACACCAATAAAATTGTAACACCTCGCACCCGAGTCCGCTGCCGAGTCGGACACGAGGGTTAATGGCTTAAACCATTCAACGTCCATTTAAAAAATTTCCCAGCAATATGATGATTGCGTCCACTGTCACCTTAAAAATCGTAACTTGAGTTCCATAACTCGAAAATCAGATTCGTAATTTTTCCCCGAAACTAGACTCATATTTCCATCTACATATATTTTTCTAGATTTTTTGTCGGGCCAATTAGTACAGTTTATTAGTTAAATTCTCCCCTGTTACAGGGTGTGACTACACTGACCTTCACGCATTACGACGTGGATATCTCCCTGTAAAGGGCTTCAATACTGATGCTGTTTGTTTCTATAGAAACTAGACTCAAATAGGAATCTATACATATATGGCATGACTCCTAATTATCTCTGGTTAATTTACAATGAATTTCCAAATTCGGAACAGGGATTCCAGAAACCGTTCTAGCCCTGTTCCACAAAAACCTAAATATCTCTTAACATATAACTCATGTGACCGTTTCGTTTCTTCCATATGAAAGTAGATTCATCAAGGTTCATTTACATAATTTATTCACTATTTAATTCCATCCCTGCTATTTTTAGTGATTTTTCACATCCACATCACTGCTGCTGCCAGCATCTATTTTTAGGGTAGACTTTATCTAACACATAGTTTCTATGATTCAACTAACCCTCTTGCATATATAGTCCAAAATATAATCATGATGAACCATTCTAATGGCTGATCGTTGCCAAACATTTCCATGCCTCTTAATGAGCATATACATACCGAATGATTATAACATTATGCTCAAAACATTTATAAGCCATTTTCGCATGGCTATCCAAAATTATACAAATTCAAAAGGGTCCATGACCCACAACAAAAGGGGTAGTCCTATACATTAACCAAAATATCCTCTCACTACTAGTCTATTCTATACATGCCATAAGATATTCCAAAACATAGCAGTACCAAACAGTGGATAGTGATAGTGTGACTAGTTGCTGACGATCCCCGAGCCTGTAGCTTCGCAATGAGACCTATAAGGCAGAGGAAACAGAATAAACGGAGTAAGCATTACAATGCTTAGTAAGTTTTAAGCAGTGTCAACAGATAACAATCAAATTATAACATAGTTGTTCGTATTTTTATTTCACTCTTCCTTCGGGCATACCATCCCTTTACCGAATGTGCACATCTCATCATATACAACAGGCCGATAAACTATCACATAAAAGTGAGCTCATGTGACATAGATATATCGTATGATTTCACATAACCTCTCACACTATTCCGATGTCACATAATCATAGGAATAGTCCCATAAATTGCTATCGTATGCATCATATATAAACTTGGAGTACATACCTGTTTAACCTTTCGCATTGCGTATATTTTATAAGCAATTCTTATTACGAAGTCTTACCCGGACATAATCTCCACACGTAGTCATCGGGTCGTACCCGGACATAATCTCCACACGTAGTCATCGGGTCTCACCCGGAACATATTTCCAAATTTCATGTACACTTGATCACATGTTACAACATTCACATTAGCCATTCGGCTTTACCACATATATAGATATACACTTTCACATTCATCACATCGGCCATTAGGCCTTATCACATATATATATATACATTTTCACATTCATCACATCGGCCATTAGGCCTTATCACATATATATACACTTTCGCATTCATCACATCGGCCATTAGGCCTTATCACATATATATACAGTTTCGCGTTCATCACATCGGCCATTAGGCCTTATCACATATATATACATTTTCGCATTCATCACATCGGCCATTAGGCCTTATCACATATATATACACTTTCACATTCATCACATTGGCCATTAGGCCTTATCACATATATACACTTCATACATATTTCATATTTTTCTTGTACATCAATTTCAGCAATAGCTCATAAGCAACTCAAATAGTTTCATCAAAGTTTACAACAAAATCACCTATTCACTACAAGCAGCGTTCCTGAGCAACAGTCACTAAATTGTTTATAACTGGAGCTACAGAACTCAAAATCAATTGCCGTTAATTTTCCCCGAATGTAGACTCATGTATCTTTCATCCATAAAATTTTCAGAATGTTAGGTGTGGCCAATCAATACCAGATTTTTCTTAAAGTTTCCCCTGTTTCACTGTTTGACTATCCTGACCAGTCTTCACTACGAATCAAAATGCTCATCGTACAGAATTCGAAGTGTGTTCAATTTGATTTCATTTGAAACTAGACTCATTAAGGAGTCTAAGCATATAAATTTTATCTTGTAACCATTTTTGTACAAATTATAGTGGTTTTCTTAAAACCGAACAGGGGATTTCGGGGTCATTCTGACACCATCTCACACCAGTTTAAATATCTCTTTATAAGGAATTTCTTTGCTTACCCGGTCTCTTTTATAAGAAACTAGACTAATTAAGCTTTGATTTCATATTTTGTTCAGCCTATAATTCCACACCAAACATTTATAGTGATTTTCTAAAATCACGTTACTGCTGCTGTCTTGAGCAAATTATTACAATTTGCTCTTAAATTTCTAATTCCAAACACTTAGGAACTTACCATTTGGGTTTAAGACATATCATGGCCACATCATATCTTATTAAATCAACTCATTATATCCTATTATAGTTGAATTTACTCAACATTTAATCGCTTAAAACTTACCTCGAAAGTTGCCGAACAATTACTGATGACTCTTCGATCACTTTTTTTTCTCTTCCTTTCCTTATCCAACTTTGATCCTCTAGGCTCTTGAGCTAAATCAAACAAATTTACTTCTCAATCAAACACATACATATGGCAACCATATACATTTCAAAAAAAAAACAATTCATTCGTATCATTTGTCCATATATTAGCTTTTAGCATATTTGGTCATTAGAACGACCTATTTAACTTTCAAGCATTCATTTCTAATTTTAATTAAAGAATGCCGAATGCCATTAGCTACTAATATCACACACACACATGTGCATAAAATTCATCCATACATAACCTCTAGCTCATTCGGTCATTCATCTCTCAAACCTACCAAAGTTTCATGTCACACTTCCATGGCGAATACACACATAAGCACATAATGCACATTTAGCATTTTTATTTTTATTTTTTTTCATTTACTTCATGATACATTCGGCCTTGGCAAAATTTCATTAGAAATCCCTATTAGCCACTTCATCAATCAATTATATCATCTACTCAATATTTCATAACTTATCATGCTAGCTGAATATTATTTATTCAAGTTCATCATCTTCATATTCGCATTAGCATCAAATATAATAGCCCATTTCTTCCCACTTTGAATCTATGCATCCATTTAATCATAGTTTGTTCAAGCACTCATACAACAAGATTCATCCAATTTATCAAGAAACAAAAACTTTATTCCTCCATAGCTACAATGGCGAAAGATCTAGACATCTCCATACCGAAATTTCTAACATGGGTTGCCTAAAGAATTTGGTAGGAGTTCAAATTTATCTAACATTTCAAGTAACTTAACACATCCATATAGCTAACATGCTAGTAGTATCAAGGCATCAACTAAAATTTTGAAGCCTCTTAGCCAATCCTAGCTCTCCAACAACTCCAATTTCATCCATGAGATAAATAGAAGTAGGCTAACCCTCCAAAGGATGTGTAAACCTTCAAAACAGAATTGAACATACCTTAATATCAAGAGTCCTTGGCGAACTTCCCTCTTCTTCTTCCTTCCATTCACGGCAATGGAGGAGCAACCTAGCTCTTTTTTTGTTTCTCCCTACTAACCACTATTATTTTATCACCCATGTTCTTTAGTTTATTAATTCTAACATAAAACACTAACATAAAATGTCTAAAATACATTTTAACCCATAGCATGGCCGCCACTAGTCCATCCTTTGGGTATTTTGACATGCAAGGACAACATTTTTCCAAGATGCATCAATAGGCCACTTTAACATTTGTCTAGCACATTTCTAATTTTCTCACACAAATCCTATTTAGCAAAATTCACTTACAATTAACAAAATTCAAACATGAAATTTTCACACATGCCTATATACATATAATAAGCATCAAATATAATGGTTAATTATTATTTTATGACTTCGGTTTTGTGGTCCCGAAACCACTTTCCGACTAGGGTCACTTTAGGGGTGTCACAACTCCCCCTCCCTTTAGGGGTTTTCATCCCCGAAAACTTCTACCGATGCATAGTTTAGGATAACGTCCTCTTATTGAATTATATTCATATAAACATTAGCTCATCGATAGCAATTGTAATTCATTATTGATTTCGCATCGATCTATAAAATCATTTTCTTATCTTAAAACAAATACATAAACATTTCTACAAGTATGCACATATATCTCATTTTCTTGATTTCATAAGCAATAATCACTTAATTTAATTCACAATTGCATTTCAAACACATATCAAGCACATACTAACATGTATAATTCACATCATCAACCCACATATTTGTAACCCACATTTTCATCCGTATAAGTCGTAACTCGCCGAAAATACACATATACTCAAACATCCCAATAAATATCCTTTATAACTCCATCGTATCTCAATATTCAACTTAACTTATTTCCAACAGAAATTCAACTTCCACACACCTGAACATTTAATTCATTCAGCACATACGAACATACCTCATTGCTGGAATTTTTGCAAGCGTATTAACTGAAATTTTTACAGCAAGATTGCTCGTTCTCGAATCACGTACCTTCGGAATTTAACCGGATATAATGACTCGCTCAAATGCCTTCGGGACAAAGCCCGGTTATAGTAACTCGCACGAATGCCTTCGGGACTTAACCCGGGTTTAATAACTCGCACAAATGCCTTCGGGACTTAACCCGGGTTTAGTAACTCGCACAAATGCCTTCGGATCTTAGTCTGGATATAGTCACTTAGCACAAAGCCTTCGGGACTTAGCCCGGACATCATTCAAATAGCCAAGCACAATTATCAATAAAACATGACACATTCGTATTTCATTTTCATTAGCAAAATTCAAACACAAGTCACTTATCACATTTGCAATTTCAGCTCAATAGCCACACAGAAAGAGCATGATCTAATCAAATCATAATCTAAGTTCCATTACTCGAGAACTTACTTCACATTACCAACCCTTATGTTCATACACAAAAGATCAACTTAGCCAAAGGCCAGTAGCTCGTTTATCAACTGAGCGAATACTTACTTGTAAGGGCTCAACTAATTCAAGCACATATAGTTTTACCATGCCATATCCTAGATATGGTCTTACATATTCTCACATATCGAGCCGATGCCATGTCCCAGACATGGTCTTACACACTATCTTAAATCAATGCCTTCGTCCCAGACGAGGTCTTACATGAATTCCACTTCACACACTTAGTGCCCATCGACCGATCTCGCACTCATAGTGCTCGGTTAAAGGGATTTACACACACACAGGCCTCTAATCATTCACACACATAGTGCTCTTATTCATTCGTTATTACACATTGAAATGACTTAATCAAGTCGATAAACATCATGTATGTACACTTTTAAACATATCATCTCATTCAAATTTGAATTCAGATAGTAATGAACACTTAAACTTTGCTCAAATTACCGCACGAAGCCTACAAGGCACGAAGTCCGAATACACGCCACCAAAGATGATTGCTCTTGGGACCTAGCCCGGATACATCACTAGCACGAATGCTCTTCAAACTTAGTCCGGATACATCACTAGCACGTAATGCTCTTGAACTTAGTCCGGATACATCACTCTCAATTCTCATGGTCATATACACATATAGCAATACACATTAGTATATCATTTACATTACTTGAATACAAACACAACATGCTTATCGACCATTCAACTTCCAGCCCATAGCCACATACAAAGAATCACATTTATAGTCATAACACTCTTTCAAAATTGCATCACTTATACCCTTCATTCAATCCAAATCGAAATTCAAATACGAGTACATGATACGTGCACTGATCAACTTAATAATTTAGACATATCTAAGTGAAGTTATATCGCAAATTCTCATAGTCAAGCTTGCTACTACTCGATCGGGATCAAGATTCATTACAATACAAAGAACCACATTTTAATAGTAAAAATCATCACACTATCATTTTATCACTTTATGGCATGTATAAATAGACTCACGCGTACTACGTTAGTCCTAGAATAGACTAAACCGTAGCTCGATACCAATAAAATTGTAACACCCGTGCGAGTCCGCTGCCGAGTCGGACACGAGGGTTAACGCTTAAACCATTCACCGTCCATTTAAAAAATTTCCCAGCGGTTATTGATGCATCCACTATCACCTTAAAAATCGTAACTTGAGTTCCATAACTCGAAAATCAGATTCGTAATTTTCCCCGAAACTAGACTCATATTTCCATCTACATATATTTTTATAGAATTTTTGGTCGGGCCAATTAGTACAGTTTATTAGTTAAATTCTCCCCTGTTACAGGGTGTGACTACACTGACCTTCACGCATTACGACCTGGATCTCTCCCTGTACAGGGCTTCAATACTGATGTTGTTTGTTTCTATAGAAACTAGACTCAAATAGAAATCTATACATATATGGCATGACTCCTAATTATCTCTGGTTAATTTACAATGAATTTCCAAAGTCGGAACAGGGATTCCAGAAACCGTTCTGTCCCTGTTCCACAAAAACCTAAATATCTCTTAGCATATAACTCATATGACCGTTTCGTTTCTTCCATATGAAATTAGATTCATCAAGGTTCATTTACATAATTTATTCACTATTTAATTCCATCCCTGCTATTTTTAGTGATTTTTCACATCCACATCACTGCTGCTGCCAGCATCTATTTTTAGGGTAGACTTTATCTAACACATAGTTTCTATGATTCAACTAACCCTCTTGCATATATAGTCCAAAATATAATCATGATGAACCATTCTAATGGCTGATCGTTGCCAAACATTTCCATGCCTCTTAATGAGCATATACATACCGAATGATTATAACATTATGCTCAAAACATTTATAAGCCATTTTCGCATGGCTATCCAAAATTATACAAATTCAAAAGGGTCCATGACCCACAACAAAAGGGGCAGTCCTATACATTAACCAAAATATCCTCTCACTACTAGTCTATTCTATACATGCCATAAGATATTCCAAAACATAGCAGTACCAAACAGTGGATAGTGATAGTGTGACTAGTTGTTGACGATCCTCGAGCCTCAGTAGCTTCAAGAATGAGACCTATAAGGCAGAGGAAACAGAATAAACGGAGTAAGCATTTCAATGCTTAGTAAGTTTTAAGCAGTGTCAACAGATAACAATCAAATTATAACATAGTTGTTCGTATTTTTATTTCACTCTTCCTTCGGGCATACCATCCCTTTACCGAATGTGCACATCTCATCATATACAACAGGCAGATAAACTCTCACATAAAAGTGAGCTCATGTGACATAGATATATCGTATGATTTCACATAACCTCTCAAACTATTCCGATGTCACATAATCATAGGAATAGTCCCATAAATTGCTATCGTATGCATCATATATAAACTTGGAGTACATACCTGTTTAACCTTTCGCATTGCGTATATTTTATAAGCAATTCTTATTACGAAGTCTTACCCGGACATAATCTCCACACGTAGTCATCGGGTCGTACCCGGACATAATCTCCACACGTAGTCATCGGGTCTCACCCAGAACATATTTCCAAATTTCATGTACACTTGATCACATGTTACAACATTCACATTAGCCATTCGGCTTTACCACATATATAGATATACACTTTCACATTCATCACATCGGCCATTAGGCCTTATCACATATATATATTGTAACACCCCGAACCCGAGACCATCGCCGGTGTCGGACACGAGGGGTTAACAAGCCAAGCTCACTTGTTTTGCCCATCCATTTGACATTTTCAGTCAGGCTGGAAAACTGCGTCACTGTCGCTTTAAAAATCATATCTCGAGTTTCAAAACTCGGAAACTGGTTTCGTAAATTTTCCCTGAATTTAGACTCATATATCCATCCATGGATTTATTTCTAGAATTTTTGGATGGGCCAATTGGTACAGTTTATTAGTTAAAGTCACCCATGTTACAGGGATCGACTGCTCTGACCTTCGCGCGGTATAACTTGAATATCTCTCTGTACAGGGCTTTAATGTTGGTGTCGTTTGTTTCTAATGAAACTAGACTCAAAATGGAATCTGTACATATAAGGTATGTCTCCTAATTATTTTTGGATAATTTATAGTAAATTTTTAAAGTTGCGACAGGGAACCCAGAAACCGTTCTGGCCCTGTCTCACAATAGCATTAATATCTCTTAACATGTAACTCCTATGACCATTTCGTTTCTTCCATATGAAAATAGACTCATCAAGGTTCATTTACATAGCTTATTCACTATGTAATTCCATTCCTACGAATTTTGGTGATTTTTCACATTCACGTCACTGCAGCTGGCAGCATCTGTTTTAAGGTAGGTCTTACCTATTTGGTAGTCACCATGAACCAACTAGCCTTGCCATACATAGGTTCATATATGATCATTTTAACCATGCCAATGGCTGATCATATGACTAACATTCCCATTTCAAGCCATGGCCACATCATGACACCAAATATATACATACAAACCACAATTATTCTAAGTTCATGTTTCCTTTTCGAGCCATTTTCGCATGGCCGTACATACTTACATCACAACATATTTAACAAACAAGGGTAGTCCTATACATGCCATTTCAAGTTCAACCAAGAATTTATACCAAAATGGGGGCTTGATAGTGTGGATGACTTGACTTCAACGATCCCGAATCCGATTGCTATCGGCGAAATCTAGAAAACCGAGAGCCAAAGTAGCGGAGTAAGCATTTTATGCTTAGTAAGTCTCAAGGAATATAATCAACTCTAATTACAGCAATACATTCACATAGTTAAATGCATCATTTCATTAATGCACATTCACATAATCATACTTACTTCACCATCCCAACTCTTATGTTCATACACAAATAACGGCTTCATTAAGGCCGATAACTCGTTCCATCATAGGAGCGGATATTCACACGCTTACTCCTAGCGCAAAGCACACACCGCACTTACCTTGTCATTGGGAAATTTCACAAGTGCATTAGCTGAAATTTTCCAGCAAGCTTATAATTTTCAAATCACATACCTTGAGTTTAACCGGATGTCGCTACTCGATCAATCGCCCGGGACATAGCCCGGTTATGGTAACCCGCACCAAGGCCTCACGGGACTTAACCCGGATATCACGATTTGCACAAATGCCTTGGTCTTAGCCGGATAGAATGACTTCATACGAATGCCTTCGGTCTTAGCCCGGATGTAGCCACTAGCACAATTGCCTTCGGTCTTAACCCGGTTATAATTTCCAGCATAATTGTCTTGGGCTTAGCCGGATATCATTCAATTTCTCATGCACACATACATCAATAATCATTGGACATACATATTTATTTTCGTTACTAAGGCTCAAACACAATTATAATCACTAACATAATCGCCGGGACTTAGCCGGGTATCATTCGAATACTCATACACACATAAATCAATAATCAATACATCCATATTTCATTCCACATAATTCAAGTAAGGTCACTTCTTGAGGACTTACCTCGGATGTTGTCGAACGGCTTTTACGGCTATTCGATTACTTTTTCCTTCCCCTTGTCCAATTGTGGCCCTCTTAGCTCTTGAGCTAATTCAAACAAATTCAATTTATCAAAACCTCATTGTGCTAGCTTATGGCGAATATGACAAGGAATTTAAATGGTCATATGGCCACCCTTTAGCTTGAATACACAATGGTCATGCACATTTTATACTACATCAAGCAATTCAATACAATTTATTCGAGCATCAAGGAAAAGCTAAGGCCTTCAATAGGCTACCCAAGGCCGAATATACTTGTCCATGTTGAGGCCAATTATGCACTTAATACCACACAAAAACAGCATGCATTTTACTAGTTAATGCTTTGCATATTGTAGCTCAAAACTTACAATATAGCATCAAGCACTCATATGTGTGCTAGGCCGAATGTGCTTACAATTTCACAATTATTCTTCAACATCTTCTTCTTTAAACAAACTTATTCATCACTTCCTTCATAACCAAAACATCATGTGCAAACATATATATACATATATGAGCATGGCCGAATTTTCAAGGTGTCCATAGCCATCCAAAACACAAATTTTTAACTAACATGCAAAAAGCATGAATCATGCTCAAGAATGCATCATGGCGAATATGACAATCATGCTCCTTTTCAACTTCAATCATAATAAAACAAAGAGAAAACTCATAGTCTTACTCAAGAGTAGACAATCCATCATTGCATGCATCATCTTCAAGCTTCACACTTAGCATGCAATGGCTTTATCACCATAACAACTTTGGCCAAATACCATTTCCATGGCTTAACAAAGATTTGAGCCATGGCTAACATGCACATCAAGTTAGCAACCAAAACATGCATGAAACTCCTAACACAACCTCATACATACCTTAATCTTGATGCAAACTTAGCCAAATCTCCTTCTAGATCTCTTCCAAACCAAGCATGAAGCAAAAATCCTCCTTCTTCCTTAGTTTTGGCTCAAAGAAAGGATGAACAAAATTTTTTCTTTCCTTCTCTACAACTCACGGCAATGGGGGATTACCACACTCACACACATTTTTTTTCATTTTTTATCACCCATACACCTTTGTTTATTATTTCACCCTAATGCACCAACAAAACATGTTTCATGACATGTTTAGCCCATCCTCCTTGTCATGGCCGGCCACCACCTATAAAGGGGAATTTGACATGCAAGTCCATTATTTTGCATGCATGCTTTAATTAGTCATCACACATTTCCCTATCATACTTTCAAAGTTCATTACTAAGTCCTTTCTTGTGGAATTCACCCTTATAACACTAAATCAATCATCATAAAATGTCATACATGAGCACACACATATTATAGGCATCAAAATAAATTTTAATTATTTTTATGCCTCGGTTTTGTGGTCCCGAGACCACCTTCCGACTAGGGTCAATTTTGGCTGTCACAACTCTCCCCACTTAAGAAATTTTCGTCCCAGAAAATCTTACCGTAAATAGGTTTGGATATCGCTCTTTCATAGAGTTCTCGGTCTCCCAAGTAGCTTCTTCTATCCCGTGCTTGAGCCATAACACTTTTACTAGCGGAACCCGCTTGTTTCACAACTCTTTCACTTCTCGTGATAGGATACGAATCGGTTCTTCCTCATAACTCATATTAGCTTGAATTTCAATTTCTGATGGACTAATCACGTGCGATGGATCGGATCTATAGCGTCGAAGCATCGAAACGTGAAAGACATTGTGAACCTTTTTGAGTTCAGGGGGCAAAATCAAACGATATGCCACTGGACCGACTCGCTCTGATATCTCATATGGCCCAATGAACCTCGGGCTCAACTTGCCCTTACGGCTGAACCTGAGTATCTTTTTCCAAGGCGATACCTTGAGAAACACTTTATCACCCACCTGATACTCGATATCCTTACGCTTCAGGTCCGCGTACGACTTCTAACGATCGGAGGCTATCTTCAGACTTTCACGGATTACTTTCACTTTCTGCTCAAAGATCCCTAATCAAATCCACTCGAAAATCTTGCTTTCACCGAGCTCGGTCCAAAACAATGGTGTACGGCATTTACGATCGTATAAGGCCTCGAGGGTGCCATCTTAATACTTGATTGAAAGTTGTTGTTGTAAGCGAATTCAATCAACGGCAAATACCGTTCCCATAAACCACTAAACTCGAGGACGCAACATCTTAACATATCCTCAAGTATCCGAATTATCCGCCGGATTGACCATCGGTTTGGGGGTGAAAAGCGGTGCTAAAATGCAACTTGGTACCCAAAGCTTCTTGCAACTTTTTCCAAAATCGCGAGGTAAATCCGGATCTCTATCCGACACGATGGAAATAGGCACCCGTGTAATCGCATAACCGAGAAACGTATAATTCAGCTAATTTGTCAATTGAAAAATCCGTGACGACGGGGACAAAGTGGGCCGACTTAGTCAATCGATCTACCACGACCCAAACCGCATCCTTCTTACTTGCGACAATGGCGGTCCGGATACAAAGTCCATTGTGACTCGATCCCATTTCCACTCGGGTATCGTGATTGGTCAAGTAATCCTCAAGGCACCGATGTTCCGCTTTCACTTGTTGACATATTAAACATCTCAAACAAAGTCGGAGATGTCTCGCTTCATACCATGCCACCAAAACCGACGTTTCAAATCATTGTACATCTTCGTACTCCCCGGGTGGATTGCCATTCGGCTACAATGGGCTTCATTCAGAATTATCGAAATGAGTTCCGAATTCTTTGGGACACACAGACGACTTTTGAACCTCAAACAATCGTCATCGTCGATTTGAAACTCCGAGTCCTTGTTCGGAACACACGCAGCCCGTTTTGCAACCAACTCATCGTCGACTTTCTGAGCTTCTCGAATTTGGTGTGTCAATAATGGTTTGGCTTTCAATTCAGCCACTAACACACTGTCGGATCGGATAGACAAGTGCACATTCATCACTCGTAAAGTGAATAACGATTTACGACTCAAGGCATCCGCAACCACATTCGCCTTTCCCGGGTGATAGTCAATGATCAGCTCGTAATCCTTTAACAGCTCAAGCCAACGTCTTTGTCGCAGATTTAAGTCTCTTTGGGTCATCAAATATTTGAGACTTTTGTGATCCGAGTATACATGGCACCTTTCACCAAATAAGTAATGTCGCCAAATCTTTAAGGCGAATACGATGGCGGCCAATTCGAGATCATGAGTCGGATAATTTTTCTCATGTGGCTTTAATTGCCTCGACGCATAGGCCACAACTCGACCTTCTTGCATTAATACGCAACCTAACCCAAGTAGAGAGGCGTCGCTATAGATGACAAACTCCTTGCTTGGACTCGGGTTGCACTAGAATTGGGGCTTCAGTCAAATAAGTTTTCATTGATCAAAACTTTTTGGCATTTCTCGTCCATTCGAACTTAACGTCCTTTTGGAGTAAGCCGTCATCGGCGTGGCTATCGTTGAGAAGCCTTTTACAAATCGTTTGTAATAACCAAGCAAGCCCCAAAAAGCTCGAACCTCATTAATATTTCTGAGGCTTCCAATTAAGTATGGCTGAAATTTTGTTCTGTCGACTCGAATACCCGATCGCAGATACCACATGACCCAAGAAGCTAACCTCTTAACCGAACTCACACTTGCTGAACTTAGCATATAATTGCTTGTCCCGTAAAATTTGCAAAGACTAACCGCAGTGTTCAAGATGTTCGGTCTCATTTCTTGAATAGACCAAGATGTCATCAATGAACGCGACTACGAATCGATCCAAATATGGTCTAAAGATCCGATTCATTAAATCCATAAATACCGTAGGGCATTAGTGAGCCCAAACGGCATCACTAAGAACTCGTAGTGACCATATCTCGCTCAAGGCGCTTTGGGTACGTCCAATCTCGGATTCGCAATTGATAATAGCCCGATCTCAAATCTATTTTCGAGAACACCGAGGCTCCCTTTAGTTGATCGAACAAGTCATCGATGCGTGGTAGCGGATATTTGTTCTTTATCGTCACTTTATTGTCGACGATAGTCGATGCACAGTCGCATGGTTCCATCCTTCTTCTTCACGAACAACACCGGCGCACCCCAAGGCAAAAAACTCGGGCGAGCAAAACCTCTATCCACCAATTCTTGCAACTAAGCTTTCAACTCCTTTAATTCCGTTGGTGCCATACGATACGGAGCTATCGAAATGGAGTGGTACCGGTACCAATTCGATGCCAAATTCTATTTCCGAGCGGTGGTAAACCCGGCAATTCTTCAGGGAAAACATCCGGGTATTCACAAACCACGGGCACAAATTCGGGTTTCTTTTCTGATTCCTTGTCATCGAGCACGTACGCAAGGTACGCTTCGCACTCTTTTCTTACATATTTTCGGGCCAACATTGCGATATTACGGTGGCAACCCCTTTAAGTCCGTAGACTTAACTCAATTATCTCGTTATTCGCGCACCTCAAATCGATAGTCTTGCTTTTACAATTTACGACCGCATCGTGCATGGTCAACCCATTCAAACCAAGAATAACGTCGAATTCATCGAACGGCAAAAGCATCAAGTCCGCGGAAACAAGAACCTCGGAACACTAAGGGACTTTTCTTGCACACTTTGTTGACAAGCACGTAATGACCCAAGGGTTTGACACCGAATTACAAACTCGAGAGACTCAATAGGCAAAGTCTTTTTGGATGCTAAGGTTTCGCATATATAAGATTGAGTAGAACCGGGGTCAATCAAAGCAATCACATTAGTATTGAAAAGAGTGAAAGCACCTGAATGACATCCGAGAGGCAAGATCCTCGCGTGCTTGGCGTATGGCATAAGTCCTCGCAGGAGCATGAGCCTCGGATCGATGGTAGCATCTCTAGATCCTCTCGACCGCCACCGACATTGCCCATATTTCTAGGTGGCCTACCTCGGCAAATGGTAGCACCCGAGTTTCCACTCGACTCACATTACATTCAAGCATCCTCGGGCAATCCTTCCTAAAGTGGTCGGCCGATCCACACTTATAGCAGAGAGCGATCACGAAACCAACAGCTCCCGAATGCCATTTGCCACAATGTTGACACTCCGCCTCTCTCGGCGATCATTTCCACCATCGGCGATCAAGTGACTCGTGTGGTCACAGGGGTCGATCGCGTCCTCGTCTAGAAAAGCCCAAAGCGCCTCTAGACCGGTTCACATCATCTCGAAATCTCTTGGTGCTGTTGAAGAGACTTTCCGAGGACCTCTTCGAATTCTCCAGTTCCCACATCAGCTTTTTGTTTCTCCTTTCTAAGCTCTTCGACTTTACAAGCTCGCTCAACAAGTACTACGATCTCTCGATTTTGAGAATGCCAACGAACATCCTTATATCATCATTCACCCATCCTCAAGCGTTTACACATAATAGCTTGGACGAAATGCATTCTCGCGTGTATCGGCTAAGCCTCACAAATTTTTGTTCATAGTCGGTAACCGACATAGAACCTTGCTTAAGATCAAGAAATTCCCTTCGCTTTTGGTCGATGAATCTCTGACTGATATACCTTTTTTTTTTTTTTTTTTTTTTTTTTTTTCGGAACTTGGTTTGAAAGAATTCCCAAGTCACTTGCTCTCTAGGTACCACAGGAGTCAGAGTACTCTACCAATAGTAGGTGGAATCACGTAGCAAGGAGATGGTACACTTTAAGCATTCATCGGGTGTACAAGATAGCTCATCGAGCACCCGGATAGTGTCGTCCAACCAAAATTCAGCTCGTCCAAGCATCATCATCATCCGTAGCTTTAAATTCAGTGGCCCCATGTTTTGAATCCTATCGATTGGGGCTTACTTGACCTTATTTGGTCAGTTATGAAGGTATTGTAGGTCTTGAGGTTGCATTTGTCGGGAATGGAGGTTGTGGGACGGTAGTGTTAGTTCGAATGTATTGATTAAACCATTCGTTCATCACACTATAAAAGGCTTGCCTAGCCTCATCATTCAGATTGCTGGCCATAGGTTGAGAGTCCATGGCGCTGTCCCTTGTAAAGGGAGCAGCGCCACACTCTCCACATCATCAGCTATTGCTCGGTTGGGATCGGGATCCATTGCTATAAACAAACTCAAAGTCAAATTGTCGAAATCACCACACTATCGATTCATCATTTAATGGCATGTATAGCTAGACCCCAAACACCTCACGGTAGTCCTAGAATCGACTAAACCGTGGCTCTGATACCAATAAAATTGTAACACCCGAACCCGAGACCATCGCGGTGTCGGACACGAGGGTTAACAAGCCAAGCTCACTTGTTTTGCCCATCCATTTGACATTTTCAGTCAGGCTGGAAAACTGCGTCACTGTCGCTTTAAAATCATATCTCGAGTTTCAAAACTCGGAAACTGGTTTCGTAAATTTTCCTGAATTTAGACTCATATATCCATCCATGGATTTATTTCTAGAATTTTGGATGGGCCAATTGGTACAGTTTATTAGTTAAAGTCACCCATGTTACAGGGATCGACTGCTCTGACCTTCGCGCGGTATAACTTGAATATCTCTCTGTACAGGGCTTTAATGCTGGTGTCGTTTGTTTCTAATGAAACTAGACTCAAAATGGAATCTGTACATATAAGGTATGTCTCCTAATTATTTTGGATAATTTATAGTAAATTTTAAAGTTGCGACAGGGAACCCAGAAACCGTTCTGGCCCTGTCTCACAATAGCATTAATATCTCTTAACATGTAACTCCTATGACCATTTCGTTTCTTCCATATGAAAATAGACTCATCAAGGTTCATTTACATAGCTTATTCACTATGTAATTCCATTCCTACGAATTTTGGTGATTTTTCACATTCACGTCACTGCAGCTGGCAGCATCTGTTTTAAGGTAGGTCTTACCTATTTGGTAGTCACCATGAACCAACTAGCCTTGCCATACATAGGTTCATATATGATCATTTTAACCATGCCAATGGCTGATCATATGACTAACATTCCCATTTCCAAGCCATGGCCACATCATGACACCAAATATATACATACAAACCACAATTATTCTAAGTTCATGTTTCCCTTTTCGAGCCATTTTCGCATGGCCGTATATACTTACATCACAACATATTTAACAAACAAGGGTAGTCCTATACATGCCATTTCAAGTTCAACCAAGAATTTATACCAAAATGGGGGCTTGATAGTGTGGATGACTTGACTTCAACGATCCCGAATCCGATTGCTATCGAGCGAAATCTAGAAAACTGAGAGCCAA
The DNA here is from genome assembly GCF_025698485.1 of Gossypium arboreum. Lineage (NCBI taxonomy): Eukaryota > Viridiplantae > Streptophyta > Magnoliopsida > Malvales > Malvaceae > Gossypium > Gossypium arboreum. Next base: position 91,181,579 of record NC_069082.1, on the reverse strand, counting down.
AGTAGCGGAGTAAGCATTTTTATGCTTAGTAAGTCTCAAGGAATATAATCAACTCTAATTACAGCAATACATTCACATAGTTAAATGCATCATTTCATTAATGCACATTCACATAATCATACTTACTTCACCATCCCAACTCTTATGTTCATACACAAATAACGGCTTCATTAAGGCCGATAACTCGTTCCATCATAGGAGCGGATATTCACACGCTCTTACTCCTAGCGCGCAAAGCACACACCGCACTTACCTTGTCATTGGGAAATTTCACAAGTGCATTAGCTGAAATTTTCCAGCAAGCTTATAATTTTCAAATCACATACCTTGAGTTTAACCGGATGTCGCTACTCGATCAATCGCCTTGGGACATAGCCCGGTTATGGTAACCCGCACCAAGGCTCACGGACTTAACCCGGATATCACGATTTGCACAAATGCCTTGGTCTTAGCCGGATAGAATGACTTCGCACGAATGCCTTGGTCTTAGCCCGGATGTAGCCACTAGCACAATTGCCTTGGTCTTAACCCGGTTATAATTTCCAGCATAATTGTCTTGGGCTTAGCCGGATATCATTCAATTTCTCATGCACACATACATCAATAATCATTGGACATACATATTTATTTTCGTTACTAAGGCTCAAACACAATTATAATCACTAACATAATCGCCTTCGGGACTTAGCCGGGTATCATTCAATACTCATACACACATAAATCAATAATCAATACATCCATATTTCATTCCACATAATTCAAGTAAGGTCACTTCTTGAGGACTTACCTCGGATGTTGTCGAACGGCTTTTACGGCTATTCGATTACTTTTTCCTTCCCTTGTCCAATTGTGGCCCTCTTAGCTCTTGAGCTAATTCAAACAAATTCAATTTATCAAAACCTCATTGTGCTAGCTTATGGCGAATATGACAAGGAATTTAAATGGTCATATGGCCACCCTTTAGCTTGAATACACAATGGTCATGCACATTTTATACTACATCAAGCAATTCAATACAATTTATTCGAGCATCAAGGAAAAGCTAAGGCCTTCAATAGGCTACCCAAGGCCGAATATACTTGTCCATGTTGAGGCCAATTATGCACTTAATACCACACAAAACAGCATGCATTTTACTAGTTAATGCTTTGCATATTGTAGCTCAAAACTTACAATATAGCATCAAGCACTCATATGTGTGCTAGGAAGAATGTGCTTACAATTTCACAATTATTCTTCAACATCTTCTTCTTTAAACAAACTTATTCATCACTTCCTTCATAACCAAAACATCATGTGCAAACATATATATACATATATGAGCATGGTCGAATTTTCAAGGTGTCCATAGCCATCCAAAACACAAATTTTAACTAACATGCAAAAGCATGAATCATGCTCAAGAATGCATCATGGCGAATATGACAATCATGCTCCTTTTCAACTTCAATCATAATAAAACAAAGAGAAAACTCATAGTCTTACTCAAGAGTAGACAATCCATCATTGCATGCATCATCTTCAAGCTTCACACTTAGCATGCAATGGCTTTATCACCATAACAACTTTGGCCAAATACCATTTCCATGGCTTAACAAAGATTTGAGCCATGGCTAACATGCACATCAAGTTAGCAACCAAAAATGCATGAAACTCCTAACACAACCTCATACATACCTTAATCTTGATGCAAACTTAGCCAAATCTCCTTCTAGATCTCTTCCAAACCAAGCATGAAGCAAAAATCCTCCTTCTTCCTTAGTTTTGGCTCAAAGAAAGGATGAACAAAATTTTTTCTTTCCTTCTCTACAACTCACGGCAATGGGGGATTACCACACTCACACACATTTTTTTTTCATTTTTTATCACCCATACACCTTTGTTTATTATTTCACCCTAATGCACCAACAAAACATGTTTCATGACATGTTTAGCCCATCCTCCTTGTCATGGCGGCCACCACCTATAAAAGGGGAATTTGACATGCAAGTCCATTATTTTGCATGCATGCTTTAATTAGTCATCACACATTTCCTATCATACTTTCAAAGTTCATTACTAAGTCCTTTCTTGTGGAATTCACCCTTATAACACTAAATCAATCATCATAAAATGTCATACATGAGCACACACATATTATAGGCATCAAAATAAATTTTTAATTATTTTTATGCCTCGGTTTTGTGGTCCCGAGACCACCTTCCGACTAGGGTCAATTTTGGGCTGTCACATATATATACATTTTCACATTCATCACATCGGCCATTAGGCCTTATCACATATATATACATTTTCGCATTCATCACATCGGCCATTAGGCCTTATCACATATATATACACTTTCGCATTCATCACATCGGCCATTAGGCCTTATCACATATATATACATTTTCGCATTCATCACATCGTCCATTAGGCCTTATCACATATATATACACTTTCACATTCATCACATCGGCCATTAGGCCTTATCACATATATACACTTCATACATATTTCATATTTTTCTTGTACATCAATTTCAGCAATAGCTCATAAGCAACTCAAATAGTTTCATCAAAGTTTACAACAAAATCACCTATTCACATAAGCAGCGTTCCCGAGCAACAGTCACTAAATTGTTTATAATCGAGCTCTGAACTCAAAATCAATTGCCGTTAATTTTCCCGAATGTAGACTCATGTATCTTTCATCATAAAATTTTCAGGTTGTTAGGTGTGGCCAATCAATACCAGATTTTTCTTAAAGTTTCCCTGTTTCCTTTGTTTGACTATCTGACTAGTCTTCACTACGAATCAAAATTCTCATCGCACAGAATTCGAAGTGTGTTCGATTTGATTTAATTTGAAACTAGACTCATTAAGGAGTCTAAGCATATAAATTTTATCTTGTAACCATTTTTGTACAAATTATAGTGGTTTTCTTAAAACCGAACAGGGGATTTCGGGATCATTCTGACACCGTCTCACACCACTTTAAATATCTCTTTATAGGGAATTTCTTTGCTTACCCGGTCTCTTTTATAAGAAACTAGAGTAATTAAGATTTGATTTCATATTTTGTTCAGCCTATAATTCCACCAAACATTTATAGTGATTTTCTAAAATCACGTTATCTTCTTTGTCTTGAGCAAATTATTACAATTTGCTCTTAAATTTCCAATTCCAAACACTTAGGAACTTACCATTTGGGTTTAAGACATATCATGGCCACATCATATCTTATTAAATCAACTCATTATATCCTATTATAATTGAATTTACTCAACATTTAATCGCTTAAAACTTACCTCAAAAGTTGCAGAACAATTACGACGGCTCTTCGATCGCTTTTTTTTTTCTCTTCCTTTCCCTTATCCAACTTTGATCCTCTAGGCTCTTGAGCTAAATCAAACAAATTTACTTCTCAATCAAACACATACATATGGCAACCATATACATTTCAAAAAAAAAACAATTCATTCGTATCATTTGTCCATATATTAGCTTTTAGCATATTTGGTCATTAGAACGACCTATTTAACTTTCAAGCATTCATTTCTAATTTTAATTAAACAATGCCGAATGCCATTAGCTACTAATATCACACACACACATGTGCATAAAATTCATCCATACATAACCTCTAGCTCATTCGGTCATTCATCTCTCAAACCTACCAAAGTTTCATGTCACACTTCCATGGCCGAATACACACATAAGCACATAATGCACATTTAGCATTTTTTATTTTTATTTTTTTTTCATTTACTTCATGATACATTCGGCCTTGGCAAAATTTCATTAGAAATCCCTATTAGCCACTTCATCAATCAATTATATCATCTACTCAATATTTCATAACTTATCATGCTAGCTGAATATTATTTATTCAAGTTCATCATCTTCATATTCGGCATTAGCATCAAATATAATAGCCCATTTCTTCCCACTTTGAATCTATGCATCCATTTAATCATAGTTTGTTCAAGCACTCATACAACAAGATTCATCCAATTTATCAAGAAACAAAAACTTTATTCCTCCATAGCTACAATGGCCGAAAGATCTAGACATCTCCATACTGAAATTTCTAACATGGGTTGCCTAAAGAATTTGGTAGGGAGTTCAAATTTATCTAACATTTCAAGTAACTTAACACATCCATATAGCTAACATGCTAGTAGTATCAAGGCATCAACTAAAATTTTGAAGCCTCTTAGCCGAATCCTAGCTCTCCAACAACTCCAATTTCATCCATGAGATAAATAGAAGTAGGCTAACCCTCCAAAGGATGTGTAAACCTTCAAAAACAGAATTGAACATACCTTAATCTCAAGAGTCCTTGGCCGAACTTCCCCTCTTCTTCTTCCTTCCATTCACGGCAATGGAGGAGCAACCTAGCTCTTTTTTTGTTTCTCCCTACTAACCACTATTATTTTATCACCCATGTTCTTTAGTTTATTAATTCTAACATAAAACACTAACATAAAATGTCTAAAATACATTTTAACCCATAGCATGGTGGCCACTAGTCCATCCTTTGGGTATTTTGACATGCAAGGACAACATTTTTCCAAGATGCATCAATAGGCCACTTTAACATTTGTCTAGCACATTTCTAATTTTCTCACACAAATCCTATTTAGCAAAATTCACTTACAATTAACAAAATTCAAACATGAAATTTTCACACATGCCTATATACATATAATAAGCATCAAATATAATGGTTAATTATTATTTTATGACTCGGTTTTGTGGTCCCGAAACCACTTTCCGACTAGGGTCACTTTAGGGTGTCACAACTCCCTCCCTTTAGGGGTTTTCGTCCCCAAAACTTCTACCGATGCATAGTTTAGGATAACGTCCTCTTATTGAATTATATTCATATAAACATTAGCTCATCGATAGCAATTGTAATTCATTATTGATTTCGCATCGATCTATAAAATCATTTTCTTATCTTAAAACAAATACATAAACATTTCTACAAGTATGCACATATATCTCATTTTCTTGATTTCATAAGCAATAATCACTTAATTTAATTCACAATTGCATTTCAAACACATATCAAGCACATACTAACATGTATAATTCACATCATCAACCCACATATTTGTAACCCACATTTTCATCCATGTATAAAGTCAAATCGCCGAAAATACACATATACTCAAACATCCCAATAAATATCCTTTATAACTCCATCGTATCTCAATATTCAACTTAACTTATTTCCAACAGAAATTCAACTTCCACACCCCTGAACATTTAATTCATTCAGCACATACGAACATACCTCATTGCTGGAATTTTTGCAAGCGTATTAACTGAAATTTTTACAGCAAGATTGCTCGTTCTCGAATCACGTACCTTCGAAATTTAACCGGATATAATGACTCGCTCAAATGCCTTCGGGACAAAGCCCGGTTATAGTAACTCGCACGAATGCCTTCGGGACTTAACCCGGGTTTAGTAACTCGCACAAATGCCTTCGGATCTTAGTCTGGATATAGTCACTTAGCACAAAGCCTTGGGACTTAGCAGGACATCATTCAAATAGCCAAGCACAATTATCAATAAAACATGACACATTCGTATTTCATTTTCATTAGCAAAATTCAAACACAAGTCACTTATCACATTTGCAATTTCAGCTCAATAGCCACACACAAAGAGCATGATCTAATCAAATCATAATCTAAGTTCCATTACTCGAGAACTTACTTCACATTACCAACCCTTATGTTCATACACAAAAGATCAACTTAGCCAAAGGCCAGTAGCTCGTTTATCAACTGAGCGAATACTTACTTGTAAGGGCTCAACTAATTCAAGCACATATAGCTCTTACCATGCCATATCCTAGATATGGTCTTACATATTCTCACATATCGAGCTGATGCCATGTCCCAGACATGGTCTTACACACTATCTTAAATCAATGCCTTCGTCCCAGACGAGGTCTTACATGAATTCCACTTCACACACTTAGTGCCCACTGACCGATCTCACACTCATAGTGCTCGGTTAAAGGGATTTACACACACAGTGCTTCTAATCATTCTCACACATAGTGCTCTTATTCATTCGTTATTACACATTGAAATGACTTAATCAAGTCGATAAACATCATGTATGTACACTTTTAAACATATCATCTCATTCAAATTTGAATTCGTATAGTAATGAACACTTAAACTTTGCTCAAATTACCGGCACGAAGCCTACTAGGCACGAAGGCCCGAATACACGTCACCAGCATGATTGCTCTTCGGGACCTAGCCCGGATACATCACTAGCACGAATGCTCTTCGGAACTTAGTCCGGATACATCACTAGCACGAATGCTCTTCGGAACTTAGTCCGGATACATCACTCTCAATTCTCATGGTCATATACACATATAGCAATACACAATAGTATATCATTTACATTACTTGAATACAAACACAACATGCTTATCGACCATTCAACTTCCAGTTCCATAGCCACATACAAAGAATCACATTTATAGTCATAACACTCTTTCAAAATTGCATCACTTATACCCTTCATTCAATCCAAATCGAAATTCAAATACGAGTACATGATCGTGCACTGATCAACTTAATAATTTAGGCATATCTAAGTGAAGTTATATCGCAAATTCTCATAGTCGAAGCTTGCTACTGTTCGATCGGGATCAAGATTCATTACAATCTGACAACCACATTTTAATAGTCAAAATCATCACACTATCATTTTATCACTTTATGGCATGTATAAATAGACTCACGCGTGCTACGTTAGTCCTAGAATCGACTAAACCGTAGCTCTGATACCAATAAAATTGTAACACCCCGTACCCGAGTCCGCTGCCGGAGTCGGACACGAGGGGTTAACGGCTTAAACCATTCACTGTCCATTTAAAAAAATTTCCCAGGCAGTTGGCTGACTGCGTCACTGTCACCTTAAAAATCGTAACTTGAGTTCCATAACTCGAAAATCAGATTCATAATTTTTCCCCGAAACTAGACTCATATTTCCATCTACATATATTTTTCTAGAATTTTTGGTCTGGCCAATTAGTACAGTTTATTAGTTAAATTCTCCCCTGTTACAGGGTGTGACTACACTGACCTTCACGCATTACGACCTGGATATCTCCCTGTACAGGGCTTCAATACTAATTCTGTTTATTTCTATAGAAACTAGACTCAAATAGAAATCTATACATATATGGCATGACTCCTAATTATCTCTGGTTAATTTACAATGAATTTCCAAAGTCGGAACAGGGATTCCAAAAACTGTTCTGGCCCTGTTCCACAAAAACCTAAATATCTCTTAACATATAACTCATGTGACCGTTTCGTTTCTTCCATATGAAAGCAGATTCATCAAGGTTCATTTACATAATTTATTCACTATTTAATTCCATCCCTGCTATTTTTAGTGATTTTTCACATCCACATCACTGCTGCTGCCAGTATCTATTTTTAGGGTAGACTTTATCTAACACATAGTTTCTATGATTCAACTAACCCTCTTGCATATATAGTCCAAAATATAATCATGATGAACCATTCTAATGGCTGATCGTTGCCAGACATTTCCATGCCTCTTAATGAGCATATACATACCGAATGATTATAACATTATGCTCGAAACATTTATAAGCCATTTTCGCATGGCTATCCAAAATTATACAAATTCAAAAGGGTCCATGACCCACAACAAAAGGGGTAGTCCTATACATTAACCAAAATATCCTCTCACTACTAGTCTATTCTATACATGCCATAAGATATTCCAAAACATAGCAGTACCAAACAGGTGGATAGTGATATTGTGACTAGTTGTCGACGATCCCCGAGCACAGTAGCTTCGCAATGAGACCTATAAGGCAGAGGAAACAGAATAAACGGAGTAAGCATTACAATGCTTAGTAAGTTTTAAGCAGTGTCAACAGATAACAATCAAATTATAACATAGTTGTTCGTATTTTTATTTCACTCTTCCTTGGGCATACCATCCCTTTACCGAATGTGCACATCTCATCATATACAACAGAGATAAACTATCACATAAAAGTGAGCTCATGTGACATAGATATATCGTATGATTTCACATAACCTCTCACACTATTCGATGTCACATAATCATAGGAATAGTCCCATAAATTGCTATCGTATGCATCATATATAAACTTGGAGTACATACCTGTTTAACCTTTCGCATTGCGTATATTTTATAAGCAATTCTTATTACGAAGTCTTACCCAGACATAATCTCCACACGTAGTCATCGGGTCGTACCCGGACATAATCTCCACACGTAGTCATCGGGTCTCACCCGGAACATATTTCCAAATTTCATGTACACTTGATCACATGTTACAACATTCACATTAGCCATTCGGCTTTACCACATATATAGATATACACTTTCACATTCATCACATCGGCCATTAGGCCTTATCACATATATATATATACATTTTCGCATTCATCACATCGACCATTAGGCCTTATCACATATATATACACTTTCGCATTCATCACATCGGCCATTAGGCCTTATCACATATATATACACTTTCGCGTTCATCACATCGGCCATTAGGCCTTATCACATATATATACAGTTTCGCGTTCATCACATCGGCCATTAGGCCTTATCACATATATATACAGTTTCGCATTCATCACATCGGTCATTAGGCCTTATCACATATATACACACTTTCGCATTCATCACATCGGCCATTAGGCCTTATCACATATATATTCGGCCATTAGGCCTTATCACATATATATACATTTTCACATTCATCACATCGGCCATTAGGCCTTATCACATATATATACACTTTCCCATTCATCACATCGGCCATTAGGCCTTATCACATATATATACATTTTCGCATCCATCACATCGGCCATTAGGCCTTATCACATATATAACATTTTCGCATTCATCACATCGGCCATTAGGCCTTATCACATATATATACACTTTCACATTCATCACATCGGCCATTAGGCCTTATCACATATATACACTTCATACATATTTCATATTTTTCTTGTACATCAATTTCAGCAATAGCTCATAAGCAACTCAAATAGTTTCATCAAAGTTTACAACAAAATCACCTATTCACTACAAGCAGCGTTCCTGAGCAATAGTCACTAAATTGTTTATAACTGGAGCTACAGAACTCAAAATCAATTGCCGTTAATTTTCCCCGAATGTAGACTCATGTATCTTTCATCCATAAAATTTTCAGAATGTTAGGTGTGGCCAATCAATACCAGATTTTTCTTAAAGTTTCCCCTGTTTCACTGTTTGACTATCCTGACCAGTCTTCACTACGAATCAAAATTCTCATCGTACAGAATTCGAAGTGTGTTCGATTTGATTTAATTTGAAACTAGACTCATTAAGGAGTCTAAGCATATAAATTTTATCTTGTAACCATTTTTTTACAAATTATAGTGGTTTTCTTAAAACCGAATAGGGGATTTCGGGGTCATTCTGACACCGTCTCACACCACTTTAAATATCTCTTTATAGGGAATTTCTTTGCTTACCCGGTCTCTTTTATAAGAAACTAGACTAATTAAGCTTTGATTTCATATTTTGTTCAGCCTATAATTCCACACCAAACATTTATAGTGATTTTCTAAAATCACGTTAGTGCTGCTGTCTTGAGCAAATTATTACAATTTGCTCTTAAATTTCCAATTCCAAACACTTAGGAACTTACCATTTGGGTTTAAGACATATCATGGCCACATCATATCTTATTAAATCAACTCATTATATCCTATTATAGTTGAATTTACTCAACATTTAATCGCTTAAAACTTACCTCGAAAGTTGCCGAACAATTCTGACGGCTCTTGATCACTTTTTTTTTCTCTTCCTTTCCTTATCCAACTTTGATCCTCTAGGCTCTTGAGCTAAATCAAACAAATTTACTTCTCAATCAAACACATACATATGGCAACCATATACATTTCAAAAAAAAAAAACAATTCATTCGTATCATTTGTCCATATATTAGCTTTTAGCGTATTTGGTCATTAGAACGACCTATTTAACTTTCAAGCATTCATTTCTAATTTTAATTAAACAATGCCGAATGCCATTAGCTACTAATATCACACACACACACATGTGCATAAAATTCATCCATACATAACCTCTAGCTCATTCGGTCATTCATCTCTCAAACCTACCAAAGTTTCATGTCACACTTCCATGGCCGAATACACACATAAGCACATAATGCACATTTAGCATTTTTTCACGGCCAAGAAGAACCAATTTCTTCTTTTCTTTCTTTCTCAAGTCACGGCAAATGGGGGGGGGGGGAACATGGATGAGACAACTTTGTTCTCATCACCCCTCCCTTTTCATTTCTTTATTACTAACCCTTTATTTCATTTTTTCTCCCATAACCCACTAAGACAACATGTTTCCAACATGTTTCACCCCATAACATTTTGTCCATTCTCATGCTCATGGCCGGCCACTACTAATTAGGGGGGAAATTGACATGCAAGTCCACTCTTTTTATTTCATGCACTAATAGATCCTTATGTTTTGACCTATCACATTTCAAAAGTGTCACACATAAGTCCTATTGACTAAATTCACATGCAATTTACTAAATCAAAGCTTAAAACTTTCACACATTCGTATTCACATATAATAGTCATAAAATACGACGGCTAATTATTTTTATGACTCGATTTTGTGGTCCCGAAACCACTTTTTGACTAGGGTCAAATTAGGGGTGTCACAGAAATTGAGGAGAGATCTTCAGTCTTGATGATGAATCCTGGCGTTCGAGATGGATCAATCGGCTTCATTGGAGTAATTCCTTACCCCCTATTCTCCTTCCCCTTTTCTCCTCTTCGAAGGTGTATTTATAGGCTTTGGAATGCCTATAAGCCCTCAAAAGTGGTCTTTTCCAAATTGGACTCAACTTGGGCTCGGCAGGGACACGTTCGTGTGCGATTACTTCAGGCCATGTTCGAGCCTGTTAAAATGGCACGGGCGTGTGCTATACCCGTGCGAATCGTGCTTCAATTCTGCCAGATTGACACGGTCGTGTGGTTTGCCCGTGTGAAGAGGTCCAGGCCGTGTTGATTTCGTACTTTGGCCCATTTTCTCTGTTTTTAGCCTGTTTCATGTTCCTTTCGCTCTCCTATGCTCTCCTAAGTATAAAACATGAAATTAAAGCATTAGGAGCATCTAATTCACCAATTCTAATGAGAAATCATCCATAAAATGTATTAAACATGGGGTCAAAATATGTATAATTTATGGTTTATCAGTGATGCAGGTTCCCACTTAGATTTCCAGTGAGTTGCCAATGCTTTTAATAAATATAGGGTGTGACATAAGATTTCCATGGCATATCATCCCCAAATGAATGGAAAAGTAGAAATCTCTAATAGAGAGATTAAACAAATTCTGGAGAAGCTAGTCAATCCCAACTAAAAAGATTGGTCGGAAAAACTGGATGAAGCTTTGTGGGTGTAACACCCCGAACCCGAGACCATCGCCGGTGTCGGACACGAGGGGTTAACAAGCCAAATCCACATATTGCACCCACCAATTTGACATTTCCAGACAGGCTGGAAATCTGCGTCATTGTCGCCTTAAAAATCATATCTCGAGTTTCAAAACTCGAAAACTGATTCCGTAAATTTTCCCTAAATTTAGACTCATATATCCACCCATGTTATAGGGATCGACTACTCTGACCTTCGCGCGTTACAACTTGAATATCTTCCTGTACAGGGCTTTAATACTGGTGCCGTTTGTTTCTAATGAAACTAGACTCAAAATGGAATCTGCACATATAAGGAATGACTTCTAATTCTTTCTGGATAATTTATAGTAAATTTTTAAGGTCGCGACAGGGGACCCAGAAACCGTTCTGGCCCTGTCTCACAATAGCTTTAATATCTCTTAACATGTAACTCCTATGACCGTTTCGTTTCTTCCATATGAAAGTAGACTCATCAAGGTTCATTTACATAACTTATTCACTATTTAATACCATTCCTACAAATTTTGGTGATTTTTCAAAACCACACCACCGCTGCTGCCAAGATCTGCTTTTCAAGGTAACCATTACCTATTTCATGATTTCCACAATTCAATTGGCCCTTTTTGCATACATAGCACAAAGTGTGATCACGATTAACCATTCCAACGGCTAATCTTTTCAAACAATTCCATACCCCATAATGATCATCATACAAACGATTATAGAATCATACTAAAACGTATATAAGCCATTTTCGCATGGCTATCCAAGCTTACACAAACCGAAAGGTACATGACCTTCAACAATAGGGTAGTCCTATACATGCCATTTCAAAGTTCAACCAAAATTATACCAAAATGGAGGCTTTGATAGTGTAGATGACTTGACTTTAATGATCCCGAATCCGATCGCTAACGAGCAAAATCTATAAAACAGAGAGCCAAAGCAACGGGTAAGCATTTTTTATGCTTAGTAAGTCTCAAGCAATAAAATCAGCTTTAACTAAAGCATTACATTCACATAGCCAAATGAATCATTTCATTAATACACATTCACATAATCATACTTACTTCACACTTCATCATTATACACTTTCACAAGATATCAACCAATTCAATAGCTGAAAACTCGTTAGTCGATTGAGCGAATGTTACTCAAACATATCGACTTTTCCAATGCACATATAAACATACCTTATTCTTTGGGCTTTTCGAGCGTACTAATTAAATTTATTACAGCAACCAACGCTCACCTCCAGCCCAAGCTTTTTCGGAATACAACCGGATATAACCACATGCACGAATGCCTTCGGGTCTTAGCCCGGATAGAATGACTTGCACAAATGCCTTTGGGTATTAGCCCGGATTTAACAACTTGCACGAATGCCTTCGGGTCTTAGCCCGGATGTAGTCACTAGCACAATTGCCTTGGTCTTAACCGGATATAATTACTAGCATAAATGTCTTGGGACTTAGCCGGATATCATTCAATTGCTCATGCACACATATACATCAATAATCATTACACATCCATATTTCATTTTCGTTACTAAGGCTCAAACACAAACATATCACTAGCATAATCGCCTTCGGGACTTAGCCGGGTATCATTCAAATACTCATACACACATAAATCAATAATCATTACACATCCATATTTCATTTCACATAATTCGAGTAGGGTCATTTCTTGAGGACTTACCTCGGATGTCGCTTGACGGCTTCAACGGCTATTCGACCACTTTTTCCTTCCCTTTATCGGATTTAGCTCCCCTTTGCTCTTGAGCTTAACGAATACAAGTAGAAGTATTCAATATTTTTATCAATAATGTTTACTTGTCAATCACATTCGGCATCTCATATCATCTCGCTTTATTATAATTTATCATTCAACCTTTAAACCAAAACGCCATTATATGACCACATATACATACATCCATATATTTAAGCTCAAGAATTTTAATATAACATCAAGTGCTCAAATTACTCATGTGGCCGATTATACATTGTCATAATACACAAAAATCAAAAATAAATTCCAAGACTTTCACATCATATATGTACTAAGCGAATCGTTGGCCAAGTTCACATACATTCTTCAACAATTCCTTCTTTAAACAAACACATCTAAGCCTTCCTTTCATATTATCAACTCCAACCATATACATTATTCAAGTATAACATTTTCATATTCGCAATAGTATTACACATAATAGCCGATTCTTCTTACTTTGTATTTATGCATCTACTTGATCATTCGTTTAGTTCAAGCACCCATACACCAAGATTCATCAAGTTTAGCATGAAACATAACCTTAATCCTCAATAACCATTATGGCCGAAAGTTCTAGTCACCCCAAAATCACAATTTCAAACATGGGTCACCTAAAAAAAATACTTGGTAACTAGCTCAATTTCATCTAAAATTTCAAGGATTCATATGAATTTCTCACCTTATTTATGGCTTAGAAACCAAATGGTTGCTCTCTTTTTCTCCCTTAGAATCGGCCAAGAAGAATCAAGAACAAAGACTTGTTTCTTTCACCCATTTCTAATTATTCCTTAAATCATAAAGGCAACAACCATTTCCCCTAAACATCTTCCATGGCGAACACTTGTATTACTATCACCTTCAAAATTTTTGACATGGGCAAGTAAAGGACTTAGTAACTAGCTTCATATATGCAAAGATTTCAAAGACTAACATGGATTCCATACCTTAGTTCAAGCTCAAGTGACCGAATGCTAACTCTTCCCTTTTCTTCTTGAAGGATCGGCTAAGCTAGGAGGAAGATGAACCAAACTTTTTTTTCTTTGCTCAATACACGGCAATGGGGAGGGGCAACCACACATACCCATTTTTTTTTCTTTTCTTCCTACTAACACCAATATAATAACCATTCTAACATCAACCATTAGCAAAACATGTTGGAAACATGTTCCTTTGCCCATAATTTGTCATGGCGGCCACTAACCTTAGGAAATGGGATAATTGACATGCAACTCCATTTATTTCACTTCATGTATTATTAGGCCACTTAAAATTCACCTATCACATTTTCAAGTCCTAACACATGGGTCCTTTCTTATAAATTAGCACCTAATTAATAAAAATCAAGACACGAAATATTTACGCATACAAATTCCACATACAATAAGCATGAATATAACACCTAATTATTCTTGTGACTCGGTTTTGTGGTCCCGAAACCACTCTCCGACTAGGGTCACATTAGGGTGTCACAACTCTCCCCACTTAAGAGATTTTCGTCCCTAAAATCTTACTGGTAAATAGGTTTGGGTATCGTTCTTTCATAGAGTTCTCGGGTTCCCAAGTAGCTTCTTCTATCCCGTGTTTGAGCCATAACACTTTTACTAACGGAACCCTTTTGTTTCGCAACTCCTTCACTTCACGAGCTAGGATACGAATCGGTTCTTCTTCATAACTCATATCGGCTTGAATTTCAACCTCTGATGGACTAATCACGTGCGATAGATCGATCTATAGCGTCAAGCATCGAAACATGAAAGACATCGTGAATCTTTTCGAGTTCGGGGCAAAATCGACGATATGCCACCGGACCGACTCGCTTCGGATATCTCATATGGCCCAATGAACCTCGGGCTCAACTTGCCCTTACGGCCGAATCTGAGTATCTTTTTCCAAGGTGAAACCTTGAGAAACACTTTATCTCCCACCTGATGCTCGATGTCTTTACGCTTCAAATCCGCGTACGACTTCTGACGATCGGAGGCTATCTTCAGACTTTCACGGATTACTTTCACTTTCTGTTCAGCATCTCTAATCAAATCCACCATGAAAATTTTGCTTTCACCGAGCTCAGTCCAAAACAATGGTGTACGGCATTTACGACCGTACAAAGCCTCCTAGGGTGCCATCTTAATACTTGATTGAAAGTTGTTGTTGTAAGCGAATTCAATCAACGGCAAATACCGTTCCCATGAACCACTGAACTCGAGGATGCAATATCTCAACATATCCTCAAGTATCTGAATTATCCGCTCGGATTGACCATCGGTTTGGGGGTGAAAGGCGGTGCTAAAATGCAACTTGGTACCCAAAGCTTCTTGCAACTTTTTCCAAAATCGCGAGGTAAATCTCGGATCTCTATCCTACACGATGGAAATAGGCACCCCGTGCAATCTCACAATCGAGAACGTCTGATTCGGCTAGTTTGTCCATTGAAAAGTCCGTACGTACGGGGACAAAGTGAGCCGACTTAGTCAATCTATCTACAACGACCCAAATCTCATCCTTCTTACTCACCGACAATGGCAGTCCGGATACGAAGTCCATTGTGACTCGATCCCATTTCCACTCGGGTATCGTGATCGGATGAAGTAATCCTGAAGGCACTTGATGTTCCGCTTTCACTTGTTGACATATTAAACACCTCGAAACAAAGTCGGAGATGTCTCGTTTCATACCATGCCACCAAAACCGACGTTTCAAATCGTTGTACATCTTCGTACTCCCCGGGTGGATCGCCATTCGGCTATAATGGGCTTCGCTCAAGATTATCGAAATAAGTTCAATTCTTTGGAACACACAGACGACTCTGAACCTCAAACAATCGTCATCATCGATCTGAAACTCCGATTCCTTGTTCGAACACACTCGCCCGCTTTTGCAACCAACTCATCGTCGACCTTCCGAGCTTCACAAATTTGATGCATCAATAATGGTTTGGCTTTCAATTCAGCTACTAACACGTTGTCGGATCGAAGCGGACATGTGCACATTCATCGTCGTAAAGCGAATAATGATTTACGACTCAAGGCATCCGCAACCACATTCGCCTTTCCCGGTGATAGTCAATGACCAGCTCATAATCCTTTAACAACTCGAGCCAACGTCTTTGTCGCAGATTTAAGTCTCTTTGGGTCATCAAATATTTGAGACTTTTGTGATCCGAATACACATGGCACTTCTCACCAAATAAGTAATGTCGCCATATCTTTAAAGCGAATACGATGGCGACCAATTCGAGATCATGGGTCGGATAATTTTTCTCATGTGGCTTTAATTGTCTCGACGCATAGGCCACAACTCGCCCTTCTTGCATCAATACGCAACCCAACCCAAGTAGGGATGCGTCACTATAAATGACAAACTCTTTGCCCGATTCGGGTTGCACTAGAATTGGGGCTTCATCAAATAAGTTTTCATTGATCGAAACCTTTCGACATTTCTTTGTCCATTCGAACTTAACATCCTTTTGGAGTAGCTTCGTCATTGGCGTGGCTATCGTTGAGAAACCTTTTACAAATCGTCGGTAATAACCGGCAAGCCCCAAAAAGCTCCGAACCTCAGTAATATTTCTCGGAGGCTTCCAATTAAGTATGGCTAAAATTTTGTTCGGGTCGACTCGAATACCCGATGCAGATACCACATGCCCCAAGAAGCTAACCTCTCTTATCCAGAACTCACACTTGCTGAACTTAGCATATAACCGCTTATCCCGTAAAATTTGCAAAGACTAACCTCGGTGTTCAAGATGTTCGGTCTCATTTCTTGAATAGACCAAGATGTCATCAATGAATACGACTACGAACCGATCCAAATATGGTCCAAGATCCGATTCATCAAATCCATAAATACCGCAGGGGCATTAGTAAGCCCAAACGGCATCACTAGGAACTCGTAGTGACCATATCTCGTTCTGAAGGCAGTCTTGGGTACGTCCGAATCTCGAATTCGCAATTGATAATAGCCCGATCTCAAATCTATTTTCGAGAACACTGAGGCTCCCTTCAGTTGATCGAACAAATCGTCGATACGCGTAACGGATATTTGTTCTTTATCGTCGCTTTATTAAGCTGACGATAGTCGATGCACAGCCTCATGGTTCCATCCTTCTTTTTCACAGACAACACTGGCGCACCCTAAGGCGAAAAACTCGGGCGAGCAAAACCTCTGTCCACCAATTCTTGCAACTGAGCTTTCAACTCCTT
This sequence comes from Gossypium arboreum, assembly GCF_025698485.1. Lineage (NCBI taxonomy): Eukaryota > Viridiplantae > Streptophyta > Magnoliopsida > Malvales > Malvaceae > Gossypium > Gossypium arboreum. Next base: position 91,164,066 of record NC_069082.1, on the reverse strand, counting down.
TAATTCCGTTGGTGCCATATGATACGGAGCTATCGAAATTGGAGTGGTACCAGGTACCAATTCGATGCCAAACTCTATTTCCCGAAGAGGTGGTAAACCCGCAATTCTTCGTGGAAAACATCCGGTATTCACAAACCACGGCATCGATTCGGGTTTCTTTTCGACTCCTTGTCATCGAGCACATACGCAAGGTACGCTTTGCACCCTTTTCTTACATATTTCGGGCCAACATTGCGATATTACGGTGGCAACCCTTTAAGTCCGTAGACTCAACCCGAATTATCTCGTTATTCGCGCACCTCAAATCGATAGTCTTGCTTTTGCAATTTACAACCGCATCGTGCATGGTCAACCAATCCAAACCAAGAATAACGTCAATTCATCGAAGCGGCAAAAGCATCAAGTCCGCCGAAAACAAGAACCTCGGAATACTAGGGGACTTTTCTTGCACACTTTGTTGACAAGCACGTAATGACCCAAGGGTTTGACACCGAATTACAAACTCGAGAGACTCAATAGGCAAAGTCTTCTTTGGATGATAAGGTTTACATATATAAGAATGAGTAGAACCGGGGTCAATCAAAGCAATCACATTAGTATCGAAAAGAGTGAAAGTACGGTAATAACATCCGGTGAGCAAAGCATCCTCGCGTCTTGGCGTATGGCATAAGTCCTAGCAGAGCACGAGCCTCAGATCTGATGGTAGCATCTTTAGATCCTCTTTGATCGCCACTAATATTGCCCATATTTCTAGGTGGCCTACTTCGAGCAGTGGTAGCACCCGGGTTTCCACTTTGACTTACATTTTGTTCGAGCAACCTCGGGCAATCCTTGATAAAGTGGTCGGCCGATCCACACTTATAGCGAGAGCGATCACGGAACCTCTGACTCCCGAATGCCATTTGCCACAATGCGACACTCGCTCTCTCTCGGTGATCATTTCCACCATGGCGATCAAGTGACTCGTGTGGTCACAGGGGTCGATCGCGATCTCGTCTAGAAAAGCCCAAAGCGCCTCTAGGCGGCTCACATCATCTCGAAATCTCTTCGATGCTGTTGAAGAGACTTTCCGAGGACCTTTTCGAATTCTCCGGTTCCCACATCAACTTTTTGTTTCTCCTTTCTAAGCTCTTGACTTTACAAGCTCGCTCAACAAGTACTACGAACTCTCGTATTTCGAGAATGCCAACGAACATCCTTATATCATCATTCAGCCCATCCTCGAAGCGTTTACACATAATAGCCCGGACGAAATGCATTTTCGCAGCGTCTGGCTAAGCCTCACAAATTTTCGTTCGTAGTCGAATCGACATAGAGCCTTGCTTAAGATCAAGAAATTCCTTCGCTTTTGGTCGATGAATCTCGATCGATATACTTTTTGAACTCGGTTTGAAAGAATTCCCAAGTCACTTGCTCTCTAGGCACCACGAAGTCGAGTACTCCACCAATAGTAGGCGGAATCGCGTAGCAAGGAGATGGTACACTTTAAGCACTCATCGGGTGTACAAGATAGCTCATCGAGCACCGGATAGTGTTGTCCAACCAAAATTCAGCTTGCTCGGCATCGTCGCTATCCGTAGCCTTGAATTCGGTGGCCCCATGTTTACTTAATTCTGTCGTCGAGGGCTTACTTGACCTTATTTGGTCGATTCTCGGAGGTATTGTAGGTCTGGGGTTACATTAGTCGGGAATGGAGGTTGTGGAACAGTAGTGTTAGTTCGAATGTATTGGTTGAACCAATCATTCATCACACTATAAAAGGCTTGCCTAGCCTCATCATTCGGATTGTTGGCCATAGGTTGAGAGTCCATGGCATTGTCCCCTTGCGCGGAGCAGCGCCACACTCTCCACATCATCAGCTATTGCTCGGTTGGGATCGGGATCCATTGCTATAAACAAACACAAATTGATTGTCGAAATCACCACACTATCAATTTATCACTATATGGCATGTATAGCTAGACCCCAAACATATCACGGTAGTCCTAGAATCGACTAAACCGTAGCTCGATACCAATAAAATTGTAACACCCGAACCGAGACCATCGCCGTGTCGGACACGAGGGGTTAACAAGCCAAATCCACATATTGCACCTACCAATTTGACATTTCAGACAGTGCTAGAAATCTGCGTCCTTTGTTGTCTTAAAATCATATCTCGAGTTTCAAAACTCGGAAACTGATTCTGTAAATTTTCCTGAATTTAGACTCATATATCCATCCATGGATTTATTTTTAGAATTTTGGTCGGGCCAATTGGTACAGTTTATTAGTAAAAGTCACCAATGTTACAGGATCGATTGCTCGACCTTCAGCGTTACAACTTGAATATCTCCTGCACAGGGCTTTAATACTGGTGCCGTTTGTTTCTAATGAAATTAGACTCAAAATGGAATCTGAACATATAAGGCATGACTTCTAATTCTTTCTGGATAATTTTTAAGGTCATGACAGGGGACCCGAAACCGTTCGGCCTGTCTCACAATAGCTTTAATATCTCTTAACATGTAACTCCTATGACCGTTTCATTTCTTCCATATGAAAGTAGACTCATCAAGGTTCATTTACATAACTTATTCACTATTTAATACCATTCCTACAAATTTTGGAGATTTTTCAAAACCACACCACTTCTGCTGCCAAGATTCTGCATTTTCAAGGTAACCATTACCTATTTCATGATTTCCACGATTCAATTGGCCTTTTTGCATACATAGCACAAAGTGTGATCACGATTAACCATTCCAACGGCTAATCTTTTCAAACAATTCCATACCCCATAATGATCATCATACAAACGATTATAGAATCATACTAAAAACGTATATAAGCCATTTTCGCATGGCTATCCAAGCTTACACAAAACCGAAAGGTACATGACCTTCAACAATAGGGTAGTCCTATACATGCCATTTCAAAGTTCAACCAAAATTATACCAAAATGGAGGCTTTGATAGTGTAGATGACTTCGACTTTAATGATCCCGAATCCGATCGCTAACGAGCAAAATCTATAAAACAGAGAGCCAAAGCAACGGGTAAGCATTTTTTATGCTTAGTAAGTCTCAAGCAATAAAATCAGCTTTAACTAAAGCATTACATTCACATAGCCAAATGAATCATTTCATTAATACACATTCACATAATCATACTTACTTCACACTTCATCATTATACACTTTCACAAGATATCAACCAATTCAATAGCTGAAAACTCGTTAGTCGATTGAGCGAATGTTACTCAAACATATCGACTTTTCCAATGCACATATAAACATACCTTATTCTTTGGGCTTTTCGAGCGTACTAATTAAATTTATTACAGCAACCAACGCTCACCTCCAGCCCAAGCTTTTTCGGAATACAACCGGATATAACCACATGCACGAATGCCTTGGTCTTAGCCGGATAGAATGACTTGCACAAATGCCTTTGGGTATTAGCCCGGATTTAACAACTTGCACGAATGCCTTGGTCTTAGCCGGATGTAGTCACTAGCACAATTGCCTTGGTCTTAACCGGATATAATTACTAGCATAAATGTCTTGAGGACTTAGCACGGATATCATTCAATTGCTCATGCACACATATACATCAATAATCATTACACATCCATATTTCATTTTCGTTACTAAGGCTCAAACACAAACATATCACTAGCATAATCGCCTTGGGACTTAGCAGGGTATCATTCAAATACTCATACACACATAAATCAATAATCATTACACATCCATATTTCATTTCACATAATTCGAGTAGGGTCATTTCTTGAGGACTTACCTCGGATGTCGTCTGACGGCTTCAACGGCTATTCGACCACTTTTCCTTCCCTTTATCGGATTTAGCTCCCTTTGCTCTTGAGCTTAACGAATACAAGTAGAAGTATTCAATATTTTTATCAATAATGTTTACTTGTCAATCACATTCGGCATCTCATATCATCTCGCTTTATTATAATTTATCATTCAACCTTTAAACCAAAACGCCATTATATGACCACATATACATACATCCATATATTTAAGCTCAAGAATTTTAATATAACATCAAGTGCTCAAATTACTCATGTGGCCGATTATACATTGTCATAATACACAAAATCAAAATAAATTCCAAGACTTTCACATCATATATGTACTAAGCGAATCGTTGGCCAAGTTCACATACATTCTTCAACAATTCCTTCTTTAAACAAACACATCTAAGCCTTCCTTTCATATTATCAACTCCAACCATATACATTATTCAAGTATAACATTTTCATATTCGCAATAGTATTACACATAATAGCCGATTCTTCTTACTTTGTATTTATGCATCTACTTGATCATTCGTTTAGTTCAAGCACCCATACACCAAGATTCATCAAGTTTAGCATGAAACATAACCTTAATCCTCAATAACCATTATGGCCGAAAGTTCTAGTCACCCCAAAATCACAATTTCAAACATGGGTCACCTAAAAAAAATACTTGGTAACTAGCTCAATTTCATCTAAAATTTCAAGGATTCATATGAATTTCTCACCTTATTTATGGCTTAGAAACCAAATGGTTGCTCTCTTTTCTCCCTTAGAATCGGCCAAGAAGAATCAAGAACAAAGACTTGTTTCTTTCACCCATTTCTAATTATTCCTTAAATCATAAAGGCAACAACCATTTCCCTAAACATCTTCCATGGCGAACACTTGTATTACTACCACCTTCAAAATTTTTGACATGGGCAAGTAAAGGACTTAGTAACTAGCTTCATATATGCAAAGATTTCAAAGACTAACATGGATTCCATACCTTAGTTCAAGCTCAAGTGACCGAATGCTAACTCTTCCTTTTCTTCTTGAAGGATCGGCTAAGCTAGGAGGAAGATGAACCAAACTTTTTTTTCTTTTCTCAATACACGGCAATGGGGAAGGGCAACCACACATACCCATTTTTTTTTCTTTTCTTCCTACTAACACTAATATAATAACCATTCTAACATCAACCATTAGCAAAACATGTTGGAAACATGTTCCTTTGCCCATAATTTGTCATGGTAGGCCACTAACCTTAGGAAATGGGATAATTGACATGCAACTCCATTTATTTCACTTCATGCATTATTAGGCCACTTAAAAATTCACCTATCACATTTTCAAGTCCTAACACATGGGTCCTTTCTTATAAATTAGCACCTAATTAATAAAAATCAAGACACGAAATATTTACGCATACAAATTCCACATACAATAAGCACAGAATATAACACCTAATTATTCTTGTGACTCAGTTTTGTGGTCCCGAAACCACTCTCCGACTAGGGTCACATTATGGGTGTCACAGTGGGCATATTGAACAACTTTCAAAACACCATTGCGTATGTCACATTTTTAGCTGGTTTATGAAAAACCATGCCACTTGCTTGTTGAACTGGAACACATAGCATTCTAGGTGATTAAGAAACTCCATATGGTTCCCAAATCTATTGGAATTAATCATTTACTAGAGCTGAATCAGATGGATGAATTTTGAGCTCAAGCTTATCAAAATTCCAAGCTATATAAAGAAAAGACCAAACGATGGCATGACAACAAAATTTTGCCACGGCAATTTGTTCCTAGACAACAAGTCTTGCTCTTCAATTCCAGGCTTAAATTGTTTCCTGGAAAATTAAAGTCTCGATTGTCAGGCCCATTTGAAGTTGTTCAAGTATATCCTTATAGAGCAGTAGATGCAAAAAAAAAAAAAAAAAAAAAAAAAGGGATCCACCTTCAAAGTCAATGGCCAACGATTAAAGCATTATTTTGGCACTTCTATACTTCGGGATAAAACTTCTATCATTTTTTCAAACTGATTAATATTTTTCATTTGCACAATTTATTTAATTATTTATTTTTTAATCTCTTTATTTCAGTTAAGTCAATAAATTTCATTAACTTCTATTTTCTTTTTGTCTAGGTAAATACGGCCTAGGTTTCTTGGCCTCAACTACACTCAATTTATTAGTCTTTTTTTAAAAAATTTCTTTAATTTACTTAATATTATAATTTTTCTCACTTAAATATTTACTGTTACTGCTATCAGACCATGATTAAGGCCCAATCTTATCCCCACACCACAGATTCTTTACCTTAAGTTTTTACGTTAGCCGATTCCATTTCTTCTTCACCGTTACCTTCATTTTATTTCTCTGCTACTTTGCTCTCTATTTTCTCCCAAACTTTTAAAGGTCGCACCTTTTTTTTTCTTACAATTATCATCTTTATTTCCATGGCTCGACAAGCACTATCCACTTCCACTGCTACACAGCTACGCACATTCTTTAGCAAGGTAGTAGAAACTAAGTACCACCAAAACATTTCAAAACCACCTCTATGCTTGGAAAAGGGATTTTTTTTGAAGATGCCCCTTTTATGGGGTATACTAAAGCCATTTCATCCGTGGTGGAGGAACATGGATGGCATATTTTTTTGTCTCCATCTTGACAATGTTTTCCCTCAAGTGGTAAAGGAATTCTATGCTTATCTTTCTTCTCCTAAAAATGTCTTTATTTATGTGTGAGGTGTCTCAGTACTGTTTGATGTCGAGTCTATAAATGCACAATATGAGTTGCTTGATGGTCCAGATGATTATGTAGATTTCCTCAAGACAATGACAACTGAAAAATTAAACCACGTGCTTACTGATGTCTGTGTGGAGGGCACCAAGTGGACGATATCCAGGAATGATTGTTACATCATAAATAAGGTCACTTTGAAGCTCCACTGTAGGGTATGGTATCATTTCCTCAAAAATCATTTTATCCCATCCTCCTACAACTCTACCATCTCAAAGGAATGGTTACTCCTTCTTCACTTGATTATGGTGGGTCGAAAGGTAAATGTTGGGAACATTATCTTTCGAGAGGTCCATCGATGTGCCTTGAAAAACACCGATTTTATAAAATTCCCATCATTTATAACCGCACTTTTTCAGAAAGTCAAGGTTCCTCTTTAAGTAAATGAAGATCGAACCCCTAACAAAGTTGCCATTACTAAGCACATTACTTTAAAATCTTCTGGCAAAGAACTGCCGTGGCATTCATATCCCTCTTCGGTATCTTCTCCACCCTGGCCCAGTGATGTTGCTCCATCAACTTCTGAGGCTGCATGTGACAGAAGGTCCTCGAGTCTCTAGAGGCTTTACATTAACAATTCCAAAAACTGGAAAAGTAACAACAACTGATGGATATGGACCTTGGCAAGGCTCAGGAGGAAATGGCCATGTTTTGGGGCTATGTTAGACATAGTGATAAAGCTATTAAGAAGTCTCTTTAAAATAAATTCACTCACCCGATGCCCGTATTCCCTATGTTTCCTAAAGAGTTGTTGCTGGAATCCGATAAGAAGGATGATGAGAGTGAAGAACCTACTGCAGAGAAGCAGACCACTGAACGAGAAGGAGAAATAGAGAAAATCGAATCTATCCATGTTGAATCTGAGAAGGAAGATGATGATGTAACTCAAGCCCCTGCACCTGCACCTGCACTTTCACTTGCACTTGCACTTGCTACCACTACCACCACACCAAGAGCAACATCACCTATGACAGCAAAAGAATGAGCAATTCATCAACTGATTGATGAACTCACAAAACTTGATTCTGAAGACGAGGTGCCTCTTAGTCAGTGTAAAAGGAAGCGTTTCAAGACAACTGCTGGAAAAGAATTCCGAGCTGAGAGTGGTGAATCTGAGCGACAATAGCGTTACAGACGTGCCGCCAATAAGTCTACCAAACCAACTTAAGAGTAACAAACATTTTTTTTCAAGCTTTTATATTTAATTTATGCGTTCATTTTTCTTTGTCATTGCATTTCTATATTTGTACATATATATTCTCCAACATTGTTCTTTTTCCTTTTTTTTTTTTTTTTTTTGCATCGAGGACAATTTACCCCTTAGGTTTGGAGGTGTGTTATGCATATAGGTTGCAGTAGATATGTATTAATATTTTTTGTCTTGTAACGCCCCTTACCCATATTCGACATTCGAACAGGGTATGAGGCATTACCAAACTTATGCACAAGCAATCATACAAAACTGAGACGTAAATTTCCATCCAAATTTAAAACTTTTCAAATACATTCACATCGTCCCTAAAACGAACCTATGAGGTCCAAAAACATGCATTGGATGTGGCTCGGGACTAAACCAAGAACTTTGAAAATTTTCACAACACTTAGAAAATTTTTCATGTTTTAAGAGCCACACGTCGTGGGGGCAGGCCGTGTGGTCACACACGCCTGTGTCCTTAACCCGTGTAACTCTCTTTTTTGTCGCCCAAAAACAAATTGAAGACACACGGCCAAGTGACACACCGGTGTGCTAGGCCGTGTGATCAATTTAATTTTCATAAAATAGGTGCAGACTTCACACGCCCAGGGCACATGCCCGTCGAAACAGTAAATTAACATAAGTTCCCATGCAAATAATAAGCATTATAAACTCGCATTTAACATACAATTAACATGAAGTAAATTAACATAAATACCATTATAAATCTCATAGTCAAACTTACTCAATCACAACCTTACTGAGGGATGCATTACATATCGAGCTCATTAAGCATGAGTTTTATGTACATACCTGTACCAGTTTACAACATACCATATTCTTTCACAAATTTGACATTGTCATTGCATTTTCCATTGAACCACTTGGAATACTAAAGGATACTCAGGTATCTTGCACACATAGTATCACACCAATGTCATATCCCAGATATGGTCTTACATGGGATCTTGTATCGATGCCAATAGCCCCGCTATGGTCTTACATGAAGTCTCATTTTGATGCCATATCCTAGATATGGTCTTACACATAGTCTTGGTAACCCTAATGTCATGACATTTGTATCCTATCTATTCCTAAGGTTCAACTGGGATTTCATGTTTTTCGTAAATTTGTCAAACACGGTCAATGGTCAATCATAAGTCGCACAATAGTAAAGCATTTAAAACATAATTAAAACAATGCATTATTTACATAAGAACTTACCTCGGTACAAAAATAGTAGAGATGGACCTAATCGTCAAACACTTTATTTTCCCCCAATCTAGGTCCGAACCTCGTTTCTCTTGATCTATAATAGAAAATTTAACTAATTTTTTATCCATATTATTCAATTCAGTACAAAAATCATATTATGGAAAAATTACATTTTTCCCAAAACTTTGACATATTTACACTTTGGTCCCTAGGCTTGTAAATTGAAATAGATTCAATTTCTTCGATTCTCAAGCCTAGAAAAACCTCTTTTTTGCTTATAGCAGCCCACATTTTTCATTTAATCACACTTGTACACACATTTTATAACCATTTTACAAATCGATCCTTTTGACATTTTCATTAAAAATCACCTAGCAAAAGTTGTTTATCATATACCAATCACATATTTTCTACCGTTAGACCTCAAAATACACACGTATTTAATATGGGCCAAACCCTATACCTTAATAATTTCTTAAATTAATGGTAGAAATAGATAGATAGAGTGATAACGACTTCAAAAACGTAAAGAACATTAAAAACGGGGCAAGAATGGACTTACAATCAAGCTTGAAAGTGGCCAAACCTTAGCTATGGCTTCTCTTCTGATTTTTGGCCAAGCATGAAGATTATGGACTAAATTTTGGCTTGATTTTTTCTTTTTAATTCTTTTAATTACTAAATGACCAAAATTCCCTTTTTTAAAACACTAAGATCCTCTTACTGTAACACCCATTACCGGAGACTATCGCCGTAGTCGAGCACGAGGCTTTACCTGACTTAACTTACTAATTCGGGGCATAAAATTTTATTTTAAAATTAATTTATTTACATTCATTCAATATGTCCCTAAAAAGGGCCCTTGAGACCCTAAAACATGCAATTGAAACGGTTCGGGACCAAACCGGGAACATTAAAAATTTTCCGAATACTTAGACAAATCAAAATAATTTATTTCATTATTCCTTATAAAACTACCCACCTGCGTCATAGTCACTAAATAAATCATAACTCGAGTCACAAAACTCAAATTTTAAATTCGTGAATTTTCCCTGAAACTAAACTCATATATCTTATTACTATTTTTTTTTCCAGAATTTTTGGTCTAGCTAGTGAGTACAGTTTATTAGTTAAAGTTTCCCCTGTTGCACTGTTTGACTACTTTGACCTCTCCTCACTACGAATCAATTTTCTCCCGGTACAGAATTCAAATAACCATTCTGTTTGTTTCTCTTGAAAGTAGATTCACTAAGGAATCTAGAAATATAAACTATAACTCCTAATTCTTTTTTTTTTTTTACAATTTTTAGTGAATTTATAAAGTTAGAACAGGGGATTCAAAAATCGCTCTAACCTTGTCTCACTAAAACTCAAATATCTCTTAATATACACTTCTTTCGCTTAATCTGTTTCTTTCATATGAAAATAGACTCAATAAGATTTAATTTTGTTTCTTATTCATCACCTAATTCCATTTCTACTATTCTTGATGATTTTTCAAGATCACGTCATTGCTGCTGTTTAATACTATTTTAATGCTAATTTCAGTTTTTCATGATTTCTTTGTAATAACTACCATTTAGGCATACATAACACCGAAACATGTTCTTTATTAGCCATTTAAATTGCTACTCATTATCAAATATTTACATACCATTCTTTAGCCATATCATAAGGACATACACACAAAATGGCTAAGTCCCCATGCATGCCATAAACTAGAACGTTTGTAAATGAAGATACCCATTTGGTAACTTGATAGTCGATAGTGTGAAGTCATCTCTGACGACCTCCAACCCGAGCTTTCTTTTAAGTACTCTGAAACATGGGAAAGTGAAAGGAGTAAGCTTATAAAGCTTAGTAAGTTCACATGTAAAATAATAAGCATTAGCAATCAATTTAGCTTACTACTATGCTGTCATAATTTGCTTAAATAATGTTTAGTTATTACTTTCCCATCTTACTCATCGGTAACCTTACCAAAGGCTCAGAATACAAAAGGAACCTTACTTAATAGCTTGCTTACATACCTGCAAATCTCACTTAACACATGAGTACTTTTTCATAATATAGGCATTTTGCCAATCATGTCATAAAGTGTCACAAGCATAACTAAAAGCTCATCACCTACTTAATACTTGATAATCTTAATTACTTACAATGTCAATATTAAATAAGCCTTAAATGCATACCTGTACTCTTTCTTCATGTTCTCACCTTGTCGTTTCTTTGACTTACTGTTTGGATTACTCGAAAACCTTTTCCTTTTTGAACTTACCATTGCCATGTCTTGACATGGTCTTACGTGGTATCCTTGCCTTATGAACTCACCAATGACATGCCTTGGCATGGTCTTACATGGGACCTTTGCCTTATAGTAACTCATCAATGCCATATCTTGACATGGTCTTACATGATTTCCTTACCTTATAGAACTTTTCAATCCCATGCCTTGGTATGGTCTTACATGATTTCCTTGCATTATAGAACTTATCAATGCCATGCCTTGGCATGGTCTTACATGATATCCTTATCTTACCAAATGCCATGTTCCAAACATGGTCTTACATGGTATCCTTGTCTTAGTGCCAATACCACATCTTGATGTGGTCTTACATGGAGTCCTTAATCAATGTCGATGCCATGTCTTGACATGGTCTTACACGGGATCCTTGCCTTACCAATGCCATGTCTTGACATGGTCTTACATGGTATCCTTAACCATCAATTCCTCCTTAAATTCCATGTTATAAACATGGAATTTTCTGTCAATTCTTCCTTAATTGCCATGGTACAACCATGGACTTTGAGATATCAATGCCTTGTCAAGTCATAGCTGAAACATACTTGCTCAAATTCTCAAGGTTAGTCGCATAACTCAATAATAACAATACTAATAACAATAGTTGTATAATAATAAAATGCTACTCAACTTACATGCTTACATTCTCAATCTCATCATATCATCAACTTAACTTATTCTCATCAAACTATGCTAGTAAATACTTTCTTGTTATCATACAAAGCCATAATACAAAATATGGTCTTACTTATAAATTATACAAGTTCTCTTTCCAATATCGAATTATTATCGAACATTAATCATTATATCTGAAACTCAATACTAAAGTATTTATGGCCAAAATATCAATTTATCATTCAAATATGCATAATTAAATGCTTATTAAACCTATGAACTTACCTCGATACCAAAATGACTATTTTACCAACTTTCCTGATTTTCAATTTTTTCTCCCGTTCTAGGCCCAAATCTTACTTTCCAGGATCTAAAACATCATATTTCACTTATTTAATTAATGTACTATTCAAAAAATTCCCTAACTCAAACTTTGGACAAATTATAATTTTGCCCCTAAACTTTGTAGAATTATGATTTTGACCCTAGGCTCGGAAGTTAAAATTTATCCATTTTTCTTATGTTTTATGACACGCTGAACATTTTTTCCTTCTATTGCAACATCAAATTCCAACTCTATCATGTACTTATGAACATTAGGTATTTTTACCGATTATGTCGTTTTACTCGTTTTCACTTAAAATAGCTTAGCAAAAGTCGTTTAACATAATTTCAAGCTTCATATTCTACCATAATACATCAAAATAAACACATTTAACTTATGGGTATTTTTCCAAATATGAACCCTAGCATGAATTATTGCTAGAATAAGCTAAATCAAGTTACCGGGACTCCAAAAACGTAAAGAACATTAAAAACGAGGCTAGAACGGACTTACTATTGAGCTTGAAAAGCTTGGAAACCCTAACCATGGCTTCCCCCATGCTATATTCAGCCTCCATGAAGAAGATGGACCAAGTTTGGCTTTATTTTTCCTTTTTAATTCTTTTAATTACTAAATGACCAAAATGCCCTTAAAGGCTTTTCTTTCAAATTTGTCCTATTCTTGCCCATTTTTGTCCAAACTTAATTATAATGGTCTAATTACTAAATAAGGACCTCCAATTTAAGAACCCATTTCAATTAAATCCCCTTTATTATCTAGAACACACATTTTGCTAAATTTACAATTTAGTCCTAATTATCAAATTAGGCACTTCTACATAAAATTTCTTCATGAAATTTTCACACAATTATTCAATCAATGAATAAACCTTAAAACTTAATCGGAATAATTTTTTTTGACCTCGAATTCGTGGTTTCACAACCACTCTTCTGTTTAGGCCCTATTTTGGGATGTTACACTTACCTCATGTCTATTTTTGTCCAACTTAAAGTAAAATGGTCTAATTACCATATAAGGACATCCAATTTAAAATCTCATAACAATTAGACACCTCTAGCATGTAGAACTCAACTTTTTCACTTTTTATAATTTAGTCCTTTTTGCTAAATTGAGTGCTCGAACGTCAAAATTTTCGAACGAAATTTTCATGAAATCATCCCGTAAAATTTTAGACCATGAAAATGTAATAAAAACAAATTTTTCTATGTCGGATTCGTGGTCCCAAACTACTGTTTTGACTAGGCCCAAAATCAAGTTGTTACAACCCTCCCACCTTTAGTGATTTTCGTCCCTGAAAATCTTACTAGAAAATAGGTTTGGGTACTGTTTTCACATAGCCTCCTCGGGTTCCCACATAGCCTTTTCAACCCCATATCATTGCCATAACACTTTCACTAGGGCTATACTCTTATTTCTCAACTGTTTAACTTCTCGAGCTAAGATCTTGATCGGTTCTTCACCATACATCATATCAGGTCAAATCTCAATATCTGATGGAGAAATCACATGTGAAGGATCAGAACGATATCGTCGCAACATCGACACATGAAACACATTATGAATCCTTTCCAACTCTGTCGGTAAAGCTAATCGATATGCCACTGGCCTATTCTTTCGATAACCTCATATGACCCAATGAAACGTGGATTCAACTTGCCTTTAAGAAACCAATTCTCAGAATCTTCTTCCACGGAGATACTTTCAAAAATACTTTATCACCAACCTAAAGCTGAATCTTTTTTCTTTTCAAATCTGCATATGACTTCTGTCGATCTGAAGCTTCTTTCAAACAATCACGAATTACTTTCACTCTTTCTTCAGTTTCTCTAACCAAATCAACCCTGTGAATTTGTTTCTCACTATGTTCGGTCCAATACAAGGGCATTCGGCACTTGCGGCCATACAATGCCTCATAAGGTGCCATCTTTATAATCGACTGAAAACTGTTGTTATAAGCAAATTCGACCAATGGTAGATATTTTTCCCAACTAACCTCGAATTCTAGAACACAACATCGGAGCATATCTTCGAGTACCTGAATCGTTCTTTCAGACTGACTGCCGATTTGCTGATGAAATGTGGTACTAAAGTCCAACTTCGTACCCAAAGCCTCTTGCAACATTTTTCAAAATCTCGACGTGAACGTCAGATCTCTATCCGAAATAATAGACATAGGCACTTTGTGCAATCTCACAATCTCCGAAATGTACAATTCAGCTAATGTATCAAGTGAGTAGTCAGTACATACCAGAATAAATTAAGCCGATTTCGTTAATTTATTAACATTGACCCAAACGACATCTTTCTTTTTTGGAGTCAAAGGCAAACCTGTTACGAAGTCCATCATAATTCTATCCCATTTCCACTCGGGTACCATCACTGGCTGCAGTAAACCCGAAGGCATTTGGTGTTCAGCTTTCACTTGTTGACAAATCAAACATCTCGAAACAAACTCTGAAATATCCCGTTTCATACCTGATCACCAATACAATTTCTTCAAATCATTATACATTTTTGTACTACCCGGATGTATAGATGATCAACCATTATGTGCTTCATGAATAATTTTCTGAATAAGTTTATCATTTTTTGCTACACAAATTCTGCCTCAAAACATCAAACAATCATCAGATCCGATATGAAAATCTGAATCACTACCCGATTCACAATGAACTTTTTTGGCTTGCAAATTACTGTTACATTTATGAGCTTCACAAATTTGATGAAGAAATAACGGTCTAGCTCTTAACTCTGCTAGGATCGAACTATTGTCGGACAAAGTCAACCATGTATTCATCACTCTCAAAGCAAACAAAGTCTTTCTACTCATTGCATCTGGAACTACATTTGTCTTACCCAGGTGGTAATCAATTACTAACTCATAATCTTTCAATAACTCAAGCCATCTCCATTACTGCAAGTTTAAATCTTTCTGAGTCATCAAGTATTTTAAACTCTTGTGATCAGTAAAGATATGGAATCTCTCATCGTACAAATGATGTCTCCAAATCTTTAGGGCAAACACAATGGCGGTTAATTCCAAATCATGTGTTGGATAATTCTTCTCATTCAGTTTCAACTGTCTCGAGGCATAAGCTATCACTTTTCCTTCTTGCATCAACACACATCCTAATCCATTTAGTGACGCGTCACTATAAATTACGAATTCTTTTCCTGGTTCAAGTTGTATTAAGACTGGCACTTCATTCAATAATGCTTTCAACTTCTCGAAACTTTGCTGACATTTTTTGGACCATTCAAACTTAACATCTTTTTGCAACAGCTTGGTCATAGGAGTAGCGATCATCGAAAATCCTTTGACGAAAAGTTGATAATATCCGACTAAGCCCAAAAAGCTTCTAACTTCAGATACATTTCTCGGCGGTTTCCAATCAACAATTGCCAAAATCTAACTTCTCAGAGCCAAAATTGACTTTTACTGAATTTAGCAAACAATTGCTTATCTCTCAAAGTCTACAATACAGTTTTCAAGTGCTCAGCATGCTCGGACTCGTCTCGAGAATAAATCAGAATGTCATCAATAAACACAACCACAAATTTGTCCAAATACGGTCTAAAGATCCAATTCATCAAATCCATAAAACAGTAGGTGCATTTGTTCATCCAAAAGGCATAACAAGGAATTCATAGTGCCCATACCTTGTTCTGAAAGTGGTCTTCGGTATATCTGACTCCTTGACTCTTAACTAGTAGTAGCCAGATCTTAAATCAGTCTTTAATAACACCGTTGCTCCTCTCAACTGATCAAACATGTCATCAATCCTCGGTAAAGGATATTTGTTCTTTATAGTCACCTTGTTGAGTTGACGGTAGTCGATACAAAGCCTCATGATCCATCTTTCTTCTTTACAAATAATACGGGAGCACCCTAGGGAGAACAATCGATCTCGCAAAACCCTTATCTGTCAACTCTTGCAACTGAGCTTTTAATTCTTTCAATTTAGTTGGGGCCATCCTATATGGAGCAACAGATATTGGCGAGGTCTTTGGTACTAAATCAATACCAAACTCGACTTCTCTAATTGGTGGTAACCCAGGCAACTCTTCCAGGAACACATCCGGATATTCACAAAATATTGGCATTGATTCAATTTTCAACTCAGACATCTTTGTATTCAACACATAAGCAAGATAAGCTTCACAACCTTTCTTATATATTTCTGGGAAGACATCGAAGAAACCACAACAGGTAACTCACTCGACTCATCTGAATCAATCCGAAGAGTTTCACCATTTTCACATTTTAGTTCAATAATCTTTCTTTTACAGTTCACTATAGCATCATGCAGTGTCAACCAATCCATACTCAAAATAACATCGAATTCATCAAATGGAAACAACATTAAATCAGCTGAAAAATAGTGACCTCGAATCATCAAGGGACAATTCTTGCAAACTCTATCAACTAATACATGTTTGCTTAAGGGGTTTGTGTAACACCCCTTACCCGTATTCAACGTTGGAATAGGGTACGAGGTCTTATATAGGCCCACGAGGCCCAAAACATACATTGAGTGTGGCTTGGGACTAAACTGAGGACTTTCAGAACTTATACAACACTTAGAAAATTTTCTTGAGGGTTACAAGCACGTGTGGGTGGGCCAAGTTGTCACACACGCCCGTGTGGCTTGGGACACGACCGTGTCCTTAGCCTGTGTAACTCTCTGTTTATGATGTCATCAATTGAAATGGGATCACCTGGCCAAGTCACACGCCCGTGTACTAAGGACGTGTCCTTCACACGGCTGAGACACACGGCCGTGTCTTTGTCCGTGTGTTTACTACTGGGCATTCTGTTTTAACTTATTAGGGTGCAGGGGACACACGGCCGGATCACATGCCCATGGAGGCTGATCGTGTGTCTCACATAGCCTAGACACATGCCTGTGTGTCTACCTATGTGGACATATTTGAGGCTATTTTCCAAGTCAATTTCCACCCTTATCTGCACAGACACATACATGACTTCAAAGGCATTTAGCATGGCATAAGTGAGCACTTAAACATACACAAACAAGACATGATCATTATCATTTCATCTTCACTATTACATACATAAAACTTCATACTTTGTTAAGCCAAATTTATAAAATTTGCATGCACTAAGAGTTGAAGTTTACTTCCATTTAACATACCCATGTCTTGGTTATTATCATGCCACTCACTCACAATTCCATCATCAAACATCCATAGTCACATCCACAATTCATCCATGCCAAACAATTTTAAGCACATCATGTATGACCTTGGAACATGCATGCATATATGAATAGTTTTACAACCAAATAATCAATATAAGCCATACCTCATGGCCTTCTACAAATTGGACAATAAACCATTCTAGGCCAACACATTTGGCCACATTAAGAATGACATAATTAATCAAAAGAAAAAGACCCTATACATTCCATAAACTTAAAATACTTGTGTTTACTTATACCCAAATGATAGCTTGATAGTGTGATGGTATCTCCAGCGGCCTCCAATCCGAGCTAGCTAAATTATACTATAAGAGATAGGAAAAGAAAAGGGAGTAAGCTTAAAGCTTAGTAAGTCCATATGAAAATAATGAGCAACTCATGCTAGTCATATACTATGCTTGACAATATAAGCACAAGTTAAAATAAAAATAGCTATAAATCTTAAGATTGTAATATAACTTATTCACATGTTTACTCTCTTTTAATTTATCAAAATAATTTAACATTACTTGACTTTTAGTCTAGCAGCCATAATTTCTCCATTGTAGCATGTTTCATAATTATCAAATCATTTTAAACATCGTAGTACAAGTAGACGTTACTTATATATATTCATGTTGTCACGCATATAGCTCAACATATTTCAAATTGTAATAACTCTTTCTTTCCATACTTTCTTAACCATTTTAATAGGACATTAGGCCAATATTTCCTTTCACTCATAACTGATAAATCACAATTCAAATGAACAACATTTACTATGTCACCAATCAATTGGGCCTCTAAGGCCAAACATATAGTCATCAACCGTGTTTCCATGCATTTATACATCATAACCATAAATTAACAATCACAGGGCTATCTCAAAGTCACTTTCATAGTGATCATAACTCACAATAACATGAAGTCAATACTTAAAATTTTTACGTACAGACCTGTACCATCTTGTGACATAACCATTTACTTTCTCATCTTTAGCATACCCGTTGAAATACAATTTGAGCATATAAACATATTAGATCGTATCTTAATTCGGCCTGAAAGCGGCCCAAAAGTCTAACACGTAATCATCATTTATATTTATCACATATCCAACATCACAAGTATGTACACTATCAATCACAATGGATAATAAACATTTATTTCCACAATAATCATGAATTTACAATTATAGGCTTATGTACATGCCTGTTTACTCGTAGTAATTTCATTCTCCTATTCATCTTTGATTTACCCGTTGAGCCACATGGAATACTATCAGATACATGGAAAGCTTGCACATAGTGCTTCATATGTAGCCACATGTTACCTTATATCACATATCACACATTGCTCACTCTCGAGCTAATCACGGGCCTACTCACATAAGCTGACAGTTAGGATGTAGCTACATGAGCTGCTCAAACAAGCTGACAGGTACCCGCAACACATGCCGGGCCAAGCAGCCATCGGTAGGACGTACATGACTAGCGCCTGGATTCAAATAATCACATATACACATAATCTTATGAGCTCATAACCACATAGTTCCTAGTGACATGTCACATTGTATCCTAAATTATTCCTAAGGTTCAAACGAGATTTTGCTCAATATCATATATTCGTCGAACTTGTTCACAATGTCATTCTCATTGACCATAATATCGTTCATACACTCATTATAAAAATAAAACATAGAAATTCATAAATTAATAAAGCATTAAAACATGATACAATATTGCATTATTTACACATGAACTTACCTCGACATCAAAATGGCAAAAAGGGACCTAACCGTCAATTTCTTATTTTTCCCCTTTCTAGGTCCTATCCTCATTTTCTTTGATCCATAATATCATATTTAACTCACTTATTAGTCACATTATTCATTGTGACCCAAAAATCATACTATGGAAAAATAATGTTTTTGCCCCTAAACTTTATTATAATTACACTTTTACCCTTAGGCTCGTAAAATGAAATTTATTCAATTTCTTTAACATACAAGCCTAGCCAAATTATTTTTATAACTATAGTAGCCCACAATTTCCACTAAAACACACTTTTACTACATATTTTATAACTTTTATAATTTAGTCCTTTTGGATGTTTTCACCGAAAATCACTTAGTAAAAGTTGTTTCTTACACATCAAACTTTCATAATCTACCATTAAACATCAAAATGCACAAGGTTATAACATGGGTCAAACCCTAGACCTTCATCATATCTCAAATTAATGGTAGAAATATCTAGATCGTGTTACAAGGATTTCAAAAACGTGAAAATCATTAAAAAGGGTTTTGAACGGACTTACAATTGAGCTTGAAAGCTTGAAAAACCTGGCCATGGCTTCCTCTTGCAAATTTTGGCTGAGGAGGAAGATGGAAAATTTTTTGGGCTTTTGTTTTTGTTTTTAATTCATTTTAATAACTAAATGACCAATATGCCCTTAATGAAAAACTTTGGAAAAATTCCTAACCATGTCCATTTTTGTCCACCAAATTAACCAATGGTCTAATTACCATATAAGGACCTCCAATTTAAAATTTCATAACAATTGGACACCTCTAGCATGTAGAACACAACTTTTACACTTTTTATGATTTAGTCCTTTTGACTAAATTGAGTGTCCAAATGTCAAAATTTTCAAATGAAATTTTCACGAAATAATTTCGTGAAATCGTAGACCATAAAAATATAATAAAAATAAATTTTCTTACGTCGAATTTGTGGTCTCAAAACCACTGTTCCAACTAGGCCCAAAATCAGGATGTTACAGTTTGACACTCTAATCACAAACTCAGTAAACTCAATAGGCAAACTCTTAATAGTCACCAATTTTATACAAAAATAAGAATAGGTTTATCCAGGATCAATCAATGCAACTACATTGGTATTATAGAGAGAAAAAGTACTAGTGATAACATCGGGAGATGTCACTTCTTCGTGAGCACTGATGGTGTAGGCTTTAGCAGGTGCTCAAGCTTCGGATCTCACAGTTGTATCTTTTATCACACCTTTACTATTGGCTCCATTTTTGGTATTTCTTTGTGGCCTACCCTTGTTAGTAGTATTATCGGCCTTGCACTCTGAAATTTTTATTTCTTAGCTATTTTAGGGTAATCTCGGATAAAATGCTCCTGAGAACCACACTTATAACAAGCCCGGTCATTCATTCTAGACTCACCGGGATAACATCTGCCATAATGCTGACATTTAGGTCTACTAGACCTAACATTACCCGCACCTTCCATCGAAGTAGCTTGAGCTTTAGAACCAGAGTATTGCTTCCCACGATGTCTGTGTGAATACCCAGCTGAATCATTCGAACGGGAATACATTTCTTTAGTCTTCTTTGACTGAGATGGCAATGACTTACTCATAGGTATTTTCCTCAAATCTCTAGCTTCAAGATCAGCTTTCATCTTTTCTTTATTCAACTCTTTGGCCTTATAGGCTCGCTCGACAAATACCACAAATTCTTTCAGTTCTAAGGTCCCAACTAACACACGGATATCCTCATTCAATCCATCCTCAAATCTCTTACACATGATAGCCTCGGTGGAAACACACTTTCGAGCATATTTACTACGTCTGACAAATTCTCGCTCATACACTATCACTGTTATACGACCCTGTTTCAACTCAAGAAATTCCTTACATTTCTGATCAATGAATCGTTGACTAATATATTTCTTTCAGAACTCTTCTTGAAAGAATTCCCATTCTCTCTCGGTACTTGATACCAGTGTATTCCACCAATGATATGTAAAATCTCTCAAAAGTGTGATGGCACACTTTAAACACTCATCCGGTGTGCAAGACATCTCATCAAATACTCTGATGGAGTTTTTGAGCCAAAACTCATTTCTCTCAGGATCATCATCCACATTAGCCTTGAAATCCTCAGCTCCATGCTTTCAGATCTTATCAACCGAGGGCTTATTCATTCTTACAAATTCCATGCCTTTTGGAGCTACAGGAACCGGACGAGGAATAGGTGGGGGTGGATGAGGTTGGGTATTCGGATTTGTTCGAACAAACTCCGTATACCACTCATTCATAATGTAGAGAAAGGCTTCCCTACCCCCTTCTCCCTGACTAATCGTTGGGGGTCTATTATCAGAAAGTGCTGCCCCTTGAGCGGGAGCCGACGCATTACTTCAAATGTCATCAGCCTCAGCTCGATTGGGATCCATTGACTATGTGAAAACACAATTTAAAATTGTCAAGAGTCATCACACTATCTCAGTTCATTTATGGCATGTATAACTAGACTCTTACACACGCTACGTTAGTCCAAGAATCAACTAAATTGTAGCTCTGATACCACTAAATGTAGCACCCGTACCTGTATTCGACGCCAGAACAGGGTACGAGACGTTACCGAACTTATACACATGCAATCATACAAAACTGAGACGTAAGTTTCTATCCAAATTTAAAAATTTTCAAATATATTCATATCGTCCCTAAAACAAACCTACGAGGTCCAACAACATGCAGTGGAAGCAGTTCGGCACTAAACCGAGAAGTTTGGAAAATTTCACAACACTTAGAAAATTTTTCATGTTTTAAGAGCCACACGCCCGTGTGGGTAGGCTGTGTAGTCACACACGTCCGTGTCCCTAACCCGTGTAACTTTCTGTTTGTCACCCAAGAATAAATTGAAGACACACGGCCAAGTCACATGCCTGTGTGCTAGGCTGTGTGGTCGATTTAATTTTCATAATTTTTCATAAAATAGATGCAGACTTCACACGCCCAAGGCACACACCTGTGCCTGAGGCCGTGTCATCCACACGGCTGTGACACACGCTCGTGTCTCTACTCGTGTGCTCAATTTTGAGCATTCTATTTTGCAAAAATTAAGGTGCAGGGGACACATGGCCAGAACGCACGCCCATGGGGGAAGCCGTGTGTCTCACACGGCCTAGACACAGGCCCATGTGTGTACCTGTGTGGACAAAAACAAGGCTATTTACCAAGCCATTTTGTCACCCTTTTATGAACACACCTACACAAAAAAACATAACACCAATCCAAACAATTATATTCAACCAATTCAGCAAAAAAACAAGACATCCACACACCATTCACATGCTACCATTTATTACATACAAACATCACATACTAATCAACTTAAGCCATGCAAATTTTCACATCCATGAAAACATCATAATATGCATATATACTTAAACCAATATTAGCCAATACCATATGGCCATTTACAAAATGAATTATCAACCAATATAGGCCAACACATTAGGCCAATTCAATTATGACACATAACAAAATAACCAAGTCCCTATACGTGCCATAACTCAAAATGTTAAATTCTTTGGTATCCAAAATAATCAGTTGATAGTGTGATGGAGTCTCCGACGATTCTCGAATCTGAGCTAGCTTGGTGACACTATAAGAAAAGGGAAAAGAAAGGGGAGTAAGCTATATAGCTTAGTAAGTTCCCATGCAAATAATAAGCATTATAAACTCGCATTTACCATACAATTAACATGAAATAAATTAACATAAATGCCATTATAAATCTCATAGTCAAACTTACTTAATCACAACCTTACCGAGGGATTCATTACATATCGAGCTCATTAAGCATGAGTTTTATGTACATACCTGTACTAGTTTACAACATACCATATTCTTTCATAACTTTGACATTTTCGTTGCATTTCCCATTGAACCACTTTGAATACTAAAGGATACTCGGGTATCTCGCACACATAGTACCATACCAATGCCATTTCCCAGATATGGTCTTACATGGGATCTTGTATCGATGCCAGTAGCCTAGCTATGGTCTTACACGAAGTCTCATTTCGATGCCATATCCCAGATATGGTCTTGCACATAATCTCATATTGAAGCCATATCCCAGAAATCATATTATGAAAAAATTACATTTTTGCCTCTAAACTTTAACATATTACACTTTGGTCCCTAAGCTCGTAAATTGAAATAGATTCAATTTCTTTGATTCCCAAGCCTAGCCGAACCTCTTTTATGCTTATAACAGCCCACATTTTTCATTTAATTACACTTTTACCATATTTTATAACCATTTTACAAATTGGTCCTTTTGACATTTTCATCAAAAATCACCTAGCAAAAGTTATTTATCATATACCAAACATACATTTTCTAACATTAGACATTTGAATACACACATATTTAACATAGGTAAAACCTAGACCTTAATCATTTCTTAAATAATGGTAGAAATAGATAGATCGAGTGATAACGACTTAAAAATGTAAAGAGTATTAAAAATGTGGCAAAATGAACATACAATCAAGCTTGAAAGTGGCCAAACCCTAGCTATGGCTTCTTTTCTATTTTTTTTCCGAACATACAATCATGCTTTTTAATTCTTTTAATTACTAAATGATGCCCTTTTCTTAAAACACTAAAATTCTCTTACCTCATGTCTATTTTTGTCCAACTTAAAGTAAAATGGTCTAATTACCATCTAAGGACCTTCAATTTAAAATTTCATAACAATTAGACACCTCTAGCATGTAGAATTCAACTTTTTCACTTTTTACAATTTAGTCCTTTTTGCTAAATTTAATGCTCAAACGTCAAAATTTTCGAACGAAATTTTCATGAAATTATTTCGTAAAATAGTAGACTATGAAAATATAATAAAAACAAATTTTTCTACGTCAGATTTGTGGTCCCGGATTTACTGTTCTGACTAGGCCCAAAATCGTGCTGTTACATGTCTTGTCATTTACATTGCCACAACATGCAATTGTCGAACAATTGTCAAACTTTGCTAAGTATTTTTTTTGTCTATGATATTTGATGAGGATAATAATTCTTTGATAAAGTTAGAAAACTGTTTGAGTAGTTAGGTTTGTTTAGCTTAGGATGGTTGTTTGAAAATTGCTTCTTAAAAGTAGAACAACCTAAATATCAATGCAATTCAGTCTATAGTAGGATTCTTTTAATGCATCTAGAATTTCTTAATCCTAAATTCAATAATCTATTTGTAAATTATGAGGAATGTTTTAGCAATAGTTTTGTGTAACGCCCCAAATTTTAGGCCTAAAAGTATTAGGTCTTGAGCATGGGAACTGTAACACCCCTTACCCGTGTCCTACGCCGGGATAGGGTACGAGGTATTACTGGACTTAAACACAAACAATCATGCAAACCGGACCATAAAATTTCATTCATATTTTAATTCATCCAATCACAGGCACATAGTCCCTTATTTGGGTTTATGAAGCCTAAAACATACTTTAGAAAGGGTTCGGGACTAAATCGAGAACTTTGAAAAGCTCTGAGAAAAACTTAGAATTTTTGTCATGAAACAGAATTACACGCCCGCGTCTTCCAGCCGTGTAACTCTCTGTTTATGACATCAAAAAAATAAATTGAACCACACAACCAGGCCACACGCCTATGTCACCAGGTCGTGTCTCTCACACGGTTGAGGCACACGGCCGTGTCTCAACCCGTGTAGTCAATACTTAGGCTATTTTCCAAGCCATCACGTTACCCATAAACCCTTACAACCTTATATACATTAAAGCCACAAATCATGGCATCACTTTAGTGATTAAGCACTCTTCATCAAGACATAGTCATAACATTTACATGTCTTCTTGCATGCAATGCATCTACCCATGAAATACCAAGTTTAGATTCCTTAATTCACATTCATAAGACTTGTCATATTGATGACCACTTTTACCATTATACTGTGGTTACTAACTTATCCATCGAGAATTCATGTTCAACCATTATCATATTATTTTTATAACGTACAATTACTTCATGACTATGAACACCTCAATTGGTCATAGAGCATACATCTAACACACATATCATACTACAAAACATGCATGTCAAACAACATATTCAAATCATCCCATCATTTGCATTAAAACATGACATGATTAGCTGGACTTACAAACCATAATCAATATGAGCCACATCTGTAACACCCCATCCCCGATACCGTCGCCGGAGTCGGACACGAGGGGTTCTAAGACCAACTCTCATGTGTCACAGAGACTATTTTTCACATTTCCAGCCTAGCTGGCAAACTGCGTCCCTGTCACCTTAAAAATCATATCTCGAGTTCCAGCACTCGAAAACCAGTTCTGTAAATTTTCCCTGAAACTAGACTCATAATTCCATCTACAAAATTTTTTCTAGAATTTTTGGTTGATCCAATTAGTACATTTTATTAGTTAAAGTCACCCATGTTATAGGGGTCGACTACACTGACCTTCGCGCATTACGACCTGGATATCTTCTCGTACAGAGCTCAATGCTCATGCCGTTTGTTTCTAATGAAACTAGACTCAAAAGGGAATCTGTACATATAAGGAAAGACTTCTAATTCCCTTTGGATAATTTATGGTAAATTTTCAAAGTCGAGACAGGGGATCCAGAAACCATTCTGGCCCTGTCTCACGAGAACTTTAATATCTCTCAGTATACTACTCATATGGTCGTTTCGTTTCTTCCATATGAAAATAGATTCATCAAGGTTCAATTTCATAGTTTATTCACTATTTAATTCTACTTCTACTATTTTTAGTGATTTTTCCATCTCACCTCACTGCTGCTGGCAGCATCTGTTACTAAAGCAAACAATGACTATTTCATAATTCTTCCATGGCCAACTATTACATCATACATAATACAAACTATGGCCACCTTATCAAAATTAAGGTTTCTAAGGCTCGTGACTATAGGTTTTAGAATCACACTCAACCGACCACATAGGCCATTTTCGCATGGCTTAAAGTTTACAACCCACAATTCAACAAAACAAAATAGCCTATACATGCCAAACGTTCTCCTAGTTCAACTACTGACGACAATACCAAAGATTTCCAGCGGTGTGATGACTTCAACGACGGTTCGAAACACATAAACGATACGAGTCCAAGAGACCTAAAATGGGTGACAAGAAAACACCGAGTGAGTTTATAACTCGATGAAGTCATAAGCATTCGACAACCACCCATTAATAAAGTTATCACAACATGAAACAATAAGCGAAGCTAGGTACTCCATCCATATCGAAACTATACCATAATTCCTCGGACCTTTCGGTTCAATCTCATACCAAGTCATACATCCACATTTCAAATTCTATACAATAAGATATTTGAGGCATTTTCACACACCAACTCATTTTCACCACAATCATACAATTGCAATCATCACATAGATTTAAAGCTTACCAAGCTCAACCTCGAGCATGAACATATTGCCTATTCGTCATGAGCTCAAGGTACTTACCCGATCCGCTGTCCGGGATTAACTCGATAATGTCGCACACTCGGTGCCAATTGTAATGCAAGAGCATATAGTGAATCCGCACACTTAGTGCTATATACATTCAGCTCGCACACTTAGTGCTATATAATCAAACTCGCACACTTAGTCTGTACAATTTTAAACCCGCACACTTAGTGCCAATCTTGTCACCGTGTCCATTTATACCCGCACACTTAGTGCCAAGACCAATACCTTATGCATTTTGCTGCCTTTATACATTCAACAATGGCATCATTCCATACACATACATTTCCATTTACACATCAACTCATTTAAACACATTTGCATATATATATTATGATTATTTAAATCAACACCAAATATATGCTTAATGACTTACCTTATATTGGATGAAACGATTTCCAATCGGCTACTCGATTATCTTTGCTTTGCCTTTGTTTGATTTTCCCCCTTTGATGTCTTGATCTAGAATAAATACATTTAGTAGTAAATTTTTTATTCTAATGTACAACATCATGAATCAACTCAACCGAATTATCTCTATCACCGAACTAAAATTCGCACCTTAACTTCATCTCATTACCCTTAAAGTCCGAATGCACACATACACAATTTATATACAAATTTCATCCTCACAATGTATATAATTCATTCGACCATTCACCACTCACCTAACAAAACTTCATATCAAATTTCCATGACCGATCACACCTATACTTACATTCCATATAGCCGAACATTACTTGTATATGTACCCATAAATTAAATGTGAGAATTTAGCAAAGTTACCTTTGAAAGACTCACCCTAACAACATGGAAATGTCCAGCTTTGGACAGCATTGAATTTTCAAATGAGACATGCATTAAACTTAACCGAACTTGTCATAAAATTTACAATATTGGACAGCATGTAAAAGCAAATTAAGGCAGCATAATAAGATAGTCATAATTGCACACGTCAACACATATTTGAGCAGCCATACCACACCATTTACTTCACCATTTAGCCACGGTTTCCAGGAGCAAATTAATCCACACTCACCAAACAAAACTATCAAAATCTTACATGCATGTCGCATGCAACAACAATCTCAAGCATCGCAACACTTAAAACCGAACAACTTAGGAAGAAATATAAAATATTTGCAAAGAACTGACCGAAAATTCCTCCAAGATGGAAATCACCTATTTGATTTGCTCCATTGTATTTCTCTATTATTGCTTCCTCTTCTTCTTCTAGTTACAACAATTGCAAAAGAAAGAAAACATGAACACTCCTTCTTCTTCTCAAGTCATGGTAATTGTAACAAAAATGAGAATGGATGAACAACAAGGATTTTTCTTTCCTCTTCCTCAACTCACGGCAATGGGGGGACATTCACCATTCTCTTCTTTTTTTTTTATTTATTTACTACTAGCTTTCTATTTTATTGTTTCCTACATACATCACTAGCCTAACATGTTGGAAACATGTTTCCTTGCCCATCACTCTTGTCATGGCGGCCATTAGCTAATATCAAAGGGAATTTGACATGCAAGTCCACCCTTTGATTACATGCACTAATAGGCCACTTACATTTGCCCAAACACATTTCTAAGTTTTCTCACATAAGTCCTAATCACAAAAATTCATCTACAATTAAGAAAAATCCAAACATGAAACTTTCACACATTCATATTCACATATTCTAGACAATAAATATTACGTTCCAACATTTCGGTGACTCGGTTTAGCGGTCCCGAAACCACTTCCCGACTAGGGTCAATTTTGGGCTGTCACAACATCTCATGGCCATATACAATAGCTCAATATAGAACAATACATTTAGCCAAATCATAATAACACATGTCATAGAACTAGGTCTCTATACATTCCACTTACTTGAAATTTCTAACATATGTATCAATACTCTAAAGGTATTGGCTTGATAGTGTGATGCTGCCTCCAACGATCTCCAACCCCAAGCCGACTTGAGAACATTAAGGAAATGAAAAGGAGGGAGTAAGCTTTACGCTTAGTAAGCTCTCATGAAAAATAATAAGCAATGTATTGACATGCCATTTTCAAATTCTTTCTATTTATTCAAAGTCCAGTCGAGCTATTTTCTCGAGTCACAGTGATTAAATTATTTATATCTAGAGCTACAGAACTCCAAATTAAGATCCGTTAATTTTCCATGAAACTAGACTCACATATCTTCTTAAATAAAATTTTTGGAATTTTTGGTCTAGCCAATAAGTACAATCTATTCTTCAAAATTACCCCATATTCTACTATTTGATAGCTTCGACCTTTCTTTACTAAAAATTAATTATCTCATAATACGAGATTTGGATAATGTTCTTGTTTATTTCTCTTTAAAATAGACTCATTAAGGATTTAGTAATATGAATTCTAAACTATAATTTTTTTTAAATTTCTACTGATTTTCCAAAGTTCAGATAGGGGAGCCCGAAATCACTCTTACTCTTTCTCACAAAAGTTAAAATATCTCATAATATAAAATTCATTTCCTTACACGTTTCCTCTACGTGAAACTAGACTCAATAAGCTTTAAATTCATATTTTATTCAACCTCTATTTCAACTTCCACAATTTTTTATGGATTTTCAAAGTTGATCTACTGCTGCTATCCAAAACTGTATTAGTGCAACAAAATGACAATCATTATAAGATTGCCATAAAAATTATTCGCATATGAATCACTAATTCATTTACATTCTTACCACAAATCCATTTCATTTCACATGTCAAACACATGTTCGTGGGTTTTGAGTACGTACCTGTG
Organism: Gossypium arboreum; assembly: GCF_025698485.1. Lineage (NCBI taxonomy): Eukaryota > Viridiplantae > Streptophyta > Magnoliopsida > Malvales > Malvaceae > Gossypium > Gossypium arboreum. The sequence goes on along the minus strand of NC_069082.1, from coordinate 91,134,521 downwards.
CTATCTCTTAGCCCAACCACTCGTTCGAACACGACAATCATATATATATAATAAGAACTTTTAATTAATTTCTCGTATTAATCCCATTGAATTTCTCAGAATCTCGATGGATGTCCCATTTACCGTCAACCCGTATAAGTGATCATTTCAAGTATGCACTCCCGCGAACCTTGCATCCTACGGTAGAATTACCAGTCCAGGCTAAATCCCCCGTAGTATAAACTCATAAAATAAATGTCGAGAGTACCAGTCCAGGCTAAATCCCCTGCAACGAAAAAATACTCCAATGAGCTCGGATCTGAATTACTAGTCCAAGCTAAATTTAGATCCTAAATCGGATTACCCATCCAGGCTAAATCTATATTGCACACATATTCTTCAGGAGGCTAGATCACTTTAGGAACACCCGTCCGAGCTAGATCCTTTTTACCGTCAATTCATTTCTAGAAATCCATTGATTATCCTTTTCATTCAACCGGGATTTTCTTCCTCTTTTTATCATTTACATCATTGTTTCATTAATTTCTTATACAATGGGCATTCAATTCATACTCACATCAAAAACATACAATTCAAGCATTTAAGAATATAATTCATCATGTCAATAAAACATTAAAACATGATGCATCATTGCATTAACCAAGTTATCATTTATCATAAAATTATCAAGTAAGCATTCAAAAAGCATTATGTTCACAATATATTCACTATCATAAAGCAAGTCATCATTACATGAACTATCAAACATTTCATGCATTACTAGTCAAGTACCATTATTATCACAAGTTTCATGTACCATTCCTTCATAGCATTTTCTCACATTATAAATTCATTCCATCACCTTTTCAATATACTTAATCATACAATTTATGCCTTATTAACAAAGAATTTAATCCTTAAATAACATTGCACTATTATTAACACACGAACTTACCTCGAATACAAAAATGACAAATTTACCATTTTAGTCCATAACCTTGTATTTTCCCAATTTAAGCCCGAATCTCGATTTCCTTGATCTATCATTTCAAATATATAGCCTATTTAGGACTCAAATTATTCAAATTGACCCAAAAATCATATTTTGGAAAATTTACAATTTTGCCCCTAACTTTCACATATTTGCAATTTAGTCCCTAGGCTAGTAAAATGAAATGTGTTCAATTTCTTGATTACCCAAGCCTAGTAGACCCCTATTCAAGCTTATGGCAGCCCACATTTCTCATTAAAACAAATTTTTATTTACCTATTTTACACCTTTTTCAATTAGTCCTTTTTAGGCTTTTTCATGAAAAATCACTTAGTAAAAGGTGTTAAACACACTACAATCTTTCTTATTCTACCATTAAACATCAAAATACTAGCATTCCATGTATGAGTAAATTTTTTAAACATAAACCTTAGCTCAAAATAATGGTAGAAATGAATAGGTCATGTTACCGGGACTTCAAAAATGCATAGAAGTTAAAAACGAGGCTCGGGATCACTTACTATTGAGCTTGGAAGCTTGAAAACCCTAGCCATGGCTTCCCTCTTGATTCACACGGCCATGGGAGGAAGATGGAAACTAATTTGGCTTTTATTTTGACTTTTAGTTCATTTTACCCCTAAATGACCAAAATGCCCTTTTTACTAATCTTTCAAATTTTACCCATCCAAGGCAATTTTTGTCCAAATTTTTAGAACTTGGTCAAATTACTCTTTAAAGAACCCTATTTAATAATCTAATTCAATTTCATACAAATTGCTTCTAGAACACAAGTTTTACAAATTATTCGATTTAGTCCTTAAAGTCTAATTAAGCACTTTTCACATAAAATTTCCTCATAAAAATTTCACACAAACATAGAGACATATCTTAGACCTTATAATAATCATAAAATAATTATTACCATCTCGAATCTGTGGTTTCGAAACCACTGTTCCTACTAGGACCTAATTCGAGATGTTACAGGAACAGTTAGGAGGCTGCACATAAATGTCTAGTTGTGCAAGAAAGTGACAGAAATATCTATCTGCTTTAGTGGTTAAGTATCTTGGGTGTGTTTGAGCGGTCTTGGATTCAAGCCTTGGCTTGTACAAAGGTTTTGTTTTAAATGGATAAACCTCTGTGTCTAGTCAGTTGGCTTTTAAATAAATATGGGTAAAACATGTCAGAAAGGGCCTGTTGGTCTAGGGGATGAGTGGCGTGTTACTGTTGCCTGAGGTCTAAAGTTCGAGTCCTGCTATGTGCAAGGAGAGTGTTTTATTTTGCTGCTAAGGCCGTGTGGGAGTTTTGGTAAACCTAAACTACTGAAGTGTTGTAGTGGGATTTGAATTAAGTGGTTGAGGGATGAGTGGACGGTATGGAAGGATTTGGGGAGGAAAATATGGGATTTTGAGAGGAATGAGAGTGTTGGTGCTGAATTTGAACTCATTGCTCTTAGAATTCGGCTTTGAATTAGTATTTTTTCCCTCCATTTCAGTTTCTATCATTTCTTTTTTGGTTCTTTTCACTTGTTGGTTTTGAGGCTGAATATTGCTATAGACCTTTCGGGTATCTTCTTATTTTTTTGTGTTTGTTTGTTTATTCCGGGTTTGTACTTCCCTCAAGTTCATGTGTTGATCAATTGGCTCTCCTCTAGCAGTCGTTCTCTTTGGTTTCTTTGCTTTGGTCGAATATTGCTCCTTCCACCTCTCTCTCAATTGATTTCTCTTTGACCAATTGTTTCTTCCTCCCTTCTTCTCTCAATCATTTTTATTCTTTAGCCAAATACTTCTTCTTCACCTACCTTCACTGTGCCAATTTTTCTTCATTGCTCTCTGTTGATTTCTTCTATTTCCTGACCTACTTCTTATTACCGCAACTTGACACCTCTGTTTGGTTCTTGCATTGTGGTATGTTTCATAATTATGGTGTATTGTGGTTATAGATTTCTGGTAATCAATTGACTATTTCTTTGATGAAGGTTAAGGGTGGGAGTGTTTCGCTTAGCAGTGGAGTGGTGTGGTTCTGCTGTACTCGTTTGGTAGGTAAGGTGGCTATGGTTTGGTGAAAGTTGGGGAAAGCTTTTCTTTTCTCTTGGTTATGGAATGTAAATTGTTGTTTCTTTTGTGACAGATTAAAGGAGTGGTGATCTATCTTGTTTGAATTGTAGTAGGAAGTTGCTCAGTTTTGAAGGTAAGTATCAAATGGATTTAATGATTATTGTTAGTACTTTGGTTTGGATGAACTACAAATTAGGATTGATTGGGGGGTTTGTTTGTCAATCATAGTTGCTAGTTATTTCGGGAGCGCTTTTATGTCACAAACGAATTAGGTGTGTGAAAACACTGCCCTTAATCATTAATCGGCGAAAAGTCGAAAAGTGTGAATAGTCAGCACCGCACGGACGTGCAGCTACCCGTGTGGTAGCCCATGTGACTAAAAATGGGCAAATGATTGATGAGGCCATCATGAACGATTTCATCGTCTGAGACCGTATTGGGCCAATTTAGGCCGTGTGGGCCCCACATGGGTGAACCACACGAACTTGTGGAAATAATCAGGCCAGGCTGTGTAATCCACACTGCCAAGGCCATTTTGGGGCTATGTAGGCCACACAGGCATGTGGGCCCACATGGGCCGTAAAATGGGTCGTAGTCCCATTTTCACTGTTTGACTGTTAAGGTTGCATGGGTTGCCTGAGACGACTATGGACCTACTGTTGGGTCGGTAAGTGTACCTAGACCCCCTATTTAATAAAATGACTGTTTTGTTCCTACATGATAAAGTGCATATTTTGCCCCTATGTGATGTATGACTGTATTTAGCATGCTATTTTAATTGTATTGAGTACATGCATAATATTATGACAAGACATGACATGATGCATGATGTGTTGCATGGGGATGGGCTTTAATATGATTGGAGGAAGTGTACTGTACTGGCAGCTCTGCTGCAAATCCTGTTTAGTGCCCCAACCGGTATTATTTGGAGTGTAGGGATGGGTGGTTTGATTATATACCCACATAGAGTGTAGGGTTGGACGGAGATGGAGTGTAGAGGCTGGTTGGGTAGGATTTCTTTATTACATATTTGTACTGTTACTATCACTTTGATGGGCTCAGGTCTAAACTAATACTGATACTGTAATGGGCTAAGGCCCTAGCTAAAACTAAACCATTATTGAAATGGGCTTAGGCTCAGACTGTATTTACTCACTGTATGGTTGTTTGATTTGGGATTACACACTAAGTTTTCGTAAACTCACCCATTTGTTTATCTGCGCAGGTAATCCCCAAACTACGGTGGATTGGTGCAGCGGGGGACTCAGAGGTGGCCACACAACTATTATTATATTCGCATATGATTTTAATTATAAGTAATATTAGTTGGGGGTATTTTTATTGTAATAAGGCCTCATTGGATTTTATTTTTAATTTGGGATTTTTATTGGTTTTTGATTTAATACTGCTAGTAGTAGGAAAAGACTAGGGTTTTCAAAAAGATAAATGTTTTTCAAAGATACCATGGACACTCACCCGATTTTAAGAGCTTCTGTAAGAAATAACGTTTTAAAACAAAAATATATTAATAACGTTTTAATGTGAATAACTTTTTGACAATAACTCACATTTGGAAAATGAACGACACGTCTTAAAATCAACTTTAAGATCACACATGATTAAATAGAAAAGGGGCTTTCAATGACATCACATTTACGAAAAACACTTCAATATGACATCGCTAGATTCAGCCATAACGTCCAGGACGGGTTTGGGGTGTTACATTTTGCACCCCAATGTTTAAATTTTTTGAGTAGGTTTGTAATGCTTTGTTTGTTCCATTGTATTATTGATCAGAAAAATGAGTTCAAATAAAAGTGTTTAAAAAAATGTTAATAACAATAATTTAGGGACACTCTTTTGAAGTGTTAGGCTAAGTAGCTAAAGAGGTCGTTGTTTTCTCCATCCATCTGTTTAGTTAAAAGCCTTCACTTTTTGAGTGAATTCCATTCAAATTATGGCATGATGTAATACCTGGCAGTCTAGTGTTTGCTCCATTGAGGTTGTCAAGTAAAGAAATCATGTGACAAGATGAATTCCCTATAGAAAGTAATGATTATAACTAAAATTTTGGATACATAAGAATAATGAAATTGAATTTAGAGGAAAGATATTTTAAATATATTAGGAGAGGTCTGCTGTAGCTATAATTGCATAAATATTTAGGAACTTTTATTTTTAGGAAACATTTTCTGCACTTCATTTGCTGAACAAGTCTATAGAACTTGAACCATTCTTTTTTTATTTAGAAGACAATTGAGAATAGAGGTGAAAAAATATATTTCAAAAAGTCCAGTGATATATTTGGTAAATGTAATGTTTTGGCAAACTTATGCATACCTATATTCATGCATATTCATACATATTTTCTTGAGGACAAGCAATAATTTAGGTTTGGGGGTGGGATAACTCTTGAAAAGAGGTATATTTCAGACTTTTAAACTGAAGTATTTGCTTTTAATTAAGAAAATATGTTTTCATTTTAGACTTATTATTAGACATTGCATATTAAAGCTTGGATTGTGTAATTGTAAATTTATATTACTTTTAATTGCCGGGAAAGAGGTTTGATAGTTTTTGATCGTAGATGCAGGTAGGATGAAAGAAAAGAGAAGCAAGAAAAGAGAAAAAGGAAAATAGAAAGAAGGATGTGAAACATTGCAATGGTAAATGGTGGGACAAATTGCCAATAGAAATGCCATGGCAATTCAAGGAAGATGACGAAGGACTCAATCCATGTCACCCTTACCCAACTATACGTGTACCAGATAAATCACCCTAAAAAGAAGAGTAAAAACTATGTGCTAAGAGGGATGGATCTACCCTATAAAAGGAGGAGAGAGAAGAGAAGAAAAACACACACGGATTGTGAGGAGAAAAATAAAAAAAGGGAGTAGTTACTCTCTCTGCAACAGAATCTGGTGGAGTAATTCTGAAGAGAAGAAGAAGGGGTAGCTAAAGAATGGAGACTATAGACAAGAAGGAGGGGAAGAGAAATCTGCCTTGGGTTTTGCGTAGAATCTAGATAAGAAGTTAGAGTGCAATAAGAACTTCCTATAGTTCTGCCTTTATTCTATTTTCTTAGTGTTGAATTCTATGATTTGTGAAACTTGAAATATGTTGAAGAATGATTTTGTTTTAGATTTCATTGCGCAACCCATGAGCTAATTATTTTCGGGTTGGAATTATTTGGGTGAAAATTGAATTAACTGTAATACCCATGATATGCTTGTGATTAAATTTACTGTTTCATATTATTCTTGTTATTTGGAATGCATGCAAGCTCTAGACATAGTTGATTGCATGTTATGAATTTATATGGATTTGAATACGAAAGGATTAAATACATTAGATCATTAATCTATTGATACAAGTGAATACTTGAAAGAATATTTTTAGCAATCTAGACCTAGAAGATGCGATTCGTATAGGTATAGAACGATAGTTGGATTATCATTTGTGAGTCTTGTAGACATACATAAACTTCGAATAATAATCAAAGTTTAACTCTCGAAAAATGTAGACTGTAGTAGTAAATATCTGAGCATTAGTTTAGTCATAATTTTGCCATGGCATTATTATGTTATGAAAATATTTCCTGAGTAATTCCAACCTTTATCATTCAATAGCAGAAACACTCTCTACTTGATCTTTGTGAATTGCCACGACATTTGAATTGTTTGATCATTTTCTTAGTTATATTAGTTCATTCATAAATTCTTTCACCAACTTATACTGTTTCTTTTGTACAATTTCATTATTTAAATGTTCAAAAATACTTACCAATTCGAATCAGCTTCCGATCCCTTTGGAGACAATACTCACTCATCATTATATTACTTAAATCGACGTCTACACTTGCACATTTACATTATTTACATGCAACAGTGAGGCCATGAGGGCTATACCAGCGTATGGGCCAAGAACTCTAAATTTTTCCCTAGGATCGTACACATCGTTCTGATCGATCGTAGGCCTTCCGTGGGGTCAATATGTAATCAAATAGATTGTAAAATATGAAATCTGATCATCTATTAGTATAAATTATGATATCTGTTCGTATATTTGAGATGTTTTATGAAATAAACCTTGTAATAGGCTATGAGTAACCTGAAAAAAATGCTATGTATACTTTGTATTTGTTATGTCATGCATATATAACTGTAACATGTCTGATTTTTGATTTGGTTTGTATTCGTGTCTGGGATAGGTTATGCTATGTGGAGGAAGTATTTCTGTGAATGGCAATAACTTGCCTAATACACTGGTAGCTCTACTGCAAATATTTTGTAAAGTGTCATACCGACATGATATGGTGTGTAAGGTTGGATGGGTGTTTATACCTCCTATGATGTATTGGGATGGTCGGAGATGGTGTGTAGCAGATAGGGTAAGAATATATTTTTGTATTTGTAATGCTATGATATGAATTTGTTTTTGCTAAATCTGTTTGTTATATATTAACTAAATAAGTTATTTATTACACATAGAGTTTTGAAAACTCATTTTCTATTTGACTGATAATTTTAAGTAATCTTCAGACTTAGGCGGGTCAGTGCCACGGGAGCTCGGTTACAATAATTTTCTTTATCTGAATTCATTTAAATTTAGTTTAAGTGTTCTGTAATATTTGGACTATTTTTTTTTTTTGGATTTTATTTTCAAGTTTTGCATGATCCTGTTTAAAATGTTTTATCAAAAATGCCTATTTCTTACGAAACAACTGATTTCAAGAAAATAAACTTTGTTATTCCAAAACATAACGTTTTGAGAAATTCTGCTAGAAAGTGTTCGTTTTTAGAAGATGTAAGCAAACATCCTTTCCAACTAAAAAGTAAAGTTAGATATGTTTTCCATTAAATCAAATTTTTCTTTAAGTAATGAAATTTTACGACACTTTTTGAAATTTATGAAAACTGAAATTAGAACCATTTTACGTAACATCTTCAAATTTGGCCATAATGTCTAGGCCGGGTTTGGTGTGTTACATTGGCATTGCTTAATGATGTTAATCTTAATTAATAATTAGATTAGACATGTATCTATATACCGTATCATAGTGGATGGAAAGAGGAAGTTCATTTTCTTCATCCTCTCTATCACCGTGTTTCTTCCTTTTTGAGCTAAGAAAGTCTGTTGACCTTTTTGCTATTGCATGGTAAGCTAAATCGAACCTATTGTGCAAGAATTTTATGTTTTTCAGATTGTTGTGTTTCAATCTAGTTAATGGTGGTGTTTGTTTCTAAATTTGTTAAGAATTTTATGCGATTACCATTGTTGAATTCTTGAAATTGTAGTGTTAATGACTATATTAGAAGTGAAGCTATGAAAAAGGATCACTTGATAAAGTGAAAATTTGTTGGTTCTGAATATCAAGGCTTAAGTATAAACATTTCAAAACCAGTTTTAGATTTCTATAAACTTTGTTATAAAAAGGTTCAATGGTATAATGTGTTAGGCTTAAGGGAATTTTGAGTAATAGAATTGAATTGATTTATACGCATTATAAGCTAACAAATTATGTTGGTTCATATAAAATTAAATTAGAATTATGTTATAGATCAAGACTTGAATATGCCAAGAGAAGATCGCGGGAAGAGAAAAGTTGTTGAGTAGACTTTATTGTGGTGTGTTACCATTCCGCCAGGTAAGTTCATTGTCACACTCGGTTTTCATTAAGGACTCGAATTTAAAGGAAGTTTTGGAGTTAGTTGAATAAATATGGAAGTTGGTGAGCTCTACTAGAATATCCAGAAATTTTAATACTACCTGGGCAATTAATTGGGTTTCAATTCTAGTTTGGTTAAGATGGAATCGATTGATTCATAGTTGAAGACATAATGATTATCGATGAATGACTAATAGAGATTCAGAGACCATGTAGCAGAGTTATATATATAGATAAGAAGAGATATTCCAATTAAAGATATTTTTCTCCATTCTACATGCAAAATCCTTCCCACCTACATTTTCTTATTCAATTGTTCTAAAGAAGAAGAAAATTCAGGACAGCTTTGCATGGAGCATTAGTCGTGAGACTCGAAGTTTGGAAGTAGAGAAACTAAGAAACTGGTAAGCTTTCTTATCTTTCTATACTTGTGGATTGTAAGAAGAATAAAAGTAAGGATTCTTAATGATTTTCTGTAAAATGAGTTCTGGATTTTTATGGTTTGAAAACCTTTGGTTTAACAAATAAACGGCTGTCATGCTTAGCTGTCAGGATGAAGGAGGATTTAGCGTTTGGACAAGCTAAGCTAATGAGGATAAAGGAGTTCAGGTGAGTTTTTGTACTATACTTTTGGATGAATTATGGATGACTGTTGTGTTGTGATCTAAGTTTATGTCTGCAATGAACTCTATTTAAGATTTTGGTGGTTCATGAGTACGGTGAATAAGCATGGCATATGTGTTTAAGGCTGCATAAATTCAAGAAAGTATGCAAGTACGTTATGTATGATAGGACAGTGTATTGTTGTATCTAATGTGGCATACTCCTTAGTGCAATAGTCTTTGGAATGTTATGTATGAAATGCATGTCTATATTATTATGCCAAGTACGGAGGGAATTTACCTTGACTGGGTAGATGAAAATAGGAAAAATTGGCGGAATGGAGGAATGGAGGAATAGGAGAGCTGATAAGAGGATACAAGGGAGTTTGGACGACATCGTGGAATGGTATTGTTGATTGTAAATGTGTAATGAAAATGTGTAAGTGTACACGTCGATTCAAGTAATATAATGATGAGTGGGTATCGTTTCCACAGGGATCAAAAATTGATTAGAATTGGTAAGTATTACTATAGATTTAACTAATGAATCTGTGCAAAAAAAAAAAAACAAAGTATAAATTGGTGAAGGAAATTAATGAACGAACTAATAATATCGATTATAATTGATAATTGACAAAACAATCTGAATGTTGTGAAAATTCACAAAGAACAAGTAGAGAGTATTTCTACTGTGAATGAATAAGATTGGAATTACTCAGGGAAAGATTTTTACAACATAATAATGCCATGGAAAAATTTTGACTAAACTACTGCCTAGAGAATTACTATTGCAGTCTACTTCTTTCGAGAGTTAAAATTTAGTTATTACTTGGAGTTTGTGTATGTCTACAAGACTCACAAATGATAACCACACTAACATTCTTCACCTGTACAAATCACACTTTCTATGTCTAGAGTGTTGCGAATTCTTTCGAGTACTTGGCTGCATCAATTGATTAATAATCTAATGTATTTAGACCTTTTAAATTCAAATCCATCTAAGAATATAACAAGCAATAAACTATGTCTAGAGGTTGCATGCATGCATTCTAAATAAACAAGAATTGAATGAAATAGTGACTTTAATCAAAATCATATCATGGGCATTACAGATAATTCAATATTCACCAAAATAACTCCAACCCAAAGGAAATTAGCTCATGGGTTGTGCAATGAAATCCAAAATTAAATCATTCATCACCATTCTTCAAGTTTACGAATCACATAAATTAAAACCAAGAAAAATAAAACAAAGGCAAAACTGCCGGACGTTCTCGGTACATTCCAACTTCTTCACAAGATTTTACGCAAAACCCAAGGCAGGTTTCTCTTCCCCTCTTCGCGTTTGTGATCTCCTCTTTTTAGCTGCTACCTTATCTTTCTCTTCTAAATTTTCCACACAGTTTTCCCACATGATTCTATTATAGAGAGAGAAATTACTATTTTTTTTCTTTTCTTTTTACAATCTGTGTCCTTTGTCTCTTCTCTCTCCTCCTTTTATAGGGTAGATCCATCCCTCTCAGCATACATATTTTGCTCTTCTTTTTCAGGGTGATTTATCTGGTACACGTACAATTGGCTGAGAGTGACGTGGATTGAGTGGTGCGTCATATTCCTAGAATTTCCATGGCAATTTTGTTGGAAATCTATCCCACTATTTTCCATGGAAATGTTTCACTTCCTTCGTTCTCTTTTTCTTTTCCTCTTTCCTTTTTCTTGCCTCTTTCATCCTACCTGCACTTACTACCAATGACTACCAAATCTCTTTTCTAGGAATTAAAAGTAACATAAATTTACAGTTAAAACACAATCCAAGATTTAGTATGTAATGCTCTAATAATAAGTCTAAAATGCAAACATATTTTATTAATTACAAGCAATAATTCAGTTTAGAGGCCTGAAATATAACTCTTTTCAAGAGTTATTAGGTATCTATTGGCTCGCTAGAGCGACACCATGACAAAGGTCTATCGACTCTATGGAATGATACCGCGATGGCGATTATTGACAGACCCTTCAGGGCGACACGTGTAAATGACATATAGGTCATTCAGGGTGATACTGTGTAAACAATATATAAGTCCTTTGAGACAGTACCGTGTAATCGATATATAGGTCCTTCGAGGTGACACGGTGTAAATGGTATATAGGTCTTTTGGGGTGACTCCTCAAAAAGGGTTATTTGATTCTTCAGAATCAAAAGACCATAATTAAGCCATCGTGTGGTCTAGTGGCGAGTAGGTACAATTCATGGTAACAATAGAGTCAACCGAGATGGCGAATAAGAAGACTATTGGGGCATAAAAAGGGAGGTTCTTGTTAACTCACGTAGCGAGTAAGTTCATAGAATAATTAGGGTGCGTTGAAAGTGCGAATAAGTATACTAAATAGAAGGGCCCGCCAAATGGAAAAAGTAGTGGGATTTGTTAAAAGCACCTTAGATGCGACATATGAGAAATAAATGGATGTTTCCTTCAAAGATACTTGAGCACAAGTATTCGCCATAGATATTGTAGAATCGTTTGCTAAGGGTACGTAACAATTCATCGAATCCTTGAAATTTCAAGTGTAATTGACAAAGGGGTCCCTAGAAAAGTGGGGAATCCACCAAGGATCATTTTAAGGTAAGGATTTCCAAAAATGGTCTAATCGAAAAAGTTTGCTAAAGACTTATAGAGATAAAGCGATGTCCAGTTAAGACTATGTAGCGTGGGAAAGTCCACAAGAACTATCAAATGTAGAAGTCCGCTAAGCACACTACTTAGGGTGGAAAGCCCGTCAAAAAATAGAGAAAGAAACAAAAGTCTATCAAGGTTATATAGCACAAGGAAGACCATGTGGGACTACCAAAGGTGGAAACCACCAAGGGATAACTGAGTAGGAGATAGTCCATTGGGAACTATCTATAAATTGGAGCATCTTAAAGGGTTGGACTAAGGTAAATAAATACAGTGGGGTTACATTGCGGGTACGAGTCCGCCATGAAAAAAAAGGGTGTTTAATTAGTCAGCCAAGAATCATATTCAAGTTCATCAATAAGGATATTAGAAGGAGACCCTATTAAAAAAAGATCCATGTTGGCAAAAATGGGTATCAATTATGAGTCATATCATGAAGGGTATAAAGGAAGCTTGGAATGATGATAAATAGGGTCAATACCCATAAGAAAATATTATTAGATAAAACATAGTCATGGCCAGGCCCATGATTGTCCACTGATAATTAACTCAGAGAAAACAAGGCATTAGCTACACCAGCGAAATTTATGAATTTTCCTACAAAATTTAGGGAGTTTTAACTTTGTGCATAAAATCTCATTTTCCCAAAATTTAAAAAGTCTTCTATGAATTCCAATGCATAGGATCTTTGTAACACTCCATACACGGTCTGGTCGCTAAAGTTGAGCTATAGACCGTTACATTAGCCATCTAAATGACTTTCTATTAACACCCAACCTAACCTCCAACACACTATGTAACAGCCTGATTTTGGGGCCAGTCGAAACAGTGGTTTCGAGACCACAACTCTGACGTAGAAATATCCATTTTTATTATATTTTTATGGTCTACAATTTTATGGAACTAATCTGTGAAAATCTCGTTAAAACAATTTAACGTTTGGGCACTCAATTTAGTCAAAAGGACTAAATTGTAAAAGGTGCAAATGTTGAGTTCTACTTGTTAAAGGTGTCCAATTACTATGAGATTTTAAATTAGAGGTTCTTAATTGATAATTAAGCCATTTGTTAAGTTAATGGACAAAAATGGAGATGGTGAGATAAAATTTTAAAGTTTGCAAAAAGGATATTTTGGTCTTTTGGTAAATAAAAGAATAAAAAAGGAAAATAAAGCAAAAATTGTGTCCATCTTCTTCCACCTTGGCCGAATTTTACAAGGAGACCATAGCTAGGGTTTTTTCAACTTTCAAGCTTGACTGTATGTGACAGCCTGAAAATGACCCTAGTCGGAATGTGGTTTCGGGACCACAAAACCGAGGCATAAAAATAATTTAAAATTTATTTTGATGCCTATAATATGTGTTAACTCATGTGTGACATTTTTGATGTTTTGATTTAGAGTTATAAATGTGAATTTCACTAGAAAGGACCTAGTAGTAAACTTTAGAAGTATGATGGGGAAATGTGTGATGACTAGTGGATCATGCATGCAAAATGAGGGTTTGCATGTCAAATTTCCCATATATCATAAGTAGTGGCCGCCATGATGGGCTTATATGCACATAATATGTATTAATTATTAGTTAGTAGCTTATATTTTATAACATAAGTAAATAAAATAAGGAAAGAGAAAAGAAACAAAGGAGTCTTTCTCATGTTTTCTTCTTGGCCGATTCTAAGAGAGGAAGAGGAGGAGCCATTCGGCCATGGTAGGCCTTCATTAAGGTAAGAAACTCAAGCTAGTCCTTTAAAATCTTAGCATGGTTTTAAGCTAGATTCTAAGTCCTTACTTAACCATGCCGAAATCTTTGAAATGGATGGTGATATGAACATTCGGCCATGGTAGAGGTTAAAGAAAAATGGTGGTAATGTTATATATTTTGATAAGTATGTTAAATGGTTTGAGATTTGAACTAGTCATCAAATCCTCTAGGTAGCCCATGCTAAGAATTTTGAATTTTGGGATGACTAGAACTTTCTACCATGGTAGCTATTGAGGATTTAGGTTTGTGTTTCATGTTAAATTGGATGAATCTTGGTGTAAGGGTGTTTGAACTAAACTAATGATCAAATAGGTGCATAGATACAAAATGGAAAGAATCGGCCTAAGTGTTTTAGTCATTGACATATATATATATATATATGTTGCCGAATGTGTGCTTAAGGAATTGGTTAAGTACATTGTTGTTAAATGCTTGTTGCTAAGGAATTTTGAATGGGTTATAAATTGAGTTTAATCTTCGAGGACCATTGGTTTGGACACCTAGTGCCGAATGTGTTCAGACGCAACTTACCAAGTGCATAAATATGATAATGCTATTGTGACAGCCCAAAATTGACCCTAGTCGGGAAGTGGTTTCGGGACCGCTAAACCGAGTCACCGAAATGTTGGAACGTAATATTTATTGTCTAGAATATGTGAATATGAATGTGTGAAAATTTCATGTTTGGATTTTGCTTAATTGTAGATGAATTTTTGTGATTAGGACTTATGTGAGAAAACTTAGAAATGTGCTAGGCAAATGTAAGTGGCCTATTAGTGCATGTAATCAAAGGGTGGACTTGCATGTCAAATTCCCTTTGATATTAGCTAATGGCCGCCATGACAAGAGTGATGGGCAAGGGAAACATGTTTCCAACATGTTAGGCTAGTGATGTATGTAGGAAACAATAAAATAGAAAGCTAGTAGTAAAGAAATAAAAAAAGAAGAAGAAAATGGTGAATGTCCCCCCATTGCCGTGAGTTGAGGAAGAAAAAAGAAAAAATCCTTGTTGTTCATCCATTCTCATTTTTGTTACAATTACCATGACTTGAGAAGAAGAAGGAGTGTTCATGTTTTCTTTCTTTTGCAATTGTTATAACTAGAAGAAGAAGAGGAAGCAATAATAGAGAAATACAATGGAGCAAATCAAATAGGTGATTTCCATCTTGGAGGAATTTTCATTCAGTTCTTTGCAAATATTTTATATTTCTTCCTAAGCTGTTCGGTTTTAAGTGTTGCGATGCTTGAGATTGTTGTTGCATGCGACATGCATGTAAGATTTTGATAGTTTTGTTTGGTGAGTGTGGATTAATTTGCTCACGGAAACCGTGGCTAAATGGTGAAGTAAATGGTGTTGTATGGCTGCTCAAATATGTGTTGACGTGTGCAATTGTGACTATCTTATTATGCTGCCTTAATTTGCTTTTACATGCTGTCCAATATTGTAAATTTTATGACAAATTCGGTTAAGTTTAATGCATGTCTCATTTGAAAATTCAATGCTGTCCAAAGCTGGACATTTCCATGTTGTTCGGTGAGTCTTTCAAAGGTAACTTTGCTAAATTCTCACATTTAATTTATGGGTACATATACAAGTAATGTTCGGCTATATGGAATGTAAGTATAGGTGTGATCGGTCACGGAAATTTGATATGAAGTTTTGTTAGGTGAGTGGTGAATGGCGAATGAATTATATACATTGTGAGGATGAAATTTGTATATAAATTGTGTATGTGTGCATTCGGACTTTAAGGGTAATGAGATGAAGTTAAGGTGCGAATTTTAGTTCGGGTGATAGAGATAATTCGGTTGAGTTGATTCATGATGTTGTACATTAGAATAAAAAATTTACTACTAAATGTATTTATTCTAGATCAAGACATCAAAGGGGAAAATCAAAGGCGAGCAAAGCAAAGATAATCGAGTAGCCGATCGGAAATCGTTTCATCCAATATAAGGTAAGTCATTAAGCATATATTTGGTATTGATTTAAATGATCATAATATATATGCAATTGTGTTTAATGAGTTGATGTGTAAATGGAAATGTATGTGTATGGAATGATGCCATTGTTGAATGTATAAAGGTAGTAAAATGCTTAAAGTATTGGTCTCGGCACTAAGTGTGCGGGTATAAATGGATACGGTGACGAGATTAGCACTAAGTGTGCATGCTGGAAATATATGGCACTAAGTGTGCATGCTGGAAATATATGGCACTAAGTGTGCGAGCTCGAAGGGTATGGCACTATGTGCGGGCTTAAATCGCATGGCACTAAGTGTGCGAAATCGAGTATTAAGCACTGTGTGTGCGTACTATATATATATATATATATATATCTCCGATCGGACAATTATATGGAGGTGTGTCTCCATCGAGTTGAGTATGGGCAGCGGATCGGGTAAGTACCTTGAGCTCATGACGAATAGGCAATATGTTCATGCTCGGGGTTGAGCTTGGTAAGCTTTAAATCTATGTGATGATTGAAATTCTATGGTTGTGGTGGAAATGAGTTAGTGTGTGAAAATGCCTTAAATATCTTGTTGTGTGGAATATGAAATGTGGATGTATGACTTGGTATGAGATTGAACCGAAAGGTCCGAGGAATTATGGTATAGTTTTGATATGGATGAGTACCTAGCCTCGTTTATTGTTTCATGTTGTGGTAACTTTATTAATGGATGGTTGTTGAATGCTTATGACTTACTGAGTTATAAACTCACTCGGTGTTTTCTTGTCACCCATTTTAGGTCTCTTGGACTCGTATTGTTTGCGTGCTTGGAACCGTCGTTGAAGTCATCACACCGGCTGGAAATCTTTTGGTATTGTCTTCGTAGTTGAACTAGGAGAACATTTGGCATGTATAGGCTATTATGTTTTGTTGAATTGTGGGTTGTAAACTTTAAGCCATGTGAAAAATGGCCTATGTGGTCGTTGAGTGGGATGCTACAACCTATAGCCACGAGTCTTAGAAACTTTAATTTTGATAAGGTGGCCATAATTTGTGTCATGTATGATGGATGATTAGTAAGGTCAAGGAAAGATTCATGAAATTGGTATAGTCTACTGCAGTAACTGTTGCGGACAGCAGCAGTGATATGAGATTGAAAAATCACTAAAAATAGTATAAGTAGAATTAAATAGTGAATAAATTATGAAATTGAACCTTGATGAATCTATTTTCGTATGGATGAAATGAAACGACCATATGAGCAGTATACTGAGAGATATTAAAGTTCTCGTGAGACTGGGCCAGAACGGTTTCTGGATCCCCTGTCTCGGCTTTGAAAATTTACCATAAATTATCCAGAAGGAATTGGAAGTCGTTCCTTATATGTTAAGATTACCCTTTGAGTCTAGTTTCATTAGAAATAAACGGCATGAGCATTGAAGCTCTGTACGAGAAGATATCCAGGTCGTAATGCGCGAAGGTCAGTGTAGTCGACCCCTGTAACATGGGCGACTTTAACTAATAAACTGTACCAATTGGCCCAACCAAAAATTCTAGAAATAAATCCATGGATAGATATATGAGTATAAATTCATGGAAAATTTACAGAATCAATTTCTGAGTTTTGAAACTCGAGATATGATTTTTAAGGCGACAGTGACGCAGTTAGCTAGCCTGCCTAGAACAGCAATCAAATATTGCAAAGAGAGTAATAAGGGAAGTAAGACCGGTAACACCACGTGGTCAAATCCGGTGACGATCACGGGTTTGGGGTGTTACATTTTATTGGTATCAGAGCTATGGTTTAGTCGGTTCTAGGACTACCATAGCGCGTGTGAGTCTAGCTATACATGCCAAATTGTTAGTGCTTAATAATGTGATGACTTCTGACAGTTGAAATTTTTGTCTTGGGTAGCAAATGGAACCCGGGGTAGAGAGACCCTTGGCGGATGACGTTGAAAGTGTAGCGGCTGCTCCGCGCAAGGGACACCGCCTGTTGAGCCTCGGTCATCCGCGAATAATCAAAATGAAGGGCGAAACAAGCCTTCTTCACCATGATGAATGAGTGGGTCGCGCAATATGCCCGAACCAACCCGGCTGTCCAACCATTCCCGAATTTAAATACTCCGCCCCAAGAGTCCGCAATGCCTCCGATTCTCGATCTGTGAGGCTAAGCAAACCACCAGAGACTTGATTAGGAAGTGCGGGCTGAGGAGTTCAAGGCCATAGTCATCGATGATCTTTGAAAGAGCCGAATTCGCTCGATAACACCATTCGAGTGTTAGATGAAATCATGCACACCGATGAATGTCTTAAGTGTGCTATATCCTTGTTGCGAGACTCGACTTACTATTGGTGGAGGACTTTAATTTCCATAGTCCCAAATGAACGCGTTACTTGGGATTTCTTTCAATCAATTTGAAAGAAATACATTAGTCAACGGTTCATCGATCGAAACGTAAGGAATTCTTGGAACTCAAGCAAGGCCGGATGACCGTATCTGAATACGAACATGAGTTCGTAAGACTTAGTCGGTATGCCCGGGAGTGTGTGGCTGATGAGGTTGCTATGTGTAAAAGATTTGAAGAAGGATTGAATGAAGACTTAAAGCTGCTAGTGGGTATTTTGGAGATAAAGGAGTTCGTAACACTAGTCGAACGAGCCTGCAAGGCGGAAGAACTTGGAAAGGAAAAGAAGAAGGCTGAATTTGAAGCAAGAGATTATCGTAAAAGATCGTGAGTAAAGCTCCGTTCTCGCGGTAAAGAAGTTCAGGAGGACACTAATAAGGCGAGGGCGATCGGGAATTTCCATCGAGCCCGACCATTGACGGACTCGAGCTACTTGATAGCTAGTGTGGGCAATAATCGTCAAGAGAGACTGAATGCCCCAATGTGGAAGACGACACCTAGGTGAATGTTGGGTAAGTCTCATTAATAGGGCTGTTATGGATGCGGTTCAAGGACCACTTCATTAGAGATTGCACGGAGCTAGATGAGAGGAATAAGACGCAAGGTGCAAGACCTAGTGGAACGACGGTGGAGGTAGGCCCCGAGAATTTCGGAGGTAGGGGTGGTAATTAGAGAGGAGCCTCTAATACGGCTATCCGATCCGAGACCGTGCTCTGCTAGAGCATATTCCATCCGCGCACGAGAGGAGTGCAAATAATGAGGTAGTCCGAGTCGAGTCTCTTGATTTAAAAGGAGTGCCGCGATAATATCTTCTATGACCGCCGGAGACATATGAAAAGGGTGTGAAACATACCTTGCGTATGTGCTTGAAAGTAAAGAGACGGAAGGAAACTCGAATCGGTACCAGTGGTTTGTGAGTATTCAGATGTTTTTCCGAGGAGTTACCGGATTGCCACGAGTTCGAGAAGTGGAATTCGCATCGGTTGTACCGGTACTACGCCGATTTCAATAGCCCGTATCGTATGGCATTAACGGAATTAAAGGAATTGAAGGTTCAATTGCAAGAATTGACGGATAGAGGTTTCGCTCGATCGAGTTTTTCTCCATGGGGCACCAAGATTGTTTGTGAAAAGAGGTACGGTCACTACTGAATTCTTGGTGATGCCGTTTGGGCTCACTAATGCCCCTGCGGTATTTATGGATTTAATGAATAGAATTTTCAGGCCATACTTGGATCGGTTCGTAGTTGTATTTATTGATGACATTTTGGTATATTCGAGAGATGAAACCGAACATGCTGAGCACCTGAGGCTAGTGTTGCAAATTTTACGAGATAGGCAGTTATACGCAAAGTTCAAGAATGTGAATTTTGGTTGAAAGAGGTTAGCTTTTGGGGCACGTGGTGTCCGTGATCGGTGTCGAGGTGGACCCGAACAAAATTTCAGCCATAGTCGATTGGAAACCTCCGAAGAATGTTACCGAAGTTAGGAGCTTTTTGGGGCTTGCCGGATACTATCGACGATTTGTGAAAGGTTTTTCGGTGATAGCTGCACCGATGACAAAACTACTTCAAAAAGATGTTAAGTTCGAGTGGTCGGAACGCTGTCAAGAAAGTTTCGATCGACAAAAAAAAAAACTTGTTTAACCGAGGCCCCGGTACTAGTACAGTGAGTCCAGTAAAGAGTTTTCATATCTGATGACGCATCCTTGCTTGGGTTAGGTTGTGTGTTGATGCAAGAAGGTCGAGTTGTGGCTTACGCGTCGAGACAACTACAGCCGCATGAGAGAAACTATCCGACCCATGACCTTGAACTAGCAGCCATAGTGTTCGCCTTGAAGATGTAGCGGCATTACTTGTTTGGAGAAAGGTGTCACATTTATTCGGACCACAAGAGTCTAAAATATTCGATGACTCAGAGAGATTTAAACCTGCGACAAAGACGTTGGCTTGAGTTGTTGAAAGACTATGAACTCATCATTGATTATCACCCGGGAAAGGCCAACGTGGTGGCCGATGCTTTAAGTCGCAAGGCACTATTTGCTTTGAGAGCGATGGATGCTCATCTATCCGTTTCACCTGATGAGGTGCTAGTAGTCGAATTAGAGACCAAACTGTTATTGATTCATCAAGTACTTGAATCTCAGAAGGTCGACGCCGAATTGGTCGCTAAGCGAGCCGAATGTGTTTCGAATGAGGAATCGGAATTTCAGATTGATGACAATGATTGCTTGACGTTCAAGGGTCGATTATGTATTCCAAGGAATTCGGAACTTGTTTCGATGATTTTGAGCAAGACTCATAGTAGTCGAATGTCAGTCCACCCGGGTAGTACTAAAATGTACAATGACCGAAAACGCCAATTTTGGTAGCCCGGTATGAAACGAGACATTTCAGAATTTGTTTCAAAGTGTTTGATATGTCAACAAGTGAAAGCGGAGCATCAAGTGCCATCGGGATTACTTCAGCCAATCATGATATCCGAATGGAAATGGGATCGAGTAACAATGGACTTTGTGTCTGGGTTACCATTGACTCAGAATAAGAAAGACTCGGTTTGGGTCATTGTTGATAGACTGACCAAGACTGCTCATTTTATCCCTGTCCGCACGGATTTTTCACTTGATAAATTGGCAGAATTATACGTCTCCCAAATTGTTCGATTGCATGGGGTACCTATTTCTATCGTGTCGGATAGAGACCCAAGATTTACATCGTGATTTTGGAAGAAATTGCAAGAGGCTTTGGGTACCAAATTGCATTTTAGCACTGCTTGTCATCCCCAAACCGATGGTCAATACGGACGGATAATTTAAATACTCGAGGATATGTTGAGATGTTGCATCCTTGAGTTTAGTGGGTCATGGGAACGGTATTTACCTTTGATTGAATTCGCCTACAACAATAGTTTTCAATCAAGTATTAAGATGGCGCCTTACGAGGCTTTATACGATCGTAAATGCCGTACCCCATTATTCGGACCGAACTTAGTGAAAGTAAAATCTTGAGGTTGATTTGATTAAGGATGCCGAGAGAAAGTTCGAGTAATTCGTGAAAGTTTGAAAGTCGCCGGATCGCCAAAAGTCGTATGCGGATTTGAAAAGAAAAGACATTGAATATCAGGTTGGAGACAAAGTATTTCTCAAAGTTTCACCCTGGAAGAAGGTGTTTAGATTTGGCCGTAAGGGCAAATTGAGTCCGAGGTTCATCGGGCCGTATGAAGTATCCGAACGAGTTGGGCGTTAAACACCGATTAATTTTGCCCCGAGCTTGAAAAGATTCACAACGTTTTCATGTCTCGATGCTTGACGATATAGGTCTGACCGACACACGTAATTACTCCATCTGAGGTCGAGGTTCAGCCTAATTTGAGCTATGAAGAAGAACCGATTCGTATCCTAGCACGTGAAGTGAAAGAGTTGCGAAACAAAAAGGTTCCACTAGTGAAAGTGTTATGGCTCAAACACGGATAGAAGAAGCTACTTGGGAGCCCGAGAACTCTATGAAAGAGCGATACCCAAACTTGTTTACGGTAAGATTTTCGGGACGAAAATTTCTTAAGTGGGGAGAGTTGTGACAGCCCAAAATTGACCCTAGTCGGAAGTGGTTTGGGACCGCTAAACCGAGTCACCGAAATGTTGGAACGTAATATTTATTGTCTAGAATATGTGAATATGAATGTGTGAAAATTTCATGTTTGGATTTTGCTTAATTGTAGATGAATTTTGTGATTAGGACTTATGTGAGAAAACTTAGAAATGTGCTAGGCAAATGTAAGTGGCCTATTAGTGCATGTAATCAAAGGGTGGACTTGCATGTCAAATTCCCTTTGATATTAGCTAATGGCCGCCATGACAAGAGTGATGGGCAAGGAAACATGTTTCCAACATGTTAGGCTAGTGATGTATGTAGGAAACAATAAAATAGAAAGCTAGTAGTAAAGAAATAAAAAAAAAAGAAGAAAATGGTGAATGTCCCCCATTGCCGTGAGTTGAGGAAGAAAAAGAAAAATCCTTGTTGTTCATCCATTCTCATTTTGTTACAATTACCATGACTTGAGAAGAAGAAGGAGTGTTCATGTTTTCTTTCTTTTGCAATTGTTATAACTAGAAGAAGAAGAGGAAGCAATAATAGAGAAATACAATGGAGCAAATCAAATAGGTGATTTCCATCTTGGAGGAATTTTCGGTCAGTTCTTTGCAAATATTTTATATTTCTTCCTAAGCTGTTCGGTTTTAAGTGTTGCGATGCTTGAGATTGTTGTTGCATGCGACATGCATGTAAGATTTTGATAGTTTTGTTTGGTGAGTGTGGATTAATTTGCTCACGGAAACCGTGGCTAAATGGTGAAGTAAATGGTGTGGTATGGCTGCTCAAATATGTGTTGACGTGTGCAATTGTGACTATCTTATTATGCTGCCTTAATTTGCTTTTACATGCTGTCCAATATTGTAAATTTTATGACAAATTCGGTTAAGTTTAATGCATGTCTCATTTGAAAATTCAATGCTGTCCAAAGCTGGACATTTCCATGTTGTTCGGGTGAGTCTTTCAAAGGTAACTTTGCTAAATTCTCACATTTAATTTATGGGTACATATACAAGTAATGTTCGCTATATGGAATGTAAGTATAGGTGTGATCGGTCATGGAAATTTGATATGAAGTTTTGTTAGGTGAGTGGTGAATGGCGAATGAATTATATACATTGTGAGGATGAAATTTGTATATAAATTGTGTATGTGTGCATTCGGACTTTAAGGGTAATGAGATGAAGTTAAGGTGCGAATTTTAGTTCGGGTGATAGAGATAATTCGGTTGAGTTGATTCATGATGTTGTACATTAGAATAAAAAATTTACTACTAAATGTATTTATTCTAGATCAAGACATCAAAGGGGAAAATCAAAAGCGAGCAAAGCAAAGATAATCGAGTAGCCGATGGAAATCGTTTCATCCAATATAAGGTAAGTCATTAAGCATATATTTGGTATTGATTTAAATGATCATAATATATATGCAATTGTGTTTAATGAGTTGATGTGTAAATGGAAATGTATGTGTATGGAATGATGCCATTGTTGAATGTATAAAGGTAGTAAAATGCTTAAAGTATTGGTCTCGGCACTAAGTGTGCGGGTATAAATGGATACGGTGACGAGATTAGCACTAAGTGTGCATGCTGGAAATATATGGCACTAAGTGTGCATGCTGGAAATATATGGCACTAAGTGTGCGAGCTCGAAGGGTATGGCACTATGTGTGCGGGCTTAAATCGCATGGCACTAAGTGTGCGAAATCGAGTATTAAGCACTGTGTGTGCGTACTCTATATATATATATATATATATATATATATATATCTCCGATCGGACAATTATATGGAGGGTGTGTCTCCATCGATGTAACACCCCGAACCCGAGACCATCGCCGGTGTCGGACACGAGGGGTTAACAAGCCAAGTCCACATATTTTGCCCACCAATTTGACATTTCCAGTCAGGCTGGAAAACTGCATCACCGTCGCCTTAAAAATCATATCTCGAGTTCCAAAACTCGGAAACTGGTTTCATAAATTTTCCCTGAATTTAGACTCATATATCCATCCATGGATTTATTTCTAGAATTTTTCGTTGGGCCAATTGGTACAGTTTATTAGTTAAAGTTACCCATGTTACAGGGATCGACTGCTTTGACCTTCGCGCGTTACAACTTGAATATCTCTCTGCAAAGGGCTTTAATACTGGTGCCGTTTGTTTCTAATGAAACTAGACTCAAAATGGAATCTGTACATATAAGGCATGACTCCTAATTCTTTCTGGATAATTTATAGTAAATTTGTAAAGTTTCGACAGGGGACCCAGAAACCATTCTGGCCCTGTCTCACAATAGCTTTAATATCTCTTAACATGTAACTCCTATAGCCATTTCGTTTCTTCCATATGAAAATAGACTCATCAAGGTTCATTTACATAGCTTATTCACTATTTAATACCATCCCTACAAATTTTGGTGATTTTTCACATTCACGTCACTGCAGCTGGCAGCATCTGTTTTGAAGGTAGGTCTTACCTATTTTGTAGTCTCCATGAACCAACTAGTCTTGCCATACATAGGTTCACATATGATCATTTTAACCATACCAATGGCTGATCATGTGACCAACATTCCACTTCAATCCATAATCACATCATGACACCATATATATATATACAAACCGCAAATAGTCTAAGTTCAGTACTTCACTTTTACGAGCCATTTTCGCATGGCCAAACACATATACATCACAGCATATTTAAACCAACAAAGGGTAGTCCTATACATGCCATTTCAAAGTTCAACCAAAAATTTATACCAAAATGGAGGCGTTGATAGTGTGGATGACTTGACTTTAATGATCCCAAATCCGATTGCTAACGAGCAAAATCTATAAAACAGAGAGCCAAAGCAACGGGTAAGCATTTTTATGCTTAGTAAGTCTCAAGGAATAAAATCAGCTTTAATTAAAGCAATACATTCACATAGCCAAATGCATCATTTCATTAATACACATTCACATAATCATTCTTACTTCCCACTTCATCATTATATACTTTCACAAGGTATCAACCTATTCAATAGCTGAAATTGTTAGTCGATTGAGCGAATGTTGCTCAAACATGTCGACTTTCCAATGCACATATAAACATACCTTATTCTTTGGGCCTTTCGAGCGTACTAATTGAATTTATTACAGCAACCAACACTCACCTCCAGCCCAAGCTTCTTGAATACAACCGGATATAACCACGTGCACGAATGCCTTGGTCTTAGCCCGGATAGAATGACTCGCTCGAATGCCTTGGTCTTAGCCGGATGTAGCCACTAGCACAATTGCCTTCGGTCTTAACCGGATATAATTTCCAGCATAAATGTCTTGGGACTTAGCCGGATATCATTCAATTGCTCATGCACACATGTATCAATAATCATTAGACATTCATATTTCATTTTCGTTACTAAGGCTCAAACGCAAATATAATCACAAGCATAATCGCCTTGGGACTTAGCCGGGTATCATTCAAATACTCATACACACATAAATCAATAATCAATATACATCCATATTTCATTTCACATAATTCAAGTAGGGTCACTTCTTGAGGACTTACCTCGGATGTTGTCGAACGGCTTTTACGGCTATTCGATCACTTTTCCTTCCCTTGTCCAATTGTGGCCCTCTAAGCTCTTGAGCTAATTCAAACAAATTCAATTTATTAAAACCTCATTGTGCTAGCTTATGGCGAATATGACAAGGAGTTTAAATGGTCATATGGCCACCCTTTCGCTTGAATACACAATGGTCATGCACATTTTATACTACATCAAGCAATTCAATACAATTCATTCGAGCATCAAGGAAAAGCTAAGGCCATCAATAGGCTCCCTAAGGCCGAATATACATGTCCATGTTGAGGCCAATTATGCACTTAATACCACACAAAAACAGCATGCATTTTACTAGTTAATGCTTTGCATATTGTAGCTCAAAACTTATAATATAGCATCAAGCACTCATATGTGTGCTAGGCGAATGTGCTTGCAATTTCACAAACATTCTTCAACATCTTCTTCTTTAAACAAACATATTCATCACTTACTTCATAACCAAAACATCATGTGCAAACATATATATACATATATGAGCATGGCGAATTTCAAGGTGTCCATATAGCCATCCAAAACACAAATTTTAACTAACATGCAAGAAGCATGAACCATGCTCATGAATGCATCATGGCGAATACATCACAATCATGCCCTTTCATCTTCAATCATGGTTAAACAAAAGAAAACTCAAAGTCTTACTCAAGATGGCTACAAAGAAATTTCAAGAGTAGACAATCCATCATTGCATGCATCATCATCAAGCTTCACACTTAACATGCAATGGCTTTATCACAATACCAACCTTGACCAAATACCACTTCCATGGCATAACAAGGATTTGAACCATGGCTAACATGAACATCAAGTTGGCAACTAAAACATGCATGAATCTCATGACACAACCTCATACATACCTCAATCTTGATGCAAGTTTAGCCAAATATCCTTCTAGATCTCTTCTAAACAAAGGAAATGAAGCAAAATCTCTTCTCCTCTTAGTATTTTCGACCAAAAGGAGAGAACAAGGATGAACAAATTTTTTGTTTTCTCTTCTTGGTTGCACGGCAATGGGGGGAATGCTACTCTCTCACACATTTTTTTTTCATTCTTTTCTTACCCATGCTTATTTGTTTATTATTTCTCCCTAATGCCCAACAAAACATGTTTCATGACATGTTTAGCCCATATCTCTTTGTCATGGCCGGCCATCACTTGTAAAAAGGGGAATTTGACATGCAAGTCCATTATTTTGCATGCATGCTTTAATTAGTCATCACACATTTCCCTATCGTACTTTCAAAGTTCACTACTAAGTCCTTTCTAGTGGAATTCACCTTTATAACACTAAATCAATCATCATAAAATGTCATACATGAGCACACATATTATAGGCATCAAAATAAATTTTAATTATTTTTATGCCTCGGTTTTGTGGTCCCGAAACCACATTCCGACTAGGGTCAATTTTGGGCTGTCACAATCGAGTTGAGTATGGGCAGCGGATCGGGTAAGTACCTTGAGCTCATGACGAATAGGCAATATGTTCATGCTCGGGGTTGAGCTTGGTAAGCTTTAAATCTATGTGATGATTGAAATTGTATGGTTGTGGTGGAAATGAGTTAGTGTGTGAAAATGCCTTAAATATCTTGTTGTGTGGAATATGAAATGTGGATGTATGACTTGGTATGAGATTGAACCGAAAGGTCCGAGGAATTATGGTATAGTTTTGATATGGATGAGTACCTAGCCTCGTTTATTGTTTCATGTTGTGGTAACTTTATTAATGGATGGTTGTTGAATGCTTATGACTTATCGAGTTATAAACTCACTCGGTGTTTTCTTGTCACCCATTTTAGGTCTCTTGGACTCGTATTGTTTGCGTGCTTGGAACCGTCGTTGAAGTCATCACACCGGCTGGAAATCTTTTGGTATTGTCTTCGTAGTTGAACTAGGAGAACATTTGGCATGTATAGGCTATTATGTTTTGTTGAATTGTGGGTTGTAAACTTTAAGCCATGTGAAAAATGGCCTATGTGGTCGTTGAGTGGGATGCTAGAACCTATAGCCACGAGTCTTAGAAACTTTAATTTTGATAAGGTGGCCATAATTTGTGTCATGTATGATGGATGATTAGTAAGGTCAAGGAAAGATTCATGAAATTGGCATAGTCTACTGCAGTAACTGTTGCGGACAGCAGCAGTGATATGAGATTGAAAAATCACTAAAAATAGTATAAGTAGAATTAAATAGTGAATAAATTATGAAATTGAACCTTGATGAATCTATTTTCATATGGATGAAACAAAACGACCATATGAGCAGTATACTGAGAGATATTAAAGTTCTCGTGAGACAGGGCCAGAACGGTTTCTGGATCCCCTGTCTCGACTTTGAAAATTTACCATAAATTATCCAGAAGGAATTGGAAGTCGTTCATTATATGTTAAGATTCCCCTTTGAGTCTAGTTTCATTAGAAACAAACGACATGAGCATTGAAGCTCTGTACGAGAAGATATCCAGGTCGTAATGCGCGAAGGTCAGTGTAGTCGACCCCTGTAACATGGGCGACTTTAACTAATAAACTGTACCAATTGGCCCGACCAAAAATTCTAGAAATAAATCCATGGATAGATATATGAGTCTAAATTCAGGTAAAATTTACGGAATCTGTTTCCGAGTTTTGAAACTCGAGATATGATTTTTAAGGCGACAGTGACGCAGTTAGCTAGCCTGCCTGGAACAGCAATCAAATATTGCAAAGAGAGTAATAAGGGAAGTAAGACCGGTAACACCACGTGGTCAAATCCGGTGACAGTCACGGGTTTGGGGTGTTACAGCTATGATGGTAGACTTAATTGGAATTCGGCATTGTAAGTGATGCCTTGGGCTCTTATGATGGTTAGGGACAAAATGTGTGTTTTGAGGAACGAAATGATGTCTATGAATTCGAAAATGCAAGGTATTAAGCTAGTCCTATTATTCGGTGGTGCATGAGTAGAGCACATGTATAATGCTTGAATAACTAGTCAATAAAGCTATTCACGCCCAATTGTATAATATGAATGTATTTAATCGGATTGTTAAATTGATAAATTATTAAATAAGCTCTATTTGTTTGAATTAAGCTCAAGAGCTTAGAGGACCAAAGTTGGATAAGGGGAAGGAAAAAGTGATCGAATAGCCGTCGAAATCATTCGACAACATCCGAGGTAAGTCTTCAAGTAATGACCCTACTTGATTTATATTGAAATGATTTGTCATATTATGGAGGATAGCCGAATGTGCATAGAGCCTATGTTATAAAGCCAATTGAAATCATGCTCTTTGTGTGTGGCTATTGAGCCGAAATTGGAAAGGTTTGATAAATGATTTGTGTTTGAGCCTTAGTAACGGAAATGAAATATGGATGTGTCATGAATATTGATATATGTGTGCATGAGCATTTGAATGATATCCGGGCTAAGACCCGAAGGCATTTGTGCGAGTTGTTATATCCGGGCTAAGACCCGAAGGCATTTGTGCGAGTTGTTATATCCGGGCTAAGACCCGAAGGCATTTGTGCGAGTTGCTATGTCCGGGTTAAGACCCGAAGGCAATTGGGCGTGTGGTTATATCGGGCTAAATCCTGAAGAAACTTGGGTTTGAAGGTGAGCGATTTGTGCTATAATAATTTTAATTAATACGCTCGAAAAACCCAAACGATAAGGTATGTTTGCATGTGCATCGGAAAAGTTGATTCGTTTTAAATAGTATTCGTTCAATCGACTAACGAACTTTCGGCTCTTAGATAGGTTGATACCTTGTGTGTGTATATGTTGATGAAGTGTGAAGTAAGTATGATTATGAGAATGCGTATTAATAAAGTGATTCATTTAGCTATGTGAATGTAATACTTTAGTCAAAGCTGATTTCATTACTTGAGACTTACTAAGCATTAAAATGCTTACCCCGTTGCTTTGGCTCTCTGTTTTATAGATTTTGCTCGTTAGCTATCGGATTCGGGATCATCGAAGTCGAAGTCATCCACACTATCAAAGCCCTTTTGGTACTCTTTTAGTTGAACTCTGGATATGGCATGTATAGGACTACCCTTTGTTGTTTTTCAAGTACTTTTGTGATGTATGTGTGTACAGCCATGCGAAAATGGCTCGTAGAAGTGGAGTATGGCATTAGACCATTTGTGTTTATGTATATATATATGGTTTCATGATGTGACTATGGACTGGAATGGAAGTGTTGGGCAAATGATCAGCCATTGGAATGGCTAAATATGATCATATGTGGACCTATGTCTGACAAAACTCTAGTTGGTCCATGGAAACCACGAAATAGGTAAAGTTTACCTTGAAAACAGATGCTGACAGCAGCAGTGGTGTGGATTTGAAAAATCACTAAAATTTGTAGGAATGGAATTAAATAGTGAATAAATTATTTAATCGAACCTTGATGAATCTATTTTCATATGAAAGTAACGAAACGATCATATGAACAGTATATTAAGAGACATAAAAGTTCTCGTGAAACAGGGCCAGAACAGTTTCTGGATCCCCTGTTTCGACTTTGAAAATTTACCATAAATTATCCAGAGACAATTAGAAGTCATGCCTTATATTTATAGATTCCCCTTCGAGTCTATTTTCATTAGAAACAAACGGTATGAGTATTGAAGCTCTGTACAGGGAGATATCCTAGTCGTAATACATGAAGGTCAGAGTAGTCGAACCCAGAATCAGGGGAGACTTTAACTAATAAAATGTACCAATTGGCCCGACCAAAAATTTTAGAAATAAATCCACAGATGGATATATGAGTCTAATTTCAGGGAAAATTTATGGAATCAGTTTTCGAGTTTTGGAACTCAAGATATGATTTTTAAGGCGACAGTGACGCAGTTAGCCAGCCTGTCTGGAAAATTTTTTTTTTAAATGGACTGTGAAAACAAAGTAATCAAGTCTGTTAGCACCTCGCGTTCGATTCCGGCAACGGTATCGGGTACGGGGTGTTACACTGTAAGTTCATCCTAGCCCTATTTTTAATGTTTACATTTTTGAAGTCCTCGTAACCCAATTTACCTATTTCTACCATTATTTTGAAGTAGGATTCATGTTTAAAAATTTTCCCTTGTGTGACATGCATGTATTTTGATGTTTGATGGAAGATATTGTATATTTAAGGTGTGATAGACAACTTTTACTAAGTGATTTTTAGCGAAATTGCATAAAAAGGACTTATTTGTAAAATTTGTGAAAATAGGTAGTAGAAATGTGATTTGATGAAAAATATGGCCTGTTATGAGCATGATTTAGGTTCGGCTAGGCTTGGGTAACAAAGAAAATGGATACATTTTATTTTACGAGCCTAAAGACTAAAATGTAAATATGTCAAAGTTTAGGGGCAAAAATGTAATTTTTTATAAGTTAATTTTTGGACAGCATTGAGTAATGTGATAATTAAATAAGTTAAATTTGCTATTATAGATAAAGAAAAATAAAGTTTGGACCTTGATCAGAGGAAAAACAAGGTTATTGACGATTAGGACCATTTCCAACTATTTTGTATCGAGGTAAGTTTGTGTGTGAATAACGCAATGTTATATTATGTATTTAATGCTTAATATTGCAGAAATTGTATGATTATTTCTATGAGAATATTCAACGAAGTTTTGACTATGAAAAAATCCCGGTTGAACTTAGGAATAGTTTAGGATACAAGTGACATGTCACTAGGAAACCATGTGTTATGTGATCTATGTGAATCCGGGTGCTGGTCATGTACGTCCTACTGGTGGCTAGGTAGTCCAGTATGTGTTGCGGATACCTGACAGCTTGTGTGAGCAGCTCGTGTAGTTACGTCTTGATTGACAGCTTGTGTAAGCAGGTCCATGATTAGCTCGTGTGTGAGCCCCGTGTGTTATGAGATATGAGGTAGCATTGGCTACATATGTGGCACTTATGTACAAGACCTTTCCTGTATCCGATAGTATTCTAAGTGTTCAATTGGTAGTTCGAAGAGTGTGTCAAAGATGATAAAGTATGTGACTATGTTACGTGTTGGTACAGGTATGTATGTAAAACCCATAAGTATGAACTTTGGTATGAGATGAACCCTTGGTAAGAATGCTAATGAGTAAGTTATGCCTAAGATACATGATGATATTTATGTTAACTTATGTTGAGTAGTTATATGATTAATGAATGATTTATGTTGTTTATTATTTGAATGCAAACTTACTAAGCTTTAAAGCTTACTCCCCTTTTCTTTTCATTCCTTATAGTGTCACCAAGCTAGCTCAGGGATTGAGGAACGTCAGAGCTCGATTCACACTATCAAATGATTGTTTTGGGTATACTTGGTTTTAATATTTTGAGTATGGCATGTATAAGGACTTGGTCATTTTGGTACATGTCATATTGATTTAGCCAAATATGTTGGCATTGTAATGGTTGATAATTCATTCTGTAAATGGCCATTGAAGTTGGCTAATATTGGCTATGTATATAACCATATGATGATGTTTCAATGAATGTGAATTTTGCATGGTTTAAGATGATAAGTATGAGATGTTGTATGTGATAGGAAATAGCATGTAATTGATGTGTGGATGACTTGGTTGTGGCTGAATTGGTTGTATGTATATACTTGGATTTGTGTTTCTTGTTGTTGTGTAAGTTGGTGCAAGTAAGCGTGGCAAAATGGCTTGGTAAATAGCCTTATTTTTCTGCACGGGTATACACACAGGTGTGTGTTTAGGTCGTGTATGATACACAGTTTGCCTATGGCCGTGTGTCCTCTGTATCTTGAATTTTAGCTTCAAATTGGATACACGGGTAGAGACACGGCCATGTGACTCAGCCTTGTGAAAGACACGGCCTAGGGACATAGGCGTGCGAAGTCTGCACTTATTTTATGAAAAGTTATAAAAATTAAATCGCACATACAGCCTAAGCACATGGGTATGTGACTTGGCTGTGTGACTTCAATTTGTTGATGATGTCATAAATAGAGAGTTACACGAGCTAAGGACACGGGCGTGTGTGACCACACGGCCTACCCACACGGGCATGTCCCAAGCCACTCGGCAATGTGACCTCTGTTTTGGTGAAACATTTTCTAAGTATGGGGAAATTTTTTAAAGTTCTTGGTTTAGTCCTGAACCACTCCCAATGTATGCTTTGGGCCTCGTAGGCTTGTTTAAGGGACGATATGAATATTTTTGAAAAGTTTTAAATTTGAGTGAAAATTTATGTCTTAGTCTTGAATGTTTGTTTGAGTTTAAATATGGTAATGGCTCATACCCTGTTTCGGCCTGGGATACGGGTAAGGGGTGTTACATTTAGTGGTATCAGAGCTATGATTTAGTCGGTTCTTCGACTAACGTAGCGTGTGTACGAGTTAGTTATAAATGCTATATATAAATTATGATAGTGTGACGACTCTTGACAATTGTAAACTGTATTTTCATATAGTAATGGATCCCAATCGAGCTGTGGCAGATGATGTAGAAAGTAATGCGCCGGCTCCTGCCCAAGGGATGGTGCCAATCGAGAGTAGACCCGTAACTGTGAGTAAGGGAGCAGAGGCTCAGGAAGGCTTCTTCTAGATGATGAACAAGTGGTTTTCAGGGTTTGTTCGTACAAACCGAGCCGCTCAACAACAACATGCTCCACCCCCTCTTTATCCTCAACCTGTCCCCATAGTGCCTCAAGGTATGGACTTTATGAGATTGAATAGAACCCCGATTGATAAGATCAGAAAGCAAAGGGTTGAAGAATTTAGAGCAAATGCCGATGATGATCCGAAAAAGTAGAATTTTGGCTTGTGAATTCTATTAGAGTCTTCTATGAGTTATCTTGTACACCCGATGAATGTTTGAAATGTTCTATATCTTTATTGAGGGACACGATATATCACTGGTGGAAAACACTAGTATCTGTGGTTCCGAAAAAGAGGGTTACCTAGGAATTCTTTTAGAAGGAGTTCCGAAAGAAGTATATCAGTAAGCGATTCATCGGTCAAAAGTGTAAAGAATTTCTTGAGCTGAAACAGGGCCTCATGTCAGTTGTTGAATATGAAAAAGAGTTTGTTTGGCTTAGCAAGTATGCTAGAGTGTGTGTCTCCTCCGAAGCTATTATGTGTAAAATGTTTGAAGACGAGCTTAATGAAGACATCAGATTGTTAGTGGGTATTCTTGAGCTAAAAGAATTTTTCGTGCTCGTTGAACGGGCTTGTAAAGCAGAGGAACTGACCAAAGAAAAGAGAAAAGCTGAGTTTGAGGCTAGAGATGCAAGAAAGAGGCCGATGAGTAAGTCGTTCCAATCTCAGTCTAAAAAATCTAGAGAGATTCATTCTCGTTCTCATGCTTCAGTTGGGTTCTCAAGTAGAAACCGTGGAAATTAGTATTTGGGTTATAAAGCTCAGACTACTTCTATTGTGAGCGTTGGTAATCGACCCAATAGATCTAAATGCCCATATTGTGGAAGATGTCACCCTGACAAGTGCCGAATGAATGACCAAGCTTGTTTCAAGTGTGGTTCCCAAGATCATTTCATTAAAGATTGCCCTGAGATGACTGAAGAAGAAAAGTTTTAGAGTTTAAGGTCGAGTAATACTGCTTGTAGAGGGAGACCCCAAGAAATACCAGGAATAGAGCTAGCAGCAAAAATGTGACGAAGGATTCAATAGGGAGATTCGACGCTAGAGCATCTGCTAGAGCTTATGCCATTCTTGCTCATGAGGACGCATTTTCTCCTGATGTTATCACTAATACTTTTTCCCTTTATGATACTACTGCTATTGCTTTAATTGACCTAGGATCTACCCATTTATATGTATTCATGAATTTGGTAATTAGTAAGAATATGTCTGTTGAGTCTACGGAATTTATGATTAAGGTATCAAACCCTTTAGGCAAGCATGTATTTGTTGATGAAGTATGCAAGAAATGTCCTTTGATGTTAGAGGTCACTATTCTTCGACAGACTTGATATTATTTTCGTTTTATGAATTTGATGTTATATTGGGTATGGATTGGTTGACTGTACATGATGCTATAGTAAATTGTAGACGGAAAGTCATTGAATTGAAATGTGAAAATGGGGAAATTCTTCGGGTTGAATCAAATAAGTCAGATAGATTGCCAATTGTGACTTCTTCAATTTTTTCTCAAAAATGTTTAAGAAAAGGTTGTGAAGCCTATCTTGCCTATGTGTTGAATACAAAAGAATCTGAATTGAAAATTGAATCAGTGCCAGTATTCTGTGAATATTCAGATGTGTTCCTGAAAGAATTGCCTAGTTTGCCTCTGATTAGAGAAGTTGATTTTGGTATTGATTTGGTCCTTGAAACTAGTCCGATATTGATAGCTCCGTATAGGATGGCCCCAACCAAATTGAAGGAGTTGGAAACCCAGTTACAAGAACTGACAGATAAGGGTTTTACGAGATCGAGTTATTCTCCTTGGGGTGCACCGGTATTATTTGTAAAGAAGAAAGACAAATTTATGAGACTTTGTATCGATTATCAACAACTTAATAAAGTGACCATAAAGAATAAGTATACTTTACCAAGGATTGATGACTTGTTTGACCAGTTGAGAGGAGCAATCGTGTTTTCAAAGATTGATTTGAAATCCGGCTACTATCAATTATGAGTTAAAGAGTCAGATGTACCAAAAATCGCTTTTAGAAGAAGGTATGGACACTATGAATTTCTTTTTATGCCATTTGGATTAACTAATGTCCTATTGTTTTTATGAACTTGATGAACCAATTTTTTTACCATATTTGGATAAGTTTGTAGTTGTTTTTATTGATGATATACTGATTTATTCTCATGATGAGTCTGAGCATGCCAAGCATTTGAGAACTATTCTACAAATTTTGAGAGACAAACAGCTATATGCTAAGTTTAGTAAAAGTGAATTTTGGCTTCGAGAAGTTGGATTTTTGGGCCATATTGTTTCAGGTGATGGTATTCAAGTTGATTCGAGCAAGATTTCTGCTATTGTCGAATGGATACCACCAAAGAATTTATCTGAGGTTAGAAGCTTTTTGGGACTAGCCATATTACAGTTGGTTTGTTAGAGGATTTTTTATGATTGCTACTCCTATGCTGAGATTTCTATAAAAGGATGTTAAGTTCGAGTGGTCAGAAAAATGTCAACAAAGTTTTAAGAAATTGAAGGCATTATTAATTGAGACACCCATTTTAGTACAACCTAAATCGGGGAAAGAGTTGGTAATTTATAGTGATGCATAATTGAATGGGTTAGGATGTGTGTTGATGCAAGATGGCAAAGTGATAGATTATGCCTCAAGATAGCTGAAACTGTACGAAAAGAACTACTCAACGCATGATTTAGAGTTGGCTGCCATTGTGTTTTCCTTGAAGATTTGGAGACATCATTTATACGGTGAGAAATGTAATGTCTTTGCCAATCATAAAAGTTTAAAGTATCTGATAACTCAAAAAGCTCTGAATTTGCGACAGTGGAGATGGCTTGAGTTATTAAAAGACTATGAGCTTGTGATCGATTACCATCCCGGAAAGGCAAATGTAGTCGCTGATGCTTTGAGTAGGAAATCTTTGTTTGCTTTGAAGGCCATGAATACACAGTTGACTTTATCCGATAATGGTTCAATTCTAGCCTAGTTGAGAGCTAGACCAATGTTTCTTCAGCAGATTTGTGAAGCCCAAACGTGTGACAGTGAATTGCAAGCCAAAAGAATTCAGTGTGAATCGGGCGATGACTCAAAATTTTATATTGATTCCGATGATTGTTTGAGATTCCAAGGTAGGATATGTGTTCCTAAAGATACATAGTTGATTCAGAAGATTCTTAATGAGGCACATAGTGGTAGTTGGTTTATTCATCCGGGTAGTATAAAAATGTATTGTGATTTGAAGAAAATGTATTGGTGGTCAGGTATGAAATGAGATATCTCAGAGTTTGTTTTGAAATGCTTGATTTGTCAAAAAGTAAAGGCCGAACACCAAGTGCCTTCGGGTTTATTTCATCTAGTGATGGTACCCGAGTGAAAATGGGACAAAATTACCATGGATTTTGTAACGGGTTTGCCTTTGACTCAGAAAAAGAAAGATGCCATTTGGGTTGTCATGGATAGTTGACGAAATCGGCTCATTTTATACCGGTACATACTGATTACTCACTTGATAGGCTTGCTCAATTGTACATTGCTAACATTGCTAGACTTTATGGAGTACCTATTTCTATTATATCGAATAAAGATCCGAGGTTTACTTCACGGTTTTGGAAAAAGTTGCAAGAACCTTGGGTACGAAATTGAATTTTAGTACAGCTTTCCATCAGTAAACCGATGGTCAATTTGAGAGGGTAATTCAAATTTTAGAAGATATGCTCCAATGTTGTGTTTTAGAATTCCAAGGTAGTTGGGAAAAGTATCTACCGTTGGTTGAATTTGCCTACAATAACAGTTTTCAGTCGAGCGTAAAAATGGCACCTTATGAGGCATTGTATGGCCGAAAATGCTGTACTCCATTGTACTGGACAGAGCTCAGAGAGAATCAGATTCACGGAGTTGACTTGGTTAGAGAAATTGAAGAAAATGTAAGGGTGATTCGTGAATGTTTGAATACTGCTTCAGATAGACAAAGTCGTACGCGAATTTAAAAAGAAAAGAGGTTGAATTTGAGATCGGTGATAAGGTATTTTTGAAAGTATCTCTATGGAATAAAATTCTAAGATTTGGTCATAAAGGCAAGTTAAGTTCACGATTTGTGGGGCCGTATGAGATTACTGTGACACCCCTAATGTGACCCTAGTCGGAGAGTAGTTTCGGGACCACGAAACCGAGTCACAAGAATAATTAGGTGTTATATTCCGTGCTTATTGTATGTGGAATTTGTATGCGTAAATATTTCGTGTCTCGATTTTTATTAATTAGGTGCAAATTTATAAGAAAGGACCCATGTGCTAGGACTTGAAAATGTGATAGGTGTATTTTAAGTGGCCTAATAATGCATGAAGTGAAATAAATGGAGTTGCATGTCAATTATCCCATTTCCTAAGGTGGATGGCGGCCATGACAAATTATGGGCAAGGGAAACATGTTCCCAACATGTTTTACTAATGGATGATGTTAGAAATAATAGAATAAGAGTATGGAAAAAAATTAATGTTAGTAGGATGAGAAACAAAAAAAAAGTGTTCATCTTTCTCCATAGCCTTGGTGAATATCCTAAAGAAAGAAAAGAAAAAATTTGTTCATCTATTTTCACTTCTTGGCGAAAATACTAAGGAAAAGGGGAGGATTTTTGCTTCATGCTTGGGTTGGAAGAGATCTAGAAGGAGATTTGGCTAAGTTTGCATCAAGATTAAGGTATGTATGAGGTTGTGTTAGGAGTTTCATGCATGTTTTGGTTGCTAACTTGATGTGCATGTTAGCCATGGCTCAAATCTTTGTTAAGCCATGGAAATGGTATTTGGCCAAAGTTGTTATGGTGATAAAGCCATTGCATGCTAAGTGTGAAGCTTGATGATGATGCATGCAATGATGGATTGTCTACTCTTGAGTAAGATTTTGAGCTTTCTTTTGTTTTATCATGATTGAAGTTGAAAAGGAGCATGATTGTCATATTCGCCATGATGCATTCATGAGCATGGTTCATGCTTCTTGCATGTTAGTTAAAATTTGTGTTTTGGATGGCTATGGACACCTTGAAATTCGGCCATGCTCATATATGTATATATATGTTTGCACATGATGTTTTGGTTATGAAGGAAGTGATGAATAAGTTTGTTTAAAGAAGAAGATGTTGAAGAATAATTGTGAAATTGCAAGCACAATTCGGCCTAGCACACATATAAGTGCTTGATGCTATATTATAAGTTTTGAGCCACAATATGCAAAGCATTAACTAGTAAAATGCATGCTGTTTTTGTGAGGTATTAAGTGCATAATTGGCCTCAACATGTACATGAATATTCGGCCTTGGGTAGCCTATTGAAGGCCTTAGCATTTCCTTGATGCTCGAATAAATTGTATTGAATTGCTTGATGTAGTATAAAATGTGCATGACCATTGTGTATTCAAGCTAAAGGGTGGCCATATGACCATTTAAACTCCTTGTCATATTCGCCATAAGCTAGCACAATGAGGTTTTAATAAATTGAATTTGTTTGAATTAGCTCAAGAGCTTAGAGGGCCACAATTGGACAAGGGAAGGAGAAAGTGATCGAATAGCGAAAAAGCCGTTCGACAACATCCGAGGTAAGTCCTCAAGAAGTGACCCTACTTGAATTATGTGAAATAAAGTATGGATGTGTATTGATTATTGATTATGTGTGTATGAGTATTTGAATTCTACCGGGCTAAGTCCCGGCGAATATGCTTGTGATTATATTTGCGTTTGAGCCTTAGTAATGAAGATGAAATATGTATGTCCAATGATTATTGATGTATGTGTACATGAGAAATTGAATGATATCCGGGCTAAGCCCAAGACAATTATGCTGGAAATTATATCCGGTTAAGACCAAGGCAATTGTGCAAGTGGCTATATCCGGGCTAAGACCGAAGGCATTCGTGCGAAGTCATTCTATCCGGCCAAGACCAAGGCATTTGTGCACATGGTTATATCCGGTTATATTCCGAAGAATCTTGGGCTGGAGGTGAGTGTTGGTTTCTGTAATAAATTCAATTAGTACACCCGAAAAGCCCAAAGAATAAGGTACGTTTATATGTGCATTGGAAAGTCGACACATTTGAGCAACATTCGCTCAATCGACTAATGAATTTCGGTTATTGACTTGATTGATACTTTGTGAAAGTATATAATGATGAAGTGTGAAGTAAGAATGTGTATTAATGAAATGATGCATTTGGCTATGTGAATGTATTGCTGTAATTAGAGTTGATTATATTCCTTGAGACTTACTAAGCATAAAAATGCTTACCCCGTTACTTTGGCTCTCTGTTTTATAGATTTCGCTCGATAGCAATCGGATTCGGGATCAATAAAGTCGAAGTCATCCACACTATCAACGCCTCTATTTTGGTATAAATTTTGTTTGAACTTTGAAATGGCATGTATAGGACTACCCCTGTTAGTTTAAAAATGTGGTGATGTATATGTATACGGCCATGCGAAAATGGCTCGTAAAAAGGAAGCATGAACTTAGACTATTTGTGGTTTGTATGTATATATTTGGTGTCATGATGTGGCTATGGATTGGAAATGGGAATGTTGGTCACATGATCAGCCATTGGCATGGTTAAAATGATCATATATGAACCTATGTATGGCAAGACTAGTTGGTTCATGGAGACTACCAAATAGGTAAGACCTACCTTAAAAACAGATGCTGCCAGCTGCAGTGACGTGAATGTGAAAAATCACCAAAATTCGTAGTAATGGTATTAAATAGTGAATAAGCTATGTAAATGAACCTTGATGAGTCTATTTTCATATGGAAGAAACGAAATGGTCATAGGAGTTACATGTTAAGAGATATTGAAGTTATTGTGAAACAGGGCCAGAACGGTTTCTGGGTCCCCTGTCGCAACTTTAAAAATTTACTATAAATTATCCAGAATGAATTAGGAGACATACCTTATATGTACAGATTCCATTTTGAGTCTAGTTTCATTAGAAGCAAACGGCACCAGAATTAAAGCCCTGTACAGAGAGATATTCAAGTTATACCGCGCGAAGGTCAGAGCAGTCGATCCCTGTAGCATGGGTGACTTTAACTAATAAACTGTACCAATTGGCCCGACCAAAAATTCTAGAAATAAATCCATGGATGGATATATGAGTCTAAATTCAGGGAAAATTTATGAAACCAGTTTCCGAGTTTTGAAACTCGAGATATGAGTTTTAAGGCGAAGGTAACGCAGTCTTCCAGCCTGACTGGAAATGTCAAATTGGTGGGCAAAACATGTGATCTTGGCTTGTTAACCCCTCGTGTCCGACACCGGCGATGGTCTCGGGTTCGGGGTGTTACAATTTTATTGGTATCAGAGCCACGGTTTAGTTGATTCTAGGACTACCGTGATGTGTTTGGGGTCTAGCTATACATGCCATTAAATGATGAATCGATAGTGTGGTGATTTCTGACAATTTGACTTTGTGTTTGTTATAGCAATGGATCCCGATCCCAACCGAGCGATAGCTGATGATGTGGAGAGTGTGGCGCCTGCTCCCGCGCAAGGGACAGCGCCGGCGGACTCTCAACCTATGGCCAGCAATCCGAATGACGAGGCTAGGCAAGCCTTTTATAGTGTGATGAACGAATGGTTTAATCAATACATTCGAACTAACACGGCTGTTCCACAACCTCCATTCCCGAAAAATGCAACCCCCGCACCTACAATACCTCCGGTGACTGACCAAATAAGGTCAAGTAAGCCCCCAGTCGATAAGATTCGAAAACATGGGGCCACTGAATTTAAGGCTACGGATGATGATGATGCCGAGCGAGCTGAATTTTGGTTGGATAACATTATCCGGGTGCTCGATGAGCTATCCTGTACACCCGATGAGTGCTTAAAGTGTACCATCTCCTTGCTACGTGAGTCCGCCTACTATTGGTGGAGTACTCTGACTTCTGTGGTGCCTAGAGAGCAAGTGACTTGGGAATTCTTTCAAACCGAGTTCCGAAAAAAGTATATCAGTCAGAGATTCATTGACCAAAAGCGGAGGGAATTTCTTGATCTTAAGCAAGGTTCTATGTCCGTTACCGACTACGAACGAAAGTTTGTGAGGCTTAGCCGTTACGTGCGAGAATGCATTTCGTCCGAAGCTATTATGTGTAAACGCTTCGAGGATGGGCTGAATG
This sequence comes from Gossypium arboreum, assembly GCF_025698485.1. Lineage (NCBI taxonomy): Eukaryota > Viridiplantae > Streptophyta > Magnoliopsida > Malvales > Malvaceae > Gossypium > Gossypium arboreum. The sequence continues at coordinate 91,093,462 of NC_069082.1, read as the reverse complement.
ATGATATAAGGATGTTTGTTGGCATTCTCGAGATACGAGAGTTCGTAGTACTTGTTGAGCGAGCTTGTAAAGCTGAAGAGCTTAGAAAGGAGAAACAAAAAGTGATGTGGGAACTGGAGAATTCGAAGAGGTCCTCGGGAAAGTCTCTTCAACAAGCATCGAAGAGATTTCGAGATGATGCGAGCCGGACTAGAGGCGTTTCGGGCTTTTCTAGACGACGACGCGATCGACCCCCTATGACCACACGAGTCACTTCGATCGCCAGTGGTGGAAATGATCGCCGAGAGAGGGCGGAGTCTCCACATTGTGGCAAATGGCATTCGGGGAGCTGTTGGTTTCGTGATCGCTCCTGCTATAAGTGTGGATCGGCCGACCATGTAACACCCCATACCCGATACCGTTGCCAGAGTCGAACACGAGGTGTTAACGGACTTAATTCATTAATTAAACAGCTCATACAATTCATTTTAAAATTTCCAGACAAGCTGGCTAACTGCATCACAGTCGCTTTAAAAATCATATCTCGAGTTACGAAACTCGAAATCCAATTCCGTAAATTTTTCCTGAAACTAGACTCATATATATATCTACTAATTTTTTTCTAGAAGTTTTGGTTGGGCCAATTAGTACAGTTTATTAGTTAAAATCTCCCCTGTTTCAGGGTTCAACTACTCTGACCTCTGTGTATTACGAATCAGATATCTCCCTATACAGACCTTCAATGACTATGCCGTTTGTCTCTAATAAAACTAGACTCAATAAGGAATCTGTACATATAAAGAGTGACTTCTAATTATCTTTGTAAAATTTATGGTGAATTTCCAAAGTCAGAACAGGGGATCCAGAAATCGCTCTGGCCCTGTTTCACAAAAATTTAAACATCTCATAAAATATAGCTCATATACCTGTTTCGCTTATTCCATATGAAAATAGACTCATCAAGCTTCGATTCCATAACTTATTCATTATTTAATTCCATTTCTACTATTTTACTGATTTTTCAAACTCACATCACTGCTGCTGTCTGAATCTATTTTATGGTAAATTTTACCTATTTCATGGTTTCCATGGATTAGCTAGCAATTTGACATACATAATACCAAATATGATCATGATTAGCCATTCCAATGGCTAATCATTACCAAGCATTTCTATTTCCATACCACTCAATAACCATATCATAAGACCATATATACAAAATGATTATAATGCTATACATGCCATACTCAAAATATACAAGCCATTACGCCAAGATGGTATACGGATAGTGTGAGCGTGCCTCCGACCGCTTCCGATTTCGAGCTGGCTTGTCAACACTACAAGGAATGAAAAGGAGGAGTAAGCATAAATGCTTAGTAAGCTCACATGCAAATAGCAAGTAACATAACCATATAAGCAAACATAAAACATCATTTGTATAATCATCACCAAGACATTCATATCACCTTTTCATTTATCATCTTACCATATTGTTGTTATATCGAGTTTTCAACCCGAGGGTTAAGTACATACCTGTTCAAAGTATCCATTTCACAACACTTACCAATACGTCCCTTTCATCTTGAGTATTCCTCCATTTGAGTAGAACTTTACCCGTTGAACACATCGGAATATAATTTGGATACATGGATAACTTGCACATAAGTGCCACATATGTAGCCAAGCTACCATGTAACCCGCCCATAAGTGAACTCGGACTCAACTCAACGAGCTCGGGCGTTCGCATCCATAAGTGAACTCGGACTCAACTCAACGAGTTCGGATGCCTAGTTACATCTCACGAACTCGGACTCAACTCAACGAGTTGGACGCTCGCATCCATAAGTGAACTCGGACTCAACTCAACGAGTTCGGATGCCCAAATATCCAGTGACATGTCACTTGTATCCTAATCCATTCCTAAGGTTCAACGGACCTTTTTCCCAATCATGTGTCTCAACCATCTTCTACGGAATGCCGATCTCGATACTCGGTAGTATTTCACATTTTCCAATTATATCACATAATTTAACATATTATCAAACAATTATCACAAGTATAATATTTCATAATAATTATCATATCATTTAAAAACATTAAAACATTTAAAATAATAACTATGTTACCAACATTTACATATGAACTTACCTCGTATGCGAAAATGGCCATTTTACCATTTCGTCCACAACTTGGTATTTTCCCCATTTTAGCCCGAATTTCAGTTTTCCTTGCTCTATCATTTAAAATATAGTCTAATTAGGACTCACATTATTCAAATTGACCCAAAATCATATTTTGGAAAAATTACAATTTTGCCCCTAAACTTTTGCATATTTACACTTTTGCCCCAAAGCTCGTAAATTAAAATTCAGCCTATTTTCTTATGTTTTATGACATGCTGATCATTTTTCCTTCTATGGCAACATCAAATTCTCACTCTAACATGTACTTATGACTATTAGGTATTTTTACCGATTAAGCCCTTTTGCTCGTTTTCACTTAAAACCGAGTAGCACAAGTTGTCTAACATAATTTAAAACCTCATATTCTATCATAAAACACCAAAATACACAAATTTAACCTATGGGTATTTTTCCAAATATAAACCCTAGGTTAAATTATTGCTAGCATAAGCTAAATCGAGCTAGGGACTCCAAAAACGTAAAATCATTAAAAGCGAGGCTAGAAACAGACTTACAATCGAGCTTGGAAGCTTGAAAACCCTAGCCATGGTTTCTCCTTGCTATATTCGGCCATGGGGTTGAAGATGAGCAAAATTGGCTTTAATCTTGTATTTTAATTCATTTTACCCTAAATGACCAAAATGCCCTTACTACTAAACTTTCCAAAATTCCATCCATGTCCAATTTTTGTCCATAGACTTAGAAATTGGTAAAATTGCTCTTTAAGACCTCCTAATTAATATTTCAAAACAATTTCATACTAGAAACTTCTAGAATGCAAGTTTTGCAAATTATTCGATTTAGTCCCTAATTTCAATTTAAGCACTTTATGCATAAAATTTCTTCACGAAATTTTTAGACAATCATGCAATCATATCATAGACCTTAAAATAATCATAAAATAATTATTTCTATCTCGGATTTTGTGGTCACGAAACCACTATTTCGACTAGGCCCAAAATCAGGATATTACAGACCACTTTATGAAGGATTGCCCGAGGATGCTTGAGCGGAATGTGAGTCGAGTGGAAACCGGGTGCTACCATCGCCGAGGTAGGCCACCTAGAAATATGGGCAATGTCGTTGGCGGTCGAGAGGATCTAGAGATGCTACCATCGGATCCGAGGCTCGTGCTCTCGCAAGGACTTATGCCATCGCATGACGTGAGGATCTTGCCTCTCGGATGTCATTACCGGTACTTTCACTCTTTTCAATACAAATGTGATTGCTTTGATTGACCCTGGTTCTACTCATTCATATATATGTGAAACCTTAGCATCCAAAGAAGACTTTGCCTATTGAGTCTATCGAGTTTGTAATTCGGTGTCAAACCCTTGGGTCATTACGTGCTTGTCAACAAAGTGTGCAAGAAAAGTCCCCTAGTGTTCCGAGGTTCTTGTTTTCCGCGGACTTGATGCTTTTGCTGTTCGATGAGTTCGACGTTATTCTTGGTTTGGATTGGTTGACCATACGATGCGGTTGTAAATTGCAAGAGCAAGACTATCGATTTGAGGTGCGCGAATAATGAAATAATTCGGGTTGAGTCTACGGACTTAAAGGGTTGCCATTTGTAATATCGCGATGTTGGCCCGAAATATGTAAGAAAAGGGTGCGGCGTACCTTGCGTGACGTGCTTTCGATGACAAGGAATCGAAAAGAAACCCGAATCTGTGCCGTGGTTTGTGAATACCGGATGTTTTCCCGAAGAATTGCGGGTTTACCACATTCGGAAGTAGAATTTGGCATCGAATTGGTACCGGTACCACTCCAATTTCGATAGCTCCGTATCGTATGGCACCAACGGAATTAAAGGAGTTGAAAGCTCGATTGCAAGAATTGGTGGATAGAGGTTTTGCTCGCCGAGTTTTTCACCTTGGGTGCGCCGGTGTTGTTCGTGAAGAAGAAGGATGGAACCATGCGGTGTGCATCGACTATCGTCGACTTAATAAAGCGACGATAAAGAACAAGTATCTGTTGCCACGTATTGATGACTTGTTCGATCAATGAAGGAGCCTCGGTGTTCTCGAAAATAGATTTGAGATCGGGCTATTATCAATTGCGAATCCGAGATTCGGACGTGCCCAAGGCGCCTTGAGCGAGATATGGTCACTATGAGTTCCTAGTGATGCCGTTTGGGCTCACTAATGCCCTACGGTATTTATGGATTTAATGAATCGGATCTTTAGACCATATTTGGATCGATTCATAGTCGTGTTCATTGATGACATCTTGGTCTATTCAAGAAATGAGACCGAACATCTTGAATACTGCGGTTAGTCTTGCAAATTTTACGGGATAAGCAATTATATGCTAAGTTCAGCAAGTGTGAGTTACGGTTAAGAGAGGTTAGCTTCTTGGGTCATGTGGTATCTGATCGGGTATTCGAGTCGACCGAATAAAATTTCAGCCATACTTAATTGGAAGCCTCAGAAATATTATGAGGTTCGAGCTTTTGGGGCTTAGGTTATTACCGACGATTTGTAAAAGGATTCTCAACGATAGCCACGCCGATGACGGCTACTCCAAAAGGATGTTAAGTTCGAATGGACGGAGAAATGTCAAAAAGTTTCGATCAATGAAAACTTATCTCGATTGAAGCCCCAATTCTAGTGCAACCCGAGTCCGGCAAAGAGTTTGTCATCTATAGCGATGCCTCCCTACTTGGGTTAGGTTGTGTATTGATGCAAGAGGGTCGAGTTGTGGCCTGTCGTCGAGGCAATTAAAGCCACATGAGAAAAATTATCCGACTCATGATCTCGAATTGGCGCCATCGTGTTCGCCTTAAAGATATGGCGGCATTACTTATTTGGTGAAAGGTGCCATGTGTACTCGGATCACAAGAGTCTCAAATATCGATGACCCAAAGAGACTTAAATCTCGACAAAGACGTTGGCTCGAGTTGTTAAAGGATTATGAGCTGATCATTGACTATCACCCGGAAAGGCAAATGTGGTTGCGGATGCCTTGAGTCGTAAATCATTATTCGCTTCTGAGCGATGAGCGTGCACTTATCCGTCCAATCCGGCGGTGTGTTAGTAGCTGAATTGAAAGCCAAACCATCGTTGATACATCAAATTCGAGAAGCTCGGAAAGTCGACGACGAGTTGGGCGCAAAGCGGCTGAGTGTGTGCCGAACAAGGACTCGAATTTCAAATCGATGATGACGATTGTTTGAGTTTCAAAAGTCGTCATGTGTTCCAAAGAATTGAACTCATTTCGATAATTCGAATGAAGCCCATTGTAGCCGAATGGCAATCCACCGGGAGTATGAAGATGTACAATGATTTGAAACGTCGGTTTTGGTGGCATGGTATGAAGCGAGACATCTCCGACTTTGTTTGAGATGTTTAATATGTCAACAAGTGAAAGCGGAACATCGGTGCCTTGAGATTACTTGACCAATCACGATACCCGAGTGGAAATGGGATCGAGTCACAATGGACTTTGTATCTGGACTGCCATTGTCAGCAAGTAAGAGGGATGCGGTTTGGGTCGTGGTAGATAGATTGACTAAGTCGGCCCACTTTATCCCCGTACGTACGGATTTTTCAATGGACAAACTAGCCGAATTGTACGTTTCTCAGATTGTGAGATTACACGGGGTGCCTATTTCCATCGTGTCGGATAGAGATCCGAGATTTACCTCGCGATTTTGGAAAAAGTTGCAAGAAGCTTTGGGTACCAAGTTGCATTTCAAGACCGCCTTTCACCCCAAACCGATGGTCAATCCGAGCGGATAATTCAGATACTTGAGGATATGTTAAGATGTTGCGTCCTCGAGTTTGGTGGTTCATGGGAACGGTATTTGCCGTTGATTGAATTCGCTTATAACAACAGCTTTCAATCAAGTATTAAGATGGCACCCTACGAGGCTTTGTACGGTCGTAAATGCCGTACACCATTGTTTTGGACTGAGCTTGGTGAAAGCAAGATTTTCGGGTGGATTTGATTAGAGATGCTGAGCGAGAAAGTGAAAGTAATCCGTGAAAGTCGAAGATAGCCTCCGATCGTCGTAAATCGTGACGCGGATCTGAAGCGTAAGGATATCGAGTATCGGTGGGTGATAAAGTGTTTCTCAAGGTATCGCCTTGGAAAAGATACTCAGATTCTACCGTAAGGGCAAGTTGAGCCCGAGGTTCATTGGGCCATATGAGATATCCGAGCGAGTCGGTCCGGTGGCATATCGTTTGATTTTGCCCCCGAACTCAAAAGGTTCACGATGTCTTTCACGTTTCGATGCTTGACGCTATAGATCCGATCCATCGCACGTGATTAGTCCATCGAAATTGAAATTCAAGCTAATATGAGTTATGAGGAAGAACCGATTCGTATCCTATCACGAAGTGAAAGAGTTGCGAAACAAGCGGGTTCCGCTAGTGAAAGTGTTATGGCTCAAGCACGGATTGAAGAAGCTACTTGGGAGACCGAGAACTCTATGAGAGAGCGATATCCAAACCTATTTACGGTAAGATTTTCGGGACGAAAATCTCTTAAGTGGGGAGAGTTGTGACAGCCCTAATGTGACCCTAGTCGGAGAGTGGTTTGGGACCACGAAACCGAGTCGCAAGAATAATTAGGTGTTATATTCCGTGCTTATTGTATGTGGAATTTGTATGCGTAAATATTTCGTGTCTCGATTTTTATTAATTAGGTGCAAATTTATAAGAAAGGACCCATGTGCTAGGACTTGAAAATGTGATAGGTGTATTTTTAAGTGGCCTAATAATGCATGAAGTGAAATAAATGGAGTTGCATGTCAATTATCCCATTTCCTAAGGTGGATGGCCGCCATGACAAATTATGGGCAAGGGGAAACATGTTCCCAACATGTTTTACTAATGGATGATGTTAGAAATAATAGAATAAGAGTATGGAAAAAAAATTAATGTTAGTAGGATGAGAAACAAAAAAAAGTGTTCATCTTTCTCCATAGCCTTGGCGAATATCCTAAAGAAAGAAAAGAAAAAATTGTTCATCTATTTTCACTTCTTGGCCGAAAATACTAAGGAAAAAGGGGGAGGATTTTTGCTTCATGCTTGGGTTGGAAGAGATCTAGAAGGAGATTTGGCTAAGTTTGCATCAAGATTAAGGTATGTATGAGGTTGTGTTAGGAGTTTCATGCATGTTTTGGTTGCTAACTTGATGTGCATGTTAGCCATGGCTCAAATCTTTGTTAAGCCATGGAAATGGTATTTGGCCAAAGTTGTTATGGTGATAAAGCCATTGCATGCTAAGTGTGAAGCTTGATGATGATGCATGCAATGATGGATTGTCTACTCTTGAGTAAGATTTTGAGCTTTCTTTTGTTTTATCATGATTGAAGTTGAAAAGGAGCATGATTGTCATATTCGCCATGATGCATTCATGAGCATGGTTCATGCTTCTTGCATGTTAGTTAAAATTTGTGTTTTGGATGGCTATGGACACCTTGAAATTCGCCATGCTCATATATGTATATATATGTTTGCACATGATGTTTTGGTTATGAAGGAAGTGATGAATAAGTTTGTTTAAAGAAGAAGATGTTGAAGAATAATTGTGAAATTGCAAGCACAATTCGCCTAGCACACATATAAGTGCTTGATGCTATATTATAAGTTTTGAGCCACAATATGCAAAGCATTAACTAGTAAAATGCATGCTGTTTTTGTGAGGTATTAAGTGCATAATTGGCCTCAACATGTACATGAATATTCGGCCTTGGGTAGCCTATTGAAGGCCTTAGCATTTCCTTGATGCTCGAATAAATTGTATTGAATTGCTTGATGTAGTATAAAATGTGCATGACCATTGTGTATTCAAGCTAAAGGGTGGCCATATGACCATTTAAACTCCTTGTCATATTCGGCCATAAGCTAGCACAATGAGGTTTTAATAAATTGAATTTGTTTGAATTAGCTCAAGAGCTTAGAGGGCCACAATTGGACAAGGGGAAGGAGAAAGTGATCGAATAGCCGAAAAAGCCGTTCGACAACATCCGAGGTAAGTCCTCAAGAAGTGACCCTACTTGAATTATGTGAAATAAAGTATGGATGTGTATTGATTATTGATTATGTGTGTATGAGTATTTGAATTCTACCGGGCTAAGTCCGAAGGAATATGCTTGTGATTATATTTGCGTTTGAGCCTTAGTAACGAAGATGAAATATGTATGTCCAATGATTATTGATGTATGTGTACATGAGAAATTGAATGATATCGGGCTAAGCCGAAGACAATTATGCTGGAAATTATATCCGGGTTAAGACCGAAGGCAATTGTGCAAGTGGCTATATCCGGGCTAAGACCCGAAGGCATTCGTGCGAGTCATTCTATCCGGGCCAAGACCCGAAGGCATTTGTGCACATGGTTATATCCTGTTATATTCCAAAGAATCTTGGGCTGGAGGTGAGTGTTGGTTTCTGTAATAAATTCAATTAGTACACCCGAAAAGCCCAAAGAATAAGGTACGTTTATATGTGCATTGGAAAGTCGACACATTTGAGCAACATTCGCTCAATCGACTAATGAATTTCGGTTATTGACTTGATTGATACTTTGTGAAAGTATATAATGATGAAGTGTGAAGTAAGAATGTGTATTAATGAAATGATGCATTTGGCTATGTGAATGTATTGCTGTAATTAGAGTTGATTATATTCCTTGAGACTTACTAAGCATAAAAATGCTTACCCGTTACTTTGGCTCTCTGTTTTATAGATTTCGCTCGATAGCAATCGGATTCGGGATCAATAAAGTCAAGTCATCCACACTATCAACGCCTCTATTTTGGTATAAATTTTGTTTGAACTTTGAAATGGCATGTATAGGACTACCCTGTTAGTTTAAAAATGTGGTGATGTATATGTATACGGCCATGCGAAAATGGCTCGTAAAAGGAAGCATGAACTTAGACTATTTGTGGTTTGTATGTATATATTTGGTGTCATGATGTGGCTATGGATTGGAAATGGGAATGTTGGTCACATGATCAGCCATTGGCATGGTTAAAATGATCATATATGAACCTATGTATGGCAAGACTAGTTGGTTCATGGAGACTACCAAATAGGTAAGACCTACCTTAAAACAGATGCTGCCAGCTGCAGTGACGTGAATGTGAAAAATCACCAAAATTCGTAGGAATGGTATTAAATAGTGAATAAGCTATGTAAATGAACCTTGATGAGTCTATTTTCATATGGAAGAAACGAAATGGTCATAGGAGTTACATGTTAAGAGATATTGAAGTTATTGTGAAACAGGGCCAGAACGGTTTCTGGGTCCCTGTCGCAACTTTAAAAATTTACTATAAATTATCCAGAATGAATTAGGAGACATACCTTATATGTACAGATTCCATTTTGAGTCTAGTTTCATTAGAAGCAAACGGCACCAGCATTAAAGCCTGTACAGAGAGATATTCAAGTTATACCACGCGAAGGTCAGAGCAGTCGATCCCTGTAGCATGGGTGACTTTAACTAATAAACTGTACCAATTGGCCCGACCAAAAATTCTAGAAATAAATCCATGGATGGATATATGAGTCTAAATTCAGGGAAAATTTACGAAACCAGTTTCCGAGTTTTGAAACTCGAGATATGATTTTTAAGGCGAAGGTAACGCAGTCTTCCAGCCTGACTGGAAATGTCAAATTGGTGGGCAAAACATGTGATCTTGGCTTGTTAACCCCTCGTGTCCGACACCGGCGATGGTCTCGGGTTCGGGGTGTTACAATTACCGAAAGAATAGGATTGGTAGCATATCAGTTAGCTTTGCCAACTGTGTTGGAGAGGATCCACAACGTGTTTCATGCGTCTATGTTGTGCTATTATAGATCAGACCCTTTTCATGTAATTTTACTGACAGAAGTTGAGATTCGTCTAGATATGAATTATGGTGGGGAACCGATCAAGATATTAGCTCAGGAAGTAAAACATTTGAGAAATAAAAGTATAGCTCTTGTGAAAGTGTTGTGGCAAAGACATAGGGTTGAAGAGGCTACTTGGGAGCCTGAGGAGGCAATGAGAAAATAATACCCATACCTATTTTTTGGTAAGATTTTTGGGGACGAAAATCCATAAAGGGGGAGAGTTATAACAGCCCGATTTTGGGGCTCGTTTTAACAGTGGTTTTGGGACCACGAATCCAACGTAGAAATATCCTTTTTATTATATTTTTATGGTTTACAATTTTATGGAACTATTCTGTGAAAATCTCGTTCAAAAATTTTGACGTTTGGGCACTTAATTTAGTGAAAAGGACTAAATTATAAAAAGTGAAAAGGTTGAGTTCTACTTGTTAAAGGTGTTCAATTACTATGAGATTTTAAATTAGAGGTCCTTAGTTGATAACTAAACCATTTGTTAAGTTAGTGGACAAAAATGGACATGGTGAAATAAAATTTTAAACTTTGGCAAAAAGGCATTTTGTTCATTTGGTAAATAAAAGAATAAAAAGGAAAATAAAGCCAAAATTGTGTCCATCGTCTTCCACCTTGGTTGAATTTTACAAGGAGACCATAGCTAGGTTTTTTCAACTTTCAAGCTTGATTGTAAGTACATCCTAGCCCCGTTTTTAATGTTCTTTTCAGTTTTAAAGTCTTCGTAACCCGATTTACCTATTTCTACCATTATTTTGAAGTAGGGTTCATGTTTAAAAATTTACCCATGTGTGACATGCATGTATTTTGATGTTTGATTGAAGATATTGTATATTTAAGGTGTGATAGACAACTTTTACTAAGTGACTTTTAGTGAAAATGCATAAAAAGGACTTATTTGTAAAAGTTGTGAAAATGGGTAGTAGAAATGTGATTTGATGAAAAATGTGGGTTGTTATGAGCATGATTTAGGTTTAGCTAGGCTTGGGTAACAAAGAAAATGGATACATTTCATTTTACGAGCCTAAAGACTAAAATGTAAATATGTCGAAGCTTAGGGGTAAAAATATAATTTTGCCATAATTTGAGTTTTGGACAACATTGAGTAATGTGATAATTAAATAAGTTAAATTTGCTATTATAGATAAAGAAAAAAAAAGTTCGGACCTAGATTGGGGGGAAAACAAGGGTATTGACGATTAGGTCCATTTCTAACTATTTTGTATCGAGGTAAGTTTCTGTGTGAATAACGCAATGTTATATTATGTATTTAATGCTTAATATTGCATAAATTGTATGATTGTTTCTATGGGAATATTCAACGAAGTTTCGACGATGAGAAAATCCCGGTTGAACCTTAGGAATAATTTAGGATACAAATGACATGTCACTAGGAAACCATGTGTTATGTGATCTATGTGAATCCGGGTGCTGGTCATGTACGTCCTATCGATGGCTGGGTAGTCCGGCATGTGCTGCGGATACCTGATAGCTTATGTGAGTAGCCCATGTAGTTACGTCTTAACTGACAGCTTGTGTGAGTAGGCCCGTGATTATCTCGTGTGTGAGCCCTATGTGTTATGAGATATGAGGTAACATTGGCTACATTTGTGGCACTTATGTGCAAGACCTTCTGTGTATCTGATAGTATTCTAAGTGTTCAACGGGTAATCTAAAAAGTGTGTTAAAGATGATAAACTATGTGACTATGTTACGAGTTGGTACATGTATGTATGTAAAACCCATGAGTATGAACTTTGGTATAAGATGACCCTTTGGTAAGAATGCTAATGAGTAAGTTATGCCTAAGATACATGATGATATTTATGTTAACTTATGTTGAGGAGTTATATGATTAATGAATGATTTATGTTGCTTATTATTTGCATGCAAACTTACTAAGCTTTAAAGCTTACTCCCCTTTTCTTTCCATTCCTTATAGTGTCGCCAAGCTAGCTTGGGGATTGAGGAAGGTCGAAGCTCAATTCACACTATCAAACGATTATTTTGGGTATACTTGGTGTAATAGCCTGATTTTAGCTAAATCAGAATAGTGGTTTTGGAACCACAAATCCGATGTTAGAAAATTATTTTAATATTATTTTTGGTGTTTATAGCATGTGATTATATATGTGTGAAAGTCTCGTGAAATAATTTTAATGTTTGAATGCTTAATTTGATAAAAGGACTAAATCATGTAAAATGCAAAAAGTGGCATTCTATATGTTAAATGTGTTTAATTGCTATGGTTCATTAAATGTGAAGTCCTTATGTTGTGAATAGACCATTGATAGTGGGAATGGACATAAATAGGCATATATTACATGATTTTATAATGGTTTCATTAAGGGTTAATATGGTAATTTCGTTAATAAGTTATAATTTAATTAAACAAAATCAAATTTAAGCCTTATTATCAACTTGTTTGCCGAATGTTAAGAGAGAAAAAAAGCCATTGTTGAGTTTGAAGGTTTGGCTAGTGCATGCTGAAATTGTAAGTCCATTTTGACTCGATTTTTGATAATTCCTATGTTTTTGTAATCGTTGCTTCGTATTCTAGCTAGCCCGTGTCTTAATTTTCAAATTTATTGATGATTTTGTGAAGTGCCATTGTTTAATCTATGTGCTTTGTGGTGGTTGATGAAATGGAAGATAAATGTTAGATTAATATGTTCTGTTAAGTGATTTTGGCTAAAAATGCATTTTAGGGATTAATTTGTGAAAAGTGTACATTATGTGGTTGAAATATGAAATAAATGTGAAATATGGGCTACTAGGGCACTATGGTAATTTGGCCAAGCATGAGTTTTGTCAAATTTGGTGTAATTTGTGTATTTGTGAAATAAGGACTAAATTGAATAAATGTGAAACTTTAGGGGGTAAAGTGTAAAAATGCCCAAATAGGTATTTTTGGATGAAATTGAATGAATAGGTGATTAAATGAGCTAAATTTGAATCCATATAGATCAAGAAAGAAAGAAATTGGTTCTAGATCGGGGAAATCGAAAGTTGTTGAGTAGTCGATCCGATCTGTTTATCGTATATACGAGGTAAGTTCATATGCAAATAAATACACTTTAATTGATTTATAAATGTTTATTTTTCATTGAATTGCTATGAATGTTGAATGAGCAAATACGAGCAAGAATCGACAAAGTTATGATATCCGAAAGTCCCGTACAAACCTTAGGAATAGTATAGGATACGAATGTCATGACATTAGGATTAACGAGATGTGATTATGTGTAAGACCATGTCTGGAATAGTGGCATCATATTACGATTATGTAAGACCATGTCTGGGACATTGGCATCATTATATGATTTCGTGTAAGACCATGTATGGGACATTGGCATCGATATGTGATATCATGTAAGACCATATCTGGGATATGGCATTGTACGAGCTATATATGATTTTTGAGTATCCTTAATGATTCTGAAAGGTTCAACGGGCTAAGTCAAGACGAGAAAAAATATGAGATTGAATTAAGTGACACAGGTACATATGAGATTCATACGCATTGAAAAGGGAAGTATGTAATGAAATTACATGTGAAATTGAATAAGTATTCATTGAGAAAGGTTTGTATATCTAAATGTGCTTATTCATAATTTTCCTATTTCATGGAAAAGATGTTGATCCATGAGATAATTTTATTTGTATATGGCTTACTAAGCTTTTAAAGCTTACTTTGTGTGTTCTTTCCCTGTTTTATAGATAATCGAAGCTAGCTCAGACTTGGGGATTGTCGGGAAACTTCATCACACTATCGATCAATTAGTTGGTACTTTTAAAGCTTTGTAAATATGGTATATGGCATGTATAGGCTAGTGCCATTATGGTATATTTGGAGTTGTGGATTTAGCCATGTGAGTTGGCTTGAAAATAATGTTGATGATGGAACGGTATTTGGCTTATAGTCTGAATTGCAATATGGTATGTGATGTATATAAGTGTGCCTTGTGAATTTGGTAATCTTGGTATGGTTTTGAGATGCACAAATGACTAGTTATTAGTGGTGTATAATGGCATGATTGGAGATGATGTTTTTAGTTGGTTAAATGCTTGATGTTTGGATGTCATATTGTTTGTCAAAGATTGATGAATTGGTGTATGATTTAGTAGGTAAGTAATGAATAATGAATCATGTGAAGTTGGTATACTTTTGAGCTAGTTTATGGTCATTAAATGAGTAGTAAAGGAATAGATGTAAAATGGTATGAAATGTGCATGAAATGGTCATTATTGGTTGCCTATTTTATGTGAAAATGATGCCAAATGAGTGCTTTTAGGTACATGAAAGATAAGGGGAAAATGGCCTAAATCAAGCCTATTTTTGTGCCACACGGATGAGTACACGGGCGTGTGACTGAACCGTGTGACCCCTGTATCCTAATTAAAACAAGTTAGTAAGTTACACGGCTTAGACACACGAGTATGTCTACTGGCTGTGTGTGACACACGGGCTGGCACATGGACGTGTGGCCGGCCGTGTGGCCCAAGTTAGTATACTCTCCAGTTTTCACATGGTCATAGCACACGGGTGTGCCTCCGGCCTGTGTGCAAGTCAGTATGTATGCCTTGTTTCCACACGACCTGTAATACGGGCGTGTTTGGTGGTCATGTAAGGCACACGGCCTGTTCATACAGGCGTGTGAACCCTATATGCATGAAAATTTTATAAGTTTCTTGAAGTTTTTAAATATTATCGATTTAGTCCTGAACCTTTTTTAAGCAAGTTTAAGGTCTTGTAGGGCCTTATAGGGACAATGTGAATGTGTTAAATGTATTTTGATTATGAATGCATAAATGTATGTGTTATGTATGTTAATGATATGTATTGTTCAGTAATACCTCGTAACCCTATTTTGATGACAGATACGGGTTAGGGGTGTTACATTTTATTGGTATCAGAGCTACGATTTAGTCGATTCTGGGACTTATGTAGCGTGTAAGAGTCTAGCTATACATGCCATATATATAAATTGCGATAGTGTGATGATTTTTGATAGATTAAAGTGTGTTTTCATATAGTAAATGGATCCTAAACGAGCTTTAGCTGACGATGTGGAAAGTAATGCTCCCGCTACTGGTCAAGGGGTAGTGCCGACTGATTCTAGGCCAATTTCAAGTAGCCATGAGGGAGAGGCTAAACAAGCCTTTTTCTATATGATGAGTGAGTGGTTTACAGAGTTCGTTTGAACAAATCCTGCTACTCAACAACCTCTACCCCCACCTGTTCCTCAACAAAACCCTGCTATTCCTCAAGTTATAGATTTGACACGGTTGAACAAGTCGCTAATGGATAAGATTCAAAAACATGGGGCTGAGGAGTTCCAGGCTACCGTTGATGATGATGCTGAGGGAGCTGAGTTTTGGCTCGAGAACATGATACGAGTATTTGATGAATTGTGTTGTACTCCTGATGAATGTATCAAATGTGTTGTATCTTTGTTGAGAGATAATGCGTACCATTGGTGGAAAACGTTGATATTTATGGTTCTTAGAGAACGGGTTACCTGGGAGTTCTTTCAATCTTAGTTCTGAAAGAAGTACATAAGTCAGTGATTTCTTGATCAGAAGTATAAAGAGTTTTTGGAATTGAAACAAGGCCAGATGACTGTTACTGAGTATGAAAGATAATTTGTATGTTAAGCAAGTATGCTCGAGAGTATGTGTCCACTGAAGAAATCATGTGCAAATGATTTGTAGATAGACTGAATGAAGATATAAAACTTCTAGTCGGAATTCTAGAGTTGAAAGAATTTGTCATTCTGGTTGAGAGGGCTTGTAAAGTCGAGGATCTTAGTAAAGAAAAGGGAAAAGCTGATTTTGAAGCAAGAGATTCGAGAAAAAGATCAACTAGTAAATCTTATCAATTTGCATTGAAGAATTTCTGAGACTCGTTCAATCATTCTAATGCATCGATGAGATAGTCAAGCAGAGATCATGAAAAGAAACCTGTGAGTTCTAAAGCTCAAGCTACACCTATTGCTAGTGTTGGCAGTGTGAGAAAAAACTGACCTGAGTGTAGACATTGTGGAAAATGACATATCGGTGATTGTAGATTAAATGATCGAGCCTATTTTAAATGTGGATCATTAGATCATTTCATTCATAACTGTCCTTGTAACACCCTTAACCCGTATCCGTCGCCGGACTAGGGTTAAGAGGCATTACCAGACATAACGGAACATTTAGCATTCAATTCATAATTATCAAAGCATCATAATCACAAATCATTACAAAGTCCCTTACATAGGTCATCAAGAACTTAGACATGCATTAGAAAGGGGTCGAGACTTGTTCACACGGCCATAAGACACACCCGTGTACCTTGGCCGTGGTTGAAACTAACTTGGGTCACACGGCTAGCCACATGCCCATGTGCTTTAGCCGTGCTCAAGACTGACTTAACATCGTAGGGTCCCCCCAAGGACACACAATTGTGCAACATGACCATGTGTCGCATACGGCTGAGACACATGCCCGTGTCTCTACCTGTGTGGACCAAAGTTAGGCCAGTTGAAAAGCCAATTTGCCACCCAATTTAGGTCAAACCTACAAACATCAAACCAAGCACATTTATACTATAATCTCAGTCAATTTCAATACCAAAACTTACACCAATCATGTCATATAATTACCAACCAAACTTATGTTTATTCACCCTTCCAAATCATACCAAATCATGAGCCAAAATCATGCCAAAACATAGGTTTCATAATCTCTAGTCATACTGTAACAGTCCGATTTTGGGCCTAGTCAGAATAGTGGTTTCGGAACCACTTTTTTTAGGCTGGAGAAATTATTTTTAATATTATTTTATGTGTTATAGTATGATTATATGAGTGCATGAAAATTTTGGTGAATTAATTTTAGCGTTTGTGAGCTTAATTGCGAAAAAGGACTAAATCGCATAAAGGGCAAAAGTCTTATTTTATTCGATAGATATACCAAATAGCTAGAGAACCAAAATTGGGGTCTTTAAAGTGAAATTAGGCCTTAAAATGAGTGATGGCCGACTATGAGACAAGGAATTAAAATAGTCAAAATGATTAGGTGCATTTTGGTAACCAAATTGACTAGAAATAAAATAAAATAAACAAAGAATGATATCATCTCTTTCTCTGTAACAGCCCGATTTAGACCCTAATCGGACTGGTGGTTTTGGGACCAAGAATTCGAGTCAAAAAATATTTAAAAATTATCTTCTATTTTTATTTTGTGTAAATTTATATCTGGGAAATTTTCATGATTTAATTTTGTCGTTTAGGTGTCCGATTAAAAAAAAAAACTTAATCGCGTAAATTGAAAAGTGGGTAGTTTATTTTGTAAAGGGCTTATTTGTTAATGGCTTTCTAAGTGGCGGTATTTATGGTGAAATTAGCCCATTATATATATAATTTTGGACGGTAGTGGATGATTTTATAATATATTAACTAAGGTTAAAAAGAAAAAAAGAGGTAAAATAATAATAAGTTAATGTATGTTATTATATTATAAAATAAAAAGCCATATCCATGTTATTTTCTTCATCCTTGCACCGAAACTAAAACAAAGAAAAAGAAAGGAAAACAAAGTAGGCTTCGGCCCTGTTCAAGCTAGATTAAGGTAAGTGTTCAGCTCGATTTTTGATAATTTTTACGTTTTTGAGATCGTTGCTTCGAGTACTACAAAACCCATGCTTAAATTTTTTATTTTGATGAATATTTTCAGTTGTTCCATTGTTGATAGCTTGTGATTTTTGTGGTTTGATGATGAAAAAAGAAAGATATGTTTTAGCTTAACATATTTTGTATTGGAATTTTTGATAATTTTGAGTAATTAGGACTTAATTGCAAAAATAATAATTTGAGGGACTAAAATGTGAAATTAATGAAATATATGGACTCGTATGGTAATGCGTAAGATTCGGCTAAACATGGGTAATTGGAAATTTTGTGTTTTGTGCAATAGAGACTAAATTGTAAAAATTATAAATGTTAGGGGTAAAATGGTAATTTGCCTATTTATGTGTTTTTGGACTAAATTGAATGAAAATATGTTTGAATGAGCTTAATTTGAATATTTTTAGATCAGGAACTAAAGAAATCGGATTTGGATCGGGAAAAAACGAAAGTTGTTGACTAGCCGCCCAATTCTGTTTTGTACCGTCCGAGGTAAGTTTATAAGCAAATAGACATGTTTATTTGGAAATTTAATGTTATATTTATTTGCTGTTATGAAATATTAGAATTTAAATATGCTATGACTGAACATGATTAAATTTGGTTACTACACTTCCGAGTTCGATTCGACTGAGTTACGACGTCCGAAAGCCTCGTATGAACCTTAGAAATAGTTAGGATACATATGTCATGACATAGGATTTCGATATATGTGTGCAAGTAAGACCATGGCATCGATGTGTGGTTCAGATATGTGTTTACGAGTAAGACCCTATCTGGGATAGTGGCATCGATTTGTGGCTACATGTAAGACCACGTTTGGGACATTGGCATTGTACGATTTATGTGATTATCCAAGTGTCCTATCAAATTTCAAATGGTTCACAGGCAAAGGTAAATCATGATCGAATGTGTAAAATGGGCTAAAAGGCAAGGTATGTTTTAGCTTGTTAGCTATCAATAATAAGGTATGTATGTGACTTGATAGTTGATAAATTATATGTGATGTAAGGTTAAATATATACATAAATTAAATAAGTGTATTCGGCTTTGTACAAATGGTAAGTATATTATGGAATTAATTTTTGGTTATGCATATATAAGTGATCATAAATAATTGGTCTTATAAGAGTTATATGTACATAATATTGAATTAAGGTTCTTGGACTTATATAATTGTGCAGTGGTTGATTAATTATGACATTTTGGCTTTTGAAATTGAGCAGTGGTTTTATTACTTAACTTGTGAATATCCAGCTAAGGTAATAAATATATGTGGTTGGTATATTATTATTGAAGATATAAGTTGAGAGTAAGCTTGTTAATGATATTGAAGTTTGGTTAAATTAAATTAATTGTATTATCGGCTAGTTTAATTTCTTATGACTTACTAAGCTTTAGTAGCTTACTGTGTGTATATTTGTCTTTATTTTATAGATTTGGAGTGAAGCTACAAGCTCAGGGGTCGTCAGCCAAGTTCATCACACTATCAGCTATTTTGGTACCTTTATAAGTCAAACTTGAATTATGGCCTGTATAAGTTGGTTTATGTTTTTGAAAGGTTGGATTTATTTCGGTTGTGTATATAAGCCATGCGATAATGGATAAATTAATATATTAGTGTTCGGTTATGATAGGTAAAACTTATATTAATCTCGATTACTTAGTTGTGTGCCTTAAATGCATAGTATATGTGATGAGCACCATATGTTTTGATAATTGCTTGCGTATTATTTTAAACTAGGTTGTGTAAATTCTTAGTCAAATGCTTAATGACCTTGTCTATTAGTAATTGATGTTGGAAATTTGGATGTGTAAGTGACTATTTAAACAGCAGGATTCGGCCATGGAAGTGCACTAGCTTAACGTGCGTCTAGAATGTTTATTAATGTGTGATGGTGAACATTAAATACGACATTGTTTCAATGATGGGTGGTTATGTTCTAGCTTGGTTAGTTTGATTAATAGGCGGCAAATAATATATGTAATTCATGATTAACCTAGTTGATTAATTGTTATACAAAATTGATGTTTAAATGTTTGGTACAACCTTGGCTTTTGGGTAAATACGCATCTTGCATGCATTTATGATGAATAAGTTAAATATATATGTTTTGTTTTATATTAAGTCTACATCAAGAAAGTAATCATAATATACATTTGACTTGCTTTAATAGTATACACATTCGGTCATATATTCCATTATTAAAGACATTGAATTATTACAAAATTTGAAGTTTATTTATGAATTAGGTTGAGACATGCGTATGTGATAATTAGACTTGTTATGTTTTTTTGGTTTTACATCATCGTGTATGTATGTAAAGTTTTTTTTTTTATGATTATGAGTGCTTATTACTGTATACATATGGTTATAGGAACTTGGTAAATAAGTGTAAGTAGTGAATGGGTATAATGCAATATATAGATTATATTTAATATTGTTGTTTCATGTGGGTAATATGATTATTCACATATACATAAGGTAAAATGTTCTAATTTAAAAGTAGTATTAATTTATGAGATAAGTTTTAATTAACCTTTGAGACTTATGTTTGTGATTAATTATGCATGTATATGTATGTCTTCATTTGAGATTGTGTTTTAATTCAGTAATGCCTTACGACCCTGTTCCAGCAACAGATAAGGATTAGGGGTGTTACATTTTATTGGTATCAGAGCTACGGTTTAGTGGGTTCTAGGACTAACGTAGCGCGTTTAAGTTTAGCTATACATGCCATAATTATATACTGTGATAGTGTGATGACTTCTGATATTTGAAATGTATTTTCATATAGTAAATGGATCCCGGCAGAGCTGTACCTGATGATGTCGAGAGTGTTGCGCCTGCTCCCGCGCAAGGGACAGTGCAGGCTGATTCTCGACCGACTTCGAGTAATCACGAAAATGATGCTAAACAAGCCTTCTATCAAATGATGAATGACTGGTTCACTCAATATATCTGGACTAACCCGGCTGCACAGCAACCTTCACCGCCGATTAATCCATCTTCTATGCCTGCTGTACCTCAAGTAAGTGATCTGTTGCAATTGAATAGACCACCTGTCGATAAAATCAGAAAACATGGAGCTGAAGAGTTTAAAGCCACTGATGATGATGACGCTGAGCGAGCTGAGTTCTGGCTTGATAATACCATCCATGTGTTTGATGAGTTGTCCTACACTCTAGATGAATGTTTAAACTGTGCTATATCCCTACTTCGAGACACAGCATACCACTGGTGGAATACCCTAGTATCAATAGTTTCTAGAGAGCAGGTGACTTGGGAATTCTTTCAAACTAAGTTCCGTAAGAAATAAATCAGTCAGAGATTTATCGACCAGAAGCTTGAAAAATTTCTGAAGCTGAAATAGGGTAGGATGACAGTGACGGAATACGAACGGAAGTTCGTGAGACTCAGTCGGTATGCCCAAGAGTGTGTTTCTACCAAAGCCATAATGTGCAAAAGATTTGAAGATGGGGTGAATGAAGATATCAAACTGTTAGTTGGCATACTTGAGATAAAAGAGTTAGTGGTACTGGTTGAGCGAGCCTGCAAAGCTGAAGAGCTCGGGAAAGAGAAAAGGAAAGCTGACTTTAAAGCCAGAGATGCACGCAAAAGAACATCCGATAAGTCATTCCAGTCAGCATCAAAGAAGTTCCGAGACGATCTTAGCCATTCTAAAGCCACTTCAGGTTACTCCAGACAGGATCAAAATAGACCACCAGTGAGCTCGAGAGCTACCTTAGTAGCGAGTGTGGGTAATGTCAGATCAAATCAACCTGAGTGTAAGCACTATGGTAAGCGACATCCCAGTAATTGCAGCTTGCATGATCGGGCCTGTTTTAAATGCGGATCGACAGATCATTATATTCGAGATTGCCCAATGTTAGCCGAGGAAAATCCAATGCAGAATACAAGATCGGATAACACTGCAGCTCGAGGTAGACCACCCAGAAATGCTGGTAATACGAGTGGCAGTCAGAGAGGCGCTAAAGATGTGGCAATTAGATCTGAGGCTAATGCACCTGCCAGAGCTTATGCTATACGTACAGGAGAGGAGGCTTCATCCCCAGATGTTATTACTGGTACATTTACTCTTTATGATACTAATGTAACTGCATTGATTGATCCTGGTTCTACTCATTCATATGTATGTGAGACATTAGTATTCAGCAAGACTCTACCTATTGAGTCTACTAAGTTTGTGATTAGAGTGTCAAACCCCTTGGGTCGGTGTGTTATGGTTGATAAAGTGTGTAAGAATTGTCCCTTGATGGTTCGAAATCTGTGCTTTCCGGCTGATTTGATGTTGCTGCCATTTGATGAGCTCGATATAATTCTGGGTATAGATTGGCTGACTTTACATGATGTTGTTGTGAACTACAAAATAAAGACCATTGATCTACGGAGCCAGAATGATGAAATTATCCGGATTGAATCTAGTGATTTGTATGGGTTACCAGTAGTGATTTCATCGATGTTAGCTCAGAAATATGTGAGAAAAGGGTGTGAAGCTTATTTTGCCTATGTGCTCGACAGTAAAGTAGCTGAGAGAAACATTGAATCAGTACCTGGTATGTGAGTATCCAGATGTGTTTCCAGAAGAATTACCGGGTTTGCCGCCTATTCGGGAAGTAGAGTTTGGTATTGAGTTAATGCCTGGGACGACCCCGATATCCATAGCTCCGTACAGAATGGCACCTACAGAATTAAAAGAATTGAAAGTTCAGTTACAAGAATTGACAGATAGAGGTTTCGCGCAACCAAGTTTCTCTCCGTGGGGTGCACTTGTGTTGTTTGTGAAAAAGAAAGATGGAACTATGGGAATGTGCATCGATTACAGACAGCTTAATAAGGTGACTATAAAGAATAAGTATCCGTTGCCACGGATAGATGATCTGTTTGACCAACTGAAAGGGGCCACAGTATTTTCAAAGATAGATTTGAAATTAGGCTACTATCAGTTGCGAGTTAAAGATTCAGATGTGCCAAAGAATGCTTTCAGAACGAGGTACGAACACTATGAGTTTTTGGTTATGCCTTTCGGACTCACTAATGCACCTGCTGTTTTCATGGATTTGATGAATCGGATCTTCAGACCGTATCTGGACCAGTTTGTGGTTGTGTTTATAGATGACATTTTGATCTACTCTCGTGATGAAGCTGAACATGCCGAACATTTGAGACTTGTGTTGCAGACCTTGCGAGATAAGCAGTTGTATGCAAAATTCAGTAAATGCGAGTTCTGGTTAAGTGAAGTCAGTTTTCTGGGTCATGTAGTATCAGCATCGGGTATTTAGGTTGATCCGAGCAAAATTTCAGCTATACTAGATTGGAAACCTCCGAAGAATGTTTTTGAAGTCCGAAGCTTTCTAGGACTTGCTGGTTATTATAGGTGGTTCATGAAAGGTTTCTTTATGATTGCAGCCCCGATGACAAAGCTATTGCAAAAAGATGTTAAGTTCGAGTGGTCAGAGAAGTGCCAGAAAAGCTTCGATTATTTGAAAGCCCTTTTGACAGAAGCTCCAATGCTATTTCAGCCAGAGTCGGGTAAAGAATTTGTTATTTATAGTGATGCATCATTAAATGGTTTGGGATGTGTTTTGATGCAGGAAGGCAGAGTTATAGCTTATGCCTCGAGACAGTTGAAGCCATTATCTGACACACGACCTGGAACTGGCATCCATTGTGTTTGCGTTGAAAATTTGGCGTCACTACCTGTTTGGTGAGAAATGTCATGTTTAATCTGATCATAAAAGCCTGAAATACTTGATGACTCAGATCTGAATTTGAGACAACGCCGATGGTTAGAACTGCTAAAAGACTACGAGCTTGTGATTGACTATCACTCTAAAAAGGCTAACGTTGTTGCTGATGCTTTAAGCCGAAAATCACTGTTTGCTTTGCATGCAATGAATATGCATTTGGCTATGTCTGATGATGGTTCAATAGTTTAACAAATATGTGATGCCCAGAAAGTTGATAATGAATTGGTTATGAAACAAGCTCAGTGTGTGACAGATGCTGATTCAGAGTTCAGAGTTGATGTTGATGACTGTTTGAAGTTTAAAGACCGAATATGTGTCTCTAGGAATTCAAAATTGATTCAGGTGATTTTGAATGAAGCACACAACAGTCAGTTATCTATTCACCTACATAGTACAAATATGTATAATGATCTGAAACAACTCTATTGGTCGCCTGGCATGAAACGAGACATCTCTGACATTGTTGCAAGATGTTTAGTCTGTCAACAAGTAAAAGCCGAGCATCAGGTACCTTTAGGGTTACTTCAGCCGATCATGATACCTGAGTGGAAATGGGATAGAGTTACGATGGATTTTGTATCTGGTTTACCATTGACACCGAGTAAGAAAGATGCAATCTGGGTTGTTGTTGATAGATTGACCAAATTGGCTCATTTTATCCCAATACACTTGATAACCTGGCTGAATTGTATGTTTCTCAGATTGTGAGACTACATGGTGTGCCTATATCTATTGTTTCGAGTAGAGATCTGAGATTTACATCGCGGTTTTGGAAGAAATTGCAAGGTGGACTAGCTACGAAATTACATTTCAGTACTGCTATCCATCCGCAAACAGATGGCCAGTCTGAGCGAATCACACAGATACTTGAGGATATGCTGAGATATTGCATTCTCGAGTTTGAAAGTACGTGGGAACGATACTTGCCTCTAATTGAATTTACGTACAATAATAGCTATCAATTGAGTATCAAAATGGCACCTTATGAAGCTTTGTGCGGTCGAAAATGCCATACGCCATTATACTGGACTGAGCTCAGTGAAAATAAAATATACAGGGTTGACTTGATTAGAGAAACTGAACAGAAAGTGAAAGTGATCCGTGAAAGTTTGAAAGCAGCGTCAGATCGTCAGAAATCTTATGCGGACTTGAGACATAAAGATATAGAGTTTCAAATTGGAGATAAAATTTTCTTGAAAGTCTCACTGTGGAAGAAAATACTCAGATTCAATCGTAAAGGAAAATTGAGTCCGAGATTTATTAGGCCGTATAAGGTAATAGAGCATATTGGGCTAGTTGCTTATAGATTATCGTTGCCACCTAAGTTAGAAAAGATCCACAATGTATTCCATGTTTTGATGCTTCGGAGGTATCTATATGATCCTTGTCACGTAATTAGTCCGTCTGAGATTGAAATTCAGCCTGATATGACCTACGAAGAAGAACTGATTCGCATTTTGACTCGTGAGACTAAAGAGTTACGAATAAAAAGATTTCGTTAGTTAAAGTATTATGGCATAAGCATGGAGTTGAGAAAGCAACATGGGAGCCAGAAGATACAGTGAAAGGACTTTATCCAAACCTATTCACTGGTAAGATTTTCAGGGACGAAAATCCCTAAGGGGGGAGAGTTGTAACAGCTCGATTTAGACCCTAATCGGAACGGTGGTTTCGGGACCAAGAATCCGAGTCAGAAAAATATTTAAAAATTATTTTCTATGTTTATTTTATGTAAATTTATATCTGTAAAATTTTTGTGATTTAATTTTGTCGTTTAGGTGTCCAATTAAATAAAAAGACTTAATTGCGTAAATTGAAAAGTGGGTAGTTTATTTTGTAAAGGGCTTATTTGTTAATGGCTTTCTAAGTAGGGGTATTTATGGTGAAATTAGCCCATTGAATATATAATGTTGGACGGTAGTGGATGATTTTATAATATATTAACTAAGGTTAAAAAGAAAAAAAAGGTAAAATAATAATAAGTTAATGTATGTTATTATATTATAAAATAAAAAGCCATATCCATGTTATTTTCTTCATCCTTGCACCTAAACTAAAACAAAGAAAAAGAAAGGAAAACAAAGTAGGGTTCGGCCTTGTTCAAGCTAGATTAAGGTAAGTGTTCAGCTCGGTTTTTGATAATTTTTACGTTTTTGAGATCGTTGCTTCGAGTACTACAAAACCCATGCTTAAATTTTTTATTTTGATGAATATTTTGAGTTGTTCCATTGTTGATAGCTTGTAATTTTTGTGGTTTGATGATGAAAAATGAAAGATATGTTTTAGCTTAACATATTTTGTATTGGAATTTTTGATAATTTTGAGTAATTAGGACTTAATTGCAAAAATAATAATTTGAGGGACTAAAATGTGAAATTAATGAAATATATTGACTCGTATGGTAATGCATAAGATTCGGCTAAACATGGGTAATTGGAAAATTTGTGTATTTTGTGTTTTGTGCAATAGGGACTAAATTGTAAAAATTATAAATGTTAGGGGTAAAATGGTAATTTTCCTATTTATGTGTTTTTGGACTAAATTGAATGAAAATATGTTTGAATGAGCTTAATTTGAATATTTTTAGATCAAGAACTAAAGAAATCAAATTTGGATCGGGGAAGAACGAAAGTTGTCGACTAGCCGCCCGATTCTGTTTTGTACCATCCGAGGTAAGTTTATAAGCAAATAGAAGTGTTTATTTGGAAATTTAATGTAAATTTAATGTTATATTTATATGCTGTTATGAAATATTAGAATTTAAATATGCTATGACCGACCATGATTAAATTTGGCTGCTACACTTCCGGGTTCGATTCGACCGAGTTACGATGTCCGAAAGCCTCGTATGAACCTTAGGAATAGATAGAATACATATGTCATGACATAGGATTCCGATATATGTGTGCGAGTAAGACCATGGCATTGATGTGTGGTTCCGATATGTGTTTACGAGTAAGACCCTATCTGGGACAGTGGCATCGATTTGTGGCTACATGTAAGACCACGTCTGGGACATTGGCATTGTACGATTTATGTGATTATCCAAGTGTCCTATCCAATTCCGAATGGCTTATCGGGCAAAGGTAAATCGTGATTGAATGTGTAAAATGGGCTAAAAGGCAAGGTATGATTTAGCTTGTTAGCTATCAATAATAAGGTGTGTATGTGACTTGATAGTTGATAAATTATATGTGATGTAAGGTTAAATATATACATGAATTAAATAAGTGTATTCAGCTTTGTACAAATGGTAAGTATATTATGGAATTAATTTTTGGTTATGCATATATAAGTGATCATAAATAATTGGTCTTATAAGAGTTATATGTACATAATATTGGATTAAGGTTCTTGGACTTATATAATTATGCAGTGGTTGATTAATTATGACATTTTGGCTTTTGAAATTGAGCAGTGGTTTTATTACTTAACTTGTGAATATCCGGCTAAGGTAATAAATATATGTGGTTGGTATATTATTATTGAAGATATAAGTTGAGAGTAAGCTTGTTAATAACATTGAAATTTGGTTAAATTAAATTAATTATATTACCAGCTAGTTTAATTGCTTATGACTTACTAAGCTTTAGTAGCTTACAGTGTGTATATTTGTCTTTATTTTATAGATTTGGAGTGAAGCTACAAGCTCAGGGGCCGTCAGCCAAGTTCATCACACTATCAGCTATTTTGGTACCTTTATAAGTCAAACTTGAATTATGGCATGTATAAGTTGGTTTATGTTTTTGAAAGGTTGGATTTATTTTGGTTGTGAATATAAGCCATACGAAAATCCCTAAATTAACATATTAGTGTTCGGTTATGATAGGTAAAACTTATATTAATCTCAATTACTTAGTTGTGTGCCTTAAATGCATAATATATGTGATGAGCACCATATGTTTTGATAATGGCTTGCGTATTATTTTAAACTAGGTTGTGTAAATTCTTAGTCAAATGCTTAATGACCTTGTCTATTAGTAATTGATGTTGGAAATTTGGATGTGTAAGTGACTATTTAAACAGCAGGATTCGGCCATGGAAGTGCATTAGCTCAACGTGCATCTAGAATGTTTATTAATGTGTGATGGTGAACATTAAATACAACATTGTTTCAATGATGGGTGGTTATGTTCTAGCTTGGTTAGTTTGATTAATAGGCGGCAAATAATGTATGTAATTCATGATTAACCTAGTTGATTAATTGTTATAAAAAATTGATGTTTAAATGTTTGGTACAGCCTTGGCTTTTGGGCAAATGCGCATCTTGCATGCATTTATGATGAATAAGTTAAATATAAATGTTTTGTTTTATATCAAGTCTACATCAAGAGAGTAATCATAATATACATTTGACTTGCTTTAATAGTATACACATTCAGTCATATATTCCATTATTAAAGACATTGAATTATTACAAAATTTGAAGTTTATTTATGAATTAGGTTGAGACATGCGTACATGATAATTAGACTTGCTATGTTATTTTTAGTTTTCGCATACTGTGTATGTATGTAAAGTTTTTTTTTTTTATGATTATGAGTGCTTATTACCTGTATACATATGGTTATAGGAACTTGGTAAATAAGTGTAAGTAGTGAATTGGTATAATGCAATATATAGATTATATTTAATATTGTTGTTTCATGTGGGTAATATGATTATTCACATATACATGAGGTAAAATGTTCTAATTTAAAAGTAGTATTAATTTATGAGAAAGTTTTAATTAACCTTTGAGACTTATGTTTGTGATTAATTATGTATATATATATGCATGTCTTCATTTGAGATTGTGTTTTAATTCAGTAATGCCTTACAACCCTGTTCCGGCGACGAATACGGGTTAAGGGTGTTACATTCTCATCTTCTTCTTCGCCGAAATTTTCAGCAAAAGTAAGGGTTTTGAAGCTGTTAAATTTTAGCCAAGCTATCTTCTTGAAAGTAAGTGATTTAGATGCCTATTTTTGATAATTTTTGTACCTTTGGAACCCTTATAGCATGAACTAGCTAACTGCGGGACTATTTTGTGAAATGGTTGATAGTCTAGGGATTTGCCATGAAATGATTTGTGATGTTTACTGAATTGTTATGGAAGAAAATGAACCATGGTTGTGTATAAACAACTTTTGTGAAAGAAGTTTGCATGAAAACACCTAAAAATGGCTATTTTGTAAAGTTGTAAAATAAGTTGTAAATGTGTGAAATAATTGAAATTTTGAGTTGCTATAGTCATAAAAAGAATTAGGTTAGGCTTGTTAAATGGGGAAATTCGATAAAATTGATTTACAAGCCTAAGGGAAAAATTGTAATTTTTGTAAATTCTAAAGGCATAACTGTCATTTTGCCGAATTGTGAATTATAGAATGTTTTAATTAATGTAATGATTAAATGAGTGGATTTCATCATGTTAGATCAAGAAAATTGAGATTTGGGCTTAAATCAGAAAGTACGAGGTTATGGACTAAAATGGAGTAATTAGTCGAAATTGCATTCGAGGTAAGTCTGTGTGACTAAATAAGCATGTTATCCATATTGTTGTTATTATACTTGAAATCTATTTTTCTATAATTGTATTGAATTATATGTTGATGGAGTTATGTATGAGAAAGTGATGCCAAAAGTTAATAACATTCATGTGGTGATAAAATACGTTAGAAGTTTGATGGAATATGACATTCCATTGAAACAAGTAAGTTGCACATAAATAATGCAAATATAATGTTACCATGTATTGTACAATTAGTATGGTCTGAACTATTGACTTGTGTTGTGAATGTAAATGATGAGAATTTACGTAGAAATAACTCCCGCTTGAACCTTAGGAATAGATTGGGATATTCGTGCCATGACATTGGGTGATATGTGTGCTAGTGTAAGACATGTCTGGGACATGCATCGGCTACATTATGAGAGCCAGTATAAGACATGTCTGGGACATGCATCGGCCTCGAGATATAAAGCCCGTGTAAGACATGTCTGGGACATGCATCAACATTGAGACGAGAGCTAGTGTAAGACATGTCTGGGACATGCATCGACCTCGAGATATATAAGCTACTGTAAGACCTGTCTGGGACATGACGTCAGTTTTTTGTGTTTCAATGTAAGACTTGCTGGGACATGGCATCGACACCGATAGATGAGAGCCAGTGTAAGACCTATCTGGGACACGGCATTGGCCTCGATATATGAAAGTCAGTGTGAGACCTGTCTAGGACATGGCATTGATAAACCGTAAATTATACATATTTTTACCCCATGTTTAATGAATTTTATGGATGATTCCTCATTAGAATTGGTGAATTCGATGCTCCTAATGCTTTAATTTCATGTTTTATACTTAGGAGAGCATAGGAGAGCAAAAGGAACAAGAAACGGCCCAAAAACAGAGAAAATGGGCCAAAGTATGAACTTAACACGGCCTGGACTTCCTCACACGGGTAGCCCACATGGCCATGCTAACTTGGCAGAATCGAAGCACGATTCACATGGGCAGACCACACGGTCGTGTCAATTTGGCAAGCTCGAACACGGCCTGAAGTAATCGAATACGGGCGTGTGCCACGGGCGTGTCCCTACCAAGCCTAAGTTGAGTCCAATTCGGAAAGGGCTAATTTGAGGGCCTCTAGGCATTCCAAAACCTATAAATACACCCTAGAGGAGGAAGAAAAGGGAGACAGAGAATAGGGGGTAAGGAATTACTCCAAGGAAGTCGATTGATCCATCTTAGAAGCCGGATTCATCATCAAAACTGAAGATCTCTCCTCAATTTCCCTTCAGGAGTTTTGGGTTTTCTTTATGTTTTGTATTATTTATTCTTCTGAGATGTTTTCTTATTTAGTCATGAAATAAATCCCCTAAATACCTAAGGGGAATGAAACCTAAGACGAACCATATTATTATTTTCTAAATCGTATGATAAATATTTAACTTGTTCTTAATTATGTGTTCTTAATTCTTGTTTTGATATCTTAGGATACTGATTCAAGACACGCTCTTATTCAGAGGAGGAATAGACCCTGTCTAAGAGTATATTTATCATAATTAAGTGGAGTTGATTGCGCACCTAGAAATAGGGTGACAAGATTTTGCAGGATTAGGGTGAAACCTAATAAGGGGATCCATAGATCGAGTTAATGCAACCCTAGAGTGGTAATTAGAGAAAAGTCTCGGTTATTCAATCTAGGGGTTAGATGTTATTAGTCTTGAATAGGGATAATAACATAACTTAGGGATCTCTATGGAACAAGTTGAATGAATAAATCGTCCGATTCGGAGCCAGAATAACAAGTAAAGTCTAGGTGGATTTTTCCTTAGGTATTGTCTTAAGTCAATCGATTTTCCCCAAAAGCAATTCCCCAATTCTTTTCTTTGTGCGTTCTTAGTTTAGATAATTAGTTAATTAAAACAAAACCTCTTTATTTTTAGGGTAGATAATAAAAAGATAGTCATTACTAGTACTTTTGGTTCCTTTGGGTTTTGCAATCCGGTCTTGCCAAAACTATACTACTGTTCGATAGCTACACTTGCCTCGCGATAATAGTTAGTTTCAAGAACGATTAATTATAAATATTTAAAACCTATCACGAAATAACGCGATCAAGTTTTTGGCGTCGTTGCCAGGGAACTGAAATATTAGGAACGCTCAATTTTTATTACTTTAGCCACTTGCAATTTAATTTTATTATTATTATTTATTAACCCACTCTTTCTTTCTCTTGGCAGGTTTTTATAGTTTATGACTAGAATAAACCCATCGGGACCATTACTTTTTGACTAAGAAATCGATTGTACAGTTTGTAGAAACCAAAGAGAAATAAGGCGAAGCTTAAGATACACGGAGAAAGAGCAAGAAGACGATACTCAACCCCCAACCGAAGAGATGGCTGAAAAGCAAGGCAATCAACTACCTCCTGCAATTGCGGCTAATCAAAATCCTGCTCCACGTACTATGTATGACTATGCTAAACCTTCTTTAACAGGAACTGAGTCAAGTATAGTTAGTCCTGCTATTGCTGTCAATAATTTCAAACTGAAACCTAACACAATTCAGATGATACAGCAGTTTGTTCAGTTTGATGGTTTGCAGGATGAGGATCCCAACACTCACTTGGGTAATTTTTTGGAATTTTGTGACACTTTCAAAATTAACGGCATTTCTGATGATGCCATTCACCTTCGGTTATTCCCTTTTTCACTGAGAAACAAAGCTAAATAGTGGTTGAACTCGTTACCACGAGGGTCTATCACTACTTGGGAATAAATGACCGAAAAATTTTTACTAAAATATTTTCCGCCGGCTAAAATGGCTAAGTTACGTAATGATATCTCTTCTTTTGTGCAGATGGACTTAGAAACACTTTACGATGCATGGGAGAGATACAAGGATCTATTGCGAAGGTGCCCTCACCATGGGTTACCTCTATGGCTGCAAGTTCAAACGTTCTACAATGGTGTGAATCCCTCGACAAGACAGATGATTGACACAACTGCTGGAGGAACCATCAACAGCAAAACACCTGAAGAGGCTTATCAATTTATTGAAGAAATGTCACTAAATAACTATCTGTGGCAAGTCACTAGGACTAAGCCAACGAAAATAGTCGGCGTTTATAATGTCGATTCAGTCACCATGCTCTCTAATCAGGTAGAACACTTAAATAAAAAGATTGATGGTTTTTTTAGTTCTTCACAGGTGCACCTAGTAATGTAGTGCGAAGCAAGTGGAGGTGGAACAAACCATTTGGAATACCAACCTTATGGCCACAACATGGATAACAAGCAATTAAATTACATGGGTAATAATCCTCGACCTCAAAACAATCCATTTAGTAACACTTATAATGCAAGTTGGAGGAAACATCCCAATTTTTCGTGGGACAGTCAAGGAAATTAAAGACCACAACAACCACCCTACCAACAGGAAAAGAAGCCAAACCATGAAGAGATGCTCTCAAAGTTTATTTCGATGTCAGAAACTTGTTTTCAGAACACTGAGACAGCACTTAAGAATCAACAAGCATCGATCCAAGGGCTCGAAACTCAGATAAGCCAGCTATCCAAATTGTTCTCGGAAAGACCACTAGGAAATTTACTTAGTAACACCAAATCAAGAGAGCATGTCAAAGCAGTTACACTAAGGAGTGGGAAAGTGTTAGCGGAATCTGAAAAGAAGTTAGTACAAAAAGCCGTGGAAAGCGAAAGGAGGGAAGAAAAACCCGAAAATAGTGACAAACCAGTGCCGGAGGAATATAAATCACCAGTTCCATATCCAACAGAATTAAAAAAAGATCGCATTGATGTAAAATTCGGTAAGTTTCTTAAACTTTTTAAGCAATTACATATCAACTTACTTTTTGTTGAAGCCATCTCGCAGATGCCTACCTACGCAAAATTTTTGAAGGAGCTTCTAACAAATAAAAGGAAGTTCGAGGACTTATCTACAGTAGAACTCAACGAGTGGTCAGCCATACTCCAAAATAAACTGCAAACCAAACTAAAAGATCCAGGAAGTTTTACTATCCCTTGCTTAATTGGTAGTCTGAATGTTGAAAAAGCACTAGCTGATTTAGGCGCTAGCATTAATTTGATGCCATATAAAATGTTTAAACAACTTGGTCTTGGGGAACCTAAACCTACTAGGATGAGTATTCAATTAGCCGATAGATCTGTTAAATATCCTAGGGGTATTATAGAAGACGTACTCATAAAAGTAGATAAATTTATATTCCCTGTTGATTTTGTTGTGCTTGACATGGATGAAGATGTGGAAGTACACTTAATTCTAGGGCACCCATTCCTAGCCACTGCTAGAGTTGTAATCGACGTGGGTGACGGTAAATTGATACTTATAGTAGGTGACGAGGAGATTATCTTTAAATTTTACGATGCTATGAGATTCTCTAGGGAACAGGATGATTCATGTAATTTCATTGACTCTATTGATCATATTACTCAAGACTCTTTTCAGGAAATTGTACAAAAGGAGACGACAGAACCGTATCCAGCTCAAGGCGAGGAGACAGGTGAGGAACCTAATGACCATTCGTCAAGACAAGTAGAATATAAAGGCATTAAGATAAACGATGAACTTAAGCAAAAGTCCTCTATTGAGGAGCCTCCCAAACTGGAACTTAAACAATTACCTAACCAATTAGAATACGTATTCCTTGGAAATAATTCTACATTACTAGTTATTATTGCTTCTAATTTGCAACCCAAGGAGAAAGAGGAATTAATCCAAGTATTAAAAGAACATAAAAAGGCCATAGCTTGGAAAATTTCTGACATTAAAGGAATCAACCCTTCTTTTTGCACCTACAAAATTTTTATGGAAGATGAATACAAACCGTGTGTGGAAGCTCAAAGACGTCTGAACCCCAACATGAAGGAAGTTGTAAAAGCCAAGGTAATTAAACTTCTAGATGTTGGAATTATTTATCCTACTTCTGACAGTTCTTGGGTAAGTCCAGTGCAGGTTGTCCCCAAGAAATGAGGCATGACAGTTGTAACCAACGAGAAGAATGAATTAATCCCAACAAGAACAGTCACAGGGTAGAGATTTTGCATAGACTACAGGAAGCTGAATAATGCCACAAGAAAAGATCACTTCCCCTTGCCATTCATTGACCAAATGTTGGAAAGATTATCTGGACACATGTAATACTGCTTTCTAGACAGACTCTCTGGTTACTTCCAAATAACAATAGCTCCTGAAGATCAAGAAAATGCCCATATAGTACGTTCGCTTATTGTAGAATGCCTTTTGGATTATGTAATGCTCCTACCACTTTTCAACGCTGTATGATGGTCATATTCGATGAACTCGTGGAAGATATCATGAAGTATTCATGGATGATTTTTCGATATTCGGTAACTTTTTCCATCTCTGCCTTAAAATTTTAAAAAGAGTTTTAATAAGATATGAGGAAACAAACCCTGTGCTTAACTGGCAGAAATGTCACTTCATGGTTCAAGAAGGTATTTTATTAGGGCATAAAATTTCTAGTAAAGGGATTGAGGTGGATAAATCTAAAATAGAAACAATAAAAAACTTACCACCCCTAGTTCGGTTAAGGCTATTAGAAGCTTTTTAGGACATGCTGGTTTTTATAGAAGATTTATTAAGGATTTTTCTAAAATAGCTAAGCCTTTGACTAAATTGTTAGAAAAAGATATATCTTTTAACTTCGATCAGGAATGTTTAGAAGCATTTAATACTTTAAAGGATAAATTAATTAATGCTCCAATCATAATTGCACCTGATTGGAACTTGTCATTTGAACTAATATGTGATGCGAGTGACTTTGCAGTAGGTGCAGTATTGGGACAGTGAAGAGACAAGCATTTTCAACCTATCTATTACACCAGCAAAACCGTAACGGCTGCACAAGAAAACTGTACTACTACGGAAAAAGAGTTGCTAGTTGTGGTTTTTGCATTTGATAAATTTTGATCATATCTCATATTGTCTAAAGTTGTTATTTACAGTGACCATTCCGCCCTTCGCTACCTTTTAACTAAAACCGATGCAAAATCTTGACTCATTTGAAGGATTCTCCTATTGCAGGAATTCGACTTGGAGATTCAGGATAAGAAAGGAACTGGAAATCTCGCGGCTGATCATCTGTCTAGGCTCGAGAAATCCAATACTAGAGAACTAGATGACGTTGAAATAAATGATTCGTTCCCTGAAGAACAATTTTTCGCTATATCTAACTCCGAGGTACCTTGGTTTGCAGACATTGCGAATTTTTTAGCTGCTAACATTATCCAAAAAGGTTAACACACCAGCAAAAGAAGGGATTCTTTAATGATGTGAAAAACTACTTTTGGGACGATCCATTTCTGTTTCACAAATGTGCAGATCCAATCATCAGACGATGCGTTACAGGATCAGAAACATCAAAAATATTGGAACATTGCCACTCAGGGCCAACCGGAGGACAGTATAGTGGAACTAAGACTGCACAGAAAATACTTGAATCAGGTTTTTATTGGCCTTCATTATTCAAAGACGCTATCAGGTATGTTACTTCATGTGACAAATGCCAACGGACAGGTAACATATCTAAACAAGATGAAATACCTCAAAACTATATGCTTTCATGTGAAATATTTGACGTTAGGGGTATCGATTTCATGGGCCCATTCCCCAATTCATTTGGGAATAAATACATCTTAGTAGCAGTTGACTACATGTCCAAATGGGTAGAAGCCCAAGCTCTACCTACTAATGATGCTAGAGTGGTAGTACGTTTCCTAAAAAAACTCTTCTCGAGATTCGAAACACTTAGAGCAATTATCAGTGACAGGGGCACTCATTTTTGTAATACCCAATTTGAAAAAACCCTTAAGAAATACGGAGTTCATCATAAAACAACCACCCCATACCATCCTCAAACTAATGGACAAGTTGAAGTAGCAAACCGAGAACTCAAACGGATCCTTGAAAAAATAGTAGAATCAAACAGAAAAGACTGGGCAACGAAAGTAAATGATGCCTTATGGGCTTATAGAACTGCTTTTAAGACTCCCATAGGGACATCACCTTACAGACTTGTTTTTAGAAAAAGTTATCATCTACCATTCGAACTAGAGCATAAAGCTTTTTTGGCTATTAAATTTCTAAACCTTGATCCCCAACTTGCAGGAAAAACAAGTTGATGCAGCTGAACAAGCTTGATGAATGGCGAGCCAATGCATACGAAAATTCACGCCTATACAAGGAAGCAACAAAGCGGTGCCATGACGTTCATTTAAAGCAACGAAAACAATTTGAAGTTGGAGATCTCGTCTTATTATACAACTCAAGACTCAAATTGTTTCCCAGGAAACTAAAATCACGATGGTCAGGACCCTTCGTAATTCAATATGTTCATCTATATGGAACAATAGAGGTAAGTCACCCATCATACGGTACTTTCAAAGTAAATGGACACCGTCTCAAAATTTATAATGGTGAGAATTTTAAAATCGATGGAGAGGAGCTACGACTCCATAAACCGCCCTAAAAATACCAGAAGGTAACAGTTGAGCTTAGACTATAAACAAGCACTTCTCGGGAGGCAACCCGAATAGTAACGGTTTTAAATTATTTAAATTTCAAGTTTTAAACATTTAGGTCACTAACAGAGTATTTGAAGCACAGGTTCTCAACCTCACACGGTCTATCACACGGCCGTGCTCAAGGTCGTGCGACAAACACAGATGGAAACACGGTCGTACGACATGGCCGTGCAGAAATAGGGTAGAAGATTTCCCCAAACACGGGCTATGATAAAATGCCATGGTCGTACGACATGGACGTGGTCGGATCTGCCAAATAAACACGGGTGTAAAACACGCCCGTGTCTAGCACCCATGGACAACACTGTTAGAATGACACGGGCGTGCAAAAACCTCCACAACCATGGGAGAAGCAAACCATGCCAGACACGGCCGTGTGACATGATCATGTAGTGACACGGCCTACATACACGAGCGTACGAGACGACCGTGTGGCGACATCTTAATTCGCGACAAATACGACCGAGCCACGGTGCACACGGGCGTGTGCCCCAGCCGTGCCACTTGAAAAATTAGAATAATTATCTTATTTTATTTTTCTTTTATTAATTTTTTAAGATTCATTTGTTTTCCTTTTAAAAAAACGGCTTACCTTCATAATCAAGCTTGCCATCCAGAGTTATCTCCAATACTCGATCTCGCCAATCCAAGGATATCATCCGTTCTTAATACAGGAAGTTTCACTCCTCCCCCTATCTTATTTTTATACTCTAATATCTATCTTTGTACATTGAGGGCAATGTACATCTTAAGTGTGGGGGGTATTTATTAATGATTGCCTTGTTCTCTTGAAAGGCTCTCATATCATATTTAGGATAAATTTTAATTGATTTATAATTTTGATTGATATATCTTGAATTAAAACATAGGCATTTATGCATTGATTGTTTAAACTTTAAGACATTAGAGAACCAAGCATGATAAGTTGATTTTTGAGAATTTAAAATTATAGGTTGTTTCCCCAAGTCTAGGTATTAATTTGAATTGGAATTCACGAGTCTAAACATCAAAAAGCCATAATTTTTGTGAGATTTTTTAGCCTTTTGAGCATCTATTAATTCTTTCATGCTCACTTTTATTATTGCTTTGAGTGCGTCAATATTGAACTGTTATTCTAGAACTTGCTTGATTATGCATGTCGAGACCACACCATTTGATTTGATATGTCAAAATGATTAAGGCACTTAGGATTAACCCACTCATGCCATGAAAAGCCTACCTCCATGATTAACCCCTAGTGAACCCCCTTGAGCCTAACAAGACCATTTCTTGTATTACCCTTAATGTTAACCCTTAACCCATTATTGTTGAAATCCTCTAAATTGACCCCTATTTTTGTCGAGATTTGAGTTGAATGAATTGCTTAGCTATGTATTGTTCTTAATAATTAGTTTATGTTTTTTATTTAACTTGTTCTTAAGAAGAAAAAAAAAACTATGTATACATATCTGTAATTTCATATTCTAAGAAGAAGCTCTGTTGTAAGCAAGTAAAGATTAACTCTTTTTCTAGTTAGGTAATTTTTCAATTCAATCTCGATTCTAGCCATTTCTTTCAGCTTGTGACCACACCACCTAACCAAGCCTCGTTACAACCCTCTAAAGACCTTTTGATTGATGTATCATCTTAAATTATAGTGGTGGAGATTTGATTTTCATGCAAGCCTATGGTAATGACTTTTCATTATTGACTATTGAATGCCTCATTTATTGTCCTTAAACACCTCGAGTGATTTGAGTGAATCTTTAGTGAGGATGTGAAATTCTATAATATTCTGAATCAAAGGTAATTACTTAGATGTGGGGAGACACCTATGTTTTCATGATTAAATACTCAACTTGGAATGTTTGAAACTTTTATGTTCTTTTAGTTGAATTCTCAATGTATGATTACCTATGGATTATTTTAAGATATTATCGATAGGAATTGTAAGTTGAGAAGAATTTATTTTGATTATGAGTTGAGGATTTTGCTTGAGGACAAGCAAATGCTTAAGTGTGGGGGTATTTGATAAACCGTAAATTATATTTTTACCCCATGTTTAATGCATTTTATGGATGATTCCTCATTAGAATTGGTGAATTCGATGCTCCAAATGTTTTAATTTCATGTTTTATACTTAGGAGAGCATAGGAGAGCAAAAGGAACAAGAAACGGCCCAAAAACAGAGAAAATGGGCCAAAGTACGAACTTAACACGGCCTGGACTTCCTCACACGGGTAGCCCACACGGCCATGCTAACTTGGCAGAATCGAAGCACGATTCACACGGGCAGACCACACGGTCGTGTCAATTTGGCAGGCTCGAACACGGCCTGAAGTAATCGAATACGGGCGTGTGCCACGGGCGTGTCTCTACTGAGCCCAAGTTGAGTCCAATTCGAAAAGGGCTAATTTTGAGGGCCTTTAGGCATTCCAAAGCCTATAAATACACCCTAGAGGAGGAAGAAAAGGGAGACGGAGAATAGAGGGTAAGGAATTACTCCAAGGAAGCCAATTGATCCATCTCAGAAGCCGGATTCATCATCAAGACTGAAGATCTCTCCTCAATTTCCCTTCAGGAGTTTTGGGTTTTCTTTATGTTTTGTATTATTTATTCTTCTGAGATGTTTTCTCATTTAGTCATGAACTAAATCCCCTAAATACCTAAGGGCAATGAAACCTAAGACGAATCTTGTTATTATTTTCTGAATCGTATGATAAATATTTAACTTGTTCTTAATTATGTGTTCTTAATTCTTGTTTTGATATCCCAGGATACTGATTCAAGACACGCTCTTATTCAGAGGAGGAATAGACCCTGTCTAAGAGTATATTTATCATAATTAATTGGAGTTGATTGCGCGCCTAGAAATAGGGTGACAAGATTTTACCGGATTAGGGTGAAACCTAATAAGGGGATCCATAGATCGAGTTAATGCAACCCTAGAGTGGTAATTAGAGAAAAGTCTCGGTTATTCAATCTAGGGATTAGATGTTATTAGTCTTGAATAGGGATAATAACATAACTTAGGGATCTCAATGGAACAAGTTGAATGAATAAATCACCCGATTCGGAGCCAAAATAACAAGTAAAGTCTAGGTGGATTTTTCCTTAGGTATTGTCTTAAGTCAATCGATTTTCCCCAAAAGCAATTCCCCAATTCTTTTATCTGTGCATTCTTAGTTTAGATAATTAGTTAATTAAAACAAAACCTCTTTATTTTTAGGCTAGATAATAAAAAGATAGTCATTACTAGTACTTTTGGTTCCTTTGGGTTCGACAATCCGGTCTTGCCAAAACTATACTACTGTTCGATAGGTACACTTGCCTACATCGCGATAATAGTTAGTTTCAAGAATGATTAATTATAAATATTTAAAACCTATCACGAAATAACGCGATTAGGCATCGACTTTGATATGCTAGCCAGTGTAAGACCATGTCTAGGACATGGCGTTGGCATTTTATCCCATGTTTGGGGCTATTGAATATCCTGTAGTATTTCCAAATGGTTCAACGGAAGATGTATGGTTTATATAAAAATGATAGAGCTTATGGCTATGTTGTGAGTGGTACAGGAACTTACATGAAATTGATGAGATGTGAACTTAATTCATGTGGTATGATTAATAAGGAAAGAATATAAGTAAGTATATGAGCATGTTGAGTAACTCAGGTATGTATGCCAAACTCATGAGGAATGATTTCGGTTTATGATGCACATTTGGTGAGGATGTAAATGGGTAACTCATGCCTATGAGAATGATTTTGTGATGACCTTGTGATTATAGGTCATACTTATGATGTATAAACATGTATTTTTACCAATGTGGTGAAAATGAATTAATAAGGTGTGATAAACTTAGTATCATTAATTTACACTAAAACAGTTTTGGACAGCAGCTGTAGTCCGACTTTGAAAATCCACAAAAAATTGTGAAAATTGAGTTAGAAGCTGAATAAAATATGAAATTAAATATTAATGAGTCTAGTTTCACATAGAAGAAACAGTGTAAGTAGAGGAGTTTCAGACTATGAAATATTTAAATTGTTTTGAGACAGAGTTAAAATGATTTCAAAATCCCCTATCTAATTTGAGAAATTCATTGAAAATTGTAAACAAAAATATTTATGATTATAATTTATATGCTTAGAATCATTTATTAGTATATTTTCAAGATAAATATATGGGAACATCATCCGAGTCCCGTATGATGAGATAATTAATTTTAAGTGAAGAGGGTCGAATCACGGATAGTAAAAAGGGGTAACTTTAAGGAATAAATTGTACTTATTGACTAGACCAAAAATTCTGAAAATTTTATGGTAAGAAGATATCTGAGTCTAGTTCTAGGGAAAATTAACAGATCTTAATTTTAAGTTCTGTAGCTATAGATATAAATAAATTGGTAACTATGACTCGAGAAAAAAACATGACCAGAATATAAGTAAATGTGTAAATATGGTTGTATTACTTGAGAAGCATGTTGGCATATTGCTTATTATTTTCATATGAAATTACTAAGATTTAAGCTTACTCCCTCCTTTCCATTTCTTTAGTGTTGTTAGGTTGGATTGGGGTTGGAGATCGTCGGAGGCAGCATCACACTATCAAGCTACTACCTTTGGAGTATTGATACATATGTTAGCGTTTTCAAGTGAGTGGCATGTATGGGGGCTCAGTGTTATGATATGTGTTATTATGATTAGCCAAATGTATTGGCCTATATTGAGTTATTTGTATATGGCCATGAAGTGTGGCTCATATTGATTATGGTATGCGAACTTATCTATCTATGCTATGTTCTAATGCTTGTGATGTGATGATGTGATTATGCTTCTTGGCCATGTATGGTTGGTGTTATGACTTATGTGCACGATGAATGCTTTATGACCAATCGAAATGGTCATTGCCATGAATTAAATGTGTAATATGGAAATAAGTTGATAACCATATTATAATGATAAAAGTGATCATCAAAATGACAAGTCTTATGAATGTGAATTAAGGAATCTAGACTTGGTATTGCATTAGTAGATGTATTGCTTGTAAGAGGACAATGTTATGAATATATCTTAATAAAGAGTGTTTAATCACTAAAATGATGCCATGAATTGTGATTTTAATATGTATAAGGTTGTAAGGGTTATGGGTAACATGAAGGCTTGGAAAATAGCCTAAGTGTTGACCACACGGGCTGAGACACGGCTGTGTGTCTCAACCGTGTGAGGGACACGGCCTGGAGACACGAGCTTGTGGCCCGACCGTGTGGTTCGATTTGCATGCTGACGCCATAAATAGAAAGTTACACAGCCTAAGAACACGGGCGTGTCAAAGACACAAAGGCACGTCCCTATCTCCATACGAGCGTGTGACCCTGTTTCATGGGAAAATTTTTTACGTTTTCCTAAAACTTCTCAAAGTTTTCAGTTTAGTCCCGAATTAATCCTGATGTATGTTTTGGGCTTCGTAGACCCAAATAAGGGATGACATGTATGTGTTTGAAAAGTTTTGAATTAAAAGAAATTTTACGGCTCGGTTTTTGCATGTATGTGTATGTTTAAGTCCGGTAATGCCTCGTACCTTGTCCCGGTGTCGTACACGGGTAAGGGGTGTTACACATACAATCAAATCTCACGCCAAAACCTTACCAAATTTCATAATAGACACACATCAAAACTTACCTAACTGACCAATTATTTTGGCCAACGAGAACATATCAAATTAGCAGAATTGCATCACATAATTCATACCAAAAAAACATTCATATACATAACTAAAACCAAACCAAATCACATGGCCAAATATATACATTATCAAAACATATTCAAAACCTTCTAGCCTATACATGCCATACTTCAATATATACATTTTCAACAGGTGCCAAAATATAGTTCGATAGTGTGGTGGTGATCCTCGATGATCCTTAAGCTCCCAATAGCTTCGATATCTAAAAACAATGCAAACACATACAAAGTAAGCTTTCAAAAGCTTAGTAAGCCATATACAAATAAACTTAACAGTCAAAACATAAAAGTATCATCAAAATTACATATACTCCATGGCCAAATACTATCTCAAATCACATAATTCATATACATTTTTCATATTCCCAATTCATTTATACATATAACATATTTTCTCATACTTATAACATATATCATAACTTGTACACATATACTTACCTTTTATTCTCAAACATAGTATACATTTCAAACGTACCTGAATAGGATACCCATCACCTAATCATTCATTTCTCGGAATGCCTGTTGAACCATTCGAAATCATAAGGATACGCGGATAGCATTGAAAAGCTCGTACAATGCCAATGTCCCAGACGTGGTCTTACATGTAATCAAATATCTATGCCACTGTCCCGGGCAGGGTCTTACACGAAATCAAATACGATGCCAAAGTCCCAGACATGGTCTTACACGTAAATCATAAGTTGATGCCAACGTCCCAGACGTGGTCTTACACGATAACACATATCAGATCCTATGCCATGACATATGTATCCTAACTATTCCTAAGGTTTGTACGGGGCTTTCCGGACGTCGGAACTTTGTCGATAAGCCATTTATCATCGTTCAATAGCATTTAAACATAAATAAACCATTACAACACATTTATTTGTACATAGACTTACTTCGTACGGATTCAGATAGACAGAATTGGCTACTCGACGACTTTTGACTTTCCTCAATCTAATTTTGTTTTCTTTAATTAGGCCTCATATTTTCATATTTTGACAATTTAGTCCCTAATCACAACAATCACAAAATACACAAAATTTACATATACTTATACTTAGCCGAATATTCATAGCACTCATACAAGACTACATACTTCATTTATTTCACATTTTAGTCCCTCAATTTAGAAATTTCACAAGTTAGTCTAAATTACTCAATTTCATCAAAAATTCAAATACAACATATGTTGACCCAAAACATATCTTTCATTTACCAATAAATAACTTCACAAAGCTTATAAATTCATCAATGGCTCAACTCAAAATGATCAAAAAATTCAGAAATTGAGACATGGGATTGATAGTATACATAACAACGATTACAAAAATATAGAAATTATCAAAAACAGAGTCAAACCATACCTTAATCATAAATTTCCTTAGCCGAACCCTAGAGTTCTTTTTCTTTTCTTTTTTTCAACAATTTTCGGCAATAAGAACACATAATAACCTTATTTCATGCTTTTAGTTTATTTTAATTAACATTAATATGCATTTTACCATTTTACCCATGCATTAAAACATATCATTCATATAAATAAATGGTCACTAATGTCCGTTCATACTTCCAATGGTGAAATATCAACATAACGACCTCTCAATTATAAAGACATAACAAATAGGCACTTAAGAAAATAGAAGGCCACTTTTACAATATATGTGATTAGGTTTTATAAATTAAGCACACAAATGATAAAAATGTCACACGAAATTTTCACACATGTCAATTCACATATTATAAGCACGAAAAATAATATTTAAAATATTTTTCTAACTTGGATTTGTGGTCCCAAAACCACTATTTCAACTACGCTCTAAACCAGACTGTTACAACTCTCCTCCCTTAGGGATTATCATCCCCGAAATCATACCATTGATCAGATTTGGATATTGCTATCTCATAGCACTTCAGGCTCCCACAATACTTTTACTAACGGAATTTTCTTATTTCTCAATTCTTTAATTTCGTGAGCTAAGATACGGATCAGTTTTTCTTCGTAGGTCATATCAGACTGAATCTTAATCTCAGACGGAGGAATTACATGTGAAGGATCGGATCTGTATCGTCAGAGCATCGATACGTGAAATACATTGTGAATCTTTTCTAGCTCAGGTGGCAACGACAATCTATTTTCAACTGGTCTGATACGCTCAATAATATCATATAACCCGATAAACCTCGGACTCAATTTGCCTTTTCTACTAAACCGAAGTACTTTCTTCCACGAGGATACTTTCAAAAACACCTTATCGTCGATCTCAAATTCAATATCCTTTCATTTCAAATCTGCGTAAGATTTTTGATGATCAGAAGCTATTTTCAAACTCTCTCGGATCACTTTTACTTTCTGTTCAGTCTCTTTTATCAAATCAATCTCGCGAATCTTATTCTCGCTGAGCTCAATCCAATACAAAGGTGTATGACATTTTCTACCATACAAGGCTTCGTACGGTGCCATTTTAATGCTCGATTGAAAACTATTATTATACACAAATTGAATCAAGGGAAAATATTGTTCCCACGTACCTTAAAATTCAAGAATGCAAAATCTCAACATATCTTCAAGAATCTGAATAATTCACTCGGATTGATCATTCATTTGCGGGTGAAAAGCAGTACTGAAATGCAATT
Organism: Gossypium arboreum; assembly: GCF_025698485.1. NCBI lineage: Eukaryota > Viridiplantae > Streptophyta > Magnoliopsida > Malvales > Malvaceae > Gossypium > Gossypium arboreum. Next base: position 91,048,552 of record NC_069082.1, on the reverse strand, counting down.
TCGTACCCAAAGCATCTTGCAATTTCTTCCAAAATCGCAATGTGAATCTCGGATCTCTGTCTGACACAATAGATAATGGCACACCATGCGATCTCATAATATAGAAAATGTATAACTCAACTAACTTATCAAGCGAGTAATCAGATTGTACCGGAATAAAATGGGCTGATTTCATCAATCTATCAACCACAACCCAGATTGCATCTTTCTTTCCTAGAGATAGGGGCAAACCTGAAACAAAATCCATTGTCACTCTATCCTCTTCCATTCTGGAATCATAATCAATTGTAGCAAACCTGAGGGTACTTGATGTTAATCTTTGACTTGTTGACAAATCAGACATTTAAAAACAAAGTTAGAGATATCTTTTTTCATTCCAGACCACTAATAATGCTGTTTCAAATCATTATACATTTTTATACTACTCGGATGAATAGATAAACGACTATTGTGAGCTTCATTCAAAATCATCTGAATTAACTCTAAATTTCTTGGAACTCAAATTCGATCTCGAAATCTTAAACAATCATCTTTATCAACTCTGAATTCTAAATCAGAATCTAAATTACATTGATCTCGTTTTGCTAAAATCTCATTATCAATCTTCTGAGTTTCGATAATTTATTGAATGAATAACGGTCTCATTTTCAATTCGGCTAAAACTGAAACATTGTTGGACACAACCAAATGAGCGTTCATCGCACGCAGAGCAAATAGTGATTTTTGACTCAAAGCATCAGCAACAACATTTGGTTTTCCCGGATGGTAATCAATAACAAGCTCATAGTCTTTTAACAGTTCTAACCATCTTCTCTGTCGCAGATTCAAATCTTTCTAAGTCATCAGATATTTCAAACTCTTATGATCAGAATAAACGTGACATTTCTCACCGAATAGATAGTGGCACCAAATCTTCAAAGCAAACACAACCGCAGCTAACTCCAAGTCGTGCGACGAATAGTTCTTTTCATGTGGCTTTAATTATCTCGAAGCATAAGCAATAACTTTACCTTCCTGCATTAAAACACATCGCAGACCGTTCAATGAAGCATCACTATGGATCACAAATTCTTTACCTGCTTCTGGTTGTACTAATATCAGAGCTTCAGTCAATAGTGCTTTCAACTGATCAAAGCTTTTCTGACAATTTTTAGACCATTCAAATTTCGCATCTTTCTGAAGCAATTTCTTTAACAGAGTCACAATCATCGAAAAGCCTTTTACAAACTGTCGATAATAACTAGCCAGTCCCAGAAAACTGCAGACTTCAGAAACATTTCTCAGAGATTTCCAATCTAGAATAGCTGAAATCTTGTTCGAATCAACTCGGATACTTGATACTGACACAATATGACTCAGAAAACCAACTTCTCGTAACCAGAATTCACATTTACTTTCTTATGTCGCAAAGCCTGTAGCACTATTCTCAGATGCTCGGCATGCTCAGATTCATCACGCGAGTAAGTCAATATGTCATCAATGAATATGACAACAAATCGATCTAAATACAATCTGAAAATTCTGTTCATCAAATCCATAAAGATAGCAAGTGCATTCATTAATCCGAAAGGCATAACTAAAAACTAATAGCATCCGTACCTCGTTCAAAAAGTAGTTTTCGAAATATCTAAATCTTTTACTCGCAACTGATGGTAACCTAATCTAAGAGCTATCTTCGAAAACACAGTAGCTCCTTTTAACTGATCAAATAAATCATCAAATTGGGGCAGAGGATATTTGTTCTTGATAGTTACTTTGTTCAACTGACGATAATCAATGCACATTTTTATCGTACCGTCTTTCTTTTTCACAAATAGAACTGGTGCACCCTAAGGTGAGAAACTCGGTCTAGCAAACCCTCTATCGGTCAACTCTTGCAACTGAGACTTTAATTCTTTTAGCTCGGCCAGAGCTATTCTATACAAAGCTATTGAAATTGGAGTAGTTTCGGGTACTAATTCAATGCTAAACTCAACTTCTCGAATTGGAGGTAATCTTGGAAGTTCTTCAGGAAACACATTAGGGAATTCACAAACAACAGGCACTGATTCAACTTTCTTTTCTGTTACCTTCGAATCGATCACATAGGAAAAGTAGCCTTCACAACCCTTTCTCACAAAACTCAGAGCTTTCATTGAAGATATCACAGCTGATAACCTCTAATATCCTGAATTAGGGCTTAATCGGAATAGTGGTTTTGTGACCACAAATCTGAGATAGAAATAATTATTTTATAATTATTTTGATGAATATGATATGATTGCATGATTGTGTGAAAATTTTGTGATGAAATTCTATGCCTAAAGTGCTTAAATTGAAAGTAGGGACTAAATCGAATAAGTTGCAAAATTTGCATTCTAGAAGTTTTTAGTATGAAATTGCATTGAAATATTAATTAAGAGGTCTTAAATAACAATTTGACCAATTTCTAAGTCTATGGACAAAAATTGGACATGGATGGAATTTTTGGAAAGTTTAGTAGTAAGGGCATTTTGGTTGTTTAGTTATTAATATGAATTAAAAACAAAATTAAAAGCCAATTTTTGTCCATCTTCTTCATTAGGCCGAAATTTCAAGGGTTCTCCATAGTTAGGGTTTGTTTCAAGCTTCCAAGCTCCATAGTAAGTGATTCCAAGCCCTGTTTTTAATGTTCTTTACGTTTTTGGAATCCCGGTAGCTCGATTAAGCTTATGCTAGCAATAATTCAACCTAGGGTTTATATTTGGAAAAATACCCATAGGTGAAATTTGTGTATTTTTATGTTTTATGATAGAATATGGGGTTTTAAATTATGTTAGACGACTTGTGCTACTCGGTTTTAAGCGAAAACTAGAAAAAGGGCTTAATCGGTAAAAATACCTAATAGTCATAAGTGCATGTTAGAGTGAGAATTTGATGTTGCCAAAGGGAAAAATGATCAGCATGTCATAAAACATAAGAAAATAGGCTGAAGTTTAATTTACGAGCTTTGAGGAAAAAGTGTAAATATGTAAAAGTTTAGGGGCAAAAGTGTAATTTTTCAAAAGTTTGTATTAAATGCTGTTTTGATGAATGTCTGTATTAAATAAGATTAATTTGGCATTATAGATCAAGAGAAACGAGATTCAAGTCGCGATCGAGGAAAAGAAAAGATTGTGGACTAAATTGCAAAATCTTTATATTTTGGTACCAAGGTAAGTTCATGTGTAAATAATGTAGCATAATTGTTATTTTTAAGTTATTGATGTTAATTATATGATATGCTGATTTTTATTATGAAATATATGCTTTGTGGTTATTTTCGAATAAAATGCAAATTATGTGTATTAATTGTTAAATATAAAGTACTACCGAGTATTGGTTTTGGTATTTTAAGGAAGATGGCAAGGATATGTGTTCGAGGAAAATCCCGTTTGAACCTTAGGAATAGATTAGGATACAAGTGACTTGTCAATAGGATGGTTGAGCATCCGAACTCGTTTAGTTGAGTCCGAGTTCACTTATGGATGTGAATGTCCGAACTCGTTGAGTTGAGTCCGAGTTCGTGAAATGTAACTAGGCATCCGAACTCGTCGAGTTGAGTCCGAGGTCACTTATGGATGCGAACGCCCGAGCTCGTTGAGTTGAGTCCGAGTTCACTTAGGGGCGGGTTACATGATTTCTTGATTACATATGAGGCACTTATGTGAAAATTATCCGTGTATCCGAGTTGTATTCCGATGTGTTCAACGGGTGAAATTTCTAGTGAAATGAAAAAACACTTAAGATGCAAGATACGCTTTGGTAAGTGTTGTGAAATGGACACTTTGGACAGTTATGTCCTTAACCCTTGGGTTGAAAATAGATACAACAACGATAAGGTGGTAAGATGATGAATGATGTTTAGAAATGTGATATATGTTTTGGTGATACCATGCTAAAGTTGTTTGGTATATTTGTATTGTTATGTTACTTGTTATTTACATATGAACTTACTAAGCATTTATACTTACTCCCTCCTCTTTATTTACTGTAGTTTTGAAGAAGCCAACTCGGGAATCTGGACGGGTCGAAGGTTCGATCACACTATCCAAAGGACTTTCATCTGGGTAAATGGCTTGTAAAACTTAAGTATGGCATGTATAGCAATATACTTATTTTGTGTAAATAATTTTATGATATGGCCATGATTGGTTGAGAAAATGTTTGATATTGATAAGTCATGATGATGGTTAAATTTAGATCATGTTTGATATCATGGAAGTTTAATAGGTTATCTAGTTCATAACAACTCATGAAAAGATGAAATTTGCCTTAAAACAGAGTATTGCTGCAGCAATGACATGAATTTGAAAAATCACTAAAAATAGTATAAATGGAATTAAATGATGAGAAAGTTATGAAATTGAAGCCTAATGAGTCTATTTTGATATGGATAAAAAAAATAGGCATATAAATTATACTTTATGAGATATTTGAAATCTTGTGAAACAGGGCTAGAGTGATTTTTGGATCCTCTTTTCTGAATTTAAAAATTCATAATAAATTTTAAAAAAATAATTAGAAGTCATTATTTATATTTACAGATTCCTTATTGAGTCTAGTTTTAATAGAAACAAACCTTGTAGTCATTGAAATTCTGTATAGAGAGATATCTGATTCGTAATACATAGATGTCAGAGCAGTCAAACTCTGAAACAGGGGAGACTTTAACTAATAAACTGTACTAATTGACCCAACCAAAAGTTATAGAAAAAACTTAGTAAATAGATATATGAGTCTAGATTTAGGGAAAATTTACGGATATTGATTTCGAGTTTCGTAACTCGAGATATGATTTTTCTTGTAACTATGATGCGGGTAGCTAGAAAGCTGTGAATGTAGAAACAAATGATTTGAAGTTCTTAATTTGATAAATTATGTTCGGTAACCCCTCAAGCTCGACTCCGGCAACGGTTTCCGGCGTGGGGGCATTACATAACCCATTTAAATCACCATATTCAATTTGAACTATTTCATCATTCTTGCATCTTAAATCAATAATTTTCCATTTGCAGTTCACAACAACATCATGCAAAGTTAACCAATCCATACCCAGAATTATATCAAACTCATCAAAGGGTAATAACATTAGATCAGCCGAGAAACAAATATCTCGAAACATTAACGAACAATTCTTGCAGACTTTATCAACCAAAAAACATCTGCCTAGGGGTTCAATACTGTAATCACAAATTCAGTAGACTCTACATACAAAGTCTTATTGTTCACTAAATTCATGCATATATACGAATGCGTTGATCTAAGATCTATCAAAGTAATCACAAAAGTATCGTAAAGATTAAATGTACTTGTTATAACATCTAGAGACGAAGCTTCCCCACGAGCTCGGATGGCATAGGTTTTGGCAGGTGCTCTCGCCTCAGATCGAATAGTAGTATCTTTAGTCCCTCTTTGACTAGCATTCACATTTCCCGTGTTTCTGGGTGGTCTACCATGAGATGCATTGCCACTTGGCCTCAGATTCTGCACAATCTCTTGCTCAATAGACTAGGGGCAATCACGGATAAAATGGTCTAAAGATCCACATTTGAAGCATGCTTGATCATATAATCTACAATTGTTGGGATGTCTTTTACCATAGTATTTGCACTTAGGGTGATCACATCGAACATTTCTAACACTAGCAATAGATGTAGCTGGAGCTCTAAAACTCGAATACAATCTCGTATGATCTCTACTCGCATGTCCCACATTAGTCTTTGAACGGTTATAATCCTCTCAAAACTTCTTTGATGTAGATTGAAATTGCTTGCTTAATGATCTCTTTTGTACTTCTCTAGCTTCTGAATCATCTTTTCTTTTTTCTTTCCTGAGCTCTTTAGCTTTACACGCTCATTTAACAAGTACTACAAACTCTTTTATCTCAAGAATCCCGACTAACAAATGAATATCTTCATTCAGACTATCTTCAAATCTTTTGCACATTATAGCTTTAGTCGAAACATATTCTCGAGCATACTGACTCAATCTTACAAATTCTCGCTCGATGCTGTAACAGACATACTACCTTGTTTCAGCTCAAGAAACTCTTTACGTTTCTGATCGATAAATCTCTAACTGATGTATTTCTTTCGAAATTCAGCTTGAAAGAAATCCCAGGTGACTCGTTCCCTCAGAACCACATATATTAGTGTCTTCCACCAATGATAAGTTGTATCTCTCAGAAGTGAAACGACACATTTTAGGCATTCATCGGAAGTCAATGACAATTCTTAAAATACTCTTATCGTATTTTCTAGTCAGAACTCGACTCTATCAGCATCATCACTAGTTGTAGCACGGAACTCTTCAGTCCTATATTTTCTAATCTTATCAACCGGAGGCTTAATCAACTGATTCAGATTAACATGTGACATAGTAGGGACTTGCGGAAGATTAGCCGGGGTTGGGGATTGTTGAACAGCCAGATTAGTTCTAATATACTGACTGAACCAATCATTCATCATTTGATAGAAGGCTTGTTTAGCCTCACCATCATGGCTACTCGTAGTTGGTCTAAAGTCTGATGGTGCTATCCCTTGCGCAGGAGCAGGCACATTACTTTTGACATCGTTAGCTACAGCTCGTTCGGGATCCATTTGCTATATAAAAACACACTTTCATTGTTAGGATTCATCATACTATCCCAGTTCATAAATATGGCATGTATAGCTAGACTCACATATGCTACGTTGTCCTAGAATTGACTAAACTGTAGCTCTGATACCAACCAAATGTAACACCCCTAACCCATATCCATCATCAGACTAGGAATAAGAGGCATTACTGGACATAACAGAACATTTAGCATTCAATTCATAATTATCAAAGCATCATAATCACAAATCATTACAAAGTTCCTTACATAGGTCATCAAGACCTTAGACAGCATTAGAAAGGGGTCGGGACTAAATCGAGCTCATACAAATTTTTTTTGAAACTTATACATTTCTCAAAATTATACAGGTCACACGCTCGTGTGATCAGGCCGTGTCAAAACAGGGTGTACATACTGACTTGTTCACACAGCTACAAGACACATCTGTGTATATCGGCCTTGGTTGAAACTGAATTGGGTCACACGGTTAGCCATACGCCCGTGTGCTTTGGCCATGCTCAAGACTGACTTAAAATCGTAGGGTACGCCAAGGGACACATGACCGTGCAACATGACCACGTGTCGCACACGGCTGAGACACACGCCCGTATCTCTACCTGTGTGGACAAAAATAGGCCATTTGAAAAGCCAATTTGCCACTCAATTTAGGTCAAACCTTCAAACATCAAACAAAGCACATTTATACTATAATTTCAGCCAGTTTCAATACCAAAACTTACACCAATCATATCATATAATTACCAACCAAACTTATGCTTATTCACCATTCCAAATCATACCAAATCATGAGCCAAAATCATGCCAAAACATAAGTTTCATAATCTGTAATCATACAATTAAATCTCGTGTCAAAACCTTACCAAATTTCATAATAGACATACATCAAAACTTATCAAACTGACCAATTATTTGGCCAACGAGAACATGTCAAATTAGCATAATTGCATCACCTAATTCATACCAAAAACACATTCATATACATAACTAAAACCAAGCCAAATCACATGGCCAAATATATACATTATCAAAACATATTCAAAACCTTCTAGCCTATACATGCCATACTTCAATATATACATTTTCAAAAGGTACTAAAATATATTTCGATAGTGTGGTGATGATTCTCGATGATCCTCGAGCTCCCAGTAGCTTCAATATCTAAAAACAATGCAAACACATACGAAGTAAGCTTTCAAAAGCTAAGCCATATACAAATAAATTTAACAGTCAAAACATAAAAGTATCATTAAAATTACATATACTCCATGGTCAAATACTATCTCAAATGAGATAATTCATATACATTTTTCATATTCCCAATTCATTTATACATATAACATATTTCTCATACTTATAACATATATCATCACTTGTACACATATACTTACCTTTTATTCTCAAACATAGTATACATTTCAAACGTACCTGAATCGGATACCCATCACATAATCATTGATTTCTCGGAATCCCTGTTCAACCAATCAAAATCATAAGGCTACGCGGATAGCATCGAAAAGCTCGTACAATGCCAACGTCCCAGATGTGGTCTTACATGTAATCAAATATCTATGCCACTGTCCCAGACAGGGTCTTACATGAAATCAAATACGATGCCAAATTCCCAGACGTGGTCTTACACGTAAATCATAAGTTGATGCCAAAGTCCCAGACGTGGTCTTACACGATAACACATATCAGATCCTATATCATGACATATGTATCCTAACTATTCCTAAGGTTCATACGGGGCTTTTCGGACGTCGAAACTTTGTCGATACTTTCTTGGATATCTCATATTCAATTCAATAAGCCATTTATCATCATTAAATAGCATTTAAACATAAAGAAACCATTACAACACATTTATTTGTACATAGACTTACCTCGTACGGATTCAAATCGATAGAATCGGCTACTCGACGACTTTTGACTTTCCCCAATCTAATTTCATTTTCTTTAATTCTTGATCTATATAAATTCAAATTTAACTCATTTATTCACCAAATCATTCAAATCAATCCACAAACACACATTTAGGGTATTTTCAAATTAGCCCTCATATTTTCATATTTTGACAATTTAGTCCCTAATCACAAAATACACAAAATTTGCATTTACTTATACTTAGTCGAATATTCATAGCACTCATACAGGACTACATACTTCATTTATTTCACATGTTAGTCCCTCAATTTATAAATTTCACAATTTAGTCCAAATTACACAAATTCATAAAAAATTCAAATACAAAATATGTTAACCCAAAACATATCTTTCATTTAGCAACAACTAACTTCACAAAGCTTATAATTTCATAAATGGCTCAACTCAAAATCATCAAAAAATTAGAAATTGAGACATGGGCTTGATAGTATACAAAGCAACGATTACAAAAACATAGAAATTATCAAAAATCGAGTCAAAACCATATCTTAATCATAGATTTCCTTAGCCGAACCCTAAAGTTCTTTTTCTTTTCTTTTGTTCAACAATTTTCAGCAATAATAACACATAATAACCTTATTTCATGCATTTAGTTTATTTTTAATTAACATTAATATGCATTTTACCATTTTTCCCATGTATTAAAACATATCATTCATATAAATAAATGGTCACTAATGTCCATTCATACTTCCAATGGTAAAATATCAACATAAGGACCTCTCAATTATAAAGACATAACAAATAGGCACTTAAGAAAATAGAAGGCCATTTTTACAATATACTCGATTAGGTCATTTTTACAAATTAAGCACACAAATGATAAAATTTTCACATGAAATTTTCAGACCTGTCAATTCACATATTATAAGCATGAAAAATAATATTTAAAATATTTTTTTGACTCAGATTTGCGGTCCCAAAACCACTATTCCGACTAGAGTCTAAACCAGACTACTACAGTCTTGAGTTAGCTGAGCAAGATACAGTTCAAAACATGAGGCTGAGTAACACTGCAATTAGAGGTAGATGACCTAGAAACAAGGGAAATGTGAGTGGTAGCCAGAGAACGGCTAAAGATTCTATTGTGAGGTCAGAAGCCAAAGCACCTGCACAAGCCTATGCTATTCGCGCTCGTGGAGAAGCGTCATCTCCAGATGTTCTTACTGGTACTTTCACTCTCTATGATACTGATGTGATTGCATTAATAGATCCAGGGTCAACTCATTATTATATATGCAAGAACTTAGTATCTAGTCAGACTTTACCTGTAGAGTCTACTAAATTTGTGATTAGAGTATCAAACCCCTTAGGTAAATGTGTCTTGGTTGATAAAGTATGCAATAATTGTCCATTGATGATTCGAGATTTCTATTTTCTAGCTGATCTGATGTTGTTACCATTTGATGAATTTGATATAATTCTGGGTTTGGATTGGCTAACGCTACATGATGCTATAGTAAACTGTAAATGAAAGATGATTGATCTAAGATGTCAGAATAATGAGATTATCCAGATTGATTCAAATGATTTGAATAGTTTACCAACAGTGATTTCATCGATGTTAGTTTAGAAATATGTGAGAAAGGATTGCGAAACTTATTTTGCTTATGTGCTTGATACGAAAGTGACTGAAAAGAAGATCGAACCAGTGCCAATTGTGTGTGAATATCTAGATGTATTTCCTGAAGAGTTACCGGGTTTGCCACCTATTAGAGAGGTTGAGTTTGGTATAGAATTGGTACTGGGAACTACACTGATATCAATAGCTCCGTACAGAATGGCTCCGATAGAGTTAAAAGAATTGAAATCTCAGTTGCAAGAGTTGATCGATAGAGGTTTTACTACACTGGCATTATTTTTGAAAAAGAAAGATGTCACAATAAGAATGTGTATTGACTACGAATAGCTGAATAAAGTGACTGTACAGAACAAATACCCTTTACTATGGATTGATGATTTGTTTGATCAATTAAAAGAAGCAACAGTGTTTTTGAAAATTGATTTAAGATTGAGTTATTACCAGTTGTGAGTTAAAGATTTTGATGTGCCAAAGACTACTTTTAGAACGAGGTACGAACACTACAAATTTTTGGTTATGCCTTTCGAATTAACAAATGCACTGCTATTTTTATGGATCTGATGAACCAGATTTTCAAGCTATACCTAAATCGATTTGTCGTTGTATTCATTGTTGACATTTTGATTTACTCACATGATGAATCCAAGTATGCCGAGCATCTGAGAATTGTACTACAGATTCTATGAGATAAGTAGTTATTTGCAAAGTTTAGCAAATGTGAATTCTGGTTTCGCGAGGTTGGTTTTCTGGGGCATATTGTGTCAACATCAGGTATTCAAGTCGATCCAAGCAAGATTTCTGCAATAACAGATTGGAAGCCTCTGAGAAATGTATCTGAAGTCCATAGTTTTCTAGGACTCGCCAGCTATTATAGACAACTTGTGAAAGGTTTTTTGATGATTGCGACTCTGATGACGAGATTGCTTCAAAAAGATGTTAAGTTTGAGTGGTCAGAAAAATGTCAGAAAAGTTTTGATCGGTTAAAAGCTTTATTGACAGAGACACTAGTGTTAGTTCAGCATGAATTGGGTAAAGAGTTGGTAGTGTTCAGTGATGCATCGTTGAATGGACTGGGCTAAGTTTTGATGTAGGAAGGCAAAGCTATAGCTTATGCCTTGAGACAGTTGAAACCATATGAAAGAATTATCTGAAGCATGATTTGGAGTTAGTAGCTATTTGTGTTCGCGTTGAAAATTTGGTGTCACTATTTGTTTGGTGAGAAACGCCACATCTTTACCTATCATAAAAGTTTGAAATATTTGATGACTCAGAAAGATTTGAATTTGCGACAACAAAGGTGGCTTGAATTACTAAAAGATTACGAGTTAGTGATCGATTATCATTGGGAAAGGCTAATGTCATTGCTGATGCTTTGAGCTGAAAATCCCTATTTGCTCTAGGTGTGATGAATACTGAAATAGATTTGTGTAATGATGGTTCGATTGTGGCCGAGATGAAAGCGAGACCATTATTTTTATAGCAGATTTGTGAAGCTTAGAAAGTCGACAATGAAATGTTAGAAAAACAAGTTCAATGTTATTCGAACCCTGATTCAGATTTTCAAGTTGATTCCAATGATTTTTTAAGATTCAGAGGCCGAATATTTATTCTAAGAAATTCAGAGTTTATTCAGATGATTTTGAATGAAACACATAGTAGTCATTTATCTGTTCATCTGGGAAGCACGAAAATGTACAATGACTTGAAACAGCTGTATAGGTGGAACGACATGAAAAGAAATATCTCTGAGTTTGTTTTGAAATGTTTAATCTATCAGCAAGTCCAAGCTGAGCATCAGGTGCTGCTAGGTTTATTGCAGCCAATCATGATTCCCGAATGGAAATGGGAAAGAGTGACTATGGATTTTGTGTTGGGTTTGCCCTTATCTTCGAGAAAGAAAGATGCGATTTGGGCATTGTAGACATTTTGACGAAATCAGCTCATTTTATACCTATACGTATAGATTTATCGCTTGATAAGTTAGCTGAGTTATATATCTCCGAGGTTGTGAGATTGCATGAGGTACCTATTTCTATTGTTTCGGATCGAGAGGTTCACATTGTGGTTTTGGAAGAAACTGCAAGACGCACTGGGTACAAAGCTACATTTCAGTACCGCTTTTCACCCATGGACAAATGGTCAATCCGAGCGAGTTATACAGATACTCAAGGATATGTTATGATGTTGCATTCTTAAGTTTGAAGGTAGCTGGGAGAAATATTTACCACTGATTGAATTTGCTTATAATAATAGCTTTCAATAAAGTATAAAGATGGCACCATACGAAGCTCTATACGGTCATGTAGAACATCATTGTACTAGACTGAGCTTAGTGAAAATAAGATTCACAGAGTTGATATGATTAGAGAGACTGAAGAAAAAGTGAAAATGATTCGCGATAGTTTGAAAGAAGCATCAGATTGACAAAAATCTTACGCAGACTTGAAATGGAAAGATAATGAGTTTCAGATCAGGGTTAAAGTGTTTCTAAAAGTGTCACCATGGAAAAAGATATTACAATTTGGTCGGAAAGGAAAATTGAGCTTGGGATTCATCGGACCGTATTAGATTATCAAGTGAACCGAACCAGTTGTTTATCGACTATATTTACCATCTGAGCTAGAGAAAAATAATAATGTATTTCATGTATCGATGCTTCGACGATACCGATCCAGCCCTTCACATGTCATTTCCCCGAAAAAGGTTGAAATTCAGTCTGATATGTCATATGATGAAGAAGCGATTCGAATTTTAGCTCGTGAGATCAAAGAGCTGAGAAATATGAGAATTGCATTAGTGAAAGTATTATGGCATCGAAATGAGGTTGAAGAAGCTACGTGGGAACCCAAGGATGCTATGAGAAAGCAATATCCAAATCTATTCACTGGTAAGATTTTTGGGGACGAAAATCCCTAAGGGGGGAGAGTTGTAACAGCCCGATTTTAGCTAAATTGAACAGTGGTTTCAGAACCACAAATCTAATGTCAAAAAGATTATTTTAATATTATTTTTTGTGTTTATAGCATGTGATTATAGATGTGTGAAAGTTTCGTGAAATAATTTTAGTGTTTGAATGCTTAATTTGATAAAAGGACTAAATTGCGTAAAATGCAAAAGTGGCATTCTATATGTTAAATGTGTTTAATTACTATGGTTGATTAACTGTGAAGTCCTTGTGTTGTGAATAGACCATTGATAGCGGGAATGGACATAAATGGGCATATATTAGGTGATTTTATAATGGTTTCATTAAAGGTTATTATGGTAATTTGGTTAATAAGTTATAATTTAATTAAACAAAATCAAATTTAAGCCTTATTATCAACTTGTTGGCTGAATATTAAGAGAGAAAAGAAGCCATTGTTGTGTTTGAAGGTTCGGCTAGTGCATGCTGAAATTGTAAGTCCATTTTGACTCTATTTTTGATGATTTCTATGTTTTTGTAATAGTTGCTTTGTATTCTAGCTAGCCCGTGTCTTAATTTTTGAATTTGTTGATAATTTTGTGAAGTGCCATTGTTGAATCTATGTGATTTATGATAGTTGATGATGAAAAATGGAAGATAAATGTTAGATTAATATGTTTTGTCAAGTGATTTTGGCTAAAAATGCATTTTAGGGATTAATTTGTGAAAAGTGTAAATTATGTGGTTGAAATGTGAAATAAATGTGAAATATGGGCTGCTAGGGGCACTATGGTAGTTCGACCAAGCATGAGTTTTGTCAAATTTGGTGTAATTTGTGTTTTTGTGAAATAAGGACTAAATTGAATAAATATGAAACTTTAGAGGCTAAAGTGTAAAAATGCCCAAATAGGTATTTTTGGATGAAATTGAATGAATAGGTGATTAAATGAGCTAAATTTGAATCCATATAGATTAAGAAAGAAAGAAATCAGATTTAGATCGGGGGAAATCGAAAGTTACCGAGTAGTCATCCGATCCGTTCATCATATATACGAGGAAGTTCATATGCAAATAAATACCTTTTAATTGATTTATAAATATTTATTTTTCATTGAATTGCTATGAATGTTGAACGACAAATACGAGCAAGAATCGGTGAATTTAGGATATCCGAAAGTCCCATACAAACCCTAGGAATAGTATAGGATACGAATGTCATGACATTAGGATTAAGGAGACGTGATTATGTGTAAGGCCATCTTTGGACCATTGGCATCATATTATGATTATGTGTAAGACCATGTCTGGGACATTGGCATCATATTGCGATTACGTGTAGGACTATGTTTGGGAAATTGGCATCGATATGTGATAACATGTAAGACCATATCTGGAATATGGCATTGTACGAGCTATATGTGATTTCTGAGTATCATTAACGATTTCGAAAGGTTCAACGGGCTAAGTCAAGACGAGAAAGAATATGTGATTTAATTAAGTGACACAAGTACATATGAGATTCGTACAAGTATTGAAAATGGAAGTATGTGATGAAATTACTTGTGAATTTGAATAAGTATTCATTGAGAATGGTTTGTATATCTAAATGTGCTTATTCATAATTTGCCTATTTGATGGAAATGATGTTGATTCATGAGATAATTTTATTTGTATATGGCTTACTAAGCTTTTAAAGCTTACTTTGTGTGTTCTTTCCCTGTTTTATAGATAATCAAAGCTAGCTTGGACTTGGGGATTTTCGGGAAATGTTATCACACTATCGATCAATTAGTTGGTACTTTTGAAGCTTTGTAAATATAGTATGTGGCATGTATAGGCTAGTCTCATTATGGTATATTTTGAGTTGTGGATTTAGCCATGTGAGTTGGCTTGAAAATAATGTTGATGATGGAATGGTATTTGGCTTATAGTATGAATTGCAATATGGTATGTGATGTATATAAGTGTGCCTTTTGAATTTGGTAATCTTGGTATGGTTTTGAGATGCACAAATGACTAGTTATTGATGGTGTATAATGGCATGATTAGAAATGATGTTTTTAGTTGGCTAAATGCTTGATGTTTGGATGTCATATTGTTTGGCAAAGATTGATGAATTGGTGTATGATTTAGTAGGTAAGTGGTGAATGATGAATCATGTGAAGTTGGTATACTTTTGAGCTAGTTTGTGTTCATTAAATGGGTAGTAAAGGAATAGATGTAAAATGGTATGAAATGTGCATGAAATTGTCATTATTGGTTGCCTATTGTATGTGAAAATGATGTCAAATGAATGCTTTTAGGTACATGAAAGATAAGGGGAAAATAGCTTAAATCAAGCCTATTTTCGTGCCATACAGATGAGTACACGGGCGTGTGACTCGACCGTGTGACCCCTAAATCCTAATTAAAACAAGTTAGTGAGTTACACGACTTAAACACACGAGCGTGTCTACTGGCCGTGTGTGACACACATGCTGCACATGGACATGTGGCCGGCCGTGTGACTCAAGTCAGTATACCCTCAAGTTTTCACATGGTCATAGCATGAGGTGTGTCTCCGTCCGCATGATGCAAGTCTGTATGTATGCCTTGTTTCCACACGGCCAGTGACACGGGCATGTCTAGTGGCCGTGTGAGGCACACGGCCTATTCACACGTGCATGTGAACCTTGTATGCATTAAAATTTTATAAGTTTCCCGAAGTTTTTAAATGTTATCGATTTAGTCCCGAACCTCTTTTAAGCATGTTTTAAGGTCTTGTAGGACCTTATAAGGAATAATGTGAATGTGTTGAATGTATTTTGATTATGAACACATAAATGTATGTGTTATGTATGTGAATGATGTCTATTATTTAGTAATACCTCGTAACCCTATTCCGGTGACAGATATGGGTTAAGGGTTGATGCGTGATATTCGTAACAGGTTTTAAAGATTTATAAATGAAACGTTCTTGAGACTAACTTATTATCACGATTAAGGCAAGTGTACCTATCGAACAGTAGTATAGTTCAGCAAGACCGGATTGTCGAACCCAAATGAACTACGAGTACTAGTATTTACTTCTATTTTATTATCTAGCCTAAAATTTAAGAGGTTTGGTTGTCTAAACTAATTACTAACTAAGAATGCATAGAAAGAAAAACTTGGGAAAATACTTTTGGGAAAATTCGATTGTTTGAGACAATACCTAAGGACAAATCCACCTAGACTTCACTTGTTATTTGACTCTGAATCAGACGATTTATTCATTTGTTTTGATCCTTAGAAAACCCTAAGTTATATTATTATCTCTCAAGAGACTAATAACGTCTAACCCTAGGTTGAATAATTGAAATCTCTTTCTAATTAATACCCTAGAATTGCATTAACTCAATTTATGGATTCCCTTATTAGGTTTCACCCTAATCTGGCAAAATCTTGTCACCCTATCTCTTGATGCGCAATCAACTCCGCTTAATTATGAAAAATTTACTCTTAGACAGGGTCTATTCCTCCTCTGAATAAGAGTTTAACTTGAATCCATATCCTGGAATATCAAAACAAGAATTAAGAACACATAATTAAGAACAAGTCAAATATTTATCATACAATTTAGATAATAATAACAAGATCTATCTTAGGTTTCATTCCCCTTAGGTATTTAGGGGTTTAGTTCATACTTATGAAAGAAAACATCTCAAAATCATAAAGATAACAAAACATAAGAAAACCCAAAACTCCTGAAGGAACTTGAAGGGAGATCTCCAGTCTTGATGATGAATCCAGCTCTTGAGATGGATCAATCAGATTTCCTTGAGTAATTCATTGGTTCCTCCTCTACATCCCCCTTCCTAAGTGCCTCCTCAAGTGTTTAAATAGGCTTTGGAACGCCTAAGAGCCCTCAAAATTGGCCTTTTCTGAATTGGACTAAACTTGGGTTCGGCAGGGGCACGCCCGTGTGCGATTACTGAAGGCTGTGGTCAAGGCTGTTAAATGGGAATGGGCGTGTGATCCACCCGTGTAAGTCGTGCTTTGATCCTGCCAAATTGACACGGCCGTGTTACACGCTCGTGTGAGGAAGTCCAGGCCATGTTGTTTTCCCATGTGGGTCTATTTTTTTCGTTTTCGGCCCGTTTCTCGCTCTTTTTACTCTCCTATGCTCTGCTAAGTATAAAACATGAAATGAAAGGATTAGGAGCATTGAATTCACCAAATCTAAGGAGAAACCATCCATAAATGCATTAGGCATGAGGTAAAAATATGTATAAATTACGGTTTTATTAGGGGTGTTACACTTGGTTTCAATATTTTGAGTATGGCATGTATAGGGACTTGGTCATTTTGTTACGTGTCATATTGGTTTAGCCAATGTGTTGGCATTGTAATGGTTGATAATTCATTTTGTAAATGGCCATTGAATTTGGCTAATATTGGCTAAGTATATAATCATATGATGATGTTTCCATGAATGTGGATTTTGCATGGTTTAATATGATAAGTATGAGATGTTGTATGTGATAGGAAATAGCATGTAATTGATGTGTGGATGACTTGGTTGTGGCTGAATTGGTTGTATGTATATACTTGGATTTGTGTTGCTTGTTTTTGTGTAGGTTGGTGCAAGTAAGGGTGGCAAAATGGCTTGGTAAATAGCCTTATTTTTGTCCACACGGGTAGACACACAGGCGTGTGTCTAGGCCGTGTGTGACACACAGTTTGCCCCATGGGTGTGTGATCTGGCCGTATGTCCCCTGTATCTTGAATTTTAGCTTCGAATTGGCCACACAGGTAGAGACACGGCCGTGTGTCTCAGCTCTGTGAAGGACACGGCCTAAGGACATGGGCGTGTGTCCAGGGCGTGTGTCCAGGGTGTGGGCTGCACTTATTTTATGAAAAATTATAAAAATTAAATCGCCCACACGGCCTAAGCACATGGGCGTGTTTGGTCGTGTGACTTCAATTTGTTTATGATGTCATAAACAGAGAGTTACACAGGCTAAGGACACGTGCGTGTGTGACCACACGGCTTACCCACACGGGCGTGTCCCAAGCCACATGGGCGTGTGACCCCTACTTTGGTGAAAAATTTTCTAAGTATGGGGAAATTTTCTAAATTTCTCGGTTTAGTCCTGAACCACTCCCAATGCATGTTTTGGGCCTTGTAGGCTCGTTTAAGGGACGATATGAATATTTTTGAAAAGTTTTAAATTTGAGTGGAAATTCATATCTCGGTCTTGAATGTTTGTTATAGTTTAAGTCTGGTAATGTCTTGTACCCTATTCCGGCGTTGGATACGGGTAATGTAACACCCCTAACCTATATCTGTCACCGGAATGGGGTTATGATGTATTACCTAACGAGACACATCTTCCAGACATTCATGTATACACACAAAAACGTCATATAACATATATTTAATAATCAAAGCACAATTAACAAAGCCACTTACTAAATTTGCATCAAACCATCTTGTTTAATAAAAGCATAAGTTACTATTCATATGGAAAATTTCTAAAGCTTTAGCTGAATGCAAATATGCTTAATACTTATACTTTAACAATTGTCCACTTTCAACTTTATTCAATCATTTTACACACCTAAAGATTTCAAAGGACTAAACCAATAAATCAAACATATTTTGCCTTTCACATCAATGCATCATAAATATATATTTATGCATAATACATAGCAACTATTTGTCTAACACTTTAACATATCAAAATCAAATTTAAACATGCTAATATTACTTATCATTCAATGTAACAAAGGTCATATTAAATACTAATCCAATGATCACATATTCGCTAAGTACATAAATATACATATGGCCAAAATTTATATCATGTCAAACATATTACAAATATATCTCAACTAATGTATAATTATTAAACCAATACAAAACAAAATACACAAAAATATATATGTATAATAATTTAACTTTACAAGCCAAAACAACCCACTTTCAAATCACAAATACATGTTTCCCCAATTATCTAACATTAACCGAATGCTAATTCATCTTTTTTGCTGAATCAAGACATGGTCATTTCACAAGCTATTCATTATGCCCAAGGTCTCATTTACAACCAATGATTAAAAACATATAATTATTATCCATATCTACTTCATCACATAACTGGTTACCAATACTTCAAATCATATCCATTTACCTAATACATCCCACTTATATATCATGCATATCACTCAACAAGAATATCCAACCACAAATTTAACATCATACCAAATATACCATACTCATATACTTTGACATAACTTCACCACCATTAGCAAATATATCAAACATGATTCACATATAAGTATATAATGGTCGAAACATCAAAACCAAACTTAACATAATAAATAAGCCATTTTCGCATGGCTCATATTTACATAACCCAAAATCAAACATAAACATAAGCTAGCTTATACATGCCATAGGTTTAAGTTCAACTTTATAAAAATACCAAAATAGTCGATAGTGTGATAAACTTCACTGACGATCTCTAAGCTCGTAACTTGACTCCAAAATCTATAAAATAGAGGCAAACATACTCACACAGTAAGCTATCTTAGCTTAGTAAGTCATAAGCAAATTAAAAACTCAATAACATTTATAATTCAATACAACAAAATCGAATCATGCTATCATATTCATATACATTTTCAAACTTGCAAAAATGTATTTATCAAACATATAACTATGCATCAAATTTAAATAGATCGAATACACATATAGTTAATAGCGTAATTATTTTTTACTTCTAAGATCACACATACATCCTTGGCCGAATATATTCATTCATAGATGAATGCACATAAATTTCAATTACAAGGTCACATATACTTAACATTTGGCCAATTATAGATTTTCATATATGCATATAATTTCATTTGCATTATGAATACATCATTAGACCGAATGTATACTATCACATATGCATACATATAGTTCACATTAACATGTAGCAATTATATCATCAATTCAAACATCCAACTTACCAGAATTTCATAACTTAGTATGAATACATACCTGAGTTACCTGAGCCTTTTAACTCGATTTTTCATTCGATCTTAACTTATTATTTCCCATTGAACCATTAGGAATTGAATAGGATACTCGGATAATCACACATATTGTACAATGCCAATGTCCCAGACGTGGTCTTACATGTAATCACATATCGATGCCACTGTCCCAAATGTGGTCTTACACGAGAACACATATAAAAAATCCTATGTCATGACATACGTATCCTAGCTATTCCTAAGGTTCGTACAGGGCTTTCGCATGTCATAACTCGATCGAATCAAACTCGTACACATAGATTTCAAGTTTATACATATTTTGCTTCCACATATATACTATCACAATATTCATGTCAGCATATATAATTCGTATTTAATCAAATAAATGACACCAAACATATCTTTCATAATTCATCATCTAACATCACAAAGCTCAATTATTCATCAATGGCATAACTCAAAATATTCATCAAAATTATAAATTCAAGCATGGGCTTTGTACATTACACTGCAACAATCTCAAAAACGTAAAAATTATCAAAAATCGAGCTAGTTACATACCTTAATCAAGCTAGTCTTTGGCTGAACCCTTAAAAGCTTTGTCTTTCTTTCTTTATTTTTGTTATTCGGTCAAACCAAAAAGATGAACACTTATGTTTTGATTTTATGTTTTATATTATTATAACTTATTAATCATTTTACAAATATAACCTTTATAAATTAATGACTAAAAGTTATATATTAAGGCCACAACTGTCCATCACTAATTCATATGGTAATATTAGAACTTAAATCCCTCATGCAATAAAGACAACAACAATTCGACCTTTACAAATTAAACCATAAATTTTATATTTTACACAATTGAGCTCTTTTATTAAATCGGACACTCAAATGACAAAATTAAAACACGAAAATGACACAAATATTAATTCATACATAATAAACACAGAAAATAATTTTTAAAACTTTTATGACTATGATTCGTGGTCCCGAAACCACCGTTTTGAATAGGGTCTAAATTAGGCTGTTACAGGTAAGGGGTGTTACACACCACAACTTAAAATAAAACAACATGTAATGGTTTAAGAAAGTAAAAGCTCGTGAACTCACTTTGCTTTTAATGACTTAACTTACTATTTCCATGAAGTCATAACTATTTGAAGGACGAAATTAAGAGCATGCGAACCTTAAGTTTTGTAAAACAATGTACATAATAGTTCATCTATCTGACATTAGGGTTCGCACCCTTACTTAGCTGGCACATTCTAAGACTTTGTAGAGTAAGACTTTTTAAATAGGGTAAGTCACACAAACTAGCTCTTGGGTATTTAGATACTACGAATATGGTTTGCAGGGTTTTTGTGACAGCCTTAAAACGACCCTAGTCGAAATGTGGTTTCGGGACCACAAAACCGAGGCATAAAAATAATTTAATATTTATTTTATTGCCTATAATGTGTGTTAACCCATGTGTGACATTTTTTATGCTTTGATTTAGAGTTATAAATGTGAATTTCACTAGAAAGGACCTAGTAGTAAACTTTGAAAGTATGATGGGGAAATGTGTGATGACTAATTAAAGCATGCATGCAAAACAATGGACTTGCATGTCAAATTCCCCCAATAGCTAGTGGCCGGCCATGACAAGGAATTATGGGCAAAAATCATGTCATGAAACATGTTTGGTAAGTGGGTTATGTTGGAATAAATAAAATAAGGAGTATGGAATAAAAAAAAATGTGTGTGTGTGAAGGCTTCTCCCTCCCCATTGCCGTGTAGGTAGGAAAGAAAACAAAAAATTTTGTTCATCCATTTTCACTCTCTTTTTGGCCAAAAATACTAAGGATAAGGAGGGAGTTTTGCTTCATACTTGGTTTGGAAGAGGATTAGGAAGAGGTTGGCTATACTTGCATCAAGATTAAGGTATGTTTGAGGTTGTGCCATGAGATTCATGCATGTTTTTAGTTGCTAGCTTGATGTTCTTGTTAGCCCATGGTTCAAATCTTTGTTATGCCATGGGAATGAAATTCGGCCAAAGTGAATATGGTGTTAATGCCATTGCATGCTAAATATCAAGCTTGATAATGATACATGTGATGGAGGATTGAGGATTCTTAGATTTTCTTTTAGCATTTTTTTGAATGAGATACTAAGTTCTTTGTTTTACCATGACCAAATTGAAATGGTATGGTGTTGTGGTATTCGCCATGTTATATCCATAAGTATGATTCATGCATGTTGCATGGTAAGTAAGATTTAAGCTTTGGATATGTGTATATATTTGGATATAAGCCACTTGAGAATTGGCTCTAGCATATATATATGTATATATGTTTACATTACGATGTATTGGTATGACATATATGCTATTTCAAGGTGTATATTTGCTTGTGATGATGCTTGATTATGAAGTAAATGAGAGATGTGCAATGAGTTACGATATGTAATGCGTTAGTAGTAAAATGTATGCTGTTTTGTGTGGTATAAGTGTATAATTGGCCTCAAATTGGACATGTATATTCGGCCACATGAGGGAAATTGGTGTGCATGCATTCGGTTAGAGGCAAGCATATTGATGCCTATTCTTGGCTTAGAAAACTCGGCTAAGAGGAATATTAACTAATGTGTTGAGTTCGATTCATGATTTCGTACATATGCGACTTTGATGCCTAATGAGTATATATATTGGCTAAGTATCTTGAATTCCTCTTCGATGCTCACATGATAAAACCAATTTATTTGTTAAATTAAGCTCAAGAGCAAAGGGAGCTAAATCCGATAAGGGAAGGAAAAGTCATGGAATAGCCGTCAAATCGTTCGACCACGCCCGAGGTAAGTTCTTGAGCAATAGAGCTTAAATTCGAATTGATTAGATCATGTTTAAAGCAAATTAAAATCATGCTCTTTGTGTGTGGCTATTGAGCCGAAATTACAAATGTGATAAGTGACTTGTGTCGAATTTTGCTAATGAAAATGAAATGTGAATGTGTTATGGTTTATTGATAAATGTACATGGTTATTCGAATGATATCCGGGCTAAGTCCCGAAGGCTTTGTGCTAAGTGACTAAATCCGGACTAAGATCCGACGGCATACGTGCGAGTTACTAAATCCGAACTAAGATCCGAAGGCTTTCGAGCAAGCTACTAAATCCGGGTTGAGTCCGAAGGCATTCGTATGAAGTTATCAGAATCGGGCTATGTCCCGAAGGCATTTGAATGTGTAGCCATATCCGGTTAAACTCAAGATACGTGATTCAAGAATGAATGAACTGCTGTAAAATTTCAGCTAATACGCTTGAAAATTCCAGCAACGAGGTATGTTCGTATGTGCTTTGGAATAGTTGATTGCCCTTTCGAATAATATTCGCTCAATCGAGAAATGAGCTTTCGGCATTTGGCTAAGATGAACCCTTATGTATGAATATAGGGGTTGGAATGTGAAATAAGTATGATATTGAGAATTTGTGCATATGAAATTATCCGTTAGCTATATGAATGTTATGCTTTTGTTGTGCTGGAATCCCTTGCTCTAACTTACTAAGCATAAATTGCTTACTCCGCTTTCTCTGTTTCTTTGTCTATAGATTTTGGCTCGTCACCATCGGACTCGGGATTTCTGGAAGTCAAAGTCTCCCACACTATCAAAGTCCCTTTCGGTATATATTTTGGTTGGATTTTGAAATGGCATGTATAGGACTACCCTTTTGTTACGTTTTAAGTACTTTTGTGATGTATGTGTATGCGACCATGCGAAAATGGCTCGTAAAAGTGGAGTATGGCATTAGACCATTTGTGCTTATGTATATATGTATGGTTTTATGATGTGACTACGGACTGAATGGAAGTGTGAGCAAATGATCAGCCATTGGAATGGCTAAAAATGATTATATGTGGACCTATGTATGACAAAACTTTAGTTGGTCCATAGAAACCACGAAATAGGTAAGGTTTACCTGAAAAACAGATGCTGACAGCAGCAGTGGTGTGGATTTGAAAAATCACTAAAAACTATAGGAATGGAATTAAATAGTGAATAAATTATTTAAATGAACCTTGATGAATCTAATTTCATATGGAAGAAACGAAACGGTCATATGAATTATATGTTAAGAGATATTAAAGTTCTCGTGAAACAGGGCAGAACGGTTTCTGGATCCCCTGTTCCGACTTTAGAAATTCATTTTAAATTAACCAGAGATAATTATGAGTCATGCCATATATGTATAGATTCCTCTCTGAGTCTAGTTTCTATATAAATAAACGGCATCAGCATTGAAGCCCTGTACAGGGAGATATCCAATTTGTAACGCTCGAAGGTCAGTGTAGTCGATCTCTGCAACAGGGGAGACTTTAACTAATAAACTGTACTAATTGGCCCGACCAAAAATTATAGGAAAAAATATGTTGATGGAATTATGATTCTAGTTTCGGGGAAAAATTACGAAACTGATTTTCGAGCTTTAAAACTAAAGATATGATTTTTGAAGCGACAGTGATGCAGTAACCAGCTAGTCTGGAAAATTTTTATGGACTGTGAAAACAATTTAGCTGAGTTTGTGTGCACCTTGTGTTCGACTCCGGTAACGGGCTCGGGTACGGGGTGTTACAATTTTACTGGTATCAGAGCTACGGTTTAGTCGGTTCTAGGACTACCGTAATGTGTTGGGTCTAGCTATACATGCCATTTTATGTGATTATTTGATAGTGTGGTGATTTCTGACAATTGAAATGTGTTTATTTATAGTAATGGATCCCGATCCCGACCGAGCGGTAGCTGATGATCTTGAGAGTGTAGCGCCTGCTCCCGCACAAAGGACAGCTCCGGTGGACTCTCAACCTAATGCTAGTAATCCTAATGATGAAGCTAGACAAGCTTTCTATAGCGTGATGAATGATTGGTTTAACCAATACATTCGAACAAATACGGCTGTTCCACAACCTCCATTCCCAACAAATACAACCCCCGCACCTACAATGCCACCGATGAATCGACCAAATAAGGTCAAGTAAGCCCCATTGATAGAATCCGAAACACGGGCTATGAATTTAAGGCTACGGATAGCGACGACGCCGAGCAAGCTGAATTTTGGTTGGACAACACTCTCCGGGTACTCGATGAGCTATCTTGTACACCTGATGAATGCCTAAAGTGTACTATCTCCTTGCTACGCGATTCTGCCTACTATTGGTGGAGTACTCTGACTTCTGTTGTGTCCCGAGAGCAAGTAACTTGGGAGTTTTTCCAAACTGAGTTTCGGAAGAAGTATATCAGTCAGAGATTTGTTGATCAAAAACGGAAGGAATTTCTTGAGCTTAAGCAAGGTTCTATGTCAGTTACTGACTACGAGCGAAAATTTGTTAGACTTAGTAGATACGCTCGGGAATGTGTTTCGTCCGAGGCTATCATGTGTAAACGCTTCGAGGATGGGCTGAATGAAGATATAAAAATGTTCGTGGGCATTCTTGAAATACGAGAGTTCGTAGTACTTGTCGAGCGAGCTTGTAAAGCCGAGGAGCTTAGAAAAGAAAAAAAAAAGTTGATGTGGGAACTGGAGAGTTTCGTAAAAGATCCTCGGGAAAGTCTCTTCAACAGGCATCGAAGAAATTTCGAGATGATGTGGGCCGGTCTAGAGGCACTTCGGGCCTTTTTAGACGAGATCGTGATCGACCCCTTCAATGGTACACGAGGCACCAGGTTGCCGGTGTTGGGAATGGACGTCGATATAGAACGAGTGTCGAGATTGTGGCAAATGGCATTCGAAGTTGTAGATTCCGTGACCGCCTGTTACAAGTGCGGATCGTTGACCACTTCATTAAAGATTGCCCGAGGTTGTCTGAACAGAATGTAGATCAGAGTGGGAAACCGGGCGCTACCACTGCTCGAGGTAGACCATCTAGAAATATGGGCAATGCTAGTGGTGGTCAGAGAGGATCTAGAGATGCTACGACCAGATCCGAGGCTCGCGCTCCTGCTAGAGCTTATGCTATACGTGCCCGCGAGGATGCTTCATCGCCAGATGTTATTACGGGTACTTTCACTCTCTTTGATACTAATGTGATTGCTTTGATTGACCCTGGTTCCACTCATTCTTATATATGCGAAACCTTAGCATCCAGTAAGACTTTACCTATTGAGTCTACTGAGTTCGTAATTCGGGTGTCAAATCCTTTGGGTCGTTACGCGTTTGGTCGACAAAGTGTGTAAGAAATGCCCCTAGTAATTCGAGGTTCTGTTTTCCTACGGACTTGATGCTTTTGCCGTTCGATGAATTTGATGTTATTCTTGGGTTGGATTGGTTGACCGTGCATGATGCGGTTGTGAATTGCAAAAGCAAGACTATTGATTTGAGATGCGCAAATAACTAGATGATCCGAGTTGAGTCTACGGACTTGAAGGGGTTGCCAGCTGTAATATCATCAATGTTGGCCCAGAAATATGTAAGAAAAGGGTGCGAAGCATACCTTGCGTATGTACTTGATGATAAGGAGTTAGAAATAAAACCCGAATCTGTGTCGGTGGTTTGTGAATACCCGGATGTTTTTCCCGAAGAATTACCGGGTTTGCCACCTGTTCGGGAGATAGAGTTTGGTATTGAGCTTGTACCTGGGACCACACCGATTTCGATAGCTCCGTATCGTATGGCACCAACGGAATTAAAGGAGTTGAAAGCTCAGTTGCAAGAGTTGGTGGATAGAGGTTTTGCTCGCCCGAGTTTTTCACCTTGGGGTGCACCAGTGTTGTTTGTGAAAAAGAAGGACGGAACCATGAGGTTGTGCATCGATTATCGTCAGCTTAATAAAGTGACAATAAAGAACAAATATCCGTTATCAGCAGATCGATGATTTGTTCGATCAACTCAAGGAGCCTCGGTGTTCTCAAAAATAGATTTGAGATCGGGCTATTATCGCCATGAATCCGAGATTCGGACATACCCAAAACTACCTTTGAGCGAGATATGGTCACTACGAGTTCTTAGTGATGCCGCTTGGGCTCACTAATGCCCTCGCGGTATTTATGGATTTGATGAATCGGATCTTCGATCATATTTGGATCGGTTCATAGTTGTGTTCATTGACGACATCTTGGTCTATTTAAGAGATGAGACCGAACATGCGAGCACCGAGATTAGTGTTGCAAATTTTACGGATAAGCGCTTATATGCTAAGTTCGGGAAGTGTGAGTTCGTTAAGAGAGGTTAGCTTCTTGGGTCATGTGGTATCTCAGACGGTATTCGAGTTGACCCGAGCAAAATTTCAGCCATACTTAACGGAAACCTCCAAGAAATATTACCGAGGTTCGAGCTTTTGGGACTTGCGGTTACTCTTGACAGCTTTGTAAAAGGATTCTCGATGATAGCCACACCCATGACGTAAACCGCTTGTAAAGATGTCAAGTTTGAATGGACGGAAAAGTGTCGAAAAGTTTCGACCAATTGAAAACTCATTTGACGGAAGCTCCAAGATTAGTAATCTGACCGAATCGGCAAAGAGTTTGTCATCTATAGTGACGCCTCCCTACTTGGGTTAGGTTGCGTATTGATGCAAGAAGGTCGAGTTGTGGCCTATGCGTCGAGACAATTAAAGCCACATGAGAAAAATTATCCCACCCATGATCTCGAATTGGCGCCATCGATTCGCCTTTAAAGATATGGCGACATTACTTATTTGGTGAGAAGTGCCATGTGTATTCGGATCACAAAAGTCTCAAATATTTGATGACCCAAAGAGACTTAAATCTGCGACAAAGATGTTGGCTCGAGTTGTTAAAAGATTATGAGCTTGTCATTGATTATCACCCGAAAGGCTAATGTGGTTGCGGACGCCTTAAGCCGAAAATCACCGCTTGCTTTTACGAGCTATGAATGTATACTTGTCCATTCTGCCCGACAATGTGTTAGTAGCCGAATTAAAGGCCAAACCATTGTTGACTCATCAAATTCGTGAAGCTCAGAAAGTTGATGAGGAGTTGCTTGCAAAACGGGCTGAGTGTGTTCTAAACAAGGAATCGGAGTTTGAAATTGATGATGACGATTGTTTGAGGTTCAGAAGTCGTTTGTGTGTTCCAAAGAATTCGGAACTTATTTCGATAATTCTGAACGAAGCCCATTGTAGCCGAATGGCAATCCACCCGGGGAGTACGAAGATGTACAACGATTTGAAACGTCGGTTTTGGTGGCATGGTATGAAACGAGACATCTCCGACTTTGTTTCGAGATGTTTAATATGTCAACAAGTGAAAGCGGAACATCAAGTGCCTTCAGGGTTACTTCAGCCGATCACGATACCCGAGTGGAAATGGGATCGAATCACAATGGACTTTGTGTCCGGACTGCCATTGTCAGCAAGTAAGAAGGATGCGATTTGGGTTGTCATTGATAGATTGACTAAGTCGGCTCACTTTATCCCTGTGCGTACGGATTTTTCATTGGATAAACTAGCTGAATTGTACGTTTCTCAGATTGTGAGATTACACGGGGTACCAATTTCTGTTGTGTCGGATAGAGATCCGAGGTTCACCTCGCGATTTTGGAAGAAATTGCAAGAAGCTTTGGGTACCAAGTTGCATTTCAGCACTTCCTGTAACACCCCGAACCCGTGACCGTCGCCGGTGTCGGACACGAGGGGTTAATGGGCCAAATCTTCTCAAGGTACCAACCAATTTGGCATTTCCAGACAGGCTGGAAAACTGCGTCACTGTCGCCATAAAAATCATATCTCGAGTTTCGAAACTCAGAAACTGATTCCGTAAATTTTCCCTGAATTTAGACTAATATATATATCCATGGATTTATTTATAGAATTTTTGGTTGGGCCAATTGGTACAGTTTATTAGTTAAAGTCACCAATGTTACAGAAGTCGACTACACTGACCTTCGCGCGTTAAAACTTTAATATCTCTCTGTACAGGGCTTTAATACTGGTGCCGTTTGTTTCTAATGAAACTAGACTCAAAATGGAATCTTTACATATAAGGCATGACTTCTAATTATTTCTGAACAATTTATAGTAAATTTTCAAAGTCACGACAGGGGACCCAGAAACCGTTCTGGCCCTGTCTCACGAGAACTTTAATATCTCTCAATATACTGCTCATATGGTCATTTCGTTCCATCCATATTAAACTAGATTCATCAAGGTTCAATTGCATAATTTATTCACTCTTTAATTCTACTTATACTATTTTTAGTGATTTTTCAATCTCACCTCACTGCTGCTGTCCGCAACAGTTACTGCAGTAGACTATGCCAATTTCATGAATCTTTCCTTGGCCTTAATCATCCATCAAACATGACACAAATTATGGCCACCTTATCAAAATTAAAGTTTCTAAGACTCGTGGCTATAGGTTCTAGCATCCCACTCGACGACCACATAGGCCATTTTCACATGGCTTAAAGTTTACAACCCACAGTTCAACAAAATATAATAGCCTATACATGCCAAATGTTCTTCAACAACGAAGACAATACCAAAATATTTCAGCCGGTGTGATGACTTCAACGACGGTTCCGAGCACGCAACAATACGAGTCCAAGAGACCTAAAATGGGTGACAAGAAAACACCGAGTGAGTTTATAACTCAGTAAGTTATAAGCACTTTACAATTATCCATTAGCTAAATTCATCACAAAGTGAAACAATGAAACAAGGCTAGGTACTTCATCCATATCGGAACTATACCATAATTCCTCGGACCTTTCGGTTCAATCTCATACCAAGCCATACATCCACATTTCATATTTATACGATAAGATATTTGAGGCATTTTCACACACTAACTCATTTTCACCACAATCACACAATTGCAATCATCACATAGATTTAAAGCTTACCAAGCTCAACCCCGAGCATGAACATATTGCCTATTCGTCATGAGCTCAAGGTACTTACCCGATTCGCTGTCCAGGATTAACTCGATAATGTCGCACACTCAGTGCCAATTGTAATACAAGAGCATATAGTGAATCCGCACACTTAGTGCTATATATTTTCAGCTCGCACACTTAGTGCTATAGAATCAAGCTCGCACACTTAGTGCTGTACAATTTTAAACCCGAACACTTAGTGCCAATCTTGTCACCGTGTCCATTCATACCCGCACACTTAGTGCCGTGACCAATACCTTATGCATTTTGCTGCCTTTATACATTCAACAATGGCATCATTCCATACACATACATTTTCATTTACACATCAATTCATTAAACACAATTGCATATATATTATGATCATTTAAATCAATACCAAATATATGCTTAATGACTTACCACGGATGTTGTCGCACGTTTTCAATGGCTATTCAATTACTTTGTCTTTCCCCTTGTCCAGCTTTGATCCTTTGAGTTCTTGAGCTAGTTCACACAAATTTAACTTATTAAAACCTCATTATGCTAGCTTATGGCCGAATATGACAAGGAGTTTAAATGGTCATATGGCCACCCTTTTGCTTGGATACACATTGGTCATGCACATTTTATATTACATCAAGCAATTCAATACAATTCATTCAAGCATCAAGGAAAAGCTAAGGCCCTCAATAGGCTACCTAAGGCCGAATATACACATCAACATATGTATTCGCTCATGTGGCCGAACATACACATTCATGTTAAGGCCGATTTCCACACTTGATACATTCAACAAGTAAGGTCGCTTGTATCGACTTAACACCAATTTGATTCAAGTTCACAACTAGGCTAGTATGCATATATACACTAGTAAATCAAACACTAACATTTGTACTTCACCTTACTAGCACTTCTCATTCAAATGACATGAACAACGAACATAGTTTCCTTTTATTTCCTACCATGGCCAAATGCCATACAACACCATACCATGCATCATTACAAGCTTTACCTTTAGCATGCAAATAACATCCACAAATCCACCTTAGTTGAACCTTAACTCATCTTCATGCCTCACCACCACAACATCAAACATCAAACATCAATGATACCAAGAAGACAACACCCATGGCCGAATATCATCCCCATTTCATGGTAAAGGTTTAGACCATGGGTTAGGTGGAACTCAAACTATCAACTAAAAACATGCATAAATCTCATGGATAACATCAACATACCTTAGTCTAGCAAACTCCCATGGCTGATTTTCTCAAGCTTCCCCTTTCTTCTTAGTACATTCGCCAAGCAAGGAGAAAATGAGAGAATGAACATTTTTTTCTTTCTTTCTTTGTTTTGTTTCTCTCATGTACGGCAAGGGGGGAAAGCATCCACACTCTTTTTTTTTTTGTTATCATCATTTTCTTTTTTCCATTTCTTTAATGCTAACTTTCTTAATTTATTGTTTCCTACATGCATCACTAGTCTAACATGTTGGAGACATGTTTCCACCCATAGTATGGCCGCCATCATGCTTCATTTTGGCTAATTTGACATTCAAGGACAACACTTTCCCACATGTATTAATAGGCCACCTTACATTTGCCTAGCACATTTCTAAATTTTCTCACATAAGTCCTATTTGATAAAAATTCACTTACAATTAACAAAATCCAAACATGAAATTTTCACACATGCATATATACATATAATGAGCATCAATTATGATGGTTAATTATTATTATGACTCGGTTTAGTGG
Organism: Gossypium arboreum; assembly: GCF_025698485.1. Classification (NCBI taxonomy): domain Eukaryota; kingdom Viridiplantae; phylum Streptophyta; class Magnoliopsida; order Malvales; family Malvaceae; genus Gossypium; species Gossypium arboreum. Next base: position 91,016,882 of record NC_069082.1, on the reverse strand, counting down.
TCCCGAAACCACTTTCCGACTAGGGTCAATTTAGGGATGTCACACTGCCTTTCACCCCCAAATCGATGGTCAATCCGAGCGGATAATTCAGATACTTGAGGATATGTTGAGATGTTGCATCCTCGAGTTCAGTGGTTCATGGGAACGGTACCTACCTTTGATTGAATTCGCTTACAACAATAGTTTTCAATCAAGTATTAAGATGGCGCCTTACGAGGCTTTGTACGGGCGTAAATGCCGTACACCATTGTTTTGGACCGAGCTCGGTGAAAACAAAATTTTCGGAGTGGATTTGATTAAAGATGCTGAACAGAAGGTAAAGGTAATCCGTGAAAGTCTAAAGGCGGCCACAGATCGTTAGAAATCGTTCGCGGATTTGAAATGAAAGGACATTGAGTATCAGGTGGGAGATAAAGTGTTTCTTAAAGTTTCACCGTGGAAAAAGATACTCAGATTCGGCCATAAGGGCAAGTTGAGCCCGAGATTCATTGGGCCGCTGAAATCTCCGAACGAGTTGGCCCGATTATGTATCGTTTGATTTTGCCCCCTGAACTCGAAAAGATTCACAATGTCTTCCATGTTTCAATGCTTCGACGCTATAGATCTGATCCGTCGCACGTAATTAGTCCATCAGAGGTTGAAATTCAAGCCGATATGAGTTATGAAGAAGAACCGATTCGTATCCTAGCTCGTGAAGTGAAAGAGTTTGAAACAAAAGGGTTCCGCTAGTGAAAGTGTTATGGCTCAAACACGGATAGAAGAAGCTACTTGGGAACCCGAGAACTCTATGAAAGAGCGATATCCAAACCTATTTACGGTAAGATTTTCGGGACGAAAATTTCTAAAGTGGGGAGAGTTGTGACCTTAAAATGACCCTAGTCGAAATGTGGTTTCGGGACCACAAAACCGAGGCATAAAAATAATTTAATATTTATTTTATTGCCTATAATGTGTGTTAACCCATGTGTGACATTTTTATGCTTTGATTTAGAGTTATAAATGTGAATTTCACTAGAAAGGACCTAGTAGTAAACTTTGAAAGTATGATGGGGAAATGTGTGATGACTAATTAAAGCATGCATGCAAAACAATGGACTTGCATGTCAAATTCCCCAATAGCTAGTGGCCGCCATGACAAGGAATTATGGGCAAAAATCATGTCATGAAACATGTTTGGTAAGTGGGTTATGTTGGAATAAATAAAATAAGGAGTATGGAATAAAAAAATGTGTGTGTGTGAAGGCTTCTCCTCCCCATTGCCGTGTAGGTAGGAAAGAAAACAAAAATTTTGTTCATCCATTTTCACTCTCTTTTGGCCAAAATACTAAGGATAAGGAGGAGTTTTGCTTCATACTTGGTTTGGAAGAGGATTAGGAAGAGGTTGGCTATACTTGCATCAAGATTAAGGTATGTTTGAGGTTGTGCCATGAGATTCATGCATGTTTTTAGTTGCTAGCTTGATGTTCTTGTTAGCCCATGGTTCAAATCTTTGTTATGCCATGGGAATGAAATTCGCCAAAGTGAATATGGTGTTAATGCCATTGCATGCTAAATATCAAGCTTGATAATGATACATGTGATGGAGGATTGAGGATTCTTAGATTTTCTTTTAGCATTTTTTTTGAATGAGATACTAAGTTCTTTGTTTTACCATGACCAAATTGAAATGGTATGGTGTTGTGGTATTCGCCATGTTATATCCATAAGTATGATTCATGCATGTTGCATGGTAAGTAAGATTTAAGCTTTGGATATGTGTATATATTTGGATATAAGCCACTTGAGAATTGGCTCTAGCATATATATATGTATATATGTTCGCATTACGATGTATTGGTATGACATATATGCTATTTCAAGGTGTATATTTGCTTGTGATGATGCTTCGATTATGAAGTAAATGAGAGATGTGCAATGAGTTACGATATGTAATGCGTTAGTAGTAAAATGTATGCTGTTTTTGTGTGGTATTAAGTGTATAATTGGCCTCAAATTGGACATGTATATTCGGCCACATGAGGGGAAATTGGTGTGCATGCATTCGGTTAGAGGCAAGCATATTGATGCCTATTCTTGGCTTAGAAAATTCGCTAAGAGGAATATTAACTAATGTGTTGAGTTCGATTCATGATTTCATACATATGCGACTTTGATGCCTAATGAGTATATATATTGGCTAAGTATCTTGAATTCCTCTTCGATGCTCACATGATAAAACCAATTTATTTGTTAAATTAAGCTCAAGAGCAAAGGGAGCTAAATCCGATAAGGGAAGGAAAAAGTCATGGAATAGCCGTCGAAATCGTTCGACCACGTCCGAGGTAAGTTCTTGAGCAATAGAGCTTAAATTCGAATTGATTAGATCATGTTTAAAGCAAATTAAAATCATGCTCTTTGTGTGTGGCTATTGAGCCGAAATTACAAATGTGATAAGTGACTTGTGTCTGAATTTTGCTAATGAAAATGAAATGTGAATGTGTTATGGTTTATTGATAAATGTACATGGTTATTGAATGATATCCGGCTAAGTCCCGAAGGCTTTGTGCTAAGTGACTAAATCCGGACTAAGATCCGACGGCATACGTGCGAAGTTACTAAATCCGGACTAAGATCCGAAGGCTTTCGAGCAAGCTACTAAATCCGGGTTGAGTCCCAAGGCATTCGTATGAAGTTATCAGAATCGGGCTATGTCCCAAGGCATTTGAATGTGTAGCCATATCCGGTTAAACTCAAGATACGTGATTCAAGAATGAATGAACCTGCTGTAAAATTTCAGCTAATACGCTTGAAAATTCCAGCAACGAGGTATGTTCGTATGTGCTTTGGAATAGTTGATTCCTTCGAATAATATTCGCTCAATCGAGAAATGAGCTTTGCATTTGGCTAAGATGAACCCTTATGTATGAATATAGGGGTTGGAATGTGAAATAAGTATGATATTGAGAATTTGTGCATATGAAATTATCCGTTAGCTATATGAATGTTATGCTTTTGTTGTGCTGGAATCCTTGCTCTAACTTACTAAGCATAAATTGCTTACTCCGCTTTCTGCTTTCTCTGTCTATAGATTTTGGCTCGTCACCATCGGACTCGGGATTTCGGAAGTCAAGTCTCCCACACTATCAAAGTCCCTTTCGGTATATATTTTGGTTGGATTTTGAAATGGCATGTATAGGACTACCCTTTTGTTGCGTTTTAAGTACTTTTGTGATGTATGTGTATGCGACCATGCGAAAATGGCTCGTAAAAGTGGAGTATGGCATTAGACCATTTTTTCTTATGTATATATGTATGGTTTTATGATGTGACTACGGACTGAATGGAAGTGTGAGCAAATGATCAGCCATTGGAATGGCTAAAATGATTATATGTGGACCTATGTATGACAAAACTTTAGTTGGTCCATAGAAACCACGAAATAGGTAAGGTTTACTCGAAAAATGATGTTGACAAAGAAGTGGTGTGGATTTGAAAAATCACTAAAAATTGTAGGAATGGAATTAAATAGTGAATAAATTAATCTAATTTCATATGGAAGAAACGAAACGGTCATATGAATTATATGTTAAGAGATATTAAAGTTCTTGTGAAACAGGCGAACGGTTTCGGATCCCTGTTCCGAATTTAGAAATTCATTTTAAATTAACCAGAGATAATTATGAGTCATGCCATATATTTATAGATTCCTCTCTGAGTGTAGTTTCTATAGAAATAAACGGCATCAGCATTGAAGCCCTGTACAGGAGATATCCAATTAAAGAACGCATACGAAGGTCAGTGTAGTCGATCCCCGCAACAGGGATACTTTAACTAATAAACTGTACTAATTTGCCCGACCAAAAATTCTAGAAAAAATATGTTGATGGAATTATGAGTCTAGTTTCGGGAAAAATTACGAAACTGATTTTCGAGCTTTAAAACTCAAGATATGATTTTTGAAGCGACAAAGGACGCAAATAACCAGCTAGTCTGAAAAATTTTTATGGATTTGTGAAAACAATTTAATTGAGTTTGTGTGCACCTTGTGTTCGACTCCGGTAACGGGCTCGGTTATGGGGTGTTACAGTTTTTCCTATATAGCATATCAAAATTCATAAAGGGTTCGTAGATAACAGTTCGCCAATCACTGGGCCATGTAAATTTGTAGCAACTTTGGCAAAATCTGTGTAAGTATGTTAGTTTTGAATATTTCATGCTATTGTGTATGGTGTAGATTAAGAAAACATAAAATCTGACTTGGACTATATTTAAATTTTAAAAAAATCAGATGTGTTCATTAAATATTTATTGGTTTGCAAATAAAAACATAATGAAAAACTCAAGGAAAAACATAAAAATAACAAAGTCCTAGAACAAATGGTTAAGTTAACAAAAAGATAAATCTAAGACCTAGTATATTCCCACATTGCCTCTAATATAAGGTTTGCTTGTATCACCTTTCCAATATTTTTACTTTCCTGGATCACTCGCCTCGCTGCTATTCATCGTGCAATCTAAATATCTGTAGTGTTTAGAAAGAAGTGTGTGAGCTCTTGTGAACTCAATGAATATACAAGAAAGAATAACCACATAGCATATACAAAACATAAGTTAAGTAGAAACTTTGGCAAAATCATTGAACTGCGAATTGGGTTCTGTAACACCCCTAATCCATATCCGTCACCGGATTAAGGTTACGAGGCATTACCAGTCATATCACAATTCATACATATATTCATTATATTTCACAACTCGAAATTCAATCATATCAATGCTCGTAACTTAATCAAATATCGAGTCTTAAAATCATAACATTCATAACATTGCATAATTGAAACATAATCCAGCATATATCAAAACATATTATATACAGAACTATAACAAAACAACGATTTCATTAGTTGAATATCAAACCTATTATTATATAGGTTTTTGCACATGTACAAATTAAACATCAAACAAACCATATTTCACCACTAAATTTTTCATTCATTTATACGGCATTGGTGATATATAAAAAAAATGACCAAACATGCTTTAGTTACCATTATACCATGCGCATATTTCATAATGTTATAGCCATATCTAAGCATAATTACCGAATCAATATTATCTTATTCCATTAATTAATTCGTGACTATACCAGTTCACATGTTATGCATATTTATCTAAGTTAAATTAACCGCACAACATCATTCCTTCACATATACCCATTTAAACAAGCATGATTTCAAGACCAAATATAATTCTTCTCTTGACACAAGTTTATGCGCATATGACCATATTGATTTGAGCCATTTTGAGCACAAATAACACTAAAAGTACACCTAATTTGCATGCTTAAAATACATACACATAACCAATCACTTAACTACATATCTGGTCATCCAAGATAACTTCAATACATAACATAAACCATACCACGTACTCATTAATATGAGTCTAATACTTTAGCCGAATATACTTATTCACATTATTCACCATTTCTAAACCATTTCACCAATGCAAGCATATCATTTCAAATTGACTCAAAGTAACCATATCAAATTGACAAATATCCATAGTATATCATAGTCCACACATAACGAATACAACCAATTTTAATATTAACATATAACTAAACAATTAACTACATGATTAAATTACCATTGCAGAATCACAAATTAGATTAAAACCATCATCTGTATTTACAAATTAAGCTAATACATGACTGAAAATCACTATCATTAGCATCATTAACAATCCACAATCAAAACACATCTATCATCCATATATCAAGTTTACCACACATATATACCATAACCAAAATTACTTAAACATTAGAACATTAGCATTAAGATCAAGCCATTTTCGTATGGCTAGATATATACAAATTTCAAGACCAACCAAAACAAACGCTAGACTATACATGCCATAGGTTTGAAGTTCAATCTTTTAAAAATACCAAAATAGTGATCGATAGTGTGACGGATTTCCTTGACGATCCCCGATCTCATAACTAGCTTCTAAAATCTATAAAACATCAATCAGGATACTCAGATATCTCAATAAGCTTGTACAATGCAAATGTCCCAGACGAGGTCTTACATGTAATTAAATATCGATGCCACTATCCCAGACAGGGTCTTACAGGAAATCATATGCGATGCCAATGTCCCAGACTTGGTCTTACATGTAAATCTCAAACCGATGCCAACGTCCCAGACATGGTCTTACACGAAATCACATACTGGAATCCTACGTCATGACATATGTATCCTAACTATTCCTATGGTTCGTATGGGGCTTTCGGACGCCATAATTCGATTGATTCATGCTCGTAACAAATCATTCCATGTTAAATTCAATTCAGTAATGTAGTTATACATACATACAATTCAATTTGGCCATGTACAAAATAAATACATTCAATTTAACATTATTTATTCACTTACAAACTTACCTCATACGGAGATGAATGGACCGGGACGACTATTCGATAACTTTTGATTTCCCCCGATCCAAATCCGATTTCCTCTTTTCTTGATCTAAATTAATACAAATTTGACTTGTTTAATCATATATTTATTCAAATTCATTCCAAACCACATAAATGGGCAAATTGCACTTTAGCCCCTAACATTTCATATTTTTCACAATTTAGTCCCTATTTCACAAAACACAAAATATTCAAAATTTCACCACACCCAAGCATAGCCAAATTTTATTTAGGTCCCTAGCAGCCCAATTCTTTCATTTATTTCACATTTTAACTACTAAATTTTCAAATTTCACAATTTAATCCTTAATATACATTTTCACCAAAAATCACTTAATTAAACATGATAATCTATCAACATATATTTATTTTTCATCATCAAACAACAAAAACCAAAAGCTATCATCAAAGGCAAATCATGAATACATTAATAAGTTCAGAAATTCAAATATGGGCTAGCTAGTATTTGAAGCAACGATCTCAAAAACGTAAAAATTATCAAAAACCGAGCTAAACATATACCTTAATCAAGCTTGGACAAGGCAGAACCTAGCTTGTTCTTTTTCTTTCTTTTTCTTTTAAAGTTTCGCTAAAGATGAACTAAAATGCATAGACATTTCATGTTTATTTTATTTAATTACATATTATTTTACTTTTTACTATTTTAACCTTAAGTATTTAATTAGAACACACATACTATTTAATGGTTGTCTATATTTGTCCATGCATATTTTTAATGGTTAAATTACATTATAAAGACCCCACATTATAAAAGCTATAACAATGTAGCACTTTAACAAATAGCTAGCCACTTTTACATTTTACGTGATTAAGTCCTTTTATAAAATCAAGCACACAAACGATAAAATTTTCACACGAAATTTTCACACATATCACATATCATGCTGTAAACATAGAAAGTAATATTAAAATATTTTCTAACTCGAATTTGTGGTCTTGAAATCACTGTTCTGACTAGGGTCTAAACCGAGCTATTACAGGTTCACCATATTTACGCGAAGTCTGGTTCGAAGATACTTACTGTCAAATAGCTTTAAAACTATAAAACATAGTATTTTAGAAAACATAATCTTATTCACATGTTCTTTTCCTATTGGATAAGAGGACCTCCTTATAATGCCTCAAAATGACTCAACTAGTCTTAACATGTCCTACAAGTGTAGCATAAAGCTAAGCACTCTCCAACACACCAACATGTCCCATTGAGTGGAGCTTAGCTCAACACTCCTTTATCTCTTCAACCTACTCGAGAACCTCTCACCCAAATCACAAAACATAAAGGTAAGTATTCATAATCCTATGGCACGCCATTATATCCAATGGTTTCAGAAGGTTTTAGTGTCAAAACATTTACTTGAAACACAGAGCTCGCAAATCATGAGGAGCTCCCAAAAAGCTTTTCATATTGAGCTCACAATAAAAAGCTCTCATATCACTATTAAAAATAGATATGTAAACACAATCACAAAAACATAGTTTTAAAGAAGGCTTATTCTCGGAACTTAGGTTAAAACCCTAAGCTCTTAATTAACATTATGGTTCACACATAAATGTGGCGATCCCTGAACACTCACCAATTTGTTAAAAAATTTAGACAAGCTTTGCTTTTCCCTTATCTTTACTTGTAGATGGTTCTGTCAAGTTTGCAATTTCACAAACATACACAAGTCACTTAATAGACAAATGACATTAAAAAATCATACAGAATCACAAGCGAACCTGGGTTCACACATGCTAGCCTTTTGGCGAACCTAGTTTCCTTTGTTGCGAACTCTTCTAAATATCAACATAATAGAAAAATATAGTCTTACCTTAGGTCATAAGAGTTATGTTTTGGGTAGAAACTTGACAACAAGATAATCGATGGAGAATTTTGAGAGAATTTTCTTGTTCAAAAGAATATGGAATGTTTTAATGAGAAAAGCTTAATTTATAAGCTGTAACTGTTTTGATGTTCTGAGGATACCCCAGTCACAGTAAAAGTAGGAAAGAGTTACATGCTTGGATTGTGTTATGAAGAGAAAAGTAAGTTTCCTTCCTAATTTTGGTATAATTACCCTTTGACTACTACTTTTGAATCACGGCCAAAAATAATGACTAACAACTCCTGCTTCGCCAAGCTCACTGGTGATCATAGTTCACTAAATACACTAACGACCCCAGTTGGTTAGGCCTTCTAGTGAATCCTAGCTCGCTAGCCCTACTGGCATACTCCAATTCACTATGTCTATTAGCGTACTTCAACTTGCCAAGCCTACTGATAACTCTAAAAAAAAGTCATATTTCATGCCTTTAGACCTACCTAGCTAATTATTTGTACTTGGGTACATTAGTGGCATTTTAGGACATTTTATTAGTATTTTTATCATTTACATTAAGAGATTAGATTATGTTTACATGCTAGATAGTTTTAATTGCCTATAGAAGGGTTGTGTTTGGCGATTTGTCAGGTATAGGATATGAAGAAAGAAATAAATGAGTAAAGGTTTGACGAGGCAAAAGGTTGGACAGTTTTTTATCTTGTATGTCATGGCAATTTAGGGAAATGACTGAGTCAACAACCATTGCAGACCAGTTTCAGCCCAACTTTACTTGTACTGGAGAAATCTGCCTAAAAAAGAGGAGAGATATTGTGGGATGTTGGAGCTATTCTAAGAAGGAAAAAGAGAAAATAAAAAAGCCGAAAGAGGAATCCCTAAGTGTGGAGATCCGAAGGCTATAATTGAGGGTAGCGGCTGAGTAGAGATGGAAAGAGGAGACCGAAGGAAGTCCCTCTTAGCCATTATAGGACACTATGCTGCTGGATTAAGGATTGATTTGGCGGCAACCATCTTCCTAAGTTCTTCTATTATTTCTTATTCTTTTATCTGTGAATTAATTTGATCTAAACAATTATGGGTGTTACTTCAAACTTGAATTTTAATCGTTGGCCCATGAGCTAAATCTCATTGGGTTGGGATTACATGATGAAAACTTTTATTTTATTTAATAGATGAAGCATATATTTGACTTAATCTATTGTTAAATTCAATTGTTTATAATTCATAAATATGCATATATTCTCTCAACATAGATGAATGTGCAGTAGCCTATAAAATTGAATCTAATTCTAAAAATGTTGGATTAGTTGGACCGTAATTGAATGATATGAGCAAGTACTTGACATATACTTGTAGTAGGCTTTAGACATAGAGCAACGTTCATATGGAATTAAGATAAATCAGTACAGGGTACTGTGATAAGGCTTACAAACACAGGCCAGGTAACTTGAGACCTTACTTTCAAAAGAAGCAGGTCACTTTAGGTCTCTTTTAAGCAGTAGATTAAGTACAATTTTGCTGATGTAACACCCCAAACCCAGCCCGGACATTATGACCGGATCTAACGTGTCATATTAAAGTGTTTTATCAAAAACCTTGTTTTCATTGAAAACCCTTCCTTAGAATGAAAAACCTTAATTACTTTGTAAAGTCTCTTTTCAATTGCGGAAGCTTTATTTAAAACATAGGATTTATGGAAACTTGTCATTTAAAAATTTAGTTGTGGAAACGTAGTACTTCAAAAACTATGGTTTAAGGAACCCATGTTCAACTTCTCACAAATATAATGCATGAAAATAATAATCCTAATTTGAACAATAACTAGACGGAGGGCCTTATTATAATCCAGTTTGAAATAACTTAATAAACTAGAAACTTTATGTTTTTTAAAACAAAAATTAAGTCCAAGCCGTCTTGCTTGCTGGCCACCACGGAGTTCCTCCAATCGTCGATCTTCCTACTGAGCATCACCTGAGAAAAATAAAAGAGGGGATAAGTTTTCGAAAACTTAGTGTGTACAACCCTCGAAGAGTCCTAAGCAATCATCAATCACCATAATGCCATACATGCAATGCAGTCCAACCCACCCCAATAATCCAACCGCTACACACTAATTCCATTCTCCGGTACATATCATGTGGGGATATAATTATCGACCCACCCATCTGATACACATCAATGGTAGCCCGATTGCAGTACTACTTCATTGCAGTAAGCTGCCAATTACATATTGGCTTAATAGCCGTCGGTGGATCCACGGTTGTCAAGTAACCATGCGATCCCCAGATACTTCCTCCATTCCATAATTCCCAACCCATATGCAACCTAAATAGAATATCGTATGTATGCAGTAGATATACATGAACATCCATAAGTCTTACATTCCACACATAGGGGTATTTTAGTCATTTTTGCCCTTAGGGGCATTTCGGTAACTTCTCTTGTTACGGGTTTATTACTTACTTTGGCCCATTAACAAGTCCCCGTTGGCTAAGATGAACGGATACTATGCACAGGTAGGATTCTAGAGAAGAGGAGGTGAGTCATTGAGACCGCTTAAGTACTAAGCTCTCCCTAGATCCAATCCTAGACATGCACATACTCGTTGCCACACCTTAACCTTATGACTTGTCCACGGTCACACTTAGTTATTTAATTAAGTTTTATGTCTGTTTAAGCAGTTATCATATACTAGGCCCAAAACCCCTTACAACGCCCAAACAAGCCTATATACATGCATGTGGCCCACTAGTCTCAATCTCAATCATATGGCCCATTAAACCAAATCACATTCATATGGCCCATTAGGCCCAATCACATCCATAGTCATGCTTTCATACAATTTCTCATCACTTAGTATCAAGATGCCAACTTTGCCTATTTTGGGCCCTACAGCCCATCAGGCTCATTTAGCCCATTTTGGCCCGGTAGGACAATACACGACCCAAATCCATGGTATCGCCCGTGGGGCCTCTGATAACCTATCAGTTTCCCCTTACAAGTGTTCATGCACTCGCAAGTCTATTGTAGGCAAAATTTTGGCTTTTCGGCATTTTGGAATTTGCCGATCTACTGTGTGTGTGCAATGTATGTACACACCTGGTAATAAAGCATGATGCAATCTCCCTAGCCACGAAACTACAATCAGTGTTACTCAACGATTAATCACAAATACTTATCGAATACCTTTACCAAAAGCCAAAATCTCACCTTAACCTTACCTGAAATGCCAAGCCTTAATAGCTTTTCTTTGATCACTAATCATGAGTACTTCCCAGATCTGCATTAACCTCATCGTTAAAAACATAATGGGTGACTTGTATCCAACATATGTCACCCTTTCCCTTTAAAGCCTATTCGGCCAACCCTTACCAAAGTGAAGAACATTTGCCAAAGCTTCAACGCCTAGGGAGCAAATCGGCAGAGATCCAAAAGACTGAAGTTCGATACTAATCCTACCAAAATCGATTCAGAATGAGTGAGGGACAGGATTAATCTATACTTAGTGAAACTAACAGAAAGAACAAAACACTTATCCTAGAATTGGCCGAGGTAGAAGAAGTAGTGGCGGTATAGAGGATATTCGGCTTTTAATGTTTGTATGATGGAAAAGGTTATTCGGCACAAAGAAAAAGAGTAGTAGAAACCGTTTACAACTAGAGGCGAATCAAAAAAAAGTATTGAGTAGGGGAAAGAATGGAGAATCAGCACAAAGTAAAGAAGGAAGAACAAGGAATTTCGGCGTTTTGATCATTGGAGAGAAAAGTGTTTTCTGGTAACAAGGAAAGGGAGAATTCGGCATTAGCCTAGAATCGTCACATTCGGCACCTATATATAGTCTATAGTCGAATTTCTTATGCCCAAATTCCCAATTCGGCTCCACCTCTTCTTCACTCCTTATCTCCTAAATTTTCTCCCTGATAACTTGTAACGCCCCGTACCCGAGACCATTGCCGAAGTCGAACACGAGGTGTTAATAGACTTAATTCATTACTTAAACAGCTCATACAATTCATTTTAAAATTTCCAGACAAGCTGGCTAACTGCATCACAGTCGCTTTAAAAATCATATCTCGAGTTACGAAATTCGAAATCCAATTCCGTAAATTTTTCCTGAAACTAAACTCATATATCTATCTACTAATTTTTTTCTAGAATTTTCGGTTGGGCCAATTAGTACAGTTTATTAGTTAAAGTCTCCCCTGTTTCAGGGTTTGACTACTCTGACCTCTGTGTATTACGAATCAGATATCTCCCTCTACAGAGCTTCAATGACTATGGCATTTGTCTCTAATAAAACTAGACTCAATAAGGAATCTGTACATATAAATAATGACTTCTAATTATCTTTTTAAAATTTATGGTGAATTTACAAAGTCAGAATAGGGGATCCATAAATCGCTCTGGCCCTGTTTCACAAAAATTTAAACATCTCATAAAATATAACTCATATACCTGTTTTGTTCCATCCATATGAAAATAGACTCATAATTCTTCAATTCCATATATTATTTATCATCTAATTGTATCTCTACTATTTTTAGTGATTTTTCAAACTCACATCACTGGTGCTGTCTGAATCTATTTTATGGTAAATTTTACCTATTTCATGGTTTCCATGGATTAGCTAGCAATTTAGCATACATAACACCAAATATGATCATGATTAGCCATTCCAATGGCTAATCATTACCAAGCATTTCCATGCCACTCAATAACCATATCATAAGACCATATATACAAAATGATTATAATGCTATACATGCCATACTCAAAATATACAAGCCATTATGCCAAGATGGTATACGGATAGTGTGAGCGAGCCTCCAACGCTCCCGATTTCGAGCTGGCTTGTCAAAACTACAAGGAATGAAAAGGAGGAGTAAGCATAAATGCTTAATAAGTTCACATGCAAATAGCAAGTAACATAACCATATAAGCAAACATAAAACATCATTTGCATAATCATCACCAAGACATTCATATCACATTTTCATTTATCATCTTACCATATTGTTGTTATATCGATTTTTCAACCCGAGGGTTAAGTACATACCTGTTCAAGGTATCCATTTCACAACACTTACCAATACGTCCCTTTCATCTTGAGTATTCCTCCATTTCAAGAGAACTTTACCCGTTGAACACATGGAATATAATTCGGATACATGGAAAGTTTGCACATAAGTGCCACATATGTAGCCAAGCTACCATGTAACCCGCCCATAAGTGAACTCGGACTCAACTCAACGAGCTTGGGCGTTCGCATCCATAAGTGAACTCGGACTCAACTCAACGAGCTCGGATGCCTAGTTACATCTCTCGAACTCGGACTCAACTCAACGAGTTCGGACATTCGCATCCATAAGTGAACTCGGACTCAACTCAACGAGTTCGGATGCTCAACCATCCTAGTGACATGTCACTTGTATCCTAATCTATTCCTATGGTTCAAACGGGCTTTTCTCCTCGATCTCACATCTTTGCCGTCTTCCACGGAATATCGGAACCGATACTCGGTGATAGTTCATACTCATCAAGTAATTCACATAATTACATATTATTCAACAATAACCACAAAACATAACGTTTCATGATAATAATAAGCATCATATCATATAAACAACATTAAATTCCTTAAAACAACTATTATGTTACTACATTTACACATGAACTTACCTCGTATGCGAAAATGGCTACTTTTACCATTTCGTCCACAACTTGGTATTTTTCCCATTTTAGCCCGAATTTCAGTTTTCCTTGCTCTATCATTTAAAATATAGTCTAATTAGGACTCACATTATTCAAATTGACCCAAAATCATATTTTGGAAAAATTACAATTTTGCCCCTAAACTTTTGCATATTTACACTTTTGCCCCTAGGCTCGGGAATTAAACTTTATTCCTTATTCTTATGTTTTATAACATGCTGATCATTTTTCCCTTCTATGGCAACATCAAATTCTCACTCTAACATGTACTTATGACTATTAGGTATTTTTACCGATTAAGCTTTCACTTAAAATCGAGTAGCACAAGTTGTCTAACATAATTTAAAACCTCATATTCTATCATAAAACACCAAAATACACAAATTTCACCTATGGGTATTTTTCCAAATATGAACCCTAGGTTGAATTATTGCTAGCATAAGCTTAATTGAGCTACCGGGACTCTAAAAACGTAAAAGTCATTAAAAACGGGGCTTGGAATCACTTACTATGGAGCTTGGAAGCTTGAAACAAACCCTAGCTATGGAGAACCCTTGAAATTTCGGCCTAATGAAGAAGATGGACAAAAATTGGCTTTTAATTTTGTTTTTAATTCATTTTAATAACTAAATGAACAAAATACCCTTACTACTAAACTTTCCAGAAATTCCTTCCATGTCCTAATTTTGTCCATGAACTTAAAATTGGTCAAATTTCTATTTAAGACCTCCTCATTAATATTCCAAAACAATTTCATACTAAAAACTTCTAGAATGCAAGTTTTGCAACTTATTCGATTTAGTCCCTACTTTCAATTTAAGCACTTTAGGCATAGAATTTCATCACGAAATTTTCACACAATCATGCAATCATATCATAGACCTTAAAATAATCATAAAATAATTATTTCTATCTCGGATTTTGTGGTCACGAAACCACTATTTTGACTAGGCCCAAAATCAGGATATTACATAACTCCCTAATCCCCTTCTCAAATTTCTCCTATTATCACTCCCTACAGTGTTCATATCCAATGCCACCACTAACCATCTCTTAAGAAAAAATAAATCCTTCTTTTGAGCAAGGAGGGATTCGAACCCAAAACCCCCTTGCTCAGCATGTGACGCCACTTGCCACTCCACCACAAGGCTTTCTTGTGTCCAATTCCTCCTTCATTTATTCAAAAGCTCACCACAGAATCAACTCGAAAGAGGATCTCCATCAAGATCGAAGATCTCTTTTTAATTTATTTCGAAGTTTTATTGAATTTCTTATGTCTTGTGGCTATTCTAACTTTGAGATGTTTTCATTTAGGATTATGAACTAATTTCCTAGATACCTAGGGAGGATGAAACCTATGATGAATCCTTTTATTTAATTCCTATTTTTATGCGATAAATACTTGATTCTTGTTCTCGATTATGTATCCTTATTTCTTGTTTTAATATTTCTGAGATATTAATTCATGTTTAATGTACTTAATTCAGTAGAGCAAAAGTCCTTGTTTAAGAGTAGATCTAGCATAATTGAGTCGAGTTGCATGCAATCCTAGAAATAGGAAAACATAAATCTACCGAATTAGAGTCAAATCTAATAGGAGAATCCATAGATCGAGTTAATACGAAGATAGAGGTTTTAATTAGAAAGAGATTTCAATTAATCAACCTAGAGTCAGTTGTTCTAACTCTCGAAAGAGATATTAACATAATTTAGGTATTCTATGGATCAAGACATAAGTGAATAAATTGTTTAATTCGAATTCATAATAATAGGTGAAGTCTGGGTAGATTCTTTCCTAGGTATTGTCTATCTCATTGGTTATCTTCAATTATTTTCTTATTTCACTCTGTATTTCATCCTTAGTTAAATTAGTTTATTAATTTTAGATTAAAACACAATCACTCCAATTTGTCAATTAAATAATAATAAGACATTAATTACTAGTACTTTTAGTCCTTATGGATACGATATTCCCTACTCACCATAGCTATACTATTGTTCGAGAGGTGTGCTTGCCTTAGTTTTATTTATAGTTAGTTTAGTGACCATCAAGATGCCACAATAGGAGAGGACAACTTGAATAACAACCAGGTAAAGATCCTGGAGTCATCTGAAAAACATATTGAATCTAAAAAGGGGTAAGCAGCAAAATGTTGTGGTAGACCCAGAACATACAGTCGAAAGGAATGCCACGGCAAAACAATATCAGCAACCTAAAGGATGACCACTTTTACCTTTTCCTCAGAAATTTCACAAATCTAAGTAGGATATTGGAAACACGAAAATATACACACTTTTTCATGCCCCTTTTAACTTAAAATTCATATAGTTTCGGTAAAATTCTTGTTGAAAAATATATAATAATTATAAAATAATTAAATTTCAATCAAATTATGAACATTTTTAATTTTAATTTATTTTGACTATTTTGACAGATTTGCACAACGGGCAAAAAATGGCTCGGCAGACACTACTAGAAGCACAAAACTGAGAAGCAATTTTGAAGCATCAAGGTGAATTAATTTTTCAGCCTAAGACGGTCCAAATTATGTTTATTAATTCATAATATAATTAATTATAATTTTAATCCAATTTAATTTTGGTTAAATAAATTATTATTAATTAATTATGAAAAGGGGCCAGTTGAGCTGAACCGAGAAATCCAATCCAACTGAGCACTAGGCAGCCCAAAACTATTCCACATGTTGACCCAATCAGCTTGCTTGGCTGATTATTTGTCTTGCAAAATGCCCTTGAAGACTCCTTCAAATTGCATTAAAACCCCTCCATTATTTATGCCTTTTTAGATTTGCCCCTACCTTAAAATAGCATGTTTGAAATCTTCAAACATGCCACATGTGAGGCCAGCAATGGGGGGAGTATTTGGCTGCTGATTTTAGCTATTTTTAGTAGCCTTCTCAACCTATAAATATCTCCGTTGGCTGCTCACTTTAAACACATCTCAAAACCATTCATGCTTCACTTCTCTCTCACTTTTCTCTTTTCATTGTTCTTCACTTTCTTCCCCTATTCCCTTGTCAATTTCTCCTCTTAAAAAAGAGTCAATCAACCACAATTTGGGGCAGCATTCAAGTGTTTGTAGAAGCCTCGGTTCGACAAGAACAAGTGGAGAAGGAGGAGTGGAGCAAACTAGTCAAACCGCAAAGAAAACACCAGATTTGATTCTTGTTCCCTATCCTTTTAATTTTGTTGTTGTTATGATGAACATGTCTATGAATATTTGTGATTTTAAATTGTTTAATTTAATTAATATGGCTTGAATTTAATTCGTGTTAGGTTGATTTCATTTCATTTACTTGAGTTATTAAAATTGTATTTGTGCTGTTATAGGTCTCGGTAAGATGTTTGATTAAGTAAAATCATGACTAAGTTAATCTTGCATTACAATTGTAAGGTAATTAACGAATTAATTATTTAAATGGATTAAAATCATAATTAATTGACACGATATTTAATCAGTGCATGTTTAATCAACTAAAGTAGTTGAGGGTTAAATTAGCGACGGTATCTAACGATACATTAGCCTTGCATAACTTGCAAGATTATTGTGATTAAACTATTTTAAGGTAGAAATATATTGTTACCTCACGTAATCTTTTATGTGCTAATGAGATTGAATTAATTGTTTGAATTGGCATAGAGATATGTATAAGAGATTATTTTAATTTCATAAGTATGTATGTGCATTAACATATTTGCTTATTAAAATTTGTTTAATCGGTTGAATTGATGTAGAGATATAGTCAAGAGATAAACGGATTTTGGTAGGTAAGTATGTTCATAAGTTAGCAAATTACCAAGTTGTTGTGAATTTATTCCTAACAATATGAACATAAGTTTAATAATTCTAAGTTAAGAAATGTAATTAATCTAACACAATTATGTCATCTTGATTAAATCGTCTTTTGAAATCGTGCATTGGAATTTTATTTTTATTTATTTTACTTTGTTAAAATCCTAGTTTTTAATCTCCTTTTCAAATCAAAATTTCTTTCTTCACCAGAGTGTTTTTAAAATTGCATTCATAAATAATTGTTTTCACAGTCCATGCGGGTATGATGACTTGACATTTACTTGTCACTTTATTACTTGTTACGATTGTGTGCACTTGCATATTTCCGTCGTTCCAAGTTTTTGGTGCTGTTGTTTTCGACTGTTTTAAAAGACATTATTTGTGAAATTGTTAATTTTTCATTTTGGTCTATTTTTTTCTATTAAATTTTAATTCAATTTTTTTATGTTTGTTTCAGGTGTTTATGAGTATTGATCAAATTATTTACTTACTCTCCATAGACCCTGAAATTGAAAGAACTTTCTAACAAAGGAGAAGACAAGCGAACCAAAGAAGGACCGAATACATGAATTTCGAAAATCCAAACCAAAATCCAGGAGGAAAATTTACTTATAATACTCATAATCCGATCATTGTTACCGATGACAGAAACTGTGCCAGTTAACAATATGCCATTCCTCTATTCAACGAGCTCAATCCAAGTATTAGGAGACCCAAAATTGAGGCACAAAAATTTGAGCTAAAGTCGGTCATGTTCCAAATGTTGTAAAATATGGATCAATTTAGTGGGATTCCTACTGAAGATCCACATCTTCATAGTCTGCTATTCATGGAAGTGACTGACTAATTTAAACTAGTCAGGGTGACCGAAGATGCCTTGAAACTGAGATTATTTCCATAGTTTTTAAGAGATAGAGCACAAGCGTGGTTGAACTCCCTACCGTTTGGTTCCATAACTACATGCAGAAGTTGGTTGAACGTTTCTTAATGAAATATTTCCCTCTGTATTTAACCGCAAATATCTAAAATGAAATCACTTCATTTCAAAAACTTGATGAAGAATCTTTATATAAGGCATGGGAGCAGTTCAAGAAGTTATTACGAAAGTGCCTTTATCACGGCATTCCTTTTTTCATTCAGATGGAGACTTTCTATATTGGTCTCAATATTCATAGTAGAATGACGGTGGATGCTTCGGCAAATGGAGCCCTTCTTTCTAAGTCTTATAACGATGCATACGAGATTATTGAAAGAATTCCCAGCAATAACTATCAGTGGCTAACCAACAAAGCAGCCTCAGAAAGACAAGCAGCAAGAGTACATGAAGCGGACACACTTGCTTTTTTGGTAACCCATGTATCCTTTATGTCTTCTATGCTTAAGAACATAATTGTTAATGGTTTCAATGGTAATCTGATAGGTCAGCAACCAAACCAGTTCAAGGATATTTCTTGTGAATACTATGGAGATAGCCATTTCTTTGAAAATTTCCCATCTAATCAAGAGTTGAAATATTACATGGGAAATCAAAATTGGAATGTTCCACAGTTAAATTATTAAAACTCTTCATAGAAGAATCATCTGATTTCTCCATAGAGTAATCAATGGGAAGACCATAGCGACTCTTCTATGTCATTTCGACTAAATTATCTACCAGAATATTCTCAACAAGTGCAGCAACCCACACCAACTGAATCTTCAAGTAATCTTGAGAATTTTTCGAAGGCGTAAATAGCGAAGAATAATGAACTAATCCAAAGGCAAGCAAAAACATTGAAGAATTTAGGAAACCAAGTGGGATAGATAGATAATGAGATCAAAAGTAGACCCCAAGGTATTTGGCTGAGTGATACATAAAATCTGAGAAGCACAAGTAAATAGCATTGCAAAACTGTCGCTTTACAAAGTGGGAAGACATGGGAACCCAAAGCTGTTGAGGTTGAAGATAAGCCTATTGTAGCTCAAGGCAAAGAGGAAGTTCAACTGAGTGTTGAAACTCCTGTTCCAAAAAAGTCAAATACGATGATCCTTGATGAGGTAAACTCTAAACCAGTTAGTTCTGATTACCTAACACCCTTGTCGGATACAGAAAAATTTTCACAAAAGAGTTGTCCAGATTAAATCTAAGATTCCACCACTGTCATATCCTCAACGATTCCAGAAGCAGCAAAATGATAGTCAATTGAAAGAAATCTTTGATGACGAGGTGACTTTTAATGACTTCGATGCTGCTAAATCCCTAGATATAATTGAAGACTACTCTACCATTTCCATGATTGAATTGCTGGCTTCTACAGAATTGAAGCTCAATTATTTAGACAATCAGTTAGAACATTTCTACTGGAGGATTCACCAAGTGATGATAAAAACAAGGAATGTTTGGCTTGGTTAGAAGCTAATTCGAAAGAATTCACTCAAGAAGTTCCAATCGAATCATTAGAGTTATCATCTCAAAAGTATACGCAACCAAAGTCGTTGATTGAAGAGCCAGCTAAATTGGAACTGAAGATTTTGTCTCCTCATTTGAAATGTCTATTTGGGTCTGTCTTCGACTTTACCTGTCATTATTTCAGTTGATTTCACTAGAGATCAAGAAGAAGAAGCACTTGTGATTTTGAAAAGACACAAGAATGGTACTGGATGGATTATTTCACATATTCAAGTCACGGGTTGGAGGATTTGTAGGAATTATAGGAAGTTAAATAAGGCCACAAGGAAATATCATTATGGGTTTTCTTTCTGTAACAACCTAGTTTAGACCCTAGTCAGAATAGTGGTTTCCGAACCAAAAAAAAAAAAGTAATTGAATGTTATATTCTATGTTTGTTAAATGTGAAATATTATATGTGAAAATATCGTGTTTTGATTTCTGGTATTTGGATGTGGAATTAGTTAAAAAGGACTTATTTAAGAAACCTTGGAAATAGGATAGGCAAATGTGTAGTGGCCAAATATTTTATGTTTAGGAGTTTGGGGGACTTGCATGTCAAATAGACCATTTTTGAATGTAAATGGCTGGCCAACACACGCATGTAATAATGTGTTCTCTTGTCTTCATTTTTAATTGGTGGGAATTATGTATAATAAAGATATAAATAAACATTTTATTATAAAATGATTTTTATATATTGAAATGATAAATTTATATTAGTAAGTGGTGATAAAAACAAAATTCCATCATCTTTTTTTTCATCTTGCCGAAACATAAGGAAAAGAAAAGAAAAATGGAAGCTAGGACATTCGGCTATGTGAATTTATAGATTAAGGTATGATATCATGTGATTCTTTTGGAATTTTTTTGTGAAGTTGAGTTTGTTTTGATGCTCATAACATGACCCATGTGTTAATTTTTGAGTTTGTTTTGCAAGAAACATTTGGTTATGTTCTTATATGTCAAATTGATGATGTTTTGTAGTATGTGATTTGAAATGGTTATAGATGAATATGAACTAAGTAAAAATTCTATAAATGGTTAAAATGGACAAAAATCCTAATTTGGCTATTATGGAGTAAGGTTAAGTTATGTTAAAATTTTCTTTTAACTTAATTGCTAGAGAGTTCTTTATGGATGCCGAATGTAGACTTGAAATGGGAGGTTAATAATTTGTTGTTATTGAGTTAGATATATATATATGTACATTCGGTCATGGAAGACTTGAAATGAACTTAATTATTGTTTTAGCTAGATAATAAGATAGACTTGGATAAACTCAATTAAGTAAATTTTAAGCTCTTGGATGTAGTTGGGAAAAATTGAAATATTTTAGGGAGTATTCGGTTAAGGTATGGGAAGTGGAATGGGGAGATAAGTCGGTTTGTGCCATTGCCGGATGTACTAAATATGAAAACGTTGTTTAGTTAAATGTAAATTGACATGAAAGGAATTGAGTTGCCATGTATGTGATAGTAGTAAGAGAAAGTAAATTTTGCTTGACTAAAATTAGATGAATGTTCAATTGTTAATATGAAAATGTTGTAACAAGCTAGTCGAATGTAAGAACTAGGAGCGATCACCATGTTACGCGTATAATTCATCAATGATGAAAGTGCCGTATGTTATATGTGTTTAAAATAAATAGAAATTGAGTTATGATGAATTTATAAGATAATTGAAATTGTTTAATTGTTTAAATTAAGCTCAAAATCAAAGAGAATCAAGTTCGGATAAGAAGAAAGCGGAGGTCGTTGAGTAGCCAGTCGGAGCTGTTTATTCGACAATAAGGTAAGTTCTAGGTAATTAACGCTTAGATTACTATGTATGTCTAGATTACACATAACTTCTGAATTGTGAATTTTTATATGTGAAATAATGTTGAATTGATAATGTATTATTGAGCTGATGGTATTGAATAAATATACTATGGGTATGTATATGCACGAATGAAAAGGGCAGCATGGTGTGTGTGAATGAATATATGCACTATGTGTGCGACATTATTAACCGAGCACTATGTGTGCGAGATCGGTGTAAGGCAATCGTGTCTCTGAAATGATTTAAAGAATATGATCGAAGCAGGGACTGAAATAGATTTCTAGTTTCTATCATAAGTAATTTAAGAAGACGAAATGTGTATGGAAATATATCCGGGCTAAAGACCCGCAGGCTTTGTGCTGGAAATATATCTGGGCCAAAGACCCGCAGGCTTCGTGCTGGAAATGTATCCGGGCTAAAGACCCGCAGGCTTTGTGCTGCAAATGTATCCGAGCTAAACTCCCGCAGGATTTGTGCTGGAAATATATCCGGGCCAAAGACCCGCAGGCTTCGTGCTGAAAATGTATCCGGGCTAAAGACCCGCAGGCTTTGTGCTGGAAATGTATCCGGGCTAAAGTCCCGCAGGCTTTGTGCTGGTAATAAAATTTCGGGTTTTATACCTAGCCGTCCAAGTGCCGAAGAATTTGATAAAAGTATACAATTACAAGATCCTACACTAAGTTGACAAATTGAAAGTGCATTACATATTAAGTTGGCCAGGTACGTATCATGTACTCGTATGCGATTCGATTTGAATTAAATTATAAATATATAAAGTGATGCATCTGTGAATAAGTGTTATGACTGTAAATGTGATCGTGATATATTCGGTAAATGTGTGAAGTTATGTGAAGTGATTCTATGTTTATATTCAAATATAAACACTTGGCCCTTGTGGAAAGGTTTGTGGAAGTATATGATTTATTTTTAAGTGATTGCGATCATGGAAAACTAAATGTGAATATGATATTGAATTTTATTCGTTTCAATTGAACTAAAGCTGTTAGTGAATCATTTTAATGCCTATGTTATATGAGTTCGATCTTGAATGACATGATATACATGTTTAGATAATTTGAATGCAAGGAATGTGTGAAAGAGCAAATTTGTAATAAATCTGCTTGGGACAGCAGCAGTAGCGTGAATTTGGAAAATCACCATAAATTGTGAAAATTGAATTAGAAGCTGAATAAATTATGTAATTAAAGCTTAATGAGTCTAGTTTCTTATAAAAGAAACTGTATAAGCAAAAGAATTATAGATAATGAGACATTTGAAGTGGCGTGAAATACAGTCAAAATGACTTTGAAATCCCCTGTTCTGTTTTTAGAAAATCCTTGTAAATTGTACCATGATGATTATAAGATAAAATTTATTTATTTAGACTCCTTAATGAGTCTAGTTTCAAATGAAATAAACGATAACATATTTCGAATTCTGCATAATGAGAAAATTGATTCGTAGTGAAGAGTGGTCAGAATAGTCAAATAGTGAAACAGGGGAAACTTCAATAAAAATCTGGTATTGATTGGTCAAATCAAAAATTCTGAAAATTTTATGGATGGAATATATATCAGTCTATTTTTAGGAAAAATTAACGGCACTTGAATTGGAGTTCATTAGCTCTAGTTATAAATAATTTAGTGACTGTTGCTCAGGAAGACAGCTTGTAGTGAATTTGTGATTTTGTTGCAAACATGGTTAAAACTAGTTAATGAGATGCTTTTCGAGTTCTTGTGATCATATTTGTGATTTCAATATTTGGTTTTAATTGAGTTCAGATTCAAGTGAGGTGAATTTGCTAAATATGCATTATGTTCATGGATACTTGGCCAAGATGGCAATTATCTAGGAATGATTTCTTGATAATTTGAAATAATTGATCTATAAGTAAATTAATTGTTTGCATTGCTTAAAACTTACTAAGCGTTGAAGCTTACTCCGTGTTCTCTTTTCTATTTCTTATAGGTTTATACTTTAGTTCGAGTTGGAAGAGCCGGAGATATCATCACACTATCGAGTGATTATGTGAGTTGAGAAGATTGTATATCATCATGGTTTAAGGCATGTATAGGATAGACTATAGGTAGAATGATATTTCGACTTTGTATACATTATAGCCATGCGAAGATGGCTTGCTCATTTGGTTTAGTGAAACCTTATAATTGAACTAATGTGTTGAATTGTTTTAGTTATAACTTGATAGTAGTTAGTTTGTTATTAATTATTCGGCTATGTTTTGATAGTGAGTCATTTTAGAAATTTTATAAGAGCTCTTATAGAAAATCAATGAGACAAGTTTGCATTGTTGATAATTTTTGTCTGGTAAGTATCTTTGACCTTATAGAAGTTTTGTTAAGTCAAGTAATACCTCATAACCTTAATCCGACAAAGGATACGGGTTAAGAGTGTTACATTTAGTGGTATCAGAGCTATGGTTTAGTCGATTCTCGGACTAACATAGCAAGTGTAAGAGTCTAGATATACATGTCGTAAGTAAAGTGTGATAGTGTGAGGTCTCCCGGCTCTTATAAATTGTTTTGCTCAGGTAATGATGTGTTCTAACCGAGTTATTATTAATTGATCTGAAATTGATATTGAACTGATTGTAATATATATGTGATATGATGGAATTGAAAAGTTATGAAAAAAATTTTATGATACGTGTCCATCAGTGTAAAGAGATGTATGAAATTGTATAAAGTAAATGGTAATGAAAGATCAAATTGGATAGAACGCAGGGAATGAGTAGGATTGTTCAATAATGAATTGACGGAAAAGACCATGGTTGAACCATGGCAATACATGAGACAGATGAGTTAGTGTAAGATCTATCGGAAATAGGCATCAACTTGGGCAGAGCAAAGTTAGTATAAGACCATAGTTGGACTATGGCATCAAGTAAGCGACGTACTCAAAACCGTAAGACGTTTTTCAATGGGATAAATATTGACAAATGATCAAGACTAAATGTGGAAATTTGATAAGAAATTATTTGGTAATTTGAGTAATAGAAATGAAAATTTGAATCATGATAAATTCATTTATGTTTTGTTAATACTCACATGAAATAAAGTTGCATGTGAAACTGAGATATGTAAAAATATGTTTGTAACAAGATGAAAAGTTGAAATGTTTGAATGAAGTGTTTGAATCAAGGTGTATAATACTATGATGATGAGTGATGAATTTATTTGTGTATTCGAATATGAAACTCCCTTTCGAGGCTTAACGACCTCACCCCCTTACCAGTGATATCATTATAAGGTTTCAATGAAACGAAATAGAACGAGTTTGGAAAGAAAGATTAAAGAGTTAAATAGTGAGATAATGATATTATCTGAGAGAAATGATTTTAGTTTCAAATGATTTGAATAAGAAACTTTAGTGTGCTCTACAAACGATGAATACGTGATTGATCTTATCAATGGATGATTACATGTTAGCTAGATTAGAAATTAAATTAATGCACTAAGTGAATTCGTGAAGCTTAGAAAGGTGTTATCAAGTTATAAGTTAGAAAGGGGTTCAGCTTAAATTGATTTCCGATTTAGAATTTCAAATGTGAAAGTGATGATTGCTTGTTGCTTTGAAATAGAGTGTATAAACCAGGAAGTCTGAGATTGTATAACCATTGTTCCAAAAGGCTCATAGTGTCAATTAGACTGTTTATACAGGAGTAATAAGAGGCACGATAATATGAGAAAGTGGTATTGAGAATAGGTATAACGTAATATTTCTGACCTCGCATTTAAATGTCTGAGATTTCAATAGGTTAAGGTTAACTATTAAGCGTCTTTAGGACTACTTCAGCATGCTTTGACATCTGAAAAATGGTCAAATAGAATTTTGATGAATTGTGTATCAGGATTATCTCTTATCATTGAAAAAAAAGATAGATGTTATTTGAATCATTGT
Source organism: Gossypium arboreum (assembly GCF_025698485.1). Classification (NCBI taxonomy): domain Eukaryota; kingdom Viridiplantae; phylum Streptophyta; class Magnoliopsida; order Malvales; family Malvaceae; genus Gossypium; species Gossypium arboreum. The sequence continues at coordinate 90,990,888 of NC_069082.1, read as the reverse complement.
TAACTGTCTGAATAAGTCTTTTCGTACACATAGATTTCTCTTTTGATAAATCAGGTGAGTTATTTGTTTCTGAGACCGTCAGTTTGCACATGGTGCTAGTTATCATTGTTTTAGATTGAAATCTAAAATTTATATGGTAATTCTGGAAGAAACTACAGTAAGCTATGAGTACGGGGTTGTTTTGAAAATTCTTGAAATATTTGTTTATTTTTATGTTTTAAAGTTTGAAAGTAGCTAAGAAAAATTGTTGCTATTTGACAAATTATTAGGTGAGTATAAAAGTGATATTGTATGAGGTATTGTATGTGGTAGTTATCTAACTCCGTTGTTCAGGATCGAGCTTTGTAAATAATTGATTCATGAGACTAATATCATCAGCGAAATAAAGCAGAAAATGAAAGTAATTCAGTACAGTTATAAACAATTTTGGTTTAATATGATGTATAGCGGAAGACAGATTAAAATCTTAGTCGTGAGATTTAATAGATATGAAATGGGTAGCCCTGCGTGAATTTGAAATATACTATGTGGAAACAAATCTTTTATCTACTTTTCTGTAAGATTTTCGGGGACGAAAATCCATAAGGGAAGGAGAGTTGTAACAACCTAGTTTAGACCCTAGTCGAGCAAGTGGTTTCGAACCAAAAAAAAGTAATTGAATGTTATATTCTATGTTTGTTATATGTGAAATATTATATGTGAAAATATCGTGTTTTGATTTCGGTATTTGGATGTGGAATTAGTTAAAAAGGACTTATTTAAGAAACCTTGGAAATGGGATAGGCAAATGTGTGGTGGCCAAATATTTTATGTTTAGGAGTTTGGGGGACTTGCATGTCAAATAGACCATTTTTGAATGTAAATGGCCAGCCAACACACGCATGTAATAATGTGTTCTCTTGTCTTCATTTTTAATTGGTGAATTACGATAATAAAGATATAAATAAACATTTTATTATAAAATGATTTTTATATATTGAAATAATAAATTTATATTAGTAAGTGGTGATAAAACAAAGTTCCATCATCTTTTTTTCATCTTGCGAAACCATAAGGAAAAGAAAAGAAAAATGGAAGCTAGGACATTCGGCTATGTGAATTTATAGATTAAGGTATGATATCATGTGATTCTTTTGGAATTTTTTTTGTGAAGTTGAGTTTGTTTTGATGCTCATAACATGACCCATGTGTTAATTTTTGAGTTTGTGTTGCAAGAAACATTTGGTTATGTTCTTATATGTCAAATTGATGATGTTTTGTAGTATGTGATTTGAAATGGTTATAGATGAATATGAACTAAGTAAAAATTCTATAAATGGTTAAAATGGACAAAAATCCTAATTTGGCTATTATGGAGTAAGGTTTAGTTATGTTAAATTTTTCTTTTAACTTAATTGCTAGAGAGTGCTTTATGGATGCTGAATGTAGACTTGAAATGGGAGGTTAATAATTTGTTGTTATTGAGTTAGATATATATATATGTACATTCGGTCATGGAAGACTTGAAATGAACTTAATTATTGTTTTAGCTAGATAATAAGATAGACTTGGATAAACTCAATTAAGTAAATTTTAAGCTCTTAGATGTAGTTGGGAAAAATTGAAATATTTTAGGGAGTATTCGGTTAAGGTATGGGAAGTGGAATGGGGAGATAAGTCGGTTTGTGCCATTGCGGATGTACTAAATATGAAAACGTTGTTTAGTTAAATGTAAATTGACATGAAAGGAATTGAGTTGCCATGTATGTGATAGTAGTAAGAGAAAGTAAATTTTGCTTGACTAAAATTAGATGAATGTTCAATTGTTAATATGAAAATGTTGTAACAAGCTAGTCGAATGTAAGAACTAGGAGCAATACCATGTTACGCGTATAATTCATCAATGATGAAAGTGCCGTATGTTATATGTGTTTAAAATAAATAGAAATTGAGTTATGATGAATTTATAAGATAATTGAAATTGTTTAATTGTTTAAATTAAGCTCAAAATCAAAGAGAATCAAGTTCGGATAAGAAGAAAGCGAAGGTCGTTGAGTAGCCAGTCAGAGCTGTTTGTTCGACAATAAGGTAAGTTCTAGGTAATTAACGCTTAGATTACTAAGTATGTCTAGATTACACATAACTTCTGAATTGTGAATTTTTATATGTGAAATAATGTTGAATTGATAATGTATTATTGAGCTGATGGTATTGAATAAATATACTATGGGTATGTATATGCACGAATGAAAATGGCAGCATGGTGTGTGTGAATGAATATATGCACTATGTTTGCGACATTATTAACCGAGCACTATGTGTGCGAGATCAGGTGTAAGGCACTGTGTGTACGAAATGATTTAAAGAATATGATCGAAGCAGGGACTGAAATAGATTTCTAGTTTCTATCATAAGTAATTTAAGAAGACGAAATGTGTATGGAAATATATCCGGGCTAAAGACCCGCAAGCTTTGTGTTGGAAATATATCCAGGCCAAAGACCCGCAGGCTTCGTGCTGGAAATGTATCCGGGCTAAAGACCCGCAGGCTTTGTGCTGGAAATGTATCCGGGCTAAAGTCCCGAGCTTTGTGCTGAAATATATCCGCCAAAGACCCGCAGCTTCGTCTTTGAAATGTATGGGCTAAAGACCCGAGCTTTGTCTTGAAATGTATCCGGCTAAAGTCCCATGAGCTTTGTGCTGGTAATAAAATTTCGGTTTTATACCTAGCCATCCAAGTGTCAAGAATTTGATAAAAGTATACAATTACAAGATCCTACACTAAGTTGACAAATTGAAAGTGCATTACATATTAAGTTGGCAGTGCACGTATCATGTACTGTATGCGATTTGATTTGAATTAAATTATAAATATATAAAGTGATGCATCCGTGAATAAGTGTTATGACTGTAAATGTGATTGTGATATATTCGGTAAATGTGTGAAGTTATGTGAAGTGATTCTATGTTTATATTCAAATATAAACACTTGGCCCTTGTGGAAAGGTTTGTGGAAGTATATGATTTATTTTTAAGTGATTGCGATCATGGAAAATTAAATGTGAATATGATATTGAATTTTATTCGTCTCAATTGAACTAAAGCTGTTAGTGAATCATTTTAATGCCTATGTTATATGAGTTCGATCTTGAATGACATGATATACATGTTTAGATAATTTGAATGCAAGGAATGTGTGAAAGAGCAAATTTGTAATAAATCTGCTTGGGACAACAGCAGTAGCGTGATTTTGGAAAATCACCATAAATTGTGGAAATTGAATTAGAAGCTGAATAAATTATATAATTAAAGCTTAATGAGTCTAGTTTCTTATATAAGAAACTGTATAAGCAAAATAATTATAGATAATGAGATATTTGAAGTGGCGTGAGATACAGTCAAAATGACTTTGAAATCCCCTGTTCTGTTTTTAGAAAATCCTTGTAAATTGTACCATGATGATTATAAGATAAAATTTATTTATTTAGACTCATTAATGAGTCTAGTTTCAAATGAAATAAACGATAACATATTTCGAATTCTGCATAATGAGAAAATTGATTCGTAGTGAAGAGTGGTCAGAATAGTCAAACAGTGAAACAGGGGAAACTTCAATAAAAATCTGGTATTGATTGGTCAAACCAAAAATTCTGAAAATTTTATGGATGGAATATATATCAGTCTATTTTTAGGGAAAATTAACGGCACTTGAATTGGAGTTCCTTAGCTCTAGTTATAAATAATTTAGTAACTGTTGCTTAGGAAGACAGCTTGTAGTGAATTTGTGATTTTGTTGCAAACATGGTTAAAACTAGTTAATGAGATGCTTTTCGAGTTCTTGTGATCATATTTGTGATTTCAATATTTGGTTTTAATTGAGTTCAGATTCAAGTGAGGTGAATTTGTTAAATATGCATTATGTTCATGGATACTTGGCCAAGATGGCAATTATCTAGGAATGATTTCCTGATAATTTGAAATAATTGATCTATAAGTAAATTAATTTTTTGCATTGCTTAAAACTTACTAAGCGTTGAAGCTTACTCCGTGTTCTCTTTTCTATTTCTTATAGGTTTATACTTTAGTTCGAGTTGGAAGAGCCGAAGATATCATCACACTATCGAGTCATTATGTGAGTTGAGAAGATTGTATATCATCATGTTTTAAGGCATGTATAGGATAGACTATAGGTAGAATGATATTTCGACTTTGTATACATTATAGCCATGCGAAGATGGCTTGCTCATTTGGTTTAGTGAAACCTTATAATTGAACTAATGTGTTGAAATATTTTAGTTATAACTTGATAGTAGTTAGTTTGTTATTAAATATTCGGCTATGTTTTGATAGTGAGTCATTTTAGAAATTTTATAAGAGCTCTTATAGAAAATCAATGAGATAGGTTTGCATTGTTGATAATTTTTGTCTGGTAAGTATCTTTGACCTTATAGAAGTTTTGTTAAGTCAAGTAATACCTCATAACCTTATTCCGGCAAAGGATATAGGTTAAGAGTGTTACACTTTCCCTAATAAGATGTTAGACAAATTTGATGGGAAAGAATATGATTACTTCCTAGATGGATATGGTTGGTATGAAAAATGGCCATTTGACACCACCATGGTCAATGACGATCTTGAATAAAATGGAGGGAGTTCTCTTCACTTTCTCTATTGTTATTTTATATTTTTAGTTTTTTTCTCATTTGAATAAAATGGTAGACTTAGATAAAATTTTCTTTGGTTCATTATATTAATTAAAACTCTGTCTGGGAGATTGGGACTAAAGTGGGACCATCTGTGATCCATCCAGTCTTTCCTAGGAGTTCAATTTAATGTAAGTTTTCTTAAAATATTTTTCTAAGTAGGTTTTTAAGTATTTGTTTTGTTAAATAAAGAGTCAACTTTTAAACCCAAGAGCTAATTTCTTTGAGTTTTTTTTTTAGTTTACTTCCAGTACAAGAGCTGGGGGATCCAAAAGGAGCTACCATTGGGCTTAAGGTACTACTAGGAAGGGAAATATTCAACCATTTTCTGCACAAACCTATAGCCTTTACCTTGCTCCACCGCTACATCCAAGTAGCCCAACAGTGCATCTCACTTAACCCCTTGATGTTGCAGCCCTTAACTCCTTGAATAACCAACTCAAACACCTTCATTTGAAGTCACCAACTACCGCACCTAAACTATCCTTGAAACTGCCATCCTCTTCAACTCTAAGCCTTACCCTCAGCTACTCACCCACTTGCCCAAAACTGAAACCACCCTTAATAGATTTCCTAAGTTTGATTCTAAGAGCCCCTTTATGTAGCACTATTCCACGAAGTGAACAATTTGGTATAATGGCTATGTTGCAACACATGTTGTAACAACCCGTTTTTAGTCAAATCAAAACAATGGTTTTAGGACCACAAATCCGAAGTCAAAATATTTATATTATTATTATTTTAATGTTTACAACATGATTGAGTGATTGTGTGAAAATTTCGTTAAGAAATTTTACCGTTTGAATGATCAATTTGATAAAAAGGACTAAATCGCGTAAAGCGTAAAACTTAAGTTCTAATAGTTAAAGGTGTCAAATAGCTTTGGTTTTTATATATGATGGCCTTAAATGGTAATTAAACCATTTGAAACTTGAGTGGACATTCTTGGACAAGGTTATGTAATGTTTAAAGGTTATTATTAAAGGTTAAAATGGTAAAATGGTTAATAAATGATAAAATAATTAAACACAAATGGCTTTCATCTTTTATGTTCTTCTTTAACTAAAATTGAAGATGAAAGAAAGCTATTCTTAGGGCTTGAAGCATTCGGCCAACTCCTAGATCAATTGTAAGTCCATTTTTGCTCGATTTTTCATGATTTCTATGTTTTTATGATCGTTGCAACTAGTACTAGCTAGCCCAGGGACTATTTTGCAAAAATTTTAAAGATTTTGAATGATTCCATTGATGAATAAATGTGTATTTTGAAGTTTCTTGGTATATTATGAATGCTTGTTGTTAGATATACAAGTTTTGTTAAGTGATTTGTAACAGTTTGGTTTTAACCCTAGTCAGAACAGTGGTTTCGAGACCACATATCTGAGTCAGAATAATAGTAAAATATTATTTTTTGTGCTTATGATGTGTGAATTAGCATATATGAAAGTTTCGTCTGAAAATTCAATTGTTTGTGTGCTCAATTTGATAAAATGACCTAATCGCGTAAAATGTAAAAGTTGCCTGTTGTTTGTTAAAAGTGCCTATTTGATTTGGCTCATTAATTGTACGGTCCTTATGTGGTAATTTGACCATTATAAGCTTGAGTGGACCTTAATGACCTTGTATATAATGGTTTATTAATGTTTAATGAAAGGACAAAATAGTAAAATGTTTATTAATTCTATTATAATAAAAAAAGACATGTTAATGGATGAATTATTCATCCATACTTGCAAAAATTCAAAGAAAAAGAGAAGAAATAAAAGCATTTAGGGTTCGGCTAAGTTAAAGCTCAATAAAGGTATGTGTTTTGATCGGTTTTTGATAATTTCTATGTTTTTGTAATTGTTGCTTCGAATACTATCAAGCCCATGTCTCAATTTCTAATTTTGTTGATGATTTTGAAATATGCCTTGGATGAATTCATGATATGTTGTTAATTGATGACAAATGAAAGTTTGATGTTGGGTTTATATGTTTTGTCATTGGATTTTTGATGAAATTGAGTAATTTGGGCTAAATTATAAAAATGTTATTTTGAGGGACTAAAATGTGAAATAAATGAAATGTGTGGACTTGTATGAGAGCTATGAATATTCGGCCAAGCATGAGTATATGCAAATTATGTGTATTTTGTGTTTTTGTGAATTAGGGACTAAAGTGTCAAAATGTGAAAATATGAGGGCTAGTTTGCAAATTTCCCTAAATTTATGTTTATGGATTTTTTTGAATGAATATGTGATTAAATGAGTCAAATTTGAATTTATATAGATCAGGAATTAAAGAAAACGGAGTTAGATATGGGAAAGTCGAAAGTCGTCGAGTAACCGATCCATCTATCCGAATCCCTACGAGGTAAGTCAATATACAAATAATCTTGTTTAAATTGAATTATTATTATTCATTTGATATTGAATTGTGATGAATGAATGTCCGAGCTAAATATACGCTATCTGAGAGTATCGACAAAGTTCCGACGTCTGAAAAGCTCCGTACGAGCCTTAGGAATAGTTAAGATACATATTTCATGACATAGGATTTTTTATATTCATTCTGCATGTAAGACCATGTTTATGACGTTGGCATCGACTTCTGTTTTGCGTGTAAGACCATGTCTAGGACATTGGCATCATATTTGATTTCGTGTAAGACCTTGTCTGGGACAGTGGCATCGATGTTTGATTACATGTAAGACCACGTCTGGGACGTCGGCATTGTATATGCTTTCTGATCTATCCGCGTATCCTTACGTTTCCAAATGGTTCAAACGGGCATTCCGAGAAAATGAATAACTTTGTGAAATTATATCAGATTCAGGTATGTTTACTTTGTATAGCCTATTTGAGAATGAGAGGTAAGTATTTGAATATGAGATTTGTATTAGCATTGGTATACGAAGTATAAATGATTTGATGATATTTAGTTACTTTGAATGATATGTTTATTTGTATATGGCTTACTAAGCTTTTGAAAGCTTACTTTGTGTGTGTTTGCATTGTTTTATAGATATCAAAGCTACTGTGAGGTCGGGGATCGTCGAGGATCGTCACCATACTATCGAACCTTATTTTGGTACTTTGAAAGTATATATATATTAAAGTATGACATGTATAGGCTAGAAGTTGTGGGATTATGTTTTGTGATGTATATATTTAGCCATGTGATATGGCTAGTTTTTGTTTGTACTTACAGTTTGATAATGGTATATGATATGTGATGCTAATAGGAAATTGTGGTATGTTTTAGTTGGCTAAAAGAAATGGTCAATGTTGAAAAGTTTTGGTAAGTTTTGAGTATTTGATTGAATGATGTATTGGTCATATGTTTAGGTATGATTTTAGTTTAAGTTTTGGTATGAATTGATTGATGAATTGAGATCTGAAATGATCTGTAATGTTATAGCATGAATTAAGTATAGTATGGTATAGATATTGGATGAAATGGTTGTGCATATATGCTTGGTTTGGTGCTTGTAGGTTGACCCAAATTGGGGTGGAAATTGGCTATTCAAATGGCCTATTTTTGTCCACACGGGTAGAGACACGGGCGTGTGTCTCAGCCATGTGCGACACACAGTCATGTTACACGACCGTGTGTCCCCTGGGGTACCCTACAAATTAAAGTTAGTATGCCCTCTAGTTTTGACACGGCCTAGACACATGGGCGTGTCTACTGGTCGTATGTGGCACACGGGTTGGCACACGAACGTGTGGTTGGCTGTGTGGGCAAGTCAGTAGCCTCCTTAATTTTCACACTACCTGGAACACGGGCTTGTCTTGTGGCCATGTGGATAAGTCAGTATGTATGCCCTGTTTTGCCACATCTTAGACATACGGACGTGTCTAAGGCTGTTTGAGGCACACAGCCTGTTCACGCAAGCGTGTGACCCTTTAAAAGTTGAAAATTTTCTAAGTGTCTGAAACTTTTATATGTTATCAAATTGGTTCCAAATTCATGAGTTAGGCTTTATATGCTCGATTTAAGTTCTTATTAAATGTGAATGAATGACATTTACTATAATGATATGATTATTTGATAATGATTGTTCTGGATGTTATTATAAGTCCAGTAATGTCTCTTAACCTATTCCGGTGACGGTTACGGGTTAGGGGTGTTACATTTTATTGGTGTCAGAGCTATGGTTTAGTCGGTTCTAGGACTACCGTAACGTATATGAGTTTAGTTATACATGCTATATTTATGAACTGCGATAGTGTGATGAATCCTAACATTAAAATGTGCTTTTATATAGCAAATGGATCTCGAACGAGTCATAGCAAATAATGTCGAAAGCAATGCGCCTACGCCCGCGGAAGGGACGGTGCTGTCCTATTCTAGACCAGCTACGAGTATCCAAGATGGTGAGGCTAGACAAGCCTTCTATCTGATGATGAACTATTGGTTTAGCCAATATATTAGAACCAATCCGACTGTTCAACAACCTCCAACCCTAGTCAATTCTCTGCAAGCTCCTGCTATACCATCAGTGAATCTGGTTCAGTTAAGTAAGCCTCCGGTAGATAAGATTAGAAAGTATGGCACAGAAGAGTTTCAAGCTACAACAAATGATGATGCTGAAAAAGTCGAGTTCTGGTTAGAGAACACAATAAGAGTGTTTGATAAATTGTCTTTGAGTCTCGAGGAATGTACAAAATGTGCCATTTCGCTTCTGAAAGATATGACGTACCACTAGTGTAAAACTTTGATATCAGTAATTCCGAGTGAGCGAGTCGCCTGAAATTTCTTCCAAGCTGAATTTCGAAAGAAATACATCAGTCAGAGATCCATCGATCAGAAACGTAAAGAGTTTCTCGAGCTTAAACAAGGCTTTATGTTTGTCACAGAATACGAGCGAAAATTTGTAAGGCTGAGTTAGTATGCTCGTGAATGTGTATCTTCTAAGGCAATAATGTGTAAAATATTTGAGGATGGCTTAAACGAGGATATCCGTTTGTTAGTTTGGATTCTTGAAATTAAAGAATTTGTTGTGCTTGTTGAACGAGCATGTAAAGCTGAAAATCTAGGGAAAAAGAAAAGAAAAACTAATTTTGAAGCTAGAGAGGTATGAAAGAGATCATCAGGCAAATCATTTCAGTCTGCATCAAAGAAATTCAGAGATGATAATAGTTGTTCAAAAGCTAATGTGGGGCATTCGAATAGAGATCGTGCTAGATCACAGTCAAACTTCAAAGCTCCAGCTACATCAGTTGCCAGTGTAAAAAAGGTTAAATCTGATCACTCTAAGTGCAAGCATTATGGTAAAAGACATCTCAGTAATTGTAGACTGTATGATCGGGCTTGTTTCAGATGTGGATCATTAGACCATTTTATTTGTGATTGCCCTGAATCTATCGAGCAAGAAAGTGTACAAAAATTGAGAGCGAGTGGCAATGCTTCTCGTGGTACACCTCCTAGAAAAACGGGAAATGTAAGTGGCAGTTAGAGAGGGACAAAATGTGACAGCCCTAATTTGACCCTAGTCGGAATGTGGTTTCGGGACCACAAAATTGAGTCATAAAATTTATTTAAAATTTATTTACATATCTTCTATGTGTGATATTGCATGTGTGAAAAATTGATGTTTTAATTTAGTTTATTGAATGTGAATTTTCTTGAAAGGACTTAGTTGAGAAAATTAGAAAATATGATAGGTAAATATGTAAGGATATAATAACTACAAAGTGTGAAAGCTTGGGTTTACATGTCAAAATGCCCAAAATACATGTAGTGGCCGGCCAAGCAATGATGTTCTTCCACTAAGTTTAATTAATTATAATTTCATATTGACAGATGATTAAAATAATCTAAATAAAAAAAGATGAATAAAAAAAGAAATTGAAGGAGAGAGAGAGTGATTATCTTCTTCTTGCAAAGCCGAAACTTAAGTGAAAGAAGAAGGAAGTTGGTTAAAGACATTCGGCCATCTTAAGGGTTAATTAAGGTAGGATTTCATGTTATTTTCATTACATTTTATGAAAATTTAGTTAGTGGTCAAGCTCTTATTATAACCTATATGTTGATTTTTTTATTTGGTGACAAAATGTGCATACGGTTATAATGGTTAAATGTTAAGAGGATAGTGTTTTGATGCTTTGGATGGAAATATTAGAAAGGTGAAGAATGAGTTAGCTAATAGATATATGTGCATTTGAATGATGGTATGAATAAATGTGGAGTTTTTGCTAGTTAGAAGTATTCGGTCAAAATGTTTATGTGGTGAAACTATGTGTTAAATGAAAAAGTGATGTGCAATTGTTATTTTGGTAGTGATAATGTATTCGGCCTTGAGACATTAGATAAGCATTAGTTGATGTTTTAATGTCTTGAACAAGGATGGTTGTAAGATGAAGTGGAAACCATTAAATTTGTATATACGGCAAGGGGTGGTTGCCGTATAGACGTATATATATATGTATATAGATGGGTTTCATTGAAGTATTGATTCGTTATCGATAGTAATTGGATATTAGGTGGTCAATAGCCGAATGGCTTAGTTTTAATAAAAGCATAAGGTGGATAAAAACCAAGTTTATGCCTTGTCACTCTTGTGATATGAAACTATTAATAGTATGGGATATATTTAACTAACAAGGTAATTAAATTATTAAATTTATTTATTCTAGCTCAAGAACCCAAAGGAGGGGAATCAAGCAAGGGCAAAGCAAAGAGTATCGAGTAGTCGATTGGAACCATTTCATCCAACATAAGGTAAGTCCATAAGCAATTATAAGATTGGTTATTTTATACATAAATGGTGCTCGCATATCATGAAAGAATTTCTTTTGTTTAGATATTCTTTTGATTGATAAATATATGTGGCCGTATATATTATTTGAATTAAATCAATTGCTTTGCTATAATGAAATGACATTGGCACTAAGTGTGCGGATTTTGAATGGTACTATGTATGCGGAATTGAATAGCACTATGTGTGCTGATTTGAATGTCAATACGAGTGTGTGGATTTCTAAGGCACTATGTGTGCGGGTTAGCATGGCACTAAGTGTGCGGATTTGAATAGCATTATGTGTGTGAAATTGATTGATGATATAATAAGTGCAAGAAATGAATGAAGGGTTAGAACTATTGATTGAAATAAGAAAATTGGAGACATGAAATGTATATGCATGGATCCATCTAGTTCATCATTGTTTAATACTTTGAGAAAAGGATTTAAGCCATCTGGTTGTTTGATATTTGATTGAATAGCAAGACTTGACTTGTAGTTGGATCAATAATCTAAGTAATATATTGCATAGCTCGGTATGGCTGAAATAGTTGATTTTACTTTATTTTTTTTATGATCTCAAGTTAATGGTCTTCATTATATTGCTTACGACTTACTAAGTTGAATACTCATTTGGTGTGTTTACTTGTCTCTCATTTAGATTTTCTTTTGATCCATTTTTGTGTGCTCGGGACCATCGTCGAAGTCATCACACCTGCCTACAACATTTTGGTACTCCTTCTTAGTTAATCTTAAGTATAACATTATGGCATGTATAGATATTATATTTGGGATTTCCATGTTATAATACTAAATTTTGTGATTCTGGCCATACGAATATAGCTTAACCTTTAATATTTCAAAAATGGCTATGTTTGTTTTTATAATACAACTCTTTTGATTAAGTAAAATGTTACTAAATGGGTGGTTAAATTATTATATTAATAGGTCAAAGTTAGGCTTCTAGAATGTGGTTATTTAATTGTGTATATGAGCTAAATACTATATGTATTTAAATTTTGCTATGCATTCGACTATTATGGCAAATCACGAAATGAATAGTGATCCTCTTTTATGATCCATGTGTGTGTGCAAGGCACGTTGCACATCAAATATATGGTTGGGTTATGAAATTTTTTAATTATAATAAATTAATACCTTGTAAATTCGGTTTTGTTTTAATTGCAAAGATCGATAAAATAATTATCCACTATTTAATTTTGTTCAACTGTTCGCTCATGAAATTTTTAGTAGTACTCCGTAACCCTTCTGGCGACGGATACGAGTTAGGGGTGTTACAATTTATTGGTATCAGAGCTACGGTTTAGTCGATTCTAGGACTACCGTAGCGCGTGTGAGTCTAGCTATACATGCCAAAATGCTAGTATATAATAGTGTGATGACTTCTGACGGTTGAAATTATTGTTCTGATTAGTAAATGGAATCCACTGCAGAGAGAGCCTTAGTGGATGACGTTGAGAGTGTAGCGCCTGCTCCCGCGCAAGGGACAGCGCCTGTTGAACCTCAACCATCTACGAGTAATCAAGATGATGGGGCTAAGCAAGCCTTTTTTACCATGATAAATGAGTAGGTTGCACAATATGCCCGAACAAACCCGGCTGCTCAACAATTCCCGAATTTAAATAATCCTTCTCCGGTGCCTATAATACCAGCAACTACTGATCCTTCGAGGCTGAATAAACCTCCTGTTGATTTGATTAGAAAGCGCGGGGCTAAGGAATTTCGAGCCACCGCTACTGATGACGCTGAAAGGGCTGAGTTTTGGCTTGATAATACCATTCGTGTTTTTGATGAGCTATCTTGCACACCCGATGAGTGTCTAAAGTGTGCCATATCCTTATTACGAGATTCGGCCTACTATTGGTGGAGAACCTTGATTTCGATTGTTCCAAAGGAACGAGTTACTTGGGACTTCTTTCAGACGGAGTTTCGTAAAAAGGATATCAGTCAATGATTCATTGATCAAAAGTGCAAAGAATTTTTGGAGCTTAAACAAGGCCGTTTGACGGTATCCGAATATGAACATGATTTTGTAAGGCTCAGTCGATATGCTCAGGAGTGTGTAGCTGATGAAGTTGCCATGTGTAAAAGATTTGAAGAGGGATTGAATGAAGATTTAAAGCTACTGGTGGGTATTTTAGAACTAAAAGAATTCGTAACACTGGTTGAACGAACTTGCAAGGCTGAAGAGCTTGGAAAGGAGAAAAAGAAAGTTGAAACTGAAGCTAGAGATTTTCGTAAAAGATTGACAAGTAAAACTTCTTTCTCGGCTACAAAGAAGTTTAGAGACGATACTAACAGATCAAAGACGACTGCAGGAATTTCTATTAAGGAGCGACCGTCAACGGACTCTCGAGCTACTTCGGTTGCTAGTGTTGGCAACAATTGGCAAGAAAAACCTGAATGTTCATAGTGTGGAAGACGACATGTAGGTGAATGTTAGGGTAAGTCTATTAACAGAGCCTGTTATAGATGCGGTTGGCGGGATCATTTCATTTGAGATTGCATGGAACTTGATGTGAAAAATAAGATGCAAGGTACGAGATCGAGTGGTGCAACAACTAGAGGTAGACCATCGAGAAATACAGGAGGCAGGGGTGGTAATCAGAGAGGGACTTCTGATATGGCTGTTCGATCTGAGACTCGTGCCCCCGCCAGAGCTTATGCCATCCGTGCACGAGAGGAGGCATCCTCCCATGATGTTATTACTGGAACATTCACTCTCTATAGTACTAGTGTACTTGCTTTAATTGATCCTGGTTTGACTCATTCTTACGTATGTGAAACATTAGCGTCAGTAAGTCTCTACCTGTTGAGTCTACTAAATTTGTGATACGAGTGTCAAACCCTTTGGGTCGGTATGTGTTAGTTGATAAGGTATGCAAGAGATGTTCATTGATAATTAAAGATTTCTTTTTTTCGGCGGATTTGATGCTGTTAACCTTCGATGAATTCGATATTATTCTCAGAATGGACTGGTTAACCGAACATGACGCTGTGGTAAACTGCAAGCGAAAGACTATAGACTTGCGATGTTCGAGTGGTGAAATGATTCGAGTTGAGTCTAGTGATCTGAGTGGGTTACCAGCAATGATATCTTCTGTGTTAGCTCAGAAATATGTGAGAAAGGGTTATAAAGCTTATCTTGCATATGTACTGGATAGCAAGGCATCAGAACGAAAGCTCGAGACTGTGCCTGTAGTTTGTGAGTATCCAGAAGTGTTTCCTGAGGAATTACCAGGATTTCCACCTGTTAGAGAGGTAGAGTTCGGCATAGAATTGGTTCCGGGTACGACACCGATTTCTATCGTTCCGTACCGTATGGCACTGACCGAGTTAAAAGAATTGAAAGCTCAATTGCAAGAGTTGACCGACAGAGGTTCTGCACGACCCAGCTTCTTGCCCTGGGGTACTCCAGTCCTGTTCGTGAAAAAGAAAGACGGATGTAACACCCCAAACCCGGCTAGACATTATGACCGGATCTGATGCGCCACATCGAAGCGTTCAAAACATTCCGTATTACTTAGTTGGAAAATCTTAGTTGGTGATTGTAAAAGACACTTTTAAAAGTAGGTTAAAGTGAGCGAAGCCGTGCACCGGTAGGAAACCAAGAAGGAGAGGAGGTGAGTCCGTCGGATCGCTTAAGTACCAAGCTCCTTCGGATCCAATCCTAGACATGCACGCCGCCATTGCCACACTCTAACATCTCGTATGATTTGGAGAAAATCGTTTGGTTATATCTCATTTTAAGAAATTGATTAAGGTTGAAAAACGTTTCTTTGAAAACATTTATTTTCTTGGAAAAACATTTACTTTATGGAAACTTTGCGTCATCGTGATCTTTTAAAACAAGTAGTTTTTATAAAAGCGAACCCTAGTGCTAACCAGTTTAATAATCCCCAAAATAAAATTAATTAAAAAGAGTGACCTTATTACAACTTTGAGCACAATAAAAATAATCCAAATTAAATGCTAAATTTATTTAAAATCGGCAATCAATCTTCGTGGCCACTCTGAATCCCGCCTAGCTCCAAGTCCACCAACTAGGGCTCACCTGCAAGGATGGAAGAGGAAGGGGTGAGTTTGGGAAAACTCAGTGTATACAGAAGCCCATCCAAAGCCCAAATCAGCTCGAGCCCATGGGCCTAAGCCCTATTCAGATAACGATACACAGTGGATGAAGCCCTTTTCGAATCTGATAGCAAGGCCTTAGCCCTTTTTACATAACGATCGCCCTTAGGCCCAGTTCAGTAACATAAGTAACAGTAGTAATAATGCATGCAAACCCATCTGGGGAGACTACTCAACCCACCAACCGCTACACAGTCCCCGTACCAGCCCTACACTCCATGTGGGGAATATCTCAACCCACCCAGACCTACACTCCACAGTGGCGACAACAGCACTCAAATATCAGTAAGTTGAGGCAAAGCCTCCAGTACGTGGATGAACCACTTTCAGTACTTCCTCCATCAATACCCCAATCCCATACAGCAGATATCAATAAAAGCATAAAATACAAAATACAGTATCAATTATTCATGCATTTCAGCCATTTTAAACCCTAGGGGTATTTCGGTAATTATGCTCTTTAGGGGTAATTTCGTAACTTACGTAACTACATAAGCTATTCCAGTAATTCTTAACAATTTTATGCAATTTGATTCTACCCTCTAACTGACAGGCTACTTTGCCCATCTCTTACCCATATTGGTCCGTAAGCCCATTGGGCCCAGTTTTGGCCCATCGAGGCCCCTTTTTTCGAAATACGCTAAAATGTCACACGAACCTCCTTACCACTTTGCGGTGCTAGATCTAACAATTACTCTATGTCTTGAGAGCATTCGCATACTCACAAGCCTATGAAATGCCGAAATTTTGGCATTTCGGCTTTTGCCGAATTAAACTAAGGAATGGTGTTCAGTAGACACCTGATTCGCGATGACTGCTACTGAGATCTCTTTCGATATCCTACAATTGATTAGCACAGTGCTTATTTACAAACTATAATCACTAAATTCCAAAACTTACTCACCCATGATCGAACCATGTCCCTAAAAGCCTTTGAAACCTTACCTTTTTGTCAAAATCGATAGCTAGCTCCGAATCCGATTGCTCCAATGATTCACGCTTTCAATCCAACACTTAAGAAGACTCTAATCACCGAGAGAAAACATTAGTTACAAACCCTTAAAGCCTTATGCTCCAATCGACAGCCTCCCTATATTTTAGGGATTTCGGCTTTTCTTAACTTTGCAAAATAAGAACAGACCTGAGATGATAAGTACTTACCCCTTACTCCTACTTGATTTCCACGCAATCCAGTGCAGATTTATCCTTAGAACAATGGTCAAACCCGAATCCAAGGGTTTGAAGAAGTTTCGGCAATAAGCCCCTAAACCAATGGTACCTTCGGCTTTTGGGTGGTGAAGAAGATGATAATGTGGAACTATAACCTTGAAGTAGAATTGCTGTCAGGTATCTAGGATTAAGAAAAGATAATCGTAGATTAATAAAAACAAAGAACATAGAAGGACCTGGCTTTGAAGAAATCGACACAAGCAGTGATCACAGGTTTTTGGCTTTTGCGACTTCGGCGAATGTGCTGATGAAAAGCAGGTTTGATGGACGGCTTTTGGAGAAGAAGAATGAAGAAAGAAGAACAAGATAGGTGATAGTTTCGACTAGGGAGGGAAAAGAGAGAAAAAGGAAAACCCTTGGGTGCAAAAGCAGAAGAAAACGGCACCACTCAACACCCTAAGTGCCGAAATACCAACCTAATACCCCCTGCCGATTTTCCCTCTTCAATTCCCACCATTCGGCTAACTCCTAGCCTCATCCCAATCCCTTAAATCTCTCCCCTTATCACTCCTTAATCCAAGCATTTAAACGATCCAACTCTCCTCTAGCGAGAATCCACAACGCAACACTTACCCTCCCGCACTTAAAAATAAATGCATCTATTTGTCAACACAGGGAATCGATCCCATGCCTTCCCCACTGCTCCACACGCCACTTTTCTAGGAGCCTAGTGGCGTCACCCTTGCCACTTTACCAAGGCTCTTTTTGTGATGCAATTTACCCACAACTCTACTTAAGGGCCACTTAACCAGAACCCCTAACTCCTAAGTCTAAAATTCCAAAAATTCAACTAGGTTTTGGCCAACTCATGGGCCTTCCATAAGCCCATTTACTTACTCAAAATATTAATTTCACATCCAAATACAATAATTTAAAGTCTTTATAAAATATTGAAAACCACGAATAAGTCCGAAAAATCAGGATGTTACAACGGAACTATGCGAACGTGTATTGATTATCGTCAGCTCAATAAAGTGACGATAAAGAATAAATATCCGTTACCGCAGATAGATGACTTATTTGACCAGTTGAAATCAGCTTCCATGTTTTCGAAGATTGATTTGCGATCTGGCTATTATCAGTTACGAGTTAGAGATTCTGACGTACCTAAGACTACTTTCAGAACGAGATACGAACACTATGAGTTTTTAGTGATGCCGTTTGGGCTCACTAATGCCCCTGCGGTTTTCATGGATCTGATGAATTAGGTATTCAGACAGTATTTAGATTGATTTGTGGTGGTGTTCATAGATGATATTCTGATTTATTCTCACAACGAGTCTGAACACACCGAACACTTGAGGCTTGTACTTCAGATTTTGCGAGATAATCAATTGTATGTAAAATTCAGTAAATGTGAATTTTGGTTAAGGGAGGTCAGCTTTCTGGGACATGTTGTATCCGCTTCGGGTATTAGAGTTGATCCGAACAAAATTTCAGCCATTCTTGATTGGAAACCCTCTGAGGAATGTTTTTGAAGTTTGGAGCTTTCTAGGACTCGCTGGGTACTATCGACGATTTGTTAAAGGTTTCTCGATGATCGCAACACTATTGACGAAACTACTCCAGAAAGATGTCAAGTTTGAGTGGTCAGAGAAGTGTCAGACAAGTTTTGACCAGCTGAAGACCCTTTTGACGGAGGCTCCTGTGTTAGTTTAGCTAGAGTCTGGTAAAGAGTTCGTAGTCTATAGTGATGCTTCTTTGAATGGTTTGGGTTGTGTGTTGATGCAAGAAGGTAGAGTTATTGCATATGCTTCGAGACAACTAAAGCCTCACGAGAAAAATTATCCAACTCATGATATCGAGCTAGCTGCGATTGTGTTTGCTCTTAAAATTTGGCGTCATTTCCTGTTTGGAGAGAAATGCCATGTTTATACTGATCACAAAAGCCTAAAATATTTCATGACTCAGAAAGACTTGAATCTGAGACAACGACGGTGGCTTGAATTATTAAAGGATTACGAAATTGTCATTGATTATCATCCAGGAAAGGCAAACGTGGTGCCTGATGCCCTAAGTCGAAAATCTCTATTTGCTCTTCGAGCAATGAATGTACATCTGTCTATTTCGTGATGATGTCTTTGGTAGCGGAATTAAAAGCGAACCGGTGTTATCGACAAATTTGTGAAGCACAGAAAATCGACGACGAATTGGTTGCTAAATGAGCTCAATGTGATTCTAATATGGGTTCAAAGTTTCAAATTGACGACAATGATTGTTTAAGATTCAGAGGTCGATTTTGTGTTCCGAGAAATTCAGAACTTACTTCGATGATTTTGAGTGAGGCCCATTGTAGCCGAATGTCGGTCTATCCTGGTAGCACAAAAATGTACAACGATCTAAAAAGACAATATTGGTGGCATGGTATGAAAAGAGACATTTCCAACTTTGTTTCTAAATGTTTGATATGTCAACAAGTGAAAGCGGAGCATCAGGTGCCTTCGGGATTACTACAGCCGATCATGATACCTGAGTGGAAATGGGATCGAGTAACAATGGACTTTGTATCTGGTTTACCGTTGACGCATAGCAAAAAGGACTCAATCTGGGTTATTGTTGATAGATTGACAAAGTCCGCTCATTTTATCCCTGTTCGTACGGATTTTTCACTCGATAGATTGACAGAATTATATGTTTCTCAAATTGGTCGATTACATGGAGTACCTACTTCTATTGTTTCTGATAGAGACCCCAAATTTACATCTTGATTCTGGAGAAAATTGCATGAAGCGTTGGGTACTAAGTTACATTTTAGCACAGCTTTTCATCCCCAAACAGATGGTCAATCTGAATGAGTTATTCAGATACTCGAAGATATGTTGAGATGTTGTATTCTCGAGTTCAGTGGTTCGAGGGAATGATATTTACCTTTGATTGAATTTGCATACAACAATAGCTTCCAATCAAGCATTAAGATGGCACCATACGAGGCTTTGTACAGTCGTAAATACCGCACACCACTATATTGGACCAAACTCAGTGAAAATAAGATATACGGGGTTGATCTGATCAGAGAAGCTGAAGAAAAAGTGAAAGTGATTAGTGATAGTTTGAAAGCAGCATCGAATCGTCAGAAATCATATGCGGATTTGAAACGCAAAGATATTGAGTATCAAATTGGTGATAAAGCATTTTTGAAAGTCTCACCCTGGAAAAAGGTACTCCGATTTGGCTGTAAGGGCAAATTGAGTCCAAGATTTATTGGACCGTACGAGATAGCAAAATAGATAGGATCGGTTGCTTTTAGATTGGTTCTACCACCTGAACTAGCAAAGATTCATAATGTATTCCATGTATCGATGCTTAGACGGTATAGATCGGATCCTTCACATGTGGTTAGTCCATCTGAAATTGAGATTCAATTTGATTTGAGCTATGAAGAAGAACCGATCCATATCTTAGCTCAGGAAGTGAAAAAATTGCGGAGTAAGAAAATTTATTTAGTAAAAGTATTATGGATCAAACATGGAGTAGAAGAGGCTACTTGGGAGCTCGAAAACTCTATGAAAGAACGTTATCCGAATTTATTCGCTGGTAAGATTTTCGAGGATGAAAATTTTTAAGTGGGGGAGAGTTGTGACAGCCCTAATTTGACCCTAGTCGGAATGTGGTTTCGGGACCACAAAACTGAGTCATAAAATTTATTTAAAATTTATTTACATATTTTCTATGTGTGATATTGCATGTGTGAAAAATTGATGTTTTTATTTAGTTTATTGAACGTGAATTTTCTTGAAAGGACTTAGTTGAGAAAATTAGAAAATATGATAGGTAAATATGTAAGGACATAATAACTACAAAGTGTGAAAGCTTGGGTTTGCATGTCAAAATGCCCAAAATACATGTAGTGGTCGGCCAAGCAATGATGTTCTTCCACTGAGTTTAATTAATTATAATCTCATATTGACAAATGATTAAAATAATCTAAATAAAAAAAGAGATGAATAAAAGAAGAAATGGAAGGAGAGAGAGAGTGATCATCTTCTCCTTGCAAAGTCAAAACTTAAGTGTAAGAAGAAGGAAATTGGTTAAAGACATTTGGCCATCTTAAGGGTTAATTAAGGTAGGATTTCATGTTATTTTCATTAAATTTTATGAAAATTTAGTTAGTAGTCAAGCTCTTATTATAACCCATATGTTGATTTTTTTATTTGGTGACAAAATGTGCATACGGATATAATGGTTAAATGTTAAGAGGATAGTGTTTTGATGCTTTGGATGGAAATTTTAGAAAGGTGAAGAATGAGCTAGCTAATAGATATATGTGCATTTGAATGATGGTATGAATAAATGTGGAGTTTTTGCTAGTTAGAAGTATTCGGTCAAAATGTTTATGTGGTGAAACTATGTGTTAAATGAAAAAGTGATGTGCAATTGTTATTTTGGTAGTGATAATGCATTCGGCCTTGAGACATTAGATAAGCATTAGTTGAGGTTTTAATGTCTTGAACAAGGATGGTTGTAAGATGAAGTGGAAACCATTAAATTTGTATATACGGCAAGGGGTGGTTGCCCTATATACATATATATATATATGTATATAGATGTGTTTTATTGAAGTATTGATTGGTTATCGATAGTAATTGGATATTAGGTGGTCAATAGTCGAATGGCTTAGTTTTAATAAAAGCATAAGGTGGATAAAAACCAAGTTTATGCCGTGTCATTCTTGTGATATGAAACTATTAATAGTATGGGATATAATTAACTAACAAGGTAATTAAATTATTAAATTTATTTATTCTAGCTCAAGAACCCAAAGGAGGGGAATCAAGCAAGGGCAAAGCAAAGAGTATCGAGTAGTCGATTGGAACCATTTCATCCAACATAAGGTAAGTCCATAAGCAATTATAAGATTGGTTATTTTATACATAAATGGTGCTCGCATATCATGAAAGAATTTCTTTTGTTTAGATATTCTTTTGATTGATAAATATATGTGGTCATATATATTATTTGAATTAAATCAATTGCTTTGCTATAATGAAATGACATTGGCACTAAGTGTGCGGATTTTGAATGGCACTATGTGTGCGGAATTGAATAGCACTATGTGTGCTAATTTGAATGTCAATACGAGTGTGTGGATTTCTAAGGCACTATGTGTGCGGGTTAGCATGGCACTAAGTGTGCAAATTTGAATAGCACTATGTGTGTGAAATCGATTGATGATATAATAAGTGCAAGAAATGAATGAAGGGTTAGAGCTATTGATTGAAATAAGAAAATTGGAGACATGAAATGTATATGCATGGATCCATCTAGTTCATCATTGTTTAATACTTTGAGAAAATGATTTAAGCCATCTGGTTGTTTGATATTTGATTGAATAGCAAGACTTGACTTGTAGTTGTATGATCTTAAGTTAATGGTCTTCATTATATTGCTTACGACTTACTAAGTTGAATACTCATTTGGTGTGTTTACTTGTCTCTTATTTAGATTTTCTTTTGATCCATTTTTGTGTGCTCGGGACCATCGTCAAAGTCATCACACCTGCCTGCAACGTTTTGGTACTCCTTCTTAGTTAATCTTAAGTATAACATTATGGCATGTATAGATATTATATTTGGGATTTCCATGTTATAATACTAAATTTTGTAATTTTGGCCATACGAATATGGCTTAACCATTAATATTTCAAAAATGGCTATGTTTGTTTTTATAATACAACTCTTTTGATTAAGTAAAATGTTACTAAATGGGTGGTTAAATTATTATATTAATAGGTCAAAGTTAAGCTTCTAGAATGTGGTTATTTAATTGTGTATATGAGCTAAATACTATATGTATTTAAATTTTGCTATGCATTCGACTATTACGGCAAATCACGAAATGAATAGTGATCCTCTTTTATGATGCATGTGTGTGTGCAATGCACGTTGCACATCAAATATATGGTTGGGTTATGAAATTGTTTAATTATAATAAATTAATACCTTGTAAATTCGGTTTTGTTTTAATTGCAAAAATCGGTAAAATAATTATCCGCTATTTAATTTTGTTCAACTATTCACTCATGAAATTTTTAGTAATACTCTGTAACCCTTCTGGCGACGGATACGGGTTAGGGGTGTTACACAAAGACACAACTATTAAATCTGAGGCTCATGCAGCTGCCAGAGCTTATGCTATCCGAGCTCGTGAGGAAGCTTCCTCACCAGATGTGATTACGGGTACATTTACTCTTTATGATACTTCTATGATTGCTTTGATAGATCCTAGATAGACACATTAGTATATATGAATGAACTTAGTGAATAGTAAGACTTTGCCTGTAAAGTCTACTGAATTTGTAATTAGAGTTTTGGACGGTAACATCCTGATTTTCAGGTTTTTCGCAATTCTCGATATTTTGGTAAAGTTTTTAAAATTTGGTATTTGGTTGTGGAATTCATAATTTGAGTAGGTAAATGGGCTTATGGAAGGCCCATGTGTTGGCCAAAACCCAGTGGAATTTTTGAATTTTGGACTTAAGAAGTTAGGGGCCTTGGATAGGTGGTCTTATTAAAATTTGTGGGTGAAAGGTAAACAAATGAGCCTTTGGTAAAGTGGCTAAATGACGCCACTAGGGAGATATAAAGGTGGCATGTAAGTGTTGGGGGAAGACCTGGGATCGATTCCCTGTGATGGCAAAGGTAATGTTATTTTTATGCTTGTGCATGCTAGAGTTTAAAGCTGGATGGAACTCTGTGGGAGAGTTTGAATCAGTTAGATGCATGAATTAAGGAGGGATAAGGGGAGAGATTTTAGGGATTTGAGAGGAGGATAGAGCTTAGCCAAATTGAGGGGATTAGAGCGGGGATTTCGGCAGAGGGGTTTTAGTTAGGGATTTTCAGCAATAGGAATTAAGTGTGTCGTTTTCTCCTTTTGGTGTGGTCTTTTTCTCTCTTTTCTTTTCCAGCCGAATCAGCCTTCCTCCCATTCATCTTTTCTTTTTTTCTTTTCCAAAACCAGCCCACTACTCCCCTTCGTTCACCTATTGTTTTTCTTACCACCACTACTGTCTAAATACCGCAAAAGTTGAAATTTGTGAAGCTAGGTGGTGCCGATTTCTTGTTGACCAGCAAGCCTCTTTTTCGTTTCACTTTTTAGTGGCCAATTCCCTTATCTTCTAGGCATAAACAGATTCAAGAAGAGAGACTGTGGTAAGTGCTCGAACTCTAAACGATTCCTATAGTAACTGTTAACAAAAGCCAAAACCCCTATAGTTTAGGAGATGGTCGAATGTGGGTATAAGCTCTATTGGGTTTTTCTTTTAATCTTTTTATGGTTTGTTTAGTGGAGGAGCAGCAAGGCGTGGGTCGACTTAGATTAGTTTGGATCATCAGAGTGGCTAGAGCTAGTCATCAATTTCGGCAAAGGTAAGGTTCTTAAGGCCATTATGGAGGGTGGCCGAATGTGTAAGTGTTGATACTAGATGGTTCTCGATTTGGTTCAATTATTGTGAGCTGATCTATTAACGGTTGATTATAGGAGAAATCGTGTAGGAGATCTCGTCGAGGAATATCGCAAAACAGGTGTGTAACGAACCCTTTTTCATAGCTTAAAACGATAAATGCCGAAAAGCCGAAATGCTGAAATTCTGGCATTTCGAAGACTTGTGAGCAAGAGAACGTTCATTGGTTAGTTAGATTCGCTGGGTTGATGATCGGGAACGTTGGAAAAGGTAAGGGCACGATTTTTGGCATTACGGTAAGTTGGGCCTCGAGGGGCTGGAATTGGGCCCAATGGGCTTTCGAGCCCATTTGGGTAAAATTGGTAGAAAATGAAAACCTGTTAAATTACACATTAAGACGGGTAACAACATTATGGAATTTAGGCTAAATGGGCCTAGATGACAAAATCGGCTAAGTAGGGCCCATTAGGGGTTTTTGGCCCAAAACTCGGTTTCGCTAAAAATGGGCCAGAATCGCTGTTTAAAACATAAGAATGGTTAGTAACTAGTAATGAACATGGAAAACCCTAATATTTGGTAAAATTATGAAGTTACCTTTATAATATGAAAATGACTGTTTTGCCCCTAGGTAAAAATGACCATTATACCCCTAGGGTTTAATTATAAATTTGATACGTGGGAAATGATATACATGATTGATATGATATGCACATGATATGTATGAAATGCACATGATGTAATCATAAATGCATTGGGTTGGGTTTTTATATGGATGGAGGAAGTGCAAAAGGGCTATGCCCTAGTTTATTGAAAAGGGCTTATGCCCCAGTTTATTGAAAAGAGCTTTGCCCCAGTTTATCAAAAGGGCTTTGCCCTAGTTATTAAAAGAGGCTAGGCCTCCATTTATATGATAAAGTAGCTATGCTGCCAATGGTGTGTTGGTTGGGTGGGTTGAGTCATTCCCCACATGGTATGTTGGTTGGTACGAGTAGAGAGTAGCGGATGGTGGGTCGAGTAGTCTCCCCAAGTGCGCTTGCATTCATTCTTTCATTGACATTACTCGTCATAATGAAATGGGCCTACAGGCTAGTAACCGTTAAACGAAAGGCTTCGGCCCAGTGTTATGAAATATGAAATATGAAAAGGCTTTGGCCCAGTATATGTTGAGATTGGATTTGGGCTTAGGCCCCGCAGGCTAATATTGTTTTGGGCTCTGAAAGGGGCTTGTTGCACACTGAGTTTCCAAACTCACCCCCTTTGTTTAACCTTGCAGGTGAGCCTTGATTTGGGGACTTGGAGCCGGAGGGGATTCAGAGTGGCCCCGGTGATCGCCTTTGGGCTTTTGAATAAGTGTTTGGTTTTCATTAAGATTGCTTTATTTATTATTTATTTTTGGGTTGTAATAAGGCCATTTTGACTTGATTTTCTTTCTTTTCTGGGATTATGTTATTTTTAATAACTTTAAACTAGTTGATAATAAATGGGCTAGACTTAGGACGCGTTTTCAAAACGACACTTGTTTTCCAAACAACACAACATTATGATTATCCGATTTCTCAAAGATATCCATTTAAATAAATCTCAAATCGATATAACCAAGTGTGGCAATGGTTGTGGGCATGTCTAAGATTGGATCCAACCGAAGAGCTTGGTACTTAAGCAGCCTTCATGGCTCACCTCCTCTGTTACGGATTCCTACCTGGTGCCTAGCTTCCATTCACTTTGTTAGCTTAACAAAAGTCAGTTTTTAAAGCACTAAAACGAAACATGGATTTTAACTTCAATGTGGCACGTCAGATTCGGCCATAACTTCTGGGCAGGGTTTGGGGTGTTACATGGACCCCCTAGGCAGATCTGTTTTGGTTGATAAAGTCTGCAAGAATTGTCCGTTAATGTTTCGAGACATTTGTTTTCCGGCTGATCTGATGATATTGCCTTTCGATGAATTTGATATGATTTTGGGTATGGATTGGTCAACTTTGCATGATGCTGTTGTGAATTGCAAACAGAAAACTATTGATTTGAGATGCAAGAATGATGAAATAATCCGAATTGAATCTAGTGATTTGCATGGATTGCCTTCTGTAATATCTTCAATGAAAGTTCTGAGTATTGTGAGAAAAGGGTGTGAAGCCTACTTTACTTATGTGATCGATTCAAAAGTGTCAGAAAAGAAAGTTGGATCTGTGCTTGTTGTCTATGAGTTCTCTGATGTATTTCCTGAAGAACTTCAGGGATTACTTTCGGTTAGAGAAGTTAAATTTGGCATTGAATTGGTACCTGGTACTACTCTGATTTTGATAGCTTTGTTAGAATGGCTCCGACTGAATTAAAAGAATTAAAATCTTAGTTGCAAGAGTTAACCGATAGAAGATTTACTAGATCGAAATTCTCACCTTGGGATGCTCCGGTTCTATTTGTCAAAAAGAAAGATGGTACAATGAGAATGTGTATAGATTATCATCAGTTGAACAACATGACTATCAAGAATAAGTATCCCCTACCCTGAATTGATGATTTGTTTGATCAATTGAAAGGAGCTGCTGTGTTTTCGAAAATAGATTTGAGATCAGGCTATTATCAATTGCGAGTAAAAGACTCAGACATTTTGAAAACTACTCTTAGAATGAGGTATGACGACTATTAATTCTTAGTTATGCCTTTCGGATTGACTAACGCACCTGCTATCTTTATGGACTTGATGAATAGAATTTTTAGACCATATCTAGATCAATATTTTGTTGTATTCATTGATGACATATTGATTTATTCACGTGATGAATCCGAACATGCCGAGCATCTGAGATTAGTGCTACAGATTCTACGAGATAAACAGTTATATGCGAAATTCAGTATATGTGAATTCTGGTTGCAAGAAGTTGGTTTTCTGGGTCATATTGTATCAGCGTCTAGTATTCGAGTTGATCCAAGCAAGATTTCAGCTATTTTGGATTGGAAACCTCCGAGGAATGTCTCTAAAGTCCGTAGTTTTCTGAGACTCGCTAGTTATTATAGAAGTTTTGTAAAAGACTTTTCTATGATTGTGACTCCGTTGACAAAGTTGCTTCAAAAAGATGTTAAATTTGAATTGTCTGAAAAGTGTCAGAACAGCTTCGATCAGTTGAAAACTTTTTTGACTAAAGCTCCGGTATTGGTACAACCTGAATCGGGTAAAGAATTTATGATATACAATGATGCCTTGTTGATCGGTCTGGGATGTGTATTAATGCAAGAAGGCAAAGTCATTGCTTATGCTTCGAGACAATTGAAGCCACATGAAAAGAACAATCTGACACACGATCTTGATTTAGCTGTGATTGTGTTTGCTCTAAGGATTTGGTGTCACTACTTGTTCGGTGAGAAATGTCATGTATATTCTGATCATAAGAGTTTGAAATATTTGATGACTCATAAAGATCTGAATCTGTGACAAAGAAGATGGTTAGAACTACTAAAAGACTACGAACTTGTAATTGATTATCATCCGGGTAAGGCAAATGTTGTTGCAAATGCTTTAAGTCGAAAATCATTGTTTGCTCTGCGTGCGATGAATACTCATTTGGTTCTGTCTAATGATGGTTCAATTTTAACAGAATTAAAAGTGAGACCTTTGTTCTTACAACAAATTATCGAAGCTCAGAAGATTGATAATGAGATTTTAGCAAAACGAGCTCTGTGTATTTAGAGTCTGATTCAGAATTCAGAGTAGATGAAGATGATTGTTTGAGATTCCAAGATCGAATTTGTGTCCCAAGAAATCTAGAGTTAATTCAGATGATTTTGAGTAAAGCTCATAACAGTCGGTTATCTGTGTATCCGGGTAGTACGAAAATGTATAATGATCTGAAACAACATTATTGGTGGTTCGAAATGAAAAGAGATATCTCTAACTTTGTCTCTAAATGTTTGATCTATCAGCAAGTTAAAGCTAAACATCAAGTGCCATCTGGTTTGTTACAACTAATTATGGTTTTGGAGTAGAAATGGGATCGAGTAACAATGGATTTTGTTTCGGGTTTGCCCCTATCTCCGAGAAAGAAAGATGCTATTTGGGTCGTAGTAAATTGATTGATGAAATTAGCCCATTTTATTCTAGTACAATCTGATTACTCAATAGATAAGTTGGCTGAGTTATACATTTTCAATATT
Source organism: Gossypium arboreum (assembly GCF_025698485.1). Lineage (NCBI taxonomy): Eukaryota > Viridiplantae > Streptophyta > Magnoliopsida > Malvales > Malvaceae > Gossypium > Gossypium arboreum. Next base: position 90,962,550 of record NC_069082.1, on the reverse strand, counting down.
GTGAGATTGCATGGTGTGCCATTGTCTATAGTGTTAGACAGAGATCCGAGATTCACATCATGATTCTGGAAGAAATTACAAGATGCTCTGGGCACTAAATTGCACTTCAGTACTGCTTTTCACCCGCAAACGGATGGTTAATTCGAGCGGATTATTCAGATACTCGAGGATATGTTGAGATGTCACATTCTTGAGTTTGAAGGTACATGGGAACATTATTTGCCCTTGATTGAACTCGCTTATAATAATAGTTTTCAGTAGTGCATTAAAATGGCACCGTACGAAGCTTTATATGGTCGCAAATGCCGCCCACCTTTGTATTGGACTGAGCTCAGCGAAAATAAGATTCACGAAATTGATTTGATAAAAAAAAACTGAACAAAAAGTAAAAGTGATCCGAGATAGCTTAAAAGCGGCTTCTGATAGTCAGAAATCTTATGCGGATCTGGAAAGGAAAGATATTGAGTTTGAGATCGACGACAGAGTGTTTTTGAAGGTGTCAAAGTGCTTCGGTTTGGTAGAAAAGGCAAATTGAGTCCGAGGTTCATTGGCTCGTATGAGATTACTGAGCATTTTGGGCTGGTAGCATATAAATTGTTGTTATCACCAGAGTTAGAAACGATTCATGATGTGTTTCACGTATCGATGCTTCGACGATACAGATCTGATCCATAGCATGTGATTTCCCCGTTTGAGATTGAAATTCAGTCTGATATGACTTACGAAGAAAAGCTGATCCTTATCTTAGCTCAGAAGGTTAAAGAACTGCGAAATAAGAAAATTCTGTTAGTAAATGTGATGTGGCATCGATGCGGTATTGAAGATACTATGAGACAACAATATTCGAATCTATTTAGCAGTAAGATTTTCGAGAACGAAAATCTCTAAGGGGGAGAATTGTAACAGTCTGGTTTTAACACTAGTCAGAATAGTGGTTTTGGGACCACATATCCGATTCAGAATAATATTTAAATATTATTTTCCGTGCTTATGATGTGTGAATTAGCATATGTGAAAGTTTCGTCTGAAAATTCGATTGTTTGTGTGCTCAATTTGATAAAAGGACCTAATCGCGTAAAATGTAAAAGTTTCCTGCTGTTTGTTAAAAGTGCCTATTTAATTTGGCTCATTAATTTTGAGGTCCTTATGTGGTAATTTTACCATTATAAGCTTGAGTGGACCTTAATGACCTTGCATATGATGGTTTATTAAAGTTTAATGAAAGGATAAAATGGTAGCATGTTTATTAATTCTATTATAATAAAACAAAACATGTTAATGGATGAATTATTCATCCATACTTGCAAAAATTCAAAGAAAAAAAAAGAAGAAATAAAAGCATTTAGGGTTCGGCTAAGTTTAAGCTCAATTAAGGTATGTGTTGTGATCAGTTTTTGATAATTTCTACGTTTTTGTAATTGTTGCTTCGAATACTATCAAGCCCATGTCTCAATTTCTGATTTTGTTGATGATTTTGAAAAATGCCATGGATAAATTCATGAGCTTTATGTTGTTACTTGATGAAAAATGAAAGTTCGATGTTGGGTTTATATGTTTTGTCTTTGGATTTTTGATGAAATTGAGTAATTTGGGCTAAATTATAAAAATGTTATTTTGAGGGACAAAAATCTGAAATAAATGAAATGTATGGACTTGTATGAGAGCTATGAATATTTGGCCAAGCATGAGTATCTGCAAACTATGTGTATTTTGTGATTTTGTAATTAGGGACTAAAGTGTCAAAATGTGAAAATGTGAGGGCTAGTTTGCAAATTGCCCTAAATTTGTGTTTATGGATTTTTTTGAATGAATGTGTGATTAAATGAGTCAAACTTGAATTTATATAGATCAAGAATTAAAGAAAATAGAGTTAGATCGGGGAAAGTGGAAAGTTGTTGAGTAACTGATTCCATCTATCCGAATCCCTAAGAGGTAAGTTGATATACAAATAAGCTTGTTTAAATTAAATTATTATTATTCATTTGATATTAAATTGTGATAAATGAATGTCCGAGCTAAATTTCTGCTATCTGAGAGTATCAACAAAGTTCCGACGTCTAAAAAGCTTCGTACGAACCTTAGGAATAGTTAAGATACATATTTCATGACATAGGATTTTTGATATTTATTCTGCATGTAAGACCACGTCTATGACGTTGGCATCGACTTCTGTTTTGCGTGTAAGACTATATCTAGGACATTGGCATCATATCGATTTCGTGTAAGACCCTATCTGGGACAGTGGCATCAATGTTTGATTACATGTAAGACCACGTCTGGGATGTCGGCATTGTATATGCTTTTTGATCTATCCGTATATCCTTACGTTTCTAAATAATTCAAACGGGCATTCAGAGAAAATGAATAACTTTGTGAAATCATAGCAGATTCAGGTATGTTTACTTTGTATAGCCTATTTGAGAATGAAAGGTAAGTATTTGAATATGAGATTTGTATTAGCATTGGTATACAAAGTATAAATGATTTGATGATATTTAGTTACTTTGAATGATATGTTTATTTGTATATGGCTTACTAAGCTTTTGAAAGCTTACTTTGTGTGTGTTTGCATTATTTTATAGATATCGAAACTATTGTGAGCTCGGGGATCATCGAGGACCGTCACCACACTATCGAACCTTATTTTGGTACTTTGAAAATATATATATTAAAGTATGGCATGTATAGGCTAGAAGTTGTGGGATTATGTTTTGTGATGTATATATTTAGCCATGTGATATGGCTAGTTTGTGTTTGTACTTATAATTTGATAATGGTATATGATATGTGGTGCTAATGTGAAATTGTGGTATGCTTTGGTTGGTCAAAAGAAATGGTCAATGTTGAGAAGTTTTGGTAAGTTTTGATTATTTGATTGAATGATGTATTGGTCATATGTTTAGGTATGATTTTAGTTTAAGTTTTGGTATGAATTGATTGATGAATTGAGATTTGAAATGATTTGTAATGTTATAACATGAATTAAGTATGGTATGGTATAGATATTGGATGAAATGGTTGTGCATATATGCTTATTTTGGTGCTTATTGGTTGACCCAAATTGGGGTGGAAATTGGCTATTCAAATGGCTTATTTTTGTCCACACGGGCATAGACACGGATGTGTAGGTCATGTTACACGGCCGTGTGTCCCCTGGGGTACCCTACGAATTAAAGTCAGTATACCCTCTAGTTTTGACACGGGCATGAATACTGGTTGTGTGTGGAACACGGGCTGGCACATGGGCATGTGGTCGATTGTGTGGCCAAGTCAATAGCCTCCTTAATTTTCACACGGCTTGGAACACAAGCATGTCTTGTGGCCGTGTGGATAAGTCAGTATGTATGCCTTATTTTGCCACGACTTAGACACACTGGCGTGTCTAAGGCCGTTTAAGGCACATGGCCTATTCACACGGGCATGTGACCTTTTAAAAGTTGAAAATTTTCTAAGTTTCTGAAACTTTTATATGTTATCAGATTGGTCCCAAATTCATGAGTTAGGCTTTCTATGCTAGATTTAAGTTCTTATTGAATGTGAATGAATGACATTTAGTGTAATGATATGATTATTTGATAATAATTGTTCTGAATGTTACTATAAGTCCAGTAATGCCTCTTAACCTATTCCAGCGACAATTACAAGTTAGGGGTGTTACATGATTTTTAGTGAAACTGCAAAATAAGGATTAAATTGAGAAATGTTGAAAATTTATAGTTAAAATGTGAAATAATGAAAAAATTGGCTGTTAGGGTATAATGGTAATTCAACTAAGCATGGGTGTTTTGAAATTTGCATGAATTTGTGATTTTTGTGTAATAAGGACTAAATTGTAAAAATGTGAAAGTTTAAGGGTAAATGTTTAAAATATCCCTAATGTGTGGTTTGGATTAAATTGAATAGAGAGATGATTAAATAAGTTAATTTTGAATATATTTAGATTAAGAAAAGTGGAATTCAAATCTAGATCGGGGAAAAACTAAAGTTATCGACTAAATGACTTATTTCATCACTTCCACATTTGAGGTAAGTTCTATGTGATAAATCTCATTTTAAACGAATATTAAATACTATGATACTACATATGTTGCGAATACAATACTTCAAATAAGTTTGACAATGACTCGATGGTAATTCAACATTTAAAATCCCGGTTGAACCTTAGGAATAGTTTAGGATATTATTGACCTGTCATTAGGGGATACATTGAGTTGGCTTCGGGCCATGATATTAGTACTTTGGGTGCGAGTTATAATGATTTGGCTTCAGGCCATGGTATAGGTACTTATTGTGTGAGATTTTCTAAGTATCCAACTTCTATTCTGAATGGATCAACGGGTAAAAGAAAGTTGAGAATGTGTATAAGATTGGTACGAGATGGTACAGGTATGTGCATAAATCATATTAACTTTGAATTGAAGAAATGGTGAAGAAAATATACAGTTTTGTGATTTGGAAATTGAAAGGTTTGTTAGTTGATTTGAATTTATTTATCTATAATCATTTGTTGAAATATGTGTATATGATTATATCGGGTTTATTTCATACGAGCTTACTAAGCTTTATAGATTGCATCATTTATTTTTCTATGTTTTATAGTGAATACAAAGCTAGCTCGAATTCGAGGATCGTCGGAGATCGCTTCACACTATCCACCAATCTCTTGGTACCTATGAACTTTGCTATTTTAAGTATATGGCATGAATAGGGACTTTGGTCATTTTGGTTATGATTTAGTAATGACTTTGGTCAACGAAATTGGCTTGTAAAAGTTCATGTTTGGTTAGTAGATATAGCCTTGAGGAAATGGTTTATTTGGGGCTATTTTGGTATGGTTGAATTATGTATTGATATATGTGTTTATGCTTTGTAATATGAATTGTATGATGGTTAGGTGATGCTTGATGGCTATAGGTTTTATGAGTGTTCAAATGGTTGAATTGTGGATGTTGTTATGCCTGTGAAATTAGGCTAAATAATGCATATTTGAGTTTGGTCATTATGATGTTTGAAGTAATTGGTAATTGGTATGTTTTGAATGAGCAAAGCATGGGTTTATAAGCATGTTGGTTGTTGGTATTAGATATGAAATGGTTTAGTCTTGATTATGGATAAGTTAGATGTTCATTTATGCTATGAATTGGTGCCAATTGGGTTGTGTAGGTACATGTAAATTTTGGGTGGCAAATTGGTTTGGTAAATAGCCTATTTTTGTCCAAACGAGCAGAGACACGAGTGTGTGTCTCAGCCGTATGTGACACACAGTCAAGTACATGGTCGTGTGTCCTCCTGGTGTTGAAATTAAAATCATGTCAGTATGTTCTACACGGCTTCACACACGAGCGTGTGACTTGGCCCAGTGGCATAAGTCAGTATACCCTACAGGTTTGGCATGGCCTAGTACATAGCCTGGCATATGGGCATGTATGGCCATTTTTAGGGCACACAGGCTAGTCACTGGGCATGTGTGTTGGCCGTGCAACCCAAGTTAAAGAGTTACAAGGGGTCGGACACAAGCTAGGACACAGCCATGTGCTCCCATTTCGAATGTCCACACGACCTGGGCGTGTGTCCCCTATTTTGAGTAAAATTTTCAAAGTTTCATAAAAGTTTATTAAGTTATCAGTTTAGTTCCGAACCACTCCCAATGCATGTATCAGGCTTCGTAGGCTCGTATTAGGGACAAAATTGATTAAGATTGAATGATGAATGCTTGAATTGAGAAAATGTATGCTTAATTGATGATTAAATGTGTTATAAGTCCGACAATGCTTTGTAACCCTATTCCAATGTTGAATACGGGTAAGGGGTATTACACATGTAGTTACAGCAACAAGATTACTGGAGATACTAAAAAATATGAGATGACTCAATCAGAGATGCATTTAAATATATATTTCATAACCCGTTTGTTTTTTTGACTGAATTTCCAGACTTTATACTCGAACCATGGACTCCAATGTCGAGGAAGGAAAAAGATGAGTCAGATTCCGAGGGATCTGAAAATAAATAAAAAGGGGGATTTTACTTTATTTCATTTTCTTTCCTAGGTTATTTAATGTTTTAGGATTAGGTTCTATTAGGATTTTTATTTTTCGCATAATAAAACAAGAGGTGGAAATCATAAATAAAAATGCACAAGTTGCAAAGTATAAAGTGTGGCAATAGATATATGCATTTCTGGGATTGGATCTAGAGAGAGCTTGGTACTTAAGCAGTCAAATTGACTCACCTCCTCTTTGCTAGAATCCTACCTGGTGTATAGTATCTATTCACTTCTAACAATGAGGACATTGTTCATCTTAAGTAGGGGGGACCAAAAAATTGAAATTATTTCCTCTCAGAATAATTTTTGCTTTTAATTTTGATTAGGATATATTTTGTTCAAAAATTTGAACTTTTGTTAAGTATGCTAAACTTTAGTATGAATAAAATTCTATTATTTCAATAATTGCTATGTTGGCTGAATTATGACATAAATGTACTCTTAATAAAGCATGCAAATCATACCATAAAATTTTTTGGTTCCTTAGAAAAGTTAGGCATGCATGAAAGTTTAAGTCTCTAGAATTAACTTAGTAGTTGCTTGAGGCGAAATCCTAGGAAGCATGAAATGTTGAAAATGATTTAGGCAACTTTTGTTTGGACTGTTTGAGCCTTTCAAGCCAACATTGATCAAATTTTATCCCTTGAAACCTAACTTTGAGATTATATGGCCTAATTTTATTTAAACCCTTGCAATATTTAGCCATCACTTCTCTCTTAATTATCTTTAAATTGTCCCAAACACTAGACTGAGTGCTATTCAGAATATTCTTTGAAAATAAGTTTTGGGGAGTTGAAAAGAAGTATCAAATGCTCAAAAAATTGTAGTATATGCAGTAAAATGCTCGTGAAAAAAAAAGAAAACTAAAAGAAAAAAAAGAGAGAAGAGCATACATACTTGAAAGAATATAAGATATACAAAGGAGCATGTGAGAGAAAAATAAGTTAGCGTATTGAAGGTAAATATTCTGAAGGTCTGATTGAAGCTGAGATTAGGTTTTTAAGCCTAAATTTATATATCTTTTACCTACCCCTAGCCTAGCCACATTACAACCTTTTTAAGGACCTGTTGATTAAAGTTTTTATGCCACCTACATTAGTCGAGAGAAATTGTTATGTTCGACATATGAAGGCATAAGTTAAACTTAATGATTGAAGCTTAATCTTGAATAAGAGAATAAAATCAATTTGGTAGGGATTTTATATGTCTTTATTTGGAAGCATTTAGTCTATTTTTGCTATCATAAGAATGATCTCAATTTGAATGATATGTATACTTAAGTAGCGTAAATCTCAAAATTCTTGTTGTTGAGCATAAGTATACTAAAATCATAATTTTGGGAAGAATGTTGTTCTGAAGGAATTTTTTTCAAAGGTGTTTTCGAGAAATTCTTTTCAAATTTGTGCATTACTCAGGACGAGCAATGAATTAAATTTGGGGGTGTGGAAACATGAAAATATACACACTTTTTCATGCCCTTTTTAACTCAAATTCATGTAGTTTCGGTAAAATTCTTGTCAAAAAATATATAATAATTATAAAATAATTAAATTACACTCAAATTATGAATATGTTGAATTTTAATTAATTTTATATCAAATTTTGATTATTTTTTATTATTTTCGACAGATTTGTACAAAGGGCGAAAAACGGCTCAACAGACACTACTAAAAGCGCAAAACCGAGAAGCAATTTTGAAGCATCAAGGCAAATTAATTTTTCAGCCTAAGACGGTCCAAATTATGTGTATTAATTCATAATATAATTAATTTTAATTTTTAATCCAATTTAATTTGGGTTAAATACATTATTATTAATTAATTATAAAAAGAGGCCTAATTGAGCTGAACCGAGAAAACCGATCCAACTGAGCACTGGGCAGCCTAAAACCGTCCCACATGCTGACCCAATCAACTTTCTTGGCTGATTATTTGGCTTGCAAAATGGCCCTTAAAGACTCCTTCAAATTGCATTCAAACCCCTCCACTATTTATGTATTTCTAGATTTGCCCCTACCTTAAAATAGCATGTTTGAAATCTTCAAACACGCCACATGTGTTGCCAGCCATGGGAAGAGTCTTTGGCACTTGATTTTGGATATTTTTAGAACCATTCTCAACCTATAAATACCCCCCTTGGCTGCTCACTTCTAACACATCTCAAAACCATTCATTCTTCTCTTATCTCTCACTTTTCTCTCTTCGTTGTTCTTCATTTTCTTCCACTATTCCCTTGCCGATTTCACCTCTTGAAAAAGAGTCAATCAACCACCATTTGGAGCAGTATTCAAGTGTTCATAGAAGCCTCAGTTTGACAAGAACAAGCGAAGAAGGAAGAGTGGAGCAAACTAGTCAAGCCATAAAGAAAACACCAAATTTGATTCTTGTTCCCTATCATTTTAATTTTGTTGTTGTTAGGATGAATATGTCTATGAATACTTGTGATGTTGAATTGTTTAATTTAATTATTATGGCTTGAATTTAATTCGTTTTGGGTTGATTGCATTTCGTTTACTTGAGTTATTAAAATTGTATTTGTGTTTTTATAGGCGTCAGTAAGATGTTTGATTAAGTAAAACCATGACTAAATTGCAATTGTAAGGTAACTAATGAATTAATTATTTAAATAGATTGAAATCCTAATTAATTGACAGATACTTAATCAGTGCATGTTTAATCATCTAAGGTAGCTGAGGGTTAAATTAGCAACAGTATCTAACGATACATTAGCCTTGCATAACTTGCAAGATTATTGTGATCAAACTGTTTCAAGGTAGAAATTGTTTGAATTAATTGTTTGAATTGACGTAGAGATATGTACAAGAGATTATTTTAATTTCATAAGTATGTATGTGCATTAACACATTTGCTTATTAAAATTGGTTTAATCAGTTGAATTGATGTAGAGATGTAGTTAAGAGATAAATGGATTTTGGTAGGTAAGTATGTTCATAAGTTAGCAAATTACTGAGTTTCCGTGAATTTATTCATAACAACATGAACATATGTTTAATAATTCTAATTTAGGAAATGTAATTAATCTAACACAATTATGTCATCTTGATTAAAATTGTCTTTTGAAATCGTGCATTAGAACTTTTATTTTATTTTTATTTATTTTACTTTGTTAAAATTCTAGTTTTTAATCACCTCTCCAAATCAAAATATCTTACTTCACCAGAGTGTTTTTAAAATTGCATTTATAAATAATTCTTTTCACAGTCCATGTGGGTACGATAACTTGATATTTACCTGTCACTTTATTGCTTGTTGCGATTGTGTACACTTGCACATTTCCGTCGTTCTAGATATTCAGTTCAACAGATTTTTGGAGGTTTTGAAACAACTCCATATTAACATACCACTGGTTGAAGCTCTGGAGAAAATGCCCAACTACGTGAAATTTATGAAAGATATATTGTCAAAGAAGCGTAAATTGGGAAAATTTGAGACTATTGCTCTCATGGAAGGTTGCACAACAATGTTAATGAATAAATTACCTCTAATGTTGAAGGACCTAGGGAGTCTCACTATCCCATGTTCAATTGGAAATCATTATGTTCGTAATGTAACACCCTTTACCCGTATCTGACACCGGGATAAGGATCGAGGTGTTACCGGGATTTCACGTTCATAAACATATTAAATAAAGTCACTAAGTTTCACTCTAATTTAAAACTTTTCAAATATGTATATCCTTTCCCTTAAATAGGCCTTCGAGACCTAAAACATGCTTAGAGGTGGTACGAGACAAAACCGAGAATGTTTGGTAAACTTTGGGCACCTTGGAAAATTTCTTTTAACTTGAAGTGTCACACACCCGTGTGACTTGGGACATGCCTGTGAAATCACCACATGTCCAAGACTTGAGCATTCTATTAAATTCACACGGCCAAGGCACACGCCTGTGTGTCTAGCCCATTTTCATTTAACAGACTTAGCATTTTAGATGCAGGGGACACATGGCCATGCCACACGCCCACGGGTGTAGCCCATGTGTCACACACGGCCTAGGCACACGTCCGTGTACCTAACCATGTAGACCCTATTAGGCTATTTTCCAAGCCTATGGTCACCCCTTTTTTAACACTTATACTTAATGAATATTAAAAACAAACTAAAACATAATTATGCTCTCATAAATGATCTTTGTAAAAACTCATTGCATGGAAACCTCATATCATTGGTTTTGTACATGCTAGGTTATTTCCCATTTTGTATTTATGTGCTGTCATACCAATTTAATACATTCAAAATTGGCTCATTCTTATGACTCATTGCCAATTGGAATTCAACCATTGCACATAATTATAAACTTGCATGGAAATTTTGTAGGTCATAGCCTACTTCAAAACAAGCCGATCTCTATGGCCATAAACAAAAAGATAGATTTATCTTTACAAGCCTTCATTTGGCAAATCAAATGACACATATAACAAAATACTCAAAAGACCTATACATGCCATTGAACAATTTAGAGATGTCTTTATACCAAAGCTGGTCTATTTGATATTATGCTGACTCTCCAACCGTCTTCCAATCTTTACAAGTCCTCGAGCTTTATGAGACACAAGGAAAAGAGAGGGGTAAGTATTTTCATGCTTAGTAAGCTCGAATGACCGAAAAGTAGACTTACCAAGTAATTAGCATACAATCAAATTTGGCAATAAATTCAATGAGCATAGGATGGCTTCCCTATCACTTACACTCAATCAATGAGTTAGTCACATAACAATGCACTATAAAAGTTATCTTAGATGAGCTCATCATTCAACATCTCATTTGTATATATATGTTACATTAATCTCGTTGAGTTTCTAAGAAATCTCGATGGAATATCCATTTACCATCAATTCGTACAACAATCGTTTCAGATATGCACTCCCGCAAATCTCACATCTTATAGCGGGATTACCAGTCCAAGCTAAATCCCCCATTTTATGAGCTCATAAGGTGATGTCGGGATTACTAGTCCAGGCTAAATCTCTTATAACGAAAAACACCTTTATTGAGCTCGGATCTGAATTACCAGTCTAGGCTAAATTCAGATCCTAATCGAATTACCCGTCCGGGCTAAATCCATAATGCACACATATTCTTCGGAAGGCTCGACCATTCAAAGGAACACCTGTTCGGGCTAGATCCTTTTATAAATGAGATCAACAGATTACCCGTCTAGGCTAAATCCTTACTGCAATACATGCAGGACCGCATTACACCTGTCAATCATGGTTTATCCATCGAATTCCCTTTTTAACCTCAACCGAGACATATATCACAATTCATACTTAAACATGCATTTCATAGAATTTCATGTTACTAATAAATGCAATCATCATGCATTCATAAATCATATAATTAGGCACATTAAGTGTTTATTTTAAGTTATCTGAACTTACCTGGTATTCGTTTCGGTGTCGTGTTTCGGTTATTCGAAACCTTTCGTTTTCCTCGATCGACCTTCGGAATTTGTTCCTTGGGGTCTATAACAATAAAAATAGATCATTAACACTCCACATTATACATTTCAAGTCTATATTACACTCCCGTCCAAATGATTGTTTTGCCCCTCACCTTTCACAGTTTTACGATTTAGTCCTTAGGCTCGTATAATGAAGCGCATGCAATTTATACCTTACTCAAGCCTAGCCAAACACTTTTCCCTCTTATGAAAGCCCACATTTTCCATTATTTTCACATTTCTACCACACATTTTACAGCTTTTGCAAAAAGGTCCATTTAGGGGTTTTTGATGAAAATCACCTAGGAAAAGTTGTTTAACACACCTCAAACTTTCATATTCCTCCATAAAACATCAAAATACAAGTAACACATGCATGGGTAAATTTTTAAACATGAACCCTAGCATGAAATATGGGTAGAAATGGAGAGAGTAAGCTACCGAGATCTTAAAATTACAAAGAAAATTAAAAACGGGGCTTAGGGGCACTTACTAATGAGCTTGAAAAGCATGGAAACCTAAGCTATGGTGGCTTAGGAATTTCGGTTGGACAAGGGAGTAAAATGGCTGATTTTTGCCTTCTTTTTTCCATTTTATTTCATAAGTATGCCAAATGACCAAAATACCCTTAAACCCTTTCTTCGAAATTTCATCCATGCAAGCCCATTTTTGTCCAAAAACTTAGAAATTGGGAAAATTGCTCCCCAAGACCTTCTATTTTATAATCTAAAGCAATTTCATGCAAATTGCTTCTAGAATCCAAGTTTTTCAATTTATTCAATTTAGTCTCTAATTTACCAATTGGGCGCTTACTTAATGAATTCCTTCATGAAACTTTAACATATGTATATTCTCATATTCTAAGCCTCGTAATAATCATAAAATAAATATTTTGATCTCGCTAGGCCCAATTTTGGAGTGTTACATTTCTCCCCCATTAGGGACTTTCATCCTCGAAAGTCTTACCAATGAACAAATTCAGATATTGACTTCTAATGGTTTCTTCTGGTTCCCATGTAGCCTCTTCTATACCATGTCGATGCCATAAAATTTTTACTAAAGGCACATCTTTATTCCTCAGCTGTTTAACCTCCTGAGCCAATATCTTAACTGGTTCCTCTCCATAGGTCATGTCCGGTCGAATTTCAATCTCAATCGGTGAAATCACGTGAGAGGGGTTTGATCGGTATCGCCTTAACATAGATACGTGGAACACATCGTGAATCTTTTCTAGTTTAGGTGCCAATGCCAAGCGATAGGCTAACGGTCCAACTCTTTCAATGATCTTGTACGGTTCGATAAATCGCGGACTCAGTTTGCCTTTCTGGCCAAATCTCAACACCTTTTTCCATGGAGACACTTTCAAGAATACTCTATCTCTAACGTGAAACTCAATTTCCTTTCTTTTTAGATCAACATAAGACTTTTGCCTATCTGATGCCGTTTTCAATTCTTTAATCAAGTCAACTTTGTGCCTATCTCTTCAGTTTCTCTTCACTTTAACTTTTGCCTATCTGATGTTGTTTTCAAACAGTCTCGTATCACTTTAACTTTCTCTCCATTGTACTCTGCTTTCAAACAATGGAGTTCGGCACTTCCTGCCATACAAGGCCTCATAAGGTGCCATCTTCAAACTCGTCTGAAAACTGTTGTTGTAGGAGAATTCTACTAGCGGCAAATATTTTTCCCAGCTACCTTGAAATTCAAGGATGCAACATCGCAACATATCCTCAAGAATCTGAATCATCCACTCAAACTGACCATCTGTCTGAGGGTGAAAAGTTGTACTAAAACTTAACTTCATACCCAAGGCTTCTTGTACTTTCTTCCAGAATCTCGAAGTGAACCTCGGGTCTTTGCCGAAAATAATCGACAGCGGTACCCCATGCAATCTTACAATCTTAGAAATGTACAAGATGATCAATCTGAGGGAGTAATCTATCCTCACCGGAATAAAATGAGCCGACTTCGTCAATTTATCTACTATGACCCATACGACATCTTTCTTCTTTAGAGTCAACGGTAATCCTATCACAAAATCCATAGTAACTTTGTCCCACTTCCATTCGGGGACCATCACAGGCTGTAGTAAACCTGAAGGCACTTGATGTTCAGCTTTAACTTGCTAACATACTACGAATTTCAACACAAATTTAGAAATATCTCTTTTTATGCCATTCCACCAGTACATTTTCTTCAAACCGTTGTACATCTTAATACTTCTCGAGTGAATTGACAAACGACTGTTATGTGCTTCTTGCAAAAAATTTTGAATAAGTTCATTGTTTTTGCGTACACAAACCCTATCTTTGAACATCAAACATCCATCAAAACCAATCCAAAAATCTGATTCAATACCTGACTCACATTGAGTTTTTTTAGCTTGCAAGTCATCATCATTAGTTTGAGCATCATATATTTTCTGAAAGAATGTCGGCCTAGCCTCTAGCTCAGCCAATACTGAACCATCATCAAGCAATGCCAAACGAGCATCCATGGCCCTTAATGCAAACAAGGATTTTTTACTTAACGCGTCAGCGACCACATTCGCCTTTCCCGAGTGATAGTCAATAATCAGTTCGTAATTCTTGATTAACTCTAGCCACCTTTGTTGCCTCAAATTTAATTCTTTTTGAGTCATCAAATACTTCAAACTCTTGTGGTCAGTGAATATGCGGCAAGTCTCACCATATAAATAATGCCTCCAAATTTTCAAAGCAAAAACGATGGTGGCAAGTTCTAGGTCATGTGTAAGATAGTTCTTCTCATGCGGCTTCAACTGTCGTGAAGCATAGGCTATTACCTTACCATCTTGCATAAGTACACAACCCAATCCATTTGAGGATGCATCACTGTGGACTACAAATTCTTTTCCCGACTCAGGCAATACTAAAACAGGAGCTTCAGTTAACAGTGTCTTTAACTTCTCAAAACTTTGTTGACACTTTTTCGTCCATTCAAACTTAACGTTTTTCTAAAACAATCTTGTCATCAGAGTTGTTATCATGGAGAATCCTTCCACAAATCTTCGATAGTAACCGAATAAGCTGAAAAAGCTTCTAACCTCGGTCACATTTTTAGGTGGTGTAATGTCACAAAAATCCTAAAATCCTGAATTTTCTTTTTTTTTTTTCAGTTCTGATAAAAATGTACTGGGTATTTTCTGTTAAGCAGGTAATAGTAGGTCTTGGCTAAGGTTAAAGTTTGAACTTAGGGAAAAGAAAATTATGTGTTAATAGTTAAAAGGACCTTGTTGGTAAGTAGTTGGGCTTTTAAATAAAGATAGGGGAAAATGGCATCAAAAAGCCTTGTGAAGGAGTGGCAAAGTGACGCCACTTAGGGTGTAAGGAGGTGGCGTTAGTGGCTAGCAAGGAATCCAAGGTTCGAATCCTAGCTTAGTGTTTTTAGAAGTTAATTTTAGGCCTTCTAGAAGGTTGAAAGTGGCGTGAAGATGGACTCCAAGGGGAGTGTTCAAAAGAGAAAATTAAGGAAAGGATCAAGGGGTTATAAGGGAGAAAAAATGAGGAGATGAGAAGAGGGAAGAGATGGAGCCGAATGGGGAATTGAGGGCCAGGAAATTCAGCTATAGGGGCTATAAATAAGTGCCGAATGCAGGGTTGCCAGGCTAGTGCCAAATTTCCTTCACCCTATTACCGAAAACCCTTTTCTCTAAAAGCCGAAAACCCTTTTGTTTACTCTATTTTCTTTGTGCCGATTTCCATTCTTTTTCTACACAATTTTTTTTGTTTCAATTAGTCGATTCCTTCTTATACTCTTCTTCTTTAATCTGTACCAAATAAACCTTATTCATCATACTAAGTTTAAAAGCCGAACAGCTGAATCTTCCAAGGGCCAAATACTCTTCGACCGAATCTAGTGTAAGTGTTTGTTCTTCCAATCGGTTTTGCTAAGAATCTATTACGATATTTTTTCCTCACTCTTTCTAATCAACTGTGGTAGGGAATTAGTATCAGACCTCGGATCTTAGCTTTCTGCCAAAATTTCTCTTTAGGTGTTTGCGATTTTGGTAAGTATTCCTCTCCCATTGGCTAAGGTGGCCGAATGTTCATAGTTAAGGTAAGGGGATTTATGTTGGATATGAGTCACCTATTATTCTGGTTTTAATAGTTAAGATTGGTACTGATCTAGGAGTTGATCGTGGTTAGTAATTTAAGAAGGGCTGTTATACTTATCGCGCAAGGTAAGGTTAAGGTGAGGTTTCAATTTTAGTAAAGATATGTATTAAGCATGCGACTAATTGAAGGGTGATATTGTAACGCCCCAAAAAAAAATGGGCCTAGAAGAGTTGGGCTTTGAGTCTAGGATTCGGATAGAAGAAAACCTGAATAATTAAGAAGTTTTAAATATTATCATTTAAGAGAAGATTTTGAATTAAATTACTACTAGAAAATTTTTACTATATTTATTATTACGGATATTTTAAATATTTATGAAATTTTTATTAGTATTATGAGATAAAATTATTATTATAAAAATATTCTTGTATGTATGTTTGAAAAGTTTTATGAAAATTATTATTGTTTGTTGTATTATTAGTATTTGAAATTTTATTATTAGATATGTTTATGAAATTATTATTATTATTATTATTATTATTATTATTATTTAGTATGTTTAGTCTAGTAATTAAATAAATTACAATGGATTTATTGTGTGGGAAAAGGCTTGGGTTCGATTTAAGACTCTAGAAAAATTTTAATTTTATGCTACCTTAGGGAATCTGGGCAATAGGCTTCATTAATAAATTAGGGCTGAGTTTTAGCACAAGCAGGCATCTAGCCTAGTGGCTAAGGACGCTAGGAGGGTGTGGGAGGTGCTTGGGTTCAAGGCACGGCGTGTGCAATTTGGTTGTTTTTTTTTAATATGCAGATTGCAGCTAGAATAAGGGTTAAGAGGAGTTGCGAGTATAATTTAACACAAAGAGCGCCTTGGCGCAGTGGCAGTAGCGTGCTAAGGAGACCCAGTGGTCACGAGTTCGAATGCAAGGGACAGTGAAACGTGTTTTATTTCTTTTAAGTAGCCCATGACTGAAGCGAATAAGGCTTATAAGTAAATGCGGTCATATTATAACAAAAGTGAGGTTGTGTCACAGCGGCAAGCAGTGTGGTTGAATGTTCTGGAGGTTGAAGGTTCGAGTGGTGTGGAAGGCAGAATTTCCCTTTTATTTTTAAGCGGACTGGAGCTTCAGTAGGTAACCTTTAAGATTAAATGTGGTGGTATATTGTTGAAAGCGAATGCGCATCCTAGTGGCCAGCAGCGTGCTGGGCAACCTAGAGGTCCCAGGTTCGAGCAGCGTTACGCGCAAGATATTTGGATATTTGGTAGTGGTGTTATTTTATTTTTTTTGCTCTAGTGTGGATTAAAGGCTACTAATCGAGGGCTTGGATATTTGGAACGACCAGAATTAGATCTAGTCCATTTTTCCGGCAAAGGTAAGAACTTTAGTGCCTAAGGTGTTAAGGGCCAAATATGGTAAGGGTTTGGTGTGTTAAGTTGTAACACCCCTAACTCGTGACCGACGCCGGTGTCGGACACGAGGGGTTAACGAGACAAATCCTCTTAAAGTACCGACCAATTTGGCATTTCTGGACAGGCTGGAAAACTGCGTCACCGTCGCCTTAAAAATCATATCTCGAGTTCCAAAACTCGGAAACTGGTTTCGTAAATTTTCCTGAATTTAGACTCATATACCCATCCATGGATTTATTTTAGAATTTTGGTTGGGCCAATTGGTACAGTTTATTAGTTAAAGTCACCCATGTTACAGGGATCGACTGCTCTGACCTCCGCGCGTTACAACTTGAATATCTTTCTGTACAGGGCTTTAATACTGGTGCCGTTTGTTTCTAATGAAACTAGACTCAAAATGGAATCTGTACATATAAGGCATGACTCCTAATTCTTTCTGGATAATTTATGGTAAATTTTCAAAGTCGCGACAGGGGACCCAGAAATCGTTCTGGCCCTGTCTCACGAGAACTTTAATATCTCCCAGTATACTGCTCATATGGTCGTTTCGTTTCGTCCATATAAAAATAGATTCATCAAGGATCAGTTCCATAATTTACTCACTATTTAATTCTACTTATACTATTTTTAGTGATTTTTCAATCTCATCTCACTGCTGCTGTCCGCAACAGTTACTGCAGTAGACTATGCCAATTTCATGAATTTTTCCTTGGCCTTAATCATCCATCATACATGACACAAATTATGGCCACCTTAACAAAATTTGAGTTTCTAAGACTCGTGGCTATAGGTTCTAGCATCCCACTCGACGACCACATAGGCCATTTTCACATGGCTTAAAGTTTACAACCCACAATTCGACAAAATATGATAGCCTATACATGCCAAATGTTCTTCAACAACAAAAACAATACCACAAGATTTCAGCCGGTGTGATGACTTCAACGACGGTTCCGAGCACGCAACAATACGAGTCCAAGAGACCTAAAATGGGTGACAAGAAAACACCGAGTGAGTTTACAACTCAGTAAGTCATAAGCATTCGTCAATCCACTGATAAAGTTACTACTACATGTACAACAAATGAGGCTAGGTACTCGTCCATATCGAATCTATACCATAATACCTCGGACCTTTTGGTCCAATCTCGTACCAATTCATACATCCACATTTCATATTCTACACAACAAGATAATCAAGCATTTTTACACATTAACTCATTTTCCAGCACAACCATACAATTTCAATCATCACATAGATTTAAGGCTTACCAAATTCAACCCCAAGCATGAACGTATTACCTATTCGTCATGAGCTCAAGGTACTTACCCGATCCGCTGTCCATACTCACTCGATGGAGACACAACCTCCATATAATTGTTCGATTGGAGATATTTATATATATATAGAGTACGCACACACAAGTGCTTAATACTCGATTTCGCACACTTAGTGCCATGCGATTTAGGCCCGCACACACAGTGCCATGCCCTTCGAGCTCGCACACTTAGTGCCATATATTTCCAGCATGCACACTTAGTGCCATATATTTCCAGCACGCACACTTAGTGCCAATCTCGTCACCCGACACACGTATTGCCAGACACTTAGTGCCGAAAGCAAACTTTCTACACATTTCACTATTTCTTTTACATTCAACAATTGTCATCACTCCATACATATATATTTTCATTTATATATATATATCATCCCATTAAACACAATTGCATAAATTTTACAATCATTTAAGCAATATCAAATACGTGCTTAATGACTTACCTCGTGTTGGGTAAAATAGTTCCAAGTCGGCTACTCGATGACCTTCGTCTTTCCCTTGCTTGATTCTCCTTCTTTAACTCCTTGAGCTTAATCAATAAATCACTAGTTTAACCATCTTGCTAAACATTCATAATTCAACTACACATGCATATGTATGCTTGTATATTCGGCAGCCATTCTTACTAATCGTCCATTTGGTCGATTATACACCTAACCGAATATGCACCAAAAACTTGATTCAACATTACCTACATACTCACTTTAATGGCGAATATATATATATATGTACAATGTCAACTAACATCTTTTAATCACCTAATTTCATCTCATGAACATTTAATCAAATTTTCCCAATCTAGCATATTTTCACATCCATTTGTAACATCATGTACAAACACATATACACATATATCAAAACACAAATTTTTACCTATCATGCAACAAGCATAAATCGCACTTATGAGCATGCCATGGCGAATACATCCCACACCATCCCCTTTCAATTTTTGGTCATGGTTAAACAAAGAAAACTCCATGTCTTACTCAAGAATGCTAAAAGAAATTTCAAGAGTAGTCAATTCATCATTGCATGCATCATTAGCAAGCTTCACATTTAGCATGCAATGGCTTTAACATAATATCAACCTTGGCCAAATACCATTTTTCATGGCATAACAAGGATTTGAACCATGGCTAACATGCACATCAAGTTAGCAACCAAAACAAGCATGAATCTCATGACACAACCTCATACATACCTTAATCTTGATGCAAGTTTAGCCAAATCTCCTTCTAGATCTCTTCTAAACAAAGAAAATGAAGCAAAATCTCTTCTTCCTCTTAGGAATTTCGGCCAAAGGAAGGAGGGAAAAGATGAATAATTTTTGTTTTTTTTTCTTTCTTAGTCTTTGCTCAAAGAAAGGATGAATGACAACTTTTTTTTTTCTTTCTTTCTCTCTAGCTACGGCACCATGGGGGGCATCCATGCTCATTTTTTTTTTTTTTTTTTTCATTTCTTAATTCTTTCTACATAATGCACTAACTAAACATGTTGGAAACATGTCCCTTGCCCATAATCTAGACATGGCGGCCACTCATTCAAAATAAATGGAGTATTTGACATGCAACTCCATTTATTTTGCTTCATTCCTTTATTAACCTCTTGAAATTAGCTACATATTTTAAATCCTTTCACATGAGTCCTTTTCTTTCAATTCACAATCAAATTAACTAAATCAAAGAATTCAAAATTCACACATGTGCACACATATTATAGGCATCAAAATAAATTTTAAATTATTTTTATGCCTCGATTTTGTGGTACCGAAACCACATTCCGACTAGGGTCAATTTAGGGATGTCACAACTCTCCCCCACTTAGAAATTTTCGTCCCCGAAAATCTTACCGGTAAATAGGCTCGGGTATCGCTCTTTCATAGAGTCCTCAAGTTCCCAAGTGGCTTCTTCCATTCCGTGTTTATGCCACAACACCTTCACTAACGGGATTTTCCTATTGCGCAACTCTTTTACTTCACGCCTCATAATGCGAACCGGTTCCTCTTCATAGCTCAAATTAGGCTGAATCTCAATCTCAGATGGAGCAATTACGTGCGATGGATCGACCTATATCGTCAAGCATCGAGACATGAAAACGTTAGAATCCTTTCGAGCTCGGGGCAAAATTAATCGATATGCGATCGCCCAACTCGTTCGGATACTTCATATGGCCCGATAAACCTCGGACTCAATTTGCCCTTACGACCAAATCTAAGCACCTTCTTCCAAGGTGAAACTTTGAGAAAGACCTTGTCTCCAACCCGATATTCAATATCTTTTCTTTTCAAATCCGCATACGACTTTTGGCGATCCGGCGACTTTCAAACTTTCACGAATTACTCGAACTTTTGCTCGGCATCCTTAACCAAATCAACCTCAAGAATTTACCTTCACTAAGTTCATCCAGAATAATGGGGTACGGCATTTACGACCGTATAAAGCCTCGTAAAGCGCCATCTTAATACTTGATTGAAAGCTATTGTTGTAGGCGAATTCAATCAAAGGTAAATACCGTTCCCATGAACCACTAAACTCAAGGATGCAACATCTCAACATATCCTCGAGTATTTGAATTATCCGTTCGGATTGACCATCGGTTTGGGGATGAAAAGCGGTGCTAAAATGCAGCTTGGTACCCAAAGCATCTTGCAATTTCTTCCAAAATCGCGACGTAAATCTTGGGTCTCTATCCGACACGATAGAAATAGGCACCCGTGTAATCTCACAATCGAGAAACGTACAATTCCGCTAATTTGTCCATTGAAAAATCCGACGACGGGGATAAAGTGAGCCGACTTAGTTAGTCTATCGACAACGACCCAAATCGCATCCTTCTTACTCATCGACAATGGCGGTCCGGATACAAAGTCCATTGTGACTCGATCCCATTTCCATTCGGGTATCATGATCGGTGAAGTAATCCCGATGGCACTTGATGTTCCGCTTTCACTTGTTGACATATCGGACACCTTGAAACAAATTTGAAATGTCTCGTTTCATACGGGCCACCAAAATTGGCGTTTGGTCATTGTACATTTTAGTACTACCCGGTGGATTGACATTCGATCGCAATGGGCTTCATTTAGAATTATCGAAATAAGTTCAATTCTTTGGAACACACGACGACTTCTAAACCTTAAACAATCGTCATCATCAATTTGAAACTCGATTCCTTGCTCGTAACACACTCGGCCCGTTTTGCAAGCAACTCCTCATCAACTTTTCGAGCTTCCCGAATTTGATGAGCCAACAATGGTTTGGCGTTCAATTCGCTACTAACACATTGTCGGGTAGAATAGACAAGTGTAAATTCATCGTCATAAAGCAAACAAAGTGATTTCGACTTAAGGCATCCGCAACCACATTGGCCTTTCGGGTGATAATCAATAACGAGTTCATAATCTTTTAACAACTCGAGCCATCGTCTTTGTCGCAGATTTAAGTCTCTTTGAGTCATCAAATATTTGAGACTTTTGTGATCCGAATACATGGCACTTCTCACCAAATAAGTAATGTCGCCATATCTTTAAGGCGAATACGATGGCGACCAATTCGAGATCATGGGTCGGATAATTTTTCTCATGTGGCTTTAATTGTCTCGACGCATAGGCCACAACTCGCCCTTCTTGCATCAATATGCAACCCAACCCAAGTAGGGATGCGTCACTATAAATGACAAACTCTTTGCCCGATTCGGGTTGCACTAGAATTGGGGCTTCACCAAATAAGCTTTCAGTTGATCGAAACTTTTCGACATTTCTCCGTCCATTCGAACTTAACATCCTTTTGGAGTAACCGTCATTGGCGTGGCTATCGTCGAGAAACCTTTACAAATCGTCGGTAATAACCGCAAGCCCCAAAAGCTCCTAACTTCGGTAACATTCCTTGGTGGTTTCCAATCGACTATGGCGAAATTTTGTTCGGTCCACCACGACACCGTCGCGGACATCACGTGCCCCAAAAGCTAACCTCTTTCAACCAAAATTCACATTTCTTGAACTTTGCGTATAATCGCTTATCTCGTAAGATTTGCAACACTAGCCTCGGTGTTCAAGATGTTCGGTTTCATCTCGAATAGACCAAGATGTCATCGATAAATACAACTACGAACCGATCCAAGTATGGCACGAAAATTCTATTCATTAAATCCATAAACACCGCGAGGGCATTAGTGAGCCCAAACGGCATCACCAAGAATTCGTAGTGACCGTACCTCGTTCTAAAAGCGGTTTTGGTATGTCCGATTCTCGGACCCTCAACCGATAGTACCCGACCTCAAATCTATCTTTGAAAACACCGAGGCTCCCTTTAATTGATCAAACAAATCGTCAATTCGTGGCAATGGATATTTATTCTTTATCGTCACTTTATTGAGTTGACGATAGTCGATGCACAACCTCATGGTTCCGTCCTTCTTCTTCACAAACAATACAAAAGCGCCCATGGAGAAAAACTTCGGTCGAGCGAAACCTCTATCCGTCAATTCTTGCAATTGAACCTTCAATTCCTTTAATTCCGTTAATGCCATACGATACGGGGCTATTGAAATCGGCGTAGTACCCGGTACAACCGATGCGAATTCCACTTCTCGAACCGGTGGCAATCCGTAACTCCTCGGAAAAACATCCGAATACTCACAAACCACTGGTACCGATTCGAGTTTCCTTTCCGTCTCTTTACTCCCAAACACATACGCAAGGTATGTTTCACACCCCTTTTCACATATCTTGACGGTCATAGAAGATATTATTGCTGGCACTCCTTTAAATCAAGAGACTCGACTCGGACTACCTCATTATTTGCACTCCTCAAATTAATGGTTTTCCTTTTGCGATCCACCATTGCATCATGTACGGTCACCAATCCATACCAAGAATAACATCGAATTCATGAAATGGTAGAAGCATCGGATCGGTAGGAAAACAGATTCTCGAATTATTAGGGGCATCTCTTGCACACTTTATCAACAAGCACGTATTGACCCAAAGGGTTTGACACTCGAATTACGAACTCAAGAGACTCAACGGTAGAGTCTTCTTGGATGCTAAGGTTTCACATACATATGAGTGAGTAGAGCGGGGTCAATCAATGCAATCACAATAGTATCAAAGAGAGTAAAAGTACCGGTGATAACGTCGGGGAGGATGCCTCCTCTCGTCGCTGGATGGCATATGCTCTAGCAGAGCACGGGTCTCGGATCGGACGGCCAGTATTAGAGGCTCCTCTCGATTACCACCCCTACCTCCAGAGATTCTCGGGGCCTACCTCCACCGTCGTTCCACTAGGTCTTGCACCTTGCGTCTTATTCCTCTCATCTAGCTCCGTGCAATCTCTAATGAAGTGGTCCTTGAACCGCATCCATAACAGCCCTATTAAGCAGACTTACCCCAACATTCACCTAGGTGTCGTCTTCCACATTGGGGGCATTCAGTCTCTCTTGACGATTATTGCCCACACTAGCTACTGAAGTAGCTCGAGTCCGTCAATGGTCGGGCTCTAATGGAAATTCCATGATCGTCCTCGACTTCATGGTGTCCTCCACGAACCTCTTTACAGCCGAGAACGGAGCTTTACTCGTCGATCTTTTACGGTAATCTCTTGCTTCAAATTCAGCCTTCTTCTTCTCCTCCCAAGTTCTTCCGCCTTGCGTGCTCGTTCGACTAGTGTCACGAACTCCTTTATCTCCAAAATTCCCACCAAGAACTTTAACTCTTCATTCAATCCTTCTTCAAATCTTTTGCACATCGCAACCTCATCAGCCACACACTCCGAGCATACCGACTAAGTCTTACGAACTCATGTTCAGATTCAGATCTGATCATCCGCCTTGCTTGAGTTCCAAGAATTCCTTACGCTTCGATCGATGAACCGTTGACTAATGTATTTCTTTCGAAATTGGATTGGAAGAAATCCCAAGTAATTCGTTCATTTGGGACTATGGAAATTAAAGTCCTCCACCAATAGTAAGTGAGTCTCATAACAAGGATATAGCACACTTAAGACATTCGTCGGTGTGCATGATTCATCTAACACTCTAATGGTGTTATCGAGCGTAACTCGGCCTTTTCGGCATCATCGTAACTATGGCCTTGAACTCCTCGCCCCACGCTTCCTAATCAAGTCCACAGGTGGTTTACTCAGCCTCACGGGATCAAGAATCGGAGGCATTGCGGAGTCTTGGGGTGGAGTATTTAAATTCGGGAATGGTTGGACAGCCGGGTTGGTTCGGGCATATTATGCGACCCACTCATTCATCATAGTGAAGAAGGCTTGTTTCGCCCCTTCATTTTGATTATTCGCGGATGACCGAGGCTCAACAGCGGTGTCCCTTGCGCAGAGCAGCCGCTACACTTTCAACGTCATCCGCCAAGGGTCTCTCTACCCGGGTTCCATCGCTAATCAAAACAAAAATTTCAACCGTCAAGTCATCACATTATTAAGCACTATCAATTTGGCATGTATAGCTAGACTCACACGCGCTATGGTAGTCCTAGAACCGACTAAACCATAGCTCTGATACCAATAAAATTGTAACACCCTAACTCGTGACCGACGCCGTGTCGGACACGAGGGGTTAACGAGACAAATCCTCTTAAAGTACCGACCAATTTGGCATTTCTGGACAGGCTGGAAAACTGCGTCACCGTCGCCTTTAAAATCATATCTCGAGTTCCAAAACTCGGAAACTGGTTTCGTAAATTTTCCTGAATTTAGACTCATATACCCATCCATGGATTTATTTTTAGAATTTTTGGTTGGGCCAATTGGTACAGTTTATTAGTTAAAGTCACCCATGTTACAGGGATCGACTGCTCTGACCTCCGCGCGTTACAACTTGAATATCTTTCTGTACAGGGCTTTAATACTGGTGCCGTTTGTTTCTAATGAAACTAGACTCAAAATGGAATCTGTACATATAAGGCATGACTCCTAATTCTTTCTGGATAATTTATGGTAAATTTTCAAAGTCGCGACAGGGGACCCAGAAATCGTTCTGGCCCTGTCTCACGAGAACTTTAATATCTCCCAGTATACTGCTCATATGGTCGTTTCGTTTCGTCCATATAAAAATAGATTCATCAAGGATCAGTTCCATAATTTACTCACTATTTAATTCTACTTATACTATTTTTAGTGATTTTCAATCTCATCTCACTGCTGCTGTCCGCAACAGTTACTGCAGTAGACTATGCCAATTTCATGAATTTTTCCTTGGCCTTAATCATCCATCATACATGACACAAATTATGGCCACCTTAACAAAATTTGAGTTTCTAAGACTCGTGGCTATAGGTTCTAGCATCCCACTCGACGACCACATAGGCCATTTTCACATGGCTTAAAGTTTACAACCCACAATTCGACAAAATATGATAGCCTATACATGCCAAATGTTCTTCAACAACAAAAACAATACCACAAGATTTCAGCCGGTGTGATGACTTCAACGACGGTTCCGAGCACGCAACAATACGAGTCCAAGAGACCTAAAATGGGTGACAAGAAAACACCGAGTGAGTTTACAACTCAGTAAGTCATAAGCATTCGTCAATCCACTGATAAAGTTACTACTACATGTACAACAAATGAGGCTAGGTACTCGTCCATATCGAATCTATACCATAATACCTCGGACCTTTTGGTCCAATCTCGTACCAATTCATACATCCACATTTCATATTCTACACAACAAGATAATCGAAGCATTTTTACACATTAACTCATTTTCCAGCACAACCATACAATTTCAATCATCACATAGATTTAAGGCTTACCAAATTCAACCCCAAGCATGAACGTATTACCTATTCGTCATGAGCTCAAGGTACTTACCCGATCCGCTGTCCATACTCACTCGATGGAGACACAACCTCCATATAATTGTTCGATTGGAGATATTTATATATATATAGAGCGCGCACACACAAGGCTTAATACTCGATTTCGCACACTTAGTGCCATGCGATTTAGGCCCACACACGTGCCATGCCCTTGAGCTCGCACACTTAGTGCCATATATTTCCAGCATGCACACTTAGTGCCATATATTTCCAGCACGCACACTTAGTGCCAATCTAGATCACCGTATACACGTATTGTTCAAGACACTTAGTGCCGAAAGCAAACTTTCTACACATTTCACTATTTCTTTTACATTCAACAATTGTCATCACTCCATACATATATATTTTCATTTATATATATATATCATCCCATTAAACACAATTGCATAAATTTTACAATCATTTAAGCAATATCAAATACGTGCTTAATGACTTACCTCGTGTTGGGTAAAATAGTTCCAAGTCGGCTACTCGATGACCTTCGTCTTTCCCTTGCTTGATTCTCCTTCTTTAACTCCTTGAGCTTAATCAATAAATCACTAGTTTAACCATCTTGCTAAACATTCATAATTCAACTACACATGCATATGTATGCTTGTATATTCGGCAGCCATTCTTACTAATCGTCCATTTGGTCGATTATACACCTAACCGAATATGCACCAAAACTTGATTCAACATTACCTACATACTCACTTTAATGGCGAATATATATATATATGTACAATGTCAACTAACATCTTTTAATCACCTAATTTCATCTCATGAACATTTAATCAAATTTTCCCAATCTAGCATATTTTCACATCCATTTGTAACATCATGTACAAACACATATACACATATATCAAAACACAAATTTTACCTATCATGCAACAAGCATAAATCGCACTTATGAGCATGCCATGGCGAATACATCCCACACCATCCCCTTTCAATTTTTGGTCATGGTTAAACAAAGAAAACTCCATGTCTTACTCAAGAATGCTAAAAGAAATTTCAAGAGTAGTCAATTCATCATTGCATGCATCATTAGCAAGCTTCACATTTAGCATGCAATGGCTTTAACATAATATCAACCTTGGCCAAATACCATTTTTCATGGCATAACAAGGATTTGAACCATGGCTAACATGCACATCAAGTTAGCAACCAAAACAAGCATGAATCTCATGACACAACCTCATACATACCTTAATCTTGATGCAAGTTTAGCCAAATCTCCTTCTAGATCTCTTCTAAACAAAGAAAATGAAGCAAAAATCTCTTCTTCCTCTTAGGAATTTCGGCCAAAGGAAGGAGGGGAAAAGATGAATAATTTTTTTGTTTTTTTTTTCTTTCTTAGTCTTTGCTCAAAGAAAGGATGAATGACAACTTTTTTTTTTCTTTCTTTCTCTCTAGCTACGGCACCATGGGGGGCATCCATGCTCATTTTTTTTTTTTTTTTTTTTCATTTCTTAATTCTTTCTACATAATGCACTAACTAAACATGTTGGAAACATGTCCCCTTGCCCATAATCTAGACATGGCCGGCCACTCATTCAAAATAAATGGAGTATTTGACATGCAACTCCATTTATTTTGCTTCATTCCTTTATTAACCTCTTGAAATTAGCTACATATTTTAAATCCTTTCACATGAGTCCTTTTTCTTTCAATTCACAATCAAATTAACTAAATCAAAGAATTCAAAATTCACACATGTGCACACACATATTATAGGCATCAAAATAAATTTTAAATTATTTTTATGCCTCGATTTTGTGGTACCGAAACCACATTCCGACTAGGGTCAATTTAGGGATGTCACATAAGTTGTTATGGATTCATAGTTTAATGTGTTAGTAACTGATTGTAGGCAACTCGTGTGTGGAACTCGTCAACGTTTCGTCGAAAAATAGGTGTGTAAATGACACCCACTCATAGACTAGATCGGCAAAAGCCGAAAAACCGAAATGCCAAAAAGGCAGCATTTTTTGAACTTGCGAGCGTGCGAGCGCTCGTGAGGTGGTTTGTTTGTTAATTTTGGTAATCACCAATGGTATGATTGCAGAGTGCACAATTTCGTGCACTTCGGTATATTTGGGCTTAATGGGCCGAAATCGGGTTAATGGGCCGAAATCGGGTTAATGGGCCAACGGGCCCAATTTGGTAAAAACGCTCAGTAAGTGTTTCTATTAATACGTTAATTACTGTAATAGCATGAAAATCTAAAAAGACTGATAATGTAACACCCTAAACCCGGCCCAGACGTAATGGCCGAATTTGACGTGCCACATTGAAGTTAAAAATCCACGCTTTGTTTTAGTGTTTTAAAAAAACCGTCGTTTGATAAGGCTTAACCAAGTGAATGGAAGCTGCGCACCAGGTAGGTATCCAAAAACAGAAGAGGTGAGCCATGAAGGCTGCTTAAGTACCAAGCTCTTCGAATGGATCCAATCCTAGACATGCCCACAACCATTGCCACACTTTGGTGCGAGGTTAGGTTTTGAGAAAAACGAGTTAGAATTCATTTTAGTAGATATTTTTGATAAATCGATTAATTGTATCGTTGCGTTATTTTGAAAACAATTATCATTTTGAAAACACGGCCTAAGTTTAACCCATTTTGGATTGTTATCAGTAAAATATAGGGTATAAAATAAAATAATCCCAGAAAAATAATTAAAATGGCCTTATTACAACCCAAAACCAAATAATAATATTAATAAGATAAAACTTATAAAGAAATAAATCGGCTACTTATTGCAATTAAAAGAAACAGAAACAGTAGTGTGGCCATCTCCGAGTCCCTCACAGCTCCAAACCATCTAAGCTTAGGGATTACTTGCACAGTTAAAACGGGGTGAGTTTACGAAAACTCAGTATGTAACCCCAATAACATACAAACAGTGAAAACACAGTATCAGTACAATCTGGGCCAAAGCCCTATTTAGTCTTGACATATACTGGGCCGAAGCCTTTCGTTTAACGGTTATTGGGCCGAAGCCTTTTCATAAATCATATCACTGGCCGAAGCCTTTACTGTAAGCGGTATGGCCCATAGGCCCATTTCAATATCACATGTAATGTCAATGGATGTATGCAAGCCCATTTCAATATCATATGAAATACCAATGAATGTATGCAAGCCCATTTGGGGAGACTACTCGACCCACCATCCGCTACTCTCCACTCGTACCAACCAACACACCATGTGGGGAATGATTCAACCCACCCAACCAACACACTACTGGCAGCATAGCTGCTTTATCATATATCTGGAGGCCTAGCCTCTTTTAATTACTGGGGCAAAGCCCTTTTCGGTAAACTAAGGCAAAGCCCTTTTCAATAAACTAGGGCATAAGCCCTTTTCGGTAAACTGGGGCATAAGCCCTTTTCAATAAACTGGGGCATAAGCCCTTTTACACTTCCTCCATCCATATAAAAACCCAACCCAATGCATTTATGAATACATCATGTGCATTTCATACATATCATGTGCATATCATATCAATCATGTATATCATATCCCACATATCAAATTTATAACTAAACCCTAGGGGTATAATGGTCATTTTTACCTAGGGGCAAAATAGTCATTTTCATACTATAAGGGTAATTTCATAATTTTACCAAATATTAGGGTTTTCCATGTTCATCAACAATTATCAATATTTCGGAGTGTTTAAACAATGATCTTTAACCCACTTAATCAAATTCGAGCTTTTGGGCCCAAAACCCCTAATGGGCCCTACGAATGCTGATTTAGCCTACTTAACCCAAATTTTACAACAATACTAATCATGTTAACGTGCAACTTTTCTAAATTCCATTTTCTATCAATTCTACCCAAATGGGTCCGAAAGCCCATTGGGTCCAATTTCAGCCCATTGAGGCCCAACTTTCCATCATGCACAAAATTGAGTTCTTACCTATTCCATCGATCCAAACACCGATCTTATCGTATTTATCGCATCTATACCCAAACGCAACATTACAAGTTCCCGAAATACCGGTATTTTAGCATTTTGGCTTCTCAGCAAATATTAATCTAAGCTATTACGAGGGTTAGTACACACCTATTACGGGTTGAAGTTGAAACGTTTCCAAAATCAATCGCCTACGATAACTGCCACCTGTCACTCAAACTTAACTAATCCAATATCAATATATGTAAATCCTAAGCACATCAGTCATACGGAACATAAAGGCATATTCGTCATTTTACCATACAAGGGTATTACGGTCACTTTACCCTACAGGGCTTTACGGTCACTTTACCCTACTGAGGCTTTACGGTCTTTTTACCTAATAGGGGTATTTTAGTCATTTCATCCTACAAGGGTGCTTTGGTAAATCTACAAACCAAGGGTATTTCAGTAATTTTGTAAACCAATGGTATTTCCATAATTTTTAGAAAGTCAAGGGTATTTCTGTAACTTTGTAAATCAGGGGTATTTTGGTAATTTTACAAATTGAGGGTATTTCAATAATTTTACAAACCAGGGGTATTTTAGCAATTTTACAGGCTAGGGTATTTTGGTAATTTTACTGATCGAGGGTATTTTGATAATTTTGTAAACCAAGGGTATTTTAGTAATTTTGTAAATCGAGGGTAAAACAATAATTCTGTAAATCAAGGGTAAAATAGGAATTCTATAAATCGAGGGTAAAACGGTAATTCTATAAATCGAGGGTAAAACGGTAATTCTATAAATCGAGGGTACTTTGGTAATTTTACAATTTGAGGGTATTTCAGTAATTTGGTAAACTAAAGTATTCTAAACAGGGATAATAATACGAATGGGCCTAAAGCCTATTCTCGGCCCAAATGGGCCCACACGCTCGTGTGGCCCTTTTAGCCCAAATCTACCGATAGATATGAGATTCACCTAGCCTAGTCTAATATTTACTACACAATCAAACAACTTATCCAATTGGGCCATGTGGCCCTAATCCATCCTACAGCTAGAGTAGCGAGAAATACACACCTGATTGGCGACTGGAGTTAATCCAAGCTCCGAGCACTCTTAGCCGATGCCCAACCCAAACGAGCACGCCATACAATGAAAGGATCAGCCAAGAAAGGTACCTTTACTCTCCTCATGGTTCCTCTATTTAAAGCCGACAGCATCCACTCTTATGTTAGCTTCTCGATGTGGGATCCCTCCAACATCAGAGTTTAAATTCAACACCAACTCTTGCCTCCCCCTGTTAGCAAAATAAATGCTCCTTGCTTGCCATGGGATTCGAACCCATGCCTCCCCTCAGATGCTCCACACACTTCTTGCCACTAAGCCACAAGGCTTTTTATGTCATATTTTATCTCCAATTAATTATAAGGTCTAAAGGCCAAAGTCCAGGTTCCTTTAAAAAACCAAAATAAATTGCAAGAGCCAAGACTTGAACCCAGGCTCCCATACAACCTTAATGACGCCACAACCACTAGACGACATGCTTCCTTGTGTCATTTATTTACCACAATAATTTAAAAGCCCTCATCCAAGCATCCAGTTTTTTTCACTTAATACCAAAATTTTTGCTAAAGCCTAAGTTTGAACCCAAGATTTCTCTAACACTTCTTAGGGCCATTAACCACCAAAGCAGACATTTAATTGTGTCATTTCATTGCACAATTAAATACCTATATACAACCTCCTTACGGACCCACACTCAAGGCCCAATACTTCTAGGCCCAAATTCGGGGTGTTACAGATAAAATTACTGAAATACCTCTGTGAGGTAGAATTAACGTAATACCCCTTAAGTTTATGATTACGCCCCTCGAGGGTAAATAACTGTTCTTACGCTATAATCATTGTCTTTTCAAGCATGCCTTGTTAATTATATATATTCGCATACATGTCATCTTGCATGGGGTTGGGTTTTATTATGGAGGAAGAACCTGTTCGGTGGTCGTGCCACATATTACGATATAAGCGACTTTCTTTGCGGATTATAGTTAGTGCATAGCGGTGCTAACACTGTAAGTGTAGGGATGGCATGGGTGATTTATTCCCCACAGGAAGTGTAGGGATGGACGGAGGCAAGTGCAGGGTTGGATGGGGTTATTATGCATTAATCATATGAGGTTGTTTTGTTATGGGCCAACTGTATTGAAATGGGCCCAACTGTGTTAATATGGCCAAGGCCCAATATATCTTGACTTGTAATAGGGCTACGACCAAGATTGATACTGATATGGGCTAGGCCCAAAATACTCTGATACTGTAAGGGGCTATGCCCATATTAATATTGATATGGGCTAAGGCCCAATTAACACTGATTTCTGAATAGGGCTTAGGCCCAGTAAAGCTTGAACCGATTTGGGCTCTAGTTGGGATACTTTACACACTGAATTTTCCAAACTCACCCCCTTTCTCTTCCATCCTTGCAGGTGAGCCCTAGTTGGTGGACTTGGAGCTGGGCGGGATTCAGAGTGGCCACGAAGATTAAGTTTCTGTTTTCTTTAAAATAAGTTTCGCATTTATTATTTTGATTATTTTATTCTGGTTTAAGTTGTAATAAGGCCGCTCTTTTTATTATTTTTAATATTTTGGGTTATTAAATTGGTTAGCTCTAGGGCGCGTTTTATAAAAGTTACTTATTTTCAAAATATCACGATTACCGAGCAAAGCTTTTGCAATGTAAATGTTTTCAAAGGAAATAAATATTTTAAATGGACTTAAACTTAATTTGTTGTTCGTGGACAAGTAATATGCTTTAAGTGTGGCAATGGATGTGTGCATGTCTAGGATTGGATCCATGAAGAGCTTGGTATTTAAGCAGTCCAATAGACTCACCTCCTCTTTTCTGGCTTCTTACCTGGTGCACAGCTTCCATTCACTTTAATCTATAATGAAAATATTCTTTTCAAAGATTTTTAATTAAAACATGAGTTTTACAATAACACTCCAATGAGTTTTACATCAAGAAGGGTTTTCAATGAAAACATGGGTTTCAAAAAACACTTCAATGTGACACGCTGAATTCGGCCGTAACATCTGGACCGGGTTTGGGGTGTTACAGATATCGTTTGTAGGTTGGTGACTAAGGGAATCGCAACACGCTTGCTTTCCAGGTGTGTACATACACTACACACACAAGTTGTAACACCCCTATAACCCGTATCCGTCACCGGAGTGGGTTATGAAGAGTTACCAATCCAAAACACTACATTTGTACATTCACATTTACATAAGTTCATTAGCAATTATATTCATAGCCAAACACAATCAATGATCAAAATTCAGACTTATACCGACATTCAAAAGTTACCATATTCACATGGCTTATATACAACAACATCTCAAAATATCATTCACTTAAGTCTATTCTATACATGCCATACGAATTCCAAAACATAATAGTACCAAAACGATAGATAGTGTGACGAGTTGCTGACGATCCCCAAGCAAGTGGTTGGAGTCAACAATCTATAAAACAAAAAAACATAACAAACGGAGTAAGCTTTTATAAGCTTAGTAAGTTTTAAGCAATGAAAACAAATATACTCAATTATAAATCGATCATTCAATTTGTCAAATAACATTTTCTAAGTATATTGCCATTTGGCCGAATATACACCAGTACATATTGTACATTTAGCATTTTTATTTTACTTGAATCTGAACTCATATAACATAGGTAAATCAAATACCATCACATAATTTCACATCTTGACTGGATGTATCATGATTATATATATAGTCATAACTCTTATTCACATATGCATCACAGTATACACTTATGGTTCATTTCAATCAAACTCACATATAAGTACATGATACGTACCTGGGCAACTTAATGTAATAAATGTATTCAATTGTCGTTCTATCATGAAGCATCATAGTCTTAGACTGTTATCAAATCACCGGCAATTAGCCTGCTAGGTTTTAAACCCAAATTCATCACCGGCACTGAGCCTGCTAGACTTTAAGTCTGAATTCATTCACCGGCATTTCGCCTGCTAGGCTCGAAGCCCGATATTATTTCACCTGCATTATAGCCTGCTAGGCTCGAGGCTCGATATTATTTCACCGGCATTATAGCCTGCTAGGCTCGAAGCCCGAATTCATTATACTATAATCAATTCACCAAGTTTCATGCATATCAAATCATATGTTACTTGATTACACATAGCACAAACACACTAATAATTTATTTCCTTCATTCGAATAAATGCACATATCACACACCTTATCATCATGTCATAATTCTCCTATTATACATTTTTCATATTACATTCAATTATAAACTATGTTTGATTGCTCAAAACTTACCTCGAATATTTTTAACAGTCGCGGATCAGCTATTCAGTTACTTTAGCTTTTCCCTTATCCGAATTTTCCCTTCTATGCTCTTGAGCTAAAATCAACAAATTTAACTTCTCAATCAAACACATACATACGGAAACCATATACATTTCAAAAGCTAATTCATTCACATCATTTGTCCAATTAAGTCTATCACCATTTCATTTTCAAATTTATGTACTTTGTAATTCACATTCGAACACTCAATTATACCTTAACTTATCCATTTCTTTCATTTAAACAACCCACATAACTCATTCATTCATGAACACATTCGGCACTATGCATCTTTACAAATATTTCATTTAAACAATTTTGGCCACCTTAAAATCCATTCATGCACTCACAATTTAAATAGATTCACTACTCCACAATCGGTCAATTAATTATACAATTAACCATAGCCGAATACCAATCAAGTAGATATTTGTTCACGTTTCTTTAACACATATTTATCAACTAGTCTATGTATTAGCTTTTAGCATATTCGGTCATTAGAGCAACCTATTTAATTTTCATGCATTCTTTTCTAAGGTTACCAAGACCATCCTATGATTAAATATATACATCATCTTTCATAATACATGAAATTCCTATTAAAACTCTCATACATATACATTTGGCCTAATATACTTCACAACTATACCCCTAGGCTGAATATTCACGAAGTTCTCAAAATATAATTTACTCAACTTCCAAGCCAAGTTATCTAAATAGACCATCTATACATAAGTACCAAGCCTCAAACTTAATTTATAACTATCTAAATCATTTAAAACATCCAACACCAAATTTTCTTTGCATTTCATACTATAGCCGAATGCCTATTCCAAGCAATTGAGCCACACATAGTTCAAATTCCAAATTTAAACTTATAAACTTACAATCACATGGACTTTAACATTATAGTCCATCAAACTTTCATTCATCAATTTCTATCATCAAATACAAATTTTTGCAATTTCCTATCATGACCGAATGCACATTTAACCAACATTTAACAAATTAATTCATGGGTTTAAAGTAGAACCAAGAGAGGAACTCAAAAACATGAATTTTTAACCAAACTACCATGAACTTACCTTGAATTTATCTCCCCAAATGACCGAATATTCAAGAGCTTCTCTTCTTCTTTTTATTTTCTTTAGTTTCGGCTAAGTGATAAAAATAAAGCTCAACTTTGTTTTTATCACCTCATTTTATGTTATAAAATAACAAATATTATTTTATACCATAATTTAAGTTTATAATTTATTATTATATAAAGCACATGATGCATTAAACCAACCCCACTATCGTACACTTAAATAAAGTGGTAAAATAGACATGCAAATCCTCTACTGTAATAATTTACAAAATTAATCACTTGGACATTCACCTACCACATTTTCAAAGTTTCTCAAACAAGTCCTTTTTAGCTAATTCCACATTCGAATGACAAAATTAAGACACGATACTTTCACACATGAAACTCCACATATAATAAACATAGAAAAGAGCCTTTAAATAATTTTGTGATCGGTTTTGTGGTCCCAAAATCACTTTCCGACTAGGGTCAAATTAGGGCTGTCACAACTCTCTCCCCCCTAGGAATTTTTGTCCCCGAAAATCTTACCAGCAAAGAAATTAGGGTATCATTCTTTCATGGAGTCTTCAAGCTCCCAAGTAGCTTTTTCAACCCCGTGTTTGACCCACAACACTTTCACTAATGAAATTGTCTTATTCCGTAATTCTTTCACCTCGTGAGCCAAAATACGAACCGGTTCCTCTTCATAACTCAAATCAGACCGAATTTCTATCTCTGATGGACTAATCACATGAGAAGGATTGGATCTGTACCGACAGAGCATCGAAACATGAAAAACATCGTGAATCTTTTCAAGTTCAAGTGGAAAAAGTAGTCTATAAGCAACTGGCCCAATCCGTTCTGTAATTTCGTATGGTCCGATAAATCTCGGGCTCAATTTGCCTTTACGGCCAAATCTGAGTACCTTTTTCCATGGTGAAACTTTAAGAGACACTTTGTCTCTGACTTGATACTCCATATCTTTCCGTTTCAAGTCTGCATACGATTTCTAATGATCTGATGCTGCTTTCAAACTTTCGCGAATCACTTTAACTTTCTATTCAGCTTCTTTAATCAAATCAACTCCGTAAATCTTATTTTCACAGAGCTCGGTCCAAAACAATGGTGTGCGACATTTACGACCGTACAAAGCCTCGTAAGGTGCCATCTTGATGCTCGATTGAAAACTATTGTTGTATGCGAATTCAATCAAAGGTAGAACTTTTCCCACGAACCGCTAAACTCAAGGATGCAACATCTCAACATATCCTCGAGAATCTGAATAAGTCGCTAGATTGACCATCGGTCTGGGGATGAAAAGTGGTGCTAAAATGCAACTTAGTACCCAATGCTTCTTGCAATTTCTTCCAAAATCGGGATGTGAATCTCAGATCTCTATCTGACACAATAGAAGTAGGTACCCCGTGTAACCTTACAATCTGAGAAACATACAGTTTGGCTAACTTATCAAGTGAATAACCCGTACGTATGGGAATAAAATGAGCCGACTTTTTCAATCTATCAACAACAATCCAGATCGCATCTTTCTGGCTCGGAGACAATGGCAACCCAGATACAAAATCCATTGTGACTCGATCCCACTTCCACTCGGGTATCATGATCGACTGAAGTAATCCCGAAGGTACTTGATGTTTCGCTTTCACTTGTTGACATATCAAACACTTCAAAACAAAGTTAGAAATGTCTCGTTTCATACCGTGCCACCAATATTGACGTTTTAGATCATTATACATTTTTGTACTACCCGGGTGAACTGACATTAATCTGCTATGAGCCTCGTTCAAAATCATCGGAAAAAGCTCTGAATTTTTCAGAACACATAAATATTTCTGAACCTCAAACAATCATTGCTATCAATCAAAAACTCTGAATTCTCTTTCTGTAACACCCCGTACCCGAGACCGTTGCCGGAGTCGGACACGAGGGGTTAACAGACTTAATTCCCCTATTTTTTACAGTCCATTTAAAAATTTCCAGACTAGCTGGCTAACTGCGTCACTGTCACCTTAAAAATCATATCTTGAGTTCCAAAACTCGAAAATCAGTTTCGTAAATTTTCCCTGAAACTAGACTCATATATCCATCTACAAATGTTTTTCTAGAATTTTTGGTCAGGCCAATTAGTACAGTTTATTAGTTAAATTCTCCCCTGTTTTAGGGTTCGACTACTCTGACCTTCATGCATTACGACTTTTATATCTCCCTGTACAGGGCTTCAATACTTATGCTGTTTGTTTCTAAAGAAACTAGACTCGAAAAGGAATCTATACATATATGGCATGACTTCTAACTATCTCTGGTTAATTTATAATGAATTTCATAAGTCCGAACAGGGAATCCAGAAACTGCTCTGGCCCTGTTTCACGAAAACTTTAAAATCTCATAAAATATTGTTCATATGATCGTTTCATTACTTCCCTATGAAAATAGATTCATCAAGGTTCAATTACATAATTTATTCACTATTTAATTCCATTCTTACTATGTTTAGTGATTTTTTAAATCCACACCACTGCTGCTGTCAGCATCTGTTTTTAAGGTAAACCTTACCTATTTCATGGTTTTCCATGAATCAACTAGAGTTTGTCATACATAGCATCAAAATAATCATAATTAACCATTCCCAATGGCTAATCGTTACCAAACATTTCCATACCTCTCAATGAACAACATACAAGACGATTATAATGCTATGCTCAAAATGTATATAAGCCATTTTCGCATGGCTATCCAAATTTATACAAAACCAAAGGGTACATGACCAACAACAAAAGGGTAGTCCTATACATGCCATTTTCAGAGTTCAACCAAAAGTGTACCAAAAGGGCTTTGATAGTGTGGACGACTTCGACTTCGACAATCCCGAGCCCGATAGCTGACGAACCAAAATCTATAAAACAAAGATTCAAAGAACGGAGTAAGCATTTAATGCTTAGTAAGTTTTGAATAATGAAATTAGTTTCGGCTAAGGTATAACATTCATATGGCTAAATGGATAACTTCATATATGCACATTCTCATAAACATACTTACTTCACGCTTCAATCAATATATTCATTCACAAGGTATCAAACCTAACTAAAGGCGAAAATTCGTTAATCAATTGAGCGAATACTATTTAAAACGAATCAACTTTTCCGATGCATATCTGAAACATACCTCATCGTTTGGATTTTATGAGCGTATTAATTTGAAATTTACAGCAAGCTTGCTCACTTCAAACCCAAGCATCTTGGGACTTAGCGAATATAACTACTTGCTCAAATGCCTTCGGGACTTAGCCGGTTATAGTAACTTCGCACAAATGCCTTGGGACTTAGCAGGATATAGTAACTTCGCACAAATGCCTTGGGACTTATCCGGATATAGTAACTTCGCATAAATGCCTTGGGACTTAGCCGGATATAATAACTTCGCACAAATGCCTTGGGACTTAGCCGGAATTAGTCACTAGCACAAATACCTTGGGACTTAGCCGGTTATCATCCGAATATCCATGCACATATCGATAAATCATGACACATCTATATTTCATTTTCATAACTAGAATTCAAACACAAGTCACTTATCAAGCATTATCATTTTCGACTCAATAGCTACATACAAGAGCATGATATTGATTTGCTTAAAACATGATCTAATTGAATCATAATCTAAGTTCCATTACTCGAAAACTTACCTCGGATGTTGCCGAACGATTTCGGCGGCTATTCAATCACTTTTCCTTTCCCTTATCCAACTTTGGTCCTCTAAGCTCTTGAGCTAATTCAAACAAATTCAACTTATTAAAGTCTCATTATGCTAGCTTATGGCCAAATATGACAAGGAGTTTGATAGGTCATATGGCCACCTTTAGCTCAATTACAAAATGGTCATACGCATTTTTAATCACATTGAGCAATTTAATACAATTAATCTAACATTTCCTCATGTGCACCTTGATGACCGAATACACACATCATTAACCTAATATCAATAGACTAAACATTTTAACAAATTTTTCCTTGAGCCGATTATCTAAGTCAAGATAAAAGCATCAATGTGCTTGCCTCTAACCGAATACATACAACACAAATCTACCTCATGTGGCCGAATATGCATGTCTATGTTGAGGCGAATTACATGCTTAATACTTCCTACAAATATGGTTACTTGTATTGACTACATACCATTTGTTTCAAGTTCAAAACTCGGCTAATACACATAATTCATACATATCACATTCCAAGCATTCACTCAATTCTATCACTTACAACACACACATTACTCAATAACTTCCTAGTTTAAATTCGGCAACTACTCCAATTCACTAGATGATTTGTTATTATTATTGTTCATTTATTCAAACTACTTACAATTTCCCTAAACCATCACAATTAACAACCATCTATCACTTCCATTTTCTACCATGGCCGAATGTTATAACCCAAGCCACATATATTGTTCCTCAAGGCCCTTCAATGACCACATTCGGCACCTCCTTAATAACAACCCAAATTTCAACCTTCACGAAAGAAGAAAAAAAATATATATATGTGCTAAGAGCTTCAAACTACTTGGCCGAATATCAAACCTCCTAACAATCAAAACTTAAGCCATGGAATGATTAGAACTTGAACTAACCACCTTCTTTATACAAAATTTTCCAAGAATTTCAAGGTACTTACCTCTTCTTAATCCTCATCCAAACCGAACATGAAGCAAGAGAACTCTTTCTTCTTCCTTTGATTTTTCGGTCAAGAAGAACAAAGAGGATGAAGCCTTTTTTTTTTCTTTTTCTTCTTCTAGGTACGGCAAAATGGAGGGGGGGCATGGATGAGACAACTTTGTTTTCATCACCCCTCCCTTTTCATTGCTTAATTACTAACCCTTTATTTTATTCTTTCTAACATAACACACTAACACAACATGTTCACAACATGTTTCACCCTATAGCATGGCCGGCCACTAGCTCAAATTTTGGGTAATTTGACATGCAAACCCATCATTTTCATAACATGCATTAATAGGCCACTTCACATTTGCCTAGCACATTTCTAAATTTTCTCACATAAGTCCTATTTAATAAAATTCACTTACAATTTACAAAATTCAAACATGAAATTTTCACACATGCATATATACATATAATAAGCATCAACTATGACAGTTAATTATTTTTATGACTCGGTTTAGTGGTCCCGAAACCACTTTCCGACTAGGGTCAATTTAGGGCTGTCACAACTCTCCCCCACTTTAAGAAATTTTCGTCCCCGATAATCTTACCGGTAAATAGGTTTGGGTATCGTTCTTTCATAGAGTTCTCGGGTTCCCAAGTAGCTTCTTCCATCCCGTGTTTGAGCCATAACACTTTTACTAAAGGAACCTTTTTGTTTCGCAACTCTTTCACTTCACAAGCTAGGATACGAATTGGTTCTTCTTCATAACTCATATCGACTTGAATTTCAACCTCGGAGGGACTTATTATGTGCGAAGGATCGGATCAGTAACGTCAAGCATCGAAACATGAAAAGCGTTGTGGATCCTTTCGAGTTCGGGGTAAAAGCAACCTATATGCAATGGACCAACTCGTTCGAGATTTCATACGGCCCAATGAATCTCGGACTCAACTTGCCCTTACGCCCAAATCGAGTATCTTTTCCAAGGTGAAACTTTAAGAAACACTTTATCTCCCACGATACTCAATGTCCTTTCGTTTCAAATCGCGACGACTTCGACGATCGATCTTGCCTTCAAACTTTCACGAATTATTTTTACTTACGCTCGGCATCTTTAATCAAATCAACTCAAAATTTTTCTTTCACCGAGCTCGGTCCAAAACAATGGTGTACGGCATTTTCGACCGTACAAAGCCTCGTAAGCGCCATCTTAATGCTTGACTGAAAACTATTGTTGTGCGAACTCAATCAAAGGTAGATACCGTTCCATGAACCACTAAACTCAAGGATGCAGCATCTCAACATATCCTTGAGTATCTGAATTATCCGCTCGGATTGACCATCGGTTTGGGGATGAAAAGCGGTGCTAAAATGCAACTTGGTACCCAAAGCTTCTTGCAATTTCTTCCAAAATCGCGAGGTGAATCTCAGGTCTCTATCCGACACAATAGAAATGGGCACCCCGTGTAATCTCACAATCTGAGAAACATACAATTCAGCTAGTTTATCCAATGAAAAATCCGTACGTACGGGAATAAAATGGGCCGACTTAGTCAGTCTATCAACAACAACCCAAATCGCATCTTTCTTACTTGTCGACAATGGCAACCCAGACACAAAATCCATCGTGACTCGATCCTATTTCCATTCAGGTACCATGATCGGCTGGAGTAAACCCGTGGGCACTTGATGTTCCGCCTTCACTTGCTGACATATTAAACACTTCGAAACAAAATCAGAAATGTCTCGTTTCATACCATGCCACCAAAACTGACGTCTCAGGTCGTTGTACATTTTCGTACTCCCCGGGTGAATTGACATTCGGCTACAATGAGCTTCGTTCAGAATCATCGAAATAAGTTCTGAACTTCTTGGGACACACAAATGACTTCTGAACCTCAAACAATCGTCATCGTCAATTTGAAACTCTGATTCCATGTTCAAAACACATTCAGCCCATTTTGCAACCAATTCATCATCGACTTTCTGAGCTTCACGAATTTGATGAATCAATAATGGTTTGGCCTTTAATTCAGCTACTAACACATTGTCGGGTAGAACAGACAAGTGTACATTCATCGCTCGTAAAGCAAGCAGTGATTTCCTGCTTAAGGCATCTGCAACCACATTAGCCTTTCCCAGGTGATAATCAATGACAAGCTCATAATATTTCAACAACTCAAGCCAACGCCTTTGTCGCAGATTCAAGTCTCTTTAAGTCATCAAATATTTGAGACTTTTGTATTCCGAAAATACATGGCACTTCTCACCAAATAAGTAATGTCGCCATATTTTCAAAGTGAATATGATGGCAGCTAATTCGAGATCATGGGTTGGATAATTTTTCTCATGTGGCTTCAGTTGCCTCGACGCATAAGCTACAACTCGACCTTCTTGCATCAATACACAACCCAACCCAAGTAAGGATGCATCTTTGTAAATGAGCGAACTCCTTGCACGATTCAGTGCACTAATCTTGGAGCTTAGTCAAATGGGTTTTCAATTGATCGAAACTTTTCGACACCTTTTCGTCCATTAAAACTTAACATCTTTCGAAGTAACCGTTATTGGTGTGGCTATCATCGAAAACTTTTACAAATCGTCGGTAGTGTAAGCAAGTCCCAAAAAGCTCGAACTTCAGAATATTTCTCGGAGGCTTCCAGTTAAGTATGGCTGAAATTTTGCTCGGATCAACTCGAATGCCGATCTGAGATACCACGTGACCCAGGAAACTAACCTCTCTTAACCAGAACTCACACTTACCGAACTTAGCATATAAATACTTATCTCGTAAAATCTGCAACACTAATCTCAGGTGTTCAGCATGCTCGATTTCATCTCTTGAGTAAACCAAGATGTCATCAATAAACACAACTACAAACCGATCTAAATACGGTCTAAAGATCTGATTCATCAAATCCATAAATACCGCAGGGGCATTAGTGAGCCCAAACGGCATCACTAAGAACTCGTAGTGACCGTATCTCATTCTAAAAATAGTTTTGGGTATATCCGAATCTCGAATTCAGAACTGATAATAACCCGATCTCAAATCTATCTTTGAAAACACTGAGGCTCCCTTTAGTTGATCAAACAAATCATCAATGCGCGGTATCGGATATTTATTCTTTATTGTCACCTTATTCAGCTGACGATAGTCGATGCACAAACAATACTGGTGCACCCCAAGGTGAGAAACTTGGTCGAGCGGAACCTCTATCCGTCAACTCTTGCAACTGAGCTTTCAATTCCTTTAATTTCGTTGGTGCCATACGATATGGAGCTATCGAAATCGGTGTAGTCCCAGGTACAAGCTCGATGCCAAACTCTACCTCCCGAACAGGTGGTAAACCTGGTAATTCTTCGGGAAAAACATCCGGTTATTCACAAACCACTGGTACAGATTCAGGCTTCTTTTCTAACTCTTTGTCATCAAGAACATACGCAAGGTATGCTTCGCACCCCTTTCTTACATATTTCTGAGCCAACATCGATGACATTACGGTGGCGACCCATTCAAGTCGGTAGACTCAACTCGAATCATCTCATTATTTGCACACCTCAAATCGATAGTTTTCTTTTGCAATTTACAAGCGCATCGTGAGCGGTTAGCCAATCCATACCGAGGATAACATCAAATTCATCAAGCGGCAAAAGCATCAAATTGGCGGAAGCGGTAACCTCGGTTTCTAAGGGACATTTCTTACACACTTTGTCGACAAGCACATAACGACCCAAGGATTTGACACCGAATTACGAACTCGATGAGACTCAACAGTAAAGTCTTCTTGGTTGCTAAGGTTTTACATATATAAGAATGAGTAGAACCGGGGTCAATCAAAGCAATCACATTAGTATCAAAGAGAGTGAAAGTACCGGTAATAACATTAGGCGAAGAAGCATTCTCGCGTGCACGTATAGCATAAGCCCTAGCAGGCGCACGAGCCTCAGATCTGGTTGTAACATCTCTAGATCCTCTCTGACCGCCACTAGCATTTCCCGTGTTTCTAGGCGGTCTACCCCGAGCAGTAGTAGCATCTGGTTTCCCACTCTGATTCACATTTTGTTCAGACAGTCTCGGGCAATCCTTGATAAAATGGTCAGCTGATCCGCATTTATAACAGGAGGGGTCATGGAATCTACAACTCCCTGAATGCCATTTACCACAATATTGACACTCCGTTCTGTCTCGACGATCATTTCCAACACTGGCGACCGAAGTGACTCGTGCACTCACAAAGGGTCGATCGCAATCTCGTCTAGAAAGACCCGAAGTGTATCTAGACCGGCCTAAATCATCTCTAAATTTCTTCGATGACTGTTGGAAGGGCTTCCCCGAAGACCTCTTACGAAACTCCTTTGCTCCCATATCAGCTTTTCTTTTCTCCATACTGAGCTCCTCGGCTTTGCAAGCTCGCTCGACAAGTACCACAAATTCTCGGATTTCCAAAATGCCAACATACTGACTTTATATCATCATTCATCCATCCTCAAAGCGTTTACATTACATATACGAAGAAATGCATTCTCGGCGTCTGGCTAAGCCTTACAAACTTTCGTTCATAATCGGTAACCGACATGGAACCTTGTTTAAGTTCAAGAAATTCCTTCCGTTTTGATCCATAAATCTCGTGATATACTTTTTACGAAACTCGGTTTGGAAAAACTCCCAAGTTACTTGATCTTTGGGCTGTGAAGTCAACGTATTCCACCAATAGTAGGCGTAATCACGTAGCAAGGAGATAT
This sequence comes from Gossypium arboreum, assembly GCF_025698485.1. Lineage (NCBI taxonomy): Eukaryota > Viridiplantae > Streptophyta > Magnoliopsida > Malvales > Malvaceae > Gossypium > Gossypium arboreum. The sequence continues at coordinate 90,917,587 of NC_069082.1, read as the reverse complement.
TACACTTTAGGCACTCATCGGTGTGCAAGATAGCTCATCGAGTACCGAATAGTGTTGTCCAACCAAAATTCAGCTTGCTCGGCATCATCATTGTCCGTAGCTTTAAAATCGATAGCCCGAGTTTTCGGATTACATCAGCCGGGGCTTATTTGACCTTATTTGGTCGGTTGCGGAGGTATTGTAGGTGCGGGGTGGTATTAGTCGTGAATGGAGGTTGTGGAACAGCCGTATTAGTTCGAATGTATTGGTTGAACCAATCATTCATCACGCAATAAAAAGCTTGCCTAGCCTCATCATTCGGATTGCTAGCAATAGGTTGAGAGTCCGCGGCGCTGTCCCTTGTCTTGGGAGCAGCGCTACACTCTCAAGATCATCAACTACCGCTTCGGTCGGGATCGGGATCCATTACTATAAATAAACACATTTGCAAATGTCAGAAATCACCACACTATCAAATAATCACAAAATGGCATGTATAGCTAGACCCAAACGTATTACGGTAGTCCTAGAATTGACTAAACCGTAGCTCTGATACCAATAAAATTGTAACACCCCATTCCCGAGACCGTTGCCGGAGTCGGACACGAGGGGTTAACAGACTTAATTCCCTATTTTTACAGTCCATTTTAAAAATTTCCAGACTAGCTGGCTAACTGCGTCACTGTCACCTTAAAAATCATATCTTGAGTTCCAAAACTCGAAAATCAGTTTCGTAAATTTTCCCTGAAACTAGACTCATATATCCATCTACAAATGTTTTTCTAGAATTTTTGGTCAGGCCAATTAGTACAGTTTATTAGTTAAAGTCTCCCCTGTTTCAGGGTTCGACTGCTCTGACCTTCATGCATTACGACTTATATATCTCCCTGTACAGGGCTTCAATACTTATGCCGTTTGTTTCTAAAGAAACTAGACTCGAAAAGGAATCTATACATATATGGCATGACTTCTAACTATCTCTGGTTAATTTATAATGAATTTCATAAGTCCGAACAGGGAATCCAGAAACCGCTCTGGCCCTGTTTCACAAAAACTTTAAAATCTCATAAAATATTGTTCATATGATCGTTTCATTACTTCCCTATGAAAATAGATTCATCAAGGTTCAATTACATAATTTATTCACTATTTAATTCCATTCTTACTATGTTTAGTGATTTTTTAAATCCACACCACTGCTGCTGTCAGCATCTGTTTTTAAGGTAAACCTTACCTATTTCATGGTTTTCCATGAATCAACTAGAGTTTGTCATACATAGCATCAAAATAATCATAATTAACCATTCCCAATGGCTAATCGTTACCAAACATTTCCATACCTCTCAATGAACAACATACAAGACGATTATAATGCTATGCTCAAAATGTATATAAGCCATTTTCGCATGGCTATCCAAATTTATACAAAACTAAAGGGTACATGACCAACAACAAAAGGGTAGTCCTATACATGACATTTTCAGAGTTCAACCAAAAGTGTACCAAAAGGGCTTTGATAGTGTGGACGACTTCGACTTCGACAATCCCGAGCCCGATAGCTGACGAACCAAAATCTATAAAACAGAGATTCAAAGAACGGAGTAAGCATTTAATGCTTAGTAAGTTTTGAATAATGAAATTAGTTTCGGCTAAGGTATAACATTCATATGGCTAAATGGATAACTTCATATATGCCATTCTCATAAACATACTTACTTTACGCTTCAATCAATATATTCATTCACAAGGTATCAAACCTAACTAAAGGCCGAAAATTCGTTAATCAGTTGAACGAATACTATTTAAAACGAATCGACTTTTCCGATGCATATACGAAACATACCTCATCGTTTGGATTTTATGAGCGTATTAATTTGAAATTTACAGCAAGCTTGCTCACTTCCAAACCCAAGCATCATCGGGACTTAGCCGAATATAACTACTTGCTTAAATGCCTTCAGGACTTAGCCCGGTTATAGTAACTCGCACAAATGCCTTGGGACTTAGCCGGATATAGTAACTTCGCACAAATGCCTTGGGACTTAGCCGGATATAGTAACTTCGCACAAATGCCTTGGGACTTAGCCCGAATTAGTCACTAGCACAAATGCCTTGGGACTTAGCCGGTTATCATCCGAATATCCATGCACATATCGAGAAATCATGACACATCTATATTTCATTTTCATAACTAGAATTCAAACACAAGTCACTTATCAAGCATTATCATTTTCGGCTCAATAGCTACATACAAGAGCATGATATTGATTTGCTTAAAACATGATCTAATCGAATCATAATCTAAGTTCCATTACTCGAAAACTTACCTCGGATGTTGTCGAACGATTTCGGCGGCTATTCAATCACTTTTTCCTTTCCCTTATCCAACTTTGGTCCTCTAAGCTCTTGAGCTAATTCAAACAAATTCAACTTATTAAAGTCTCATTATGCTAGCTTATAGCCGAATATGACAAGGAGTTTGATAGGTCATATGGCCACCTTTAGCTCAATTACAAAATGGTCATACGCATTTTTAATCACATTGAGCAATTTAATACAATTAATCTAACATTTCCTCATGTGCACCTTGATGACCGAATACACACATCATTAACCTAATATCAATTGACTAAACATTTTAACAAATTTTTCCTTGAGCCGATTATCTAAGTCAAGATAAAAGCATCAATGTGCTTGCCTCTAACCGAATACATACAACACAAATCTACCTCATGTGGCCGAATTTGCATGTCTATGTTGAGGCCAATTACATGCTTAATACTTCCTACAAATATGGTTACTTGTATTGACTACATACCATTTGTTTCAAGTTCAAAACTCGGCTAATACACATAATTCATACATATCACATTCCAAGCATTCACTCAATTCTATCACTTAAAACACACACGTTACTCAATAACTTCCTGTTTAAATTCGGCAACTACACCAATTCACTACATGATTTGTTATTATTATTGTTCATTTATTCAAACTACTTACAATTTCCTTAAACCATCACAATTAACAACCATCTATCACTTCCATTTTCCACCATGGCCGAATGTTATAACCCAAGCCACATATATTGTTCCTCAAGGCCCTTCAATGACCACATTCGGCACCTCCTTAATAACAACCCAAATTTCAACCTTCAAGAAAGAAGAAAAATATATATATATATGCTAAGAGCTTCAAACTACTTGGCCGAATATCAAACCTCCTAACAATCAAAAATTAAGCCATGGAATGATTAGAACTTGAACTAACCACCTTCTTTATACAAAATTTTCCAAGAATTTCAAGGTACTTACCCCTTCTTAATCCTCATCCAAACCGAACATGAAGCAAGAGAACTCTTTCTTCTTCCTTTGATTTTTCGGTCAAGAAGAACAAAGAGGATGAAGCATTTTTTTTTCCTTTTTCTTCTTCTAGGTACGGCAAAATGGAGGGGGCCATGGATGAGACAACTTTGTTTTCATCACCCCTCCCTTTTCATTACTTAATTACTAACCCTTTATTTTATTCTTTCTAACATAACACACTAACACAACATGTTCACAACATGTTTCACCCCATAGCATGGCCGGCCACTAGCTCAAATTTTGGGTAATTTGACATGCAAACCCATCATTTTCATAACATGCATTAATAGGCCACTTCACATTTGCCTAGCACATTTCTAAATTTTCTCACATAAGTCCTATTTAATAAAATTCACTTACAATTTACAAAATTCAAACATGAAATTTTCACACATGCATATATACATATAATAAGCATCAACTATGACGGTTAATTATTTTTATGACTCGGTTTAGTGGTCCCGAAACCACTTTCCGACTAGGGTCAATTTAGGGCTGTCACACTTTCGAAACATATAGTGCTTGTTTTGCAACTAATTCATCATCCGCTTTTTGAGGTTCACGGATTTGTTGCATCAATAATGGTTTTGCTTTTAACTCTGCTACTAACACATCATCAGCGGACATAGACATGTGCACATTCATTGCTCGTAAAACAAACAGTGATTTTCAACTAAGAGCATCAGCAACCACGTTGGCTATTCCCGGATGATAATCAATAACAAGCTTGTAATCTTTAAGTAATTCAAGCCACCGACGTTGTCTCAAATTTAGATCCCTCTAGTACATCAAGTGTTTAAGGCTTTTATGATGGGAATACACGTGACATTTTTCCCCGAACAAGTAGTGTCGCCAAATTTTTAAAGTGAAAACAATAGTAGCTAACTCGAGATCATGAGTCGGATAGTTTTTCTCGTGTGGCTTCAACTGTCTCCAAGCGTACGCTACAACTCTACCCTTTTGCATCAATACACAGCCTAAACCATTCAGAGACACATCACTATAGATCACGAATTCTTTACCAGACTCTGGCTGAACTGACACTGGAGCTTCGGTCAAAAGGGTTTTCAATTGATCAAAACTTTTTTGGCACTTTTCTGAGCATTCAAATTTGACATCTTTTTGTAGCAACTTTTTCATCGGTGTTGCTATCATCGAAAAGCCTTTCACAAACCGTCTATAATATCCGACAAGTCCTAAAAAGCTTTGAACTTCCGAAACATTTCTCGAAGGCTTCCAATCGAGTATAGCTGAAATTTTACTCGGATCAACTCGGATACCCGATGCGGATACAACATGCCCCAAAAAGTTGACTTCTCTCAACCAGAATTCATATTTACTGAACTTCGCATACAATTGCTTGTCTCGCAAAATCTGCAATACTAACTTCAAGTACTCGACATGTTCAGTTTCATTGCGTGGAATTTGGAATCGAGTTGTTACCTGAGACGGCTTCAGTGTCTATCGCTCCTTATCAGATGGCACCAAAGGAGTTGGTGGAACTTAAGGCATAGATTCAGGAATTGTTGGATCGAGGATTCATACAACCAAGTGTGTCTCCATAGGGAGCACAGGTATTATTCGTGAAGAAGAAGGATGGAATCTTGCGAATGTGTATCGACTATCGACAGTTAAATAAGTTAACTATTAAAAATAAGTACATTCTACCGAGAATCAATGATCTTTATTATTAGTTTAGGGGAGTGTCCATTTTCTCGAAGATTGATCTACGGTCGGGGTTTCACCAATTGAAGGTTAAGGAGGCGAATGTTCATAAGACAGCTTTCAGAACTCGTTATGGGCACTACGAGTTCTTGGTGATGCCATTCGGGCTGACAAATGCACCTGCCGCTTTCATAGATCTCATGAATCAGGTTTTCCAACCCTACTTGGATCGATTTGTGGTAGTCTTTATAGATGACATCTTGGTGTACTCAAGGGATGAGGATGAGCATGATGCGCACTTAAGGATTATGTTACAAACTTTGAGGGAGAAGCAGTTGTATGCCAAATTCAGTAAGTGTGAATTTTGGCTAAGGGAGGTTACTTTTCTAGGACATGTGGTGTCAGCTAAGGGGATTAAGGTGGATCCCCGAAAAATCGAGGTAGTGTTAAAATGGAAAACACCCAAGTCAGTATTGAAAATTTGAAGCTTTTTGGGCTTGGCAGGATACTATAGGCGGTTTGTTGAGGGCTTTTCAATAATTGTATCACCCTTAACTAAGTTCTTGAGGAAGGGGGTACCGTTTGTTTGGACAGACAAGCAGCAATAGAGTTTTGGAAAACTCAAGAAATTTTTAACGGAGGCCTTTGTATTGATTCAACCAATGCCTGGGAAGGAATTTACGGTTTATAGTGACGTGTCGCATGTGGGCTTAGGTTGTGTATTAATGCAAGAAGGAAAGGTGGTTGCGTATGCGTCACGACAACTTAAGACTCACGAGGTGAATTACCCAACCCATGATTTGGAGCTAGCTGAGGTGGTTTTCGTACTAAAGATATGGAGGCATTACTTATATAGGGAGAAGTGTGTAATTTATTCGGACTACAAGAGTTTGAAGTACCTCCTTACCTAAAAGGAGGTAAACCTTAGGCAGCGTAGGTGGGTGGAATTATTAAAGGATTATGATTGTACGATTGAATACCACCCTGGCAAAGCAAATGTGGTAGTCAACACGTTGAGTCAAAGGGCTAAATCAGACTTGAGAGCTATGCTCGCCCGTTTAAGCTTGTTGGATGATGGTACCTTGTTAACTGAGCTTCAAGTAAAGTTGGTGTGGGTCGAGCAGATAAGGAGTAAGCAATTAGTGGATGAGACTTTGAGTGCTTGTTTTAAACAAGTGGAGAGTGGGGAGACATCAGACTTTGGGATAAATAATGAAGGAGTATTGTGTTTTTGTGGGAGAATGTGTATACCAAAGGACGATGATCTAAAGCAGTCCATTCTGCGGGAAGCACATAGCGGTCTCTATGCTATGCATCCTGGCGGAAACAAGATGTATCGAAATTTGCGTGAGCTTTATTGGTGGCCTGGACTTAAGCTCAAGGTTATGGAGTTCGTAGGTAAATGCTTGGTTTTTCAAAAGGTGAAGGCGAAACATCAGTTGCCCTCAAGATTGCTTTAGCCAGTAAAGATTCCACTCTGGAAGTGAGAAAGGATAACTATGGACTTTGTTAGCGGGCTACCCTTGACGCCTGCTAGGAAAGACTTGATATGGGTTATAGTGGATCGATTAACCAAGTCTGCCTATTTTATACTGGTTCGCACTGACCACTCATTGCAAAAGCTAGCTAGGATGTATGTGGCGGAGATTGTAAGATTGCATGGAGTTCCAGTATCCATAATATCTGATAGGGACCCACATTTCACTTCGCAATTTCGGAAGAAGCCGCATGAGGCGTTGGGTACTAAGTTGAAATTCAGTATGACTTTTCACCCTTAAACTGATTGACAGTCGAAAAGGGTAATCCAAGTATTGGAAGATATGTTGAGGGGATGCATGATTGAGTTTCGAGGTAGCTGGGAGGACTATTTACCATTATCCAAATTCGGGTACACTAATAGCTATCAAGCAAGCATTGGGATGGCTCCATACAAAGCACTGTATGGGTGAAGGTGTCGAACTCCAACATGTTGGATGGAGTTGGGCAATTGAAGGTTTTTAGGCCCTGAGTTAGTAGCTGATACTGAGGATAAGGTGAAATTGATCCGAGATCGATTGAAGGAGGCCTCGGATAGGCAGAAGTCGTATGCTAACCTTAAGCGTCGAGAAATAGAGTTTGCAGTAGGGGACTTAGTTTTCCTTAAGGTCTCTCCTTGGAAGAAGGTATTATGGTTTGGACGGAAGGGTAAGCTAAGCCCAAGGTTCATTGGGCCATATTGGGTTATAAGGCGGATTGGGCCAGTCGCTTACTAGCTGGAGTTACCACCTGAACTAAGCCAGATCCACGACGTGTTTCATGTTTCCATGCTGAGGCGGTACCACTCAGATCCTTCACATGTCGTGGCAATTGTGGAAATCGAGGTCAGGCCAGAGCTAACTTTCAAGGAAGAGCCCATACAAATAATTGGTCGAGATGTTAAAGAACTGAGAAGGAAGTCCGTTCCATTAGTCAAAGTGCTTTGGTGGAATCACAAGGCTAAGGAGGCTACTTGGGAACCTGAGGAAGCGATGCGACGTCAATATCCTCAACTGTTTGAATCAGGTAAAATTTCGAAGACAAAATTTCCTCTAGGGGGTAGAGTTGTAAAGCCCCAAAAATCCCGAAATTTGGAATTTTCTTTTTTTTTTTTTGGTTCTGATAAAAATGTGCTGGGTATTTTTGGTTAAGCAGGTAATAGTAGATCTTAGCTAAGGTTTGAGTTCAAACTTAAGGGAAACTGGCATAAAAAACCTTTGTGGAGGAGTGGCAAAGTGATGCCACTTAGGGTGTAGGGAGGTGGCGCTAGTGGCTAGCAAGAGATCCAAGGTTCGAATCCCTGGCTTAGTATTTTTAAGAGTTTAATTTTGGGCCTTCTAGAAGGTTGGAAGTGGCATGAGGATGGACTCCAAAGGGAGTGTTCAGAAGAGAAAATTAAGGAAAGGATTAAGGGGTTATTAGGGTGAAAAACGAGAAGATGAGAAGAGGGAAGAGATAGAGCCGAATGGGGAATTGAGGTCCAGACAATTCAGCTATAGAGGCCACAAATAAGTGCCAAATGCAGGGTTGCCAAGCTAGTGCTGAATTTCCTTCACCCTGTTACCGGAAACCCTTTTCCCTAAAAGCTGAAAACCCATTTGTTTACTCTTTTTTCTTTGTGCCGATTTCCATTCTTTCTCTACACAATTTTCTTTGTTTCGCTTAACCGATTCCTTCTTCTACTCTTCTTCTTTAATATGTACCAAATAAACCTTATTCACCATATTAAGTTTAAAAGCCGAATATTCCAAGGGCCAAATACTCTTCGACTGAAGCTAGTGTAAGTGTTTGTTCTTCCAATCGACTTTGCTAAGAATCTATTACGCTGTTCTTTCCTCACTCTTTCTAATCAACTGTAGTAGGGAATTAGTATCAAATCTCAGATCTTAGCTCTCTGCCGAAATTGCCCTTTAGGTGTTTGCAGTTTTGGTAAGTATTCCTCTCCCATTAGCTAAGGTGGCTGAATGTTCATAGTTAAGGTAAGGGGATTTGTGTTGGATACGAGTCACCTATTATTCTGGTTTTAATAGTTAAGATTGGTGCAAATCTAGGAGTTGATCGTGGTTAGTAATTTAAGAAGGGGTTGTTATACTTCTTGCGCAAGGTAAGGTTAAGGTAAGGTTTCGGTTTTAGTAAAGATATGTATTAAGCATACGATTAATTGAAGGGTGATATCATTTGTAGTTTGGTGACTAAGGGAATCGCAACATGCTTGCTTACCAGGTGTGCACATACACTGCACACACAAGTAGATCGGCAAAATCCGAAATGCCGAAAAGCTGAAAGTTTGGTTGCGGTAGGCTTGCGAGTGCCCGAACACTCGTGAGGAGGAAACCAATAGGTTGTTTGAGGCCTATGGGTGATTCCATGGACTTGGACTGTGATCTGGCCAACCGGGCCAGAATAGGCTTAATGGGGCCGATGGGCTGTTGGGCCCATAATAGGCAAAATTTGATAATTGATGCTATGTGATAGAAAATTTGTGTTTGGCATGAATATAAGGTGATTTGGGCCTAAAGGGCCATTGATAAACTGTAATTTGTACATATTTTTACCCTATGTCTAACGCATTTATGGATGGTTTCTCCTTAGATTTGGTGAATTCAATGCTCCTAATCCTTTAATTTCATGTTTTATACTTAGGAGAGCATAGGAGAGTAAAAAGAGCGAGGAACGGGTCGAAAATGGAGAAAATGGACCCACATGGGAAAACAACATTGCCTGAACTTCCTCACACGGGCGTGTCACAAGGCTGTGTCAATTTGGAAGGATTGAAGCATGTGTTACATAGGTGGATCACACTCCCGTACCCATTTAATAGCCTTGACCACGGCCTTTAGTAATCGCACACAGGCGTGTCCTTGCCGAACCCAAATTTAGTCCAATTCAGAAAACGCCAATTTTGAGGCTCTTAGGCATTCCAAAGCCTATTTAAACACTTGAGGAGGCCCTTAGGAAGGGGCATGCAGAGTAGGAAGCAAGGAATTACTCAAGGAAAGCCGATTGATCCATCTCAAGAGCCGGATTCATCATCAAGACTGGAGATCTCCCTTTAAGTTCCTTCAGGAGTTTTGGGTTTTCTTATGTTTTGTTACCTTTATGCTTTTGAGATGTTTTCTTTCATAAGTATGAACTAAACCCCTAAATACCTAAGGGGAATGAAACCTAAGAAAGATCTTGTTATTATTATCTGAATTGTATGATAAATATTTGACTTGTTGTTAATTATGTGTTCTTAATTCTTGTTTTGATATTCCAGGATATTGACTCAAGTTAAGCTCTTCTTCAAATGAGGAATAGACCCTGTCTGAGAGTAAATTTGTCATAATTAAGCGGAGTTGATTGTGCGCCTAGAGATAGCATGACAAGATTTTTTCGGATTAGGGTGAAAGCTAATAAGGGAATCCATAGATTGAGTTAATGCAATTCTAGGGTGTTAATTAGAAAGAGATTTCAATTATTCAACCTAGGGTTAGACGTTATTAGTCTCGTGAGAGGTAATAATATAACTTAGAGATTTCTACGGATCAAGTCAAATGAATAAATCGTCTAATTTAGAGTCAAATAACAAGTGAAGTCTAGGTGGATTTGTCCTTAGGTATTGTCTTAATCAATCGAATTTTCCCAAAAGTATTTTCCCAAGTTTTTCTTTATGTGCATTCTTAGTTAGTAATTAGTTTAGACAACCAAAACTCTTAAATTTTAGGCTAGATAATAAAAAGAAAGTAAGTACTAGTACTCGTAGTTCCTTTGGGTTCGACAATCCAATCTTGCTAAACTATACTACTGTTCGATAAGTGCACTTGCCTTAATCGTGATCATAAGTTAGTCTCAGGAACGTTTCATTTCTAAATCTTTAAAACCAGTTATGAATATCACGCATCTAGTTTTTGGCGCCGTTGCCGAGGACTAGGATATTAGGAAAACTCGATTTTTATTACTTTAGCCACTTTACTTTTATTACAATTTAAATTTTTATTTTCTTTTCTAATTTTTCTCTTATTTCCTTCTGACTGGTTCTTCTAGTTTATAACCAGAAGCAGCCTGTCAGGACCACTTCTTTTTGACGGTGAGATCGACCGCACAGTTCGCAGAAATTAAAAAGAAATAAGACGAAGCCTTAGATACATAGAGGACGAGCAAGAGGACGATACTTCAACCACAACTGAGGAGATGGCTGAAAACCAAGAAAATCTGCTACCTCCTATTATTGCTGTTAATCAGAATCCTGCTCTGCGCACTATGTATGATTATGCTAAACCTTCTTTAACAGGAACTAAATCGAGCATAGTTAGACTGGTTGTAGCCGCAAATACTTTTGAACTGGAACCTAACACAATTCAAATGATACAATAGTTTGTTCAGTTTGATGGTTTGCAGGACGAGGATCCCAACGCTCACTTGGTAAACGTTTTGGAACTATGTGATACATTTAAAATTAATGGTGTTTCTGATGACGCCATTCATCTTCAGTTATTCCCCTTTTCATTGAGAAACAAAGCTAAACAATGGTTGAACTCATTGCCAGGGGGGTCAATCACTACTTGGGAGCAAATAACCAAAAAGTTTTTATTAAAATATTTTTCGCCTGCTAAAACGGCTAAATTACGTAATGATATTTCTTCCTTTGTGCAGATGGGTTTAGAAACACTCTATGATGCATGGGAGAGATACAAGGACCTCTTGAGATGATGCCCTCACCATGGGTTACCGCTTTGGCTACAGGTTCAAATCTTTCATAATGGCTTGAATCCTTCGACTCGACAAATGGTTGACGCGCTGCTGGCGAAACCATCAATAATAAGACACCTGAAGATGCCTATGAATTTATAGAGATGTCATTGAATAACTATCAGTGGCAAGTCATGAGGACAAAGCTAACAAAAACGTCGGCGTTTATAACATCGATACGGTCACTATGCTCTCTAATCAGGTAGAACTCTTGAAAAAGAAAATTGATGGTTTCCTTAGTTCTGCACAGGTTCACCCAGTAATGCAATGCGAAGTAAGTGGAGGCGGATCAAGTAGTTCAGAATACCCACCTTATAGCCACAACATAGAGAACGAATGGTTAAATTACATGGGCCTCGATCTCAAAACAATCCCTATAGCAATACTTACAATGCAAGTTGGAGGAACCACCCTAATTTTTCATGTGGAGGCCAAGGGAATCAGAGACCACCACCTCCAGGCTTCTAACAACCACCCTACCAACAGTCGAACCTTGAGGAGATGCTAACAAAATTCATCTTAATGTCAGAAACTCATTTTTAGAATACCGAGACAGCACTCAAAAATCAACAAGCATTAATCCAGGGGCTTGAAACTCAGATTGGACAGCTCGCCAAGTTGATTTCCGAATGACCACAAGGTAACCTTCCAAGCAACAATGAATAACCCAAGGGAGCAACTCAACGCTATTGCCATTCAAGATGAGGAAGGGCTAGTTGCAGAACCAAGGCCAGAAACGGTGGTAAGCATAGGTAAGGATGAGGTAGGCCACAATGAGCCAAAGCCGGTGATTACAGAATATAAACCTCGCATGTCATACCCCAATGCGACAAGGAAAGACCGCTCAGATGAACAATTTAGTAAATTTCTTAAACTTCTAAAGAAACTACATATTAACTTACCGTTTATTGAAGCCCTTTCGCAGATGCCAAATGCAATCAAGTTTTTAAAATTAGCTTTTAGCAAATAAACAAAAATTAGATGAAGCATCACATGTGGAGCTGAAAGCGGTCTACTTAGCTGAAAGCAAATAAACAATAATGCATTGGCTGATTTAGGGGGTAATACCAATGTTATGCCTTACAAATTATTTAAGCAACAAGGTCTAGGGAAACCCAAACAAACTAGGATGAGCATTTAATTAACAGATAAAACTATTAGATTCCCTAGGGGTATTATTGAAGATGTACTCGTTAAAATTGACAAATTTATATTCCCAGTTGATTTCGTTGTTCTAGACATAAAGAAGGATAGCAACATCCCCTTAATTTTAGGAAGGCCCTTTTTAGCAACCGCCAGAACAATTATTTACTTAGGCACAGGTGAACTCACACTTCGTGTGGGAGACGAAACAATCACCCTTCAAGCCCGTAATTCGAATAACACATCAAAAATCGAAGGTGATTGTACAAATCATTTGGCTAAAACTAACCATATAGTGCAACCTTCTTTGCAGAAAACAGGTTCGAAGAGCATACATAAGCCAAGCAACAACAAAGAACCTATCCATGAAGAACGAAGGTTCCAAATTGAGGAGCCAGATGAATGGTGGACACATAAACCGAGAAAACACGATAAACCAAAACCATGCCATGAGGAGCTTAATTCCTCCAAAAATAAACTTAAAGTTGGAGACAAAGTACTACTCGATGCAGCAGATCCTCGAATTGCCACTTCTGAACCAAATGAAGAATCCACTTTTACGGTAATTAGTATTTTTCCATACGGTACGGTCGAGGTAAACCACTCCAAATTTGGCACGTACTTGGATTAAACCTTATGTTGATAAAATTGATAGTAAGGATGAGAAGGAGTTTATTCACCATGATCACAAACCAGAGAAGTAAGTCGAGCTTAGACTATAAATAAGCACTTCTCGGGAGGCACCCCGAGCACTAACGGTGCTAACTTCTTTAAATTTTAGTCTTTAACATTTAATTAACTAATTGAGTCACTGAACACAGGATTTTCAGAACCATACAGCCAGGAACACGGGCATGCCGTAGGCCGTGCACATACCATGGGATGAAACACGGCAGTGTGAAAACAGGGCAAAAATTTCTTCCCTAAGTTGGGATGCGATAAGTTGCCACGGCCGTAGGTGAAACTACCAAAATAACACGAGCGTGCAACACACCCGTGTTTTGAAACCATGGGCAAACCTGTCAATTTAACACGGGCGTGTGCCTTCATACACGGGCGTGGGAGAAGTGAACAAAGATTGACACCATCGTGCAACATGGCCGAGTACACCGATGCGCCCAATTTCGAAAACCACGAAACGCATTGGCTGAAATGAAGGCACACGAGCATGCCCCATGGCCGTGTGCCCCAATTTGTCTATAAACACCTATTATCTATCTTAGCTTTATCTTTATATTTTGAAATTACTTTTTGTTTCCTATTTATACTATTTTATCTTGAGTTTTTACAATTTTCAATTTCAGCTATTTCATTACGGGTAATTATGCTTCATTATTGTTCCTGATTCCGTCACAGTTATAAAGAGCTCCAAAGCTCATCATCGTATAGGAACTAAAAACTCCACCGAGAAAGGTTCTCCATGACTGCCATGTCCTGTTCAACCACGACCATAGCTACCACCAGATATAATATTCTTTTGGCACAGGACTTATGGACTAATGAACCTCTACCACCACCGGAGTATCCTCATCCACTCTCACGCCTATTATTCTCCAAAACTCCAGTTCAAGGAATTCATTCATCATTCAGGAAGTTTCACTTCTCTCCCTATCTTATGATTATCAATCTATCTTTTTCAATATATCTACCTTTGTACATTGAGGGCAATGTATATCTTAAGTGTGGGGGGTTCTTTTATATCATCATTAGAAATCCCTGAATTATGTCTTATTCTCACGTAAATCACTCATATCACTATTAGAATGAATTGTAATTAACTTATGATTTTAATTGATATGTCTTGAATTAAAATTTAGGAATTCATGCATTTATTGTTTAAACTTTAAGATATTAAAGAATCAAGCATGATAAGTTTACTTTTGAATTTAAAATTTTATAGGTTGTTTCTCCCAACTTTAGGTATTATCTTGAGTTGAAATTCATAGAATATAAATATCAAAAAGCCGTAATGTTTGTGAGATTTTGAGCCTTTAGAGCATCTACTATTTCTTTCATGCTCACTTTTATTGTTGCTTTGAGTGCGTCAGTATTGAATTGTTATTCTAGAACTTGCTTGACTATGCATGTCAAGACCACACCATTTGATTTGATATCTCAAAATGATAAAGGCAATTAGGTTTAACCCACTCACTCCACAAAAGCCTATCTTCATAATTAACCCTTAGTAAACCCCTTTGAGCCTAACAAGCCATTAATTGATTTACCCCCAATATTAACCCATAAACCATTATTGTTGAAACCCCTAATTTGATCCCTATTTTTGTCAAGATTTGATTTGAACTAATTTCTTAGCTATGCTTTGCTCTTCTATGTATTTGACTTGCTCATAAAAAAAAATTCATACTTACATATTAGAAGTAATTCAGTTTTGTTGAGCCACAGTATCTAAATTCCATCTTCTGAGAAAAAGCTCACTTGTACTCAATTGATGTTTAATTACTTTTTCTATTTAAGAAATTTTCCAATTCAATCTCAATTCTAACCTTTTCTTTCAGCTTGTGACCACACCCCTAACCAAAGCCACGTTAGAACCCTTTAAAGACCTTTTGATTGATGTTCATTTTAATATATAGTGGTGGAGGTTTGATTTTCATGCAAGCCTATGGTAATGACTTTTCATTATTGACTATTGAGTGTTTCATGTATTGTCCTTAAACACCTCGAGTGATTTGAGTGAATCTTTAGTGAGGATGTGAAACTCTATGATATTCTGAGTTGAAGGTAATTACTTAGATGAGGGGAGACACCTATGCTTTAATGATAAAATACTCAACTTGGAATGTTTTGGAACTTTGATGTTCTTTCAGTCAAATTCTCAATGTATGATGACTTATGGATTATTTTGAGATATTATTAATAGGAATTATAAGTTAAGAAGAATTTATTTTGATTCTGAGTTGACGTTTTTGCTTGAGGACAAGCAAATGCTTAAGTGTGAGGGTATTTGATAAACCGTAATTTATACATATTTTTACCCCATGCCTAATGCATGTATGGATGGTTTCTCCTTAGATTTGGTGAATTCGATGCTTCTAATCCTTTAATTTCATGTTTTGTACTTAGGAGAGCATAGGAGTGTAAAAAGAGTGAGAAATGGGCCGAAAACGAAGAAAATGGACCCACATGGGAAAATAACACGGCCTGGACTTCCTTACACAGGTGTGTCACACGGCCGCGTCAATTTGGCAGGATCAAAGCATGACTTACACAGGTGGATCACACACCCGTACCTATTTAACAGCGTTGACCACGACCTTCAGTAATTGCACACAGGCGTGTCCCTATCGAACCCAAGCTTAGTCCAATTTAGAAAAGGCTAATTTTGAGGGCTCTTAGGCTTTCCAAAGCCTATTTAAACACTTGAGGAGGCACTTAGAAAGGGGGATGCAGAGTAGGAAGCAGGGAATTACTCAAGGAAAGCCGATTAATCCATCTCAAAAGTCGAATTCATCATCAAGACTGGAGGTCTCCCTTCAAGTTCCTTCAGGAGTTTTGGGTTTTCTTATGTTTTGTTTTCTTTATGCTTTTGAGATGTTTTCTTTTATAAGTATGAACTAAATGCCTAAATGCCTAAGGGGAATGAAACCTAAGACAGATCTTGTTATTATTATCTGAATTGCATGATAAATATTTGACTTGTTGTTAATTATGTGTTCTTAATTCTTGTTTTGATATACCAGGATATTGATTCAAGTTAAGCTCTTATTCAGAGGAGGAATAGACCCTGTTTAAGAGTAAATTTATCATAATTAAGCGGAGTTGATTGTTCACCTAGAGATAGGGTGACGAGATTTTGCCGGATTAGGGTGAAACCTAATAAGGGAATCTATAGATCAATTTAATGCAATTTTAGGGTGTTAATTAGAAAGAGATTTCAATTATTCAACCTAGGGTTAGACATTATTAGTCTCGAGAGAGATAATAATATAACTTAGGGATTTCTACGGATCAAGTCAAATGAATAAATCATCTGATTCAGAGTCAAATAACAAGTGAAGTATAGGTGGATTTATCCTTAGGTATTGTCTCAATCAATCAAATTTTCCCAAAAGTATTTTCCCAAGTTTTTCTTTCTGTGCATTCTTAGTTAGTAATTAGTTTAGACAACCAAACCTCTTAAATTTTAGGCTAGATAATAAAAAGAAAGTAAATACTAGTACTCGTAGTTCCTTTGGGTTCGACAATCTGGTTTTGCTGAACTATACTACTATTCGATAGGTACACTTACCTTAATCGTGATAATAAGTTACTCTTTAAAACCTTTAAAACCTGTTACGAATATCACGCATCAGCCATATAAAGGTGATTTGGGCCTAATGGGCCATATGAATATGAATTGGGCCTGATGGGCCATATGAGTATGAATTGGGCTTGATGGGCCATATAAATAAGATTGGGCCAAGTGGGCCATATGCATGTATGTAGGGATTTTGGGCCTAGTATATGATAACTGCATAAAACTTAATTAACATATTGCGATCGTGGACAAGTCATAGGGTTAAGGTATGGCAACAGGTATATGCATGTCTAGGATTGGATCTAGGGAAAGCTTGGTACTTAAGCGGTCTTAATGACTCACCTCCTCTTCTCTATAATCCTACCTGGTGCATAGTATTCATTCATCTTAGCTCGCGGGATTTGTTAACGAGCCGAGGTAAGTGGAAACCATATTAAAGAAAAATTTCCAAAATGCCCCTAAGGGCAAAAATGACCAAAATACCCCTAGGTGTTGAATGTAAATTTTATGAATGTGACACGCATATCTGCTGCATATATATGATATTTTGCTTAGGTTGCATATAGGTTGGGAAGTATGGAACAGAGGAAGTATATGAGGATCGCATGGTTGCTTGACAATCATGGATCCACCAACGGTTTTTAAGCCCAATATGTAAATGAAGGTAGTTTTGCAATCGGGCTATCATTTATGTGTCGATTGGGCGGGTCGATATTTATATCCCCACATGATGTGTCGGGGATGGAGCTGGTGTATAGCGGATGGATTATTGGGATGGGATTGTATTGCATGTTTGATGTATGATTTTTTTTGAATGCTTGTTTTTTGTTGAGGGTTGTATACACTGAGTTTGTGAAAACTTACCCCCTCTTTTATTTTATTTTCAGGTGACGCTCAGTAGGAGGTTCAATGTTTGGAGGGACTCCGGGTGGCCAACTAGCAAGACAATTTGGACTTGTTTTCTTTTCATTTTAAAGCATATAAGTCCCTGATTATTAAGTGATTACAGACTGGATTGTAATAAGGCCTTCCATTTAGTTATTATTTGGATTATTATTTTTACGTGATGTAATTATAAGGAGTTGAACATGATTTCTTAAACTATAGTATATCTTCTCTACGTTTCCGCAACTATTTTTTTAAGGTGACTTATTTTCATCAAATCAGATGTTTTGAACAAGCGATTGAAATGAGTTTTTTTTTTAAATTAAAATTTTCTTTTATTTTAAGAAGGGTTTTCAATGAAAACATGATTTTCACTAAAACACTTCAATGTGACGCACCAGATATGGCCATAGCGTCTGGGCCAAGTTTGGGGTGTTACAGGTGGTTTCCATTCAACGATAGCAGAAATCTTACTTGGATCAACTCGGATGCCTTCACCCGAAACAATATGACCCAAAAATCCAACTTCTTGAAGCAAAAGCTCACTCTTGCTGAACTTAGCATACATTTGCTTTTCCCGCAAAGTTTGCAACACAATTATCAGGTGCTTCGTATGCTCTCTCTCATCTTTGGAGTAAATCAAGATGTCATCAATGAACACAACGATAAACTTATCCAAATATGGCTAAAAGATCCTATTTATTAGATCCATAAACACAGCCGGTGCATTCGTTAGCCCAAATGGCATGGCAAGAAATTCATAATGGCCGCACCTTGTCCTGAAAACTGTCTTGGAAACATCCAAGTCTTTAACTCACAGCTGATAATAGCCAGACCTCAAGTCTATCTTGGAGAACACAGTGGCTCCTCTCAAGTAGCCAAACAAATCATCGATCTTTGGCAAAGGTTACTTATTCTTGATAGTTACCTTGTTCAGTTGCCGGTAATCTATACATAGCCTCATTGAACCATCTTTCTTCTCAAAAAATAGTACAAGAGCACCCCAAGGTGAAAAACTCAGTCTTGCAAGTCCTTTATCTATCAGCTCTTGCAACTGTAATTTTAACTCCTTCAGTTCGGTTGGCGCCATTCTGTACGGAGCAATAGAAATAGGAGTTATCCCTGGCACCAACTTAATACCAAACTCTATTTTCCTTTCAGGAGGTAATCTGGGTAATTCTTCTGGAAACACTTTTGGATAATCACATACTATCGGCACAGACTCAATCTTCAACTCTATTTCCTTAGTGTTTAGTACAAATGCAAGATAGGCTTTATATCCTTTCCTCATATATCTCTGAGCAACCATTACCGTGATTACAACTGGCGGTGAACCTAATTCTCTTGAATCGACCGAAATATCCCACCATTCGGGCATTTCAATTTAATATACTAGCTACCATAATTTACAATTACATCATGAAGGGCTAACCAATCCATTCCAAGTACCAAGTATTACATCAAATTCATCAAATGGTAATAACATAAGGTTAGCCGGAAAGTAATAACCCTGAATCATCAAAGGACAATTCTTACAGACTTTATCAACCAGGACTGATTTACCTAGTGGGTTCGACACTCTAATGATAAATTATGTAGGTTCAATGGGTATGTTCATACTAGACATCAATCTCATGCAAATATATGAATGTGTCGACCCCGAGTCAATTAAAACAATAACACTTGTATTAAAAAGAGAAAAAGTACCCGTGATAACATCAGGAGCGGAGGCCTCCTCTCAAGCATGTATCACGTACGTTCTTGCTGGGGCTCGAACCTCTGGCTTTGCAGTGTCTTTAGTCACAACTCGATTGCCACTAGCACTCCCAAGGTATCTTGGAGGTCTACCTCGTGGAATGGGAGTACTCGACTTTGGGACTACTTCAACTTCTTTTTCCACTTGCTCTCGACAGTCTCTAAGAAAGTGGTCAAGAGAACCACATCTCAAACATACGCCGCTCTTCATTCAGGATTCTCCGAAGTGAAATTTGTTGTAACTCTTACACTTCGGCTTTTGATCATCTACACTCCCCACACTAATTACCATCGGGGGAAGACTTCTAACTTTGTTGTTTAGAGCTTCTTGTCCTTCCCGAATATCCTACCGATGAAGTAGAGCGTTCATGCTGGCTCCCTGCTTCTTCATGGAAAACGAGAGTGTTTTACCACTGGTCCTCTTGCTCGCAACTCGAGCTTCTCTCTTTGTTTGCTTTCTTTTGTTATTAAGCTCCTCGGCCTTCTTGGCCCGATCAGCCAATACGGTAAACTCCCGTATCTTAAGGATTCTGATCAACAACTTGATTTCCTCATTCAAACCTTCCTTGAAACGCTTACACATTTCTGACTCAGTTTGGACCCATTCAGTTGCGTATTGACTTAGCCTTACGAATTCTCTCTCGTATTCTGCTACAGTCTTGTTCCCTTGTTTGAGTTCTAGGAACTCCTTTCGCTTCAAGTCTAAAAACCATTGGCTAATGTATTTCTTATGAAACTCTGCTTGGAAGAAATCCCAAGTGATAATTTCCTTTGACACTACCGAGGATACAGTCTTCCACCAATGATATGCAGTATCTTTCAGGAGGGATTCGACACACTTTAAACATTCCTCGGGCGTGCATGACAATTCATCTAACACCCATGTGGTATTTTCAAGCCAGAACTCAGCTTTTTCAACATCATCCTAAATTTTAGCTCTGAATTCCTCAGCCACATACTTTCTAAGCTTATCAACAGGCGCTTTACCAATTCTTACCGGTGCCATACCTCGTGGTACATCCTCATTAGGTTGCTTAGGGGGCAGGAGAGGTCTTGGTATGTTGAGGCGATTCCTCAGGTAATCCCCAAACCATTCATCCATCATATCAAAGAAGGCAGCTGGGGCCTCTTCTCGGCCTTCAGACATAAGCCTTCTACTACTACTAGATACAGCTCGTTGTACGGAAGCTGGAGCACAGCTCTCGGCTCCCTCAGACTCATCTTGTGCTTTATTGAAAGACATTTACTATATTCAAAACAATTTAAACAGTTAGGAGACGTCACACTATCAATATTCGAACAATGACATGTATAGAAAACCTCAATACTCTCTAGGTAGTCCTAGAATCGACTAAACTGTAGCTCTGATACCACTAAATGTAACACCCCTCACCGTATCCGACGCCGGGATAGGGTTAGAGGAGTTATCAGGATTTCACGTTCATAAACATATTAAATCAAGTCACTAAATTGCGCTCTAATTTAAAAATTTTCACATATATATATCCTATCTCTTAAATAGGCCTTTGAGACCTAAAACATGCCTAGAGGCAGTGCGGGACAAAACCGAGAACGTTTTGTAAACTTTGGGCACCTTGGAAAATTTCCTTTAACTTGAAGTGTCACACTCCCGTGTGACTCGGGACATGCCCGTGCAATCACCCCGTGTCTAAGACTTGAGTATTCTGTTAAATTCACATGGCCAAGACACTTGCCCGTGTGTCTAGCCCGTGTTCATTTAATAGACTTACCATTTTAGATGCAGGGGACACACGACCATGCCACATGCCCACGGGTGTGGCCTGTGTGTCACACACGGCCTAGGCACATGCCTGTGTACCCAACCGTGTAGCCCCTATTAGGCTATTTTCCATGCCTATGGTCAGCCCCTTTTTAACACTTATACTTTAATGAATATTAAAAACAAAGTAAAACATAATTATGCTCTCATAAATGATCTTTGCAAAAACTCATTGCATGGAAATCTCATATCATTGGTTTCGTACATGTTAAGTTATTTCCCATCTTGCGTTTATGTGTTGTCATACCACTTTAACACATTCAAGATTGGCTCATTCTTATGACTCATTCCCAATTGGAATTCAACCATCGCACATAATTATAAACTTGCATGGAAATTTTGTAGGTCATAGCCTACTTCAAAACAAGCCGATCTCCATGGCCATAAACAAAAAGATAGGTTTATCTTTACAAGTCTTCATTTGGCAAATCAAATGACACATATAACAAAATACTCAAAAGACCTATACATGCCATTGAACAATTTAGAAATGTATTTATACCAAAGCTGGTCTATTTGATAGTTCTTCTAATCTTTACAAGTCATTGAGCTCTGTGAGAGATAGGGAAAAGAGAGGGGTAAGCATTTTCATGCTTAGTAAGCTCGAATGACCGAAAAGTAAACTTACCAAGTAATTAGCATACAATCAAATTAGGTAATAAATTCAATGAGCATAGGATGGCTTCCCTATCACTTACACTCAATCAATGAGTTAGTCACATAACAATGCACTATGAAAGTTATCTTAGATGAGCTCATCATTCAACATCTCATTTGTATATATATGTCACATTAATCTCGTTGATTTTTTAGGAAATCTCGATGGAATATCCATTTACCGTCAATTCGTACAACAATCGTTTCAGATATACACTCCCGCGATCCTCACATCTTATGGCGGGATTACCATCCAGGCTAAATCCCAAATTTTATGAACTCATAAGGTGATGTCGGGATTACCAGTTCAGGCTAAATCCCTTATAACGA
The DNA here is from genome assembly GCF_025698485.1 of Gossypium arboreum. Lineage (NCBI taxonomy): Eukaryota > Viridiplantae > Streptophyta > Magnoliopsida > Malvales > Malvaceae > Gossypium > Gossypium arboreum. Next base: position 90,895,503 of record NC_069082.1, on the reverse strand, counting down.
CAAACACCTTTATTGAGCTTGGACCTGAATTACCAATCTAGGCTAAATTCAGATCCTAATCAAATTACCCGTCCGGGCTAAATCCATAATGCACACATATTCTTCGGGAGGCTCGACCATTCAAAGGAACACCCGTCCGAGCTAGATCCTTTTATAAATAAGTCCTAGTCAAATTACCTGTCTGGGCTAAATCCTTACTGCAACACATGTAGGACCTCATTACACATGTCAATCATGGTTTATCCATCGAATTCCCTTTTTAACCTCAACCGTGACATATATCACAATTCATACTTAAACATGCATTTCATAGAATTTCATGTTACTAATAAATGCAATCATCATGCATTCATAAATCATATAATTAGTCACATTGAGTGTTTACTTCAAGTAATCTGAACTTACCTGGTATTCGTTTCGGTGTCGTGTTTCGGTTATTCTGAAACCTTTCGTTTTCCTCGATCGACCTCCGAAATTTGTTCCTCGAGGTCTATAACAATAAAAATAGATCATTAACACTCCACATTATACATTTCAAGTCTATATTCTACCCCCGGTCCAAATGATCATTTTGCCCCTCACCTTTCACATTTTTACGATTTAGTCCCTAGGCTCGTATAATGAAATGCATGCAATTTCTACCTTACTCAAGCCTAGCCAAACACTTTTCCCTCTTACGGAAGCCCACATTTTCCATTATTTTCACATTTCTGCCACACATTTTATAGCTTTTGCAAAAAGGTCCCTTTAGGGGTTTTTCATGAAAATCACCAAGGAAAAATTGTTTAACACACCTCAAACTTTCATATTCCTCCATAAAACATCAAAATACAAGTAACTCATGCATGGGAAAATTTTTAAACATGAACCCTAGCATGAAATATGGGTAGAAATGGAGAGAGTAAGCTACCGGGATCTCAAAATTAAAAAGAACATTAAAAACGGGGCTTGGGAGCACTTACTAATGAGCTTGGAAACCCTAGCTATGGAGGCTTGGGAATTTTGACTGGACAAGGGAGAAGAATGGCTGATTTTTTCCTTCTTTTTCCCATTTTATTTCATTAGTATGCCAAATGACGAAAATGCCCTTAAGCCCTTTCTTTGAAATTTCATCCATGCAAGCCCATTTTTGTCCAAAAATTTAAAAATTGGGAAAATTGCTCCCCAAGACCTTCTATTTTATAATCTAAAGCAATTTCATGCAAATTGCTTCTAGAATCCAAGTTTTGCAATTTATTCAAGTTAGTCCCTAATTTTCCAATTGGGTACTTACTCAAAGAATTCCTTCATGAAACTTTAACACATGCCTATTCTCATATTCTAAGCCTCATAATAATCATAAAATAAATATTTTGATATCGGATTTGTGGTCCCGAAACCACTATTCCTACTAGGCCCTATTTTGGGATGTTACAGGTAAGGCGTCATGTTATCAAGGTGCAAGTATAAATCTAATGCATATGTCTATTTTTAGGAATCTAGGAACTGGAAAAGCAAGACCTAATACGGTTACATTGCAATTGGCTGACCGATCCCATGTGCATCCGGAAGGTAAAATTGAAGATGTGCTGGTAAGAGTAGATAAATTTATCTTTCCTACGAATTTCTTTATTTTAGAATATGAAGCTGACCAAGACTGTCAATTATTCTTGGAAGAAATTTTCTTGCTACAGGTAGGACTTTAATTGATGTACAGAAAGGCGAGTTGACCATGAAGGTAAATGATCAACAGGTTACCTTTGATGTGTTTAATGCTTTGAAATTTACTTATGTTAATGATAAATGCCACACCATTGGGTTAATACAAACAACAGTGGAGGAGTTCACAAGATATTGCCACATCAATTCTAACAGTAATGAAGATTTACTTCAGTAGCGTGATAAAGTAAGTCTTAAGGAATTTGGTGAATTTATGGCAACCAAGCAGATGGTGGATAGACTTAGGAAGAAGTTTGAATCCTTTGATTTACCAAATCAACCTTTCCGTCTTCCTAAGCATTCTATAGAGGAACCTCTCGCACTAGAGTTAAAAACTTTGCTGCAACATTTAAAGTATGAATACTTGGGCAACAATAGTACTTTACCGATAGTAATTTTTGCAGAGCTGACACTTGCAAGAAGCAAGGTTGTTAGAAACTCTTCAGTGATTTAAGAGGGCATTGGGATGGACCCTAGCTGATATAAAGGGAATTAGCCCTACATTCTGTATACATAAGATTTTGTTGGAGGATTGCCCTAGCAATTCCATTGAATAGTAGCTAAGACTAAATCTGATCATGAAAGAAGTTCCTAAGAAAGAGGTTATTAAGTGGCTTGACGTTGGCATTATCTACCCAATTTCAAACAGCTCATGGGTGAGTCTTGTGCAATGTGTACCCAAGAAAGGAGGTGTCACAGTGGTAAGTGGAATGACGAAAATGTGCAAGTGTGCACAATCACAATAAGTAATAAAGTGACAACTAAGAGTTATAGTACCCACAGGGACTATGAAAAGAATTGTTTATGAATGCAATTAAAAACCCTTTGGTGAAAAAAATATTTTGATTTGAGGAGGTGATTAAAAACTAAGATTTTTAACTAAGTAAAATTAAAAACTATGATTTTTAACTAAGTAAAATAAATAAAGAGAAAATAAAAGTTCCAATGCACGATTTCAAAAGATGATTTTAATCAATATGACATAATTGTGTTAGATTAATTACATTTCTTAACTTGGAATTACTAAACTCATGTTCATGTTGTAAAGAATAAATTCACAGCAACTTGGTAATTTGCTAACTTATGATGTAACACCCCTTACCCATACCCGAGGCCGGAATAAGGTACGAGGCGTTACCGGACAAACATACAAACATTAAACTAAAATACGGACCGTAAAATTTCATTTATATTTCAAAACATCCATTCACTTACACATAGCCCCTTATTTGAGTCTACGAAGCCCAAAACATACTTTAGAAAGGGTTCGGGACTAAACCAAGAACTTACGAAAATCTTGGAAATTTCATGCTTTAAGGCTCCACACTGCCTGTGTCCCAAAGTCGTGTTCCATACATTTGAGACACATGGTCGTGTCTCACATGTGGAATATACCTAGGCTATTTTCCAAGTTTTGGTCAACCTTAATCTCTTACACACTTATACAAAATCAAAAGCATATAACATGGTATTCATTTAATGATTAAATATTCTCAATTAAACCACAAACATAGCATTTGTATGTCATCATACATGTGTCTCTCACACTCATTTTACCTTGTTTATTATAGTACCACTTATACATTTATACCAAGATTATCATCTTACCAAATATCTTGACTTAATCATCAGTCATTCATATTTAAAACTAGATCATATCTTTATAAAATACCACAATTCAGATCATAAAATAACATGTTTGCCTAAAACATTTCAATTCAACTCCATACCCAACAAGCATTACATTGAGACTAGTCATATATATATATATATATATATATATATATATATACATGTCATGATACATATCATTCTCTTTACATTTTCTTATAAACACATATCATTTATTTCATTATATCAATATTTCATATACCATAGTTTCCATGTATTCCACATATATTTATTTTCCTCCTCCTCCTCTCCATTCCACATCCTTAATGTATATAGCATTCTTGTAAGTACGATTTCACAATTTACTAATAAATGCTCACATCAAACTGTCCACGCGAGTCATAGTCACTTACTTATTTATAATTCGAGCTACAGAGCTCCAAATTAAGATCCGTAAATTTCCTCTAAAACTATACTCACATATCTTTCCACCATAAAATTTTCATAATTTTTGGTTTATCCAATTAGTACAGTTTATTCATTAAAATTTCCCCTGTTTCACTTTCTAACAGTTCTGACCTCTCTTCACTAAAAATTAATTATCTCACAGTAAAGAACTCGAATAATGTTCTTGTTGATTTATCTTGAAAATAGACTCATTAGGGATTTTAAAAATATAATTTTAAGCCTCTAATTATTTTTATCCAAATTTTTGTGACTTTCCAAATTCAGGACAGGGGATCACGTAATCATTCTGAACCTGTCTCACAAAAATATAAATATCTCAAAATATAGAAACCCTTTCCTTGCTCTGTTTCTTTTATATGAAAATAGACTCATTAAGCTTAAATTTTTTATCTCGTTCAGTCTCTGATTCAATTTCTACTATTTTTGGTGATTTTTCAAAATCATGTCACTGCTACTGTCCAAAACAGTTTTATTGCTAATTCACTCTTTCACACTTTCTTTGTATTAACCTCATTTTAACATACATATCACAAATCATTTTCACCACATTTCATACATCACAAGTATAGGCCCATGATCACAAGGTCACCATAAAATCATCCTCAGGTATAACTTACTTGTTTATAACCTTACCACATCATGGTCACTTAATGAACACATCATTCACATAACCAAGTTCCTGCACGTATTCATCACAAAACTCACAAAGCAATGCATAGAGAGTCTCCCGTTGAACACTTCAGATCAATCCTCGATACTTGGTGGTTTCAGCACATAGCTCCACCCATCATATAGTTCGGCTCTCTTGTACACATGGTGAACACTCAGTTCCACCCATGTGACCTAGCCAATTTATCTCGTAGCTCTCTTGTCTACATGGTGTTCTTCACCTGAAACCACGCATGCGACCTAGCTACATATATCCCGTAGCTCTCTTGTCTACATGGTGTACACAGAGTATCACCCATGCGACCTAGCTACATCATAATGTCTTGTAGCTCTCTTGTAGACATGATGTGCACTCAGCACCATACATCTGACCTAGCTACATACTATCTATATCATCCAATCTTTCTGAAGGTTCAACCGGGATTTCCCTCTCTTTTCCAACAATTTCACCAATCAAGTAATTATCCACAAACATATTTCCAATATTATTATAAAATATCATAATACAAGTAATATTGATGTATTACTTACATATAAACTTACATCTCATTTAATATCAAGGCAATAACATTAAATTACACATTGCCTTATTAAAAATCATATGAACTTACAACTTCCCATAATATCTGTAACGCCCCTTACCCGTTTTCCACATCGAAACAGGGTACGAGGTATTATCAGCTCATAATATATATCATTAAACGAAACTGAAATAGAAATATGTCATCTAAATAGATAATGTATCATTATAACATATGTCTTGAACAATATTAGCCAACTTCAATGGCTTATACAAAATAATTTTGTTAAATAATGTAACCAATATTTTAAAGCTAGGCAATTATGACACGTAACAAAATAACGAAGCCTACTATACAAGCCATAATTCAAAAGGAATGTTTAGTTCAAATACCCAAAAGTATTGATAGTGTGGCAGATCTTCAAGGATCCTTAACTCCCAAGCAATACCGGACGACACTATAAGACAAAAGAGAGAAAAGAAAGTAAGCTTATATAGCTTAGTAAGTAAGTATATAAATAATAATTAAAGAATCTAATATGTTTACACATTAACTCAAGTGTATCTACTTTTAATTTCAATATTTACTCCACTTTGATTGAGCTGTCACTCCTGCATCATGTTCACTAAATAAATCATAAATCGAGTTACAAAACTCAAAATTAAAATCCGTAAAATTTTCCTGAAACTAGACTCATATAAATTCTTACTAATTTTTTTTCTATAATTTTTGGTTCATCCAATTAGGACAGTTTATTAGTTAAAGTTTCCCCTGTTATACAGGTCGACTGATCTGACCTCTATTCACTACGAGTTGAATTTCTCCCAGTACACAATTCAAATATCCATGAAACATGTTTCATTTAAAACTAGACTCAATAAGGAATCTATACATATAAACTATATTTCTTAATTATTTTTGTACAATTTTTAATAATTTATTAAAGTCAAAACAGGGGATCACATAGTCAATCTGAACAAGTCACACACAAATATAAATATCTCAAAATATAGAGTTCCTTTGCTTGCTCTGTTTCTTTTATATGAAAATAAACTCATTGAGATTTAATTTCATATCTCATTCAACCTCTAATTAAATTTATACTATTTTTGGTGATTTTTTTCAAAGTCACGTCATCACTCTTGTCCAAAACAGTATTATTGCAAATTCACTCTTTCACTCTTTCTTTGTATTAACCTCACTTAGCATACATATCACAATTCATTTTCACCACATTTCATACATCACAAGTAGAAGTCCATGATTACAATGCCACCGTAAAATTATCCTGTTGAACAATTCGGATCAATCCTCGATACTTGATGGTTTCAAAGACATTGCCCCACTATCATATTTCATATAATTCACTCTCTTGTGCGCATGGTGAACACTTAGTACCACCCATGTGACCTAGCCAATTTATCTCGTAGCTCTCTTGTCTACATGATGTCCTTCACTTGGAATCACACATGCGACCTAGCTACATTTATCTCTCCCGTAGCTCTCTTGTCTACACAGGTGACCTAGCTACTACATAGTATCTCGTAGCTCTCTTGTACACATGATGTGCACTCAGCACCATACATGTGACCTAGCTACGCTCCATCAATATTATTCAATCTTTCCGAATGTTCAACCGGGATTTCTCTCTCTATTACTTATTTCTATTCCTCCAATAGTCGATTTATGTTTCAAAATTAGCTAAAATACATATAATAGGCTGAAATATAAAAATGTAAATGAAGTTAATGTATTATTTACATACAAACTTACCTCGATGCAAAATATAGAAATTTTGCAATTTAGTCCAAAACCTTTTCCTTCCCACGTTCAAGATCAATTCCACGCCTTTCTTGTTCTATAACAACATATTTAGCTCATTTAACACTCATACTATTTATTTCAATCCAAAAATCACATTATGGAAAAATTACATTTTTGCCCCTAGGCTCGGGAATTTAATTTCAGCCCTTATTATTATGTTTTATGACATGCTGATCATTTTTCCCTTCTATGACAACATCAAATTCTCACTCTAACACATAGTTATGAACAATAGGTATTTTTACCGATTATGCCGTTTTGCTCGTTTTCGCTAAAAATCGCTTAGAAAAGATCGTTCTCCTAACTTCAAACATTCATATTCTACCATTAAACATCAGAATACATGCATATAATTCATGGGTAAAATTTTAAACATAAACCCTAGGTCGAAATAATGGTAGAAATAGGTAGATCGAACTACGAGGATTTCAAAAATGTAAAGAACATTAAAAACGGGGCTTGAATGCACTTACTATTGAGCTTGAAAACTTGGGAAAAACCCTAGCTATGGAGAACATGTAAGTTTCGGTCAAGCTTGAATGAAGATGAACACATTTTTGTGTTATTTTTCCCATTTTATTTCATTTAATATACAAATAACCAAAATGCCCTTACTACTAAACTTTCTTAAAATTCCATCCATGTCTTAATTTTTGTCCATATAAAGTATAATGGTCTAATTTCCATTTAAGGACCTCTACTTAAAACCCCCATTTCAATCAAGTACTTTATGAACTAGAACACACATTTTTTTACCTATTTCAATTTAGTCATAAATATCAAATTAAACACCCAATCAATAAAATTTCGCAATGAAATTTTCACACAATTATGAAATCATAATATAAACACTAAAACTTAATCAAAATAATTTCTTTCAACCTCAGATTCGTGGTTTCGAAACCACTATTCCATTTTGGCCCTAATCGGGCTGTTACAACTCTCCCCCTCTTTAGGGATTTTCGTCTCTGAAAATCTTACCGGTAAAGAGATTTGGGTACTGTTTTCTCATGGCTTCCTCCAGTTCCCACGTAGCTTCTTCTACTCCATCTCTTTGCCATAACACTTTCACTAAAGCTATACTTTTCTTCCTCAACTGTTTTACTTCTCGGGCCAAAATCTTAATCGGTTCCTCATCATAGGTCAAGTCCTATCGAATCTCAATTTCTGTTGGAGAAATCACATGTGAAGGATCAGAACGATAACGTCGCAACATTGATACATGAAACACGTTATGAATTCTTTCTAACTCTACCAGTAAGGCCAACCGATATGCCACTGGTCCAATTCTCTTAGTAATCTCATACGGCCCAATAAAACGCGGACTCAACTTGCCTTTTCGGCTAAATCTCAGAATCTTCTTCCATGGTGACACCTTCAAGAACAATTTATCACCTACCTAGAATTCAATCTCTTTTCTTTTCAAATCTGCATATGACTTTTGTCGATCTGAAGCAACTTTCAAGCAATCACGAATTACTTTTACTTTCTCTTCGGTTTCTTTAACTAGATCAACTCCGTGAATCTGTTTCTCACTAAGTTTGGTCCAATATAAAGGAGTTCGACACTTGCGATCATACAAGGCTTCATACGGTGCTATCTATATACTTGACTGAAAACTGTTATTGTAGGCAAATTCAACCAAAGATAGATATTTCTCCCAACTGCCTTCAAATTCTAAAACACATCATCTAAGCATATCTTCGAGTACTTGGATTACTCTTTCCGACTGACCATCTGTTTGTGGATGAAACGTGGTACTAAAGTTCAATTTTGTACCCAAAGCTTCTTGTAACTTTTTCCAGAATCTCGAGGTAAACCTCGGATCTCTATTTGATATTATAGACATAGGTACCCCGTGCAACCTCACAATTTCAGCAATATATAATTTAGCTAATTTATCAAGTGAGTAATTGGTACGTATCGGTATAAAGTGAGCTGACTTTGTTAACCTATCAACCACTACCCAGACAACATCCTTCTTTTTAGGAGTCAGAGGCAAACCGGTTACAAAATCCATGGCAATCCTATCCCATTTCCACTCAAGCACCATTACTGGTTGGAGCAATCCTGAAGGCACTTGATACTCAGCTTTTACTTATTGACAGATCAAACACTTGGTTACAAATTCAGAAATGTCCCTTTTCATGCCTGGCCACCAATATAACTTCTTTAAATCATTATACATTTTTGTGCTACCAGGGTGAATCGACAAACAACAATTGTGCGCCTCATGTAATATTTTTTGAATCAATTCATCATTTTTCGGTACACATATCCTGTCTCGAAACATCAAACAGTCATCCGGTCCAACTCGAAAATCTGAGTCGTAACCCAATTCGCACTGAGTTCTCTTGGTTCACAACTCACTATCGTTCTTTTGAGCATCACAAATTTGCTGGAGAAATAACGGTTTAGCCCTCATCTCTGCTAAGATTGACCCATCATTAGACAATGCTAACCCCATATTCATGCCTCTCAAAGTATTTCCTGCTTAAAGCGTCAGCAACTACATTCGCTTTTCCCGGATGATAATCAATCATTAACTCATAATCCTTCAATAATTCAAGCCATCTCTGCTGTCGTAGATTCAAATCCTTTTGATTCATCAAATACTTCAAACTTTTGTGATCAGTAAAAATTCGGCATTTTTCACCATACAAATAATGTCGCCAAATCTTCAAGGCAAAGACAATAGCGGCCAATTCCAAATCATGTGTAGGATAGTTCTTCTCATGCGGTTTTAACTATCTCGAGGCATAAGCTACCACTTTACCCTCTTGTATTAGTACACATCCAAGGCCTATCAATGATGCATCACTATAAATTACGAACTCCTTCCACGGCTCAAAATTGTACTAAAATTGGTGCTTCAATCAATCGTACTTTCAGCTTTTCAAAACTCTGCTGACATTTATCAGTCCATTCAAATTTAATATTCTTTTGCAGCAACTTAGTCATAGGAGAGCCAATCATCGAAAATCCCTTGACAAAACGTCTATAATACCTGGCCAAGCCTAAAACGCTTCTAACCTCGGATATATTCTTTGGCGGTTTCCAATCAATGATCACGGAAATCTTGCTCTGATCTACCAGAATACCATCACCTGAGACTATATGTCCCAAAAATCCGACTTCACAAAGCCAGAACTCACTTTTACTAAACTTAGCAAACAATTTCTTTTCTCTCAAGATTTGCAATATGGTTCTCAAGTGTTCGGCGTGCTCAAACTCATCCCGAGAATAAATTAGAATGTCATCTATAAACACTACTACAAACTTATCTAAATATGGCCGAAAGATTCGGTTCATCAAGTCCATAAATATAGCTGGAGCATTTGTTAGGCCGAAAGGCATCACAAGGAACTCATAATGTCCATACCTTATCCTAAAGGCGGTTTTCGGCACATTCGACTCCTTAACTCTCAACTGGTAGTAACTGGACCTCAAATCGATCTTTGAAAACATTGTGGCCCCCTTTAACTGATCGAATAAATCATCAATCCTCGGCAATGGGTACTTGTTCTTTATAGTCACCTTGTTGAGCTGACTGTAATCAATGCAAAGCCTCATTAAGCCATCTTTCTTCTTTACGAACAATACGGGAGCACCCGGGGAGAGAAACTTCGGTCTCACAAATCCCTTGTCATTAACTCTTGCAACTGAGCCTTCAATTCTTTTAATTCAGTTGGAGCCATTCTATATGGAGCAATCGAGATCGGTACAGTACCCGGCAACAAATCAATGGCAAACTCTATCTTCCTGTTCGGAGGCAATCCAGGCAATTCCTCTAGAAATACATCTGGAAATTCACAGACTATCGGTACTGATTCAAGCTTCAATCCAGACAGCTCAGTATTCATTATATAGGCCAGATAAGCTTCACATCCTTTCCTCATGTATTTCTGTGCAGACATGTGCGAAATCGCCATAGGCAATTTATTTGATTCATCTGTTTCAACCCACAAAGTTTCACCATTTTCACATTTCAACTCTAGTGTTTTCTGTTTACAATCTACCTTGGCATCATAAATGTCAACCAGTCCATTCCCAAAATAACGTCAAACTCATCAAATGGTAACAACACCAGATTAGCCGGAAAACAGTGACCTTGAATCATTAATAGGCAATTCTTGCAAACCTTATCAACTAGCACATATTGGCCTAAGGGGTTCGACACTTTAATCGTAAATTCAGTAAACTCAACAGGCAACTTTTTATTAGATACCAAATTCATATAAACATAGGAATGAGTAGACCCGGGATCAATCAACGTAATAACAATAGCATCATAGAGAGAAAATGTACCAGAAATCACATTGGAAGACGATGCATCCTCTCGGGCACGTATGGCATAAGCTCTAGCAGGCGCTCTAGCTTCTGATCTCGCCACTGAATCTTTCATTATAGTTTTACTGCTAGCTCCACCTCCAGTATTTCTCGGTGGTCTACCTCTGCTAGCAGTAGTACTCTGTCTAGCACTCTGAAATTTTTCTTCTTTAGCTTTCTCCGGACAGTCTCTGATAAAATGCTCGCGAGAACCACACTTGAAATAAGCTCGCTCATTTCCCCAACACTCACTAAAATGTTGTCTGCCACATTGCTGACATTCAGGCTTTCTAGATCGCACATTATCCACACTTGCCACTGAAGTAGCTTGAGCTTTAGACCCCGAATATGCCCTACCACGATCTCTGTGTGAATCCCCAGCTAAAACTGTCATTCGAAGGTTTGCCTCTTTGGACCTCTTTGATTGAGATTGAAATGACTTGCTTATCGGCCTCTTTCTGACATCTCGAGCCTCAATAGCAGCTTTTCTTCTTTCTTTGTTCAATTCTTCGGCTTTAAGAGCTCGGTCAACCAATACTACAAATTCTTTCAGCTCTAAAATTCCCACAAGCACTTTAATGTCCTCATTTAGCCCATCCTCAAACCTTTTACACATAATGGCCTCGGTGGACACACATTCCTGGGCATACTTGCTGAGCCTTACAAATTTGCGTACATACTCTGCCACAGACATCTTGCCCTGTTTCAATTCAAGGAACTCCTTCCGTTTTTTATCAATAAATCGCTGACTTATGTATTTCTTTCTGAATTCTTCCTGGAAGAAATCTCAAGTAACCCTTTCTTTTGGCACCACTGCTACCAAAGTCTTCCACCAGTGGTACGCTGAATCTCTCAAAAGTGATACAGCACACTTTAAGCACTCCTCGGGTGTACATGAGAGCTCATCAAATACACGGGTAGAATTTTCAAGCCAGAACTCCGCTTTCTCGGGATCATCATCGATCTTTGCTCTAAACTCTTCGGCCCCTTGTTTTCGAATCTTGTCAACCGGAGGCTTGTTCATTCTTACCAAATCTATGCCTTGAGCAGCTATAGGAACCGTCTGAGGTATGGGAGGGGGTGGAGGAGGTTGAGTATTTAGGCTTGCTCGAATAAACTCAGTATACCAATTGTTCATCATTTGGAGAAAGGCATCCCGAGCCTCATCTCTCTGTCTCAATGTATCAAGTCTACTTTCTACAGGCGCAGTCCCTTGTGCGGGAGCCGGCGCATTACTAGCAGCATCATCAGCCGTAGTTCCATCAGGATCCATTACTATATTAAAACAAAACACAGTTTAGAATAATCAGGAGTCACCACACTATCACAGTATATGTATGGTATGTATAGCTAGACTTTTACACACACTATATTAGTCCGAGAACCGACTAAACCATAGCTCTGATACCACTAAATGTAATGCCCCTTACCCTTTTTCCACATCGAAACAGGGTTTGAGGTATTACCAGCTCATAATATATATCATTAAATGAAACCGAAATAGAAATATGTCGTCCAAATAGATAATGTATCATTATAACATATGTCTTGAACAATATTAGCCAACTTCAATGGCTTATAAAAAATAATTTTGTTAAATAATGTAACCAATATTTTAAAGCTAGGCAATTATGACACGTAACAAAATAACGAAGCCTACTATACATGCCATAATTCAAAAGAAATGTTTAGTTCAAATACCCAAAAGTATTGATAGTGTGGCAGATCTTCAATGATCCTTAACTCCCGAGCAATGCCGGACAACACTATAAGACAAAAGAGAGAAAAGAAAGTAAGCTTATATAGCTTAGTAAGTAAGTATATAAATAATAATTAAAGAATCTAATATGTTTACACATTAACTCAAGTGTATCTACTTTTAATTTCAATATTTACTCTACTTTAATTGAGCTGTCTCTCCTGCGTCATGTTCACTAAATAAATAATAACTCAAGTTACAAAACTCAAAATTCAAATCCGTAAAATTTTCCTGAAACTAGACTCATATAACTTCTTACTAAAATTTTTCTAAAATTTGTGGTCCAGCAAATTAGTACAGTTTATTAGTTAAAGTTTCCTCTATTATACAACTCGACTGATCTGACCTCTGTTCACGACGAGTTGAATTTCTCCCAGTACAAAATTCAAATATTCATGAAACATGTTTCATTTAAAACTAGACTCAATAAGGAATCTATAAATATAAACTATATTTCTTAATTAGTTTTTGTACAATTTTTAATGATTTATCAAAGTTAGAACAGGGGATCACATAGTCAATCTGAACAAGTCACACACAAATATATATATCTCAAAATATAGAGTTCCTTTGCTTGCTCTGTTTCTTTTATATGAAAATAGACTCATTGAGATTTAATTTCATATCTCATTCAACCTCTAATTAAATTTATACTATTTTTGGTGATTTTTTTCAAAGTCACGTCACTGCTACTGTCTAAAATAGTATTATTGCAAATTCACTCTTTCACACTTTCTTTGTATTAACCTCACTTAGCATACATATCACAATTCATTTTCACCACATTTCATACATCACAAGTATAAGTCCATGATTACAATGCCACCGTAAAATTATCCTGTTGAACAATTCGGATCAATCCTCGATACTTGATGGTTTCAGCACACTGCCCCACTATCATATTTCATATAATTTGGCTCTCTTGTACACATGGTGAACACTTAGTACCACCCATGTGACCTAGCCAATTTATCTCGTAGCTCTCTTGTCTACATGGTGTCCTTCACTTGGAATCACACATGCGACCTAGCTATATTTATCTCTCCCATAGCTCTCTTGTCTACATGGGATACATCCCGTATCACACATGTGACCTAGCTACTACATAGTATCTCGTAGCTCTCTTGTACACATGATGTGCACTCAGCACCATACATGTGACCTAGCTACGCTCCATCAATATTATTCAATCTTTCCGAATGTTCAACCGGGATTTCTCTCTCTATTACTTATTTCCATTCCTCCAATAGTCGATTTATGTTTCTAAATTAGCTAGAATACATATAATAGGCTGAAATATAAAAATGTAAATGAAGTTAATGTATTATTTACATACAAACTTACCTTGGTGCAAAATATAGAAATTTTGCAATTTAGTCCAAAACCTTTTCCTTCCCCCGTTCAAGATCGATTCCACGCCTTTCTTAATCTATAACAACACATTTAGCTCATTTAACACTTATACTATTTATTTCAATCCAAAAATCACATTATGAAAAAAATTACATTTTTGCCCCCTAACTTTTACAAAATTATGATTTTGCCCCTAGGCTAGGGAATTTAATTTCAGCCCTTATTATTATGTTTTACGGCATGCTGATCATTTTTTCCTTTTATGACAACATCAAATTCTCACTCTAACACATAGTTATGAACAATAGGTATTTTTACCGATTATGCCGTTTTGCTCGCTTTCGCTAATAATTGCTTAGAAAAGATCGTTCTACTAACTTCAAACATTCATATTCTACCATTAAACATCAAAATACATGCATATCATTCATGGGTAAAACTTTAAACATAAACCCTAGCTCGAAATAATGGTAGAAATAGGTAGACCGAGTTACGAGGATTTCAAAAATGTAAAGAACATTAAAAACGGGGCTTGAATGCACTTACTATTGAGCTTGAAAGCTTGGGAAAAACCCTAGCTATGGAGAACATGTAAGTTTCGGCCAAGCTTGAATGAAGATGAACACATTTTTGTGTTATTTTTCCCATTTTATTTCATTTAATATACAAATGACCAAAATGCCCTTACTACTAAACTTTCTTAAAATTCCATCCATGTCCTAATTTTTGTCCATATAAAGTATAATGGTCTAATTGCCATTTGAGGACCTCTAATTAAAATCCCCATTTCAATCAAGTACTTTATGAACTAGAACACACATTTTTTTACCTATTTCAATTTAGTCCTAAATATCAAATTCAACACCCAATCGATAAAATTTCGAAACGAAATTTTCACACAATTATGAAATCATAATATAAACACTAAAACTTAATCAAAATAATTTCTTTCAACCTCAGATTTGTGGTTTCAAAACTACTATTCCGTTTTGGCCCTAAATCGGACTGTTACAATATCAATAACCATAGAAATCACATTTATGTATGATAATTCAATGCACTTCATGTACCATAGACATATTTTTAAATCAATTCATAAACTTGGCACCATAATCATTTAATTTAACATAATTCAATTAATTCACTAAATTTAACTTTCAAATATAAATTACAAGATTATTCTCAGTATTATTATCATACCAACTTACATACTTTCAACACCTCGAAATCATAATAAATATATCAATTTTACATTTAAACATGCATAAATTAATGCTTATTATACATATGAACTTACCTCGATACTAAAATGGCCATTTTACCAACTTTCTCAATTTTCGATTTTTCTCTCATTCTAGGTTCAAATCTCGTTTTTCGGGATCTAAAACATCATATTTTACTTATTTAATTAATGCAATATTCAAAATAGTCCTTAACTCAAACTTTGGTAAAATTACAATTTTGGCCCTAAACTTTTGCATATTTACACTTTTTGCCCCTAGGCTTGGGAATTAAACTTCATCCCTTATTCTTATTTTTTATGACATGCTGATCACTTTTCCCTTCTATGGCAACATCAAATTCTCACTCTAACATATACTTATGACTATTAGGTATTTTTACCGATTAAACCCTTTTACTCGTTTTCACTCAAAACCGAGTAGCACAAGTTGTCTAACATAATTTAAAACCTCATATTCAATCATAAAACAGTAAAATAAACACATTTCACCTATGGGTATTTTTCCAAATATGAACCCTAGCTTAAATTATTGCTAGAATAAGCTTAATCAAATTACCGGGATTCCAAAAACGTAAAGAACTTGAAAAATGGGGTTAGAACGGACTTACTATTGATTTGGAAAGCTTGAAAACCCTAGCCATGGCTTCCCCCATGCTAACTTCAGCCTCCATGAAAACAATGAGTCAATTTTGGCTTTATTTTCCCTTTTTATTTCTTTTAATTACCAAATGACCAAAATGCCCTTCCTTACTAAACTTTCAAAAATTCCATCCATGTCCAATTTTTGTCCATCACTTAGAAATTGGTCAAATTTCTATTTAAGACTCCTAATTAATATTTCAAAGTAATTTCATACTAGAAACTTCTAGAATGCAAGTTTTGCAACTTATTCAATTTAGTCCCTAACTTCAAATTGAGCACTTTATGCATAGAATTTCTTCACGAAATTTTCACACAATCATGAAATCATATCATAGACCTCAAAATAATCATAAAATAATTATTTCTATCTCGAATTTTGTGGTCCCAAAACCTCTGTTCCAACTAGGCCCAATTTTGGGCTATTACATATAAACATACTCACCTACCAAAATCCATTTATCTCTTGACTATATCTCTATGTCAATTCAACCTATTAAACAAATTTCAATAAGCAAATTCGTTAATGCACATACATACTTATGAAATTAAAAATAATCTCTTGTACATATCTCTATACCAAATCAAACAATTAAATTAAATCTCATAAGCACATTAAATAAAAGATTACGTGAGGTAACAATGTATTCCTACCTTGAAACAATTTAATCACAATAATCTTGCAAGTTATGCAAGGCTAATGTATCATTAGATACCGTTGCTAATTTAACCCTCAACTACCTTAAATGATTAAACATGCACTAATTAAGTATCATCTCAATTAATTACAATTTCAATCCATTTAAACAATTAATTCATTAGTTACCTTACAATTGTAATGCAAGAATAACTTAGACATGGTTTTACTTAATAAAATATCTTACCAAGGATTATAACAAAACAAATACAATTTTAATAAATTAAGTGGACAAAATGAAATCAACCAATTAAATTTAAGCCATATTAATTAAATTAAACATATCAACATCACAATTATTCATAGACATGTTCATAACAACAACAATAAAATTAAAAGGATTAGGAACAAGAATCAAATCTGGCGTTTCTCTGAGGCTTGACTAAGTTCCTCTGCTTCTCCTTCTCTGCTTGTTCTTGTTGAACCAAGACTTCCACAAACACTTGAATGCTGCTCCAAATGGTTCTTGTTCTTTTCATAATTAATTAATAATAATTTATTTAACATAAAATAATTTGGATTAAAATTAAAATTAATTATATTATGAATTAATATTCATAATTTGGACATTCTTCAGCTAAAAAATTAATTTTCCTCGATGCTTCAAAAATTGCTTCTTGGTTTTGCGCTTCTAACAGTATTTGCCGAGCCAATTTTCTCCCTTTGTGCGAATCTGTCTAAAATGATCAAAATTAATCAAAATTTATTATAAAGTTAATTAAAATTCAACATGTAATAATTTAAGTACAATTTAATTATTTTATAATTATTATATATTTTTCAACAAGAATTACTACGAATTTGCATGAATTTGAGTTAAAAAGGGCATGAAAAAGTGTGTATATTTTCATGTTTCCAGTAATTAGTGAAAACAATGAGCTCATACCAACTCGTATAGTCATGGGACAGAGAGTATGTATGGATTACCGCAAGCTTAACAAGGTACGAGGAAAGACCATTTTCCCCTACCATTCATTGATCAGATGTTGGATAGGCTAGTTGGGAAAGCTTTCTACTATTTTCTGGATGGTTATTCAAGATATTATTAGATCTCCCTAGCTCCCAATGACCAAGAGAAGACAACTTTTACATGTCCATAGGGTACTTTTGCGTTCAGACAAATGTCATTCGGGTTATGTAATGCCCCGACAACTTTTCAATGTTGTATGATCGCCATATTCTCTGACATGGTGGAAAATTTTCTTGAAGTCTTCATGGACGATATTTCTATGTTCGGGAATGATTTTGAAGATTGTTTGAAAGATTTGGAATTGGTTCTATGTCGATGTGAAGAAAAGAATCTTGTTTTAAATTGGGAGCAATGTCACTTCGTGGTTCGTGAAGCAATTGTCCTGGGGCATAGGATATCACAGAGAGGAATTGAAGTAGACAGAGCAAAAATTGAAGTGATAGAAAAACTGCCACCTCCCACCAGTTTCAAGGGTATTAAAAGCTTCTTTGGTCATACGGGTTTTTATAGAAGATTCATTAAGGATTTTTCGAAGCTATCTAAACCCTTGTACACTTTGTTGGAGCAAAATAGACTTTTCAATTTTAATGAATAGTGTCTGGCAGCCTTTGAAGAGTTAAAGAAAAAATCACAGCAACTAAAATTGTAGTAGCTCTGGAATGGATACTACCTTTTGAACTCATGTGTGATGCTAGTGATTATGCTATGGGGCCATGCTGGGGCAAAGGAAAGACAAAATACTGTGGACAATATATTATACTAGTAAAACATTATCAGAAGCACAACTTAATTATACCACCACAGAAAAGGAGTTATTGGCTGTAGTGTTCGTGTTAAATAAATTTCGTTTATATCTAGTTGGTATAAAGGTCATAGTCTACACAGACCACTCTGCTATTAAGTATTTAACGAGCAAAAAAGATGCTAAGTCGAGGTTGATTAGGTGAATATTGTTGCTACATGAGTTTGACTTAGAAATTAGAGATCAAAAAGGGACTGAGAATCAAGTGGTTGATCACTTGTTGAGGATAAAATTTGGAAGTAAAGGTATTCATGATACACTAATTAAAGAAGAATTTCTAGACAAATAGTTATTAGTTGCCACAACATTACATTGGTATGCTAACATAGTGACCTATTTAGTGAGTGGCGTGTTGCCACTCGATCTCAACAGCCAGAAAGGACGGAAATTTCTTCATAATTCCAAGCACTATCATTGGGAAGAACCTTTCTTGTTTAAACATTGTGCTGATCAAATAATTAGGAAATGTGCTCCTAATGACGAAATACATAGCATTCCCCAGCATTGTCATTCAGCTCTATACAGAAGACATTTTGGAGGGATGAGAATTGCTGCCAAAGTACTTCAATCAGGATTTTATTGGCCAAGCCTATTCAAGGATGCTCATGAATTTTATCAGTCATGCGACTATTGTCAAAGAATACAGAATCTATATAGGAGACATAAAATGTCATTGCAAAGTATATTAGAGATTGAGTTGTTTCATGTATAGGGAAAAGACTTTATAGGTCCATTTCCAACGTCAGTGGGCAAGGTGTACATACTGTTAGTAATAGACTATGTCTCTAAGTGGGTTGAGGCTGTTGCTCTTCCTACTGATGATGCAAAGTCAGAGATGAATTTTTTACACAAGAGCATTTTTACAAGATTTGGTACACCTAGAGCCATTATTAGCGATGAGGGGTCTCATTTCAACTGCAAGTTGGTAGACAATGCTTTGCATCATTATGGGGTGAAACATAAGATTTCCACAGCATATCACCCCCCAAACAAATAGACAAGGTGAAATTTCTAACAGGGAAATTAAAAAAAATTAGAAAAAAATGGTGAATCCTACTCGTAAGGACTGATCTACTAGATTGGATGAAGCTTTTTGGGCGTATCATATTGCATAAAAATCTCCACTGGGGATGTCACCTTTTAAGCTTGTCTATGGCAAGCCATCTCACATTCTTGTTAACTTGAGCACAAAGCATTTTGGGCTATTAAGAAGCTGCACATGGATTGGGTCACTGCTGGCCACAAAAGGTTGTTAGGATTGAATGAAATGAAGGAGTTCCTGGCCCCAAACATATGAGAATGCTAAGCTGTAAAAGGAAAAGACCAAGAAATGGAATGATAAAATAATCATGTAATGCCCCGAATTTGGGCCTAGAAGTATTGGGCCTTGAGTATGGGTTCGTAAAAAGGTTGTATATAAGTATTTAAATGTGCAAGGAAATGCCACAATTAAATGTCTGCTCAAGTGTTTAATAGCCCTGAGAAGTGTTGGAGAAATCTTTGGTTCAAATCTAGGCTTTAGCAAATTTTGGTTTTAAGTGAATAAAGCCCTGAATGCTTGGATGAAGGTCTTTTAAATTATTGTGTTAAATAAATGACACAAGGAAGCATATGGTCTAGTGGTTGTGGTGTCATTAAGGTTGCAAGGGAGCCTGGGTTCAAGTCTTGGCTCTTGCAATTTATTTAAATTTTTGCTCTTAAATGAATCTAGACGTTGGTATGTAGGGCTTATATTTTATTATGACTGATTGATAACACAAGTGAGCTTGTGGCCTAGTGGTGGTGGCGTGGCATGATTATTGTAAGAGCAAGGGTTCGAATCCTATGGCAAGCAAGGAGTAATTATTTTGCTAGTAGGGGATGAAAAGAGTTAGTGTTGGATTTGAACTCTGGTGATAGAGAGTTTGAATTGGTCTTGTGGTTGGTTGTGGAGGATATCAGGGAGAGAATCAAGGAGATTTTCAAGGAGTTTGAGTGAGTTGTAGAGGAAATGGGCAGATTGATGATGCAAAATTCGGCCAAGGGGTTTGGAGGTGTGCATTTTTGTCAAATGGTATTGAGTAGTGGTCGAATTACCTTTTAGGCATTTTGGGGTTCTCTGTTTTTAGATTCTTTTCTCTTTAGTGCCAACTTCCTTTGCTATCATTTGTGTTTCTTCGGGATTTGTATAGTGCAAGTTTTTTATGTCAACATACCGAATATATTGTGTTGTTCTACTCAAACCTTTTTCCTCTCTCCTTTGTTTCTAAAGATGTCGAATCTCTCATTGGCCAAATATTAACTACCTATTCTTTTCTTTCTAGCCGAGAACCTATTACTCTTTTGTCTTCAATATTTCTTCTTTCATTTCTAAAGTTTGTTTAGGTCGAACACAATTACTTCTTGCTCTTTCATTGTTGCTTTTCTCTTCAAGGAAACCTAATACTCTGCATTCCTAACCGTTGCTTCATCTCTTCGATTTTTGGGTAAGTGGTTACTCTACACGAAACTTAGGTGGCTTCTATTTCCATGCTCGATTTTTGGTATCTCGTGGGCTGAAAGGCTATTTTATTTTTGTTTACTGTATGAATAAGTTCATCTAACACCTTTCTTCCTCATTCGAATAATGCTAGGGATTCATTTTCCTTAACTAGGGTGTAGACCGATTACCTTCCTTCTACAAGGGATCTTTAGATTTGTGGTAAGTGTGACAGCCCTAAACTGACCCTAGTCGGAAAGTGGTTTCGGGACCACGAAACCGAGTCCTATAAGAAATTAAAAGATATATTCCGTGTTTATAATGTGAGTAAATGCATGTGTGAAAGTTTCATGCATTAATTTGATTATTTTTATGTGAATTTATTAAAATGGACTTATATGAAACATTGTTGGAAAGTGATAGGTTAATCTTATAATGGTCTATTAGTACATGCATTCAAAAGGGTGGGCTTGCATGTCAATTTCTCCACTTTGATAGTAGTGGCCGGCCATGACAATGAGGATAGACAAAATGTGATGGGTAAAACATATTATAAGCATTTTGTGATAACATGTTATGTTAAGAACAATAAAATATGAGGGGAGTGGGAGGAGAAACCAAACTTGTTTCATCCTTGCTCCCCCATTTTGCCGTAACTAGATGAAAAAAAAAGTTGTATTCTTTGGTTCTTCTTGGCCGAAATGAAAAAAGGAAGAAGGGAGGAAAGCATTCGGTCATCTTAGGTTAATATTAAGGTATGTTAATGCTCTCTCATGGAAAATCTTTGTATATTTGGAGTGGTCATCAAGTATAGAAGCTAGCTCATGGCAAATGTTTTTGTAAAGTTATGAAGATGACATTCGGTCATGGATGTTTGTATTCCTTTGATGTTGTTTTTGATGCTTTAGTGTATTGAGGGTTGATTATAGATGAGTTGAGCTTGGTAAAATTAATGTGGTATATTCGGCCATGTAGGGTATATCCTAATGTGGTATATTATGTTTAATTCCCTATAATCGGCTAAATGGGTGATAATGGTTTATAATGTTGAATTGAATTATGATTATGTACTTTAGAATTAGATATAACAAAAACTATGTGAATTTTGGATGAACTTGAATAAATAATATTCAGCTAGCATGATAAGTTATGAAATATTAAGTAGATGATATAATTGATTGGTGAAGTGGCTAATAGGGATTTTAATGAAATTATGCCAAGGCGAATGTATCATGAAGTAAATAAAAATGCTAAATGTGCATTATGTGCTTATATGTGTATTCGGCCAGGGAAGTTTGACATGAAGCTTTGATAGGTTTGAGAGACGAATGACCGAATGAGCTATAGGTTATGTATGGATGAATTCTATGCATATGTGTGTGTGTGTGGCATTAGTAGTGAATGGCATTCGGCATTGTTTAATTAAAATTAGAAATGAATGCTTGAAAGTTAAATAGGTCGCTCTAATGACCAAATATGCTAAAAGCTAATATATGGACAAATGATACAAATGAATTGGGTTTGAAATGTATATGGTTTCCGTATGTATGTGTTTGATTGAGAAGTAACTTTGTTTGATTTAGCTCAAGAGCCTAGAGGATCAAGTTGGATAAGGGAAAGGAAAAAAGTGATCGAAGAGCCGTCGTAATCGTTCGGCAACTTCCGAGGTAAGTTTTAAGTGATTAAATGTTGAGTAAATTAATCATAATAGGACATAATGAGTTGATTTAATAAGGTATGATGTGGCCATGATATGTCTTAAACTCAAATGGTAAGTTCATAAGTGTTTGGACTTGGAAATTTAAGAGCAAATTGTAATAATTTGCTTAGGACAGCAGCAGTAACGTGATTTTAGAAAATCACTATAAATTTTTGGTGTGGAATTATAGGCTGAATAAAATATGTAATCAAAGCTTAATTAGTCTAGTTTCTTATAAAAGAGACCGTGTAAGCAAAGAAATTTCCTATAAAGAGATATTTAAAGTTGTGTGAGACTGTGTCAGAATGACTCCGAAATCCCCTATTCTGTATTTAGAAAATCATTATAATTTTTACAAAAATGGTTATAAGATAAAATTTATATGCTTAGACTCCTTAATGAGTCTAGTTTCAAATGAAATCAAATAGAACATATTTTGAATTCTGTACAATGAGAAAGTTGATTCGTAGTGAAGAGTGGTCAGATTAGTCAAACAGTGAAACAGGGGAAACTTTAAGAAAAATCTGGTATTGATTGGCCCAACCTAAAATTCTGAAAATTTTATGGATGGAAGATATATGAGTCTATATTCAGGGAAAATTAACGGCAATTGATTTTGAGTTTTATAGCTCTAGTTATAAATAATTTTGTGACTATTGCTCAGGAAAAACAGCTTGTAGTGAATATGTGAATTTGTTGAAAACATTGATGAAATTATTTGAGTTGCTTATAAGCTATTGCTGAAATTGATGCACAACATAAAGATATGTATATGTGGTAAAGCCGAATGGCTAATGTGAAACATGTATGAGATATGTATATGTGGTAAAGCCGAATGGCTAATGTGAAATATGTATGAGATATGTATATGTGGTAAAGCCGAATGGCTAATGTGAAATATGTATGAGATATGTATATGTGGTAAAGCCGAATGGCTAATGTGAAATATGTATGAGATATGTATATGTGGTAAAGTCGAATGGCTAATGTGAAATATGCATGGGATATGTATATGTGGTAAAGTCGAATGGCTAATGTGAAATATATATATGAGATATGTATATGTGGTAAAGCCGAATGGCTAGTGTGAAATATGTATGAGATACGTATATGTGGTAAAGCGGAAGGGCTAGTGTGAAATATGTAGGAGGTGTGGGTATATTGTGGCCGAATGACCAAATGTGAAAGGTGTATATTATTAGATATTTGATGAGGCAAATGAATTACAAATATGACAGTCGATGTGAATGTCGTAACATGTGATTAAATGTACATGAAACTTGGAAATATATTCCGGGTAAGACCCGATGACTACGTGTGGAGATTATGTCCGGATAAGACCCGATGACTACGTGTGGAAATATATTCCGGGTAAGACCTGATGACTACGTGTGGAGATTTTGTCCGGGTAAGACCCGATAACTTCGTGTGGAGATTTCATCTGAGCTAAAGGTCTCGCCGATAATCCGAGTAGAGGTTAAAGCTATAAGACTTCGTAATAAGAATTGCTTATAAATATATTCAATGCGAAAGGTTAAACAGGTATGTACTCCAAGTTTATATGTGAGCTTGATTTGAACTAAATCATAAGGTATTTATGTGATGCATACGTGAGCAATCTATGAAACTATTCCTATGATTATGTGACATCGGATCGATGTGAGAGGTTATGTGAAATTATGCAATATATCTATGTCACATGAGCTCACTTTTATGTGAAAATTTATCGCCTATTGCATATCTTTGAGATGTGCATATTCGGTAAAGGGATGATATGCCCGAAGGAAGAGTGAAATAAAAATACGAACAACTATGTTATAATTTGATTGTTATCTGTTGACACTGCTTAAAACTTACTAAGCATTGTAATGCTTACTCCGTTTACTTTGTTTTTTTTCTATTTTATAGATCTCATTTTGAAGCTACAGGCTCGGGGATCGTCAACAACTAGTCATACTATCACTATCCACTGCTTGTTACTGTTATGTTTTGAATTATTTTATGGCATGTATAGAATAGACCAGTGGCCGAAGAATATTTTGGTTAATGTATATAAGTCATGCGAAAATGGCATCTTTTGAATGTGTACTTATAGAAGTTTAAATTGTATCCCTGACTGTCTTTAGTACTTATCTAAAGGAATGTTCAAAAAAAAAAAATTTACTGTTCTGATATGAGTTTCAAGTCCGGTAATGCCCCTTTACCTATTCCGGCGACGGATACGGGATTGGGGTGTTACAGTAAGTGTTTTTAGAATAGCATAAATGTATTCTTTTGGGATTGTGGATTCATATAAGACGGTTAACGGTTCTTGTGAAGGTTATAGCGTTAATGAGAGTACGGGGTTTTAGGGGCTGGAAGTGGTTACGGTTGCTGACTGATAAGTAGTATTAGTTTGTTAAAACGTTTTCAATATTATAGTGATAGATTACTGAGGGGCTGAGGCTATTGATGGGGTTGTTAACATAGGTGCTTAATCTTGGAAGCAGTTCAACTACAATCCATAACAGGTGTGTAACTGTACGTCGTGAAATGTTACTGGCAGAAAATTGGAATAGGTGTGTATTCACACCCCATTGGTTAACTGCGAATCGACAAAAGCCAGAAAGTCGAAAAGCCAACACGTCGGTATTTGAGGCCTCGCGAGGGTACAATCGCTCGTGGGGTAAATCGAGCCCACAAATTATAGGCGATAGACTGTAAAGGCCACCACGTGCATTTTTGTGGACTGGGGCCGTTATGGGCCTCGATTGATCGAAAAGGGCCTTGTAGGCCCAATGGGCTTGTAAGCCCCACACAGATTAAATCTATAATTTGAGATAAATATTGGACTGGGCTATATAGGTCACATAGTCGTAGCTGAATTTGGGCTAAATGGGTCACACGAGCGTGTGGGCCCACTTGGGCCCATTGGGGACATATACACTATTCTGGCCATGTAAGTTATCTGAGTCACTCGAAGCAATGATAGACCTTCTAGTCGTTATAAGTACCAAAATACCCCCGATTTGTAAAATGATCGTAATACCCCAATAGAGTAAAATGACCGTAATACCCATGTATGGTAGAATGACGATTATGCCCTTATGATCTGTATGACTGATATGCTTGTGATTTACATATATGACTGTACTGAGTATGACTTTGTAGACATGTATTATTTATGACATGACATACTGTATGGGGTTGGGTTATTATTGACGGAGGAACTGTATTGCCTGTAGCCATTCTGTACAAGGCTTTCAGCCTTTATATGATACTTATGGCTTAAAGCTGTTCTGTTCACTGGCAGCGTTGCTACGATATTTACGGCCTTCAAAGTTTTCACAAGAGCTTCCGCGATTTAAGTTGGATTAATATTCCAAAGGTAAATATTTTGGCAAACGTTTGTGACGAGATGATTTGCTCACCCTGTACAAAAAGGTTTTATTTTAGAAATAAACTTTTAACGACAACTCAATTTTTGAATGACGCTTTGATGCAACACACCAGATTCAGCCATAATGTCTGGGCCGGGTTTGGGGTGTTACATTTAGTGGTATTAGAGCCAGGTTGCAAAACTCAGCTGTGGAATAGGTTTTCAAAATTTTGTATTTCATGAGGTTGCTTTGAAATATGTAGATTATTTTGAGGCATTTTTCTGAAAAGTGTGGCACACCGAGTCTTCGGCACCAAATTTGTAAGTTCTCTGACTCTGTTTACTGTTATAGACTGAAATGTTATACTGAGAAACTACTATAGATAGTAACACTACACTGAAACTCCATAGATAGAGTAAACTGAAAGACTATAGTGAGCTTGCAGATGCGAAAACAAACTCTGAACTACTGTTTCTCATAAGACATCTGCTTAATTACTAAAATTATAACTAATTTGCATAAAATTCTTAAACCAGATAATACGCATTGTGGAAATGAGCACTAAAAGGGGTGCAGGAGGTCGCGGCGGAGGCCGTGGAGCTGCTAGAGCTGGATCATCGGCATCGGGGCACATGCCCAACATTGAAGCGAGGGAAGCACCGGCTTCACCGGTAGCTAAGATAGGGTCATTCGATCGAGATGCTGGGGATAACGCACTATCCCAAGTGATGCTTCAAATTTTGGAAAGGGTTGCTGGTACTGCTGGGTCGAATACCATTACTGCGGGCCGCGGGTCAGTTACAGAACAACTCTGGTCAAATGGAGCAGAGATCTTTAGAGGAGTTTCTGGGGTGGTCCTAAGTGTGGTAGAATACTAGTTGGAGGCCACCGAAAGAGTTATGGATGACCTCGACTGTACATCAGAACAAAAGTTGAAGGATGTTGTGTCCTTGCTGAGAGATGAAGCCTATCAGTGGTGGCTTACGGTAAAAGAGGGTACCTCATCTGATCAATTAACCTGGGAGTTCTTCAAGTCGACGTTTCAGGGAAAGTGTGTAGGCACCAGCTATGTGGACGCTCGTCGAAAGGAATTTCTGAATTTGGTTCAAGGTGACAGATCTGTGGCTGAGTATGAGGCAGAGTTTTTGCGACTTAGTTGGTATAGTCGAGGAATAGTAGCAATGGAATACAAGCTCTATGTTCAATTTGAGGATGACCTCAGGGACAACCTCTGAGTGTTGATAACTCCACAGAGGAAGCGGGACTTTGCCGTGTTAGTGGGGAAAGCTAAGATTGCTGCAGAGGTTCAGCGCTCTGAGCGTCAGAACCGGGAAAAAGAAAAGACCAGGGATTTAGAACCCTCAAATTAGGATCGGAGGGCTAAGAGAAAGGCCAAAATGGATGGGCCAGTTTGGGTTAGGGCCCCTATTACTTTTATTGGATCACAGCCTTGTGCGGGTTGTGAGAACTACCATCGGGGTGACAGTCGAAAAAGGACTGGGACGTGTTTCAGGTGCAGATCAGTGGAGCACTTTGTGGGAGATTGTCCACAGAGGCCTGGGTGGATGCAAGCTGCAGGTCAGGGTGTTGCTTAGCCAGTGAGAAGTGGTCAACAGCCGTCAAGAGGCCATGGTCAGGCTAGAGGTGGAAACAGTTTGGGCCGTGGAGCACCAAGTAGAGGTGCTGGTCAAGCTGAGGCGAGGCAACCAGCTTTGGTCTATGCAGCATATCGCCGAGAGGGCGGAGATGCTCTAGATGCAAATACTGGTACGTACTTTATCCATAATATGTTATATTCATAGTTGGGTACTAGAGTGTGCAGCAGGAATGTGGTGGTGTAGGTTAAGTTAAGCGATTGCGTTGATAGTTGGAAATTTCGAGGAAAAAAATTCTTTAAGGGGGTAGAATTGTAACGCCCAAAATTTGGGCCTAGAAGTATTGGGCCTTGAGTATGGGTCCATAAGGAGGTTGTATATAAGTATTTAATTTTGCAACGAAATGACACAATTAAATGTCTGCTCAAGTGTTTAATGGCCCTGGAAAGTGTTGGAGAAATCTTGGGTTCAAATCTGGGCTTTAGCAAATTTTGGTTTTAAGTGAATAAAACCCTGGATGCTTGGATGAAGGCCTTTTAAATTTTGTGTTAAATAAATGACACAAGGAAGTATGTAGTCTAATGGTTGTGGCATCATTAAGGTTGCAAGGGAGCCTGGGTTTAAGTCTTGCAATTTATTTAAATTTTTTCTCTTAAATGAATCTGGACGTTGGTATGTAGGGCTTATATTTTATTACGACTGGTTGATGACACAAGTGAGCTTGTGGCCTAGTGGTGGTAGCATGGCATGATTATTGTAAGAGCAAGGGTTCAAATCCCATGGAAAGCAGGGAGTAATTATTTTGCTATCATGGGATGATAAGAGTTAGTGTTGGATTTGAACTCTGGTGATGGAGAGTTTGAATTGGTCTTGTGGTTGGTTGTGGAGGATATCAGGGAAAGAATCAAGGAGATTTTCAAGGAGTTTGAGTGGGGAAGAGTTGTAGCCGAAATGGGCACCTTGATGATGCAAAATTTAGCCAAAGGGTTTGGGGGTGTGCATTTTCGACAAATGGTATTGAGTAGTGCCCGAATTACCTTTTAGGCATTTTGGGGTTGTCTGTTTTTAGCTTCTTTTCTCTCTAGTGACGACTTCCTTGGCTGTCATTTGTGTTTCTTCAGGTTTTTTATAGTGAAAGTCTTTTGTGTCAACATACCGAATATCTTGTGTTGTTCTACTCAAACCTTTTTCCTCTCTCCTTTGTTTCTAAAGCTGTTGAATCTCTCATTGGTCGAATATTGACTACCTATTCTTTTCTTTCTAGCCGAAACTATTACTCTTTTGTCTTCAATATTTCTTCTTTTGTTTCTAAAGTTTGTTTAGGCCGAACACAATTACTTCTTGCTCTTTCATTGCTTCTTTTCTTTTCAAGGAAGCCGAATACTTTTCATTCCTAACATTGCTTCATCTCTTCGATTTTTGGGTAAGTGGCTACTCTAGTCGAAACTTGGGTGGCTCCTATTTCCATGCTTTATTTTTTGTATCTCGTGGGCCTAAAGGCTATTTTCTTTTTGTTTTACGTATGAATTAGTTCATCTAACACCTTTCTTCCTCATTCGAATAATGCTAGGGATTCATTTTCCTTAACCAGGGTGTAGGCCGATTACCTTTCTTCTGCAAGGGATCTTTCGATTTGTGGTAAGTGTTTTTAGCATAGCATAAATGTATTCTTTTGGGATTATGGATTCATATAAGACGGTTAATGGTTCTTGTGAAGGTTATAGCATTAATGAGAGTACGGGGTTTTAGGGGATGAAAGTGGTTGCAGTTGCTGACAGGTAAGTAGCATTAGTTTGTTAAAACGTTTCAATATTATGGTGATAGATTAATAAGGGGCTGAGGCTATTGATGGGGTTGTTGTTAACGAAGGTGCTTAATCTTGGAAGTGGTTCAACTACAATCCATAACATGTGTGTAACTGTACGTCGTGAAACGTTACTGTCAGAAAATTGGAATAGGTGTGTATTGACACCCCTTTGGTTAACTGGGAATCGACAAAAGCCAGAAAGCCGAAAAGCTAAAACGTCGGCATTTGAGGCCTTGCGAGTGTGTGATCACTCTGGGGTAAACCGAGCCCACAAATTATGGGCGATAGACTGTAAAAGCCACCACGTACGTTTTCGTAGACTTGGGCTATTATGGGCCTCCATGGGCCGAAAAAGGCCGTGTAGGCCCAATGGGCTCGTGGGCCCCACACAGATTAAATCTACAATTCGAGATAAATATTGGACTGGGCTATGTAGGTCACATAGCCCTAGCTGAATTTGGGCTAAATGGGCCATACGAGCGTGTGGGCCCACTTGGGCCCAACAACGAGTTTTGGGCCCATATACACTGTTTTGGCCATGTAGGTTATCCGAGTCACTCAAAGCAATGATAGACCTTCTAGGAGGTCGTAATAAGTACCGAAATACCCCCAGTTTGTAAAATGACCGTAATACCCCTGTATGGTAGAATGACGATTATGCCCTTATGATTTGTATGACTGATGTGCTTATGATTTACATATATGATTGTACTAAGTATGACTTTGCATACACGTATTATTTATGACATGACATACTGCATGGGGTTGGGTTATTATTGACGGATGAAGTGTACGGCCTGTAGCTGTTCTGTACAAGGCTTTCAGCTTTTTTGTGAGACTTATGGCTTATGATCGTTCTATTAACTGGCAGTCTTGCTACGATATTTATGGCCTTTAGCCGTTCTATCTACGGCGTTGAGCCGTTCTGTTGACTTAGTGCCGCAACCGGTGCTAAGCTTGTTGTGTTGGCTGGGTGGGTCAATTTTATCCCCACATGGTGTGTTGGTTGAATTGGGCTGGGAATCTGTCTGCATATCTGCATCTGATACTGATTCTGTATTGCGCTTAGGCCCACCTGATTCTGCTAATGGGCTAAGGCCCTCCTGATACTGTTTCTGTGATGGGTTGAGGCCCAGTCTGTTTCTGCATACCGTATATCTAACTACTTGTATTTTTTAAGGAATTACACACTGAGTTTTCGCAAACTCACCCTTTCTGTCTAACTGTGCAGGTAATACAAAGCCTTAGACGATTTGGAACTGCGAGGGGCTCGGAGGTGGCCACACGGTTGTAGCGGATCTGCAACTTGACTTTACTTATTATATATTTCATATTGGGTTTTTGATTATGTAATAAGGCATGTAATAAGGCCTTTGTGGGTTTAAGTTTTTATTGGGCTTGATTTCTTATATTAAACTGCTAGAGTAGGAAAACTCGAGTTTTCAAAATTATTCACGGTTTTCTAAAGAACATGAGCTTTAAATAACAAAGTTTTCAAAAGAGCTTCTGTGATTTAAGTTGAATTAATATTCCAAAGGAAAATATTTTGGCAAACGTTTGTGACGAGATGATTTACTCACCCTGTACAAAAAGGTTTTAATTTTAGAAATAAACTTTTAATGACAACTTGGTTTTTGAATGACGCTTTGATGCAACACGCCAAATTCGGTCATAACATCTGGGCTGGGTTTGAGGCGTTACAAATCATGTCACGACAATTTGAACCAAGACAACAGGTGTTGTTATTTAACTCTAGGCTCAAGTTGTTCCTAGGTAAATTAAAGTCTAACTGGTCATGTTCTTTTGAAGTAGCCCAAGTGTATCCTTATGGAGCTGTTAGCATCGAAGATTTGAAAATGGGGGTCACATTTAAAGTTAGTGGGCAACACTTAAAACACTACTGGATGCCTATGTGGGTTGAGATAAGCACTCCATTGCTTTCTGAAATGTCAGAGCTAACAATTTCTTTCATCTTTCTTTTCTTTAGTTCCTTTACTTTACTTTTATTTTTAGTACTTCTTCAATATTGTTTACATTTCTGTTCTTATTTTTTTGAAAAATTTTCTACGATTTTCAAAGGCAGAATAAAAAAAAAGAAAGTGATCAATTGCAATATAAAGAGGAGTTTGCCGTAGCATTGTGACGAACTGGGTAGTGGACAATGTGAGGTTGACCAGGCAGATAAGTCTAAGGGGAAAGAAGTTTTTTTAGTTGGGCCAATCTTGTTATTAGGTGAGCCCATATGAGGGAAGTTAGACTATTTGGGATTAGGGCACTTCACATTTACCCCCAAAAAATCCTCTTCATTTTCTTGTTTTCTCCTCCACGTCACGCAACTTCCCAAGCATGTTTCAATTTTGTTAAATTGTCACACTATCCCCTTATTTTTCTCTTCTAAACAGCTTACATCTCTTAAAGTTTTCTTAAAGTTTTCATTTTTATCATTTTTTCTCTTCAAATCTCTTATATCTTTTCTTCCACTACTCCAATATTTCATCCAATTTTCTCCAATGGCTTGCGTTAAAACTACTTCCAAAACTATTAAATCATCAAGGGCTGGTGGTGCTCAGCCAAAGAGATTCTTTAGCGCTGCCACAACCATGAGATATAACAATGATTTCAGGAAGAGTCATTTCTATTTTAAGTAAGGGTTCTTGTTTAAAGATGAACCTCATATGGGATACAATGTGTAACGACCCAAAATCTAAGTTTTTATTGTTGTATGTTATGTTGCATAAATGCATGCTTGCTTCAGTGGTTGAGTGTCCTAAGAAGTGTTGGAGAAGTCCTAAGTTCAAGCTTTGACTTGTACAATTTTTTTTACTTGAATAAACCCCGTCTCTAGTCAGTAGGCTTCTTAAACAAATATAGTTAAAACATGACGTAAAAAGCCTGCTAGTCCAGGGGATAGTGGCGTGATACTGCTACTAAGGGTTTTGATTTCGAGTCCTGCTATGCTCAAGGAGTGTTTTATTTTGCTTCTCTTATCGTGTGAGAAGTATAAGCTGATTGAAATACTATTAGTTGAGGAGAGTTTGAATTTGGTGGTTGGAGTAGGTAATGGTGGAGTGATATTAGGAGGATTTTGTGGGATTTGAATGTGGGGGAGTTGTAGCCGAATAGGGTTTTGACCACTCAGGATTTTGTCTATGAGTTGTTAAATTGTCACTTCATTTTGGGTTTTTTTCCAAATTTTGGTTCTTCTCACTCATTGTTTCTAAGTCGAATATTTCTATTGTTCTTTTCGTGCATCTTTCGGTTCTAGTGTGTTTCAATTCCTCTTTCTCCCTTTTTCATTTTGTTGCCTAGGCCGAATACCTTATTGCCTTTGTTTTTAGTTTTGGCAAGTGCTCTTTAACTCCTTTTTGTCTCTTTTTCCCCCCGATCAATTCTGCTTTGGCCGAAAATACCATCTCCTCCTCTTTCGACTCTCATGGTTATCAGAGTTCATTTCTATCCACCTTTCTATTGTGACCAAATACCCCTTACTTCTCCTCTCTTTTCTTCCTCCAAACTGTTTTTCTTACTGCCTCTTCCTATTTGGTAGCTAGGTCGAATACTCCATCCCTTTCATTGCGGTTTGGTTTTTGTTCTCTGACAAATCGGTAAGTACTCTCGCACTGTTTAAAGTCGAATACTCCTTTCTCTTCTTGCCTATTCTTATCTTCCTTCCCTTAGGCATGGTGTTTCTTTCGGTTTCTAGAACCTCTTGAGGAGTGAAGAAGTTTGCAAGTAAATACTGAAGTAGTCAAAACCTTTCACTCATCACTCGATCAAGATAACTCTATTTGTAATTATTGTGTTCAACTAGAGCATGACTTGTATAGGAGGGTGATGGCCGATTGCCCTATTTTCCCCTATCCTTGGTTTTTTGTTTTCAGTAAGCTAGTATATTGATTCAAGTTATGTGTTTATGTGATCATCGTTAATGGATTTTGCTGTTAATACAGCTATTCGATAAGGTGGGTGACTTAGCCTTCGTCAACGATTTAAACAGAGCTAACCACACTCTTGCAATCATAGAAAGTATCAAATGTTATTTTGAGTTAAGTGATAGAAAAGGGTGACTAACCCTAATATCAAGTGACTAACAGAATATCTTGATTGAATGTAGGTTTGGTGCCCGTGGGCTATTCGTACGTTTTCGTAAACAGGTGTGTGACCACACTACTATAAACATAGATCGGCAAAAGCCAAAAAAGTATCATTATTAACGCTACACGAGCGTGCGCTCGCTTGTGTGGTAAACCAAACGCCTAAATGTGTGTTTTCAATGGTGGAGGCCACCATGAGAGGTTTCATGGGCTTAGGCCGTTTTGGGCCACGTTGGGCCAAAATGGGCCGTAAGGGCCCCACGAACTCGTGGGCTCCACACTGGTAAACCGCGTGAAAGCATGGAGAATATTAGGCTAGGCGGTGTAGTTCGTACAGCCAGGGCC
Organism: Gossypium arboreum; assembly: GCF_025698485.1. Taxonomy (NCBI): domain Eukaryota; kingdom Viridiplantae; phylum Streptophyta; class Magnoliopsida; order Malvales; family Malvaceae; genus Gossypium; species Gossypium arboreum. The sequence goes on along the minus strand of NC_069082.1, from coordinate 90,861,563 downwards.
ATTACTGGGATAAACAAGACACAAGGATATGTGGGCCCGTAATATGGGCCTTAGGCCTATTTTCACTATTTGATTGTTAGGGTTGCACGGGCCGCCCGAGACAACTGTAGACCTACTGATGGGTCAAAAAGTATACCTAGACCCTAGTTTGGTGAAATGACTTTTATACCCCCTATGAGGTAAAATGACTGATATACCCCTATGATATGTATGACTGTAATTTAGCATGACATGTTGCATACGTGTATGATATTATGAAATGACATATTGTATGGGGATAGGTTTATTATATTTGGAGGAAGTGCACTGTACTGGCAGCTCTGCTGCATATACTATTAGTGCCGCAACCGGTGCTATATTTTGGAATGTAGGGATGGGTTGGTTGATTTTATCCCCACATGGAGTACAGGGCTGGACGGAGTAGAGTGTAGAGGATGGGTGTGTAGGATTTCTATTTACATTCTGTTACTGTTACTAAAATGGCTAAGGCCCACACTGATACTGATATTGAAATGGGCTAAAGCCCTAACTGGAAATGAACTGTTACTGAAACGGGCTTAGGCCCGGTTGTGATTTGCCACTGTATGACTGAATGTTTGTTTAATAAGGAATTACATACTCAGTTTTCATAAACTCACCCTTCTGCTTTTCTGCGTAGGTAATCATTAGGCGGATCTGTGCTGCGAGAGACTCGACAGTGGCCACACAAATGCATTTGCTTTCATTTTTAAGTTTTAACCTATAAGTATTTTAATTTGGGTATTTTGTTTTGTAATAACGCCTCTGTAAGTTTTTATTTTTAATTTGGGATTTATTTACTTGATTTATATCGACTAGTGGTTGGACGCGGGTTTTCGAAAAACAAACAATGCTTTTCAAACACCACGTATACGCAACATATTTTAAAAAGCTTTCGCAACAAACCTTGTTATCAAAACGTAATGAGAATCTAATATGTTTAACATTTTGCTAAGACAACTTGAGTTTTAACAATGAACAAGATATTCTAAACATATGTTAAGTTCACAAAAGGGGTTTTAACATAACACAAATTTTTAAATGAGATAATGTTTTTTGAAACGCACTTCAATGTGACATCACAGATTCAGCCATAATGTCTAGGCCGGGTTTAGAGTGTTACATTTAGTGGTATCAGAGCTAAGTTATAAAACTTGGCTGTAGATTTGGGTTTCTCTAAAAACTTAAAATTTTTAAAAGAACTATTTCAAATGATTTGAAATACTTGGAAATGTTTTACTGAATGTGTTCTACACTGAGTCTCCGACGCCGATTCTGTAAGTCTTCTAAAACTACTGTTTGTTTAACTGAAATACTGAGACTACTATAGGTAGTAGATTGTACTGAAATACTCTATTTTAGGGTAAAACTAAAACTATAGTAAAGAATGTGATCTATGAAAACAAAACTTTGAATTATTGATAATGTTTCCATAAAATATCTGTTAATAAACACTGGAATTGTAAAGTTGATGCATAAAATTGTTAATATAGATAAAAGCATAATTCAATATGAGCACCAGAGGTACTCGTGGAAGGGGTACAAGAGGCCGCGGTGGAGGCCATGGAGGTGCTTGGTGTAGGTCTTCGTCATCGGGCCATATGCCTAATAATAAAGCTAGAGAGGCACCGACTTCACCTGTGGCTAAGACTGGGTCAACGATCATGCAATTGGGGACGACGCGTTGTCCCAAGCTATGTTACGAATTTTGGAAAGGGTCGCTGGGCCTAATACTGTTACTATAGGTCGTGGGTCGATTAAGGAGCGACTCCTATCTAATGGGGCTGAGATTTTTAGAGGTATTGCTGGAGTTGCCCCTAATGTGGCTAAATATTAGATTGAGGCCACAGAGAGGATCATGGACGACCTCGACTGCACCCCCGAGCAGAAACTAAAAGGTGCAGTGTTGTTGCTATGAGATGAAGCCTAACAGTGGTGGCTCACAGTTAAAGAGGGTACTCAGCCCGACCGATTAACCTGGGGATTTTTCAAGACTGCTTTCCAAGAAAAATATGTGGGCGCTAGTTATGTGGATGCTCGGAGGAGGGAGATTTTGAATTTGACTCAAGGAATAAATCTGTGGCTAAATATGAAGCGAAATTCTTGCGATTTAGCTACTATACGCGAGGCATGGTGGCATATAAATATGAGTGTTTTGTTCATTTCGAGGACGACCTCAAAGATAGTCTACGGGTTTTGATAGCTCCATAGAGGGAGTGAGATTTTGCTGCCTTAGTGGATAAAGCGAAGATTGCTAAAGAAGTGAAGCGTACAGAACGACAAAACCATGAGAAGGACAGAGGTAGGAACAATAGGGATTCGGAGCCCTCAAGTTCTTTTCTGAGGCCTAAGGAAAAGGACGGAGTGGATGGGCCAGTCAGAGTTGGGGCCCCTGTTACTGTTTCTAGACCATAGCCCTATGCGGATTGTGGGAGACGCCATCAGGGCGAATGCTGAAAGATGATTGAGGCGTGTTTGTAGTGCGAATCTTTGGAGCACCGTATTAGAGATTGTCCACGGAGGCCTGAACAGATGCAAGCTACTGGTATGGGTAATGTTCAGCCGCCGAGAGGTGGAAATGGTATGGGTTGTGGTTGTGGAGCAAGGCGGAGGTCTTTGGTCATCTTGAGGCTAGGCGGTAACCTTTGGTTTATCTTTGACGTCCACGGAGGATGGAGACACCCCAGATGTTATTACCAATACGTTCTTTATCCATAATTTACCTTATATTGCATTAATTGATGTTGGGTCTACGCATTCTTATATTGCATACACTGTGTCCGAGACTTTGGATGTAATGGTCGAAAACACTACGAATGAGGTTACTGTGTTGAGTCCATTGGGGCCGTCAATGAGAGTGAATAAATTATTTAAGGATGTACCTTTGGAGGTTCAAGGTATGATCTTTTTTGCAGATTTAATGGAGCTCCCTTTTGGAGAATTCGACTTAATACTGGGTAGGGACTGGCTAGTTAAACATCAAGTGAGTTTGGATTGTGCTGTTAAATGGGTGGTACTAAAAACTATGGAGGGTGATGAGGTAGTGGTAACCGGGGAGCATCAGAATTTTTTGTCAAAAGTTATCTCTGTGCTAAGGGCCGAGAAGTTGGTTCGTAACTACCAGGGTTACCTTCAGACCGTGAAGTTGAGTTTAGGATTGAGCTCCTACCTGGTACAGCTCCGGTCTCTATTGCCCCTTACCGAATGGCGCTGAAGAAGCTTGTGGAGCTTAAAGCTCAAATTCAGAAGCTACTCGATCAGGGTTTCATTTGACGTAGTATGTCTCCGTGGGGAGCACCGGTCTTATTTGTGAAAAAAAAGGATGGAACCATGCGTATGTGCATCGATTATCAGCAGCTGAATAAATTGACCATTAAGAATAAGTACCCCTACAAAGGATAGAAGATCTATTTGACTAGTTCTGAAGAGCTTCGGTGTTCTCTAAGATTGATCTCCAATCGGGGTACCATCAACTGAGGGTCAAGGAGACTGATGTTTACAAGACAACATTTAGGACTCGTAATGGTCATTACGAGTTCCTAATGATGCCGTTTGGACTGAGGAATGCACTAGCGGCTTTTATGGATCTGATGAACCGAGTGTTCCAGCCCTATCTAGACCAGTTCATAGTGGTTTTTATAGATGACATTCTGGTGTATTCGAGAACTGAGCATGAGCATGATGCATATCTCCGAGTGGTTCTACAAATTCTGAGGGAGAAACAACTATACGCTAAATTTGGCAAGTGTGAATTCTAGCTACGAGAGTAACTTTCCTGGGTTATGTGGTATCTGCTAAGGGGATTAAGGTTGATCCTCGAAAAATTGAAGCTTTTCTGGATTGGAAGCAGCCTAAGTCGGTATCTGAGATTCAAAGTTTTCTGGGTTTGACAAGGTATTATAGACGCTTTATGAAGGGGTTTTCATTGATTGATGCATCTCTGACTAAGTTGTTGCGTAAAGGGGTATCGTTTAACTGGACTGATAAGCAATAAGAAAGTTTTGAGAAGCCTAAGAAAGTTCTAACTGAGGCCCCTGTCTTAATACAGCTAGAGTTTGGAAAAGAATTCACTGTCTATAGCGATGCATCACATGTTGGATTTGGATTTGTGTTGATGCAAGAGGGTAAGGTGGTGGCTTATGCGTCTTGTCAGCTTAACACGCACGAGGCGAACTACCTGACGCATGACTTGGAGTTGGTCGTGGTGGTATTCACACTGAAAATTTGGAGGCATTACCTGTAAGGTGAGAAGTGTATCATTTACATAGATCATAAGAGTCTCAAGTATCTCCTCACTCAGAAAGAGTTAAATCTTAGGCAGCATAGACGAATTGAGCTGCTTAAGGATTATGACTATTTGATTGAATACCATCCTGGTAAGGCCAATGTAGTGGCCGACACACTGAGCTGTAAGGCTATGACGGATTTGAAGGCGATGTTTGCTCGTCTCATTTTATTTGATGATGGTAGATTATTGGCTAAGCTTCAAGTTAAACTGACTTGGATTGAACAGATTAAAGGCAAACAGTTGAAGGATGAATCATTGGGTCCTCATTTCTGACAAGTTGAGAGTGGGGGAACTTCAAACTTTAGACTGAATAGTGAATGGGTACTATGTTTCTGTGGGAGAGTCTGTGTACCGAGGGATACTGATTTGAGGCAGTCTATACTACGAGAGGCGTACAGTAGTCCTTATGCTATGCATCCTGGCTGGAATAAGATGTACCGAGACTTTCGGGAGTTATATTGATGGCCAGGTCTTAAGTGTGAAGTCACCGACTTTGTGAGTAAATGTCTGACTTGCCAATAGGTTAAGGCTAAACATCAGTTATCTTTAGGATTTCTTCATCCAGTTAAGATTCCACTTTGGAAGTGAGAGAGAGTAACTATGGATTTCGTAAGTGGGCTACCTCTAATGCCTACTAGGAAGGACTCGGTATGGGTCATTATGGATCAATTAACCAAGTCTGCTCATTTCATACCAGTTCGTACCAATTACTCATTGCAGAAGCTGGCTAAACTGTATGTGTCGAAGATAGTGAGACTGCATGGGTTCTAGTTTCCATAATTTCTGAAAGGGATCTTCGCTTCACGTCTTGATTCTAGAAGAAGCTGCATTAAGCTCTAGGTACAAGGTTAGACTTCAGAACTACGTTCCATCCTCAGACAGATGGTCAGTTGGAGAGGGTGATTCAGGTATTAGAAGACATGTTAAGGAGTTGTGTGATAGACTTCCAGGGAAATTGGGAGGAGTACTTGCCGTTAGCAGAGTTTGCATATAACAACAGCTATCAGTATAGCATACAGATGGCACCTTACGAGGTATTATACAATCGTAGGTGTTAGACTCCTTTGTGTTGGACTGAGTTGGGTGAACGGCAAATTCTAGGTCTTGAATTGGTTTCTGATACTGAGCATAAGGTTAGATTAATTCGAGATAGACTAAAGGAAGCATCAGACAGACAGAAGTCGTATGTGGATCTGAAGCGTAAGGAGATTGAGTATTTTATAGGGGACTAGGTATTTCTCAAGGTCTCACCATGGAAGAAGGTACTGAGATTTGGACGAAAGGGCAAGCTAAGCCCTAGGTTCATTGGGCTATATTGCATACTAAAATGTATGGGACCGATTACATATCAGCTAAAGTTACCTCTGAAGTTAGACCAGATTCATGATGTGTTTCATGTCTCTGTGTTGAGGAACTACCGCTCTGATCCCACGCATGTTATCTCAATTGAAGAGATTGAGGTTAGAACGGATCTAACTTTTGAGGAGGAACCAATTCAGATTTTAGAGCATGATGTAAAAGTGTTCAGGAAGAAGTCTATCCGACTGGTTAAGGTACTTTAGCGTAATCATAGCTTAGAGGAAGCCATGTGGGAACCTAAGGAGGCGATGCGGCAACAATACCCTGATCTGTTTTGACCAGGTAAATTTCAAGGCTGAAATTTTCCTTAGGTTGGTAGAGTTATAACGCCCCAAAATCTAAGTATTTATTGTTGTATGTTATGTTGCATAAATGCATGCCTGCTTTAGTGGTTGAGTGTCCTGAGAAGTGTTGGAGAAGTCCTGAGTTCAAGCTTTGACATGTACAAAATTTTGTTTTTACTTGACTAAACCCTGCCTCTAGTCAGTAGGCTTCTTATATAAATATGGTTAAAACATGACGTAAAAAGGCTGTTGGTCCAGAGGATAGTGGCGTGATACTGCTACTAAGGGTCCTGAGTTCGAGTCCCACTGTGCTCAAAGAGTGTTTTATTTTACTTCTCTTGCTATCTGAGAAGTAGAAGTTGACTGAAATATTGCTAGTTGATGAGAGTTTGAATTTCGTGGTTGAGGAGGTAATGGTAGAGTGATATTAGGAGGATTTTGTGGGATTTGAATGTGGAGGAGTTGTTGCCGAATAGGCCTTTGACCACTCAAGATTTCGGCTATGAGTTGCTAAGTGGTTACTTCATTTCGAGTTTTTTCCAAATTCTGGTTCTTCTCACTCTTTGTTTCTAAGCTGAATATTGTTATTGCTCTTTTCGTGCATCTTTCGGTTCTAGTGTGTTTCTATTCTTCCTTCTCCCCTTTTCATTTTGCTCCCTACATCGAATACCTTACTGCCTTTGTTTTTAGTTTTGGTAAGTTCTATTTGACTCATTTTCGTCTCTTTTACCCTCAATCAATTCTCCTTTGGCCGAATATACCATCTCTTCCTCTTTTGACTCTCGTGGTCATCACAGTTCATTTCTATCCACTTTTCTATTGTGAGCAAACACCCCTTGCTTCTCCTCTCTTTTCTTCCTCCAAACTGTTCTTCTTACTGCCTCTTCCTATTTGGTAGCCAGGCCGAATACTCCATCCCTTTCATTGCGGTTTGGTTTTTGTTCTCTGACAAATTGGTAAGTACTCTCGCACTGTTTAAAGTTGAATACTCCTTTCTCCTCTTGTCGATTCTTATCTTCCTTCTCTTAGGTGTGGTGTTTCTTTTAGTTTCTAGAACTTCTCAAGGAGTGAAGGAGTTTGCAAGTAAATACTAAAGTAGTCGAAACCTTTCCCTTATCACTCGATCAAGGTAACTCTGTTTGCGATTATTGTGTTCAACTGGAGCATGACTTTTATAGGAGGGTGATGGCCAATTGCCCTATTTTCCCCTATCCTTGGTTTTGTGTTTTCAATAAGCCAGTATATTGATTCAAGTCATGTGTTTATATGATCATCGTCAATGGATTTCACTATTAATGCAACTATTCGATAAGCTGGGTGAATCAGCCTTTGTCAACGGTTTAAAGTGGGCTAACCACACTCTTGCAATCAAGGCAAATATCAAATGTTATTTTGAGTTAAGTGATAGAAAAGGGTGATTAACCCTAATATCAAGCGACTAATAGAATATCTTGATTGAATGTAAGTTTGGTGCCCGTGGGCTATTCGCATGTTTTTGTAAATAGGAGTGTAACCACACTACTATAAACATAGATCGATAAAAGCCGAAAAATATGATTATTGATGCTACACGAGTGTGCGCTCACTTGTGTTGTAATCCGAACACCTAAAACATGGGAATTTGATCGTGGAGGCCACCATGAGTGGTTTCATAGGCTTAGGTCATTTTGGGCCACGTTGGGTCGAAATAGGCCGTGCAGGCCCCACAGACTCGTGGGCCCCACGTAGGTAAACCGCACGAAATCATGGAGAATATTGGGCTAGGTGGTGTAGTTCGTGTGGCCAGGGCCATTACTGGCTAAACGGGCCACACGGGTATGTGGGCCCACTTGGGCCCGCAATATGGCCTTAGGACCATTTTCACAATTTGATTGTTAAGGTTGCACGGGTCACCCGAGATGACTGTGGACCTACTGATGGGTTAGAAAGTATACCTAGACCCCAGTTTGGTGAAATGACTCTTACACCCCTATGAGTTAAAATGACTGATAGCATGAGATGTTGCACACATGTATGATATTATGACATGACATATTGTATGGGGATAGGTTTATTATATTTGGAGGAAGTGCACTGTACTAGCAACTCTGCTGCATATTCTGTTTAGTGCCGCAACCGGTGCTATATTTTGGAGTGTAGGGATGGGTGGGTTGATTTTATCCCCACATGGAGTGTAGGGCTGGACGGAGTGGAGTGTAGAGGATGGATGGGTAGGATTTCTATTTGCATTTTGTTACTGTTACTGAAATGGCCGAGGCCCATACTGATACTGATACTGAAATGGGCTAAAGCCCTAACTGGAAATGAACTGTTACTGAAACGAGCTTAGGCCCAGATTGTGATTTGCCACTGTATGACTGACTGTTTGTTTAATAAGGTATTACACATTGAGTTTTCATAAACTTACCCTTCTACTTTTCTACGCAAGTAATCCTTTAGCGGATCAGTGCTACGAGAGACTCGAAGGTGGCCACACAACTACATTTACTTTCATTTTTAACTTTTAACTTATAAGTATTTTAATTTGGATGTTTTGTTTTGTAATAAGGCCTCTCTAAGTTTTTATTTTTAATTTAGGATTTATTTACTTGATTTTTATCTGCTAGTGGTAGGTCGTGAGTTTTCAAAAGAAAAAAAAATAATGGTTTTCAAACACCACGTATATGCAACATATTTTAAAAAGCTTCTGCAACAAACCTTGTTTTCAAAACGTAACGAGAATCTAATATGTTCAACATTTTGCTAAGACAACTTGAATTTTAACAATGAACAAGATATCCTAAACATACATTAAGTTCGCAAATGGGGTTTTAACATAACACGAATTTTTCAATGAGATTATGTTTTTTGAAAAGCACTTCAATGTGACATCGCAGATTCGGCCATAACGTCAAGGTCGAGTTTGGGGTGTTACACAATGAATCTGTGTCTTTAATAGTAGAAAAAAATGGGTGGAGCATTTTTTGTTTGCACCCCGAAGATGTTTTAGGGAAAATTGTTTGCCCATGTCAACTCTCTAGATTCCCCTTTTGTATTTGTATGAGGTACTTCGATTCCTTTTGATGAAGACCATATTAATGCATAGTTTGGTCTTGTAGGTATACGAGACAAACACATGCCATTTGCTGAAAGTATTATTGCTGAGGGTTTAAACCAAGTATTGGAGGATTTATGTATTGAGCGAACTCGATGGACTATCTTCAGCTAGGAATGTTATACTATCAAGAGGACTTTGTTGAAGCCCATTGGGAAATTTTGGTATCATTTTCTGAGAAGTCGACTTTTATGTCATCTACGCATAATACCACTGTCTCAAAGGAAAGAATGTTTTTGCTGCACTCCATTATAAGAGGCAGAAAGATTAATGTGGGGAGGATTATTTTTCAAGAAGTACATCGGTGTGCTGAGAAGAATGCGTATAGCTTAAACTTCCCTTCACTCATTACTGCCTTATGTCGAACCACCCAAGTCCCTCTCAATGCGAAGAATGATATCACCCCTAACAAGAGTGGGTTGATAGAGACCATCGTTTCCAAGATCCAAGGCACTGATGCTACTAGGGCAACTCAACACAGTCATGCCACTACCTCCTCTACTACGTATACTCCCACGAAAGTACCTCCAATTTCCTGTAGCTTCCTTAAATAGAAAATAGTGCACTCCTTGAAGTAGTTAGAATAGAGGACGCCCCTTTGTAAAATCCAGCAGTTTCATCTAGCTGAGGAGTTGGCATAGGCCCAGCAGCAACAAGTTGAACATTGGGCTTATGTAATGAGTAGGGATTTGGCTATAAGGAAATCCCAATAAAAGAATTTACGAAGCCAATGCTAGAATTTCCTATCTTCCTAGCCACTTTACTCCCATTTGTTGGTGCTACCAATGCATCCACTCAAGCTGCTGCTGAAGCATCCAGCCAACCTGGTACCAAGGCACCCACTCAAACTATTGCTGAAGAGCCTGAGAAGACGACATCCCTAAATGTTGAGAAGGAAGAAGGAGAAAAGGATGATACTACCACCATCACCACCAGCTCCTGTAACTGTACAAGACAGTGACGTTGAACGTTTGATCGATGAACTCACGAAAACTACAAAGAAGGGGAAGAAACGACCTCCAAAAAGAAGAAGTGTCAGTACAAGGTCAGTGCCCGAAAATCCACTCATCGGGCATAATGAAGTATTTACATGCTAGTCCAAGCCAGCTAAGTGGTGTGTTGAGGACAATGTATCCCTTAGGTTTAGTGGTGTGTTGTGCATTTAGGTTGTATTTTATATGTATAATCAGTTTAGTATAATTATTTTAGTTTATTTGAATCTGCTTTGCACAACAATGTAACTATTACGTACTGTTTGCCTATGAGAAATACAATCTGTACTCATAATGTTCAATGATGAGTTTAGATTCTTCAATACACCTAGAACATGTGATAGTGGATTAGGTGAATTTAGCTTAAGATTGGTTGCTTGAAAATTAATTTCTAAAAATAAGATGTTCTGTACTTAGTTTTTTTGGAGTTATAGTAAATAGTTTCTAATGAACTTAGGGACTTTTAAAACCAAATTCAGTTATTTTACCTTGGCATTAATAATTAAAGGGAAGCAGGCACTCCAATGCTTAGAATTGTCGAGTAACTTAGCACCACTTTGTTTGCTCTATCGTGTTGTTGACTAGAAAGGTGAGTTTCAGTAAGAGTGTGTAATAGAAAGAAAATAAATTAGGGGCACTCCATTGTAGTAGCAAGTTGAGTAGCTAAGGAGGTAGTTGTTTGCTCCATCCATCTTCTAAGTCGAAAGCTTAGCTTTAAGAGTGATTTCTGTTTAAATGTGACATAATTGAGTACTTGGTAATTCGGTGTATGCTCCATTATGATTATCAAGTCAGAATTTTGTGACATGCTAAATCTTCTAATATACTAATATATTTGGCTTAAAAAAAGTAAGTTTATACAAGTATGCTTAGCGCATGAGTGACTTGAGTTTAAGTAACAAGCGAACTGAGTAAGCTAAGAGATATTTTCTATGGCCAGAACAATGCACGAAACTAAGAATTTTTTTTTTAGGGAGCAATTTTCTTACTACCTTTGTTGAATCATTCCTTTGAAACTTGAACAGGTTTTAAATGAGAGAAGATGTCTGAGAAATGATGTATATATTGGTCTTTGAATAGATTGACAATATAAGATGGGAACATCCACTGGAAATGCTGCTGCATACATGTATTCATGCATATTTTGCTTAAGGACAAGCAATAACTCAGGTTTGGGGTGTGATAACTCTCGAAAAGAGTCATATTTCAAGCCTTTAGACCTAGCTAATTTCTTGTACTTGGGTACATTTAGTGGCATTTTAGGGCATTTTATTAGTAATTTTATCATTTGCATTAGGAGCTTAGAATGGGTTTACATGCTAGATATTTTTAATTACATGTGGAAGGGTTGTTTTTGGTGGTTTTGCAGGTGTAGGATACGGAGAAAGAAATAAAAGAGTAAAGGTTTGTCGGGGCAAAAGGTTGGACAGATTGCCATCTTGTATGTCATAGCAACTTAGGAAGATGACTGAGCCAACACTTATCACAGTCCAATTTCAGCCCAACTCTACTTATACTAGAAAAATCTGCCTAAAAAAGAGGAGAAGATATCGTGGGCTGTTGGAGCTATTCTAGGAATAAAAAAATTCTATAAAAAGCTGAAGGAGGAAGCCTTAAGTGTGGAGATTCAGAGGCTATAATTGAGGGTAGTAGCTAAGTAGAGACGAAAAGGGGAGACCAAAGGTAGTCCCTCTCAACCATAATTGGACACTATGTGGTAGATTGAGGATTGATTTGGCTACAATCATCTTCCTAAGTTCTTCCATTATTCCTTATTCTATTCTCCATGAATTAATTTTATCAAGACGATGTTGGGTGTTACTTCAAACTTGAATTTTAAACGCCAACCTATGAGCTAAATCTCATAGGGTTGGGATTACATGATTAAAACTTATATTTTTTTTTAATAGATGAAGCATATATTTGACTTAATCTGCTGTTTCATTCATTTTTTTTAATTCCTAAATGTATGCATATATTCTCTAGACATAGATGAATGTGCAGTATGCCCATAAAACTAAATCTAATTCTAAAAAGGTTGGATTAGTTGGACCGTAATCGAATGATATGAGCAAGTACTCGATAGATACTTGTAGTAGACTCTAGACATAGAGCAATGCTCATATAGAATTAAGACAAATCAGTATAGGGTACCATGATAAGGCTTAAAGACACAGGCCAGGTAACTTGTAACCTTGCTCTCGAAAGAAGCAAGTCACTTTAGGTTTCTTCTAAGTAGTAGATTAAGTACAGTTTTACTGAGGCATTACTGAAAGTAAGGGCAGATTCTTAGTAATGCCAACCTTCCAAATCAACATCTAGGCCTTCAATCCATTGTCGCAACATCTTTGCCATAACATTCTTTGTTATTTACCTATTTGCTCACATTGTATTCACGTTATTATTCTCTTAATTGCCATTGCATTTTTACTCTTGTTTTGCCTTAGCATTTTCCAATATTAGTCATTATATATTCCACACTTATCTTTATTTTTTTAATTTATCACTACATACTTAACTCGTCTTTGCTATAGCATTAATTATTATCATAACTTGACCATTTCTACACCTAATCCGATCATTGTGGAGACAATCTCACTTACCACTTTATTACTTGATTCAACGTGTATACTTGCATAATTTGCATATCATATTCACACGCGACACCTACTCGCGTACACCAGCTTGCCAAACTCAAACTTCTAGGCCCAATTTTGGGATGTTACAATCTCACTAAATTCTTCTGAACTTATAAAATTTACTTCTTGTATGCAGGGTAGATAAAGACTCGAAGATTGAGTGGAGGGACCCAGCTAGACACCGCTAGATACGAATTATGGGTGTGATAATTGTTTCACGTATATAATGGGGCACCCTCAAAGGCCACGCCTCAAGGACTAATACAGTGTAGTTGTAGTAAATACTTAAGTTGGAATTTATAAATCATTATATGTGTTAATAACGACGAATAATGTGACAACCCTAATTTGACCCTAGTCGGAAAGTGGTTTCGGGACCACAAAATTGAGTCTTAAAAATAATTAACCGTCATATTCTATGTTTATTATATGTGAATATGCATGTGTGAAAGTTTCATACTTTAATTTTGTCATTTGTAAGTGAAATTTATTAGTTGGGACTTATGTGAAACAATTTTGAAATGTGATAGGCAAATGTAAAAGTGGCCTATTAATGCATGTTGTTAAAAAAGTGGACTTGCATGTCTAATTAACCATTTAGAGATAGTGGCTGGCCATGATAATGATTAACTCATATAATATGCATGTGAAAAATAAAATAGAATAAAATAAATAAAAATAAAGAACACATAAATTTTACGTGGAAACCCTTTCGGGAAAAAAACCACGGGCAGAGGAGAAGAAAATTCACTATGTCGAAAAATTTTTTACTCAAATACAAGAGGAATAGACTATGTCTATTTATAGGCTTGCAAAGCCATATTCTAGTAGGATTGAAACACCTTATCCTAATCAATATAAAATAGATGGAGTTTAATAAGGTTTAAAACCTTATTCTAAAATAAAATAAAAGAAGTCTAGTTCTATATGGATTTTACTTTTATTTTATTTTCCATCGTATTTTATTTAAATAAGAATTTGGGTCACTTAATTCTAACAATCTCCACCTTGACACAAATTCTCAATGAACAAGTTCTTCATCACGAACTTTCAATAAACAAGTTCTTCACCTCTTCCAAAAACCCTTAAGGGTTTAACTTCAACAATGAACACCAACCAAGTCTAAGCAATGCTCAAACTTGGTTATAGGAAGTGACTTAGTCATCATATCTGCAGGATTTTCATGAGTGCTAATTTTGCTCACAACAATATCACCACGAGCAATAATATCACGAACAAAATGATACCGAATATCAATGTGTTTTGTTCTCTCATGAAACATTTGATCTTTTGTAAGAAAGATGGCACTCTGATGTCACAAAATCTTGTCTGATTTGAAGGTCTTCATTGAGTTCACTAAATAGTCCCTTCAACCAAATAGCTTCTTTACAAGCCTCAAGAATCGCCATGTACTCGCCTTTGGTAGACAAAGCGATCGTAGTTTGCAAAGTGGCTTTCCAACTAATTGCACAACCTCCGATTGTAAAGACGTAACTCGTGAGAGATCTTCTTCTATCAAGGTCTCCAGCAAAATCAGCATCAACATACCCTATAACTCCATCTTTAGTTCTTCCAAACTGTAAGCAAACATTAGTAGTGCCTCGTAAGTATCTTAAAATCCACCGAATCGCTTTCCGGTGTTCTTTACGAGATTCGCCATGTATCGCTAAGCGCGACCGATCGCATATGATAAATCGGGCGTGAACAAACCATAGCATACATGAGAGATCCTCTGTACTAGAGTATGGAACATGTGACATGTACTCAATCTCATTATCGATTGAGGAGATAAGGCCGATGAAAGTCCGAAATGGTCGCTAAAGGAGTACTAACGAGCTTAGCACTCTGCATATTGAACTCGCAAAGAACTTTCTCAATGTACCCTTCCGACTTAGGTACAATTTACTTGCTTTTCTATCTCGAGAATCTCCATACCAAGTATCTTCTTTCTTTGGTCCTAAATCTTTCATCTCAAATTCTTCACTTAGTTGGGCTTTAACCTTTCTTATCTCTCTTTATCTTTTGTTGCTATCAACATGTCATCAACATAAAGAAGTAGATACACAAAAGAACCATCACCGCTTTTTCTTAAAGTAGACACAACTGTCAAAACTACTTCTTTTGAAATCATGAGAAGTCATAAAGGAATCAAACCTCTTGTACCCTTGTCTTGGTGATGTTTCAAACCGTAAAGGGACTTTTTCACAAGCAAACATAGTCCTCTTTTTCGAGACTATAAAACCCTCTGGTTGTTGCATGTAAATATCTTCCTCAAGTTCTCCATGCAAAATGCGGTTTTACATCTAACCGCTCAAGCTCCAAATCATGCATGGCCACAATACCAAGCAAAGCTCGAATCGAACTATGCTTAACAACCTGGAGAGAACACATCCGTGAAGTCCACTCGGAATTTGATTGTAGCCCTTTGCAACAAGCCTTGCTTTATATCCGGGTTCTTCAACTCCTGAGTCCCTTCTTTCTTTTAAACACCCATTTACAACGAATGCCTTTTTACCTTTAGGAAGTTTTACAAGATCCCATGTTCTGCTTTTTGTAGAGTGATTCCATCTCCTCTTGCATAGCAAACATCCACTTTTCGAGTCTTCACACTAATCGCCTCGGAATAATTAAATGGCTCTTCATTCGCATCTATATCTTCACCACATTTAAAGCATAAGCAACTAGATCAACCTCGGCATACTTCTTTGGAGGTTTAATTTCCTTCTTGTCCTGTTTTTGGCGATAGAGTATTGCGGTGAAGAAGCAACTCTATTCTCAATTTTGTGTCTTGGCTTGAGGAGTTGATTACGTATTAATCGATGCTCCACCGCTTTTGGTTTTCTTTATTGGAAGAGTCTTTAAGAGATAAGTTAGGTAGCATAGCGGTTTCATCAAAACAACATCTCTGCTAATCACAACTTTTCTATTTTCAGACACCATAACTTATAGCCTTTTACACCACTTTATAACCAAGAAAACGCATTTAATGGATCTCGGTTCCAATTTTCCATTATCAACATGAGCATACGCAGGACACCCAAAAATCTTTAAATCGAATAATTAGCGGGATTACGGACCATATCTCTTGTGGAGTCTTTTCTCAATGGCAACGGATGGAGATCGGTTGATCAAAAACATGCAAGAGAGGTCATCGCCCAAAATGACTTGTAAGTTGGCATTTGACAACATACATCGAACCTTCTCCATGATCGTTCTGTTCATTCGTTCGCAACGCCGCTTTTTTGTGGAGTATGACGAATCGTCAAGTGTCTCATGATCCTTCGACTTGCACAATCTATTAAACTCATCGTAACGAACTCTAAGCCATTGTGCATGCGGAGGTATTTTATCTGCTTTCCGTCATTTTTCAATCATAATTTTCCAAGACTTAAATGTGGAAAACACATCGCTTTTCGCTTGGGAAGAACGCCCAAACTTTTCGGAAAAATCATCAATAAAGGTTAGCATATAATTAGCTCCACCTCTCAAGGCACTCTGGACGGCCCCACGGATCGAATGGATATACTCCAACGTTTCCTTCGTGTTATGGATTCCTCTAGTGAATCGAACTCTCTTTGCTTCCCAAAAACACGGTGCTCACAGAAATTCAGTTTGCAAATTCCTTGCCCATTAAGAAGTCCTCTTTGCTTAATTCGCCATGCCATTCTCACTCATATGCCCTAGGCGCATATGCCAAAGTTTAGTAATATCATCATCGACAAGGAAGAGGAAGCGACAATGCATCACCGAATGAAGAGAACCTCAGAAACATATAACTTGGCAATCTTTCTTTGCCCTTTCATCACAACAAGGACCCTTTGAAATCTTTAAAACCCCACTTTCAATTGTGTGTATCTGCCCTTTTGAATCAAGAGTACTCAACGAAATTAAATTTCTTTTCAATTCGGAACATGCCGCACGTCACTAAGTGTTCGACAACTCCATCAAACATCTTAACTTTAATTGTTCCAACACCGCGATTTTACATGAAGCATTATTTCCCATCAAAACAACACCTTCAGAATCTTGTTTCATAAGTTGTAAACCAATCCCGATTGGGACTCATGTGGAAGGTGCAGCTTTGAATCAATTATCCACCTCGCTTACTTTAGAATCATTGATGAAGCAACTAGAAGTTCACCATCATTGTAGTCTTCTACAACATCAACTTCACCGAATTTTCCGTCTGTTTTCCTTTTGATTCGCAGCCTCCCTTTTAATCTTATTTTGTAGCTTATAGCACTCAGATTTAATGTGCCCTTTCTTCTTGCGAAGTTGCAAGTTTTACCTCTGTTTGAAGATTTCGATCTCCCTTAGATTTACCACGAGGATTCCGTTCTGTGTTCTACCACAATCATCATCAACATTCCGGTCTTGTCTCCCACGAACAATGAGACCCTCTCCCGAGAGTTGGGTTTAACCATAAGATGCTTCATCTTATCATACGAGGTTAAAGAATCATAAACTTCATCAAGCGTGAGAGACTCGCGCTATATAAAATCGTGTCTCTAAAGGTTGAATAAGACGGGCAACGAACAAAGTAGAATCAACCCTAGATCTTCCTTATCATCTTGAACCTCCATGGCCTCCAAGGTTGAGAGAATTTCTTTAAACAACATTAAGTGTTCGTGTCTGACGCACCTTCCTCCAAACGATGAGCATAAAGACGCCGCTTCATATGCAACTTGCTTGTTAGAGTTTTCGACATACATATTTGTTCTAGCCTCTTCCATAATGCAATGCAGTTTTCTCTTTCATCACATCCTGCAAAATTTCGTTGGACAAATGCGATGTAATTGTGTTAATGCCTTTCGATCCTTACGTTTCTTCTCTTCATCTGTTAATGTCGAAGGCATCTTATCTATCCTAGCAGGCATCCTCTAGATCCATATGTGCAAGAAGCGCTTGCATCTTAATTTGCCACAGTATAAATCGGTGTTGCGATCCAACAATGAATTTCATACTTCAAAGACGCCATTACCGTGATCGAGATGAATAACCCTAAGCTCGATACCAAATTTGTGAAAAATAAAATAGAATAAAATAAATAAAAATAAAGAACACATAAATTTTACGTGAAACCCTTTCGGGAAAAAAACCACGCAAGAGGAGAAGAAAATTCACTATGTCGAAAAATTTTTACTCAAATACAAGAGGAATAGACTATGTCTATTTATAGGCTTGCAAAGCCATATTCTAGTAGGATTGAAACACCTTATCTAATCAATATAAAATAGATGGAGTTTAATAAGGTTTAAAACCTTATTCTAAAATAAAATAAAAGAAGTCTAGTTCTATATGGATTTTACTTTTATTTTATTTTCCATCGTATTTTATTTAAATAAGAATTTGGGTCACTTAATTCTAACAATGCATTTTCTTTTAATTTGTTTATTAACATTTTAGTATACAAAATGAATTAATGAATAAAGAAATAAGTGAAAATTTGGGTGAAGAAAACAAAGCTTTATCTTTGTCTTCTTGGCCGAATTGAAAGAAAGAAATGGGGCAAAAACATTTGGTCACTTGAAGCTTGAAGAAGCTCAAGAGCAAAGAGGTGTAACGCCCCGTACCCGAGACCGTCGCCGGAGTCGAACACGAGGTGTTAACAGACTTAATTCATTACTTAAACAGCTCAAACAATTTATTTTTAAAATTTTCAGTCAAGCTAACAATCTGCGTCATAGTCGCTTAAAATTTCATATCTAGAGTTACGAAACTCAAAATCCAATTACGTAAATTTTCCCTGAAACTAGACTCATATATCTATTTACTAATTTTTTTCTATAATTTTTGGTCGAGCCAATTAGTACAGTTTATTAGTTAAAGTCTCCCCTGTTTGAGGGTTTGACTGCTCTGACCTCTGTGTATTACGAATCAGATATCTTCCTTTACAGAGTTTCAATGACTATGCCGTTTGTTTCTAATAAAACTAGACTCAATAAGGAATCTGTAAATATAAATCATGAATTCTAATTATCTTTGAACAATTTATGGTGAATTTCCAAAGTCAGAATAGGGGATCCAGAAATCGCTCTGGCCCTGTTTCACAAAAATTTAAACATCTCATAAAATATAACTCATATACCTGTTTTGTTCCATCCATATGAAAATAGACTCATAATTCTTCAATTCCATATTTTATTCACCATCTAATTGTATCTCTACTATTTTTAATGATTTTTCAAACTCACGTTACTGCTGCTGTCTGAATCTATTTTATGGTAAATTTTACCTATTTCATGTATTCCATGGATTAGCTAGTAATTTAGCATACATAACACCAAATATGATCATGATTAGCCATTCCAATGGCTAATAATTACCAAGCATTTCCATATCACTCAATAACCATATCATAAGACCATATATACAAAATGATTATAATGCTACTCAAAATATGGAAGCCATTATGCCAAGATGGTATACGGATATAGTGTGAGCATGCCTCCGACCGTTCCCAATTTCCGAGCTGGCTTGTCAACACTACAAGGAATGAAAAGGAGGAAGTAAGCATAAATGCTTAGTAAGCTCACATGCAAATAGCAAGTAACACAACTATATAAGCAAACATAAAACATCATTAGCTCACATGCAAATAGCAAGTAACACAACTATATAAGCAAACATAAAACATCATTTGCATAATCATCACCAAGACATTCATATCACATTTTCATTTATCATCTTACCATATTGTTGTTATATCGAGTTTTCAACCCGAGGGTTAAGTACATACCTGTTCAAAGTATTCATTTCACAACACTTACCAATACTTCCCTTTCATCTCGAGTATTCCTCCATTTGAGTAGAATTTTACCTGTTGAACACATCGGAATACAATTCGGATACATGGAAAGTTTGCACATAAGTGCCACATATGTAGCCAAGCTACCATGTAACCCGCCCATAAGTGAACTCGGACTCAACTCAACGAGCTTGGGCTTTCGCATCCATAAGTGAACTCGTACTCAACTCAACGAGCTCGGATGCCTAGTTACATCTCTCGAACTCGGACTCAACTCAACGAGTTCGGATGCTCAACCATCCTAGTGACATGTCACTTGTATCCTAATCTATTCCTAAGGTTCAAGCGGGATTTTCCTCGAACACATCTCCTTGCCATCTTAGTAAAATACCGAAACCAATACTCGGTAGTACTTTATATTTAACAATTAATACACATAATTTGCATTTTATTCAAAATAACCACAAAGCATAATATTTCATGATAAAATCAGCATCATATCATATAAACAACATTAAATTGCTTAAAATGACAATTATGTTATTACATTTACACATGAACTTACCTCGTATGCGAAAATGGCTACTTTTACCATTTCGTCCACAACTTGGTATTTTCCCCATTTTAGCCAATTTTAGTTTTCCTTGCTCTATCATTTAAAATATAGTCTAATTAGGACTCACATTATTAAAATTGACCCAAAATCATATTTTGGAAAAATTACGATTTGCCCCTAAACTTTTGCATATTTACACTTTTTCCCCAAAGCTCGTAAATTAAACTTCAGCCTATTTTCTTATGTTTTATGACATGCTGATCATTTTTCCCTTCTATGGCAACATCAAATTCTCACTCTAACATGTACTTATGACTATTAGGTATTTTTACCGATTAAGCCCTTTTTCTTGTTTTCGCTTAAAACCGAGTAGCACAAGTTGTCTAACATAATTTAAAACCTCATATTCTATCATAAAACACCAAAATACACAAATTTCACCAATGGGTATTTTTCCAAATATGAACCCTAGGTTGAATTATTGCTAGCATAAGCTTAATCGAGCTGCCGGGACTCCAAAAACGTAAAAATCATTAAAAATGAGGCTAGAACGGAGTTACAATCGAGCTTAGAAGCTTGAAAAACCCTAGCCATGGTTTCTCCTTGCTATATTCGGCCATGGGGTTGAAGATGAGCAAAATTGGCTTTTAATTTTGTATTTTAATTCATTTTACCCCTAAATGACCAAAATGCCCTTACTACTAAACTTTCCAAAAATTCCATCCATGTCCAATTTTTGTCCATATACTTATAAATTGGTAAAATTCTATTTAAGACCTCCTAATTAATATTTCAAAATAATTTCATACTAGAAACTTCTAGAATGCAAGTTTTACAAATTATTCGATTTAGTCCCTAATTTCAATTTAAGCACTTTATGCATAACATTTCTTCACGAAATTTTCACAATATCATGCAATCATATCATAGACCTCAAAATAATCATAAAATAATTATTTCTATCTCATATTTTGTGGTCATGAAACCACTATTCCGACTAGGCCCAAAATCAGGATATTACAACTCTCCCCCCTTTAGGGATTTTCGTCCCCGAAAATCTTACCAGAAAAGTGGTCTTCACTTTTAATCTCATATTCGGTGCCGAAGAACTTTCACTTAGGCTGTACCTCCAATACATCTCTTTAATTTCTCATATGATCTGAAAGCTTACAGTCTCAACTCTCAACTGTTCTCAAATTTTCAACCCTTCTCGGTTTCCCATGATATCATGACATAAAACCCAGATCTCAATTTGATTTAATGGAGACCAGAATTCCAAGAAATCCAACAATCAAAGAGACCTGAAATTCCATGAATCTGATGAGTAGGAATTCATTCAATACCGATATGATTTATAGATCTCGCCAAACATTTAACAATAGGATACATCACATTTTCCTCTTTCCGCCATGGAAATAATTCTGATATGGCCTCAAGAATAATCCTTCTCATTTCCATCCCAATATCAACACTGGCAAGGATAATTTTGATAGATCCCAATGTTCGGCTTTAACCCTTTAACAACTCGATTTTATGTAACATCGAATGCTCTAAACTATCACATTACCTCACCGTCTTGAAACACATCACAATTCATACAACGTACACATTCTTGAAAGTCGAAGTCTTTACTCAATGTAGACTAGTCTAGTTCGGACGCTTTGTTACCAATATTCTCATCTATCCGAACTCTGTCAACATGTAATAAACTTTTCAGCTTTCACAAGACGAAAACCTTATCATTCAGTAGTGACTTTAACTAATATCCAACTCTTTCTAATAGATATACACTTCTCGTTCGGACTATTTACTCTTTTATCTACAAAATGAAATCCTATTATCGACTTGAGAAAATAATCCGACATAATTGTCACATGAAATCTTTCAAATAAATAATTCACCATACCGATGAAACTCGCGCTTTTATCACCTATGCCTTTCTTGATGTCAAATCCTTACACGAAATTAGAAAAATCCCAATACTAAAATCACCACATTACCAAGATCAAATTAGAAGTATAGTCATATTTGACATGATTATCACGAGTGAAGAACGACTTGAACACGAGTCATAATTGACAAATTATGGAGCAAAGATAACAAGGAAACCGAATAAAGAAATCCAAGATAGAAATCCGAATAAAGAAATCCGAATAAAGAAACCCAAGATACGATACTATACCGGAGAATCGAAAACCAAACTCATAGAGAAAATACGAATACCCGATAATTCTTCAAAGAAAGAAAGTCCGAAGAAAACATCATTTAATCCCATGAAATCAAATATAACAAGATCAATATATCTTCCCATACATATATATCGGATGAAGCATCAAGTAGAAGAAGCAGAATCATAATATCATATGTATTCTCTCGGCAATTCTTATCAGACGAAATGAAATAGAATACCCGATGAAATAGAGCAATATAAATTATAAACCAGTCAAACTACCAATGCTTTCATCCAACACCAGGATTTAAAGACATTCCCATATAACAAGAATTTCTTCGAAGATCAATAGCCATAGAAATATTTACGAGAACGGGTAAACACATAGAACATCTCAAAAGAGATCGCTAAATCTGTCCGGTCATAAGTCACACTCAGATAGTTCACATTTCAATTATCATTTCCCCAACTAGTTCTGCCGTCACAAATTTCATATTAAACCATTCACTAAAGAAGGCCAGTTCTGAATAAATTTTGATTTACACTTTTCTCGACCTTGCAACTGAGTAATTCGGTTTACCAAGGAGAATTCCTTTTCTAACTGGGACAGTGCATAACTCCAATAATCTTTACGTCAATCCGATACTTTCTTGGCTCGACTTTACTTATCAGCTCATTTTCAATCTCGATCATACTTATAATCATTCTATCTTTGAACTCTTTGGGTTCTCAACCAAAACTTATTCAATACAAATCTCATGAAATTCCATTATAAGTACCACTTTGGTAAGGGGGAGGGGTTGTAGGACCTCTGACTCGACTTTCTTATACATACACATATGACACAACTCCCATCATCATAGCAACATCATCAAAATCATGTCATTCATTCATGTTGGCTTACACCAATTTTCCTATTGTCCCATTTAGACAATATACTTATGCATACATTCTATGTTTTCTAGATAGCTTTACTTATCCATTCATTTAATTAAATTAATTCATGCTCATGACATTATATAAGGCCAAACAAACATAGATATTTGCATCACAATCACAACTTTCATTTCGTGCATCATCATGTACATATCATTACAATCATATAATTCAGTCCAACAATTTAACATAGATAAGTTCATTTCATTATAATCCTTTATCTCATAAAAAATTGTATATCATTAACATTCATCAACAATCAACGTCCAATCAAGACAAGGACATTTTCATTCGTATCATGATATTATGACCTTTATTCATACCTCTACTACTTTCTATTTATACCGTTCATCTTATCAAGTAAGCCACATACACTACATCGTATGAGCATTAAGCAAATATGGATATTTATCACAACATGAACTTTCATCTCACATATTATCACATATGTATCATAAACTTTTATTCATACTTTTCTGAACCGAGACTTATCATAATCATTGTGACAACCCGAATTAGGGCCTAATCGGAATAGTGGTTTCGTGACCACAAATCCGAGATAGAAATAATTGTTTTATAATTATTTTGGGGTTTATGATATGATTGCATGATTGTGTGAAAATTTCGTGATGAAATTCTATGCCTAAAGTGCTTAAATTGAAAGTAGGGACTAAATCGAATAAGTTGCAAAATATGCATCCCGGAAGTTTTTAGTATGAAATTGTTTTGGAATATTAATTAGGAGGTCTTAAATAGCAATTTGACCAATTTTAAGTTCATGGACAAAATTAGGACATGGAAGGAATTTTTGAAAGTTTAGTAAGGAGAGGCATTTTGGTCATTTGGATATTAAATGAAATAAAATGGGAAAAATAACACAAAATTGATCATCATCCTCCTTAGTTGCTGCCGAATTCTCCCTCTCTCCATAGCTAGGGTTTCTTCAATTTTCAAGCTCCATAATCAAGAAAGACGCGAATTGATCTCGAGCGGGGAAGGAAAAAGTTTTGGACTAAATTGCAAAATTTCCACATTTTGTACCAAGGTAAGTTTGTATGTAAATATTACAATAATTTCATGTACGTTCTTATATTTCAGCCTATTATATAAATATACTAGCTGATGTTAAAATATAAATTGACTATTGGAAGAATGGAAATAAATATAGAGAGAGATCCGGTTGAACATTGAGAGATCGAATGAAATAGAGGGCGTAGCTAGGTCACATGTATGATCTTGAGTGCACATCATGTGTACAAGAAAGCTACGAGACACCCTGTAGTAGCTAGGTCACATGTGTGATACGAGATGTATCCCATATAGACAAGAGAGCTACGTGAAAGATAAATGTAGCTAGGTCGCATGCGTGATTCCAAGTGAAGGACACCATGTAGACAAGAGAGCTACGTGAAAGATAAATGTAGCTAGGTCGCATGCGTGATTCCAAGTGAAGGACACCATGTAGACAAGAGAGCTACGAGACAAATCGGTTAGGTCGCATGAGTGGTACTAAGTGTTCACCATGTGTACAAGAGAGCCGAACTAAACGAAGTATGATGGTGGGGTGTGTGTTTGAAACCATTAAATATCGAGGATTGATCCGAATTGTTCAACGGGATGGTTTTGTGGTGATATTATGGTTTGGACCTACACTTATGGTGAATGAAATGTGGTGAAAATGATTTGTGGTATATACATATATAAGATAAAATGAGGTTAGCATAAAGAATGTGTGAAAGAGTGAAATTAGCATTAAAGCTGTTTTTAGATGGTAGCGATGGCGTGATTTTGAAAAATCACCAAAAATAGGAGGAATATAATTAGAGGTTGAATGAGATGTGAAATTAAAGTTTAATGAGTCTACTTTCATATAAAAGAAACAGAGCAAGCAAAGGAATTTTAAGTTCATGGACAAAATTAGGACATGGAAGGAATTTTTGAAAGTTTAGTAAGGAGAGGCATTTTGGTCATTTGGATATTAAATGAAATAAAATGGGAAAAATAACACAAAATTGATCATCATCCTCCTTAGTTGCTGCCGAATTCTCCCTCTCTCCATAGCTAGGGTTTCTTCAATTTTCAAGCTCCATAATCAAGAAAGACGCGGAATTGATCTCGAACGGGGGAAGGAAAAAGTTTTGGACTAAATTGCAAAATTTCCACATTTTGTACCAAGGTAAGTTTGTATGTAAATATTACAATAATTTCATGTACGTTCTTATATTTCAGCCTATTATATAAATATACTAGCTGATGTTAAAATATAAATTGACTATTGGAAGAATGGAAATAAATATAGAGAAAGAGATCCCGGTTGAACATTCGGAGAGATCGAATGAAATAGAGGGAGCGTAGCTAGGTCACATGTATGATGCTGAGTGCACATCATGTGTACAAGAAAGCTACGAGACACCCTCAGAGTAGCTAGGTCACATGTGTGATACGAGATGTATCCCATGTAGACAAGAGAGCTACGTGAAAGATAAATGTAGCTAGGTCGCATGCGTGATTCCAAGTGAAGGACACCATGTAGACAAGAGAGCTACGAGACAAATCGGTTAGGTCGCATGAGTGGTACTAAGTGTTCACCATGTGTACAAGAGAGCCGAACTAAACGAAGTATGATGGTGGGGGTGTGTCTTTGAAACCATTAAATATCGAGGATTGATCCGAATTGTTCAACAGGATGGTTTTGTGGTGATATTATGGTTTGGACCTACACTTATGGTGAATGAAATGTGGTGAAAATGATTTGTGGTATATACATATATAAGATAAAATGAGGTTAGCATAAAGAATGTGTGAAAGAGTGAAATTAGCATTAAAACTGTTTTTAGATGGTAGCAGTGACGTGATTTTGAAAAATCACCAAAAATAGGAGGAATATAATTAGAGGTTGAATGAGATGTGAAATTAAAGTTTAATGAGTCTACTTTCATATAAAAGAAACAGAGCAAGCAAAGGAATTCTATATTTTGAGATATTTACAATTGTATGTGACTTGCTCAGGATGAATACGTGATCCCCTATTCCAACTTTGAAAAATCATTAAACATTGTACAAAGAAAATTAAGAAATATAGTTTACATGCATAAATTCCTTATTGAGACTAGTTTTAAATGAAACAGACTTCAGGGTTGTTTGAATTGTGTACTGAGAGAAATTCAATTCTTAGTGAACAGAGGTCAGATCAGTCGAGCTGTGTAACAGGGGAAACTTTAACTAATAAACTGTACTAATCGGCTGAACCAAAAATTATAGAAAAAAATTAGCAAAAATATTTATGAGTCTAGATTCAGGGAAATTTTACGGATTTAAATTTCGAGTTTTGTAACTCGAATTATGATTTATTTAGTGAATATGACGCAGCAGAGACAGCTTAATCAAAGTGGAATGAATAGTGAAGTTAAAGTAGATATACTTGAATTGTTATGTAAACATGTTAGATTCTTTAATTAGTATTTACATACTTACTTACTAAGCTATAAGCTTACTTTGTTTCTCTCTTTTGTCTTATAGTGTCCTTCGGCTTGCTCAGGAGTTAAGGATCGTGAAGATCTACCCGCACTATCATACTTTAGGGTATTTGAACTAAACGTTTTGAATTATGGCATGTATAGTAGGCTTAATTATTTTGTTACGTGTCATATTTGTCTAGGTTTAAAATATTAGTTACAGTACTCGACTAGCTACTTTGTACAAGCCATTAAAGTTGGCTAATATTGTTCAAGACATATGTTATACGATGCACTATCAAATTGGATGACATATTTATATCTCGGTTATGTTTAATGGTATGTGTTATATTCTGGTAATACCTTGTATCCTGTTCCGGTGACGGTAACGGGTAAGGGGTGTTACAATCATAACTTTTTATCATAATCATAACTTTACTCAAATACCTTCGCATAACATTGAACATGGTCAATGCAGCTCGGTTGGAGAGTACCCTGTCTAAATAAGACGGTACTCATACGCGTCGGAAGACATCACACTATCACAGATCAGTGGCATGTATAGCTAAACTTTTACACACGCTAGGTTAGTCCGAGAACCGACTAAACCTACTCTGATACCACCAAATGTAACTCCTCGTACCCGAGACCGTCGCTGGAGTCAAACACGAGGTGTTAATAGACTTAATTCATTACTTAAACAGCTCAAACAATTTATTTTTAAAATTTTCAGTCAAGCTAACAATCTGTGTCATAGTCGCTTAAAAATTCATATCTTGAGTTACAAAACTCTAAATTCAATTATGTAAATTTTCCCTGAAACTAGACTCACATATCTATTTACTAATTTTTTTCTATAATTTTTGGTTGAGCCAATTAATACAGTTTATTAGTTAAAGTATCCCCTGTTTCAGGGTTCGACTGCTCTGACCTCTATATATTACGAATCAGATATCTCCCTGTACACAGTTTCAATGACTATGCCGTTTGTTTCTAATAAAACTAGACTCAATAAGGAATCTTTAAATATAAATCATGACTTCTAATTATCTTTTAACAATTTATGGTGAATTTCCAAAGTCAGAACAGGGGATCCAGAAATCAATCTGGCCCTGTTTCACAAACATTTAAACATCTCATAAAATATAACTCATATACCGGTTTTGTTCCATCCATATGAAAATAGACTCATAATTATTAAATTCCATACTTTATTCACCATCTAATTGTATCTCTACTATTTTTAATGATTTTTCAAACTCACGTCACTGCTGCTGTCTGAATCTATTTTATGGTAAATTTTACCTATTTCATGTTTTCCATGGATTAGCTAGTAATTTAGCATACATAGCACCAAATATGATCATGATTGGCCATTCCAATGGCTAATCATTACCAAGCATTTCCATACCACTCAATAACCATATCATAAGACCATATATACAAAATGATTATAATGCTACTCAAAATATGCAAGCCATTATGCCAAGATGGTATACGGATATAGTGTGAGCATGCCTCCGACCGTTCCCGATTTCCGAGCTGGCTTGTCAACACTACAAGGAATGAAAAGGAGGAAGTAAGCATAAATGCTTAGTAAACTCACATGCAAATAGCAAGTAACACAACTATATAAGCAAACATAAAACATCATTTGCATAATCATCACCGAGACATTCATATCACATTTTCATTTATCATCTTACCATATTGTTGTTATATCGAGTTTTCAACCCGAGGGTTAAGTACATACCTGTTCAAAGTATTCATTTCACAACACTTACCAATACGTCCCTTTCATCTCGAGTATTCCTCCATTTGAGTAGAATTTTACCTGTTGAACACATCAGAATATAATTCGGATACATGGAAAGTTTGCACATAAGTGCCACATATGTGGCCAAGCTACCATGTAACCCGCCCATAAGTGAACTCGGACTCAACTCAACGAGCTCAGGCGTTCGCATCCATAAGTGAACTCGTACTCAACTCAACGAGCTCGGATGCCTAGTTACGTCTCTCGAACTCGGACTCAACTCAACGAGTTCGGACATTCGCATCCATAAGTGAACTCGGACTCAACTCAACGAGTTCGGATGCTCAACCATCCTAGTGACATGTCACTTGTATCCTAATCTATTCCTAAGGTTCAAACGGGATTTTCCTCGAACACATCTCCTTGCCATCTTCCGTAAAATACCAAACCAATACTCGGTAGTACTTTATATTTAACAATTAATACACATAATTTGCATTTTATTCAAAATAACCACAAAGCATAATATTTCATGATAAAAATCAGCATCATATCATATAAACAACATTAAATTGCTTAAAATGACAATTATGTTACTACATTTACACATGAACTTACCTCGATGCTAAAATGGCTACTTTTACCATTTCGCCCACAACTTGGTATTTTCCCCATTTTAGCCCGAATTTTAGTTTTCCTTGCTCTATCATTTAAAATATAGTCTAATTAGGACTCACATTATTCAAATTGACCCAAAATCATATTTTGGAAAAATTACGCTTTGCCCCTAAACTTTTGCATATTTACACTTTTTCCCCAAAGCTCGTAAATTAAACTTCAGCCTATTTTCTTATGTTTTATGACATGCTGATCATTTTTCCTTCTATGGAAATATCAAATTCTCACTCTAACATGTACTTATGACTATTAGGTATTTTTACCGATTAAGCCCTTTTCTTGTTTTCGCTTAAAACCGAGTAGCACAAGTTGTCTAACATAATTTAAAACCTCATATTCTATCATAAAACACCAAAATACACA
This sequence comes from Gossypium arboreum, assembly GCF_025698485.1. Classification (NCBI taxonomy): domain Eukaryota; kingdom Viridiplantae; phylum Streptophyta; class Magnoliopsida; order Malvales; family Malvaceae; genus Gossypium; species Gossypium arboreum. The sequence goes on along the minus strand of NC_069082.1, from coordinate 90,832,227 downwards.
AATTTCACCTATGGGTATTTTTCCAAATATGAACCCTAGGTTGAATTATTGTTGGCATAAGCTTAATCGAGCTCTTGGACCGAAAAACGTAAAATCATTAAAACGTGGCTAGAACGGACTTACAATCGAGCTTGGAAGCTTGAAAACCCTAGCCATGGTTTCTCCTTGCTATATTCGGCCATGGGGTTGAAGATGAGCAAAATTGGCTTTTAATTTTGTATTTTAATTCATTTTACCCCTAAATAACCAAAATGCCCTTATTACTAAACTTTCCAAAAATTCCATCCATGTCCAATTTTTGTCCATATACTTATAAATTGGTAAAATTGCTATTTAAGACCTCCTAATTAATATTTCAAAATAATTTCATACTAGAAACTTCTAGAATGCAAGTTTTACAAATTATTTGATTTAGTCCCTAATTTCAATTTAAGCACTTTATGCATAACATTTCTTCACGAAATTTTCACACAATCATGCAATCATATCATATACCTCAAAATAATCATAAAATAACTATTTCTATCTTGAATTTTGTGGTCACGAAACCACTATTCCGACTAGGCCCAAAATCAGGATATTCCAAGAGGAGCTAGATACAATAAGGGAAAGGAGAAAGCAGTCGAATAGCCTATTCACAACTATCCAAAAATATCAGAGGTAAGTGTTGAGTAATTACAATTATTAGATAATTGATATAATGAAATAAGTATGACAAATAGATTGAGTATATGGCATATAACCGAATGGATAGTAGAAGTTAAGCTGAGACAAAGAGATGGTTATGTGTTCTTGCGTATAAGCGTTGAACCTATGTTATATTGAAAGTATGTTTTAGTTGTGTGCTCATACTCGAATAAAGAAAGTGAAGTATAAAAGTGATATGTTATATGAGCCGAATTATCATGTAGGTAAATATGCTTAGCTCTCGATATAATATATATCCGGGTTAAATCCCGTAGGCTTCGTGCTGGTAATATATATCCGGGTTAAATCCCGCAGGCTTCGTGCTGGTAATATATATATCCGGGTTAAATCCCGCAGGCTTCGTGCCGGTAATATATATATATATCCGGGTTAAATCCCGCGGGCTTAGTGCTGGTACTATATCCGGACTTAGAGTTCCGAGCTTTGAGCTAGTAATCGGATTCGGTTTTGAAACCTAGCGAGCTTAACGCCGATGATTCAATGAGATTACAAACTCAAATGTTCAAAGTAAACTATTATCGAATATGTATGATACATGGTAATGACCAGGTACGTATTATATACCGTTATGTGAATTGATTGCAAAGTGAGTCATTAGTATCAAACAACGATATAATTATGTGAATGATTAATATATCTATTATATGTGAATTAAATTAGTTGTATGAGCCATATAGTAAAGTGAGGCATGTGCTAAAAATTTCTTTGTGTATTATATTCGACCAATAGTCTTTATATGTGGTATACTTGTGCATATTTGGCCAAATGATTGTAATTAGAATATGAATTTGGTAATATTCATTGTTCGATTTAAATGATATGTTTTAAATTGTTGAAATGCTTAAAACTTACTAAGCCTCGAAAGCTTACTCTGTTTCTTATCTCTCTGTTTTATAAATTGTTGATTTTGGCCACCGACTCGGGGATCGTCAGCAGTTCATCGTACTATCGATCTTGTTGGTACAGTTATATTTTGGTCTCGATTGGCATGTATAGTTTGGATTGTTGACAAAATATGTTTTATAATTCTAAAAATCTTGGCCGTATGAAAATGCCATTTTATAACTTATAAATCTGTATGTATTCAGTTTGATTTCTTCTTTTGTTGTATAATTATGTGATTGAAATTAAAGGTTTAGCTCAGTAATACCTCATAGCCTAAACCGGCGATCGGACTCGGGCTAGGGGTGTTACATTTTATTGGTATCAGAGCTACGGTTTAGTCAATTCTAGGACTAACATAGAGTGTTTAAGTCTAGCTATACATGCCATATAGCATTAATACGATAGTATGATAAATTATGACAGTTGAAAATGTGTTTTCGTATAGTAATGGATCTCGATCCCAATCGAGCGGTAGCCGATGATGTTGAGAGTGTAGTGCCTGCTCCCGCGCATGGGACAGTGCCGATGGACTCTCAACCTATTGCAAGCAATCAGAACAACGAGGCTAGACAGGCTTTTTATAGTGTGATGAATGATTGGTTCAGCCAATACATTCGAACTAATACGGCTGTTCTACAACCCCCACTCTCGAATAATACGCCCCCTGCACCTACAATACCTCTGGTAATTGATCAGACAAGGTTAAATAAGCCTCCGGTTGACAGAATCAGAAAGCACGGGGCTATTGAATTTAAAGCTACAGATAGTGATGATGCCGAGCAAGCTGAATTTTGGTTGGATAACACTATTCGAGTACTTGATGAACTATCTTGCACACCCGATGAATGCCTGAAATGTGTTATATCCTTGCTACATGATTCTGCTTACTATTGGTGGAACACATTGGTTTCTGTTGTACCCAGAGAACGGGTGACGTGGGAGTTCTTCCAAACTGAATTCCGAAAAAAATATATCAGTCAGAGGTTCATTGATCAGAAATGAAAAGAATTTCTTGAGCTTAAACAAGGTTCCATGTCAGTTACTGATTATGAACGGAAGTTTTTTAGACTTAGTAGATATGCTCGGGAATGTGTATCATCTGAGGCTATTATGTGTAAACGTTTTTAAGATGGGCTGAATAAAGATATAAAGATGTTTGTTGGCATTCTTGAAATATGAGAGTTCGTAGTACTTGTCGAGCGAGCTTGCAAAGCCGAAGAACTTAGTAAAGAAAAAAGGAAAGCTGATGTCGAAGCTGGAGAATTTTGTAAAAGACCTTCAGGAAGGTCTTTTCAGCAATCATCGATGAAATTTCGAGATGATTCAAGCCGATCAAAGAATATTTTGAGTTTTTCCAGATGAGACCACGATCGACCCCCTGTGAGTACACGAGCCACTTCAGTTGCCAGTGTTGGAAATGATCATTGGAACAAGATAGAGTGCAAGTATTGTGGTAAATTGCATTCGGGGAGTTGTAGATTTCATGACCGCTCCTGTTATAAATGTGGATCAGCCGACCACTTTATTAAAGACTGCCCGAGATTGTCTGAACAGAATATGAATCAGAGTGGGAAACCGAGTACTACAGCACGAGGTAGACCACCTAGGAATACGGGAAATGTTGGTGGCGGCCAGAGAGTGTCTAGAGATACTACAACCAGATCCGAGGCTCGTGCTCCTGCGAGAGCGTATGCTATACGCGCACGCAAGGATGCTTCTTCGCCTAATGTTATTACCGGTACTTTCACTCTCTTTGATACTGATGTGATTGCTTTGATTGACCCTGGTTCTACTCATTCATATGTATGTGAGACTTTAGCATCCAGTAAGACTCTACCTGTTGAGTCTACTGAGCTCGTAATCCGAGTGTCAAATCCCTTGGGTCGATATGTGTTAGTTGACAAAGTGTGCAGGAAATGTCCCCTGATAATCCGAGATTCCTGTTTTCCGGCCGATTTGATGCTTTTACCATTTAATGAATTTAATGTTATTCTCGGTATGGATTGGTTAACCGTTCATGATGCAGTTGTGAATTGCAAAAGAAAGACTATTGATTTGAGATGTGCAAATGATGAGATAATCCGAGTTGAGTCTACTGATATGAATGGGTTACCAACAGTTATATCCTCGATGTTGGCTCAGAAATATGTCAAAAAGGGGTGTGAGGCGTATCTTGCATACGTACTTGATAGTAAAGAATCAGAAAAGAAGCTTGAATCAGTATCAGTGGTTTGTGAGTATCCAGATGTTTTTCTCGAGGAATTGGCAGGGTTACCACTTGTTCGAGAGGCAGAGTTTGGCATTGAACTTGTACCTAGGACTACACCAATTTCGATAGCTCCATATCGTATGGCACCAACTGAATTGAAGGAATTGAAAGCTCAGTTGCAAGAGTTGACAGATAAAGGTTTCGCTCGACCGAGTTTCTCACTTTGGGGTGCACCAGTATTGTTTGTGAAAAAGAAAGACGGAACTATGAGAATGTGCATCGACTACCGTCAATTAAATAAAGTGACAATCAAGAACAAATATCCATTACCGCGTATCGATGATTTGTTTGATCAGCTGAAAGCAGCCTCAGTGTTTTCAAAGATAGATTTGAGATCGGGTTATTATCAGTTGTGAGTTCGAGACTCAGATGTGCCTAAAACTGCTTTCAGAATGAGATACGCTCACTACGAGTTCTTAGTGATGCCATTTGGGCTCACTAATGCCCCTGCGGTATTTATGGATTTGATAAATCGAATCTTCAGAAAGTATTTGGACCGGTTTGTAGTTGTGTTTATAGACGACATTTTGATCTATTCGCGAGATGAAACCGATCATGCCGAGCACCTGAGATTAGTGTTGCAAATTTTACGTGACAAGCAGTTATATGCTAAATTCAGTAAATGTGAGTTCTGGTTGAGAGAAGTCAGCTTTTTGGGGCATGTGGTATCCGCATCAGGTATTCGTGTTGATCCGAGTAAAATATCAGCCATACTTGATTGGAAGCCTCCTAGAAATGTTACTGAAGTTCGGAGCTTTTTGGGACTTGCCAGTTACTACAGACGGTTTGTAAAAGGTTTCTCGATGATAGCCACACCAATGACAAAGCTACTTCAGAAAGATATTAAGTTTGAATGGTCAGAAAAGTGCCAGAAAAGTTTTGACCAACTGAAAAAGCTTTTGACAGAAGCCCCAGTGTTAGTGCAGCCCGAATCCGGTAAAGAGTTTGTTATTTACAGTGATGCGTCCTTACATGGGCTGGGTTGTGTATTGATGCAAGAGGGTCAAGTTGTAGCTTACGCATCGAGGCAATTGAAGCCACATGAGAAAAACTATCCGACTCGTGATCTCGAATTAGTTGCCCTAGTATTTGCTTTGAAAATATGGCGACATTACTTGTTCGGAGAGAGATGTCATATATATTCAGATCATAAAAGCCTCAAATATTTAATGACTCAAAAATATTTGAATCTGCGACAAATACGTTGGCTTGAATTGTTGAAAGATTATGATCTTGTTATTGATTATCACCTTGGAAAGGCTAACGTGGTTGCCGATGCTTTGAGTCGCAAGTCACTGTTTGCTTTGCGAGTGATGAATGTTCAGTTGTCTGTTTCATCCGATAATGTGTTAGTAGCAGAATTAAAAGCCAAACCGTTATTGATTCATCAAATATGTGAAACTCAAAAAGTTGATGATGAATTGGTGGCTAAACGAGCTGAATGTGTTTTGAATGTTGATTCAGAGTTTCAAATTGACGACAACGATTGTTTGAGGTTCAGAAGTCGATTGTGTGTTCCAAGAAATTTAGAACTTATTTCAATGGTTTTGAATGAAGCTCATAATAGCCGAATGTCGATCCATCCTGGTAGCATGAAAATGTACAATGATTTGAAACGTCAGTTTTGGTGGCCTGGTATGAAACGAGACATTTCTAACTTTGTTTCAAAGTGTTTGGTGTGTCAACAAGTGAAAGCGGAACATCAAGTGCCTTCGGGATTACTTCAGCCGATCATGATACCCGAATGGAAATGGGATCGAATTACGATGGATTTTGTAACTGGGTTACCATTGTCGTCAAGCAAGAAAGATGCAATCTGGGTTGTTGTTGATAGACTGACAAAGTCGACTCATTTTATTCCCGTACGTACGAATTATTCACTGGACAAACTAGCTGAATTGTACGTTTCTCAGATCGTAAGGTTACATGGGGTACCTATTTCTATTGTGTCGGATAGAGATCCAAGATTTACATCGCGATTTTGGAAGAAATTGTAAGAAGCTTTGGGTACCAAGTTGCATTTTAGCACTGCTTTTCATCCCCAGACTGATGGTCAATCTGAGCGGGTAATTCAGATACTCGAGGATATGTTAAGATGCTGCATCCTTGAGTTTTTTGGTTCATGGGAACAATATTTTCCTTTGATTGAATTCGCTTACAACAATAGTTTTCAATCAAGCATTAAGATGGCACCTTACAAGGCTTTGTACGGTCATAAATGCCATACACTGTTATTTTGGACCGAGCTTAGTGAAAGTAAAATTTTCGAGGTTGATTTGATTAAAGATGCTGAGCAGAAAGTAAAAGTAATCCGTGAAAGTCTGAAAGCAGCTTCAGATCATCAGAAGTCGTATGCGGATTTTAAACGAAAAGACATTGAATATCAGGTCGGAGACAAAGTGTTTCTTAAAGTTTCACCTTGGAAAAAAGTGCTCAGATTTGGTCATAAAGGCAAATTGAGTTCAGGTTCATCGGGCCGTATGAAATATCTGAACGAATTGGGCCAGTCGCATACCGATTAATTTTGCCCCCTGAACTTGAAAAGATTCACAACGTTTTTCATGTCTCGATGCTTCGACGTTATAGATCCGATCCATTGCACATAATTAATCCATCAAAGGTTGAAATTCAATCTGATTTTAGTTATGAAGAAGAACCGATTACTATCCTAGCTCGCGAGGTGAAAGAGTTGCGAACCAAAAAGGTTCCGTTAGTAAAGGTATTATGGCTCAAGTACGGGATCAAAGAAGCTACTTGGGAACCCGAGAACTCTATGAAAGAACGATATCCTAACTTATTCACTGGTAAGATTTTTGGGGACGAAAATTTCTTTTGTGGGGGAGAGTTGTGACAGCCCTAATTTGACCCTAGTCAGAAAGTGGTTTCAAGACCACAAAACCGAGTCTTAAAAATAATTAACCGTCATATTCTATGTTTATTATATGTGAATATGCATGTGTGAAAGTTTCATACTTTAATTTTGTCATTTGTAAGTGAAATTTATTAGTTGGGACTTATGTGAGACAATTGTGAAATGTGATAGGCAAATGTAAAAGTGGCCTATTAATGCATGTTGTTAAAAAAGTGGACTTGCATGTCTAATTAACCATTTAGAGATAGTGGCCGGCCATGATAATGATTAACTTATATAATATGCATTTTCTTTTAATTTGTTTATTAACATTTTAGTATACAAAATGAATTAATGAATAAAGAAATAAGTGAAAATTTGGGTGAAGAAAACAAAGCTTTATCTTTGTCTTCTTGGCCGAATTGAAAGAAAGAAATGGGGCAAAAACATTCAGTCACTTGAAGCTTGAAGAAGCTCAAGAGTAAAGAGGAGCTAGATCTGATAAGGGAAAGGAGAAAGCAGTTGAATAGCCTATTCAAAACTATTCAAAAATATCCGAGGTAAGTTTTGAGTAACTACAATTATTAGATAATTGATATAATGAAATAAGTAAGATAAATAGATTAAGTATATGGCATATAACCGAATGGATTGTAGAAGTTAAGTTGAGACAAAGAGATGGTTATGTGTTCTTACGTATAAGCGTTGAACCTATGTTATATTGAAAGTATGTTTTAGTTGTGTGCTCATACTCGAATAAAGAAAGTGAAGTACAAAAGTGATATGTTATATGAGCCGAATTATCATGTAGGTAAATATCCTTAGCTCTCGATATAATATATATCCGGGTTAAATCCCACAGGCTTCGTGCTGGTAATATATATCCGGGTTAAATCCATGAAGCTTCGTCTTGGTAATATATATATCTGAGTTAAATCCCACAAAGCTTCGTCTTTGGTAATATATATATATCCGGTTAAATCCCGAGCTTAGTCTTTGGTACTATATCCGGACTTAGAGTTCCGCAGCTTTGAGCTAGTAATCTGGATTCGGGTTTTGAAACCTAGCAGGCTTAACGCGGTGATTCAATGAGATTACAAACTCAAATGTTCAAAGTAAACTATTATCGAATATGTATGATACATGGTAATGACCAGGTACGTATTATATACTGTTATGTGAATTGATTGCAAAGTGAGTTATTAGTATCAAACAACGATATAATTATGTGAATAATTAATATATCTATGAAATAGAGAAATGACCTATTCGATCGATGTCTGTCATTGTATGAAAATATGTGAATTAAATTAGTTGTATGAGCCATATAGTAAAGTGAGGCATGTGCTAAAAATTTCTTTGTGTATTATATTCGGCCAATAGTCTTTATGTGTGGTATACTTGTGCATATTTGGCCAAATGATTGTAATTAGAATATGAATTTGGTAATATTCATTGTTCGATTTAAATGATGTGTTTTAAATTGTTGAAATGCTTAAAACTTACTAAGCCTCAAAGCTTACTCGCTTTCTTATCTCTGTTTTATAGATTGTTGATTTTGGCCACCGACTCGGGATCGTCAGCAGTTCATCGTACTATCGATCTTGTTGGTACAGTTATATTTTGGTCTCGATATGGCATGTATAGTTTGGACTGTTGACAAAATACGTTTTGTAATTGTAAATATCTTGGCCGTATGAAAATGGCATTTTATAACTTATAAATCTGTATGTATTCAGTTTGATTTCTGCTTTTGTTGTATAATTATGTGATTGAAATTAAAGGTTTAGCTCGGTAATACCTCATAGCCTAAACCGGCGATCGGACTCGGGCTAGGGGTGTTACAAATAACTATAAAAGCTTAGTACTAAAAAGAATTTAATCAAATTTCAAAGTTCTAGTACATTTCAAATTTCATTAAGTCGGTAAAGGTTTAGCCTAGATAGGTAACTTGACACCTCTGTATTTGATTAGCTCGGATAAGCCTTTGACGTGAAACATGCATGTACTTTAAGTTCTTTTACGATATTCATTGGTTAATATAAGACATGGATATTCTGAAATTGGAAATTTAAGAAATGGAAAAAATGAAATAGTTGACTACTATAATTGGAGTCTCCACCACTGAAAGGTATGGGAATGAATTTGGTGTGAAATGCTATTGAATCCTGTTGCATACTCGATATACTATTTGTGATGAAGTATACGCATTTTCCTTGATGGCGAATTGTGTTGGTTGATAGGTAAATTGTGTTTGTTTGTTAAATTATCATATAATTATTATGTGAGGTAAGTTAATTATCGAATTTGTATTAGCTTACTAAGTATTATTAATACTTATGTCCAGAATGCTTTAATCTTGTAGATTTTGAACATTCAAAGTTTATTGATTGGACCGGCAAGAAGTTCACACTATCTGCCCGAAGTTGTGGTAAACTCCTGACTTATTTAAGTCGATTTAAGTGGCATGAATATAGTTGTTTGGTATTTTGAATTTTCATGATGTATGATAATAAAAATGTTCAATTATGTTATGCTTCGCGTTTTAAGTTCCGTAGAACCTATCGTAGTGTGGGGTATCCGCAGAACAGTCTGTCATTTTTTGGTATCTACAAAAGATATCCTAAATTAGATGTCCACCTCACCTTTTGCAACAGTTGTGTCTGCGGAATAATCCACAGTTTAGCCATATGAAATTCAATGCGTAGTTGATCGATTCGTCGGAGCAATCCGCCACCTACTAGTTCGTTTCACGGTCCATCATGCATGTTAAAATTATGTGAATGATATATGGATTTCATGTGGTAACCTCTTGTAGCTTAAGTCTGGTGACCAGACTGGGAAAGGGGTGTTCATTTATTCTATCATTTATTTGATCTAATATTTGTATGCTAGTGAGATTGATATTTGGGCATACAAGTGGTGGTTAATAGTCATCTAACATGTGCCAATATAACAAATTACTTGGACTTTCTTTAAGTCTGAGTTTCAAAAGAAACATTTCGGTGAACTGTATGCTGAATAGTTATTCATGCAATCAACATGTAAATGTGTATACATAATGATCTCAAATAATAAAAGTACAAATTGAAATCATTGTTACTGTCAACAATTCTCGCCTTTCCTTTCCCTCTCAATGGCCTGACATCAGCTTTAGCTACATTTGATAATCAATAAATAAAACAATATCAAATTTCAACCAATTCACATCCAAATACATATCCACTCTTAGTTTACATTTTATCCAATTTAGTCCCTACTACTTGGGATATGCATATTTTTCGATATCTAGCATCGATCAAAATCTGATTTCACATTTTTTCATTGGAGACCTTATACTTTCTATTCATAACATAATTTCATTATAGATTTTAAATTTATTCAATTTAGTCCCTAACGTTAAAAAGTTATCTAACAACTTTATTTAACTTTACAATTTAGTCATTATAAGCTTCATAACTGTAACACCCCAAAATTGGCCCAAAAGTTTTGGCCGAGTTTCGAAGGTCACATTGATCACCGAAGTGACTGTAGAATAATTTCAGTTTAACAAACCAAAAAAAAAATATTGCAGTATTTAAGTTACGTAAAAACTTTCAGATATAAAATCTGGTTATTACAAAAACCTCAATCCAAATAACGCTTACATGAATTTAATACGAAAGTTGATACCACAATTTTCAAAATAGTACTTAAACCAATTATTTAAAACATGTAACTCCAAGACCTCCAGCGTGCCAAGTCCATAATCAGAATTAAAAAATGTACCTAAAAGGGGAAACACTAAGGGAATGAACTATACGAGCTCAGTGTGAGTTCAAAACGTATCCAATAACAAAATTACAAATCAAAAACCAAACAGTAGATCGATAACAAAAAGTACTAACAGAGATGTGCAGAAACAGAAAGCAAACTCGGAACCAACATCCCAAACAAACGTAGCAATCAAAGCACACCAAATCACACATAGAATACTCAATAGATAAACCCGTCAACGATTGATACAAAAATACTTATCATCACAATCCAAAATGTCACTAGGTAACACCTCAATATGCGCAGAATCAGTCATAAATGTTATAACGAACAAACAGATTACAGACAAGTCGTTCACATCCAAATGCATATGAATGCAGTCAAGTATTAAAAACCCACCCATCCAGCCAAAACACCTCTCCGTCCCCATATCACACCCAAAAGAGTTGTTTTAAGCTCATCCAACCAACACACCACATAGGACCTCGAAAGGCCCATCCAAACCTACACACCATGTATATGGACTAAGATACTCAGATAATAATACGTAGCAAGGCTAGAGTATATGCAGTACAGTGCAATATAGTAAACTATTGTATAAACATTTTACAATTTAAACTGCCAGATCAAATAATAGTACGCAGCAAAGCTAACATACATGCGGTACAATGCGGTAAATCGTTGTACTGATAAGTTGCAGATAAACTGCCAGATCAGATCAGAATCAGTCTTCCTTCTCTTCACAACCAACCCAAAACTTACTTTATGCAAGTGCATGTATGCTCACAACCTCACAGAAATAATGAACACATCGGTAGACAGTGTGCATGTATGCTTACGACCTCACAGAAATAATGAACACATCGATAGACAGTCAAATAGAAACAGACATGCACACACCCAGCTAACCGGGTTCAAAATTAGTTATCTCGTACAACAGTCACAAATAACACATAAGTCAAAGCCCAGATCAGAGTCTTAACTACCCTGACTAAGGCCTAGTCAAGGGTTGGAACACACAAACACATTTCTAGATCAAAAACATACACAGAACTAAAATTGGTGGCTTAGGGTCACAAGGCCATATGCTCTGGCTGTGTGGAAAAACCTAGGCTATGTGGGGTCAACACGCCCTTGTGGAAGAAGGCACACAACCATGCGTGTGAGCTATAGACTAACCATGTGGACAGGCCGTGTAACTCTATAACACCCTTAACCTGTATTCGTCGCCAGAATAGGGTTACGAGGCATTACCGGATAATACTCATCATTCAAATATATTTATGCAATCATAATCAAAATTCATTCATCTCAATCATATTGTCCCTACTAAGGTCATATGAGACCTTAAAACATGTTTAGAAGTGGAACGGGACTAAACCGATCACATATAAAAATTTCCAAACACTTATAAAAATTTTATGAAATCATAGGTCACACGCCCGTGTGAATAGGCCATGTGCCTTACACGGCCACCAGACACACTCGTGTCATAAGCAGTGTGAAAATAGGGCATACATACTAACTTGCACCACACGGCCGAGGACACGCCCGTGTGCCAGGCCGTGTGAAATCTAAAGGGGTTACTGACTTAGGTCACATGGCAGACCACACGCCCATGTGCTAGCCCGTGTGCCACAGACAGCCAATAGACATGGCCATGTGTCTAGGCCGTTTCAAAACTATAGGGTATACTGACTTTAATTTTTAGGGTACCCCAAAGGACACACGGCCGTATAGCATAGCCGTGTGTCTCACACGGCTGAGACACACGCCCATGTCTCTGCCCCTGTGGACAAAAATAGGTTATTTGCAAAGCCAATTTTCCATCCTATTCTCATGCACACAAAGTAACCAAATTAGTACCAATTCAACACATAAATAGGCAGCCAAAACATGCCAACTCATACATATATCATGTCATCTATATCCAACCATATCAACTACTTAATTCCATATTCAAAAAACATACCAAATCAATATGCCAAAATCATCAATCTCACATGACTACTAAATGCATTTTCTCACCTTTCTGTCAACCAACTTATTCTTATCAAACATACCAAAATTTATCATTCCTCAAACATTATTTCATCACCTAATAACTAATCAAAAGAGCATCCATACAACCATTTCAAGCAAGCCAACACTTAGGACATTATATACATCACATATGTCATTCATCAAACATATAATTCAAACCAACTTAAATGGCCAAATACATACCAACATTTACAAGCCAAAATCTCATGGCTAATATCATAATTCAAGACATAACAAAATAACACTAGCCTATACATACCATATACTATATATACAAGGCTACCAAAAGTACCAACGAGATGATCGATAGTGTGATGACGTATTCTCGACGATCCCTGAGTCTGAGCTAGCTTTGATAAACTATATAAAAAAAAGACAAATAACATACAATAAGCTTCATAGCTTAGTAAGTTCGTATGAAAAATACTCAACAGTTCATAATATACAAATCATCAATTAATAAACCCTTAGTAGTTCTCATATCAACATTCAATTCTATTTCATGTCCATTTATCATGTATATACAAATTCATCAAGTTTCATACACATAGTATCAACTACCACATAGGTATCGTACATACATGTACCTTCTCGTATATATATATTTGATTCTCACCTCTTTGATTAATACGTTAAATAGTTCAGAGATCTTTCAATGCTCTAAGAACTCGCACACTTGGTGCATAAATGATTACCTGAAGCTATAAGGATATCGTACACTTAGTGCCATCACATTAAACCGAAGTTATCTTGTTATCACACACTTAGTGCCACATATATCCGAAGCTATTCCAATTCGTACACTAAGTGCTCTATATAGCCGAGGCTATCTCGAAACGCACAATAAGTGCCAAACATAATAGATTTATCATCGCACACAGTCATAGTTGCATATATACAATTTATGCATTACCAAAGCATTAAAATCATAATTGTATCAATGTTTATCACGTACAAACTTACCTCGTACTTAGAATGGACGAATCGGATCGATTACTCGATAACCTTCAATTTTCCTCGATCTAAATCTGGGTTCTTTCCTTCTTGATCTATATGTATTTAAAATTAACCCATTTAATCACCAATTCATTCAATTTAATCCACAAACACATATTTTGTAACACCCCAAACCTAGCCTACACGTTATGACTGAATTTGGCGGTGTCACATGATAATGATTTTCGTAAAATAAAATTTTGTTTTAAAAACCCCATTCTATATTAACCCTCTTTGTAATCTTTAGCTAGTATTTAGGCCGTCTTGTTCGGTTTTAAAACTCAAGTTGTTTTAGCAAAATTTTTAATCAATTAAATCATAGTTATCTTTTTAAAACGTTGTTTGTTTGCGGAAGCTTTTTGAAATAGGATGCATACTTGTGGTGTTTTAAAAAGCATTTATCATTTTGAAAACTCGTATCCTACTACTACCAGATATGAATCATAATAAACAAATCCCAAACTAAAAGTTAAAAATTAAAGAGGCCTTATTACATAACCAAATACCCAAATTAAATTATAAAGTAAAATTTAATAAAAAGTCCATGTAGTTGTGTGGCCACCTTTGAGTCTCTCGCAGCACCAACCCGCCTAATGATTACTGCAAAAAAATACAAGAGGCATTTGATGGGCCTAAGCACGCTTCAAGAATGATTTAATCTCATAGGGCTTTAGCTCATTACATTTTTAGAATTAGTGTGGGCCTTAGCCCAATTCAGTAGCGGTCACAGTACAGATATGCAAATAGAAATCCTTCCCAGCCAGCCTGTAACACCCCGTACCCGAGATAGTTTCCGGAGTCGAACACGAGGTGTTAACGGACTTAATTCATTAATTAAACAGCTCATACAATTCATTTTAAAATTTCCAGACAAGCTGGCTAGCTGCATCACAGTCGCTTTAAAAATCATATCTCGAGTTACGGAACTCGAAATCCAATTCCGTAAATTTTTCCTGAAACTAGACTCATATATATATCTACTAATTTTTTTCTAGAATTTTTGGTTGGGCCAATTAGTACAGTTTATTAGTTAAATTCTCCCCTGTTTCAGGGTCCAACTACTCTGACCTCTGTGTATTACGAATCAGATATCTCCCTATACAGACCTTCAATGACTATGCCGTTTGTCTCTAATAAAACTAGACTCAATAAGGAATCTGTACATATAATGCATGACTTCTAATTATCTTTGTAAAATTTATGGTGAATTTCCAAAGCCAGAACAGGGGATCCAGAAATCGCTCTGGCCCTATTTCACAAAAATTTAAACATCTCATGAAATATAGCTCATATACCTGTTTCGCTTATTCCATATGAAAATAGACTCATCAAGCTTCGATTCCATAACTTATTCATTATTTAATTCCATTTCTACTATTTTTAGTGATTTTTTAAACTCACGTCACTGCTGCTGTCTGAATCTATTTTATGGTAAATTTTACCTATTTCATGGTTTCCATGGATTAGCTAGCAATTTGACATACATAATACCAAATATGATCATGATTAGACATTCCAATGGCTAATCATTACCAAGCATTTCTATTTCCATACCACTCAATAACCATACCATACATATAAAATGATTATAATGCTATACATGCCATACTCAAAATATACAAGCCATTATGCCAAGATGGTATACGGATAGTGTGAGCGTGCCTCCGACCGCTTCCGATTTCGAGCTGGCTTGTCAACACTACAAGGAATGAAAAGGAGGAGTAAGCATAAATGCTTAGTAAGCTCACATGCAAATAGCAAGTAACATAACCATATAAGCAAACATAAAACATCATTTGCATAATCATCACCAAGACATTCATATCACCTTTTCATTTATCATCTTACCATATTGTTGTTATATCGAGTTTTCAACCCGAGGGTTAAGTACATACCTGTTCAAATTATCCATTTCACAACACTTACCAATACGTCCCTTTCATCTTGAGTATTCCTCCATTTGAGTAGAACTTTACCCGTTGAACACATCGAATATAATTCGGATACATGGATAACTTGCACATAAGTGCCACATATTCAATCAAGCAATCATGTAACCCGCCCATAAGCGAACTCGGACTCAACTCAACGAGCTCGGCGTTCAGATCCATAAGTGAACTCGGACTCAACTCAACGAGTTCGGATGCCTAGTTACATCTCACGAACTCGGACTCAACTCAACGAGTTCGGACATTCGCATCCATAAGTGAACTCGGACTCAACTCAACGAGTTCGGATGCTCAACCATCCTAGTGACATGTCACTTGTATCCTAATCTATTCCTAAGGTTCAAACGGGCTTTTCCTCTAACACTTATCCTTGCCGCCTTCCGTAGAATGCCAAATCAATACTCAGAACAATTATATTTAACAAGTAGTTCACATAATTTACATATTATTTGAAATTAACCACAAAGCATACATTTCATAATAAAATTCAGCATAACACATAATTAATATCAATAACTTAAAATAACAATTATGCTACATTATTTACACATGAACTTACCTCGTATGCTAAAATGGCTATTTTACCATTTCGTCCACCACTTGGTATTTTCCCCATTTTAGCCTCAATTTCAGTTTTCCTTGCTCTATCATTTAAAATATAGTCTAATTAGGACTCACATTATTCAAATTGACCCAAAATCATATTTTGGAAAAATTACAATTTTGCCCCTAAACTTTTGCATATTTACACTTTTGCCCCAAAGCTCGTAAATTAAAATTCAGCCTATTTTCTTATGTTTTATGACATGCTGATCATTTTTCCTTCTATGGCAACATCAAATTCTCACTCTAACATGTACTTATGACTATTAGGTATTTTTACCGATTAAGCCCTTTTGCTCGTTTTCACTTAAAACCGAGTAGCACAAGTTGTCTAACATAATTTAAAACTTCATATTCTATCATAAAACACCAAAATACACAAATTTCACCTATGGGTATTTTTCCAAATATAAACCCTAGGTTAAATTATTGCTAGCATAAGCTAAATCGAGCTACCGAGACTCCAAAACGTAAAAATCATTAAAAACGAGGCTAGAACGGACTTACAATCGAGCTTGGAAGCTTGAAAACCCTAGCCATGGTTTCTCCTTGCTATATTCGGCCATGGGGTTGAAGATGAGCAAAATTGGCTTTTAATTTTGTATTTTAATTCATTTTACCCTAAATGACCAAAATGCCCTTACTACTAAACTTTCCAAAATTCCATCCATGTCCAATTTTGTCCATAGACTTAGAAATTGGTAAAATTACTCTTTAAGGACCTCTAATTAATAATCTAATTCAATTTTATGCAAAATACTTCTAGAACACAAGTTTTGCAATTTATTCAATTTAGTCCCAAATTTCAAATTAAGCACTTTATGCATAAAATTTCTTCACGAAATTTTCACACAATCATGCAATCATATCATAGACCTTAAAATAATCATAAAATAATTATTTCTATATCGGATTTTGTGGTCACGAAACCACTATTCCGACTAGGCCCAAAATCAGGATATTACACAGCCTCTACACACCACTCCATCCAGCCCTACACACCATGTGGGGATAAAATCAACCCACCCATCCCTACACACCAAAAATAGCACCGGTGGCGGCACTAAATAGAAATTCCAGTAGAGCTGCCAGAACAATACACTTTCTCCAATCATAATAACCCACCCCATGCATTAAATCATAATATCCTACATGTATGCAACATATATAAAATGGCATGCTCACTACAGTCACACATAACATAAGGGCATATCTGTCATTTTACCTCATAGGGGCAAAACAATCATTTCATCAGATTGGGGTCTAGATATACTTATCAACCCAACAGTAGGTCCACAGTTGTCTCGAGCGACTGGTGCAACCTTAACAGTCAATCAGTGAAAATCGGCCTAAGGCCCGTAATGCGACCATTGTGGGCCCACACGCGAAACCCAAAAACGGCCTTGGCCATGTGGACTACACATCCTGGCCCAATAATCACCTCACGTCCGTGTGATTTATCTGTGTGGGGCCCACAAGACCTATTTCTGCCCAACGTAGCCCAAAATGGCCTAAGCCCATGAAATCGCTCATGGTGGCCTCTACAATTAAACACTCACGTTTTACGCATTCAGACTACCACATGAGTGAGCGTATGCTTATGTAGTGTCAATGGTCATACTTTTCTGACTTTTGCCGATCTATGTTTAAAGCAGTATGGTCACACACCTATTTGTGAAAAGTACGCAAATCTCTATAGACACCAAACCTAGATTTAGTCATGACCCAATGTTAGTCCTTTCATCATTAAAGTTAACACCCTCTTAATAGCACTTATTCCCCAAAATGGTAATTGTTACCTACCTTGAATGAGAAAAAATGGTTTATCCCACTTAAACCACTAATCAAAGCTGAGTTTCAAAACCTTGGTAAAATCTGCATTGCATCCCAATCTTGTTAACTATTACCATGAACGTAAATAACTAGAACCAAGTGAACAATGACTTACCACCACGTAGAACCAAGAATGGTTGATATAAATAATCAGCCTACAAAGGTACACTCTAAAATTAAGACACAAGATGAAATAGTCACACTCCTATCAGAAATGGCAGATAAAAGATGGTGTTAAAGAGAAAGCTTATTACGATAGAGAAAAAGAGGAAAAAGAACAACCGTGAACCCCAACAGAGATGGCAGCAACAGCAAATTCTGGCTATAAACCAAGGATTCGACAACCAAAAAGAAAAACCAAGTTACCTTAATCGAGTGTAGAGTAATTCAGCTTCAAAAGAAGAGGACAAATGGCTAGTAATGTGAAAACTAAAAGAGTAGAGAGGGAGAGGAGGAAAGGGATATTCGGCCAATGTACAAAAAGAGAGAGCAACAGTTGAGAGAAGGAAAAAGAGCAGAGAAGGAATCAGAAGGTATTCGATCAAAAAAAAATCAAATGAAGGAGGGAGAAGGTGGAAGAGTTCAGTCAAGAAAAGGAACCGAGAGAAGAAACTTGTCAAACCCCGAGGCTTCTATGCGATAAACAACCTCAATAAAATAAATACCAAAAGAACCCTAAAAAAGAAAAACAAAGAAACACAAGAGATAGAATTCGGCATCAAGGGAGAAGAGAACCGAAAAAAATGACCAAAACTACAGTGATTGCTCAAAACTGAAATTTGCAAGGAGTGAGAGTCCCAATTCGGCACATCCATTTCCACACCCTTTAAAAATCCTAAAATCTCTTCCCATATCACTCCTAAGATCACTCAACTTTATCCCACCTAACCATATCCCTAGCAGCCAAAATTCCCTCCAACAAGCTCCCAAAATTCGGCCACCACTCTCCACTCCTCAAACACCCCAATTTCAATCCAACTAGAACACCTCTTCAGCATCAGTAGCAAAATAAAATACCCTTTTACGCTGCCAAGCCTCGAACCTCAGATCCTTTAGAGCACTCCACACGCGTTTATCCCCTAAATTAGTAGGCTTTTTATGACACAAAATACCCATATTTATTTAAGAAGCCTACGACTAGAGATAGGGTTAATTCAAGTAAAAACAAAATTTTGTACAAGCTAAGGCTTGAACCCAAGACTTCTCAAACACTTCCCAAGACACTTAACCACTGAAGTAGACATGCATCTGTGCAACACAACACACAAACATAAGTACTTGGGTTTTGGGGCATTACATATTTGGGCATTTTTACACTTTAGCCCCTAAAGTTACACATTTATTCAATTTAGTCCCTATTTCACAAAAACAAAAATTACACAAAATTTAATTACACCCAAGCCTAGCCGAATTTCTTAGGGACCTTTAGTAGCCCAAAACTTTCATTTATTTCACAATTTAACCCCTCAATTTACACTTTTCTCAATTTAATCCGTAATATGCATTTTCACGCAAAATTACTTTACAAAACATGTACATCAAACACCAAGCTTTCATTATTCATCATCATCTAACACAAAGCTCGAGGATTCATCAATGGTATTTTTCAAAATCACTAACAAATTCAAATTTTAAGGCAGGGGCTAGCTAGTACTCGAAGCAACGATCACAAAAACATAAAAATCATCAAAATCCGAGCAAACAACATACATCAATCTAGCTATCAAAGTGCCAAATGCAAGAAAGCTTCCTAACCCTTGTTTTATTTCTATTTTCAATTGAAAAGATGAATGAATGAATCATATTTTTATTTTAGCTTTTTTTAATTAAACTTAATTTTACAATTACCAAAAATAACCTTTATTAATACATTAATAAAACATATAATGGTTAGTCATTTATGAAAAATTCCATTAACCATGGTCTAATTGCAACATAAGGACCTTTCATTTAATAACCAATGGAAATTAAACACTTTTAACAAGTGGAATGAAACTTTTGCATTTTACGCGATTTAGTCCTTTTTTTTCAAATTGAGCTATTAAACGATAAAATTAGCTCACGAAATTTTCATACATATATATTCACATACTATAATCACCAAAAATAATATTAAAATAATTTTATGACCTCAGATTTGTGGTTCTGAAACCACTATTCTGATTTAGCTAAAACTGGGTTGTTACAAACTCTCCGTCCATTAGTGCTAAAATAGGGTACAGGGCAGACATGGTGTGTGAGGGTCTTACACGCCTGTGTGCCCACCAGACTTGGCCTTTTTCCAAAACACAAGCCCGTGTTAGATCCCTAAATCCCCAAATTAGCCACACGGCAGTGTGGCCAGGCTGTGTGGCACCAAATCACTGAAAACCTAATTCCCAAATGGACACGCCCGTGTGCCCAAGGGACACAGTCGTGTGGGAATCGACTAAAATCCCCAAAATAGCCACAAATTCGTATGGCCAGGCCGTGTGGCACCAAATTTTTCCCAAAATCCCTAATTCTTATTTGTTCACGGTCGTGTGAACTGCCCGTGTAAGGGCATACACCTGTGTGGCCATCTATGTGGTCACAAAACCACACCAAAAAAGGCTATCGAACGTGCCTTTGTTGTAGAAATGTTCCCCAATCCTTAATTACACATAAATATATCAAAATCACACCCAATTATAAGTTATTCCACAAGAATTGCCCCTTTCGAATGGTCGATTCAACAAGCACACAACGATTTCCAATTTCACAGAAACAAACCACAATTCATTATCAAAAGTTTAAAAGGTTCGAAACCTACACTTCATTCACGACTAATGATGTCTAGACACCGACTCGACGACAAAGGAGCGAAGCTCTCCGAAATCTGTAAGCGAAATTGTTTCCCAACAGGAGAAAAAAGAAAAAGAAAAGCAAACCAAGGAGAGGAAGGATGTGAAAAAAAAAGAAAGTAGTAACAAAATAAAAAAAATAAAAATAAAACTAATAATTCTTTTTAAACTTAAAATAAGTCTACTATTTAACAAAATAAAAATATTTCTCCAAAATGCACCTACAAGGATTCAAACACGTGACTTAGAGATACACTAACACACAACTAACCAGCAGACTAGTAGGCTCATTCTAACATCAAAACATGCAACTAAACACAGTAGCTCCACCTACTCACTGACCCTAACCACAAAGCTAAAAACTTCTAACCCAAAATCTGAGGTGTTACAATAACTATCAAATTTAAGCCTAATTCATCAATCTCTCTTTAATGGCAACTTGCTAAAAACTTAAAAATTGACCTAATTGATACATGGGCTAGCTAAATCAAGCTACCATGATATAAATCTATAAAAAAATTGCTTAAGGACTTACTTGATTTTATTGGTCGAATGCAAGCTATCAACCATAGAAGTTTTCTTTGCTTTCTTCTAATGTGGACAACAAGGAAGATGATAAGTATTCATCTTTCCTCCACTAACTATGTATATATATTATGATTATTAATTTACTTAATTTAATTAAGTGTAATTAGTTAACTATTAACACATATATTAGTTTAATTAAATTATATTTTGTAATTAACGAAATCATCATCACATCCCACTTTATATATGAAAAACATTGATATAATAAATATTTAAGCCCTTTGGATAATTTCTATTTAGGTCCCCAAAATTTCCTAAATTAAAATTCAAAAGAGATTGGACTTTTATAATTTAGTCCCTAAGCTTTATTTAACTATTTTCTCTATTAAATTACTTAACGAATTGCAATATATTTTCATACTAAATTATTCAATCTTTATTTTTCATCTATATGGACTTGTTTGATGAAAATGAAGTTTTGAAACTGCATTTTTTGATATACTGAAATTCGAGTCATTAAAGAATAGTTTTTGCTTGTTCCACTAAAGGGAAGAGAAAGCAAGCTGAGAGAAATAAGGCTAAGTCCTTTGGTCCACCAAAAGTGGGTAGGAAGAAGAATAGGAAGCCTAAAGACTTGTCTTAGTCTAAAATTTTCTTTTACAGTAAGAAAGGGCACTCTAAGGTTATCTGCAAAGAGTAGAATGACTATCTAACGTAGATGGGTAAATGTATAGAAATTTTAATGATTAAAACTTGTTTGGCGAAAGATTCAGTAGACCATTTGGTCATTAATTCTGGAGATATTAATCAAATTTTTGTTTCTTTACAGAGGTCCAAGAAAACAAAAGATTTTAAAGACAAGAATCTCTCATTACGAACTAGAGATGGGACAAGTGTGGTGGCCAAAATAGTAAGAGAAGCACATCTTTACTTTAATACTTTTAGGGTAACTATTTTAATGGATGTTTCCTATGTAACTGATTTCAAAATCAATTTAATTTCATTTACATGTTTATGTTGAAAAAATAAGTTGGTTCGAAAACTGTAATGACTCGAAAATCAGTGATGTCAGAAAATACAGTTTTGAAACCCCATTTTCGATGTTCAATTCTGTAAGTATTATTATTTAATTAAGGTTTTTTTCCATTAATTTTTTCAAGTGGGTAGTTAATTAAGGTACAAGGACTAAATCATAAAAGTTGTAAAAGTTAATCACTATGAATTTTTAATTAATTGAAAGACCAATTAAGCAATTGGACCATAATTAAAAAGTCAAATGGTGATGGTAACTAGTGTCCACCAAATTAGTTAATTAAGGCTAAAATTAGTTAATTAAAATTCTAAAGTTAATTATAATTAATTAATTAACTACGTAAATTAAAAGAAAAAAAAGATGAAACATCTAGTTCATCTTGTTCAAACATCGAACCACCATATCCAACAGGAAATTTTCGCCCTCAGGGTTCTCACCTTTGAGTAACAAATTGATATGTTTAAATTAGTCCTCTTCTTGATGAAATTTGCAAAACTTCTAAGCTTTGATGAGTTCATGATGAAATTGGTCTTAAATGTTTAGATTTTAAGGTTAGATATGAAAATGGACTAATTTTAAAGTCAAAATTATTAGTTTTGAACATAGGAACAAAAATATAAATAATTCAAAATTGATATTAAATTTCTATAATTATGGATAATAGAAGGTTTTATAATGATGTAATTGATATCGATTTCAAAATCAAAGCTCAAATTTGAAAGTTATGGCAATTTTAGTTTTAGGGATTAAAATGAATAAAAAATAAAAAAATAATGGGGCATTTGAATAATGAAATTAAGCTAATATATACTTATAATAGGATGAAATAATAGGGTTAGAATTGATAAATTTAATTGAATTGAGTTATTGTATAGATCGAGCCTTGAACAAAATCGGGATAATAGGGAAAATGTGAAATTGTTTATTAGTCCTTGAAGATTTGGTTTTTCTATTTTGAATAGGTAAGTTCATATGGTATGACTATATTTAAATTATTATGTATTTGAATTATGAATTTGTGTATGTATGATAATAATTTAAATTGTTTGCAATTTGTTTCACAATATGAGATATGGACTAAATCATAAAGAAATGATAAATTGACTGATAAGTTGAGTTATTTAATGAATTGATAGTTAATTATTATCGAATGATATTGGTATGTTTGTGAATGATTATCGAAAAAGAAGACTAAACTAAATAAAATTGAAAGTAGTATAACTTGGTGAAATTGTGAAATTGGCTTAAAATTGAGATGAATTATACTACATATGTATGAAATGATAGCTCGATTAAGGAATTGATGATATTGAAATCAATAGAATGGGAGTCGATCCTATAATGAAATTGGGTTATTGGTTACCCTATTAACTGTTCGAGCAGAGTCATATATAATTGGCATTCCATAGGATAGATTGAGAATGGGTTACTTTGACTATGAGTCGATGCATATTGGGTTAAAATTCTACTTCTGTTTTACCAATGAGTGTTGGACGCAAACTATTTACTTCGCATTATCCAATGAGGCACTGTGTAGCACTCCTACCCGACCCGTTGTAAACTGAAAAATGTATAGGATTTTTCCTATATAATTCATCACCTTTTACTTAAATTTTTTGTTAAAACCAAGTAATTGTTTAATAAGTTAATGAAATATATGAAATATGAAATTTGACATAGAAATTATTAAAATGTGATTTTATGCTTTATTATATAGTTTTCAAAGAAAATGGCTTCTTTTATTTTAATTTGAGCATATTATATTTTTAAGCTATAAAGTGGGCCATGCAAGATTAAATTAAATAATAAAATATAAATTTATATTCAATAATTTATTTTAATATATTTCATTAATAATTTGGGTTTTAATTAATTAAGTAAATTGATTAATTAAAGTGGTTAAATTATATTTTTTGGTCCTCTAAATTATCTACTATTGTTGGACAGGTCTAAGAGCTTTATGTTGATTATAAAACCATCCAAATGGAGGACCAAGTCAACCCAAAATTTGGCTGCATGTGGATGTTCAGAAATCAAATCTTGGTTTAATTATGTAAGGTCTTTGAAGAGTTGAAGAAATCAGAGATTTACCCGGAGATTTGCAGTTGACCGAGTCCTGATCCTAATGATGTTGTGGCATTTAAATCAAGCAAAAATCAGCCACACTTTCAAAAATCATGGCCAGCCACCCTTGGATGAAGTTTCAAAAGATGGACACTCCTATTTTTAGCAAACTATTTTCCCTTGCCTCACCTATAAATAAGACCCTATTTCTCACTTATCATTCATCCCTCACTCATTCATCATTTTCTCCTCTCTCAACTCTCTTAGCTTTCTTTCCCCTCGCGCCTATCATCATCTTTGCATAAGGATTTTTAGCAAATTAGCCTCTTAAAGAGCCCTTGGTCGACCACCTTGGAGAGCCATCAGCAAAGGAGCAAAACAAAGGAATGAAGGAGAGGTCAATCAGAGTCTTGGGTGACAGCCACCTGAATTGGGTTTAACCTTCCTTTTCTTGAATTTAATTTAAAAATGTTTGCTATGTGTTCAATGTTCTTGTTTACAACAATGATAGCTTAATTTTATTTAAGCTAGGATGATTGCTTTGATTAAATAATATTTATTAGATTCATCCTTATAATGTTTATGCCTCAATCAATCATGTTTTCAATTAAAATCAAGTCTTTATTTCGTTCATATGTGATTGAAATGCACTTGAATTAGCTGAGCGATCCTAACTAGACGAAAGCTAATGGACACATAAATGAAATGTGCATGCTCAATTTAGCTCCTAACCCGATTAAATTGCAGGTTACATAACAACCCTAACCAGGCTCTATTATTTGCATAGTTTTTAGATTTGTGTGATTAAATTGTTTCAAACCTAACACGTCCCTGTTACCTCGCACTAATACTAAGAAAACCTTAGTAAATATGGATCAGTAAAATGTGTATTTACTAATTCAAGGATTTCGAAAGGACCTAATGTGGTTTCCAAATTCATGAAAGATCAAGTTGCCATAGAATGTTTTTCCGAATATTGATAAGCATGTTGATAATAATTTGAGTTTAATTAAAGTAATTTTCCTAGCTTATTTATGTTATAATTGTTGCTTATTGTGTTAATTCTACTAAAATCTATTTCATTCATATAATTGCATGTTAGGATAAATCACATTAGGGATCATTGCATCTAGATTAATTTTGCATAATTTTAATCAATAATTCCAAATCAAATTACATTTCTATTTACCAAGTTGTTAATAATATAATTATAATTGAGTAACTTAGCACGAATACAATCCCTGTAAAGACGATAACTCGATACTTACTTATTACTTGATAACAACTGTGTACACTTGCACAAACCCAAGTGTTAAAATGTGACAGCCCTAAAGTGACCCTAGTCGGAAAGCGGTTTCGGGACCGCTAAACCGAGTCACCAAATTATTTGAATATGATATTTATTGTCTAAAATATGTGAATATGAATGTGTGAAAGTTTTAAGCTTCGATTTAGTCGATTGCATGTGAATTCAGCTAATAGGACTTATGTGTGACACTTTTGAAATGTGATAGGTTAATCTATAAGGATCTATTAGTGCATGTAATAAAAGGGTGGACTTGCATGTCAATTTCCCCCTTAATTTAGTAGTGGCCGGCCATGACAAGGAAGGAGGACAAAATGTTATGGGCAAAACATGTCATAAACATGTTATGTTAGTGATTTATGTTAGGAAAAAAATAAAATAAGGAGTATGGGTAATAAAATAATAATGGAAAGGTAAATGATGATGAAAAAAATTGTCTCATCCATGTTTCCCCCCCCCCCATTGCCGTGATTTGAAGAAAGAAAACAAAAAAAAAAAGTGTTCATTCTTGAACATCTTTGGCCGAATAGAGGAAAGAAAGGAAGGAGAAGAGCTTGAGAAAATCGGCTATGGTGGTTTGCTAGACTAAGGTATGTTTGATGTTGTCCTTGAGATTCATGCATGTTTTTAGTTGTTAGTTTGAGTTCTACCTAGCCCATGGTTTAAATCTTTGCTATGAGATGGAGATGATATTCGGCCATGGGTGTTGTCTTCTTGGTTGATGTTTGATGTTGTGGTGATGAGGTATGAAGATGAGTTAAGTTTCGGCTAAGGTGGATTTGTGTTGATGTCATTTGCATGCTAAGTGTGAAGCTTTGTAATGATACATGTGATGGTGATTAATGACTCTTGGATTTTCTTTTGGCATTTTGAGTTAGACATTAAGTTCTTTGTGTAACCCATGACCAAAATTGAATGGTATGGTGTCTTGATGCATTCGGCCATGGTAGAAAATAGATGTGAAATGGTAGTAAGGTGAAGTGCAAAATGTTGGTATTTGATTACTAGTGTACATATGCGTATTAGCCGAGTTTTGAACTTGAAACAAGATGATATATAATCAATACAAGTAACCATACTTGTAGGAAGTATTAAGCATATAATCGGCCTCAACATAGACATGCATATTCGGCCATAGGAAGAAGATTGGTGTTGCATGTATTCGGTTAGAGGCAAGCATATTGATGCTTTTATCTTGGCTTAGACAATCGGCTAAAAGGAAGTGTGGGTTAATATGTTGAGTTGATTCATGATTTCATATGTATGTGACTTTAATGTCTAATGTATATATATATGGGCTAAGTACCTTGAGTCCCTCTTTTCGATGCTCAAATGATTAAATCAATTTATTTGTTAAATTAAGCTCAAGAGCAAAGGGAACTAAATCGATAAAGGGAAGGAAAAGTGGTCGAATAGCCATGAAATCGCTCGACAACATCCGAGGTAAGTTTTCGAGTAATGAAACTTAGATTATGATTCGATTAGATTATGTTATAAGCAAATCAAAATCATGCCCTTTGTATGTAGCTCTTGAGCTGAAAATGTTAATGCTTAATACGTGACTTGTGTTTGAACTCTAATTATGAAAATGAGATATAAATGTGTCATGATTTATTGATATGTGCGTGAATATTCGGATGATAACGGGCTAAGTCCCGAAGGCATTTGCGCTTAGTGACTAGTTCCTGCTAAGTCCCAAGCCATTTGTACGAAGTTACTATATCCGGTTAAGTCCGAAGGCATTTGTGCGAAGTTACTATATCCGGTTAAGTCCCAAGGCATTTGTACGAGTTATTATATCCGGCTAAGTCCCAAAGCATTGGTGCGAGTTACTATATCCGGCTATGTTCAAGGCATTCGAGCGAGTAGCTATATCCGGTTAACTCCGAAGGTACTTGGCTTGGGAATGAGTGACCTTGCTGTAATAGTTTCAATTAATATGCTCGTAAAATCCCAGCAATGAGGTATGTCTCAGATATGCATTGATTTAGTTGATCCTTACAATTAGTATTCGTCAATCGATAAATGAGCTACCGCCTTTGGCTAAGTTGATCTTTGTGTATGAATATAAGGGTTGGTAATGTGAAGTAAGTATGATATTGAGAATTTGTGCATATGAAATTATCTGTTTAGCCATATGAATGCTACACTTTAGTTGTGTCTAATTTCATGGCTCAAAACTTACTAAGCATTAAATGCTTACTCCGTTTCTTTGAATCTGCTTTTATAGATTCGGTTCGTCACCATCGGACTCGGGATTGTCAAGTCAAGTCGTCCACACTATCAAACCCCTTTTGGTACACTTTTGGTTGAACTTTGAAATGGCATGTATAGGACTACCCTTTTTTTTTTTTGTTGTGGGTCATGTACCCTTCGGTTTTGTATAAATTTGGATAGCCATGCGAAAATGGCTTATATATATTTTTGAGCATAATGTTATAATCATTTTGTATGTATATGGTTATTGAGAGGTGTGGATATGCTTGGCAATGATTGGCCATTGGAATGGTTAATCACGATCATACTTTGTGCTATATATGCTAAAGGGCTAGGTGAATCATGGAAACTATGTAATAGGTAAAGTCTACCTTAAAGGCAGATGCTGACAGCAGCAGTGGTGTGAATTTGAAAAATCACTAAAAATAGTAGGAATAGAATTAAATAGTGAATAAATTATTTAATCTAACCTTGATGAATATACTTCCATATGAAAGAAACGAAAAGGTCATATGAGTCGTATTTTAAGAGATATTCAAGTTTTCGTGGGACAGGGCTAGAGCGATTTCTGGATCCCATGATCTGACTTTGGAAATTCATTATAAATTAACCAGAGATAATTAGAAGACATTCCATATATGTATAGATTCCTTTTTGAGTCTATTTTCATTAGAAAGAAACGGAACAAGTATTGAAGCCCTGTATAAGGAGTTATCTAAGTCGCAATGCAGGAAGGTCAGTGTAGTCGAACCCTGTAACAGGGGAGACTTTAACTAATAAACTGTACTAATTGGCTTGACCAAAAATTCTAGAAAACAATTTGTGGATGTATATATGAGTCTAGTTTCAGGGAAAAATTACAAAACTGATTTTCGAGTTTTGGAACTCAAGATATGATTTTTAAGGTGACAGTGACGCAGTTAGTCAGCTGTCTGAAAATTTTTAAAATGGACTGTGAAAATAAGTGAATTTAGTCTGTGAACCCCTCGTGTCCGACTCCGGTAACGGTCTCGGGTATGGGGTGTTACAATTAAATTGGTATCAGAGCTACGGTTTAGTCGATTCTAGGACTACCGTAATACGTTTGGGTCTAGCTATACATGCCATTATGTGATTATTTGATAGTGTGGTGATTTCTGACATTTGCAAATGTGTTTACTTATAGTAATGGATCCCGATCCCGACCGAGAGGTAGCTGATGATCTTGAGAGTGTAGCGCCTGCTCCAGCACAAGGGACAGCGCTGGCGGACTCTCAACCTATTGCTAGTAATCCGAATGATGAAGCTAGACAAGCTTTTTATAGCGTGATGAATGATTGGTTCAACCAATACATTAGGACTAATACGGCTGTTCCACAACCTCCATTCCCGACAAACACAACCCCCGCACCTACGATACCTCGGTAGCTGACCAAATAAGGTCAAATAAGCCCCCAGTTGACAGAATCCGAAAGCATGGGGCTACTGAATTTAAAGCTACGGACAGCGATGATGCCGAGCAAGCTGAATTTTGGTTGGACAACACTATTCGGGTACTAGACGAGCTATCTTGCACACCCGATGAGTGCCTAAAGTGTACTATCTCCTTGCTACGTGATTCTGCCTACTATTGGTGGAATACGTTGACTTCTGTTGTGCCCAGAGAGCAAGTAACTTGGGAGTTCTTCCAAACCGAGTTTCGAAAGAAGTATATCAGTCAGAGATTCATTGACCAAAAATGGAAGGAATTTCTTGAACTCAAACAAGGTTCCATGTCTACATCGACTTTGAACGAAAATTTGTGAGGCTTAGCCAGACGCCGAGAATGCATTTCTTCAGAAGCTGTGATGTGTAAACGTTTCGAAGATGGACTGAATGATGATTTAAAGCTGTATGTTGGCATTTTGGAAATTCGGGAATTTGTGGCACTTATCGAGCGAGCTTGCAAAGCCGAGGAGCTCAGTATGGAGAAAAGGAAAGCCGATGTGGGAGCAAAGGAGTTTCGTAAGAGATCTTCAGGAAAGCCCTTTCAACAGTCATCGAAGAAATTTAGAGATGACTTAGGCCGGTCTAGGGACACTTCGGTTTTTCTAGACGAGATCGCGATCGACTTCAGGAGCACACGCGCCACTTCGATCGCCTGTTGGAAATGATCGTCGAGACGTAACGGAGTGCCAGATTGTGGTAAATGGCATTCGGGAGTTGTAGATTTCATGACCGCCTGTTATAAGTGCGGATCGCTTGACCACTTCATTAAAGATTGCCCGAGGTTGTCCGAACGGAATGTAAATCGAGTGGAAACCGGTGTCGCCATCGCCGAGGTAGACCATATAGAAATACGGGCAATGCTAGTGGTGGTCAGAGAGGATCTAGAGATGCTACGACCAGATCTGAGGCTCGTGCTCCTGTTAGAGCTTACGCTATACGCGCACGCGAGGATGCTTCCTCGCTAGATGTTATTATCGGTACTTTTACCCTCTTTGATATTAATGTGATTGCTTTTATTGACCCTGGTTCTACTCATTATTATATATGTGAAACCTTAGCATCCAGTAAGACTTTACCTATTGAGTCTATCGAGTTCGTAATTCGGTGTCAAATCCCTTGGGTCGTTACGTGCTTGTCGACAAAGTGTGTAAGAAATGTCCCTAGTAATTGAGGTTCCTGCTTTCCCACGGACTTGATGCTTTTGCCGCTTGATGAATTTGATGTTATCCTTGGTTTAGATTGTTTGACCCGCATGATGCGGTTGTGAATTGCAAAAGCAAGACTATTGATTTGAGGTGCGCAAATAACGAGATAATCCGAGTTGAGTCTACGGACTTAAAGGGTTGCCACCGTAATATCATCAATGTTGGCCCAGAAATATGTAAGAAAGGGGTGCGAAGCATACCTTGCGTATGTACTTGATGACAAAGAGTTAGAAAAGAAACCCGAATCTGTGCCGGTGGTTTGTGAATACCCGGATGTTTTTCCCGAGGAATTACCGAGTTTACCACCTGTTCGGGAGGTAGAGTTTGGTATTGAGCTTGTACCTGGGACTACGCTGATTTCGATAACTCCGTATCGTATGGCACCAACGGAATTAAAGGAGTTGAAAGCTCAGTTGCAAGAATTGACGGATAGAGGTTTCGCTCGACCAAGTTTCTCACCTTGGGGTGCACCAGTATTGTTTGTGAAAAAGAAGGACGGAACCATGAGGTTGTGCATCGACTATCGTCAGCTGAATAAGGTGACAATAAAGAATAAATATCCGATGCCACGTATTGACGATTTGTTTGATCAACTAAAGGGAGCCTCAGTGTTTTCAAAGCTAGATTTGAGATCGGGTTATTACCAGTTGCAAATTCGAGATTCGGATATACCCAAAACTGCTTTTAAAACGAGATACGGTCACTATGAGTTCTTAGTGATGCCGTTTGGGCTCACTAATGCCCCTGCGGTATTTATGGATTTGATGAATCGGATCTTCAGACCGTATTTGGATCGGTTTGTAGTCTTGTTTATCGATGATATTTTGGTTTATTTGAGAAATGAAACCGATCATGCTGAACACCTGGGATTAGTGTTGCAGATTTTACGAGATAAGCAATTATATGCTAAGTTCAGTAAGTGTGAGTTTCGTTAAGAGAGGTTAGCTTCTTGGGTCATGTGGTATCCGAACGGGTATTCGAGTTGACTGAGCAAAATTTCAGCCATACTTAACTCGAAGCCTCCAGAAATATTACTCGTGTTCGAGCTTTTTGGGACTTGCTTGTTATTACCGACGGTTTGTAAAAGGTTTCTCGATGATAGCCACACCAATGACGGTTACTTCAAAAAGATGTTAAGTTCGAATGGACGGAAAATGTCGAAAAGTTTTGACCAACCGAAAACTTATTTGATCAAGCTCCAATTCTAGTGCAACCCGAATCGTAAAGAGTTTGTCATTTATAGTGATGCCTCCCTACTTGGGTTGGGTTGCGATTGATGCAAGAAGGTCGAGTTGTGGCCTATGCGTCGAGACAATTAAAGCCACATGAGAAAAATTATCCCACCCATGATCTCGAATTAGTCGCCATCGATTCGCTTTGAAAATATGGCGACATTACTTATTTGGTGAGAAGTGCCATGTATTTTCGGATCACAAAAGTCTCAAATATTTGATGACTCAAAGAGACTTAAATCTGCGACAAAGACGTTGGCTCGAGTTGTTAAAGGATTATGAACTTGTCATTGACTATCACCCGGGAAAGGCTAATGTGGTTGCGGATGCCTTAAGTCGTAAATCACTGTTTGCTTTACGAGCGATGAATGTACACTTGTCCTTCTATCCGACAATGTGTTAGTGGTAGAATTAAAGGCCAAACCATTGTTGATTCATCAAATTCGTGAAGCTCAGAAAGTCGATGATGAATTAGTTGCAAAACGGGCCGAATGTGTTCCGAATATGGAATCAGAGTTTCAAGTTGATGATGACGATTGTTTGAGGTTCAGAAATCGTTTGTGTGTTCCAAGAAATTCAGAACTCATTTCGATGATTCTGAACGAAGCTCATTGTAGCCGAATGTCAATTCACCCGGGGAGTACAAAATTGTACAACGACCTAAGACGTCAGTTTTGGTGGCATGGTATGAAACGAGACATTTTCGATTTTGTCTCGGTGCTTAGTATGTCGCAAGTGAAGGCGAACATCAAGTGCCTCATGGTTTACTTCACCGATCATGATACCGAATGGAAATGGGATCGAGTCACGATGGATTTTGTATCTGGGTTGCCAGTGTCAGCAAGTAAGAAAGATGCGATTTGGGTTGTTGTTGATAGACTGACTAAGTCGGCTCACTTTATCCCCGTACGCACGGATTTTTCAATGGATAAACTAGCTGAATTGTATGTTTCTCAGATTGTGAGATTACACGGGGTACCTACTTCTATTGTGTCGGATAGAGATCCGAGATGCACCTCACGATTTTGGAAGAAATTGCAAGAAGCTTTGGGTACCAAGTTGCATTTTAGCACCGCTTTTCACCCCCAAACCGATGGTCAATCCGAGCGGATAATTCAGATACTTGAGGATATGTTGAGATGTTGCATCCTCAAGTTTAGTGGTTCATGGGAGCGGTATTTACCTTTGATTGAATTCGCTTACAACAACAGTTTTCAATCAAGTATTAAGATGGCACCTTACGAGGCTTTGTACGGTCGTAAATGCCGTACACCATTGTTTTGGACCGAGCTCGGTGAAAGTAAAATTTTTGGAGTTGATTTGATTAAAGATGCTGAACAGAAAGTAAAAGTAATCCGTGAAAGTCTGAAGGCAGCCACAGATCATCAGAAATCGTATGCGGATTTGAAACAAAAAGACATTAAATATCAGGTGGGAGATAAAGTGTTTCTTAAAGTTTCGCCTTGGAAAAAGATACTCAGATTTGGCCGTAAGGGCAAGTTGAGTCCGAGATTCATTGGGCCGCATTTAAATCTTCGAACGAGTTGGTCCAATACAGATAGATTGATTTTGCCCCCTGAACTTGAAAAGATTCACGACGTCTTTCATGTTTCGATGCTTCGACGTTACAGATCTGATCCTTTGCACATAATAAGTCCCTCCGAGGTTGAAATTCAAGCCGATATGAGTTATTAAGAAGAACCAATTCGTATCCTAGCTCGTGAAGTGAAAGAGTTGCGAAACAAAAAGGTTCCTTTAGAAAAAGTGTTATGGCTCAAACACGGGATGGAAGAAGCTACTTGGGAACCCGAGAACGCCATGAAAGAACGATACCCAAACCTATTTACCAGTAAGATTTTCGGGGACGAAAATTTCTTAAGTGGGGGAGAGTTGTGACAGCCCTAAAGTGACCCTAGTCGGAAAGCGGTTTCGGGACCGCTAAACCGAGTCACCAAATTATTTGAATATGATATTTATTGTCTAAAATATGTGAATATGGATGTGTGAAAGTTTTAAGCTTCGATTTAGTCGATTTTATGTGAATTCAGCTAATAAGACTTATGTGTGACACTTTTGAAATGTGATAGGTTAATCTATAAGGATCTATTAGTGCATGTAATAAAAGGGTGGACTTGCATGTCAATTTCCCCCTTAATTTAGTAGTGGCCGGCCATGACAAGGAAGGAGGACAAAATGTTATGGGCAAAACATGTCATAGACATGTTATGTTAGTGATTTATGTTAGGAAAAAAATAAAATGAGTATGGGTAATAAAATAATAATGGAAAGGTAAATGATGATGAAAAAAATTGTCTCATCCATGTTCCCCCCATTTCCGTGAATTGAAGAAAGAAAACAAAAAAAAAAGTGTTCATTCTTGAACATCTTTGGCCGAATAGAGGAAAGAAAGGAAGGGGAAGAGCTTGAGAAAATCGGCTATAGTGGTTTGCTAGACTAAGGTATGTTTGATGTTGTCCTTGAGATTCATGCATGTTTTTAGTTGTTAGTTTGAGTTCTACCTAGCCCATGGTTTAAATCTTTGCTATGAGATGGAGATGATATTCGGCCATGGGTGTTGTCTTCTTGGTTGATGTTTGATGTTGTGGTGATGAGGCATGAAGATGAGTTAAGTTTCGGCTAAGGTGGATTTGTGTTGATGTCATTTGCATGCTAAGTGTGAAGCTTTGTAATGATACATGTGATGGTGATTAATGACTCTTGGATTTTCTTTTTGGCATTTTTGAGTTAGACATTAAGTTCTTTGTGTAACCCATGACCAAAATTGAATGGTATGGTGTCTTGATGCATTCGCCATGGTAGAAAATAGATGTGAAATGGTAGTAAGGTGAAGTGCAAAATGTTGGTATTTGATTACTAGTGTACATATGCGTATTAGCGAGTTTTGAACTTGAAACAAGATGATATATAATCAATACAAGTAACCATACTTGTAGGAAGTATTACATATAATCGGCCTCAACATAGACATGCATATTCGCCATAGGAAGAAGATTGGTGTTGCATGTATTCGGTTAGAGGCAAGCATATTGATGCTTTTATCTTGGCTTAGACAATCGGCTAAAAGGAAGTGTGGGTTAATATGTTGAGTTGATTCATGATTTCATATGTATGTGACTTTAATGTCTAATGTATATATATATGGGCTAAGTACCTTGAGTCCCTCTTTTCGATGCTCAAATGATTAAATCAATTTATTTGTTAAATTAAGCTCAAGAGCAAAGGGGAACTAAATCCGATAAAGGGAAGGAAAAAGTGGTCGAATAGCCAACGAAATCGTTCGACAATATCCGAGGTAAGTTTTCGAGTAATGAAACTTAGATTATGATTCGATTAGATTATGTTATAAGCAAATCAAAATCATGCCCTTTGTATGTAGCTCTTGAGCTGAAAATGTTAATGCTTAATACGTGACTTGTGTTTGAACTCTAATTATGAATATGAGATATAAATGTGTCATGATTTATTGATATGTGCGTGAATATTCAGATGATAACCGGGCTAAGTCCCGAAGGCATTTGCGCTAGTGACTAGTTCCGGGCTAAGTCTCGAAGCCATTTGTGTGAGTTACTATATCTGGGTTAAGTCCCGAAGGCATTTGTGCGAGTTACTATATTTGGGTTAAGTTGTAACACCCCGAACCCGAGACCATCGCCGGTGTCGGACACGAGGGGTTAGCAAGCCAAGTTCACTTGTTTTGCCCATCCATTGGACATTTCCAGTCAGGCTGGAAAAACTGCGTCACTGTCGCCTTAAAAATCATATCTCTAGTTTCAAAACTCGGAAACTGGTTTTGTAAATTTTCCCTGAATTTAGACTCATATATCCATCCATGGATTTATTTCTAGAATTTTTGGTCAGGCCAATTGGTACAGTTTATTAGTTAAAGTCACCCATGTTACAGGGATCGACTGCTCTGACCTTCGCGCGGTATAACTTGAATATCTCTCTGTACAGGGCTTTAATGCTGGTGCCGTTTGTTTCTAATGAAACTAGACTCAAAATGGAATCTTTACATATAAGGTATGTCTCCTAATTCTTTCTGGATAATTTATAGTAAATTTTTAAAGTTGTGACAGGGAACCCAGAAACCGTTCTGGCCCTGTCTTACAATAGCTTTAATATCTCTTAACATGTAACTCCTATGACCATTTCGTTTCTTCCATATGAAAATAGACTCATCAATGTTCATTTACATAGCTGATTCACTATTTAATACCATTCCTACAAATTTTGGTGATTTTTCACATTCACGTTACTGCAGCTGGCAGCATCTGTTTTAAGGTAGGTCTTACCTATTTTGTAGTCTCCATGAACCAACTAGTCTTGCCTTACATAGGTCCACATATGATCATTTTAACCATGCCAATGGCTGATCATGTGACCAACATTCCCATTTCCAATTCATAGTCACATCATGACACAATATATATATATACAAACCGCAAATAGTTTAAGTTGATACTTCACTATTACGAGCCATTTTCGCATGGCCGCATACATATACATCATAACATATTTAAACCAACAAGGGGTAGTCCTATACATGCCATTTCAAGTTCAACCAAGAATTTATACCAAAATGGGGGCTTGATAGTGTGGATGACTTCGACTTCAACGATCCCGAATCCGATTGCTATCGAGCGAAATCTAGAAAACCGAGAGCCAAAGCAATGAGTAAGCATTTTTATGCTTAGTAAGTCTCAAGGAATATAATCAACTCTAATTACAGCAACACATTCACATAGTTAAATGCATCATTTCATTAATGCACATTCACATAATCATACTTACTTCACCATCCCAACTCTTATGTTCATACACAAATAACGGCTTCATTAAGGCCGATAACTCGCTCCATCATAGGAGCGGATATTCACACGCCTTACTCCTAGCCCGCAAAGCACACACCGCACTTACCTTGTCATTGGGAAATTTCACAAGTGCATTAGCTGAAATTTTCCAGCAAGCTTATAATTTTCAAATCACATACCTTCGAGTTTAACCGGATGTCGCTACTCGATCAATCGCCTTGGGACATAGCCCGGTTATGGTAACCCGCACCAAGGCCTACGGACTTAACCCGGATATCACGATTTGCACAAATGCCTTCGGTCTTAGCCCGGATAGAATGACTCGCACGAATGCCTTCGGTCTTAGCCCGGATGTAGCCACTAGCACAATTGCCTTCGGTCTTAACCCGTTATAATTTCCAGCATAATTGTCTTCGGGCTTAGCCCGGATATCATTCAATTTCTCATGCACACATACATCAATAATCATTGACATACATATTTATTTTCGTTACTAAGGCTCAAACACAATTATAATCACTAACATAATCGCCTTCGGGACTTAGCCCGTATCATTCAATACTCATACACACATAAATCAATAATCAATACATCCATATTTCATTCCACATAATTCAAGTAAGGTCACTTCTTGAGGACTTACCTCGGATGTTGTCGAACGGCTTTTACGGCTATTCGATTACTTTTTCCTTCCCCTTGTCCAATTGTGGCCCTCTTAGCTCTTGAGCTAATTCAAACAAATTCAATTTATCAAAACCTCATTGTGCTAGCTTATGGCCGAATATGACAAGGAATTTAAATGGTCATATGGCCACCCTTTAGCTTGAATACACAATGGTCATGCACATTTTATACTACATCAAGCAATTCAATACAATTTATTCGAGCATCAAGGAAAAGCTAAGGCCTTCAATAGGCTACCCAAGGTCGAATATACTTGTCCATGTTGAGGCCAATTATGCACTTAATACCACACAAAAACAGCATGCATTTTACTAGTTAATGCTTTGCATATTGTAGCTCAAAACTTACAATATAGCATCAAGCACTTATATGTGTGCTAGGCGAATGTGCTTACAATTTCACAATTATTCTTCAACATCTTCTTCTTTAAACAAACTTATTCATCACTTCCTTCATAACCAAAACATCATGTGCAAACATATATATACATATATGAGCATGGTCAATTTCAAGGTGTCCATAGCCATCCAAAACACAAATTTTAACTAACATGCAAGAAGCATGAACCATGCTCATGAATGCATCATGGCGAATATGACAATCATGCTCCTTTTCAACTTCAATCATGATAAAACAAAAGAAAGCTCAAAATCTTACTCAAGAGTAGACAATCCATCATTGCATGCATCATCATCAAGCTTCACACTTAGCATGCAATGGCTTTATCACCATAACAACTTTGGCCAAATACCATTTCCATGGCTTAACAAAGATTTGAGCCATGGCTAACATGCACATCAAGTTAGCAACCAAAACATGCATGAAACTCCTAACACAACCTCATACATACCTTAATCTTGATGCAAACTTAGCCAAATCTCCTTCTAGATCTCTTCCAAACCAAGCATGAAGCAAAAATCCTCCTTCTTCCTTAGTTTTGGCTCAAAGAAAGGATGAACAAAATTTTTTTCTTTCCTTCTCTACAACTCACGGCAATGGGGGGGGATTACCACACTCACACACATTTTTTTTTCATTTTTTTATCACCCATACACCTTTGTTTATTATTTCACCCTAATGCACCAACAAAACATGTTTCATGACATGTTTAGCCCATCCTCCTTGTCATGGCCGCCACCACCTATAAAGGGGGAATTTGACATGCAAGTCCATTATTTTGCATGCATGCTTTAATTAGTCATCACACATTTCCCTATCATACTTTCAAAGTTCATTACTAAGTCCTTTCTTGTGGAATTCACCCTTATAACACTAAATCAATCATCATAAAATGTCATACATGAGCACACACATATTATAGGCATCAAAATAAATTTTAATTATTTTTATGCCTCGGTTTTGTGGTCCCGAGACCACCTTCCGACTAGGGTCAATTTTGGGCTGTCACAACTCTCCCCACTTAAGAAATTTTCGTCCCCAAAATCTTACCGTAAATAGGTTTGATATCGCTCTTTCATAGAGTTCTCGGTCTCCCAAGTAGCTTCTTCTATCCCGTGCTTGAGCCATAACACTTTTACTAGCGGAACCCGCTTGTTTCACAACTCTTTCACTTCTCGTGATAGGATACGAATCGGTTCTTCCTCATAACTCATATTAGCTTGAATTTCAATTTCGATGGACTAATCACGTGCGATGGATCGGATCTATAGCGCCAAAGCATCAAACGTGAAAGGCATCGTGAACCTTTTCGAGTTCGGGGCAAAATCAAACGATATGCCACCGGATCGACTCGCCGGATATCTCATATGGCCCAACGAACCTCGGCTCAACTTGCCCTTACGGCCGAATCGAGTATCTTTTTCCAAGGCGATACCTTGAGAAACACTTTATCACCCACCGATACTCGATATCCTTACGCTTCAGTCCGCGCACGACTTCTAACGATCGGAGGCTATCTTTAGACTTTCACGGATTACTTTCACTTTCTGCTCAAAGATCCCTAATCAAATCCACCCGAAAATCTTGCTTTCATCGAGCTCGGTCCAAAACAATGGTGTACGGCATTTACGATCGCATAAGGCCTCGTAGGGTGCCATCTTAATACTTGATTGAAAGTCGTTGTTGTAAGTTTAATTCAATCAACGGCAAATACCGCTCCCATAAACCACTAAACTCGAGGACGCAACATCTTAACATATCCTCAAGTATCTCGAATTATCCGCCGGATTGACCATCGGTTTGGGGTGAAAGGCGGTGCTTTGAAATGCAACTTGGTACCCAAAGCTTCTTGTAAATTTTTCCAAAATCGCGAGGTAAATCTCGGATCTCTATCCGACACGATGGAAATAGGCACCCGTGTAATCTCACAACTGAGAAACGCATAATTCAGCTAATTTGTCAATTGAAAATCCGTGACGACGGGGACAAAGTGGGCCGACTTAGTCAATCGATCTACCACGACCCAAACCGCATCCTTCTTACTTGTCGACAATGGCGGTCCGGATACAAAGTCCATTGTGACTCGATCCCATTTCCACTCGGGTATCGTGATTGGTCAAGTAATCCTCAAGGCACCGATGTTCCGCTTTCACTTGTTGACATATTAAACATCTCAAACAAAGTCGGAGATGTCTCGCTTCATACCATGCCACCAAAACCGACGTTTCAAATCATTGTACATCTTCGACTTCGGGTGGATTGCCATTCGGCTACAATGGGCTTCATTCGAATTATCGAAATGAGTTCAATTCTTTGGAACACACAGACGACTTTTGAACCTCAAACAATCGTCATCATCGATTTGAAACTCAATCCTTGTTTGGAACACACTCAGCCCATTTTGCGCCAACTCGTCGTCGACTTTTCTCGAGCTTTCGAATTTGATGTATCAATAGTGGTTTCGCTTTCAATTCAGCTACTAACACACTATCGGATCGAATGCATAAGTGCACGCTCATCGCTCAGTAAAGCTTAATAAAGATTTACGACTCAAGGCATCCGCAACCACATTTGCCTTTCCCGGTGATAGTCAATGACCAGCTCGTAATCCTTTAACACTCGAGCCAACGTCTTTGTCGCAGATTTAAGTCTCTTTGGATCATCAAATATTTGAGACTTTTGTGATCCGAGTATACATGGCACCTTTCACCAAATAAGTAATGTCACCAAATCTTTAAGGCGAATACGATGGCGGCCAATTCGAGATCATGAGTCGGATAATTTTTCTCATGTGGCTTTAATTGCCTCGACGATAGGCCACAACTCGACCTTCTTGCATTAATACGCAACCTAACCCAAGTAGAGAGGCGTCGCTATAGATGACAAGCTCTTTCTTGGGACTCGGGTTGCACTAGAATTGGGGCTTCATCAAATAAGTTTTCGCTGATCGAAACTTTTTGGCATTTCTCCGTCCATTCGAACTTAACATCCTTTTGGAGAAGCCATCATCGGCGTGGCTATCGTTGAGAAGCCTTTACAAATCGTTCGGTAATAACCGGCAAGCCCCAAAAAGCTCCGAACCTCAAGAATATTTCTGAGGCTTCCAATTAAGTATGGCTGAAATTTTATTCGGTCGACTCGAATACCCGATGCAGATACCACATGACCCAAGAAGCTAACCTCTTAACCGTAACTCACACTTGCTGAACTTAGCATATAATTGCTTATCCCGTAAAATTTGCAAGACTAACCGCAGGTGTTCAAGATGTTCGGTCTCATTTCTTGAATAGACCAAGATGTCATCAATGAACACGACTACTTAATCGATCCAAATATGGTCTAAAGATCCGATTCATTAAATCCATAAATGCCGCAGGGCATTAGTGAGCCCAAACGGCATCACTAGGAACTCATAGTGACCATATCTCGCTCAAGGCGTCTTGGGTACGTCCGAATCTCGGATTCGCAATTGATAATAGCCCGATCTCAAATCTATTTTCGAGAACACCGAGGCTCCCTTTAGTTGATCGAACAAGTCATCGATACGCGGCAACGGATATTTGTTCTTTATTATCGCTTATTAAGTCGACGATAATCGATGCACGTACCGCATGGTTCCATCCTTCTTTTCACGAACAACACCGGCGCACCCCAAGGCGAAAAACTCAAGCGAGCAAAACCTCTATCCACCAATTCTTGCAATCGAAGCTTCCAACTCCTTTAATTCGTTGGTGCCATACGATACGGAGCTATCGAATTGAGTGGTACCGGTACCAATTGATGCCAAATTCTATTTCCGAACAGTGGTAAACCCGCAATTCTTCGTGGAAAACATCCGGTATTCACAAACCACGGCACAGATTCGAGTTTCTTTTCGATTCCTTGTCATCGAAAGCACGACGCAAGGTACGCTTCGCACTCTTTTCTTACATATTTTCGGGCCAACATTGCGATATTATACCGGCAACCCTTTAAGTCCGTAGACTTAACCCGAATTATCTCGTTATTCGCAAGACCTCAAATCGATAGTCTTGCTTTTGCAATTTACGACCGCATCGTGCATGGTCAACCCATTCAAACCAAGAATAACGTCAATTCATCGAACGGCAAAAGCATCAAGTCCGCCGGAAACAAGAACCTCGGAACACTAGGGGACTTTTCTTGCACACTTTGTTGACAAGCACGTAATGACCCAAGGGTTTGACACCGAATTACAAACTCAAGAGACTCAATAGGCAAAGTCTTATGGATGCTAAGGTTTTACATATATAAGATTGAGTAGAACCAGGTCAATCAAAGCAATCACATTAGTATTGAAAAGAGTGAAAGCACCGTAATGACATCCGGAGAGGCAAAGATCCTCAAGGCGCAGATGGCATAAGTCCTCGCAGAGCACGAGCCTCGATCCGATGGTAGCATCTCTAGATCCTCTCTCGACCGCCATCGACATTGCCCATATTTCTAGGTGGCCTACCTCGAGCAAGTGGTAGCACCCGAGTTTCCACTCGACTCACATTCTGCTCAAGCATCCTCGGCAATCCTTCCTAAAGTGGTCGGCCGATCCACACTTATAGCAGAGCGATCACGAAACCAACAGCTCCCCGAATGCCATTTGCCACAATGTTGACACTCCGCCTCTTTCGGCGATCATCTCCACCACATGGCGATCAAGTGACTCGTGTGGTCACAGGGGTCGATCGCGTCCTCGCCTAGAAAAGCCCAAAGCGCCTCTAGACCGGTTCACATCATCTCGAAATCTCTTGGTGCCTATTGAAGAGACTTTCCGAGGACCTCTTTCAAAATTCTCCGGTTCCCACATCAGCTTTTTGTTTCTCCTTTCTAAGCTCTTCGACTTTACAAGCTCGCTCAACAAGTACTACGATCTCTCGATTTCGAGAATGCCAACGAACATCCTTATATCATCATTCAGCCCATCCTCGAGCTTTTTACATAATAGCTTCGGACGAAATGCATTCTCGCGTGTATCGGCTAAGCCTCACAAATTTTCGCTCATAGTCGGTAACCACATAGAACCTTGCTTAAGATCAAGAAATTCCTTCGCTTTTGGTCGATGAATCTCGATCGATATACTTTTTTTTTTTTCGAACTTGGTTTGAAAGAATTCCCAAGTCACTTGCTCTCTAGGTACCACGAAGTCGAGTACTCCACCAATAGTAGGTGGAATCACGTAGCAAGGAGATGGTACACTTTAAGCACTCATCGGTGTACAAGATAGCT
This sequence comes from Gossypium arboreum, assembly GCF_025698485.1. NCBI lineage: Eukaryota > Viridiplantae > Streptophyta > Magnoliopsida > Malvales > Malvaceae > Gossypium > Gossypium arboreum. Next base: position 90,789,307 of record NC_069082.1, on the reverse strand, counting down.
CATCGAGCACCCGGATAGTGTTGTCCAACCAAAATTCAGCTCGCTCGCATCATCATCATCCGTAGCTTTAAATTCAGTGGCCCCATGTTTTGAATCCTATCGACTGGGGCTTACTTGACCTTATTTGGTCAGCCATCGGAGGTATTGTAGGTGCGGGGTTGCATTTGTCGGAATGGAGGTTGTGGGACAGCCGTGTTAGTTCGAATGTATTGATTAAACCATTCGCTCATCACACTATAAAAGGCTTGCCTAGCCTCATCATTCGGATTGCTGGCCATAGGTTGAGAGTCCGGCGCTGTCCCTTGTGCGAGAGCAGCGCCACACTCTCCACATCATCAGCTATTGCTCGGTTGGGATCGGATCCATTGCTATAAACAAACTCAAAGTCAAATTGTCGAAATCACCACACTATCGATTCATCATTTAATGGCATGTATAGCTAGACCCCAAACACCTCACGGTAGTCCTAGAATCGACTAAACCGTGGCTCGATACCAATAAAATTGTAACACCCGAACCCGAGACCATCGCCGTGTCGGACACGAGGGGTTAGCAAGCCAAGTTCACTTGTTTTGCCCATCCATTGGACATTTCCAGTCAGGCTGGAAAAACTGCGTCACTGTCGCCTTAAAATCATATCTCTAGTTTCAAAACTCGAAACTGGTTTTGTAAATTTTCCTGAATTTAGACTCATATATCCATCCATGGATTTATTTCTAGAATTTTGGTCGGGCCAATTGGTACAGTTTATTAGTTAAAGTCACCCATGTTACAGGGATCGACTGCTCTGACCTTCGCGCGGTATAACTTGAATATCTCTCTGTACAGGGCTTTAATGCTGGTGCCGTTTGTTTCTAATGAAACTAGACTCAAAATGGAATCTTTACATATAAGGTATGTCTCCTAATTCTTTCTGGATAATTTATAGTAAATTTTTAAAGTTGTGACAGGGAACCCAGAAACCGTTCTGGCCCTGTCTTACAATAGCTTTAATATCTCTTAACATGTAACTCCTATGACCATTTCGTTTCTTCCATATGAAAATAGACTCATCAATGTTCATTTACATAGCTGATTCACTATTTAATACCATTCCTACAAATTTTGGTGATTTTTCACATTCACGTTACTGCAGCTGGCAGCATCTGTTTTTAAGGTAGGTCTTACCTATTTTGTAGTCTCCATGAACCAACTAGTCTTGCCTTACATAGGTCCACATATGATCATTTTAACCATGCCAATGGCTGATCATGTGACCAACATTCCCATTTCCAATTCATAGTCACATCATGACACCATATATATATACAAACCGCAAATAGTTTAAGTTGATACTTCACTATTACGAGCCATTTTCGCATGGCCGTACACATATACATCATAACATATTTAAACCAACAAGGGGTAGTCCTATGTAACACCCCGAACCCGAGACCGTCGCCGGAGTCGAACGCGAGGTGTTAACAGACTTCAACCCACTTTTTGACAATTTTCAGACAAGCTGCCAATCTGAGTACTAGTCGCTCCAAAATTCATAACTTGAGTTTTACAACTCGAAAATCAGTTCCGTAAATTTTTCCTGAAACTAGACTCATATGTCCATCTACATATTTTTTTCTAGAATTTTTGGTCGAGCCAATTAGTACAGTTTATTAGTTAAAGTCTCGCCTGTTGTAGGGATCGACTACACTGACCTTTGTGCGTTACGAATTGGATATCTCCCTGTACAGGGCTTCAATACTAATGCCGTTTGTTTCTATAGAAACTAGACTCAGAGAGGAATCTACACATATATGGAATGACTCCTAATTATCTCTGGTAAATTTACAATGATTTTCCAAAGTTGGAACAGGGGATCCAGAAACCGTTCTGGCCCTATTTCACAAGAACTTTAAAATCTGTTAACTTATAACTCATATGACCATTTCGTTTCTTCCATATGAAAGTAGATTCATCAAGGTACACTTACATAATTTATTTGCTATTTAATACCATTCCTACTATTTTTAGTGATTTTTCACATCCACGTCACTGCTGCTGTCAGCATCTGCCTTTAGTAGGCTTTACCTATTTCATACTTTCCATGATTCAATTGGCCCTTTTACATACATAGCACAAAGCGTGATCATGATTAACCATTCCAATGGCTAATCGTTTCAAAATAATTCCATACCTCATAAGGGTCAACATACAAACGATTATAGTTCTATGCTAAAACGTATATAAGCCATTTTCGCATGGCTATCCAAGTTTACACAAACCGAAGGTACATGACCTTCAACAAAGGATGGTCCTATACATGCCATTTCAAAGTTCAACCAAAATTTGTACCAAAATGGGGCTTCGATAGTGTGGATGACTTCGACTTCTTTGATCCCGAATCCGATAGCTAACGAGCGAAACCTATAAAACAGAGAGCCAAAGCAACGGGTAAGCATTTTAATGCTTAGTAAGTCTCAAGCAATGAAATCAGCTTTGACTAAGGTATTTTATTCACATGGCTAATTAAACCACTTTACTAATTCACATTCCCATACTCATACTTATTTCACATCACCGACCCTTATGTTCATACACAAAAGAACAACTTAGCCCAAGGCCGTAGCTCGTTTATCAACTTAGCGCATACTTACTTGTAAGAATTCAATTAGTACAAGCACATACAAACATACCTCATTGCTGGAATTTTCACAAGTGTATAAGCTGAAATTTTCACAGCAAGATTGCTCACTTCGAATCACATACTTTCGGATTTAACCGGATATAGCGATCAGACGATTGCCTTCGGTCATAACCCGGATTTGGTGACTTGCACAAAGGCCTTCGGTCTTAGCCCGGATATATCAACTCGCACGAATGCCTTCGGTCTTAGCCCGGATATATCAACTCGCACGAATGCCTTCGGTCTTAGCCCGGATATATCAACTCGCATTTAATGCCTTCGGTCTTAGCCCGGATATATTTCCAATGTTCACTTACATATATATCAATATTCAAGACACGTCCATAGTTCATTTTCGTTACTAAAGCTCTAACACAAAATATCTATCAACCTTTACTATTTCGCTCAATGGCCACACAAACAAGGAGCATAATTTTGATATAATTCAAGTAGGGTCATCACTCAAGACTTACCTTGGATGTTGTCGAGCGATTTCGACGGCTATTCAACTACTTTTTCCTTCCCTTTATCGGATTTAGCTCCCTTTGCTCTTGAGCTAATTTACACAAATTTAACTTATTAAAATCTCATCATGATAGCTTATGGCGAATATGACAAGGAGTGTAAATGGTCATATGGCCATCCTTTAGCTCAAATACACAATGGTCATGCACATTTTACATCACAACAAGCAATTCAATACATTCAAACATCAACGTGAAGTTCAAAGTACTTGGCCCTTATATACATTAGGCATCAAAGTTGTATATGTACGAAATCATAAATCGAACTCAACACATTAGTTAATATTCCTCTTAGCCGAATTTTCTAAGCCAAGAATAGGCATCAATATGCTTGCCTCAAACCGAATGCATGCACACTAATTACCCCTCATGTGGCGAATATACACTTAATACCACACAAAAAAAAAACAGCATACATTTTACTACTAACACATTACATATCGTAATTCATTGCACATCTCTTATTTACTTCATAATCAACACATCATCACAAGCAAATATACACTTTGAATTAGTATATATGTCATACCAATCCATCATGTGCAAACATATATTCATGTAGGTGCAAGGCCAATTCTCAAGTGGCTTATATCCAAATATATACACATTTCCAAAGCTTAAATCTTACTTACCATGCAACATGCATGAATTATACTTATGGATATATCATGGCGAATACCACAACACCACACCATTTCAATTTGGTCATGGTGAAACAAAGAACTTAGTATCTCATTCAAAAAATGCTAAAAGAAAATCTAAGAATCTTCAATCCTCCATCACATGTATCACTTTCAAGCTTGTTATTTAACATGCAATGGCATTAACACCACATTCACTTTGGCGAATTTCATTCCCATGACATAACAAGGATTTGAACCATGGGCTAACAAGAACATTAAGCTAGCAACTAAAAACATGCATGAACCTCAAACATACCTTAATCTTGATGCAAGTTTAGCCAACCTCTTCCTAATCCTCTTCCAAACCAAGTATGAAGCAAAACTCCTTCCTTAACCTTAGTATTTTCGGCCAACAAGAGAGTGAAAAGAGATGAACAAAATTTTTCTTTCTTCCTTTAGGACATTCGCCAAGCTATGGAGGAAGATGGACACTTTTTTTTTTTTGTTTCTCATCTACTAACATTAATTGTTTATTCCATACCCTTATTTTATTCTTTCCATCATAACCCATTTACCAAACATGTTTCATGACATGATTTTTGCCCATAAATCCTTGTCATGGCCGGCCACTAGCTATGGGGGAAATTTGACATGCAAGTCCATTGTTTTGCATGCATCCTTTAATTAGTCATCACACATTTCCCCTCATACTTTCAAAGTTTATTACTAGGTCCTTTCTAGTGAAATTCACATCTATAATTCTAAATCAAAGCATAAAAAAATATCACACATGAGTTAACACACATTATAGGCAATAAAATAAATATTAAATTATTTTTATGCCTTGGTTTTGTGGTCCCGAAACCACATTTCGACTAGGGTCGTTTTAAGGCTGTCACATCCTATACATGCCATTTCAAGTTCAACCAAGAATTTATACCAAAATGGGGGCTTGATAGTGTGGATGACTTCGACTTCAACGATCCCGAATCCGATTGCTATCGAGCGAAATCTAGAAAACTGAGAGCCAAAGCAATGAGTAAGCATTTTTATGCTTAGTAAGTCTCAAGGAATATAATCAACTCTAATTACAGCAACACATTCACATAGTTAAATGCATCATTTCATTAATGCACATTCACATAATCATACTTACTTCACCATCCCAACTCTTATGTTCATACACAAATAACGGCTTCATTAAGGCCGATAACTCGTTCCATCATAGGAGCGGATATTCACACGCCTACTCCTAGCCCGCAAAGCACACACCGCACTTACCTTGTCATTGGGAAATTTCACAAGTGCATTAGCTGAAATTTTCCAGCAAGCTTATAATTTTCAAATCACATACCTTCGAGTTTAACCGGATGTCGCTACTCGATCAATCGCCGGGACATAGCCCGTTATGGTAACCCGCACCAAGGCCTACGGACTTAACCCGGATATCACGATTTGCACAAATGCCTTGGTCTTAGCCCGGATAGAATGACTCGCACGAATGCCTTTGGTCTTAGCCCGGATGTAGCCACTAGCACAATTGCCTTGGTCTTAACCCGGTTATAATTTCCACATAATTGTCTTCGGGGCTTAGCCCGGATATCATTCAATTTCTCATGCACACATACATCAATAATCATTGGACATACATATTTATTTTCGTTACTAAGGCTCAAACACAATTATAATCACTAACATAATCGCCTTCGGGACTTAGCCCGGGTATCATTCAATACTCATACACACATAAATCAATAATCAATACATCCATATTTCATTCCACATAATTCAAGTAAGGTCACTTCTTGAGGACTTACCTCGGATGTTGTCGAACGGCTTTTACGGCTATTCGATTACTTTTTCCTTCCCCTTGTCCAATTGTGGCCCTCTTAGCTCTTGAGCTAATTCAAACAAATTCAATTTATCAAAACCTCATTGTGCTAGCTTATGGCCGAATATGACAAGGAATTTAAATGGTCATATGGCCACCCTTTAGCTTGAATACACAATGGTCATGCACATTTTATACTACATCAAGCAATTCAATACAATTTATTCGAGCATCAAGGAAAAGCTAAGGCCTTCAATAGGCTACCCAAGGCCGAATATACTTGTCCATGTTGAGGCCAATTATGCACTTAATACCACACAAAAACAGCATGCATTTTACTAGTTAATGCTTTGCATATTGTAGCTCAAAACTTACAATATAGCATCAAGCACTTATATGTGTGCTAGGCCGAATGTGCTTACAATTTCACAATTATTCTTCAACATCTTCTTCTTTAAACAAACTTATTCATCACTTCCTTCATAACCAAAACATCATGTGCAAACATATATATACATATATGAGCATGGCCGAATTTCAAGGTGTCCATAGCCATCCAAAACACAAATTTTAACTAACATGCAAGAAGCATGAACCATGCTCATGAATGCATCATGGCCGAATATGACAATCATGCTCCTTTTCAACTTCAATCATGATAAAACAAAAAGAAAGCTCAAAATCTTACTCAAGAGTAGACAATCCATCATTGCATGCATCATCATCAAGCTTCACACTTAGCATGCAATGGCTTTATCACCATAACAACTTTGGCCAAATACCATTTCCATGGCTTAACAAAGATTTGAGCCATGGCTAACATGCACATCAAGTTAGCAACCAAAACATGCATGAAACTCCTAACACAACCTCATACATACCTTAATCTTGATGCAAACTTAGCCAAATCTCCTTCTAGATCTCTTCCAAACCAAGCATGAAGCAAAAATCCTCCTTCTTCCTTAGTTTTGGCTCAAAGAAAGGATGAACAAAATTTTTTTCTTTCCTTCTCTACAACTCACGGCAATGGGGGGGGATTACCACACTCACACACATTTTTTTTCATTTTTTTATCACCCATACACCTTTGTTTATTATTTCACCCTAATGCACCAACAAAACATGTTTCATGACATGTTTAGCCCATCCTCCTTGTCATGGCCGGCCACCACCTATAAAGGGGGAATTTGACATGCAAGTCCATTATTTTGCATGCATGCTTTAATTAGTCATCACACATTTCCTATCATACTTTCAAAGTTCATTACTAAGTCCTTTCTTGTGGAATTCACCCTTATAACACTAAATCAATCATCATAAAATGTCATACATGAGCACACACATATTATAGGCATCAAAATAAATTTTTAATTATTTTTATGCCTCGGTTTTGTGGTCCCGAGACCACCTTCCGACTAGGGTCAATTTTGGGCTGTCACATAAGTCCCGAAGGCATTTGTGCGAGTTACTATATCCGGGCTAAGTCCCGAAGGCATTGGTGCGAGTTACTATATCCGGGCTATGTCCCGAAGGCATTCGAGCGAGTAGCTATATCCGGTTAACTCCCGAAGGTACTTGGCTTGGGAATGAGCGACCTTGCTGTAATAGTTTCAATTAATATGCTCGTAAAATCCCAGCAATGAGGTATGTCTCAGATATGCATTGATTTAGTTGATCCTTACAATTAGTATTCGCTCATCGATAAATGAGCTACCGGCCTTTGGCTAAGTTGATCTTTTGTGTATGAATATAAGGGTTGGTAATGTGAAGTAAGTATGATATTGAGAATTTGTGCATATGAAATTATCCGTTTAGCCATATGAATGCTACACTTTAGTTGTGTCTAATTTCATGGCTCAAAACTTACTAAGCATTAAATGCTTACTCTGTTTCTTTGAATCTCTGTTTTATAGATTTTGGTTCGTCAGCTATCGGACTCGGGATTGTCGAAGTCGAATTCGTCCACACTATCAAACCCCCTTTTTGGTACACTTTTGGTTGAACTTTGAAATGGCATGTATAGGACTACCCTTTTTTTTTTTGTGGGTCATGTACCCTTCGGTTTTGTATAAATTTGGATAGCCATGCGAAAATGGCTTATATATATTTTTGAGCATAATGTTATAATCATTTTGTATGTATATGGTTATTGAGAGGTGTGGATATGCTTGGCAATGATTGGCCATTGGAATGGTTAATTACGATCATACTTTGTGCTATATATGCTAAAGGGCTAGTTGAATCATGGAAACTATGTAATAGGTAAAGTCTACCTTAAAGGCAGATGTTGACAGCAGCAGTGGTGTGAATTTGGAAAATCACTAAAAATATTAGGAATAGAATTAAATAGTGAATAAATTATGTAATCGAACCTTGATAAATATACTTCCATATGGAAGAAACGAAAAGGTCATATGAGTCGTATTTTAAGAGATATTCAAGTTTTCGTGGGACAGGGCCAGAGCGATTTCTGGATCCCATGATCTGACTTTGGAAATTCATTATAAATTAACCAGAGATAATTAGAAGTCATGCCATATATTTATAGATTCCTTTTTGAGTCTAGTTTAATTAGAAACAAATTGTATAAGTATTTAAGCCCTGTATAAGGAGTTATCTAAGTCGCAATGCAGGAAGGTCAGTGTAGTCGAACCCTGTAACAGGGGAGATTTTAACTAATAAACTGTACTAATTGGCTCAACCAAAAATTCTAGAAAAGAATTTGTGTATGGATATATGAGTCTAGTTTCAGATAAAAATTACAAAACTGAATTTCGAGTTTTGGAACTCAAGATATGATTTTTAAGGTGACAGTGACGCAGTTAGTCAGCTGTCTGGAAATTTTTAAAATGGACTGTGAAAATAAGTGAATTTAGTCTGTGAACCCCTCGTGTCCGACTCCGGTAACGGTCTCAGGTATGGGGTGTTACATAAAGGTTTTTGGTGCCGTTGCTGGGGATTGTCAACTATTTCCATTGTCATTTTTTGTGAAGTTATCCATTTTCAATTTGGTTATTTCTAACAGTACTAACTTATTCTTTTTAATTTTGTGATTTTCTTTTCAAGTGTTTATGAGCTTAGATCGGATTATCGATTTACTCCCAGTAGACCCTAAAATTGAGCAAACTTTTAGACAAAGAAGACGTGAATGAATAGCTTAGAGACAAGTCAAGATGGATCTTGGAAATCAGAATCAAGAACAAGGTAATGAAGCCGGTCATGTATGAAATCCCATCCTCATTGCCGATGATAGGGATTGATGCATCAGACAATATGCTGTGCCACTTTTCAATTAGTTAAATCCAGGAATTAGAAGGCCAGAAATTGAAGCAACCCAATTCGAATTGAAACTAGTGATGTTTCAAATGCTACAAATGGTGGGCCAATTTAGTGGTATGCCCACGGAAGATCCACATCTCCACCTTTGATTGTTTATGGAGGTGAGTGATTCATTCAAAACATCCAATGTGACTGAAGATGCACTGAGGTTGAAGTTGTTTCCGTACTCATTGTGAGATCGAGCACGAGCATGGCTTAATTCATTGCCACCAAGTTCCATATCTACATGGCAAGAAATAGCAAAGAGATTTTTGGTTAAGTATTTCTCGCCTAGCAAGAATGCTAAGTTGAGGAAAGAGATAACAACTTTCCAACAATTGGATGATGAGTCTTTGTATGAGGCTTGGGAGTGATTCAAAGAGTTACCTCGTAAGTGTCCTCATCATGGGATTCCTTATTGTATCCAGTTGGAGACATTCTATAATGGTCTCAATGCACATACAAGATTAATGGTAGATGCCTCTGCGAATGGTGCAATTTTGTCTAAGTCTTATAATGAGGCTTATGAGATCATTGAGAGGATCGTGAGTAATAACTATCAATGGCCAACAAATCAAATAGCTTCAGAAAGACGTGTAGCCGGAGTTCATGAAGTTGATGCCCTCACTTCGTTATCAGCTCAGGTATCATCTATTTCCTCTATGTTAAAGCATTTTACCGCTAATAATAAAAATAATTTTGTAGCTCAGCCACCAAGTCCGTTTGAAGTAGTGTCCTGTGTGTACTGTAGGGAAGGTCATTCTTTCAAAAATTGCCTATTGAATCCCGAGTCAGTGTACTATATAGGGAACCAACATCATAATAGGAGTGGACAAGGACCCCAGTCCAACTTCTATAATCCTTCATGGCGTAATCATCCTAACTTTTCTTGGAGCAACCAAGGAAATGGACCAAACAACAACTTTATGCAGCATAAACTAAACCAATCTCAAGGGTTTAATCAGCAAGCTCCAAAACCAACTCAAGCTAAATCATCGAATAGTTTGGAGAATTTTTTGAAAGCATACATGGCAAAGAATGACGCTTTGATCTAAAGCCAAGCAGCAACACTGAAAAATTTGGAAAACCAAATGGGTTAGTTAGCTACGGAGCTTCGTAATAGGCTGCAAGGAACCTTGCCGACCAATACTTTGAATCCAAGAAATTCGGGTAAAAAACATATCAAGGAAGTGGCATTGCAAAGTGGTAAAATTCTGGAACCTTGATTGATTGATGTCAAAGATAAGCCCATTGAGGAGAATCAATCAACTGTTGAGACTCCTACACCAAAGGAATCAGAAGACTGACAATGTAAATCCTAACTTAATGAATTTATACTTTAACATCTTCTTTGGATTCAGATTTACCTACTCAGAAAAGTTGTTCGGTTTAACCAAAAGTTCTATCACCTCCATATCAGCAAAGATTTCGGCAACACAAGCAGAAATAGGAGGTGCAATTCAAGAATTTTTTGGCTATTCTGAAGCAATTACACATCAATATTCCATTGGTGGAGGCTTTAGAACAAATGTCGAATTATGTGAAGTTTATGAAGGATGTACTATTCAAGAAGAAACGACTGAGTGAACATGAGACTATCGCCCTGACGAAGGAATGCAGTGCGTTCCTGCAGAACAAGCTACCATCAAAATTGAAGGATCCAGAAAGCTTTACGATACCCTGTAACATTAGTGAATCTTACTATGTTAAAGCTTTCTGTGACTTAGTATCAAGTATCAACTTGATGCTGAAGTTTATTTTCAAGATGCTAGGGATAGGAGAAGTAAGAACTACAACTGTGACACTCCAGCTAGCGGATCGATCTTTAGCATACCCCGAAGGAAAGATCGAGGATGTTTTGGCAAGAGTCGATAAATTTATTTTTCCTACTGATTTTATTATTCTAGATTTTGAATCAGATAAGGAAGTGTCAATTATCCTTGGGAGACCTTTCCTAGCCACGGGAAGAACATTAATTGATGTGCAGAAGGGTGAACTTACCATGCGAGTTCAAGACGATCAGGTAACTTTTAACATTCTTAAAGCGATGAAATTTCCCGATCCGACAGAAGAGTGCTTAGTTATGAAAGAAATAGAAACCTTTGTTTTTATGGAAAGCCATACTGAAGAAGATCCAGGGAAGAAAGCCTTAGGGTTTAACCCTTTGGAGGATGAAGAAAGTGAAGAAAACATGGTTCTGGTGGAAGCCAATCCGAGAATTTTATTCAATCCACACGGTTTGAACCATTGGAGTTGGAAGTCAAAGAATTTGTGCAACCCAAATTTTCAATCGGAGAACCACCTACACTTGAACTAAAGTACTTCCTTCCCATTTAGAATACGTTTATTTAGGTGATTGTTCTACTTTTCCTGTGTAACACCCCCCACCCGAGCCCTATGTTGGGACGGGATACGAGAACTTACCACACTTAATCACATGCATACAATCATTGTGATGCCATTAAGACTCGGTCAAATTAAAAACTTTTTTGAAATTTGTCTAAACACCTTAATATGGGCCTACGAGGCCCCAAACATCCATCGAAAACTATTCGGTACCAACCCTGGTCCTTTAACTGACTTTATAAAATGACCCTTGAAACAGGGCACACGCCGGTGTGGAAGGGCAACACACTTGTGTGGCCACTATGACATGGTCGTGGTGATGGCCCGTGTGGTTCACATGGCCTAAGCATAAGGGGACACGCTCGTGTCCCGTGTAACACCCCTTACCCGAGACCGTCGACGAAGTCGAGCACAAGGCATTACCGGACTTAGCTTACTAATTCGGGGCCTAAAAATTTGCTGTTAAAATTAATTTAGTTTCATTCATTCAATATGTCCCTAAAAAGAGTCTTCGAGACCCTAAAACATGAAATTGAAACAGTTCAGGAACAAACCGGAATCAATAAAAATTTTCCAATCACTTAAACAACTCAAAACAATTTATTTCATCTTTTATAAATAAACTGCTCATCTGCGTCATAGTCACTAAATAAATCATAACACGAGTTACGAAACTTGAAATTCAAATCTGTAAATTTTATCTGAAACTAGACTCATATATATTCTTACTAAATTTGTTTCGGAATTTTTGGTCTAGCCAATTAGTACAATTTATTAGTTAAAGTTTCCCCTATTTCAGTGTTTCGCTGCTCTAACCTCTGTTCACTACAAATTAATTTTCTCCCTGTACAGAATTCAAATAACCATGCCGTTTATTTATCTTAAAATTAAACTCAATAAGGAATCTATACATATAAATTATAACTCATAATTATTTTTTTTATAGTTTTATTTGAATTTATAAAATCAGAATAGGGGATTCAGAAATCACTCTTACCCTATCTCACCAAAATTTAAATATCTCATAAAATACAACTCTTTTATTTACTCTGTTTCTTTCATATGAAAACACACTCAATAATATTTCATTTTGTGTCTCATTCACTATCTAAATCCATTTATACTATTTTTAGTTATTTTTCAAATTCACGTCATTACTACTGTCTGATACTGTTTTAAAGCTAATTTCACCTTTTTCATGATTTCCATGGAATAACTAGCATTTAGGCATACATAACACCAAACATGTCCTTGATTAGCCATTCCAATAGCTCATCATTATCAAGTATTTACATACCATTCATTAGCCATATCATAAGATCATACACACAAAATGGCTAAGATGCTATACATGCCATACTCAAAATGAAACATCTAGTTATACCAAAATAATCCTTGTGATAGTGTGCCCGAACCTCCGACGTACTTTACGATCCCCGGGTTAGCTTGACAAAGCTATAAAAAGAAAGAAAATAAAGGGGGTATTCATTAAGCTTAGTAAGTTTGCATGCAAATAAATAACAACATTCTTAAGAATTATCTTACTACAATTGGCATGATACTACTTAATGCAACTTCATTAATTGTCATAGACATATTTTAAACTTCTTCACTTACTCACTTACTTAAATACTTACTTACTTAATCAAATTTATTAATACTTTACTTACCTTTTTTCTTATCAAGCATACATGAACATTATATACTTACCTTTGCTCTTCTAGCATGAAGTTATCCTACCTTTTTAGTATAACTCGTCTTACCTTACCTTACCTTGATATTCTCTTTAAATTTTCCCGTTGAACATCTTGAAATACTAAGGATACATGGGTACCTTACCATTGCCATGACTTGTCATGGTCTTACGTGGTATCCTTTTGAAACTTACCATTGCCATGTCTCGACATGGTCTTACATGGTATCCTTGCCTTATGAACTCTCCAATTCCATACCTTGGCATGGTCTTACATGGGACGTTTTCCTTATAGTAACTTATCAATGCCACGTCTTGACATGGTATTACATGGCATCCTTGCCTTGGAAACCTTACAAATTGCCATGCCTTAGCATGGTCTTACATGGTATCCTTAAACCTTAATGTCATGACATTTGTATCCTACACATTCCTAAGGTTCAACCGGGACTTTCTGCATTTACTTCTCCGTCAATTCATCCTTGAGTCTTCTTTGAATAATTTCATAAAATAAATATACACATGCTGGAAATTAACAACATTAACATAAAATAATAGAATATTTCATTTATTTACCGCAAACTTACCTTGAAACAAAATACGATCAACTATATCGATTTAGTCCACTATTTTTTCTTTCCCCGGTCTAACTCCAGATTTTGTTCTTATTGATCTATAATAACAAATTCAGTTTATTTAATACTCACATTTATTAAAATAGTCCTTGACTCAAACTTTGGAAAAATTACACTTTTTCCCCTAAACTTTAACATATTTACACTTTTTCCCCAAGGCTCAGAAATTAAACTTCATCCTATTTTCTTATGTTTTATGACATGCTGATCATTTTTCCCTTCTATGGTAACATCAAATTCTCACTCTAACATGTACTTATGAACATTAGGTATTTTTACTGATTATGTTGTTTTACTCGTTTTCACGTAAAATTGCTTAGCAAAAGTTGTTTAACACAATTTCAAGCTTCATATTCTACCATAAAACATCAAAATAAATACATTTCACCAATGGGTATTTTTCCAAACCCTAGGTTTAATTATTGCTAGAATAAGCTTAATCAAGTTACTGGGACTCCAAAAACGTAAAGAACATAAAAAACGGGGCTTGGAATAACTTACTATGGAGCTTGGAAGCTTGAAACAAACCCTAGCTATGGAGAACCCTTGAAATTCAGCCTAAGGAAGAAGATGAGCACATTTTTGCCATCGCTTTCCCTTTTTAATTCTTTTATTTGACACTTTACTAAAATACCCTTCATTAAAATTTTTAGTTATTTCTACCTATGTATATCCATTTTTTACCATGAAAATATAATGGTCTAATTACCATTTAAGGACCTCTACTTCAATTATGCACTTCAATTTAATCCCTTAGAATTTAGAACTCATATTTATCAACTTTTTCAATTAAGCCCTAATATGCAAATCGAACATGCAATCACTAAAATTTCTTATCGATATTCTAACACATGCATCTAATCACTCAGTAAATCGTAAAATTAATCGTAATAAATTTTTCTATCTCGGATTCATGGTTTTGCAACCACTATTCTGTTTAGGCCCTATTTTGGGATGCTACATCCCGAGCCCGTGCGAATTAAATTCTAAATTGGAACCTACATGGGGTTTTCATACGGCCTGACACACGCCCGTGTCCATTGCCCGTGTCTCTCACATGGCCATGACACGCCCGTGTTTTAGCCCGTGTCTAAAAACCATGACATTCTATTTCTGACTTCAGCATCCAATTTAGGGCACACGGCCAAGGCACAAGCCCGTGGCTAGAGGTCATGTCCTCCACACGGTTGAGACATACGGCCGTGTCTCTGCCCATGTGTTTACTACCATGGATACTGACTTGTCAATTTAACGTGTAGGGGACACACGACTGGATAACATGCCCATGGGGCTGATCGCGTGTCACACACGGCCTAGACACATGCCCGTGTGTCTACCAGTGTGGACAAAATAAGGCTATTTCCCAAGCCTTTTTGTCACCCTCTAAACTACGTAACCTCTAACATGACAAATCCATACAACAATACAAGGTCTAGTCAGCCACGCAAGGCATTATCCCATTCATGCAATTTACTCATCCATGAAAATATCATCATTTTCATATAACAATAATGAACATCAGCCATTATCCAAGGCTTTATACAAAACGAAGGGATTCATCCCAAGCCAACACATTTGGCCAAAAAAACATTGACACGACACTCAAAAGTCTAAGCCCTATACATGCCATATTCAAAATAATAAAACCAATTATACGAAGTGCTTTGGTTGACAGTGTGATCGATGCCTCTGACCTCTAATGATCCTCGAGCTAATTAGGCGGCACTATAAGAAAATGGAAAGGAGAGGGAGTAAGCATAAAGCTTAGTAAGTCCCATGCAAATAAATATAACAACAACTTTACCATTCATCATCATGCTCATAGTACAAAAGTAGGCATAAGCACAACTTACTCATCACTATCTAATATAATTCACATAGAACATATTGAGCTCACATCTCATACATTTCAAATAGGTAACTGTATCACTCACAACATGGTTATACTTTTCTCGTTTAACTTAAATTGTAACTCTCACAGTTGAACCATTTAGAATGCTATTGGATATTTATTAAGCCTCAAACATAGGGTATAATGCCGATGCCATGTCCCAAACATGGTCTTACACTGACACTTCTATACGTGTTGATGCTATGTCCCAGACATGGTCTTACACTGACACATCTCGTAGCCGATGCATGTCCCAGACATGTCTTACACAGGCTTACATCTTGAGGCCGATGCATGTCCCAGACATGTCTTACACTAGCTCTCGTCTCAATACCGATGCCATGTCCCAGATATGGTCTTACACTGGCTCTCATAATGTTTCCGATGCATGTCCCAGACATGTCTTACACTAGCACACAAATAACCCAAATGTCATGGCATGAATATCTGATTTATTTCCTAAGGTTCAAATGGGAGTTCTACTATCTCAATATTCATCATACATAATCATTTCCACAAATAAGCAATTTATGCTATATCAATTCAAACACATATAATAACAGTGTAGTTATATTATTTACATAAAACTTACCTCGGTACTTAAAATGTGGCGACTAGTTGAGTTAATCTACTTGCTTAGCCTTCCCTCGAAATTTTGTAATTCTTGATCTAAAATGGAAACATTCAGTCATTTAATCATCGATTAAATCTAAACGCTCAATAATTTATTATTTGGGCAAAATGACCATTTTGTCCCTCGACTTTCACAAAAATGACCATTTTACCCCTAGGCTCAAAAATTGATTTTTATCGAGTTTCCTTATTAGTCTAGCCTAACCGACCATTTATCTCTCTTATGACAACCCCAAATTTCCAATATTTCACAACATTACAATCTATTTTACAAACTTTATAAAATAGTCCTATTAGGGTTTTCATGAGAAGTCCTTTCACAAAAGTTTTTTTATTTCATAACCATAATTCATTTTCTTCCATAAAATTTCAGAAAACAACATGAACACTCTCATGATAAAATCCTAGACTTTCAACCATTTAACAAAATAGTCCCCTTGTTAGAAAGCTCATGCTACAAGGGTTCTAAAAATGTAAAAATTTCCAAGAAAAGCCATCAAAGTCACTAACTTGCAAGAGTAGAGAGTGGCTGAAATTTTTGAAGCTCAGAAACCCCTACAATGGCTGAATTTTCGGTGGAGAAGGAGATAGGAAAAAAGATGATATCTTTTCTCTTTATTTTGTTTTTAATTTAGTCAAGTTAGTCACCAAACCCACCAAATTTTGACTTTTTGACCATCTTTGTCTCCTACGGCCGGCCATCACTTATCCAAGGGTCTATTTTCCCTTTAAATACCCCCAATTTAGGTTCTCTAGCTATTTGACACCCTTAGCTATCAAAATAGGAATTTTGCACTTTATGCGATTTGGACATTTTTCACAATTAAACATGAAATCGCTAAAATTAATTCACCAAAATTTTCATACTCTCATATAAATATGTCACAACACATAAAATAATATTAAAAATAATTTCTCCGTCTTCAGATTCATGGTCTCAAAACCACTGTTCTGGCTGGGCCCAAAATCAGGCCGTTACAATTCTCCCCCTTAAGGATTTTCGCCCTCAAAAATCTTTCTGATGAATAGATTCGGGTATTGGTCTCTCATGGTCTCCTCGATTTCCCATGTGGCTTCTTCGACTCCATGTCTATGCCATAATACTTAACAAGTGCAATACTCTTATTCCTCAATTTTTTTACTTCCCGAGCCAAAATCTTAACCGGCTCTTCGCCATAAGTCATGTCCGAGCTAACTCAACCTCTGTCGGTGAGATCACATGCGAAGCGTCCGAATGGTAGCGACATAACATAGACATATGGAATAAATTGTGTATCTTTTCTAATTCTGATAGCAACGCTAATCGGTATGCTACCAGTCCAATTCTCTCAATCACCTTATAAGGTTCAATAAACCGTGGACTTAATTTGCCTTTCCTTCCGAATCGGATAACCTTCTTCCATGGAGATACTTTCAAAAACACTTTATCCCCGACTTGAAACTCAATCTCTTTCAATTTCAAATTCGCGTAGGATTTCTATCTATCCAAAGTGGTCTTCAAACAGTCATGAATCACCTTAACTTTCTCTTCGGTTTCTTTAACTAAGTTAACCCCGTGTATCTGATTCTCTCTCAGCTCGGTCCAATACAAGGGTGTTCGATACTTACGCCATACAAAGCCTCATAAGTGCCATTTTCAGACTTGACTGATAACTATTGTTGTAGGCAAATTCGACTACCGGTAAAACTTTTCCCAACTGCCTTGGAACTTGAGAACACAACACCGCAACATGTCTTCTTAGATTTGAATCACACTTTTTGACTGATCGTCAGTTTGCGGGTGAAAAGCCGTGCTAAAATTCAGTTTCATTCCCAATGCCTTTTGCGACTTTATCCAAAATCGCATGGTAAACCTCGGATCTCTATCAGAAATAATCTACAAGGGCACTTCATGAAATCTCATGATCTTAGAAACAAATAGATCAGTCAATTTTTCAAGGGAATAGTCAGTAAGCACTAGTATAAAATGTGCCGACTTAGTAAGTCTATCAACAACTACCCAAACTGAATCCTTTTTCCTTGGTGTCAAAGGCAACCCTGACACAAAATCCATGGTTACTCAGTCCCACTTCCACTCGGGAACCATCACAGACTAAAGTAAACCTGAGGGTACTTGGTGTTCGGCCTTCACTTGTTGAAAAACTAGACACTTAGAAACAAACTCAGAAATGTCTCTTTTCATCCCCGACCACCAATACATTTTCTTCAAGTCATTATACACTTTTACACTACCCGGATGGATAGACAAGCAACTACTATTTGCCTCTCGTAAAATTCTCTGAATAAGCTCATTATCCTTGGGTACACAAACTCTATCTTGGAACATCAAGCATCCGTCGGTACTAATCCCAAAATCTAATTCAACACCTGACTCACACTAAGTTCTCTTGGCTTGCAATTCACCGTCGTTACTCTGAGCTTCACAAATTTCTTAGAGAAATGTTAGTCTAGCCTTTAACTTTTCTCTCAAAGAAAATAAGAATTTTCTACTCAATGCATCAGTGACCACGTTCGCCTTTCCCGGATGATAGTCGATAATCAACTCATAATCCTTTATCAACTCTAACCACCGTCGTTGCCGTAAATTTAGCTCCTTTTGAGTCATCAAATACTTTAGACTCTTATGGTCAAGAAATACTCGGCATCTCTCGCCATACAAATGGTGCCTCCAAAGTTTCAATGCGAATACAATGGTAGCCAACTCTAAATCGTGTGTCGGGTAGTTTTTCTTGTGTGGTTTTAGCTGTCTCAAGGCATAGGCTATCACTTTGCCTTCTTCCATAAGCACGCATCCTAACCCATTCAAGGATGCATCACTATACACCACAAACTCTTTTCCCGGTTCTGGTTGCACTAGAACTGGAGCTTCAGTCAACAAGGTCTTTAGTTTCTCAAAACTCTGTTGGCACTTCTCCGTCCATTCAAACTTGACATCCTTTTGTACCAACCTTGTCATCAGAGTAATCATGGAGAATCCATTCACAAATATTCTATAGTACCCAGCTAAACCTAAAAGGTTCGAACCTCTGACACATTGCCCGGTGGTTTCCACTCAACAATAGCCGAGATCTTGCTAGGGTCAACTCTATTCCCATCACCCGACACAATGTGGCCTAGGAATCCGACCTCTTTAAGCCAAAATTCGTTCTTACTGAACTTGGCATATAACTGCTTATCTCTCAAGGTTTGTAAAACCATTCTCAAATGCTCCACGTGCTCACTCTCATCACGTGAATAAATTAATATGTCATTGATAAAGACAACTACGAACTTATCTAAGTACGATCAAAAAATATGATTTATTAAGTCCATAAAAACCGTCGGGGCATTTGTTAAGCCAATGGGCATAATGAGGAACACATAGTGGCCATACCTTATCTGAAAATTAATTTTCAACACATCTTGCTCCTTAACCCTTAACTGGTAGTAGCCTGACCCTAAGGCTATCATAGAAAACACAGTGGCTCCCTTCAATTGATCGAACCAATCATCAATTCTTGGCAAGGGATACTTGTTCTTCACAGTTACTTTGTTGAGCTATCTGTAATCTGTACATAACCTCATCGACCCGTCTTCCTTCTTCACAAAAAGTACCAGAGCACCCCACGAGGAAAAAGTCATTCTTGTAAAACCTTTATCAGTTAGTTCTTGCAGCTATACTTTCAACTCTTCTAAATCTATCAGAGCCATCCTATATAGAGCGATCGAGATAGGTGTCGTACCAGGGACCAACTCGATACCAAACTCAACTTCTCTAGTTGGAGGCAATCCGAGAAACTCTTCCGGAAACACATCCAGATACTCACATACCACCGACACTGTCTCGATTTTCACTTTAGACACTTGGGTATTCAACACAAATGCAAGGTAGGACTCATACTCTTTTCTCAAATATCTTTCAGCAGTCGTGGACAATATTACTACAGGTGAGTCATCTGATTCATCTGGTTCAACCCAAAGAACATTCCCGTCTTCACATTTCAACTCAATAGATTTCCTTTCACAGTCCACTACAACACTATGAGAAGTTAACCAATCTATTCCAAGGATTACATCAGATTCATCAAACGGCAACTACATGAGGTTAGCCGGAAAACTATGACCCTTAATTGTCAAGGGACAATTTCTACATACTTGGTCAACTAACACATGCTTGCCTAACGGGTTAGACACTTTTACTAAAATTCAGTAGGTTCAACTAACATATTCATACTGGGTACCAATTTCATGCAAACATAAGATTAAGTAGACCCCGGATCAATTAAAGCAACAATAGAAATATCATGAATAGAAAAAGTACCTCTAATCACATCAAGTGAAGATGCCTCTTCGTGAGCGTGAATGGCATAAGTCCTTGCAGGTGCTCGACCCTCGGACCTCATAGTTGTATCTCTAGGAGCACCTTTGCTGCTAGCTCCACTGCCTAGGTTCTTTTGTGGTCTACCCCTCGATGGAGCATTACTCGCTCTCTCATCCTGTTTTTTCTCTTTCTCATCTAAATCGGGGCAGTTTCAGATGAAGTGGTCTAGAGATCCACATTTGAAGCGACCTCTTTCATTCCCTCAGCACTCTCCGAAATGATGCCTACCACACTACGAACATTCTGGCCTATTTGGCCGAGCACTACCAACACTTGTGATGGAAATGGTTTGGGCTTTAGACGCCGTGTACTGCTTATTCTTCTTTCTACCTGAGAACTCTACTGAAGCATTTGATCAGGTAGTGAATTCCCTCAATCTCTTAGATGAGGACTGATGCGATTTCCCCATCTGTCTTTTCCTTGAGTCTCAGGACTTGATGTTAGCTTTTCTCTTCTCTTTGGCCAATTCCTCGGCCTTACATGCTCTCTCCACGACAACCAAAAATTCCCTTAATTCTAAGATGCCAACTAATATACGGATATCTTCGTTCAGACCATCTTCAAATCTCTTGCACATGATAACTTCTGTAGATATGCATTCCCGTGCATATTTGCTGATCCTCACAAAGTCATGCCCGTACTCCATCACCATTCTACAGCCTTGCTTCAGCTCTAAAACTCTTTCCTTTCCTAGTCTATAAACCTCTGGCTAATATACTTCTTCCGGAACTCTTCCTGGAAGAATTCCCAAGTTATCCTCTCTCTTGGTACAACAGACACAAGAGTATTCCACCATTGATAGGCTGAGCCTCGTAAGAGTGACACTGCGCACTTCACGCACTCCTCGGGCATGCACGTTAGCTTATCAAATACCCTAATGGTATTTTCCAACTAGAACTCTGCTCTTTCTGGGTCATCATCAATATTAGCCCGAAATTCCTCGACCCCTTGCTTTCTTATTTTATCTACTGAGGGTTTCTCTCTCCTAACCATATCCACTCCTTGCAGAGCTAAAGGGGCATACTAAGAAATCAGACGAGGTGGGAGAGGTGGAGTGCTCAAATTCGCGAGAACAAACTCCGTGTACTAAGAGTCCATCATATTGAGGTAAGCCTCTCTAGCCCCTCCGCCCTGACTGATTGTCACGGGCCCACTATCTACTGGCACGGTCCCTTTAGCGGGAGCCGGCACATTACTTTCCACTTCATCTGCCGTAGCTACATTAAGATCCATTTACTATATATAAAAACACAATTTATCTCGTTAGGAGTCGTCACACTATCAATATACAATTATGGCATGTATAGCTAGACTCGTACACTAGGTTAGTCCTAGAATCGACTAAACCATAGTTCTGATACCATTAAATATAACACTCCACACCTGAGCCATACGCCGGGACTGGATACGAGGCATTACCACACTTAATCATATGCATACAATCATTGCGATGTCATTAAGACTCGATCAAATTAAAAAAAATTGAACTTAGTCTGAACTCCTTAATATGGGGTTACGAGGCCCCAAACATCTATCAAAAACTAATGGGACCAACCCGGGTCCTTTAACTCACTTTATAAAAATGACCCTCGAAACAGGGTACACGCCCGTGTGGAAGGGCAACACTCCCGTGTAGCCATTATGACATGGCCGTGCTGATGGCCCGTGCGGTTCACACAGCCTAAGCACAAGGGGACACGTCCGTGCCTGTGCAAATTAAATTCTAAAATAGAACTTACAAGGGTTTTCACACTGCCTAACACACGCCCGTGTCCTTCACATGGCCATGACACGCCCGTGTTGTAGCCCGTGTCTAAAAACATTGACATTCTATTTCTGACGTCAGAATCCAATTTAGGGCACATGGCCAAGGCACACGCCCATGGCCAGAGGCCGTGTCCTCCACACGACTGAGACACACGGCTGTGTCTCTGCCAGTGTGTTTACTATCATGCATACTGACTTGTCAATTTAACGTGTAGGGGACACACGGCCGAATAACACGCCATGGCGCTGACTGTGTGTCACATACGGCCTAGACACATGCCTGTGTGTCTACCCGTGTGGTCAAAATAAGGCTATTTACCAAGCCTTTTTGCCACCTTTACTTGAACTAACCTACGTAACCTCTAACATGACAAATCCATACAACAATACAAGGTCTAATCAGCCACGCAAGGCATTATCTCAATCATGCAATTTACTCATCCATGAAAATATCATCATTTTCATGTAACAATAATGAACATTAGCCATTATCCAAGGCTTTATACAAAATGAAGGGATTCATCCCAAGCCAACACATTTGGCCAAAAAAACATTGACACAACACTCAAAAGTCTAAGCCCTATACATGCCATATTCAAAATAATAAAATAAACTATACCAAGTGCTTCGGTTGACAGTGTGATCGATGCCTCCGACATCCGATGATCCTCGAGCTAATTAGGCAGCACTATAAGAAAATGGAAAAGAGAAGGAGTAAGCATAAAGCTTAGTAAGTTGCACGCAAATAAATATAACAACAACTTTACCATTCATCATAATGCTCATAGTACAAAAGTTGGCATAAGCACAACTTACTCATCACTATCAAATACAATTCACATAGCACATATTGAGCTCACATCTCATACATTTCAAATATGTACTTGTACCACTCATAGTATGGTTATACTTTTCTCGTATAACTTAAACTGTAACTCTCACCATTGAACCATTTGGAATGCTATCGGATATTCATTAAGCCTCAAACATAGGGTATAATGTCGACCCAATGTCCTAGACATGGTCTTACACTGGGTGATCCATCAAGTTGATGCCATGTCCCAGACATGGTTTTACATTGACTATCGAAATCGAGGCCGACGCCATGTCCAAGACATGGTCTTACACTAGCTATCACATATCTATGTCGATGCCATGTCCCAAACATGGACTTACACTGAAATATCTCATAGCCAATACATGTCCCAGACATGTCTTACACTGGCTTACATCTCGAGGCCGATGCATGTCCCAGACATGTCTTACACTAGCTCTCGTCCCAATGCTGATGCCATGTCCCAGACATGGTCTTACACTGGCTCTCGTAATGTGGCCGATCAATGTCTCAGACAAGTCTTAGACTAGCACACAAATAACTCGAATGTCATGGCATGAATATCCGATTTATTTCCTAAGGTTCAAACGGGAGTTCTACTATCTCGATATTCATCATAAATAATCATTTCCACAAACAAACAATTTATGCTATATCAATTCAAACACATATAATAACAATGTAATTGTATTATTTACATACAACTTACCTCGGTACTCAAAATGTGGCGACTAGTTGATTTAATCTACTTACTTGGCCTTCCCTCGGTCTAGGTTCGAATTTTGTAATTTTTTATCTAAAATGGCAACATTTAGTCATTTAATCATAGATTAAATCTAAATGCTCAATAATTTAAGATTTGGGAAAAATGACCATTTTTCAAAAGCTAGAGAACCTAAATTGGGGGTATTTAAAGGGAAAATAGTGTGGTGTTGATCCTTGACAATCCCTGAGGTTCCAGTAGCTTCTATATCTATAAAACAATGCAAACACACACAAAGTAAGCTTTCAAAAGCTTAGTAAGCCATATACAAATAAACTTATCACATAACACAATTCTAAACAATTTCATTCATCTAGTTCATGGAAAAATACAATCGCATATCCATATGTCTCATATAGCTCATTTGATCATAATTCACTTACATATATCATATGTCTACAAATGTACATATACTTACCTTTCATTCTCAAGCATAATATACATTTCAAATGTACCTGAATTGGATACTTATTCACATAATTCATTTCTCGGAATGCCCGTTGAACCATACAAAATCAAATAGGATACGCTAAAAACGCATCCCAGACCGTTCAACAAAGCATCACTATATATCAAAAATTCTTTACCCGATTCTAATTGTACTAACACGGGAGCTTCAGTTAATAAGGCTTTCAACTGATTAAAACTTTTCTAACACTTTTCAGGCCATTCAAATTTCACATCTTTCTGGAGCAATTTCATCAACGGAGTCACAATCATTGAAAAGCCTTTTACAAATCGTCGATAATAACCGGCAAAGGCTTCCAATCTAAGATCACTAAAATTTTGTTCGAGTCAACTCTTATACCAAATGCTGACACAATATGCCCTAGAAAACCAACTTCGCGTAACCAGAATTCACATTTATTGAACTTCACCTATAACTGCTTATCACTCAACGTCTGTAACACTATTCTCAAATGCTCGGCATGTTCAATCTCATCATGCGAATAAATCAAAATGTCATCAATGAATACGACAACAAATCGATCTAAATACCGTCTGAAAATTCTGTTCATTGAGGCCATAAAAATATCTGGAGCATTCGTTAATCTGAAAGGCATAACTAAAAACTCATAATGTCTATACCGTGTTCTGAATCAAATTTTTTAAATGTCTAAATCTTTTACTCGCAACTGATAGTAACTTGATCTCAAATTTATCTTTGAAAACACAAAAGCTCCTTTCAACTGATCGAACAAATCATCAATTCTGGGCAGAGGATAATTGTTCTTAATAGTCACTTTGTTAAGCTATCTATAATCAATACACATTCTCATCATACCTTCTTTCTTTTTCACAAACAAAACCGGAGCACCCAAGATGAAAAGCTCCATCGTGCAAATCCTCTATCGGTCAACTCTTACAACTGAGATTTAAATTCTTTCAATTCTGTCGAAGCCATTCTATACGAAGCTATTGATATCAGAGTAGTCCCCAGCACTAACTCAATACCAAACTCACCTGCTCGTATCGGAGGTAATCCTGGTAATTCTTCAGGAAACACGTCAAGAAACTCACAAACAACAGACACTGATTCTATTTTCCTTTCTGTCACTTTCGTATCAATCACATAGGCAAAATAGGCTTCACAACCCTTATTCACATATTTCTGAGCTTTCATCGATGAAATCACAGCCGGTAACTCATTCAAATCACTAGATTCAATTTGAACTATTTCATCATTCTTGCATCTCAAATCAATAATTTTTCGTTTACAGTTCACAATAGCATCATGCAAAGTTAGCCAATCCATACCCAAAATTATATCACACTCGTCAAAAGGCAATAATATCATATCAGCCAGAAAACAAATGTCTCGAAATATTAACGGACAATTCTTATAGACTTTTTCAACTAAGACACTTTTACCTAGGGGGTTCGATACTCTAATCACGAATTCAATAGACTCTACAGGCAAAGTCTTACTAGATACTAAATTCATGTATATATAAGAATGTGTTGATCACGGATCTATCAATGCAATCATAGAAGTATCGTAAAGTGTAAAAGTATCAGTTATAACATCAGAAGATGAAGCTTTCACACGAGCTCGAATAGCATAAGCTCTGGTAGGTGAACGAGCGTCAGATCTAATAGCTGTGTCTTTAGTCAATCTCTGGCTACCACTCACATTACCCGCATTTCTGGGAAGTCTACCTCAAGCTGAGGTGTTAGTCGTTCTCGGATTTTGCACAATCTCTTGCTCTACAAACTCAAGGCATTCACGGATAAAGTGATCTAAGGATCCACATCTAAAGCAAGCTCGGTCATTCAATCTACAACTTCTCGGATGTCTTTTACCACAGTGTCTACACTCGGGTTGAGCAAATCGGACATTTCCAACACTTGCAACTAAAGTAGCTGGAGCTCTAAAGCTCGAATGTGATCTTGCACGATCTCTACTCAAATGAACCATAGTAGCCTTTGAACGGCTATAATCACCTTGGAACTTCTTTGATACAGATTGAAAAGACTTATTCTATGATCTTTTTCGTACCTCTCTACCTTCTGAGTCAGTTTTTCTTGTCTCTTTACTCAATTCTTCAGCTTTATACGCTCGTTCAACAAGCACCACTAGGTATTTTATCTCCAGAACCCCAACAAACAAACGGATTCTTAATTTTAACCATCTTCAAACCTTTTACACATTATTGCTTCAGTTGAGACACATTCTTCTACATACTGACTCAATCTCACGAATTCTCGCTCATATTTCGTAATAGACATATGGCCCTGTTTCAACTCAAGAAACTCTTTGCGTTTCTGATCTATGAATCTCTCACTGATTTATTTCTTTCAGAATTCAATTTGGAAGAAATCTCAGGTGATTCGTTCTCTCGAAACCACAGATATCAAAGTTTTCCACCACTGATATGCAGTATCCCTCAGAAGTGAAACAACATATTTAACACATTCTTCTGGAGTACAAGATAATTCATCGAATACCCAAATCGTATTCTCGAGCTAGAACTCAGCTCTCTCAGCATCATCATCAGTGGTAGCACTTTTTAGCCTCATATTTTCTAATTTTATCAACTGGAGGCTTACTCAGATGAATTGGATCTACTACTTGGGGAGTTACAAGAACTTGTGGGGACGAAGGTTGAGGAGCAGCCGAGTTTGATCAACATACTAAGTGAACCACTCATTCATCATTTGGAAGAAAGCTTGCTTAGCCTCTCCTTCATGGCTACTAGTAACAGGTCTACAATCAGACGGCGCTATCCCTTAGGTAGGAGTAGGCACATTACTTTCGACATAGTTAGCTACGGCTCGATCGGGATTCATTTACTATATAAAAACACATTTTCATTGTCAGGAGTCATCACACTATCACAGTTCATATATATGGCATGTATAGCTAGACTCTCACATGCTATTTTAGTACTAGAATCGACTAAACTGTAGCTCTGATACCAACAAATATAACACCCCTAACCCGTATCTGTTGCCGGACTAGGGTTATGAAATATTACCTAACATATTGGAACATTTTAAATTCATTTCACAAATATCATCCACACATAATAGCATTATATTCGAACATCATCACAGAGTCCTTTTCTTAGGTCAACTAGACCTTAAACAAACTTTAGGAAGGGGTCGGGACTAAACCGATCTCATACAATTTTTTTTCAAAACTAAATAATTTTTTTAAGTTGCAAAGGTCACACGCCCATGTGAACAGGCCGTGTGCCTCACACGGCATTAGACACGCCCGTGTGTTTAGGCCGTGTCAAAACAGGGCTTACATACTGACTAATTCACGCGGCCACAAGACACACCTGTGCGCCTTGGCTGTGGTCGAAACTGATTTAGGTCACACGGTTATCCACACACTCATGTGTCTAGCCCATGCTCGGGACTGATTTTAAATTGTAGGACTACCCCAGGGGACACACGGTCGTGAAACGTGACCGTATGTCGCACATGGCTGAGACACACGCCCGTGTCTCTGCTCGTGTGGACAAAAATAGGCTATTTGAAAAGCCAAATTGCCACCCATTTTGGGTCATACCTACAAGCTCAAAATGACATATAATTCACAACCAAAATGCAACCATAACATTACCACATCAAGCATCATTTATGCTTCAATATCATTAATCATTTTCATACACAATTCTAACTCAAACATACCAATTCCATGTACCAAAATCATACCATAAACATTTGATTCACATCATATACCAAAATTAAACCATAAGTTTAACCATAATCAAGCCATATCTCATGCAATAATATATATATACATCTCAAAACATACCAAAATAGTCCTAGCCTATACATGCCATACTTCAACATTCACATTTTCGAAAGGTACCAAAATAGAGTTCGATAGTGTGCTGATGATCCTTGACAATCCCTGAGCTTTCAGTAGCTTCGATATCTATAAAACAATGCAAACACACACAAAGTAAGCTTTCAAAAGCTTAGTAAGCCATATACAAATAAACTTATAACATAACACAATTCTAAACAATTTCATTCATGTAGTTCATGGCAAAATAAAATCACATATCCATATGTCTCATATAGCTCATTTGATCATAATTCACTTGCATATATCATATGTCCACAAATGTACATATACTTACCTTTCATTCTCAAGCATAATATACTTTTCGAATGTACCTGAATTGGATACTCATTCACATAGTTATTCATTTCTCGGAATGCCCGTTGAACCGTACGGAATCAAATAGGATACGCTGATAGCTCAGAAAGCTCATACAATGCCAATATCCCAGACGTGGTCTTACATGTAATCAAATATCGATACCACTGTCCCAAATAGGGTCTTACACGAAATCAAATACGATGCTGATGTCTCAGACACGGTCTTACATGTAAATCTCAAATCGATGCCAACGTCCCAGATGTGGTCTTACACGAAATCACATATCGAAATCCTATGTCATGACATATGTATCCTAACTATTCCTATGGTTCGTACGGGGCTTTCAGACGTCGTCACATTATCGAAACTTTCTCAATTTCACATATTTAGCTTCTAGAACCATTCATCAAAATTGAATATCATATAAACATGAATAAATCAATTCAAACACGTTTGTTTGTATATAGACTTACCTCGTACGGAATGAATAGAAATGAACAGCTATTCAACTACTTTCAACTTTTCCCGATCTAATTTCATTTTATTTGGTTCTTGATCATAATCAAAATCGAAAGTGCCGAACCCTAAAAGCTTTTAGCCCTTTCTTATTTTCTTTGTATTTTCGAAAAAATGATGAAAAGATGAAGCAAAAATCATTTTTTGTTTAATTAATAAACATTAATTCATCATTTACCAAAATAACCTTATTATATACATTTAAAATCCACTAACCCCTGTCATATATGTCCATTCATAAATTAAATGGTCTAATATCAATATAAGGACCTCATAATTAATAATTCATATCAATTCGGAACTTATTCATGTAGCACACAACTTTTGCATTTTCTGCGATTTAGTTCTTTTATCAAATTGAGCACACAAATGATCAAATTTTTATATGAAACTTTTACACATGCTTAACCACATACTATAAACACGAAAAATAATATTAAAATATTTTTCTAACTTGGATTTGTGCCCACGAAACCACTATTCTGACTAGGGTCTAAACCGGGTTGTTACAATGACGTTGAGCAAGTTAAATCCTCGTTCAAATTAACAGACCCTTGATTTTTCATGAACTCATTTTTTAAGTAAATAATTAATTAGAATTTATTTTCTTAATTTAGTACATTTAATTAATTTTGTCTAAGGACGTTGAAACTTAAGTGGGACCGCTGTGACCCCTCCAACTTTTCTTGGGAATTAATTTAATGTAATTTGTTAAAAAGAAATTTTCTAATTAAGATTTAAAATGTTTTTTCTAGTTTAGTTTAAAATGTTTATATTAATAAAGGGGGTCAAATTTGGCCCAAGTACTAATCAGTTTCTCTTTGTTGAATAAGTTTGTAAATATAGTCTGAATTTGAGGCCCAAGACAGCAGAAAGGAGGGAAAATCCACACCTATTGCCGCCACTTCCATTACTTGCTGCCCAAGTAACCTTAATGTAGCTAAATTTTTGCTACATGTTGCCCTAGTTTTTCCTATATAAATCTTTCTTTATTCTACTAATTTTTATATCTCTTAAAGCAATTTGCTTAACCCTAAAAATCCCTAAACTTCCTCCTTGCGCCGCTAGCCTCAAATCCCGAAAGAAACCCCTAGTTCATTCCTTTTCTTTTGTCAAAACAACCTAGTGCCGCTGCAAGAGAATCGCAGGAGAATCAACATCGCTACCACACGTAGCCGCTATCCCAGCCACACACCACCATTGCTGCCACACATTAACTTTATCGCAGTAACCTCTTCATCATCACAAGGTTGGCCGAAGCAAATCTTACCCACTTTTTGATTTTTCTTCTTCCCCTATAAATAGAAATTCGCTGAATTTTCGAGAAAATACCATGTCTCACAAAAGAACTAGATCGTCGAAGACTACTCCTGAAAACCTGATTGTGATCGATGAAGAAGTGAAAGAGAGATTTGATTCAATTTTCAAGCATCAACCTATGATGCTGGAAAAGGTTTTAATTTGAAGAGTAATGATTTGATGGTTGTCCCTGTGCCAATTTGAAAGATAATCAATTCTCTCAAGTGGGGACAATTTTGTGATGCTCATTCACTTCCCGATGATGAACTAGTTCGAGAGTTCAATGCAAGTTTGACCACACAAGATGCTACTAAGGTCATCGCTCGAAAGAAAAAGGTACCTCTTACTTCTAAGTCCATCAATAATTTTTTTAACTTACCAATGTTGAATAAGATAAGTACTACCCTATGGTGAACAACATTAATTGGGATTTTCTTCAACAAGTGCTTGATATTGTGACAAATCTGAGATCCAAATGGATTATAAGAAAGTATGAGAGCCATTCTTGCCAAAGGGAAGACCTAATACCAGTAACAAAGGTATGGTTTTATTTGTTCGCTACAGTTTTATACCTATCTCACATAGTTCCACCATCTCGATGGAATGAGTGCTCTTGTTATATGCAATCTTGACAGAAAAGTTGTAAAGTCCAATTTAAACCCTAATCAAAATAGTGGTTTTGGGACCACAAATCTGAGTCCAAAAAATATTTTAAAATTATTTTCTGTGTCCATGATGAATGAATTTGCATCTGTGAAATTTCTGTGATTTAATTTGTCTGTTTCCGTACTGAATATTAAAAAAAGACCCAATTGCGAAAAAGGTGAAAGTTGTGTGCTAGATGTTAAAAGTACCTAATTTAATTTGGCTTATTTAAGTGAGGGTCCTTGCATGTCAAATTTACCATTTATTTTAATGGTGGACAAATATGGACAATAAGTTGGTGAGTTTTAATGTTTATTAGTCAAGGGCAAAATAGGAAAGTGTTTATTAAAGTTGTTATAATAAAATGAAAACATGAAATTGGGTATTATTATCATGCATATAGCCGATTATATCAAGAAAATAGAAAGAAGAAGACCATCCTAGGGTTTGGTCATTGATTTGGTTGATTAAGATCAAGAATAAAGAAAATCAGACTTAGATCGAGGAAAGTGCAAAATAGTCGAATATTTGACTCGTTTCCGTCTGAAATTTGTACGAGGTAAGTCAAAATACAATTACGTGTTAAATTGATTGAATGTTGTATATACTAGTTATAATCTGTACTGGACGGCTGTGAGAGCCTAATGAATGAATTCCGAGTAAAATTCGATAATATGCGAGTATCTGAAAAGCTATGTATGTTTCTAAAGGAACATTGACATCGATCTGAGATATCGTGTAAGACCATGTCTGGGACATCGACATCGTATCTGATTTCGTGTAAGACCTTGTTTAGGACAAAGGCATTGATACTGAATTTCATGTAAGACCACGTTCGGGACATCAGCATTGTACCCGTTTATGAGTATCTGTATCATTTTTGAATCGTCTGATGATAGAGTACGAGATATGGGAATGAATATATATGAAATGTATAATCTATACAGGTACGTTTGTATCGTACTAAATTTCTGAATATGAAAAACTTTGTTTCTGTGAAATAATGAATGCGAAGTATGTACGAAATCATTGAAGATGAAACATGACATGTATACAAGTAAATGAGCATGGTTAGGCTAATGAATTACTCTATGAAATGGCTATGAGTTCTTGCTATTCACTTTTATTTTATATATTTTAATAGTTAGACTAGTTGTATTTGGCTTACTAAGCTTTTTGTAGCTTACTATGTGTGATTTCTGTCTGTTTTACAGTTATCGTAGCTACTGAAGGCTCAGGGATAGTCGAGGATTGTCACCATACTATCGAACTCATTTTGGTACTTTTGAAAGTGTAAATATTTTTAAGTATGGCATGTATAGGCTAGAATGTCTATGTATTTAAGCTTTGATATGCATATATGTAATGCCATTAGAGTTGGCTAGCAAATGGTATATTTGTGCTTAGTTTTGGTAAATGAATTGTGATGCCAAATTGTGTATGTTTGTAATGGTTATATGGCCTTATATGTGGTGGTCATTTTGAAATATGCCAATTTAAGGAAATGGTAAGTTTAAGCATGAGTTAGAAGGTGTCATAAGTGAGTTATGAAATGAGAATTTTGGCATATTGTTGTATTAAGATTTTTAATGTATTT
The DNA here is from genome assembly GCF_025698485.1 of Gossypium arboreum. Classification (NCBI taxonomy): domain Eukaryota; kingdom Viridiplantae; phylum Streptophyta; class Magnoliopsida; order Malvales; family Malvaceae; genus Gossypium; species Gossypium arboreum. The sequence goes on along the minus strand of NC_069082.1, from coordinate 90,756,745 downwards.
TGGTATGGATTTAATAGGTTATTGAATGATGATGATTAGTTATAATGAAGCATGTTTTGAGCATGAAATTGGCTGAAAATTTTAGTATAAATGTTGTTCATTATTACTTATAGAAATGACCCAAAAAGGGGTGGCAAGTTAGCTTAAACCAAGCCTACATGGTGCCACACAGTCAGGGAACACGGGCGTGCCTTGTGGCCATGTATGCAAAGCAATAACCTCTTAAGATCACACAGTTAAGACACATGGGCGTGTCATATGGCCGTGGGCTTAAGTCAGTAGCCATCTAAGTATCACACGGCCATGGCACACGGCCGTGTCTGTTCGCTGTGTGTAAAAGTTAGTATATATACTCCGTTTTGGCACGGTTGGATCACATGGGCATGTCTAGTGCCCGTGTAAGGCACACGGCCTAGTCACATGGGCGTGTGACCTCAACAGAATAGGAAAATGTTTTCTAAGTTCTGAAAATGTTGAATGTGTTTGGTTTAGTTTGTAACACCCCTAACTCGTGACCGACGCCGGTGTCGGACACGAGGGGTTAACGGCCAAATCCTCTCAAGATACCAACCAATTTGACATTACCGGTCGAAAGTGGAAAAGCTGCGTCACCGTCGCCTTAAAATCATATCTCGAGTTTCAAAACTCGAAACTGGTTTTGTAAATTTTCCTTGAATTTAGACTCATATACCCATCCATGGATTTATTTTTAGAATTTTGGTTGGGCCAATTGGTACATTTTATTAGTTAAAGTCACCCATGTTACGAGGATCGATTGCTTTCGACCTTTGCGCGTTACAACTTGGATATCTCTCTGCAGGGCTTTAATATCGGTGCCGTTTGTTTCTAATGAAACTAGACTCAAAATGGAATCTGTAAGGCATGACTCCTAATTCTTTCTGGATAATTTATGGTAAATTTTCAAAGTCATGACAGGGGACCCGAAAGCTGTTTCGCCCTGTCTCACGAGAACTTTAATATTTCTCAATATATTGCTCATATGGTCGTTTCGTTTCGTCCATATAAAAATAGATTCATCAAGGTTCAGTTCCATAATTTACTCACTATTTAATTCTACTTCTACTATTTTTAGTGATTTTTCAATCTCATCTCATTCTGCTGTCCGCAATAGCCATTCTTTGCGATGACTATGCCAATTTCATGAATTTTCCTTGGCCTTAATCATCCATCATACATGACACAAATTATGGCCACCTTATCAAAATTAGAGTTTCTAAGACTCGTGGCTATAGGTTCTAGCATCCCACTCGACGACCACATAGGCCATTTTCACATGGCTTAAAGTTTACAACCCACAATTCGACAAAATATAATAGCCTATACATGCCAAATGTTCTTCAACAACAAAAACAATACCACAAGATTTCAGCCGTTGTGATGACTTGATGACGGTCCCGATCACGCAAACAATACGAGTCCGAGAGACCTAAAATGGGTGACAAGAAAACACCGAGTGAGTTTACAACTCGAGAAGTCATAAGCATTCATCAATCCATCGATAAAGTTACTACAACATGTACAACAAACGAGGCTAGGTACTCATCCATATCGAATCTATACCATAATACCTCGGACCTTTCGGTCCAATCTCGTACCAAATCATACATCCACATTTCATATTTTACACAACAAGATAAATAAGCATTTTTACACATTAACTCATTTTCCAGCACAACCATACAATTTCAATCATCACATAGATTTAAGGCTTATCAAATTTAACCCCAAGCATGAACGTATTCTCTATTCGTCATGAGCTCGAGGTACTTACCCTATCCGCTGTCCATACTCAATTCAATGGAGACACACCCTCCATATATAGAGAGTACGCACACAGTGCTTACTACTCGATTTCGCACACTTAGTGCCACGTAATTTAAGCCCCACACACAGTGCCATACCCTCCGAGCTCGCACACCCAAAGGTCAGTATTTTTCCAAACTTGCACACATAGTGTCATATTTTTCCAGCATGCACACTTAGTGCCTTATATTTCCAAGACGCACACTTAGTGCCATATATTTCCAAAGACGCACACTTAGTGCCGATCTAAATCACCGTACACACGTATTGTTCAAGACACTTAGTGCCGAAAGCAAACTTTCTACACATTTCACTATTTCTTTTACATTCAACAAATGTCATCACTCCATACACATACATTTTCATTTATATATATATATATCATCCCATTAAACACAATTGCATAAATTTTACAATCATTTAAGCAATATCAAATACGTGCTTAATGACTTACCTTGTTTGGGGTAGAACGGTTCCAAATCGGCTACTCGTTTGCTTTCTCGCTTTCCTTTATCCAATCTAGTTCCCTTTGCTCTTGAGCTAAATCAAACAAATTTACTTCTCAATCTAACACATACATACGGCAACCATACACATTTTGAAACCAATTCATTCGTATCATTTGTCCATACATTAGCTTTTAACACATTCGCCACTAGGGCAACCTATTTAACTTTTAAGATTCATTTCTAATTTTAGTTAAACAATGTCGAATGCCATTAACTACTAATGCCACACACACATATGCATAAAATTAACCCATACATGACCTATAGCTCATTCGGTCATTCATCTTTCAAGCCTATCAAAGCTTCATATCACACTTCCTTGGCGAATACACATACAAGCACAATTTAGCATTTTTATTTATTTCATGATACATTCGGCCTTGGCATAATTTCATTAAAAGTCCCTATTAGCCACTTCACCCTTCAATTTTATCATCTACTTAACATTTCATACTTATCATGCTATAGAATATTGTTTAATCAAGTTCAACATCCTCATATACGGCATTAGCATCCAAACAACCTATTTGAACATTTAACTAATTCAAGCTTCACCCATCCACACTTATTCATTTAACATAAAGAAAATAAATCAACCCCCTTCACTATCAACCATGGCCGAATGCTTCATGGGTTTAAGGTAGATTCAAGAAAGGAACTCATAATTATTAAGATGTAAGCAACTACCCTTGTTCATCTAGATTTAGTATGAAACAACAACTATCACCCTTATCAATCACCATAGCCGAAAACCTTACTCATTCCAATATCAAAATTTCCACATGGGCTACAAAAATAGCTTGATATCTCACCCAAGATCAACTAAAATTTCAAGAACTAGTCTAGACTACTTACCTCATTATCACCCTAGGATGGCCGAATACTCCCCCCCCTTCATCCACTCTTCATTTTCGGTCAAGAAGAAACAAAGGAATGAAGCCTTTTTTTTCTTTTCTATTTCTTTTATTATTTCCTTTCTTTTACATAAAATAATGACCACTTCATGGAAATTTACCACATATTGTAATATATGCTCCATCATGGCCGCCACTATGCATAAGAAAAGGAGTATTTGACATGCAAAACCACTATTTTCACTACATGCTTTAATAGGTCCTCATAGATTAACCTATCACATTTCTACAATGTTTCATATAAGTCCATTTTAATAAATTCACATAGAAATGATCAAATTAATGCATGAAACTTTCATACATGCATTTATTAACATCATAAACATAGAATATAACAATTAATTATTTATAAGACTCGGTTTCGTGGTCCCGAAACCACTTTTCGACTAGGGTCAATTTTGGGCTGTCACATAGTTCCAACCTCTTCTATAAGTATGTCTTAGGTCTTGGAGATCTCCATAAGAGACAAATTGTTGTTTTACTTATGCATTAATATTATGTGATATCTGTGATTCTGTATTGATCTGTAATGTTCTGTCTGTCTGGTAATGCCCCTTACCTATTCTGGCGACGGTTACGGGATAAGGGTGTTACATTTTTTTGGTATCAGAGCCATAGTTTAGTAGGTTCTAAGACTACCATAGCATATGTGAGTCTAGCTATACATGCCATATATCTGAAACTACGATAGTGTGATGAATCCTGACATTGAAATGTGCTTTTATATAGCAAATGGATCCCAATAGAGCTGTAGCTGACGATTGCGCCTGCTCCCGCGCAAGGGACGGTTCAAGCTGATTCTTAACCGGCTACTCGATGAGGCTAAACAAGCCTTCTATCCTATGATGAATGATTGGTTCACTCAGTATACTAGAACCAATCCGGCTGTACAACAACCTACACCCCCGGTTAAACCTTCTCAAATTCCTATTATGCCCTCAGTGAATCCGGTTCAATTAAATAGACCACCAGTTGATAAAATTAGAAAGTATGGGGCAGAAGAGTTCCGAGCTACAACGAATGATGATGCTGAAAGAGCTAAATTCTAGTTAGAGAATACAATACGAGTGTTTGATTAAATGTCTCTGAATCCTGAGGAATGTGTAAAATGTGTCGTTTCACTTCTGAGAGATACGGCGTACCATTGGTGGAAAACTTTAATACCTATGGTTCTGAGTGAACGGGTTACTTGGGATTTCTTTCAAGCTGAATTTTAGAAGAAATACATTAGTCAGAGATTCATCAATCTAAAACGTAAAGAGTTTCTCGAGCTTAAACAAGGTCGTATGCCTGTTACTGAATACGAACGTGAATTCGTGAGATTGAGCCAGTATGCTCGGGAATGTGTATCAAAGGAAGCAATAATGTGCAAAAGATTTGAAGATGGACTAGACGAAGATATCCGTCTGTTAGTTGGGATTTTAGAAATTAAAGAAATGGTAGTGCTCGTTGAGCGAGCTTGTAAAGATGAAGAATTAAGTAAAGAGAAAAGAAAAGAGATCTTCGAGTAGATCATTTCAGTCTGTGACAAAGAAATTTCGAGATGGTCATAGCCGTTCAAAGGCTGATGTAAGACATTCAAATCGAGATCGAGCTAGATCGCATTCGAATTTCAGAGCTCTTGCTACTTCTGTTGCAAGTGCCGAGAATGTCTGATCTGAGAAACTTGAATGTAAACACTGTAGTAAAAGACATCCGGGAAATTGTAGATTGAATGACCGAGCTTGTTTCTGATGTGGATCTCTAGACCATTTTGTAAGAGATTGTTTTGAACCTGCTGAGCAAGAGAATGTACAAAATTTGAGACCGAGCAACACCTCAACTAAAGGTAGACCTTCGAGAAATACGGGAAATGCAAGTTGTGATCAAAGAGCTACTAGGGATACTATTGTTAGATCTGAGGCCAGAGCACCTGCCAGAGCCTATGCTATCCGAGCTCGTGAGGAAGCCTCGTCCCTAAACGTGATTTTTAGTAGTTTTACTTTTTATGATACTTCTGTGATTACATTGATAGACCCTGGATCAACGTATTCTTATATCTGTATGAATTTAATGCACAGTAAGACTTTGCCTGTAGAGTCTACTGAATTCGTAATTAGAGTATCAAATCTCTTAGGCAAAAGTGTCTTGGTTGATAAAGTCTGCAAGAATTGTCCGTTATTAATTCGAGATATCTGTTTTCCTGCTGATCTGATGCTTTTACCTTTCAACGAATTTGATATAATCCTAGGAATGGACTGGTTAACGTTGCACGATGCTATTGTGAATTGCAAATGAAAAGTCATTGATCTAAGGTGTAAGAATGATGAGATAATTAAAATTGAGCCTTGTGATCTGAATGGACTACCAGCTATGATATCTGCAATGAAAGCACGGAAATATGTGAAGAAAGGTTGTGAAGCCTACTTAGTTTATGTGTTAGACTCAAAAGTGAATGATAAGAAAGTTGAATCTGTACCTGTTGTCTATGAGTTCTAATGTGTTTCCTGAAGAAATTTCGGGATTACCTCTAGTTAGAGAAGTAGAATTTGTCATTGAATTGGTTCCTCTTTTTACCATGGGGTGCTCCTGTTATGTTTGTTAAAAAAAAGATGGCACAATGAGAATGTGTATTGATTACCTTCAGCTTAACAAAGTGACTATAAAGAACAAATATCCTCTGCCCAGAATTGATGACTTATTCGATCAGTTGAAAGATGCTACTGTGTTTTCAAAGATAGATCTGAGATCGGGTTACTATCAGTTGCAAGTAAAGGACTCTGATATTTCAAAAACTGCTTTTAGAACGAGGTACGGGCATTATGAATTTTTAGTTATACCTTTTGGATTAATGAATGCACCTGCTATCTTTATGGATTTAATGAATAGAATTTTTAGACCGTATTTAGATCAATTTGTTGTGGTATTCATGGATGACATATTGATTTATTCACGTGATGAATCTGAGCTTGTCGAACATCTGAGAATAGTGCTTCAGACTCTGTGAGATAAATAGTTGTATGCAAAGTTCAGTAAATGTGAATTCTAGTTACGATAAGTTGGTTTCCTGGGTCGTATTGTATCAGCCTCCGGTATTCGAGTTGATCCGAGCACAATTTCAGCTATTTTGGATTGGAAACTCCGAAGAATGTTTCAGAAGTCCGCAGCTTTCTAGGACTTGCTGGTTACTATAGAAGATTCGTAAAAGGTTTCTCGATGATTGCAACTCCATTGACAAAATTGCTCCAGAAAGATGTGAAGTTTTAGTGGTCTGAAAAGTGTCAGAACAGCTTTGATCAGTTGAAAGCTTTATTGACTGAAGCTCCGATTTTGGTACAACCTAAATCGGGTAAAGAATTTGTGATTTATAGTGATGCTTCATTGATTGGTCTGGGATGTGTTCTAATGCAAGAAGGAAATGTTATAACTTATGCCTCGAGACAACTAAAGCCACATGAAAAGAACTATCCGACTCACGACCTCGAGTTAGCTGCTATTGTGTTTGCCTTGAAGATCTGGCGTCACTATCTGTTTGGTGAGAAATGTCACGTGTTTTCTGATCATAAAATTTTGAAGTATTTAATGACGCAAAAATATTTGAATCTGCGACAGAGAAGATGGTTAGAGCTGCTAAAAGACTACGAACTTGTAATTGATTATCAAGCAGGAAAAGCAAATGTTGTTGTTGATGCTTTGAGTAGAAAATCGTTATTTGCTTTGCGTGCAATGACTGCTCATTTAGTTCTCTCTGATGATGGTTCAGTTTTAGCTGAATTAAAAGCGAGACCGTTGTTCTTACAACAGATTATCGAAGCTCAGAAGGTTGATAATGAATTAATAGCAAAACAAGCTCAGTGTGATTTTGAATTCCGAGTTGATGCTGATGATTGTTTGAGATTCAAAAATAGACTCTGTGTTCCGAATAATCCGGAGTTAATTCAGACGATTTTGAGTGAAGCTCATAGTAGTTGTTTATCTGTACATCCGGGTAGTACGAAAATGTATAATGATCTAAAGCAGCATTATTGGTGGTCCGGAATGAAAATAGATATCTCTGAATTTGTTTCTAAATGTTTGATCTGTCAACAAGTAAAAGCTGAGCATCAAATGACGTCTGTATTGTTACAACCGATTATGATTCCAGAGTGGAAATGGGATCGAGTGACCATGGATTTTGTTTCGGGTTTGCCTCTGTCTCCGAGAAAGAAAGACATAATTTGGATTGTAGTTGATCGTTTGACAAAATTAGCTCATTTTATTCCGATTCGATTTGATTACTTACTCGATAAATTAGCTGAGATATATATTTCTAATATCGTGAGACTGCACGGTGTACCATTATCGATAGTGTCAGATAGAGACCCGAGATTTACATCGCGATTCTGGAAGAAATTGCAAGATGCTCTGGGTACTAAATTGCATTTTAGAACTACTTTTCATCCGCAAACAGATGGTCAATCTGAACGGATTATTCAGATACTCGAGGATATGTTGAGATTTTGCATTCTTGAGTTTAAAGGTACGTGGGAACAATATCTACCTTTGATTGAATTCGCTTATAATAATAAATTTCAATCGAGCATTAAAATGGCACCGTATGAAGCCTTATACGGTAGAAAGTGTAGAACTCCGTTATACTAGTCTGAGCTCAGAGAGAATAAGATTTACGGCATTGATCTGATAAAAGAAACAGAACAGAAAGTGAAAGTAATCCGAGATAGTCTGAAAGCTGCATCTGATCGTTAAAAATCTTATATGGATTTAAAATAAATTTATATAGAATTTGAAATCGGTGATAAAGTGTTTCTGAAAGTATCTCCGTGGAAGAAACTGTTCCGATTTGGTAAAAAGGGCAAGTTGAGTCCGAGGTTCATTGTACCGTATGAAATAATCGAGCGAGTTGGGCCGGTTGCTTATAGATTGAGGCTACCATCTGAGTTAGAAAAGATACATAATGTGTTTCATGTATCGATGCTTTGACGATACAGATCTGATCCTTCGCATGTACTTTCACCGTCTGAGATTAAAATTCAGCCTAATATGACTTACGAAGAAAAGTCGATCCGTATTTTAGCTCGCGCGGTTAAAGAATTGCGAAATAAGAAAATTCCATTAGTTAAAGTGATGTGGCATTGATAGGGTGTTGAAGAGGCCACGTGGGAGTCTGAAGATGCTATAAGACAACAATATCCGAATATGTTTAATGGTAAGATTTTCGGGGACAAAAATCCCTAAGGAGGGAGAATTGTAACAGTTCGATTTAAAACCTAGTCGGAACAGTGGTTTCGAAACCACAAATCTGAGTCTGAAAATTATTTTAAAATTATTTTCTATGTTCATGATGAATGAGTTTGCAACTGTGAAATTTCTATGATTTAATTTGTCTGTTTCCGTACTGAATATTGAAAAAGGACCCAATCGCGAAAAAGGTGAAAGTTGTGTGCTAGATGTTAAAAGTACCTATTTGATTTGGCTTATTTAAGTGAAGGTCCTTGCATGTCAAATTTACCATTTATTTTAATGGTGGAAAAATATAGACATGTAGTTGGTGAGTTTTAATGTTTATTAGTCAAGGGCAAAATGGGAAAATGTTTATTAAAGTTGTTATAATAAAATGAAAACATGAAATTGGCCATTATTATCATCCATATAGCCGATTATATCAAGAAAATAAAAAGAAGAAGACCATCCTAGGGTTCGGTTATTGATTTGGTTGATTAAGATTAAGAACAAAGGAAATCGGACTTAGATCGAGGGAAGCCCAAAATAGTCGAATAGTCGACTTGTTTCCGTCTGAAATTCGTACGAGGTAAGTCAAAATACAATTACGTGTTAAATTTATTGAATGTTGTATATACTAGTTATAATTTGTATTGAACGGCTATGAGAGCCTAATAAGAATTTCGAGTAAAATCCGATAATATGCTAGTATCTGAAAAGCTATGTATGTTTCTAAAGGAACGTTGACCTCGATCTGAGATATCGTGTAAGACCGTATCTGGGACATAGGCCTCGATTTGAGATTTATGTGTAAGACCATGTCTGGGACATTGGCATCGTATCTGATTTCGTGTAAGACCCTATTTGGGACAGAGGCATCGATACTAAATTTCATGTAAGACCACGTCCAGGACATCGGCATTGTACCTGTTTATAAGTATTTGTATCGTTTCTGAACCGTCTGATGATAGAGTACGAGATATGGGAATGAATATATATGAAATGTATAATCTATATAGGTACGTTTGTATCGTATTAAATTTCTGAATATGAAAAACTTGGTTTCTGTGAAATAATGAATGCGAAGTATGTACGAAATCATTGAAGATGAAATATGACATGTAAACAATCAAATGAGCATGGTTAGGCTCATGAATTACTCTGTGAAATGGCTATGAGTTCTTGCTATTGACTTTTATTTTATATGCTTTAATAGTTAGACTAGTTGTATTTGGCTTACTAAGCTTTTTGTAGCTTACTCTGTGTGATTTTTGTCTGTTTTACAGTTATCATAGCTACTGAAGGCTCGGGGATAGTCGAGGATTGTCACCATACTATCGAACTCATTTTGGTATTTTTGAAGGTGTAAATATTTTTAACTATGGCATGTATAGGCTAGAATGTCTATGTATTTAAGCTTTGATATGCATATATGTAAGCAAATGGTATGTTTGTGCTTAGTTTTGGTAAATGAATTGTGATGCCAAATTGTGTATGCTTGTAATTGTTATATGGCCTTGTATGTGGTGGTCATTTTGAAATATGCCAAATTGAGGAAATGGTAAGTTTAAGCATGAGTTACAAGGTGTCATAAGTGAATTATGAAATGAGCATTTTGGCATGTTGTTGTAATAACATTTTTAATGTGTTTTGGTATGGATTTGAATAGGTTATTGAATGATGTTGATTAGTTATAATGAAGCATGTTTTGAGCATGGAATTGGCTTAAAATTTTAGTATAAATGTTGTTTATTATTGCTTGTAGAAAAGACCCAAAAAGGAGTGGCAAGTTGGCTTAAACCAAGCCGGCATGGTGCCACACGGTCAGGGAACACGGGCGTGCCTTGTGGCCGTGTATGCAAAGCAATAACCTCTTAAGATCACATGGTTAACACACATGGACGTGTCATATGGCCGTGGGCTTAAGTCAGTAGCCAGCTAAGTATCACGTAGCCATGGCACACGGCCGTGTCTGTTGGCCGTGTGTAAAAGTCAGTATATATACTCCGTTTTGGCACAGTTGGATCACATGGGCATGTCTGGTGCCCGTGTAAGGCACACGGCCTAGTCACACGGACGTGTGACCTCAACAGAAAGGAAAAAATTTTCAAAGTTCTGAAAATTCTGAATGTGTTCGGTTTAGTTCCAACCTCTTATAAAAGTATGTCTTAGGTCTTCGAGAACTCTATAAGAGACAAATTGTTGTTTTGCTTATGCATTAATATTATGTGATATCTGTGATTCTGTATTGATCTGTAATGTTCTGTCTGTCTGGTAATGCCCCTTACCTATTCTGGCGACGGTTACGGGGTAGGGGTGTTACTAAAGTCCATTAATGTTGGGAAAATTATTCTCAAGGAGATTTATGACTGTGCTAAAAAGAAGACAGGAAGTGATTATTTCCCATCATTAATCACTTCACTTTGCTTAAGGGCTTGTGTTAAAGCACAAGCAAATTTGAAAGGGCACTATGTCCAAGGGAGCATTACAAGTCATGATCTTGAAAGGTTAGTAGAAAAGGTGTATGAGCTGAATCAAAGTGAGCAAGAAGAACCAACTGAGCTAGACACTGAGGAGTCAACAAATGAAACTGAAACTAAATTAGTTACAAACACTGAAGAAGAAGAAGAATCTGATAAGGAACCAAATAGTCCTAAACCAGTTGAAGACTCTGAAAACCCTGAACCAAGGGTTGTGCCAGAAGAAGAACCAGTCAGGCTAAGTGTTGAACTTGAATATACAACTCCCATGCCGACTTCTGCAAGTACTTTAAGAAAACCAGAGTTGTCAATTTTGATGGATATGTGAAAGTTCATGCACAATAAATAACAAACTTACTAAAAATATGAAAAAAATTAGAGATGATTCGATTCGAAATACTTTTAAGAATATCTCTAACCCTTTTGTTCCTGAGCTCCTAGATGCTATCTTTGAGACATGGACGAAAGATACTGATTGTACAAGCGGAGAAGGAGCTAAAGAAGAAAAGGGGAATAGTCAAAAAAATAAAAGGGGGAATTCTTATCTTTTCATTTATTTATTTTAGGTCTTTAGGAATTTGTTTCTAGGATTTAATTTTTGCAAAATAAAACATAGCAAGCATGAATAAATGCTTCTTTAAAAAGGAAAAGAATACGTAATGTGGTAATGGGAATGAAAATATGTAGGATTGGATTATGAGGAAAGACTTGGTATTTAAGCAGTCTTAATGACTCACCTCTCTTTCTTTTTAACCCTACCTGGTGTTCAGTTTTCATTCATTACTTTGTTCTTGTAATGAGGACATTACTTCTTTTTAAAGGGGGTAAGGCAAATAATTGCTCAAAATTTTTAAAATTTTCAAGTATGTTTCAATCATTTCTTTCATGATTATGTTTTAATTAATGAATGTTTAGAGAAATTATTTGTTAATGAGATAGCTTGTATGCAAGAATGAATGATGATTTTATCTGAGTGATTGTATGTTATCATGAAGAACGGAATGATTGTATGATCTTAGTCTTAGGTAATCTTTTCCATGAAAAATTAGTTTCTTTTGAGATTAGACATGCATGAAGGTTTATATCTTTAGAATTGACTTAGTATGTAACAGCCCGATTTAGGGCCTAGTCAGAACAGTGGCCTCGGGACCACAAATCCAAAGTTATAAAAATTATTTTATTATTTTTATGAGGTTATAGTATGATTTTATTAGTGCATGAAAAATTTGGTGAGCTAATTTTAAGGTTTTCTAGCCCAATTTCGAAAAATGACTAAATCGCATAAAAGGCAAAAGTTGCATTTTAGTACCTAAATGAGTTAAATAGCTAAAGAACTTAAATTTAGGGGTTTTAAATAGAAATTTCACCCTATTTATTAGTGTTGGCCGGCCATGTGAATGATTTTAAGCAAATGGTCAAAGTATTAGGCGGATGATGTCATGATTTGGTAATAAAATAATGCCTAAAAGCCTAGCTATCATTTCTTTCTTCTCTATCTCTTTTCTCCATCAAAATTATCAAAAAAAATGGAGTTTTGAAGGCTGAAAAATTTCAGCAACTAAAAGCCCTCACAAGTAAGTGATCCCCACACCCTTTGTTGATGATTTTTGCATTTTTGAGACCCTTGAAGCATGAGTTTTCAAATGAGGGTGATATCTTGCAAACTGGTCAAGAGTTTAGAATGTTTCCATGAAAGGATTTGTGATGTTTATTGAGTTTTTATGGAAGAATGTGAGTCCTAGTTGTGTCATGAATAACTTTGGTGAAGGGGTTTTCATGGAAAACACCTAAAGGGACTATTTTGCATAAGCTGTAAAATAGTTAGTAGGCATGTGAATTAGTGAGAATTTGAAGTTGCTATAAGAATAAAAATAGTTCAATTAGGCCTAAGATACAAATAAATTCAATGAAAACCGATTTTCGAGCATAGGGGCAAAATAGTCATTTTGTCAAAATCTAGGGGCAAAATGGTCATTTTACCAAAGACGTGAATTTATAATTTTCCTAATTGTAATTAGTGACTAAATGAGTGTATATTGCTATTATAGATCAAGATTTACCAAATCCGAACCTAGATCAGGGGAAGGCCAAGCAAACCGACTAAACCGAATAGTCAAGTACTTTTTATAAACTGAGGTACGTTATATGTAAATGATACAACTACACTGTTAATACTTGTATTCATATCGCCAATGAATTGATATTGAATGATTTGTTAAGTTATGAATTGAGAATATCTAGAAATATTTGATATAATAGAAATATTCCGTTGAAACATTAGGATACGAACTGGATATTCGTGCCAAGGCATTGGGTGATTTGTGCGCTAGTGTAAGACATGTCTGGGACATGCTTCAGCCACAGTATGAGAGCCAGTGTAAGACCATGTCTGGGACATGGCATCGGCACAGAGACGAGTGCCAATGTAAGACATGTCTGGGACATGCATCGGCCTCGACAAAGATAGCCAGTGGAAGACGTGTCTGGAACACGCATCGGCTAAGAGTTGTACTAGTGTAAGACATGTCTGGGACATGCATCAGCACGCGTATATGAGAGCCAGTGTAAGACCATATCTGGGAGATGGCATCGGCAATATAACCCATGTTGAAGGTTCATAGAATATCCAGTAGTATTCTGAATGTTTCAATAACGAGAGTTATAGATCAATTTGATAAAGAAAGAATAATCATGTTGTGAGTGGTACAGGTTCCTATATGGTAAGCATGAGTAACAAGCTTAAATTAGAGAATGTGGTTCGAGTAGATGATAATGAGTAAGTTAAATTATGTTTACGTTTGAGCTATAAGTATAATGTCTAATGGTGAGATGTTGTTGTATATTTATTTATATGCAACTTACTAAGCTTTATGCTTACCCTATTGCCTCTCCCTTTTCTTTCAGTGTTATCAAGCTAACTTAAGGATCCCTTAATATCAGAGATATCGATCACACTATCAGCCACAATACTTGGTATAGTTTGATTTATATTTTTGAAAGTGGCATGTATAGGGCTAGACTAAGATGTTGTATTAAGAGAATGGTTCATATATTTTGGCTTAAGTCAAAGGCCCTTCATTTTGTAATCAAGCTTGGAATTATGGCTATTATTCATTTTGATGAATGCATATAATGTTCTTTCTATGGATGAATTAGTGCCCATTGTGATAAGATTTATATATTGAAATGATCTTGTGTAGGTTGTGTAAAATGGGTGACCAAAGGGCTTGGGAAATAGCCTAGTTTGTCCACACGGGTAAGACGCACGGGCATGTGTCTAGACCGTGTGTGACACACGGTTCACACCCATGGGCGTGTGTTATAGTCGTGTGTCCCCTGCACTTAAATTTTTAAAGTCATTTTAGCACAAGGGTAGGCCACACGGGCGTGTGTCCATGCAGTGTCATAAAGTCAGTATGCATGCTAGTAGAACACGGGCAAGAGACACGGCCATGTGTCTCGATCGTGTGAAAGACACGGTTATAGGGCACGGGTGTACGCGTGGACCGTGTGGTTTTGGCAGAATGCCCAGGTTTTCAGACACGGGTTCTGGACATGGGCGTGTCCCTAGTACACGATCGTGTGCTCTTTACCCACACGGGCATGTGGAGCTTCGTTGCATGAAATTTTTCTAAGTTTTTCATGAGTTCTCGGTTAGGTTCCGAACCACCCCAGGTGAACGTTTTGGACTTGTAAGCCCATGTTAGGGGTAGATTGTTGGTGAAAAGAAAAGTTTTAAATTATTTGAGATTTTACGGTCCAGTATTGTTTAGTTAGTTGAGTTTAAGTCAGGTAGCACCTCGAACCCCATCCTAGCGTCGGATACGGGTGAGGGGTGTTACTTAGTAACTTTCTTGAGGCGAAATCCTAAGAGACATAAAAATCTAAGATGATATAGGCACCATTTTCTTTGGATCGTTTGAGCCTTTTCAAGCCCACCTTATGATATTAGACCCTTGAGACTATAATTTTGAGCTTAAAAGGCCTTTTTATTACAATGAACCTATGTTACAAGCCATATCTCCATCTTTTGAAGTTATCCTAATTTTGTGCACCCATCTTAACTAAAGTTGTCTTGGTAAATGACGTTTGAGTAAATTTACAGAAGATGTACATGCTCATGTTTAAAAAAAGAAAGAGCGAAGAAAAGTTTGCTCAGTTTCGACAAAGAAAATGTAGGAGCATGAGTTCAAAATAAGTTTGGGGGTATTCCAAAGGATCACTTAAAGAAAAAGGTGGAATTTAGAGAAATCCAGGACAAAGTTAAAGGTTAAGATTTTGAAACCGAAATGTCCCATCTCTTAAAACCTTACCTCTAACTGAGCCCCATTAAAACCTTATCAAAGACCTACGGATTTGATAATTATGTCACCTACATTAGTGGAAAGGAAGTACTAAGTTCAACATATGAAGATCATAAATAAGCCTTATGATCGTTTTGCTTGATTGAGGAGAAATTATGTTGAATGAAGAATATTATCTATGGTTGTGACATATATACATACTATGATTCATGTTTGCATATCTTGAAACTTAGTATAAAACTTTCAAAATGTTTGCGTATGATTTACTTATTAATAAAGAAGATCTATGAGCATGAATTTATTAATACATGATTATAGGCAAGTATTGATGCTGGTTACACTTTTAGCAATTTTGTTTTAGCGAGACCTTGTGCTGTGCATGAACATTACTTGGGACGAGCAATGATTTAAGTTTGGGGGTGTGTAAACTGAAAAATATAGGATTTTTCCTATATAATTCATCACCTTTTACTTAAATTTGTTGTTAAAACTAAGTAATTGTTTAATAAGTTAATGAAATATATAAAATATTAAATTAGGACATAAAATTACTAAAATGTTATTTTATGCTTTATTATATAGTTTTCATGCAGAAAATGGCTTCTTTTATTTTAATTTGAGCATATTATATTTTCAAGCTATAAAATGGGTCATGCATGATTAAATTCAATAATAAAATATAAAGTTATATTCAATAATTTATTTTAATATATTTCATTAATAAATTGGGTTTTAATTAATTAAGTAAATTGATTAATTAAAGTGGTTAAATTATATTTTTTTGCTCCTCTAAATTATCTACTATTATTGGACAGGTCTGAGAGCTTTATGTTGATTACAAAACCATCCAAATGAAGGACCAAGTCAACCCAAAATTCAGCTATATGTGGATGTTCATGAATCAAATTTTGGTTTAATTACACAAAGTCCTTGAAGAGTTGAAGAAATCAGAGATTTACTCGGAGATTTGCAATTGACCGAGTCTTGATCCTGATGATGTTGTGGCACTTAAATCAAGCAAAAATCAGCCACACTTTCAAAAATCATGGCCGGCCATCCTTGGATGAAGTTTCAAAAGATGGACACTCCTATTTTTAGCAAACTAACTCCCTTGCCTCACCTATAAATAAGACCCCATTTTTCACTTATCATTCATCCCTCACTCATTTTTCATTCTCTCCTCTCTCAACTCTCTTAGCTTTCTTTCCCCTCACACCTATCATCATCTTTGCATAAGGATTTTTAGCAAATTAGCCTCTTAAAAAGCCCTTGGTCAGCCACCTTGGAGAGCCATCAGCAAAGGAGCGAACCAAAGGAACGAAGGAGCCCCGTCAGGCAGAGTCTTGGGTGACAGCAACTCTAAATTGGGTTTAATCTTCCTTTTCTTTAATTTAATTTAAAAATGTTTGCTATGTGTTCAATGTTCTTGTTTACAACAATGATAGCTTAATTTTATTTAAGCTAGGATGATTGCTTTGATTAAATAATATTTATTATATTCATGCTTATAATGTTTGTGCCTCAATAGATCATGTTTTCAATTAAAATCAAGTCTATATTTCGTTCATATGTGATTGAAATGCACCTGAATTAGCTGAACGATCTTAACCAAACGACGGCCAATGGACACATATTGAAATGTGCATGCTCAATTTAGATCCTAACCCGATTAAATTGCAGGTTGCATAACAACCCTAACCAGGCTCTATTATCTGCATAGTTTTTAGATTTGTGTGATTAAACTATTTCAAACCTAACACGTCCCTGTTACCTCGCACGAATACTAAGAAACCCTTAGTAAATAAGGATCAGTAAAATACGTATCTACTAAGTAAAGGATTCCAAAAGGACCTAATGTGGTTTCCAAACTCATAAAAGATCGAGTTGCCATGGAATGTTTTTCCGAATATTGATAAGCATGTTGATAATAATTTGAGTTTAATTAAAGTAATCGTCTTAGATTATTTATGTTATAATTGTTGCTTATTGTGTTAATTCTACTAAAATCTATTTCATTCATATAATTGCATGTTAGGATAAATCATATTAGGGATCATTGCATCTAGATTAATTTTGCATAATTTTAATCAATATTTCCAAATCAAATTACGTTTCTATTTACCAAGTTGTTAATAATATTTTTATAATTGAGTGACTTAGCACAAATACAATCCCTGTGGAGACGATAACTTGATACTTACTTATTCCTTGATAACGACTATGTACACTTGCACAAATCCGAACGTTACACCCCTTCGTCGAATCCGAGTATGAAGCGTCACAACCGAACTGGATTCGTGTACATGATTGGAAATCACTATTTAAAATTAGACCATATTACCTTTTTATAAAACTTACAATAGTGACATTATTTTAAAAATAAATTTCATTGTCCGAACTACAAACTCTAAGGGATTTAATTAATTACAATATAGTCGCCCCATGAAGAAGTTTCTAACAGTACCCCCCTTCTATGTGCATGACACTAAGCTAACGACCGCCCTTCGATCTACCATTTCATTTAACCGTCTATTTTTACTATCATTAGCATCCGCCAATTTCAATGAATATATTTATTTATATCACATATTAACTTAACTAAACAATGACTCTTGGGACTCCGCCAGGTCAATTTTCATGCACATAAGGGGTACTTCTTCCAATTCCTAAGTCCAAAGTGTAAAACCCAAAAATAGGGCTTAGGAATTTTAAGGGTATTTTAGGGATTTTAGCTTTATAGTACTTGGGGATTTCATTAGCATGGTATTCGAAAATGTTTCTCTATGGTCTTTAGAAAAATCATGTCAATTTTTGAAAAAGGTGTTTAAGAGATTATCAATTTTGAAATAATGATTGATTTGTAAAAGGGTTTAAATTGTGAGTCTTTAAAAGGAAATTAAAACAAAATTTTAAAAACATCCTTTTTCCCCCCCAATCTATATTAAGATCACGATAGTTTCCCCATCATATTTCCAAAATCTTCCATTTTTTATTTCTAAACTCTATTCCTTTGATTCTATCATTCTACTAGCCATAAACCTCCATAGAAGTTAAGAGAAACACTCAAAACACTATAGTTTTCTCTATTGTCACACTTTCGGGTTTTTTGAGTTTTTTATCAAACGTTAGGATTTTTGTCTTCTACAGTAACGATTCAATTTCTAATTAGTTTTAAATGTTATTTATTCCTTTAAATCAAATTATTAGCCGTTAAATAGCATATTTTGAATAAAAGCTGAAGATTGGGTCGTTAATGGTGGATTTTAAATTTTTGAATAAAAAACGTGGCTTTAAAGTGTTTTTCAACTTTTTTTAACATGATTATAAGGTTTCTAAACTTTATTTGAAGTTTTGTTAAAGATTTCATGAGTATTAATGAATTTTCAGAAAATAGCCAAAAACATGTCATAAAAGTCGATACCATGAATTGAGTAGTTTTGTGTAGTTTAAAGGTTAGGAATTAGTCGTAGGTGAATTATAAGATGAATAGAATTGGTTTTAGACAAAAATGTTAAGTATAGACCGAGATATTCGAATTTTAAGTTTTCTATGTTAAAGGTTTGGGTTACATAAGAACCTAGTTTAGGCTTATATTTTTTATTGCTTGTAGTGAGTCCTTAACTGATTTTTTAATTTATTGTTATGTGAATTGTTGTAGTGAAGCTTCAAATTCGCTAGGACCATCTACAAGTTAGGAAAGGCTAGTTTGAGCTTTCGGCTTTTCGGCAAAAGCGTGTTGGTGAGTGTTTGGAATAATTACTTGTCGACATGATTCAATGCGTTATTTGGGATTTTAGTTGTAGCCTAAACCCCTACTCTAAATTCCGTGTGTAAGCTTTCTTGTACTCATGTTTAACTTGTGAAATATGTGCTGATGTTATTATAAAAATGTGAATTGAGATAAGATGCAATTACATGTGACATATATTCATGATTACTGTGTGAAAGTGCATATATAGGTATATCAAACATGCCAAGTGACAATGATAATTATTTGGTTATGATGTAAACATGCAGTGATAGTGAGCGGTAAATCGGTAAGTAATATATGTGTGCTTAATAACATAAATTTTGTCCTTGTGATTCTTGAAACCATTAGATATAGTTGGCATGCCATACAATTGTGAGTACTCACTTATATGTTACAATTTGGGTGTTGAGGCCTTGGGACATGTTGGAAGAATAAGGGAATGTGAGCAAAGCTCCATTCAACGGGACATGTTGTAACAACCCAATTTAGACCCTAATAGGAATGGTGGTTTCGAGACCACGAATCCGAGTCAGAAAAATATTTAAAAATTATTTTCTTCGTTTATTTTTTGTGAATTTATATCTGTGAAATTTTTGTGATTTAGTTTGTTGTTTAGGTATCTGATTAAATAAAAAGACTTAATCGCGTAAATTAAAATTTTGATGGTTGAAAGCATAAGGGCTGAATTGTTAGTGGCTTTCTAAATGGGAGCCTTTATGTTGCAATTAGCCCAATTGAGGAAAGAATGGACGGTAATGGGTATGTTATATACGATTTTATAATTTTATTACTAAGGTTATAATAGTAAAATAGGTAATAATAAGTATATAATATAAACATATAATTAAAAAGCCAAAGTTTTATTTTATTCTCATGACCGAATATGAAAAATAGAAAGAAACGAATAAGTTTTCAAGGGTTCGGCCATCTTCCAAGTTGATTCAAGGTTCGTTTTTACTTAATTTTTGATAATTTTTACGTTTTTGAGATCTTTGCTTCGAGTACTACAAAACCCATGCTTGAATTTTTTATTTTGATGAATATTTTGAGTTGTGCCATTGTTGAGAGCTTGTAATTTTTGTTGCTTGATGATGAAATATGAAAGTTCTATTTTAGATTAACATATTTTGTATTGGAGTTTTTGATGATTTTGAGTAATTAGGACTAAATTGCAAAAATAATAATTTGAGGGACTAAAATGTGAAATAAATGAAAAATATGGGCTTGTATGAACACTAGGAATATTCAGCCAAACATGGGTATCTTGAAATTTTGAATGTTTTGTGTTTTATGCAATAGGGACTAAATTGTAAAAAGTGTAAATGTCAGGGGTAAAATGGTAATTTTCCCATTTATGTGTTTTTGGATTAAATTCAATGAAAATATGTTTGAATGAGCTTAATTTGAATATGTTTAGATCAAGAACCAAAGAAATCGGATTTGGATCGGGGAAAAACAAAAGTTGTCGACTAGTCATCTCGTTCCGTTTTACATCGTTAGAGGTAAGTTTATAGGCAAATAGACGTGTTTAATTGTAGATAAATGCTATATATATATGCTAGGTAAAAAATATGAATTTATATATGCTTATGCCAAATGTGAATAAGCTTGGTAACCATGTTCAAGTATTCGTTTTGACCGAGTTTCGACGTCCGAAAGCCTCGTATGAGCCTTAGGAATAGCTAAGATACATATGTCATGACATAGGATTTCGATATGTGATGTGCGAGTAAGACCATGGTATCGATATGTGACTCCGATATATGTGTACGAGTAAGACCCTGTTTGGGACAGTGGCATCGATATGTGGTTACATGTAAGACCATGTAGCACCCCAAACCCGGCCCAGACGTTATGACCGGATCCGACATGCCACATCGAAGCGTTCAAAACATTTTATATTGTTGATCCAGAAAAACTTACTTAGTGTTTTAAAAGATAATTTCATTATAGGTTAAAGTGAATGGAAGTCAGGCACCGGTAGGAAATCGGAAAGAGGTGGTGAGTCCATCGGACCGCTTACGTACCAAGCTCCCTTCGGATCCAATCCTAGACATGCATACCTCCATTACCACACCTTAACGTCATGGATATTTCTAGGAAACCGATTTGATTAAATCATCTTTAGGAAAAGTGATTAATTTTGGAAAATACTTTCATTGCGGAAGCTTTGCTTGTTGTCGTGTTATTTTGAAATCAATTGTTGTTTTTGAAAACGCGCCCTAAAGCTATCCAGTTTCAACAATTAAAATAAGTAATACCTATCTTAGTAATATATATTAAAACCATAAAAATAATTAAGCGGCCTTATTACATTTAAAACCCAAAACTTCAAACGTAAATAAAAGGATGTCCAGTTCACGGAAGAAAATCAAACTTTCGAGCGGGTGGCCACTCCAATTCCCTCACGACTCCAAGCCCACTATGGTTGGGGATTACTTGCGTGGATGAAAATAAAAGGGTGAGTTTGGGAAACTCGATGTGTAAATTAACCCAACCATAGCCTATATCACTCAAACCACGAAATAGAATAAGTTGGCCTTAGCCCAATGTAATCTGAATAAAGCCCATAGCCCATAATGAGCAGAATAGATATTACATGTTTATGCGTAAACCCAACCCAGATTCATCCATAACACCCCGCATCAGCCTTACACCATGTGGGAGACTACTCGACCCACCCAACCGCTACATACCACGTAAATCGCAGCGAGGCGCCGGATATTGTGACGAAGTCACCAGATCTGATATTGTGGCGAGCCACCGAATCAGATATATGTGGCGAGCCACCAGATCGAGATAATCGTGGCATAGCCACGTATCAGATATATGTGGCGAGCCACCAGATCGTATAATTGTGGCATAGCCACCGGACGCTTCCTCCATAATATAACCCATGTCCCCACGCAACTGATATATAATCATAGCATACATCATACAGAATCAGATCGTCATGCTTTTCAGTCAAAATTAACACTAGGGGTATAACAAGTAATTTTTGCACCTAGGGGTATAATGATAATTTTCCATACATAGGGTATTATAGTAATTTAGCTACTTTTAGGGTTTTCATGCATATCCTAACTATTTACGTACTATCGTAACACTTATCGCAAGATACTTACTTAATTGGGCCCGTTAGCCCATGAACCCGATCTTTGGCCCATTAAGCCCAAATTATCAAAATGTATGAAATCACGCGCATCGCAGTTTATTACTTTAGATTACCAAATATACAAACCCAACTATCTTACGAGCATTCAGACATCAGAAATTCCCAAAATACCGACTTTTTGGCATTTCGACTTTTCGGTTTTGCCAATCTAGTCTATGAGAGGGTGTCGAGTTACACACTGCTTTTTGCGATATATCTTGTGAGATCCACACACGAACCGCCTACAATTGGATTACTAACACGTTAATCTAACTATTCAAATACAAACTACGTATTAACCCCTTACAATATTCGGCCAACCACACCTATAGATCATAGTAAGCTTATAAGAAAACATAAGCAACTCATTAACAAATTTTTGTCAATGTTTACCACATAATCATAATTTCACTGCAAGTTGTCTTCCTGAGCAACAATCACTAAATTATTTATAAATGGAGCTATAAAACTCCAAATCAAGTTCTGTTAATTTTCCCTGAAAATAGACTCATATATCTTCTATCCATAAAATTTTCAGAATTTTTGGTTTGGCCAATCAATACCAAATTTTTCTTAAAGTTTCCCATGTTTCACTGTTTGACTAATCTGACCACTCTTCATTACGAATCAAATTTCTCATTGTACAGAATTCAAAATATGTTTTCATTTATTCCATTTGAAACTAGACTCACTAATCTTTAATTAAATAATTTATTCAGCTCCTAACTCATCTCCCAAAATTTATGGTGATTTTCCAAAGTCACGTTACTGCTGCTGTCCCAAGCAGATTTATTACCAAATCACTCTTTCACACCTAACTTGCATGCTTGTTATATCACTAATCAATCATCACATATCTATGATTTTACTTAAGTATAATCTCCATTTCATCATTTTAAAGCACAACATGTTAGCCAATTTTTCCCTTTAGCATCTAAGGCAGATGCATGCTCATTTGTTTGGCTCAACTTCACCTATCTTTCATTTTTCATCAAAAGAACATGAAACAACAACCATTTCCTTCATTTTAATTCATGACTAAATGCTCACAACACAACTAAAACCAAAATATGCTTCAAGAGTTAAGGTAGAATCAAGAAGAACTCATGAACATCAAGATAGAAGCAAACTACCATGAACTTACCTTCAATTTTCTTCCCCAAGTGACTGAACATTCAAGAGCTTTCTCCTCTCCTTTCTCTTCTCTAACTTTCGGCTATGATGAACAAAGATGGACAAAACTTTGTTCTTTTCACCCCTTTTTCTTTTAATAAAATTTCATATTTCATCCATTTAATTCTTTAATACAAAAGACATGAAATGTCCATCATGGAACATTTACCTAAACCATTATCATGGAACATTTACCTAACCCATTATCATAGAATATTTACCTAATCCATTATCATGGAACATTTACCTAACCCATTATCAATTTGTACCATGAATTATGGATATCAAGTGCTCATATTGTCTACAACAACATGATGGCTGGCCACTTTATGTAAAATGGGAGGTTTGTCATGCAAATCCTCCTATTTTGCACTCCTATTTATTTGGCCACTTCAATTTAGCCTATAGCATTTTCAAACATTTTCACATAGTTTCTATTTCATAATTTCACCCCATTTTTCATATGGAACAAAAATTAACTAAAATTGCCGGGTTCTATCTTAAGCTTGAGCCTTCTAGAGGCCCACTAACATAATTAAACCTATGCCAACATTCACAGAATTCCCGAAAATTGGGGCGTTACAACTCTACCCTCCTTAAAGAAATTTTGTCCTCGAAATTTACCTAATCCAACTAGTTGAGGGTATTGTTGACGCATAGTCTCCTCTGATTCCCAAGTAGCTTCTTCCCTTCCATGATTACACCAAAGTACTTTCACTAACGGAATGATTTCCTTCGAGAACCTTAACATCTCGAGCCAATATTTGCAGGCTCCTCCTCAAAGGTCAAATCGATCGAACTTCAATTTCTGAATCGGCGGGACATGAGCGAGGTCGCGACGATAACGCCTTAACATGGAGACGTGAAAAACATCGTGAATCCTGTCTAACTCTGGAGGCAATTCCAACTGATAAGCCACTGGGTCTACTTGGTTCAAAACCCGATAAGGCCCAATGAACCGCGGACTCAACTTGCCCTTCTTACCAAACCTTAATATCTTTTCCAATGAGAAACCTTTAAGAAGACCATATCACCTACTGAGTACTCAATCTCCTTACGCTTCAAATCTGAATAAGACTTTTTCCTATCAGATGTTTCTTTTAACCGGTCCCTAATTATTCTGACCTTATCCTCAGTATCAGCTACCAACTCTGGTCCAAGAACTTGTCGCTCTCCTAGTTCGGTCCAACAACTAGGTGTACGACACCTTCGTCCATACAGTGCTTCATACGGTGCCATTCGAATACTCGCCTGGTAACTGTTATTGTACGCAAATTCTGCCAACGGCAAGTAATCCTCCCAACTACCTCGAAAGTCAATCACGCATCCCCTCAACATGTCCTCCAGAATCTGAATGACCCTTTTCGATTGACCATCAGTCTGGGGATGGAAAGCCGTACTAAAGTTCAATCGCGTCCCCAACGCCTCATGCAAATTTTGCCAAAATCGAGATGTGAATCTGGGATCCCGGTCAGAGACAATCGAAACTGAGACCCCATGAAGTCGTACAATCTCTGCCACATACAGCTTGGCTAACTTTTGAAGCGAAAAGTCAGTACATACAGGTATGAAATGGGCTGATTTGGTCAACCTATCCACAATCACCCACACCGAGCCTTTTTTTGATGGTGTCAAAGGCAGCCCACTCACAAAGTCTATGGTTACCCTCTCCCACTTCCAAAGTGGTATCTTCACTGACTGTAACAGTCCAGAGGGTAATTGATGCTCAGCTTTCACTTGCTGGCATGTCAGACATTTCCCTACAAACTCTGTTACTTCTCGTTTAAGTTCAGGCCACCAGTACAATTCTTGTAAGTCGTGATACAACTTGTTCCCTCCAGGGTGCATGGCACAAAGTCCTCCATGAGCTTCCTTCAATATTGTGCGCCTCAAATCGAGTCTTCGAACACAAATTCTTCCTCGGAAACACAGAACTCCTTCGCCATTTAACCCAAACTCAGAAGTTTCCCCTTTCTTAACTTGTTGCAAACGAGCGACCAAAGACTCATCATTCAACTGCTTTTCCTTAATCTGATCCACCCAGGTTGGCCTCACTTGCAACTCACCAAGCAGACTTCTATCATCATCTGAGACTCGACGAGCAAACATTACGCTCAGATCAGATACAGTTCTACGACTTAGAGCATCGGCTACCACATTAGCCTTGCCTGGTGATACTCGATCGAATAGTCATAATCCTTAAGCAACTCAATCCAGCTCCTTTACCTAAGGTTCAGCTCCTTCTGAGTCAACAAATACTTAAGACCCTTGTGGTCTGTGTATATAATACACCTCTCTCCGTACAAGTAATATCTCCAAATCTTAAGTGAAAATATCACTGCCGCCAACTCCAAATCATGAGTAAGATAGTTCCCTTCGTGAGGTTTAAGTTGTCGTGATGCATATACAACCACCTTACCCTCCTGCATTAACACGCAGCCCAAACCCACGTGTGATGCGTCACTGTACACAGTAAAATCCTTCTCAGACTCCGACTGAATCAACACAGGTGCTTTAGTTAGAACTTTCTTCAACTTCTCAAAAGCTTCCTGTTGCTTCACAGTCCATACAAATGGTACTCCTTTCCTTATGAGTTTTGTCAGAGGTGCTGCCATCACAGAAAAACCTTCCACAAACCTTCTGTAGTATCCTGCCAACCCTAGGAAACTTTGAATTTCCGACACCGTCCTAGGTGGCTTCCACTCCAAAATCGCTTCAATTTTCTGAGGGTTTACCTTAATCCCCTCAGCAGAGACCACATGTCCTAAGAAGGTTACCTCCCTCAACCAGAATTCACACTTGCTGAACTTCGCAAAGAGTTCCTTCTCCCTTAACACTTGCAGCACTATACGGAGATGCTCATCATGTTTCGCTTCAGTTTCAGAATATACTAAGATATTGTCAATAAAGACGACTACGAACTAATCCAAACATGGTTGGAACACACGATTCATCAGATCCATAAATGCTACAGGAGCGTTCGTCAGTCCAAATGGCATAACCAGAAACTAGTAATGACCATACCGAGTCCTGAATGCCGTCTTATGGATATCTACCTCCTTGACCCTTAACTGATAATATCCAGATCGAAGGTCGATCTTGGAGAATACAGAAGCTCCTCTAAGTTGGTCGAATAGATCGTCAATCCTTGGCAGTGGATACTTATTCTTAATCATCAGTTTGTTCAACTGGCGATAATCAATGCACATCCGCATTACCATCCTTCTTTTTCACGAATAGGACCGGTGCTCCCCATGGAGACACGCTTGGCCTAATAAAGTCCCTATCCAACAACTCTTGAATTTGAGCCTTTAACTCCACTAACTCCTTCGGTGCCATCCTATACAGTGCGATGGACACTGGCGCCGTTTCAGGCAACAAATCTATTCCAAACTCAACTTCTCGGTTCGGAAGCAATCTTGGAAGCTCCTCCAGAAAAACATTTTGGAACTCCTTTACGGTCCTAACCTTATCCACTGTCAGTCCCTCCTCTTCCGACTAACTTACAAATGCCAAATAGGCCTCACAACCTTTCCGAATCCACTTCTCGGCTCTTAATGCCGACACCATATTGGACAAATAATCCCTTCAGTCACCTATCACTATAACCTCCTCATCCTTTGTGGTCCTTAACACCATTCATTTAGCAGCACAATCCGGGGTCGCCTTATGCTTAACAAGCCAGTCCATTCCCAAAATGAGATCAAACTCTCCGAACGGCAACTCCATCAGATCTCCAGGGAAAATCCTACCTTAAGTTTCTAAGGGTACATCCCTATACAGTTTGTCCACCCTAACCGAGTGACCCAAATGACTTAGTACAGATACCCCACTCACAATCTCCTCAGAGCAGTCCAAATTGTCCATAATCCGTTCTGTGGCCTCCAACCAATATTCCGCCACATTCGGGGCTATACCAGACACGCCCCTAAAAATCTCCGCTCTGTTAGCCCGAAGTCGTTCAGAAATAGATCCCCGAACTCCATTGCCCGTACTTGCCCCGGTAACCCTTTCTAAAACAAGAAGCATTGCCTGTGACAGGGCATCATCCCCGGCACCGCGGTCATGAGACTCTACCTCTATTGCCGGTGGTACCGGTGCATCCACCGCCGGCATATGTCCCAAAGACGAAGATCTCGCTCGAGCACTTCCTCGGCCCCGTCCACGGCCTCTTCCACGAACAGCTCTTGTGTTTATTATAGATGTTTTATGAATCAGATAGTAATTTAGAGTTTGTTTTCGCAAAATTGAAGTCTAGCTACAGTTTCAGTCTCTTATCAAATTTTTCTATGGTTTCAGTATCATCCTATCTAGAGTATCCTAGCAGGATTTTAGTACAAACAGATAATTCAGAAAAATATTCAGAGAAGTTCAAAGTAATACTTACAAACTTGAGTCGGAGATTCGGAATGCCACCTTCTAAAGATCTAAATTTTGAAAATCAAGATTTTCACATTCTTTATAAAATTTTCGTTTTCGAAAATCTTTGTTTTTGTAAACCTATTCCACAGTCGAGTTGTTGCAACCTAGGCTCTGATACCACTAAATGTAACACCCCTTACCCGACCCAGACGTTATTACTCGATCCGACATGCCACATCGAAGCGTTCAAAATATTTTATATTGTTGATCCAGAAAAACTTACTTAGTGTTTTAAAAGATAATTTCATTATAGGTTAAAGTGAATGGAAGCCATGCACCAGGTAAGAAACCGGAAAAGAGGTGGTGAGTCCATCGGATTGCTTAAGTACCAAGCTCCCTACCGCCATTGCCACACCTTAACATCATGGATATTTCTAGGAAACCGATTTGATTAAGTCATCTTTAGGAAAAGTGATTAATTTTGGAAAATACTTTCATTGCGGAAGCTTTGCTTGTTGTCGTGTTATTTTGAAATCAATTGTTGTTTTTGAAAACGCGCCCTAAATCTATCCAAATTCAACAGTTAAAATAAGTAATACCTATCTTAGTAATACATATTAAAACCATAAAAAATAATTAAGCGGCCTTATTACATTTAAAAACCCAAAACTTCAAACGTAAATAAAAGGATGTCCATTCACCGAAGAAAATCAAACTTTCGAGCGGGTGGCCACTCAATTCCCTCACAGCTCCAAGCCCACTATGGTTGGGGATTACCTGCGTGGATGAAAATAAAAGGGGTGAGTTTGGGGAAACTCAGTGTGTAAATTAACACAACCATAGCCTATATCAGCTCAAACCATAGAAATAGAAAAAGTTGGCCTTAGCCCAAAACAGAATTCAGAATAAAGCCCATAGGCCCATAAAAGATCAGAACAGATATTACATGTTTATGCGTAAACCCAACCTGATTCATCCATAACACCCCTGCATCAGACCATACACCATGTGGGAGACTACTCGACCCACCCAACTGCTACACACCACGTAAATCGTGGCGAGGTTGCGGATATTGTGACGAAGTCACCAGATCTGAATATTGTGGCGAGCCACGATCAGATATATGTGGCGAGCCACCGGATCGAGATAATCGTGGCATAGCCACCGTATCAGATATATGTGGCGAGCCACCAGATCGATAATTGTGGCATAGCCACCGGACGCTTCCTCCATAATATAACCCATGTCCCCATGCAATGATATATAATCATAGCATACATCATACGTAATCGATTGTCATGCTTTTGGTCAAAATTAACCCTAGGGGTATAACGGTAATTTTGCACCTAGGGGTATAACAAGAATTTTCCATACATAGGGGTATTATAGTAATTTAGCTACTTTTAGGGTTTTCATGCATATCCTAACTATTTACGTACTATCGAACACTTATCACAAGATATTTACCGAATTGGGCACATTAGCCCATGAACCCGATCTTTGGCCCATTAAGCCCAAATTATCAAAATGTACGAAATCGCGTCTGCAGTTTATCACTTTAGATTACCAAATATACAAACCCAACTATCTTACGAGCATTCAGACACTCATAAATTCCCAAAATACCGACTTTTTGGCATTTCAAACTTTTCGGTTTTGCCAATCTAGTCTATGAGAGGGTGTCGTTACACACATTTATGACGATATATTGGCGAGATCCACACACGAACCGCCTACAATTGGATTACTAACACGTTAATCTAACTATTCAAATACAAACTACGTATTAACCCCTTACAATATTCGGCCAACGACACCTACAGACCATAGTAAGCTTATAAGAAAACAATAAGCAACTCATTAACAAATTTTTGTCAATGTTTACCACATAATCATAATTTCACTGCAAGCTGTCTTCCTGAGCAACAGTCACTAAATTATTTATAAATGGAGCTACGAAACTCCAAATCAAGTGCCGTTAATTTTTCCTGAAAATAGACTCATATATCTTCTATCCATAAAATTTTCAGAATTTTTGGTATGGCCAATCAACACCAGATTTTTCTTAAAGTTTCCCATGTTTCACTGTTTGACTAATCTGACCACTCTTCAATACGAATCAAATTTATCATTGTACAGAATTCAAAATATGTTCTCCTTTATTCCATTTGAAACTAGACTCATTAATCTTTAATTACATAATTTATGCAGCTTCTAACTCATCTCCCACAATTTATGGTGATTTTCCAAAGTCACGCTACTGCTGCTGTCCTAAGCAGATTTATTACCAAATCACTCTTTCACACCTAACTTGCATGCTTCTTATTTAAACATGTATATCACCAATCAATCATCACATATCTATGATTTTACTTAAGTATAATCTCCACTTCATCATTTTAAAGCACAACATGTTAGCCGATTTTTCCCTTTAGCATCTAAGGCACATGCATGCTCATTTGTTTGGCTCAACTTCACCTATCTTCCATTTTTCATCAAAAGAACATGAACAACAACCATTTCCTTCATTTTAATTCATGACTAAATGCTCACAACACAACTAAAAACCAAAATATGCTTCAAGAGTTAAGGTAGAATCAAGAAGAACTCATGAACATCAAGATAGAAGCAAACTGGCATGAACTTACCTTCAATTTTCTTCCCCAAGTGACCGAACATTCAAGAGCATTCTCCTCTCCTTTCTCTTCTCTAACTTTCGGCTATGATGAACAAAGATGGACAAAACTTTGTTCTTTTCACCCTTTTCTTTTAATAAAATTTCATATTTCATCCATTTAATTCTTTAATACAAAAGACATGAAATGCCCATCATGGAACATTTACCTAAACCATTATCATGGAACATTTACCTAACCCATTATCATAGAATATTTACCTAATCCATTATCATGGAACATTTACCTAACCTATTATCAATTTGTACCATGAATTATGGATATCAAGTGCTCATATTGTCTACAACAACATGATGGCTGGCCACTTCATGTAAAATGGGAGGTTTGTCATGCAAATCCTCCTATTTTGCACTCCTATTTATTTGGGCACTTCAATTTAGCCTATAGCATTTTCAAACATTTTCACATAGGTTCTATTTCATAATTTCACCCCATTTTTCTTATGGAACAAAAATTAACTAAAATTGTCGGGTTCTATCTTAAGCTTGAGCCTTCTAGAGGCCCACTAACATAATTAAACCTATGCCAACATTCACAGAATTCCCGAAAATTGGGGCGTTACAACTCTACCCTCCTTAAAGAAATTTTGTCCTCGAAATTTACCTAATCCAACTAGTTGAGGGTATTGTTGACGCATAGTCCCTTCTGATTCCAAAGTAGCTTCTTCCCTTGCATGATTACGCCAAAGTACTTTCACTAATGGGATAGATTTCCTTCTGAGAACCTTAACATCTCGAGCCAATATATGCACAAGCTCTTCCTCAAAGGTCAAATCAGTCTGAACTTCAATTTCTGCAACTGGCAAGACGTGAGCAGGGTCAGCACGATAACGCCTTAACATGGAGACGTGAAAAACATCGTGAATCCTGTCTAACTCTGGAGGCAATTCCAACTGATAAGCCACTGGGCCTACTTGGTTCAAAACCCGATAAGGCCCAATGAACCGCGAACTCAACTTGCCTTTCTTACCAAACCTTAATATCTTTTCCAAGGAGAAACCTTTAAGAAGACCATATCACCTACTGAGTACTCAATCTCCTTACGCTTCAAATCTGCATACGACTTTTTCCTATCAGATGTTTCTTTTAATCGGTCCCTAATTATTCGACCTTACCCTCGAGATCGCCTACCAACTCGGTCCAAGAACTTGTCGCTCTCCTAGTTCGGTCCAACAACTAGGTGTACGACACCTTCGTCCATCTGAGGCTTCATACGGTGCCATTGAATACTCGCCTAGTAACTATTATTGTACGCATAAATTCTGCCAACGGCAGGTAATCCTCCCAACTACCTCGAAAGTCAATCACGCATCCCCTCAACATGTCCTCCAGAATCTAAATGACCCTTTTCGATTGACCATCAGTCTGGGGATGGAAAGCCGTACTAAAGTTCAATCGCATCCCCAACGCCTCATGCAAATTTTGCCAAAACCGAGATGTGAATCTAGGATCCTGGTCAGAGACAATCGAAACTGAGACCCCATGAAGTCGTACAATCTCTGCCACATACAGCTTGGCTAACTTTTGAAGCGAAAAGTCAGTACGTACAGGTATGAAATGGGCTAATTTGGTCAACCTATCCACAATCACCCACACCGAGTCTTTCTTTGATGGTGTCAAAGGCAGCCCACTCACAAAGTCCATGGTTACCCTCTCCCACTTCCAAAGTGGTATTTTCACTGACTGTAACAGTCCAGAGGGTAATTGATGCTCAGCTTTCACTTGCTGGCATGTCAGACATTTTCCTACAAACTCTGTTACTTCTCGTTTAAGTTCAGGCCACCAGTACAATTCTCATAAGTCGTGATACAACTTGTTCCCTCCAGGGTGCATGGCACAAAGTCCTCCATGAGCTTCCTTCAATATTGTCTGCCTCAAATCAGAGTCATTCGGAACATAAATTCTTCCTCAGAAACACAGAACTCCTTCGCCATTTAACCCAAACTCAGAAGTTTCCCCTTCCTTAACTTGTTGAAAACGAGCGACCAAAGACTCATCGTTCAACTGCTTTTCCTTAATCTGATCCACCCAGGTTGGCCTCACTTGCAACTCAGCCAACAGACTTCTATCATCATACTGACTCAGACGAGCAAACATTGCTCTCAGATCAGATACAGTTCTACGACTTAGAGTATCGGCTACCACATTAGCCTTGCCTGGTGATACTCGATCGAATAGTCATAATCCTTAAGCAACTCAATCCATCTCCTTTACCTAAGGTTCAGCTCCTTCTGAGTCAACAAATACTTAAGACCCTTGTGGTGCTGTGTATATATCTGACTCTCCCGTACAAGTAATGTCTCCAAATCTTAAGTGCAAATATCACTGCCGCCAACTCCAAATTATGAGTAAGATAGTTCCCTTCGTAAGGTTTAAGTTTTCGTGATGCATATACAACCACCTTACCCTCCTGCATTAACACGCAGCCCAAACCCACGTGTGATGCATCACTGTACACAGTAAAATCCTTCTCAAACTCCGGCTGAATCAACACAGGTGCTTCAGTTAGAACTTTCTTCAACTTCTCAAAAGCTTCCTGCTGCTTCACAGTCCATACAAATAGTACTCCTTTCCTTATGAGTTTTGTCAGAGGTGCTGCCATCACAGAAAAACCTTCCACAAACCTTCTGTAGTATCCTGCCAACCCTAGGAAACTTTGAATTTTCGACACTGTCCTAGGTGGCTTCCACTCCAAAATCGCTTCAATTTTCTGAGGGTTTACCTTAATCCCCTCAGTAGAGACCACATGTTTAAGAAGGTTACCTCCCACAACCAGAATTCACACTTGCTGAACTTCGCAAAGAGTTCCTTCTCCCTTAACACTTACAGCACTATACGGAGATGCTCATCATGTTTCGCTTTAGTTTCAGAATATACTAGGATATCGTCAATAAAGACGACTACGAACTAATCCAAACATGGTTGGAACAACGATTCATCAGATCCATAAATGCTACAGGAGCGTTCGTCAGTCCAAATGGCATAACCAGAAACTCGTAATGACCATACCGAGTCCTGAATGCCGTTTTATGGATATCTACCTCCTTGACCCTTAACTGATAATATCCAGATCGAAGGTCGATCTTGGAGAATACAGAAGCTCCTCTAAGCTGGTCGAATAGATCGTCAATCCTTGGCAGTGGATACTTATTCTTAATCATCAGTTTGTTCAACTGGCGATAATCAATGCACATCCGCATTACCATCCTTCTTTTTCATGAATAGGACCGGTGCTCCCCATGGAGACACGCTTGGCCTAATAAAGTCCCTATCCAACAACTCTTGAATTTGAGCCTTTAACTCCACTAACTCCTTCGGTGCCATCCTATACGGTGCGATTGACACTGGCGCCGTTCCAAGCAACAAATCTATTCCAAACTCAACTTCTCGGTTCGGAGGCAATCTTGGAAGCTCCTCCAGAAAAACATCTTGGAACTCCTTTACGGTCCTAACCTTATCCACTGTCAGTCCCTCCTCTTCTGACTGACTTACAAATGCCAAATAGGCCTCACAACCTTTCCGAATCCACTTCTCGGCTCTTAATGTCGACACCATATTGGACAAATAATCCCTTCGGTCACCTATCACTATAACCTCCTTATCCTTTGTGGTCCTTAACACCATTCATTTAGCAGTACAATCCAGGGTCGTCTTATTCTTAACAAGCCAGTCCATTCCCAAAATGAGATCAAACTCTCCGAACGGTAACTCCATCGATATCCAGGGAAAATCCTGCCTTAAGTTTCTAAGGGTACATCCCTATACAGTTTGTCTACCCTAACCGAGTGACCCAAATGACTTAGTACAGATACCCCACTCACAATCTCCTCAGAGCAGTCCAAATTTTCCATAATCCGTTCTGTGGCCTCCAACCAATATTCCGCCACATTCGGGGCTATACCAGACACGCCCCTAACGATCTCCGCTTTGTTAGCCCGAAATCGTTCAGAAATAGATCCCCGAACTCCAATGCCCATACTTGCCCCGGCAACCCTTTCCAGAACACGAAGCATTGCCTGTGACAGGGCATTATCCTCGGCACTGCAGTCATGAGACTCTACCTCTATTATCGGTGGTACCGGTGCATCCACCGCCGGCATATGTCCCAAAGACGAAGATCTCGCTCGAGCACTTCCTCGGCCCCGTCCACGGCCTCTTCCATGAACAGCTCTTGTACTCATATCGTATTATCTTGATTACGAATTTTTATGCATTAATTCAATATTCCAGTGTTTATAATAGATGTTTTATGAATCAGATAGTAATTCAGAGTTTGTTTTCACAAAATCGAAGTCTCGCTATAGTTTCAGTCTCTTATCAAATTTTTCTATGGTTTCAATATCATCCTATCTAGAGTATCCTAGCAGGATTTTAGTACAGACAGATAATTCAGAAAAATATTCAGAGAAGTTCAGAGTTATACTTACAAACTTGAGTCGGAGATTCGGAATGCCACCTTCTAAATATCTAAATTTTGAAAATCAAGTTTTTCGCATTCTTTATAAAATTTTCGTTTTCGTAAATCTTTGTTTTTGTAAACCCATTTCACAGTCGAGTTGTTGTAACCTAGGCTCTGATACCACTAAATGTAACACCCCTTACCCGACCCAGACGTTATGACTCGATCCGACATGCCACATCGAAGCGTTCAAAACATTTTATATTGTTGATCCAGAAAAACTTACTTAGTGTTTTAAACGATAATTTCATTATAGGTTAAAGTGAATGGAAGCTATGCACCAGGTAGGAAACCGGAAAAGAGGTGGTGAGTCCATCGGATTGCTTAAGTACCAAGCTCCCTACCACCATTGCCACATCTTAACGTCATGGATATTTCTAGGAAACCGATTTGATTAAGTCATCTTTAGGAAAAGTGATTAATTTTGGAAAATACTTTCATTGCGGAAGCTTTGCTTGTTGTCGTGTTATTTTGAAATCAATTGTTGTTTTTGAAAACGCGCCCTAAAGCTATCCAATTTCAACAGTTAAAATAAGTAATACCTATCTTAGTAATATATATTAAAACCATCAAAAATAATTAAGCGGCCTTATTACATTTAAAAACCCAAAACTTCAAATGTAAATAAAAGGATGTCCAGTTCACCAGAAGAAAATCAAACTTTCAGAACGGGTGACCACTCCGAATTCCCTCACAGCTCCAAGCCCACTATGGTTGGGGGTTACCTGCGTGGATGAAAATAAAAGGGGTGAGTTTGGGGAAACTCAGTGTGTAAATTAACCCAACCATAGCCTATATCAGCTCAAACCATAGAAATAGAAAAAGTTGGCCTTAGCCCAAAACAGAATTCAGAATAAAGCCCATAGGCCCATAATGATCGAGCAGATATTACATGTTTATGCGAAACCCAACCCAGATTCATCCATAACACCCGCATCACCATACACCATGTGGGAGACTACTCGACCCACCCAACTGCTACACACCACGTAAATCGCGGCGAGGCTGCGGATATTGTGACGAAGTCACCAGATATGAATATTGTGGCGAGCCACGAGCAGATATATGTGGCGAGCCACCAGATCGATAATCGTGGCATAGCCACCGAACAGATATATGTGGCAGAGCCACCAGATCAGATAATTGTGGCATAGCCACCAGGACGCTTCCTCCATAATATAACCCATGTCCCCATGAAACAGATATATAATCATAGCATACATCATGCAGAATCAGATTGTCATGCTTTTGGTCAAAATTAACCCTAGGGGTATAACGGTAATTTTGCACCTAGGGTATAACGATAATTTTCCATACATAGGGTATTATAGTAATTTAGCTACTTTTAGGGTTTTCATGCATATCCTAACTATTTACGTACTATCGAACACTTACAAGATACTTACGAATTGGGCCCGTTAGCCCATGAACCCGATCTTTGGCCCATTAAGCCCAAATTATCAAAATGTACGAAATCGCGGCGTATTGCGGTTTATTACTTTAGATTACCAAATATACAAACCCAACTATCTTACGAGCATTCGCTTTTCATAAATTCCCAAAATACCGACTTTTCGGCATTTCGACTTTTCGGTTTTGCCAATCTCGTCTATGAGAGGGTGTCGATTACACACATTTATGACGATATCTTGATTGAGATCCACACACGAACCGCCTACAATTGGATTACTAACACGTTAATCTAACTATTCAAATACAAACTACGTATTAACCCCTTACAATATTCGGCCAACGACACCTACAGATCATAGTAAGCTTATAAGAAAACAATAAGCAACTCATTAACAAATTTTTGTCAATGTTTACCACATAATCATAATTTCACTGCAAGCTGTCTTCCTGAGCAACAGTCACTAAATTATTTATAAATGGAGCTACGAAACTCCAAATCAAGTGCCGTTAATTTTCCCTAAAAATAGACTCATATATCTTCTATCCATAAAATTTTCATAATTTTTGGTTTGGCCAATCAATACCAGATTTTTCTTAAGTTTTCCCATGTTTCACTGTTTGACTAATCTGACCACTCTTCAATACGAATCAAATTTCTCATTGTACAGAATTCAAAATATGTTCTCCTTTATTCCATTTGAAACTAGACTCATTAATCTTTAATTACATAATTTATGCAGCTTCTAACTCATCTCCCACAATTTATGGTGATTTTCCAAAGTCACGTTACTGCTGCTGTCCCAAGCAGATTTATTACCAAATCACTCTTTCACACCTAACTTGCATGCTTGTTATTTAAACATGTATATCACCAATCAGTCATCACATATATATGATTTTACTTAAGTATAATCTCCATTTCATCATTTTAAAGCACAAAATGTTAGCCGATTTTTCCCTTTAGCATCTAAGGCACATGCATGCTCATTTGTTTGGCTCAACTTCACCTATCTTCCATTTTTCATCAAAAGAACATGAGACAACAACCATTTCCTTCATTTTAATTCATGACTAAATGCTCACAACACAACTAAAAACCAAAATATGCTTCAAGAGTTAAGGTAGAATCAAGAAGAACTCATGAACATCAAGATAGAAGCAAACTACCATGAACTTACCTTCAATTTTCTTCCCCAAGTGACCGAACATTCAAGAGCATTCTCCTCTCCTTTCTCTTCTCTAACTTTCGGCTATGATGAACAAAGATGGACAAAACTTTGTTCTTTTCACCCCTTTTTCTTTTAATAAAATTTCATATTTCATCCATTTAATTCTTTAATACAAAAGACATGAAATGCCCATCATGGAACATTTACCTAAACCATTATCATGGAACATTTACCTAACCCATTATCATAGAATATTTACCTAATCCATTATCATGGAACATTTACCTAACCCATTATCAATTTGTACCATGAATTATGGATATCAAGTGCTCATATTGTCTACAACAACATGATGGCTGGCCACTTTATGTAAAATGGGAGGTTTGTCATGTAAATCCTCCTATTTTGCACTCCTATTTATTTGGCCACTTCAATTTAGCCTATAGCATTTTCAAACATTTTCACATAGGTTCTATTTCATAATTTCACCCCGTTTTTCTTATGGAACAAAAATTAACTAAAATTGTCGGGTTCTATCTTAAGCTTGAGCCTTCTAGAGGCCCACTAACATAATTAAACCTATGCCAACATTCACAGAATTCTGGAAAATTGGGGCGTTACAAACCATGTCTGGAACGTTGGCATTGTACGATATATGTGTGATTTTTCGAGTGTCCTATCCAATTCTGAATGGTTCATTGGCATCGGTAAGCTGTGATCAAATGTACAAAAATAAGTTAAAATGATCAGGTATGAATTGGTTTATTACCTATTTGAAATAAAGTGAGTAAGTTACTTAATCTTTGATGTAAACAAATTTGAAGTAAAGTAAAAATTATATGTGAATGTGAAAAAAAGTATTCGGCCTTGTAAATATTTAATATGAACATTATTGAAATTATTTTTGAATATATGCAATTGGTAGTATATTCGCCATTGATATAAATATATGCATATAAATGTATATGTATTTGGTATGAAAAATGTGTTTTGGCTTGGCCATTGAAAGATAGTTAGTAATGTATCTTTATATATACAAGTGTTCATTCAATCATTACCATGTTTATGCATAAAGTGATGTATTTTGATTTATGAGTATAGATATTTGTGCTCACATATTGATGTATAGCTTTGAAATTGAAAGATATTTTGCTTATAAATATGTATGTGTATTCGCCATATAATATAAATATGTATGTGATTATTATCCTTGACCTATGAATTTATGCATATAAGAGTATATGTACTAGTTATGATAAAGATATTTTGGTTTGGAAATTGAATGATAGTTTGATGAAATATATATCTATCTTCATTCAGCCTTGAATAATATACATGTGGAAGTACATATAAAATACATGAATTTGTAAGCTTAAGATTTAAAGTAACTATGATAGTATAATTTGGTTTAGTTTAAATGATTTGATTATGTAATTACGTTGTTTATTTGCTTATGACTTACTAAGCTATAAAAGATTACTCTGTGTGTGTTCATGTTTACCTCTGTTTTATAGATTTTGGATTCAAGTTTCGAGCTCGAGAATTGTCAGAGAAGCTTATCACATTGTTGACTGTCTTCGGTATTTTACAAGCTGAGTTTTCGAACCTACGGCATGTATAGGCTAGATTGTAATTTGGAATGTTGGATTTTGGTTTTGTATAATCTAAGCCATGCAAAAATGGCTAACCCTTTTATGTTTGAATTCGGTTATGTTAAGTATGGTTTAAATTCATTTTAGTCATTAGGTTATGTACTATGAATGTATAATATTTGTGTTAGGTACTACAAGTTTTAGAAATGGTTGACAACTTAGGATATGCATGTGAATGGGTCGGCTAAGGTTATTCATGGATAGAAGTATATGTGATATGTGATTGAAGTGCTTGATGATTTGGATGTGGTTTGAAAGAGTCGGACATGATATACTTATAATATGAATCATGTTGATGTGTCACTCTTAGTTAAAATGATTCAGTTTTTGCATTTATGTATCTAAGTATTTGATGCACCTATCATGGTACAAATATATATACCTGTTCGTAAGTATATTGGTTGATTCGGTTATGGTATTTAAATATAAATATGTGTGAAGTTGGTTAATATGCTTTGTTAAAATGAGACAATGAATATGGTTAATTATAATGCTCATGGTTATGTATACAAGTAACCTTGGTTTGGACTTATATAGAAGGTGTGTTCAATTTATGTAATGTTAAGGAGTTTGGTTTATATGTGTCAGCCACAAGGTAAATAATGGTTATTTTGTTAACTAAGGTATAACATGTATTAGACAGGTGATATTCAAGAGTAAATGTGTTGTATGTAATGTTTAAATGTCTGAATTGGTGGTAAAAAGACTAGTGGTGTATATACATTTTGGCATGTAAAATGAGTGCAATTTAAGTCACTACTATGTTATAAAATGGTTAACTATAAATAATTGATTAAGTATACTTTTAGTATGTGAACTAAGCTTAATTAGCATCATCATTGATGTTCGGCAATAGTTCCATTTTATTATGATTAAAATGTGTATAAGTTTTATTTATTCATTGAAATTTATTTGATCATTTATGGATTATTAATGTCATATAAGTTAATTTCTAAAATGTCTTGTGTTATATGTTATTTGATTTAAATTTATACATGTATAGAAATATGACATAAAAATGATTCATGTTTATTAGATATTCAAATATCATTAACATGTTCATTATATGATTTGTAATTTTTTATGTATTATGTATTAATAATTTCATGATTAACAATTAATTAGACATTCATTTACATATATGAATATGACTTGTGTGAATGTTCAGAATAGTGCTTTTGTTCAGTAATACCTCATGACCCTATTTCGACAACAGATACTGGTTAAGGGTGTTACACATGTGAGAGGAAATAAAGAAAGTGTTAGTTTTATGCTTCACTTTTGGGATATGTTTGACTTTCTGAGTCTATGTGGTGTGTTAGAGATCCATGTATTCAATGAGAGATGATAGAGCTCGCTTTTATGTTTCATAGCTCAAGTGTCAATTTATCTATAAACATGTCTTTGAGTATTGTGATATATGCTTGAATATTATGTGATTATATAAGTATTGTGATATATTCTTGAATGTTATGTGATTACATGAGTATTGTGATATATGCTTAAATTTTATGTGATTATATGTGTAATGTGATATATGCTTATAAGTGAATATGATTACCATGTAAATGAACTAGTAAATAATGCACGAATAAGTATAATATGACACTATAGTTAGAATTGTTGAGGTTGTGCTATATGATTGTTTCGTTAATGCTTGATGAATTGTTTGCATGGTAGTTGTTCTAGACATTCACTGAGCTTGTTAAGCTCACCCACTCCTTTTAAACCCTTGCAAAGTAGTTAAGTGTCGGTGTGAGCAATGTGGTTCTGAAGGGTGATCCAAGCAAGTCCGTTACTATTTTTCTTTAGGTGTTATTGATTATTTGTTTACATTTTGGGAGTAAGGCAATGTGGTAGATGTTTATTCGTATTTTTCATGATGTTTTTGGATGCTTCCATAGTCTATTTATTCTTAGGATTATGAGGTTTGTTTCATAATATGTCGATTATTACTTGGACTTAATTTCGATGTTTGAGACTATTATTATGGTCATATTGATGTTTATTTGATGATGATATGATAGCATGATGAATTAGTACAAGTTGGAATGACTTATATGCTTAAAGATGTTGTATTTTTCTAGTCTAGAGCAGAAGTATCGATATTCGTATTTTAAACATGATACCTCTATGATTTTGAAATGTGCAAGAAGTCAGAATCGTAAATTGGTATCGATACCCTATCACGAGTATCGAGACTCGGGGTAAAATTATCAATACTTTTCGAAAGGTACCAATAATTTTCATGACTTTGCCTTTTAAACGAGAAACAGTAAGCAATTTTCATATCGATTTTCCAAGCGATATCGATATCACTTAAGGGAAATATCGATACCTACGTTCCAATATCGATACCTACGTGACTTGTTTTGAAATTTTACTAAATGAACCCTATGCATGTTTAATTATATTTATAAGACTATTTGATGTACGTTTAGTATGAATTAAGAATGATTAAAGTAAGATTGACTCATAACTTTTGCATATGATAATATGAAAGACTTTTCTTTTAGAATGAGCTTTTTTTTTTTGTGACATGGGACGATGGTGTGGCATCCTGATATTCGGGCTTGGCGACCAAGCCAAGTATAAGGTGTTACATACAGGATGGGCTAAATCGTGCTGTGATACCATTTAACTTGCAACACTCATTCCCGACTTGTTTTCCAAATCCAGGTAAGGTGTGTCACAACCAAATTGAATTCGTGTACTTGATTAGAAATCACTATTTAAAATCAAATTGTATTACCTTTTATAAAACTTACAACAATGACATTATTTTAAAAGAAAATTTTCACCTTCCGAAATCTGGACTATAAGGGATTTAAATAATTACAATATAGTCACTCCATGGCAAAGTTCCTAACAGTACCCCTTCCTATGTGCATGACACCAAGCTAATGATCACCCCTCGATCTACCACTGTCTGGCTTTGTCACTCCTCAAGTCCCTTATTCCACAAATCTTGCAAAACACAAGCCATACTTTTGTAAGTACAGATGAACTTAGTGAGTCTCTATAATACTCGAAATTAGACCACATCTCCTAGGGGTTTAAATAGAAAGAAACTAAAATACCACTAACTCCCTGCTTGTGTGTGAAAAACCACTTAATCCCATCCTAACGACTCTGATTTTATTTTCACTCATATTTGTTTGTGGACAGTTCGTTAAACAAATTACACTTAGGTAAACTTATCAACCCACAACCAACCTCAACAATTCTTCAGACATCTCACCATTTTTGTGGACTCCGTCTTTACCTTGTATTTCTTCTTTCGTTTATTCCTAGAGTGGAAAATCTTCTTTCCACCACGTCCTTATTAGGTAGCCCTACGGTCTACCCTTCTAGTTGCCCTTGGGTATTTTTCCTTTAGCGATCATTCCAAATCTGATTAATCTGTGGCTAACTCTTTATATTATCCTAGCTTCGATAGGCTTGCTATCATCCCGTCCTTTGGTATACCTAGAAGATTTCCAACCATTCTGGCAGATTAAGTCCCATTCGCAACAAATAGTTGTTGGATATCTTCTTTGTAATCCACCTTGTTTGAGCTACTATGCTCAAAAGTGTGATATATTTGCCAACTGTGGACCGTTTTAACCTTTAATACTCAGTCAAATATCATTAAGTGGCTATATAGGTTCACAGTTTCTCTTTCATTCGGCATCCCCACCTAACTAGTTATTTAGCTAATACTTCCTCAATGGTTTCCCCTTGAAGAGGAATAGTCTTGATAGACATATCTATTATCATGTGTATCATTCTTTGTCAATAGGTTCTAACTAACCCATCATTTCCTTATAAATTAACTTGCGTTCTCATGACAAAACAGTACTATTAACTTGCGTTCTCATGACAAAACAGTACTATATAGGGTTTCTCTGAGCATCTTCTGCCATTTTTTTGGTAGCAGATCCTTATCTACGACCCTCAATTAAACCATCTTTGTTCACCCATACATCAAGCACCGCTAGTGTGTTAACTTCCATGACTATTGATGTCGGGTTACCACCCGTATGCTCTATTGGCTTTAACAACTATTATTCTAGCAGTTTTTCCCCACTTTATATTTCCTTTTTATTGGCGAATTCCTTCGAATT
Organism: Gossypium arboreum; assembly: GCF_025698485.1. Taxonomy (NCBI): domain Eukaryota; kingdom Viridiplantae; phylum Streptophyta; class Magnoliopsida; order Malvales; family Malvaceae; genus Gossypium; species Gossypium arboreum. Next base: position 90,713,581 of record NC_069082.1, on the reverse strand, counting down.
GCTGGTTAACAAATGCATGCACATACTTCCATTTTCTTTCTGACCTAGTTTCCTTGTTTGCAAAAGTTCCCACTATTTCCATTTTGATTGACCACCCATGTTTACTATCCCACCAGACTATTCTGTGTTTAGTGTCTCAATGGACTCCATTGGTTGCCATAGCCGAGCTATGGTCTTACACCTCGCAATTCTCGTGTTTACTATCCTGGCAAACTATCCCATGTTTAGTGTCTCACATGATTATCTATGATGTCGTAGCGTCTTTCAGCTATGGTCTTACACAATATAACCTCACATTTACTGTCACGATGGACTACCAAAGGATGTCATAGCATTTTTTAGCTATGTTCTTAGTCCTATTTATCGTTCTAGCGTGCTTTGATATGATGCTCTAGCATTTTTCAGCTATGATCTTACTCATTTTTATCATGATGCCATAATATCTTTCAACTATGGTCTTACTCATTTTAGGCATATAACCTCCGATCCGAACCATGGCCTCGCCTGATCTTTCTATTTACTTCTCTGTTACATATCATCCATTCCTCTATTTCACCGTTCCTAACATTGATGCTCGAACACTGCAATGTCTCCTCCACAAGGCCCATAGCTTCGCACCTCACGGGTGCACACTGTAAAATCGTATAGTGATATCTAACAGAATCACCCATTTTCCCTTCCTAACTTCATCTAATCCTAGGAATGTTTCCCTTACATGCATTACATGTATTTCACAGATGTAATACCATGGAATCATAGTTAATTCATGTACACTAAATTTGAATGGAGGACACTTATATTTTTATATGCTCTTAAATGTACTTAGTCTTTCTAGGGTTGGAGTGCAGAAACTTTCCTGATACTCTTTTTTCCTCACCAACTTCCGAACTCCAGAGTTTTCATTCTCCTAGCAACTAAGCATGCCAACCAAATCATGGGTTAAACTCAGTATATTTTTTTTAACAACCTCAATTTCCCAGAAACATACAGAATTCCTAAAATGGTTCTTGAAACCCTTAACTTTAGTTCCTAAATCTTACGTACACTAAAAGATTTAAGACCTTACCAGCTTATTGGATTCTTTATTTTTTTGACTTAGACCTCTTAGTTTTTGCCCCATGCATAGCTTCTCATAATCGTCTTGTCTTCAGAGCAACGAAAAAGATGATTAAAGGGAAGAAAATGAAACAGAATTGATATGAATCCTCTACTGGAAATCACCTCTAAGCTATTTATAACCCTTCTTGTATGGTCTTCAACAGTGTAAAATTCACCTATTGATAATCATTGTGTCTCCCACTGAGAGATTGGTTGGTTCTAATCTAACCGAATTAGGCTTAGTTCTCAACCCTGTCCAATGTCAGTTACTATCATTTCCTAGCCTTTCAGTAGAGACCACCAGTTTATGGTCTCTTTTCAATTTAACCCTTAAATTCCTAATTTTTAGGTTTAAAGGAAATCGAGTGTGACACATTAGGTGCCAAATTAGTGTGTTGGTTGGATTCGTGTATTTGTTTGAGTTCGTGTCAAGTTAATAGGGGTATAAAATGCAAATTGGATAAATGATATTTGATTTGAGTTGATATTGTGATTTGATGATAAAAATACATACTGCGATATATGAATATAGATAGCCTGTGAAAGATTATGTGAACCTATTATACGAGCCCAGAGGGCTAGTATGGAAATGTGACGAATCAATGAACTCGACTCAGAATTTGAAAAATGAAACAAAATAGTGATTAAAATTAAATTTAAACTGGATGTATTGTTGATAAATAAGTGGAATGATATGGATATAATAGTGAACTAATTAAATGTTTATGGAATAAGTGAATTGAAATGTTATAAGTTTGAATTACTATATAATATGATAAATGTTGAACTCACCTTATTGATATGTGGTTTCCATGTTAGGCAAAATTGAAATCATAACTTGAGGTAAGTTGTTGTTAAATGCTGATAAGCTATAAAAGTAACATATTTTAATCTCATTCTTAATGCATTTTTGGATAATTAATTATGCAAATTAGTAAATTTGATGCTTCTAATCCTTTAAATTCATGTTTCAATACTTGAGAGAGCATTTGGAGCAAAAAGAGTTAAAAATAAGCCAAAATTGAACAAATAGAGCTATTTTTAGGATCCACACAACCTGGGCATATCCACATAAGCTAGCCACACGCCCATGCGCTCGTGTCGATTTTACACCTTGCTTCCCAAGTACGTGAAAAAACCCAAATTTTAGGCTTTTTGAGCATTCTAAAGTCTATAAATACCAATTAGAAGAAGACCTAAGGGAGAAATCAGAGAAGATTGAATAAAACACTCGAAGAACACCATCGGAATCAACTCGGAAGCAGATCTCCCTCAAGATCGAAGATCTCCATTTAATTTCTTTCGAAGTTTTATTGAGTTTCTTTATGTCTTGTAGTTATCCTAACTTTGAGATGTTTCTATTCAGGATTATAAACTAAATTCCCTAGATACCTAGGGAGGATGAAACCTATGATGAATCTTAATATTTGATTTCTAATTTACGTGATAAATACTTGATTCTTGTTCTCAATTATGTATACTTATTTCTTGTTTTAATATTTCTAAGATATTAATTCATGTTTAATGTGCTTATTTCAGTGGAGCAAAATCCCTATTTAAGAGTAGATCCAGCATAATTGATTGGAGTTGCATGCAATCCTAAAAATAGGATGACATAAATCTATCGGATTACGATCAAATCTAATAGAGGAATCCATAGATCGAGTTAATGCGACAATAAGGGTCTTAATTAGAAAGAGATTTCAATTAATCAACCTAGAGTCAGTTATTCTTACTCTCGAAAGAGAAATTAACATAATTTAGGGATTTCTATGGATCAAGGCAGAAGTGAATAAATCGTTTAATTCAGATTCATACTAATAGGTGAAGTTTAGGTGGATTCTTTTCTAGGTATTGTCTATCTCATTGGTTATCTTCGATTATTTTCCTATTTCATTTTTTTGTTGCGTTCTTAGTTAAATTAGAGTAGTAAATCTAGATTAAAAACAATCACTTCAATTTGTCGGCTAAATAATAAAAAGACGGTAATTACTAGTACTTTTAATCCTCGTGGATACGATATTCCCTACTCACCATAGTTATACTATTGTTCGATAGGTGCACTTGCCTTTGTCGTATTTATAGTTAGTTTTGTGGCCATCAAATGCCTATGAACTTACTAAGCATTCAGTATGCTTACCCTGTTATTTTTCCTTTCCCTGTAGATCGACGTCTTGCGAAACGTGTCAAGCAGATCTTCGAGAAGCTCACACTATCTCGTTATTGGGTCAATAGTATTTTAATCGTTTCAAAACTCAATTTTGTGGCATGTATATAGGTGTTATATATTTGTTGATTCTTGATTGTTGGTATAGCTTGAAACCTTTAATGTGGTAAAGTTAATGCCTACATGAAATGGTATGTTTTCGGTAATGTGATTAGGTTATGTTTGGTAAGGTAATAAACTATAATTATGGTATTTAAATGACAAATTTTCATGATAAATTGGTATGGCATATAATGGTATGGAACGTTAAAGGGTATGATTTATTAGGCTGAGTTTAAATAATTTGAATTAGTTGGATTTGGTGTCAATTTATGGCATATTGGATTGGATAATTGGAATTAGTTAAATGTCATGTTTTAGCATGCATTTGGTATGCTTTGTGTAGGTAAGGTTTATATATGCACCAAATGTGCTATTAGTTAACTTGGCATGAAATAGGTACCGAAATGCAAACTTTACCTTTGGGGTATCGATACCTAAGCAAAGGTATCGATTCTCTAGCAATTTTTCTTTAATTTTTAAAACATTAAACCTTAAAATGGTATCGATATAAGGGGTAAGGTGTCGATACCTTGAATAAGGTACTGATATTTTATAGCTAGTATCAATACAATTGGTTTTAAATTAATTTTTCTAAATATCGAAGCTCAAATTGGTATCGATACCAAGTGATCTGTCACAATTTGTTGTGGAAAACTAGGTTCTTTCTAGCACTTAATAAGCTTGTTTTCAGGTAATTCGATTTTCTTTCTAGTAGTTTTTCGTTTTAGTAATTTGCCACAATTTGCCCGAATTTGTTTTCAGGTACTAAGCTTGTTTTCAGGTAATTTGCCACAATTTGTTGTGGAAAATTAGGTTCTTTTCAACACTTAATAAGTTTGTTTTTGAGTAATTTGATTACGTTTTTAGTAGTTTTCTGTTTTAGTATTTTATGTTTAAGTTCAATAAAATAAGTGTTTTTATATGTTTTATGACCCGTTAAGCCAACCCGAGCCTAAGGGAAGACTAATAGGTTAATAGAGCGTGTAGAACACCATTTTAGGCCAAGGAGCACAAGGGACGACTTTAGTGTCGTAACACCTAACTTTGAGCCAACAGAAGTCCCATTCGATGTTTAGTTTTTCGACATTTATACCAAGTGTTGAGACATCAGTTCGATGAAGCTAAAAATTACTACAAGGGTGTTTTTGTCCGCACAACATTAATTAACTTGTTATTCAACCTTTACTTGACCTAATTAGGTTATAATACATGTAATCTATTTATAGCAACTCAAGGCAGGAGATTAGGGAGCTTTCCATATAGTTTTTTCATACTTTTGATTTAGTTTGCAGTTTTAGTTTAGTTTTATTATGTTCGCTTAATCGAAAGATTTCTATTTCGGATTAGACAATTGCGAGTGAAGATTGTTCCGGAACCGCATTGTTTCATCAATAAATTCATGAGCATTTTCTTTTCTTTATTCTTCTATTTATATTTCTTTCATTAATTTTAATAATTGAATATTTGTATAAATATTAGAATTTATTTTGTGCTTCATACTTATCTCGCATGATTTGGTTGTTTTGTTAATTAATTGATGGAGTAAATAGTTATTTAATATTAAGTATTTATTCAAGAGGACAGAGTATATTAGGATTGATGACACTAGTAGATATCTAGACAGATGAGACCGAAAGGGTATCTGTTTGCCTAGATGAGTCCGAAAGGGTATCTGTTTGCCTAGATGAGTCCGAAAGGGTATCTTTAAGTGGTAATCCTTAGTGAAGATGAGACCTAAAAAGTATTCCTAACTAAGGATAGTAAATATTTAAATTAAGGGTAATTATCGACTTAGTTAATAATCAGGGTTTCAATTGATTCTAGTCTAAGGAGCTCGTATAGTCGAAATTAGGAATAGGAAAATTTGATAACTTAACCTAGGTTAGTTGTTAGTTTAATTTAATTAATTTTATTTTTAAATTCCGAACTGTTAATTCTTGACTTGATTAGAGTAGTATTTATTTTCGATAATTAATTTAATAGTAATTTTGTCTAGTTTGCAATCCTTAGAATACTTACCAAGTGTTTCGATGTAAATTAACTATATTACAATTTGACCTGTTCGCTTGTAGAAACTGCACTTAATTCTTATCTTTTATTTTTGCAGTAATTTACACTCCCAACGTTCGCACATCGAGAGACAATCACTAGGTAATGATATCGATACTTGATCTGAAATTTTAAAAATTTTGCAAATTAGCCCTATTTCATGCTTGGGCCTACAAAAGAGCTTTCATAAGCTCAATTGAGACTCGAAAAAGATTGTATATCATGATGTTAACCTATTGAAGTTATGATTGGATGTTTGAATGATTTGTTTGTTAAATATTTGACAATAATTGCTCTGACAACGGATATGACATCCTATAGCTCGAACCTGAAGATCGGTTGTGCAAGAAGTGTTACAAAAATAGTATTTTTGCACAGCAAAAAATTAAAATTTTGAAAATCGAGCCAATTTATAATATTTATAGCAATAACTCCTTTACCAAAATCGCACTTGTGTTTTCTACTAGACAGATCATTATTGTTTCCGACTTTCAATTAAACGATCTTCTCCGCTATTTTGTACCACAAACTGCTTCAAGTGTAAACTCAAACAAATTCAAGTCAAACACATAATCAAATATTATTTACCTTACTTTCAGTAGAAAAGTAAATCTCTCTTCAATAAAAACCGACAAAATTGTTAGTACGAGAAGGAAAAAAATCTTTTTTAATTTATCTAAATCTTAAACCAATAGGATGTCAGGGTCACTTTATAAGAATAATTTACATAATCAACTGAATTAAATTAGAATTAAAAAAAATTGTGGATTATGATCATTGATTCAAGTAAAACATGCACATTCACATTGGTCAGTGCTAATTCAAGCATAAAGCTGTTGGAAAGCCAAACACTAGAAAGAAACTTTGATCAACCACAAACACATCATATTGACCGGTGTTAATTCTAGTTGCAGGAAGTTAATAAACTAAAATAAACCATGATTTTGATTAAAGATGCACCCTTGAAACAGGTTTGATAATTCATGAGGGGAGGAGAAAAATACCATGAAATGCTACATTCACAAGCTGTTAAAGGAGTCTTCAATGATGTAAATGGGTAGTGCAGGAGATGAACAGAAGTTTCAGAAAATCTTCCCCAACTTGTACTGGTGCATGCTTTGTTTAGTGTTACCTCCTCCTTGACTCTTTATCGGTTTACCAATGCAACCGAATGTCTAGAAATGGCTTCTAATGATAATAATAAAACAAAAGCTGATGTTTCAGTGTTCTGAGGGAGAGACATGGAAGAATAAAGGAAATTGGATCACTGGTCAACCCCTCCTATATCAACGATGTTTGAGGCATCCATCAGAGATGGACTGGAAGAATATCCATAAATGAATACATCAGTTTGTCGTTGATAAGAGCTTCATGTGATGTTGTCCAACCATGAAGATTGCAAAATACTAGCGAGCCACTTGAGGAGGTTGGGTCATAACATCTTTAGAACAGATAAATGCACCATCTCGGTCTTTTCCTTCCTTTGCATCTGCAGTTTTAACAGTAAGATTCACATGCTTTGATGTTGGTTTGACTCTACTACGTGCCTTTCGGGAAGGACTTGAAAATTGGATTGCTTGTGCTTGCACATCTCTCACTTTTGGCATCTTCTTCACGTTGAAGAACCCACTCTCAAGAGATTCCAACACTCTAGTGGTCAATGGTCTGCTTCTTTTGCTTTGCCTCCGGGGATTCACAACTTGCTGCTCTTCTGCACAAACATTAGGAGTAGTTTTCAACAAATCAGCATAATTATTCACAATGATGATCTGGCCACCATCAGCTTCCAAGGTTCCTGGCTCACCATTCCGAGCGTCAGGTGGAAATGGAGGTTGGTTTGAACCAATTGATGACAAGTATGGAAGCTTCTCATTACTCCCCTGAGAAGTCGCTGTGAATTCTGGATTACCTTTAGCTGAAGAGCTAAGAAACGGTACTTTCTCCTGAAAATGACTCATGTGGAGAACATTATTGCTGCCTTCATCTTGAGAATCTAAGGCATGACATACCCCTGTTTGTTCACTAATTCCAGCAGAAAACTTCTCAGTAGGATTTCTTTCCTCTGTCTTAGTACAAGCATTTAGTCTCTGTCTCTTTATGGGAGAAACTAAATTAACTGGATTGCTACAGATATTCTCAGCAAGATCAGTTCCCTCCATCTTAACACAAGCGGCTAATCTTTGCCGTTTCATTGGAGAAGCTAAATTAATTGATATAGCAGCTAAATTCTCGGTAAGGCAGCTTGCCTCTTTATTAGTACAAGAAGTTAATTTCCTTCGTTTTTCCGAGGGAACCAAACTAATAGAAGGAACTGATTTAGCTCTTCGACTGAAATGGTGCTTTATTATCCTCTTAGACCTGGCATCTTCTGATGTATCGGTCTTCTTGTCTTGATGAATCAACAAACTCTGGTCTGCATGACACGAGTTCTTCAGATTTTGATTTGAAATGTCATTTCCATATTTACCTTCTCCTTTCATTACATTAGCAGCAGCAACTGGCTTACTATTAGGTTTTTTATCAGCAGCAATTGGACCATGATTTGATAGTTTGTCAGCATTTTTTCGCTCAACCTCATCCGAAGAACCATCACTTGATTTTTCTTCATTTCCTCCCGAAAAATTATTAATTTTAGAAGAAATTTCACACTGAACCGGTAAATATCTGAGTTCTCTCACCCCAGATGATTTCCCTCCATGGAGCAAACTGGTATCCACAATGGTAAATTTAATGTGGTGTGCAGTAGAGCTAGTGATTATGCCCTCACAATGGTGAGCATTAGTACCACACTTGTCACCTTTTGAGAGCATATGATTAGCATTTACCTGCCGTGAGTCTCGAGTATCCTTGTGAATCGGTTTTGAAGTAAACATCAAATCAATTGGTGAATATCTCAATTCTCTCATCTTGGATGCTTTCCCTCCATGGACCAAACTGGAATCAACAACTGTGAACTTCATATGCTTTGAACTGTACATAGAGACTCGAGGCTTGAGATAATGAGGCTTATGATAGGCAGGATCATCTTGATCCGATAACTCCCCTGGAATGCACACATTTTCTTCATTGCATCTGCTCATACAATTTCCTTCAGAATCAAGCTCGATAAGTGTTGGTTCAGATGCAACTTTGCTCAAAACATCACTAACAGAATCAAAGTAGTGATTCCCTTTAACAAGTTTTCTTCTCGAGAACTTCTTCACTCCAGGCATAAGGAAAACTAGATAATGTTTGGAACCAACAGAGCATTGATTCTTGGGTTGCTCAGAGTGCCACCCTCGTGCAAGCAAACGTGGCCAAACAGCTTCCCAAAAGATGTCATTGCATCGAGCTTTGCTCAGTCGAAAGCCTCCAGTTAAATATCTGATGATGTCCCCAGATGTAAGAGATGAGCAAGCCTTCCCAGATGGTATTTCAGCAGAAACTTGAGTTGTCCTTGGAGGTTCCATGGCCAGGCCTGTAAGATCTGTCTTCCCTTTACCGATACCTACAGCTTCTACAAGTGCAGATATGCCAACACTAGTCTTCAAGTGGCAAATATAATTTTCAAGCGAAGTTTTACCTTCCAAAAATGACTTAGATACCTGCCAATAGACGATGAGTTAGTGAAGCTTATATTCCTAGTAAAACATATCAAAAAGCTAACATAGAAAAAACAATGTCCCACATAAATAAACAGCAAAACACGTTAAGTGCCACATATAAATATAAGATTGTTTTGTAATTCACTTGTGAGCTTCTCCTCCAAGCGATAAATCAGGTTTACCTCAAGCAAATTACTTTGTGATTCATCTGGGACATGGGTAAGCAAACGAGATAGTAATTCCTGTTGTCTCCAACCAGTAAAGATTTTCCGTCCATATACATTTTTTCGACGACTTCTCTTTTGGCCATCTGACCATCTGCGATATCCGTCAGACCTATAAAATGCCCCATAGTAAAATGACAATATATCCCCCATGCCCTTGTTCTCGATGAACCGTTTTATTTGAGCAAAATCCTTCCCAAATATATATAAACCAAGAAGAAAACCATCCATGTCTGCATTGCTCCAGGAATCACCTGCTGCACCAGGAACTAGACAAGAGCTTTTACTTTCTAACAGTCGAAGCTTGTTAGTTTTACTTGTCATTCCACATTCAAGGTTGTCCAAATTTGGTTCTTTTTCATTGTCCAACCTAGCACCGGACTCTTCAGCACTTGGTTCAAAATTTTCCTTCCTCTTGGAATTCTGGCCCTCTCGGCACTTCCGAGATTTAACAGGCTCATCCACCTTAGTTCCATGATAAGGCTTACTTAAACCACCTTTGTCTTCATCCTCGAAACCGATATCTTCATGTGTCCACATGACAGGGAGAGGTAAGCCTAATAAAAAGGAATGGGCAAGATAGGGAATGCCTTCTGAGTCAACAGGGTCCATCAAAAGCCAAAGATGCTCCGTTCCTGTTATCATGGGAGGAATTTCCACCTGGTATTTGTTTCCAACTCTTCGACTTAATTGTGGATCCCCAAAAATATCAATTATATCAGGAGAATCAGGGGGAAGCAACAGCTTGTGAGATGTTTCTTCAGGGAGGTTGCAGCTAGGGTCCAACTTAACAGTTTCCATCTGCGAAAAGAATACTAGTTAGAAAATAAGGGTGAAACATACTTGATAGAAAACAGCTAAAAATATGACATGGGAAAATATTCCACGAACATATTATGTGCTCAAGTACACTCATTACAGATTACAAGCCAGTGAGAAATTTAAACTGTGAGACACAGAAAATGGCAACACAGACCAGTATTCAGGTTGCAAAATGAACGAATGCCTGTCAAAGAAAGTTAAATTAGTGAATTTAATCAAAGCATTAAAGGATAGTCATCCAATAGACATTATTTGAGAAACAGTTCAAACAAAGGGATTCATAGATGATGAATCATTTTGCACTCTGCCAACAACAAAGAAAAACGAAATCATTAGGGATTCAAGCAGCTTAAAGATTTTATCTTGGGGGAAATGCTCAACATAGTACAGCAAAGATCATGCTCAAAGAGAAACAGCCAATCCAAATACCATTTATTATACACTATAGAAAGAGAAATCCCATTCTTTTCCTCCATTCCTATATTGCAACATGAACATGCATTAATCAATCACCAAAACAAATGCAGATATAGGGAAACACAAACAAAAACCTGAAGAATCTCACATTAGAGAAACACATAAAAACTGTTGATAACATCAAAGAACAACAGCTAATAACAGGATCAACAACCCCAGATCTTCTTTTTATACAAAAAAAATCACCATTCAAAGCTGATTCAGAAACAGGAAAGCAACTAAAACAACAAGTCATACCAAAGAAAACATTTACATAGTGAAAAAGAAAATCTGAACTAACATAAAAGATCACAGTAAAAAAAAAAAAAAACGATAACATCCAAGGTAAATACAAGAACCCAACAATCATAAGTAAAATTCTGATATGATCCTATATCTAAAAACATTAACTTGTTGACAAAAAAGGTGGTTAAAGGAACAAATAACAAGAACAAAGGAAAAAAGAAACGAAATTTAAGAACCAAAAAGAGAGAGTAAACGAGAAAAAAGAAGGGAGATTTAAAATGATAAACTTAACCTTCCCCAGGGAAGAAGAAAAGTTCTGAAACGTTAAAATTAAATGTGAAAGAAGGAAGCTAAGGAAATGGGTAGTTATGTTTTGCATTGATTCGTAGCTATTTCCAATCAAAACGTTTATATCCATCGAAAAATAACACCAACATAAACAGGAAAACTAAACAAAAAGAAGCAGCACTTGGTCTTTGAGTTTTGACACTAAAATCTCAAGAACTGTATATATAAAAAGAGATTGAAGAGTGGAAGATGATACCTGGGTCGAAGAGATATTAGGCTTTGTTTTGTTTCACATGGAGTGGAGAAAAAAGAAGAAATCCAGAGAGTATTTGTTTGTATAGTGTGTGTTGGTATATATAAAGGAGAGAGGGTGAACGAGGTAAAGAAGTGTTCTTTGTCCTTACAAAGCTTTTATTAGCAGTGAAAATATACATACATATATATAATAAATAAATCGTATTTAAAAAAATAAAGGTATAATAACTTTTTAACCTTCCAACTTTATAAAAATTTATTTTAGCCTTATATTTAATTTTTATCTCTTTGAACCCTTAAACATATATTTCTTATCAAATTACCTCTAAATGAACTAACTTTTCTAACGTAGCATACATGTGAAATGTCACGTAGATGAGATGTTAGCATTTAATTAATTTTAAAAATTTTAAAAATTATAATTTTATATTTTTAATAATTTTAATTTTAATGATTTTTAATTTTTAAAAGTAATTTTTATTTTTAAAATTTTAAAAATTAATTAAATGTTAAAATGTTATCACATGGTAATTCAAGTGTATGCCACATCAGCAAAATTGACAAAAATTAAAATTTTCATCTATCTTGAGTGGTTTGACAAAAAACACAAATTTAAGGGTTAAAAGATAAAAAAATTAAATAAAAAGTTAAAATAATTTTTCTATAAAATTAGAATGTCAAATAAATTATTATACTAAAAATAAATTAATAAAATATAAATTTTAAGCTATTTTCTAGAAAAGTGGGTTGAATTTGTTTTTCTAATAATTCGATATTATAATGTTTTATAAATGTATTCTATTTAAATTTGGATTTAACTCAATTAATTTATATAAAACAAATAAGCGTTATTCAAATTTTAAGAACTTAAAATTTTCCAAACACAAAAAGAAATATAGTTAAATAGTTATGAAGAAGAAATAATGGTTTATTTCATCTTTCAACTAAAAAAGATTTTTCATTTAATATTTTCTTTTTAACCTTTAAATTAATTAATTTTTAAAATTAAAAATAATAAAATATTATTTTAATATTTTATAATATTTTAAAATTTAATTAATTGTTAACGTGGCACACACGTAGATTGTCACGTTAGCAACCATTAATTTTTTCTTCTATTTTTGAGATAATTTGACAAACAATATAAGTTCAATAATTTAAAAAGGCGAAGAAACGAATAGAATATTAAAATAATTTTTATAAAAAATTGAAAGGTGAAATAAATTATTATGTAATATAATTAGGTTAAAAGAATAAAAATAACAAAGGTTATTAAGAAGTAGGTGTATATATTCTCAAACTTTTAAGGGATGTTCTAATTGATTAGGATAGATCCCATAGAAATTTGAGCTTTTAACATAACTTAAGTAGTTAAATTATTGTAATTAATGGAGCTAACTAAATTATAAAAATTGTTTTTATTCAATATATTGTATAAACTAAAAAATGTATCTAAAACTCAACCCAATCGGTAAAATCACAAAACTTTTTACGAATATATTTCAAAATTGTTACATATCTCATTTATTTAATTTGTATACACATGTCGTATATACATGCACATGTTTATTATATTTATTAAAATATTTTATTTTAAAATTTATAACGTGAAAAATAATATGTTTCAAAAGTAAATCATCATTGTTGAAATCATAAAATATTATTAAAGCCTCCATGTGTAGAAGTTTCCTAAAAAGCACATATACAGTGTAATATAACTAATATATAATAGTTTTTTTTTACCCATATGATTTATGAGTTGGTAGTATGTACTAATTGAATTATTTTAATTATTTTTAAAAATATTTAAAAGTTTATAACATTTCACAAATAATATAAATCAAAATCAAAACACAATAATATATGTTTATTTTCAATTTTTTACATTTATTATTGACATTAGAATAATTTTGGTTCTAAGGAAATTAAAATTTTACAGAAGTAATAAATTGTTACACCAAATATTAAAACCTACAAATTATAAAAGTAGTCACTAATAATGAGATATCAATAATGCAATTATATCTAATAGAATTGATTTCAAATTTAAATAATAAAATTAAACTAATTCCAAAAATAGATGAAAATATTATTTATTATCATTAATAGTGTGTCTTAATTTTCATTTTAATATTACAAAATTTTGATGTGTCAGTTAATTAAGTTTCTCACTTGTGTTAATTAAGTTTCTCACTTGTTACACTATAAACTCTTTCGTCTGGAATTTTTCAATAAGAAAATTTTATTTTAAATAATATATACGATAAACTATATTATTAGTCATTTAATTATGGGTAAATTTTCGGTTTGATCAGTTAACTAAAAAGCTACAACTTGGTTACTAACGTTTTCAAAAAAAAATTCACTCGATTATTAAGGGTGATTTTGGATGGGCGGTACATTTACTTGCGGTTAGTATAAAAACAATGGCGATGGTAAGATTAGATACTATAGCACAAGACAAAAAGTAAGCTAAACGAACCGCACTGCACCTCGCCGCCCATTCAAACTCATAATGGCTAACAATGGAACTTTTTATTTGGTATAATAGTAATTTTAGTCCTCAACTTTTATAGTTTTTGTCAATTTGACCCTAAAACTCAAAATTATTTAAAAATAAAAATTCTAGAAAAAATTCTAGAAAAATAAGATCTCGAATGTGTAATTGTTGAAGAACTAATATGTAAGGGAAATAAAGAAAATTTAAAAACAGAACGAAATAAAAAAAATTAAATTATTACATGCTTCTTCGGTATTTCTCAAAACTAAATTAGTAATATTTTCAAGTCAAATTCCTCCTTGCTATTTGAAGAACATCCAAAATTGATATTATCAAGGTTTGTGAAATTGACTCTAATGCCTTTTTTTTAACTAAAAATGCAGAATATACCATAAATTTTTTTTCAGATTCAATTCATTTAAATTATTTTCAAAATTCAAGTTGTAAAAACAAATTATTTTCTGAAATTTATCTTCTCTTATAACAATAAAGCTATGTCAAGAAACAAAAGAGGTGCCAACAACCTCTTAATCTAGCGACAAAATCATTACATTATAGGGATGAGAGTTTGGGTTTGATCCCAAGTAACCATATTCCTCTCCCTCAATTATTAAAAAAGAAAAGATAAAGAAAATAGAGAACTAACCATTTTACTTAATGTTTCTATTTTTCTATGTTCTTCTAAAGAATAAGTATTAAATATTTTATATAGATAATACAGATAGGAAATTTGGAATGTTTAAAAACAATTTTCCTCATTTTCTCTAACTTTATCTCTTTATATCATTTTTATCTACCTTTATATAATTTTTTATAAAATTTCTTAAATTTTAAAAGGATTTTAATTTTTATCATTTTTATAGAATAAAGGTTAAATTGACAAAAGTATAAAAATTGAGTATTATAATTGTTATTATACCAACTAAAAAGTACTACCGTTAACCACTTAATAGTTGGATGAAAAATTGAAACTGTTAGTAACCAATTTATAATTTTTAATTAAAAACCAAAATGAAAACTTACGTATGATTTAATGACTAATGATATAATTTATTGATAGGGATACTTGTTGAATTAAAAAACTCTACCAAAGGCATATCAAATAATTATATTATATTGTATAAATAAAATTAAATAAAATTTAATTAGAAATAACCTCAAAGTTACTTTATTTAATATCAATATTTCCTTGTTGATTATCCTTTTCCAATGAAAAATAATTTCCAATCATTTTTTATATATTTTTTTAAAAAAGTTAACGATGTAGGCATTTGGATTTTGAAATTGTGGTAACGACCATTAACTCGATTCCACGACCTTTTGTGCGTACGAAAGAATAAAGTTGGTTCTATGGGGAAATTAACAATGTTAATAAATTATTCTAAAAAGAATAATATTAATAAATAATATCAAATAACTTTGACTTCCCCTTCAAAAATTCAGCCATCAAATGGATGGATCGTCTTTAGCGATGTTGCTTATCCTAAAGTAACCAAATGAATCAAACTTCATATATTATTTTAATTTTTCAAAATTTTATTTTTAAAATTAATATTTAATAATTTTATATTTTTATTTGTTAAATTTTATATTTAAGTATTTTAATATTTTTAATGTTTACGTTATAATATTATATATTATTAAATTTATTTTTATACACTATAAATTACATAATATTAAGGTTTTCAGAATTGGACTGATCAAGTTACTAATTTGACAATTCAATTGGTTTGTACAGTTCGATTAAATAAATAATTAAAAATTCATAAAAAATTAGTTCAATTGATTTTTAGCTCGATTCAACTGATTTGGCGATCAACTAGTATGATGCCTCTCTTTGGATTGGTACCCCAGTTGAGTCCCGATCCAATCGGTCTGACCGGCTGGTCTGGTTCAAATAACCATCCATGATATAATATAATACAACTTAGAAAATAGGTCAAGCCAAACTCGAGTTTTGAATATTCAAGCTTAAGCTCGACTCATATTTTAAATGAGCTTAATTTTTTTGCCCAAACCTATTTTTCGAGCCTGAAATTTTTGTCCAAATCCTCCAAAATTCCAGATGAATTGTTGAACTTAAACAGATAACTCGACCCATAAATAGCTCTAACCAACAAAAATTCAAAAGAAAAAATGAGTCACAGTCAACGCAAACTAGACAACCAGTATGAAGCAACTTGTTAAGCTCGAGATTTAGCCCTGAAATATCTTATTAATATGCACTAGTATGATTCTCACACTTTGCGTTGGG
The DNA here is from genome assembly GCF_025698485.1 of Gossypium arboreum. NCBI lineage: Eukaryota > Viridiplantae > Streptophyta > Magnoliopsida > Malvales > Malvaceae > Gossypium > Gossypium arboreum. The sequence continues at coordinate 90,697,536 of NC_069082.1, read as the reverse complement.
TTGATTATTTATTTGTGCTAATTTATGAAGTAAAATTTAAAGACTAAAATAAATTTAAAGACTAAAATATGCTCTAATCCTATTTTTATTTTTAAGAAATTCAGACCTGTCACGCCCTAAAATATAGAAGATTAATTGTATTAGATAGAAGATAGACAAAAAAAATTGAATAGGACTATTGGTTAAACATGCTTGTTCCCCCTTGTTTACCTAAGTTTAAGTCCCCTCCTTTTTTTTTAATTTTAAGATTTTAGCAAACACAAAATATATACTATTTAGATTAAAAACTACACAATAAATGAGTAATAGCCCAAATAGTTAAGAGCTAGCCTTCCTCCCATGTGTTTTTAAGTTCCATTCATGCCTTTCCTTTCTATTTTTTTTTTTGAAATTCGACCAAATTTGGGGAAATTGCAAGTGATACTCGTAGAGTTTACAAACTCTAGGAATTGACCCAATTCTTCCCCAATTAGAATTCATAACTTGCCCCTTCCTAAAATTCCAATAGAATTAAAATTCCACCTTGCTTTTCTTTTCAAATCCTAATAGAATTTGTTCTCCATTCTCTATTTATTCTTTTTTTATTTTATTTCTCTTTTCTATACACCATATTTTCATCCTAATTGTTGATAAATATTTTGCTTTCTCAAATAAAATAATCCTCTATTCAATTGTCATTTCTATCGAATTTGAAATTGCCAATGATAGTATTCCTATTCTTACCAAGAATCTGTAAGTACATCTCATTTCCAATATTTAGATTCCTAATCTTTTTAATATTATTATCCAACGTAAATATTTCGTTCGATTTAAACAATCTTTTACTATTCTTGACAAATCTTTTGACAATCTTGAAACCAACCATTAATTAGTGTGCATATTATCTGAAGGACTTGATTTAGGTGAATCGAATCAGAATTGGGCGTGAGGAACATCGATTGGACTCTCGGTGAAAGGTGTGTGTCTTTTCTCAAGCGAATCGATGGTGAATGTGTGTAGAAATAGGGACACACGGTCTCTTACACAAGCATGTAGACCACATGGCCCCTCACACGGCCATGTGCCTTGCAAGCCCTAGGTTAGTTCGTGAACCACACGGCCAAGCCCTTTTCACACGATCGTGTCTCCTAACACATGGCCCAACCACATGATCGTGTACCCCTTCTGCACGGCCTATAGCCTCTCACAAGGTTGTGTGTCCCCTATTTTGTAGTTTTGCCCATAAATTTATGATATGCTCATTTTAGTCTCTATATATGCCATGAATTGTTTTTAAAGTTTTATTTTCTCAATTGAGTCCATGATATTATGCTATTGTGGAATTTGTGATTTAATGATTACAGTGTTATGACTATACTGTATATGAAACGTATACTGTATGCTACTGTCATTATAGCATAGATAAACTATTAGTGTTAATATTATCACCACCCTATCGAATACCTGTTAAAGCATGTTAATTGCTAATGATGAACCGAATACATGTTAAGCATGATTATTGCTAGTGTTGATTTATTCTATTACAAGACATGCCATACTGCATTGTATGGGATGAGATGATATGTACAGAGAAAGAGTAACAATTTATTAATCTTTAAATAGTGTGGTTCATACATGAACCACATGACAATTTGTTTAATCTACAAGTATGTTGTGCACCCACAACAAGTGGTTGTAACTGCAAATATATGGTTCGGTCACAAACTAAGTGGCAGCTTGTCTACAAATGTTTTTATCTAAAAATACTGGTGGTTGGCCCACAATTTTTACAAACCTAGTGACAATTTTTATCTGCAATTATGTTGTGTACCCACAACTAGTGGCAGTTTATTTGTAAATTAGTGGTGGTTAATTCACAACCCGAAGTTAAAAGGCTTGATGAGTTCTAGGGAACTCATAGTGTGGTGTGTAGCTATGGGGTATGACCTTTTTTGATAAACTAAAATTGCATTGTCATGCATAAGCATGTGCATATAAAACTGTGAATTCTAAAGTATTATAGTGATGTGCTATTATGATAAACCATTACTGTGAAATTGTAAATTGCTATACAAACGTGTTTACCTTAAGAATTGTTATTTTGTATGCTATGTTTACTGTCTCATACTGATTTTTCTTGTGATTGGACGCACACTGAGCTTCTTAAGCTCACCCCTTTATTTTTTATTTTTACAAATAACCCACCAAGTTGGGACACAGACGCAACATTCGGAGGGCTCAAAACCGTTTTTATTATATAAATGTATTTTAGACATAGTTTTATAATTCCTATTATTCTAGAATTGTATTTCTTTGTTTAAACTATGGCATGTTTTATAATTCCTATTATTCTAGAATTGTATTTCTTTGTTTAAACTATGGCATGAGACTTAAGATTAGGGTTTATTTAGCATGCATGATATTTGATTCGAATTTAGGATATTGAACATGGATTAAAAATTAAATATGCACAAAATAATTCTAATTTTTCTTAATTAAAACTAAGTTGCATATCACTTTTCTGCTGCTAGATTATAAATAAATTTTAGAAGAATAAATAAATTAAAGTAGTTACCGTTACAAGGAAAATGTTTTACTTAATCAATTTTTTGTTAACTCGTGAGTTTTTCTGAAAAATAAGCTCAGTTTTTCTTCTAAGATAAACAAATGTTTTAAAATGACTGTTTTCAAAACTCTGATAGCTTATGGGCCATTTTGGTGGCTAATGAAATCTTTCGAATTCGGGTCTAATATCTAGGTCGAATTGGGGAGGTTACATTGATGGTATAAAAGCCTAGGTTTTCTAAACTTGGATCGTGGAAATTTGAGCGAGTCTATATGCATTGAAAATGGGTATTTTGGGAAAAATATGCCACAAGTTTTTGAAAAATTATTTTTCTGTAGGAAATTAAATCTAAGACTCCAATGTTGGTCCTACCTTAGTTATTGATTACTCTTGAAACTTTAGATAAATTACAAACGTTAGATTGTGAACACTAAGGAGAAATAGCTAATGCTTGAACGTTTTTGTTTGAAAACCATAGATATACTTTTGATATTAAAATATATATAAGATCACAATGAACACTCAAAGTAGACGGGGTATGGATAGGTCGAGTAGGGTTGCACCTATTGAGCCATGCACTGTCCGGGGAGAAAACCCAATCCTTGAAGAGGATTATGTTGAGAACTTTATTGCCAATGGTGGTGGAGGCTATGAAAACAGAGATGACATAGTGACACAGACGATGTTGAGGGTTTCACAAAAGGTTGTTGTAGCCCAATCTGTGTAACGTCCCCTAACCCTATACCGTCACCAGAACAGGGTTACGAGACATTACCAGTCAGTACAGTCCAATTCCGGTCATTAATTAAAATAAATATTCACACACATCCTAGTTTTAAGATGTCGTCCCTTTAATGGGCCCTCGCGGTCCAATATGAACAGTAAATTCAATTCGGGACTAATTTAGAATCACTACGAATTCTTAGTAAATTTCAAAATTCATACTACATACCGTTGCCAACCATAATTTACTCATTTCATCAATACTTCTATAACCTAAATGACTCTCATAAAACGTCCTAGGTACATGCCATTATCAATACTCAACATACTTTACCTTAATAAATTCGGGATCGTCTTGGGATGCTGATTCAACGTACTATATTTACTTAACTGCATGACGGAAACAAACCGACATTGAGTATGGTATACTCAAGTGGCATTTCTATAATCCGAATAATTAATAATATAACAAATACTTAAGATCATAATAATAATTACAATTATTCAATTATTTATTCATAGATAAATTTCAACTACTTACCATATAAATTTTATACAGTTCATATAATAAACACAATAACATAATTGTTCAATTCTTAAATAAATCCATTACTATTTACTCCGTTCTTTCACTTACTATTTGGTATAGCTTTCCTTAATTTACTCACAATTCAATATCATTAAACTATATTCAACTATATACTTATCAATCATATTCCATTTTAATTCATTTCAATAACATCAATTTCATTTATATCGTATCAACTTACTATCCACGATAGCTTTCAGTATATACATACAATTCATATATCTCAAATCACATTTCAATTCATCAAGTGGCATCATATATCATCAATTCGAACTCAATCATTTCATGAACCTTTGGTTCATATTTTCAATTCATATCTAAATTTTCAATTCTCAATTCAATTTCTCGTTTCATTTCAATAGCTTGATCAATCAAATTTATTCGATTTATCTTTCACTTATTTACCCTATTAACAAACCCGGACTTTGACAGATACACGGATTCCAACCCAAACACACCGACGGCACATTGTGCCTAAAGCGGTACATAGTACGATCGATATCTGACACATAAAGTGCCTAAAACGACACACGAGGTTTCGACACGACACACGAGGTGCCTAATACGACACACGAGGTGCCGAAATCGACACATAAAGTGCACGATCGATAAAAAGCAAATCCGTACACTTCCGGATCCTATGGTATGCCAATTATATCCGACTCGGCCGACTAGTTAATAGGGTATTTCATTCACTTTCTCAATTTAATAATTCTTTCATCAATATACCATTCGATAATCACATATATTCACCCATTTTCACAATTCATACAATTTCATTCAATTCAACAATATATTTCAATTATTCACATTAATTCATAATTCAATACAATTCAATTCACTTTTCAATATCAAATATTCAAATATCACAATCTCATATATTCATATCAATTTCCTCATATTTCCAATCAATATATTTTTCAATATAACATTCATTCAATATTCAAATTTCTACATAAATCATGTATATTATATAATTCAATCAATATAAATTCAATCAAAATAATTTCAATCAATATAAATTCAATAAATTCATCGCATACCAAAATCAATCCATTCCAATTGTAAAACATCATAATTCTAACACTAACAATTGAAATATGTATATAAATATAACAAATAATAACTAAGTTCGGATTATAGAAATACAAACTGTAATTTTCGAGCTAACTCCCGTTGACTTTGTCTTGTCCTTTCTTAGCCGAGATTTCCGGCACCACATTGACTACGAAATTAATACAATTCATAATCATTAATACATTACTAATTCATATCTTGAGTTACAGAATTCTAAATTTAGATCCGCTAATTTTTCCTGAACCTAGACTCATAAATCTTCTTACAATAAAATTTTCAGAATTTTTGGTTTAGCCATTAAGTACAGTTTATTCTTTAAATTCACCCCTATTCTGCTATCTGACAGTTTCGTCCCTTCTTCACGAAAAATTAATTATCTCACAGTACAGAACTCGGATAATATTCTCATTGATTTCTTCTAAAAATAGACTCATTAGGGATTCTAAAAATATAAATTTAAGCCTCTAATTATTTTTCTTCAATTTTTGGTGATTTTCCAAAGTCAGAACAGGGGAACTCGAATTCATTCTGACCTTGTCTCACAAAATTCATTATATCTCATAATTTACAATTCAATTCCTTATATCGTTTCTTCTATAAGAAACTAGACTCAATAAGCTTTAATTTCATATTTTATTCATCTTCTAATTCAATTTCTATAATTTTTTTATGATTTTTCAAAGTTAGACTACTGCTGCTGTCTAAAACACTTTTAGTGCAAAATGTTGATTTACTTTAATTTCAATTTAATCCTAACTAAATTCTCTTACTTTTCTATCTTAATTCATACTTTATTTCTATTCAAATTTTGTCCAAACTCATACTTAACTATTAAATTTCCAGCATATTTTCATAAATTCGAATTTATTTCCATTTAATCCCTAAAACTCAAAACTTATAGCTTAGTTTACGATTCAATCCTTTATTCAATTCCAATCAAAATTTCTATCAAATAAACCCCCAATTCCATCATTTTATTCAACATGAACCAAACTTAGAAACCTAATGACTTTCAAAATTTCTACTTAAAACAAGTACTATTTATCTCTAGGATTCCAAAAAACTCAAAAATCATAAGAAAATGGGCTAAATTGACTTACCAAATTAACTTGGAACTTTTAAAACCTTATTTTCCCTTTTTCTTTTCTTTCTTTCTTTCTCCCCTGTTTCTTCTCTGTTTCGTTTCCTGCTATTCTGTTTCCTTCCTTCTTTTTATTCTTTTGTTTCTTTCCTTTATTTCCTTTTTATTTACTTTACTTTTAATAATAATAATTTAATATATATTTTAACACATAAAATCTCAGATTTTTATGTTTATGCCATATACTTAGGACAAATGGAATAATTGTCATTTTGGTCCTCTTCATTTTCTTTTAATCTACAATTTAACTTTCATCCTTTATTCAATTTAGTCCTTTTCTTAATTACTCTTAATTAAATTAAATTCACTTAATTAAACTCTAATTAACCACTCATTTTACTTTGTAAATATTTTAATAAATATTTACGAATTCGTTTTTCAAAAATGGAGACCCAAAAATACACTTTTTCGGTAACGGTAAAATTCGGGTCGTTACAATCTGGATCGGGGAGTTGTGGATTTGTTGTAGAGAGGCGCCGATCAAATGGGCTGAGACATTGAAAGGCATTACTGGAATAACTCCCACTGTGGTTGAGTACTAGATAGAGTCGAAAGAAAGAATTCTGGAGGATTTAGATTGTACTCCGAAGTAAAAATTGAAGGGCATTGTGTCCTTCCTTAGGAAGGAGGCTTATTGTTGGTGGCAGTATATTGTAAGGGGTATGCAAGCTGAGTGTATAAACTGGGAGTACTTCCAAGAGGCCTTCCAAAAAAAGTATGTTGCCACTTGGAAACACAAAAATTTACACACTTTTTCATACCATTTTTAACTCAAATTCATGCGAATTCAGTTAAATTCTTGTCGAAAATAATTAATTTTGTAAAATAATTAAAGTAAATTTAAAATATGAATATGTTTAAATTTAGTTAATTTTATAACTATTTTTGATGAATTTTGGTTATTTTCGACAGATTTGTACGAAGGGCAAAAAATGGCTCGTAAACACTACCAGAAGCACAAAACTGAGAAGCAATTTGAAGTATCGAGGCGAATTAATTTCCAGCCTAAGACAGTCCAATTATGTGTATTAATTCAAATTAATTTTAATTTATAGCCAATTTAACTTGGGCTAAATAAATTATTATTAATTAATTATGGAAAGAGTGGTCCAGTTGAACTGAACCGATTGAATTGAACCGACCAAGGATTGGGCAGCCCAAAACCGTCCATATGCTGACCCAAATCAGCTTATTATTTGATTAATTAATCTTGCAAAGAAGCCCTTGAAGACTTGTCAAAGTTGCATTCAAGCCCCTCCACAATTGGAGGCTTTGTGGATTTGCCCCAAGCCATATTTAGCAAAATTGAAGCCATCAACTTTGCCACATAGATGGCCGGCCAAGGGTTGGCTCTTTGGCTGCTATTTTTAGCAAATTTTAGCTGCCACATTTAGCTATAAAAACCCCCCTTGGCTGATCATTCAAGACACACCTCAATTCATTCACATCTCTTCTCTCCTCTCTCATTTTCTCATCTCATTTTTCCATTTCAAGTCCCATGCTCTTGTGCCGATTTCTCCCCTTGGGAAAGGGTTATTCTTCAGCCATTTTGGAGCAACATTGAAGTGTTCATAGCAGCCTTGATCGTCGAGGACAACAAAGAACGAAGACGGAGCAACCTAGTCAAGCCACGGAAAAACACCAGATTTGATTCTTGTTCACTATCTCTTTAATTTTTGTTGTTGTTATGATGAACATATCTATGAATATTTATGTTGTTGGAATGGTAAATTTAATCAGTTTAGCTTGGATTTAATTCGTGTTGGTTTGATTGCATTTCATCTACTTAAATTATTAAAATTGTGTTTATGTTGTTATAGGCCTCGGTAAAATGCTTGATTAAGTAAAATCATGCCTAAGTTATTCTTGCATTACAATTGTGAGGTAGCTAATGAATTAATTATTTAAACGGATTGAAAATGTAATTAATGGACGCAATACTTAATCAGTGCATGTTTATTCTTCTAAGGTAGCTGAAGGTTAAATTAGCAATGTATCTGGCGATACACTTGCCTTGCATGACTTGCAAGATTATTATGATTAAACTGTTTCAAGGTAGGGATACATTGTTACCTCACATAGTCTTTTATGAGCTTATTAGATTTAATTAATTGGTTGAATTGGCATAGGGATATGCAAGAGATTAGTTCAATTTAATGAGTATGTATATGCTATAACATGTTTTCTTCTTAAAATTTGTTTAATCATTTGAATTAACATAGGGATATGTTAAGAGATGAATGGATTTGTGTACGTGAATATGTTCATAAGTTAGCAAATTACCAAGTTGCCGTGAATTTATTCGTAACAATATAAGCATGAGTTTAATAATTCTAAGTTAAAGAAATGTAATTAAATCAACACAATTATGTCATCTTGATTAAATCATATTTTGAAATCGTGCATTTGAGATTTATTTCTTTAGTTATTTAGTTTAAAATCTTATTTTTCTTCATGACCCTTTTTAAAACAAAATATTTTTCTTCACCAAAGTGTTTTAAATTGCATTCATAAATAATCCTTTTCATAGTCCCTGTGGGTACGATAACTCAACATTTACTTGTCACTTTATTACTTGTTGCGATTGTGTACACTTGCACATTTCCGTCGTTCCAAGTTTTTGACGCCATTGCCGGCGACTGTTTTAAAAACTCATTATTTGTGAATTTGTTAGTTTTACATTTTAGTTTATTTTTCCTGTTTAATTTTTAATTTAATTAATTTTTCAGTGATTATTTCAGGTGTTTATAAGTATTGACCCAATTATTGACCTACTCCCTGTAGACCCTGAGATAGAAAGAACTTTTCGACAGCGAAGAAGACAAGTAAATTAAAGAAGGACCGAAGAGATGAACTTCGAAAATCTGTTCCAAGGAAATGGAGCAAACCTTGCTCAAAATCCTATCCTTATTGCTAATGATAGGGATAGAGCTTTACGATAGTATGCCATGCCAGTTTTTAATGATCTTAATCCAGGTATTAAGAGACCCGAAATTGAGGTACAACAGTTTGAGCTGGAGCCAGTCATGTTCCAGATGCTTCAGACAATGGGCCAATTCAATGGAATGCCTACTGAAGATCCTCACCTACACTTATGACTATTTATAGAGGTGAGCGATTCTTTCAAGTTAGCCAGGGTACTCAAAGATGCATTACAATTGAAGTTGTTCCCTTATTCACTTAGGGACAGAGCTCGAGCTTGGTTGAACTCATTGCCACCGAACTCAATTTTCACACGGCAAGAGTTAGAAGAAAGATTCCTTATGAAGTATTTCCCGCCTAGCAAGAATGCTAAGTTAAGGAATGAGATTACTGCCTTCCAAAAAATGGATGATGAGTCCTTGTATGAGGCATGAGAAAGATACAAAGAGTAATTACGAAAGTGCCATCATCATGGAATCCCACATTGCATCCAACTTGAGACATTTTATAATGGTCTCAATGCTCACAGAATGGTGGTAGTGGATGCTTCTGCTAATGGTGCTCTACTTTCTAAGTCTTATAACGAGGCTTATGAAATCATTGAGAGGATTGCCAGCAACAATTATCAATGGCCAACTAGTCGAGCAGCGTCAGGAAGACGAGTTGCTGGAATACATGAAATAGACGCTCTTACTTCACTCGCATCTCAAGTATCATCAATATCCTCAATGCTAAAAAACCTTACTACTAATGGGTCTAACAGTTTTACAGTACAGACATCAACCCAATTTGAAAATATAGCCTATGTCTATTGTGAGAAAGGACATTTGTTCAAAGAATGTCCATCAAACCCAGAATCCATGTACTACATAGGTAACCAGAACCAAAATCGAGGAAGGCAAGGACTACAATCCAATTTTTATAACCCATTGTGGCAAAATCACCCCAATTTTTCCTGAAGTAACCAAGGGGCTGGAACCAGTAACACTTATGCCCAACCCAGACCAACCCAGCCGCCTAGTTTTCCTCAACAAGTTCAGAAACCAACCTAAGCTGAACCATCCAATAGCTTAGAAAATCTGTTGAAGGCATACATGGCCAAGAATGATGCCTTAATCCAAAGCTAAGTAGCTACATTGAAAAACCTAGAAAACCAAATGGGCTAGCTTGCAATAGAATTCAAGAACCGACCACTAGGTGCTTTACCTAGTGATATAGAGAATCCAAGGAATCCGGGGAATAAGCATTGCAAAGCATTGACATTGAGGAGTGGAAAGACAATAGAGCCCAACACCATCGAAGCTGAAAAGGAACAAGCTGACGCTTAAGATTCAGAGGAAGTTTAACCGAGTATTGAAATTCCAATTTCACAAGAACCAGAATCTGCAAAACCCGACAAGGTAATTTCAGAACCAGCTAATTCTGACCAACTAACAACTCTGTTAGATGCAGAATTGCCACAGAAGACGAATCAACCAATTCCAGTAAAGAAACCACCACCACCCTACCCTCAAAGACTTCAAAAGCAAAAGTAGAAGATTCAATTCAAAAGTTCCTAGACGTACTCAAGCAACTTTATATCAACATCCCGTTGGTTGAAGCACTTGAGCAAATGCCGAACTACGTCAAATTCATAAAGGATATCTTGTCCAAAAAATGAAGACTTGGAGAATTTGAGATATTAGCTCTGACGAAGGAATGCAGTGCATATATTCAAGAAAAATTACCCCCAAAGTTGAAGGATCCTGGATGTTTTACCATACCTTGCAACATTGGAGCAACGTATTGTGGTAAGGCATTATGTGGCTTAGGTGCGAGTATTAATTTGATGCCTATGTCAATATTTAGGAGGTTGGGGATAGGTGAAGTTAGACCAACTATGGTTACACTTCAATTAGCATGTCAATCATTAGCAGATCCAGAAGGAAAAATCGAGGATGTATTGATACGTGTAGATAAATTTATCTTCCCTGCTGATTTTGTTATCCTAGACTTTGAAGCAGACAAAGAAGTGGCAATTATCTTAGGAAGACCGTTCTTAGCAACTGGAAGGACCCTTATTGATGTGCAGAAGGGCGAGCTTACTATGGGTATTCAGGATGATCAGGTAACATTTAACATTTTTAAGTCCATGCGATTTCCTGGCACTATTGATGATTGTTCTGCAGTGTCTAATTTAGAGGATTTAATAGTGAAAAGGGAGCTCAACTATATTAAAGATCCATTGGAACAAATTTTGATATTAGATCCTCCGAATGATAAAGAAGAGGATGAATACTTAGCGTTGTTAGAAGCTAATCAAAAGGCATTTAATCCGCAATCCTGTTTTAAATATTTGGAATTAGAGAAAAAGGATTATGCCCAACCAAAAGCGTCAATCGAGGAGCCGCCTAAATTAGAACTCAAGGTACTACTTCACATTTGAAATATGTTTATTTCGGTAATGCTTCTACTCTGCCTGCGATAGTTTCAGCAGAATTAACTAGCGAGCAAGAAGAAAAACTCATCATTGTATTGAAACAATTCAAGAAGGCTATTGGATAGACCATAGTCGATATTCACGGAATTAGTCCATTTGTATGCATGCACAAGATTATCCTTGAAGATGGAGAAAAAGGGACGGTTGATGGATAACGAAGATTGAACCCTATCATGAAGGATGTAGTAAAGAAAGAAATCATCAAGTGGTTAGATGCGGATACAATTTACCCCATCTCAGATAGTTCATGGGTAAGTCCGGTCCAGTGCGTGCCAAAGAAAGAAGGTATCACGGTCATTGAAAATGAGAATAATGAGTTGATACCAACTAGAACGGTTATGGGATAGAGAATTTGCATCAACTACCGGAAGCTAAACAAGGCGACTAGAAGAGATCATTTTCCTTTGCCCTTTTTGGACTAGATACTGGATAGACTCACGGGGCGAGACTACTACTGTTTTCTCGATGGATACTCGGGGTATAATCAAACTACAGTAGCACCAAGAGATCAACACAAGACAACATTCACCTACCCGTATGGTACATTTGCATTTAGACTCATGCCATTTGGTTTATGTAATGCACCTGCTACATTTCAAAGATGTATGATGTCTATTTTTACTAATATGGTTAAGAAGTATTTGGAAGTTTTTATGGATGATTTTTCAGTATTTGGAGATACTTATGACGATTGCTTAGCCAATCTAGTGAAGGTACTAAGGCGATGCGAAGAAACAAACCTGGTACTCAACTGGGAAAAGTGTCATTTCATGGTACAAAAAGGTATTATTTTAGGGCATCGGATAACAAGACATGGAATAGAGGTTGATAAAGCAAAGGTAGATGTTATTGAGAAACTCCTACCTCCAACATTTGTAAAGGGTGTTAGGAACTTTTTGGGCCACGCCAGTTTTTATCGAAGATTTATCAAGGACTTCTCCAAAATTACTAAACCTTTATGCAAATTATTAGAGAAGGACTCGATGTTCAATTTTGATGAGGAATGCTTAAAGGCTTTTAAAGATTTAAACAGTCAGTTAGTTACGGCACCCATAATCGTCACACCAAATTAGGATTTGCCATTCGAAATGATGTGTGACGCAAGTGACTTCGCGATATGAGCTGTCATGGGCTAGGGAAGGAGCAAAGTTTTTCATCCCATCCACTATGCAAGTCGAACTCTGACAAGAGCTCAACTGAATTATACGGTAACAGAAAAAGAGTTACTCGCTATTGTGTTTGCTTTTGACAACTTTTGATCTTATCTTGTAGGTACCAAAATGACTGTCTATACGGACCACTCAGTAATTAAGTTCTTATTTTCTAAGAAAGATGCTAATCCGAGGTTGATCCGATGGGTACTTCTACTTCAAAAGTTTAATTTAGAAATTCAAGATCAAAAGGGAGTGGAAAATCAAGTAGCAGATCACTTGTCCAGATTAGAGCTGCAAGAAGGGAACTCTACTCTTATACCAATTTGAGAGACGTTTCCGGATGAACACATACTAAAGGTAAATCATGTCCATAATACCCCTTGGTTTTCTAATATTGCTAACTATTTAGCTTGTGGTTTGATGCCGATTGATAAGACATATCATCAAAGGAAAAAGTTTCTTCACGATCTGAAGTACTATTCCTAGGAAGAACCATATTTATTTAAAAAGTGCTCAGATCAAATGATCATGAGATGTGTGGCAGAAGATAAAATACAAAAGATTCTATACCATTGTCACTCAGCTCTAAGTGGGGGACACTTTGGAGGTACTCGTACTGCGGCCAAAATATTGCAAGCCGGATTCTTTTGGCCAACACTGTTCAAGGACGCATATGCTTACGTAAAGAGTTGTGATCGAAGTCAAAGGGTTGGAAATGTCACCAATAGAAATGATATGCCTCGAACAAATATCATTGAGGTAGAATTGTTCTATGTATGGGGTATTGACTTTCTTGGTCTTTTTCCACTGTCTTTTGGTCACAAGTACATATTAGTAGCAGTAGACTATGTGTCTAAGTGGGTCGAGGCTGAAGCTTATCCGACAAATGATGCTAAGGTTGTAATTAAGTTCATGCAAAAACACGTGTTCATAACGTTGGAAACCCAATAGCTATTATCAGCGATGAAGGGTCCCATTTTGTGAACAAGTGGTTGAAATGGTTATTAGATAAATATGGAGTGTAACACAAGGTCACTACAGCTTACCATCCAAAGACAAATGGGCAAGCTGAACTGGCGAACAAAGAGATCAAAGGCATACTTGAGAAGGTAGTTTGCCCGAACCGATGAGATTGGTCCAAAAGATTGGATGATGCTTTATGAGCTTATATAACAACATACAAGACACCTTTAGGGATGTCATCCTACAGGTTGGTTTTTAGAAGGGCCTGTCATCTATCCCTGGAGTTAGAGCACAAAGCTTACTGGGCCCTACGACAACTCAACTTGGATCCGAAGGTTGCTAAAGAGAAACGGATGCTCCAACTCAATGAGCTAGAGGAATTCCAAATGTTCTCGTATGAAAATGCCAAATTACTCAATAAGAGACTTAAGAAATGGCATGACAAGCACATTCGACTTCGAGAATTTGAAGCAGGTCAACAAGTCTTCTTATTTAATTCCAGATTAAAGTTCTTTCCATGTAAATTAAAACCATGTTGGTCCGGTCCATTTACAATTCATCACGTCCATCTATATGGAGTTGTTGAACTCCAAGGTAAGGGAGGTAATTTTCAAGTTAATGCTCAGCGTCTGAAACATTACTGGGGAGATAAGACTGAACGGAATCAAATTTCGTTCATTTTATTAGATGTTTGAATTTTCTTATTTTCCTTTTTAATAAATTATTTTGGGGTATATTTTCGAGATCAGTTAGTTTAAATAAATTCTGTCTAGGAGATTGGAACTTAAGTAGGACCGCTTGTGACCCCTCCAATCTTTACTGGGAATTGATTTTAACATAATTTTCTGAGAAATTATTCCCTAAATAAAATTAAATTTTTGGTTTTCCAAATAAGAGGGTCAATTTTGATCCAAGTTTTAAATTGCAACTCAATTTCAAATTATCATTAAGTCTAGGGACTTAATTGAAGTATTTTTAAAATTTGTTGCTCTTTTGTAAATAATAAAAATTAGATGCCTCTTTTTATAAATATTTTCAAAGGGCTTCTAGAATAAATGTTTTTTATTTAAAAAGATGATAATTATTAATATATAATTATATCCATTATAATATATATTAATTATTATCAACTTTATGTAGAATTAAAATTAATGTTAATTTAATCATATTTTATTTGATAAGTTTTTTAAGATGACAATCTTTAATATATAATTATATCTATTATAATTTATATATTATTTTTTATCAATTTAGCATAGAATTAGGATTAGTTTATCTTATTTTTAAATAAATTAATAGCATTAATAATTTAATATGCATGTATTTAATTATTAATTGTTGTTAACTGGATTAAAATTAGAACTTAGAGTTTTTAGCTATTAAATTTCTCAAAGAATTCTACTTTAAGTCCTATTCCTTTCATTATAAATACCACCTTCTTCATCATTCATCACTCAAAATCCTAAAGCATCAAAAACCTTCAAGTGCCAAAACCTCCTAGTGAAGCGACCATTTGCCATGACCCTAGGTCCATCGCATTGCACGCCGCAGCCTACCTTGCACACACTTGCTCTCAACTTTGCATGCATTGCGCTTCGTGTTCTTGCCCACACCAGGCCCTCATCCCGCGCATTGCTACCTGTGCCCAGGTCCCGCGGGCGCTCACGCCGGGTCTGCTTGACGAGGATCCGCAAGCTGCTCGCACATCCAGCCTAGCCTGCGGGCGTTGCTGCTCACTCCTAACGCCTGCTGCGCACTACTACCTCACACACCCGAACGACACCACCCTCTCACCCACCTTTAGCCAAATCCTCCAACCTACTTCCATTTGACCTCTTTTGCTTTCTAACTATTTATTTTTTAGGAGTTCTAAAAAAAAAGGTGGTAAGACCTAATTTTCTCCTAAATTTTTAATTTTATTTAATTATTTAAAATTTCAATTTATTGAATCATTAATAATTTTTATTTAATTAAATATTTGAAAAAATAATTTTTTTCCATCTTTTGTTTAGGTTAATCATTCCTTGTAAGAGAACTCGTGTCTGTGCCTAAATTGATGAAACACAAAAAATTTCCATTGTGAAGAAGCCAAAGCAAGATATGAGGATATCTTCAAAAATCAACAGATGCATTCAGAGAAAGGCTTTACATCGAAAGAGAGAAACTACAAAGATTTTATGGCACGTATTCTTCAAGTTGCTGAAACCTCAATTGGGAATTGTTTTGTGAGAAGAGACCTAGTATGGATGAGGAACTAGTTCACGAGTTCTATGCGAATTTAACCTCAAGCGAGTTGATGGAAGTTCCAGTTAGCGGGATCAAGGTACCAATAACTTCAAAAGCTATTAATGAGTTCTTTGAATTGCCTGATTTCAAAAACGATGATTATTCTTCCTTGATGAGCAATATCAAGCCTGAAAATTTGCAAGAAATTCTTGAGGAAGTTACAGTTCCAGGTTCTAAGTGGATTGTGTTAAAGCAAGGAATCCACACTTTTCGAAGAGAATATCTGACACCACTCACAAAGGTATGGTTCTATTTCATCCGTTTCAGCCTTATGCCTAGCTCACATGGGACTACAATTTCATTAGAGCGAATGGTCTTATTATACACGATCTTAACAGGAAAGACCATTGATGTGGGAAAAATCATCCTGAGAGAGATACGGAATTGTGCCGTTAGATGTTCTGGCCCAGCCTACTTTCCCTTTATGATAACACTTCTGTGCTTGAAAGCTAAAATTCTTGCAAACATAACGAAGACAGGTTATAGCCAGCGCACAATCACAGATTGGGACCTTTACCGAATAGCTGGAGATTCTGTTCTACAGTAGCAAATTGAAGAAAGTGAGAATCCCGAAGAAGATCCCAAAGAGATCAAACTAATGCAATCAGCTAAAGTCCCTGATAAGATGGAACCACTGGAACCAGAAGTTGAACTTGATAACAAAACCTCAATGTTCAGAGCTTAACCGCCTAGCCCAGATCTTCGAGATGAGCTGTCAAAGTTGGTGGACATAATGCAGCATATGCAATGGCAGCAACAAGCTTATTGGAGATACTCAAAAATAAGGGATGACTCGATGAGAAGTGCTCTTAAGAAAATTTACAATGACCCATTTATTTTTGTACCTGAATTTCTAGATTTTATATTTGAACCATGGAGTCCATTATCGAAGAAGGAGCGAAGCGATTCATGTAAAGGCAATAATGATAGAGCAAAAGATGAGTCAAATTTAGAAAAGTCTACAAATAAATAAAAGGGGGATCTTGACCTTATTTTATTTCTGTTCTTAGGTCATTTTAAGATTAGGTTTAATTAGGAATTTTTATTTTCACAGAATAAGAGAGGAAAATCATAAATAAAATTTGAATAAGTCGCAAAGTATAAAGTGTGGCAATAGGTATATACATGTCTAGGATTGGATCTAGAGAAAGCTTGGTACTTAAGCAGTCAATTTAACTCACCTCCTCTTTTCTAGAATCCTACCTGGTATATAGTATCTATTCACTTTACACAATGAAGACATTGTTCCTCTTAAGTAGGGGAGACCGAAAAATTGAATTTGAATTATTTCCACTCAGAGTAAAAATTTTCTTTTAATTATGATTAGGGTATATTTTGTTCAATAATTTGAAATTTAGTTAAGTATGCTAAGCTTCAGTATAAATAAAGTTCTATTATTTCAATAAATTATTTTGTTAGCTTAATAATGATATGAATGTATTTCTAATAAAGCATGCAAATCGTACCATAAATTTTTAGTTCCTTACGAAAGTTAGGCGTGCATGAAAGTTTAAGTATTTAGAATTGACTTAGTAGTTTCTCGAGGCGAAATCTTAGGAAGCATGGAACATTGAAAATGATTTAGGTAACTTTTGTTGGACTGTTTGAGCCTTTCAAGCCAACCATGATGAAATTTTTATCCTTTGAAACCCGACTTTGAGACTATATGGCCTAATTTTATTTGAACCCTTGCAAATTTAGCCATCACTTTTCTCTTAACTATCTTGAAATTGTCTCAAATACTAGACTCAGTACTATTCGAAGTATTCTTTAAAAGTAAGTTTGGGGGAGTTGAAAAGAAGAAAAAAAGTATCGAATACTCTAAAATTGTAGTACACTCAGCAAAATGCTCGATTTATAAAAAAAAGTTTGACTTCTTAAAATAAGATGTACAAAAGAGTATGTAAAAGCAAAGAAAGTTGATGTATTGAAGGTAATTATTTCGAAGGTCCGATACAAGCTGAGTCTAGGGTTTAAAAGCCTAAATTTATCTATCTTTTACCTACCCTTAAGCCCAGCCACGTTACAACCTTGTTAAAGACCTATTGATTCAAAGTTCTGATGCTACCTACATTAGTGGAGAGAAATTGCTACATACAACATATGAAGACATAAGTTAAACTTAATGATTGCAACTTAATCTTGAATAAAGAGAATAAAATCACATTGGTAAGGTTTAACATGACTTTATTAGGAATTGTTTAGTCTAATTTTTACTATTATAATAGTTGTTGAGATTAATTTGAACGATATGTATACTTAAGTAGCATAACTATCAATTTTCTTGTCTTTGAGCACAAGTATATTAAATTCATAATTTTGGGAAAAATATTGTTCTGAAGGAATTTTTCAAAGGTGTTTTCGAGCAATTCTTTTCAAAATTTGTGCATTACTCAAGACGAGCAATGAACTAAGTTTGGGGTGTGGAAACACAAAAATTTTCATACTTTTTCATACCCTTTTTAACTTAAATTCATGCGAATTCGATTAAATTCTTGTCGAAATATAATTAATTTTTATAAAATAATTAAAGTACACTTAAAATATGAACATGTTTAAATTTAGTTAATTTTCTAATTATTTTTGATGAATTTTGGTTATTTTAATGATTTGCATAAAGGGCGAAAAATGGCCGATGAACCTTTGTAAGCACAAAATCGAGAAGCAATTTGAAGTATCGAGGCTAATTAATTTCCAGCCTAAGACGGTCCAATTATGTGTATTAATTCATAATATAATTAATTTTAATTTATACCCAATTTAACTTGGGCTAAATAAATTATTATTAATTAATTATGGAAAGAGCGATCTAGTTGAACCTAACCGATTGAACTGAACCGGCCAAGGATTGGGCAGCCCAAAACCGTCCATATGCTGACCAAAATCAGCTTATTAACTGATTAATTAAGCTTGCAAAGAATCCCTTGAAGACTTGTCAAAGTTGCATTCAAGCCCCTCCACAATTGGAGGCTTTATGGATTTGCCCCAAGCCATATTTAGCAAAGTTGAAGCCATCAACTCTACCACGTAGATGGCTGGCCAAGGGGTGTCTCTTTGGCTGCTATTTTTATCAAATTTTAGCTTCCACATTCAGCTATAAAAACCCCCATTGGCTGATCATTCAAGACATACCTCAATTCATTCACATCTCTTCTCTCCTCTATCACTTTCTCATCTCATTTTTCCATTTCAAGTCCCTTGCTCTTGTGCCGATTTCTCCCCTTGGGAAAGGGTTATTCTTCAGCCATTTTGGAGCAACATTGAAGTGTTCATAGCAGCCTTGATCGGCAAGGACAACAAAGAACGAAGACAGAGCAACCTAGTCAAGCTAAGGAAAAACACCGGATTTGATTCTTGTCTGCTATCTCTTTAATTTTTGTTGTTGTTATGATGAACATATCTATGAATATTTATGTTGTTGGAATGGTAAATTTAATCAGTTTAGCTTGGACTTAATTCGTGTTGGTTTGATTGCATTTCATCTACTTAAATTATTAAAATTGTGTTTATGTTGTTATAGGCCTCGGTAAAATGCTTGATTAAGTAAAATCATGCCTAAGTTATTCTTGCATTACAATTGTGAGGTAGCTAATGAATTAATTATTTAAACGGATTGAAAATGTAATTAATGGACGCAATACTTAATTAGTGCATGTTTATTCTTCTAAGGTAGCTGAAGGTTAAATTAGCAATGTATCTGGCGATACACTTGCCTTGTATGACTTGCAAGATTATTGTGATTAAACTGTCTCAAGGTAGGGATACCTTGTTACCTCACATAGTCTTTTATGTGCTTATTAAATTTAATTAATCGGTTGAATTGACATAGGGATATGCAAGAGATTAGTTCAATTTAATGAGTATGTATGTGCCATAACATGTTTGTTTATTAAAATCTGTTTAATCATTTAAATTAACATAGGGATATGTTAAGAGATGAATGGATTTGTGTAGGTGAATATGTTCATAAGTTAGCAAATTACCGAGTTGCTGTGAATTTATTCGTAACAACATAAGCATGAGTTTAATAATTCTAAGTTAAAGAAATGTAATTAAATCAACATAATTATGTCATCTTGATTAAATCATATTTTGAAAGCGTGCATTTGAGATTTATTTCTTTAGTTATTTAGTTTAAAATCTTATTTTTCTTCATGACCCTTTTTAAAACAAAATATCTTTCTTCACCAAAGTGTTTTAAATTGCATTCATAAACAATCCTTTTCACAGTCCCTGTGGGTATGATAACTCGACATTTACTTGTCACTTTATTACTTGTTGCGATTGTGTACACTTGCACATTTTCGTCGTTCCAGCACTAGGTATGTGGAAGTCCGCGACTTGAGTTTATTTAGTTAAAGTAGGGGATAAGACTATAGCGTAGTATGAGGCTGAATTTTTAAGGCTCAGTTGTTATGCCCAAAGAATGGTCACCATGAAGTAGGATAAGTGTGTGAGGTTCAAAAATGGGTTGTGTTTCGACCTCAAAATACATGTTCCACCACATGAACGGGTGTTTGAGACCCTAGTGGAGAAAGCCAAAATTTTAGAAGAGATCAAACAGGTTGAATACGAAAAACAGAAGAAGAATAAGGTCCTGCTTAATAGAGATTCTGGTTCCACTAATTCAGATTCTCATCTCATAAAATGAGCCAAAGAGGGTAGACCACAGCAAAGGGTTGCTACAACTAATTCTAGGGTAAGACTTCCAACTGTACATATCATGGTAAATACCACTCGAGCGAGTGCTGGAGGAAATTGGGTGCGTATTTGAAATGTTGGTTGATAGAGCATATGGTTAAGGATTGTCCACATCGAGTCAAACTGGATCAAGCTCCAACTCAAAATTAGGCCCAAAAATAAAGGTCAAATCAGTTACCTCCTTAGGGGACGAGGTCAAAATATGGTTGCAAATACCATAGCAACTGGTGTGAATCAAATTGACATTAGACAGCCTGCCCTTGTTTATGTCATTAGAGGTTATGAGGATAAAGATGCGTCTGATGCCATCACATGTATTTTGCTCTAGTAGAAATAGAATCCACCCATTCATATGTTGCTCATAATATGAGAATTCGGGGTAGATGAAACCGTTAGTGAAGTTACAGAAGGACAATCCATGGTAGTGAATAGGATCTTCGAGAAAAGTTATAGGAAGTTTAAGGAGAATAATAGTCAGAGTTGTGCAGCAAAAGTGTAGTGGTTGGCTTAAAAGGAGAAATAACAGGTTGTGTGACTAAGGCTTTATTTAGTATTACTTAAAAAAATACTTTTGGAAAAAAAATTGTTCTAAATAAACTGCTTTTTGCTGAAATTTTTTACTTTTTTTGAAAAGCAGAAGTTAAATTTTTTAGTTTTTCTTATACCAAAAGCACTTTTGGTGCTTAATTACTTTTTCACCCCTCCAACAACATAGTATTTTCTCTTTTTTTTTCTTGGTGCTTAATTATAAATGTGTTAAATTATTAATTAAAAATAAAAAATTATGTTTTAAAATAATACAAATATGTTAATATCTAATTACAAATATTTAATGGTTATATTTAAATATTTAAAATATAGTTTATATATTCTAATTAAATTTTATAAATAATTAATATTTATTGCTTAAAAATATTTAAAATTTATATTTCATATAGTACAATATTAACAACAAGTTATAATAAATTATTGTTTATATTCTTACTAAAATATAATAATATTAACTAATTTGAATATTATTTAAATAACTATTTGTTACTTGATAATACCATGTTTAAAATGGGCATTTTATTTCTCACAAGTACTTTTTGACAGCAATGCTAAACACTCAAATCCTAAACCAAACTATTCAAAAGTACTTCTCAAAATCACTTTTCAAACGCATGTTTTAAAAGCATTTCTTAAAAGCAATGCTAAATTAGCCCTAAGTGATTGATGAGTCAACAGAGAAATTTTGAGGATGAAATTTTTTAAGGAGGGGAGAATTATCATGCCCTAAAATATAAGGGGTTAATTGTATTGGATAGACAAAAAACTTGAATAGCCCTAATGGTTAAATACACTTATTCCCCCTTACTTACCCAAGTTTGAGCCCCCTCCATCCCTTTTTAATTTTGAGATTTCAATAAACACAAAATATACACTATTGAGATTAAAAACTACACAAGAAATAGGCAATAACCCAAATGGTTAAGAGTTAGCCTTCCTTCCTTGTGTTCCTAGGTTCAAATCATGTCATTCCCTTCCATTTTCTTTTGAAATTCGGCCAGCTTGTGGAAATTGAAAGTGGCGCCCTTAGAGTTTACAAACCATAGGAATTAATCCAATTATTTTCTAATTAGAATTAATAACTTGCCTCTTTCCAAAATTCCAATAGAATTAGAATTCCACCTTGATTTTTTTTTCATCCTAATTGTTGATAATTATTTTTCTTTCCCGAATCAAATAATCCTCCATTCAATCGTCCTTTTTATAGGATTTGAAATTACTATTGATAGCTTCACTATTCAAGAATACGTAAGTACAACTCGTTTTCAATATTTAGATCCCGATTTTTCGTAATATTATTATCCAACATAAATATTCGTTTGATCTAAACAATCTTTTTCGGTTCTTGATAAATCTTTCGACAATCTTATCAAATCTTGAAATCAACCATTAATTCTTGTGTAAATATCGTTTAAATGACCTAATTTAGGTGAGTCGAATCAAAATCAAATGTGAGGAATGTCGATCAGATTCCTGGTGAAAGGTGTGTGTCTTTTCCCAAGCAAATTGGTGGTAAACATGTGTAGGAATAGGGCCACATGGTCTCTCACATAGGCGTGTGGACCACACGTCCCCCTTACACGGCCATTTGCCCTAGAAGGCCCAGGCTAATTTGTGAACCACACGACCAAGACCCTTCCACAAGGCTATGTCTCCTCTGTAAATTATATTTTGCATTTTCCACACAACTACAGCCTGCCACACGGCCCAGCTACACGGTCGTGTACCCCTTCCATACGACCTGGCCACATGATCATGTGTCCCTCTATTTTACAGTTTTGCCCATAAATTTATGATATCTTTAGTTTAGTCCTTGTATATGCCCTGAATTTATTTTAGAGTTTTATTTGCTCAATTGAGTCCTTGATATTATGCGATTATGGAATTTGTGATTTAATTATTAAAGTTTTATGGCTATACAGCATGTGAAACGTATATTACATGCTACTGTCATTGTGAAACAGATAAACTGTTAGTGTTAATTTTTGTTACCACCTTATCAGATACCAATGAAATAATGTTAATTGCTAGTGATGAACTGAATACATGTTAAGCATGATTACTGCTAGTTTCGGTTTATTCTATTACAAAGCATGTCATACTGCATTGCATGGAGTGGGATGATATATACGAAGGAAGAGCAACAGTTTAATAAGTGTGTTTCATACATGAACCAAGTGGAAGTTTGTTTAATCTGCAAATATGTTGTGCACCCACAACAAGTGGTAGTAACTGCAAATATGTGGTTTGATCACGAACCAAGTGGCAGCTTGTCTGCAAATATTTTTATCTAAAAATACTAGTGGTTTACCCACAATTTTTACAAACCTAATGGCAGCTTTTATTTGCAATTACGTTGTGTACCCACAACTAGTGGTAGTTTATCTGCAAATCAGCGGTGGTTAATCCACAATCGGAGTTCTAGGAAACTCATAGTGTGGTGTGTATCAGTAGGGTAGGACTTTTTTTAATAAACTAAAATTGCACTGTCATTCATAAGCATGTGCTTATAAAACTGTGAATTCTAAAATATTATAGTGATGTTTTTCTGAAAATAGGCTAAGTTTTTCTTCTAAGATAAACAAACGTTTTAAAATTTTTGTTTTCAAAACTCTGATAACTTACTCAGCCATTTTGGTGGCTAATGTTATCTTCTGAATTCAGGTTTAACGTTGAGGTCAGATTGGGGAGGTTACAAGACCCTTTACTTTTTGGATTTAAAAATTTAGGTCCAATTGTTACCCCTATTAAAAATCTTCTATTAAATTCGCTGGTGTCACACTTTGAAATTAAAATAAATCACTTGGTAGTCATATAACAATAAAAATAACATTGAAAATTCTTATATAGATTTTTTTTCTTAAAACATTCATTCAAACTTGTCGTGATAAAATAATTTTGTTGGAATAGTGTTTTAAGAAAAATTAACGTTAGCATTTTAATTGAAATAGTTAACAATATTAAATATTTAGGCTAACTAATGACATTATAAAAGTAGAAGGATCAAATTATGTAAAAAATAATGTGTATAGATTAAATTCCAAGTTTCAGCATAATATAAGGGCTAAAGCTGAAGTTTGATCATTGTCTTATAATATCAAAAAAAAAAAAAATGCAAGGCAAACCTAAAAGAAATTAAAAAACTACAATCCCTCTCTAAGGCCATTAGGGAATCAAATTATATATAACCATGTAATATTTTAATCGAAAATTTAATGATATTAACTATTTGGACTAATTAATAATATTATAAAACTACAGGGACCAAATTACATTAGAAATTAAAGTGAGGTGGTTAAATATCAAATTTAGGCATAATATAAGGGTTAAAACTAAATTTTAACCATTCTTTAAAAATTGCAAAAGAAAAAAAAGAAAAAGCGTCGATGTAAACCTAAAAGAAATGAGAAGCCACGTGTCGAACGACTCTTAGGGTATTCAAATTATATATAACCACAAAATGTTTTAACTAAAAAGTCAATGACATTAACTATTTGGACTAATTAATAACATTACAAAATATAGAGATTAAATTATGTTAAAATTTAAAGTATATAGAATATTAAATTTAAGCATATTAGAGAGACCAAAGGTGAAGTTTAAACATTTGAAAGAGCATCGTAAGAGAGCCAACAGAAAGTTCTTTTATACAGGTATATAATATTAGAGGGACCAAAGGTGAAATTTAACCATTTGAGTAAAATGAAAAAACAAAGAGAAAGAAATTGGTGAGAGAGCCACGTTTCGTCCGTAGGAAGGTCCAAACTTTTATATATAGGTGTCTACAGTCTGATTAATGTCACAGTTTAATTCGACACCAATTTAGTTATACTATTATTAAAATATGTTTATGTTAAAGAATCATTACTTGGGTATTTTCATCTTTTCATATTTTTATATAATCTTCAAATAAAATAATTAAAAAATATTATTTAGAAACCAAACACAAGACCAACAATTTCTTATAGAAAACCCTTACCACTCAACTAATAATAATTTATTAATCTATTTTTATAAATATATATTTTAAATATAAAATATCTTCGTTGAACCACATTATCAATGTGATTCGTTATATTTCTTCATTACAAGTATTTTTGTTTATTTTAGTTAAAGGCTTACGAATAATTTTAAATGCTGTAATCTATAGAGAAACTTGAGATTGAATAAAGAGGAGTGATTATTTTAAGCTAATTTTAGCAACTGATTTTTAAAATATATCAACTAAACTATTAATATTTCGGCTTTTCTATAATATTAATTATTATATCATGTACATTGCATGTGATGCTATATATTTATTTTAAATTTATTAAATAATGTAATTTTATTTATTGTAGTTAATGAAAAATAATATTATTTAAATTCTAGTTAAAATGAATTAATTATTTAAAATAAATAAATATATTAATTGCTTTGATAATTAAAACATTACAAAAAATGTAAATATATTAACTATTTTGATCATTAAAATATTACAACAATAAAAAAAATCAAACCATAGTTATAATGTAAAACAAAATAATAATAAAATTCAAAATTTTGAATAATTTTTTGACTAATAACTAAATGAAAATATCTAAATATTGAATGTTAAAATATTTAATTTACAGCGGTAAGTCGTAGTTTTATATTATTAAAATACCGATGAAAATATAACTCAAAATTGAATTATATAAATCACAGTAAACCAATAATTGAATTATGCGGATATAGTACGGGATTTTACAGGTCGTGTGCTGAAGTGTTTGCTGGGGTTTGAGTATGTTCACTATTCGGGAGGAACTTTCATGGTTAAAAATGTTGTCTCTTGATAATGTACTCATTAAGTCGAACTGTTTGCTTTTTATATCTGCTTTGTCTTACTCATTATCTGATGCATATCAATTAGGTGTATTGCTATAAGATTATTTGCTTATAAAAAGTCATTTTCAGTATTTGTCTTTTTGTGGATTTGTCGGTGTTCTAATAAGGTAATCTATTTATCAGTGCAAACGGCCTTGTTATATGCAGACCGCACGGAATGAGATACTCTTCCCACTACTTCGTTTAATGAGAATTTTTTGTCTTGCACCTAATGTTAGTATAATTGAAGATTGTGAATGATAGGTTTAGGTGTAAGAGGTGGGCCTGATGGCTCAGGTTTAGTAGTTCGTATCCTCTTTCTGCTTGTTTTGTAACTTTCTCATTAATGAAGTTCTTTTTTTTTCTCTAAAAAACATGGATGCAAAATTTGATTTTAATTTTAATAAAGTATTATATCATATTAAAATTTTAATAATAGAAAAATATTATTTAAATATTAATTTAATAATATGATGAATAATAAAAATATTTTTCTAGTTCAAAAGTTTCTATTAACTCAAAATAAATTAGTTGATTTAAAGTGAAAGTATAATTTAACATAAATACAAAGTTTGATTTCAAATTTTCTACCAAAAGCTTAATAATAGAAATAAATTATTATCTTAATTGTATTTTTTAATAATAATCAAAGAAAATATTAATTGTCAACAACCTCTTGACCTAATAACAAAAGCATTATGTTATAGGCATAAGAGTTTAGGTTCAATATTAAGTAACCTCATTTTCCTCCCCAATTATATATAAAAAAGTTAATTTAATAATATAATAGATTGTAGATTTGTAAAATATTTATTTAAATCACAAGTGAAAAAAAATACATTTAGGATCCTTATTTATTTTTATATTTTGGATAAGTTAGAATTTATAATATCAAAAATAAAAATGCAGTAATAATATTGGATGTGCATTACTTATCTTTTGAGTTGTTAACTATGAATTATCTTGTAATTTAGAATTTAACAGTAATTAAAATCATAAGGTTCATAATTCATAAATATAAGAATTTTTAATAGTAAAAATAAATAAAACTAAATCTATCTTATATGCCAATTTTAAGCTTTTTGACTCTAGATTTTACTATTGTTCATAGATTTTTATTTTTATATTTCAAAAGAAAGTTATATTTTGATAACGAAAAACTATTGCTAATGTATTAAATAATAAAAGTATTATTAAATATAATATAATATTAAAATAATAATATAGTAAACATTAAACATATTAAATATTGATGATAATTTATTTTTTTTCAAGACAAAACCTATCAAATAATACTAAAACTTATATGTAATAAATTAAAAAAATTCAGCTTCCTAAAATAATTAATATGAAATTAAATTAAGACAAACTAAAATATTCAACTTTCTCAAACAATAAAAACAAATAGTAATATTACAAAAACATTTAAGGTTCTCAATCTTCATCATCTCCAAAAAAAAAACAAAATGCTAACTCAAAACTAAATTCAAAAAGATTTTATTGCAATCAATATAGTAAATCAATATAGATTTATAGTAATAGTAAATAATAAAAAGTAATAGTAAATAATAAAAATAAGTACTACAACGATTTCTAACTCTATTTAGAATCATCTTCCAGATTCTTATTTGTCAACTTTATTTAATTTCTATTGTTTTATTTTGACTTTTGTTCTTTCATTCAACTTCACAAGAAAAAGAAATGCTAATATCAATACATCAAAAATAATAATAATATAATTTAAATTAAACATATCAAATTATGATAAAACTAAACTTTCTTCTTTTGTGATTGAAAGAAAAACTTATCAAATAATACTAAAATTAATTTTTTCTCTAATTATTACTTGAATAAAATTACCTCCCTAATTTATATTTAGTTTTAATTCATATATGACAGTAACACTATTTAATTAATAACAATTATAAATAAATATAATTTAATATAGGTTCGAAATCTAAGTAAATGATAATATTAGTAACACTAATAATAAAATAATTATTTTTATTTTATGTTAATAATATTTTTTTGTTATGATCATATAATAATTAATAGTATATGTAATATCTATATATCATTTATCTAAAGGAATTATTATTTCTAATTTATCTAATTAGATTCAATGTTTTAATAGTTAATTAATATTACTCTTATTATTATCATATAATAATTAATATTATATTAATAAGTTATTATTTTAATGTCAATTTAATAATAAAATGAAAAATAAAGGATACTCTAGTCAATTCAAAATTTCTCTAAATGGGTGTTTATATGTATACATATATTATAAATTCTTTAAGTGTGTGATTGGGTTGGTTTACGAGTCAACTAGACACCAACTAAATCAATGAAATTACTAAGATATCCTTACATATTTTAAATAAGTCATATTATTATGAGCGTGCTTTTATCTTTTATCTTATTCAACCATGGTGACTTTCAATTTCATCCATGAAATCAAAAACTAATGAATTTAATAGTAGGACCTAGTTGTAAAAGTCTTAGAAACACAAAAAGTACAAGAAAAAGGCAAGGATTAACTCACTTGGTGAAAAAATTATGGAATACCAGCTTAGAGAACCCTCCTAAGGCATTTTTAGCTGCTGGAATTGAAGAGAAATGAATAGAAATCTAGATATTTCTTATTTAGTCCTAGTTTTATTTAGTTAATTTTGCAATATTCCAATTTTGCCCTTAATTTATCAATTTTCCTGCTGATTTCATGCCCTTACCGTCCAGCCCAAATAAATTTTGGGTCTAATTGCCTTTTAAATCCTCTCTCATTAGACACTTAAGCTATTTAATCATCCCATCCACTTTTACACCTTTTACAATTTAGTCCTTTTCATTTAATTAACTATCCAAACATTAAAATTTCCTAACGAAATTTTAATACCATATTACTAACATTTCATAAATATTTATAAAATTATTTTCGACTCAGTTTTACGAGATAGAGGTCCTGATACCTTATTTTACCCAATTTCTTCAATAATTTCTTTTTCTAACTAATCACTAAATCAGTAAAATTTTTATATCAATATTTTCATACGATTTTCCTATCATATCAATTTTCATGCAAAAATATTGAAATAAATTTCTCTTTAAATCGGATTTGTGGTTACGAAACCACTATTCTGATAACCTTGAATTTAGGCCATTACATGAAAAGCCACTTTTGGAGAAACATGTGATAAAACACTACTGTTATCTGGATCTTGCTCCTCATCAGCTGGCACATCCATTACTCCTTGAATAATTTCTTCATACGTAGGTGATTCCATCAAAGATTCATTTTCACTTGGATAATTCAAAATCTGCTCAACATCCATGGCACTTCTATAGTGTAAATCAGAAATTACTTTTTTTAATTTATGAATGCCTTCAACATCACCAATTTCTTGTTCAAGAGACATATACTCCTTAGATCGAATTTTGCAATGTTGGAACAATTTGCAATAGTTGTAGCCTTCACATCAATATTCCAAGCAACATTAATAAAATGGATTACATCCAATATATTAATCTTTTCAGGATTTATTTCTCCTTTCTCGTAACCTTCTAATATGCTAGAATAAAAGAAACACCGATAATAAATCTTAACTACTCTAATAATTCAGCATCACATAGTTGAAGATGTTGAACTTGGAGGCAAAAAGAATAATTCAACGTTTCTCAAGCCTTCAATAACCTTGAGATGGGCTGGGCAATTGTCTACTATAAGCAACACCTTTCTACCAGTCATTTTAGCATCAAACCAGCGAGCAAAATCTTGAAAAAGTAATCCAATCATCCATGCTTTTTTTTTTGGCTCGATAATGACAGTTAAGATTATCAATATTCATATGTTTAAAGCATCTATGATTAGCAAACTTACCAATAACCCAAAGAGGTACTTTATCTGAATCATCCTCATTGCAACAAACCACAACAATAAGTCTTTCTTTATCCTTTTTTCGTCCTTCTAATTGCTTTGTAGTAAATTAATGATATGCTTGCAAATGATAAAATAAGCTTGTTTCATCCATATTATAGATAACCTTCCAATCAAAATTTTCCAATTTAGCTCTTATTTATGGCAAAACATCTTCAATATTCTCCATAACAACTGAACCACTTTCACCAAATGTAACGCCCCAAAATTCTTATTTTTGTTTCTGTTGAAATGTGACACAACTGTGTATTTGCTTCAGTGGTTAAGTGTTTTGGGTGTGTGAGAGGTATCAAGTTCAAGCGCTATCTTTGGCAAATTTTGGTATTTTTCTAACTTAAGCCTTATACTTGCTCAGCGGGCTTATATTTAATTAGTTGTAAAACCATACCAGAATAAGCCTGCTGGTTCAAATGGTAAGAGAGTCTGTTTGTTGTGAGGAAGTCGTGTGTTTGAATCTCAGAGTAGGTAGGGGTATTTATTTTTGTTCGGAACTGCGCAAGTGTTTCAGTGTAGTTAGAATTCTGAGTAGTGGATTAGTGGGGAGGAAATTGGGGGATTTTGGTGTTATCTAATCTAAACTGTCTTCTTTTTTTTTTCAAAATTTTTTCTATCCTCAAAATTCCCCAAAAAGTCTAACGTGAATTGCTTATTCTCTTGCACTCTACCGATTTCTCTTTCTGTTCCTTGTCATCGAATTTGTTTTGCCTTTTTATCTATTGCCGAAATTTCGCGTTTCATTAGTTCGGTACTTTTCGTGCGATACCGATAGGTTTGGTGGTGCAATTCTTGTTTTGACTGAATGAATCATATGCTAATAGAATTCGTTTTGTGTTTAGGAGAGATTAAGGGGTTGGGGGCTGTTGTTTGCGACCTTAGTAGTGTGAAATCGTCATTTCGTTCGAAGGTAAGGTTTGGTTGCCAATAGGTTGAATAACTTATTGGGATCGACTTAGTTTATCGTTTAACCAATTAATTCAGAGTCTTTTGGTTAATTTTAGGTCCTGGTGGTCTTGGGAGTGTTTTTGTAGTGAATCGATACCAGGTGTGTACTCGAAAACACAGAAAACGGGATTCGACGAAAGCCGAAAGTGCAAACTATCGATACCACACGGCCGTGTGGTCGACGAAGACATGGCCGTGTGCAGCACACAGCCTTGTGGTGGCTGAAGTATGGCCGTGTGGGCCACACGGGCTAAATCCAACGGGCGTGTGGGCCTAACAGATACTCCACATGGGCATGTGATATCTGGTCCAGGCTGTGTGATCTACATGGGCCAAGGCCAATCTGGGTGTGTGGGCCCACACAGGCAAACCATATGGGCGTGTGGACCTATTTAGCTAAAATGTTTCCTAAGGTTGCACAGGTCGCCCAAGTCGACTGTGAACCTACTGTAGGGTAGGTAAGC
Source organism: Gossypium arboreum (assembly GCF_025698485.1). Taxonomy (NCBI): domain Eukaryota; kingdom Viridiplantae; phylum Streptophyta; class Magnoliopsida; order Malvales; family Malvaceae; genus Gossypium; species Gossypium arboreum. The sequence goes on along the minus strand of NC_069082.1, from coordinate 90,666,219 downwards.
GCTACTTAGACCCTAACTAGTGTGATCTGAGCATACAATGTATGTATTGAGCATGTTAAATTTATGCAAGTTTACTGATCTGTATGTATGACTGATAATTGAATATTAGTATGTAAGCATGTATTACTGTATATCTGCATTGACCATGTTTAGTTGCATCTACATTGGGATATGATGATTGATTATTGAAGGAAGTGTACTGAAAGGCTTTGATGCCTATTACTTGGCAGCTCAGCTGCAATATTACTGATATGTGCCGCATTCGGTACGACTTGATGTGTAAGGCTGGGTGGGTGTTTTAAACCCCACATGGTGTGTAGGGACGGCCGAAGATGGTGTGTAGAAGCTGGTAGGTAGGATACTGATTTCTGTTACTGTATGCATATTGTATCTGAGATGGGCTAAGGCCCTAATTTATATCTGAGACTTTATCTGAATGGGCTAAAGCCTAAACTGTATCTGAATCTGTAGTGGGCTTAGGCCCAGACTACATTTGACTGATAATTGTTGTTTGACTGTATGCATCCTTCTGTGGGGATTACACACTGAGTTTACGTAAACTCACCCCTTTTTGTTTAGCTGTACAGGTAACCCCCAGACCTAGACGGATAGGTGCGGCGGAGGACTCAACGGTGACCACATGACTATTAAACTGATTTAATTCCTATTATTTTTGGGGTATTTTTTATGTAGTTTGAATTTTTAGACTGTTGCCGTTATTTTGGATTTTAACTGTTTATATGGACTTTTAAACTGCAAAACACAATGAAAACTTGGTTTAATTAAAAACAACATTTTCCTACACGTGAATGATTTTCTTTAAATATCACGGTTTTAAAAACTTCCGCTATAGAATATGTTTCTAAATGAATCAAATTAACGAGAAAATAGTTTTGAAATAGACGAAAGATAAATTAAAGCTAATGAGTGGAAAACGGTTTAAACTTGATAACTTCGATTTCAAATTCCATTCCATGTGATATCGCCAGATTCGGTCATAAAGTCTAGGCCGGGTTTGGGGTGTTACACCAAATCTTCTATAATACTTAATCCCATGTCTTGCCTTGAACCGTTTTAACCAACTAATTGAGAAGTTAAATTCGGAATTTGCATTACCATACATTTTCTGCAGAAATTCTTTTTCTTTAGTTTAAATCATTTCTCCAGTCATGTTTACTTTCTCTTGATATTGGAGAAACTACTCATACAATACCTTCTCTAATTTAGGATATTTGGCTAATTTGTGCCTTTTAACATTGTTGTTCTTTATCTCTTTTGACAAATATTCAAATGATCTTTTAAAAGTATTTGATATTATTGATTGGCTAACAGAGAGATCAAATGTTTGTTGAACCCACTGTTGCAAATCTTTTTTACTTGAAGAGGAATGCTCATTTTTGTACTTATATATAATATTTTTTCTCATCTCATCCGTCAATGTAGACTTTTTTACACCTTTCAAATGGAAAGCCATGGAGGAAAAGATTATATGAATTATGATATTTTGATATGTACATGTGTTTATTTATAATAAAATATTTAATCTATCCAATGAATATATACGTATTGGATTTTGAAACCATTAACTCTTTTTTCTTTTTGGTTACATGAACCAATTAATTAACTTTTTTTTTTGTTACATGAACCAATTAACTTTGATTCATTGCACCTACATGCATATTGGATTTTGGTAAAAAAAAACCATGCATAAAGTATGAAATATTCTCTAAATTAATAAATATTAATTTATCGATAAATTAATAAAATATTCATTTATCGGTAAACTAATAACCTCGATAAAATAATAACTTTTTGGGTCCCAATGGTATTATTTTATAGAGGTTTTACTGTATATATAAGAAGGAACACAAGCAAATACGAAAATATTGAGTTCTAAATTAAATCTTCAAGGTCTAAAATGTTTTCTTTTTTAATTATATTAATTATTTTGATATTACTGTAACATCCCAAACCCGGCCTAGACGTTATGGCTGAATCTGGCGGCGTCACATGAGAGTGTTTTTAGAAAATCTTAGCAAATTAAAAATCGTCCAGTTCATTATTGTTACTTAAGTTGTGAAATCTCCAAACCGATTATTAGGTGAACACATTTTATTATCGCGGAAGCTAAAACATCATTATTTCATTAATCAATAACTTAATAGTTTAAAAACCCGAAATAACTTAAAAATAATTCAAGTTCAAAGACATTTTAATCCCAAAAATAAATATTTAAAAAAAATAGCAGACAAATAGAATGTTACTCAAAAATCCATAAATGTCCAACAGTGGTCACCATCGAGCCCTCCGTCACACCGATCCATCTACTGCTGAGGATTACCTGACAGACAAGTAAACAAAGGGGGTGAGTTTTCGCAAACTCAGTGTGTACATCCCCTCAAAAAGCATGCATACACGAATACAGATAGTTCGGCCTTAGCCATACAGGTATCGCATGCATAACAAATCAAATATCAGAAAACATGCCTACCAACCCTGCACACCATCTCCAACTAACCTAACACACCATGTGGGGATAAAATCGATCCACCCAACCCTACACACCAAGAGGTATTGTAAAACAGTACATAATAGATATATGTAGCGTAGCTGCCAGATAACAGGTTAATTCCCTCTCAGACTTCCTTCTCTTCACAACAATCCCAACCCAATGCAATGCAACATACATATCATGACATGCTTATATGCAGATATCAGATCTTATCAAAATCATGACAAAACAGATATACGGAATTAGATAGATACACATGCTTATAATAACATGCTTTTGCATACAATTCAGTAATCAATCAGGGTATAGGGTTTAAGTAATGCTTAACACCCCTACAGTCATGTCATAGTCGACTTAGGTGACCCGTGCCACCTTACAGAACATTTCAAACAAATTGGGCTCACACGCCCGTGTGCCCTGCCCGTATGGGCCCACATGGCCCAACTTGGATTTGTCGGTGTGGATCACACGGCCTGGCCCAAAGTCCTACACGCCCGTGTGGTTCACCTATGTGACCCACATGCTCGTGCGGCCTACACGGCCTAATTGGTCGAGCCCGTTCCTTGCACACGGCCTCACCAACCTCAGACGCTCATGCCTGTCGGGTCCGTGTGGCACGCGCATGGCCTGGCTCGTCAGTGGCACGCCCATGTCTCGCGACACAAGCTACCACACGGGCAGACCACACGCCCGTGTGGCGTCGACAAGCCACTTTTTAGCTTTCATCGAAACTCGATTTTTACGAGATCGGAGTACACACCTGGTTCGTTTTCGCTGCTAATCCAACCATGAGCACTCTAAAGCCTAAAATAGACAATACCGAACCCAATATCAATCACTTAAATCGACATCCTTAAGAACTGCCAAATCCTGAAAGAGAGATCTACTTACCTTCAATGAAGAACGATGATTCCTCGCTGTTAAAAACTCAGTTAGTGATCCATAGATCCTTGAATATTCCCTAAACAGCAACAACCAAAATCCTTCTTTAGACAAACTCCAAAGGAAAACACGTTACTCAATTTAAAGCGATACTTACCGAATCGACAGAACCGCTAGTTATACGTCTAAGCTTATCGAAAAAGAAGAAAACCAAAAAAGAGGGGAAAGAGAAAGATGATTTTCGGCAGTGAGTTTGTTTTGGGGAAAACAAAAGAAAAGACGACAGAAAATAAAAAGAATGCCTTTATTCCAAAAAGAAAGGAATAAACCCTAATTTTTCTTAAAACCCCAATTCAGATTTCTGATAAGCCCAACTCTTAATTTCAACTTGCAGCAAAAATAATCCCATCGCCACTGTAGGGAATCGAACCCCTGACCCTATGCATATTCCCTTGCCACTTAACCACTAGATTAGCAGGGCCATTCTGTTAAGTTTTTATCCATAATTCATTATAAGCCCACTGACCTCAAGTCAGGCTTTATTCAATAAAAACCAAAATTTAGCCCAAGTTAAAGCTTGAATTTAGGACCTCTCAAACTCACCCCAGAGCACATTATCACTTAACCCACATATATTTAAACCAAAAATAACTCGAAACACAGATTTAAACACTTCCAAGCCCAACACTTACAAAAGCCGAAAGTACAGAAATTCCGGGCGTTACAATTCTACTACCCCATTGAAGAAAATTCGTCCTTAAATTTTACCTGATTAGAAAATGTGAGGATACTGCTGACGCATCGAATCCTCTGGCTCCCAAGTAGCCTCCTCAGTGCTATGATTCTGCCACAACACCTTTATCAAGGGAATAGATTTCCTATGTAGAATCTTAACATCGTGATCTAAAATTTGAACTGGCTCCTCCTCAAATGTCAGATTCGGTCTAACCTCAATCTCCTCCACAAACACAATGTGAGTAGGATCGGAGCGACAGCGTCTCAACATCGACACGTGAAATACATCATGTATACAATCTAACTCTGGAGGAAGCTCTAACTGATATGCAACTGGTTCTACTCGCTTCAGAATCTGGTACGGCCCAATAAATCAAGGACTCAACTTGTTCTTACGACCGAACCTCAGAAACTTCTTTCATGGTGAGACCTTAAGAAAAACCCTATCTCCCACAGAATACTCGATGTCCTTCTTTTTCAAATCCACATAGGACTTCTGTCTATCAGAAGCCGCTTTCAGTAAATCCCGAATCAGGTGGACCTTATCATCAGTCTCTAATACTAATTTCGGACCCAGAATACGTCGCTCACTTAACTCAGTCCAGCACAAGGGAGTGCGACACTTACGTGCATACAGTACCTCATACGGTGCCATCTGAATACTAGACTGATAGCTGTTATTGTAAGAAAACTCTGCCAACGACAAGTACTCCTCCCAACTACCTCAGAAATCCATAGCACAACCCTTCAACATATCCTCCAGTACTTGAATCACCCTCTTTGATTGACCATTTGTCTGAGGATGAAAAGTAGTACTGAAGTCAAGACGAGGATCCAAAACCTCATAAGTTTCCCTCAGAACCAAGATGTAAAACGAGGATCCCTATCAGAAATGATCGAGACAGGTACCCCATGCAGCCTCACTATCTCAAAAATGTAGAGCTTAGCCAGCTTTTGCAAGGAGAAGTCCGTCCTAACAGGAATAAAATGTGCAGACTTGGTCAATTGATCCACGACGACCCACACAAAATCCTTCTTAGTAGGTGTTGGGGGCAACCCACAAACGAAGTCTATTGTTACTCGCTCCCATTTCCAATCAGTATCTTAACCGGCTGCAGTAAACCCGAAGGTAACTGATGTTCAACCTTATCCTATTGACAAGTCAAACAATAAGCAACGAAATTGGCCACCTCACGCTTCAACCCTGGCCACTAGTACAACTCTCGGAGATCTTTATACATCTTATTTCCACCAGGGTGCATAGCGTAAGGACTACTATGTGCTTCTCTCAGAATCAACAATCGCAAATCTTCATCATTAGGTACACAGATCTTACCTCAGAAACACAGTACCCTATTACTATTAATTCCAAAGTCAGTAGTAGTCTTAGTCTCAACTTGACGAAATCGCAACTGAAGAGACTCATCTCCTAACTGTTTATCCTTAATCTATTGTCAAAAAGACTCAGTCGAGCGAATAACGCTCTTAAATCAACCACAGCCCTACAACTTAATGCATTGGTCACCACATTGGCCTTTCCAAGGTGATACTTAATACTGCGGTCGTAGTCCTTAAGTAACTCAACCCATTGTCACTGCCTAAGATTGAACTCCTTCTGAGTGAGGAGATACATGAGGCTCTTATGATTAGTGTAGATGGTACACTTCTCACCGTACAGATAATGCCTCCAAATCTTTAATGCAAAGACAACTGCCGCCAACTCCAAATCATGCGTTGGATAATTAGCCTCGTAAGTTTTAAGCTGTCGAGACACATAAGCTACAACCTTATCGTCTTGCATCAAGACGCAACCCAAACCCACGTGTGACGTATTACTGTAAACCACGAGGTCCTTACTAGGCTCAGGCTGTATCAGAACTGGAGCTTGAATCAAAATTATTTTTAGTTTCTCGAAGCTTTCCTACTGTGCGTCAGTCCAAACAAAAGGAACTCTTTTGCGCAACAACTTAGTTAACGGCACTGTAATCAACGAGAACCCCTCTACGAAACGTCGGTAATATCCTGCCAATCCCAGAAAACTACGGATCTCTGACACATTCTTCGACTGTTTCTAATCCATCATAGCATCAATCTTACGAGGATCCACTTGAATCCCCTCAGTAGAAACCACATGCCCTAAAAAGGTTACCTCCCTAAGCCAGAACTCACACTTTGTGAACTTCGCATACAACTTTTTCTCACGAAAGATCTGCAGAACCACTCTTAAATGCTCGTCGTGCTCGTCATCAGACTTAGAATACACCAAAATGTCATCGATAAACACCATACAAACTGATCCAAGTAGGGCTAAAACACACGGTTTATCAAGTCTGTAAATACCGCTGGTGTATTAGTTAGCCTAAAGGGCATAACTAAAAACTCGTAATGCCCATAACGAGTCTTAAATGCCGTCTTATGCACATCAACCTCCTTCACCTTCAACTAATGATAACCTGACCGCAGATCGATTTTAGAAAACACTGAAGCCCCCTCTGAACTGATCGAATAAGTCATCAATCCTCGGAAGTAGGTACTTATTGTTAATCGTCAACTTGTTCAATTGACAGTAGTCGATACACATCCTCATCGTACCATTCTTCTTCTTTACGAATAGAATAGGTGCTCCCCACGGAGACACACTAGAACGAATAAACCTACGATGCAACAGCTCCTGAATCTGAGCCTTAAGTTTAGCCAGCTCTTTTAGTGCCATTCGATAAGGGGCGATAGACACCGAAGCTGAACCAAGAATTAACTCAATCCCAAATTCTACCTCACGGCTCAGAGGTAATCCTGGTAATTCCTATGGAAATACATCTGAAAAGTCCCTCACAGTACGGATGTCCTTAACCTATAAGTCTACAGAATCAGAAGTACTAATGTAGACCAAAAATGCCTCACATCCTTTCCTCACCAGCTTCTCTGCTACCAATACAGATATCATATTACTCAGATAATTCCGTCGTTCTCCAATCACGATTCTCTCATTATCCTCCTCGATCTTCAGAACCACCCCCTTTTCAGTGCAATCCAGACTTACACGATGCTTCACCAACCAGTCCATACCCAGAGTTAAATCGAACTCCCCAAACGGAAGTTCCATTAGATCAACCAAAAATATTGTCCCTTGGACTTCCAATGGAACGTCCCTAAATAGCTTACTAGCCCTAATGGTTTGCCCCAACAGACTTACCACAGAAATCTCACTAGAAGTACTCTCATGCAAAATCCACAAGGTCTTAGACACAAAACATGCAACATAAGAATGCGTAGAGCCTACGTCTATCAATGCAACATAAGGTACATTAAGAATAAAAAATGTACCCGTGATGACGTCTGGAGCATCTCCATCCTCACGGTGACGTGCAGTATAGACAAGTGCAGGTTGTCTCACCTCAGTTAGCCCAGCACCTCTACCAGGTGCTCTCTAACCTCGCCCCATACCATTACCACCCCTAGTCTGTCCTCGGCCCCTAGATGGCTGCTATACTCCTCTCGGCGGCTGCGTAGTCTCAACAACCAAAGCTTGCACCTGATTACCCCTCAGTGGACAATCCTTAACTCGATGCTCAGTCGATCCACACCTCAAACAAGCGCCAGTAGATCTCTAACACTCGCTTGGATGGCTTCTATTACATAGCTGGCAGATCGCCACCTTAACAGGTGCAACAGTAGGCTCAACTCTAACGGACCCATCAGCTCTAGCCTTTTTTTAGGCCTCATCCTAGAACCAGTAGACTCAAAATCCCTCTTAACTTTCCCTTTCTCATGGTTTTGATACTCAGAGCGCTTCACCTCCTCGGCTATCTTGGCCTTCTCGACCAAGACCGAGAAATCTCGCTCCCTCTGAGAAGCTATTAAAACTCGGAAACTGTCACGAAGACCATCCTCAAATCGAACACAATGCTCATACTCATTCATCACCATGCCCCTTGCGTAGTGACTCAGCCTCAGAAATTCTGCCTCATACTCGACCATTGAACAGTCTCTCTAAGTGAGATTCAGGAACTCACGTCGCCTAGTGTCAGTATAGCTAGCTCCCACATACTTATTCTAATAGGTGGTCTTAAACAAATCCCAAGTCAACCTATCAGGCTGAGTACCTTCCTTAACGCTCAACCACCACTGGTATGCCTCATCGCGAAGCAGAGACATAGCTTCATTGAGCTTCTACTCATCAGTAAAATCCAAGGCATCCATTATGCGCTCTGTGGCATCCATCCAATACTCGGCCACACTCGGAGCAACTCCAGCGATGCCCTTAAATATCTCAGCCCCATTCGACCGGAGTCATTCCATAACCGACCCACGACCTCTAGATCCAGTATTAGCCCCAGCAACCCTCTCCAAGATTCGCAGTATGGCCTGGGGCAAAGCGTCGTCCCCAACTGTACGGTCTTGAGACTCAGCACCAGTCTCAGTAACAGGTGACACCAGTGTCTCGCTAGTGTACAAATTAGGTATCGTATCAGATGCGAAGGACTCAGCTCGAATCCCTCTACAACCTCTACCTCGGCCTCTAGTACTCTGTCTACAAGCCACAAGTACCACGTGTGTTCATCGTAACTATCGAATTAATCTATATTTAGAAGTTTTATGTACATTAGTTTACAGTTTCGATAATCATTAACAGATATTTTATGCAATATGGTAATAGAGTTTTAGAGTCAGTTATCGCGAGTAGTAAGCTAACTACAGTTTCCAGTTTACACTACCTAAAGTATTTTATAACACATACACAGTATTTCAGATAGATACAGGAAAAATTTTCAGTATAAGCATGCTTTCAGACAATACATATCAGAGTTTCAAAGAACTTACAGGATCGACGCTGGAGACTCGGTGAACCACTTATTTATCAAAAATATTTTAAATTGTTTCACAAATCATTTTCTTTAAACCAAATTTTAAAACCCAAAATTCCCAGTCGAGTTTTGAACCTGGCTCTGATACCACCAAATGTAACACCCCAAACCTGGCCTAGACGTTATGGCCGAATCTGGCAGCGTTACATGAGAGTATTTTTAGAAAATTTTAGCAAGTTAAAAATCGTTTAGTTCATTATCATTACTTAAGTCGTGAAATCTCCAAATTGATTATTAGGTGAACACATTTCATTATCGCGGAAGCTAAAACATCATTATTTCATTAATTAATAGCTTAATAGTTTAAAAACCTGAAATAACTTAAAAATAGTTCAAGTTCAAAGACATTTTAATCTCAAAAATAAATATTTAAAAAAATAGCAGACAAATAGAATGTTACTCAAAAATCCATAAATGTCCAACAATGGTCACCATCGAGCCCTCTGTCGCACCGATCCATCTACTGCTGAGGATTACCTGAGAAATAAATAAACAAAGGGGTGAGTTTTCGCAAACTCAGTGTATACATCTCCTCAAACAGCATGCATACAAACAGATAACAAAATACAGATAGCTTAGCCTTAGCTATACAGGTATTGCATGCATAATAAATCAAATATCAGAAAACATGCCCACCAACCCTGCACACCATCTCCGACCAACCCAACAACCATGTGGGGATAAAATCGACCCACCTAACCCTACACACCAAGTATGGGTATATAATCAACCTATCCAACCCTACACATCAAGAGGTACTGTAAAACAGTACATAATAGATATATGCATCGTAGCTGCCAGATAATAGGCTAATCGCCTCTTAGACTTCCTTCTCTTCACAACAATCCCAACCCAATGTAAGGCAACATACATATCATGACATGCTTATATGCAGATATTAGATCTTATCAAAATCATGACAGAACAGATATACGGAACCAGATAGATACACATACTTATAATAACATGCTTTTGCATACAATTCAGTAATCAATCAGAGTATAGGGTTTAAGTAACGCTTATTGCCCCTACAGTCAGGTCACAGTCGACTTAGGCGACCCGTGCCACCTTATAGAACATTTCAAATAAATTGGGCCCACACGCCCGTGTGCCCTGCCTGTGTAAGCCCACACGCACGTGTGGCCCACACGGCTCAACTTGGCTTTGCCCTTATAGATCACACGGCTTGGCCCAAAGTCCCACACACCCGTGTGGTTCACCCGTGTGACCCACACGCCCGTGCGGCCTGCACGGCCCAATTGGTCGAGCTTGTGCCTCGCACACGGCCTCACCAGCCTCACACACCCGTGTTTGTTGCGCCCGTGTGGCGCGCGCACAACCTGGCTCGTCAGTGACACGTCCGTGTCTCGCGACGCAGGCTACCACACGGGCAGACCCCACGTCCATGTGGCGTCGACAGGCTACTTTTCGAATTTCACCGAAACTCGATTTCTACGCGATCGGAGTACACACCTAGTTCGTTTTTACTACTAATCCAACCACGAGCACTCTAAAGCTTAAAATCGACAATACCGAACCCAAAATCAATCACTTAAATCGACATCCTTAAAAACTACGAAATCCCGAAAGAGAGATCTACTTACCTTCAACGAGGAACGATGATTCTTCACTGTTAAAAACTCGGTTAGTGATCCATAGATCTTTCAATATTCCCTAAATAGCAACCAAAATCCTTCTTTAAACAAACTCCAAAGGAGAACATGTAACTCAATTTAAAGCGATACTTACCGAATCGACAAAACCTCTAGCTATACGTCTAAGCTTATCGAAAAAGAAGAGAAAAAAAGAGAGGGGAAGGAGAAAGATGATTTTCGGCAGTAAGGTTTTTTTAGGGAAAACAAAAGAAAATACGGCAGAGAACAAAAAAATGCCTTTACTCTAAAAAGAAGGGAATAAACCTTAATTTCCTTAAAACCCTAACTTAGATTTCTAATAAGGCCAATCTTAATTGCAACTTGCAGCAAAAATAATCCCATCACCACTGCAGGGAATCAAACCCCTAACCTTAAGCGTATTCTCTTGCCATTTAACCACTAGACCAGTAGGCCCCATTCTGTTAAGTTTTTACCCATAATTCATTATAAGCCCACTGACCTCAAGTCAGACTTTATTCAATAAAAACTAAAATTTAGCCCAAGTTAAAGCTTGAACTTAAGACCTCCCAAACACACCCCAGAGCATATTATCACTTAACCCTCATATATTTAAACCAAAAATAACTCAGAACACAGATTCAGACACTTCCAAGCCCAACACTTACAAAAGTCGAAACTACAGAAATTTGAGGTATTACAATTACATTTAATTCTATTAAACAATTTTATTTATATTTAAAATTTGAATTTATGGTAGTTAATATTATATTAATTTTATTGTCTTTGAATTTTAAAATAAATATTATGTTATTTTTGTTTATATTCACGTTTTATTTTTAATATATAGACATAATTTTTAATTATGAAACCATAATTTTATTAATATTAAGAACTATACAAAATTCTATTTAATTCTTATACTACAATTACTTAATAAATAAAAAGAGTTCATTACCACAAGTATTACAACTATTTTCTTTTGAAAATTCCTTCTTACACAATTATATTCTTTAAGTTCCAAAATGTTTGCTTTTTACAGCATTTTACTTATTATTTTAATAATCATATTAAATTTGTTTTAAAAAAAATACATATTTGAGTTATTTTGCGAAACCAAAGTTGGGCCATTCTATTTTCTTGTGGGTTCATTAATAGGCCTAATAAAAAAGCTAAGAGGAATGGAGTCATCGTTGTATGGAAGTGCAAGTCACGGGCCAGAGTTGAGAGTAATGAATGTTAGTTTTAAGGGCTAGATTTTGTCAATTAACACCAAATAATGCCCAATGTCTTACAGTTATGTCGAATTCTTTTATCAATCATCTTCAAATTATCAACAAACAAAGCCCAATGGTGGGGTCGATGGGTCACTCAGAAAATAGGAAAAGTATAATATACCAATAAACAAGCAACAACAAATCAATATCTTTATATTCAACACATGTATATTCTATCTTTTTTCGACATTTTGTCGAGAAAAATAGACAAAGAGTGGGGGCTACCTACACCTCTCCATGGTTGAGCCGAGATTGAGGCTTGGTTCAAAAAAAAATTTATGTCCAAGTTCCTTTTTTTTGGATAGTTCATACCAAAAATAAAAATAAAAAATATTTTACTGTTAAAAAATTTAATCAATATTGTATATATTTTATAATTAAATTTAAATTAAAAGAATATTTATTATTATTTAAATTGAAATTAAGCCGAGCAAGTTTGAAATATAAAATTCCTTCTCCAAAATGGCCTAAATTGGGCCGGGCCTATCAGGCCGAGTAGACTACTCAACCCTTGGACAAGTCTAGAACTACCTATAGCATAATAACATGACATTTTAAACCAATTTTCTTATATTTAAATACATAAAAATTATTAAACATATTTAACATAAAAGACAATAGAAGTATAATTCGATAAATTTTAAAATAATAACAAACTAATCTCAATCCTTTCTCTATAAAATATGGAGAAAAACTTATTCCATTATATGGGGTGTGCCTCACATTTCGTCTGAAAAAAAGTCGACATCGTGACAATGAAGAGCATACGTCCTAACGATACAATACACAACATCCCAACAAGAAGAACTTATCCCGACGATGTGACAAGTGATGTCCCAACGAGTTGATAGCAACGTCACGACGTGGCGGTGTGTTCCCTATTCAACCAGGTTTCTTCTACTAGTTAAACTCTGTTATCTTTTCCCAGTCAAACTCTAATAACTCTAGGATTGTCACGCCCCAAAATATAGGGGATTAATCGCAATGAATAGACAATAAAATAGATAGGGCTAAATGGTTAAGTGTTTAGGGCCTTGTCCTAGAGGCCTTATTCAAGCTTCCTTCCTCTCCCTCCCCTCTTTTTTTTTTTTTTAAATTCCTAGCAACCTAGAAATAAAACCACATTAAAAAAGTATTATTCGAAGTAAAAATTGAATAAGTTATAGGTAGCAACCTAATGGTTAACACGCCACTCTCCCCTTTTTGCCCCTAGGGATTTACAAACCCTAGCTATTTTGTCCTTCCTGCCTTATTTGGATTAGAATAACAATCTTTTTCACATTTCTAGTAAAATTCCTCTTCATCCTCTGTTTATTTCTTCCTCTTTCTTTTTTCACCTCTTTTCTCCCATAATTGTAGTATGTTTCCATCATTGAACTATTGATTATTTTCTTTCTCATATCTAATCAACCCCTTACACGGCCATGTGCCCTGGAAACCTTAAAATAGTTCGTGAACCACATGGCTTAAACCCTTCCACGCGGCCTACCGTACGACCTTGTCTCATTTGTAGGTTATTTTTGCATTTGTCACACGACCACAACCTGTTATACAGTCATGTAACCCTTCCACACGGCCTATAGCGCCCCACATAGTTTGGCCACACGACAGTGTGACCTCTGTTTTACAATTTTGCCTAGAATTTTATGAATTGATCAGTTTAGTCCTTAAATAGTCCCTGAACTATTTTTAGTGTTTTATTTCATTAAATTGAGTCATTGATAATATGAATAATGTTGGAATACATTATCTGATTGATTGAATTATTACTATATATGAATGATATGAAATTATTACAGGTTTACTATTACTGTAATTCTACTGATCTGTTTACATTTTCCATGCCGTTGTGATTATTGGTTGCATGACATACATGCCTATCGTTACTATTAAACCGAACTCATGTTAAGCGAGTTTATTATTACTGTAATGATCTGTTATAAGCATGATAATTGCTATTGTATATACTTGTTATAAGCATGTTATTGCTACCGTACTAGTCTGTTATAGCATGTCATGTTGCATTGCATGGGGTGGGATGATATGAACGGAGGATGCGTTAGTAGCTTGTCTGTACTATTTAATAGTTAATCCACATTGTATTAGCAACTTTTATTTGCACCGAATACTGGTTTATCCATATCCTATTAGTAACCTTTATCTGTACCAATTTGTGGTCTATCACACCGTACTAGCAGTTCATTTGCAATGTTTAGTGGTTTATCTACACCGTGGTGTAAAGGTAAAGAAGTTCTTGGAAACTCCTACTATGGAGTGTAACAAAGTTGGATAGGACCTTTTCTGTTAAATTGAAACTGCATTGCACTATCAACATGTACGTACAAAACTGAGAATTCTGAGATGATCTTGTTTTGAATTGATTCGAAATAACGATTCTCTGAATTATTATTTGATGATGATTATTTTTACGTATTATTATTATTCAGTATATGATATAACGCCCCAAAAATCTCTTATATATTTATTTTCGTATGTTTGTGACATAAGTGTGTATCTACTTCAGTGGTTAAGTGTTCTGGGTGTGTGTGTGAGGTCCCAAGTTCAAGCCTTAGTTTGGGCAGATTTTTGTTTTTAAATGAATAAACCCTTATCTCTAATCAGTAGACTTATAAATAAATGTTGGTAAAATATGTCACAATGGGCCTATTGGTCTAGTGGTTAGGTGAAGTGTTAAGTGGCTAGAGGTTTGAGGTTCAAATTTCTGCGCGATCAAGGGGATTTATTTTTACCACTTGAGTTGTATGAGTGTTGTAGTTTGACTGAAATTCTGAGTATTTGAGGAGCGTGGGGATGTTGTGGCCGATTTTTAGGAGGATAATGAGGGGGTTCTTTGGTAGTTGTGGGATTGGTGGAAGAAAATAAGGAATTTGAGGTATAGTGGGAAGTGGACGGTTTGTGGAGGGATAGTAGGAGAGTTTAGGGGAAGTTGAGGATTATCCAAATCTAATTTCACTTCTTTTTGCTATTTCAAAAATCCCCAAAGTGTTTCCTTTTCTTCTGACGGCTATTCTACTTTTTCCTTATAGAAATATTGTGATTTTCTTTCTTTTTGATCTTTATTTGCTTTCTTCCCTACCTTGCTGCCGAATTTTGGTTCTTCTTGCACTACTTTCCCTTTCATTCTCTTTATTCATATAGTTCTTCGTCGTGACACTGAGTATTGCGTACGCATCAAAATTCCCCACTTGCTGCCGTTTTCTCCTCCTTTACTCCTGAATGCATTCCGTTCTTCTCTTTTGTGTAAACGTTAGCCACTCGTACGCATATCATATGGATTGAAGCCCTCTTTGTACTGTTTCTTAGCAAGTCGATTGGAAACCTTGCAGTATTAAAGTGCTTAGGAGGGTTTAAGTATCAAAAACACTACAGGTGTGTAACCGTAACACTATAAACGGGAATCGGTGAAAAGCTAAAAAGTGAGGTTGTCGACGCCACACGGGTGTGTGGCTGTCCGTGTGGTAGGCCGTGTGATTGAACATGGACGTATGATCGACGAGGCTGGCTATGTGCGATACATGAGTCAGACCATATTGGACTGTATGGGCCATATGGGCGTGTAGGATTTTTGGGCCGGCCGTGTGATTCACACAGCCAAGGCCAATTTGGGCCATGTGGGCCACACAGGCATGTGGGCCCACACGGGCGAACATCATAAGCTTGTAGGCCCATTTTCACTGTTTTATTGCTAAGGTTGCATGGGTCGCCTGAGTCGACTGTGGACCTACTGTAGGGTCGGTAAGCTTACTTAGACCCCTAATTGACCGAAATGACTGTATGACTGATATGATTAAGCATGATGATGTCCCACTAATTGATACTGTATGCCCTATTTACATGCATGATATTATGTGATAGCATTTCATATTTGTATATTGCATTGCATTGGGTTGGGGGAAATACAATGTTTGGAGGAAGTGTATTGAAAGGCTTCGAGCCTAATTTACTGGCAGCTCAACTGCAAACTACTATCTAGTGCCGCATCCGGTACTTTTTGGAGTGTAGGGATGGGTTGGTTGATTATATCCCCACATGGAGTGTAGGGTTCGACGAAGTTGGAGTGTAGAGGTTGGCGGGGTAGTATTTGATACTGCATAACTGTTACTGTACTGAATATTGATACTGTAATGGGCTTAAGCCCAGACAATGATAGCATTCTGACTGCTTGTTTATTTGGGGATTACACACTGAGTTTACATAAACTCGCCCTTTTGTTTAATCCGTACAGGTAATCCCCTGACATAGGCAGGTCGGTGCGACGGAGGACTCAGTGGTGGTCACACATTTTTTGTTACGCTATTTTTTAACTATTTATGGTTTTACTTTTAATTGGGACTATTTTGCTGCAAAATGACCTCTATGGATTTTTACTTGGGATTTGCATTTTTGGTTTATTACTGCTAGCAGTAGGAAAGGACACGAGTTTTCAAAAAAAATAGATGTTTAATTAAAAATACCACAAATACTCAATCTGTTTTAAAAGCTTCCATATTGAATAAACATTCTGAAAACACTCGACTGATTAAATAACTCGAGATTAGAAGTAATAGGTAATAATACAAAGTTTCTAAATGAAAATTATTTTTAGGCAAAGTTACAATTTTCAAACATACTACCATGTGACATCGCCTAATCCGGCCATAACATCCGGACCGGGTTTGGGGTGTTACATATGATATCTACTGTTTGCAATAATTTATTTTGTGGTGGAACTCACACTGAGCTTCATAGCTCACATCCTTTTATTTCCACCTCTACAGATAACCTACCAAGTTAGGACGTGGGCACGACATTCGGAGGGTCTCAACTCGAAATGTTTTATTTTTATTAAAGTACTTTAGGATTATTATTTGATATTGTTATTCAAATACCGCATTACTTTATTACTATGACATTGGACTTGGGTTTTGGTTTTATATAACATGCATTTCATTTGATTCGATTTTAGGACAACAAAATATAAATATTAATTAATTATGCATGAACTTCGGTTTTTATTAAAAATACAAGCTATTATCTCTTTTCCGCTGCTAGATTTAATTTAAGATTTTGAGTAACGAATCAATAGGAATTTAACTAAGTTTATTTTTTAAAGAGAAGTAGACCTAGTTACATTGTTAATCTAAATCAGTTTTTGGATAACTTGTGAGCTTTTATGAAAATAGTTTAAGTTTTCTTTTGAAATAAACAAATATTTTAAAATGACTGTTTTATAAATTTCGATAGCTTACTGGGCCATCTCGGTAACCAATGTAATTTCCCGAATTCGGGCCTAATGTCTAGGCCGGGTTAGGGTGGTTATAAGGATATTTCTAATCAGATTAGTAATGAATTTTAGCCTATTAATAGGGCTTTTAGCAATCCTAGAGAGATTAATTGAATAACATAATTGAGAGAAAGTTTGTGGGAATTTCGAGAAAATTTTGTATTTCGGGTTTGGGATTTTTTTTTTCTCCACTTGTACTTCCCTTTCAATTCTTTCTGTTTTAGTCAAGTTTTTCTTTGCCCGCGATTTTTTAATCCTTTTTGGAGGGATTTTTTCACCTAAATATTTGTGTCCGATTTTTCTCGTTTTTCGTTCATGTTCGTTGCATAATTTGGGTTCAACCCAACACATTAATCACTTATTTGACTTTAATTTCTTAATACATCTTTTTTACTTAACATTTCTTTTCTAACTAGTTTTCTTTCAAACATGCCTTGCATGTCGGGGCGAAGTGAAAAATTATTTTTTGGGACCGAAATTGAGTTACGTAATTTTATGAGAGTTAAAATGCAATTTCAAAATTTTCTATTACCTTATATCTTTATAATTTTAAAAGATTAAATTAAAATTTTATCATTTTTAGGGTTGAAGTGCAATCTTACCGTTTACTAATATATAATTTTATAAAATTTAAGGAATCAAAATGATATTTTTTCATTTTAGGCCCCTAGCCTTGCCATCCCTCCTTGCACGTAAATATGCACAATTTTTTTATAAATTAAAATTCAATAAATATATAACATATAACATATATAATACAAATAATGTTTAAATAAACAATATTTTATAAATAAAAGAAATTGAAATCATCATTTTAAATAAACAATAAAATAAAATACCTAGTAAAAAATAAAATATTGAATCTTATAGAAAGTTAAAATTATAATACCAAGTAAAAATAACAATATGTGCTCTTTCAAAATAATTTATCTTTGAATTTTATTACACCATCATTCAACATCATTACTTGAAATTTAGTTCTTTGAAATAATCAGTTCCAATGTAAAATCAATATTTATCTAAAAGATCAATTAAACATTGAATTAATATATAAAATTATTGAAAATAATATAAAAAATTAGAACTATATTAGAATGTAAACTATAACATTAAATTTAAAGTAAAAAAAAGATAAAACAAAATGCAACTATTATAATGATGATTCATGATAAATATATAAAAATGTTTACGTTAAATTGATAAACACATTAAATAATAATGAATAAAAATTATTGAAATATTATACAATGAATCCTTTTAAATTTTTCTTTCAAATCTTCCTCTCATTTGTTTACAACTTCAATAATAATAAATAAATAAATAAAATGTAAAGAAGAAAGTATAAAAGAGTGTTTGCTTCGTTCAATACAAACAACTTATCAAAAGATTTATATTATATTATCTAATCATTAATTAAAATGATCTTACATATCTCTCCGTTGACATTATCGTTCGAATATGATTCGCTTCAAAGAACATTACAAAAAAAATTGTTATTTTAGTCATTCATGTTAGATGAGTTGTCAATTTTAGTCACTCTCATTAGATAAGTCGTCAATTTTAGTCACTTTACCGTTAAAATGGGTTTGACCACCAAACAAAATATTGACATGGCGTGGTATAATAACAAAATTAGCCCTCAATGTTTACCTTTTTTTAAAATTTTTTTTGTTGGTGAAAAGAAAAGATGAATTACATCAATTACATAAAAGTACCATTCACTTTATCTTTTTGTAAAAATTCTAAGATTTCCTTGAGTGCTTCATCAAAGACCTGTAAGGTTTATTTCCAATTCAAGCTAAGTTTAGCAAGTTGATTTGCCACCAAGTTTTGCTCTCTTAGTATGTGATTGATCCTTCACTGTCTTTTAGACTTCATAATAAGTTGAGACCTTCTAAGTATAGTAATCCCTGGATCCTCCAATCCCAAATCAGTCAAGGCTTGGACTACATCAAGGTTATCAGTCTAAATTATTGTCCTTTTGTATCCTTTATTAAGTAAAATAAGGATCCCATCTAGGATACCCTAAACTTAGGCCTCAAACGGTGAACAGACACCTAAATAGTGACTGAATCCCATAATCCAATTTCCATCCTTGTTTCGTACCAAGTCTCCTGTTGCAACGTAACCAATTTCTCTCACCACAACACCATCAGTTGACAAAAGTACCCATGTATTATCAAAAATATTAACAGGGTTCAAGTTGGAAACATTGCTTTTGTATTAATTAAAGTATAATTCAAATTGGCCAGCCCAGCTAATAGAGACTTTCACCACTTCAGTTGTCGACCAAGAAATATTCTGAAAGATAATGAGATTCCTATTCTTCTAGATATGCCAAGTAATTAATCCAAAAAGGCACGACCAAGTGACTCCACTATCCTGCAATCTCACATTGCAACAAAGGTTGGATGAAAGCCAAACTTGGAATGAGTCAAAAAGAAGCTTTGCTTTAGATGGTTTGGAAGCACATGCATCCACACATCCTTCGTGCCAGACAATCGAGAAGAGCATGGGCCACATCCTCAAACTCATGTCCACACACAGTTCTAGAATTGCTTTGACTGATCCCCCTCATTGTACGCTCCGAATTAGTAGGAAGCCTCTGCTTAAAAGCAAACCAAAGAAAAAATCTCACTCTTTGTAGACCCTGATATTTGTAAATAGTCTTCAAATTCTCCTCTCGAGAACTCCAAGTGTCTTCTTTTAAAGTTCAGAAAGCATTACGAACTGAAAATGCACCTAATGTCAATCAAGCCCATATCACCTTGTTCGCTCCTGAGTCTAAATGATGAGGAGGGATACTAATAATTCTATTAATCACACCTTCAGACAGCTAGACACAAAACAAATCCAAGTTCCACCTTCCATCAGAGTTGACCAACTCCTTAACAAAACAATCCAAATCAAGGTTAGTAGAAGATAAAATTTTTGATAGTAAAAGGCTCATACCTAGGATCCAAGAATCCTTCCAACAACGAACACTTGCGCCATCTCCAAATCCCAAGCTAAGTTTTCACGGAGTAACAACCATATCTTAGAAAGAGACTGCCATAAATGTAAGCACTGACTCCTATTAATAGTCTCTAAAATTTACTCTTTCCATCCATACTTAGATGGAAGGATGTGAACCCATAAGGCATTACTCTTCGAGACTAAATTGAATCCAATTTTCATAAGAAAAAACATGTATTTGTCATTGAAGTGCCAAAACCCAAGCCTATCTTGAGACTGTGGCTGGCATATAGAGTCTCAACCCACTAACGACATTTTTGGGTGACCATCAGCATAACCCTAAATAAACTGTCTAATAAATCTTTCAATTTCTGCATAGACTCCTTTAGGTATCAAAGTCAACTGCATAAAATAAGTAGGAATGGAAAGCAGTACTGATTGGGCCAAGGTTGTAACAGCCCATTTTTTAGTGAAATCAGGAACAGCGATTTCGAGACCACAAATCCGTCCCAAAAATATAATTTATTTTTATTTTATTATATAGTCTGTATTATGATAGATATGACATGTGAAAATTTTAATACGAAAATTTTAACGATTTAGTGCTTAATTACGAGAAGGACTAAATCATATAGAATGCGAAAGTTAAATTCTAATAGCTATGAGGATCAAATGGCTATAGAATTCAAAAATAGATGTCCTTACATGGTAATTAGACCATTAAGAAAAGTATGTAGATTTTTCTTGGTGACTCATCCTTGGAAATATAGAAAAAGGGCAATAACTAAATTGGAAATAGCAAAATACTTAAACAATTAAAAGATGAAATGAAAATATATCATCTTATTTTCATCATCTTCAACCTAAAAACACATGGAAACCCTGAGAAAGAGAGAAGAAACTTTCAAGGCCTAATTGGGTAAGTTTTATTGTCCCATTTTTAGTAATTTTGATATTTTTGAAACCAAGATAGCTTAATCTCTCTATTTGAGGGATTAATTTGAAAAGTTATCAAGGTATGAAAAATGGGTCATGGCTGTATATGCTGGAAATTAGAAATTTATGGTAGAAAATGAAAGATTATTGATAGATAAATAACTTTCACAAAGTGATTTTTGATGAAAACATGATTTAGGGACTAAAATGAAAAGTTGTAAAATTTGATGAAAAATTCTAAAATTTTATGAACATATGTGCTGTAAAATTTTTAATGAGGCTTTGGTTAGGCTTGGAATAGGGAGTAATTTGCACAAGTTTAATTTTTCGGGCCCAGGGACAAAATTAAAATTTATGGAAAAGTTAAAGGCAAAATGGTAATTTTACATAAGACATAAATTGAGTCCCAACGAGTATAAAATGTATGAAATTGATGATTTAAGCTATTTATATAGATCTAGACAACTCAAATTCGAGGTTAGATCGAGGAAAAAAGAAGGTTTCGGATTAGTAGATTTCTAACGTGAACAAGTGTCAAGGTAAGTTCGTGTAACTTAATCGGGCATGTAATATGTTTAAATTGAATGTTGTATTGTATGGAATGTGACTTATATTAATGTACATTACTTGAATATTATAATGAGAAACTTAATACATGCTTGATATGGTGAAAAAGGATTAAGTCCCGATTGAATATTGAATTTCGATGATTATATGCACTTTCCCAAAACTAATAAGGTTTTGCATTTGTTGCATACAAGATTTAGCTCGGACGAGTAATCCTATTGACCTTGTTATAGAAAGGATTTAGTCTGAATGGGTAATCCCGATATAATACCTCTCGAGCATATGTTATGATTAGGGTTTAGCCTAGACTAGTAATCCTAATCGAGCTCCTCTAAGCATGCGTTATATAAAGGATTTAGCCTGGACTGGTAATCCTATTATACGACATGTGGCTTGAGAGCGTATTCCTTGGTTAAGTGCCCTAAGGGGTACCCTCAATAAGAATTAACGGATTAATGAATCGTACACCTCAAGTGTACTACTTGAGCCTTCATAGGAATTTCAATGACTCATCGGGCATAAAAACTCTTGACATGGCATGAGAATATTGAGATAAAATGATAATGACTTGAAAGAATATTGCTTGATGAGCTCATCTATGTTACTTGATTTATATGAAGATTTTGGTGACTAACATGTTTTGATTGAATGTATGTGCTTAGGCAATTTAGCCAAATGGATGAAAACATGACATTGTATGTTTAGATTTAATAAACAGGATTGGTAAGTTTAGTTTTCATTATACGAACTTACTAAGCATGTAATGCTTACTCCGTTTTATTTTCCTCTGTTTTATAGTGCTTGGAAGCTCGTAAAGGTTGAAGATCATTGGAGTATCATCATACTATCAACTAGTCATTTTGGGTATACTTAGTAAAATCATTTTGTTGTAATGGCATGTATAGGGCAACTTGGCCAATAGTGGCTTGGAAATGTTATTTTGTAACCTAGCTATTGGAATGACTAGTAATGGTTCATTTTGGTATTTCTAAGTAGGTTATTATGATTAATATACACATGTGTTATATTAAGAATATATGTGATCAAATGTTGTGAATGCCTAAGTTAAACTAAGGTAAGGCTTGTGATCATGTATGTTTGTAGTGATATGCCTTTTGAATGATGAAATTGCTTAGGTTAAATGCTTGGATTGGTTGGTATTGGAGGTGTGCTTCAAGTGCAGGTCTTGGGTGAAATTTTGGGTGAGAAATGAAGCTAGAAGTGACTTCATTTTGTCCACATGGGCGTGTGTCTAGACCATGTGTGACACACAACTTGATAACATAGGTATGTGGTTAGGTCGTGTGTCCTCTGCACCCTAATTTTAAGAAACAAAATACTCAGAATTGAGCACATGGGCAGAGACACGGGCATGTATCTCAGCCTTGTGTACCACACGGCCTAGAATCGGGCGTGTGTCTTAACCGTGTGAAACTTGCATCTAATTTCGAATTGAATTAATTAACCACACGGCCTAGCACATGGGCGTGTGGCATGGCCGTGTGTACAAGTCAGAGAGTTACACGGGGTCGAACATGGCTTCTAGCATGGGCGTGTCGTAGGGTCACACGAGCGTGTCCCTTGGACCACACGGGTATCTGAGCCCTACACCTTGGAAAATTTTTGAAAAGTCGCAAAAGAATTTTAGAGGTCTCGATTAAGTTCTAACTCGACTCTAATACTCGTATTGGGCCTCTAGGGTCCAATTAAGGGACATTTTGAATGATCTCAGTAAATGAATAGTAAATTATAAGAAGTATCTGTAAAATGTTCTTAAAGTTCTGGTAATGCTTCGAAATCCTGTTCTGACGACGGATACGGGTTAGGGGTGTTACAAAGGTGATTCTTCCCACTATGGACAACTTCTTCGCATCCCAATTGTGAAGCTTATGCCTTACCTTATCAACCACAAAACTCAAAGTGCTTTTAGTTACCCTATTATGAAGGAGAGGGACACCTAAATAAGTGCCAAGATTCTGAACCTCCAAAGTGGAACATTTGAACAATCTGGTTGCGAACATCATTATTAATACCTTTAGAAAAGTAAATATTACTTTTTCTAGTACTAATTTTGTGACCTAAAATCACGAAAAATCGATTTAGAATGTTCTTCAATAAATGCGCTTGATCAAATTGAGCTTTGCAAAATATTACCAAGTCATCAGAAAAGAACAGATGGGAGATTGCTAGACCTGTTCTTGAAAGCTGAATAGGTTCTCACTTACCAATATCAATATCCAACCGAATAATATGCCCCAACCAATCCATGCACAACACGAAAAGATAAGGCGATAAAGGATACCCTTGGTAGATTCCTATAGCTGGATTAAACTTTTAGGTAGGCACGCCATTCCAAAGTATTTGTATAGAAGAGGAAGATATAGCTGACATTATCACTTTTCACAGGAATTTAGGTATCCCAATAGCAGTCAAAGAAACACATATAAAGTCTCAACTAACTTTGTCATATGCTTTCTCCAAATCCAACTTAATAGCCATCCAATTTTACCCATTTTGCTTGTAGCGTATAGAATGTATGACTTCTTGTGCTAAAATGATATTATCAGATATGTTACGACTAGCTATGATCCAACTTGTTCCTGGGAAATAAGGTTGGGGAAAACCAACTTAAATCAGTTAGCAATCACTTTTATCACCAATTTATATAGAACAAAACAAAAACTAATAGGATGAAACTAACTGAAATCATCGGGACAACCTTTTTGGGGATTAGAACAACCAGAGTATTATTCAAATCTTGATCAATTGGTTGCCTAGCAAAAACTCCCTTAACCCAATTGTAAATATCATTACCAAGAATATCCCACTGGCTTTGAAAGAAATGAGCATGATAGCCATCACTTCCCGTAGATTTTAAAGGCACCATGTCAAATAAAGCCCTTTTGATCTATTCATTTGTGGTTAACTCCTCCAAGAAAGCAATCTCCGAGGGGTTCAAAATTGGAAAACTATTATTAAAAGGTCCCCAAGGCTTGAGGCACTTCACTATAAAGTTTCTCAAAGAAACCCACTACTTCTGTTTGCAATATTTCCTGATTAGAGCATCACTCCCTATTGCAAATACGTAGTGTTATAATACAATTAAAATTCCTTCTCTTAATCATGTAATTATGAAAAATTTAGTGTTTCTCTCCCCCAATTGAAGCCAGACACACCAAGCCTTTTGTCTCCAAGGTAGATCTTCATGGTTAAGCACGTTCTCCAACTTATCCCAAACTTCCATTTCTTGCTTAGCTAAATGAATTGAGGCAGAGTGATCTAGGGCCTTTTGAATGTTGTTGAGTGATCTCATGAGGTGTCGCTTACGGGAACCCAAAAAACCATAAACGTTCTTGTTCCAATCTTTGATATATGAGGTAAAATTATTCAAAGAAACCGCCATATTGCAAACAAAGTTCCACTTTTCTTTGACAAAATTATTATGCTTTGTCCATCCTACTAAAAATCTGAAAGGTATTCCTTTAGCCAAATTCAAGTTTGGTCTTTTAGATAGTGGAAGAGGTCGATGGTCAGACTTAATGTGTGAGAGATGGGAGACTAAACACTGTGGAAAATACGACATCTATACATCATTAGCTAAAGCTCGATCTAATCTGACAAAAATGCCACCTTTCTGCCAAGTGAAAGAAGGACCGTAATATCCCAAATCCTGCAATTCACAAGAATCAACAAAATTACCAAATAAATTACATCTCTTACCCATGGTAAAAGGGCTTTGCTTATCCTCGGGTGATAAGATGGCATTAAATTCTCCTATTAATAACCAAGGGATCGATTGAAGAGGCATCGCAGATTTTAATCCATCTTAAAAGAACTTTCGTTTTGACCTGTCTGGACTGCCATAAACAAAGGAAATAAGAAATGAGTTATTGGGAACATAGTCATTAACAAGAAGAAGAATAAATTGAGGGTGATTTCAAAGGATTTGAATATGCATAGAATCTTTCTAACCCACCCAGATACCACCTAAAAATCTAATATCCTCAACCTGATGAGATCAATAATATAATTTATTTTTTTACTGCTTACTCTTGATTCTAATAAGCAAACAATGTCATGATGGTGCTCCACATTATTTTTTTGAAAAACTTGGATAAAATTCCTGGTAGCACACCATTGACAGTTCCAAGTAACTATTTTCAAATTTGAGTTCATGTCAATTATAAAATAATATAAAATAAAACTCTTAAAAAATAAAATAGATCAAACACTAAGGGCACGTTTGGTTGGGAGGAATGGAATAGAGCTGTAATGTAATAGAGTTGTAATGGAATAGAGCTGTAATAGAATAGACCTGTAATGAATAATTCAGTTGTTTGGTTGAATGGAATGGAATAGAGTTGTAATAGTATTCTTGTGTTTGGTTGAATGGAATAGATGTTGTAATAGCATAAGGAAAAAGACTTAAATGACTAAAATACCCTTAGTAGATTTTTTTAGATAAATGATTATTATTTTTAAATTTTAATAAAATTATTATTAAATATAATTTAATAAAATAATAATAAATAATAAATAATTTAATCATATTTTAACATAAGTATTATTAAATACAATTTAATAAAATAATATATAATTTAATAACATTCTTAATATTATTATTAAATTATGAATTAATAAAAATCATAATATATAATATTATAAAATAATATATAACTACTTTATTATTTTTAAACACATATTTAATGTGCTAAATGTTCCATTATCCATTTATTTTTCCTTGCACTTGTTTTCTTCCTTTACTAAATTTCTTTTATCTTTTATATAATAAAAATCAAGTTTATATAATCTTCAATTGAGTTAATTGGAAGATTCGTCTACAACCATGGCTGAATCAACATATTATCATCTTTATAAACATATCATTTATATTTTTATATAGTTAAATTAAAACACTTGTTCCTTATCAAACAACTGTAAGGAAAGTCACTCCAAGCTAAGGTGCTATACTGTAAACAAGCATCAAAAGAGCACATAAAATATATATTTCAAAGTTTCATCTCAAATTGGATTATCCTCCACATTCATGCAACCAAACATTGCAAATGACACACATATCTACATACAATTTACATTCTGATCAACTACATGTTGGAAGAATACTCAATAGCAGTACTTTTTCGAGTAATCTTTCAAACCACGGCCTTTCCATGCCTCACGGTATATAGTCCCAATGATGTCTCTGACCTCCTGTTTGTCCTTGAGAGCCCAGTTAATCTTGTTATTATCGATGCCAAGATCAATCATAATGTGCTTGTTTCTGAAAAAAAAGTTCACTTTACATTAAATCAGCTTAATAGCATCACATTCAAACTGTTTTATTAGCCCTATCCGACAGCTTAATTAACACCAATTTACATCCCCTTTAACAACGAATTTAACCTTTTCGATCAGCAACAAAAACTAATATTTAACAACTGTTGTTTTTCTTTTATTTCATACATGCAGCAGACCAATTGCTCTACATATTACAACACATTCAAATAAGTATTTATATGCTGGAATAATGAGCTTTCAAGCTGTAGTTTCCAGCAGTCATTTAAGCATTTAATTGTCAAATTTTCACTTCACTACTAACAACCGAACTTAGTAAGAATAACATAATATTTTAGCTACTAAACTCGATTTATAAACCCCTACAACCATAGCTTACCTGCATGCAAACTTCAGAATTTAAACATGAGAATTTGCAAAGTTTCCTTTGAAAAACTCACTCACAAGCACATTCAATTTGTCCTATTTTGGACAGCACAAGACAGCAACATGTAGGGCATTTGTATCCCGCAACAACACACTCAATAGTATTAAAATTTATTAGTTCATCACAGCAACAATCCATGATTTTTAATCCAGTAATACTCAATTATTTGGTCCCAAAACTGAATAGCATAATGCAACAAATGGGACTGTCTTTACAGCCCTCAATCAACATGAAAATAGAACCATTAATTTGTTCAAATTTTGGATAGCAAAATAAGGGCACAAAATTGGATAGCAGTAATTTTTACACTATTTCCGAGCAGCATTTAAACTTACAATAAACGAATCTAGCTAATGCCAGATAGTAAGTAGCCTTGAAAATTTAAAGAACATTTTCAGCCATTAAATCAAAGCCGAAACATCAATTCTAATTTAATATATATATTTTAAGCATGAAAATAACAAAATGAGTTTAAAGAAAACTCACCATTAGCAACACTCAATTTGTACTTCTAAAATGACAAGTCATTTGGCAAATAAAACGTAGTTTACTCATTAACGACACATCATCAATATCAATCCCAGAGTTATACATTTTAACCACGGCACCAAAGCACTATAAATCACAGCTATAACCCCTCCTAATTTGTCATTTGAAGATACCACAATTTCATTATTAAGACCGTTTAAATTACGACAATTAATCCACTTTAGATAATGGTTTAAGACAACATAAATACTTACATTTTAATCAAGATCAAGCAAGAGGAAATCTTAATTATAACTATGACATCTTCTAATTTCACTTAGGACATTAATATTTAATCACATTAGAAGTAAAAAGATAAACCCAAATACGAAATTGGGTATTTGAAGATTTCAACAATTACCCAAACATAAACTAGAAAATGGAAATCCATTTAACCTAAAACCTGAATTAACCCGAACATATTCATACATGCAGACCAACACTATACAATCCAACCATAAAGTCGACAACCGAATCCATTTGACCTAAACCCAAATTGATCCAAATACAAAATGACCAAAACATGAGCTTCAAATCCAAATTAGCTGGTCATAAAACAACAAAAACCCAAATAATAACAAATCAACCCAAATTGGCAAAATCTAAAATAAATGAAAATTTTAAAACTTAATTTGATTCAATCTACATTGTTCCTATGAACCCAAACTGACAAACTATTAGATCTATAAAGAT
This sequence comes from Gossypium arboreum, assembly GCF_025698485.1. Classification (NCBI taxonomy): domain Eukaryota; kingdom Viridiplantae; phylum Streptophyta; class Magnoliopsida; order Malvales; family Malvaceae; genus Gossypium; species Gossypium arboreum. The sequence goes on along the minus strand of NC_069082.1, from coordinate 90,637,650 downwards.
GTATAGGAGATTACAACAAAATTCAAGCTAATATAGGTAAACAAATAGATGAATCTGCTAGAAGTAGAAAATTGGGTTGATTAAAATTGTATTGATTAAAATTGTAATGATTAAGCTAAATCAAAATTATTATTGAAATTTTGAAACATGACAGATCCATTTTGAAGCATCATATAAGGATTAAAAATGATTTTCAGAAATAATTCAAAATAAGTGTAAAATGAAAGAAAAAAGAGTTGAATCTTGATGTTGAAACATGTGAAGAGCAACAGATCTAGCGAACTGAATGGAAATGGATCCCCCAAAGACCAAAGGCCTATGGCGTAAACTTAACGACGCCAATTCTCGAGTTCCTTCGGTATTTCTTTCCAAAAAACTCTTTTCTTAGAATTTTGGCAAAAAAGAGCCCTAATCGAGACTCACCTTGATTTCTCCAATCATGGGAAAATCCAATTCACATACAATAGTAAAAGCGAAGATTACATCAACATGTTTTCACACCCCAAGATTAAAAAAACCAAAAAGTTAACAAAATTATCAAGCAAATAGATTAAAAACTTGAAAATGCCTATTATTTCTACTAATTTAACAAAAAAACTAGAAAAAAAAAAAGAAATCAAAATTGGAGAAGAGTTACCTGAGGGAGGACTGCCGATTGTTTCACTTCTCAAGTTTCCATCTCAATCGAAAGCCTTGTTAAGGGTTGGAGTTAAAAAAATGAATCTTAATTGAAGGCCTTGTTAGGGTTTATCTAAGGGAGATAGAGTTGGTGATAACAGAAGCGTGAAAAAGAGGGAGACAAGTTTGGAATAAAATAGGAAGAAGAATGAAAAAAGAAAAGATTGCTTCAGACGTGAGAAAGAGAAGGGTAAAGTTGAAAGTCTCAACATAATTTTTTACCCAGCCATTCGTTGAATCCCTATTCCGTGGGGAGGGTGTCGAATTGTAAACGACACTTTTGCGTTGAATAAGGCCATATTGAATGAGGCTGTAATAACTCATTACACCCAACCAAACAAAGTTTTAATAGAGGGCCCACTGAATTCAGCTGTAATGGAACATGATGTAAGTATAAAAAAAGAACATAAACATAAGATAGAAGAGAATCCCATCTTTGCTGTCCAGGGAGTTCACCTCCCTTCCTTCTGTTGCGCTTCACTTCTGGAGGGTCCTTCTAAACCAAGTTTGTCATTGGTTAAAGTTGAAATACTTTCAGCCAATTGAACCATATAATCTTTTAGCAACACACGTTGGCTACCATTGGTTTTGAAACTGCTGCTGCTACTAGAATGCACTTTATTTAACTTTTTTGTGATACCTCTATCCCTAGATTTAACACCTCTTCCCCGACCGGAAAACACCACCTGATTCAAGATCAGATTGGTCTTTAAAGGAGAGGTATTGTTGTTTTTTTTTTTTTTCCCGGAAGATCACCGCCGAGTGTCTGTCGTAGTCGACGCTCCTCACCTTCCACCAGTTCGTCAGTCGAGGTGCGGAAAGGTTCACCGAAGGCCTATCATTTTTAAGGAGCAAAACCCCCAATTTCTTGGCCACACGAATCTCCTATCGCCGTCCGGTTTCCAGTGCTGTTGATTGCGCCAGCAAGCAGATTTTGGGCCACCGTTCCTTGCCTTAATTGGTCCAATAAGGATCAGGCTTGAGTAGACGAAGAGCCACCAAGGCCCAAACTGTTAGATCTCTCTTTAGTTGGAATAAGACTCCCTACTCGACTTTTATTAACCAAGCTGGATCCCACACTCGGCCCAGCGTTATCAGATCCTTTAATAATCGAATTTAATCCATTTTTAGGGCTCAACTCTTTAGACTTCCCTTTGTTCTTTGAATCCATTGCCAGCCGACCGTTATGGTAATAGCAATTTTCCTTACTTTGTTGATTTTCAATGAGAATTTCTTTCCCTTATTGCGTCAATGATCTGTTATATCTCTTTCAGTTTATTCTTGATTCAAATTCCTATTTTTTAGGGCATTAAAACGAGAACCTTCATTCTGCCTCTCCTGATTTCCGTAAGAGTGCTGCAAATTATTCCTGAATTTTCACCTTGGTCTCCTTTCTACGATCGTCCACGGCTTGTAATTTTCGTCTTTCTCCACCTGTCAGTCCTCGACCAAGCTGTGATTTTCTGGTATCATTTCGGGCAGAGCTGTTTCCTTTTCCACGTTGATTCCAGCACACCTAAAGGAGCAATTATCATTCACATGACCATACCTCCCACAGTGAAAGACATTTGTCGGTAGAGATTCGTACTCCACTCTTTGTGAATACCTATTGATTAAAATTTGGGAAACCAATGGTCCCTCTAATTTAACAGAGACCACCATCTGAGCAAAACGACCTCTCATCCCACTGTCTGTGTTCATATCCAACTTGGACAACCTTTCCAACCATTTCTCCTATCTCAGCCAAAATTTTATGTTTATACAGATATCCAGGTGGAGAACTTGATCCACGCCATAACCACATTTGGATAAGCTTGGGAAGGGTCAAATGCCATCGTCCAAGGTTGTCCAGTCAAGTATTGACCAAATATGGTCCAAGAACCTTCAGAGAGAGCTTTCTCACAATCTAATTTGTTCTGAAATTTGACTAGGAAATACCATTTTCAATATCCATCATATGCAATGGTGCCGAGGGCTTCCACAAACTATGAATTTTATTCTGCAAAATTAAAAAACCAGTGTTACGACCCAAAAATTTTAAAATTACTGTATTATCCATACCCTAAATGATGATTTGATGAATCCTGTCCGAGAAAGAGATAGAAGGAACTCCATTCACAAAGGATTTCTGAATATCCCCTTCCAAAATATCAAAATCTTCCTTTTCGTCCAATTCTTTGTAGACAGACTTGGAAGATTGGCCTACTAGCTTATCCCTCCAATAGGTTGGTAGATCATAGACAAATCGATCATCATATCACTACACGTATTATCATTTTTATCTCTGAATCGAACCGTTTTTGGTCTCAATTCTTCCACTAGATTATTTTCAGAACCGACTTTTTCACAGAGAGAAGACATTACACAAATTTACCCTTTTATTAATTTAATCTTGATTTAAAAAAAAACAAATTGTACTCTTAATATTTACACTTTATACCAATCTGATCATAATTATAAAAATTAGAAATTATAAATTAAAAATTAAGAAATCCATAAAAATTCAAAAATTATTAAAATTTATAAAAATATAAAGTGCTCAAAAAATTATAACAAATAGGCATTAACCCTTGAGCAATGCCATCAAAGGTTCGCTATTTCTTTTTTTCTTTTTCTTTGTCCTTTTTAATTTTTTATTGTGTGAATTTTGTGTCTTTGTTTTTTTACTAGTGGTTTTGCAAATTGTCTGCTAAGCTGAGATGCGAAGATATTGCAAGAGAAGTTGACAAAAAAGGTGACATAGGCGATGACCGGAGGAAACAATCAGAGTGAAAGGGTAAAAAGTAAAAACAATAAATAATAGTGGAAAGATGATGGGGATGAGATGATTTTAGATTACATGATAAAGAAGATAGTGTTTTATTATATTAATTAGATCTGGAAAATCGAATATTTGTCTATTATTTTAACAATTACTTGGTGTGCATTTATTTTAAGTGGTTTGCAATGGAATTTGATTTCCTCTTTAGTAGCATTATTTAATTAATTGCCTTTCAAATTCTAAAAATTCACAAATCCTCCTTATTATTATTTTGATTCGAATAAATAATCCAAATTAAAAATGAAAACTTAAATGAAAAATTAATCCATTTTTACAGTGAAAAATTAAAGTCAAACTTATATAAGCTCAAAATGATAAGTACCAAAAATATTTTAGAGAATGAGGAAAAAAACTGGTGTTTTGATTAAGGAAGGTGAGAAAGAAAAGTGTGGACTTTGGGGGGAACAAAGGTGTGAAAATATATTAAATTTTAACAATTTTTAAATATTATACTTTTTTGAGGATTTTATATTATTTTATAAATTTTAATAATTTTGAATTTTTATATATTTTTAATTTTAATTTATATTTTCTTAATTTTTGAATCATGACCAAATTGGTATAAATTGTAAATATTAAGAGTTATTTTTTAAAATCAGGATTAAATTAATAAAATTGGTTAACATTGAATGCTAATTTTGTTATTATACCACACCACGTCAACATTATGTTTGGTGATCAAACCCATTTTAGAGTAACTAAAATTGACGACTTATCTATCAGGAGCGACTAAAATAACAAATTTTTGAAATGGGTGACCAAAATAGGAACGTGAGTGAACTCGGGTGATTAAATAGGTAATTTACCCTTACTTTATACTCCATACATTTTTAGATACTTCTAACTTATTAATACTAACAACTTTCATTCTTTATATCCATGATTTTCTTAGATACTACTAATGCATGCTATTTATAGAACTAAATTTAAATTTTAATTTATATACAACTTTTTTTTTGGTAAAATAAACTAAGAAATTTACATAGATAATATCATAAGCAAATTATCAAGAGAGTTTTCATTCTTGAAGATCTCTTTAATCTCTAAAGGGGGATCCTCGAATAAATTCAACGATTCAGCACTTGACAGAGCCATTTTAGCCAAAGCATCTGCTACACGATTTGTCTCTCTGGGAACATAATTCAAGGACAAATTCTCTTCAAAGGCTAGAATTTGTTGAATCCTCCTTATTGGAGAGTTTTTTGGACCACCATGCTTACTGTCACTGATAAAAATTACATTCTCAAGATTATCCGTGTGAATAATGACCTTATCATAACCTTGTTTTTGAAGGAAAAATAGTCCATCCAATAAGCCCTATAATTCAGCAGTCACAACTGAACATTCCCCTAAAAAGTGATTATAGCCTAGGATCCACTCCCCATTGCTATTACGTACCATACCACTTGCTGCAGAGAAACTAGACACAGAATTAACAGCACCACCAGTATTAAGGAATACGCACGTACCTGAGTTATGGTGGTTTGAAGACTGCTTCGTCTGAGATGCCACCACTTCATTATGGGTAGAGAGAAAGTGCTTCGCCCAACTGTAGGAAACACTAATAGTTTCCTTCGGAGTCATGGTGTTTCCTTGAAAGATGATCAAATTTCAGTTCTTCTAGATACGCCAAAGAATGATTCCAAACAGACAAGCCCAAGATGAATCACTCAACTTATTTGTAGAAATCAATTGCAAATTTGAGGATAACCACTCCGAAATATTGTCGGAAAATAAATTTCTAAGTTGGTTAGAAGGAATGATATTGTGCCAAATCCCCTTCATAAAAGAACAGTTTCTAAGAATATGAAGAATGTCCTCCTTAAAATGGCCACAAAGAAGACACGGCGCGTATTGCGCAATACCCTTTCTAACTCTTTCAGAGTTAGTTAAAAGCCTCTGTTTAAGAATTAGCCATATAAAATGTTTCACATGTTGGGGTCCTGGAATTTTCCAAAGCATGTTTCAATTCACTTCCTTCAGGCACCAAAACTCTTCTTTCAACAAAAAGTAAGCACTCTTCACAGAAAAGATCCCATTAGTGGTTCTAGACCAAGAAAGAATGTTAGGTCCAGCTTGGTCTAAAAGAGGAGGGATACTGATGATGCAGTTAACCACTTCTTCTGGCAACCATAATCTGAAAAGATTAAGATTCCAATCACTATTACCCAAAACCATCTCATTAACTTTGGTATCAGGATCAATGTTGCCAAGGCCTAGGACATACTGACTAAGTGGTCCCATATTGGGAACCCAATTATTCTTCCAACATTGAACAGACTTCCCATTACTAATGGACTAGATCATATTACTGCGCAACAGAGGCCAAGCTTTGGCAACAACTTTCCACATATAGGAACAATTATTCCTTATGATAGAGTCCGACATTCTTTCACACAAACTATACTTAGCTCTAAGGACCTTAACCCAAAGCGCTTCAGACTTAGTAATAAGAGAATACCCCATTTTCATCATGAAAGTTTTATTCTAATCCCCCAAGCGACGGAAACCAATGCCTACATGAATCCTAGGCTGACATATATCATCCCACCCTACTAAGGCGATCTTCCTTTTGCCGTCTGCAACTCCCCAAATGAATTGTCTTGCTAATTCTTCAATAGAGTCACATATTCCTTTAGGGATAAGGGTCGATTGCATAATGTAACTTAGTGTAGTCAACAGAACTGATTGGGCTAAAGTAACCTTTCCTGCAAACGAGAGTCTCTTAGCATCCCAACTAGAAAGATGGCTGCGAACTCTTTCCACCAAGAAATCCAAGAAGATAAGGAGATATCATTCATAATAACTTTAACCAAATGAGAAGGAATATCTGCTGTGTTAAGAGATGCTTCAACAAAATCCCATCTGACTTTATCATAAGTCTTTTCCAAATCAATATTAACTGCCATCCATTGGAGACTCCTCTTAGTCCACATAGAGTGTAAAACTTCCTGAGTGATAATAATGTTATCAATAATACTTCTTCCAGCAATGAAGCCTGCTTGTTCTTGACCAAAGATCTTCGAAAAAATACTCTTAAATCTATTAGCGATAACCTTCATAACCAACTTGTACAACACTGAACATAGGATAATGGGCCGGAACTGAGAGAAATTCTCTGGATTCTAGACTTTGGGAATTAACACAATAAGTGTGTTATTAAACTCTGGGTCGATGATACCTCCTCCAAAAACTTTCTTGACCCACACACAGATGGTATCTCCAATAATATCCCATTGGTTTTGAAAGAACGTAGCTTGAAACCCATCGCTACCTAGAGCTTTCAGGGGTGCCATATGAAAGAGAGTAGCCTTTATTTCCTCGTTCGTAACATTCCTTCCGAGAAAGTCAACATCTTCATTGCTAAGGCTAGGATAAGCACTCAGAGGCATACTTCCTGACGAGCCTAGATTCTCCCCATAAAGATTCTAGAAAAACTTAACCTCTTCAGTTTTGAGAACCTCAGGATAAAAAACCCAATCCCCATCAGTGTTACGTAGAGCAGTGATTTTATTAAAATTCCTCCTCTGAATAGTACGCCTATGAAAATAACTCGGGTTGCGGTCTCCCAAATTCAACCATTCACACCTTGATTTTTGTTTCCAAAGCATCTCCTCATGATGAAAAATATTTTCAAGCTTTTCACGAATTGAAATTTCCTGATGCATAAGATATTTAGACCTTGAAAGGTCCAACGCATGTTGAGTTCTAGAAAGCTTATGCATTAAATGTCTCTTTATTTGGTTGATATGTCCATAAACACATTTGTTCCAGCTTCTAAGTTTATCCATAAAAATAGCAATCGTACTAGACAAATTACCGTTGAAGCTCCAATTCTTCTTGACAAAGTCAGGAAAATTTTGATGGTGTAACCAACCAGCTAAAAAATGGAAGGGACAATTAGGAGCAAGCTTTTCTTTATGGCAAAATTTGAAAAAGAGAGGACGATGATCAGACTTAATTCTGGGTAAATGGGACAACGAACAATTAGGAAATGAATCCATCTAAATGTCGTTACCCACAGCCCTATTAAGTCTCTTAGAGAGGTTACCACGATGCCATGTAAAAGGTGGTCCCTGAAAACCCAGATCATGCAAAAGGGCTTTATCTATAAAGTCACCAGAGAACTGACATATGCGACCTTTGATATGACTTGAATGTCCTACCGATGGCTGAGGTCCTGCATTTGTTGTAGGCTCTCCACAGCTCGTGTGAGCAGCATCGTGTAGCTTACATTTCAACCCATAGCTCATGTGAGCAGGCTTATTTCACAGCTCGTGTGAGTATTGGTGTAAAGGAAAGGTTACAGTTATATGGAAAGGCACACTATGTGTGAACATTCTCGAGTATTCGATGTAATTCTAGATGGTTCAACGGGTAATAAAAGGAAATGAAATGGTAAGTATGCAAATGGAATGAATCATGATTTTATAATAACATTGAGGAGTTAAATGATGTGTTTATATATGGTAAACTACATATCTTATGGTTGATTTCATTTGTATCATGGACAAGTGTACTAACTTGTGAGTTTGATGATGTTGTATAGGCTTTCACTAAGCTTATGGCATTGGAAATGATTTATTCTTGATCTATGAATTGTATAAATGAAATGGTAAGTTATGTTTAAGTTTATACAAGCTTATTAAGCCCTCATTGCTTATGTAGTTACTTTCCTTTGTTTTATTTTTTATCATCAAAAGAGAGGATAGAATTGAAATCTCCAATTGCCATCTAAGAAACATCCCCAATTGGAATTGAGCGACTAAAATCATGCCACAAAACCTTCTTATTCATTTTATCAAGACTTCCATACACAAAAGCAACAAGGATCGACTTAGGAGTTAAAAAAGAACAGATATGAGCCAAAATGAATTGAGAATGGTTACCAACAACCTTTAAGTCAATCGAATTTTTCTATTCGATCCAAATACCTCCAGGAAATCCTACTGCTTCAACACGGCAAGACTTATCCCAATCCAACTTAGCAATGATTGTGTCAGCTTTATTCCTACTAATTTTTAAGTAAACTAACAATATCAGGCTTATACTGATTATTATACTCACAAAAAGCTCGCAGAAACTTATTAGACACACATCCCTATACATTCCAAGATAAAATAGACAAATTCATATTAATAAAATAAAAAATAAAAGGATAGAAAACTTATCTCATTGAGGAACGAAAGAAGAAATTTCCACATCCTACCGAAGTTGCCTTTGCAGATCCTTGGCAGATTTTCCATTAAATTTCAAAGTAATAAGTTTTGTTGCTCTCTTCATAGAATCAACAAATGGAACATGAATATTTTCAGAATTTTTAAAATGACTTCCTAATCCTTCTATGGTTTTATTGGGCTTCCAACCTCCTTTAGAACCAGACCCTTTGAAATTTTGACCCTTAGGAGCCTCCTTAAATGAATTAATTCCAACCGATTGACTACCCCCGATTCTCCAGTCACATTCTCCAGCATACTTTTGTTATAAAACACGACTGCCGAATGATTTTGGCCTCTAAAACACCTTCCTTCACCTCCACATTAATAAAAGAGTTTTCTTCAAAAGCAAGATTAAAATGCATAACATGGTCCACTTGTTTATGAAGAGATAATTGAGGTTCCATTTGTATTTGACCTGTACCATCAACATTATGTGAATTTAAAATTGAAGGAAAAACCGCATTAGAAATACTTGAAATTAAAGGCCTATTATTTTCTTCGAACATTTGGCAAAGAAATAAACGAGGTAATTGAGTCTTTCAAAGGTTCGCCTGCATGTGCTTCCAAATCCCGGACTTCCTACTGTGGCCCACCGTAATCTTTATTGGAGGCCTGTTTGCTGTTGAATAAAAGGGCCAAGTTATTATCAGCCGGATCCAATTGTTGACCTAGGCCCGTCTTAGGTTGAACCATGGACTGACCAACTTGAGGGCAAAAGATCATTAGGTCACGGGCCTGACCCTTAGTCAAATTCACCACTGACAGATTTCTTAGAACCATTACCCGGTTTCTTACTCGTTGCAGCCTTGATTTGAGAGCTAATTAAATGGGCTTTCCCTTTATTCTTCATAGCCACCTGTTCACTATTAATCACACCCGTTCTTGATGAAACCGCCTCTAAATAAGCTAAATCAGCTAGGAAAGGGAACTGCGATCCCTGAATTTTCTCTCATTTCAAATTATGTCCTTTTTTGTTTCCTTCCAGATTGTCGCGCTTAGACCTCCTCTCCACCAGCGTCCAAGGTCCATACTCCTCTTCTCCGATCGTCGCAACAGTGGTAGGAACACGCCTCGATGACTCACCCTTCTCAATCTCCCCTGAGGTCCGTATGTCCGATGAATAGGTTTCTTTAGTGTAGCCGTAATAGCCACATTTAAAACATACCACGGGTAAGTTTTCTTATTCAATCCTCTGTAGGTTGCCATTAATAAGAATTTTAGAGACCAACGGCTGCCCTAAATTGACAAAAAACTACCATACGAGCATACCGTCCCCTTGCTCTATTGTCTGTGTTCAAATCCAACTTAGTGACTTTGCCTATCATACCCTCAATCTCCATGAGAATCTATTTCTTATAAAAATGGCTGGGTAGACCGGGAAACCGAATCCATGTGAGAACCGAATTTGGATAGGGTAGGTTAGGGTTGAAGTCGATGGTCCAAGGTTGGACAGTAAGGTAGTGACCAAAAATAACCCATGGTCCCTGAGAAAGGATTTTGTCATAGTCTTCAGTATTCTGAAACTTTGCAAGAAAATAGCCATTTTCAATATCCATTAATTGAAAAGGCTTAGACGGTCTCCAAATCCCATATAACATATTTTGCAAGGTGGAGATTCGAATATTTCTTCCCAGCATCTTAAGTACCATCGAGGTTGACATTTCTTTTTCCAAGAGTTGATAAACTCTCTCCGAAAAACCAATGGAAGAAACCCCATCAACAAAAGATTTCTTGACATCCTGCTACGTAAAGGCGAAACTATCAGCAAAGTGCTGGCCATCCTTTTTATTATTCTGATCTAAAGATTCCTTTCCCACTAACGTATCCGTCTATTACAATGAAGGCTCTGGTATAGGATCCACAACCATCACATCATCAGAAGACACGTCTGAATTCTTGAAGCGAACCTTCTTAGTGTTGGAGTCATCAGGAATAGAGGCATCATCTCCATTCCCGTTAGCAAAATCAACCGAAGAAGATGAGGGCAATTTTTTAGCGTTGGTGTAATTTAATACTTATATTTGACAATTTATATACAACTTTAACACTAACTAAGTGATAATTAAAAAATAAAATCAATCTTTATTTAAACCTTAATTAATGAAATAGACTCTTTTCCATCTCTTGCAAATAATAAATCATTAAATCTTTGTAAAAAATCAATAAATATGCATGGACTAAACTAAATGTAATTAAACAATACTATAAAATTGTTATAATATTAATTATTAGTTATTTTGACCGGTAAGTTTAGATTTTATTTAAGTTATAATTCTATTTTAAAGTAATAATTTTAAATTGAATTCTAAATATTTTAAATGTCAATTTAGTACTATGCTTGAAAATAAAGGATATTTTCATCGGTTCAAATGTTTTTCCAAACTTGTACTTTTATATATACTAGTTTCTATGTCACGTTTACATATTTATTTATTAAATTTATTAAATAATATATTTTTATATTAAATGAAAATCAATGTAACTCATATAAAATTCCATTAATTTTGAAAATAATTGAGAGAATAAAATAATATTTTAAAAGTAAAGAAAATAAAAATGAGAAATAACCAATAGTAAAATATTTAGTAATTAAATAAAATAACTTGTTATTCGAATATGAGTAAAAAATTCACCTATGAAGAACCATTATTTTCATACTTTATTACCTTTGACATAATATTTCACAACACAACAAAAAACAATTTTTAGCATTGTTAATGACTGGGCAATGTGATACACGGTTGGAAACTTTAGGTACCAAATTGATACAAAAATTCCTTAGGTACCAAAGTGATAATTGCATGAAACTTTGGGGTAAATAATACATTAACATTATATATAATGTTATCTCACACATTTAAATTTTACTAATTATAAAAATTAATTTTGTTATAAAATAAAGAAAGATAGAGAGAATAAAGAACAAAGAAAATATGAAAGCAATAGAGAATGTACTTTATTGATAAAAAGAGATGATTACAATACTCCATCAAAGTCTCTATTTATAGGAATAAGAAGCAAAAAAGAAGTAGATATCTAATTCTAATAACTACTAGAATTTAACGTACATCAAAACTTTATCTTTATCATGATGGACATCCACTTAATAAGATATTCATAACACTCCCCCTTAGATGTCCATTGGTAGATAATGTGCCTCGTTAAAACCTTATTAGGAAAAACCCTGTGGGATAAAAAACCTAATAAAGAAAAAATAGTACACAATCTTCTATTACAAGTTGCCTCGTTAAAAACCTTTACCAAGAAAACACTATGGGACAAAACCTTGGTTAAAGGAAAAGATAACAACTTGTTTTAGACTCCCTCTGATGGCAACATTACATTACATCTTTGAGTCGATGCATTCCAATCTTGTGTAGTAGTATTTCAAATGTTGAAGTTAGCAATGCCTTAGTAAAAAGATCTGCTAAATTCTCACTAGAACGAATTTGTTGAACATTTATATCACCTCTTTTCTCAAGATCATGGGTGAAGAATAATTTTGGTGAAATATGTTTCGTTTTGTCACTTTTGATATAACCACCTTTCAATTGAGTTATACATGCTACATTATCTTCGCATAAGATAGTTGGCATCTTTTCCTGTAAAGGCAAATTACATATCTTTTGGATATGTTGGGCCAATAACCTTAGCCAAGCACACTTTCGACTTGCCTCATACATTGCAATTATTTCTTCATGATTTGAAGAAGCAGCAGCTAATGTTTTCTTTGTTGAATGCCATGATATGGTAGTACCCCCACATGTAAATAAATATCCTATTTGAGATTGACCTTTATGTGGATCCGATAAGTATTCAGCATTAGCATAGCCGACTAATAGGGATTTTGAATCATTGGAATAAAATAACCCCATATTAATAGTCCTTCTGAGATATCTAAATACATGTTTAATTCCATTCCAATATCTACGTGTTGGAGAAGAACTAAATCTTGCTAACAAGTTTATAGTGAAAGCTATATCAGGTCTTGTGTTGTTTGCAAGATACATCAATGCCCCTATGGCACTTAAATATGGTACTTCAGGACCAAGAAACTCTTCACCATCCTCGCAAGGACAAAATTGATCTTTATTCATATTTAACAATCGTACAACCATTGGAGTACTTAATGGGTGTGCTTTATCCATGTAAAATTTATTTAATATCTTTTTCGTATAAGTTGATTGATGAACATGAATTCCATCTTTTAAATGCTTAATTTGTAACACCTCAAACTTGGCCTAGACATTATGGTCGAATCCAAGAGTGTTACATGGAAGGGTTTTAAAAGTAACGTTATTTTGATAAAGCTTTGTTTTGTCGTTTGATAAATCATCCAAGTTTTATAATAGTTACTTGAAGAATTATTTAATTAATTCATTTTCCAAAACATAATCTACAACAAAAGTTTTTTGAAAACATTGTATTTTGGAAATCTCGTTCGTGTGTTTGGAAAATACCTTATTTTTGTAAAACGGTGATTTTAGTCAAACGTGATCATAAAAGTTAAAACGCCTCTTAAACCAAAATAAAAGTCAAACAGTCCAGAGAGTCCAATTATTACAAAACTCTCAGAAATAATCCTTAAATTAAAATAAAAACCATAATCTTAAACAATTTACAAACTCGTGGTCACCATGAGGCTCCGTCACACCGATTTGCCTAAGTCTGTGGATTACCTGAACAGAACAGACAAACAGATATGAGTTTTCGTGAACTTAGTGTGTAACTGTAACACCCCGTACCCGAGACCGTTACCAGAGTCGAACACGAGGTGCTAACCGACTAATTCATTTACTCTCGCAGTCCAATTAAAAATTTGTCCAGACGACTGGCTAACTGCGTCACTGTCACCTTAAAAATCATAACTTGAGTTCCACAACTCGAAAATCAGATTCGTAATTTTTCCCTGAAACTAGACTCATATGTCCATCTACATATTTTTTTCTTAGAATTTTTGGTCGGGCCAATTAGTGCAGTTTATTAGTTAAAGTCTCCCCTATTCCAGGGTTCGACTACACTGACCTTCATGCATTACGAATGGGATATCTCCATGTACAGGGCTTAAATACTGATGCCGTTTGTTTCTATAGAAACTAGACTCAAAGAGGAATCTATACATATATGGCATGACTCCTAATTATCTCTGGTTAATTTACAATGAATTTCCAAAGTCGGAACAGGGATTCCAGAAACCGTTCTAGCCCTGTTTCACAAAAACCTAAATATCTCTTAACATACAAGTCATATGACCCTTTCGTCTCTTCCATATGAAACTAGATTCATCAAGGCTCATTTACATAATTTTTTCACTATTTAATTCCATATCTACTATTTTTAGTGATTTTTCACATCCACATCACTGCTGCTGCCAGCATCTATTTTTAGGGTAAACTTTATCTAACACATAGTTTCTATGACTCAACTAACCCTCTTGCATATATAGTCCAAAATATAATCAAGATGAACCATTCTAATGGCTGATCGTTGCCAAACATTTCCATGCCTCTTAATGAGCATATACATATCGAATGATTATAACATTATGCTCAAAACATTTATAAGCCATTTTCGCATGGCTATCCAAAATTATACAAATCCAAAGGGTCCATGACCCACAACAAAAAGGGTAGTCCTATACATTGACCAAAATATCCTCTCACTACTAGTCTATTCCATACATGCCATAAGATATTCCAAAACGTAGCAGTACCAAGCGGTGGGTAGTGATAGTGTGACTAGTTCTTGACGATCCCCGAGCCTGTAGCTTCCAATGAGATCTATAAAGCAGAGGAAACAAAGTAACAGAGTAAGCATTACAATGCTTAGTAAGTTTTAAGCAGTGTCAACAGATAACAACCAAATCATAACATAGTTGTTAGTATTTTATTTCACTCTTCCTTTGGGCATACTATCCCTTTTCGAATATGCACATCTCATCATATACAATAGGCGGATAAACTCTCACATAAAAGTGAGCTCATGTGACATAGATATATCGTATGATTTCACATAACCTCTCACACTAAACCGAAGTCACATAATCATAGGAATAGTCCCATAGATTGCTCTCGTGTGCATCATATATAAACTTGGAGTACATACCTGTTTAACCTTTCGCATTATGTATATTTATAAGCAATTCTTATTACGAAGTCTTACCGGACATAATCTCCACACGTAGTCATCGGGTCTTACCGGACATAATCTCCACACGTGGTCATCGGGTCTCACCCGGAACATATTTCCAAGTTTCATGTACATTTAATCACATGTTACAACATTCACATTAGCCATTCGGCTTTACCACACATACATATCACACATATATTTCACATTAGCCATTCGGCTTTTCCACATATACATATCACACATATATTTCACATTAGCCATTCGGCTTTACCACATATACATATCACACATATATTTCACATTCATCACATCGGCCATTAGGCCTTATCACATATATATACACCTTCACATTCATCACATCGGCCATTAGGCCTTATCACATATATACTCTTTCACATTCATCACATTGGCCATTAGGCCTTATCACATGTATATACACTTTCACGTTCATCACATTGGCCATTAGGCCTTATCACATATATATACACTTTCACATTCATCACATTGGCCATTAGGCCGTATCACATATATACATCTCATACATATTTCATATTTTTCTTGTACATCAATTTCAGCAATAGCTCATAAGCAACTCAAATAATTTCATCAAAGTTTACAACAAAATCACCTATTCACTACAAGCAGTTTTCTTTTCCTGAGCAACAGTCACTAAATTGTTTATAACTGGAGCTACAAAACTCAAAATCAATTGCCGTTAATTTTCACCGAATTTAGACTCATGTATCTTTCATCCATAAAATTTTCAGAATTTTAGGTTCGGCCAATCAATACCATATTTTTCTTAAAGTTTCCCCTGTTTCACTATTTGACCAATCTGACCACTCTTCACTACGAATCAAATTTTTCATTGTACAGAATTCATAATGTGTTTTATTTGATTCCATTTGAATCTAGACTCATTAAGGAGTCTAAGCATATAAATCTTATGTCATAACCATTTTTGTACAAATTATAATAATTTTCCAAAAACAGAACAGGGGATTTCGGAGTCATTCCGACACTGTCCCGCACAACTTTAAATATCTCTTTATAGGAAATTCCTTTGCTTCCACGGTCTCTTTTATAAGAAACTAGACCAACTAAGCTTTGATTACATGTTTTATTCAGCCTATAATTCCACACCAACAATTTATAGTGATTTTCTAAAATCACATTACTGCTGCTGTCCAAGCAATTTATTACAATTTGCTCTTAACTTTCCAAGTCCAAACACTTATGAACTTACCATTTGGGCTTAAGACATATCATGGCCACATCATATCTTATCAAATCAACTCATTATGTCCTATTATGATTGAATTTACTCAACGATTAATCGCTTAAAACTTACCTCGGATGTGGTCGAACGATTTAACGGCTATTCGATCACTTCTTCCCTTCCTTATCCAACTTGATCCTCTAGGCTCTTGAGCTTAATTAAACAAACAAATTGACTTAATCATTTGAGCATCGAAAAGAGGAATACAAGGCACTTAGCCCATATTTATACATTAGACATTAAAGTCACATACATGTGAAATCATGCATCAACTCAACATATTAACTCACATCCCTTTTAGTCGATTTTCCTAACCAAGATAAAGGCATCAATATGCTTGCCTCTAACCGAAAGCATGCAACACTAATCTTCTCATGTGGCCGAGTATGCATGTATATGTTGAGGCCAATTATGCTCAATACTTCCTACAAGTATGGTTACTCGTATTGATTATATCTCGTTTCATTTCAAATTCAAAACTCAAGCTATCGCATTTATACACTAGAAAGCAAATACTAACATTTTGCATTTCATCTTACTACCATGGCGAATGCTCCTTCCACACCATTTACCTTCACAAAGCATAAATTTCATCATCCAAATTACAAGCTTACAACCTCATGAAGTTTAACCTCATAGTATCTATCAAACTCTCACTCATTAGCTTCTATCATAATCTCCAACAACACCAAATAAACATATACTTGTGGGTCTATGGTAGAACCAAGAAAGGAACTCATAGATATTAAGATGTAAGCAACTACCATTATTTTGGTCATGATTAAACAAAGAACTCAATGTCTTACTCAAAAATACTAAAAAGAAAGTCCAAGAGCCATCAATCCACCATCACATATATCATTAGCAAGCTTCATATTTAACATGCAATGGCATTAACACAAAATCCACCTTGGCCAAATACCATCCCCATGATATAACAAAGGTTTGAACCATGGGCTAACAAGAGCATCAAGCTATCCACTAGAAATATGCATGAATCTCATGGCATAACCTCAAACATACCTTAATCTTGATGCAAGTATAGCCAAACCTCTTCCTAATCCTCTTCCAAACCAAGCATGAAGCAAAATTCCTCCTTCCCTCTAGTATTTTCGGTCAAGAGAGAATGAAAATGGATGAACAATTTTTTCTTTTCTCTTCCTCAATGCACGGCAAAGGGGGGGGGTTCACTCACACACATTTTTTTCTTTCTTTATTACCCATACTTATTTGTTTATTGTTTCTCCTAATGCACCAACAAAACATGTTTCATGACATGTTTAGCCCATACTCCTTGTCATGGCCGCCACCTCCTATAAAAGAGGGATATTTGACATGCAAGGCCATTGTTTTGCATGCATGCTTTAATTAGTCATCACACATTTCCCCATCATACTTTCAAAGTTTTCTACTAGGTCCTTTCTAGTGAAATTCACATTTATAACTCTAAATCAAACATCAAAAATGTCACACACGAATTAACACATATCATAAGCATCAAAATGAGCATTAAATTATTTTTATGCCTCGGTTTTGTGGTCCCGAAACCACATTCCGACTAGGGTCAATTTTGGTCATCACAACTCTCCCCACTTAAGAAATTTTCGTCCCGAAAATCTTACCGACGCATGGTTTAGGATAACGTCCTCTTATTGAATTACATCCATATGAACATTTCCTCATCGATAGCAATTGTAATTCATTACTGATTTCGTATCGATAAAAAAAAATCTTTTTCTTATCTTAAAACAAACACATGAACATTTCTACAAGTATGCACATATATCTCATTCTCTTGATTTCATAAGCAATAATCACTTAATTTATTTCACAAATGCATTTCAAACACATATCAAGCACATACTAACATGTACAATTCACATCATCAACCCACATATTTGTAACCCACATTTTCATCCATGTATAAGCTGTAACCTGGCCGAAATTACACATATACTCAAAACTCAAACATCCCAATAAATATCCTTTATAACTCCATCGTATCTCAATATTCAACTTCCACACACCTGAACATTTAATTCATTCAGCACATACGAACATACCTCATTGCTGGAATTTTTGCAAGCGTATTAACTGAAATTTTTACAGCAAGATTGCTCATCTCCGAATCACGTACCTTGAGATTTAACCGGATATAGCGACTCGCTCGATTGTCTTGGGACATAGTCCGGTTATAGTGATTCACACAATTGCCTTCGGGAATTAGCCCGGATTTAGTCACTTAGCACAAAAGCCTTCGGGACTTAGCCCGGATACCATTCGAATAACCAAGCACATATATCAACAAATCAATACACATTCTTATTACATTCTCATTACCAAAGCTCAAACACAAGACACTTATCATATTTACAATTTCGGCTCAATAGCCACACACCAAGAGCATGATTTCGATTTGCTTAAAACATGATCTAATCAAATCATAATTTAAGCTCTATTTACTCAAAAACTTACTTCACATTACCAACCCTTATGTTCATACACAAAAGATCAACTTAGCTAAGGGCGGTAGCTCGTTTATCAACCTGGCGACTACTTACTTGTAAGGGCTCAACTAATTCAAGCACATATAGCTCTTACAATGCCATATCCTAGATATGGTCTTACATATTCTCATATATCGAGCCGATGCCATGTCCCAGGCATGGTCTTACACATTATCTCAAATCAATGCCTTCGTCCCAGACGAGGTCTTACATGAATTCCACTTCACACACTTAGTGCCCACTGATCGATCTCGCACTCATAGTGCTCGGTTAAAGGGATTTACACACACACAGTGCCTCTAATCATTCACACACATAGTGCTCTTATTCATTCGTTATTACACATTGAAATGACTTACCCAAGTCTATAAACATCACGTATGTACACTTTTAAACATATCGTCTCATATAAATTTGAATTAGTATAGTAATGAACACTTAAACTTTGCTCAATTTACGGCACGAAGCCTACTAGGCACGAAGGTCGAATACACGTCACAAACATGATTGCTCTTGGGACCTAGCCGGATACATCACTAGCACGAATGCTCTTGAACTTAGTCCGGATACATCACTAGCACGAATGCTCTTCGGAACTTAGTCCGGATACATCACTAGCACGAATGCTCTTCGGAATTTAGCCGGATATAACCACAAGCACAATTGCCTTCGGGTCTTAACCCGGGTATAACAACTCACACAAATGCCTTGGTCTTAGCAGGATATATTCACTAGCATAAATGCCTTCGGGACTTAGCCCGGGTATCATTCAAATGCTCATGTACACATATATCAATAATCACGTCACATCCATATTTCATTCTCAATTCTCATGTACATATACACATATAGCAATACACATTAGTATATCATTTACATTACTTGAATACAAACACAACATGCTTATCGACCATTCAACTTCCAAATCTATAGCCACATACAAAAATCACATATACCCTTAATTCAATCCGAATCGAAATTCAAATACGAGTACATGATCGTGCACTGATCAACTTAATAGTTTAGGCATATCTAAGTGAAGTTATATCGCAAATTCTCATAGTCGAAGCTTGCTACTTTCGATCGAGATCAAGATTCATTACAATACAACAACCACCTTTTACTAGTCAAAAATCATCACACTATCATTTTATCACTTTATGGCATGTATAAATAGACTCACGCGTGCTACGTTAGTCCTAGAATCGACTAAACCGTAGCTCTGATACCAATAAAATTGTAACACCCCGTACTCGAGACCGTTACTAGAGTCGAACAC
Organism: Gossypium arboreum; assembly: GCF_025698485.1. Taxonomy (NCBI): domain Eukaryota; kingdom Viridiplantae; phylum Streptophyta; class Magnoliopsida; order Malvales; family Malvaceae; genus Gossypium; species Gossypium arboreum. The sequence continues at coordinate 90,617,735 of NC_069082.1, read as the reverse complement.
GAGGTGCTAACCGACTAATTCATTTACTCTCGCGATCAATTAAAATTTGTCCAGACGGTAGCTAAGCGCATCACTTGTCACCTTAAAAATCATAACTTGAGTTCCACAACTCGAAAATCAGATTCGTAATTTGTGACAGCCCAAAATTGACCCTAGTCGGAAGGTGGTCTCGGGACCACAAAACCGAGGCATAAAAATAATTAAAAATTTATTTTGATGCCTATAATATGTGTGTGCTCATGTATGACATTTTATGATGATTGATTTAGTGTTATAAGGGTGAATTCCACAAGAAAGGACTTAGTAATGAACTTTGAAAGTATGATAGGAAATGTGTGATGACTAATTAAAGCATGCATGCAAAATAATGGACTTGCATGTCAAATTCCCCTTTATAGGTGGTGGCCGGCCATGACAAGGAGGATGGGCTAAACATGTCATGAAACATGTTTTGTTGGTGCATTAGGGTGAAATAATAAACAAAGGTGTATGGGTGATAAAAAATGAAAAAAAAAATGTGTGTGAGTGTGGTAATCCCCCATTGCCGTGAGTTGTAGAGAAGGAAAGAAAAAAATTTTGTTCATCCTTTCTTTGAGCCAAAACTAAGGAAGAAGGAGGATTTTTGCTTCATGCTTGGTTTGGAAGAGATCTAGAAGGAGATTTGGCTAAGTTTGCATCAAGATTAAGGTATGTATGAGGTTGTGTTAGGAGTTTCATGCATGCTTTGGTTGCCAACTTGATGTGCATGTTAGCCATGGCTCAAATCTTTGTTAAGCCATGGAAATGGTATTTGGCCAAAGTTGTTATGGTGATAAAGCCATTGCATGCTAAGTGTGAAGCTTGATGATGATGCATGCAATGATGGATTGTCTACTCTTGAGTAAGATTTTGAGTTTTCTCTTTGTTTTATCATGATTGAAATTGAAAAGGAGCATGATTGTCATATTCGGCCATGATGCATTCTTGAGCATGATTCATGCTTCTTGCATGTTAGTTAAAAATTTGTGTTTTGGATGGCTATGGACACCTTGAAAATTCGCCATGCTCATATATGCATATATATGATTGCACATTATGTTTGGTTATGAACTAAGTGATGAATATATTGGTTTAAAGAAGAAAATGTGGAAGAATGCTTGTGAAATTGCAAGCACAATTTACCTAGCACACATATAAGTGCTTGATGCTATATTATAAGTTTTGAGCCACAATGTGCAAAGCATTAATTAGTAAATTGCATGCTGTTTTTGTGAGGTATTAAGTGCAAAATTGACCTCAACATGTACATGAATATTCGGCCTTGGGTAGCCTATTGAAGGCCTTAGCTTTTCCTTGATGCTCGAATAAATTGTATTGAATTGCTTGATGTAGTATAAAATGTGCATGACCATTGTGTATTCAAGCTAAAGGGTGGCCATATGACCATTTAAATTCCTTGTCATATTCGCCATAAGCTAGCACAATGAGGTTTTGATAAATTGAATTTGTTTGAATTAGCTCAAGAGCTAAGAGGGCCACAATTGGACAAGGGGAAGGAAAAAGTAATCGAATAGCCGTAAAAGCCGTTCGACAACATCCGAGGTAAGTCCTCAAGAAGTGACCTTACTTGAATTATGTGAGATGAAATATGGATGTGTATGATTATTGATTATGTGTGTATGAGTATTTGAATTCCACCCGGGCTAAGTCCCGAAGGCGAATATGCTAATGATTATAATTGTGTTTGAGCCTTAGTAACGAAAATGAAATATGTATGTCCAATGATTATTGATGTATGTGTGCATGAGAAATTGAATGATATCCGGGCTAAGCCCCGAAGACAATTATGCTGGAAATTATAACCGGGTTAAGACCCGAAGGCAATTGTGCTAGTGGCTACATCCGGGCTAAGACCCGAAGGCATTCGTGCGAAGTCATTCTATCCGGGCTAAGACCAAGGCATTTGTGCAAATCGTGATATCCGGGTTAAGTCCGTAGGCCTTGGTGCGGGTTACCATAACCGGGCTATGTCCCCGGCGATTGATCGAGTAGCGACATCCGGTTAAACTCGAAGGTATGTGATTTGAAAATTATAAGCTTGCTGGAAAATTTCAGCTAATGCACTTGTGAAATTTCCCAATGACAAGGTAAGTGCGGTGTGTGCTTTGCTGCGCTAGGAGTAAGCGTGTGAATATCCGCTCCTATGATGGAACGAGTTATCGGCCTTAATGAAGCCGTTATTTGTGTATGAACATAAGAGTTGGGATGGTGAAGTAAGTATGATTATGTGAATGTGCATTAATGAAATGATGCATTTAACTATGTGAATGTATTGCTGTAATTAGAGTTGATTATATTCCTTGAGACTTACTAAGCATAAAAATGCTTACTCATTGCTTTGGCTCTCGGTTTTCTAGATTTCGCTCGATAGCAATCGGATTCGGGATCGTTGAAGTCGAAGTCATCCACACTATCAAGCCTCCATTTTGGTATAAATTTTGGTTGAACTTGAGATGGCATGTATAGGACTACCTCTTGTTTGTTAAATATGTTGTAATGTAAGTATGTACGGCCATGCGAAAATGGCTCGAAAAGGGAAGCATGAACTTAGACTAATTGTGGTTTGTATGTATATATTTGGTGTCATGATGTGGCTATGGATTGGAAATGGGAATGTTGGTCATATGATCAGCCATTGGCATGGTTAAAATGATCATATATGAACCTATGTATGGCAAGACTAGTTGGTTCATGGAGACTACCAAATAGGTAAGACCTACCTTAAAACAGATGCTGCCAGCTGCAGTGGCGTGAATGTGAAAAATCACCAAAATTCATAGGAATGGAATTAAATAGTGAATAAGCTATGTAAATGAACCTTGATGAGTCTATTTTCTTATGGAAGAAACGAAATGGTCATAGGAGTTACAGGTTAAGAGATATTAAAGCTATTGTGAGACAGGGCCAGAATGGTTTCTGGGTTCCCTGTCGCAACTTTAAAATTTACTATAAATTATCCAGAAAGAATTAGGCGACATACCTTATATGTACAGATTCCATTTTTAGTCTAGTTTCATTTGAAACAAACGGCACCAGCATTAAAGCCCTGTACAGAGAGATATTCAAGTTATACCGCGCGAAGGTCAGAGCAGTCGATCCCTGTAACATGGGTGACTTTAACTAATAAACTGTACCAATTGGCCCGACCAAAATTCTAGAAATAAATCCATGGATGGATATATGAGTCTAAATTCAGGAAAATTTACGAAACCAGTTTCCGAGTTTTGAAACTCGAGATATGATTTTAAGGCGACAGTGACGCAGTTTTTCCAGCCTGACTGGAAATGTCCAATGGATGGGCAAAACAAGTGAACTTGGCTTGCTAACCCCTCGTGTCCGACACGGCGATGGTCTCGGGTTCGGGTGTTACAATTTTATTGGTATCGAGCCACGGTTTAGTCGATTCTAGGACTACCGTGAGGTGTTTGGGGTCTAGCTATACATGCCATTAAATGATGAATCGATAGTGTGGTGATTTCGACAATTTGACTTTGAGTTTGTTTATAGCAATGGATCCGATCCCAACCGAGCAATAGCTGATGATGTGGAGAGTGTGGCACCTGCTCCGTACAAGGGACAGCGGCGGACTCTCAACCTATGGCCAACAATCCGAATGATGAGGCTAGGCAAGCCTTTTATAGTGTGATGAGCGAATGGTTTAATCAATACATTCGAACTAACACGGCTGTCCCACAACCTCCATTCCCGACAAATGCAACCCCGCACATACAATACCTCGTAGCCGACCAAATAAGGTCAAGTAAGCCCCGATCGATAGGATTGAAAACATGGGACCACTGAATTTAAAGCTACGGATGATGATGATGCGAACGAGCTGAATTTTGGTTGGACAACACTATCCGGTGCTCGATGAGCTATCTTGTACACCGATGAGTGCTTAAAGTGTACCATCTCCTTGCTACGTGATTCCACCTACTATTGGTGGAGTACTCTGACTTCTGTGGTGCCTAGAGAACAAGTGACTTGGGAATTCTTTCTAACCGAGTTCCGAAAAAAGTATATTAGTCAGAGATTCATCGACCAAAAGCGGAGGGAATTCCTTGATCTTAAGCAAGGTTCTATGTCCGTTATCGACTACGAACGAAAGTTTGTGAGGCTTAGCGGTACGCGAGAATGCATTTCGTCCGAAGCTATTATGTAAACGCCGAGGATGGGCTGAATGATGATATAAGGATGTTCGTTGGCATTCTCGAAATACGAGAGATCGTAGTACTTGTTGAGCGAGCTTGTAAAGTCGAAGAGCTTAGAAAGGAGAAACAAAAAGCTGATATGGGAACTGGAGAATTCCGAAAGAGGCCCTCGGGAAAGTCTCTTCAACAGCAAGAAGAGATTTCGAGATGATGTGAACCGGTCTAGAGGCGCTTTGGGCTTTTCTAGGCGAGGACGCGATCGACCCCTGTGACCACACGAGTCACTTGATCGCCGATGGTGGAAATGATCGCCGAGAGAGGCGGAGTGTCAACATTGTGGCAAATGGCATTCGGGAGCTGTTGGTTTCGTGATCGCTCTGCTATAAGTGTGGATCGGCCGACCACTTTAGGAAGGATTGCCCGAGGATGCTTGAGCAGAATGTGAGTCGAGTGGAAACTCGGGTACCATGCTGCTCGAGGTAGGCCACCTAGAAATATGGGCAATGTCGTTGGCGGTCGAGAGGATCTAGAGATGCTACCATCGGATCGAGGCTCGTGCTCTGCGAGGACTTATGCCATCACGCGCACGCGAGGATCTTGCCTCTCCGGATGTCATTACGGTGCTTTCACTCTTTTCAATACTAATGTGATTGCTTTGATTGACCACGGTTCTACTCAATCTTATATATGTGAAACCTTAGCATCCGAAGAAGACTTTTCCTATTGAGTCTCTCGAGTTTGTAATTGGTGTCAAACCCTTGGGTCATTACGTGCTTGTCAACAAAGTGTGCAAGAAAAGTCCCCTAGTGTTCGAGGTTCTTGTTTTCCGCGAACTTGATGCTTTTGCCGTTCGATGAGTTCGACGTTATTCTTGGTGCGGATTGGTTGACCATGCACGATGCGGTTGTAAATTGAAAGAGCAAGACTATCGATTTGAGGAGCTCGAATAACAAGATAATACGGGTTGAGTCTACGGACTTAAAGGAGTTGCCACCGTAATATCGCGATGTTGGCCCGAAATATGTAAGAAAAGGGGCGAAGCGTACCTTGCGTGACGTGCTTTCGATGACAAGGAATCGAAAAGAAACCCGAATCGTGCTCGTGGTTTGTGAATACCGGATGTTTTCCCGAAGAATTGCGGGCTTACCACTGTTCGGGAAGTAGAATTTGGCATCGAATTGGTACCGGTACCATTCAATTTCGATAGCTCCGTATCGTATGGCATTAACGGAATTAAAGGAGTTGGAAGCTCGGTTGCAAGAATTGGTGGATAGAGGTTTTGCTCACCCGAGTTTTTCGCCTTGGGTGCGCCGGTGTTGTTCGTGAAAAGAAGGATGGAACCGGCGGTATGTGCATCGATTATCGTCGACAATAAAGCGACAATAAAGAACAAATATCCGTTGCCACGTATCGATGACTTGTTCGATCAACTAAAGGGGCCTCGGTGTTCTCGAAAATAGATTTGAGATCGGGCTATTATCAATTGCGAATCCGAGATTGGACGTACCCAAGAGCGCCTTGAGCGAGATATGGTCACTATGAGTTCCTAGTGATGCCGTTTGGGCTCACTAATGCCCTACGGTGTTTATGGATTTAATGAATAGAATTTTCAGACCATACTTGGATCGGTTCGTAGTTGTATTTATCGATGACATTTAGGTCAATTCGAGAGATGAAACCGAACACCGAGGCTAGTGTTGCAAATCTTACGAGATAAGCGTTATCATAAAGTTCGGTAAATGTGAATTTTGGTGAAAGAGGTTAGTTTTTTGGGGCATATGGTGTCGCGATCGGGTGTCGGTGGACCCGAACAAAATTTCGACCATAGTCAATTGGAAACCTCCAAGGAATGTTACCGAAGTTAGGAGCTTTTGGGGCTTGCGGATACTATCGACGATTTGTGAAAGGTTTTTCGATGATAGCTGCGTCGATGACGAAACTACTCCAAAAAGATGTTGAGTTCGAGTGGTGAAATTTGTCAAGAAAGTTTCGATCGACTAAAAACTTGTTTAACCGAGGCCCCAGTGCTAGTACTGTAGAGTCCGGTAAAGAGTTTGTCATATCTGATGGACGCATCCTTGCTTGGGTTAGGTTGTGTGTTGATGCAAGAAGGTCGAGTTGTGGCTTACGCGTCGAGACAACTAAAGCCGCATGAGAGAAACTATCCGACCCATGACCTTGAACTAGCGACCATAGTGTTCGCCTTGAAGATATGGCGGCATTACTTATTTGGAGAAAGGTGTCATATTTATTCGGACCACAAGAGTCTAAAATATTTGATGACTCGAAAGATTTAAACCTGCGACAACGACGTTGGCTTGAGTTGTTGAAAGACTATGAACTCGGCATTGATTATCACCGGGAAAGGCCAACGTGGTGGCGATGCTTTAAGTCGCAAGGCACCATGCGCTTTGAGAGCGATGGATGCTCATTTATCCGTTTCACCCGAGGAGGTGCTAGTAGTCGAATTAGAGGCCAAACCATTATTGATTCATCAAATACTTGAATCTCAAAAGGTCGACGTTGAATTGGTCGCTAAGCGAGCGAATGTGTTTCGGATGAAGAATCGAATTTCAGATTGACGACAATGACCGCTTGACGTTCAAGGGTCGATTATGTATTCCAAGGATTGAACTTGTTTCGATGATTTTGAGCGAGGCTCACGGTGAGTCGAATGTCAATCCACCCGGGTAGTACTAAAATGTACAATGACACAAACGCCAATTTTGGTGGCCGGTATGAAATAAGATATTTCGAATTTGTTTCAAGGTGTCGATATGTCAACAAGTGAAAGTTGAACATCAAAGTGCCATCGGGATTACTTGACCAATCATGATACGAATAGAAATGGGATCGAGTGACAATGGATTTTATATCCGGATTACCGATTGTCGGCAAGTAAGAAAGATGCGATTTGGGTCATTGTTGATAGATCGACCAAGTCGCTCATTTTATCCTGTCGCACGGATTTTTCGCTCGATAAATTGGCGAATTATCGTCTCCCAAATTATTCGATTGAATGGGGTGCCTATTTCTATCGTGTCGGATAGAGACCCAAGATTACGTCGCGATTTTGGAAAAAAATTACAAGAGGCTTTGGGTACCAAGTTGCATTTCAAGCACCGCCTTTCACCCCAAACCGATGGTCAATCCGAGCGGATAATTCGAGATACTTGAGGATATGTTAAGATGTTGCGTCCTCGAGTTTAGTGGTTTATGGGAGCGGTATTTGCCATTGATTGAATTCGCTTACAACAACGACTTTCAATCAAGTATTAAGATGGCACCTACGAGGCCTTATGCGGTCGTAAATGCCGTACACCATTGTTTTGGACCGAGCTCGGTGAAAGCAAGATTTTCGGGTGGATTTGATTAGGGATGCTGAGCGAGAAAGTGAAAGTAATCCGTGAAAGTCGAAGATAGCCTCCGATCGTCGAAGTCGTCACGCGGACTGAAGCGTAAGGATATCGAGTATCGGTGGGTGATAAAGTGTTTCTCAAGGTATCGCCTTGGAAAAAGATACTCGATTCGGTACCGTAAGGGCAAGTTGAGCCCGAGGTTCGTTGGGCCATATGAGATATCCGGCGAGTCGATCCGGTGGCATATCGTTTGATTTTGCCCCCGAACTCGAAAAGGTTCACGATGTCTTTCACGTTTCGATGCTTCGACGCTATAGATCCGATCCATCGCACGTGATTAGTCCATCAGAAATTGAAATTCAAGCTAATATGAGTTATGAGGAAGAACCGATTCGTATCCTATCACGAGAAGTGAAAGAGTTGTGAAACAAGTGGGTTCCGCTAGTAAAAGTGTTATGGCTCAAGCACGGGATAGAAGAAGCTACTTGGGAGACCGAGAACTCTATGAAAGAGCGATATCCAAACCTATTTACGGTAAGATTTTCGGGACGAAAATTTCTTAAGTGGGGAGAGTTGTGATGACCCAAAATTGACCCTAGTCGGAAGGTGGTCTCGGGACCACAAAACCGAGGCATAAAAATAATTAAAATTTATTTTGATGCCTATAATATGTGTGCTCATGTATGACATTTTATGATGATTGATTTAGTGTTATAAGGGTGAATTCCACAAGAAAGGACTTAGTAATGAACTTTGAAAGTATGATAGGGAAATGTGTGATGACTAATTAAAGCATGCATGCAAAATAATGGACTTGCATGTCAAATTCCCCCTTTTATAGGTGGTGGCCGGCCATGACAAGGGAGGATGGGCTAAACATGTCATGAAACATGTTTTGTTGGTGCATTAGGGTGAAATAATAAACAAAGGTGTATGGGTGATAAAAAAATGAAAAAAAAAATGTGTGTGAGTGTGGTAATTCCCCCCATTGCCGTGAGTTGTAGAGAAGGAAAGAAAAAAATTTTGTTCATCCTTTCTTTGAGCCAAAACTAAGGAAGAAGGAGGATTTTTGCTTCATGCTTGGTTTGGAAGAGATCTAGAAGGAGATTTGGCTAAGTTTGCATCAAGATTAAGGTATGTATGAGGTTGTGTTAGGAGTTTCATGCATGCTTTGGTTGCCAACTTGATGTGCATGTTAGCCATGGCTCAAATCTTTGTTAAGCCATGGAAATGGTATTTGGCCAAAGTTGTTATGGTGATAAAGCCATTGCATGCTAAGTGTGAAGCTTGATGATGATGCATGCAATGATGGATTGTCTACTCTTGAGTAAGATTTTGAGTTTTCTCTTTGTTTTATCATGATTGAAATTGAAAAGGAGCATGATTGTCATATTAACCATGATGCATTCTTGAGCATGATTCATGCTTCTTGCATGTTAGTTAAAATTTGTGTTTTGGATGGCTATGGACACCTTGAAAATTCGGCCATGCTCATATATGCATATATATGATTGCACATTATGTTTGGTTATGAACTAAGTGATGAATATATTGGTTTAAAGAAGAAAATGTGGAAGAATGCTTGTGAAATTGCAAGCACAATTGACCTAGCACACATATAAGTGCTTGATGCTATATTATAAGTTTTGAGCCACAATGTGCAAAGCATTAATTAGTAAATTGCATGCTGTTTTTGTGAGGTATTAAGTGCAAAATTGACCTCAACATGTACATGAATATTCGGCCTTGGGTAGCCTATTGAAGGCCTTAGCTTTTCCTTGATGCTCGAATAAATTGTATTGAATTGCTTGATGTAGTATAAAATGTGCATGACCATTGTGTATTCAAGCTAAAGGGTGGCCATATGACCATTTAAATTCCTTGTCATATTCGCCATAAGCTAGCACAATGAGGTTTTGATAAATTGAATTTGTTTGAATTAGCTCAAGAGCTAAGAGGGCCACAATTGGACAAGGGGAAGGAAAAAGTAATCGAATAGCCGTAAAAGCCGTTCGACAACATCCGAGGTAAGTCCTCAAGAAGTGACCTTACTTGAATTATGTGAGATGAAATATGGATGTGTATGATTATTGATTATGTGTGTATGAGTATTTGAATTCCACCGGGCTAAGTCCCAAGGCGAATATGCTAATGATTATAATTGTGTTTGAGCCTTAGTAACGAAAATGAAATATGTATGTCCAATGATTATTGATGTATGTGTGCATGAGAAATTGAATGATATCCGGGCTAAGCCCAAGACAATTATGCTGGAAATTATAACCGGGTTAAGACCGAAGGCAATTGTGCTAGTGGCTACATCCGGGCTAAGACCGAAGGCATTCGTGCGAGTCATTCTATCCGGGCTAAGACCAAGGCATTTGTGCAAATCGTGATATCCGGGTTAAGTCCGTGAGGCCTTGGTGCGGGTTACCATAACCGGGCTATGTCCCAAGGCGATTGATCGAGTAGCGACATCCGGTTAAACTCGAAGGTATGTGATTTGAAAATTATAAGCTTGCTGGAAAATTTCAGCTAATGCACTTGTGAAATTTCCCAATGACAAGGTAAGTGCGGTGTGTGCTTTGCGCTAGGAGTAGAGCGTGTGAATATCCGCTCCTATGATGGAACGAGTTATCGGCCTTAATGAAGCCGTTATTTGTGTATGAACATAAGAGTTGGGATGGTGAAGTAAGTATGATTATGTGAATGTGCATTAATGAAATGATGCATTTAACTATGTGAATGTATTGCTGTAATTAGAGTTGATTATATTCCTTGAGACTTACTAAGCATAAAAATGCTTACTCATTGCTTTGGCTCTCAGTTTTCTAGATTTCGCTCGATAGCAATCGGATTCGGGATCGTTGAAGTCGAAGTCATCCACACTATCAAGCCTCCATTTTGGTATAAATTTTTGGTTGAACTTGAGATGGCATGTATAGGACTACCTCTTGTTTGTTAAATATGTTGTAATGTAAGTATGTACGGCCATGCGAAAATGGCTCGAAAAGGAAGCATGAACTTAGACTAATTGTGGTTTGTATGTATATATTTGGTGTCATGATGTGGCTATGGATTGGAAATGGGAATGTTGGTCATATGATCAGCCATTGGCATGGTTAAAATGATCATATATGAACCTATGTATGGCAAGACTAGTTGGTTCATGGAGACTACCAAATAGGTAAGACCTACCTTAAAACAGATGCTGCCAGCTGCAGTGGCGTGAATGTGAAAAATCACCAAAATTCATAGGAATGGAATTAAATAGTGAATAAGCTATGTAAATGAACCTTGATGAGTCTATTTTCTTATGGAAGAAACGAAATGGTCATAGGAGTTACAGGTTAAGAGATATTAAAGCTATTGTGAGACAGGGCCAGAATGGTTTCTGGGTTCCCTGTCGCAACTTTAAAATTTACTATAAATTATCCAGAAAGAATTAGGCGACATACCTTATATGTACAGATTCCATTTTTAGTCTAGTTTCATTTGAAACAAACGGCACCAACATTAAAGCCCTGTACAGAGAGATATTCAAGTTATACCGCGCGAAGGTCAGAGCAGTCGATCCCTGTAACATGGGTGACTTTAACTAATAAACTGTACCAATTGGCCCGACCAAAATTCTAGAAATAAATCCATGGATGGATATATGAGTCTAAATTCAGGGAAAATTTACGAAACCAGTTTCCGAGTTTTGAAACTCGAGATATGATTTTTAAGGCGACAGTGACGCAGTTTTTCCAGCCTGACTGGAAATGTCCAATGGATGGGCAAAACAAGTGAACTTGGCTTGCTAACCCCTCGTGTCCGACACCGGCGATGGTCTCGGGTTCGGGGTGTTACATAATTTTTCCCTGAAACTAGACTCATATGTCCATCTACATATTTTTTTCTTAGAATTTTTGGTCGGGCCAATTAGTATAGTTTATTAGTTAAAGTCTCCCCTATTCCAGGGTTTGACTACACTGACCTTCATGCATTACGAATGGGATATCTCCATGTACAGGGCTTAAATACTGATTCCGTTTGGTTCTATAGAAACTAGACTCAAAGAGGAATCTATACATATATGGCATGACTCCTAATTATCTCTGGTTAATTTACAATGAATTTCCAAAGTCGGAACAGGGATTCCAGAAACCGTTCTAGCCCTGTTTCACAAAAACCTAAATATCTCTTAACATACAACTCATATGACCCTTTCGTTTCTTCCATATGAAAGTAGATTCATCAAGGCTCATTTAAATAATTTATTCACTATTTAATTCCATCTCTACTATTTTTAGTGATTTTTCACATCCACATCACTGCTGCTGCCAGCATCTATTTTTAGGGTAAACTTTATCTAACACATAGTTTCTATGACTCAACTAACCCTCTTGCATATATAGTCCAAAATATAATCAAGATGAACCATTCTAATGGCTGATCGTTGCCAAACATTTCCATGCCTCTTAATGAGCATATACATATCGAATGATTATAACATTATGCTCAAAACATTTATAAGCCATTTTCGCATGGCTATCCAAAATTATACAAATCCAAAGGGTCCATGACCCACAACAAAAGGGTAGTCCTATACATTGACCAAAATATCCTCTCGCTACTAGTCTATTCCATACATGCCATAAGATATTCCAAAACGTAGCAGTACCAAGCGGTGGGTAGTGATAGTGTGACTAGTTCTTGACGATCCCCGAGCACAGTAGCTTCCAATGAGATCTATAAACAGAGGAAACAAAGTAAGCAGAGTAAGCATTACAATGCTTAGTAAGTTTTAAGCAGTGTCAACAGATAACAACCAAATCATAACATAGTTGTTCGTATTTTTATTTCACTCTTCCTTGGGCATACTATCCCCTTTCCGAATATGCACATCTCATCATATACAATAGGCAGATAAACTCTCACATAAAAGTGAGCTCATGTGACATAGATATATCGTATGATTTCACATAACCTCTCACACTAAACCGATGTCACATAATCATAGGAATAGTCCCATAGATTGCTCTCGTGTGCATCATATATAAACTTGGAGTACATACTGTTTAACCTTTCGCATTGCGTATATTTATAAGCAATTCTTATTACGAAGTCTTACCTGACATAATCTCCACACGTAGTCATCGGGTCTTACCGGACATAATCTCCACACGTAGTCATCGGGTCTTACCGGACATAATCTCCACACGTAGTCATCGGGTCTCACCCGAACATATTTCAAGTTTCATGTACATTTAATCACATGTTACAACATTCACATTAGCCATTCGGCTTTACCACACATACATATCACACATATATTTCACATTAGCCATTCGGCTTTTCCACATATACATATCACACATATATTTCACATTAGCCCTTCGGCTTTACCACATATACATATCACACATATATTTCACATTCATCACATCGGCCATTAGGCCTTATCACATATATATACACCTTCACATTCATCACATCGGCCATTAGGCCTTATCACATATATACTCTTTCACATTCATCACATTGGCCATTAGGCCTTATCACATATATACTCTTTCACATTCATCACATTGGCCATTAGGCCTTATCACATGTATATACACTTTCACGTTCATCACATTGGCCATTAGGCCTTATCACATATATATACACTTTCACATTCATCACATTGGCCATTAGGCCATATCACATATATACATCTCATACATATTTCATATTTTTCTTGTACATCAATTTCAGCAATAGCTCATAAGCAACTCAAATAATTTCATCAAAGTTTACAACAAAATCACCTATTCACTACAAGCAGTTTTCTTTTCCTGAGCAACAGTCACTAAATTGTTTATAACTGGAGCTACAAAACTCAAAATCAATTGCCGTTAATTTTACCCGAATTTAGACTCATGTATCTTTCATCCATAAAATTTTCAGAATTTTAGGTTCGGCCAATCAATACCATATTTTTCTTAAAGTTTCCCCTGTTTCACTATTTGACCAATCTGACCACTCTTCACTACGAATCAAATTTTTCATTGTACAAAATTCATAATGTGTTTTATTTGATTCCATTTGAAACTAGACTCATTAAGGAGTCTAAGCATATAAATATTATCTCATAACCATTTTTGTACAAATTATAATAATTTTCCAAAAACAGAACAGGGGATTTCGGAGTCATTCCGACACTGTCCCGTACAACTTTAAATATCTCTTTATAGGAAATTCCTTTGCTTCCACGGTCTCTTTTATAAGAAACTAGACCAACTAAGCTTTGATTACATGTTTTATTCAGCCTATAATTCCACACCAACAATTTATAGTGATTTTCTAAAATCACATTACTGCTGCTGTCCAAGCAATTTATTACAATTTGCTCTTAACTTTCCAAGTCCAAACACTTATGAACTTACCATTTGGGCTTAAGACATATCATGGCCACATCATATCTTATCAAATCAACTCATTATGTCCTATTATGATTGAATTTACTCAACGATTAATCGCTTAAAACTTACCTCGGATGTGGTCGAACGATTTTGGCTATTCGAACACTTCTTCCTTCCTTATCCAACTTGATCCTCTAGGCTCTTGAGCTTAATTAAACAAACAAATTGACTTAATCATTTGAGAATCGAAAAGAGGAATACAAGGCACTTAGCCCATATTTATACATTAGACATTAAAGTCACACACATGTGAAATCATGCATCAACTCAACATATTAACTCACATCCCTTTTAGTCGATTTTCCTAACCAAGATAAAGGCATCAATATGCTTGCCTCTAACCGAAAGCATGCAACACTAATCTTCTCATGTGGCCGAGTATGCATGTATATGTTGAGGCCAATTATGCTCAATACTTCCTACAAGTATGGTTACTCGTATTGATTATATCTCGTTTCATTTCAAATTCAAAACTCGGCTAATACGTATTTATACACTAGAAAGCAAATACTAACATTTTGCATTTCATCTTACTACCATGGCCGAATGCTCCTTCCACACCATTTACCTTCACAAAGCATAAATTTCATCATCCAAATTACAAGCTTACAACCTCATGAAGTTTAACCTCATAGTATCTATCAAACTCTCACTCATTAGCTTCTATCATAATCTCCAACAACACCAAATAAACATATACTTCATGGGTCTATGGTAGAACCAAGAAAGGAACTCATAGATATTAAGATGTAAGCAACTACCATTATTTTGGTCATGATTAAACAAAGAACTCAATGTCTTACTCAAAAATACTAAAAAGAAAGTCCAAGAGCCATCAATCCACCATCACATATATCATTAGCAAGCTTCATATTTAACATGCAATGGCATTAACACAAAATCCACCTTGGCCAAATACCATCCCCATGATATAACAAAGGTTTGAACCATGGGCTAACAAGAGCATCAAGCTATCCACTAGAAACATGCATGAATCTCATGGCACAACCTCAAACATACCTTAATCTTGATGCAAGTATAGCCAAACCTCTTCCTAATCCTCTTCCAAACCAAGCATGAAGCAAAATTCCTCCCTTCCCCTCTAGTATTTTCGGTCAAGAGAGAATGAAAAATGGATGAACAATTTTTTTTCTTTTCTCTTCCTCAATGCACGGAAAAAGGGGGAGGGGGTTCACTCACACACATTTTTTTTTCTTTCTTTATTACCCATACTTATTTGTTTATTGTTTCTCCCTAATGCACCAACAAAACATGTTTCATGACATGTTTAGCCCATACTCCCTTGTCATGGCCGGCCACCTCCTATAAAAAGAGGGATATTTGACATGCAAGGCCATTGTTTTGCATGCATGCTTTAATTAGTCATCACACATTTCCCCATCATACTTTCAAAGTTTTCTACTAGGTCCTTTCTAGTGAAATTCACATTTATAACTCTAAATCAAACATCAAAAATGTCACACACGAATTAACACATATCATAAGCATCAAAATGAGCATTAAATTATTTTTATGCCTCGGTTTTGTGGTCCCGAAACCACATTCCGACTAGGGTCAATTTTGGTCTGTCACAACTCTCCCCCACTTAAGAAATTTTCGTCCCCGAAAATCTTACCGACGTTGTGGAGTGGTTTGATTAGATAAATAGAAATAAACAACTTCCCGGATGGACTTACTTTACAATGCCTTTTATCAAGCGTTTTCGATCTTGTGAACTAGACTCACCAGAAGGATAGCTTGCCAAATTGCAACAAACTTCCACGGTTCAAGACTATAGAGCACGCTTTGAGGCTATTACCAACCATACTATGTTTTTGCCTCCATTATTTCTGGTCCAATGTTTCATTTCGGGCCTTCGATCTGATATCAAGACGGTTGTATTGGTCCATTGGCCCATAGAGTTAGAAGATACCATTGGGCTGGCCCATCTTTATGAACAACAACTTGTCCTAGAAAAGGGCTTCGTTCGACCTTCCTTGGGCATGGGCAAGCCACTTCTTTCCACACCTAAACCACACCCGCTGACTCAAGCATCTTCTTCATTGTCTTCGTCGACCCAAAACCTCGTTACACTTTAGAGAGGTGCTAATGTTCCCTTTCACCGGCTTTCACCATCGGAAGCGGCTCAACGCCGGGTACAAGGCATTTGTTATCATTGCAACGAGAAATACACTTGTGATAACAAGTGCAAATCAAAACTTCAATTGCTTTTGTTTGATGAAGATAAACAATATTCTCCAGTCCTTGAATCTTCTCCTGATTCTACTGTTTCCGAAAATCTTTAACTCCAAGAAGCATTGACTGAATCGACGATTTCATATAATGCTTTCGCGGGTGGTTGCTTTATATCAATGCTTCAATTCATTGACCAAGTGCATGGCAAGGCTGTTCAGATCCTTTTGGATGGGGAAAGCGCTCATAATTTTGTGCAAACCCGAGTGGCAACTTATCTCTGACTTTTGATTGAAACAACTGCTCAATTTTCTGTATTGGTTGGAAATGGCGATCATCTGATTTGTTCTAGCATCAATCAAAAGGTGCCACTCATCGTTCAAGGCCAAGAAATTTCTGTGGATTTTTATGTTTTGCCGTTACAAGGGTGTGATATAGTCTTAGGCATTGAGTGGTTAGCTACTTTAGGACCACTAATTACAAATTATGCAACTTCGATTTTCCAGTTTTCGTATAAAGGTCACAAAGTGTGTTGGTAAGGAGATCGATTCCCTGTGGCTCAATCTACCCAGTACAATGCCTTGCGCCGATTGTCTTCAACACAGGCCATTGCTGAATTTTATCGGTTAGAAGTGATACCCACCTCCAACGGGTCAGTTTCTTCCTATCCAACCGATATTTCTTCTATTCTAGAAGACTTCTCGGATATTTTCACTAAACTCCAAGGTCTGCCACCATCTCGGAACCGTGACCACGCAATTCACTTACTACCCAACACAAGTCCGGTTCAGGTACGTCCCTATAGATATTCTCACTTTAAAAAAAAAAGAAAGATAGAAAAATTGGTTATAGAAATGTTCAATGATAGGATTATCAGACCTAGCACCAATCCGTTTTCATCTTCAGTTATTTTAATTCACAAAAAAGACAGTACTTGGCGTTTTTGTGTGGACTACCATGCTCTCAACACTGTTATGATTCGTGACCGTTTTCCTATTCCATCAATATATGAATTATTTGACGAATTGCATATAGCTCGATATTTTTCCAACTTGGAACTCTTAGCCGAATACCATCAAATCTGAATTCGTGCTGGTGATGAATTTAAAATGGCTTTTTGAACTCACGACAGGCATTACGAATTTTTGGTAATGTCGTTTGGTCTTACAAACGCACCCTCTACCTTTCAAGCACTGATGAATGAGGTTTTCCGACCATTTCTTCGACAATTTGTTCTTGCCTTCTTCGACGACATATTGATATACAGTGCAATTTGGGCCCTGCATCTGGACCATCTTTGACAGGTTTTGCAGCTCTTGCGTTCTCACCAATTGGTAGTAAACAGTCCAAATGCTTATTTGGACAAAACACTGTGGCTACTTGGGCCATATTATTTCAGCCTAGGGTGTTGTGGTCGACCCAGAAAAAATTAAGGTAATTGTCAGCTGGCCCACTCCCACAATAGTTAAATACGTGCGCGCTTTCTTGGGTCTGGCTGGATATTACCGGCGTTTTATCCAACATTATGCAACCATAGCGGGCCTATTGACAGATCTAGTTAAAAAGGATGCTTTTGTTTGGACATCTGCAGCAGGCTTGGCTTTCTCCAAATTGCAAAAATTGTTGGCCTCAGCCCCCGTACTCCAGCTTCCATATTTTTCTAAGCCCTTCACTTTGGAAACGGATGCGTCGGGTATAGGCATTGGCGCTGTTCTATCTCAAGATGACCACCCCATCGCGTTTTTTAGTCAAAAACCTTATCACATTAAAGACAGTGTCAACAACCTTTCAAAGGAGTTGCCATTTTTACTACTTCAGCTGCTATTTCTGGAACTCCATTGCCAACTATACACCGGATCATTGTGCTCCATTGTGAAAAACCATGTTTTTTTTTTTTTATATATATATATATATATTTTAAATTATTTATGTATTTATATATTTTTAAAGTTTAGAATTAAGAGAAAATTAATAATATTATTTTTATAATATATAAAAAATAAAAAGAAATGTTTATTTTATATGATGATTAAAACTACTTTATTGGATTAATATATTTTATATAATGATTTGGTTTTGATTATTGTTACTTGTTTAAAAAAATTATTGTATTGATAATTTTTCAAAAATATAAATGATGTAATTACAATTTAGTACTATCAAACATGATATGTGGAATTATGATGTAACTATACTCTATTAATTAAAATTACAATTTTTTTTATAATTACAAGATAATATAATTACTACCCTAATAATTTATATTTTAATTCAATTAGTTTGTGTTGTACAAACAAATGAAATAATAAATGTGTATAATAAGAGGTGTTAAAAGAGAGTTTTATTATGTAGTGTAGACATGTTAAATCAAATAAAAATGATGGGAAGTAGAAAATATATATAAATAATAGTAAAATTTAAATTCTCCATTTTGAGAATGGGAGAAGAATGTGGCTTTAACTACAGCTGATAAAAATAAAATCGTAAATAAATTTAAATGCAATTACAATGAAATGATGAATAAAAACGTGGAAACATAAAACTAAATTCGTAAAATCCCCAAAATCTAAACGGACAAAAATGGCATGAATGTATTTGGCAACAAATTTATAAACCATAAAAATATTTCCAAAGTAAGTAAAAATGAGAAAGCAGCAGGTAAGGTTTTAAATAAAAATGAACAGCCACGTAAATACAACCATGCACGTGTTATATTTCCCTTCAAACTCTCTTCTTCGGTTCTTCCCATTCAACGTTCTAAGAAATTGAATCAATACTCCAAAAATGGCTTCCAAATCCTTCCATTGCAACCAAAAATCCTTCACTCTCTCAATAACACTTCTCTCTTTATCCTTGATCATTTTCGTTTTATTTTCCAGATCAAATTACAACATCATCGATGCTTTTAAACCCAATCCGCCTCCCTCCAACCAACGCTTCAGAAACCTCGATCTTCTTCAAGAAGAGATTAATAGTAAGAAGGAGATTAAAATCGGTTTAGTTAATATCAATTCAATGAAGAAATCCAATATCAGCTACCGGTTCAGGTTGTTAGCACCGCCCACGTTCGCTTCGATCGTGTTTCCAAGAAGAGAAAATGGGAGGATTTTTTCCCCTTCCGGATCGATGAAAACCAGCAGAATTGTCCGGAGATTCCGATGCCAGCCCTGGAGAAGTACCAGGATCTGGACGTGGTGGTGGCGAAGCTGCCTTGCAAAGGGTGGAGCGGGAAAAGCGGGATGAGGGATGTGTTTATGCTTCAAGTGAATTTGGTGGTGGCGAATATATTGGTAGAGAGTGGGTGGGTGACGCCGGAGGTAAAACGGGCGGTGTACGCAGTCTTTGTGGGGAGCTGTGGGCCGATGCAGGAGATATTCAGATGCGAAGATCTGTTGAGGAAAGTGGAGGATCATAGGGTGTATAAGCCTGAGCTAAGGAGGCTTAAACAAACCATGCTTATGCCTCCAGCCTCCTGCCAACTTGCACAGCCATACGGTGAAACTGGTATTTTACTGTTTTTTTCTTTTCCCTTTTTCAACTTTTGAAATTTTCCAATATTTTCAATTCAGTCCGGTCTGATTTTCACATACACTTCTTGAGAGGGCCTGAAACAAAATAATGTTTAAATTTTGAATATTTTAATTCAATGATTTGGAGGGAGGCTTACAAGTTTTACAAAAATAAACACACAAACTCTTTTCTTTTTTTTTTTTTTTTTGGAAGGTATTCATGACATTACTGGTAAGTAGATTTTTTTTAATAATCTAATTATAGAAATTACTTATAGTGCCTCCTTAATTCATAAATAAAAAAATAATGTGTTTCAGCGCACTCGAACTTACATCTACTTACATTAACAATAATGCTTATACCAATCAAAACTATAAATTTCAAATTACTGTTTTTTATTGAAAATTTTGAATTTTTGTTTAAGAGTGGCAATTCTAGAAGGAAATGATAATAACTATTTTTTAAAGAAAGTGTAGTGCATTTTTTAATTCAGTAAAATTAATGCATTAAATATATTTTTTAATAAAATGATAATTAATTTATTTAAGCATTTGGTAAATAAACTCATAAATTAATGGGTTTAAGTTTCCTTCCTTGTAAATTAATTAATGTATCCAACACACAAATATATATATTTGCATAAATTTGATCATTCAACAAATTCCAACATTAATTTTTTCAGTTCAAAATATTAGTAATTGTAATTAGATTTTCTAGATAAATAATCATCCTGGAAAAATTTAAGTTTCGGAATTTCGGAGTTCAAAAATTTATTAAAAATAATAATGTAAAAATAAATAATATAAAAATATATTTGTAAAAATTTATAAATAATTATTAGCAATAAAAATTATATATATTTTAATCAAAAAATGACATTTTGAAGTTTAAGGTTTTTTTATGGAAAAAAAAGTTTAAGTGGCAAAATTTGAATCACTCAATAGATTTCGAGTAAATTTACTTTGATTGGAGTTTTTTTTTTTTGGAAAGTGGATGAATTTTTTTTTACTTTGATGCAGGCTAGAGGTGTGTATGGTCCCGGCCACCTGGCCCAGCCCGAAGGCCCTCCTAAAAAATGAGAGAGTTTGGGTAAAAATATAGGCTCAAAATATGGGTTGGGGCAAAAAAACAAGGCCCATTTAGAAAACTGGTTGGGCCTCGAGTAAAACTTTTTTAGCCCAGGCCCAACCCTAATTATATACTAAATATATATATTTTTTATATATAACATCATCCACATGCTTGAAAATAAGGGTATACGCCCATGTCCAAGGCCGTGTTCTTCACACAACCATCCACATGCTTCACTTTCCATAATTAATCATCACACACTCATTCAACCAAGTCATGCAAGCTTGCACATCCACAAAATACAACATCATAAACATATAACTTAACTAATATTAGCCATCCTCAATGCCTTTATATAAAATGAACTGTCAAATATTATAGGCCAACATTTTAGGCCAACTCATAATAAAATATACACATAATCAAGTCCCTATTGTGACAGCCCTAATTTGACCCTAGTCGGAAAGTGGTTTCGGAACCACAAAACCGAGTCATTAAATAATTAACCGTTATATTTTATGCTTATTATATGTGTAAATGCATGTGTGAAAGTTTCGTGCTTTGATTTTGTCAAATGTATGTGAAATTTAGTAAATGGGATTTATGTGGGACACTTTTGAAATGTGACAGGTTAAATTAAAATGGTCTACTAATGCATGTTATAAAAAAAGTGGACTTGCATGTCAAATTATCCATTTTTTTTTATAGTGGCCGGCCATGTTGTTGATTAATATATTATATGTATTTTCCATTAACATTATTTTCAACTAAATGAATTAAAGAATGAATAAAAGAATAAAGGGCAATAAAATAATGGGTTAGTGGGAGGAGAAACCAAAATTGGTTCATCTTTGTTCCTCCATTGCCGTAGCTAGAAGAGAAGAAGAAAATTCTTGTTAAAATTTCGGCTAAGGAGATTGCTAGAATAAGGTATGTACAATGCCACTCTTGGAAATTTATGCATAATTTGGATGGTTAGTTTGAATTCTACCTATTTCATGGTTTGAATTTTTGTTATTTGGGAGGATTGAAATTCGGCCAAGGAGTTTGAAATTCTTAGTAGATGTTTTGGTGTCATTAGTATGTTTAAAGTGTTTTGAAAGAAATTACTTGTGTATTTTAGGATAGTTTCTTAGTTCCTCCATAACCCATGTGCAAATTTTCATTTTGGTAGCTATGAGAGCAATCGGTCATGAGATGATTTTTCATTTAGAAATGATACTTTGATGTTTTGTTTTGAATTAATAAAAAGTACTCCATTCGGTTGAAATTATAAAAGTATGTTAAGTTTAAAAAAAAAATTTGTGAATCTAATTTGAAATGGCCGAATAGATTATATAAAGTGATTTGAGATTTTGGATGCCTTGTTTTGTGACATTCGGCTATGATAAAAAAAATGATTGTATCGGGGATTTTAGAGATGTGAATTGGTAGGTGATATGTATTTAAAATGTTTATTAAGGTGTTGGCTATATGGTTAAAAATGTGCACATGAAAGTATAATAGGTCAAATGAATTTTATTTTTCTATATGTATGATTTAGTTGATGGTGTGATATATTAGCATACTTGGATATTGATGTTTGTGTGTCTCGTGTTAATATGATAATCGGCCATAAGCTTGATTAAATGGTTTGGTCATTGTTTGGCATAGGTGAAACCTATATGAATTTGTTACATTCGATCATAAAATGGAATTAAATATGAAGGCTAAGTTTGAGTAGTTAAGGCCGAATGGGTTATAGATTAAACATAAACGGATTTTATGCATATGAGTATGTATGTATTTGTGTGTACGGCATTGATGATAAATGGAAATTGGTAATGTGGTAAATGTTTAATAAGTTGACATTCAGAGTTAGCTATATGTCTTGGAGCCATAGTGTAATTTGAAATAATAAAAGTATATGATATTAAAGCATGCATTATATATATGCATGTGTATACGCGGTTGTGCATAAATATGAGTAAATGATTAAATTGTGATAGTCATATATAAGTATATATATATGCCTTATGTATGTACCTTGTGCTTATAGAGACATTCGGGAATATGGTTAAATTCATGTATAAGGAAGCATGATAAGTTATGTGAATCTTTGCTTGGTATGCGAATTAGATATAGATTATATAAGCATGAAATCGAGTCATGGCATATTTTATAAAATATAATACATATTGAAGTTATATATGATTGTCAAATGTGATTATTAAGAAATAAAGTTGAGTAAGTTATTAAACAAATCTATTTGTTTTAATTAAGCTCAAGAGCAAAGAGGATTAAAATCAGATAAGGGAAAAGAGAAAGTAATAGAGTAGCTGTTCCGCAACCGTTTAAGTATATCCGAGATAAGTTTTGAATAGTCATATTTAGTACGTAATTGATAATATCTTGATATATGTATGATAACTGTACTGAGATCTATTGAGGCTATTCGAATATAGTTGTGTGTCAAATAACTTATGTTTAAGGCTTAAAGCCGAATAAACATTAGAAGATAAGTTTGGAAAGTAAAATGGACATATATTCTCATGTATGTTATTGAACCAAAGGTTATATGAATGGTGCCTATGTTACGATATTATTTGAATGGAATAAATGAACTATGATTGTGAGATGTTATGTGAATTGAATTCTCTTGCAAATAAGTATGCATGACACTCAGTGGTGAAGTATATCCGGACTTAAGGTCTGCAGGCTATGTGCTGGAATTATATCCGGACTTAAAGTCCGCAGGTTATGTGCTGGAATTATAACCGGACTTAAGGTTCGCAGGCTACGTGCTAGAAATATGTCAGGCTAAAGTCCATGAGCTTCAAGTGGTATTATACGGGTTTAAATTCCCGCAGGCTTGTGCTGGTAATTAGTTTCAAGTTCTAAGATCTGACAGGCTTAATGCCAGTAAATTAAGTAAGATTACGATATTGAATGTTTGCAGTAAACCATTGTTGAGTAAGTACTATACATTTAAGATGTTCAGGTATGCATTACTTACACATCGGTGAATTGATTTTGAAGTGAATCATTAGCATCAAAGAAGAATATATATATATATATATATATATATAAATGTGATTGATGGTTATATTTTCGAATATGAGAATGATTTAATCGGTCATGGTATATTTGTATATGAATTATATGTTAAAATTACTTTATGACACACGTACATTCAGTCAATGATTTTGTGAATTATTAGTATTAAAGAATGATACTTAAGTGTGAATGATTGTTATATCTACGAGTAAAACAATGACCTATTCGGTCAAATGTTGTTAATATATGAGATTATTTGATTTAAATGCATCGTATGAACTTTAAGTAAAAGAAAAATATGTGCTGAGAATCTATGTTTATGTTCATGTGTATTCAGTCATGAAACAAATTTGAATTGAGATTAGGTTTGTTTAAATAAATGTTTCGATGTTCGGTAAGTCTTAATTGTTTGCTATGCTTAAAACTTACGAAGCTTTGAAAGCTTACTCTGTTCTTTATTTCTCTGTTTTATAGATTGTTGATCTTGGCTACCGACTCGGGGATTGTCAGCAGTTCATCACACTACCGATCTTTTTGGTACAATTATATTTTGGACTCGATATGGCATGTATAGGTTAGGCTGATGATAACAATGTTTGGAAATTGTAAATATTTTGGCCATATGAAAATGGCGTATAACTTAAATATCAGTATGTATTTCAGCTCGATTTTTGTTTATGTTTATTGGTAATGTGAATGAGATAATTAAATGTTTAGTTCGGTAATACCTCTTAGCCTTAATCTGGCGATCGGATTCGGGCTAGGGGTGTTACACCTATACATGCCATAGACTTAAAAATACTTGAAGATCGTTAATACTATACCAATCAATAACTTGTTAGTGTGATAGAATCTCCGACGACCTCCAACTCGAGCTAGCATCTGTGACACTATAGGAAAAAGGAAAGGAAGGGGGGTAAGCATTATAGCTTAGTAAGTAGGTATGTAAATGAAAAGTAATCTATTAATATGCTTTTATAAATCTTCACAATATGTTCTCAAGATAAGACAATCATAATTGCACATAGTTCCACTATTTATTCATGTTCATCTCAAGCTGTCTACTCGAGTCACAGTCACTAAATTATTTATATCTTGAGCTACGGAACTCCAAATTAAGATATGATAATTTTCCCTGAAACTAGGCTCATATATATTCTTACCATAAAATTTCCATAATTTTTGGTTTAACCAATAAGTATAGTTTATTCTTTAAAGTCACCCCTGTTTCGCTGACAGTTCCGACACCTTTGCATTAAAAATGAATTATCTCTTCGTACAAGATTTGGATAATGTTCCCGTTTGGATTTTAAGCATATAAATTATAACCATAATTATTTTTGTACAATTTTTAATGATTTTCCCAAATCAGAATAAGGGATTCTAAAATCATTCTGACTTTGTCTCACAAAAATTCAAATATCTCATAATATAAAAATCTTTTGCTTACACCATTTCCTTTATGTGAAAATAGACTCAATAAGATTTTATTTCATATCTTATTCAAATTATAATTCAATTTCCACCATTTTTGGTGATTTTTCAAAGTCACACAACTGTTGCTGTCCAAAACTGTTTTATTACTAAATTTCACTCTTTCATGTTTTCTTTGTAGTAACTTTCATTGTAACACTTACTCCATATCAATCTTACCAAAGTTCGATCATATATCAAGTACATTGCTCATAAGTTTACACACACAAACCTTCACTTATTCATCACATAGTCATAGTCAATTACACCTAGTCATTTCCCGTTGAACACATCGAAATAATAATGGATGCCTGGTGGCCTGCACATAATACCACCCTTGTAGTCAAAACTACCTTCTTCACAAAGTGGCCTTCACATAGTACCAAACTTGTGACCAAAGATATCATTTACACATAGTGGCCTGCACTTAGTACCACACATGTGATCGAAGCTATCAGGTACGTATAGTAGCCAGTACTTAGTACTACACATGCGACCTAACCATTTGGTACACGTAGTAGCCTGCACTTAGTACTACACACGTGACCTAAAACCATTTTAAACACATAGTAGCCTGCACATAGTACTACACATGTGTTCTCACAACGGATCATTTGTATCTTTTCTATTCCAAAGGTCCAACCGGGAAATTCCTCACTATTCAATATTTTACCAATTCATCCATAATCAATTTCAATTCATAATTTACATCAAGTGATCATTCAATATGCAATCACCTCTCGTATAATAACAAAATATTATAACATAAGTAAAAATGATATATTATTTACATACAAACTTACCACGGTAGCACAATCGGTGAAAATGACTTATTTGTCATATTCTTTGTTTTCCTCCTGTTATAAATACGAATATCGTTTTTCTTCATCTATAACAACACATTTAACTCATTTATTCATCATGCTACTCAAATTAGCCTAAATTCAAAATTTTCAAAATTTACATTTTTGCCCCTAAACTTTGTCATATTTACACTTTTGCCCTTAGGCTCGTAAAATAATTTTTATTCAATTTCCTTGTATTTTAAGCCTAGCCAAACCATTTTCATAACTATAGTAGTCCAAAATTTTCATTTATTCACACACTTACACACATTTTACAACTTTTTACAAACTAGTCGTTTTTGACAATTTCACCGAAAATCACTTAGTAAAAGTCGTTTATTATAGATCGAACATTCATATTCTACCATTAAATATCAAAACACATGCATTTCATCCATGGGTAAATTTTTAAACACAAATCCTAGCTCAAAATAATGGTGGAAATAACTAAACCGAGCTACGAGGATTTCAAAAATGTAAAGAACATTAAAAATGGGGCTAGAATAGACTTACACTCGAGCTTGGAAGCTTGAAAAACCGTAGACATGGTTTTCCCTTGTGAAATTCGGCCTTAGCTTGAAGATGGACACAATTTTGCTTTGATTTTGGCTTTTTAATTCTTTTAATTACTAAATGACCAAAATGCCCCAAACTTAAAAATATTCTATTTCACCTATTTCATGTCCATTTTTGTCCAAAAAATTATACAATGGTCTAATTACCATTTAAGGACCTCCAATTTAAAATTTCATAACAATTGGATACCTCTAGCATGTAGAACTCAACTTTTGCACTTTTTACAATTTAGTCCTTTTGACTAAATTGAGTGGCCAAATGCTAAAATTTTCAAACTACATTTTCAAGAAATAATTTTGTGAAATTATAAACCATAAAAATATAATAATAAAAAATTTTCTTACGTCGAATTTGTAGTCCCGAAATCACTGTTCCGGTTAGGACGAAAATCGGGTTGTTACACTTGTAACGTGGAATGGTGAAATTTATTGGAAGCTTGTAATGTGATGAGCTCATCTATGTTTACTTGATATTCATATGAGATTATATGACTAACTTGTTTGAATAAGTGTATGTGTTTAGGTAACTTACCCAAAATTGATGGAATGTATATTTATGTATGCTTGTAAATAAATATGACCGGTAAGTTTATTTTCTGTTATACGAACTTACTAAGCATAAAATGCTTACTCCATTTAATTTTTCCCTATTTTATAGTGCACAAAAGCTCGCGAAGGTTGGAAGTCAATTAGAGCAGTCATCACACTATCCACTATCTCATTTTGGTATAAATAGAAATCTCATTTTGGTATAATGGCATGTATAAGCTTATTTGGCCAATGATGGCTTGTAATTGTTGTTTTGTAATCTAGCCATTGGAGTGGCTAGTGATGGTCTAAGTTTGGCTATTTTTGAAGTAATATTTTGGTAATCACATAAGTGTTTATTATGTGTTAGTTTGTTGGAATTATGTTAGCATCTAAGTTTATGATAATAGTAAGTTTATATCCTTTGATGCATGAGATAAATGCTTATTATGTGTTAGTTTGTTGGAATTATGTTAGCATATAAGTTTATGATAATAGTAAGTTTATATCCTTTGATGCATGAGATAATACCACATGATTGATGGCAAATTTTATGTGAATATGATGATGGATTGGTGGATATATACTTGTGAGTTTTGGTGCAGGAAAATGGTAAGTTTTGGGTAACAAATGAGGCTAGGAGATGGCTTTATTTTGTCCACACGGGTAGACACACGGGCGTGTGTCTTTTCCGTTTGTGACACACGACTTGTCCCATAGGCATGTGGTCCAGCCGTGTGTCCCTTGTATCTTAAAAATGAGAAACAGAATGCACAGAATTGGGCACATGGGCAGAGACATGGGCGTGTGTCTCAGCCATGTGGTTAACATGGCCTTGGACATAGGGGGGTTACACGGCCATGTGAAAACTCCACCTAAATTTTGAAAATAAAATTTGCCACACGGCTTAGCACACGAGTTAGGTACACGGGTGTGTGTAGTCACACGGCTCGACCACACGGGCATGTCCCTAGTCCACACGGGCATGTGAGCCCTGCACCTTGGAAAATTTTTGAAATGTCGTAAAAAATTTTATGAGTTTCCGAAGTCCTAACTTGATTCTAATGCTCGTATTGGACCTCGAGGGTCTAATTAGGGGAAGTTTTGAATGATTTCGATAAATGAATAGTAATCTAAGTAAATTACTTGCAAAATGTGCTGAATGTTTCGGTAATACTCTGAAACCTTGTTCCGAAGATTGATATGGGTTAGGGGTGTTACATTTAGTGGTATTAGAGCTACAATTTAGCCGATTCTCAGACAGACGTAGGAAGTTCGAGTCTAGCTATACATGCCATTTTATAAAATATGATAGTGTGATATCTCTTGACCACATTTAAATGTATTTTCATATAGTAATATCTTCCAACCAAGGTAGAGTCGAGACTAAGGAGGTTGAGAGCGCTGCTCAAGCTTTCGTGCAATGAGTTGCATCTAGTGGTAGTAGAAGGCTCGTATCTGAGGGTCGAAGTAAGGTGGCAAAAGCAGCCTTTTTTGAATTGATGAATGAATAGTTTAGTGAATATATGAGAACAAACCCTACTAATCAACGACCTCCCCCACCTGTTTCATAACATGATGAAACGCCATAGGATGTTAGACATGTTAGAAATGGTAAGGCTCTAGTAGATAAAATCAGAAAACATGGGGCTGAAGAATTTAGGGCTATGGCCAATGACGATCTAGAGAGGGCTAAGTTCTAGTTGGAAAATACATATTCGGGTTCTAGATTAGTTATCATGTACACTAGCTGAATGTCTGAAATGTGTGGTATCCTTGTTGAAAGACACAGCCTACCATTGGTGGAAAACCATATATTCTATGGTACCAGGGGAAAATATTGCATGAGAATTTTTCCAAACAGAGTTAAAAAGAAGTATCTTAGTCAGAGATTCCTAGAACAGAAAAAGAAAAAATTTCTAGAGCTCAAATAGGGAAATATAACAGTGTCCAAATATGAATGAGAATTTGTTAGATTAAGCAAGTATGCTAGTGAATGGGTTCAAATTGAAGCTAAAATGTGCAAAGTATTTGAAAAAGGGCTAAACAAAGATATCAAGCTGTTGATTGGAATTCTAGAATTAAGAGCATTTGTGGCATTGGTTGAACGAGCACACAACGCAGAGGAATTAAGCAAAGAAAAGAGGCAAGCGAAAAGGGAAACTCGGGTTATGAGTAAAAGATTTATAAACAAGACGCAATCACCTACTTCAAAGAAATTAAAGAATTATCATGAGCATTTGCTACATCAATGGAGTATTCGGGAAAGGAACGAGGTTCTAAACGCACTAACCCGAGGTCTTCGTCTCCCTTAACAACCAGTGTTGGGAGTGTTGGAAACCCCAAACCACGATGCAATGCCTGTAATAAATTGCATTTTGAAGAGTGTCGGATGAGAAGTAGGGCTTGCTTTAAGTGTGGTTCTCTCAACCATTTTCTTAAAGATTGCCTGGAAAGGGTTGAGAAAGACATTAAATAGACCCTGAAGCCGAGTAATCCTGTCTCGAGGGGTAGACCACCACAGTATTTCAGAAATGTCGATGGTAGTCGTAGTGCTGTAAAAGATTCAATAGCTAAATCTGAGGCTCAGGCTCTGGTAAGAAGTTACACAATACGTGTAAGGGAAGATGCTTCGGCACCAGATGTTATCATTGGTACCTTCTCTCTACTTGATAATCACATTATTACTTTAGTTGATCCTGGTTCCATGCATTCATATATATGCACAAAATTTGTGTCTGTTAAAAATATGATTGTTGAATTCACCGAATTTGTGGTTAAAGTTTCAAATCCCTTGGGTCAGCATGTTATAGTGGATAAAATTTGTAAAAATTGCCCACTGATGATAGAGGGTTACAGTTTTTCGGCTAATTTAATATTATTTCCCTTTAATGAATTTGATGTAATATTGGGAATGGATTGGTTAACCCAACGTGATAAAGTGGTAAATTGTAAGCATAAATACACTGTATTGAAGTGTTAGAATGATGAGTTACTCCGGGTTGAATCTGAGAAACTGGATGGGGTGTCTAATGTGATTTCAGCAATATCAGCATAGAGATATATTAAAAAGGGGTATGAGGCTTATCTTGCTATTGTATTGGATACCAAAGTATCAGAATTAAAAACTGGTGACAGTTTTTTGTGAGTTTCTTGAGGTATTTCCAGAAGAACTACCTGGTTTACCTCCAGTTAGAGAGGTGGAATTTTCCATAGACCTTGTACCAGGGACGACCTCGATGTCTATAACACCATATAGAATAGCTCCTACGGAATTGAAAGAGCTAAAGGTACAGTTGCAAGAGTTGATTGATAAAGGGTTTGCCCGACCCAGCTTATCGCCATGGGGTGGACTGGTATTTTTTGTAAAGAAGAAAGATGGATCATTAAGATTGTGCATTGATTACAAGAAGCTTAATAAAGTCACAATAATAAACAAATACCCGTTGCCTCGTATAGATGACTTGTTTGATCAATTAAAAGGTGCCATAGTATTTTCAAAAATTGACCTACGATCTAGTTACTATCAACTACGGGTAAAAGAATCAGATGTGCCAAAGATAGTTTTCAGAACCATATATGGGCATTATGAGTTTTTGGTGATGCCATTCGGATTAACAAATGCCTAGGCGGTATTTATGGACTTAATGAATAGAATTTTCAAACCATACCTAGATAGGTTCGTGGTTGTTTTTATTGATGATATTTTGGTTTACTCTCGGGATGTGAATGAGCAAGATGAGCATTTGAGAATTGTATTGCAAACTTTGCGTGAGAAACAACTGTATGCTAAATTCAGTAAATGTGAATTCTGGCTATGGAAAGTTAGTTTCCTTGGACATGTTGCATCTGTAGAGGGTATTTGGGTGGATTCGAACAAAATTTCAGCTATTGTAAGTTGGAAGCGACCGAAGAATGTTTCAAAAATCAGAAGTTTTCTGGGACTAGCAGGATATTATCGAAGATTTTTTAAAGGGTTTTCAATGATAGCTTCTCCAATGACTCGATTGTTGCAAAAAGAGGTGAAATTTGAGTGGGCTGATAAGTGCCAGTAGAGTTTTGATAGATTGAAAGCTTTATTGATGGAAGCGCCCGTATTAGTCCAACCTGAATCGGGTAAGGAATTTATAGTCTACAGCGATGCCTCATTGAATGGTTTGGGATGTGTATTGATGTAAGATGGTAAAGTAGTGGCTTATGCATCTAAGCAGCTAAAACAACATGAACGAAATTACCCGGTACATGATCTTGAATTAGTAGCTACTGTTTTTGCATTGAAAATATGGCGACATTATCTTTTTGGTGAAAAATGTCACATCTTTATGGATCACAAAAGTCTGAAGTATTTAATGACATAGAAAGAATTGAATTTGAGACAACGTAGGTGGTTGGAATTATTAAAAGATTATGATCTCGTTATTGATTACTGTCTGGGGAAAGCTAATGTAGTGGCGGATGCCTTGAGCCGAATATCCTTATTTTCCTTATGGGCATTGAACACCCAGTTGTCTTTATCTGATGATGGTTCAATCATAGTTGAGTTAAAAGTTAGATCAACATTTTTGCAACAGATCTCTAAAGCTTAGAAAAATGATAGTACGTTGCAAGCAAAATGAATACAAAGTGAATCGACTCTTGACTCAGGTATGAGTTTCAAATTTTTTTGAGGGTATCAAATGAAAAATAAGAATAAGGTCGGTTTAGAAAAAAATTGAGAATCATGCTGATAACATGTTAAAAAAGAAAGAAAGATGGAGAGAATACAAAACAAAGAAAATATGAAAGCAATAGAGAATATACTTTATTGATAAAAATGAATGATTACAATGCTTCATCGAGTTTCTATTTATAGGCATAAGAAGTATAAAAGAAGTAGAGATCTAATTCTAATAACTACTAGAATTTAAAGTATATCAAAACTTTATCTTTATCATGATGGACATCTACTTAATAAGATATTCATAACAATTTTAACATTATTAACTATGATCATATTTAAAATAAAATCATATATATTATATTTGTTTACTTTAAAATTTTGAATTTTATTATTTTAAATTTATCCAAATATATTTAATTATTTTATAAATTTATAAATTTATTAATTAATAATATATTGTGTTATTTTTAAGTAGAACTTTTAAAAGATATGACCAAATTAATTAATTTCATATTAATATACTATTATATTAATTAATATTTAATTAATATCACTTTTACTATTATCACATAATAATATTAATAAATTATTATTCTAATGTCAATTTAATAATATAATTAAAATAAATGATATTCTCGTCAATTCAGTTTTTTCTAAACTCGTGATTTTTACATATTATAGATTATAAATATATATGATAAAAGATTCTTAGTATAATGCTTAAACTAAAACTAAAAACTAAAGGAATAATTATAATTATTTTATTAATGATATTATTTAAAACAACATATTATAAATTATTTTAAATATAATTCTACCAAATAGAAAAATTATTAAACCACTTATGACATTAATGAGCAAAAAATTCATTTATAACATTAAAATAAATAAAAATGTTTTCTCATCCAATAAAAATTATCTATAACTCAATAATTTATGCATTGAATTTTTTTTTTGGTAGAAAAGAAATAAGTTCAAAGCACTAACTACAATAAGGCTGATGGGAGCCTATATTAACCATTGCTCAATGAGCATATTTTTCAAACAAAGATCAAACACGATCAGGTGAGTCTTCAAAAGTTGATAACCTGTTAAGATCACTAGGAACAACTTTGACCTTGCAATTTGCTAGTCTATTATGCTCTCGCGTGACATGCCGAAACTTAAGTGTGCTAGGCTTGCTTGTATAAATCATATATTAAATGAACTTCAAAAAGGTTATTATTAGCCACATAAGCATTCCCAATTATATCAATCAACAATGCTTTGTCGCTTTTGATCACAACCTTGCAAAACCTTTTTTTCCAAGCTAGAGTGAGTCCTTCATATATAGCTCGTGCTTTAATCTGAAAAATGTTAGATACACCAACCTTCATAACAAACCCAAATAGTCAGCCTCTTGAATCTCGAAGAACACCAACAATAGAAACATTAGAGTACTATAACAATAGTACGCCATCTGTATTAAACTTTACCCATCATTCCTCAGGTGGATACCAATTATCAAGAGTGATTGTGTTGCACATAAGTCGATGCATACATTTATAATTAATTATAGTTCTTGTCCAGATCATGCATTTTGAAATTAGATTGCTACTATTACTACTTGACTATTGGAAAATGAATTCATTTCATCCCTTCCAAAGTTGCCAACACAAGATTGAAAAGAAAGTTGGTTATTCGCCATCAACTTCCATGATGCCTCCCTTATTCATGATGTTCCATTTCAACCAAGTTTCCAGTAAGCAATTAAAGAAAGAAGTCCAAACATTTCTAGGTACAGTAGTCTTCCAAAACATGATAGCAAATAGGTAGTCTCACACAATGCGAATTGTTGTTTCCATAGGTTTACCATATTGCATAGAATGAGCATCATTAGCCATTCCACATTTCACTCTTTCCCCATTAGTAAGCATTCGAGTATGTCGAAGCAACCATAAGAAGAGCCTTACTCATTGGGGAGTATTAACTTTCAAAATCATTGAGTTATCACTTTGTAGTAGTGGATCTCTTCTCTCAACTAGTTATCTATAAATTTTAGAAGAAGAGAAATGACCAAAAGATGACCATCTCCATACAAGCTAATTAGGACTTGCAGCTTGTGTAGGCTACAAAATTGATTCAATACAAGCTAGGATGTGTTAAGGAAGAAGCAATCCAAGTTGATGCCAATTCCAAGTTCCACCAGCTATGACCAATTCACAAACCCAGAAAGTTTCATCGATGTATACTCTGCCTATATGATGCATTCAAAGAGGACCGATATCTTTTACCCAATGATCATTCTGGAAATTTGCTAGTCGTCCACCACCAATAGACTATATGACACCATTAATAACTTCATGCCAAACACTCATGGCGGATCGCTAAATACATGAGTAATTACTAAATTCTATGGATGTTGGAATAACCTCAGAACTTGAACCCAAAGAGTATTTGTATTAGCAACAATATTGTAACTCAATTTTAGAAGGAAAATCTTATTCTGGTCATTTAGAATTTGAAAGCAACAATCCCTCCAGTTAACTAAAGTAAGATTTCTTTTTGACACACTTGATCCCCATATAAAAAATCGTGTAATTTTTTCAATTTCTTTGCACACTGAAATGGGAATATGAGTAATATTAATAAAAAAATTTGGTATAGCCAGAAGCACCGATTTGGCAAGAGTAATTCTTCTTGCCATCGGAAGTCTTCGAGCCTCCTGTCCATTAAGCTTGGCACAGACTTTATCAACCACAAATTGGAATGTATTAGTAGAAACCTGTTTGTGGAACACAAGCATTATTAGATACTTTTCCAAATCATCCACCATTGAGAAGCTGAGTCTATCACTCATATTTACAGCCATTGCTTCAGGAGTGTTGGATGAAAAGAAAATTTGAGTTTTTTTTTGTCTATTTACTTTGTGTCCAGAATAAGAGCAAAAAGTACTCAAAATAACATTAATCTGCTCAATACTTTGACTATCGGCTTTAGAAAACATGATCAGATCATTTACAAAGAAAATGTGTGAAACACCCAGACCTCGTTAAGAAAGCAAAAGTGGTTCTCAGTCATTTTTGTCAACCGCCCGAACTATTAAGTGCCCCAAATGCTCCATTCCTATGACAAATAGATAAAGAGATAAATGATCTCCTTTTCTCACCCTTGTTGTTAGAAAAAAAAGGGTTCTGTGATTGTTCCCTTCTATAAAATCTGCACGGTCGTCAAATTGACACAATGCATAATCACCTTGATAATAGTATTAGAAAAGCTTACATCCATAAGTGTATCTTTCAAAAAGTCTGTAACACCCCAAACCCGGCCCAGACATTATGGCCGAATATGGCACGTCACATGAGAGTGCTTTAATAAAAGCCTAGTAAGTTAAAAATCCTTCAGATTATTACCTTTATTTAAATCGTGAAATCTTTATTCCATTAATTATTTGAAAGCAGTTCCTTTACGCGGAAGCTAAAACATCATTAATTCATATAACGATAATTTAACAGTTTAAAATCCCAAAATATCTTTAAAAAAAATAGTTCAAGTCCAAAGACATAATGATAATCCCAAAATTTAATATTTAGAATAAAATAGATAAAATAAATGTTACTCAAAATCCATAAAGTGTCCAACAATGGTCACATCGGACCCTCAGTCGCACCGATCCATCTACTGCTGAGGATTTCTTGACATAAAATAAATAAAAGGGGTGAGTTTTCGCAAACTCAGTGTGTATATTCCCTTTAAACAGAAGGCATACAAACAGATAACAGAATACAGATATTCGGCCTTAGCCATACAGATATCACATGCAGATCAGATCAGGTATCAGAGAACAGAAATCATGCCCACCAACCCTGCATACCATCTCCGTCCAACCCAGCATACCATGTAGGGATAAAATCGACCCACCCAGCCCTACACACGCCTGTGTGGCCCACATAGCCCAAATTAGCCTTGCCCGTGATGATCACACGGCCTGGCCCAAGATCCACAAGCCCGTGTGGTTTACCCGTGTGACCCATACGCCCGTGCGGCCTACACAACCCTAATGGTCGAGCCCGTGCCTCGCACATGGCCTCGCCAGCCTCACACGCCCGTATCTGTCGTACCCGTGTGGCATGCACACGGCCTGGCTACTCTGTCACACACCCATGTCTCGTGATGCAGTCTACCACATGGGCAGACCACACGCCCATGTGGTATCGACCGACTGGTTTTTCAGCTTTTACTGAAACTCATTTTCTATGCAATCGGAGTACACACCTGATTCGTTTTCGCTGCTAATCCAGCCACGAGCATTCCAAAGCCTAATATTGACAAAACCGAGCCCAAATCAATCACTTAAATCGTTTTACCTAAGAATGAACAAATCTTGAAATGCGAGATCTACTTACCTTCGACGAAGAACGGTATTTCCTCGTTTGCTAAGAACTCAATTACTGATCTATCGAGTCTTGATTAATCCTTAAATAGCAACCAAAGTCACTCTTAACAATATCTAACAGAAAACACTTAACTTAATTTAAGCGCTACTTGCCGAATTGACAGAACCGCTTGAACATGCCTAAGCTTATCGAAAAAGAAAAACAAAGCGAAGGAGAAGGGAGAGGAAGCAAAGAATTTTTGGCACAAGGGAAATTGGGAAAAAAAAGAAAAATGGCAGAGAAAGCAACTGTTGACAGAAAAGAAGAAAAGAAGAAAACCCTAGGTTTTCCCTTAAGCCCACAACTCAGAATTTACTAAAGCCCATCGCTT
Organism: Gossypium arboreum; assembly: GCF_025698485.1. Lineage (NCBI taxonomy): Eukaryota > Viridiplantae > Streptophyta > Magnoliopsida > Malvales > Malvaceae > Gossypium > Gossypium arboreum. Next base: position 90,581,100 of record NC_069082.1, on the reverse strand, counting down.
ACTAGAACTTGCAGCAAAAATAATCCCATCGCTACTACAGGGAATCGAACCCCTAACCCTAAGCATAATCCCTTGCCACTTAACCACTAGACCAGTATGCCCATTCTCTTAAGTCTTTACCAACAACTCTTTAAAAGCCCACTGATCTCAAGTCAGGCTTTATTCCAGTAAAATCCAAATTTATCCCAAATTACAACTTGAACTTAGGACCTCCCAGACACACCCTAGAGCTCAAAATTACCTAACCCAACACATATTTAAGCTAGAAATAACATTAACCACCAATTCAGACACTTCTCAAGCCCAAAAATCACAAAAAGCCAAAAATAAAAAATTTGAGTCGTTACAAATCTAGCCCCTTAAAGAAAATTCGTCCTCGAAGTTTACCTGATTAGAAAAGGTGAGGATATTACTGACGCATCGAATCCTCTGGCTTCCAAGTGGCCTCCTCAGTGATGTGATTTCGCCACAACACCTTCACTAAGGGAATGGACTTCCTACGCAGTACCTTAACGTCGCGATCCAAAATCTGAACCGGCTCCTCCTCGAATGTCAGATCTAGTCTAACCTCAATCTCCTCCACAGGAACAATGTGAGTAGGATCAGAGTGATACCGTCTCAACATCGAGACGTCGAACACGTCATGTATACGATCCAACTTTGGAGGTAGCTCCAACTAATATGTGACTGGCCCCACTCGCTTCAAAATCCAATACGGCCCAATAAATCGAGAACTCAGCTTGCCCTTATGACCGAACCTCAGAACCTTCTTCCATAGCGAGACCTTAAGAAAAACCATGTCTCCACAGAATACTCGATGTCCTTCCTTTTCAAATCTACATAGTATTTCTGTCTAACAGTAACCGCTTTCAGTTGATCACGAATCATGTGAACCTTATCTTCAGTCTAGCATAAGGGAGTGCGACACTTACGACCATAAAGTGCCTCATAAGGTACCATCTGGATACTAGACTGATAGTTGTTATTGTAAGCGAACTCTACCAACGACAAGTACTCCTCCCAACTACCTCAAAAATCCATGACACAACCCCTCAACATATCCTCCAATATCTGAATCACCCTCTCTGACTGACCATCTGTCTGAGGATGAAGAGCAGTACTGAAGATAACTCATGAACCCAAAGCCTCATGAAGCTTCTACCAAAACCAAGATGTAAAACACGGATCCCTATCTGAGATGATCAAAATAGGAATCCCATGCAATCTCACTATCTCGAAAATGTAGAGCTTAGCCAACTTTTGCAAAGAAAAGTCAGTCCTAATCAGAATGAAGTGTGCAGACTTGGTCAATCGATCCACGGTGACCTAAACAGAATCCTTCTAAGTGGGTGTTAGAGGCAACCCACTAACGAAGTCCATCGTCACCCGCTCTCATTTCCACATCGGTATCTTTACTAGCTGCAACAAACCCGAAGGTAATTGTTGCTAAGCCTTAACCTGCTGACAAGTCAAACAACGAGCAACAAAGTCAGTCACCTCACGTTTCAATCCTGGCCACCAATACAACTCTCGATGATCCTTATACATTTTGTTCCCACTAGGATGCATAGCGTAAGGACTACTATGCGCCTCCCTCAGAATCGACAACCTCAGATCCCCATCATTAGGTACACAGATCCTATCTCGAAAACGCAATATCCCACCACCATCAATCCCAAAATTCGTAGTTGTACCAGCTTCAACATGACGAAATCGTAACTCAAGAGACTTATCTCCCAACTGCTTATCCTTAATCTGATCCAACCACGTAGGCCTAACTTGTAACTCGGCCAGAAGACTTCCATCATCATAAAGACTCAGTCTAGCGAGCAACGCCCTCAAATCGATCATAACCCTACGACTTAACGTATCAGCCACCACATTGGCTTTTTCTGGATGATACTCAATCACACAGTCATAATCCTTAAGCAGCTCAACCCAACGATGCTGCCTAAGATTTAACTCCTTCTGAGTGAGGAGATACTTGAGGCTCTTGTGACCGGTGTAGATGATACTCTTCTCAAGATATAGATAATGCCTCCAAATCTTAAGAGCAAAAACTACCATTGCCAACTCCAAATCGTGCGTTGGATAATTAGCCTCGTGAGTCTTGAGCTGACAAGATGTATATGCAACCAATTTACCATCTTGCATCAAGACGCAACCCAAACCCACATGTGAAGTATCACTGTAAACCACGAAATCCTTGCCAGACTCAGGTTGTATCAGAGCTGGAGCCTGAGTCAAGACTGTCTTGAGCTTCTCAAAGCTCTCCTGCTGTGCGTCTTTCCAAACAAAGGGAACTCCCTTATGCAGTAACTTAGTCAACGGCACTGCGATCAACGAGAACCCTTCTACAAAACGTTGGTAATATCCTATCAATCCCAGAAAATTACAAACCTCTAACACACTCTTAGGCTATTTCCAATCCAACACAGCCTCAACCTTACGAGGATCCACTCTAATCCCCTTTGCAGAAACTACATGTCCTAGAAATGTCACTTCTCGAAGCTAGAATTCACACTTACTGAACTTCGCATATAGTTGTTTCTCATGAAGAATCTGCAGAACCACTCGCAGATGCATATCGTGCTCATCCTCAGTCCTAGAGTATACCAAGATGTCATCGATGAACACTACCACAAACTGATCCAAGTAGGGCTGGAGCACACGGTTCATCATATCCATAACACCGCTGGTGCATTAGTCAACCCAAAAGGCATAACTAGGAACTTGTAATGTCTATAACGAGTCCTAAATGCTGTCTTATGCACATTGGCCTCATTTACTCTTAACTGTTGGTAACCTGACCGCGATCAATCTTAGAAAACACTGAAGCCCTTCTGAACTGATCGAATAAGTCGTCAATCTTCGGAAGTGGGTACTTATTCTTAATCATCAACTTGTTCAATTGACGGTAGTCGATACACATCCTTATTGTACCATCCTTCTTCTTTACGTACAGAATAGGTGCTCCCCACCGAGACACACTGGGATGAATAAACCCACGATCCAACAGCTCCTGAATCTGAGCCTTCAGTTCTACCAACTCCTTCAGTGCCATTCGATAAGGAGCGATAGACACCGGAGCTGTCCCAAGAATCAACTCAATCCCAAATTCTACCTCACGGCTCGGAGGCAATCCTGGTAATTCTTCTGGGAAAACATCTAGAAGTCTCTCACCGTTTGAATGTCTTTAACCGAAGAGTCCCTAGAATCTGAAACACTGATGTAGGCCAAAAATGCCTCACATCCTTTCCTCACTAGCTTCTCTGCTACCATCGCAGATATCACATTACTTAGATAATTTCGTCATTCTCCAATCACGACTATCTCATTATCCTCCCTGATCTTTAGAAGCACCCTCCTTTTACCATAATCCAGACTTACACGAGGCTTCACCAGCAAGTTCATACCCAGAATTAAATCAAACTCTCCAAATGGAAGTTTCATCAGATCAGACAGAAATATCGTTTCTTGGACTTCCAACGGAACGTCTCTGAATAGTTTACTAACCCTAACAGACTATCCCAATGAACTCAACACAGAAATTTCACTAGAAGTGCTTTCATACCGTATTCCCAAAGTCTCAAACAGTTTACGTAGGAATGTGTAGAGCCTATGTCTAACAGTGCAACATAAGGTACATTAAGAATTAAGAACATACTCGTGATAACATTCGGAGCATCTCTATCCTCACGACGACATACAACATAGACAAGTGCAGGCAGCCTCGCCTCCGTCAGCCCAGCATCTTGGTCTGATGCTCTCTGTCATCGACCCATACCGTTACCATCCCTAGCCTGGCCTCAGCCCCTAAGTGGCTGCTGAACTACCCTCGGCAGCTGTGCAATCTCGGTAGCCAGAGCTTGCATCTGGTTACCCCTCAGTGGACAATCCTTAACTTGATGCTCAGTCAACTTACACCTCAAACAAGCTCCAATAGACCTCCAACACTCGCCCGGATAGTGTCTATTGCAAAGCTGACAAATCGCCACCCCAGCAGGTGCAACAATAGGCCCAACTCTCATGGGCCCATCAGATCTGGCTTTTTTCCTAGGCCTCATCCCAATACCAGCAGACTCAGAATCCCTCTTAACCTTCCTTTCTCAAGGTTTTGGCGCTCAACGCGCTTGACCTCCTCTGTAATCTTGGCCTTCTCGACCAACACGGCAAACTCACACTCCCTCTGCGGAGCAATCAGGACCCTCAAGTTATCCCTAAGGCCATCCTCAAAATGAACACAACGCTCATACTCAATCGCCACCATGTCTCGTGCATAATGGCTCAGCCTCAGAAAGTCAGCCTCATACTCGGCCATCGAATGATCTCCCTAAGTAAGATTCAGGAACTCACGCCTCCTAGCGTCGATATAACTGGCCCCCAGATACTTGCTCTGGAAGGTCGTCTTAAACAAATCCCACGTTAGATTTTTAGGCTGAGTGTCATCCCTAACCGTCAGCCACCACTGATACGCTTCATCGCGAAGCAACGAAACAGCCCCATTGAGCTTCTGCTCGGCAGTAAAATCCAGATCATCCATAATACGCTCCGTGGCTTCCATCCAGTATTCAGCCATATTAGAAGCAACCGCAGCGATACCCCTAAATACCTCAGTCCCATTGGACCAGAGTCGTTCTATAACTGACCCATGGCCTCCAGCTCCAATATTAGCCCAGCAACTCTATCCAGGATTCGCAGCATGGCCTGGGACAATGCGTTGTCCCTAGCTGCACGGTCCTGAGACTCAACACCAGTCTCAGTAATAGGTAACACCGGTGTCTCGCTAGTGTCCAAATTATGGATCGTATCAGATGCGAAGGACTCAGCTTGAATCCCTCTACGGCCTCTACCTCGGCCTCTAGTACCCCTTCTACGAGTACTACGTGTGCTCATCGTAATTATCAAATTGATCTGTATTTAGAAGTTTTATGCACATTAGTTTACAATTTCGATAATTATTAGCAGATATTTTATGCAAAACAGTATTAGAGTTTCAGAGTCAATTATCGTGAATAGAAAGTCTCACTATGGTTTCAGTTTACACTACCTAAGGTGTCTCAGTAAAATACTACCTACAGTAGTCTCAATATACATGCATAGCATCTCAGACAGATAAAATTCAATTTAGGCATGCTTCCAGACAATATACATCAGAGTTTCAGAGAACTTACAGGATCGGCGATGGAGACTTGGTGAACCACTTATTTATTAAAAGTAATTTTCAATTATTTTTATCACTGATTTCCAAAACCATTCCTTTTCATCGCCCAAAACCAAAGCCGAGTTTTTGCAACCTGACTCTGATACCACTAAATGTAACACCCCAAACCCGGCCCAGACATTATGGCCGAATCTGGCGGTGTCACATGAGAGTGCTTTAATAAAAGCTTAGTAAGTCAAAATCATTCAAATTATTACCTTTATTTAAATCGTGAAATCTTTATTCCATTAATTATTTAAAAACAGTTCCTTTACGCGGAAGCTAAAACATCATTAATTCATATAACGATAATTTAACAGTTTAAAATCTCAAAATATCTTAAAAAAATAGTTCAAGTCCAAAGACGTAATGACAATCCAAAAATTTAATATTTAGAATAAAGTAGATAAAATAAATGTTACTCAAAATCCATAAAGTGTCCAACAGTGGTCACATCGAGCCCTCCATCGCACCGATCCATCTACTGCTGAGGATTTCCTGACAAAAAATAAATAAAAGGGGTGAGTTTTTGCAAACTTAGTGTGTACATTCCCCCCTAAATAGCAGGCATACAAACAGATAACAGAATACAGATATTCGGCCTTAGCCATATTGATATCGCATGCAGATCAGATCAGGTATCAGAGAACAAAAATCATGCCCACCAACCCTGCACACCATCTCCATCCAACCCAGTACACCATGTGGGGATAAAATCGACCTTCCCAGCCCTACATACCAAGTATGGGGATAAAATAGACCCATCCAACCCTACACACCAAGTGGTACTATAAAATAATACATAACAAATATATGCAGCGTAGCTGCCCGATAATAGGCTATTCGCCTCTGAGACTTCTTCTTTTCACAACAACCCAACCAATACGATGCATCATAAATATCGTGGCATGCTTATAAGAAGAAATCAGATCATATCATAGCAGAACAAATATATGAAATCAGGTAGATATACATGCTTATTGTAACATGCTTTACATGCAACACAGTAATCATTAATAGTATGGGGTCTAAATAACACTTACCGGCCCTACAAGCAGGTCACAGTCGACTTAGGTGACCCGTGCAACCTTATAGAACATTTTAGGAAAATTGGCCTCACACGCCCGTGTGCCCTGCCCGTGTGGGCCTACATGCTCGTGTGGCCTACAGAACCTAAATTAGCCTTAACCGTGTGGATCACAAGGCCTGGCCCAAGATCCACATGCCCGTGTGGTTCACTCGTGTGACCCACAAGACCATGCGGCCTACACGACCCAAATGGTCGAGCTCGTGCCTCTCATACGGCTTTGCCAGCCTCACACGCCCATGTTCGTCGCGCTCGTGTGGCGAGCGTACGCCTGGCTCGTCTATCACACGCCCCTGTCTCGTGACGCAAGCTACCACACAGGCAGACCACACGCCCGTGTGGCACCGACAGACTAGTTTTTCGGCTTTCACCGAAACTCATTTTTTGTGCAATCGGAGTGCACAACTGATTCATTTTTGCTGCTAATCCAGCTACGAGCACTCCAAAGCCTAAGATTGACAAAATCGAGCCCAAATCAATAACTTAAATTGTTTTACCTAAGAATGAACAAATCTCGAAACGCGAGATTTACGTACCTTCGTCGAAGAACGGTATTTCCTCGTTTGCTAAGAACTCAATTACTGATCTACCAAGCCTTGATTAATCCTTAAACAGTAACTAAAGTCAATCTTAACAATCTCTAATAGAAAAACTTAACTTAATTTAAACGCTACTTACCGAATCGACAGAACCGCTTGAACACGCCTAGACTTATCGAAAAAGAAAAGCAAAACGAAGGAGAAAGGAAAGGAAGTAGAGAATTTTCGGCACAAGGGAAATTGGGAAAAGAAAGAGAAAAACAACAGAGAAAACAACTGTTGACAAAAAATAGGAAAAGAAGAAAACCCTAGGTTTTCCCTTAAGCCCACAACTCAGAATTTACTAAAGCCCATTGCTTACTGAAACTTGTAGAAAAAATAATCCCATCGCTACTACAGGGAATCGAACCCTTGACCCTAAGCATAATCCTTCGCCGCTTAACCACTAGACCAGCAGACCCATTCTCTTAAGTCTTTACCAATAACTCCTTAAAATCCCACTGATCTCAAGTCAGGCTTTATTCCAGTAAAACCCAAATTTAGCCCAAATTATAGCTTGAACTTAGGACCTCCTAGACACACCCTAGAGCTTAAAATTACCTAACTCAATACATATTTAAGCCAAAAATAACATTAACCACCGATTCAGACACTTCTCAAGCCTAAAAATTGCAAAAACCCGAAAATAAAAAATTTGGGGCGTTACAAAGTCCCAACAAGCTCTATTAAATGCCTTCTCAAGATCAATTTTTATATCCATTCAATACTTTTTACTCTTCGTTGTCTTAATTGTGTGCATTGCCTCTTGGGCAATGATAATATTGTTCGAGATACTACGACCTGCTATAAAAATAGCTTGATTTTTTCGTCTTAATTTTTTTTAATGAGAGGACAAAGACGATTCACCAAATTCTTAGTGATGATCTTGTAAAGTATGGTACAAAGACTAATAAGATGAAATTGGTTAAGGGACTCTACACCTATGGTCTTTGAAGTTAAAACTAGAAGCTTCTTGTTTGTACTAGGATCTAGCATGCCCCCTCCATATCACGTCAAACAAGATGATAGACACTGTTACCCACCAAATCCCATTGAGATTGATGAAATTTTGTATGAAATCCATCAATAACTGGTGCCTTCAAGGGTGACATACTAAACATCGCCTTCCGAACCTCTTCCATCGAGAATGAAGCAATTAGATTTACCTTTTCATTCTCTAAGAAGATTGGAAATCACCTCTGCAAGGAAAGCAACCAACAGGTTGAGGCTCCACTAAGTAGAGTTGTTTATAAAAATCAATTCCATGTCGTTAAAGAAACTCATCATCAAAACACCATCCAATATCGGTAATTTGAAGAGCTTCAATCCTATTTTGCTTTCTGCAAGTAAGAGTACGGCTATGAAAGAACTTCATGCTTCGATCTCCACTAGTTAGTCATTCACTTCTCGAATTTTGGTACCACAAAACTTCTCCTTGGAATAAAATGTTCTCTAAATCAAATCTGAGATTCAATTCACAGGATTGAAGTCGTGTAGAGTCGTGAAATATTCTTATCACTAAGGGTTAAATATAAAATTAGTATCCGAACATGTCAACTTCTTTCAGATTGGTACCCAAACTTGTTTTTATCCACTATATTGGTTCCTGAGACTAACGATGTTAATTTTTTGCTACATGGCAGCGCTGGCCAATCACACGCTGCAATGTAGTGTCCCATTATATCTTTTTTTCTTTTTATTTTTATTTTCCCTCCTCTTCCATTTCTTTTCTCTTTTTTTATTTTTCTTTTTCTAGGTCTGCTTCTTCACCTTTCTTCTTTCTTTTTTCCTCCAAAAACCACCAAAAAATTTCCCTCACTTTCTGACCATCCAATCACCACTAAAATTCCCTTTTTTCTATTGTATGAAAATCGATCTTAGATAATAAGCTTTTGATATAAGTCATCCTCTAAGTAGTAAATAAAATGACATATGTTTACTATTTTCTATTTTTTCCCAATGGCTGAGTAAAACAGTATGGACAATTTGGAATGAAAATTTAGTCTTTCTCATATTTCTTCTCTCGATTTCTTTTATTTTATCTCTTTGGTTTTCTATTTTTTGTAAATGACGACATCATCTTCTAAAAAATATTTCCTGTTTTTGTGTTTAGGAATCTCTTACTTTACGATATGTATGGTTTTTTCTTTTTTGGTATTTTGCTTTATTTTTATGGTATAAAGTTTGTTTTCCCCCACTTTGATCCAAAAAAAAATCCTCTAATTTACCTTTGTTTTTCTTCCTTATTTGAAGATAGTTGAACAATCTTTTGGGGGTTTTTTTATTTGGATTTTAAGGTATTTTGAGCTGATTTTTTTTTAAATTTCTGGGAATATTATTGAAAATCTAATGTTTTTATTTGGTGATTTTTATTTCATCATTAGGAATTGAAGTTGGAGGTGGATACGGTGGATAAGATGTCGTCTCTCAGTAGAGAGCTTGTCCTTTTGATCTTACAGTTTCTAGATGAGGAAAAGTTTAAAGAGACTGCTCACAAATTTTTTTGAAACTTAAATGGATTTGATTTTAATTAGTATTTTGTTGTTAATAGATAAAATATAAAATATGATTATTATTTTAAATTTAAATAGGCTTGAACATGAATCTGGGTTTTTCTTTAATATGAAATATTTTGAGGATGAGGTACATAATGGAAATTGGGATGAAGTTGAGAAATACTTATTAGGTTGATGATAATCGGTATTCAATGAAAATCTTTTTCGACATTAGAAAGCATGTAACACCCTAGATTTTGAGGTTAAAAGTTTTGAGATTTGTAGTTGTGGGCAGTGTCTAGATCAAACAATTGGGTTTGTGATGATCATTTTATGGTTCACTAAACTAGACTACGATCACAACAAAGGCAAGCACACCTATCGAATGGTAGTATAGCTATGATAAGTCCAGAATATCATATCCATAAGGACTAAAAGTATTAGTATTAACTATCTCTCTATTATTTAGCCTAGAATAAAAGGGATATGTTTTAATCTAGATTTAACTAAACTAATTAACTAATGAACACGACAGCGAGTGAAGAAAATAATCGAAAAAACCAATGATAAAGACAATACCCAATGAAGAATCCACCTAGACTTCACTTATTATCCTGACTCTGAATCAAACAATTTATTCACTTTTATTGATTTGTAGAAATCCCTAAATTATGTTAATATCTCTTTTGAGACTAAAAACAACTGCCTCTAGGTTGATTAATTGAAATCTCATTCTAATTAAAACCCTATCATCGCATTAACTCGATCTATGGATTTCCCTATTAGATTTGACTCTAATCCTGTAGATTTATGTCGTCCTATTTCTAGGATTGCATGCAACTCCGCATAATTATGCTAGATCTACTCTTAAATAGGGACTTTTGCTCCACTGAATAAGCACATCAAACTTGGATTAATATCTTGAAAATATTAAAACAAGGATTAAGAACACATAATTAAGAACAAGAATAAGTATTTATCGTGTAATTCAAATAATTAAATAATAAGATCCATTGTAGGTTTCATCCTCCCTAGGTATTTAGGGAGTTTAGTTCATAATGTAATAGAACAACATTTCAAAAATAGGAAAAAAAAAAAACATAAAGAAACCCAAAAAGTTCAAGAGAAATTGGAGGAAGATCTTCAGTCTTGAAGGAGATCTTGCTTTTGAGCTGAATCCGTTGGCGTTCTTCGAGTAATTCCTGTGTTCTACTCTACGTGTCCCCTTTAGGTCTTCTTCTAGTGTGTTTATATAGACTTAAGAATGCTCAGAAACCTTAAAAATTGGCTTTTTCCGCGTGTTTGGGAAACAAGGAGCGATATTAACACGGGCTGGCACATGGGCGTGTGGCCTGCCCGTGTGGATCACATGGGCGTGTGCCCAGCCCGTGTGGATCCTGAAAACTCTAATTTTGGCCCCTTTTTCACTCCTTTTTCTCCCAAATGCTCTCCTAAGTTTAGAAACATGAATTTAAGGGATTAGGAGCATCAAATTCACTAATTCTCATCATAAATCATCCAAAAATTTGTCAAGCATGGAATTAAAATATGTTACATTTCTGGTTTATTAGTTAGTTTCCATGTTTTAGTGTTAGAATGGACCTGTTGGTCTGATAGTTGGTTGTGTGTTAGTGAACCTTTAGGTCCTGGGTTCAAGTCCTCAGGTGTGTGTTTTGAGGAATTATTGTATTGTATTTTATTTTAGTTTTTATTTTGTGATTAAAATACATATTACTTTTTTTATTGAATTGGGAGAGAAAATAACCCAAAATTAGTTTTTCCACGTTCTCCCCTCTCCCACGTCTATCTCTTCCCTCTCTTCCCTCACCATTGTTTTCTTTTCTTTTTCTTTTCTATGCTGGGGAAAATTTGTTTTTGTTTTTGTTTTTGGTTTTGTAAAGCTTGAGTTTCCTTGTCGTCAGATTGGTGTTTTGGCGCTGTTCAATATTTATTTGGTTATTGCTAGTTCATTTAAAATTTTCGTCGACAAAAGCTTAGAGTTCGTAGGGTGGTTGTCGACGTGTATCGATTGATTTTTGGGCATTTTGATTGCGATTTAGGTGTGGGTTTCAAAACTTTTCAATTTCATTAATGAATTGTTGGTAGAATTACTGTAGAAGTCGGTAATTTGGTGTGTGTTCAGGAGCCCTATAATTTTGATAACGAATTGTTGGTTTGTTATTGTGAAATTCGAAAATATATGTGTGTTTCTAAAATTAGTTAATTGAAGTGTTGTTTGGTTGTCAAAATTGCATGAAAATTGGTAGATTATGGTGTTTTTTTGGGTTATTGAGGGTTGGGAATCGTTTCGACAACAAAAGCTTGATCTATAGCCAGTTTGGGTGTGGTTTCATGACCACACAGGTGGCCACACGGGCGTGTGCCCTACATGGGTGGTTTACGTGAGCGTGTGTAGTTGGGAATTATGGCTTTTGGAATGAATTTTGTGCCACATAGTCATGTGGCCGATATTTTGGAATTTAGAGATTTTAGTCGATTTTCACACAGACGTATGTTCTAGACACACAGTCATGTCCTGTGGGCACATGGGTGTGTGAGTCTTCCACATGACCATGTTTGTCCTGCACCTCATTTTAGCACAAATGGACAAAGAGTTACACGGGCTATCCACGCGGCCATGTTTCTAGGTCACACGAGTGTATGCCTCCTTCACATGGGCGTGTTGACCCCATACGGACTAGGCACTTCCACACGGCTGGAGCACATGACCATGTGGCCCTATTTTTCAAATTTTGGTTCTGAGTCGGACTGTGACTTAATTGTCTTCCTGTGTGTTCCGACCCTTGGCTAAGCCTTAGTAAAGGTAGTTGAGACTCTGTTTTGGCTCGAACATATGTGTTCTATGTAATTGTTACACTAGTTTAATGATTCGTTAATGTGATGTTGCCTAATAATTGTGTATTATGATATCTGATTCTGAACCTAGTTGATTGGATGTGTGGATCTCTAATTCTGTTTGACTGTCTGTAAGCTATTTCTGTAAGTTTTTCTGCATACATGCATTTGCATAAAGTTTTTGGGAATGGTTGCGAAGATAAATAAGTCTGATCTAATTTTACAGTTCAATTACATTACATCTGTACAGCGGTTTAGCGCAAAGTATGATACATATGTCAGCTCAGTTGCATATTGTCAATTACGTGGCTTAGTTCCACATATGGTGTGTAGGGCTGGACGGGCCTTTCAAGGTCCTATGTGGTGTGCATGGTTGGTTGAGCTACCATTGGCTCATTCATGGTGTGAACAGGGATCGGAGTGCTGTTCGGTTGGTGGGGTGGGTTTGCTTTTAATTTTTTTTGCATTAGTATGTACATCTATTTGTTGGAAAGATATGTTCACAATGATAGGATGTGCTTTTTTTGATACGTATGGTTGGGACGTTGGTTCTGTGTTTACATTCTGGTTTTGTAATAGCCTTAAAAGCACGTTTCGCTATTGAACTGCTAATTGAAATTCTATTTTGTAACTTTGTCATTTGTTATGTTTCGAACTCACACTAAGCTCATGTAGCTCACCCCTTAGTTTTCCCATTTTTAGGTACTCTGGTTTTTTGAAGCTGAACTTGGCATGCCAGAGGTTTCGGAAGTGTTTTAAACAAAATAATTGGTCTTCTCTTTTTAATTTCGATTTGCTTTAGACTATGCTTACAAAAAAGGGATTGTGGTATAAATTAAAATTTGAAAAATTTTATAAGTTGAGTTTTATCTTGGAATGAATTTTTGATTTTGGGATTTATATTTCGGAACGTTTTAATGTATTTTGAAGTTTTCTATTTTAAATCCTAAAATATTAAATGGAGCTGCGTTTGAATGAGATTTTGACAAGTCGTTTGTGAATGGCTTTCCGATCACTTCAGTAGTCAATGTGACCTCCTAGATTCGGTCTAAACTTCTAGGCCGGGTTTTGAGGTGTTACAAATTCGAAATACATTGAAACATTGGATAAGTGAGCTTTTTTGCATACTTTTGATTTTTCTATTCGTATTTATTAATCATCGAAAGTTTGTGAAAATTTTGGAATGATTGAATTTAATTTAGGGGATATAAATAGAGCATACAAAGGCAAAAATGATATTTTGGTGGTGATTGGATGGTGAGAAAGTGAGGGAAAAATTTGGGGGTTTTGGAGGAAAAAAGGAAGAAGAAAGATGATGAAGCATAAAGAAAAATGATGAAAAAGCAGACTTGAAAAAAATGAAAAATAAGAAAAGAAAAGAAAAAGGAAAAATGAGAGAAAATAAAAAAGAAAATAAAAATAAAAGGAAAAAAAGAAAAAGAAAAATGAGGTATAAAAGGATGCCACGTGGTGGCATGCGATTGGTTACTGCTACGACGTCAGCAAAAATTAACATCGTTAGTCTCAGGTATTAATATAGTGGATGAAAAAGAAGTTTGGGTACAATCTAGGACAAAAAACATAAGTATCAATTTGGGATGTAACGCCTCGAATTTTTAAACTATTGTTTGCTAATTTCTGTCAATAATTAAGTCTCTGTATCTATGATTAAGTATTTTGTTTAATGTGTTTGAGATCTGAATTAGACTGTATAACTTGATATTTGATATTCTAAGGCTGAATAATCAATTATTGGTACATATAATTGGTGTAATAATTTTTAACTGATTGTGGAATGTAATTGAATAACTGTATGTACATCCTTTATATTTGATATCTGTAATCTGCATCTGCCTTGGGTGGGAATGGTATTAAGAAGAAAGTGCGAGAAGTTTAATAATTTTCCAAACTGAATGACTAAGCCACAACTTTGTATCTGATTCTGGCAATTTATCGTATTCTGATCTAGCAAGTATTCTGTAATTACTTTGAAATGTGTCATACAGACACTAATTGGTGTGTAGAGCTGGATAGGTAGTTAATACCCTATATGGTGTGCTGGGATGGTCAAAGATGGCGTGTAGCAGATGGGGGTAGGAAACTACATCTAATTTTGATATGTTATGCATTTGTATCTGATCTATCCTAAATCTGTATCTGAGTATTACAATATTAATGAGTATTATCTGTTTCTGATTCTGTATATGAATTTGGACAATTACTGTTAAATCTGTATCGTTGTCTTACCTACATATTAGTTACTCATCGGGTTATAAACTCATTTTATTTGTTGACTGCATTATAGGTAACACACAGAATTAGGAGGCTCGGCGTGTCGGGAGCTCAGTCCTCTCTCTTTATTAGATATTCTACTGTTTGTTTATATTTGGATTAACATATGTTTTATTTTGCATTTCAGTTTGTAAACTCCATGTTGGTTTGTTTAGGTTGGTGTTTCTAAATGATGAACTTTAAATTACTTTAAGGTTGGTTTTTCCTAAACGTTTTGATGTAGCCTCTAGACTTGGTCTAAACGTCTAGGCCGGGTATGTGGTGTTACATGGGAGAAGCGAACAAATTTTAGTACTAATTTTATATTTAACACTATCATTAATTACATTAAACATGGGAGAAGCGAATAAGTTTGAGTACTAATTTTATATTTAACACTATCATTAATTACATTAAATGTTGAAGTTCATAGAGAACGGTAGGCCCAATTAAACAACCTCCTAATTTCTTTTAACATTCTTATCACTCATTGCCATAGGGCTCACCTTTATCTAAATAATAGTTTACTTATCGATAATGAAAGCTTCTTATGTTGGCAACCAGTTGCAAATCAACACTTTCCCAGTACATAACATGTAAATTATGGGCTTTTTTACATATATAATATAAAATAATAATAAATATCTAAAATGGTATACTAGATCAATTAATTATGAAAATGGTATGGTAGGAGTGGTGGATGATGTCAAAGAGATGGCACCGCCCCTCTTTTCAACACACGTCAACCACCATTAAACAAAAAAAAAATTATATTGGGTGAAGGTTTATTAAATTGTGACACCAAAATGGGTTTTTATATGGGTTAAATATGGGTCTAAGTCAAATACGTTTAGTGGTGCCCATCTTATAGGCGGTATCAGTGGTGCCCATCTCATAGGCGGCACCAATAGCATGAAGCCCTTCTTAGAGATGACACCAATCAAGCCATACCAATATTTAACCAGTGTTTTGTGCAAATTTTTTTTTGAAAATTTGAGAATAGCAAAAAACTTTTCTGTAGAAGAATAGTAAACAAGCAAAAAAGAATTAACAAGGTTAGTAGATATGAAATTCACTTTTTTTACAGTAATATTTTTTCTTGAAATTGTATTGAGAATTTTTATTTCTTTTTAAATATATTTAGTATTGAATATGAATAATATATTTTTCCTATGCTTTTATTTCAATGGAGTAATTTTGACAATAGTTGGATGTATATTTAAATGTCGCCAATAATTAACAATGAGATTTGATAGAAATGTCTCGATTGATGATATGAAGGGAATGATTAGTGCAAAAATTATTAGACGTTGTGGGAGAAGGATCTCGAAACTTTTCTATAAGTTTATAGTTTCAACAGATCCATCAAATTTATCGCGATGGAACATGTAGACAATGAAGTCGTGGAGACAATTTTTACTCTTTATTGTGGGAATCAGAGCCACCAAAATACACTGATTCAGTTATTTTCTGAGTTAGCTGATTTGGAGTCAGTTGAAGATCCCATTCCATTAGGTGAAGAACATGAAGTTCAAGATCTGTGTGCGGTGGTTTTGATATCGTATGTTGATAGTCAATCAACTGTACGTAGGATCGACATCGACCTTAATGCTGCACCTGTTTCTGAGAACCAGAACTTGGGTTCCCATTTACAGATACATCCAGTTGTGTTTGAGACTGGTGCGAATGGTGATGATGGATATGATAATAGCTATCCTTCTAATCATAAGGTTTATAGTGATCCCAATCTGGACGAGGTTTTGGATGATATCAATGACGAAGGCATGAATGATGATGGAAATGATAACGCGTCTTTAGCCGGGAACCTGACTCGGTGCATTGTGATTTGCAATGATCCTGGGGCACACATGTCACTCATAGACCCTGATATGGTGTATGCAGTCGAGTTTTCAAAGTACCCTGATATACTACCAGCTCACCGGCTGGCCGTAGATTCTGAACCTGATGAGTTGTTCATGGGAAAAAAATTTGCAACCAAAAAAGAGTGCGTATTTTTCATTAAGCGGTATGTCATGAATTTGTTAGTAGACTACAAAGTCGCCGTGTCTAAATTGACATTTTATATTGGGGAGTGTTGGAGGTCAACAAAAGGTTACAATTGGCGGGTACGAGCCACATTTATCTAGAAGTCACAAATGTGGGAGATACAAAAATTCCTTAGGCCTCACACATGTACTTCAACACGTAAGATCACCAAAAACTTAACTTTAAAACTATCTCTACATGCATCATGTTAATGGTGAAGGACATGCCGACCATTTAAGTTTTGGTACTGATTACTGAAATGCAAGCACAATTCTAGTCTCAAGTATCATACCAGAAAGCATGGATAGCTAAACAGATGGCAATAGAGCAGTTGTACAGAGATTGGGATGTGTTGTACAATGAGCTACAGGGGTGGATAGTCGTTGATAAACCGTAAATTATACATATTTTTACCCCATGTTTAAATGCATTTTATAGATGATTTCTCATTAGAATTGGTGAATTTGATGCTCCTAATGCTTTAATTTCATGTTTTATACTTAGGAGAGAATAGGAGAGAGAAAGGAATGAGAAACGGGCCAAAAACGGGGAAAATGGGCTAAAGTACGAAATCAACACGGCCTGGACCTCCTCACACGGGCAGACCACACGGCCTTGTCAATTTGGCAGGCTCAAACACGGCCTGAAGTAATCAAACACGGGTGTGTCCCTGTCGAGCCCAAGTTGAGTCCAATTCGGAAAAGGCTAATTTTGAGGGCTTCTAGGCATTCCAAAGCCTATAAATACACCCTAGAAGAGGACAAAAGAGGAGACACAGAATAGGGAGTAAGGAATTACTCCAAGGAAGCCGAATGATTTATCTCAGAAGCCAGATTCATCATCAAGACTGAAGATCTCTCCTCAATTCCCCTTTAGGAGTTTTGGGTTTTCTTTATATTTTGTATTCTTTATTTTTCTGAGATGTTTTCTTATTTAGTTATGAACTAAATCCCCTAAATACCTAAGGGGAATGAAACCTAGGACGAATCTTGTTATTATTTTCTAAATTGTATGACAAATATTTAACTTGTTCTTAATTATGTGTTCTTAATTCTTGTTTTGATATCCGTGATACCGATTCAAGATAAGCTCTTATTCGAGGAGGAATAGACCTACGTCTAAGAGTACATTTATCATAATTAAGTGGAGTTGATTGCACGCCTAGACATAGGGTGACAAGATTTTGCCGGATTAGGGTGAAACCTAATAAGGGGATCCATAGATCGAGTT
The DNA here is from genome assembly GCF_025698485.1 of Gossypium arboreum. Classification (NCBI taxonomy): domain Eukaryota; kingdom Viridiplantae; phylum Streptophyta; class Magnoliopsida; order Malvales; family Malvaceae; genus Gossypium; species Gossypium arboreum. Next base: position 90,563,334 of record NC_069082.1, on the reverse strand, counting down.
AATGCAACCCTAGAGTGTTAATTAGAGAAAAGTCTCGGTTATTCAATCTAGGGATTAGACGTTATTAGTCTTGAATAGGGATAATAACATAACTTAGGGATCTCTACGGAACAAGTTGAATGAATAAATCGTCCGATTCAGAGCCAGAATAACAAGTAAAGTCTAGGTGGATTTTTCCTTAGGTATTGTCTTAAGTCAATCGATTTTTCCCAAAAGCAATTCCCCAATTCTTTTCTCTGTGTGTTCTTAGTTTAGATAATTAGTTAGTTAAAACAAAAACCTCTCTATTCTTAGGCTAGATAATAAAAAGACAGTCATTACTAGTACTTTTAGTTCCTTTGTGTTCGACAATCCGGTCTTGCTAAAACTATACTACTATTCGATAGGTACACTTGCCTACATCGCGATAATAGTTAGTTTAAGAACGAGTAATTATAAATATTTAAAACCTATCACGAAACCATGCGATCAAGTTTTTGGCGCTGTTGCCGGGGAACTAAGATATTAGGAACGCTTAATTTTTATTACTTTAGCCATTTATTTTTCTTGCAATTTAATTTAATTTAATTATTATTTATTAACTTACTTTTTCCTTCTCTTGGCAGGTTTTCATAGTTTATGACTAGAAAAAACCCGTCGGGACCATTACTTTTTGACGAAGAAATCGATTGCACAGTACGTAGAAACTAAAGAAAAATAAGGCGAAGCTTAAGATACACAGAGAACGAGTAAGAAGATGATACTCAACCCCCAATCGAAGAGATGGTTGAAAAGCAAGGCAATCAGCTACCTCCTGCAATTGCGGTTAATCACAATCCTACTCCATGCACTATGTATGATTATGCTAAACCCTCTTTAACAGAAACTGAATCGAGCATAGTTAGACCTGCTGTAGCTGCAAATACTTTTGAATTAAAACCTAACACTATTCAAATGATACAACAATTTGTTCAGTTTGATGGTTTGCAGGATGAGGATCCCAACGCTCATTTAGCCAACTTTTTAGAACTATGCGATACATTTAAAATCAATGGTGTTTCTGATGATTCCATTAGTCTTTGGTTGTTTCCCTTTTCATTGAGGAACAAAGCTAAACAGTGGTTGAACTCGTTACCACGAGGGTCAATTACTACTTGGGAACAAATGACCGAAAAATTTTTACTAAAATATTTTTCGACGGCTAAAACGGCTAAATTACGTAATGATATCTCTTCTTTTGTGCAGATGGATTTAGAAACACTCTACGATGCATGGGAGGGATACAATGACCTTTTGAGAAGATGCCCCCACCATGGGTTACCACTTTGGCTCCAAGTACAAACATTTCACAATGGTCTGAATCCTCCGACTCGACAAATGGTTGACGAGCGGCGGGCGGAACCATCAACAATAAAACACCGGAAGATGTCTATGAGTTTGTAGAGGAGATGTCACTGAATAACTATTAGTGGCAAGTCATATGGACAAAGCCAACGAAAACAGCCGGCGTTTATAATGTCGATTCGGTCACCATGCTTTCTAATCAGGTAGAACTTTTAAATAAAAAGATTGATGGTTTTCTTAATTCTTAAAAGGTTCGCCCAGTAATGCAGTGCGAAGCAAGTGGAGGTGGAACAAACTATTCGGAATATCAACCTTATGGCCACAACATGGATAACGAGCAATTAAATTACATGGGTAATAATCCTCGACCTCAAAACAATCCATATAGTGACACTTATAATGCAGGTTGGAGGAACCACCCAAATTTCTCGTGGGGCGGTCAAGGAAATCAAAGACCACAACATACTCCAGGCTACCAACAACCACCCTACCAATAGGAAAAGAAGCCAAACCTTGAAGAGATGCTCTCAAAGTTTATTTCGGTGTCGAAAACTCGTTTTCAGAACATTGAGACAACACTTAAAAATCAACAAGCGTCGATCCAAGGGCTCGAAACCCAGATAGGCCAGCTCTCTAAACTGATCTCCGAATGACCACAAAGTAGTTTACCAAGTAATACAAAACCTAACCCAAGGGAACAACTCAACGCAATTAATATTCAAGATGACGAAGGAGTTGTTGAGCCTGAACCAGAACCGAGGCAAGAAACTGTGGTAAACAAGGGTCAAGGTGAGGTAGATCAAAATACAAACAAACCAGTGACTATCGAATATAAACCTCGTGTGCCATACCCCAACGCTACAAGGAAAGACCGTTCAAATGAACAATTTGGTAAATTCCTTAAACTCTTAAAAAAATTACATATTAACTTATCGTTTATTGAAGCTCTATCGCAGATACCAAATGCAATGAAATTTTTAAAGGAGCTTTTAGCAAATAAGCGGAAGTTGGACGAGGCGTCGCATGTAGAGCTGAACGCAGTTTGCTCGGCCATTCTCTAAAATAAACTACCCAACAAACTAAAAGACCCAGGGAGCTTTACTATTCCTTACTTAATTGGTAGTTTAGATGTTAATCATGTATTAGCTGATCTAGGGGCTAGTATCAACGTCATGCCTTACAAAATGTTTAAGCAACTAGGTCTCAGGAAACCCAAACAGACTAGGATGAGCATTCAATTAGCAGATAAAACTATAAGATTCCCTAGAGGTATTATTGAAGATGTGCTAGTTAAAATCGATAAATTTATATTTCCTGTTGATTTTATTGTTCTAGACATAGAAGAGGATAGCAACACTCCCTTAATTCTAGGAAGGCCCTTTTTAGCAACTGCTAAAACCATCATTGATGCTGGCACAAGTGAACTTACACTCCGTGTAACGCCCCCGTACCCGAGACCATCGCCGGAGTCAAGCACGAAGTGTTACTAAACTTAATTCATCAATTAAACAACTTAAACAACTTATTACCAACCATGCATGACAACCAAGCATATGCACATCACCAATATCAAACATAACATAAATAGCTAGATTTATAAGTCAGAATCATTAGCTCACTAAAGACCAATATATTTGGCCAAATAATAATAACACATGTTATAAAATTAGGTCCCTATACATGCCACTCACTTGATAAATCTAGCATATGTGTTTATACTGTCAAGGTGTTGGCTTGATAGTGTGATGCTGCCTCCGACGGTCTCCAACCCTGAGCTAACCTGACAACACTAAAAGAAATGGAAAGGAGGGGGTAAGCTTTATGCTTAGTAAGCTCACATGAAATAATAATAAGCAATTTACTAACATGCTTCCCACAATAAAACTAACTCATTTGTACATTTACACATGTTCTGGTTAAGCTGTTTTCTTGAGTAATAGTCACTAAATCATTTATATTTAGAGTTACGGAACTCCAAATTAAGATCCGTAAATTTTATCAAAAACTAGACTCATATATATTTCCACTATAAAATTTTCAGAATTTTTAGTCCAGCAAATAAGTACAGTTTATTATTCGAAATCTCCCCTGTTTTTCTGTTTAACAGCTTTGCCTTTCTTCACTAAAATTTATTTATCTCATAGTACAAAACTTGGATGATGTTTTCGTTTGTTTTTATTAAAATTAGACTCATACAAGATTCTAGGAATATAAATTATACCCCAAAATTATTTTTCTATAATTTTAACAATTTTTCCATGTTAGAATAGGGGATCTCGAATTCATTCGCATAATCGTCTCACAAGAATTCAAATATCACATAATATGGAATTATTTTGCTTCCCCTGTTTCTTTTATGTGAAAATAGACTCAATAAAATTTAATTAAATATTTTATTTGAAATTTAATTCAACTTACACAATTTTTGGTAAAATTTCAAATTCATTCACTGTTGCTGTCCAACACTGTTTTACTACTAAAGTTCACTTTTGCACAATTTCACTTAATCCCTTCCATTTTACCGAGGTTCGCTCAAATATCGAGCATATTGCTCATAAATTCAAATAAACATATACTTGCACTTGTTCTTCACATAATCACTTTCACATTTATTTTCACTTAATCGATTTCCGTTGAACTCATCGAATAATAATGATACACAATTGCTCGCACATTTTCTCATTTCCACACTTGTAGCCGAAGCTATCTGGTACGCATAGTAGCCTACACTTAGTACTACACATGCGACCAATTATCCGGTACATGTAGTAGCCTGCACTTAGTACTACACACGTGACCTAACCATCTGATACATGTAGTAGCCTACACTTAGTACTACACACGTGATCGAAGTTATCAGGTACGCATAGTAGCCTGCACTTAGTACTACACATGCGACCAATTATCTGGTACACGTAGTAGCCTGCACTTAGTACTACACACGTGACCTCACAATAGCTCATTGGTATCGTTTCTATTCCAAAGGTTCAACTGGGAAATTCCTCACTTTTCAACATTTTACTAAATTGTCCGTAATCAATTTAAATTCATAATTTACATCAAATAATCATTTGATAGGCAGCCACATTTCATATGATATCAAAATATATTAACATAAAAAGAATCGATAGATTATTTATATACGAACTTACTCGAAGTGTTGATCTCACTATCCATAGTACCAATTATCCATTCATAGTATAATAAGACACAACTCAAATAGAAAATCAGCTTTTAAGAATTTACATAACATAAATCACATATTTCATATATCACTTGTCATGTATCATCATTTTCTTGCACTTCATGTAACATTCTTTCATGTCATATTTCCACATCATAAACACCATTCCATCAACTTTTCCAATATATTAAATCATACAATATATGCAATAATAGTAAGAAATATAATTCAAACATAACATTGCATTATTATTATCATACGAACTTACCTCGATACAAAATATTAGCAATCGGGCCTATTCCTTGTAAATTTTGTTTTTCCCTTGATCACGACTTGAATCTCGTTTCTCTTGATCTATAATACCAAATTAATTTATTTAATACATACATTCATCAAAACAGCCTTTAATACGAACTTTGGCAAAATTAACATTTTGCCCCTAAATTTTTGCATAATTACACTTTTTCCCCTAGGCTCGGGAATTAAACTTCATCCCTTATTCTTAAGTTTTATGACCTGCTGATCATTTTTCCCTTCTATGACAACATCAAATTCGCACTCTAACATGCACTTATGACTATTAGGTATTTTTACCGATTAAGCCCTTTTACTCGTTTTCACTTAAAACCGAGTAGCACAAGTTGTCTAACATAATTTAAAACCTCATATTCTATCATAAAACACCAAAATACACAAATTTCACCTATGGGTATTTTTCCAAATACGATCTCTAGGTTGAATTATTGCTAGCATAAGCTTAATTAAGTTACCGGGATTCCAAAAACGTAAAGAAATTGAAAAACGGGGCTAGAATGGACTTACTATTGAGCTTGGAAAGCTTGAAAACCCTAGCCATGGCTCCCCCCATGCTAATTTCGGCCTCCATATGGAGAAGATGACCATTTTGTGTTATTTTTCCCATTTTATTTCATTTAATATACAAATGACCAAAATGCCCTTACTACTAAACTTTCAAAAAAATTCCATCCATATCCTATTTTTGTCCACAAACTTCAAAATGGTCTAATTACCATTTAAGGACCTTTGATTTAAAAACTCATAACAATTAAACACTTCTAACATGTAAAACTCAACTTTTTCACTTTTTACAATTTAGTCTTTTTGACCAAATTGAGTGCCCAAACGTCGAAATTTTTGAACGAAATTTTCACGAAATCATTCCGTGAAATCGTAGACCATAAAAATATAATAAAAATAAAATTTTCCTCGTCGAATTTGTGGTCCTGAAACCACTGTTCCGACTAAGCCCAAAATCAGGATGTTACACTCTGAGTGGGAGACGAAACAATCACCCTTCAAGCTCGCAATTCTGGCAACACATCAGGAATTGAAGGTGATCATTTAAATCATTCTACTAAACTAACCACATGATACAACCCACTTTGCAGAAGATGAGTCTGAAGGAAGTACACGAGTCATTCTCAAGTAAATGACCTGTTCATGAAGATCTAAGACTACAAATCGAGGAACTCGATGAATGGCGGACGCACAAACCAAGAACACTTGACAAACCGAAAGTATACTAAAACAAGCTCGATGCCTCTCAAAATTAACTTAAGGTTGGTGGTAAGGTTTTATTAGATGCTGCAGATCCCCACATTGTCACTACCATACCGAATGAGGAAATCCCTCTTACGGTACTTAGTATTTTTCCATTCGGTACAGTGGAGGTGAGTCATCCCAAGTTCGGCACTTTTAAGGTTAACAACACCCGATTAAAACCTTATTTTGATGAGATTGACAGCAGGAATGAGGAGTATAAACTCCTCAAACCACCATGATCATACAACGGAGAGGTAAGTCGAGCTTAGACTGTAAATAAGCGCTTCTAGGGAGGCAACTCGAGCACTAACAATATTAATTTATTTAAGTTTTGGTATTTAACTCCTAACTTACTAATAGAAATCTTGAATACAGGTGTTTCTACAGAGACACGGCCAATCACACGGGCGTACTTAAGGCTGTGTGAAAACAGGGCAAAAGATTTTCCCAACACAGGCTACGATTAAACGCCAAGGCCGTGCGATATGGCCGTGGTCGAGCCTGCCAAAACAACATGGTTGTACCACACGCCCGTGTGAAAGAACCATAGGCGAACCTGTTAAAATAGCACGGGCGTGCGACACGCCCGTGTCTAACACCCGAGGTCGAACCTGTCAAATTAACACGGGCGTGGGAGAAGCGAACCATCTAGACACGACCGTGCAACACGGGCTTGTACTAAATGTCAGATGCGCCCAAATTTGAAATTAGCGAATCACACGGGCTGAAATTGGGGAACATGGGCGTGTGCCCCAAAATCTATAAATACCCTGCACTATTCACTTTCTTCCCCATTCAAAAACCCTAACCTTAGCCGCTGCAACTCCACACGGCCTCCTTGCCACGCCCGTGCGCCGCCTACAACTCCATTCTCGACGCCCACTCTCTTTCCTTAGCGTTTGTTTACTCCTTTTTCTTTTATTTCACTGATTTATAATGCTACTTATCATATTAATCTATGTTTTTCATGTTATTTCCATATTGATAATCACATAAATTTCATTTATCAAACAAGTTATCATCTTTCTCATGTTTAAAATCTTACTCATTACATGATTCCTACACTTCATGTAATTAGTTAGAAGTAAATATTCATAGCTAGGATAGTTGAAATAATCATCCATATTGTGTTGACATCTCTTTTCATTCATATAGTATTTTGCATTCCATTCCTTGCCATTTTTACTTATATTACCATGCTCATGCCACATCGAAATGGGTCATTGAACTTATTGTTTTAATTTAGTAATCGTGGCTGAATATATTTATGCATTTTCATTTTCGAATTTAGTCGCATTCCTTTTATATATTATAAATTGTCCACTCATCAAAAAGACAAATTGATGTTTCCACTTGTAGGTACACAATGTCATCTTCAAGAGGAAAGAAAATCGTCGTACCAGCCTCGAAGAAGAGGAAGGGAGCATCATCTTTCGCGGGTCCAACCGCGAAAATTCATCACCCTCTCCTACAGTTCCCCCGAGGGCCCCAAGAAGAGCTTTTTCAAATACTTCGGGCTAGACCTTTAATTGCGAGTCGTTGCATCGACTGGGCTGCCATAGAACAAGTTCAGATGGATGACGCGATTCTGGCTCTCCTAACCACCGACCCTTGGGAGCTGTTCTTCGGGATTATCGAGCCGACATACCTCGAGCTCACAATGGAACTCTATTCAACGTTCCATCTTCAGACCGTAATGACAAGGTACGATAATCCCGGTACGGTCCAGTTTCGCTTTGGTGGGTTAGTCCACCAGCTAAGCGTCCCAGAGTTTGGTGCTGCACTAGGCTTATATACGGAGGAGTTCAAGGAGGAGAATGAACTACATGCTCTCAGTCGCCACATACATTTCTCTCCCTCGAAATGCTGGCACACGTTGGCCCTTAGCACGGCCTCCTACAATCCTAGCCGCTCCAAGGCATCAGTTCTCCCACCATCCCTGAGGTATTTACACACTAGTTTAGCTCACAGGATTACAGGGAGGCGAGAGAGCACTGGCATCGTCAACACCCACAACGTCTACTTCTTATGGTGCCTGTCGCAAGGGCACGTTATCGACCTTGCCTATTTCATTACCCTTGCGATTCAGCACCAGACGGAGTGGCATCGGAAGGGGGTCATCTCCATTGGCCCCTATGTGTCTCGACTGGCCCTACACTACGGACTCCTCAACACCGTGACCCAATAATCATCACTCACCCTCATCGACCAGATGTCTCCACAAGGCATCTCGAGCATGCTTAGCATGAGGATGATCGAGAGGCATCGTGGAACCGACCCTCCCCAGTATCGTCTCGCCCAATCTACAGAGGAGGAGGCCTATGAGGACATTCTTGATGATGTCCCTTCACAGCACGAAGACCCAATAACTCAGCCACCACCACCCTCTCGTCCAGTTCATGTGGCGGCTTCATATGTTGACATCTCTGAGCGCCTCACCTAGTTTGAGCAACAGTGTTTTCAATGATTTGACAACATTGATGCTACTCTACAGCAGATTTGTCAGCACCTCCACATCTCATCGCCAGTCCCACCTCGCGAACCATCCAGCGATAAAGATGTTTAAGAATACTTATTTATTATTTTATGTTTATTATTTTATTTTTTATTATTAAAACTACTTTTTATTTTTATTAGATTTTAGAATTTTATTTTTAATTATCAAATTTGGTTATTTCTTCACGAGTAATTATTCCTCCTAATATCCCCTAAAAAGTTCCTGATTTTATCACAGTTAATTAAGAGCTCTTAAGCTCATCATCGCCACATAGGAACTAACACTCCATTGGGAAAGGTTCTCTACGACTGCCATGTCCTGGTCGACCACGACCATAGCTACCATTAGATATAATATTCTTTTGGCACAGGATTTATGGACTAATGAACCTCTACGACCGCCGGAGTATCCTCCTCCACTCTTGAACCAATTACTCTCCAAAACTCCAGTTAGAGGAATTCATCATACAGAAAGATTCACTTCTCTCCCTATCTTATTTTTTATATTCTATAATACCTATCTTTGTACATTGAGGGCAATGTACATCTTAAGTGTGGGGGGCATTCATTTCATTATCAGAAAAATCCCTGAATGATTACCTTGTTCTTTTGAAAAACTCTCATATCATATTTAGGATAAATTTTAATTGATTTATGATTTTGATTGATATATCTTGAATTAAAACATAGGGATTTATGCATTGATTGTTTAAACTTTACGACATTTGAGAATCAAGCATGATAAGTTGATTTTTAAGAATTTAAAAGTGTAGGTTGTTTCCCCAAGTCTAGGTATTACTTTGAATTGGAATTCATGAGTCTAAACATCAAAAAGCCATAATTTTTTGTGAGATTTTTAAGCCTTTTGAGCATCTATTAATTCTTTCATGCTCACATTTATTATTGCTTTAAGTGTGTCAGTGTTGAACTGTTATTCTAGAACTTGCTTGATTATGCATGTCGAGACCACACCATTTGATTTGGTATATCAAAATGATTAAGGCACTTAGGATTAACCCACTCATGCCATAAAAAGCCTACCTCCACGATTAACCCCTAGTAAACCTCCTTGAGCCTAACAAGTCATTTCTTGTATTACCCTTAATATTAACTTTTAACACATTATTGTTGAAATCCCCCAAATTAATTTGATCCCTATTTTTTGTTGAGATTTGAGTTGAAGAAATTGCTTAGCTATGTCTTGTTTGTAATAAGTTAGCCTATGTATTTAACTTGTTCTTAAAAAAATAAAAAAAATTAAAAAATGTATACATAACAATAATTCCATATTCTGAGAAGACGCTCTGTTGTACGCAAGTGAAGATTAACTCTTTTTCTAGTTAGGCAATCCTTCAATTCAATCTCGATTCTAACCCTTTCTTTTAGCTTGTGACTACACCCCCTAACCAAGCCGCACTACAACCCTTTAAAGACCTTTTGATTGATGTATAATCTTAAATTATAGTGGTGGAGATTTGATTTTCATGCAAGCCTATGGTAATGACTTTTCATTATTGGCTATTGAGTGCTTCATTTATTGTCTTTAAACACCTCGAGTGATTTGAGTGAATCTTTAGTGAGGATGTGAAACTCTGTGATATTCTGAATCAAAGGTAATTACTTAGATGCGGAGAGACATCTATGTTTGCATGATTAAATACTCAACTTGGAATGTTTGAAACTTTTATATTCTTTTAGTTGAATTCTCAATGTATGATTACCTATGGATTATTTTGAGATATTATCAATAAGAATTATAAGTTGAAGAGAATTATTTTGATTATGAGTTGAGGATTTTGCTTGAGGACAAGCAAATGATTAAGTGTGGGGGTATTTGATAAACTGTAAATTATACATATTTTTACCCCATGTTTAAATGCATTTTATGGATGATTTCTCATTAGAATTGGTGAATTTGATGCTCCTAATGCTTTAATTTCATGTTTTATACTTACGAGAGCATAAGAGAGCAAAAGGAATGAGAAACGGGCCAAAAAAGGAGAAAATGGGCCAAAGTACAAAATCAACACGGCCTGGACCTCCTCACACGGGCAGACCACACGGCCGTGTCAATTTGGCAGGCTCGAACATGGCTTGAAGTAATCAAACACGGGCGTGCTCCACGGGCGTGTCCCTGCAGAGCCCAAGTTAAGTCCAATTCGAAAAAGGATAATTTTGAGGGCTTCTAGGCATTCCAAAGCCTATAAATACACCCTAGAAGAGGAGAAAAGAGGACACATAGAATAGGGAGTAAGGAATTACTCCAAGGAAGCCGATTGATTCACCTCAGAAGCCGGATTCATCATCAAGACTGAAGATCTCTCCTCAATTCCCCTTTAAGAGTTTTGGGTTTTCTTTATGTTTTGTATTCTTTATTTTTCTGAGATGTTTTCTTATTTAGTTATGAACTAAATCCCCTAAATACATAAAGGGAATGAAACCTAAGACGAATCTTGTTATTATTTTTGAATTGTATGATAAATATTTAACTTGCTCTTAATTATTTGTTCTTAATTCTTGTTTTGATATCCCAGGTTACTAATTCAAGATAAGCTCTTATTCAGAAGAGGAATAGACCCTATCTAAGAGTACATTTATCATAATTAAGCGGAGTTAATTGCGCGCCTAAACATAGGGTGACAAGATTTTGCCGGATTAGGGTGAAACCTAATAAGGGGATCCATAGATCGAGTTAATGCAACCCTAGAGTGTTAATTAGAGAAAAGTCTTGGTTATTCAATCTAGGGATTAGACGTTATTAGTCTTGAATAGGGATAATAACATAACTGAGGGGTCTCTACGGAACAAGTTAAATGAATAAATCGTCCGATTTGGAGCCAGAATAACAAGTAAAGTCTAGGTGGATTTTTCCTTAGGTATTATCTTAAGTCAATCGATTTTTCCCAAAAGTAATTCCCCAATTCTTTTCTCTGTGCGTTCTTAGTTTAGATAATTAGTTAGTTAAAACAAAAACCTCTTTATTCTTAGGCTAGATAATAAAAAGATAGTCATTACTAGTACTTTTAGTTCCTTTGGGTTCGACAATCTGGTCTTGCTAAAACTATACTACTGTTTGATAGGTACACTTGCCTACATCGCGATAATAGTTAGTTTAAGAACGAGTAATTATAAATATTTAAAATCTATCACGAAACCACGCGATCGGTCGTTATACGGGAGTATGTGCTGGGTACTGTCATTGAGTTAGAGACACAGTCTTATTACGACTCGGATGGCCAACTAAAATCGTGAAGAAGAATTTTCCACCGGATGTTCTAGATGTTTTATCCATGCATGCAGGAATTTCCCCACTGCAAGCTGCTTGTATAGGTAGATGAAACCTGGCTATACGAGGAATATACACAGATCTTACTTATTTCGGTTGCTCAATACGTGAACAAGAATATGTTCCCGATAGTGTTTGTCATTGTGGACAAGGAGAACATAGAATCATGGTAATTCTTCCTCCCGAACCTACGAAGGTATGTTGTTATGGATGATAATATTTGAATCATATCCGATAGAAGGAAGGGAATAATTATTGCCATTAGGTGTTTCGGTGTTCCATGGAGATCCGTTTACTGCATCCGACACATCGCGGCTAACTTCCAACTAGAGTACAATAATGTAGACTGGCAGAGACAAGTTGTAAAAATGGGTAAATTTTAGTTTCAATATATGTTTTAATGTTATAAATAGTAGAAATCACTAAATCGAGATTGTAACTTGAATTTTCTTTATACATACACAGCGTACGAGCTAGAGCCACACCTTTTCCGGAAAAGGATGACCAGACTTGAGGGTGACATGTAAGGTGAAATGAACACTCATTTCTGACAATGGTTAGGTACCATGGAGCCATGGAAATGAGCTCAAAGTTTCAATGACGAGTTTTGATATGGTCATATAACCACCAACCTGCCAGATGTAGTTAACTCTGTGTTGAGGAAAACACGACATCTTCTAATTTCATCTGTGTTCTCAACTACGTTCTACAGGCTTGCTACCTTGATGCCAAGAATGGGGCTGAAACAAGTCAACCAGATGGAGGTGGGACACGTTTTTTGTCGAATATGTCAAGAATGTAATAGATGCGAACCGTCGTAGGGCGAGGTTAATGAATGTAGAAATATATTCACAACAGTTTGAAATGTTTCAAGTTATCAATCCATGAGTCATCGACCCAGTATCTCACCTAGGTCCTACGGAGTTGATCTCTGAACCAAATAGTGCGATTGCAGGAGGTTCCAAACACTTCGCTATCCCTATGTGCATGTTGTTTAGCCTGTGCTTAAATACAGGGCTCACACACCTGAGTGGTCAAAGAACACACCCATGTGACCATATGACATGCCCATGCTTCAGGTCGTGTCCTAACCCATGTAACTCCCTGACTTACCTCACAAGGCCAAACCACACGCCCGTGTGCTAGGCCGTGCGCTTCACATGGCTGAGACATACACCTGTGTCTCTGCCAGTGTGGTAATATCTGAGCATTGTGTTTTAAATTTAAAAGATACAAGGGACACACGGCCTAATCACATGCCCGTGTATAAGCCGTGTATCTCACACGGTCTGGTCACACGCCCGTGTGCCAAGCCGTGTAAACTCAGAATGAGCCTTATACATCAAGTTTACCAGCCTTGCAAACCTTGAACCTCAAGCAACATAAAAACCAATCATTCAACCAATTCAAAACACATTCAAATACTTCCAAATCATACCAAATAATCAAACTAATAACCTAACCAACATATCAACATAGGTATTTCTCAAATATTCACTAACTCAATTAATTTAACTTCATTTAAACCCAACCAAATTTAATACTAAATATCAAAATTTTCATATAGTAACTTCATTCATACTATAATCAAAATATGTCATTTTATAACCTTAACATAACACATAATCTATATTTAAGTATATAAAGGGTTAATACTATTCTTTAACATTTTATACAACCATTTCTCAAAATGACATACATATAACAACCTAGGTACATGCCATTACCAAAAGAAATGTACTTCACCACAATGAGTTCGAGATCAGCTTTGGATGCTGATTTACTGATTTGACTTTAACCTAACCTGCGCACGGAAACAAACCGTACGCTGAGTATACAATCAGTGGTATTTCTATAATCCGAATACTTTAAATAAATAACATTAAACATCATATACTTTAAATCATATATAAATATTAACTAATTAATAATTCAATTCATCCATTTTACCTTCAATTCTCATCAACAGCTTTCACACTTTGATTTCACGTATTATTTGGCAATAACAATATTCTTTTCATGAACCCTTGGTTCATACATTTCATTTGTACAATTCAATTCAATGTCAAATTTCAAATTCACAATCAATATCATTCAATTCCAATCTTATTGCCATTTTATTTATTTACCCCTATTAACATGAATCAAACTTTGGCGGATACACAGATCCAACCAAAACACACCAGTATGGCACCCAGTGCCTTATCGGATAATTCGAAGCAAAAAGTTGACACCCAGTGTCTCATCGGTCATACCGAAGTAAGTTGGTACCCAGTACCTCATCGAATTTATCCGAAGAAATAGTTTGACACCTAGTGTCTCATCGACTCATGGTCGAAGTATCCCTGAACACTTCCAATCCTATGGCATGCCAACTATATCTGACTCAGCCCGATACAACTAATAAGGTTTCCAAATCATTTTTCATTTTCCAATCAATACACATTTCAATTCAAATAATCACATATATTCATAATTCAATTCAATTCAATTCAATTCGATACTACAATATCAATACTCACCTCAATTCCACTTACCATACATATTAAATAATAAATATAACAATTAATAACTAGCTTTAGATTATAGAAATACAAACCGTAATTTTCGAGCTACTTCTCGTTAATCTTGTCTTTTCTTTCCTTAGATGATGTCTCCAGCTCAACGTTAGCTACGAAATTAAAACAATTTAAAAATCATCAATACAACACAATTTAACATTGAATATTTCAATTTATACACAACTTTTTCCTAAATTCCAATTTAATCCCTAACCAAAACTAACTTTATTTTCTTCACAATTTATTCTTTATTTTCATTCATTAACACTTAAACTAAATTTATGTAACACCCTTAACCCGAATCTATTACCGGATTAGGGTTACAAGGCATTATTGGACAAAACACAGCTCAGTACGTTCATATAATACATTACATGTACAAAGATATAACAACTTCTTTCCAATAATTCTCAAACTCGAATAGCAACCATTTACTAATTCATATAAATCAAATGTGCACATGCAAACCATTTGACCAATTAAAGTTAATCATACTTTATAATTCTATTACATCAATATCGTCAACCTATTCAAGTATTTGAACCAAGCTATTATACATCAAAACCAAAATTTATATATGTTTCATAATTACAAAGTTTGAACTATATGGTCATAAAGTTTGAACATTCAAATACTTAAGTCATAATTAATCATATTTCAATTTATAAATCGAGCTTACAATATGACAGCCACTAGTGCAAATTCACTTTTTTGACTAAATACTAAACATACCATTTTACATATCTATGTATATTCACATATTATACCATATCACCCCATATCACACGGCATAACATTCATTAGCATAAAAGATAGTAGCTAGCATTGCAACATGGCCAAATATACTTCTTTTACATTGCAAATTCATGTGCATATTACCATATCAATATGGACCATTTTGAACACAAATGTCAAGTCATATCATACCTAATTTACAAGCTAAATAACATGTCTAATCATCATATATTCAACCAATCTATGAACCATTTCTAAGCATAATTACCAAATCAAAACATACCAAAATTTATATGCTAGCATCATGACAAAATTACAAGTACACAACCAATTCATTTCTCACCTATTCGGCTATCAAAAGTAACCACTAAAGTCATACCAATTCCACCATTCAATCTTAAATTAAATTTACCATTACATAACCGAATACAAATGTCAACTTGTCACTTAATGACTATCCATTTAGCTAACAAAAACATACCTAATATATAGTCATTATTTACTAATAAGTAACTAAATCAAAGTAGCCATTTTACTTCTATAATTTTCCATTAACACTTTATGCACATAACAAAACTCAAACATTAAACTAATCAATGTCAAACCAAAAACAAACATGTCATATGTATGTGTATTTAATTTATCTATCATTAGCCGAATACATTCATCAACACGTATATCTTTAACATTTTTACCAAAATAAACTTATCCATAATCAAACATACTAAACTTCAAATATTAATAAACCATATCAACTTCACTTCCTTTATATTCCATAATCGAATTTACCTTAATACCAACTCACATAACAAAACCTTAACAAAGCTTATCAAACAACATTCACACACATACATATATATATATATATATACTTATAAACATAAGCCATAGCTGAAACACCAAAACCAAACATAACCATCATTTGATCAAAGCATAAAATCCAAGCTTAACAAAATAATAAGCCATTTTCGCATGGCTCATATTTTCATACCCCAAAATCAAATATATAAACTAGCTTATACATGCCATAGGTTCAAGTTCAGACTTATAAAAGTACCGAAACAGTCGATAGTGTGATAGACTTCTCTGACGATTCCCTAGCCCGTAACTAGCTTCCATAATCTATAAAACATAGAGCAAACACACACAGTAAACTATCATAGCTTAGTAAGTCATAAGCAAATAAATTACTAATTTATACATGTCTTATACATAATTTCATATTTCATTAAAATATCATTTGCATTTAATCATCACATAATCGAATGCACAATTAACCTTTAGTATAAACATGTATTTCACACTTTTACTATTTCATACATATATCATTAGGCCGAAACAACCTATACTAAATCAAATATACATAATCAAGATTGTATCTCATGTATATTTATAATTTGTAGTCATAAGGCCGACTATAATCATTCATATATGTTTGCACATAGATCACAAATATGATATCACTTATACATAACATTTGGCCGAATATATTTTTCATACGCATATATATTTTCATTTGCATCATATATAATTAGTATCACATATCAAATAGTCAACTTACCTTATTTTCAAATAGGCAATTTAGCTATCATAAACCTGATCATTTTAGCTCAATTACACATTCGATCATAACTTATCATTTCCGTTGAACCATTCGGAATTAAATAGGATACTCGGACCGTCGCACATATCATACGATGCCAACGTCCCAGATGTGGTCTTACATGTAATCACATATCGATGCCACTGTCCCAGACAGGGCCTTACATGTAATCACATAACGATGCCTACGTCCCAGACGTAGTATTACACGAATACACATATCGGAATCCTATGTCATGACATATGTATCCTAACTATTCCTAAGGTTCGTACGAGGCTTTCGGACGTCGTAATTCGGTCGAATCGAATTCGTAAACATAGCTTCCAAGCATATTCATATTTTGCTACCACATATATACTTTTCCATAGTTCATTTCAGCATATAAAACTTGTATTTATTTAAAATTGACAACATCTATTTGCTTGTAAACTTACCTCGAACAACGATAATCAGAATGAGATGACTATTCAACAACTTTGGGTTTTCCCCGATCCAAATTCAATTTCTTTGGTTCTTTATCTAAACATATTCAAATTAAACTCATTCAAACATAATTTCATTCAATTTAGTCCAAAAACACATAAATGGGCAAATTACCATTTTGCCCCCTGACATTTTACACTTTTTACAATTTAGTCCAAATTTGCACAAAACACAAAACATGCAAAATTTTCACACATCATGCTTAGGCCGAATGTTACCCATGCTCATAAAAGTCCATACATTTCATTTATTTCGCATTTTAGTCCCACAATTTATTGTTGTTGCAATTTAGCCCTAATTACTCAAAATCATCAAAAATTTCAATACAAAACATATTAATCCAAAACATATTTTTCATAATTCTTCATCTAACATCACAAAACTGAATTATTCATCAATGGCATAACTCAAAATATTCATCAATGGCATAACTCAAAATATTCATCAAAATAAAAAATTCAAGCATGGGCTTTGTACATTTCATAGCAACGATCTCAAAAATGTAAAAATTATCAAAAACCGAGCTAGTTACATACCTTAATCAAGTAAAACCTTGGCCGAAACTTTGGAAACCTTATTTCTTTCTCTTTTCTTTAACATTCGGTCATGGTGGAAAAGATGAATGCATGTCTTTATTTTATGTGTTATTATAACATATATATTATTTTACATTTTACATTTTTAACCTTTATTAATTAATAACTAAAACTTAGATATTAAGGTCACAACCGTCCATCACTAATTCATATGGTAATATTGCAACTTAAATATCTCATGCAATAAAGACAACAACAATTTGGCCCTTACAAATTAAACCATAAATTTTCTATTTTTCACTATTAAGCCCTTTTATTAAATCGGGCACTCAAACAATAAAATTAAAACACGAAAATTTCACACATATAAATTCAAACATTATAAACACAGAAAATAATATTAAAGTATTTTTCTGACTCGGATTCATGGTCCCGAAACCACCGTTCCAAATAGGGTCTAAATCAGGCTATTACCATTTAACTCTCTAATTTCACCATAAATCCCTAATTTTAAAATTCTCTCAATTTAGTCCCTATTACTTCAAAACCTATAATCTATTTCACAATTTAATCCCTTTCCACTTCTAACTTAAAATTCTATCAATTTAAACTCTACTACTTCAAATTACTCAACATGAGTAACATCTAAAAATTCACTAACTTTTAAAATTTCAACGTAAATCAAGTAGTATTTTGTTCTAGGATTCTACAAACATTAAAATTTCAAGAAAATGGACTAAATTGACTTACCAATTAAGCTTTGAACCTCAAAAACCCTAATTTTTCTTTTTCTTTTTCTTTTTCTTTCCCCTTTCTTTCTCCCTATTTCATTTTCTTCTATTATGTTTATTATTTCTTTTTCATTCTTTTATTTGTTTTATTTTATGTTATTATATTATTATATTATATAATAATAATAATAATTATTACTTAAATAATAAGCAAATACATATATGTATTACAAATGTATGTAGATATTTATTACACATATATTTTACAATTACCATACACTTGTATTTACTTTTTACTATACAAGTGTTTCATATGGTTTATTTACTAATTTAGTCCCTTCACTTTTCTTTTAATCTATAATTAAACTTTCACCCTTTATTCAATTTAATTCTTACATCTAATTAACCTTAATTCAAGCTAATTCACCTAACCAAAACCTAATAAACCACACAACTAACTTCGTAAATATTTTTAAATATTTAAGAATCCGTTTTACGAAAATGAAGACCTAGAAATGTACTTTTCCAATAACCGTAAATTTTCGGTCGTTACACACATTACTCAATCCCTGTGATACCACTCCACTGTTTGGAAATTGATAATAAGTGCATTAATCACCACAGGTGTGAGTAGATGTGAGGAGATGCGTGAATAACAGTCGCAATGTCTCAGAAGGAATAGGGCATCCAGATGAACTACACAATTATTAACATGGTTATGGTAACACAAGTCAAATAAGATAAATAAAGTAATTGCATGTCACAAATAACTTACCCCGTCCCTGGCGTATGTCTCAATCATCTGATGGTATATCGGAATTGTGTATGACCTCTCGATACCCGAATTGGTACTCCATCTATGAAATAAGAAAACTTGTTAGAATAAATTTTAAAAAAAAGTCAAATAATTGTTATAATGCTTAAATTTTATCACATATTCATGAGAGAAAATACATATGTTTGGTGACTAACTGATGCCAAGAAAGGCATCCGGTAAAGCGCCCAAGACAGCAGCAATATGAAGCAGCTGTCTATGTCCATGGCAGAAGGCTTTGTCATTCGACAAAGTTTACAATACAACATAGCTAGAACTACTGAACCCCAACTATACGAATAGACGTTATGCAAATCAGTTAACAGGGGCAAGTACATCAAGTGGACCTTGTTATTGTTTGCATCCGACATAAGTACACCTCCTATAATGTGCATAATGTACGCTCGAGCGGCGTACATCACCTCTCGCTCAGTGGCAGTACTCGGTAATTGCTTGAAATTGGCCTTAACTATGAAAACCTCAAACCAGTAAATTTTGACTCAGCATCACCGGGTGAAACTCTTAGTAAGTTATAACAAAGGGCAGTTGGCTCAAAGATCTTACTTATGCCCGTAACCACACTCTTGTTGATTGGGAGCCCGAGTTGTAGTGTAACATCCTCTAATGTGATGTTGCAGTGCAACATACTCCCAACACAACAAATGAAATGTGTGGATCTCCGGGCGCCACCGCTCGACCAAAGAAGATATTAAGTCATACCGCAAATCAAAAGTTTGGATCAATGTCACTTATCTGAATCCGACTGACTCCAAGTATGGCATAAGGCGTTCACCCAGCAGATAGCCTACACCATTCACACGACCCCTCAATGCGCGGTATGGGCCTTGACAATATTACATTGCCGAAATAGTTAATAAAACCTAATTTAATTCCGTAAATGACGTGGAATTTTTTATAAGGTACCGTGAGTAACAAATAGCAATTTTATTACCATCAAATTAACCTTTTTTTATATGTGATTATCGTCGTTAATCAAAAAACTCATTTAGATATCTGCAATTTAAAGAGAAAAATGAGTTCAATTAGTTTATTGCAAAAAACACATTTCGGTAGGTAAATAATTTCTATTTGCGCCTTTTTATCTCAATAATAGGAGAAGCAATATTAAAATACAAAAATGGGCCACCCTAACAATTTGTTCAAAATAACACATTTCGTTAATTAATTTCTAAAAGGGTCCATTTTCAATAATTATCATAACACATTAATATTATACAATAAATATAGTACACTAATAATATAATTACAAAAATACTAAACAGTTTGGTACATATCACATTTTTTGCCATACTATTTTAGTATATAATAAACTTATTTATACTACTTAAGTAAATATATAACAAAAAAATTCATAAATTCCAACCCAATGGTCCCATCTTTTACCTACATAAAAAAATTATGTTAAAACAACAAAACTATCTCATCATAATATACCTAGTGGGACTAATGTTATTATTTGAATATAATAAAAACATAAAAAAACCATACAAATCATAAAATAAAATAGAAACATACTTGCACATTTTCTTTCAAAACAACCTTCCTTTGTTACAAAAATAATACCTTACAACAATAAATAAATACAATTAATCGAATATCAATTAATCAAAAACATTTCTAAAATAAATAAAAATAACAAAAAACATTCATAACCTATAAATTAAAAAAACTAAACAAAAAATAATTTATAAATACTAAAATTACATCTTTTGATATTTTCTAAACAAAATCCTCTTTTGATTTTTTAAACCCTCTTTTTGATTATAACCCTAAATAAAACTCCTTAATCATTTTTCCAACCCTAAATAAAACCTACAAATCCCTCTTTTTGTTCAAACCCCAAACTAAACAGACCCCAAATGTATTTTTCTTTCTCCTTTCTTTCTCTTCTATCTTCTCTCCTATTCTTTTTTTTTTCTTCTCCTTCTCTTCTCTTCTCTTCTCTATTCTGCTAGTATCTTTTTCTTTCTTTTCTACCTTCTAGTTCTCTTCTATAATTTTTTTTTTACTTTCTCTTTTTTTTTTTTCACATTGGGGGACCATTGTTATAAAGTCCCTAACAATCCAATTTCACGAGACCCTTAAGGGTCTCGTCCCATCACACCGTAGTAGCAGCAGATTGCAGACACCAGTGGTATTGCCTCTCAGGTAGGCTTCATCAGTGCTAGTGCCACCTGTTAAGTAGGCTTCACCAGCTTTCTTGGGTTTTGTTTCTTTATGGGTTGTATTTGAGTTCTGTATGGGTTGTATTCGGGTTGTACTCGGGTCAATGGGTTCTACTCAATGCCGCCTACCAACTAGCCTCTTTCAATAAAAAATCAATTTTTTTAACTGATTACTGACATGTGTCAGAAAAGAGTAGCGATGCCGCCTCTTCACCACCTTCCACCACATTCAATATACCATTTCAGTAATTAATGGTGGTGGAATACTATTTCAAATATTTATTAATTTTTATAAATTATATAGGTAAAAAAGCCTAAATTATGCATGCACAAAAGAGAAAGATAAAAAAAACCCAAGTTAGTAGCTAGTGATTCATAATAAAGATATAAAAATAGCCAATTAAGTATGAAGTAAACAAATAAAGGTTAAGATCATTTCTCCTATGCACTTATTTTGGTTACCACTAATAGCTTCCGCATGGCTCTAGTAGGGTAGGATCAAATAGTTGATTATATGTAATTTAATTTCTAGAAGGGTACTTGAATTATCCTCACGAATGTTTACTAATGCTAGTAAAGATAATTTAAGGGGATACATTTTTTTATGTCTACACAAAGGGTTTCACAAAAAACATAAAACGTACGTATTTCGAAAGCATTTTGAGGGTTACTCACAAAGGTGTATTATTTTATACTCTTACTTAAATAGAAAGAGTCCGAGTATAGAACACATGTTATGTAAAATGCAAGTGAATAATGAGTGATGAGAAACTCGTAAACATTTTATTAAAATTAAAACTCGAGAAATAAATAACATAACAGATAAACATGCATTATATTAATTAAAGAAAATATGTATACAACATGAATGCATGAGAACATGTAAAAAATAAAGTAATTTCAAAAAATGAAGGGATTATAATTAAATAGCTAATTGAACCAAGAAATTCGAAAAATTGAACAACGCCTAATTAAGATTAGCCTTGACTCTAAAAAATGTTCTCAATGGATTTGCCAAGCCATTCAACCATTTTTTGAACGAAATTAGCTTGATGATATTTGAGAAGAATATGATATTTAATTTTTACACTCTGGATTTTGTTTCATCCAATTTTTTTGTTAAATGTGATTACACAACTATAAAATAATTTTTTAAAAGAAATTCAAAATCCTTTTAAAAGATAATTTTTGGATTTATGTGAAAATCAGAAAAATTTTAAATTTAAAAGCATGAGGAAAGTCTTAACACTTTCACAACACCTAAAATTGATAATGATTAAACTCGTGTATTTTGAATTTCAAATATTATTAAGTTTAAATTTATATATTTAATTCTATATTTTATTTAATTGAGTAAATTAAAATTTTAAACTTAAAATTATTTCAAAGGCGACATTTTGTTTTTATTATAACAAAACAAAACTTAAATTAGAGAAGGACATTCCCATATTAACAACAATAAAACAAGATCACATTCTAATAATTTTGTCCACCACTTGGTCAAAATGCGTTAAAAATAAATAAATAATGAAAGCACTTGTATGAGTATGCATGCATCACATATAATTGATATTGAATGTGAATAATAACACACAACAAAGCACCAATAAGAATCTATAATCATGACATTACGATATAATTATTTTATTTATAAATACAATAGAAATGTCGTCTTTATCACTTCTATATATATTAGATATTGAAAATGGCATTTAAATAATATAATATATTAAAATGGTGTATGACACTATAAATGACCAACCATCTCCATCATAGTAATTATTTGTGTAACATAGATATAAAGCATGCAACATAGTGTAATTTTTTTAATTATTTGTGATGTTTTATTAAATTAAATTATTTATATTTTAATTATATTAATCATATTTATATTTTCTTTATAATTTATTTATAAAGTATTCGGAGAAAAAGATGTTAAAGTTTATTTTTGGTAGGTTTTTATGGTTTGGATTTTTAATATAATGCAATTTTAATATTTTGGCTATAATTTGGGCTACAGATCTCTGTTTTGAGCCCATAATATACTTATTTGAAGCAAATTGAAAGATCTAGCTAAATTTATTTTATGAATCAAGCAAAAAAACATGAGGAAGGCACCCAAAAGTGACATGGAAGTTTGATGTAAAAATTACTGAAATGCCTAGAAATTCTGCTTTGTGTATTCAATGGCACTTTTGTATTTCTCCATCATATTAATATTTTCCCCTATAAGTAGACACTATTAAGAGGGGATTGGGAGCTTCTCTTAGTTTTATTTGATTTTTTGTTTTATTTATTTTATGAGCTTCTAAACTTCTTTTCTAGTCTAAGGTTAATCGAAGTTTGATTCTCTAAAGTTTGTGAGATCTAATTATTCTTAATCTTTTCTTTGCTCTTTTGTATTTGCATGTCTTCTGGTTTAATTATAATTGTTCAGGTTTGCTAAATATTTGGCCGGTATTTGATAGCTTAAAATTGTTGCTTTGTCAATTAAAGATTTAGTCGATTGGTTGATTTCTAATATTTGTTAGGATTGCATGACTATTTGTGTAATGTAGGCATGTGATCTAACTTAAAAAACCCTGATTGTGTGTTTGTTGGTTAGGATAGAGTCTTTTTCGTTCTTAATTCTATTGATAGATTAAATTTGTAACACCGCAAAATATAAGGGGTTAATTGTAAATAATGACCAAGTAAATGATTGGCTTGATGGTTAAGTGTTTAGTGTACTCCTTAAAGGTTCTATGTTCAATTCACATTTCTCCTAATTTTTTTATTATTTTCCAGCAACCTATGGTTAAAACCATACTTGAATATATATTAATTGGGGTAAAAACTTAATAACTATGGGTAATAGCCCAATGGTTAATGGTACTCCTTCCCACTTGCTTATTCAAGTTCAAGTAACACTATCTCTTTTATTTTACTTTGAATTCAACCAACTTTTAGGGATATTGGAAGTTATGCCCCTAGGGTTTCAAACCTTAACTATTTAGCCAATCATTCCCTATTAGGATTAGGTTTTCCCTTTTCAAACTAGTAAAACTCTCTCCATCTTTCCATATATTCCTTTTTTTCCTTTTCTTTTATCATCTTTACACAAAAGTTTACTTCTTTTTGACTAAGAGTTATTTTGCAATCCCAAATCAAAATTAAAGTCCATTAACTCATTTTTCTACTAGTTGTCGAATTATCGTCAATAATCTCTGTATTTTCATTGGAAGTTCGATAAGTGTTCTTGTTTCAATTAGTAGAACTTGTAAATTCTAAAATAGAGTCGGATTATGTTAATCTTTCGATTTAAATTCGATCTATTGTGATTTTTGCCTAAATCTTCCATTAACCCTGATTAAGTCTTGAAAATTGTTATTGATTCATGTGTAAATCTCGTTTGAATGACCTATTTTAGGCACTCTCGATCAGACTCAAGTCAAGGAATGATGTTCGAGACCCTGGTGACAGCTGTGTGTTCCTTTACAAGTGAATCATGGTAAAAATAAGCCTAGAATAGGGCCACATGGCCAATCACACGGGTGTGTGGGCTACCCGTGTGGACCACACGACCCTCATGCACGACCATGTTCCCCTTGAAACCCTAGATTTTTTTATTCTCACATGGCCTAGAACCCTCCACATGGCTTGGCCATACAGTCGTATACCCCATCCACATGGTCCAGGGCTTCCCACACGGTCTAGTCACATGGTCATGTGTCCCATGTTTCCCAAATTTTATAGTTTTGCCCATAATTATATGATTTATTCAATTTAGTCCCTAATTGGTTCCCAACCTATTTTTAGTGTTTTATTTTGTTCAATTAAGCCCCTAATAATATAATTAATGGTAGAATTCATGATCTAATTGACTAAATTATCAATTTTATGTATATGTACGATATGTTTAGTTTAGTCCTTGTATATGCCCAACATTGCTTTTAGAGTTTTTATTCGCTTAATATAGTCCTTGATATTGTGTTGTTTTGGAAGTTGTGATTTAATGACTGAAGTGTTATGGCTATATCATACGTGAAGTGTATTTTACATGCTACTGATATTGTGAAATAGATAATCTGTTAGTGTTAATATTGACACCACTTTAGTGAAATCCTTGTTAAAGCATGTTAATTGCTAGTGAATGAACCGAATACATGTTAAGCATAAGTACTACTAGCGTTGATTTATTCTATTACAAAGCGTGCCATATTGCATTGCATGGGGTGGGATGATATGTACGAAAGAAGAGTGCAATTTAATCTACAAATAGTGTGGTTCAATTACGAACCAAGTGACAGTTAGTTTAGTATGCAAATATGTTGTGTACTCACAACAAGTGACAGTAACTGCATATATGTGGTTCGATCATGAACCAAGTGGCATTTTGTTTAATATGCAAATATGTTGTGCATTCATAACAAGTGGTAGTATCTACAAATATGTGGTTCAATCATGAACCAAGTGGCAGTTTGTTTAATCTTCAAATATGTTGTGCACCCACAACAAATGGCAGTAATTGTAAATCAACGATGGTTTATCCACAACTTGGTGTTATAAGGTTGTATGAGTTCTAGGGAATTCATAGTGTGGTGTGTAATAGAGGGGTAGGATATTTTCTGTTAAACTGAAATAATATGCAATTTATAAAGCATAAGTGTAAAAAATGGATTTTCTGTGATGACATATTTATACTTATGTATAAATTGTTGAGTGAACTGAAATACTGGTATTCTAAAATTGTTATCATGAATTCCGAAATACTATTGATGGTTAATATGAAAAACTAATACTTTGATTTGTTAGTTATCCACATTTATCCTATGCGTTATTATTTAGTATGACTTATCGACTGTTTGCACTTGTTTTGCTTGTGATGGAACTCACACTGAACTTCATATCTCACTCATTTTCTAATTTCCATCTTTTCAGATAACTCACCAGGTTAGGACGCAAACACAACATTAGGAGGGGCTCGGCTCGAAACTGTTTTTCTATATAAATATTTTAGATTTATTATTTGATAATTTATTATTCAGAGACTGTATGGACTTATTTTTGAACTGTGACATTGGAATTAAGTTTTGGTTTTATTTAGCATGCATGATAATTAGGCTTTTTTAAATTTAATCTTAAATGTTGAAATACATATTTTATTTAATTATGCAAAAAATATGGATTTTATTAAAACTAAGCGAACAAAACTTTTTCGCTGCTAGATTATAAATAAATTTTGGAAGAATAAACAAATTAGCTAAATTTTAAAAAATAGTCACCGTTACAAGAATAAAGTTAAAATTAAGTTAAAATTAATTGGATTTTGTTAACTCGCTAGTTTTTCAAAAATCAAGGTAAGTTTTCTTCTAAGATAAACAAATATTTTAAAATGGCTGATTTATAAACTCCAATCATACTAGGCCATCTCGGTGGTTGATGTAATCTCCCGGATTCAGGTCTAACATTTAGGTCAGGTTGGGGAGGTTACAAAATTCTTAAGCTATTGTTATAGGGTTGTTTGTCAATAAGGGAATTAATTAATGATGATTGTTTTGATTATTGAGAATGTAAGAAGATGTTAGGCTGGTAGGCAATCGCCGGTAGCTATAACCAATTTATTAAAGAATATTGAAAATCATCTTTGCATCAATGGTCAAACCCTTGAATCAAATGGGGATTTTACCTTTGATTAAAGTTTCATCACATTAGTTTTCTTTTCTTTTCTTTTACTATTTATTTTTACTTTGTTTTAATTTTAATTTTAGTTTTTAATTTTAAACCCTTTATTTTATTTTTATTTTACTTGTTTATTAAAGAAATAAAATTATCGATGGTCTCTGTGGATACGACCCTACTTGTTTCTATATATTAATTTATATTTTCAAGTAGGTTTTATTTTCGGCTACGTTGACAACCGTATAGGTCAAGGATAAAATTTTTACCAACCAAGCTAAACCAAACCCTATGGATTTAGAACATGAAGTCGAAGTTGAAAACTGCATCAATATATGAAGATCACACTTTGATCAACTCCAATCTTGGCTATAGATTCTTGCTCCTTTTCACCTTACCACTGTCAAGATTTTCAAATGAACGCCTGAAATCCCGTGAATTGAAGAAAACCCAAGAAAGGTGGGTAGGGTCGAATCTACAAAGACCGGTAATAATTTTATTTATTTAATAAAAATAAAAAAATAATGGGGTTTGGAATTAAACACTAAACTTAAAATTAAAGCGATCATAAAATAAAATATAAAAGAATCAACAAGGTAAAGCTCTAGCCAAAGGTAAAATCCTCATCTCATTCATGAGCTTGATCATCGATGCAAAAATAATTTTTAGTGTTCTTCAATAAATTGGTTATAGTTATCGATGAACACTTAGCTATCAATCTCTTCTTACCTTCTCACTAGTCAAGATTAACACCATTAATTATTTCCCTTATTGATAAACAACCTTGTAATGAACGGGTAAGATTTAATCTATCATTTTTAATTTCAAAAAGAAAAGAGAAAAAAAATTAATCTATCAATAGTATTAAGAATGAAAGAGACCTAATTCTAACCAAAAAATACACAAATCATGCTTATCTAAGTTAGATTGCATGCCCACACAACATAGAATTCATATCTTTATCATATCCAACTATATTGTTCGTTACAATTATTAGATAAACTAACCAATTACGAAATTAATAATTCTATTTGTCAGGACAAATATTCTAAGCAATTGAGTACGAACCCTACATTCAACAAACTTAAATATTTATAATTTAATTAGAAGACATGCAAATACCAAAGAACAAAGAAAATATAAAGAGCAATTAGATCTCAAAAACTTTTAAAATCAAAATTTGAAATTCCTTTAACTAAAAAAGAGCCTAAAATCTATGAAATAAAAAAAAAAAACAAAAGCAAAATAATACTAAGAGCAACTCTCCTAAGTCTTAACCTAAAACTATATATTTATAAAAAAATATATATATATATATATATTAGAGAAAATATAAAATGTCCTTAATTAAATAAAAGAGAATTTTTAATTTTTTTTGACAATTTTTACATCAAATTTCCAGATCAAATTTGCACAAATTCTTGATTTTTTTCGGGCTTGATTTGTGAAAAAACATCGGTTAAATCTTTCAATTCGATTTGAAATGGTATATTATGGGTCCAAAGCGAAAGTTATATAGTTCAAGTTATGGCTAAAATATTGAACAATATTGTGTTGAAAGTTCAATCCGCAAAAGCTTGCCAAAAGTAAACTTTAAACTCTTTTTTCTTCAATTATTCTCGTAAATCTATAATAAATAAAATGAGAGACAAAATAAAATTATTAGGGACGTAAATAGCATAATTCAAGAGTAAAATTATCATAAATAAATGGGAAACAATGCACTTTTCATGAAACAATTTATGTAATAACATTGAAATGTATAAAAATATTAAAATAAAGCTTTGATTGAAGTGGTAAAAAATTTAATAGGTATTAGTGATATGTGTTAAAATATTCACATTTGCAACTTTTTATTGGTTATCTAAATAAAAAAAGGACAAAATTACTCTTGTAATAATATAACTTATTTAAGATATATAAGGTTATTTTAATATTTTTTTAACAGAGTTGGTGTTGAGTTAACTTATTACAGCAACTTAGTGACACATTTAAATAATAGCATAGTGATGAAAAATATTGTGTAATAATATTAAAATATATTAAAGTATTAAAATAAAATTTTAGTTGAAGTAGTAAATAAAAATTTTATTAAAAATATAGAATACAAAATAAACTAATAATAATATAACTTATTTAAAATATGTAATGTTATTTTAATAAATTTGTTGACTGAATTAATTTAATTACACAACCTATATAATAATATAAATAACTAAGCGGATTCATACATTTAATCTTTTATTTAAAAATAAATTTACTTGCAATCTCGTCTGCTATTTATTTATTTATTTATTATAAAATCTAGTGTTTTATTCTCGCACAACGATTTCGCGATAAAAGGAAGCCAAAGTGGGAAAAGCTAAATTTAACATTAAATTTATATATTTTGGTTTCCCTTTAGGTGCTGCAACATGAAAATATCCTCCACTTGTTTTCAATGGTACAATGCATATTTAAGCTATAAAGATTAGCATTTTTTAGAGAGATAAAATTTTGAGTAAAAATTAGATATTTGTATGTGCCCTTCTTGTGCAAGGGAGAAATTTTTATATGGTGATAGTGGAGACCAATATTAAGTCTTTTCATGGGTTTAAGTTTTACATATATTGTAAATTAATTCGTAGATGTAAAATTATTTGATTTTTTTTAATTTTTATTTTCAAAATTAATCACTCTACCTTTTCAATTTCAATTATTAATGTTTTAAAATTCTTTTATTAATTTTAGCTTCATCATAATTTTTTTATTAAGATATCAACTCAACGAATTTAAAAGACGAAGTTTAACCGTTTTAATAATTTGACTTAAATTTTAAATCTAAAATTAAGAAATTAATATTTTTAAAATAAAAAGTAGGAAACTCAATTTTCTCAGCAATTGGAACTTGGAACCGAATGTTAACAAGTTAAAAATTACCAACATGATTTTCGGGTGAAAATTAGTTTGAAGTGATTTAATGAAATATGTTGAAGTATGTATTTCATTTACTTGGTCATTGTTTTTCTTATATACGAGAGGCACTTGTTTTCAAATTTTAAAGCTCTCTCAAAATTGATTAATAATTAAGTATTCTCCAAATCCAAATGGTTGTGATGCTGACTTACTCACCATATCATAATCCACATAAAAAAAAAAAAAAAGTTGAAACATTAAATCTGCAATCATATGCTGCATCCTCATTGTATGCCTCCACTCATGCATACCTACATATTCATGTATGTCCATTTATTCTCATCAGCGAAGACACAAAATTTTTTAATACTAATTATCATATATTGATGACACGAAATCAAGTAATTAAATGATAAAAAGATTTTATTTTTAAGCTGTTAAATATCAACTATTTAATTTTATTTAATTCCAATCAAGAAAATAAATTCTATTTGCTACTAAAATTAAACTAAAGGAATACGAAAATTTTATTAAACTAAAACAATAAAAATCTCTAAATTTCTCAATCAATTTTAAGATATTGAAACTCTATTAAACACCCCAAAACCCGGCCTAGACGTTATGGCCGAATTCGAAGGTGTCACAAGGTAGGGTTTCGAAAATGGAGTCATCACGTCAAAATTTTTACGTTTCAAACTTCCTACTCAATTATATCAATTTAAGAAAGTGTTTCTTAATCCATTTAGTTGCCAAAACACAACTTACAGCGGAAGTCTTAAAACCATTATATTTAAAAAATGCAATTCGTGTTTTAAGAAAACCTTTGTTTTAGCAAAAACTGTGTTATTAGCGAGTCGTCCAAATAAAATACCAACAAAAAATCTAAATCCCAAAGAATAAATCAATAGTCCGGAGAGTCCAATTAATACAAAACTCTTAGAAATAATATTTAAATAAATAAAACCTTTAATAAAATTCAGTTCGAAGACTAGTGGCCACTGTAAGACTCCCTGCACTGATCCGCCTAAGTCTGTGGATTACCTGAACAGAACAGAAAAACAGAAGTGAGTTTACAAAACCCAGTATGTAACCCAACAGAATTAGACAAGCAAAGTATACAAAGTTTCATATATAGTCAGATACAAATTCAGATTCATGTTCATCTCAGATACATATAGCAGATACAGATATGTAGATTAGATATACAGAATCCTACCCCTATCCTCTACACACCAACTCCGACCATCCCATCACACCATGTGGGGTTAAAAACACCCACCCATCCCTACACACTGTATTGTGCCATTATGACACATATCGAATAATGTGCAATCGTGCTGCCAGAATATAGGCGAAGGTCGCCTTTCAAAACACTTCCTCCATATATATAATCCCACCCCCAAATACAGATACAAAATAAAAATACAGTATTCAGAATCAGATATTGATATAACATGCTTATGTATAGATATCAGAATAGTCAGACATACATAAAAGTGTCCTATTCAAAGCATGCTATTAGAATGTCAAATCACAAAATCTATGGTTTGGTTAGCCCTTGCCGACCCTATGGTAAGCCCACATTCGATTGGAACGACCTGTGCGACCCTAGGAAAAATTTTAGAATTATGGACCCACATGCCTGTATGGCTTGCTCGTGTAGGCCTACATACCCAGGTTGGTCTTGCCTGTGTGGCCCACACCGCTTGGCCCAAAATCCATAAGCCCGTGTGGCCCACACAGCCACTCCTACATCATCACATGGCCGTGTCATGCGCACGTCCATGCCCTCGTCAAACACATGCCGTGTCTCGCTTACGGCCACCCACATAGTTGGCCACACGCCCGTGTGACATCGACAGTAGGCAGTTTCGGCTTTTGCCACAACCTAGTGTTTGCGATTCGGGAACACACCTAATATCATTTTGACGCAAAATACTCCCGAGCCGACTAGCACCTAAAATAGATACCATAAACCTCTTAAAATCAGTTTTAATTCACAATTATCCGAACCCACGAAACTGAAAACATTTCAAAAAAAGCGTTCATCACTTACCCCAAAACTTCGAGCAATCTTGACTATGAATCTGCAAGAGAAAAGCCCCGTTCCTCACGATTCACTGCTGCCAAAACTTAAAATCAGCCAACAAAACAAAAGTATAGAAATGATTGAACAACTTAAAGAAACGACTAAACCAATCCACACGAAAATCACCACTTGTACTTACCAAATCGCACAAATACACTGAAGAACTAAAAACCAGAATTGTTGAACAGGATTTCGATAGAATTTTGGACATGAGATAGAAAAATATTTTTGCGAGAGAATAAAGAAAAAACGTCAAACAGAGATTCGAACATAGGACCTCCAACACACTAACTCCCTTACCACTCGAACTAGTAGGCTAATTCTAATAAGAATTGGCAGACAATTTAATATAAGCTCACTCAACAAGGGTAAGGCTTGGATTAAGAAAAATAACAAAATTTACCAAAGGTGAGACTTGAACCCAAAACCTCACCACACACCCAGAACACTTAATTACTGAAGAACACTTAACTATTGAAGCAAATACACATTTATGTCAAATGTTTACAAAAATAGAAATAAATTATTCAGGGCGTTACACTTTAACTTCACCTATTCCAGCAAATCAATTATCTCTCACTTAGTTGTTCAATCTATGTAATTATTAACTCAATATTCAATTGCATTAACTAGACCCTTCAAGTATCTAGCTAAGTTAATCCCCCTCCCCCATTAGCTATATTCCTATGCTAGGTGATCAAACAACCTATTGGTTTGATTATGGCATCATGTATATTCTTATCATAGCTTCAAATTAACTTGTTCCTCGACGTTACTAAAGTTAATCCTATTATATTCAGTCAAGATCTAAATCTTAATTTTCTCTTCTAAAACAAATCAATATTATCAAAATAATGCAAATTGGTGATCAAACAAACAAATTAAATAAGCACAAAACTGAATAAATAATTAAGAGATCGGAACAATTGAAGAGAGAATAGATTAATTGATGAAAAATAGGATCGATCATCGTTCCAAGAAAATAAAATTTGGTTCATGTTGAATTGAGAAAACATCACAAGAAGAAATCCAAAACAAACTTGCATCGAGAAAAAGTAAAAAGAAATAATCTAGAGATAAAAATAATTATCAAATTGATGTCAAACAACTGGGATCTCTTTTTCTTCTCATCTTTCCAAGCTTGAAGTTTCCCTTTGTGTGAGAGAATTGTTTTTTAGCCTCCAAGTTGATTTCTTCATTTTTTTTCTTAAATTACGTCACTCCTTATTTTTAGGATTTTAATCGTTTTGCTCCACCAAGCATAGAACTACGGTGGAATGGACTATTTTCTGTTTGAAAATTTTGAATTGAATATTGTGCTCTATTGCATTGAAATTCAGTAGAGCAGAAGACTTCTCTTCACTACTTTTTACATTATGCTTCAAGCCTTTTATTCTTCATTGGAAACCTACAAATAGAGAAGAAAATAATAAGTAAACTCAAATTAACTCTAAAAATGATAAAAATAAAATATAATTAAGCTGGAAAAACTATAAAGCGTAATAAAACTAACCAAAATGCTAAAATTACTCCTAAAATGCTATAAAATATATTAATATAACTCTAAATATGAGAGCTATTACATCATATATATATATATATATATATATATATATATATATATATATATATATAGTATATATAAAAAAAGTATGAAAGCATATATGGAAATATTGAGATTTGGATTTGTTTTTGAGTTTTAAAATGTTTCTTTTTTAGTTATATTTAAAATAGGTCTGTTTTAAAATTAAATTTTAAATATGATTTTCTTACATTTTTAATTAGAATTTATTTACAATTTTTAATAATGGTGTATATTTACATTAGTGAGATATTTAAATATATCAATTCTAAACCCATAATTATATTTGCTGTAGAGACGACGTATTAACATATGAAATAGCACATCAATCGATAATGATAATTATATTTATTTTATTGATAATATATGAAATCGTATATTAACATTATAAAACTTTTTTTCAAATTTTTCATTAATCAACACATGTATTAAATATCATATGATAATATAAAGGACATAAAATTGTAACTAATATCGATTAATTATTATCTATTTTATATTTTTTAACCCGTCAAAAATATAAATAAATGATCTTTTAAAAAATAATTACATGATAAAATTTATTATCCAATAACTACGAGTTTTATAATCTTCGAATCAAATATAATTTTGCATCATATATATTATCTAAAGTAATAAATTAACCCAAAATGAAAACAAACAATTTTAGGTAAGTTGGATTTTTGCCAAATGGCGCGTTCGAAACTAACAAATTATTTACCGTACATATGGAAGCTAACAATTTTAAGTAATGTCACAAGTATATTAAGAAAACTTCAAAAAAAAATTATTGTTTATAAATTTAAAGTTGTATGTACTAAAAAATATTAATTTAATTTATATTGTTTTAGAAAATAATAAAATTTAATACAAAATTCTAGTAAAAATATTTAATTCAGTTTTTACATAGTATTACTTTTTATAATCAAATATTAAAAATGTTAAACAACTTTTAATTTTTTAAGTCACAATTTTAATTTCTAAACAATAATTCTTTTTGAAGTTTTTATTGAATATATATTTTGTTTTGAAGTTTTGGACATTATTAAAATTTTACAATATTTACTTATTAAAATCAAAACTTTATAAGAGTAATATTTAAATCGATGTTTACTTATTAAAATTCAATATTTGAATATATTTCTTTCAAGTTTAAAACATTATTAAAAGATTTTATGATGTTAAATAATCAAATATTAAGAAATAATTTACAATAATTTAATGCTATACTATTTATTTAGAATTATAAAGTTACTTTTGACCCGTGCATCACAAGGCAAACTAATATATGTATAAAAAGATATTTTGTGTGGATGAGAAATAGCAACATGAAGAGGAGCGATTTCTGCCAATAGCCAACATGGGTCGGATATATTGCCACCCAGTGCCAAGATTTGAAAAGGGGCTAATCAGAGAATGCAAGAGTGTGCCACTAAGTTTTAAGCTTTGTCACTAGGGAAGCATCTCACAAGTGTCACAAAGATAATCGAAAGACTGTTAATGGGAATGGCATTTGTTGGGCTCTCAAATCTCTAGGGCTTGACCACCATGGTGAGGTCATCCTTAGGTATAGGATGACCGAAAGGTAAAGATGAAGACTGATCAGTGTACTATAAATGTGGCCTTCCACTTCAACAAATTGATGAAGCTTGAACACACACATATGTATACATAGCATCTATGTCACTTAGATTCCGCTCAGAGTGTTGGATTTGTTTATCATATTGTATTCAATATGATTATATTCCATCTCCTTTTACCCATATTTGAATATATATATATATATATATATATATATATATATATATATAGGCATGGATATTTTAAAGAGATGTAATGTAACAATATTTTTGTTTAGTTTTTGGTGAGGATTGGTGAAATTTGATTGTATAACCTGAGCAACGACTCAAGAAATTTTAAAAGATCTTGATTTCATTTTCTCTTTTTCACTTTCGTTGCTAAGGGAAATAACTATGAAATGGGTAATGTTGATATTAACATATATACTACATGTCTATTTTATCTACCTCGCTTTTAGAGAAATTGTATTTAAGTTTATGCAAATTTTAGTCGAGTCATTAATCAACTACTATAATTGTTGGGGATCGACCCGTATAAACAATAAGAAAGAAGGAATAATTAAAATTGGGCACACAAATTTATATGAAAAAACTCCTCCGATGAAAAGGATAAAAATCACAGGCAAATGGAACTTCACTAATAAGCAAATAAATGAAGAGTACAAGATGGAGATATTCAAAACAAACCCTAACCTTAGAAACAAAGCTCTCTCAAAACTCTTTCTTAATTTTCTCTCTTAATATGATGTTATGAATATGATTATTCTAGGGTTACGAAGGGCCTTTTTATATGCTAATATTAGATCTAACTGAAATATCTCTGGAATAATCAGAGTTTAACTGGGAAAAGTAATCATGTTGAAAGTCTAATTATGCAGTTGCTTTGAGATAGAATTGGTCGCGCCGTCACGACATCACCTCCGCTTTGCTCTATTTCGGATGCCTCCAAAGTGTGAACATTAAGAGTAAAAATCGTGCAAATAATATATATAATTGAAGTACGGTATCTACAAGCGAATATATTAAATTGTAATATAGTTTTGTGTTACAATGGAACACCAATAAGTATTCCAAGGATCGTACCAAAGGGAGACTAGATTAAATCTAAAAATATCGTCTATAGTAGCAGGTCTAAACAATAATCACTAAAAATTATATTACAATTATTAATGCTAACAAGTAAGGTCATAAAATAAAAATTAAACTACTAAAACGAAGTTGACAAATGAAAAACTCTCTAATAACAAGTAGAAGATTAACTCGCTTCAGTGGTTGCAATTAACTTTAGAATCCAAGTTTTACTAGTGAATTAGTTATTAACTAACCAGTATTACCTCTCAGCCTCTAATAATCAATTAATCGACCAGTACTCACTTATCTCTCGACCTCAGTTTCTTGATCGGGATAAATCATGATTTACTCGGGAAACTTATCTTTCAACCTCGTTTAACTTAGATTATTTTCTAGGGCCGTCAATCCTAGGGTTTAAGCACACATAAATTTATACCAACCAATTCATATGGGAAACCCTCATTCTTCCGTTAATCACTCCCATATCCACTCGTTAATCTCCCTAAAGGACATAGCCACTCATCGATTCAATTACCACCTTCATTAGAATTAAATTAATCATGTAAAACATACAAATTAAATTAAAATGAGAGAAGGATGGAAATTGATTCGTTTGATAAACTGGATGTGCTCAGATTTGCGAAATCCGTTAACAGTTGTCGAGATATTGTCGTTTGTAAGAGAAATGTAAAAGAAAATTATGAAAATACTAAATAATGAAGACTTGGACTCAAATCGAATCCAAGTCGGATAACAAGAAATAAAACTAATTTTAAAATAAAATAAAACTAAGTTAAGATCCTAAACTACTAAACTAAAACCCCAAAACAGCTTGGTAAAAGCTCCCTATAGTTGAGCATAAGCCTCCTATTTATAGGCAAAGTTAACAACTCTAATTAGGTCAATTACAAGCCTCAATTGTACTAAATATTGATTGTATGAAAGAAATCATCCTTTGAATATAAATTCATGTGCTCGTTCGGTTGTGTTGAGACACTAAAAGCTTGTGTTGCAACTCAGCTATCACTCCTGATGCTTTTGGGCCTAAAAATAGGTGTCCAACACACTCAATTAAATCGTTAAAACTACCTTAAGGCTGATATTGACCCAATAGGCCAACTAACTTGAAGTATTGCATAAAAATGCTTATTTTGCAATAATTTAACTCTAAGCTAATAAAACTAAAAATGCAACACTTAAACACGAAACAACTTAAAAAAAAAGGTCATTAAGTGCTAAAAAGTACATAAATTGTCACTACAATTTATGGTAAATCAACTATATCCCGTGCACTAATCTTACGGCTGCCAACTATACCTGACTCTGCTTGAGACAGTTAATAAGGAAATCAATGAATCAATACATATATGTTCATGAATCACATATCATAGTTTCATATCATGCTCGCTTATGCTATGCTCACCTTAATTCAATTCCCAACGTTCAATATCATTATATACAAACCGAATCATGAGACAAGTAGAATGCTTACCTCAAATAGCCAATATAACATCTCATGTATATATGTATATTGAACTCAAATCATAAAAGTACAAACTGTATTTCCATTACTTGTCTACGAATCTTATCTTTCTTTTCTCTCTAGACGGCCCAACATTCTTTTTAGCTACGTTCGATGATTCAATTATAAAAACAACATTAGTTCACTTCCAAATTACATTCAAACATATAATCAACATATTTTGCATTTCATTTATTTTAGTCCCTATATTTGAAATACTCGTAATTTCCATATCTAACATAGGATCAAAATCTGCTTTTATATTCTTTTATTAAGGACTTGTAGTTTTCATCTATAACATAGTTTCATGGCAATTTTCAATTTATTCAATTTTGTACCTAATGTCACAAAATCTTCTAATAAGCTTAACTTAATTTCTAACTTAGCCTTTATCATAATCCAAGCTAACTAAATAACAATCTCTTCAAATTCAAACTTAAATGCATCAGTTTTCACTATTTCACTATAATGAAAACTTGCTAAACATCTAATAATAGAAGAAATTAGCTTACGGGTTAGTTAAATCGAGCTCCCATAATTCAAAATCTATAAAAATCTTTTAAGGAAATGGCTTGTTTACATTAAGAATTTCAATGGTCAAATGAACTAGGAGAGCTTGGATTATTTTTTTTTCTTTCACTAAGTTGGACAATTGAAAGTTTAAGGGATAAGAGGACAATGTTGTCATCTCCCACTTAGGCTTATACTTATACTTAGATTAACATTAATTAATCATAATGTTTAACCTTTAATCATACTTATGAAACCAATTAACTTAATTAATCTTAAGCAAGTGGATAATCATCAACATCCACTAACTCAATTCACCATATTGGTTAAATAACCATTTAGACCCTTTCAAAATTTGCTAACTAGGTCCTCAAGCATTTTCTAAATTAAAACTTAATAGAGTTTAGACTTTTATAATTTAGTAATATAGAATTAAAGGGGTAATTAGTTCTCTTAGAGAGGTTATGTTTAGAATTGAAATGGTAATGGTACTCAGGGACAGAGAGCACTAGGTCAAGGTGCGAATCGAGTTGGCTCTAGGTAGCCTGCTTTGGAATATACGGCTAGACGTTGAGAGGGCAGAGATGCGGCTAATGTTAATGCATGTACATTTCTTAAATTGTATTTTGAATAGATTAATTCTAGCTTCACTCATCTATTTATAACAAGTAGTGTATCAGTTAAATTGGGAATTGGGTTAAAGAATTCTATTAGTAACATTTCGTAGTTTGATCTTTAAGAGATATCTGTTGGAAATTGAAGGACATGTATTATTTGGAATTGTGTTGGGATTAGAGTTGCACAGTGAAAGTATGGTGGCTTGGTTTAAAGAAAGGGGTATCAGATTTTAAAACTAAGAAAATTTTGAGAATAAAATTTCTTTTAAAGCGGGGAGAATTGTCACATCCTAAAAATCGAGCTAGAAAAAAATTGTAGTGGACCAAAAGTTATCACGCTATAAACTTTAATTTAAAATTCGTAAAATTATAACAAGAATGTGCTATTGGGTTAATGATTAAGGTAAATTAAGGAGTAATGTAATTGGCTTTGAGACCCGAGTTCAAGTCCCTTCTCTCGTATATTATTGAATTTTCACAAAAAAATTTTCCTTACTCCAATTTTATTGTCATCCAACCTAGTAACTCTAGAGTTAAATATCATTTTTTATTTTCTGTACAACCTTATTATTCCCTTTTTCCTGTTGTTGTTGTCTAATACCTTATCTCCCTTCTCTCCCAAATCATTTTTTTCCTTTTCTCCTCTCATCAGCTACCCAAACCCTAGTCTTTTACACGCTTATTTCCGTCAATTTCTCCTCCATTGAAAATGGTTTGTTGGTCGTTGTCTTCACCTTCTTGCTGTTGCTTTTCCATTAAATTTTTAGCCTTTGTTTTTAAGTTTTTATCACTAAAAAAAGCCTTCATTACCACCACAAAAATCGCCATTGCCGCCCCCTCTCCTCCTTGTGTAAGTGATGTTTCTTTTCTCTTGTTCTCTTCCCTTTTATTTCTATTTATTACTAATTTATTTATGAAATTCTAATATTATTTTGTTCAAAAACAACCTTCTTTCAACCTCATATATACCCTAAAGACTAACCAAGACAACCACCTAAACTGTCGTCATTGGGGGTGTTTTCCATTTATTAAAACTTCTCTTGTGGCTGTCGATTTATACCTTTAGTATACTAATATGACCTGTTATTTTCAAAAACTTTTCCTTTATTTTTCAAGCTTCAAATAATCACTAATCAGCCCCTTAAGCTCTTCAATGTGCAGTTGACCGCGGTTAGATGTGCGAATAAAAAAAAATGATTTTATAAAACGATTTTCTAAGTGCAGCTTTATTGCAAGCTTATAGGTCAGTTGTAATATTTATAGTTTTACAATGGAACACCGAAGTACTCCAAGGATTGAACCTAAAGGAGATGGAGATTTAGCAATAAATAATATACACGATAGAGACTAAGTGGCTACTAATACAATTTTATAGTACGACAAATCATAACAAAGAAATTTTGCAAGAAAATTAAAAATGCTAATCTAGGGACTAAATTGCAAAAAGTATAAAACTAAGAAATTATCCAAATAATGACTAATAGTGGTTGGTTGATTTCAATGTGGTTCATCGATTCTTGAACAAGGGACTTAAATCGCTTAAATTATTCAGAGGCTCAATTTTTTCTTTTAGTCATAATTTTACCGACTTAGATGAATTAGTCTGATTTAACTCTCAATCTTACCAATTAATCCAAGACTAATAAACGGGTGCATAACAAGATTACCTTTTGGTCTTACTTGCCTAGATATTCCCTTAGGGGCATCACTTCTTAAGTTTTTATATCTATTCGATTTAGTCTAATTTATTATGATTTAGTCCTTTATCCAAAAATTAGCTTACCCACATGTCTATCAACTAACCCCCTTTTAGGTTTAGCTACTCATGCTGAAAATAAAGAGAATGGACATGAAAATGGAAGGTAAAGAAGCCATTAAAGTAAAGCTTTAAGAAATATATAAAAGTTGGGATTTTTATGTAAGAAAGCTTAAAGAACATGAAACTAAAAGCATTCAACAAAGAAATCTAAAGTAAAAAAACATAAAAGGAACTTATTTTAACAGGTTTAAAGTAAAAGAAATTGAAATACATTAAACTAAAGCTAGAAATGTCTTACAACCAAGGTAAAGGGACTAAAAGTGTAAATAAACCTAAGCTACAGTGATAACTAATTTAAATAACACTAAGAACAACAAGAACAAGAAGTAAATGCAAAAAAATAAACTCTAATACTAAGAAAGAATAAGAGAAAATGAAAACCCTAGAAAAAGTGCAGAAAAACTAAAAGAAAACAT
Organism: Gossypium arboreum; assembly: GCF_025698485.1. NCBI lineage: Eukaryota > Viridiplantae > Streptophyta > Magnoliopsida > Malvales > Malvaceae > Gossypium > Gossypium arboreum. Next base: position 90,522,074 of record NC_069082.1, on the reverse strand, counting down.
AGAGAAAACTAATGTTAAAACTAAGCTAATGTGTGTGTGTCTCCTCCTCAGCCAATTTTAGTTGTTTTAGGCTGAATTATGATGGAATTTCATTTCCAAAATTGCTCTACATGGGTCTTGAATGATAGGTGGACTGGGTGGACAAAGATTATAACATCTTGAAGTAGGGCTTAGGAGTTTGGGGCCAAGCAAGCTAGATTCGCCAAGGAGTTAAGCGAATAGGAGATTGCCTAAGAATGTGACATGTATGTATATGCTAGTAGATTGGCGAGCAGGTGTACGACCAATAAGTTTGATGAGCTAAAGTGCGCTAGTAAGCTTGGCAAGTAGGAGTTTGCCAGAAGGCTTAGCGAACTAGAGTACGCTAGAGTATTAAGTGAACCTATATCACTAGTAGGCTCGGTGAAGCAAGGATCACCAATAGGACATGAGGACACTTGGAACCTATAACTTAAGCCCTTGTTGTTAAGGGAATTTCATATTTTGTTCTCCTAAATTTACTGTCAATCATTTTGTAGTCAAGTCCTAAGAGCCCAGCACTTAGAAACTAATGTAAGGTCCTATTCTCTAGTAATGTTCACAATAAGGAAAACTAGGTTCACTAAAAAGTCTAGCATGTGCAAACTTAGGATCTCTTATGTTTATAAATGTTCTTGAATGTGTTGTTGTAACTTCTAAATGTTTGTTAAGAACCTAGAAAAACCATCTTCAAACAAACTAAAAGGAATAGTAAAGCCTGTCTAAGTTTTCAAGCAAATTGGTAAGTGTTCAGGGATTGCCACTTATATGTGTACGAACCGTAATGTTAATTAGGAGCTTAGGGTTTTGACCTAAGTTTTGAGAGTAAGTCTTTTCTATTACTTCAGTTTATGAAAGTATTTAAATATGTGTTTTCATAAATAGTGACATGCGAGCTCTATATGGTGAGCTCTATATGATTATGTGTTTTGCGAACTCTATGCTAAGTAAATGTTTTAAAATAATTTTCTAAATCTGTTGGATATAATGGCATGCCATAAGACTGTGAGTACTTACCTATATGTTTTATGTTTTGGGCGTTGAGGCCTTGGTATAAGCTAGAGAGATAAAGGAATGTCAAGCTAAGCTGAATTCAATAGGACATGTTGGTGTGGTGAAGAGTGTAACAACCCGATTTAGGGCCTAGTCAAAATAGTGGTCTTGGGACCATAAATTTGAAGTCGAATAAATTATTTTATTATTATTTTGGAGTCATTGCATGTTTATATTAGTGTATGAAAAATTTGGTGAGTTAATTTTGACGTTTGTGAGCTCAATTGAGAAAAAAGACTAAATCGCATAAAATGCAAAAGTCCTAAATTGATATCTAAAAGTGTCAAATAGCTAGAGAATAAATATTAAGGGCATTTAAAGGGCAATTAGACCCTATTTTGATAGCTTGGCCGGCCATGAGAGATGAAAGTGTGGTAAAGTCAACATTAGGCAATGTTGATGACATAAGATGTACTATAATGATGCCGAAAAGCCTAGCTATCATTTTCTTTTCTCCATCCTTTCTTTTTACCGAAATTTTTAGCAAATAAATGGGGTTTTAAGAGCTTTAAATTTTAGAAACTTTAAGCCTTCTCAAGTAAGTGATTTTAATGGTTTTTCTTGAATATTTTTGTACTTTTGAGACCTTTGAAGCATAAGCTTTCAAATGAGGGGACTATTTTGCAAAATGATCAAGAGGGTAGGGTTTTTCCATGAAAGGGTTTGTAATTTTTGTTGAGTTTTTATGGAAGAAAATAAGTCTTGGGTGTGTTCTGAAAAACTTTTGTGAAAGGTGTTAGCATGAAAACACGTAAAAGGATTATATTGCATAAGTTGTAAAACAGATGTTAATTAGGTGAAATAGTGGGAATTTGGAGTTGCTACAAGATCAAAAAGGTTCGGCTTGGCTTTGATATGAAGAAATTTGATAAAAATCAATTTTCGGGCCTATGGGTAAAATGGTCATTTTGTCAAAGTCCAGGGGCAAAATGGTTATTTTACCAAAGATATGAATTTTCAATTGCTAAATTTTATTTAGTGACTAAATAAGTGCATTTTGCGATTATAGATCAAGAATCACCCAATCTGAACTTAAACCGGGGGAAAGCCAAGCAAATTGATTAAATCGACTAGTCACCACATTTTGTAATCCGAGGTAAGTTGTACATAAATAATACAACTACAATGTTAATGTATGTGTTAAATTGTACTTGAATTTAATATAGCATGAATTGCTTGATTATGGAATTGAGAAAGCATGATGGTAATAGAGATAGTAGAGTTCTTGTTTGAACCTAGGAAATAAATCAAATATTCATGCCATAACATATGGGTTATTGTGAGATAGTGTAAGACATGTCTGGGACATGTATCAGCCATATTATGAGAGCCAGTGTAAAACCATGTCTGGGACATGATATCAGCATTGAGACGAGTGCTAGTGTAAAACATGTTTGGGACATGCTTCGGCCTCTAGACTTAAGCCAGTGTAAGACATGTTTAGGACATGCATCGGCAACGAAATGTGTCAGTGTAAGACCGTGTCTGGGACATGGCATTGGCGCCTGACCCCATGTTTGAGGCTACCAATAATGTTCCAACTGGTTCATTGGTGAAAGTATGATTTCAATTTAACAAGGAAAGTATAACCATGTTTTGAGTGGTATAGGTACCTATTTGCTATGTATGAAATGTGAGCTCAATATATGCTACATGAGGTGTATTGAATAATTGATGAGTAAGTTTTGCTTATGCCACTTGTATATTATGATACTTGTTGATGAATGGTAAAGTTATGTTGTATATTCATTTATGTGCAACTTACTAAGCTTTATGCTTACTCCCTCTCCTTTTCCAGTTTCTTATAGTGCCGCCTATCTAGCTCAAGGACCAACAAAAGTTAGAGATATCGATCACTCTATCAATCAAAGTATTCGGTATAGTTAGATTTATATTTTTGAGTATGGCATGTATAGGGAATTGACTTGTGTTTTGTGTTATTATTAATTATGCCAAATGTGTTGGCTTGGGATAAATCTTCATTTTGTATTAAGCCTTGAATGATGGCTAATATTCATTTTGATTTATATGTAAAGATGTTATTTTCATGGATGAGTAAAGTGCACAAATTGGATGTTATTTATTGTGGCTGAATTGGGTTGCATGAGATAGCTTTATATTGGTTTTGGTTGCCTTTGTGCAGGTTGTGTAAATAAGGGTGGCAAATAGGCTTGGTAAATAGCCTTATATTGTCCACACGGGTAAACACACGGGCGTGTGTCTAGGCTGTGTGTGACGCACGGTCTGCCCTATGGGCGTGTGGTATGACCGTGTGTCCCCTACACGTAAAAAATTCAAGTCAGTATGCATGATAGTAAACACACGGGTAGAGACATAGTTGTGTGTTTCAAAAATGTGACATTTAGGGGATGCTGACGTCAGAAACAGAATGTCCATGTTTTTGCACATGGGCTAGGACATGGGCCAGGGACAAGGGCGTGTGCCAGGCCGTGTGAAAACCCCTGTAGGTGTGCATTTAGAATTAATTCCACACGGGTAGAGGACATGGGCGTGTCCCTGTATTACTTAGGCTGTGTGAGCCATACTGGCCATCAACACGACCATGTTGAAATGGCCACACGGGCGTATTGCCCTTTTACACGAGCGTGTGCCCTATTTCAAAGTCAAATTTTCTATAAATGGTTTAAGGATTTGAGTTGATCCCGAATTTCAAGGGTCGATTTGGGGCTCGTGGGCCCATAATAGAGAGTTTAAAGTAGAAATTGAAAAGTTCTAAATTGGACCAAGTCTTGGTGATTTGGGGAACGTTTGTGTGCATGGGATCGAGTTAGGTAATGCCTCATATTCCGCTCCGGTGTGGGTTACGGGTATGGGGTGTTACAAAGAGTTTTTATCCCTGTGCTACACTTATGGGACATGTTAAGGACTCATTGAGTCATTCTGTGGTGTTATAAAGAGATTGGATTATCCAATAGGAATGAACAATTGATTAATATGTGTTTTTCAAGATACTGTGTTTTACTAAGCTATCTGATTGTAAGTGTTTGCGAATTAGACTTCACGCAAGTATGGCAAACCCTAGTTCGCAGCTTTGTAATCTTGTCTATGTTTCTATTTGTGTTTACTGCGTAGTTATTGTTGTTTCTTGTATATTCACTAAGTTCTCAAGAACTCACACTGTCTTTCCAAACACCACAGATAAATAGATCACAAGATGAGCAACAGCGAGGCGAGTGATCCAAGCAAAAAATACATGCTAGAAAGGTAGAGCAGGAAAACTTTGGACAATAAATGCAATGTGGGATAGTCTGCTGTAAACTCAAAATTATATAGGATTTTTCTATATATTTTTACCACCTTTTGACTTAATAAATATGTTAATATTGAGTAATTGTTATTGAATTAAGTGAATTTTACTTAAATATTAATATTGGACATGAATTTATAAAGTATGTGAAATTATGTTTTATTACATGATTTTTATGCATAATTTATATTATTTTTATGTTAGTTATTAATATGCTAATTTTTACTATGTAATGGGACTATGGAAGATGAGATTAATATAAATGTTGTATGGACATGCATATGCCCATTCTGTTTGGACAACAAGACCATGTAAAACTGGTTCATAAAAATGTTAAGTTGACCCAATAAAAGTGTGCTACATGATGGCCAAGTCTGATTATTTATTGGACTAAGAAATCATCCAACAAGGAGGAATTAAAGCCTAATTTCAGTACAAGCAAATGGCTGCCCAATAATAAGCTTTGGGATATTTTGTTGAAGGTCCCTGTAGTTGGAAAGATGTCAGAAATCAACACACAAGTTTACCCTTTGAAACCGTCCACCTTATGGCTATTGATAGCAAGGTTTTGAATTTAAAATAAAGCAACCAACTCATCCCTTTTCCATAACTTGTGGCCGACCAAGCATGAGAAAAGAAGAAGGAATTTCAAATTCTATTTTTAGTAAACTTCACCCTTACCTTCACCTATAAATACTACACAGATTTCAACTTTCAAGGCATCCCTGATCCCTAACATCCCTTGATCCATTCATTTATTAAGCATTCTCTAATTTTCTCTTACTCTCTTCTCCCCATGCCTAGCCACTCTAGGTTCCCTTTTATTCTTTATCCAACAAAAGCCTTGTCAAGACCATCCATTGGCCGGCCAAGTTGAGAAACCCTTAGCAAAGGAGCAATAGGTGGATTGGAGAAACACCTCAGTCAGAAATATTTGAAAGGCTATCAAATTAAATTAGAGTTTACTATTTCCTCTTTGTTGTTTGATTCATGTTTAACGTGTTTGTGCCTCAATTTAAATAATTAAACCCGACTAAATCAGAGGTTCATAATATCTTTAGTTAGCTCTATTATCTTGCATAGTTTTTAGGTTTATGTAATTAAACTATTTCAAACTTAATTGTCCCTGTTACCTCGCATAAATACTAAGAAACTCTTAGTTTAATATGATCAGTAAAATGCATATTTCACTAAGTAAAAGATCCGAGAGGACTTAATTTGGTTTTCAAACTCATGAAAGATCGAGTTGCCATGGAATGTTTTTCGAACACTGTTAATAACAACCCAATTTTCAGTGGTACTAGAATTAGTGATTCAAGATCACTAAATCCGACAAGTGAGTTCGAAAATTATATTAATTATAATTTATGAGTTAAGTATGACATTAGAAATATTTTAAAATTAGTGAATTTTGTGAATTAAAAGAATTTATTAGAAAAACTGGGTCGAAAACAAGGTATCGAGATCTTGAATTCATAAACTGAGCAATAAATATTTTTAAAAATATTTATGGAGTGTTACTGAGTTAGTATTAAAGTTTCGTCAGAAAATTTTAACGTTTCGGTAGTCAATTAATTAAAAAAGGACTCAATTGAAAAAGGTGCAAAACTTGCTAAAGTGATTAAATAGCCTAATAGTAAATAAAGGAGGACTAAAATGGAAAATGGACCATCTTAAATGGCTGAGGCGGCATAACGTGAAGAAAAAAATCAAAGATATTTATGTGATTAGGGACAAAATTGGAATTAAAATAAAGTTTATATGGCCAAATGTTATTTTAATAGTTTCTAGACATTTTCTTCATCAATTTTCTGTCAAAAACAACCATTGAATAGGGTTTGAGCCGGTCTTTCATATATTCTTGCTTTTTCTTTGTAATTTTTATGTTTTGTGACTTTTACAATCAGGTCCAACTATTGATTTCATTAGTTTTTGATTCTATGAGTGATATTGAAAGTTTCCATGGATAAGAGCTGGAATTTTATGATGAATAAACATGGATTTGAAGCTTTAATTTTGTTATGTGATGATTTTATTAAGTGATTTTAATAGAAATTGATTTTTAGGACCTAATTATGAAAAAGTTAAGAATTAGAGTTTTGTGCTGAAATTCTGAATACCAAAGGTTGTGTAGTAGTTTAAAATGATTAGATAAAGTGTTAATTGAGAAAAATTAGTTCAATTGATGAATGAATTGATCAGGGACTAAATTGTAAAAATTGTAAAATTTAGGGTAATAGTGTAATTTTGAAAATTGAAGGGCATAAATTGTGAAGTGAAATGAGACTGAAATATGTGTGTTAATGAATGAATAATTTTATATTATAGATCAAGAAATCGAAGATAAACGAGGAAAAGAAAAAAATAGCTGAATAGTCCCTGGATTTCTACAAATTCTAGAAATAGGCCCAGGTAAGTTTGTATGGTTGAAATTTAATGATTATATTGAATTGATGAATGTTAATATGTATTTAGTACTTTTTAGAAAAATAGTATTTTCTTAAATTGTTATGTACTTAATATATTGTCGAGAAATGGAATATTGCTAAATTAAGAATTGAAATGAATATCCTGTTAAAGTGGAACGCGGGATTGAGTACAGTTATTTAGTGCAAAAGGTGAATTGACGGATAAGACCATGGTTAGATCATGACAATGTTTAAATGTAAGACCATAGCTGGGCTATGGCATTTTAATGAGAAGGTCATAACTAGGTTATGGAATAAAGAAAACGATGTACTTATATTCGTAAGTCATTCTCCGATTCGGAAAGATTTGGTTAGTGACATGGAAAATTCATGTATATGAAACTTGTCTGATAATTATGTATATTCGTGATTATGAATTGTTATTGAAATAAATACACAAGAAATTCATGAAAATAGTTGTATATATAATATTGATTGTTATTGAATCGAATGTAAGTGAAATTGTGATATTTGAATAGTTGTGGCAATTGAAAAGTGAATTGAAACCCTATTAACTGTATTGGGCTAAGTTAGATATAGTTGGCATGCCATAGGATTAGATGAGACATTAGGTGTCAAATTGTTACTTCGGATAAATTCGATGAGGTACTGGGTACCAATTTACTTCGGATGGCTGATGAGACACTGGGTTTCAACTTATTACTTTGAATTATCCGATGAGGCACTAGGTGCCAAATTGGTGTGTTTTGGTTGGATCCGTGTATCCGTCCAAGTCTGAGTCAAGTTGATAGGGGTAAATAAATAAATTGATAATATAAATGATATTTAATGAGAATTGGAATGAGACATATGAATTGTGTACTAAATTTTGAAAAGCTATCGAGATAATAAATTAATGAAAATTAAATGTGCTATGAATGATCTATAAATATATATATATAAATTAATCTTGAAAGACTTATGATTATTATCAGTATAAACCTGAAATACTTGGAAATGATATTGATATATTGAAATGTGTTTTGGAAATGATATTTACTTAATATATTGAAAAGTGACATGTAAATATGTGATTATCTTTGATATGTTAATACCAAGAAATTATGTATTTGGTGACGAGTAATAAACCCAAGTGTGATGTGTGGAGAAAATAAGTTTATCAATATTGAATTTATATGTAAGATGTGCAAGTATGCTAACTATTGTTATTGCTTAATGATTAGGCAAGTGCCAAGCTATTGATTGAATAGTAGTATGTTTATTTATTTGAAGCACTGAAAAGGTAAGTATTTAAGTGAAAGTAAGTTAGTGCTCATGAAAGAATGGTAAGGCTTAATTAAATGAACTAACTTGTAACTATGGCTGAATGACATGCATATGAAATAAGTGTAGAAGAGTTAAAGTTATATAAAATTTTACTAAGCTTGAGGGTATATGTCTATGAGTGATACTATGGATTAGTTCACCTTGTGAAATAGTGACAACAGTTTGTAAGTATTACAGTAACAATAATAGGTTATTTTTTATATGTAAAGTTTTATAATTGAAATAAATTAGTATGATTAAAGATTATACGAGCTTACTAAGCATTCATTGCTTACATGTTTGTTTTATTTACCTATTTTACAGATTATCGGAAGCTCAAACAAGTTGGAAGCTTATCAGAGCCATATCACACTATCCATTGGTTCTATCTGTAATTATGGATGACTTGATTCTAGTTAAAATGGCATGTATAGGTTATTTTGGTTAAATGTTAGTCTATAGGTATTATGTAGATATTAGTCATTTATTTGGTTTGCGTTTTGGTGTTGTGGTATTTACATGATTTGCCTTATAATGTTGATGTGATTGAATGATAAGAGGTAAAATAGTAGTCGAATATGCATAAGAGGTGCCTAAAAGTATAATGATTAAGTATGTCTAAATAAAAGTTAATACAAAGAATCATAAAAGAGTAAAATTAGCATTAAAATAGTTTCTGGACAACAGCAATGGTTTAACTTTGAAAAATCACCAAATATTTTAGAAATCGAATTAGAGGTTTAATAAAACATTAAATTAAATTTTATTGAGTCTTATTTTTCATAGAATAAATGGTGTAAGCAACGAAATTGTAAATTATGAGATATAATAAATTGTGTGAGACAAGGTCAAAATGATTTCGGGTTCCCCTATTCTGACTTTGGAAAATCATAAAAATTTTAATAAAATAATTAGCCGTTTAAATTTATATTTTTAAATTATTAATGAGTCTATTTTCAATAGAAACAAACGGAAACATCATCCAAATCTCGTACTAAGAGATAATTAATTTTTAGTGAAGAAAGGTCGAAGCTGTCAAATAGTAGAACAGGGATAAATTTGAAAATTTTACTGTACTTATTGGCTAAATTATAAATTTTGAAATTTTTATGGTAGAAAGATATTTGACTCTAGTTTCAAAAACATTAAGCGTATCTTAATTTAGAATTCTGTAGCTCTAGGAATAAATAATTTAGTGACTATGACTCAAGTGGACAGCTTTGATATGAACATAAATAAATAGTGGAATTATCTGTAATTTTTCTGTAAACTCCGGTAACATTTCGTAACCCTGTTCCAGTTTCGGATGTGCGTTAGGGGTGTTATAGTTAAGCATGATGAAATGAATTGAATTGATTAATATGATTATGCTAGCCTATTCATGCTATTGATTGTTGAAGCTGTGTTTTTGTTGCTAAAATCCATTCATACATTTAGATCATTTGCATTTAGATTTAATAGCATAAGGATCATCTTTCATCTAGCTAATTTAATTTAATTATCCACCACCCAAAATATTGTGTTTTTACCATCAAATTGTTAACTTCTAATTTTACAAATAATCGATTAATATACACAGTTCCTGTGGAGACGATAACTCATTTTACTTACTTATTACTTGAAAGACTGTGTACACTTGGACAAAAATACCGATACATCTACTTGGGCTTAGAAATATAAATTTAATGATCTCACCAAGTGATTTAGAATATAGCAAATTATTTTATGTTTCTTTGCATTTTCTTTAAAGTTAAAGTGCAAACAGTTAATGGTTAACAAAAAAACATCTTATATTTAAAGATTTTGTTATATACCAAGTTTGCTTTGATGTCGTCTTAATTCTTTTGTTCCTATAACTTTCTCTCACACATTTGTTTGCGAACCCTTTTTGTAACGCCCCAAAAATGTATATTTTTGTTTCTGTAAAAATATGGCACAAATATATGTCTACTTCAGTGGTTAAGTGTTTTGGATGTATGTATGAGGTCCCAAGTTCAAGCCTTGATTTGGGCAAATTTTGGTATTTTTATGGATAAAGCCATATCTCTGGTCAGTAGGCTTATAGTTAAAAGTTGGTAAAAATATATTAGAATGGGCTTGTTGTTTGGTGGCTAAGGTGTGTGTTGGCGAGTGGGAGGTCTCAAGTTCAAGTCATTACGTGAGCAAGGGAATTATTTTTGTTGCTTGGCCGTATGGCATGGTGGAGTCCTAGTCAAATTCAAATTTCAAGTAGTGGAGTTGTTGTAGGAGGTTAAGGAGCTGAATTACCAGATTTTTGTGCATTATCTTTTTGTTTAGTCTTTTTTTTCAAATTTCGGACTTTTTTCCACCTTTCTGACGTTTTCTCTCTTCTCCCCCACTCTCAATTTTTGGTTTTCCTCTTTTTTCTAAATAATAAATCCTTGCTGCCAAATTTCCTTTGAATTCCCCTTCCGTTTTAGTTGTCTTTCTTCATCTTTTCCCTTTTCTGCAAGCATGCAATTGTGTTGTACGGTAAGTTTCCGTTTTATTAAACTTAAATGTTACTCTGGATAAGGGATTAAGGGGTGTTTTGTTGACTGTTTAGGAGTCGATCGTGAGGCTGGAATTAACGTTCATCGATTTGACTTGAAGTGGTGATCGTTTGGTAAGTGTACAAGGTATGCGTTTTCTTGTGTTGTTTGGGCGAGTGGTTTTGGCTTTGAATTCGTTATTAACTTTGTTGAACTCTTCGTTCATAAGAAATGGTTATTTTTACAGCAGCGAATCATTTCGGTTGCTATCTCCCTCACGTTGAGTAGTGGTGGAATTGTAAGAAGTTAGAAGGTAAGTGATGAGCAGATAAGTTTAGACCTTTTGGTATGTGAATACAGTTTAATCTTAGTTTAAAACCAATTCTAAAGTTAGGATTGTCGATTATAGGTTTTTGGTGATCTCAGGATTGCGGAAGCAGTGAAAATGATACATGTGTGTACTCGAAATGCAAAAAATGGGATTCAAAGAAAAGTCGAAATTGCTTGCTATCAGAAATAAGAGAAAATTATGGGAAAAATTGTAGAGAAAGGAAATAAGGGTGTTATAAACTTGGAAATCAACATTCTGCACTAAAATAGTTTGGACAGCAGCAGTAGTCTAAGTTTGAAAAATCATCAAAAATAGAGGAAATTGAGTTAGAGGTTGAATAAATATGAAATTAAATTTTATTGAGTCTAGCTTTTCATGGAAGAAACAGTGTAAGCAATGGAATTTTAAGTTATGAGACATAATGAATTTTGTGAGACAAGGTTAGAATGGTTTTAGGTTCCCCTGTTCTGAATTTGGAAAATTATCAAAAATTGTAAAAAAATAATTAGGGGCTTAAATTTATATTTTTAAATACTTAATGTCTAATTTCAAGAGAAGCAAACAGAAACATCATCCAAATTCCGTACTAAGAGATAAATAATTTTTAGTAAGGAAAGGTTGAAGCTGTCAAACAACGGAATCGTTATAAATTTGAAGATTTTACTGTACTTATTTGATAAACTATAAATTCTGAAAATTTTATGGTAGAAAGTTATTTGAGTCTAGTTTCAAAAACTTCAAGCGGATCTTAATTTGGAATTTTGTAGCTCAAGATATAAATAATATAGTAATAATGACTCAAGTAGACAGCTTTGAAGGAACATATTAGTAAATAGTGAAAACATATATGAATATTTAGCTAGCGTGGGTTTCATTAAAAATGAGTCACGCGACCAACGCCAATTTGGGCCGAGTAGGCCACATGGGCATGTGGGCCCACACGGGCAGGCCACATGGGCGTGTGAGCCCATTTCTCTAAAAAGTTGTATAAGGTTGCACGGGTCGCCCAAGTCGACTGTGGACCTACTGAAAGGTCGGTAAGCCCTACTTAGACCCCTATATGAGTGATCTGCCTATTTAATGTTCGTACCGAGCATGAATTATGATATCTAAATGTATGTACTGTAACTGCATAGTAGCATGATATCTTTTGTATGTTGCATTGTATCGGGGTGGGTTATTGTTATTTGGAAGAAGTGTCTGAAAGGCTATTAAGCCTGTTATCTGGCAGCTCTGCTGCAAATTTTTTATTATGTGCCTCATTTTGGTACAGCATGGTGTGTAGAGATGGGTGGGTTGATTTAATCCCCACATGGTGTGTAGGGATGGGCGAAGATGGTGTGTAGAGACTGATGGGTAGGATTCTGATTTCCTGCTATTGCATATTGTACCTGAGATGGGCCAAGTGTAACAGCCCGATTTAGCACCTAATTAGAACGGTGGTTTTGAAACCACGAATTCGAGTCAGAAAAATATTTAAATATTATTTTTCGTGTTTATTATATTTGAATTTGCATGTGTGAAAGTTTCGTATGAAAATTTGATTGTTTATGTGCATAATTTAATAAAAGGACTTAATCACGTAAAATGAAAACTTGATAGTTAAAAGCATAAGGGCCAAATTGTTGATGTATTTGTAAGTTGAAGTATTTAAGTGGTAATTTGACCGTGTTTAATTAGATGGACGGTAGTGGCCATGTAATATAATGGTTTTATATTAGTTAATAAAGGTTAAATTTGTAATTGAATTAAAAAGTTAATATATTACAAAACATAAAAAAATAAAGCCATAGTGTTCATACTTTCTATTTGACCAAATAATAAAAAGAAAGAAAAGAAACTAAATCTTGGTATATTCGGCCATTTCTCAAGCTTGATTCAAGATCAAGAACAAAAGAAATCGGACTTGGATTGGGGAAAAGCAAAAATAGTCGAATAGTCGATTTATAACGTTCGTCGATGTCTGAGGTAAGTCTTTAAGCAATTAGACATCATTTATCCTGATTGTAACGTAGTTTAATATGTTGCTTTGGAATCTATAGATTCATAAAAGAGCTAGCCGAATGTGTTTGAGCATAGAAATACTGTATTTGAGTTTAATTCGACAGAGTTATATCATTTAAAAGTCCGTAGGATCTATATGGAATATATAGAGTTTTTGTTATATGAATTGTGTATGAGACAGCATTATAATAGTGATATTCAGGCTTTGAGCCTAGCAAGCTTTATGCTAGTGAATGTAATCGGGCTTTATGCCTAGCAAGCTTATTGTCGGTGAATAGTATCAAAACTTGAGCCTAGCAAGCCTTGTGCCAGTGTGTGATTCAGGCTTATGCCTAGCAGGTTTTATACCAGTGATTTATTTTAAAGCTTATGCTTATAAGATTTCAAGTTGATGTCGAAATTGAACAAGTAAAATTTAGCTCAATGACCTTGTATATATTCGGCCACATAGGTATGTACATATGTGATGTTATATTGGATTTTGAATATTTGGCCATGAAGGTATGCACAAATGTGATATTATATTTAAATTTGTATATTCGGCCATATAAGTAAGTACATATTTGATGTTAAATTTGATCTTGCATATTCAGCCACATAGGTATGCACATATGTGATCTTATATTTGATTTTCTATAATTGACCAAATGAGTAATATTGGTTTATAAAGTTGAGTTTGATTCATGAGTATATATATTTGAATGTAAGCATACTTGAGATAATGTTATTTTGGGAATGAAAAGTTGAATGATATTATGCTAAATGTGAAATATTAGCATTGGACCAAGGTAACCCTTTTGTGTAAAAGTATAAGTTATAAATAAATAAATGAGATGATATGATCGTGATAATGTATTACATTAATGTTATTATTTGGTTTGTTTAAAATGTTTTGATTATTATTTTGAATGGTTAAATTTGCTTATGACTTACTAAGCTAAATTAGCTTACTCTGTTTGTGTCTTTGTTACTCTGTTTTATAGATTTTGTTGTAAGTTACGAGCTCGGGGATCATCAGAGAAGTCATCCACACTATCGCCAACCTTCGGTACTTTTAAAAGTCTATTTTTGAACTTATGTCATGTATAGGCTAATATGTATTTTGTTCGACCTTGGATATGTATAATTTGAGCCATGCGAATATGGCTTAACTTCAAAGTTTGAATTTGGTTACGTTTGGTAATGGTTTAATCTGTTTTGTTTATAATGTTATATGAAATGAATGAATGGTATATGTGATTGGTGATATATGTTTTGGAAATAGCTTGAAAATGATTGGTGGACTTGATTGTGGTTGATGAGTCGGTCATGGTGTGTATAAATTATCATGAGTATGTTTAGATGATTTGATTTTGGTTGGGTATAGACAATGTATATATATATAAAATTGGTTTTATGTTTGATATAGGTGTTAATAAGCTTTTGATGATATAAATATATATATATATATATATATATATATATATAAGTTCGAACACATAGTAAGAGATTATTATGATATTTTAGGTTTTATAAAGGACTTGTAAGTTGGCTTAACAAAGGAGCAAGATGTTGATTGTATATATATATATATATATATATATATATGCATACTTGTATTTGTGCGTAATCGAATGATGCTTGTCATTATGATTCGGTTTTTTTAATGGAAGTGAATATGCATATGTGATACTTATGTGATTGGCATAATAGGTATAATTGATGAAGTTAAATATTGAGTAGGTAGTAGATAATGCCATATATGTTAATAGATAAAATGTCTTGTGATACTATTTATTTGGTTAAATATGCGCACGTTTAGAATTAAGAAAATAAAGTTTGATTTTTATTTTTGGTATCGCTTATCAATAAAGTGATGAACCTATAATTCGTATGTACAATATGTTTTATAATGTATGTTTAATATTTAATTAATTATATGCTTTACATGTAAATATGAATATGACATGTGTTAGCGTGAGAATGTTCGGAACTGTATTTATGTTCAGTAATGCCTCGTGACCCTAGTCCGGCAACGGATATGGGTTAAGGGTGTTACACCAAGGCCCTAAATTATATCTGAGACTGTATCCGAATGGATCAAGGCCCAAACTGAATCTGTAATGGGCTTAGGCCCCAGACTGCAATTGATTATTTCCTGATGTTTACCTGTATGTATGTTTTCTATGGGGATTACACACTGAGTTTGCGAAAACTCACCCCTTTTTCTGTGTAATCTGTACAGGTAATCCCCAGACTTAGGCGGATCAGCACAGCGGAGGCTCGACGGTGACCCCCACAATTGAACTACTTTATTACACATTTTGTTTTTATATTATTCTTGGGTATTTATTATTGTAATGTTGGGACTTTGGACCGTTTGGTTTGAATCTGGGATTTTATACTATTTTTATGGATTTTTTTTTACAACTCAACAAAACACGATTTTACTAAAAACTAAGATTTTCGGTTTTGTAAAATAATTGGTTTCAAAAGCTTCTGCTTAAAAGACATGTTTTAAGGCAAATCAACTAGTTCACGTTTTTCCAAATGAAATAAAACCTAATTAACTCGAACAGTTTTTACTTGTCAATCTTGATTTCAAATCCCATTCCATGTGACATCACCAGATTCAGCCATAACGTCTAGGCCGGGTTTGGGGTGCTACACTTGTGACCTAAGTAGTAGCATGTATAAGCCACATTGATTATCTTATCGGAGTTCGCCAAATTATTATTACATTTGTTGGTGCCAGTGTGCGAACCCTAAACATAACGGACTACATCCAGTGAACCCTTAACATATTTCGAAAATATTTCTTAGCAGAAGGCTCTGCAAACTAAGTTCGTAGAATCTAAGTACTCAAGGGGAGTTCATGAACCTTATCTATTTTAAGACCTTATCATTTTGCAAACCCTATTCAGAAAGCTAAACCTCCTTGGAAAGACTTAAGAATCTTCAAGTATGTAGCACTTAGCAAAGTCATTAAGTGAATCCGTAGTAAACAATAGATGAACCCTTATGTGAAACTTCACTTGTTAAAGAATAAAAACCTTGATTTGTTGTGAACTATGACTAAATGAAACTTGGTTAAGTGTTCTTACCTTTATTATATTTCGCTGCATATGACTAAATTATGCATATTTTTCATATTTACATGGTTGTGTGATGGAGGTTAGGTTGGGGATTTAATGGAGAGTCATTATGTTGGCTAATGTGGCATTCCATAGCTCAAGCTCGATGATCGGACTGGGTATGGGGTGTTACAAAGACTACCTTTTTTGTCCAATTTTGTTCCCCTGGGATGTCGATGTC
The DNA here is from genome assembly GCF_025698485.1 of Gossypium arboreum. Taxonomy (NCBI): domain Eukaryota; kingdom Viridiplantae; phylum Streptophyta; class Magnoliopsida; order Malvales; family Malvaceae; genus Gossypium; species Gossypium arboreum. Next base: position 90,505,880 of record NC_069082.1, on the reverse strand, counting down.
GCAATACCTAGAGGAGGATATTGCGATATCCCAAGTGGGTATTGCAATACCATTGAAAGGTGTCTACAACCTTCCATACTATTGGAGGTATCGAGATTCTAAGGTGTGGATATCATAATACCCTTTCCTTTGGTGTCATTCTCAGTTTTTTTCAACCTCTAACACGTCTTTACACCACTCAATCACACGTTAGGCCCCTCAATGACACTATTGGCCAAATTGGGTTACAAAATGAGTAAAAACGGACATTTCCACTTATTAACTAAAAACTAAAAATTACAAAAAATTATGCAAAAGACATTATTTTGCTTGAGAATAAGCTACTTAAGTATACTAGAAAAGCCTAATTTGTCACAACAATTTGTGGCAGATCAAATTCCCCCACACTTGACTCTTTCCTTGTCCTCAAGCAAACACACCAAACGTGCAAAAAAAAAAGAAAATTCTTGGACTAAATCAAACAATTAAGTTACATAGCGAAAAAAAATTAAAATCATATGAGAACTACCTTACATACAACTTAAGAGTGATATCTAACTAACTTGTTTATCCTAATGCAAACATAACTAGTTCACTAAGTTAAAATGTTAATAGATGTAGAGGCAATGTAAATGAACATATGTACAAGTGTTATCCATCAAAATAAATTATACGAATCACTCATAGATATTTAAAAAGAATTGGTCATGTTTGTTCAAACAAATGTAAGCATTTACAAATTATTGTGTTGGTGACTTATTCGGGTCTCAGAGGTCTTTTAAGCTTGTAGCGTTTCGAGATTTAGGATGGCTTGGAATTCAAAAAATAGATACTCAAAATGGGTTCAAGTACTAGAAACGGTTAAGCATACAACATTGTTCCCTACTCATCCCCAATTTATTTACAAGCTCACCTTATTATTTATCCTTCTCTCAAGCCACCATAATGTTTCTACCTATCCCTCAATGTTTATGGCCTGACGTCCATTACATAGTGCAATTAAAGAATAAGACAAAGAAGGATTAAGTACTAGACTCGTTTAGGCTCAAGGCTTAGACATTAAGGCTCTCAAGGAAAGAGTACTTGAGGCTTAAAGATATAAGAACTAGGGGTACACAACAACAAGTAAGCTTTTAGGCTCTAGGCTATTTCAAACAATGCCTAAGTTCTTTCCCGGATTAATCACCAAGCAGCAATTCTTTCAAGCATACATCTACTTAAATGAACAATTAACAATTCAAATTATTTATCTAAAAGGATCTGTGTATTTTATTTATCTTATGGTACACTTTACACATTTTCATTTCGGTTATTGCCTTTAGTCTATTATACACATTAACTAATTGAACTAATCAGTCTACAATTAAGAACAAGAAATTATCTAGTATTATTCAAAATTTACAAGTCCGGCACTTCTATGTACTTATTCGATATGTACAACTAGTAACTTTTTACCTAATTATAGTCCAAGTACCATGCAATTACACAAAATATAAACAAAAATGAAAAATATTTTTGGGATTTTTGAAGAATTTAAAACAAAACCGAAAAATATTTTTGGAGTTTTTTTTAAATTTTTTTTTAAAAAAGGCAAAAAAATTAAAATAAACACGCAACATAAATGTAAGAAAAATAAAACACATAATACTATGTGCACCTCCCCCCCCCCCCACCACACACATTTAGACTATACATTGTCCCCAATGTGTCGCAATAAAAAGATAGGAGGTTATCAGACTTCTCTACAATAGAGCATTAGACTAGCTCGGGGGTCCACCTTCTCGTTGAAGCTTGCAATCTGGTGTAGTCTTTCAGGATAATTTGTTTCAAATAAGACAAACACATAAACAAAAACAACCAAACACAATACGAAAAATAAAAAAAACAACAAACAAATCCAAAAGTATTTAATAGTCTACATGTCGCGTAAAAAATAAAAATAAATGCAAAAGCATGTAACTAATTGAGTCATCCTCGGGACCTTCGCTCAGTCCTGCAATTCCTTTTCCCTTACCTCTCTCAGGCAGCCTTGCGGAAGAGATCACAGGTTAATTACTTGGCTCATGGATGACGAGTCCCCTCGTGGGTTGCCGCGCAGACATGAAAGCTCCCTCAAAGTTGCCGTGATAGGATGCGAAATCGTCATCCTTTATTGCCTCATCCCTCTTCTTTTTTGATTTACTCTTTATGATCCTCCCTGGCTGTATTTCCCTCCAATGAATCACTTGATCGTTCAGACCATTGTAAGCTCTGTACCCCCTGACTTGTCATGAAGGTGTCTATAAATGGTTTTATGGCCTCCAGTAGTCTTATATTTTAGCGGATATCTCTTCTTAGACTGCGTTCCAATCGCGTAGGCTTATCATCGGTCTTTTTTTGGTGCTTTTCTTCTTTACCACTAAAGTCACTTCCATTTTGTGTTTACATTGCTAGTTCTATTCCTGTATTTGCTTCTTATGCAATTCTTAAAATTGGTGGAGAAGGGTATCTCTAATAATGCTCATAGTCATATAATGAAATTGTTCAGTGGTTCCCATCACCACTCCAGCTCGACGACACAAGGCAGTGATCAGAAGAGGAAAATAGATTTCGACCTTCATGCTTGATATACATTTTGTAATCTCCTTATTGATCCATCTCCCAAGGTAACTCTCTTTTGCTACAAAATGTAGTACAACAAAGCAGCTCGAAACACATTAATGGTATTATTGTTAAGCAGTGGTAAGATACGAGTACATATAAATTGCACCCACATCTTAGCAACAGAAAACATGATAACTTGTTTAAAAGATAAAAGGTAATTATTATACCCCTCACACTTCCATTCACCTCTACCCTTTTTTAAAAATGCTAAAACATCATCTATATTAACATTAGTAAACTTCTCGAGGTCCAAAGCAAACAGATCATCACTAACATAATATGGCACACCATAATAATCACTAATTGCTTAAGGGGAGATACTGTTTTTCTTGGGTTGAACATACTCCTTGTGTAACACCCCTAACTCGTGACCGACGCCAGTGTCGGACACGAGGGGTTAACGAGACAAATCCTCTTAAAGTACCGACCAATTTGGCATTTCTGGACAGGCTGGAAAACTGCGTCACCGTCGTCTTAAAAATCATATCTCGAGTTACAAAACTCGGAAACTGGTTTCGTAAATTTTCCCTGAATTTAGACTCATATACCCATCCATGGATTTATTTTTAGAATTTTTGGTTGGGCCAATTGGTACAGTTTATTAGTTAAAGTCACCCATGTTACAGGGATCGACTGCTCTGACCTCCGCGCGTTACAACTTGAATATCTTTCTGTACAGGGCTTTAATACTGGTGTCGTTTATTTCTAATGAAACTAGACTCAAAATGGAATCTGTACATATAAGGCATGACTCCTAATTCTTTCTGGATAATTTATGGTAAATTTTCAAAGTCGCGACAGGGGACCCAGAAATCGTTCTGGCCCTGTCTCACGAGAACTTTAATATCTCCCAGTATACTGCTCATATGGTTGTTTCGTTTCGTCCATATAAAAATAGATTCATCAAGGATCAGTTCCATAATTTACTCACTATTTAATTCTACTTCTACTATTTTAGTGATTTTCAATCTCATCTCACTGCTGCTGTCCGCAACAGTTACTGCAGTAGACTATGCCAATTTCATGAATTTTTCCTTGGCCTTAATCATCCATCATACATGACACAAATTATGGCCACCTTAACAAAATTTGAGTTTCTAAGACTCGTGGCTATAGGTTCTAGCATCCCACTCGGCGACCACATAGGCCATTTTCACATGGCTTAAAGTTTACAACCCACAATTCGACAAAATATAATAGCCTATACATGCCAAATGTTCTTCAACAACAAAAAACAATACCACAAGATTTCAGCGGTGTGATGACTTCAACGACGGTTCCGAGCACGCATAACAATACGAGTCCAAGAGACCTAAAATGGGTGACAAGAAAACACCGAGTGAGTTTACAACTCAGTAAGTCATAAGCATTCGTCAATCCAGCGATAAAGTTACTACTACATGTACAACAAATGAGGCTAGGTACTCGTCCATATCGAATCTATACCATAATACCTCGGACCTTTCGGTCCAATCTCGTACCAATTCATATATCCACATTTCATATTCTACACAACAAGATAATCGAAGCATTTTTACACATTAACTCATTTTCCAGCACAACCATACAATTTCAATCATCACATAGATTTAAGGCTTACCAAATTCAACCCCAAGCATGAACGTATTACCTATTCGTCACGAGCTCAAGGTACTTACCGATCCGCTGTCCATACTCACTCGATGGAGACACACCCTCCATATAATTGTTCGATTGGAGATATTTATATATATATATATAGAGTATGCGCACACAAATGCTTAATACTCGATTTCGCACACTTAGTGCCATGCGATTTAAGCCCCACACACAGTGCCATGCCCTTGAGCTCGCACACTTAGTGCCATATATTTCCAGCATGCACACTTAGTGCCATATATTTCCAGCACGCACACTTAGTGCCAATCTCGTCACCGTACACGTATTGCCAAGACACTTAGTGCCGAAAGCAAACTTTCTACACATTTCACTATTTCTTTTACATTCAACAATTGTCATCACTCCATACACATACATTTTCATTTATATATATATATCATCCCATTAAACGCAATTGCATAAATTTTACAATCATTTAAGCAATATCAAATACGTGCTTAATGACTTACCTCGTGTTGGGTAAAATAGTTCCAAGTCGGCTACTCGATGACCTTCGTCTTTCCCTTGCTTGATTCTCCTTCTTTAACTCCTTGAGCTTAATCAATAAATCACTAGTTTAACCATCTTGCTAAACATTCATAATTCAACTACACATGCATATGTATGCTTGTATATTCGGCAACCATTCTTACTAATCGCCCATTTGGTCGATTATACACCTAACCGAATATGCACCAAAAACTTGATTCAACATTACCTACATACTCACTTTAATGGCGAATATATATATATGTACAATGTCAACTAACATCTTTTAATCACCTAATTTCATCTCATGAACATTTAATCAAATTTTCCCAATCTAGCATATATTTTCACATCCATTTGTAACATCATGTACAAACACATATACACATATATCAAAACACAAATTTTTACCTATCATGCAACAAGCATAAATCGCACTTATGAGCATGCCATGGCGAATACATCCCACACCATCCCCTTTCAATTTTTGGTCATGGTTAAACAAAGAAAACTCCATGTCTTACTCAAGAATGCTAAAAGAAATTTCAAGAGTAGTCAATCCATCATTACATGTATCATCAACAAGCTTCACATTTAGCATGCAATGGCTTTAACACAATATCAACCTTGGCCAAATACCATTTCCATGGCATAACAAGGATTTGAACCATGGGCTAACATGAACATCAAGTTAGCAACTAAAACATGCATGAATCTCATGACACAACCTCAAACATACCTTAATCTTGACACAAGTATGACCAAATCTCCTTCTAGTTCTCTTCTAAACCAAGCATGAAGCAAAAATCCTTCCTTTTTCCCTTAGTATTTTCAGCCAAGATTTTGAGAATGGATGAACAATTTTTTCCTTTCTTTTCCTCTACTCACGGCAACAAAGGGGGGCATCCATGCTCATTTTTTTCATTTCTTTATTTTTTCTACATAATCCACTAACTAAACATGTTGGAAACATGTTCCCTTGCCCATATTCTTGTCATGGCGGCCACTCACCTTAGGAAGTGGGTTATTTGACATGCAAGGACAACTATTTTCCCACATGTATTAATAGGCCACCTTACAATTGCCTAGCACATTTCTAAATTTTCTCACATAAGTCCTATTTGATAAAAATTCACTTACTATTAACAACATCCAAACACGAAATTTTCACACATGCATATATACATATAATGAGCATCAATTATGATGGTTAATTATTATTATGACTCGGTTTGGTGGTCCCGAAACCACTTTCCGACTAGGGTCGATTTAGGGATGTCACAACTCTCCCCACTTAGAAATTTTCGTCCCGAAAATCTTACCGTAAATAGGCTCGGTATCGCTCTTTCATAGAATCCTCAAGTTCCCAAGTGGCTTCTTCCATTCCGTGTTTATGCCACAACACCTTCACTAACGGGTTTTTCCTATTGCGCAACTCTTTTACTTCACGCCTCATAATGCGAACCGGTTCCTCTTCATAGCTCAAATTAGGTGAATCTCAATCTCGGATGGAGCAATTACGTGCGATGGATCGACCTATATCGTCGAAGCATCGAGACATGAAAAACGTTGTGAATCCTTTCGAGCTCGGGGCAAAATTAATCGATATCGATGGCCCAACTCGTTCGGATACTTCATATGGCCCGATAAACCTCGGACTCAATTTGCCCTTACGACCAAATCTAAGCACCTTCTTCCAAGGTGAAACTTTGAGAAAGACCTTGTCTCCAACACGATATTCAATATCTTTTCTTTTCAAATCCGCATACGACTTTTGGCGATCCAAGCGACTTTCAAACTTTCACGAATTACTCGAACTTTTTGCTCGGCATCCTTAACCAAATCAACCGAAGAATTTACCTTCACTAAGTTCGGTCCAGAATAATGGGGTGCGGCATTTACGATCGTATAAAGCCTCGTAAAGGCGCCATCTTAATACTTGATTGAAAGCTATTGTTGTAGGCGAATTCAATCAAAGGTAAATACCGTTCCCATGAACCACTAAACTCAAGGATGCAACATCTCAACATATCCTCGAGTATTTGAATTATCCGTTCGGATTGACCATCGGTTTGGGGATGAAAAGCGGTGCTAAAATGCACTTGGTACCCAAAGCATCTTGCAATTTCTTCCAAAATCGCGACGTAAATCTTGGGTCTCTATCCGACACGATAGAAATAGGCACCCGTGTAATCTCACAATCGAGAAGCGTACAATTCCGCTAATTTGTCCATTGAAAAATCATGCGACGGGGATAAAGTGAGCCGACTTAGTTAGTCTATCGACAACGACCCAAATCGCATCCTTCTTACTCATCGACAATGGCGGTCGGATACAAAGTCCATTGTGACTCGATCCCATTTCCATTCGGGTATCATGATCGGTGAAGTAATCCCGATGGCACTTGATGTTCGCTTTCACTTGTTGACATATCGACACCTTGAAACAAATTCGAAATGTCTCGTTTCATCTTAGGGCCACCAAAATTGGCGTTTGGTCATTGTACATTTTAGTACTACCGGGTGGATTGACATTCGACTACAATGGGCTTCATTTAGAATTATCGAAATAAGTTCAATTCTTTGGAACACATAGACGACTTCGAACCTCAAACAATCGTCATCATCAATTTGAAACTCGATTCCTTGTTCGAACACACTCGGCCCGTTTTGCAAGCAACTCCTCATCGACTTTTCGAGCTTCCCGAATTTGATGAGCCAACAATGGTTTGGCCTTTAATTCGCTACTAACACATTGTCGGGTAGAATAGACAAGTGTACATTCATCGTCAGAAGCAAGCAGTGATTTCCGACTTAAGGCATCCGCAACCACATTGGCCTTTCGGGTGATAATCAATAACGAGTTCATAATCTTTTAACAACTCGAGCCATCGTCTTTGTCGCAGATTTAAGTCTCTTTGAGTCATCAAATATTTGAGACTTTTGTGATCCGAATACACTTGGCACTTCTCACCAAATAAGTAATGTCGCCATATCTTTAAGGCGAATACGATGGCGACCAATTCGAGGTCATGGGTTGGATAATTTTTCTCATGTGGCTTTAATTGTCTCGACGATAGGCCACAACTCGACCTTCTTGCATCAATACGCAACCTAACCCAAGTAGGGAGGCATCACTATAGATGACAAACTCTTTGCCGATTCAGTGTACTAGAACTAGAGCTTTCGTCAAATGGGTTTTCAATTGGTGAAACTTTTCGACACTTTTCCGTCCATTCAAATTTGACATCTTTACGAGCGGTTTGTCATGGGTGTGGCTATCATCGAGAATCCTTCCACAAACCGTCGGTAGTGTAAGCAAGCCCCAAAAGCTCCTAACCGGTAACATTCCTTGGAGGTTTCCAATCGACTATGGCGAAATTTTGTTCAGTCCACCCGACACCGATCACGGACACCACGTGCCCCAAAAAGCTAACCTCTTTCAACCAAAATTCACATTCTTGAACTTTGCGTATAATCGCTTATCTCGTAAGATTTGCAACACTAGCCTCGGTGTTCAAGCATGTTCGGTTTCATCTTTCGAATAGACCAAAATGTCATCGATAAATACAACTACGAACCGATCCAAGTATGGCTGAAAATTCTATTCATTAAATCCATAAACACCGTAGGGCATTAGTGAGCCCAAACGGCATCACCAAGAATTCGTAGTGACCGTACCTCGTTCTAAAAGCGGTTTTGGGTATGTCCGATTCTCGGACCCTCAACCGATAGTACCCGACCTCAAATCTATCTTTGAAAACACCGAGGCTCCCTTTAATTGATCAAACAAATCGTCAATTCGTGGCAATGGATATTTATTCTTTATCGTCACTTTATTGAGTTGACGATAGTCGATGCACAACCTCATGGTTCCGTCCTTCTTCTTCACAAACAATACAAAGCGCCCATGGAGAAAAACTCGGTCGGCGAAACCTCTATCCGTCAATTCTTGCAATTGAACCTTCAATTCCTTTAATTAGTTAATGCCATACGATCACGGGCTATTGAAATCGGCGTAGTACCGGTACAACCGATGCGAATTCCACTTCTCGAACCGGTGGCAATCCGGTAACTCTTCGGAAAAACATCCGAATACTCACAAACCACTGGTACCGATTCGAGTTTCCTTTCCGTCTCTTTACTCCCAAACACATACGCAAGGTATGTTTCACACCCTTTTCACATATCTTGACGGTCATAGAAGATATTATTGCTGCACTCCTTTTAAATCGAGAGACTCGACTCGGACTACCTCATTATTTGCACTCCTCAAATTAATGGTTTTCCTTTTGCGATCCACCCTTGCATCATGTACGGTCACCAATCCATACCAAGAATAACATCAATTCATGAAATGGTAGAAGCATCGATCGGTAGGAAAAGCAGATTCTCGAATTATTAGGGGCATCTCTTGCACACTTTATCAACAAGCACGTATTGACCCAAAGGGTTTGACACTGAATTACGAACTCGGTGAGACTCAACGGTAGAGTCTTCTTTGGATGCTAAGGTTTCACATACATATGAGTGAGTAGAGCGGGGTCAATCAATGCAATCACAATAGTATCAAAGAGAGTAAAAGTACCGGTGATAACGTCGGGGAGGATGCCTCCTCTCGTGCGCGGATGGCATATGCTCTAGCAGAGCACGGGTCTCGGATCGGACGGTAGTATTAGAGGCTCCTCTCGATTACCACCCCTACCTCCAGAGATTCTCGGGGCCTACCTCCACCGTCGTTCCACTAGGTCTTGCACCTTGCGTCTTATTCCTCTCATCTAGCTCGTGCAATCTCTAATGAAGTGGTCCTTGAACCGCATCCATAACAGCCCTATTAACAGACTTACCCCAACATTCACCTAGGTGTCGTCTTCCACATTGGGGCATTCAGGTCTCTCTTGACGATTATTGCCCACACTAGCTACTGAAGTAGCTCGAGTCCGTCAATGGTCGGGCTCTAATGGAAATTCCTTGATCGTCCTCGACTTCTTGGTGTCCTCCCGAACCTCTTTACAGCCGAGAATGGAGCTTTACTCGTCGATCTTTTACGGTAATCTCTTGCTTCAAATTCAGCCTTCTTCTTCTCCTCCCAAGTTCTTCCGCCTTGCGAGCTCGTTCGACTAGTGTCACGAACTCCTTTATCTCCAAAATTCCCACTAGTAACTTTAACTCTTCATTCAATCCTTCTTCAAATCTTTTGCACATCGCAACCTCATCAGCCACACACTCCCGAGCATACCGACTAAGTCTTACGAACTCATGTTCGTATTCGAATCTGATCATCCGGCCTTGCTTGAGTTCCAAGAATTCCTTACGCTTCGATCGATGAACTGTTGACTAATGTATTTCTTTCGAAATTGGATTGGAAGAAATCCCAAGTAACTCGTTCATTTGGGACTATGGAAATTAAAGTCCTCCACCAATAGTAAGTGAGTCTCATAACAAGGATATAGCACACTTAAGACATTCGTCGGTGTGCATGACGATTCATCTAACACTCTAATGGTGTTATCGAGCGAACTTCGGCCTTTTCGGCATCATCGGTAACTATGGCCTTGAACTCCTCGGCCCCACGCTTCCTAATCAAGTCCACGGTGGTTTACTCAGCCTCACAGGATCGATGCGGAGGCATTGCGGGCTCTTGGGGTGGAGTATTTAAATTCGGGAATGGTTGGACAGCCGGGTTGGTTCGGGCATATTGCGCGACCCACTCATTCATCATAGTGAAGAAGGCTTGTTTCGCCCCTTCATTTTGATTATTCGCGGATGACTGAGGCTCAACAGGCGGTGTCCCTTGCGCAGGAGCAGCCGCTACACTTTCAACGTCATCCGCCAAGGGTCTCTCTACCCCGGGTTCCATCGCTAATCAAAACAAAAAATTTCAACCGTCAGAAGTCATCACATTATTAAGCACTATCAATTTGGCATGTATAGCTAGACTCACACGCGCTATGGTAGTCCTAGAACCGACTAAACCATAGCTCTGATACCAATAAAATTGTAACACCCCTAACTCGTGACCGACGCCAGTGTCGGACACGAGGGGTTAACGAGACAAATCCTCTTAAAGTACCGACCAATTTGGCATTTCTGGACAGGCTGGAAAACTGCGTCACCGTCGTCTTAAAAATCATATCTCGAGTTACAAAACTCGGAAACTGGTTTCGTAAATTTTCCCTGAATTTAGACTCATATACCCATCCATGGATTTATTTTTAGAATTTTTGGTTGGGCCAATTGGTACAGTTTATTAGTTAAAGTCACCCATGTTACAGGGATCGACTGCTCTGACCTCCGCGCGTTACAACTTGAATATCTTTCTGTACAGGGCTTTAATACTGGTGTCGTTTATTTCTAATGAAACTAGACTCAAAATGGAATCTGTACATATAAGGCATGACTCCTAATTCTTTCTGGATAATTTATGGTAAATTTTCAAAGTCGCGACAGGGGACCCAGAAATCGTTCTGGCCCTGTCTCACGAGAACTTTAATATCTCCCAGTATACTGCTCATATGGTTGTTTCGTTTCGTCCATATAAAATAGATTCATCAAGGATCAGTTCCATAATTTACTCACTATTTAATTCTACTTCTACTATTTTTAGTGATTTTTCAATCTCATCTCACTGCTGCTGTCCGCAACAGTTACTGCAGTAGACTATGCCAATTTCATGAATTTTTCCTTGGCCTTAATCATCCATCATACATGACACAAATTATGGCCACCTTAACAAAATTTGAGTTTCTAAGACTCGTGGCTATAGGTTCTAGCATCCCACTCGACGACCACATAGGCCATTTTCACATGGCTTAAAGTTTACAACCCACAATTCGACAAAATATAATAGCCTATACATGCCAAATGTTCTTCAACAACAAAAAACAATACCACAAGATTTCAGCCGGTGTGATGACTTCAACGACGGTTCGAGCACATAACAATACGAGTCCAAGAGACCTAAAATGGGTGACAAGAAAACACCGAGTGAGTTTACAACTCAGTAAGTCATAAGCATTCGTCAATCCACGATAAAGTTACTACTACATGTACAACAAATGAGGCTAGGTACTCGTCCATATCGAATCTATACCATAATACCTCGGACCTTTCGGTCCAATCTCGTACCAATTCATATATCCACATTTCATATTCTACACAACAAGATAATCGAAGCATTTTTTACACATTAACTCATTTTCCAGCACAACCATACAATTTCAATCATCACATAGATTTAAGGCTTACCAAATTCAACCCCAAGCATGAACGTATTACCTATTCGTCACGAGCTCAAGGTACTTACCCGATCCGCTGTCCATACTCACTCGATGGAGACACACCCTCCATATAATTGTTCGATTGGAGATATTTATATATATATATATAGAGTACGCACACACAGTGCTTAATACTCGATTTCGCACACTTAGTGCCATGCGATTTAAGCCCGCACACACAGTGCCATGCCCTTCGAGCTCGCACACTTAGTGCCATATATTTCCAGCATGCACACTTAGTGCCATATATTTCCAGCACGCACACTTAGTGCCAATCTCGTCACCGTACACACGTATTGCCCGCACACTTAGTGCCGAAAGCAAACTTTCTACACATTTCACTATTTCTTTTACATTCAACAATTGTCATCACTCCATACACATACATTTTCATTTATATATATATATCATCCCATTAAACATAATTGCATAAATTTTACAATCATTTAAGCAATATCAAATCGTGCTTAATGACTTACCTCGTGTTGGGTAAAATAGTTCCAAGTCGGCTACTCGATGACCTTCGTCTTTCCCTTGCTTGATTCTCCTTCTTTAACTCCTTGAGCTTAATCAATAAATCACTAGTTTAACCATCTTGCTAAACATTCATAATTCAACTACACATGCATATGTATGCTTGTATATTCGGCAACCATTCTTACTAATCGCCCATTTGGTCGATTATACACCTAACCGAATATGCACCAAAACTTGATTCAACATTACCTACATACTCACTTTAATGGCGAATATATATATATGTACAATGTCAACTAACATCTTTTAATCACCTAATTTCATCTCATGAACATTTAATCAAATTTTCCCAATCTAGCATATATTTTCACATCCATTTGTAACATCATGTACAAACACATATACACATATATCAAAACACAAATTTTTACCTATCATGCAACAAGCATAAATCGCACTTATGAGCATGCCATGGCGAATACATCCCACACCATCCCCTTTCAATTTTTGGTCATGGTTAAACAAAGAAAACTCCATGTCTTACTCAAGAATGCTAAAAGAAATTTCAAGAGTAGTCAATCCATCATTACATGTATCATCAACAAGCTTCACATTTAGCATGCAATGGCTTTAACACAATATCAACCTTGGCCAAATACCATTTCCATGGCATAACAAGGATTTGAACCATGGGCTAACATGAACATCAAGTTAGCAACTAAAACATGCATGAATCTCATGACACAACCTCAAACATACCTTAATCTTGACACAAGTATGACCAAATCTCCTTCTAGTTCTCTTCTAAACCAAGCATGAAGCAAAAATCCTTCCTTTTTCCCTTAGTATTTTCAGCCAAGATTTTGAGAATGGATGAACAATTTTTTTCCTTTCTTTTCCTCTACTCACGGCAACAAAGGGGGCATCCATGCTCATTTTTTTCATTTCTTTATTTTTTCTACATAATCCACTAACTAAACATGTTGGAAACATGTTCCCTTGCCCATATTCTTGTCATGGCGGCCACTCACCTTAGGAAGTGGGTTATTTGACATGCAAGGACAACTATTTTCCCACATGTATTAATAGGCCACCTTACAATTGCCTAGCACATTTCTAAATTTTCTCACATAAGTCCTATTTGATAAAAATTCACTTACTATTAACAACATCCAAACACGAAATTTTCACACATGCATATATACATATAATGAGCATCAATTATGATGGTTAATTATTATTATGACTCGGTTTGGTGGTCCCGAAACCACTTTCCGACTAGGGTCGATTTAGGGATGTCACACCTTGTTCTTTTATGAAAATTTTAAATTGGAGTAAAACTCCAAAACTACTGGGATTATAGCAGGTGCAATTGACACCAAAGCAAGATTCATTCATCAATGAAAATGAACCAAATCCCAAAATTCCTCGCAGTCCAAGGCAGAAGGGTCAAAGCCTCTTTTAAGTATAAAAGTCCTTCATTGAATGTTTGAGAAAAAGGCTTCGGCGTCTTCCTTTTTTCAACTTGTCTAGAATATACTCTGGTTTTGAGGTGGTTCGGGATGGGTTTTCACTTTTTTTTTTCTTTTCTAGTGGGCATGTTTATCAACCTTTTAACAAAGCTAACTATCAAGTTTATACTAATCAACTAACCCACAACCAATCAACACTAAAAGCAAAATAATATAGTAAAAATAATAAAAATGGAAAAAATAGCAAATGCAAACAAAAGGAAGAAAAATAAAACTTGAACCGTGTTAGTGTTACATGTGAATATGATGTGCGGATTGTACAAGTGTACACGTCGAAACAAGTAATAAAGTGATAAGTGAGATTGTCTCTACAGGGATTAGGTAGGTATAATTTGGTTGAGTTAATAAAGTTAATTTTGATTAATGTTAAGCAAAATAACAATAAGAATGCAGTGGAAAAATGAGAGAGCGATGATATATAAAATGTGAAAAACAAAACAAATAAACGAAACAAGAATGTCACGACAAGAAAAGAAGATTAAGGAACTGTAATGTTGATTAGGATAGCTGGGGTTACTGATGCATCTACCTTCTCTAACTATTAATGCCACAACAAAGTCTTGAACATTCTACTACTCGATAGGTTTCCACAGCAGTCTACTTCTTTCGAGAGAAAAACCTTGGGTTACCTCCCCTAAAGCACTATATGTCTATAGACTTGAGTCGGTTACCACTAATATCTTTTAGCTTCTTTCTTATTAGGCAAGGCTCTATGCCTAGAGGTTGCTTCAAATAAATAATTTATCATTTACTCATATTATCCAATGTCTATCTAGTTAACCTAACCCTATCTGAATTAAGTTATATATAACATGAAATACCATTGAATAAAACAACAGAACAATTCCAACTCAAACTATAAACATTAATAGAAAATAAAAGGTTTAGCAAAATAATCTCGAGCCTAAGAGATTTAGCTCATAGATGGGCAAATCAAGTTTGATTTTAATTCAACAACCAACATCATCAATAACACATAAGTTCTAAAAGAAGCCAGATAAGAATCAAAGGAGAAAATCTGAGATGCGCCTATCCAGCTCTCAACACCAGCAGTGCAATGTCTTGTATGCCAAAGATGATGAAGTCGTTTTCTCCTTCTTTAGTCGCCTTCCTTCTTTTTCCTTTCCTCTTTTTTTCTGTTAAAGGCTACTCCTCCTCTGTTTTTATCAAAAATTGTCTCTTTTTCTAGGGTTCCCCCTTTGCTTTTATAAGTTTGACCTTCTAGGGTAGGTCCATCAGCCCATAATCCCTTTTTCTCTTTTTCAGGTGGATTTATCTGGTATAAGTATAGTTGGGGCTGAGAATAGTATGCATTGAGTGTTGACTGGGCATTTTCTAGGCATTGCCACAGCATTTGTGTTGGTAAACTATTAAAAATTTGTTACAGAAAACCTTCAATCCTTTATTCCTTTTCCTACACTCTGCACCTACCAATTAACCACCAAGCAAGTCCTTCCTAAAGACAATTAAAAGCAACATGTAATAACATTTAAGTAAAATTAACTAAAATGCAACTAAACTCACCTAAATACAAGCAATTAACTAATCTTAAGGGTATGAAATATAACTTTTTTCAAGAGTTATTAGTTAGTTGCGATTGATTTGTTATGTGAGGTGAAAAAGTTCCATGTTTCCCAAGCTACAAGAGTAGAATACCTACAAAAGAAGAAAACTAACCAAAAATAAAGCAAAAAGAAAAGAGAGATTGGGAGAAAATAGAGAGGGAAAAGTGTTTTTAGGGATTTAGGGTTAAAGATTTGGGGAAAATGAAGAGAATAAGGTGTTTTGAGGTGTTTGAAGGCTTAAAAAGCCTCCAACACATGTGGATTGTGATACCTGAAATTGGGTATCACCTGAACCAACATGGATATCATGATACCTAGGGATATCATGATACCCAGGGTTGGATATTATGATATCCCCTATTTTTGGTACATCCCACAAGGTGATTGTCGTAGGAATGCCCCTACGTCACACAAGGCTTTCTTGAAAGTAACTCCGCTTATCTCCATTGGAATGGTGAAGGTGTCGAGATCTTTAAGCTTGGGAGGAACTCTTCTAGACACTATTGCATTACATTCCTTGTTAAGAGCAATTTTCTTTTGTGACAGCCCAAAATTGACCCTAGTCGGAAGGTGGTCTCGGGACCACAAAACCGAGGCATAAAAATAATTAAAAATTTATTTTGATGCCTATAATATGTGTGTGCTCATGTATGACATTTTATGATGATTGGTTTAGTGTTATAAGGGTGAATTCCACAAGAAAGGACTTAGTAATGAACTTTGAAAGTATGATAGGGAAATGTGTGATGACTAATTAAAGCATGCATGCAAAATAATGGACTTGCATGTCAAATTCCCCTTTATAGGTGGTGGCCGGCCATGACAAGGAGGATGGGCTAAACATGTCATGAAACATGTTTTGTTGGTGCATTAGGGTGAAATAATAAACAAAGGTGTATGGGTGATAAAAAAATGAAAAAAAATGTGTGTAAGTGTGGTAATCCCCCCCCATTGCCGTGAGTTGTAGAGAAGGAAAGAAAAAAATTTTGTTCATCCTTTCTTTGAGCCAAAACTAAGGAAGAAGGAGGATTTTTGCTTCATGCTTGGTTTGGAAGAGATCTAGAAGGAGATTTGGCTAAGTTTGCATCAAGATTAAGGTATGTATGAGGTTGTGTTAGGAGTTTCATGCATGTTTTGGTTGCTAACTTGATGTGCATGTTAGCCATGGCTCAAATCTTTGTTAAGCCATGGAAATGGTATTTGGCCAAAGTTGTTATGGTGATAAAGCCATTGCATGCTAAGTGTGAAGCTTGATGATGATGCATGCAATGATGGATTGTCTACTCTTGAGTAAGATTTTGAGCTTTCTTTTGTTTTATCATGATTGAAGTTGAAAAGGAGCATGATTGTCATATTCGACCATGATGCATTCATGAGCATGGTTCATGCTTCTTGCATGTTAGTTAAAATTTGTGTTTTGGATGGCTATGGACACCTTGAAATTGACCATGCTCATATATGTATATATATGTTTGCACATGATGTTTTGGTTATGAAGGAAGTGATGAATAAGTTTGTTTAAAGAAGAAGATGTTGAAGAATAATTGTGAAATTGTAAGCACATTCTACCTAGCACACATATGAGTGCTTGATGCTATATTGTAAGTTTTGAGCTACAATATGCAAAGCATTAACTAGTAAAATGCATGCTGTTTTTGTGTGGTATTAAGTGCATAATTGGCCTCAACATGGACAAGTATATTCGGCCTTGGGTAGCCTATTGAAGGCCTTAGCTTTTCCTTGATGCTCGAATAAATTGTATTGAATTGCTTGATGTAGTATAAAATGTGCATGACCATTGTGTATTCAAGCTAAAGGGTGGCCATATGACCATTTAAATTCCTTGTCATATTCGGCCATAAGCTAGCACAATGAGGTTTTGATAAATTGAATTTGTTTGAATTAGCTCAAGAGCTAAGAGGGCCACAATTGGACAAGGGAAGGAAAAGTAATCGAATAGCCGTAAAAGCCGTTCGACAACATCCGAGGTAAGTCCTCAAGAAGTGACCTTACTTGAATTATGTGGAATGAAATATGGATGTATTGATTATTGATTTATGTGTGTATGAGTATTGAATGATACGGGCTAAGTCCCGGCGATTATGTTAGTGATTATAATTGTGTTTGAGCCTTAGTAACGAAAATAAATATGTATGTCCAATGATTATTGATGTATGTGTGCATGAGAAATTGAATGATATCCGGGCTAAGCCCGAAGACAATTATCTTGGAAATTATAACCGGGTTAAGACCGAAGGCAATTGTGCTAGTGGCTACATCCGGGCTAAGACCGAAGGCATTCGTGCGAGTCATTCTATCCGGGCTAAGACCGAAGGCATTTGTGCAAATCGTGATATCCGGGTTAAGTCCGTAGGCCTTGGTGCGGGTTACCATAACGGGCTATGTCCCGAAGGCGATTGATCGAGTAGCGACATCCGGTTAAACTCGAAGGTATGTGATTTTTAAATTATAAGCTTGCTGGAAAATTTCAGCTAATGCACTTGTGAAATTTCCCAATGACAAGGTAAGTGCGGTGTGTGCTTTTGCGCTAGGAGTAGGCGTGTGAATATCCGCTCCTATGATGGAACGAGTTATCGGCCTTAATGAAGCCGTTATTTGTGTATGAACATAAGAGTTGGGATGGTGAAGTAAGTATGATTATGTGAATGTGCATTAATGAAATGATGCATTTAACTATGTGAATGTATTGCTGTAATTAGAGTTGATTATATTCCTTGAGACTTACTAAGCATAAAATGCTTACTCATTGCTTTGGCTCTCGGTTTTCTAGATTTCGCTCGATAGCAATCGGATTCGGGATCGTTGAAGTCGAAGTCATCCACACTATCAAGCCCCATTTTGGTATAAATTCTTGGTTGAACTTGAAATGGCATGTATAGGACTACCCTTGTTGGTTTAAATATGTTATGATGTATATGTGTACGGCCATGCGAAAATGGCTCGTAATAGTGAAGTATCAACTTAAACTATTTGCGGTTTGTATATATATATATGGTGTCATGATGTGACTATGAATTGGAAATGGGAATGTTGGTCACATGATCAGCCATTGGCATGGTTAAAATGATCATATGTGGACCTATGTAAGGCAAGACTAGTTGGTTCATGGAGACTACAAAATAGGTAAGACCTACCTTAAAAGCAGATCTTGCCGGTGCGATAACGTGAATGTGAAAAATCACCAAAATTTGTAGGAATGGTATTAAATAGTGAATCAGCTATGTAAATGAACATTGATGAGTCTATTTTCATATGGAAGAAACGAAATGGTCATAGGAGTTACATGTTAAGAGATATTAAAGCTATTGTGAGACAGGGCGGGGCGGTTTACGGGTTCCCTGTCATAACTTTAAAATTTACTATAAATTATCCAGAAAGAATTAGGAGACATACCTTATATGTACAGATTTTGAGTCTAGTTTCATTAGAAACAAACGGCACCAACATTAAATCACATGCAGAGAGATATTCAAGTTATACTGCTGCGAAGGTCGGGCGATCGATCCTGTAACATGGGTGACTTTAACTAATAAACTGTACCAATTGGCCCGACCAAAATTCTAGAAATAAATCCATGGATGGATATATGAGTCTAAATTCAGGAAAATTTCTGAAACCAGTTTCCGAGTTTTGAAACTCGAGATATGATTTTTAAGGCGACAGTGACGCAGTTTTTCCAACTGATGGAAATGTCCAATGGATGGGCAAAACAAGTGAACTTGGCTTGCTAACCCCTCGTGTCCGACACGGCGATGGTCTCGGGTTCGGGTGTTACAATTTTATTAGTATCGAGCCACGGTTTAGTCGATTCTAGGACTACCGTGAGGTGTTTGGGGTCTAGCTATACATGCCATTAAATGATGAATCGATAGTGTGGTGATTTACGACAATTTGACTTTGAGTTTGTTTATAGCAATGGATCCGATCCCAACCGAGCAATAGCGATGATGTGGAGAGTGTGGCGCTGCTCCGCACAATGGACGAGTCTTGCGGACTCTCAACCTATGGCCAACAATCCGAATGATGAGGCTAGGCAAGCCTTTTATAGTGTGATGAGCGAATGGTTTAATCAATACATTCGAACTAACACGGCTGTCCCACAACCTCCATTCCCGACAAATGCAACCCCGCACCTACAATACCTCCGAGAATCGACCAAATAAGGTCAAGTAAGCCCCGATCGATAGGATTGAAAACATGGGGCCACTGAATTTAAAGCTACGGATGATGATGATGCCGAACGAGCTGAATTTTGGTTGGACAACACTATCCGGTGCTCGATGAGCTATCTTGTACACCGATGAGTGCTTAAAGTGTACCATCTCCTTGCTACGTGATTCCACCTACTATTGGTGGAGTACTCGACTTCGTGGTACCTAGAGAGCAAGTGACTTGGGAATTCTTTCAAACCAAGTTCGAAAAAAAAAAAGTATATCGATCGAGATTCATCGACCAAAAGCGAAGGAATTTCTTGATCTTAAGCAAGGTTCTATGTCGGTTACCGACTATGAGCGAAAATTTGTGAGGCTTAGCCGATACACGCGAGAATGCATTTCGTCCGAAGCTATTATGTGTAAACGCTTCGAGGATGGGCTGAATGATGATATAAGGATGTTCGTTGGCATTCTCGAAATACGAGATCGTAGTACTTGTTGAGCGAGCTTGTAAAGTCGAAGAGCTTAGAAAGGAGAAACAAAAAGCTGATGTGGGAACTGGAGAATTCGAAGAGGTCCTCGAGAAAGTCTCTTCAACAGCAATCAAGAGATTTGAGATGATGTGAACCGGTCTAGAGGCACTTTGGGCTTTTCTAGGCGAGGACGCGATCGACCCCTGTGACCACACGAGTCACTTCGATCGCGATGGTGGAAATGATCGCCGAGAGAGGGCGAGTGTCAACATTGTGGCAAATGGCATTCGGGAGCTGTTGGTTTCATGATCGCTCCTGCTATAAGTGTGGATCGGCCGACCACTTTAGGAAGGATTGCCCGAGGATGCTTGAGCAGAATGTGAGTCGAGTGGAAACTCGGGTGCTACCCTTCGCTCGAGGTAGGCCACCTAGAAATATGGGCAATGTCGATGGCGGTCGAGAGGATCTAGAGATGCTACCATCGGATCGAGGCTCGTGCTCCTGCGAGGACTTATGCCATACGCGACGCTGAGGATCTGCCTCTCCGGATGTCATTACGGTGCTTTCACTCTTTTCAATACTAATGTGATTGCTTTGATTGACCACGGTTCTACTCAATCTTATATATGTGAAACCTTAGCATCCGAGAAGACTTTGCCTATTGAGTCTCTTGAGTTTGTAATTGGTGTCAAACCCTTGGGTCATTACGTGCTTGTCAACAAAGTGTGCAAGAAAAGTCCCCTAGTGTTCGAGGTTCTTGTTTCCGCGGACTTGATGTTTTTGCCGTTCGATGAATTCGACGTTATTCTTGGTTTGGATGGGTTGACCATGCATGATGCGGTCGTAAATTGCAAAAGCAAGACTATCGATTTGAGGTCGCGAATAACGAGATAATTCGGGTTAAGTCTACGGACTTAAAGGGTTGCCGGTGTAATATCAGCAATGTTGGCCCGAAAGTATGTAAGAAAAGAGTCGAAGCGTACCTTGCGTCGTGCTTTCGATGACAAGGAATCGAAAAGAAACCCGAATCTGTGCCCGTGGTTTGTGAATACCGGATGTTTTCCACGAAGAATTGCGGGTTTACCACTGTCGGAAATAGAATTTGGCATCGAATTGGTACCTAGTACCACTCCAATTTCGATAGCTCCGTATCGTATGGCACCAACGGAATTAAAGGAGTTGGAAGCTCGATTGCAAGAATTGGTGGATAGAGGTTTTGCTCGCCGAGTTTTTCGCCTTGGGGTGCGCCGGTGTTGTTCGTGAAAAGAAGGATGGAACCATGCGGTTGTGCATCGATTATCGTCGACTTAATAAGCGACAATAAAGAACAAATATCCGTTGCCACGTATCGATGACTTGTTCGATCAACTAAAGGAGCCTCGGTGTTCTCGAAAATAGATTTGAGATCGGGCTATTATCAATTGCGAATCCGAGATTGGACGTACCCAAGAGCGCCTTGAAGGAGATATGGTCACTATGAGTTCCTAGTGATGCCGTTTGGGCTCACTAATGCCCTGCGGTATTTATGGATTTAATGAATCGGATCTTTAGACCATATATGGATCGATTCGTAGTCGTGTTCATTGATGACATCTTGGTCTATTCAAGAAATGAGACCGAACATCTTTGAACACTGCGGTTAGTCTTTGCAAATTTTACGGGATAAGCAATTATATGCTAAGTTCAGCAAGTGTGAGTTACGGTTAAGAGAGGTTAGCTTCTTGGGTCATGTGGTATCTGCATCGGGTATTCGAGTCGACCGAATAAAATTTCAGCCATACTTAATTGGAAGCCTCAGAAATATTACGAGGTTGAGAGCTTTTTGGGGCTTCTTAGGTTATTACCGACGATTTGTAAAAGGCTTCTCAACGATAGCCACGCTGATGATGAAGCTACTCCAAAAGGATGTTAAGTTCGAATGGACGGAGAAATGCCAAAAAGTTTCGATCAATGAAAACTTATTTGGTGAAGCCCCAATTCTAGTGCAACCCGAGTCAAGCAAAGAGTTTGTCATCTATAGCGACGCCTCTCTACTTGGGTTAGGTTGCGTATTAATGCAAGAAGGTCGAGTTGTGGCCTATCGTCGAGGCAATTAAAGCCACATGAGAAAAATTATCCGACTCATGATCTCGAATTGGCGCCATCGTATTCGCCTTAAAGATTTGGCGACATTACTTATTTGGTGAAAGGTGCCATGTATACTCGGATCACAAAAGTCTCAAATATTTGATGATCCAAAGAGACTTAAATCTGTGACAAAGACATTGGCTCGGTACATTAAAGGATTACGAGTGGTCATTGACTATCACCCGGGAAAGGCGAATTTGCGGATGCCTTGAGTCGTAAATCATTATTCGCTTCTGGCGATGAGCGTGCACTTATGTCATTCGATCCGATAGTGTGTTAGTAGCTGAATTGAAAGCCAAACCACTATTGATACATCAAATTCGAGAAGCTCGAGAAAGTCGACGACGAGTTGGGCGCAAACGGGTGAGTGTGTTCGAACAAGGATTGAGTTTCAAATCGATGATGACGATTGTTTGAGGTTCAAAAGTCGTCTGTGTGTTCGAAAGAATTGAACTCATTTCGATAATTCGAATGAAGCCCATTGTAGCGAATGGCAATCCACCCGGGAGTCGAAGATGTACAATGATTTGAAAGCGTCGGTTTTGGTGGCATGGTATGAAGCGAGACATCTCGACTTTGTTTGAGATGTTTAATATGTCAACAAGTGAAAGCGGAACATCGGTGCCTTGAGATTACTTGACCAATCACGATACCCGAGTGGAAATGGGATCGAGTCACAATGGACTTTGTATCCGGACCGCCATTGTCGACAAGTAAGAAGGATGCGGTTTGGGTCGTGGTAGATCGATTGACTAAGTCGGCCCACTTTGTCCCCGTGACGCACGGATTTTTCAATTGACAAATTAGCTGAATTATGCGTTTCTCGGTTGTGAGATTACACGGGTGCCTATTTCCATCGTGTCGGATAGAGATCCGAGATTTACCTCGCGATTTTGGAAAAAGTTGCAAGAAGCTTTGGGTACCAAGTTGCATTTCAAAGACCGCCTTTCACCCCCAAACCGATGGTCAATCCGGCGGATAATTCAGATACTTGAGGATATGTTAAGATGTTGCGTCCTCGAGTTTAGTGGTTTATGGGAAGCGGTATTTGCCGTTGATTGAATTCGCTTACAACAACGACTTTCAATCAAGTATTAAGATGGCACCCTACGAGGCCTTGTGCGTCGTAAATGCCGTACACCATTGTTTTGGACCGAGCTCGGTGAAAGCAAGATTTTTGGGGTGGATTTGATTAGGGATGCTGAGCAGAAAGTGAAAGTAATCCGTGAAAGTCGAAGATAGCCTCCGATCGTCGAAGTCGACGCGGACTGAAGCGTAAGGATATCGAGTATCGTGGGTGATAAAGTGTTTCTCAAGGTATCGCCTTGGAAAAAGATACTCGATTCGGTAGTAAGGGCAAGTTGAGCCCGAGGTTCGTTGGGCCATATGAGATATCCGGCGAGTCGATCCGGTGGCATATCGTTTGATTTTGCCCCGAACTCGAAAAGGTTCACGATGTCTTTCACGTTTCGATGCTTGACGCTATAGATCCGATCCATCGCACGTGATTAGTCCATCGAAATTGAAATTCAAGCTAATATGAGTTATGAGGAAGAACCGATTCGTATCCTATCACGAGAAGTGAAAGAGTTGTGAAACAAGCGGGTTCCGCTAGTAAAAGTGTTATGGCTCAAGCACGGGATAGAAGAAGCTACTTGGGAGACCGAGAACTCTATGAAAGAGCGATATCCAAACCTATTTACGGTAAGATTTTCGGGACGAAAATTTCTTAAGTGGGGAGAGTTGTGACAGCCCAAAATTGACCCTAGTCGGAAGGTGGTCTCGGGACCACAAAACCGAGGCATAAAATAATTAAAAATTTATTTTGATGCCTATAATATGTGTGTGCTCATGTATGACATTTTATGATGATTGATTTAGTGTTATAAGGGTGAATTCCACAAGAAAGGACTTAGTAATGAACTTTGAAAGTATGATAGGAAATGTGTGATGACTAATTAAAGCATGCATGCAAAATAATGGACTTGCATGTCAAATTCCCCTTTTATAGGTGGTGGCGGCCATGACAAGGAGGATGGGCTAAACATGTCATGAAACATGTTTTGTTGGTGCATTAGGGTGAAATAATAAACAAAGGTGTATGGGTGATAAAAAATGAAAAAAATGTGTGTGAGTGTGGTAATCCCCCCATTGCCGTGAGTTGTAGAGAAGGAAAGAAAAAATTTTGTTCATCCTTTCTTTGAGCCAAAACTAAGGAAGAAGGAGGATTTTTGCTTCATGCTTGGTTTGGAAGAGATCTAGAAGGAGATTTGGCTAAGTTTGCATCAAGATTAAGGTATGTATGAGGTTGTGTTAGGAGTTTCATGCATGTTTTGGTTGCTAACTTGATGTGCATGTTAGCCATGGCTCAAATCTTTGTTAAGCCATGGAAATGGTATTTGGCCAAAGTTGTTATGGTGATAAAGCCATTGCATGCTAAGTGTGAAGCTTGATGATGATGCATGCAATGATGGATTGTCTACTCTTGAGTAAGATTTTGAGCTTTCTTTTGTTTTATCATGATTGAAGTTGAAAAGGAGCATGATTGTCATATTCGCCATGATGCATTCATGAGCATGGTTCATGCTTCTTGCATGTTAGTTAAAATTTGTGTTTTGGATGGCTATGGACACCTTGAAATTGGCCATGCTCATATATGTATATATATGTTTGCACATGATGATGTTTTGGTTATGAAGGAAGTGATGAATAAGTTTGTTTAAAGAAGAAGATGTTGAAGAATAATTGTGAAATTGTAAGCACATTCGGCCTAGCACACATATGAGTGCTTGATGCTATATTGTAAGTTTTGAGCTACAATATGCAAAGCATTAACTAGTAAAATGCATGCTGTTTTGTGTGGTATTAAGTGCATAATTGGCCTCAACATGGACAAGTATATTCGGCCTTGGGTAGCCTATTGAAGGCCTTAGCTTTTCCTTGATGCTCGAATAAATTGTATTGAATTGCTTGATGTAGTATAAAATGTGCATGACCATTGTGTATTCAAGCTAAAGGGTGGCCATATGACCATTTAAATTCCTTGTCATATTCGCCATAAGCTAGCACAATGAGGTTTTGATAAATTGAATTTGTTTGAATTAGCTCAAGAGCTAAGAGGGCCACAATTGGACAAGGGAAGGAAAAAGTAATCGAATAGCCGTAAAAGCCGTTCGACAACATCCGAGGTAAGTCCTCAAGAAGTGACCTTACTTGAATTATGTGGAATGAAATATGGATGTATTGATTATTGATTTATGTGTGTATGAGTATTGAATGATACCCGGGCTAAGTCCCGAAGGCGATTATGTTAGTGATTATAATTGTGTTTGAGCCTTAGTAACGAAAATAAATATGTATGTCCAATGATTATTGATGTATGTGTGCATGAGAAATTGAATGATATCCGGGCTAAGCCTCAAGACAATTATGCTGGAAATTATAACCGGGTTAAGACCAAGGCAATTGTGCTAGTGGCTACATCGGGCTAAGACCAAGGCATTCGTATGAGTCATTCTATCCGGCTAAGACCAAGGCATTTGTGCAAATCGTGATATCCGGGTTAAGTCCCGTAGGCCTTGGTGCGGGTTACCATAACCGGGCTATGTCCCAAGGCGATTGATCGAGTAGCGACATCCGGTTAAACTCGAAGGTATGTGATTTGAAAATTATAAGCTTGCTGGAAAATTTCAGCTAATGCACTTGTGAAATTTCCCAATGACAAGGTAAGTGCGGTGTGTGCTTTATGCGCTAGGAGTAAGGCGTGTGAATATCCGCTCCTATGATGGAACGAGTTATCGCCTTAATGAAGCCGTTATTTGTGTATGAACATAAGAGTTGGGATGGTGAAGTAAGTATGATTATGTGAATGTGCATTAATGAAATGATGCATTTAACTATGTGAATGTATTGCTGTAATTAGAGTTGATTATATTCCTTGAGACTTACTAAGCATAAAATGCTTACTCATTGCTTTGGCTCTCGGTTTTCTAGATTTCGCTCGATAGCAATCGGATTCGGGATCGTTGAAGTCAAGTCATCCACACTATCAAGCCCCCATTTTGGTATAAATTCTTGGTTGAACTTGAAATGGCATGTATAGGACTACCCCTTGTTGGTTTAAATATGTTATGATGTATATGTGTACGGCCATGCGAAAATGGCTCGTAATAGTGAAGTATCAACTTAAACTATTTGCGGTTGTATATATATATATGGTGTCATGATGTGACTATGAATTGGAAATGGGAATGTTGGTCACATGATCAGCCATTGGCATGGTTAAAATGATCATATGTGGACCTATGTAAGGCAAGACTAGTTGGTTCATGGAGACTACAAAATAGGTAAGACCTACCTTAAAAACAAGTGCTGCCAGCTGCAGTAACGTGAATGTGAAAAATCACCAAAATTTGTAGGAATGGTATTAAATAGTGAATCAGCTATGTAAATGAACATTGATGAGTCTATTTTCATATGGAAGAAACGAAATGGTCATAGGAGTTACATGTTAAGAGATATTAAAGCTATTGTGAGACAGGGCCAGAACGGTTTCTGGGTTCCCTGTCGCAACTTTAAAATTTACTATAAATTATCCAGAAAGAATTAGGAGACATACCTTATATTTACAGATTCCATTTTGAGTCTAGTTTCATTAGAAACAAACGGCACCAGCATTAAATCCCTTTACAGAGAGATATTCAAGTTATACCGCGCGAAGGTCAGAGCAGTCGATCCCTGTAACATGGGTGACTTTAACTAATAAACTGTACCAATTGGCCCGACCAAAAATTCTAGAAATAAATCCATGGATGGATATATGAGTCTAAATTCAGGGAAAATTTACGAAACCAGTTTCCGAGTTTTGAAACTCGAGATATGATTTTTAAGGCGACAGTGACGCAGTTTTTCCAGCCTGACTGGAAATGTCCAATGGATGGGCAAAACAAGTGAACTTGGCTTGCTAACCCCTCGTGTCCGACACCGGCGATGGTCTCGGGTTCGGGGTGTTACATCTTTCCTCTCCCTAGTTTCTTCCTATGAGACATAACATCCCTAAGGAATTTGACGTAATTGGGAATTTTCTCAATGAGCTCTAAAAAAGGGAGGTTCAAATTCATGGCCTTAAACATATTAAGGAATTGTAAGAACTCCTCACTTTCTTTCTTCTTCTTCTCCTCTAGATGTGAAGGAAATGGTATAGGCTTTGGGCTTGGCGGTGGCGTTGGCGGTGGTGGTGGAACAGTTCTATCTTCTAGTTCAACTTGTGTGGGCTCTCTCCCAAATCCTTCTTTCTCTCCCACCCCATCTCCAACACTAGGAGTGCGAGTGTTATCATCCTTCTCACTAACTTCTTTCTCCCCACAATTTGATCGGATAGGTTCCTTAACCACAACCCCTGATCTAAAGGGGACCTCTGTGGCGTGTTCCTTCCTTTCGCTCTTCAGATTAAGTTCGGTATTACTAGATATGCTAGAGGTTAAGTTTTTTTTTTGTAATAATTGTAAAACTTGATCTAATTGACCTTGGATTTGGTGCATATCGGCTTGCACTACATGCAAGCCTTCCTTTAACTTACTTACCCTAATCAACAATAGAGGGTCACTATCATAGGCTAATTTTCTCTCTTGATCTTGGGGTGCCCTAAAAAGAAATGGAGGTTGATATGATGCATTGGGTTTTAGAGGATTAAGGTTTTGGTTCCCTTGATTGGGGGTACACTCCCAACCTAAGTTTAGGATGGTCATATGATTCGAGATTATAGGTGTTGAAGTAAGGGTTATATCCTCTATTCCCCATATAGTTAACCTCCATATAGTTTCCAGCATCATCGTGTCTTGCATTAAAATAGGTTAGATTTGGCTGGTTTTGGACTTGCACCTTGGCTGAACTCATCTCCAATTAATTAAGCCTTTCAAGGAATTTTTTATACTTTTCCTCACTACCAACAGCGTTCACTACCGATTGTTTGGCTCGATATGTGAACTGTTTAGCCGGCCACATATAAAAGTTCATCACCATGTCCTCAATAAGTTGACAAGCCTCGGCGTATGCCTTTGACATGAATGCTACCGTGAATGCTCTGTCAAAACTAGAGCATAAGTTTCTGTTAAGACCATTATAGAAAGCTTGAAGCTGTAGCCAATTTTCAAGCCATGATATGAACACTTGCGAAGCATTAGCTTAAAGCGCTCCCATGCTTCGTACAATGACTTTTCTTCCAATTGTCAAAAATTAGTAATATCTATTTGAAGCTTTATTGTCTTGCTCGGGGGAAAGTACTTCGCCAAAAATTTACTCGCTAGCTCGTCCCAAGTATTGATGGAATCTATCGGTTGTGAATCTAACCACATAAAAGCATCATCAGTAAGAGAGAAAAGGAATAATCGAAGAGGGATAGCGTCATTAGATACCCCATTATATTTAAAAGTATCATAAATGGTTAGATATCTCTTAAGATGTTGGTTCAGATCCTCATTTATTGACCTTTAAAATTGAAGGTTCGATTGTTTCATATGGATCATTACCGGTTTGATTTCTAAGTTATTAGTGTTAATCGCTAAGAGATTAATGCTACCTCAAACAATATCCAAGTTGGGCATCGCGTAGTCAGGTAAAATTCGTTGCTCCATGGGTAGGTGTGGTGGTTGTCAAATCTCTACTTACGGATCTTTGATAGGTTGCTCTCTTTTTGGAGGTGGGACGTCTCTAAGATGTTGCACCCTCCTCACGTGTATGATAATATGTTTCGATTTTGGCTCAAATGGTAAGACACTGTTACTAGTCCAAGTCATACAACTCCTCCTCCAAGCACAAAAGAGTGAAGAAAATTAACTAAAACTTGCAACAAAATAAAATCAAATAGAAAACAAAGTTGTATCTATAAATCCTACCTTTGCTACTTAACTCTACTAAAGATGTTCACTAAAAATTGCTCAATCTTACACCGTCCCTTCGACAATGGAGTAAAAAAATTTGACTGCATTTGCACGTGTACATAAAATAAATGATTTTATAAAACAATTTTATGAGTGCGGTCTTACTACAAGCGTACAAGTCAGTTGTAATATTTATAGTGCTACAATGGAATAACGGAGTATTCCAAGGATCGAAGCTAAAGTAGATGGTGATTAGGCAATAAATAACATACACGATATAATCTAAGTGGCTACAAATACAATTTTATAGTAAGACAAATCATAACAAGGAAATTTTGCAAAAAAATTAAATATGCTAATCTAGGGACTAAATTGCAAAGAGTATAAAATTAAGAAATTAACCAAATAAATGACTAATGGTGGTTGGTTGATTTCAATGTGGTTCATTGATTTTTAAAAAAAGTACATAAATCACTTAAATTACTAAGCGGCTTCATTTTATCTTTCGATCATAATTTTACCGACTTAGACGAATTAGTCTGATTTATCTCTTAATCTCACCGATTAATCTAGGACTAATGAATGAGTGCGCAACAAGATTACTTTTCGGTCTCACTTGCCTAGATATTCCCTTAGGGGTGTCACTTCCTAAGTTTTGAAATCAATTAGTACAGTTTATTCCTTAAAGTTACCCTTTTTCACTGTCTAACAGTTCTGACCCATCTTCACTAAAAATTAATTATCTCATAATACAGGACTCGGATGATGATCCCGTCTATTTCTCTTGAAAATAGACTCATAAGAATTCTAAGCATATAAATTATAACTCATAACTATTTTTGTACAATTTTAAATGACTCTCTCAAATCAGAACAGGGGATTTCAAAGTCATTCTGACTCTATCTCACAATAACTAAAATATTTCATAATATGAAACTCTTTTGCTTACACCATTTCTTCCATGTGAAACTAGACTCATTAGGACTTAAATTTCATATTTTATTCAGTCTCTAACTCAATTTCCAAAACTTTTGGTGGATTTTTTAAGTTGAACTATGGCTACTGTCCAAAATTGTTTTAGTGTAAATTAACGATACTACGTTTATCACACGATATTAATTCATTTTCACCACATTGGTAAGGTTACATATTCATACATCATAAGTATAGACCTATAATCACCAGGTTATCACAAAATCATTCTCATAAGAATGAATTACCTATTTACATTTTCACTAAATGTGCATCATAAACTAAAATCATTTCTCATGAGCTTGGCATACATACCTGTGTTACTCAACATGCTCATATTCATTCATTACTAATCATATAACATGAATTGAATTCACATCTCATCAATTTCATGTAAGTACCTGTACCACTCACAATATGGTCATTACCTTTCTCATTTAGCTTAAACTGTAACTCTCACCATTGAAACATTCGAAAAGCTATCGGATATTCACTAAGCCTCAAACATAGGGTATAATGCCGATGCCATGTCCTAGACATGTTCTTACACTAGCTCTCTCATATTCGTGCTGATGCCATGTCCCAGACATGGTCTTACACTGACACATCTCATAGCCGATGCATGTCTCAGACATGTCTTACACTAGCTTACATCTCGAGGCCGAGGCATGTCCCAGACATGCCTTACACTAGCTCTTGTCTCAATGCCGATGCCATGTCCAATACATGATCTTACACTGGCTCTCATAATGTGGCCGATGCATGTCCCAGACATGTCTTACACTGGCAAACAAATAACCCGAATGTCATGGCATGAATATCTGAATTGTTTCTTAAGGTTCAAACGAGAATTCTACTATCTCAATATTCATCATACATAATCATTTCCACAACCAAACAATTCATGCTATATCAATTTAAACACATATAATAACAATGTAGTTGTATTATTTACATACAACTTACTCGTTTCAATGGAATATCCTATTCCATCAAATCTCCAAGCATTCAATCAACACATAAATGTTATTTACATTTGACATCACATTCTCATATACAATATCATCAACATAAACTTTAACACAATCATGGCAAGAAATATTTTCAAGTATAATAACAATGGAATAAATATCATGCTCATTTAATCGCACGGACTTACCTCGAATGCAATTTTGGCTAATTACGCCATTTTAGTCCATAACCTTGTACTTTCCGATTTAAACCAGCCCAAATCTCGATTTTCTTGATCTAGCATGATGAAATTCACTTATTTAATCATTACATTAATTAAAACATTCTAAAATTCAAAATTTGGCAAAATGACCATTTTGACCTTAAACTTTACAACCTTAGGCTCGTAAATCAATCTTTACAACCCTAAGAAATAGGGTCACACACCCGTGTGGACATAGGGACACGCCCATGTCCTCAGGCCCTTGTAACTCTCTGTTTATAATGTCAGCATGCACATCGAACCACATGGCCGGGCCACACTCTCGTGTCTCTAGGCCATGTCCCTCACACGGTTGAGACATACATTCGTGTCTCAGCCCATATGGCCAACACTTAGGCTATTTTCCAAGCCTTCATGTTACCCATAATCTCTTACAAACTTATGCACATCAAAATCTCAAATCATGACATCATTTTAGTGATTAAACACTTTTTATTAAGACATATCCTTAACATTAACATGTCCTCTTACAAGTAATGCATCTACTCATGCAATACCAAGTCTAGATTCCTTATTTCACATTTATAAAACTTGTCATTTTGATGACCACTTTTACCATTATACTATGGTTACCAACTTATCCATCAAGCACTCAAGTTCAATCATTATCACGTTGTGTTTATAACGTGCGATTACTACATGGCTATGACCACCTCAATTGTTCATAGGGCATACATCCAACACACATGTCATATTCCTAACCATGCATGACAAACAAACATAATCACCTTATAAACATTAGACATGACATGAATAGCTAGGCTTACAAGGCAAAATTAATATGAGCCACATCTCATGGCCATATACATATAACTCAACATAAGCCAACACATTTGGCCAAATCAAAATAATACATTTCAATCAAATAGATCCCTATACATGCCACTCACTTGAAATTTCTAATATATGTTTCATTACTCCAAAGGTAGCGACTTGATAGTGTGATACTGCCTCCGACGATCTCCAACCTCGAGCTAACCTGAAAACATTAAAGAAAAGGAAAGGAAGGGAGTAAGCTTTATAGCTTAGTAAGACCATATGAAAATAATAAGCAAATTATCAACTTGCTTCTCATGGAAATACAACCCTATTTGCATTTTTACTAATGTTCTAGTCAAGCTGTTTTCTTGAGTCACAGTCACTAAATTATTTATATCTGGAGCAACGGAACACCAAATTAAGTTTTCCTAATTTTATTTGAAACTAGACTCACATATCTTTTTACCATAAATTTTTCAGCAATTTTGGTTCAACCAATTAGTACAATTTATTCCTTAAAGTTACCATTTTTAGCTATCTAACAGTTCTAACCCCTCTTCACTAAAAATTAATTATCTCATAATACATGACTCAGATAATGTTCCCGTTTATTTATCTTGAAAATAGACTCATTAAGAATTCTAAAAATATAAATTATAACTCATAACTATTTTTGTAAAATTTTAAATGATTTTATCAATTCAGAATAGGGGATTTCGAAGTCATTCTGACACTATCTCACAACAATTAAAATATTTCATAATATGAAACTCTTTTGCTTACAGCATTTATTCTGTGTGAAACTAGACTCATTAAGCTTTAAATTTCATATTTTATTCAGCCTCTAACTCAATTTCCACAATTTTTAGTGGATTTTTAAATTCGAACTATGGTTGCTGTCTAAAACTGTTTTAGTGTAAATTAACTATACTACGTTTATCACACCATATTAATTCATTTTCGCCACATTGGTAAGGTTACATATTCATACATCATAAGTATAGACCTATAATCACAAGGTCATCACAAAATCATTCTCATAAACATGAATTACCTATTTACATTTTTACTAAATGTGCATCATAAACTGAAATCATTTCTCATGAGCTTGACGTACATACCTGTGTTACTCAACATGCTCATATTCATTCCTTACTAATCATATAACAGGAATTGAATTCACATCTCATCAATTTCATGTAAGTACCTGTACCACTCACAATATGGTCATAACCTTTCTCATTTAGCTTAAACCGTAACTCTCACCGTTGAACCATTCGGAAAGCTATCGGATATTCACTAAGCCTCAAACATAGGGTATAATGTTGATGCCATGTCCCATACATCTTCTTACACTGGCTCATCCATCAAGTCAATGCCATGTCCCAAACATGTTCTTACACTAGCTCTCACATATTCGTGCCGATGCCATGTCCCAAATATGGTCTTACACTGACACATCTCTTAGCCGATGCATGTCCTAGACATGTCTTACACTGGCTTACATCTCGAGGCCGATGCATGTCCCAGGCATGTCTTACACTAGCTCTCGTCTTAATGCCGATGCCATGTCCCAGGCATGGTCTTACACTGGCTCACATAATGTGTCTGATGCATGTCCCAGACATGTCTTACTCTGGCACACAAATAACCTGAATGTCATTGCATGAATTTCCGAATTGTTTCTTAAGGTTCAAACAGGAATTCTACTATCTCAATATTCATCATACATAATCATTTCCACAACCAAACAATTCATGCTATATCAATTTAAACACATATAATAACAATGTAGTTGTATTATTTACATACAACTTACTCGTTTCAATGGAATATCCTATTCCATCAAATCTCCAAGCATTCAATCAACACATAAATGTTATTTACATTTGACATCACTTTCTCATATACAATATCATCAACATAAA
This sequence comes from Gossypium arboreum, assembly GCF_025698485.1. Lineage (NCBI taxonomy): Eukaryota > Viridiplantae > Streptophyta > Magnoliopsida > Malvales > Malvaceae > Gossypium > Gossypium arboreum. The sequence goes on along the minus strand of NC_069082.1, from coordinate 90,471,732 downwards.
CTTTAACACAATCATGGCAAGATATATTTTCAAGTATAATAACAATGGCATAAATATCATGCTCATTTAATCGCACGAACTTACCTCGAATGCAATTTCAACTAATTACTCCATTTTAGTCCATAACCTTGTACTTTTCGATTTAAGCCAGCCCAAATCTTGATTTTCTTGATCTATTAAGATGAAATTCACTTATTTAATCATTACATTAATTAAAACATTCTAAAATTCACAATTTGGCAAAATGATCATTTTGACCTTAGACTTTACAAAAATTATGATTTTGCTCTTAGGCTCGTAAATCGATCTTTATCAAATTTCCTCCTTTACCAAGCCTAGCTGAATCCTTTTTATAACTATAGAAAATCATAATTTCAATTATTACACACATTACTCTCTATTTTACAACCTTTATAAAATGATACTTTTAGGTGTTTTCATACTAACACCTTTCACAAAAGTTGTTTATTTCACAAATAAGATTCATTTTCTTCCATAAAAATGCAGCAAAAAACATGAATATTCTCATGGTAAAACCCAATACTTTCAACCATTTTGCAAAATAATCCCCCCATTAGCTAAATTAAGCTACAAGGGTTTCAAAAATACAAAAATTATCAAAAATAAGCATCCAAATCACTTACTTGCAAGGGATAATAATGGCTGATATTTTTAAGTCTTAAAAACCTCTTCTTTGATGGAAATTTCGATGGGGAGAAGATGAGGAAAAAGATGATATCTTTTTCTCTTTCTTTTATTTCTATTTTATTCAATTTTAAGTCACCAACCCACCTAACATTGACAACTTGGTCAAATCTTGTCCCTATGGCCGGCCAAGCTTTTTTAAAGGGCCTATTTGCAGTTTAAACACCTCCAATTTTGGTTCCCTGAAAATTTAACACCTTTGGCTAGTAAAACAAAACTTTTTCCCTTTATGCGATTTAGTCCTTTTTCGAAATTAAGCTCATAAACGCTAAAATTAATTCACCAAAATTTTCATGCACTCATATAATCATGCTATAACTCATAAAATAATATTAAAAATAATTTTTCTGGCCTCGAAATAGTGGTTTTGAAACCGTTGTTTCGACTAGGCCCAAAATCGAGCTATTACATTTGCGGCCTTTTTCATGAAAGTAAAATATTGTCACTCATCTCATCTACTCAGTTTTTAATCGTGTTATTTTTAGGTGTACTTGTTTCCCTTCATTTGACGATACGAAAGTATTTAACGGTTAGCGTAGGTGCAGAATTTAGCAAAAACTAGTGTCATATTAATTTTGCTTAAAGTTGTTGATTTGGCTGGATATTTCTAAGGCTTTTTAGTAATGCTTAATTATTTATTTTTGATATAAAATTGATCATAGGTGCTGATCATAACATCCTGGACCAATAGTAAAAAGAAAACTTATTCGCACTATTGCTAGGCATTGTACCAATGTAAGATTGATCGCTTTTTCAAATCTGAAACTTGTTATGGAAACATTGTTTTGGTTGAACCCTTAGGGGTGTTTCTAGGTTGGTATTAAGTTTAAAATTAATGTTTACTTTTTGTTTTTGGATCAACGATTGTTTAAGATTTAAGGTGAGAAAGTACAAATTTTTACAGCGTAGTGTTGTGAGTTGCGACTTAAGGTATGGGTCCTAACTCGAAATAATTGTTTGTAATACATTAAAATATATTTTAAATTGATAAATATTGTTTCCTAGTCGGGCATGGCCGAGTGGCCAAATGAGAAAATTAAATGGTGTCGAACAAGGTACGTAATCTATAATTGATCGAATGATGAGTCATTAAAATTTGCATGAATGCAAAATTTCACATGTCTGATTAATTGATTGCATGCTTGATATTGATGGACATTGTACTAAAATGATATGGATTGCTATTGGTTATTGATTGTATAGCATGCGACTCATTGAGTCACTAATTGATTTCATGTTAAGTATGTTTAATTGTAATGCATATTGTATATATGTTACATACTATTGATGCCATGATTATCGATTAACTGAAAGCACGAAATCAATGTACCAAAATTGTTACCATAAGCATGTAAAACATGCCATTGTTCTGAAACTGAACTTGTTCAGTGATTGTATTGTCATGCTACATATGCATGGGATGGGTTATTGTGGTTGGCGGAGGAGTTTCGTAGAGTATTGGCAACAGTTATAGTTCGCAATATTGTTGTCAGTGCACTGCACTAGGAATACCGAGGAGATTGAAAAATTTTTAATTGCATTATTGGCAGTTTGACTGCATTATTGGTGGCTACTTTTGGTAGTTTAACTATATTACTGTTACTGATGGCTTGTCCACTCTATTGGCAATTTATCTACATTACCCTTATTGGCAGCTCATTTGGATATATTTGTTGTTTATCTGCATTACCATTACTTTTGGCTTGTTCATAATATTAGCAACTTGTTTGCACATATTGGTAGCTTATTAGCATTATTGTACTGGTGGTTTATCCACATCGTGTAACGTCCCCTAACCCTATACTGTCACCGGAACAGGGTTACGAGACATTACCAGTCAGTACAGTCCAATTTCGGGCATTAATTAAAATAAATAGTCACACACATCCTAGTTTTAAGATGTCATCACTTTAATGGGCCCTCGTGGTCCAATATGAACAATAAATTCAATTCAGGACTAATTTAGAATCACTACGAATTTTTAGTAAATTTCAAAATTCATACTACATACCGTTGCCAACCATAATTTACTCATTTCATCAATACTTTTACAACCTAAATGACTCTCATTAAACATCCTGGGTACATGCCATTATCAATACTCAACATACTTTACCTTAATGAATTCAGGATCGTCTTGGGATGCTGATTCAACGTACTATCTTTACTTAACTGCAAGACGAAACAAACCGTGACATTGAGTATAGTATACTCAATGATATTTCTATAATCCGAACAATTAATAATATAACAAATACTTAAGATCATAATAACAATTACAATTATTCAATTATTTATTCATAGATAAATTTCAACTACTTACCATATAAATTTTATACAAATCATATAATAAACACAATAACATAATTGTTCAATTCTTAACTAAATCCATTATTATTTACTCCATTCTTTCACTTACTACTCGGTATAGCTTTCCTTAATTTACTCACAATTCAATATCATTAAACTATATTCAACTATACACTTATCAATCATATTCCATTTTAATTCATTTCAATAACAGTCAATTTCATTTATATCATATCAACTTACTATCCTCGATAGCTTTCAAATATATACATACGATTCATATATCTCAAATCACATTTCAATTCATCAAGTGGCATCATATATCATCAATTCGAACTCAATCATTTCATGAACCTTTGGTTCATATTTTCAATTTCATATCTAAATTTTCAATTCTCAATTCAATTTCTCGTTTCATTTCAATAGCTTGATCAATAAAATTTATTCAATTTATCTTTCACTTATTTACCCCTATTAATAAACCCGAACTTTGACGGATACACGGATTCCAACCTAAACACACCAGTACGGCACATTGTGCCTAAAACGGTACATAGTACCTGATCAGTATACGACACATAAAGTGCCTAAAATGACACACGAGGTGCCTGATATGACACACGAGGTGCCTGAAATACGACACATAAAGTGCCTGATCGATAAAGCCGGCAAATCCGTACACTTCTAGATCCTATGGCATGCCAATTATATCCGACTCAGCCCGACTAGTTAATAGGGTAGTTCATTCACTTTCTCAATTTAATAATTCTTTCATCAATATACCATTCTGATAATCACATATATTTACCAATTTTCACAATTCATACAATTTCATTCTATTCAACAATATATTTCAATTATTCACATTAATTCATAATTCAATACAATTCAATTCACTTTTCAATATCAAATATTCAAATATCACAATCTCATATATTCATATCAATTTCCTCATATTTCTAATCAATATATTTTTCAATATAATATTCATTCAAGATTCAAATTTCTACATAAATCATATATATTATATAATTCAATTAATATAAATTCAATCAAAATAATTTCAATCAATATAAATTCAATAAATTCATCGCATACCAAAATCAATCCGTTCCAATTGTAAAACATCATAATTCTAACACTAACAATTGCCATATGTATATAAATATAACAAATAATAACTAAGTTCGGATTATAGAAATATAAACCGTAATTTTCGAGCTAACTCCCGTTGACTTTGTCTTGTCCTTTCTTAGCCAAGATTTCTGGTACCACATTGACTACGAAATTAATACAATTCATAATCATTAATACATTACTAATTCATATCTTGAGTTACAGAATTCTAAATTAAGATCTTCTAATTTTTCCTAAAACTAGACTCACAAATCTTCTTACAATAAAATTTTCAGAATTTTTGGTTTAGCCATTAAGTACAATTTATTCTTTAAATTCACCCCTATTCTGCTGTCTGACAGTTTCGTCCCTTCTTCACTAAAAATTAATTATCTCACAGTACAGAACTCGGATAATATTCCTATTGATTTCTCCTGAAAATAGACTCATTAGGGATTCTAAACATATAACTTTAATCCTCTAATTATTTTTATTCAATTTTTGGTGATTTTCCAAAGTCAAAACAGGGGAACCCGAATTCATTCTGACCTTGTCTCACAAAATTCATTATATCTCATAATTTACAATTCAATTGCTTATATTATTTCTTCTATAAGAAACTAGACTCAATGATATTTAATTCAATATTTTATTCATCCTCTAATTCAATTTCTACAATGTTTGGTGATTTTTCAAACTTAGACTACTGCTGCTGTCCAAAATAGTCTTAGTACAAAATGTTGATTTACTTTAATTTCAATTTAATTCTAACTAAATTCACTTACTTTTCTATCTTAATTCATACTTTTATTTCTACTCAATTTTTAACCAAACTTAGACATAATTATCTATTTTTCATCATAAAACCATAATTTCAAAATTCTTTCAATTTAGTCCTTAAAGCATAAAACTTATGAATCACTTTACAATTCAATCCTTATATCATTTCTAACTTGAATTTCTATCAATTTAGCCCTTAATTCATCATTTTATTTAACATGGACAATATCTAGAAATCTAATAACTTTTAAAATATCAACTTAATTTCATCAAAACTTTGTTCTAAAACTTCTAAAACATCAAAATTAAGTAAAAAGGGCTTGATTGACTTACCTATTAAAGCTTAAAGCTTCAAACCTTAAATTTTCTCTTTTCTCCCTTTCTTTCTTTCTTTTCTCCCTGCTCTCTATTTCGTTTCATTCTGTTTCTATTTCCTTTCATTTGCTTCTTTAGTTTATATAATATAATATAATATAATATAATTAAAACATAAAATATCTTTATTATATAATAATATAATAATATAATAATATACTAAACATAAAAAAAATCTTAGATTTTCTTCACGATAAATCGCCTCAATTTATACTTTTGTATAATTGTCCTTTTAGTCCTTTTTATTTTCTTTTAATCTATAATTCAACTTTTACCCTTATTCAATTTAGTCCTTTTCTTAATTACTCTTAATTAAATTAAATTCACTTAATTAAACTCTAATTAACCACTATTTTACTTGTAAATATTTTTAATAAATATTTACGAATCCTTTTCGTAAACGGAGACCCAAAATACACTTTTTTCAGAAGCAGTAAAATTCGGTCATTACATTTCTCCCCTTTTATAAATTTCGTCCTCGAAATTTACCGAGAGAGGTGGGGTATAAGTACAAAGATCTCATTGTTCCTCTCGGTTCCCATATTGCTTCCTCAATATTATGACATTACCGCTCGGGCTAGTATCTCAACGGCTTTTTTCATACTATAGATTACATCAAATCTCAATATCCTTTGTCGATATAACATGCAAGAGATTTGATCTCTATAATCTTCTGAGCTTTAAATCATTAAAAATTATCATAAACTTTCTGTAACTTTAGAAGCAAAACCAAACAATATTTTACCGGTCCAAATTTTCTACAACTTCACATAGCCCAACAGAACAAGAACTTAATTTCTCTTTCAACCCGATCTTCAAAATGTTCTTCCAAGGTGAATCTCTAAGAAATACCATATCACTAACAAAATACTCAATATCCCAACATTTCAAGTCTATATATAATTTCAGTTTGTCAAAACTACTTTCAGTCTATCTCGAATTACTTCTACTTTTCTTCAATTTCACGAATCAAACAGCTCCGCATATTCTTTTTCAAAAATAGAGATAATTCCAACTTAGATTCCATAAAAATTCTATCCCATTTCCATTCTGATGTCACCCTTTGGTTGTATGATTCAAGATATCTGTACCTAATATAAACATTTATATGCAAATTCAAAGTATTGCTTTTCTTTTCCTAGTCTTCAATACATCTATCTCAAATCACTGTACATCTTATTCTTCCAGAATGCATAGACATAGTACTACTATAATTTCATGCAAATTCTCTTGTATAAGTTCTGAATCCCTCTGTTCAGCTTTTATTTCTAAATAGCAAACAACCATCATATCCAATCCGAAATGAAATCATCTGTATATTATATCCATTTAACCGATAACTCATTACTACATTTCTGAGCTTCGCAGATCTGCTGTAAAGAAGTCAGTTTAATTTTTTTTATCTCTACCAAAATTGATCCATCTTCAAATGATAATAGTCAGATGTTCATAGCTCATAACACAAAACAAAGCTTTCAATTTGAATATACATACATTCATTTGTCTTTTTTGGATGATAATTAATTATCATATCTTCATCTTTTAATGCAAGAACAATAACTACCACTTCCGAATCAAGTATCAAATAATTCTTCCCATGTGATTCTAACATTTCGTAACATAAACCATTACTTCACTCCTTTTTTTTTGCATCAAAACACTGCTATCCTGTAAATCACAAGTTTCTTTATCGAATTTCAGACTAAACCAGAACTAGTGCTTCAGTTAACTGAGCTTTCAATTAATCGGAACCTTGCTAACGTCTATCAGATCATTCCAATTCCATATCTTTCTGTAATAACCGACTAGTTTTAGGAAACCTCTGATTTCAAATATATTTTTCACTATCATTTCAGTTACAAAATCTATAGCACATTCAACTTCTTCAATCAACAGTAGTTAGGGCAACTCTTCTGGAAACACATTAGAATTCTCTTGCACTATTGCCATTGATTTAAACCTTAACTTAAATATTTTAATATTCAATATATAAACAAGGTAAATACCATGACCCCTTTCCGGCATATATCTGTGTTGGCATGTTCAATATCATAATAGACAATTAGCTCAATCTTCTCTGATTCAACAAAATATTTCATCATCTTGATCTTGCAACATATTATACTTCTGCTTATAATTTACCACCATATCATGCAGAATTAACCATTCCATTATTGAGATTATATCAAACAGTAAGAACATCAAATCGATCAGAAAACAGTAGTATCATTATCAAACAGTTCCTGCAGATCTTTTCAGCCCATAAATACAAATCTGAAAAATTTAATGCTTCAATCCAAAAATTTCAGCAAACTCAACAGACAAATCTTTAATAGATACTGAACTTATGTAATCATAGGAATAGTCAAACCAAGATCAATTTAAAATAATCATATTAGTGTCGATAAAGAAGAAAGTACCTATAATGACATCCGGTAGAGATAAATCTTCTCATATACAATTAACATATACCCTGGCTAATGTTCATTCTCCAGATTTTACAGTGAAGTCATTTGTCACACTTTGGCTTTCACTCGTATTTCTGAGATTACAAGGTAACCTACCTCTGTTAACTACATTACTCGGTCTTGAACTCTGAATAATGTTTTTTTCAATTTTCTTCAAGCAATCACTAAGATCATAATCAGAAGAATCGTATCTAATCACATATTCCACTTTTTATTCTACATTACATTCTTCAAACATTTTGTACCATATATTCTCTGTCGAAATACACTCTCTGATATATTTATTCAATCAAACACATTCCCTTCATACACAGTTTCAATCATATAACTCTGTTTAAACTTCAGGAATTCTTTACATCTCTGATCAAGAAATCTCTGGCTCGTATATACATTTCTTTCAGAACTCATTTCAGAAAGTTTTACAAATAACCCTTTCTTAACCACAACATAAATCAATGTTTTCTACCACTGATAACCTAAATCTTTTAACAGAAATATCATACCCTTCTAACATTTAATCAGTGAACAGAACAATTCATTTACAATCCCGATAATATTTTCTAACCAGATTTCAGTTCTTTCAAGATCATTCTCAACTGTAATTCTCAATTCATCCACACTATATATATACATGTACAGATCATTAACAGCAGATAACTTACCCGTTTAGACAAGCTCTATACCTTGAAGCACTTCGGGAACCGAGTAAGAAACAGGAGGGATAGATACTGTAGCAGATACAATTTCTTCTACTCACTGAAGAACATCAGTTATAATTCTAAATCATTATTTATCATTTCTTTTTCTATTATTTCATCAGTCATTATTCAGTAATTAATTACCCATTGAGTTTATACCCAGTGTTGTTGATTCAGTTTTCATCTAATTCACGAGACTATTCGTCTCCAGTACACATTTCATAATCAACACCATCGATATTCTCCTCTAACATTTTCACTATAAAACAGTACCAAACAAATATATCAGCATTCGATCCCGACTCAATTTCGACTCAATTATGGCATGTACCTCTAGACTCTCGATTTAGTCTGAGAATCGGCTAAACCTGAATAGCTCTGATACCACTAAATTTGTAACGTCCCCTAACCCTATACCGTCACCGAAACAGGGTTACGAGACATTACCAGTCAGTACAGTCCAATTTCGGTCATTAATTAAAATAAATATTCACACACATCCTAGTTTTAAGATGCTGTCCCTTTAATGGGCCCTCGCGGTCCAATATGAACAGCAAATTCAATTCGGGACTAATTTAGAATCACTATGAATTTTTAGTAAATTTCAAAATTCATACTACATACCGTTGCCAACCATAATTTACTCATTTCATCAATACTTTTACAACCTAAATGACTCTCATTAAACATCCTGGGTACATTCCATTATCAATACTCAACATACTTTACCTTAACGAATTCGGGATCGTCTTGGGATGCTGATTCAACATACTATCTTTACTTAACCTGCGCACGGAAACAAACCGTACGCTGAGTATGGTATACTCAATGGTATTTCTATAATCCGAACAATTAATAATATAACAAATACTTAAGATCATAATAACAATTACAATTATTCAATTATTTATTCATAGATAAATTTCAACTACTTACCATATAAATTTTATACAAATCATATAATAAACACAATAACATAATTGTCCAATTCTTAACTAAATCCATTATTATTTACTCCATTCTTTCACTTACTACTCGGTATAGCTTTCCTTAATTTACTCACAATTCAATATCATTAAGCTATATTCAACTATACACTTATCAATCATATTCCATTTTAATTCATTTCAATAACAGTCAATTTCATTTATATCATATCAACTTACTATCCTCGATAGCTTTCAATATATACATACGATTCATATATCTCAAATCACATTTCAATTCATCAAGTGGCATCATATATCATCAATTGAACTCCAATCATTTCATGAACCTTTGGTTCATATTTTCAATTCATATCTAAATTTTCAATTCTCAATTCAATATCTCGTTTCATTTCAATAGCTTGATCAATCAAATTTATTCGATTTATCTTTCACTTATTTACCCTATTAACAAACCCGGACTTTGACGGATACACGGATTCCAACCTAAACACACCAAGATCGACACATTGTGCCTAAAAGCGGTACATAGTACTGATCGATATCGACACATAAAGTGCCTAAAATGACACACGAGGTGCACGATCGACACACGAGGTGCCTGATACGACACACGAGGTGCCCGAAATACGACACATAAAGTGCTTGATCGATAAAGCCGGCAAATCCCGTACACTTCTAGATCCTATGGCATGCCAATTATATCCGACTCAGCCCGACTAGTTAATAGGGTATTTCATTCACTTCTCAATTTAATAATTCTTTCATCAATATACCATTCTGATAATCACATATATTCACCCATTTTCACAATTCATACAATTTCATTCAATTCAACAATATATTTCAATTATTCACATTAATTCATAATTCAATACAATTCAATTCACTTTTCAATATCAAATATTCAAATATCACAATCTCATATATTCATATCAATTTCCTCATATTTCTAATCAATATATTTTTCAATATAATATTCATTCAATATTCAAATTTCTACATAAATCATATATATTATATAATTCAATCAATATAAATTCAATCAAAATAATTTCAATCAATATAAATTCAATAAATTCATCGCATACCAAAATCAATCCGTTCCAATTGTAAAACATCATAATTCTAACACTAACAATTGCCATATGTATATAAATATAACAAATAATAACTAAGTTCGGATTATAGAAATACAAACCATAATTTTCAAGCTAACTCCCGTTGACTTTGTCTTGTCCTTTCTTAGCCGAGATTTCTGGTACCACATTGACTACGAAATTAATACAATTCATAATCATTAATACATTACTAATTCATATCTTGAGTTACAGAATTCTAAATTAAGATCCGCTAATTTTTCCTGAAACTAGACTCAAAATCTTCTTACAATAAAATTTTCAGAATTTTTGGTTTAGCCATTAAGTACAGTTTATTCTTTAAATTCACCCCTATTCTGTTGTCTGACAATTTCGTCCCTTCTTCACTAAAAATTAATTATCTCACAGTACAGAACTCGGATAATATTCCCGTTGATTTCTCCTGAAAATAGACTCATTAGGGATTCTAAACATATAACTTTAAGCCTCTAATTATTTTGCTTCAATTTTTGGTGATTTTCCAAAGTCAGAATAGGGGAACCCGAATTCATTCTGACCTTATCTCACAAAATTCATTATATCTCATAATTTACAATTAAATTGCTTACATTGTTTCTTCTATAAGAAACTAGACTCAATAATATTTAATTCAATATTTTATTCATCCTCTAATTCAATTTATACAATTTTTGGTGATTTTTCAAACTTAGACTACTGCTGCTGTCCAAAATAGTCTTAGTACAAAATGTTGATTTACTTTAATTTCAATTTAATTCTAACTAAATTCACTTACTTTTCTATCTTAATTCATACTTTATTTCTACTCAATTTTTAACCAAACTTAGACATAATTATCTATTTTTCATCATAAAACCATAATTTCGAAATTCTTTCAATTTAGTCCTTAAAGCATAAAACTTATGAATCACTTTACAATTCAATCCTTATATCATTTCTAACTTGAATTTCTATCAATTTAGCCCTTAATTCATCATTTTATTTAACATGGACAATATCTAGAAATCTAATAACTTTTAAAATATCAACTTAATTTCATCAAAACTTTGTTCTAAAACTTCTAAAACATCAAAATTAAGCAAAAAGGGCTTGATTGACTTACCTATTAAAGCTTAAAGCTTCAAACCTTAAATTTTCTCTTTTCTCCCTTTCTTTCTTTCTTTTTCTCCCCTGCTCTCTGTTTCGTTTCATTCTGTTTCTATTTCCTTTCATTTGCTTCTTTAGTTTATATAATATAATATAATATAATTAAAACATAAAATATCTTTATTATATAATAATATAATAATATAATAATATACTAAACATAAAAAAAATCTTAGATTTTCTTCACGATAAACCACCTCAATTTATACTTTTTGTATAATTGCCCTTTTAGTCCTTTTTATTTTCTTTTAATCTATAATTCAACTTTTACCCCTTATTCAATTTAGTCCTTTTTCTTAATTACTCTTAATTAAATTAAATTCACTTAATTAAACTCTAATTAACCACTATTTTACTTCGTAAATATTTTTAATAAATATTTACGAATCCGTTTTTCAGAAACGGAGACCCGAAAATACACTTTTTCTGTAACGGTAAAATTTGGGTCATAACACATCGTGCTTTGGCTCTCACTATTTAGAGTTCGGTAGATAAGTTGTGGGGAACTCGTGGTATGTAGTGAATGGTTAGGTAGGAACCTTTTGCATTGCATGTGACAGCCCTAAATTGACCCTAGTCGGGAAGTGGTTTTGGGACCACAAAATCGAGTCACAAAAATAATTAACCGTCATATTTGATGCTTATTATGTGTATATATGCATGTGTGAAAATTTCATGTTTGAATTTAGTCAATTGCATGTGAATTTAGTTAATAGGACTTATGTGTGACACTTTTGAAATGTGATAGGTTAATCTATAAGGATCTATTAGTGCATGTTATGAAAATAATGGGTTTGCATGTCAAATTTCCACCTATGACAAGTAGTGGCCGGCCATGATGGGTTATATACATGCAATATGTATTAATTATTAGTTAGTAGCTTTATATTATATAACATAAATAAATAAATAAATAAATAAGGGAAAAAGTAATTGAAATAAGGAAATGAAGGGTGATGAAAAAAAAAAAGCTTGAGTTTCTTTCTTTTTGGCCGAATGTAAAGAAGAAAATGGGAGAAAAGCATTAGGTCATCTTAAGTGAGCATTAAGGTAAGAAGTTATGTTAATTCTTGAAATTTTGGTTAATCTTGAATGAGGTATCAAGTTATTTTAGTAACCCATGTTGAATTTTTGATTGTGGGAATGAGTAGGGTTTCGGCTATGGTAATTAATAAGGGTGATTGTTGTTGTTTCATGATAAATTTAGATGAACAATGGTAGATGAGTGTTTGAACTATACAAATGAGCATATGTGAGCATTGGGTGCTAAGGGAAAAGAATCGGCTACCTTATTATGTACCAAGACCGAATGTGAATTTGATTATGTTTGAGTAATTTATGTACTTAAAATTGATGTAGTATAAGTTACCATGTTCTTGCCGAATATGTAATTGATAAAGGAGGAGTTGTTATTGAACGTTAGGCTAACCGAATATGTAATTGATAAAGGAGGAGTTGTTATTGAACGTTAGGCTAAGTCCCTAGTGGATGGATGAATTGATAATAATTGTGTATAAAGATTTGCTTTACTATGTTTTTGTTAACAAGATGAGAAATGAGTTAAGATGGTCTTGTGATATGGTTGCTAAGTGGTATGGAAATGTTTGGTAATGGCTAGCCATTGGAATGGCTGATCATGGTCCTATTGGTGCTACGTACGTCATGGCTAATCGGGATTTCCCTTGAAAATAATGTATGTCAATTTGCTAGTTGATTCATGGAAAATTATGAAATAGGTAAAATCTACCTTAAAATAGATGCTGACAGCAGCAGTGACGTAAGTTGGAAAAATAACTACAAATAGTAGGAATGTAATTAAATAATGAATAAATTATGTAATCGAACCTTGATGAGTCTATTTTCATATGGAAGAAGCGAAACGATCATATGAGCCGTATTTTATGAGATGTTTAGCTTTTCGTGAAACAGGGCCAGAACGGTTACTGGATCCCCTGTTCTGACTTTGGAAAGTTACCATAAATTAACCAGAAATAATTAGAAGTCATGCTTTATATGCACAGATTCCTTTTTGAGTTTAGTTTCATTAGAGACAAACGGCATAAGTATTGAAGCCCTGTACAGGGAAATATCTAAGTCGTAATGCATGAAGGTCAGAGTAGTCAAACCCTGAAACAGGGGAGACTTTAACTAATAAACTGTATTAATTGGCCTGACCAAAAATTCTAGAAAAACATTTGTAGATGGAAATATGAGTCTAGTTTCAGGGAAAATTTATGGAATCAGTTTTCGAGTTTTGGAACTCGAGATATGATTTTTAAGGTGGCAGTGACGCAGTTAGCCAGCTTGTCTGGAAATTTTAAAATGAACTGTGAAAATAAATGAATTAAGTTCGTTAACACCTCGTGTTCGACTCCGGAAACGGTCTCGGGTGCGGGGCGTTATAATTCAAATGGTTGTTTAAATAATATTCGGTTTATTAGTATATGTATAATTTGTGACAGCCTTAAAACGACCCTGGTCGGAATGTGGTTTCGGGACCACAAAATCGAGGCATAAAAATGATTTCATATTTATTTTATTGCCTACAATATGTGTTAACTCATGTGTGATATTTTTGATGTTTTGATTTAGAGTTATAAATGTGAATTTCACTAGAAAGGACCTAGTAGAAAACTTTGAAAGTATGATGGGGAAATGTGTGATGACTAGTTGATCATGCATGCAAAAATGAGGGGTTTGCATGTCAATTTCCTTTTTATTTGCTAATGGCCGCCATGACAAAGAATCATGGGCAAAACATGTCAAAAAAACATGTTGGGTGAATGCTTGATGTTAGAAATAATAAAATAAAGAGCATGGGCAAAGAAAGAAAAAATAGTCTCATCCATGCCCCCCCTTTGCCGTGAATGAGAGAAAGAAAACAAAGAAGAAAAAAAATGTGTGTGTTCATCCTTGAACATCTTTTGGCGAAAATTGAAGGAAAAAGGGAAGAAGGGAGTGAAGCATTCGGCTACCCTAGGTCACTATTAAGGTAAGTTTGATGTTGTGTTGATGAGATATTAAATGATTTTGTAAACCATGTTGAAATTTGATTTGTGGGTGAGTATGGTTTTCGGCTATAAAAGATTAATAAGGGTGATGGTTGTGTTTTATGCTAAACTTGGATAAATGATGGTAGTTGCTTACATCTTGATATCTATGAGTTCCTTTCTTGGTTCTACCATAGACCCACGAAGTATATGTTTATTTGGTGTTATTGGAGATTATGATAGAAGCTAATGAGTGAGAGTTTGGTAGATACTATGAGGTTAAACTTCATGAGATTGTAAGCTTGTAATTTGGATGATGAAATTCATGCTTTGTGAAGGTAAATTGTGAGGAAGGAGCATTCGGCCATGGTAGTAAGATGAAATGCAAAATGTTAGTATTTGATTACTAGTGTATAAATGCGTATTAGCTTTAGTCTTGAATTTGAAACGAAACGAGATATAATCAATACAAGTAACCATACTTGTAGGAAGTATTGAGCATAATTGGCCTCAACATGTACATGCATACTCGGCCACATGAGAAGATTAGTGTTGCATGCTTTCGGTTAGAGGCAAGCATAATGATGCCTTTATCTTGGTTAGGACAATCGGCTAAAAGGGATGTGGGTTAATATGTTGAGTTGATGCATGATTTCACATGTATGTGACTTTAATGTCTAATGTATAAATATGGGCTAAGTTCCTTGTATTCCTATTTTCGATGCTCAAATGATTAAATCAATTTATTTGTTAAATTAAGCTCAAGAGCAAAGGGGAGCTAAATCCGATAAAGGGAAGGAAAAAGTAGTCGAATAGCCGTCGAAATCGTTCGACCACGTCCGAGGTAAGTCTTCGAGTAATGACCCTACTTGAATTATATTGAAATGATTTGTCATATTATGGCGGACAACCGAATGTGCGTAGGGACTAAGTTATAAAGTCAATTTAATCATGCTCTTTGTGTGTGGCTATTGAGCCGAAATTGGAAAGGTTTGATAAATGTTTTGTGTTTGAGCCTTAGTAATGAGAATGAAATATGGATGTGTCGTGATTATTGATATATGTGTACATGAGCATTTGAATGATACCCGGGCTAAGACCCGAAGGCATTCGTGCGAGTTGTTATATCTGGGCTAAGACCCGAAGGCATTTGTGCAAGTTACCAAATCCGGGTTAAGACCCGAAGGCAATTGTGCTTGTGGTTATATCCGGCTAAATTCAGAAGAGACTCGGTTTGAAGGTGAGCGTTTTGGTGCTGTAATAAATTCAATTAATACGCTCGAAAAACCCATACGATAAGGTATGTTTACATGTGCATCGGAAAAGTCGATCCGTTTGAAATAGTATTCGTTCAATCGACTAACGAACTTTCGGCTCTTAGATAGGTTGATACCTTGTGTGTATATGTTGATGAAGTGTGAAGTAAGTATGATTATGAGAATGTGTATTAATAAAGTGATTCATTTAGCTATGTGAATGTAATACTTTAGTCAAAGCTGATTTCTTTACTTGAGCCTTACTAAGCATTAAAATGCTTACCCCGTTGCTTTGGCTCTCTGTTTTATAGATTTTGCTCGTTAGCTATCGGATTCGGGATCATCAAAGTCGAAGTCATCCACACTATCAAAGCCCTTTTGGTATTCTTTTAGTTGAACTCTGGATATGGCATGTATAGGACTTCTCTTTTGTTGTAGGTCATGTACCTTTCGGTTTTGTGTAAACTTGGATAGCCATGCGAAAATGGCTTATATACGTTTTTAGCATAGTACTATAATCGTTTTGTATGTTGATCATTATGAGGTATGGAATTGTTTTGAAACGATTAGCCATTGGAATGGTTAATCATGATCACACTTCGTGCTATGTATGCTAAAAGGGCTAGTTGAATCAAAGAAATTATGAAGTAGGTAAAGGTTACCTTGAAAACAGATGCTGACAGCAACAGTGATGTGGATGTGAAAAATCACTAAAAATAGTAGGAATGGAATTAAATAGTGAATAAATTATGTAAATGAACCTTGATGAATCTAATTTCATATGGAAGAAACGCAACGGTCATATGAGTTATATGTTAAGAGATATTAAAGTTCTCGTGAAACAGGGCCAGAACAGTTTCTGGATCCCCTGTTCCGACTTTGGAAATTCATTGTAAATTAACCAGAGATAATTAGGAGTCATGCCATATATTTATAGATTCCTATTTGAGTCTAGTTTCTATAGAAACAAACTACATCAGTATTGAAACCCTGTACAGGGAGATATCCAAGTCGTAATGCACGAAGGTCAGTGTAGTCGATCCCTATAATAGGGGAGACTTTAACTAATAAACTGTACTAATTGGCCCGACCAAAAATTCTAGAAAAAAATTTGTGGATGGGAATATGAGTCTAATTTCAGGGAAAAATTACGAAACTGATTTTTGAGCTTTGAAACTCAAGATATGATTTTTAAGGCGACAGTGATGCAGTAACCAGCTTGTCTGGAAAATTTTAAATGGACTGTGAAAATGATTAAGTTTGTGTGCACCTTGTGTTCGACTCCGGTAACGGACTCGGGTACGGGGTGTTACAATTTTATTGGTATCAGAGCTACGGTTTAGTCGATTCTAGGACTACCGTAATGCATTTGGGTCTAGCTATACATGCCATTTTATGTGATTATTTGATAGTGTAGTGATTCCTGACGTTTGAAATTGTGTTTATTTATAGTAATGGATCCTGATTCCAACCGAGCGATAGCTGATGATGTGGAGAGTGTGGCGCCTGCTCCCGCACAAGGGACAGCGCCGGCGGACTCTCAACCTATTGCTAGCAATCCGAATGATGAGGCTAGGCAAGCTTTTTATAGCGTGATGAATGATTGGTTCAACCAATACATTCGAACTAATACGGTTGTTCCACAACCTCCATTCCCAACAAACACAACCCCTGCACCTACAATGCCTCCGGTAACTGACCAAATAAGGTCAAATAAGCCCCAGTTGATGAATCCGAAAACATGGGGCTACTGAATTTAAAGCTACGATAGCGACGATGCCGAGCAAGCTGAATTTTGGTTGGACAATACTATCCGGCACTCGATGAGCTATCTTGTACACCGATGAATGCCTAAAGTGTACTATCTCCTTGCTACGTGATTACGCCTACTATTGGTGGAGTACTCGACTTCACAGCCCCGAGAGCAAGTAACTTGGGAGTTTTTCCAAACCGAGTTTGGAAAAAGTATATCGATCGAGATTTGTTGATCAAAAGCGGAAGGAATTTCTTGAGCTTAAGCAAGGTTCTATGTCTCATTCTCGATTACGAGCGGAAATTTGTTAGACTTAGTAGATACGCCGGGAATGTGTTTCGTCCGAGGCTATCATGTAAACGCTTCGAGGATGGGCTAAATGAAGATATAAAATGTTCGTTGGCATTCTTGAAATACGAGAGTTCGTAGTACTTGTCGAGCGAGCTTGTAAAGCCGAAGAGCTTAGAAAAGAAAAACAAAAAGTTGATGTGGGAACTGGGGAGTTTCGTAAAAGATCCTCGGGAAAGTCTCTTCAACAGGCATCGAAGAAATTTCGAGATGATGTGGACTGGTCTAGAGGCACTTCGGGCCTTTTTAGACGAGATCGTGATCGACCCCCTGTGAGCGCACGAGTCACTTCGGTCGCCAGTGTTGGGAATGAACGTTGAGACAGAACGGAGTGTCAGCATTGTGGCAAATGGCATTCTGGAAGTTGTAGATTCCGTGACCGCTCCTGTTACAAGTGCGGATCAGTTGACCACTTCATTAAAGATTGCCCGAGGTTGTCTGAACAGAATGTAGATCAGAGTGGGAAACCGGGCACTACCACTGCTCGAGGTAGACCATCTAGAAATACGGGCAATGCTAGTGGTGGTCAGAGAGGATCTAGAGATGCTACGACCAGATCCGAGGCTTGCGCTCCTGCTAGGGCTTATGCCATACGCGCACGTGAGGATGCTTCCTCGCCAGATGTTATTACCGGTACTTTCACTCTCTTTGATACTAATGTGATTGCTTTGATTGACCATGGTTCTACTCATTCTTATATATGCGAAACCTTAGCATCCAGTAAGACTTTACCTATTGAGTCTACTGAGTTCGTAATTCGGGTGTCAAATCCCTTGGGTCGTTACGTGCTTGTCGACAAAGTGTGTAAGAAATGCCCCCTAGTAATTCGAGGTTCCTGTTTTCTGGCGGACTTGATGCTTTTGCCGTTCGATGAATTTGATGTTATTCTTGGTTTGGATTGGTTGACCGTGCATGATGCGGTTGTGAATTGCAAAAGCAAGACTATTGATTTGAGGTGCGCAAATAACGAGATGATCCGAGTTGAGTCTACGGACTTGAAGGGGTTGCCAGCTGTAATATCATCAATGTTGGCCCAGAAATATGTAAGAAAAGGGTGCGAAGCATACCTTGCATATGTACTTGATGATAAGGAGTTAGAAATAAAACCGAATCATGCGGTGGTTTGTGAATACCCGGATGTTTTTCCCGAAGAATTACCGGGTTTACCACCTGTTCGGGAAGTAGAGTTTGGTATTGAGCTTGTACCTAGGACTACACCAATTTCGATAGCTCCGTATCGTATGGCACCAACCGAGTTGAAGGAGTTGAAAGCTCAGTTGCAAGAGTTGACGGATAGAGGTTTTGCTCGCCCGAGTTTTTCACCTTGGGGTGCACCAGTGTTGTTTGTGAAAAAGAAGGACGGAACCATGAGGTTGTGCATCGACTATCGTCGACTTAATAAAGTGACAATAAAGAACAAATATCCGCTATCAGCGATCGATGATTTGTTCGATCAACTGAAGGAGCCTCGGTGTTCTCAAAAATAGATTTGAGATCGGGCTATTATCGATTCATGAATCGAGATTCGGGCATACCCAAAAGCGCCTGAGAATGAGATATGGTCACTACGAGTTCTTAGTGATGCGTTTGGGCTCACTAATGCCCTGCGGTATTTATGGATTTGATGAATCGATCTTGAGACCATATTTGGATCGGTTCGTAGTTGTGTTCATTAACGACATCTTGGTCTATTCAAGAGATGAGACCGAACATGCGGAGCACCTGAGATTAGTGTTGCAAATATTACGGGATAAGCAGTTATATGTTAAGTTTAGCAAGTGTGAGTTCTGGTTAGAGAGGTTAACTTCTTGGGTCATGTGGTATCTGATCGGGTATTCGAGTCGACCGAGCAAAATTTCAGCCATACTTAACTGGAAGCCTCTAAGAAATATTCTCGAGGTTCGGAGCTTTTTGGGACTTGCGGTTACTACCGACGGTTTGTAAAATGATTCTCGATGATAGCCACACCCATGACGTAAACCGCTTGAAAGAGGTCAAGTTTGAATGGACGGAAAAGTGTCGAAAAGTTTCGATCAATTGAAAACTCATTTGACGGAAGCTCCAAGATTAGTGCGGCCGAATCGGCAAAGAGTTTGTCATCTATAGTGACGCCTCCCTACTTGGGTTAGGTTGCGTATTGATGCAAGAAGGTCGAGTTGTGGCCTATGCGTCGAGACAATTAAAGCCACATGAGAAAAATTATCCGACCCATGATCTCGAATTGGCTGCCATCGTATTCGCCTTAAAGATATGGCGACATTACTTATTTGGTGAGAAGTGCCATGTGTATTCGGATCACAAAAGTCTCAAATATTTGATGACTCAAAGAGACTTAAATCTGCGACAAAGACGTTGGCTCGAGTTGTTAAAAGATTATGAGCTTGTCATTGATTATCACCCGGGAAAGGCTAATGTGGTTGCGGACGCCTTAAGCCGAAAATCACTATTTGCTTTACGAGCTATGAATGTACACTTGTCTATTCTACCCGACAATGTGTTAATAGCCGAATTAAAGGCCAAACCATTATTGACTCATCAAATTCGTGAAGCTCAGAAAGTTGACGATGAGTTGGTTGCAAAACAAAGTGAGTGTGTTCGAACAAGGAATCGGAGTTTCAATTTGATGATGACGATTGTTTGAGGTTCGAAGTCGTCTGTGTGTTCCAAAGAATTCGGAACTTATTTCGATAATTCTGAACGAAGCCCATTGTAGCCGAATGGCAATCCACCCGGGGAGTACGAAGATGTACAACGATTTGAAATGTCGGTTTTGGTGGCATGGTATGAAACGAGACATCTCCGGCTTTGTTTGAGATGTTTAATATGTCAACAAGTGAAAGTGGAACATCAAGTGCCTTTGAGGTTACTTCACCGATCACGATACCCGAGTGGAAATGGGATCGAGTCACAATGGACTTTGTGTCCGGACCGCCATTGTCGCAAGTAAGAAGGATGCGATTTGGGTTGTTGTTGATAGATGACTAAGTCGGCTCACTTTATCCCCTGTGCGGATGGATTTTCATTGGATAAACTAGCTGAATTATGCGTTTCTCGAGTTGTGAGATTACACGGGTACCGATTTACATTGTGTCGGATAGAGATCCGAGATTCACCTCGCGATTTTGGAAGAAATTGCAAGAAGCTTTGGGTACCAAGTTGCATTTCAAAGACCGCCTTTCACCCCAAACCGATGGTCAATCCGAGCGGATAATTCGAGATACTTGAGGATATGTTGAGATGTTGCATCCTCGAGTTCGATGGTTCATGGGAACGGTATTTACCTTTGATTGAATTCGCACAACAATAGTTTTCAATCAAGTATTAAGATGGCGCCTTACGAGGCCTTGTACGGTGTAAATGCCGTACACCATTGTTTTGGACCGAGCTTGGTGAGAGCAAAATTTTAGGAGTGGATTTGATTAAAGATTTGAACAGAAAGTAAAAGTAATCCGTGAAAATCAAGATAGCCTCCGATCGTCGTAAGTCGACGCGGATCTCAAACGAAAAGACATTGAGTATCGTGGGAGATAAAGTGTTTCTTAAAGTTTCGCCTTGGAAAAGATACTCGATTTGGGCGCAAGGGCAAATTGAGTCCGAGGTTCATCGGGCCATATGAGATATTCGAACGAGTCGGTCCAGTTGCGTATCGTTTGATTTTGCCCCCTGAACTTGAAAAGATTCACGACGTCTTTCATGTTTCGATGCTTCGACGCTATAGATCTGATCCGTCGCATGTAATTAGTCCATCAGAGGTTGAAATTCAAGCCGATATGAGTTATGAAGAAGAACCGATTCGTATCCTAGCTCGTGAAGTAAAAGAGTTGCGAAACAAAAGGGTTTCGCTAGTGAAAGTGTTATGGCTCAAACACGGGATAGAAGAAGCTACTTGGGAACCCGAGAACTCTATGAAAGAGCGATACCCAAATCTATTTATCGGTAAGATTTTCGGGGACGAAAATTTCTTAAGTGGGGGAGAGTTGTGACAACCTTAAAACGACCCTAGTCGGAATGTGGTTTCGGGACCACAAAACCGAGGCATAAAAATGATTTCATATTTATTTTATTGCCTACAATATGTGTTAACTCATGTGTGATATTTTTGATGTTTTGATTTAGAGTTATAAATGTGAATTTCACTAGAAAGGACCTAGTAGAAAACTTTGAAAGTATGATGGGGAAATGTGTGATGATTAGTTGATCATGCATGCAAAAATGAGGGGTTTGCATGTCAATTTCCCCTTTTATTTGCTAATGGCCGGCCATGACAAAGAATCATGGGCAAAACATGTCAAAAAAAACATGTTGGGTGAATGCTTGATGTTAGAAATAATAAAATAAAGAGCATGGGCAAAGAAAGAAAAAAATGGTCTCATCCATGCCCCCCTTTGCCGTGAATGAGAGAAAGAAAACAAAGAAGAAAAAAAATGTGTGTGTTCATCCTTGAACATCTTTTGGCGAAAATTGAAGGAAAAAGGGAAGAAGGAGTGAAGCATTCGGCTACCCTAGGTCACTATTAAGGTAAGTTTGATGTTGTGTTGATGAGATATTAAATGATTTTTGTAAACCATGTTGAAATTTGATTTGTGGGGTGAGTATGGTTTTCGGCTATAAAAGATTAATAAGGGTGATGGTTGTGTTTTATGCTAAACTTGGATAAATAATGGTAGTTGCTTACATCTTGATATCTATGAGTTCCTTTCTTGGTTCTACCATAGACCCACGAAGTATATGTTTATTTGGTGTTATTGGAGATTATGATAGAAGCTAATGAGTGAGAGTTTGGTAGATACTATGAGGTTAAACTTCATGAGATTGTAAGCTTGTAATTTGGATGATGAAATTCATGCTTTGTGAAGGTAAATTGTGAGGAAGGAGCATTCGGCCATGGTAGTAAGATGAAATGCAAAATGTTAGTATTTGATTACTAGTGTATAAATGCGTATTAGCCGAGTCTTGAATTTGAAACAAAACGAGATATAATCAATACAAGTAACCATACTTGTAGGAAGTATTGAGCATAATTGGCCTCAACATGTATATGCATACTCGGCCACATGAGAAGATTAGTGTTGCATGCTTTCGGTTAGAGGCAAGCATAATGATGCCTTTATCTTGGTTAGGACAATCGGCTAAAAGGGATGTGGGTTAATATGTTGAGTTGATGCATGATTTCACATGTATGTGACTTTAATGTCTAATGTATAAATATGGGCTAAGTGCCTTGTATTCCTCTTTTCGATGCTCAAATGATTAAATCAATTTATTTGTTAAATTAAGCTCAAGAGCAAAGGGGAGCTAAATCCGATAAAGGGAAGGAAAAAGTAGTCGAATAGCCGTCGAAATCGTTCGACCACGTCCGAGGTAAGTCTTCGAGTAATGACCCTACTTGAATTATATTGAAATGATTTGTCATATTATGGCGGACAGCTGAATGTGCGTAGGGACTAAGTTATAAAGTCAATTGAAATCATGCTCTTTGTGTGTGGCTATTGAGCCGAAATTGGAAAGGTTTGATAAATGTTTTGTGTTTGAGCCTTAGTAACGAGAATGAAATATGGATGTGTCGTGATTATTGATATATGTGTACATGAGCATTTGAATGATACCCGGGCTAAGTCTCGAAGGCATTTATGCTAGTGATTATATCCGGGCTAAGTCCCAAAGGTATTTATGCTAGTGATTATATCCGGGCTAAGACCCGAAGGCATTCGTGCGAGTTGTTATATCCGGGCTAAGACCCGAAGGCATTTGTGCAAGTTACCAAATCCGGGTTAAGACGCGAAGGCAATTGTGCTTGTGGTTATATCCGGCTAAATTTAGAAGAGACTCGGTTTGAAGGTGAGCGTTTTGGTGCTGTAATAAATTCAATTAATACGCTCGAAAAACCCATACGATAAGGTATGTTTACATGTGCATCGGAAAAGTCGATCCGTTTGAAATAGCATTCGTTCAATCGACTAACGAACTTTCGGCTCTTAGATAGGTTGATACCTTGTGTGTATATGTTGATGAAGTGTGAAGTAAGTATGATTATGAGAATGTGTATTAATAAAGTGATTCATTTAGCTATGTGAATGTAATACTTTAGTCAAAGCTGATTTCTTTACTTGAGCCTTACTAAGCATTAAAATGCTTACCCCGTTGCTTTGGCTCTCTGTTTTATAGATTTTGCTCGTTAGCTATCGGATTCGGGATCATCGAAGTCGAAGTCATCCACACTATCAAAGCCCTTTTGGTATTCTTTTAGTTGAACTCTGGATATGGCATGTATAGGACTACCCTTTTGTTGTAGGTCATGTACCTTTCGGTTTTGTGTAAACTTGGATAGCCATGCGAAAATGGCTTATATACGTTTTTAGCATAGTACTATAATCGTTTTGTATGTTGATAATTATGAGGTATGGAATTGTTTTGAAACGATTAGCCATTGGATTTGGTTAATCATGATCACACTTCGTGCTATGTATGCTAAAAGGGCTAGTTGAATCAAAGAAATTATGAAGTAGGTAAAGGTTACCTTGAAAACAGATGCTGACAGCAGCAGTGATGTGGATGTGAAAAATCACTAAAAATAGTAGAAATGGAATTAAATAGTGAATAAATTATGTAAATGAACCTTGATGAATCTACTTTCATATGGAAGAAACGAAACGGTCATATGAGTTATATGTTAAGAGATATTAAAGTTCTCGTGAAACAGGGCCAGAACGGTTTCTGGATCCCCTGTTCCGACTTTGGAAATTCATTGTAAATTAACCATAGATAATTAGGAGTCATTCCATATATGTATAGATTCCTATTTGAGTCTAGTTTCTATAGAAACAAACTACATCAGTATTGAAACCCTGTACAGGGAGATATCCAAGTCGTAATGCACGAAGGTCAGTGTAGTCGATCCCTGTAACAGGGGAGACTTTAACTAATAAACTGTACTAATTGGCCCAACCAAAAATTCTAGAAAAACATTTGTTGATGGGAATATGAGTCTAATTTCAGGGAAAAATTACGAAACTTATTTTTGAGCTTTGAAACTCAAGATATGATTTTTAAGGCGACAGTGACGCAGTAACCAGCTTGTCTGGAAAATTTTAAATGGACTGTGAAAATGATTAAGTCAAGTTTGTGTGCACCTTGTGTTCGACTCCGGTAACGGACTCGCGTACGGGGTGTTACACAATTAGTTAAAGTGTAAACTTTGCATGTGTATTAAAGGTTTTTATGTGATATTCGGCTTTGGGAAATCTAAGCTTAAAAAAAGGTTTGAATGTTAATTGGGTTGTCTCTTTAATGGCCGAATGTGCTAAAAGCTAATGCATGATTTAGTTTAATCGATGTAATGATACAAATTATGATATTTACTTGTGGTTTTGAAGTATAGAAAATTTGTTAAGTTGATTAAGTGGTTGCCGAATGTGAAATTTAGGTAAGGAAATGTGTACAAATAATATTTGTATGGATAATTGGTTTAAAGGGAATCAGCATTATACATTGTTGATATGGTGCTATTAATGTAAAGCACTTTAGTATAGACGTATATACATATGGTCACTTAGAACGTATTGAGATGGCCGAATAAGGCTAACGATGAGTATGCTTTGATTTTCTATAATACTTAGTAATTTGTTTAAGGTGATTAAAGATGTGTACGATTATTTTATATTGAGCTAAAAGTAGTTATATGGCCTATTAAATTTCTTGTGGTATTCGGCCATAAGCAAGCACAATGGGATTTTAATAAGTTAAATTTGTTTTAGATTAAGCTCAAGAGCTTAAGGAGCCTAATTCGGATAAGGGAAAAGCTAAACTAACCAAATAGCCGATCCGTAGTCGTTCAACGACATTCGAGGTAAGTCTCTAAGTAATTAAACTTATTTTGAGTTTTGATTAATGGATACTATTATAGAAATAACTAAATTGAAAAATATGACGTGGCCATGATATGTTCTAAGGCCGAATGGAAAATTTTACGTATTTGAATCAATTTACTTATGTGATTTTGTACCTAAGACAAAATAAAATGACAAGGCATAATATCTAGCTTAAGATCGAATGGCCAATGTGATGAATGTGAAAGTGTGTATATGTGATAAGGCCGAATGGCCAATGTGATATATGTGTAAGTGAATATGTGATAAGGCCGAATGACCAATTGTGAAAAGTGTGCAATATTAGATATTTAATGAGGCCAAAGTTAGTAAAAATATAAATATATATTAAATGAATTGTGCTGAGATTGCATCCGGGTTAAGGACCCGCTGGCTTCATGCTGGGATTGTATCTGGGTTTAAAGTCCCGCAGCCTTAATGCTGGTGAATTAAGTAAGATTATGATCTTGAATGTTCGCAATGAGCTACCATCAAGTAAGTACTATACATTTAAGATGTTCAGATACATATTACCTCCTCATTTGTAAGTTTACCTCAAAGTGAATCTGTAATATCCCGAATTAGGGCCTAATCGGAATAGTGGTTTTGTGACCACAAATCCGAGATAGAAATAATTATTTTATAATTATTTTGATGATTATGATATGATTGCATGATTGTGTGAAAATTTCGTGATGAAATTCTATGCCTAAAGTGCTTAAATTGAAAGTAGGGACTAAATCGAATAAGTTGTAAAACTTGCATTCTAGAAGTTTTTAGTATGAAATTGTTTTGGAATATTAATGAGGAGGTCTTAAATAGCAATTTGACCAATTTTAAGTTCATGGACAAAATTAGGACATGGAAGGAATTTTGGAAAGTTTAGTAGTAAGGGTATTTTGGTCATTTAGTTATTAAAATGAATTAAAAACAAAATTAAAAGCCAATTTTTGTCCATCTTCTTCATTAGGCCGAAATTTCAAGGGTTCTCCATAGCTAGGGTTTGTTTCAAGCTTCCAAGCTCCATAATCAAGAAAGACGTGGAATCGACCTCAATCGAGGAAAAGAAAAGATTGTGGACTAAATTGCAAAATCTTTGTATTTTGGTACCAAGGTAAGTTCATGTGTAAATAATGTAGCATAATTGTTATTTTAAGTTATTGATATTAATTATGTGTTATGCTGAATTTCATTATGAAATGTATGCTTTGTGGTTAATTTCAAATAATATGTAAATTATGTGAGCTACTTGTTAAATATAATTGTTACCGAGTATTGATTTCGGCATTCTACGGAAGACGGCAAGGATAAGTGTTCGAGGAAAATCCCGTTTGAACCTTAGGAATAGATTAGGATACAAGTGACATGTCACTAGGATGGTTGAGCATCCGAACTCGTTGAGTTGAGTCTGAGTTCGTGAGATGTAACTAGGCATCCGAGCTCGTTGAGTTGAGTCCGAGTTCACTTATGGATGCGAACGCTCGAGCTCGTTGAGTTGAGTTCGAGTTCGCTTATGGGCGGGTTACATGATTGCTTGATTGAATATGTGGCACTTATATGCAAATTATCCATGTATCCGAATTATATTCCGATGTGTTCAACGGGTAAAGTTTTACTCAAATGGAGGAATACTCGAGATGAAAAGAGACATATTTGTAAGTGATGAGAAATAGATATTTTGGACAGGTATGTATTTAACCCTCGGGTTGAGTGTTGATTACAACCACAATAAGGTAATAAGATGATGAAAAATGATTAAAAAATGTGATAAGTGTGTTGATGATATATGCTAATGTTGATTAGTTTGATTGTTTGTTATGTTATTTATTATTTACATATGAACTTACTAAGCATTTATGCTTACTCCCTCCTTCTTACTCATTGTAGTTTTGGACAAGCCAGTTTAGGAGTCAGGATAGGTCGAAGGCTCAGTCACACTATCAGGAAGATTTTTGGTAAATGGCTTGTAAATTTAAGTATGGCATGTATAGCAATATACTTATTTTGTGTAAATGATCTTATGATATGGTGACAGAATGGTTGAGAAAATATTTGATAATTATAAATTATGAAAATGGTAAGTTTAGATTATGTTTGATGTTAAGGAAAATTATTAAGATACTTAGTGCATAAAAACTCATAAGAGGGATGAAATTTGCCATAAATGCAGAATCTGCAGCAACACTGACGCGAGTTTAAAATTTACTAAAATCATAGAAATTGAACTTGGTGATGGACTACATATCAAATTGAATCTTATTATGTCTAGTTTCACATGAAACAAATGAAACAGGTAAAGCAATTATATGTTACAAGATATTTGAATTTTAGTGAAACAGGGTCATAGCAGTTTCTGAATCCCCTGTTCCAAATTTAGAAATTCACCATAAATTGTAAAGATATAATTAGGTAGTTTATTTTATATTCTCAGAATCCTTATTGAGTCTAGTTTCAGTAGTATTAAACTTCATAGTCATATGGATTTTTTACAGAGAGAAATATGGTTCATAGTAAACAGAGGTCAGACCAGTCAAGTCCTGAAATAGGGGTAACTTTAACTAATAAACTGTACTAATTCGCCCAACCAAAAATTTTATAAAAAAATTAGTAGATAGGTATATAAGTCTAGATTTAGGGAAAATTTACGGATCTTGATTTCGAGTTTCGTAACTCGAGATATGATTTTTCTTATGACTGTGATGCAAGTAGCTTAAAAGCTGTGAATGTAGAAATAAATAATCCAAAGTTCTAAATATGTTAAATTAAGCTTAGTAACACCTCATACTCAACTCCGGCGACGGTCTCGGGCGTGGGGGCGTTACATTTAGTGGTATTAGAGCAGGTTTAGTCGGTTCTCGGACTACGTGATGTATGTACGGATTTTGCTATACATGCCATATGTATAAATTGTGATAGTGTGACGACTTGACCTTTTAAATGATTTTTTATAGTAAATGGATCCCGATCCATTGTGGCGATAAAGTAGAGAGTAATGCGCCACTCCGGTGAAGGAGCAGCGTCGATGAAAATCCACCTCCTCTTGTTGGTCGGGAGGAGGAGAAAGGGTCGGAAGCCTTTCTCCAAATGATGAGTGCATGGTACACCGAGTTCGTTAAAGACGAACCCAAATGTACAACCTCCCCCACCTCCCCCAATTCCTCAACCTGTACCCCCGATACCTCAAGGTATGGATCTGATGAAATTTCACAGAACTCCAGTTGATAGAATTCGCAAGCAAGGGGCTGAAGAATTTAAAGCAAATATTGATGATGATGCCGAGAGAGCAGAGTTCTGGCTTGAAAATTCAATTCGGGTATTTGACGAATTATCTTGTACACCTGAAGAATGTTTGAAATGCGCTATATCTTTGTTGAGGGATTCAGCTTATAATTGGTGGAAGACTTTGATTTCGGTAGTACCGAAAGAGAAAATAACTTGGGAATTCTTTCAAGAAGAGTTTCGGAAGAAATTTATTAGTGAAAGATTTATTGATCGAAGCGTAAAGAATTTCTTGAGTGAAGCAAGGTAATATGAATGATTCTGAGAATATGAAAGAGAGTTTGTTCGATTAAGTAAGTATGCGGAGAGTATGTTCCTACAGAGGCCAAGATGTGCCGACGATTTGAAGACGGGCTCAACGAAGACATTAAAGTATTTGTCGGGATCCTTGAACTAAAAGAAATGGTAGTACTGGTTGATCGAGCTTGCAAGGCTGAAGAACTACTTAAAGAAAAGAAAAAGGTAGAGGCTGAGACTAGAAATTGGAAGAAAAGACCGATGAGTAGTTCATTTTCACAGCAACCTGGAAAGTCAAGGAATATGAATCCTCATTCCCAAGCTTCAGCTGGGCAATCATATGGGAATTATAAGAAGCAAAATATAGGTCCTAAATCCCAGACTACTTCGGCAGCCAGTGTAGGGAACTCGAGATTTGTTAAACCCGAGTGCCAGCGGTGTGGTAGAAATCATTTTGGTCCGTGCAGAGTAAATGAATGTTTTCGATGTGGTTCTCCGGATCATTTTATTAGAGACGCCGAGAGAGTGAAAAGAAAAATTTCGAATACAAAAACAAGTGGGCGGATTCGAGAGGAAGATATCCAAGAAAAGTGGGAGCGAAGTAAGCGAAGAGAGTGTAGCCGAGGATGCACGGTTAGACTGAAGGAAGGGCTCGGCTAGAACTTATGCTATTAAAGCGTGAAGATGCTTCCTCACCGATGTGATTACCGTACATTTTCCTCTATAATGTTAATGTTATTGCTTTGATTTATCCGGTTCTACTCATTCATATGTGTGCATGAAATTGGTGTCTAGTATGAATATACCTGTTGAAAACACAGAATTTATGATTAGAGTGTCGAAATCCATTAGGCAAATGTGTGACTGTCGATAAAGTATGTAAGAAATGTCCTTTAATGATTCGGGATCATTACTTTCTGGCCGACTTGATGTTGTTGCCGTTTGATGAGTTTGATGTTATTTTGGGTATGGATTGGTTGACATTGCATGATGCTAAAATAAATTGCAAAGAAAAGGTTATAGAATTAAAGTGTGAAAATGGTGAAACTCTGCGGGTTGAATCAGATAAATCAGAGGCATTGCCTAGTGTGATTTCTTCAATGTCGGCTCAAAGATATCTGAGAAAGGGTTATGAAGCTTATTTGGCGTATGTAGTTAATACAAAAGAAGTTGAAAAGAAAGTTGAATCAGTGCCGGTTGTGTGTGAATTTGCGGACGTATTTCCGGAAGAATTGCGGGTTTGCCTCGGTCGGGAAGTAGAATTTGGTATTGATTTGATACCGAACGACTCCGATTTCGATTGCTTCGTATAGAATGGCACCAGCAGAGTTGAAGGAATTAAAGTCGCGATTGCAAGAGTTGGTGATAAAGGTTTTGTGAGACCGAAGTTTTCACCTTGGGTGCTCCGTGTTATTTGTGAAAAGAAGGATGGTTCTATGAGGTTGTGTGTTGATTATCGGCGGTTAAACAAGGTGAAAATCAAAAACAAGTATCCGTTGCCAAGAATTGATGATTTGTTTGATCACTAAAAGGAGCGACATGGTTTTCAAAGATTGACTTGAGATCGGTATTACCAATCTGCGGGTAAAAGAGTCGGATGTGCCTAAAGCGCTTTTAGAACAAGGTATGGTCATTATGAATTTTAGTTATGCCATTCAGATTGACAAATGCTCTCTTTGTGTTTATGGATTTAATGAATCGCATATTTCGCCATACTTGGACAGATTTGTTGTGGTGTTTATAGATGATATTTTAATTTATTCAAAAGATGAGACAGAGCATCTTTGAGCATTTGAGGATAGTTTTGCAAACTTTGAGAGATAAGCATTGTATGCTAAGTTTAGTAAAAGTGAATTTTGGCTCCGGAAGTTGGATTTTTGGGTCATATTGTTTGGTGATGGTATACGGGTTGATCCTAGTAAAATTTCAGCCATTGTTGATTGGAAACCACCGAAAAAACGGCGAAGTTAGAAGTTTCTTGGGGCTAGCTGGGTATTATCGGCGGTTTGTAAATGGATTTTCTATAATTGCTGCTCCTATAACTAGATTACTCGAAAGGATGTTAAATTTGAATGGACGGAAGAATGTCAATGAGTTTTGAAGAATTGAAAAAGTTATTAACAGAGGCACCAATGTTAGTACAGCCCGAATCAGGTAAAGAATTTGTGGTGTATAGTGATGCTTCTCTAAATGGTTTGGGGTGTGTGCTCATGCAAGAAGGAAAAGTGGTGGAATATGCTTCGAGGCAGTTAAAACCTCATGAGAGGAATTATCCTACTCACGATTTGGAATTGGCTGCAGTGGTGTTTGCTTTGAAGATTTGGTGACATTATTTGTATGGTGAAAAGTGCCGAGTATATACCAATCACAAAAGTCTTAAATACTTGATGTCACAAAAAGACTTGAATTTGAGACAGCGAAGATGGTTGGAGTTATTGAAAGATTATGAGCTTGTTATTGATTATCATCCGGGAAAAGCGAATGTGGTTGCCGATGCTTTAAGTAGAAAGTTGTTGTTTGCTTTGAGAGTTATGAACACTCAGTTGAAAATGTCAGATGATGGTTCGATTCTAGCAGAGTTAAGACCAAAACCAATGTTTTTGCAAGAGATTTCAAGCTCGGAAAGATGATCAAGATTTGCAAGCCAAGAGAAAGCGATGTGAAGTTGATCTGAGTCGATTTCAAAATTGGTTCGATGGGTGCTTAATGTTTAAAGATCGGATTTGTGTACAGAAGAATGAGGAATTGATTCAAAAGATCCTACAGAAGCACATAGTGGTTATTTCTCGATTCATCTGGGTAGTACGAAAATGTATAATGACTTGAAGAAAATGTATTGGTGGAATGGAATGAAAAGAGATATATCGAGTTTGTGTCCAAATGCTTAATTTGTCAACGGTGAAAGTTGAACACCAAGTACCTTCTGGATTACTTCACCTATTATGGTTCTGAATGGAAATAGGATCGATTACTATGGATTTTGTTTGAGATTTCCATTGACTCGTGAAAGAAAGATGCCATCGGGTAATAGTTGACAAATTAACTAAGTCGGCTCATTTTATCCCTATGCGCACGGATTATTCTCTTAACAAGTTGGCTGAATCGTATATTAGAGAAATTGTTAGATTACGGAATACCATTGTCGATTATTTCAAATAGAGATCCAAGGTTTACCTCGCGGTTTTGGCAAAAGTTGCAAGACGCGTTAGGTACAAAGTTAAATTTCAGTACTGCTTTTCATCCACAAACTGATGGACAATCAGAGAAAGTAATTCAGATTCTTGAAGATATGCTTAGATGTTGTGTATTGGAATTTCAAGGAAGTTGGGAAAGATATTTGCCGCTGGTAGAATTTGTTTACAACAATAGTTATCAGACGAGCTTGAAAATGGCACCTTATAAAGCATTATATGGTCGTAAGTGTCGAACGCCATTGTATTGGACTGAACCCAAGGAAAATCAGATTTATGGAGTTGATCTAATAAAAGAAACTGAAGAAAAAGTGAAAGTAATTCGAGATTGTTTGAAAGCTGCTTCAGATAGACAGAAATCTTATGCAGATCTAAAACGAAAGGACATTGAATTTCAAGTTGGTGATAAAGTATTTTTAAAGGTGTCTCCGTGGAAGAAAGTCCTTAGATTTGGACGGAAGGGCAAATTAAGTCCGCGTTTTATTGGGCCGTATGAAGTAATTGAAAAAGTTGGACCGGTAGCATATCGGCTAGCATTACCACCTGAATTAGAGAAGATTCATGATGTGTTCCACGTATCTATGTTACGTCGGTATCGTTTGGATCCTTCACATGTAGTTTCACCGACAGAAATTGAACTACAACCAGATATGACCTACGAAGAAGAACTGATTAAGATTTTAGCTCGAGAGGTCAAACAACTAAGGAATAAAAATGTTGCACTTGTGAAGGTGTTGTGGCAAAGGCATGGAGTAGAAGAAGCTACATGGGAATCCAAGAAACTATGAGAAATCAATACCCACATCATTTATAGTGTAAGATTTTCGAGGACGAAAATCCTTAAAGGGGAGAGTTGTAATATCCCGAATTAGGGCCTAATCGAATAGTGGTTTCGTGACCACAAATCGAGATAGAAATAATTATTTTATAATTATTTTGATGATTATGATATGATTGCATGATTGTGTGAAAATTTCGTGATGAAATTCTATGCCTAAAGTGCTTAAATTGAAAGTAGGGACTAAATCGAATAAGTTGTAAAACTTGCATTCTAGAAGTTTTAGTATGAAATTGTTTTGGAATATTAATGAGGAGGTCTTAAATAGCAATTTGACCAATTTTAAGTTCATGGACAAAATTAGGACATGGAAGGAATTTTGGAAAGTTTAGTAGTAAGGGTATTTTGGTCATTTAGTTATTAAAATGAATTAAAAACAAAATTAAAAGCCAATTTTGTCCATCTTCTTCATTAGGCGAAATTTCAAGGGTTCTCCATAGCTAGGGTTTGTTTCAAGCTTCCAAGCTCCATAATCAAGAAAGACGTGGAATCGACCTCAATCGAGGAAAAGAAAAGATTGTGGACTAAATTGCAAAATCTTTGTATTTTGGTACCAAGGTAAGTTCATGTGTAAATAATGTAGCATAATTGTTATTTTTAAGTTATTGATATTAATTATGTGTTATGCTGAATTTCATTATGAAATGTATGCTTTGTGGTTAATTTCAAATAATATGTAAATTATGTGAGCTACTTGTTAAATATAATTGTTACCGAGTATTGATTTCAGCATTCTACGGAAGACGGCAAGGATAAGTGTTCGAGGAAAATCCCGTTTGAACCTTAGGAATAGATTAGGATACAAGTGACATGTCACTAGGATGGTTGAGCATCCGAACTCGTTGAGTTGAGTCCGAGTTCGTGAGATGTAACTAGGCATCCGAACTCGTTGAGTTGAGTCCGAGTTCACTTATGGATGCGAACGCCCGAGCTCATTGAGTTGAGTCCGAGTTCGCTTATGGGCGGGTTACATGATTGCTTGATTGAATATGTGGCACTTATATGCAAATTATCCATGTATCCGAATTATATTCCGATGTGTTCAACGGGTAAAGTTTTACTCAAATGGAGGAATACTCGAGATGAAAAGAGACATATTTGTAAGTGATGAGAAATGGATATTTTGGACAGGTATGTATTTAACCCTCGGGTTGAATGTTGATTACAACCACGATAAGGTAATAAGATGATGAAAAATGATTAAAAAATGTGATAAGTGTGTTGATGATATATGCTAATGTTGATTAGTTTGATTGTTTGTTATGTTATTTATTATTTACATATGAACTTACTAAGCATTTATGCTTACTCCCTCCTTCTTACTCATTGTAGTTTTGGACAAGCCAGTTCAAGAGTCGGGATAGGTCGAAGGCTCAGTCACACTATCAAGAAGATTTTTGGTAAATGGCTTGTAAATTTAAGTATGGCATGTATAGCAATATACTTATTTTGTGTAAATGATCTTATGATATGGTGACAGAATGGTTGAGAAAATATTTGATAATTATAAATTATGAAAATGGTAAGTTTAGATTATGTTTGATGTTAAGGAAAATTATTAAGATACTTAGTGCATAAAAACTCATAAGAGGGATGAAATTTGCCATAAAGTAAATCTTGCAGCAA
This sequence comes from Gossypium arboreum, assembly GCF_025698485.1. Taxonomy (NCBI): domain Eukaryota; kingdom Viridiplantae; phylum Streptophyta; class Magnoliopsida; order Malvales; family Malvaceae; genus Gossypium; species Gossypium arboreum. The sequence goes on along the minus strand of NC_069082.1, from coordinate 90,436,686 downwards.
CAACGATGCGAGTTTAAAATTTACTAAAAATCATAGAAATTGAACTTGGTGATGGACTACATATCAAATTGAAGCTTATTATGTCTAGTTTCACATGAAACAAATGAAACAGGTAAAGGAATTATATGTTACAAGATATTTGAATTTTAGTGAAACAGGGTCATAGCAGTTTCTGAATCCCCTATTTCAACTTTAGAAATTCACCATAAATTGTAAAGATATAATTAGGTAGTTTATTTTATATTCTCAGAATCCTTATTGAGTCTAGTTTTAGGAGAAATAAACATCATAGTCATATGGATTTTGTACAGAGAGAAATGTGGTTCTTAGTAAACAGAGGTCAGACCAGTCAAGTCCTAAAATAGGGGTAAATTTAACTAATAAACTGTACTAATTGGCCCAACCAAAAATTTTATAAAAAAATTAGTAGATAGGTATCTGAGTCTAAATTTAGGGAAAATTTATGGATCTTTATTTTGAGTTTCGTAACTCGAGATATGATTTTTCTTATGACTGTGATGCAAGTAGCTTAAAAGCTGTGAATGTAGAAATAAATAATCCAAAGTTCTAAATATGTTAAATTAAGCTTAGTAACACCTCATACTCGACTCTGGTGAAGGTCTCGGGCGTGGGGGTGTTACAGAATCACTAGCATTCAAGAAAAACGTATATGTGATTGATTATTATATCTTTGAATAAGGGAATAATCTATTCGGTCAATGGTTGTTAGTATGATAAAGTATTCGATTTAAATTTATCGTATGAGCTTTAAGTAAAGAAAAGTATGTGCTGAGATTTATATATGTAATTGTGCATATTCGGCCAAAAGGGCCTTACAAATTGAGAATAAATTGTATTTGGCTAGATGTACAAATGCAAGGGAAGGACTGTATTTTGTCAACCTACGTATATGTGATAAGGTTTATGTTTGGTTCTTTGCGTACCCATACTGTAATTCAATACATGCCACGTTGAAATACTCGAAAGTTTTGATGCGATTATGAAATAAGGAATTAAGTTTTTTTATATATATATATATATTCATGTATGTGCATGAAACGAGTACGTTTGAGCAAGTGATTATGATTATTGAAAGAGTATATGTTATGCAAAATGAGTAGTGACTCTATGAATCTATTCATGATAGATTATGATATTACTATGTGCTTCTAAATATGGAAACTAAACGTGGTAAAAGTATTATGTTTTAGTTTGATTGATTGAATTAGAAGTAGATATGAGGTTTCTAGATGCGAAAGACTATGTGAATCAAATTTGGAAGAAATAGATAAACTATATATGCGTGCATGAGGTTTGAACTATTTGACGGAATGGTGAGATCTCTTGATATTGTTAAAGCGGGGTTTCGCAAGGTCTAAGACGATGAGGCTTAGTAATGAAACGACAGCTTAAAGATGTTCAATACATTAAGTTGGCGGTATGTATCGGTACTGTATGTGATTTTCAATTCGGATTAGATCAAAAGTATACAAAGCGATGCATATGTGAATAAGTGTATGAATGCAAATGTGACCACATCCATGTGACTATGATACTGATTGGTCAATGTGTTATGCCATAAGAATGTATTCGATTAAACTATAATAGAGGCATTTAGATTGGAGTGTATTTATGAGCTAAGTGTACCTTGTGAGCATACGAATATTTGACCACTTTGGTCATTATCATGAAATAATTTGTGGTAACTAAATGATGTGGTTATTGAAATTATAGTTCGTTATGGAGCTCTAGATTGACTTCATTGATTAGAAAAAAAATCGAGCGATAAATGATAATTGAATTTGATTCGCAAAATTATCGTTTTACTTAAGACTTACTAAGCTTTTGTAAGCTTACTTCGTTTGTCTTTTGTCTTTGTTTTATAGATATTGGACTCGATTACCATTTCGGGGATCGTCAAGACTTCATCACACTATCTACTATTATGGAAACCTTGTGATTTGGATTTAGCTTATGGCATGTATAGGATATTTTATACTAGAATGATATCATAACTATTGTTTATAAGCCATGCGAATATGACATCCTTTGGAAGTCTACTTTTATAAGTTATAAGTTTGACCTTTGTTTGTGTTTAGAATTTAATTAAATGAACAATCTTTATTCACGAAAGAAAAAAAAATGTTCAAAATTTTACTGTTTTGATCTGCTTCCAAATTTTCTGGTAACGCCTCGTCCTATTCTGGCGACGGTTACGGGATAGGGGTGTTACATTTTATTGGTATCAGAGCTACGGTTTAGTTGATTCTAGGACTAACGTAGCACATGTGAGTCTGGTTGTACATGCCATAGAGTGATAATATGATAGTGTGATGATTTTTGACAATTAAAAAAAAAAGTGTTTCTTATACTGTAATAAATTTCGATCTCGATCGAGCTGTAGCAGATGGTATTGAGAGGACTGAGACATGCTTACGGTGTGTCAATATTGAGAAAGGTATAATAAGTAAGTTTTGAGTAATTGATTTTGGTATTTAATTTAAAATATCATGATATACATGTATGATAGATGAATGATGTCCCATTGTCCTTACCATGATAAGGTTGTTAGGAAAGAAACCTTATACATGTTTGATATGTAGCCGAATGGCTATTAGAGAATTAAACAAAGGAAAAGATTGGGGATATATGCTTATGTGTGTTTGCCTAATAAGCCGAAAGTTTAGTAAAAGAAGTATATACGTATTAGAGTCGAATGATATTTACGACATAAAGTTAAGGTGCATGTTATATGTCTATATGCGAATGAGGCAAATGAATTACAAATGTGATGATTTATGTGAAATGTTGTACCATGTGATTAATTATACATGAAACTTGAGATTATGCCCGGGGTAAGACCCGCTGGCTTCTTGTGGAGATTTCATCCGAGTTAAAGGTCTCGCCGATGATCCGGGCTAGGTCCCGAAGAGCATTCGTGCTGGAGTTATATCCGGGCTAAGTCCTGAAGAGCATTCGTGCTGGAGTTATATCCGGGCTAAGTCCCAAAGAGCATTCGTGCTAGTGTTATATCCGGGCTAAGTCCCGAAAAGCATTCGTGCTAGTGTTATATCCGGGCTAAGTCCCAAAGAGCATTCGTGCTAGTGTTATATCCGAGCTAAGTCTCGAAGAGCATTCGTGCTAGTGTTATATCCGGGCTAAGTCCCGAAGAGCATTCGTGCTGGTGTTATATCCGGGCTAAGTCCCGAAGAGCATTCGTGCTGGTGTTATATCCGGGCTAAGTCCCGAAGAGTATTCGTGCTAGTGTTATATCCGGGCTAAGTCCCGAAGAGCATTCGTGCTGGTGTTATATCCGGGCTAAGTCTAGAAGAGCATTCGTGCTGGAGTTATATCAGGGTTAAGTCCCGAAGAGCATTCGTGCTGGTGTTATATCCGGGCTAGGTCCCGAAGAGCATTAATGCTGGTGATGTGTATTTGGGCCTTCGTGCCTAGTAGGCTTCGTGCCGGTAATTTGAGCAAAGTTTAAGTGTTCATTACCATACGAATTCAAAGTTAAATGAAAGGATATGTTTAAAAGTGTACATACATGATGTTTATAGACTTGGTTAAGTCATTTCAATGTGTAACAACAAATGAATAGGGGCATTATGTGTGCAAATGATTAGAGGCACTGAGAGTGCGAGTTCTTCAATCGAGCACTATGTGTGCGAGATCGGTCAGTAGACATTAAGTGAGTAAAACAAGATTCATGTAAGACCTCGTATGGAACGAATGTATTGATTTAAGATGGTAGATATGTTGTTAAGAAATGAATTCATGTTATAAATGTGTTACGGATTTAGTTTATGGGATGCTTGGTATATGAAGTCATATGTGCTATTGCTAAATGACCCCTATTTTTGTTAATCATGTTCAAGAAGTTATTTCGATTAAGTTCGACATTTGAAAGTCTGTAAGAATTTTTTATGAATGTTGATAATTTTGAATATATGGGTTATGTGCTAAAATAAATCCCATGCCGGTATACTATATGAGGCTTTATGCCTAATCGATTGTATACGGGTATCGTTAATGATGATTGAATGTGCTAAATGAATTCAATGTTCGGTATGTGGAAGTTGATTTTCATTGGAAATAGGTTAAGTTGAATAGTGAGATATGATGGAGTTATAAAGGATATTTATTGTGATGTTTGAGTATATGTGTACTTTCGGTCAGGTTACAGCTTATACATGAATGAAAATGTGGGTTACAAATATGTGGGTTGATGATGTGAATTATACATGTTAATATGTGCTTAATATGTATTTGAAATGCATTTGTGAATTAAATTAAGTGATTATTGCTTATGAAATCAAGAAAATGAGATATATGTGCATACTTGTAGAAATGTTTATGTATTTGTTTTAAGATAAGAAAATAATTTTATAGATCGATGCGAAATCAGTAATGAATTACAATTGCTATCGATGAGCTAATGTTTATATGGATATAATTCAATAAGAGGACGTTATCCTAAACCATGCATCGGTAGAAATTTTCGAGGACGAAAATTTCTTAAGTGGGGGAGAGTTATGACAGCCCTAAATTGACCCTAGTCGGGAAGTGGTTTCGGGACCACAAAACCGAGTCACAAAAATAATTAACCGTCATATTTGATGCTTATTATGTGTATATATGCATGTGTGAAAATTTCATGTTTGAATTTAGTCAATTGCATGTGAATTTAGTTAATAGGACTTATGTGTGACACTTTTGAAATGTGATAGGTTAATCTATAAGGATCTATTAGTGCATGTTATGAAAATAATGGGTTTGCATGTCAAATTTCCACCTATGACAAGTAGTGGCCGGCCATGATGGGTTATATACATGCAATATGTATTAATTATTAGTTAGTAGCTTTATATTATATAACATAAATAAATAAATAAATAAATAAATAAGGGAAAAAGTAATTGAAATAAGGAAATGAAGGGTGATGAAAAAAAAAAAAGCTTGAGTTTCTTTCTTCTTGGCCGAATGTAAAGAGGAAAATGGGAGAAAGGCATTAGGTCATCTTAAGTGAGCATTAAGGTAAGAAGTTATGTTAATTCTTGAAATTTTGGTTAATCTTGAATGAGGTATCAAGTTATTTTAGTAACCCATGTTGAATTTTTGATTGTGGGAATGAGTAGGGTTTCGGCTATGGTAATTAATAAGGGTGATGGTTGTTGTTTCATGATAAATTTAGATGAACAATGGTAGATGAGTGTTTGAACTATACAAATGAGCATATGTGAGCATTGGGTGCTAAGGGAAAAGAATCGGCTACCTTATTATGTACCAAGATATGATTTTTAAGGTGGCAGTGACGCAGTTAGCCAGCTTGTCTCGAAATTTTAAAATGAACTGTGAAAATAAATGAATTAAGTTCGTTAACACCTCGTGTTCGACTCGTAAACGGTCTCAAAAGTGCGGGCGTTACAATTCAAATGGTTGTTTAAATAATATTCGCTTATTAGTATATGTATAATTAGTTAAAGTGTAAACTTTGCATGTGTATTAAAGGTTTTATGTGATATTCGCTTTGGGAAATCTAAGCTTAAAAAAGGTTTGAATGTTAATTGGGTTGTCTCTTTAATGGCGAATGTGCTAAAAGCTAATGCATGATTTAGTTTAATCGATGTAATGATACAAATTATGATATTTACTTGTGGTTTTGAAGTATAGAAAATTTGTTAAGTTGATTAAGTGGTTGCCGAATGTGAAATTTAGGTAAGGAAATGTGTACAAATAATATTTGTATGGATAATTGGTTTAAAGAATTGACATTATACATTGTTGATATGGTGCTATTAATGTAAAGCACTTTAGTATAGACGATATATACATATGGTCACTTAGAACGTATTGAGATGGCGAATAAGGCTAACGATGAGTATGCTTTGATTTTCTATAATACTTAGTAATTTGTTTAAGGTGATTAAAGATGTGTACGATTATTTTATATTGAGCTAAAAGTAGTTATATGGCCTATTAAATTTCTTGTGGTATTCGGCCATAAGCAAGCACAATGGGATTTTAATAAGTTAAATTTGTTTTAGATTAAGCTCAAGAGCTTAAGGAGCCTAATTCGGATAAGGGAAAAGCTAAACTAACCAAATAGCCAATCCGTAGTCGTTCGACGACATTCGAGGTAAGTCTCTAAGTAATTAAACTTGTTTTGAGTTTTGATTAATGGACACTATTATAGAAATGACTAAATTGAAAAATATGACGTGGCCATGATATGTTCTAAGGCCGAATGGAAAATTTTACGTATTTGAATCAATTTACTTATGTGATTTTGTACCTAAGACGAAATAAAATGACAAGGCGTAATATCTAGCTTAAGATCGAATGGCCAATGTGATGAATGTGAAAGTGTGTATATGTGATAAGGCCGAATGGCCAATGTGATATATGTGTAAGTGAATATGTGATAAGGCCAAATGACCAATTGTGAAAAGTGTGCAATATTAGATATTTAATGAGGCCAAAGTTAGTAAAAATATAAATATATATTAAATGAATTGTCTTTGAGATTGCATCCGGTTAGGGACCACCGGCTTCATCTTTGGGATTGTATCCGGTTTAAAGTCCCGCAGCTTAATCTTTGGTGAATTAAGTAAGATTATGATCTTGAATGTTCGCAATGAGCTACCATCAAGTAAGTACTATACATTTAAGATGTTCGGATACATATTACCTCCTCATTTGTAAGTTTACCTCAAAGTGAATTACTAGCATTCAAGAAAAACGATATGTGATTGATTATTATATCTTTGAATAAGGGAATAATCTATTCGGTCAATGGTTGTTAGTATGACAAAGTATTCGATTTAAATTTATCGTATGAGCTTTAAGTAAAGAAAAGTATGTCTGAGATTTATATATGTAATTGTGCATATTCGGCCAAAAGGGCCTTACAAATTGAGAATAAATTGTATTCGCTAGATGTACAAATGCAAGGAAGGATGTATTTTGTCAACCCACGATATGTGATAAGGTTTATGTTTGGTTCTTTACGTACCCATACTGTAATTCAATACATGCCACGTTGAAATACTCGAAAGTTTTGATGCGATTATGAAATAAGGAATTAAGTTTTTTTATATATATATATATATATATATATTCATGTATGTGCATGAAACGAGTACGTTTGAGTAAGTGATTATGATTATTGAAAGAGTATATGTTATGCAAAATGAGTAGTGACTCTATGAATCTATTCATGATAGATTATGATATTACTATGTGCTTCTAAATATGGAAACTAAACGTGGTAAAAGTATTATGTTTTAGTTTGATTGATTGAATTAGAAGTAGATATGAGGTTTCTAGATGCGAAAGACTATGTGAATCAAATTTGGAAGAAATAGATAAACTATATATGCGTGCATGAGGTTTGAACTATTTGACGGAATGGTGAGATCTCTTGATATTGTTAAACGGGGTTTCTGCAAGGTCTAAGACGATGAGGCTTAGTAATGAAACGACAGTTAAAGATGTTCAATACATTAAGTTGGCCAGGTATGTATCAGGTACTCGTATGTGATTTTCAATTCGGATTAGATCAAAAGTATACAAAGCGATGCATATGTGAATAAGTGTATGAATGCAAATGTGACCACAGCCCATGTGACTATGATATAGTTGGTCAATGTGTTATGCCATAAGAATGTATTCGATTAAACTATAATAGAGGCATTTAGATTGGAGTGTATTTATGAGCTAAGTGTACCTTGTGAGCATACGAATATTTGACCACTTTGGTCATTATCATGAAATAATTTGTGGTAACTAAATGATGTGGTTATTGAAATTATAGTTCGTTATGGAGCTCTAGATTGACTTCATTGATTAGAAAAAAAATCGAGCGATAAATGATAATTGAATTTGATTCTGCAAAATTATCGTTTTACTTAAGACTTACTAAGCTTTTGTAAGCTTACTTCGTTTGTCTTTTGTCTTTGTTTTATAGATATTGGACTCTGATTACCAGCTCGGGGATCGTCAGTACTTCATCACACTATCTACTATTATGGAAACCTTGTGATTTGGATTTAGCTTATGGCATGTATAGGATATATTATACTAGAATGATATCATAACTATTGTTTATAAGCCATGCGAATATGACATCCTTTGGAAGTCTACTTTTATAAGTTATAAGTTTGACCTTTGTTTGTGTTTAGAATTTAATTAAATGAACAATCTTTATTCACGAAAGAAAAAAAAATGTTCAAAATTTTACTGTTTTAATCTGCTTCCAAATTTTCTGGTAACGCCTCGTCCTATTCCAGCGACGGTTACGGGATAGGGGTGTTACATTGCATCATTTGCATCATACCATGCCCATACTCCGATCTATCAACTATTATGGTTTAATATGAAGTCTTATTGATATGAACTCCATGAGATGGCTTTATGGTTTTTTGGTTAATGTTGATATGAACTGATTGATAAATTGCTCTATTTATTATGGTTGTTATGTTGATGTTCTTATGTCTTACTGTAGTGATATATGTTTGCTTAGATAACTCTTAGACTCACATTGAGCTTTCATAAATCTTAGACTCACATTGAGCTTTCATAAACTCACTCCTCCTACAGTGTTTAACTTTTTAGGTAAACTTCGAAACTAAGACCGAACCTGGTATACGAATCATCACCTCGAACATCAAACTATTTTTAAATAAGTTTTATCAATAAGTCTCTATTGGTTTTAGTTTGTAATTTTTAATTATTTCTGGTCTGTGGCTTGGTAACTTTTTATTTGGAGATTTTTGCTTGCATGGATTACTTAAGCATAATAACTGTGAAATGCATGATATATGGCTTAAGTAAAATTTGACATTATTCTCCAATTTTCGCTACATTGCAAAGAAATCATTTTTGAAAATAAATCGATAAGGCAACTAGATTTCCAAAATTACATGAATAATGGTTTTTTCGTTACATTAGTTAACATCTAGTTTTTACAAAGCAGAGCGACAAATCAACGCTTTTTTTTCTAAAACAACACTATCAACAATAAAATGGATCTTAAGTACAAATGACCTAATAAATGAATGTTTTTAAACTAACTCAAAGTACAACCGCGGTTTTTCTCTAAAATCATTCGATTTAAGGTCTTCAAAAGTAGCATAAGTTAGCTTAGACATTTTAGTGGCTAATGTAACTTTCTTAATCTGGCCAGAACGTCTAGACCGAGTTAGGGAGGTTATAGGTAGATTGAAGCTTCAATACCTCCTTCTTTTGGATTCTTCTTCCTTTATTGGACTTCATGAACTTCTTGAACCTCCTAACAAACATGGTCATCTATTTGTCTTTATCCACCTTTTCACTTGATTCACTATATTCATTTGTAGTGGATTTAAAAGCAACACCAACCTTTTTCTTCTCAATTTTGGCTTCTTTAACCCCTTTATTTATCCTCATCTCATATGTAAGCAAAGAACCAATGAGCTCATCCAAAGTTAATGTTTTTAAATTCTTTGCTTTTCAATTGCAGTCACCTTTGCTTCCCATAATTTAGGCAAGCTTCGAAGCATCTTCTTTACCACCTCTTCATTTGGATATGTCTTCCCATAAGACTTTAATTTGTTGATGGTGATAATAAATCGATCGGACATCACCTTAATATCTTCCTCAGGGTTTATTTTGAAGTTTTCATAATTTAGAGTAAGAATTCCAACCTTAGACTTCTTTATTTGGCTAGAACCTTCATTTGTGACTTTAAGCTTTTCTCATATCTTCTTGGCATTGGAACAAAAAGATACTTTACTATATTCTTTTAGGCCAAGTGCATAAAATAAGGTATGCATAGCCTTGGCATTCAATTGAATACTCCTTTTACCATCCTTTTACTATCTTCCAATAAGAATAGTTAGCATCGTTGAACTATGGAGGCTTAGAGATTGATTGAGATTCTCCAATAAAAACTGAACCGAATGTAGACGTCATTTCTTGTGGATTGATTGGCTAAAAGTTGAACTACCTCAAATATTTTCTCTTAGTTGTAAAATTGAAAAATAGAAACTAGCTCTGATAGCAATTGTTAGCTTAAATAATCAAACTGAAATTTCCAAGAGGGGGTGAATTGGTTTTTAAAGATTTTGTAGATACTATAAAATAAGGATAGACAAATTTGACACAAGAATTTAGAGTGGTTCGGCCCCAATTGCCTACTCCACTACCTTAGCTTTCCACTACAGAGGATTTTCCCAAATTCACTATTTTGATAACCTTTGAGGACAAGGTTTAACCTTAGAAACCCCCTTAAGGTTTCTACCTAAACCTTAAGAAACAAACCCTCTCATAGAAATACAAATAAGCAAACTAAGAACAAATCCTTACAAGATTAGAATGTTTACAAATTAAGCTCAATTACAAAGAAGAACACTTGAGCTGATAGAATAACAATGAAGCTCACAAGTTTTTATAAGAGAAGTATAGAAAAAATTAGCACAAAGGTTATTTGATTGATCTTTAAGCTTGAATATTCTCTCTTGTTGTTGTAGGATCTTTAGAAGCTGGTATTTATACCCTCAAATTCATTTCTAACCATTGTGGTTATTGAGGAAATAAATAGAGTCGTTGGGGATTTAAATACCAAATCATTTGATTCACTTGCAACAAAAAGTATCGATAGTTTTTCTACAAGTATCGATACTATTAGCATTTAATGCTTGATTCAGTGACCGTTAAAGTTAGTTTACAACGATACCAAAGACAATTTATTGATACTTGGTAAAAGGTATCGATATTTTTGAATGAGTATCAATACTTTTTGTGATTGTTTAAAAAATCATCAAGCCAAAATGCAAAAATGGTATCAATATAAAAATATGGTATCGATAAAATACAGTAGGTATCAATATATTTTGAAAAGTATCGATACTTTCTACTTTTGTTCAATTTTTGTTTCAAGTCAATAAGCAACTTTGGTATCCATAAAAATTGTATGGGTATCGATAGTTTTTAAAAAATATCGATACTTCTTGTAAAGAGAAGTTTTCCAATCAATTTAAAATTGTTTCATTTAAGTCAAAGAGTTTAAAATCATTTTTGAACTTTGTCCAAAATTTTCTAAGTGTTCAAAACATTTTCAAAGATGTTTGGAAGTCTTGAAATGATTTTTATGCTTTGAAATTTATAATTTCATTGTTCAAAAACAAACTTTATTCAAAAAAAAAATTGTTTGTTATAACAAAAAAATTTATCAAATAAAGCTAGCTTAACAGATTTCTTGATGGTTGCTTGGAGAAGATGAAGATGGCAACAATGGTGGTAAAAACTAACACTAAAGTTCATATTTTTATCAAAAGAAATGAAATGGAGCTGAGTGCAAATAAAACCAAGCTAAGTAAAAACTAACTAACTAACTAACATGAAAACCAAAAAAGCTTTAAACTAAACTTTAGAAATGAAGAAGAAGAAAACTAAAAGCTAAAAAGATGAAAGGAAAGTAAAAAGTGAACAACCGCCTTTTTTTCCAGCGAAAAGTGGCTTTTATATTTGAGTACAACCTAAAATTTTGGATCAAAATGCCCCTAAACATTGAATTTTGATTGGTGTTGGAGTTGAACAAAAACTACCCCCACAGTCAGATTTCTCCTCGTCAGACAGCGATATCGCAATACCCAAAACGATATTGAAATTGGGAGTCTTAAGGGTCTTCATATCGCAATACCCATTACTCAGTATCGTGATATCACTGAAGTTGGCCTCAATTTTATTCACTTTAGCACTGGTAGGGGTATCACAACTTTCATGCCTCAATGTTGCGATACCCTCTTTGAATCATGATTTCTTCAAATTCGGGTTATTATCGACTTCCTACACCACTCAATCATATCGTTAGGTCTTCATGGCACCATTTGGCCAATTTGAGGTCTCAAAATGGCATAAAATTAACAAAAATCATTTATTAATAACAAAAGCTAAAAATCCACAAAAGTAAAGAAAAGACACCTAATTGCTTGAGAATAAGCTCCTCAAATGTAATGGAGAGCCTAATTTGATATATCAAATTACGACAGATCAATAATCTAAATAAAATTTAATAATAAAAAAATTTTAATAGTAGAATAAACAATGTTATCATAGTAATGGCTTGAGAAGCTATGTGATTTTGCTATCTCAATAAAATAATTTTGTCCATAATTTGAAATTGAGTTAAAATAAAGGAATTAGGGAAGAGATTTTACGACATATGTTAGATAGAAAAAGAGAGAAGTTAAGGTTTAAGTTTTGTGAGAAAAATAAAGGGGTGATGATATATATAAATTGTTGAGGTTCTCTCCATTAAATACATGATATTTGGGCTATGTGTTGTAGTTGAGAAATATGATTGATGCTGGCTCCACATTTGTGGATGTTGATGTTAATTAATGTATTTATATACTAGAAAAGGCTGTTAAACTATTAAACGTTATTTAAGTAAGCTATTGAATTATTTTTGTTTTTAATTTATGATTTTTACTAGATTTTATTATTAAAGTGAAATTATTTTGAATTTTAAATTTTATATTAATTTCTTGATGAAGCAATGGAAATTATATACAATTCAACATCAACATAAAATTTTAAAAAGTAATTAGAATTTTTAAAAGAGTGATAAAGTGTGTTATGTATATAAATACTTTTAAAAAAATAAAATATTATTTCAAAAGATATTATGTTATTTTTGTTTCATCAAATTTAAAATATTTTACTTTAAAATTAAAATGAAGGATTTGTATAAATAAAAACGATATGTTAACGGTTAGTTAATAAAAAAAAGAAAACAGAATAAGAGGAGGTGTAATAGTTTAAGTGGCTTTTAGAATATTAGCGGTTTCTATATGTATTAAAAGCGGATTCAGCTTCACAATTAATCCCAAAATATCCTATTCTGATATATAAATAATTTAAAAACTAATATTTAAATATAAAAAAGTCGAGTAGTATGAGTAGTTTCACTAATAATACAAAGAAAATCAGCGACTTCAGAGAGTAAAGCTGGCACTTTCCATTGCCTTTAAAACTCTCTGTACTAGCAAAAGAAGAACAAGGAAAATCTCTCAACAAAAACTGAAAAAGTCAGGTAAATTTTTTAATGAATCCTTTTTTATCTTTCCGTATCTTAATTGCTTGACGTTTGAATTTGAAATCGGGGTTTTTGCTGGGTTTTTTAGCTCATTTCTGCTTATTTATTTTGTATCCTTTTTCAGAATTTAGCTCCTTCATTCAAGAATTTTTGGCGTAAATCTTATGTTTTTCTTGCTTTAATTTTTTGGGCGTTTTATTTTTCATTTTTGGCTTTCGGTATTTTCCTCTTTTTTGGTTAGTTGTAATGGTTGGTGAAGATATTTTGCAAGTATATTGATTTATTAATTGTTTTTTCTTGGCTTATTCCTGATATCTTTTAGACTTTTACTTTGCGTTTAGCACAAATTGAGTGTTTTATATAATTTGGGAAGTGAAATTTTTTGATCTTATGCCATGAAATTTATGGTTGATCCAGGTGTTTGTTCTTGTCATTTCTCAGAAGTTTTCTTTTTCTATAGTTTTGGCTTAACTGGAATTGTGGAGAAGGAAATAAATTCGATTTACAATTTCAAGCATTTGTGGTGTTCTGGTATTTTAAGACGTTAATAATCTCATTTAAAGTTGACTGACTTTATCTTCCTGTAAATAAGATTTACATTATTGAGATTCATTTGTTACTTTTTGTTCTTGCCTCTGTTATCTTGTTCATGAATACTGGGTGAAAAATATATGATTCTTGTTCATTGATTTTCGATATTCACAAATCATATAAAATTTGTTGGAACTGTCACTTCTAGTGCTATTGGTTAGCATAATGTGAGAATGATAGTTGTGCAGATATTTGCGAAGTTAAGACGTGAAGAACAGAAACATGATTCTGAAGTACATACCACTAGATGAAGGGATGATGATAATGGATGAGGCGATTGTGAAGGCAAAGAAGATTATTGAAGGGTACCCTGAAACAAAGTTCTCTGGAGAAGAATACCAGAGGTTCTATGAGTATCCTTTGTTTATATAGGGATTTAGTTAGATTAACCTGCAATATCATCTTACACAACATAGGTTAGTGTTGTTAAGATAAAAATGTCATCCTTCACAATTTCCATAGATGTGTTTATTTCATGTGCACTTACCATAGCTCTAATGAGAAAACGATGCAGCTTTATGAGAAATTCAGAAACAGCTTGGAAGAGAGCATCTTTTCAACGGTGAGACAATTTGAGATTTGAACTACTTATATCATGATGGTTTTTCTTTAGTTTGTTCAGTTGCATCTTGAAGTCATTTGTATTAGCTTTCTCCAGACTTGCTCTTGTGGTGCTCATATTCCCAAATACAGACTTCTTTTTTAGGACAGCTAGGGAAGGTGTAGGACCGCAATGTGGATGTACACGCAAAGTTTGACACATATACATTGAGTGTGTATTTATGAATTTTCTTTTCTTTTTTTACTCTCAGGTACTGCCAACTTTAGTCAATAAACAAGGTGCAAATTTGTTGAGAGAATTTGTAGTCATATGGTCTAATTATAAGCTGATGGCAAGATGGTTATGTAGATTCTTTGAATACCTCGATCGCTTCTTTATCCCTCAACATATTGAGCTTGAGTCACTAAATGGCATCTCTTTTTCTTGTTTCAGGGATCTGGTAGGTGACAGTTTATTCTTGGGACAGTTTTACCTGAACTAAATGTGCTTTCCTGATGAAAATTGAAAAACTTTTGGAGTAATTGCTATTATTTTTTGGGTCTAATATAAATTTCAGGTCTTCAAGAAGTTGTACTGTAGATTAATTGAGGCTGCATTAACTTTGGTAATTTCCATGTGCTTGCCTATGGTAAAAATTTTAGTTTCCCTTTTAGTGGAATTTGGGTCAGTTCAGTTTTACATGCAGATCAATCAGGAGCGTGAAGGACAACAGATTGACTGCGTCCTGCTGAAGAATGTCTTGGATATCTTTGTGGAAATTAGTGACTACAAAGGGGCTAACTATTATGAAGATTTTGAGCGGATCATGCTTACAGAAATCTCTGGTTACTATTCTCGATTAGCTTCAGAGTGGCTTCTGTATGACTCATCAGCTGAATATGTTCAAAAGGTGTTTAGTTGTCAAATACTTATATTTATTTAATTGTTATTGACAATATTAATCAGTATATGGTCTCCTAAACTTTCTAGGTTTTCTGGTGCTTGAATCGGGAGAAGCAAAGAGCTCGACAGTACCTACATCCTGACACTGAAATTAAGATAGTGCAGGTATAGTCAATAATTTTAAACTGGAGAATTCCTTTTTGTGCTTTTAATTGGTTATATATCAAAGTGTGCTTCCAAATGAATGTTTAGTAATTTGGAAGGTGTTTTTTTTTCCCTTTTTGTACTCTTATTATTTCGATTCATGCTTGTCATGGAGGTTGGTAAGTGTAGATAACAGCTGAATTAATTTGAAAGTTGATCAAGTTGGGGCTCTTCATCTTGTAATGATCTTCAGAACCTGGATATGTTATATAGAAAATCCATTTTACAAAGAACAGATTCTGTCACTTATATAGCATTAGAGATTCCAAGAAATGTCAATAACTCTTATCTTCTATGGTTTCTGCAGGTTGTCAGATATCATTTGCTAGATCAAATTGCGAATAAACTGATGGAAAAAAGGCAAGCTGAGAATTCTGGCATGGTGACAGATTATCAGGTGCCAATAAATCTCCAAATGAGTAACTTTATCATTGTTGCATAAGTCTATCCTATTATAGTGGTATTGTAATGCATGTGAGTGCACGTATTTGCTCCAAGTCCTGTTAGTGGTCTTTGGCGAGGCAATTCTCTTGGATCATTTGGTGGGCTTGGAACTGGAAGTTTCAGGGTCTTGGAGCATAATCATTCGAAGTATGTGTGCTTAGGTCTGGATTCTTTGACCTACTTTTTTTGTTACAATGTTGTGTGGTTTCGAGGAGACCCCAAGTCAATTGGATGACTGAAAAATTACTGATGTGTATTTAAATCTAGTTTGTGAGATTGTTACATTCAGTTTAGTCTCTGTTGCTGGTGTAGCCCGGAGAATTCATTCACACTGCATTGAAGCCCCATTTAAGGCCAAAATACCACAGGTACACACTTACCTGATTGTTTTGACTCCAACAGAGCTCTGGTGTGCTGTGAATGGATTCCCACCACACCGGACTATGCCACGTAACTGGGCCCTTAGTGTGCTGAATTATCATGAAGTCAAAGAACCATGGATCCTGTGCAGCCCTGGTCATAAAAAACAAAACTGAAAAGAAATATTTTTGAATGTCTCCATGGTTAAGGCGTTCGAGAACTCGTCCATAATTTATCCTCCTGTTGCCTGATTTTTCTGCACCGATTATTCTTTTGATTCATGGCAAATATGGATTGCTTGCAGGAAATATTGTTGAAATGTGCTGGCATGTCCCTTCAAGAGGGAAGTTCTTCAACATCACCCGAAGAATGGCTCTCGACGCTAATGGCAAATTCAGCACATATATGCTAAACTTGTTTTGAGAGCATTATCAGCAGATGTTTGTACAAATTACTTTGATAAAAATATAGTTACCAATAGCCGACCTAGTGCTGCAACCTCTGTCCTTTTCTGTTTTCCCGAAATGCAAAATTAAAGTTCAGCTGTTCATTAGTTGAATGAAATTGAGATGTTTTGTATTTATGTTTTTTGCCGACGGCAGATTCACTCCTGAAGAATATCCAAAGGCTCTTTGCTGCTTCACACTTTTTATTTATTTTTTATGTAAAACCATAACTGATGTAGACCTTATTCAGAATCTATATGTGCATTGATAAGAATCTTGTGACCTATGTATGTGTTGAAGCCTAATTTCGAACAAGCCTTTGGATTCAACAAACCAGATAACATGGCATTAACTCATGTTACTGAGAAGAGAAGGGGGAGTTTGCTGGTGATTTTGACTGGAGAAAAAGAAAATACATTAATGATGCTAGAAAGGCAGATGAAAAGCATTCAGAAGCTAATAAGTATGTCGTTAGATCACATTATAGTTTTTGATCAGAGATCATGGCATGGGAAACAGCAGCAAATTCGGTGTCTCATAGATGTTTCCTTAAGTCGTGTCTCAAAATTATAGTATTACCATATAAAATATATTAATTGCTTTTTCAAAAGCATTGTTAAAGTTATGTTTTGGTACCTTCAGGATTTTTATTTGTAGAATTTGTACTTTAATATAAAGTTGGAAGTGTAATCTATACTTTTATTTATACCTTTTCAGTTAGAGAAATTACTCAAATATCTTACATTTAGAATAAATTATATTTTTGATTGGACTTTAATCTCTTTATTTTAAAATAAATAATAAAAATATTCATATGATGAGATTTGTACTCATCATTTCAATTATATTAAAGAACTTTTATTTTACCACTCAACCAAAGTTCTATTTTAATATTTTTTGTACATTTTATTTTATCATATATACTTTCTTACCTCCATCGATTGTATATAATAATAATGTTATTGATTGAGTTGGTGTTATAAGTAAACTTGATACTAACTCAAGATTGATGGCAATATCATAGTAAATAATTTCGTGCATTGAGTATTCTTAATATGATGAATTTACGTGTTTAAATTTTATTTACTTACAATTTAATCTATTTTTATTTTAATATTATATATATTTTATGTATTATTATTAATCGTTTCAAACCATACATTTCATTATTTATTGTAGTTATTTTTAATCTAATATCTTTGTTTTAAAACGTAATTTCAACATGTGTACGGTGGAATTTTTGGTTTAAACTTAGTCGTTAGTATAGTTGTAACACCCCAATTAATTTATTTCTGCTCTTATAAAATCTGACATAACTGTGTATTTGCTTCAGTGGTTAAGTGTTTTGGGTGTGTGTGAGACGTATTAGGTTTAAGTCTCATCTTTGCCAAATTTTGTTATTTTTGGATCCAAGCCTTATCATTATTCGGTGGACTTATATTAAATTGCCTATAAATTCATATCAGAATGAGTTTACTGATTTGAGTGGTAAGAAGTTAGTGTGTGGGAGGTCTTATGTTTGAATCCCCGCGCAAGCATGGGTATTAATTTTCCTCAGTTGTATGAGAGAGTTTGAGTAGCGCTAAAAGTCTGAGGAAGTTATGAGTAGTGGGATTTGTGGGAGTAAAATTAGGAGGAATTATCAGATTCTGAATATTTTTATTTTTGTTTTATTTTTTAAAAAAACTTCTTTTTCGGTTCTCTAACTTTTTTTCTTTCTTCTTTCTTTTTTTGTTCCACTTTCAATTTTCATTTCCTTCTATTGTTACTGGCCTTTTTCTTGTTCCATTGTTGCTATTACGATTTGGATTGTTCAATCGTTTGGTAAGTAAAGTCTTGCCTTTTGTTAAAGTTAGATTTTGAGTTTTGGGCAATGTTATGATAACCAATCCTGGTGAGTAATCAATGAATTCTGTTGCTTAAGTGAAGGCGATGAAGCATCAATTTTCACTTCGACTACTTGATTGAGGATGGGGTCGTTTCTGGTAGGAGGTAAGTCGATTTTTGCGTAAGTGGACAAACATGTTAGACTTGTAAGTTGGTTGCTAAAAGGTGTGGGATGCTCTGTTTGTAGGTTTCTGAACGTTCGAGAGTGGTTTCACATCAAATTGATACTAGGTGTGTATCCGCAACGCAGAAAACAAGGCTTCGGCAAAAGTCAAAAAATGATTCTGTCGACGCCACACTGGTGTGTGGTCGCCCGTGTGGATGGCCTGTGCGAGACACGACTGTGTGGTCGACGAAGGTATGGCCGTGCAACACACAACAGTGTGGTGGCTTAAGTGTAGCCGTGTAGGCCACATGGGCAAAGGGCAAATTGAGTGTGTGGGCCCACACGGGCAAAGGGCAAATTGGGCGTATGGGCCCACACGGGAAAAGGTCAAGTTGGGCATATGGGCCCACAAGGGCATGTGGGCCCATAATTCTAAAATTTTTCTTAGGGTCGCACAGGTCGCTTCGACTGTCAGTGCGCCTACTGTAGGGTCGGTAAGGGCTATTAAATCGCTATTTGTATTATGTGATGTTCTGATAGATTAATCTGAGTAGAATATTATATGTATACCTAACTATACTACTATACGTATAACTATTATTTGTATATAAGCATGTTGAGCATGTGTAACATGTTATATCTCTATCTATTTTTCTGTATTTGTTATTGGGGTGGGATTGTATATGAGGAGGAAGTATTCTGTTTAGCGTTAATCGCCTATATTCTGGCAACTCGACTACATATATATTCCGATATGTGCCTTAATGGCACAATGTGGTGTGTAGGGATGGGTGGGAGTTTTAACCCCACATGGTGTGATAAGATGGTCGGTGATGGTGTGTAGAGGATGGGGGTAGGATTTATTCATATCTGCTTTTGTAATCTGAATTTGGATCTGATTCTAAATCTGAAATTGTATCTGTTTCTGGCTGTGCATATAATTTTGTATGTTTACATGTTTAATTCTGCTGGGTTACACACTGAGTTTTCATAAACTCACATCTGTTGTTTGTTTTGTTAGGTAATCCATAGACTTAGGCAGATCGGTGCAACAGAATCTCTCGGTGACCACGAGTTTATAATCTGGTTATGTTAATGGTTTCTATGTTAAAGATTATTTCAAGGCTTTTGTAACAATTGGACTCTTCGAACTTTTTGGTTGAATTTCTTTTGGATTTGGATTTTCGTTTTAGTACTTAATTTGTGACTGATATTTAAAAACAAAGGTTTTTTAAAAATAGGAACTGATTTCTTGAAACACAACGTTTTTGTAGGCTTCAACTATAAAACTCGTTTTAAGCTAATTAATTAATTGAATAAAGGTTTTGACTAGGGATAAAGGCGAATAAGAGTTTTAAAACTGAAATAGTTTTAATGTGTAGAGTTCGATATCAAAACCCATTCTTTGTGACACCTCCTGATTTGGCTATAGCATTTAAGCCGGGTTTAGGGTGTTACATTTTTTAGTATCAGAGCCAGGTTGCAAAGCTCGGCTATAAATTTTGGGTTTTAAAATTATATTTCGAAAAGAATTAGTTTTCAAATATTTTTTGATAATTTGAGAGAGTATGTAGTACACCAAGTCTCCGGCGTCAATCTTGTAAGTATTTTTAAATTTTGGTAGAAAACTCTGAAAGCACTGTAGTTAGAACTTTCTAAAACTGTACTGAGTAGTTAGAGACTGAAACCTTTTTGAAACAATTTTGAACTTCTAATAATTCATGCATAAAACATCTGCTAATAAATACTGGAACTGATGCATAAAACATTATAATGTAGATTAAAACCCAAAATTCACAATGAGTGCTCATAAAACTCACAGACATGGTTTTCGAGGCCGTAGGGGGGCTCGAGCTGAGTCTTCCTCTCTAGATAATATGCTGCACTTAGATACGAGTGAGACACCAGTTTCGCCTGCTATTAAGATTGGGTCTCAAAGTCATTCAGCTGGGGACGACGCATTGTCTCAAGCTATGTTGAAGATTTTGGAGAGGGTCGTTGGAGGCTGAGGGTCGGTAACTGAATAAATCTGGTTTAATGGTGCTGAGTTGTTTAGGGGTGTTACTGGAGTTGCCTCTAATGTGGCCGAGTTTCTGAGGTTGAGCTGTTACGCTCGAGGCACGGTGGCGTCTGAGTATGAGAGGTACGTTCGGTTTGAAGATGGATTAAGGGATAATCTAAGGGTACTGATTACTTCACAGAGGGATTGAGAGTTTGCGGTTCTGGTTGAGAAGGCGAAGATCGCCGAGGATGTTAAGTGCGTGGAGCGCCAGAATAGGGACCGAGAGAGAATCAAGAATAAGAGGGATTTGGAGCCCTCTAGTTCTATTTAGAGGCCTAAGAAAATGGCCAAACCTGATGGGCCAGTTAGAGTAGGAGCCCCTGTTGCTCCTACCAGGATTCAACTGTGTAGATTGTGATAGGCGCCATTCGGGCGAGTGTTGGAGGAGGATTGGGGCTTGTCTAAAGTGTAGGTAATTAGAGCACTGTATCAGAGAGTGTCCACAACAGGTGGATCAAATACAAGCTTTGAACCGAGTTTTGTATAGCCTCGGAGGGCAATTCAGCAACCATTTAGGGGTCGTGAACCGACTAGGGGTGGTAATGGTCGGGGTCGTGGGCAAAGAGTACTGTGTAGAGGTGCTAATCAAACAGAGGTGAGGCGGCCTGCATTCATTTATGCGGCACGATGCTGAAAGGATAAAGATGTTCAGATGTTATAACCGGTACTTTCTTTATATTTGATATACCTTATACTACTCTGATAGACATAGGTTCTACACACTCCTATGTAGCTAGTACTGTATCTGAAACCCTAGGAATTTCTGTTGAGAGCACTACTAGTAAGGTTACTGTATTGAGTCTGTTGGGGTAGTCTGTTCAAGTTAGTAAACTCTATATAGATGTTCCTTTAGTGGTACAATGGGCTATTTTTCTGGCAAATCTGATGGAGCTTCTGTTTGGAGAGTTCGATTTAATTCTAGGTAGGGGCTGGTTAATTAAGCACTGAGTCAGTTTAGGCTGCGCATCTAACAGAGTTGTTCTGAGAACTAAGGACTCTTCTATTGAGGATATCAAAACAGTAAAGGATTTTTCGGATGTCTTTCCTGAGGAGTTACCGGGTTTACCTCCGAATCGAGAAGTTGAGTTTGGAATTAAGTTTCTATCGGGTACAGCTCTGGTGTCCATTGTTTCCTATCAAATGGCACCGAAGGAGCTTGCAGAGCTCAAGGCTCAACTTCAAGAGCTTTTGGATCGTGGTTTCGTCCGTCCTAGTGTGTCTCCATGGGGAACACCAGTTCTGTTTGTTAAGAAAAAGGATAGGACCATGAGGATGTGCATCGATTATCGGCACTTCAACAAGTTGACTGTAAAGAATAGGTATCTATTTCTGAGGATCGATGACTTGTTTGATCAATTTTGAGGGGTTTCGGTGTTTTCGAAGATTGATCTTCGTTCAAGCTATCATCAGTTGAGGGTTAAGGAGTTGGATGTTCATAAGACTGCATGGGGTTCTTGCTTCGATTATTCTGATAGAGATTCTCATTTCACTTCTCGGTTCTAGAAGAAATTACACGAGGTTTTGGGTTTGAGATTGGATTTCAATACTACTTTCCATCCTCAGACCGGTGGTCAATTTGAGAGGGTGATTCAGATACTAAAAGATATGTTTTAGTTGTGTTTTTTATTTCCATGGTAGTTAGGAGGACTATCTGCCGCTAGCTGAGTTCGTCTACAATAACAGTTTCTAGTCTAGCATCCAGATGGCACCTTATGAGGCTTTGTATGGTTGTAAGTGTCGTACTCTGCTATGTTAGACTGAATTGGGTGAGCATCAGGTTTTGGGCCCTGAGTTGGTTTCTGAGACCGAAGATAAGGTTAGACTGATTAAGGATCGTCTGAAGGCGGCTTCTGATAGGTAGAAATCTTATGCAGATCTGAATAGGCGTGATATCATGTACTCTATGGGGGACTTTTTATTTCTTGAGCTTTCTCCATGGAAGAAAGTTCTGAGATTCGGTCATAAGAGCAAGTTGAGACCTAGGTTCATTGGGTCGTAACAGATTCTAAAGCGTGTGGGACCGGTCGCTTATCAGCTAGAGTTACCTCCGGAGTTAGACCATATCCATGATGTCTTTCATGTTTCGATGTTGAGGCAGTATCAGCCGGATCCATTTCATGTTATTTCTGTTTCGAAAATTCAGGTTAAGCCGGACTTGACTTTTAAAGATGAGCCAGTTCAAATTCTGGATCGAGATTTTAAGGTTTTGAGGAGGAAGTCCATACTGTTAGTGAAGGTTCTGTGACAGAATCATGGCACTGAGGAAGCCACGTGGGAACTTGAGGACTCGATGCATCAGCAGTACCCTTATTTGTTCTGAACAGGTAAATTTTGAGTTCGAAATTTCTTTTAGGGGGTGGAGTTGTAATTCCCTAATTAATTTATTTCTGCTTCTGTAAAATCTAACACAACTGTGTATCTGCTTCAATGGTTAAGTGTTCTGGGTGTGTGTGAGAGGTATTCTCATCTTTGCTAAATTTTGTTAATTTTGGATCCAAGCCTTATCATTGTTCGATGGGCTTATATTAAATTTCCTGTAAATTCATATCAGAATAAGCCTACTGGTTTGAGTGGTAATGAGTTAGTGTGTGTGAGGTCCTGTGTTCAAATCCCCGCGCGAGAATGGGTATTAATTTTGTTCAGTTGCATGAGAGAGTTTGAGTGGAGCTAAAAGTCTGAGGAAGGTATGAGTAGTGGGATTTGTGAGAGTAAAATTAGGAGGAGTTATCAGATTCTGAATATTTTTATTTTTGTTTTCTTTTTTTAAAAACTTTTTTTCGGTTCTCTGACGGTTTTTCTTTCTTCCCTCTTCCCTTGTTCCACTTTTAATTTTCGTTTCCTTCTGCTGGTTGTTGGCTTTTTTCCTGTTCCATTGTTGTTATTACGATTTGGATTTGTTCAATCGGTTGGTAAGTAAAGTCATGGCTTTTGTTAACATTAGATTTTGAGTTTTGGGCAATGTTATGATAACCGATACTGGTGAGTAATCGATGAATTTTGTTGCTTAGGTGAAAGCGGCGAAGCATCAATTTTCATTTCGACAACTTAATTGAGGATGGGGTTGTTTCTGGTAGGCAGTAAGTCGAATTTTTGAATAAGTGGACAAACGTGTTAGACTTGTAAGTTGGTTGCTAAAAGGTGTGGGATGCTCTGCTTGTAGGTTTCTAAAGGCTCGAGAGTGGTTTCGCATCAAATCGATACCAGGTATGTATCCATAATGCAGAAAACGAGGCTTCAACAAAAGCTTAAAAATGATTTTGTCGATGCCACACGAGCATGTGGTCGCCCGTGTGGATGGCCCTATGCGAGACACGATCGTGTGGTCGATGAAGGTATGGCCGTGCACAGTACACGGCCGTGTGGTGGCTTGAGTGTGGCCATATGGGCCAAACGGACATGTCACACGAACCTGTAGATTTTGGGCCAGGCCGTGTGGGCCACAAGGGAAAAGGCCAAATTGGTTGTATGGGCCCACATGCCAATTCTAAAATTTTCCCTAGGGTTGCATAAGTCGCTTCGACTGACTATGGGCCTACTATAGGGTCGGTAAGGGCTATTAAACCCCTATTTGTATGATGTGATGTTCTGATAGATTGATCTGAGTAGGATGCTGTATGTATGCCTAACTGTACTATTATACGTGTAACTGTTATCTGTATATAAGCTTGTTGAGCATGTGTCACATGTTGTATCTGTATCTGATTTTCTATATCTGTTATCAGGGTGGGATTGTATATGAGTAGGAAGTATTCTGCTCAACGTTAATCATCTATTTTCTGACAACTCGACTACATATATATTCTGATATGTGCCTTAATGGCATAATGTGGTGTGTAGGGATGGGTGGGAGTTTTAACCCCGCATACTGTGATGGGATGGTCGGAGATGGTGTGTAGAGGATGGGGGTAAGATTTATGTATATTTGCTTCTGTAATCTGAATCTGGATTTGATTCTGAATTTGAAATTGTATCTGTTTCTGGCTGTGCATATAATTCTGTATGTTTGCATGTCTGCTGGGTTACACACTGAGTTTTCGTAAACTCACATCTGTTGTCTGTTTTATCAGGTAATTCATAGACTTAGGTGGATCGGTGCGACGGAGTCTCTCGGTGACCATGAGTTCATAATCGGTTATGTTAATGGTTTTTATGTTAAAGATTATCTCGGGGCTTTTGTAACAATTGGACTCTTCAGACTTTTTGACTGAATTTCTTTTAGATTTGGATTTACGTTTTAGTACTTAATTTGTAATTGATATCTAAAAACAAAGGTTTTCTAAAAAAACGAACTGATTTATTAAAACACAACGTTTTTGTAAGCTTCCGTTATAAAACTCGTTTTAAGCTAATTAATTAATTGAATAAACGTTTTGACTAGGGATAAAGATGAATAAGAGTTTTAAAACTGAAATAGTTTTAACGTGTAGAGTTTGATATCAAAACCCATTCTTTTTGACACCTCTTGATTTGGCCATAATGTCTAGGTCAGGCTTGGGGTGTTACAATAGTTATGTCGGTTACCTTTTCATTAATATTTTTAAAATAAACTTTGAAATTTACTTTTTTTTAAAATACAAAATCACTTCAATATCTAATATAAACTTTGTATTTACTTTTTTAATTAAATTTGCTTTTTATTTTAATATGAAATAATTCTATATTTATTTTAGAACTTTTTAACATGAAAATATTACATATGCAATATTAATTATTATATTTAAAAATTGAAATGTTATTTGACTATATTAAATTTATATATTATTTACAATATCAATATTTATATTATATGAGTTAAAATACAAATTTATTGCCATGTTGTAAAATGAAAGTTGAAATTTGCCACTTAACTTTAAAATTTATTAAAATTTTGCACCAACACTTATGTTTTTAATTAAATTTTACCATTCAATATTGGTTTGGACTATTTGAGAACAAAATTTAACAAGAAAAATATTATTTCAAATATTTTATTTAATAGTTAAAACATAATTTATTAAATATAAAAATTAATAAAATAACTTAGAAAATTTATTTAGTGAAAGAAAGACTTGATTTTAATATATATATATCAAAATTTCTAAAAGTTAAGTTTATTTTTTATAAAATAACTTTGTTTCATTTTTAATTAATTTATTATGGTAACTAGTAAAATTAAATATTAAAATAATTTTATTAGATTTGTCATCAAATTTTTAAATTAAAATTGAATAAAAAATTCAATAAAAATCAAATTTTAGTGACAAAATTAATTATACAA
The DNA here is from genome assembly GCF_025698485.1 of Gossypium arboreum. NCBI lineage: Eukaryota > Viridiplantae > Streptophyta > Magnoliopsida > Malvales > Malvaceae > Gossypium > Gossypium arboreum. Next base: position 90,410,804 of record NC_069082.1, on the reverse strand, counting down.
AAGTAGCAAAATTCAATATAAAATTAAAATATAGTGGTAATTTTAATTCTAGTTCAAAAGTACAATGACAAAAGTGACAAATATCAATTAAAGGATACGGATAAATTGCAATTTTCATATGAAGTGTAGGGAAAAAAGTGTACATTAACCTTATATATAATATTTAAATGTAATACGTCCACACTAATTTATTTTAGTTAAAATGTGCTCTAAGTCTTTGTATTTTTCGTACGTTTAGAATTTAGTCTTCCCACTTTTATTTTAAGGAATTTTATCTCTTCACTTTTCAAATTTAAAAATGCAAGTTCAATTGTTAACATTATTCAAAAAAAATTTGTTAAATTCAAGCTCGTTACAATGTTATTCTTTTGTTACATGGCTACCAAATAAGTATTTTGTAATTTTAAAATGTCACACCATTGACTTTGATAGAAGAATTTTAAGGTGACATAACAATTAGAGCTAATTCACTACTCCATACAACGCTTCAACCAATCAAACAAAAAGCCAAACTAAGCTCAAACAAAACAAATCACAAATCACAATAACCTACAACCATATCTGTCTCGACATTGGTTCGAATTCTCCGATATTGAGTCTTCTTTGGGGCTTGCCTCTGACCAGGTGGTCAATGAGGGCAATATTTAATCCGATGTTATATGGACCCACATCTGAAACATGCCCCCCAGCTTCTTCCGACACTCACTCAGATGACGCTTATTATAGAACCCACATACTAGAAAATCTGAACCATTACCAGAACCACCCGCATTACGTTTCCTAAAATTTTGTTGAATTCTAACCAACTTCGTAGATCGTGACTCTAAGCTAGAAGGACTAATACCTCTCTTATTTCGAGCCTTACCATTACCCTTACACTCACACTTAGCACACTTACTTTTTTCCTCTACTCTGGACCTCTCCAACATGGTCTCGAAGACCCTCTCTAGAACTCCCAACACTGACTAGGTTAACAAATCAATACTAGTCTTCGAATTACCACCACTAGTAGCTGGCATAACCACAACAACTTTTGCCTTATGAGCAAATACAGGCCCCAACAAAGTAGGGGACTCATCTAAAGTCCTACTAGGCTGATTCTCACAATTTTTCATACCACCGGATTCCATAATAGTCCTTGCATCTAAAATCTTAGGTATCTACATTTCCATAACACCATAATTAGAGATAATAATATAAAACCTTACATTTCTAATCTTACAATTTCGAAGTTTCCTGTGGACCAGCAACAGAGTCTCAAACATTTATTTGAAGAAACACAATTTCAAAACACTGTGGTATTTTTTTTATCGAAAACTTTTTTTAAATCCATGCATGCAGACACGCTAAAAACACATGCCAAGTTTTTGCAAGCTTGGCTATGATACCAGTAAAATGTAATATCCTAAAACCCGACCCGGAAGTTCTGACCAGATTTTGGAGGTCAGATTGGCCACCAGAATGACTCACAACAAAATACCAATCAAATTTTAAAACACATTAAAAAAATCTCTTTTGCTTGTATCTTATTGAAACCAATAGTAAAACTTGTTTATGTTTTATAAACAAAATTTAGTTTTCACAAAAATCGACTTAAAGTCAAAATTTATAATTTGTATATTTTCTTGACAAACAAATTAGATTTAGGAGTTTTGTCAACCAGAGTTTCAAAATCAACATAGTAGTGGAAAATCTATCGTTTACTTTTTAACAGAAAATCAGAATTTATTCCTAAAAACTATGTGATTATTAAAAATAGTAGTAGATTGATTAGTTAAAAAAAAACCATGCATGGAAATCACAATCTCAATTCAAAAACCAAAAAACCTACTATAATACAAGTCCAAAAACCAAACCCATAACACAGTTTACATAATCTTCCTTATAGACCAATTGAAAATGACTTACTAAATTTTAGGAAAAACTTATTAATCCAAACCAAGTGATTTACGAAACTCCAAGACCTCTGGTTTGCTGAGTCCCACACCTAACCTCGAGGGTTACCTAAAAAGGAGAAAAACTAAGGGTGTGAGCTATGAAAACTCGGTATGGGTCTTAAACAAATGCAAATAGACAGTACAATAATAATTAATCAAACAAACATGCAAAACCAAATCCGTATCACTATTGGATATCAATTTAGATTAGAGCATCATAATACATTAACGTTTTGACAGATGTCCAAAAACAGGGTCATATAGTAGTAAACAATATAGCGATAACAATCAGACAGACATATCTCAGTCATTGATTAATCATATCAACAAACCATCACAACCAAATCAGATTATGTTCATGCAATCTATGCTCAAATGAAACCAATACCGAATCTAACCTATCCAACCTCTACATACCATCTCCATAAATCCTACACACACACACACACACCATTAATGGTATATTAGACCCTTTTCTAACTTCTACACACCAATTTTTGGGTTATGGTGGACCCATCCAACCAAATCACACCTTAACGTGGTCATTTTCCACTTGAATTCTTGTGGATTTACCTCCAAATTATAAGTAATGCAGATAATATTGCCAAATCAATCTTTCTTCTCTTCATTATTATATCCCAGACACAATGCACTGCAAATCACATAGATTGTTCGACTAACTTCCGAATCATACATATTCATATTTCAACTTATGCTAACTCACAACATACTCAAGAAAAATACAAGTTACTAGAATCTACGATATACAAAATTTCTGATTTGCACAACTATTCAATCTTATAGCACAAACTAGTTTAATGGATCATAATAACCATTTGCACAAATAATCACAATTATTCATATATTTACAAATACATAGCGTATCCATCAATACAACACTCACCTCAGTCAACCAATAATCAACATTCATATCCAAAGCATTCCTACAGAAATCTAAACGAGCAAGGGATCACTTGGGAAACAAAACGAATCAATTAACGAAATAGAAATAAAACTGTAAAAACTAGACCACACGACCATGTGGGAAGGTTCAAACCGTGTAACAGAATACATGGCCGTGGTTGAGGGACACGCCCGTGTGACAGGGGGATACGGTCGTGTGACTGAGAGATATGCCTATGTGACAAGGATACACAACCGTGTGAGCAGACCGTGTAACTCTTTGAACCATGTGACAAAATTTACAAATTTAAAAAGTAGGGGAGATACGATTGTGTAGCGAAATGATAGCCCGTATGGCTGAGGCACACGGCCGTGTGGCTAAAGGACACACCCGATTGCAATCAAGAAATTTCCTTAACAAAGGTCACACGGCCATGTGGCCAACCCGTGTAACTCAAAAATTAACCTGATTTCTATAGCGACACAATATCGTGTGGACCGCTCGTGTGCGGAACACGTCCATGTGGTTCGTAAACCACTCCAAAATCTAATGCTACTCATGAATTTCATTACCAAAATGACCCCTAATTACAAATGATTAAGAAACACACCTAAAAGACGATTCCCACGCACTAACGATCAATTGAAGCACCTCAATTAAACTGATATGAACATTCAATTTTACAAAAACACTAAACCTATAAGTAAATCGATCTAAACCATTTACAAAAATAAAATAAACCAATATAAATCTTAAGAAAATAACACTTACACTTACCTGATTCGACACTTGATTAAACGAAAATTAAGAGGACAAGCAAAACCTTTCTGAGCAAAAAATACAATAGAGCAATCGAGACTTGCAAAATAAATGAAAATAATTGTGAACAAGGAATAATTGGAAAAGAGAATGATGGAAAAAGGAAACACAATAGCAAAAATGGTCCAAAACAAAATTCTGGAATTGAAAAAAATAAAAGAAACTGATATGAGGAGAGTAGAGGAACAAAAGAGAAGTTTAAGGGATTCCCCTTTTTCACAAGTTAAATTAAATATAAAATGAAGTTTGAACAAAATCCTATCAATTTTTTTAGATAATTGAAACAAAAAGAATTTCCCATAAGCACACACAAGGACTCAAATTCGAGACCTAAGGGTAAGCTACCTCCTAACCACTAAACCAACAGGCTCATTCTACTCATAAAACACAAAAACTAATTTAAAGGTCTATCCGAACCACTGACCCAACCAATAAACCTTAATACTTCTAACCGCAAACTCGAGGTGTGACACTATGCATATTAGGATGGTGCATGTGATTTTTTATTTATGGTTTGGATATGATCAATAATCTAGTGGTTCTATAAAATTTTGAGATGTAATAAATTTTGAAATTTACTCTGGAAGTCATGAATAAAAGATCTTGTGAGTATGAAAATAGAAATATGAATGCTATTTGACCCATTTAGATGATGGACATGATTTCGATCATAGTTAGAAAATAACTAATAATGTCCATGGTGAAGGGTGAATAAATATGTGATTTTATAGTCACTTGATTGGACAATTGATGGTCTTATAATATGACTATAAATGTTATAGCCTTGTGTATATGTGGTGTGTTAAATTGACTATGAATGCAAAAAAGTTTTAAAGTCAAGTATTGACCTTTAAAAGAAGCTATGACAAATAGCAAATGTGTTGTCTAATTTCACTAAGGGATTTGGGGCCTCTTTACACCAGCTTACTTGGTGAAAAAGACATGATGTATGATTTCATTTATTTGGTGATTGTGAAATTAATTTCTTGGATATTAAGAAATAAATAAAGTGGTCAAATATGAAATTGTCATGATAAGAAAGATAAAAGTGATCACTGTAATTTGACAATAGTAGAAAGAATATCCTTGATATCATTTTTTTGAAACAATAGAAGAAAGGATATTATTGATATTATTTTTTTGTGAAAGAATGGGTAATTGAACATGATACGGATGTTAGTTTTGTGAATTTTCAAGATACAAATATAAAGTTCCACCATATGGAATAGATAATTAACATAACTATGTTGGAAACTTGAAATTTAAGGATAAGGTACAAGTTTATAATGTTTGAGTCACCCATGATGGAAACTCAACTAACACTTGGTATAATGTCAATTCTTGAGTTCAATGAGACAAAGTACATCACCAGTATGTGATTACTAACACTATAAAATAATATATAATTTATCATCCTAAGGTAAAAGTGTTTAGGTTCCCGTAAGGATAATGAAAGGATCAAAGTATTATATTCTTAATAGACTCATAACATAAAAATATTAGAGTATTATAATTATGGGAACACTCTTGATGGTATCTACCTATGTGTAACACCTCAAACCTGGCCTAGACGTTATGGTCGAATCTGGTGATGTCACATGGAATGGGATTCGAAATCAAATTTATTAAATTAAAACCATTTTCGTTTATTAGCTTCTATTTATCTCTCATCAATTTCAAAATTATCTTCTAGTTAATTTTATTCGTTTAAAACATATTCTGTAGCAGAAGCTTTTAAAACCGTGATATTTAAAGAAAACCGTTCACATTTAGGAAAACGCTATTTTTAATTAAACTGAGTTTTTTTTTGAGTTTTACAGTTTAAAAATCCATGAAAACAGTTAAAAATCCAAAATAAAGGCAAACAGTCCAAAAGTCCCAAATTACATCAAAAATAGGAAATAGAAACCATAAAAAAATTAAAGCTGTTCAATAGACATGTAGTCACTATTGAGTCCTCCGCCGCACCGATCCGTCTAAGTCTAGGGATTACCTGTACAGATAAAACAGAAAGGGGTAAGTTTACGTAAACTTAGTGTGTAATCCCCACAGAAGATATGCATACAGTCAAACAACAATCATCAGTTAAATGCAGTCTGGGGCCTAAGCCCATTACAGATTCAAATACAGCTTCAGATATAAATTAGGGCCTTAGCCCATCTCAAATACAGTATGCATACAGTAACAGAAATCAGTATCCTACCCACTAGCCTCTACACACCACCTCCGACCATCCCTACACACCATGTGGGGTTAAAACACCCACCCAACCCTACACACCAAGTCGTACCAAAAGCGAAACATATCAGTAATACTGCAGCTGAGCTGCCAGATAATAGGCATGAAAGCCTTTCAGTACACTTCCTCCAATAATCAATCATCTCACCCCAATGCAGATGCAACTAAACATGCTCAATGCAAACATACAGAAGTACATGCTTGTATGCTAAAATCTAGCTATCAGTCATACATACGGAGCAGTAAACATGCATAAATTTAACATGCTCAATACACACATTATATATATTCAGGTCACACGATTTAGGGTCTAAGTAGCGCTTACTGACCTTACAGTAGGTCCACAGTTGACTTAGGCGACCGGTGCAACCCTAGGAAATATTTTAGCTAAATGGGCCCACACGACTGTGTGGCCCACACGCCCAGATTGGTCTTTCCCTATGTGGATCACACAGCCTGTCCCAAATTCCCACATGCTCGTGTAGACCCACACACCCTTGTGGTTCACACGACCTAATTTGATTAAGCCCGTGTGTCACACACGGCCTACCTGGCCATCACACGGCTGTGTTTAGCGCACGGCTATATCGACAATTTACAATTTTAGCTTTCATCGTATCCCGTTTTCTGTATTTTCGGGTACACAATTGATATCGATTCAATGCAAAACCACTCCCAAGCCTTCCCAAAGCCTAAAATCAATACCATAAACCTTGCGGACTTAGTTTAAAGTCATGATTAGCCCAAATCACCAAACCGACAATATTTCAAATCGAACATTCAACACTTACTTAACCACCCCGAACTATTAGATTACGATTCTGAGCGAGGAGAGTCCCTAACTTCTTGATTTGCTGTTGTCAAAACAGACAATAAGGTTCCAATCGAAAGATTTCGAAAAAACAATAATTGCTTTAAAGAACGCTTACTCGTACAAACCAATCTATGTCCACATACCTTAATCGAGTGAGGAAATCCCCAAACCAAAAATATTAACGGTGGAACTAAAAGTGGTGAGAAAAATTTGAAGAAACAAGATAAGCAAAAAATTTTCCAAGAAAGAAGAAAAATAATGTCAAATATCCAAAAGAGGGATTTTTGGGGAAAAAGGATGAGTTTAACTCAAATCCCACTACACTACAATCCTAACCACCCACTACTTAGATTTCTGCCACAACCAAAACTCTATCACAGAGCCGAGCTAAAAAAAAAAGCTCTCATGCTCACGCAGGGATTTGAACACAAGACCTTCAGCAACCTAACACTCAGCTTAACCACCAGACTAGCAGGCCCATTCTGATATGGTTTTATAAATAATTTAATATAAGCCCACTAAGCAGAGATGGGGCTTAAATCCAAAAATACCCAAAATTTGCCAAAGCTAGGGCTTGAACTTGGGACCTCACACACACACACCTAGAATACTTAACCACTGAAGCAGATACGTAATTGTGTCACATTTCCACAAAAGCTGAAATAAAAATTTTGGGGCGTTACAACTCTACCCACTTAAAAGAAATTTCGATCTCGAAATTTACTTGATCAGAACAGATAAGGATACTACTGACGCATCGAGTCCTCAGGTTCCCACGTGGCCTCCTCAGTACTATGATTCTGCCACAGAACCTTCACCAATGGAATGGAGTTTCACTTTAGGACCTTAACATCACGATTTAGAATCTGAACCGACTCCTCTCGAAAGTCAAATTTGGCCTAACCTCAATTTTCTCAATCGGGACAATATGAGTAAGATCAGAGCAGTAACGCCTCAACATCGAGACGTGAAATACGTCATAGATACGGTCCAACTCCAAAGGTAACTCCAATTGATAAGCAACCGGTCCCACATGTTTTAGAATCTGGTACGGCCCAATAAACCTAGGGCTCAACTAACCCTTCTGACCAAACCTCAAAACCTTTTTCCACGAAGAGACCTTAAGAAACACGAAGTCTCCCATATAATACTCAATCTCACGTATCTTCAGATCTGAATAAGACTTCTGTCTATCAGAAGCCACCTTCAGACGATCTCTTATCAATCTAACCTTATCCTCATTCTCGAAAACCAACTCATGACCCCAATACCTGATGTTCGCCCAGCTCAGTCCAACATAAATGAGTACGACACTTACGGCTATACAGGGCCTCATAAGGTGTCATCTGAATAATTGACTGGAAACTATTATTGTAAGTGAACTCAGCTAGCGGTAGATAATCCTCCCAACTGCCTCAGAAATCCATCACACAGCTCCTAAGCATATCCTCCAATATCTGAATCACCCTTTAGACTAACCATCGGTCTAAGGATAGAACGCAGTATTGAAGTCCAACCTTGAACCCAGAGCCTCGTGTAACTTTTTTCCAGAATCGAGACATGAAGTGAGGATCCATATCAGAAATAATTGACACTGAAACCCCATGCAGTCTTACTATCTTAGAAATGTAGAGCTTCGCCAACTTCTGAAGAGAATAGTCGATCTTAACCGGAATAAAATGTACAGACTTGGTTAATTGATCCACGATGACCCAAACAGAATCCTTCTGTGTGGGTATTAGAGGTAACCCACTGACGAAGTCTATCGTTACTCGCTCTCACTTCCATAGCGGAATCTTAATCAACTGTAGCAAACCCGAAGGTAACTGATGCTCAGCCTTAACCTACTAGCATGTCAAGCATCATGCCACCAAATTAATAACCTCCCATTTCAATCTCGGCCACCAGTACAGTTCTCAAAGATCACAGTACATCTTATTCCCACCGGGATACATAGCATAAAGGGTACTATGTGCATTTCTTAGAATAGATTGCCTCATATCAGTATCATTTGGTATACAAATCTGACCACAGAAACAGAGTACCCCATCATTATTCAGCCTAAAGTCCGTAATGCTACCATCTTAACTTGAAGGAACCGAAAACCTAATGATTCATCCTCTAACTACCTATCCCAAATGTATTCTATCCAAGTCGGTTTAACCTGCAGCCTAGCAAACAAACTTCCGTCGTCGAACAAACTAAGTCGAGCGAACATCGCTCTCAGATGAATCATCGCCCTACGACTCAACGTATCGACCACCACATTGGCCTTGCCAGGATGGTACTCAATAGTACAATCATAGTCCTTAAGCAGCTCAATCCATCTATGTTGCCTAATATTTAACTCCTTCTAAGTCAGGAGGTACCTTAGGATTTTATGATCAGTGTAGATAATACACCTCTCACCATACAGATAGTGCCTCTAGAGCTTCAAGACAAAGACTACGACAGCCAATTCCAAATCATGCATCAGATAGTTTGCCTCATGCGTCTTGAGCTGACGAGACGCATATACTACAACCATACCATCTTGCATCAGAACACAACCCAAACCCACATACGACGCGTCACTATAAACCACAAACTCCTTCCTAAGTTTAAGTTGTATCAGAACAGGAGCCTCAGTCAGAACAGTCTTGAGCTTCTCGAAACTCTCCTGCTACACATCGTCCAGACAAACAGAACACCCTTACAAAGCAACTTAGTTACGGGTGCTGTAATCAGTGAGAAACCTTCCACAAACCGCCAATAATAACCCGTCAAACCCAGAAAACTGTGGATCTCAGATACATTCTTCAATTGTTTCCAACTTAGCACAACCTCGATCTATCCAGAATCGACCCGAATCCCTTTAGTAGAAACTACGTGTCCCAGAAAAGTGATTTCATGAAGCCAGAACTCACACTTACTGCATTTAGCATACAATTGTTTCTCAAACAGAATCTGAAGCACACCTCTAAGATGCTTATCATGCTCATCTTCAGTCTTAGAGTATACCAGGATGTCGTCGATGAAGACCATGACGAATTGGTCCAGATAAGGCTAAAATACTCAGTTCATCATATCCATAAATAGGGCCGGAGCATTAGTCAGACCAAAAGGCATTACTAAAAACTCGTAATGTCCATAACGAGTCCTAAATGCAGTCTTTTGCATATCCACTTTCTTAACCCTCAACTGATGATACCCTGAACGGAGGTCGATCTTAGAGAACAAACAAGCCCCTCGGAACTGATCAAATAAGTTGTCGATCATCGGAAGTGGATACTTATTCTTAATAGTCAGCTTGTTCAACTGCTGATAGTCTATGTACATCTTTATGGTCCTATCCTTTTTCTTAACAAATAGAACTGGTGCACCCCACGGAGACACATTCGGACGGATTAAGCCACAGTCCAACAACTCCTGAAGTTGAGCCTTAAGCTCTATAAGCTCATTCGGTGCCATTCATAGGGGGCGGCAAACATCGGAGCCGTACCAAGAAGAAGCTCAATCCCAAATTCCACTTCCCGATTCGGGGGTAAACCCGGTAGCTCCTCAAGAAAGACCTCCGAAAAATCCCTTACAGTTTTGATGTCCTTTACAGAAGATTCTCCAAAAATGGAAACACTAATATAGGCCAAGAACGCCTCGCCTCCCTTACGAACCAGTTTCTCAGCCACCAGTACAAAGACCACATTAACCAAATAATTTCGATGTTATCCAATAATGACTACCTCATTATCCTCCCCAACTCTCAAGATGGCCCTCTTAGTCACACAATCCAGACTGACATGATGTTTGACCAACCAGTCCATACCCAGAATCAAGTGGAACTCCTCAAATGAAAGCTCTATTAGATTAGCCAGAAATACCGACCCTTGAACCTCTAGCGGAACATCTCTATACAATTTGCTAACCCAAACCAATTGCCCTAGTGGACTCAATACAGTCACCTCACTAGAAATACTCTCAACCAAAATCCTCAAGTTTCCAGACATAGTGCTAGCTACATGGAAATGTGTGGAACCTATGTCTATCAAAGCAAAATAAGGTACATCATAAATTAAGAACATACCGATAATGACGTCTGGAGCATCTCTATCCTCTCGGCGACGAGCAGCATAAACAAGAGCAGACTGCCTCGCCTAAGTCTATCCAGTACCTTTGCCTGGTGTTCTTTGTCCATGGCCACACCATTATCACCCCTAGCTTGACCACGGCCCCTCGGTGGCTGCTGAACTACCCACTGTGGCTGTGCAATACTAGAACCCGAAGCTTGCACTTGATCAGCCCTCAACGGACACTCTCGAATGCAGTACTCTAATGACCCATGTCTCAAACACGGGCCAGTCCTCCTCCAACACAAGCCCTGATGGCGTCAACCACAATCTCCACATGGCTACAATCTAGTAAGAGCAACAAGGGGCCTAGCTCTAACCGGTCCATCAGTCCTAGCCTTTTTCTTAGGCCTCTATACCAAACTCAAGGGCTCTGAATCCCTCTTGTTCTTACCCTCTCACGATCTTTGTTTTAGCACTCAACGCGCATAACCTCTTCGGTGATCTTCGCATTCTCTACCAAAATGGAGAACTCTCACTCCCTCTGTGGAGCTATTAGTACCCTCAGGTTATCTTTAAGGTCGTTCTCAAAACGGACACATCTCTCATATTCAGACGTCATCATACCTCGCGCATAGTAGCGTAGTCTTAGAAATTCAGCCTCGTACTCGGCCACTATTCGGTCTGCCTGAGTGAGGTTCAGAAACTCATGCCTACGAGCAATGATGTAACTTGCTTCCACATACTTCTCTTGGAAGGCAGACTTAAAGAACTCCCAAGACAGACGGTCGGGCTGAGTGCCCTCCTTAAGGGTCAGCCACCACTGATAGGCCTCATAGTAAAGCAACGAGACTGCACCTTTCAATTTCTACTCAGGGGTACGGTCTAAATCATCCATTATCTTCTCAATAGCCTCCATCTAGTACTCAGCCACATTAAGGGCGACTCTAGTGACACCCCTAAAAAGTTCAGCTCCATTGGACCGGAGTCGTTTCATAATTGACCCTCAGTCCTCAGATCTAGTGTTGGGCCCAGTGACCCTCTCCAGTATCTTTAACATAGCTTGGGACAATACGTCATCCCCAGCCTTGCAATCTTGAGACCCAGTCTCAATAGCAGGTGACACTGGCATCTCACTCGTATCCAAGTTCAGCATGCTGCCCAGAGAAGAGGACTCATCTCGAGCCTCCTACGACCTCTACCTTGGCCTCTAGTACCAAGTCCATGGAACCTCATGTGCTCATGTCTATTCAGATTTATCTGTATTACGAATTTTATGAATCAGTTATAGTTTTAGTATTTATTAATAGATGTTTTATGTAAAGCAGTATCATAAATTCAGAGTTTGTTTTTCGCAAGTACAATCTCTATTAGTTTCTGTTTCACTACAATTTCAGTATACACTAACTAGAGTGTTTTCAAAATAGACAATCTATAATATCATAATAGTTTATCAGAATACTTACAGGATTGGTGCCGGAGACTCGGTGTACCACATTCTCAGTCAAATTATTAGAAAAGCAGTTCTTAAAAACCAATGTTTCAAAACCCAAAATCTACAGCCGATTTTTACAACTTGGCTCTAATAACACTAAATGTAACACCTAAACCCGGCCTAGACGTTATGGCCGAATCTGGTGATGTCATATGGAATGGGATTTGAAATCAAATTTATTAAATTATAACCTTTTTCGTTTATTAGCTTCTATTTATCTCTCATCAATTTCAAAATTATCTTTTAGTTAATTTTATTTGTTTAAAACATATTCTGTAGCAGAAGCTTTTAAAACTGTGATATTTAAAGAAAACCGTTTGTGTTTAGAAAAACATTGTTTTTAATAAACCGAGTTTTCGTTGAGTTTTGCAGTTTAAAAATCCCTGAAAACAGTTAAAAATCCAAAATAAAGGCAAACAGTCCAAAAGTCCCAAATTACATAAAAAATAGAAAATAGAAACCATAAATAAAATTAAAGCAGTTCAATAGACATATGGTCATCGTTGAGTCCTCCGCCGCACCGATCTGTCTAAGTTTGGGGATTACCTGTACAGATAAAATAGAAAAGGGTGAGTTTACGTAAACTCATTGTGTAATCCCCACAGAAGACATGCATACAGTCAAATAACAGTCATCAGTTAAATGCAGTATGAGGCCTAAGCCCATTATAGATTCAGATACAGTTTTAGATATAAATTAAGGCCTTAGCCCATCTCAGATACAATATGCATATAGTAACAAAAATCATTATCCTACCCACCAGCCTCTACATACCACCTCTGACCATCCCTACACACCATGTGGGGTTTAAAACACCCACCCAGCCCTACACACCAAGTCGTACCGAAAGCGGCACATATCAGTAATATTCCAGCTCAGCCGCCAGATAATAAGCATGAAAGCCTTTTAGTAAACTTCCTCCAAATCATCCTACCCCAATGCAGATACAACTAGACATGATCAGTGCAGACATACAGAAATACATGCTTGCATGCTAAAATCCAGTTATCAATCATACATATGGATCAGTAAACATGCATAAATTTAACAGGCTCAATATATATTCAGGTCACACGATTTAAGGTCTAAGTAGCGCTTATCGACCCTACAGTAGGTCTATAATCGACTTGGGTGACCCGTGCAACCCTAGGAAACAATTTAGGTAAATGGGCCCACACGTCCATGTGGTTTGCTTGTGTGGGCCCACACGCCCAGATTGGCCTTAGCCCGTGTGGATCACACGGCTTGGCCTAAATTCCCACACACCCGTGTGGACTCATACATCTGTGTGGTCCACACGGCCCAATTCAGTCAAACTTGTGTGTCGCATACGACTTACCTGGCCATCACATGGCACGGCCATGTCACTCACACATGGCCTACCACACAGGTGACCACACGCCCATGTGGCGTCGACAGTTTGCAATTTCAGCTTTCGTCACATCTCATTTTCTGTATTTTTGGGTATACACCTAGTATCGATTCGATGCAAAACCACTCCCAAGCCTTACCAAAGCTTAAAATCAATACCACAAACCTTCCTAAATTAGTTTAAATTCATGATTAGCCCAAATCACCAAACAGACAATATTTCAAATCGAACATTCAACACTTACTTAACCACCTCAAACGATTCAATTACGATTCTGAGCGAAGAGAGTCCCTAACTTCCTAATTTACTGCTGCCAAAACAGACAATCAGGTTCCAACCGAAAGATTTCGAAAAGACAATAATTGATTTAAAGAGCACTTAGTCGTACAAACCAATCTATGTCCACATACCTTAATCGAGCGAGGAAACCCCTAAACCAAAAATATTAATGGTGGAACTAAAAGTGGTGAGAAAAATTTGAAGAAATAAGAGAAGCAAAAATTTTCCCAGGAAAGAAGAAAAATAATGTCAAATATCCAAAAGAGGGATTTTTGGGGAAAAGGGATGAGTTTGACTCAAATCCCACTACACCACAATCCTAACCACCCACTACTCATATTTCTGCCACAACCAAAACTCTATCATAGAGCCGAGCTAAAAAAAAAAAACTCCCACGCTTGCACAGGGATTCGAACACAAGACCTTCGGCAACTTAACACTCAGCTTAACGACCAGACCAGCAGGCCCATTCTGGTATGGTTTTATAAATAATTTAATATAACCCTACTGAGCAGAGATGGGGCTTAAATCCAAAAATGCCCAAAATTTGCCAAAGCTAGGGCTTGAACTTGGGATCTCACACACACACCCAGAACTACACTATGTGAGTGGAAGTGTGGCCGCTTCTGGGAGCTTAAGGGCTTGGTTCTGACAACACTTATGAAAGAGGTTACAAACACATTACCATAATAGTAGCCCTAGATACTGTGCATTGAATGGTGTTGAAATCATTGTGTGAGGTGTGTTCAGTTAATCAAATAGAATAGTTGGCTCAAAGCATAGTCTATCATGCAATTTCGATTAACTTTAACATGTTTTCATTAAATGAATGTTAAAATGTAAGAAATCTTCATTTATGCAATTGATTTCCAAGATTATCAAAATCTAGAATATTTTGAAAATGGTGGAAATTTTTGGAACATTTTCAATATATATTGTGTTCCAATAGTTTCAAATGAAAATTCATAAGTAACCAAAAGTTGTCACTATTTATAGTGATGAGTTATATCTCTTAAATTCAAAATTTATGTCACTTAATTATTAACAAAAGTCATTATTATTCAAGTAGATATTTATTGAATAATTATGCTTATTGCTAAAGATATGACTATCCGTTTGGGTAGTTATGTACCTATGAAGAGACATGAGACCTCCTATAAATAAGAGAGCAATTTAATTTGTATGACACATCTAAAAATATAGAAACAAAGTTTCTTTTATTCTCTTACCATCTTTTACATTTCTAGATTGTTCTATAAAGTATTACTACAGAAATTCTTTATAGAAATTAATATCCTTACTATGCTCTGCTCAGTGCTCAATGGACTATTTTCGTCTGTGTAAAACATAGACAATCATATGGCTTCATTGCATCCTCAAAATTCATTTTCTAGTAACTCTTTTGCACACTATAATATAGGTGGGGGAGAATAGAACCTTAAAAAAGTGACATTGATACATGCCTTGAAGCCTTTATTAATTTCTCATAAGTTTATTTTTATCCCCACACACCAACACTAACTACCCCTAATAGGGAGTAGATGTGGAAGAGGACTGTAAGTTTGTCCAAGACGCAAATTTTTGACTTAGGGCTCTAGATGTTCGGAAAGAAACTTGGATTTTGACACAACTTGAAACACAAACGAATCCAAGTCAAATAAAAAAATTAAAGAAAGAAATTAAAATAAATAACTAAGATAAATAAAATAGAACAATAAATCAAATATTAGAACAATAAATAAGAAAATAAAGAAGATAGATGAAAAATATGGAACGTATTGTGTAGAAGTCCTAAAGAGCCTTAGAAACAAGAAGAATCTACAACTCCCTTCAAGCAGCTCTAATTTCCCTTCCAAGAAAGAAAACTTGGCAAGAAAAAGTTTGAAGATGATCCCCACAATCTGAAAAGATTTGTAACACCTCTAACCCGTATTTGTCGCTAGAACAGGGCTATGGAGCATTACCTAGCAAATGAAATAGTAAACCATTCAATTCATACATTAATCCAAATATAATCTAATTTTTCATATAAATACATTCATAGTGTCCCGTAATCGAGCCATCGAGGCCCTAAAAATACAATAGAAATAATCAGGGACTAAATTGGAAATATTTGGAAAGTTTAAGAAAAAGTTAGAAAATTTTGGACTGTAGGGGTCGTGTGGCCAGGCCATGTCACTCACAAGACTAAGACACACGCCTGTGTCTTATGCCGTCTAACAATCGAAATAAGGACACACAGTCGTGTCCCACCCTGTGTCTTGCCCATGAAACTTACTGACTTGTGCTACACGGCCAAGCCACACGCCCGTATGCCTGGAAATGTAACACTCGAAATGCAACCTTAAAAACTTATAGGGGACACATTGCCATGTCGCGTGGCCATGTGGATAAGAAATATGTCAATTTCAATCCATTCCATTCACCCAAATCAACCTTGAACCTACAAGCCAAAAGCACCTATGAACAAAAACACCAAAACATGCCAAAACATGCATAATAAGACTACTTTCAATATGCCATAAATCCATACAACCAATAGCAATTTAGGCACCTCAAACACAATTCATCAAATCCATCCAAAACATATGCATAATTGACCATTCATTTGGCATTTATATCTAACCTTTTTCCATACCAAAACTTCAAATGACCATAATGAAGCCTCATCATCACATACTATGTTTGGTCATAAAACATTGCATCAACTTAACCAAATAAACATCAACCATTTAGCATCAAAGTACCACAAACATACCAACCATCAAGGTATGAAAATACCATTAACTCTACACTTCAAAGCAACATTACAAGTCATAAACATTAACTAAACCTTAAACATAAGTTCACCTATACATGCTATTATAACCATGACCCAAAACGTCAAAATCTACCAATGATATAGCTGGATAGTGTGATAGATCTTCGACAAGCTTCCAACCCGATCAAGCTTCTGATAATCTATAAAGTAAGGGAAAAACAACTATGTAAGCAATGAATGCTTAGTAAGCTTATATAAACTTTAAATATAACATTCCATTTCAATAATGAACTTTATATATTAAATATAAACCTATACCAATACCTCAAGATTTATTTTTGTAACCATCAACTCATAAATGTGTAAGTTCACCAATATTACATATATTTTCATTCCTAACATAATAGGATTTGTAAAACATATTACTCAATCATTAACCTTTTCATAATATTATAAACCACTCCATTTACTTTCTTACAATTCCATTTACTTAGCATAGACTTAATTAACAACATCAATTTACTAATTAGTATATATTTGTTCATAAACTAAGTATATTCATCCATAGCATATGTAAGTATCTCCCATATAAATACATCATTCAACTCATCAATCCCTTTTTCATCATTTTACATCTCAACTCTGAACTCACTGTTTCATTACCTTTTTCTAGCCGCTTCATTTGTAAAATACTAGACATAAGCATAAACATCAATCATAATATCAAGCTTGACATAAGCCTAATCACCATCATCAATACAAAAGTTAGTGCATTTAATTATACAAATCATTTAGAGTCAATCTGTAACGCCTCAAAACCCAACCTAGTAGTTTAGACTAAATCTTGGAGGTTACATTGGCCAGCAAAAGTGGCGAAAACAAAAACTTTAATTCAAACCAAGAAAACCTTTTTGTTCATTATGTTTGAAACAATATTAAACTGGCGTCAAACATTCAGAAAGAAAATCCACAGTTTCTAAAGTTTAGTCCCAATAACACCTTACGAAAGTCCATCATAAAAACTTGTACTACAGTTTATATAATCGTTTTACAAACCGACTTAAATTTACTCGTATAAAACTTATAAGATTCTACTTAAACCAAATCAAATCGTATCTTTCTGAGACCTCCGGTATGCCGAGTTCAACTCCAACACACAAAAAGTACCGGAAAGGAATGACACCACAGAGATGAGCTACGCGAGCTCAGTGTGAGTCTGAAACATGAACAGATGCCAAAAGACAGAGTAACGCAATAAATACTTCAGACAAGCATATGTATAATAATATCACTTACGAAAGTCTCAATCTGTAAGTCAAATATAGTATCAAACCACAAATATGATATTCCAATCATACGCAATAATGAGAACATATTATATGACATTAACTACATTGTCAATAACCAAAAGTTCTCACAAACAAAAAAATGTTCTGACAAAAAGATGTATAGTCAGATGCGAACAGATGCACAAGTCAAAATCCCACCCCACCAACCAAACACCACTTCTTCCATCCAGCACACCATATAAGGGCTATGGTAGGCCCGTCCACTATGCATACCACATAGAACCATAATAGGTTCATCCACCCAACACACCACAACGTGGAACTATGCCACTCGAGTAACTGTATACAACTGAGTTGATATATGTATAGGATAGTACGGTAAACCGCTATACAAAAGTATTATAGTTAAAATTGCTAAGTTTGTCTTCCTTCTCTTTATAACTAGTTCCTGAAAGTTTCATGCTATGCAACAATGCACACATTACGCAGACAACATACAGAAACGGGCATTAACATTTTCAGTTGAACATGTAACACCCCTTACTCGTATCTAACACCGGGACAGGGTCTGAGATGTTACCAGACTCAAACATAAACAAACATACAAAACCGAGCCATAAAATTTTGCCCAATGGGCCCACGACCCCCAAAACATACATTGGGTGTGGTTAGGGACTAAACCGAGAACTTTTGGAACTTTTGTGACACTTAGAAAAATTTATTTTTTTAAGGGTCACACGCCCCTGTGGGTAGGCTGTGTGGTCACACACACCAGTGTCCTCAGCTCATGTAACTCTCTGTTTATGATGTCATCAACTAAATAGAGTCACACGGCCAAGTCACACGGCCAAGTCACACGTCCGTCTGCTTAGGCTGTGTGGCTAATTAAATTCCAAAAATCAGGTGTAGACTTTACACGGCCAGGGCACATGCACATGCCCATGTCCTGAGGCCGTATCCTTCACACGGCTGAGACATACGACCGTGTCTTTACCCGTGTGTTTACTACTGGGCATTCTATTTTACCTAATTAGGGTGCAGGGGACACATGGCCGGATCACACGCCCATAGGGCAGATCGTATGTCACACATGGTCTAGACACATGCTCGTGTGCCTACCAGGGTGGACAACTTTGATGCTATTTTCCAAGCCTTTTGTCGCCTCAATAACACATGCACACTTACAAATCTCAATGGCATCCTACATAGCATAAATGAGCAATTACACATTCATAAACATGGCTCATACACATCAACTTCTTATCAATTTATACTTGCTTAAAACTTCATATTTTATTTAGATCAAGCTTACCAAATTCACATGCAATATGAAGCATCAATTTACTTCCATTTCATACATTCATGCCTTAGCTGTTATTATGCCATTTACTCACATTTCTATCATCAAACATCCATGATCATATCCACAATTCATCCATGCCAAATGAATTTTAACCACAACATGAGTGACCATAGCACATGCATGCATATATGAATAGGATTACATCTTCATAATTAATATGAGCCATATCTCATGGCCATATACAAAATGAATCATCAAATCATTGTAAGCCAACACATTTGGATAAAACCAATATGACATATAACAAAAAGACCAAATCCCTATACATGCCATACTCAAAATACTTGAATTTACTATACCCAAAAGATCAGCTTGATAGTGTGAGTCGAGCTCCGATGTCCTTTGATTCCCGAGCTAGCTTGGCGATATTATAAAAAAATGGAAAAGAAAGGGGAGGAAGCATAAAGCTTAGTAAGTTTGCATGTAAATAATTAACAACATTAACCATGCATTATTATATACATAACATAATAATATTTAACACAATGTCATCAAGTATCATAAGTACATTTTAAGTCACGTCATTCACATAATGTACAATAATACTCATTATCATAATTCATTCATTCACTTCTTACCAAGATCTCATCAATTTATAATCTCAATATTCATGAGCTTTGTATACGTACCTGTACCCTTTTAACATGATCATACCTTGTCACCTTTTTGACATAATCTTTGGCTTACCAGTTGAACCACTTGGAATACTAAAGGATACGCGGGAACTCTCATGCACATAGTAAGATGCCAACGCCATATCCCAGATATGGTCTTACATGGGATTACCTATTGATGCCAATGCCATGTCCCAGACATGGTCTTACATGAGATCACATATCGATGCCAATACCATGTCCCTAACATGGTCTTACATGGGATCACACATAACCCTAATGTCATGACATTTGTATCCTAACTATTCCTAAGGTTCAACCGGGGTTTCGAGATATCAAACTTCGTCGACTCATTATCGAGACATCATTAATTAAATCCACAAATACAATTACACAATTTATGCAATATTAAAGCATTAGAAACATAATAATGTAACGTTGCATTATTCAAACACGAACTTACCTCGGTACCAAAATATGGCTAACTATTTTATTTAGTCCACAACCTTGTTCTTTCCTCGGTTTAGGTCCGAACTCTGTTTTTCTTGATCTATAATAGAAATTTTCACTTATTTTGTTATCACATTGTTCAAATCAGTCCATAAATCATAATTTGACAAAATTATAATTTTACCCCTAAAATTTCACATTATTACAAATTAGCCCCTATGCTCATAAAATGAAATGTGTTCATTTTCTTTGTTACCCAAGCCTAGCCGAACTTATAACATGCTCATAGAAGCTCACATTTCTCATTAAATCATACATCTTACTACTCATTTTACAAATTTTACAAATAAGTCCTTTTTAGCCATTTTCACTAGAAATCATTTAGTAAAAGATGTTTATCACACATCAAACATTCATATTCTTCCATTAAACATCAAAACACATGCATGTCATACATGATTCAAATTTCAAACATGAACCCTACTTCAAAATATGGCTAGAAATAGGTAAATCTGGTTATGAAGGTTTCAAAAATGTAAAGAGCATTAAAAACGGGGCTAGGATGCACTTACTATTGAGGTTGAAAGTTGAACAATTGTAACACCCCGAACCCGAGACCATCGCCGGTGTCGGACACGAGGGGTTAGCAAGCCAAGTTCACTTGTTTTGCCCATCCATTGGACATTTCCAGTCAGGCTGGAAAAACTGCGTCACTGTCGCCTTAAAAATCATATCTCGAGTTTCAAAACTCGGAAACTGGTTTCATAAATTTTCCCTGAATTTAGACTCATATATCCATCCATGGATTTATTTCTAGAATTTTTGGTCGGGCCAATTGGTACAGTTTATTAGTTAAATTCACCCATGTTACAGGGATCGACTGCTCTGACCTTCGCGCGGTATAACTTGAATATCTCTCTGTACAGGGCTTTAATGCTGATTCTGTTTGTTTCTAGTGAAACTAGACTCAAAATGGAATCTGTACATATAAGGTATGTCTCCTAATTATTTTTTGATAATTTATAGTGAATTTTTAAAGTTGCGACAGGGAACCCAGAAACCATTCTGGCCCTGTCTCACAATAGCTTTAATATCTCTTAACCTGTAACTCCTATGACCATTTCGTTTCTTCCATAAGAAAGTAGACTCATCAAGGTTAATTTACATAGCTTATTCACTATTTAACTCCATTCCTATGAATTTTGGTGATTTTTCACATTCACGCCACTGCAGCTGGCAGCATCTGTTTTTAAGGTAGGGCTTACCTATTTGGTAGTCTCCATGAATCAACTAGTCTTGCCATACATAGGTTCATATATGATCATTTTAACCATGCCAATGGCTGATCATATGACCAACATTCCCATTTCAAGCCATAGCCACATCATGACACCAAATATATATATATACAAACCACAATTAGTCTAAGTTCATGCTTCCTTTTGAGCCATTTTCGCATGGCCGTACACACTTACATTACAACATATTTAACAAACAAGAGGTAGTCCTATACATGCCATCTCAAGTTCAACCAAAATTTATACCAAAATGGAGGCTTGATAGTGTGGATGACTTCGACTTCAACGATCCCGAATCCGATTGCTATCGGCGAAATCTAGAAAACCGAGAGCCAAAGCAATGAGTAAGCATTTTTATGCTTAGTAAGTCTCAAGGAATATAATCAACTCTAATTACAGCAATACATTCACATAGTTAAATGCATCATTTCATTAGTGCACATTCACATAATCATACTTACTTCACCATCCCAACTCTTATGTTCATACACAAATAACGGCTTCATTAAGGCCGATAACTCGTTCCATCATAGGAGCGGATATTCACACGCTCTTACTCCTAGCGCATAAGCACACACCGCACTTACCTTGTCATTGGGAAATTTCACAAGTGCATTAGCTGAAATTTTCCAGCAAGCTTATAATTTTCAAATCACATACCTTTGAGTTTAACCGGATGTCGCTACTCGATCAATCGCCTTGGGACATAGCCCGATTACGGTAACCCGCACCAAGGCCTCACGGACTTAACCCGGATATCACGATTTGCACAAATGCCTTGGTCTTAGCCCGGATAGAATGACTCGCACGAATGCCTTGGTCTTAGCCCGGATATAGCCACTAGCACAATTGCCTTGGTCTTAACCCGGATATAATTTCCAGCATAATTGTCTTGAGGCTTAGCCGGATATCATTCAATTTCTCATGCACACATACATCAATAATCATTGGACATACATATTTCATTTTCGTTACTAAGGCTCAAACACAATTATAATCATTAGCATATTCGCCTTGGGACTTAGCCGGGTGGAATTCAAATACTCATACACACATAATCAATAATCATACACATCCATATTTCATCTCACATAATTCAAGTAAGGTCACTTCTTGAGGACTTACCTCGGATGTTGTCGAACGGCTTTTTCGGCTATTCGATCACCTTTTCCTTCCCTTGTCCAATTGTGGCCCTCTTAGCTCTTGAGCTAATTCAAACAAATTCAATTTATTAAAACCTCATTGTGCTAGCTTATGGCGAATATGACAAGGAATTTAAATGGTCATATGGCCACCCTTTAGCTTGAATACACAATGGTCATGCACATTTTATACTACATCAAGCAATTCAATACAATTTATTCGAGCATCAAGGAAATGCTAAGGCCTTCAATAGGCTACCCAAGGCCGAATATTCATGTACATGTTGAGGTCAATTTTGCACTTAATACCTCACAAAAACAGCATGCAATTTACTAATTAATGCTTTGCACATTGTGGCCCAAAACTTATAATATAGCATCAAGCACTTATATGTGTGCTAGGCCGAATTGTGCTTGCAATTTCACAAGCATTCTTCCACATTTTCTTCTTTAAACCAATATATTCATCACTTAGTTCATAACCAAACATAATGTGCAATCATATATATGCATATATGAGCATGGCGAATTTTCAAGGTGTCCATAGCCATCCAAAACACAAATTTTTAACTAACATGCAAGAAGCATGAATCATGCTCAAGAATGCATCATGGCGAATATGACAATCATGCTCCTTTTCAACTTCAATCATGATAAAACAAAGAGAAAACTCAAAGTCTTACTCAAGAGTAGGCAATCCATCTTTGCATGCATCATCATCAAGCTTCACACTTAGCATGCAATGGCTTTATCACTATAACAACTTTGGCCAAATACCATTTCCATGGCATAACAAAGATTTGAGCCATGGCTAACATGCACATCAAGTTAGCAACCAAAACATGCATGAAACTCCCAACACAACCTCATACATACCTTAATCTTGATGCAAATTTAGCCAAATCACCTTCTAGATCTCTTCTAAACAAAGGAAATGAAGCAAAATCCTTCTTCCTCTTAGTATTTTCGGCCAAAAAGGAGAGAGCAAGCATGAACAAATTTTTTGTTTTTCTCTTCTTGGTTGCACGGCAATGGGGTATGCTACTCTCTCACACACATTTTTTTTTCATTCTTTTCTTACCCATGCTTATTTGTTTACTATTTCTCCCTAATGCCCAACAAAACATGTTTCATGACATGTTTAACCCATATCTCTTTGTCATGGCGGCCATTACTTGTAAAAGGGGAATTTGACATGCAAGTCCATTATTTTGCATGCATGCTTTAATTAGTCATCACCCTTTCCTATCGTATTTTCAAAGTTCACTACTAAGTCCTTTCTAGTGGAATTCACCTTTATAACACTAAATCAATCATCAAAAAAATGTCATACATGAATACACGCATATTATAGGCATCGAAATAAATTTTAAATTATTGTTATGCCTCGGTTTTGTGGTCCCGAAACCACATTCCGGCTAGGGTCTATTTTGGGCTGTCACAACAAAACCCTAGCTATGGCTCCTTGATATTTTTGGCACACATGAAGAAGATGGACACCAATTTTGACTTATTTTTCCCTTTTTATTATTTTATTAACCAAATGACAAAAATGCCCTCAAGGCTTTTCCTTTAAATTTTTCCTATTCATGCCCATTTTTGTCCATAAATATAGAAATTGGACAAATTGCTATTTAAGGACCTTTAATTAATAATCCATGGCAATTTCATGCTTAAGGCTTCTAGAACTCATATTTTGCAACTTTTGCAATTTAGTCCTAAATGTCAAATTGGACACCTTATCAATAAATTTCTTCATGAAATTTTCACACAAGCATGAAATCATATCATAGACCTCATAATAATCATAAAACAATTATTTCTACTTTGAATTTGTGGTCTCGAAACCACTATTTTGACTAGACCCTAATTCGTGATGTTACAGAACAGATTCAAATTTAATTACACTTATATTCTAATATTCAGTTACAACAATAATAATAAACTCATACTTATTTATCACATAAACAAGCAATAAAATTAAAGCCCATAAATGCATATATACATGAACCAACCTAAATCGAGTCCCAAACACACTTACTGAAGCTTGAACAAGGGTCAAATTACACAGAAATATAAAATAGATAATTTATGACTCAAAACAAAAATTCTGCAAAATAGGGCCACATAGCCGTGTGGAAATACCCAGGCCGTGTGGGGGTTTACACACCCATGTGAAGGCCACATATACCTGTGTGGATGGGACACACGCCCGTGTGAGCAACCCGTGTAACTCACTATCCAAAAATGCCAAAAATAGATAGCAGATGAGACACGGCCATGTGAAGATCTCACACGCTCTTGTGGATACACATGCTCGCGTAGCTAGGCTGTGTGGTACCAAAATTTGCCTAAAAACCCTAATTCCCAATTTCGCACGGTCGTGTGAGCCACCCATGTGAGGCACACACCCGTGTAGCTACCCGTGTGGTCACAAAACCACACTGAAACAGCCTGTAATTTGTGTTTTTGACACTGAAACGATCCCCATCCTTTAGAAATCTAGAAATATACTGAAATATGCAAAATATCATGCAATCCATCAATAACTCAACACTTAAAATCAATAGTTTCAAAAACACATCTTATATCGGAATTGCAAACAACAAACATTAACAGCTTCGCCTCCACAAGACTATTCTGACTCACATTTGATAACACGAAACACATAAGAGCAATCTCCTTTGATGGAACGATAAATAAAAATTGCATAAAACAAAAGAAGCAAGAACAAACAAAACTGAAATTGAAAAGAACAGAAAAAGAGGAACGATGGGGAAGAAAAATAAAAATAAAAATAAAAATGAAGAACGTGAAACTTATTTTCTATTTTAAAATTAACTTCCTCTTTTAACAATAAAATAAAATAACATAAAAACAAATAAATATAAAAAAACTCACAGGGATTCGAACACGAGACCTAGAGATACACTAATACACAACCAACCATCAGACCAGTAGGCCCATTCTGACATTAAAATGCAAAATTGAACCCAAACATTCAACCCACTCACTGACCCTAGCCACAAACCTCAAAACTTCTAACCCCAGATTCCAAGATGTTACAACTTACCCCACCTTAAAGAAATTTCGTCCCCAAAATTTCCAACAAGCAAAACAACCGTCTAAACACAAAACTCACCACTACGCTCCCGTTGTGCACTCTAACATCGAAACACTACCATATCATACAAAACCTTAATATTTCGCTTATATACCCAAAATACTTAACCACTAAACCAGATCAATTCCTTTTTTATTACACACACAAACACAATGCCACTATTCAGAAAGTCAAATCATTCAGAAACAATAACACACAAAGTCAACAATATCACACAACTATACCTGACTCAATGTCGCCGAGGACAATCCCTAATCTGATGCCTTGTGGATCCACATCTAAGACACACTCCTGACTTTTTCCAACAATTGTCCGGTAACGCTTCTTACAATGCCCACAAACTAACACACTTGCGCCACTATTGGAACTTCCCACATTACTTTTACTGACATTCTGCTGAGACTTGACATGTTTCGCAGATCGAGGCTCTAGCCTTGAAGGACTCTGATCTCTTTTCTTCCCACAATCCATACACCTACCTTGAACCATTTCTCTAGTTCTCTCTAAACTAACCTCGAAAACTTTCTCTAACACTTCTCTCGAAGACTTTCTCTAACACTTCTTTCACAACCCGAGTTAACGCCTTAGTGCCAACCTCTGGGTCATCGCTACCCAAATCTGACGGAACCGTATTAACTTTCGACTCTTGAACAGACACATGTCTCAGAGAAGCCGACGACTTCTCGAGAGTCTCGCTAGACTGACCCTCATGATCTTGCTTATCAGCAGAATTCATATCGAACTTCGAACTAACCTCAAGAATTTACAATACCAAAACCAAACACAAAGATAATTGTCTAAGCATTACAGTTATAATCTTACAGAATTAATTTGACAAGTTTGAAATTTTGCCCGGGCTAGCATCGGAATCTCAGACATTTTTTTCTCAAAAACTTTTTTGAAACACTGTTGTATAAATTTTTTTGAATTTTTTAACAAACACGTGCACACACGTTTACTAAAAAACACATGCCAAGTTTTTACAAACTTGGCTCTGATACCACTAAATGTAATGCCCCAAAACCCGGCCTAGAAGTTTAGACCGAATCCTGGATATTATATTGGCCACCAAAAGTGGCTGAAACAAAAACTTTAATTCAAACTAAGAAAACCTTTTTGTTCATTATGTTTGAAACAATATTAAACTGGCGTCAAACATTCAGAAAGAAAATCCACAGTTTTTAAAGTTCAGTCCAAATAACACCTTATGAAAGTCCAGCATAAAAACTTGTACCACAGTTTATATAATCCTTTTACAAACCGACTTAAATTTACCTGTATAAAACTTATGAGGCTCTACTTAAACCAAATCAAACTGTATCTTTCTAAGACCTCCGATATGCTAAGTCCAGCTTCAAAACACGGAAAGTACCTGAAAGGGAAGACATAATAGAGATGAGCTATACGAGCTCAATGTGAGTCCAAAAAATGAAGAGATGGCAAAAGATAGAGTGATGCAATAAATACTTCAGACAAGCATATGTATAATAATATAACTTACGAAAGTCTCAATCAGTAAGTCAAATACAATATCAAACCACAACAGAAGCTCATAGAGTTGGTCCACCCGAACACACCAACAGAAGCCCGAAAAAGCTGAACAAAAGCTCAAAAGAGATGATCCACCGGAATCAACAGAAAGTATAACACGAGAGTTCGTAACAATTGTTGAACCTCATTTTACTTAGGTAATACACCGATATCTCCCTCCAATACCATCACCACTCCAAACCCCCGTAATACACCAAAACTCGAATATACTTTATCCCGCGTTCAATTCAAAACGAACATCAAAATTCAATATTATAACTCGAATAATGATTCATTTCCAACAATGGAATATATATATAAATATATACATCATGTTTACTATTCATCAATTTAAATAAATATTAAATTTTTAACCGTACGAACTTACCTGGCCAAATCGAAGAAATGACAAAGTTTAAGGCATCTTGGTAATTTTCTATTCTCCTCGACTTTTCACTCGATCTTGATCTAAATTAATAATTTTATTCAATATATTAATTTAGACGGTAAAAAAATGTATTTTATGCAATTTAGTCATTTTTAATATTTCTACAAAATTACCCCTAAAGTTTTACTTTTATTCAATTTAGTCTTTGAGCCCAAAACATGCAAATTAACCATTTTTACCCAAAATTGAGCCTAGTCGAATAC
The DNA here is from genome assembly GCF_025698485.1 of Gossypium arboreum. Taxonomy (NCBI): domain Eukaryota; kingdom Viridiplantae; phylum Streptophyta; class Magnoliopsida; order Malvales; family Malvaceae; genus Gossypium; species Gossypium arboreum. Next base: position 90,382,681 of record NC_069082.1, on the reverse strand, counting down.
TCATGGCATCCAATACAGCACATTATTGCAACAATTTCATATCAAATCCTTTTACTTTTACTATTTTAACAATTTAGTTCCTAGTCGAAAAATTCATCAAAATTACTTAACAAAATAAATATCAACCAACATCTCAAATTCATCATTTAATAACTAAAATCATATACATTCACAATCTTTAACAGTTTCAAAATCAAAGGTACGGGGTAACTAGACCTAGTTGCAACGATCTCAAAAACATAAAAATTATCGAAAACTGGACTAAAACGAACTTACATGCTTCATCGACAAGAAAGCCGAAGCTTCAAAGTCTTCGATGGATTTTTTCTCCTTCCAAATTCGGTGAAGAAGACACATTAAAATGATGATAAAACTTTTTGGTTTTATTTTAATTTAATTAATTTATCAAATTACCATTTTAACCTTGGTAAATACACTTATAATATCACTAAAACACATCCATAATTGTTCATCACATAAATATATGGAATAATTACCATCTAAGGAAGGTTTTATTGCACAATTGGTCATTCAATTAAATTAAATTCTAACTAAATAAACTTATTTATAATTTAATCCTAAACTAATTAGGACTAAAAGAGGAAATAATCCAAAAGTTAGTGGATTTAAATCATGACACCACCGCTAACTTTTACCATGGTTTAATTACCATTTTGGTCCCTTTTTCTTTATTCAATTAACCATTTAATCTTTCAAATCAAATAGTGATCAAATTTTACATCTTTTACGATTTAGTCCTTTTTAATTAATTAACTATCGAAACGTTAAAATTTTTCAATTAAACTTTAATAGCACCTTAATGACACTCCGTAAATATTTATAAAAATATTTACAGGTCAGTTTATGGAAACAATGTCTCGATACCCCATTTTCTAGAACCACTTGACCTTAGGGTCTTACCACTTGAACTTAATAAATCGCTTAAATAACATAAATTATCAAATCAAAAACCTTTTTAAAATCACATTTAACTCGTAAATATTAAATAATAATTTTTACAAACTTACTCGTTGGATTTGGTGGCCCCGAAACCACAGTTTCTGACACCACTAAAAAATGGGCTATTACAAAATTATTAAAACTCTTCTAAAAGAGAACTCAAGAAAAATTCTTGAAAAAAAAACTCAAAGAGAATTTATTAATTCAAAAGAGAAGTTGTTGAATAATAATGAATTGATTGAATTGTGTACAATGCAAATGTCTTTATATAGGTTAGCTAAATAAATCTAGATAAAACTTTTAAATATACTAGAACTCTAATTAACCTAAACAAGTAGTTTTAAACTAAACTTTCTTGCTCACATAAAACTCCTAAATAACTTAAAATACTTTATAATTATAAAGAATTTGAAATAATAAAATAATAAGAGTGATAAATATAATATTGGGCTCATATATAATAAAAATTAAGCCTAAAACCCGAACCAATATGATTTAAACTTAAATTAAAAAGCCTAAAACTTGTAATTTTCATAATAATCCCATTCAAAAATTTTAAAAACTCGTAATTTTCATAATAATCCCATTCAAAAATTTTACTCACACAGTCTTTACTAAAACAATCATAATTTGAGTTCCCAAACTCAAAATCAAGTGATTCAAAGTTTGTTTCGAAGCTAAAAAAGAGATATTCAAATGATATGCAGACATCTTAATCCAAAAATGTCTGGATCCTATCCAAATATTTGTTGCAAGTTGACTAATCTTTTCAGCTTAAAAATTGACAGCTTGGTTGAATTGACTTTAATACAATTCACCCTTTGAACTTGTTGTTGGGCCTTAAGGTAGTGCAAGCCCATCACATCAATGGGCCTAAAATTGGGCCTTGAGACTCATATCAAACCCCCAAGAAAAAAGCTAGTTCAGAACTTAATTTAACCATGAGCCCTTTGAAAACAATTTTGTGATATTAAAAATTTTAAATATATTTTATAAGTGAAATTAAATACATTTATTTGTAATCCAGTTTTGTTCAAGTTAAGTACTAACATTAGCTCTTCTTTAAAGTAAATTTTCTATTCCTTCGGTAATATGTAGATCGAACTAGCAGATCATGACATGAATTTAAGTACACAAGGGAGAAACCCATGGCACCTTCTGTGAAAGTCCGTCGGGACAGTAAACACATGATTCTGTTTGCTTGCTTGTGTGGGGATGATCTACTAAGTCCTTGTGGCAAGTCTTGTATAATCATATTGGAGTATTTGATGATATCTATGTGATAGAATGTGGTTATTCGCCCTTATGGTAACTTCTGGACAAGTACTGATAATTTCTTGATAGATAAGTATATGGTAAGGGTATGATACGTCTGAAGTTAATTTGGTTTAATTAGTTTCGTGATGTAATCGAATTCATCTTAAAGGAAGTCTCTTGAAAAGAAGTGTGTATTTGTATGTTCAAAGAGAGTATCCGCCATGGTAATCTATTAGTTTAGAATATGGGCGCATTTGTAGTTATAAAAGATATAATCATTTGTCAATCTGATTTCATTTGTGTTACGTAGTATTGAAACCTGAGTATCTGTTATCTATCATATCTGAATGGTATCATGGCTCTTTCTAAAATCTTATGGAATCTAAGTTTCTTGTCATCTTGGTTTATTCCAGTATTATGTAACAAGAATGTGGTGGAATTCTTCTAAATATTTTGAAATATTTCTCATCGATATGAGTATGCATTGGTCTAAGACAGGATATGATATGATTATCAGAATTAGTAAGGCTACCTTCCAGATGAAAGATCTATAAGTAGTATCCGCCAAGAGAATAGTACCAGTGATCAACTATTCTAGAATAAATGTTCAAGGTTGTTTGATGATAATAGAAGAGATTGTACCTTCTGGTAAGATTTGGATATAACCAAAGGGTTAAGTGAAAGATAATAAGTAAAGAATGGTAAGTGGCGTGTAAGTATGTATAAAGCTGCGAAGGTATTCGCCAAAGATAGAAATGGCAATCCAAAGAGTCAGAATGTAAAATTCAGCAAGTAAGGTTTAAAGGTATTTTGTATATAAACTCACTAAGTTTTTATAACTTACAAATGTTATGTTTATGTTTCAAGTATTGTAGTGAATAATATCATCAGGAGGGATGATGCCAGGAATTCACGATAGAAGGGGCGAACTAGGTTATTATGCATACATTAGTCAATTTGGAAAAGTGGAGTATAGTAGGATTATGCCTCCTAGAGTCAGTCTTTAGTAAAATTTTGTTTTGTAATTAAATTATGATAAGTCTGATGTATTATTTTTTTTTATATTTTTCTATAATAATGAAGCCTTTTACAAAATAAATAAGAAATATGCATTAAAACAAGGGTAGGCGATGTCTGTTATAATCATTTCTTAAGTGTCGTGATGTAATACCTAATATCCAGACCCAGTGATTTGGGTCGAGTTGAGGACGTTACACAAGTATTCAAAGATCCTTCCTTTGATTAGCAATTAACAACACTAGGAATCACCACTAATTATGTCAAATGGGTAGTTCTGATACCAATTGTTAAAACTTAATAATTGATAATTGCTTTTAAACTGAGTGTTGAATGGAACTTCTTGATAGTAGTGGTCATTGTAGTTGCCACTGCAATAAACAAGTAAACAAAGTAAACAATGAACACACATGATTGTGTATGTAGTTTAGTTTCCCTACATTTGAGGAGTCTTACTCATTAAGTAATTCCACTGTCTTTAATACATAATACAACAAGTGAATCATACCCTATCACTCTCTAAGGATAGATACCTTACCTTTGTACTTAAATAGTAGAATACTCACCTCCAAATTCTCCCCCAGAGAATTTAAGTTATAAACACAATCTATTTACACTTCAAGTGCTCTCACAAAATAAGTTCCTCAATGAACAATAACGTGCCATACAAGTCTCTCAACATATAGAAGTTTTCGAGAGTTACTAACATACTAGTGATCAATTACAATCCAACCCATTCATAATACAACTACAAAATAGCAAAACAATATACTAAAAAAGACCAATGTAAAGTGGATTATTGGAGATTCATTCTTCAAATAAGTCTTCAATATAATCTCGATCAGTTCTCCACAATCTAAGAGGTTTAATTGTTTGATTTGAGTCAATCCAATCTCCAATGATATTTGCTTCAAAATGATTGGTCTTCAAAGTCGGGCTTCCATATATCCACAATATCAGCATAATTCAAATTTGAAAGATTTTAGTTCAATAAATTGTTTGCATATTAAAAACAATTTAACCTCAACAAAAATATGTGAACAATTTATTGAACCAAAATCTTTTGGCTTTGAATTGTGCTGATATTGTGGATATATGGAAGCCCAACTTTAAAGACCAATCAATTTGAATGAGATGTATAGAATGACATATCTGACCATGCTTGCTAAAAGAATACTCCATTTGCCACATGCTTTGCTAAAAAATTACTCTCTTTGCCACATGTATCTATTTCTTGAATATTTATGTATTCTTATTTTATTTTCAATTTACTTGTGCAAAATGATTTCTTATGCAATTTATATTAATTGAAATATGCTACTTGACAAATTTATTTAGAGTGTGACATAATTATCACTAATTTGCATACTAAGAAAAGGACATAATTATCACTAAGAATATAGTTTACAATTATATTGATACACTATTAATATTTATCAATTTCCACAAGGTTAATATTTTCAAATAAGGAAGTTAAGAAATGTAACACCCCAAACCCGGCCCAGACGTTATGACCGGATCCGACATGCCACATCGAAGCGTTCAAAACATTTTATATTGTTGATCCAGAAAAACTTACTTAGTGTTTTAAAAGATAATTTCATTATAGGTTAAAGTGAATGGAAGTCATGCACCGGTAGGAAACCAGGAAAAGAGGTGGTGAGTCCATCTGATCGCTAATACCAAGCTCCTTCGGATCCAATCCTAGACATGCATACCGCCATTGCCAAACCTTAACGTCATGGATATTTCTAGGAAACCGATTTGATTAAGTCCTTTTTAGGAAAAGTGATTAATTTTTGAAAATATCTTCATTGCGGAAGCTTTGCTTGTTTTCGTGTTATTTTGAAATCAATTACTGTTTTTGAAAATGCGCCCTAAAGCTATCCAATTTCAACAGTTAAATATAAATATTACCTATCTTAATAAAACATATAAAAACCATCAAAAATAAATAAGCGGCCTTATTACATTTAAAAGCCCAAAACCTCAAACGTAATTAAAAGGATGTCATGTTCACCAGAAGAAAATCAAACTTTTAGAACGAGTGGCCACTCCGAATTCCCTCACAGCTCCAAGCCCACTATGGTTGGGGATTACCTGCGTGGATGAAAATAAAAGGGGTGAGTTTGGGGAAACTCAGTGTGTAAATTAGCCCAACCATAGCCTATATCAGCTCAAACCACAGAAATAGAATAAATTGGCCTTAGCCCAGAACAGAATTCAGAATAAAGCCCAGAGGCCCATAACAGAATAGAACATATATTACATGTTTATGCAGAAACCTAACCCAGATTCATCCATAACACCCCTGTACCAGCCTTACACCATGTGGGGAGACTACTCGACCCACCCAACCGCTACACACCATAGAAATCGCAGCGAGGCTGCCAAATATTGTGATGAAGTCACCAGATACAGATATTGTGGCAGAACCACCAGAACAGATATATGTGGCAGAGCCACCAGATCAGATAATTGTGGCATAGCCACCAGGACAGATATATGTGGCAGAGCCACCAGATCGATAATTGTGGCATAGCCACCGGACGCTTCCTCCATAGTATAACCCAAGTCCCCATGCAATGATATATAATCATGGCATACATCATACGTAATCGATCGTCATGCTTTTCAGTCAAAAGTAACCCTAGGGGTATAATGGTAATTTTGCGTACATAGAGGTATTCAAGTAATTTAACTATTCTTAAGGTTTTCATACATAACATAGCCATTTACGTACAATCAGAAACACTTACCGCATTTTCTTACCAATTTGGGTCCGTTGGCCCATTATCCCGTTTTTTGCCCATTAAGCCCAAAAATATCGAAATGCACGGAATCGCGCACTCTGCAGTCACACACTCGCAAGATCTCAAAATACCGGCTTTTCGGCATTTCGGCTTTTCGGCTTGTGCTGATCTAGAGTATAAGAGGGTGTTAGTTACACACCTGTTTGCGACGATATGCTGACAAGTTCCACACACAAACCGCCTACAATTGGATTACTAACACGTTAATCTAACTATTCAAATACAAACTACGTATTAACCCCTTACAATATTCGGCCAACCACACCTACAGATCATAGTAAGCTTATAAGAAATCAATAAGCAACTCATTAACAAACTTTTGTCAATGTTTACCACATAATCATAATTTCACTGCAACCTGTCTTCCTGAGCAACAGTCACTAAATCATTTATAACTGGAGCTACAAAACTCCAAATCAAGTGTCGTTAATTTTCCTTGAAAATAGACTCATATATATTCTATCCACAAAATTTTCAGAATTTTTGGTTTAGCCAATCAATACCAGATATTTCTCAAAGTTTCGCATGTTTCACTATTTGACTAATCTGACCACTCTTCATTACAAATCAAATTTCTCATTGTACAGAATTCAAAATATGTTCTCGTTTATTTCATTTGAAACTAGACTCATTAATATTTAATTACATAATTTATTCAGCTCCTAACCCATCTCCCACAATTTATAGTGATTTTCCAAAGTCACGTTACTGCTGCTGTCCCAAGCAGATTTATTACCAAATTCACTCTTTCACACATAACTTGCATGCATGTTATTTAAACATGTATATCACCAATCAATCATCACATATCTATGATTTTACTTAAGTATAATCTCCATTTCATCATTTTAAAGCACAACATGTTAGCTGATTTGTCCCTTTAGCATCTAAGGCACATGCATGTTCATTTGTTTGGCTCAACTTCACCTATCTTCCATTTTTCATCAAAAGAATATGAAACAACAACCATTTCCTTCATTTTAATTCATGACTAAATGCTCACAACACAACTAAAAACCAAAATATGCTTCAAGAGTTAAGGTAGAATCAAGAAGAACTCATTTGCCTCAAAATAGAAGCAAGGTACCAAGAACTTACCTTCAATTTTCCTCCTCCTAGTGACCGAATACTCAAGAGCTTTCTCCTCTCCTTTCTCTTATCTAACTTTCGGCTATGATGAACAAAGATGGACAAAACTTTTTTCTTTTCACCCCTTTTTCTTATAATAAAATTTCATATTTCATGTATTTAATTCTTTAATACAAAAGACATGAAATGCCCATCATGGAATATTTACCCAAACCATTATCATGGAACATTTACCTAACCCATTATCATGAAACATTTACCTAACCCATTATCATGGAACATTTACCTAATCCATTATCAATTTGTATCAATTTGTACCATAAATTATGGATATCAAGTGCTCATATTGTCTACAACAACATGATGGCTGGCCACTTCATGTAAAATGGGAGGTTTATCATGCAAATCCTCCTATTTTGTACTCCTATTTATTTGGCCACTTCAATTTAGCCTATAGCATTTTCAAACATTTTCACATAGGTCCTATTTCATAATTTCACCCCCTTTTTCTTATGGAACAAAAATTAACTAAAATTGCCGGGTTCTATCTTAAGCTTGGGCCTTCTAGAGGCCACTAACATAATTAAACCCATGCCAACATTCACAGAATTCCTGAAAATTGGGGCGTTACAACTCTACCCTCCTTAAAGAAATTTCATCCTTGAAATTTACCTGATCCAACTAGTTGAGGTATTGTTGACGATAGTCTCTTTCGATTCCCAAGTAGCTTCTTCCTTCCATGATTACGCCTAAAGCACTTTCACTAACGGGACTGATTTTCTTCTGAGAAGCTTAACATCTCGAGCGAATATTTGCATAGGCTCCTCCTCAAAGGTCAAATCAGTCTGAACTTCAATTTCTGCAACTGGCACGACATGAGCAGGGTCAGAACGATAACGCCTTAACATGGAGACGTGAAAAACATCGTGAATCCTGTCTAACTCTGGAGGCAATTCCAATTGATAAGCCACTGGGCCTACTCGCTTCAAAACCCGATAAGGCCCAATGAACCGAGGACTCAACATGCCCTTCTTACCAAACCTTAATATTTTCTTCCAAGGAGAAACCTTTAAGAAAACCATATCACCTACTGAGTACTCAATCTCCTTACGCTTCAAATCTGCATACGACTTTTGCCTATCAGATGCTTCTCTTAACCGGTCCCTAATTATTTTGACCTTATCCTCAGTATCAGCTACCAACTCTAGTCCAAGAACTTGTCACTCTCCTAGTTCAGTCCAACAACTAGGTGTACGACACCTTCGTCCATACAGTGCTTCATACGGTGCCATTCGAATACGTGCTTGGTAACTGTTATTTTAGGCAAATTCTGCCAACGGCAAGTAATCCTCCCAACTACCTCGAAAATCAATCACGCATCCCCTCAACATGTCCTCCAGAATCTGAATAACCCTTTCCGATTGACCATCAGTCTAGGGATGGAAAGCTGTACTAAAATTCAATCGCGTCCCCAACGCCTCTTGCAACTTTTGCCAAAACCGAGATGTAAATCTGGGATCCCGATCAGAAATAATTGAAACTGGGACTCCATGAAGTCACACAATCTCTGCCACATACAACTTGGCTAACTTTTGAAGTGAAAAGTCAGTATGAACAAGTATGAAATGGGCCGATTTGGTCAACCTATCCACAATCACCCACACCGAGTCTTTCTTTGATGGTGTCAAGGGCAGCCCACTCACAAAGTCCATGGTTACCCTCTTCCACTTCCAAAGTGGTATCTTCACCGACCGTAATAGATCCGGAGGGTAATTGATGCTCACTTTCACTTGCGGCATGTCGACATTTCCTACAAACTCCGTTATTTCGTTTAAGTCCGTGCCACCAAGACAATTCTCATAAGTCGTGATACAACTTGTTCCCTCCAAGATGTATGGCACAAAGTCCTCCATGAGCTTTCTTCAATATTGTCTGCCTTAAATCAGAGTCCCTCGGAACACAAATTCTTCTTCGGAAACACAGAACTCCATCACCATTTAAACCGAACTCAGAAGTTTCCCCTTCTTTAACTTATTGGAAACGAGCGACCAAAGACTCATCGTTCAACTGCTTTTCCTTAATCTGATCCACCCAGGCTGGCCTCACTTCCAACTCAGCCAACAGACTTCCATCATCATACAGACTCAGACGAGCAAACATTGCTCTCAAATCAGACACAGCTCTACGACTTAGAGCATCGACTACCACATTAGCCTTGCCTTTCTGATACTCGATTGAACAATCATAATCCTTAAGTAACTCAATCCATCTCCTTTGCCTAAGGTTCAGCTCCTTCTGAGTCAACAAATACTTAAGACTCTTGTGGTCTGTGTATATAATACACCTTTCTCCGTACAAGTAATGTCTCTAAATCTTAAGTGCAAATATCACTGCTGCCAACTCTAAATCATGAGTCGGATAGTTCCCTTCGTGAGGTTTAAGCTGTCGTGATGCATATGCAACCACCTTACCCTCCTGCATTAACACGCAGCCCAAACCCACGTATGATGCGTCACTGTACACAGTAAAATTCTTCCCAGATTTCGGCTGAATCAACACAGGTGCTTCAGTCAGAACTTTCTTCAACTTCTCAAAAGCTTCTTGCTGCTTCTCAGTCCATACAAACTGTACTCCTTTCCTTATGAGTTTTTTCAGAGGTGCTGCCATCATAGAAAAACCTTCCACAAACCTTCTGTAGTATCCTGCCAACCCTAGGAAGCTTCGAATTTCTGACACCGTTCTAGGTACCTTCCACTCCAAAATTGCTTCAATCTTTCGAGGGTCCACCTTAATCCCTTCGGCAGAGACCACATGTCCTAAGAAGGTTACCTCCCTCAACCAAAATTCACACTTGCTGAACTTCGCAAAGAGTTTCTTCTCCCTTAACACTCGCAACACTATACGGAGATGCTCATCATGTTCCGCTTCAGTTTTAGAATATACCAGGATATCATCAATAAAGACGACTACGAACTGATCTAAAAATGGTTGGAACACACGATTCATCAGATCTATAAACGCTGCAGGAGCGATTGTCAGTCCAAATGGCATAACCAGAAACTCGTAATGACCATACCGAGTCCTGAATGCTGTCTTATGGATATCTGCCTCCTTGACCCTTAACTGATGATATCCAGATCGAAGGTCGATCTTGGAAAATACAGAAGCTCCTCTAAGCTGGTCGAACAGATCGTCAATCCTTGGCAGTGGATACTTATTTTTAATCGTTAGTTTGTTCAACTAGCGATAATCAATGCACATCCGCATCGTACCATCCTTCTTTTTCACGAATAGCACTGGTGCTCCCCATGGAGACATGCTTGGCTTAATGAAGCCCCGATCCAACAACTCTTGAATTTGTGCCTTTAGCTCTACCAACTCCTTCGATTCCATTCTATACAGTGCGATAGACACTGGCGCCATTCCAGGCAACAAGTCGATTCCAAACTCCACTTCTCGGTTCGGAGGCAATCCTGGAAGCTCCTCCGGAAAAACATCTTGGAACTCCTTTACGGTCCTAACCTTATCCACTGTCAGTCCCTCCTCTTTCGACTAACTTACAAATGCCAAATAGGCCTCACAACCTATATTCTGCCACATTCGGGGCTATACCAGACACGCCTCTAAAGATCTCCGCTCCGTTAGCCCGAAGTCGTTCAGAAATAGATCCTTAAATTCCATTACCCGTACTTACCCCAGCAACCCTTTCCAGAGCACAAAGTATTTCCTGTGACAAGGCATCATCCCCGGCACCACGGTCATGAGACTCTACCTCTGTTGCCGGTTGTATCGGTGCATCCACTGCCGGCATATGTTCCGAAGACGAAGATCTCGCTCGAGCACTTCCTTGGCCCCGTCCACGGCCTCTTCCATGAGCGGCTCTTGTACTCATATCGTATTATCCGATTACGAATTTTTATGCATTAATTCAATATTCCAGTGTTTATTGCAGATGTTTTATGAATCAGACAGTAATTTAGAGTTTGTTTTCGCAGAATCAAAGTCTAGCTACACTTTCAGTCTCTTATCAAATTTTTCTATGGTTTCAGTATCATCCTATCTAGAGAATCCTAGCAGGATTTTAGTACAGACAGATAATTCAGAAAATATTTAGAAAAATTTAGAATACTTACAGACTTGAGCCGGAGATTCGGAATGCCACCTTCTAAAGATCTAAATTTTGAAAATTGAGTTTTTCGCATTCTTTATAAAATTTTCGCTTTCGAAAATCTTTGTTTTTGTAAACCCATTCCACAGCCGAGTTGTTGCAACCTAGGCTCTGATACCACTAAATGTAAAACCCCAAACCCGGCCCAGACGTTATGACCGGATCTGACATGCCACATCGAAGCGTTCAAAACATTTTATATTGTTGATCTAGAAAAACTTACTTAGTGTTTTAAAAGATAATTTCATTATAGGTTAAAGTGAATGGAAGTCGTGCACTAGGTAGGAAACCTAAAAGAGGTGGTGAGTCCATCTGACCGCTAAGTACCAAGCTCCTTCGGATCCAATCCTAGACATGCATACCACCATTGCCACACCTTAACGTTATGGATATTTCTAGGAAACTGATTTGATTAAGTCCTTTTTAGGAAAAGTGATTAATTTTGGAAAATATCTTCATTGCGTAAGCTTTGCTTGTTTTCGTGTTATTTTGAAATCAATTCTGTTTTTGAAAACGCTACCTGAAGCTATCCAATTTCAACAATTAAATATAAATATTAGCTATCTTAATAAAATATGTAAAAACCATCAAAATAAATAAGCGGCCTTATTACATTTAAAAGCCCAAAACCTCAAACGTAATTAAAAGGATGTCCAATTCACCGAAGAAAATCAAACTTTCGAGCGGTGGCCACTCGAATTCCCTCACGACTCCAAGCCCACTATGGTTGGGGATTACTGCGTGGATGAAAATAAAAGGGGTGAGTTTGGGGAAACTCAGTGTAAATTAACCCAACCATAGCCTATATCACTCAAACCACGAAATAGAATAAATTGGCCTTAGCCTGCAATGTAATTGAATAAAGCCCATAGGCCCATAATGTAACGTAACAGATATTACATGTTTATGCGTAAACCCAACCCAGATTCATCCATAACACCCCTGCATCAGCCTTACACCATGTGGGAGACTACTCGACCCACCCAACCACTACACACCACGTAAATCGCGGCGAGGTCGCCGGATATTGTGATGAAGTCACCAGACTGAGATATTGTGGCGAGTCACCGTATCAGATATATGTGGCGAGCCACCGGTCAGATAATTGTGGCATCGCCACCAGAGGCGATATATGTGGCGAGCCACCAGATCGAATAATTGTGGCATAGCCACCGGACGCTTCCTCCATAGTATAACCCAAGTCCCCATGCAATGATATATAATCATGGCATACATCATACGTAATCGATCGTCATGCTTTTCGGTCAAAAGTAACCCTAGGGGTATAATGGTAATTTTGCATACATAGGGGTATTCAAGTAATTTAACTATTCTTAAGGTTTTCATACATAACATAGCCATTTACGTACGATCAGAAACACTTACTGGGTTTTTTTTACCAATTTGGGCCCGTTGGCCCATTATCCCGTTTTTTGCCCATTAAGCCCAAAAATATCGAAATGCACGAAATCGCACACTCTGCAGTCTTATCACTTTAATTTACCATATACATCAAACTATTAATCTCATGAGCATTCACACATTCGCAAGATCTCAAAATACCGGCTTTTCGGCATTTCGTCTTTTCGGCTTGTGCCAATCTAGTCTATAAGAGGGTGTTAGTTACACACCTGTTTGCGATGATATGCTAACGAGATCCACACACGAACCGCCTACAATTGGATTACTAACACGTTAATCTAACTATTCAGATACAAACTACGTATTAACCCCTTACAATATTCGGCCAACCACACCTACAGATCATAGTAAGCTTATAAGAAATCAATAAGCAACTCATTAACAAACTTTTGTCAATGTTTACCACATAATCATAATTTCACTTCAAGCTGTTTTCCTGAGCAACAGTCACTAAATCATTTATAACTGGAGCTACGAAACTCCAAATCAAGTGCCATTAATTTTCCCTGAAAATAGACTCATATATCTTTTATCCATAAAATTTTCCCTGAAAATAGACTCATATATCTTTTATCCATAAACTTTTCAGAAGTTTTGGTTTAGATAATCAATACCAGAGTTTTCTCAAAGTTTCGCATGTTTCACTGTTTGACTAATCTACCACTCTTCATTACGAATCAAATTTCTCATTGTACAGAATTCAAAATATGTTCTCGTTTATTTCATTTGAAACTAGACTAATTAATCTTTAATTACATAATTTATTCACTTCTAACCGATCTCCCACAATTTATAGTGATTTTCCAGAGTCACGCTATCTTCTTTGTCCCAAGCAGATTTATTACCAAATTCACTCTTTCACACATAACATGCATGCATGTTATTTAAACATGTATATCACCAATCAATCATCACATATCTATGATTTTACTTAAGTATAATCTCCATTTCATCATTTTAAAGCACAACATGTTAGCCGATTTTTCCCTTTAGCATCTAAGGCACATGCATGTTCATTTGTTTGGCTCAACTTCACCTATCTTCCATTTTTCATCAAAAGAACATGAAACAACAACCATTTCCTTCATTTTAATTCATGACTAAATGCTCACAACACAACTAAAAACCAAAATATGCTTCAAGAGTTAAGGTAGAATAAAAAAGAACTCATGAACTTCAAAATAGAAGCAAGGTACCAAGAACTTACCTTCAATTTTCCTCCTCTTAGTGACCGAATACTCAAGAGCTTTCTCCTCTCCTTTCTCTTCTCTAACTTTCGGCTATGATGAACAAAGATGAACAAAACTTTGTTCTTTTCACCCCTTTTTCTTTTAATAAAATTTTATATTTCATCCATTTAATTCTTTAATACAAAAGACATGAAATGCCCATCATGGAACATTTACCTAAACCATTATCATGGAACATTTACCTAACCCATTATCATAAAACATTTACCTAACCCATTATCATGGAACATTTACCTAACCCATTATCAATATGTATCAATTTGTACCATAAATTATGGATATCAAGTGCTCATATTGTCTACAACAACATGATGGCTGGCCACTTCATGTAAAATGGGAGGTTTGTCATGCAAATCCTCCTAGTTTGCACTCCTATTTATTTGGCCACTTCAATTTAGCCTATAGCATTTTCAAACATTTTCACATAGGTCCTATTTCATAATTTCACCCCCTTTTTCTTATGGAACAAAAATTAACTAAAATTGTCAAGTTCTATCTTAAGCTTGGGCCTTCTAGAGGCCCACTAACATAATTAAACCCATGCCAACATTCACAGAATTCCAAAAAAATGGGGCGTTAGAACTCTACCCTCCTTAAAGAAATTTCGTCCTCGAAATTTACCTGATCCAATTAGTTGAGGGTATTGTTGACGCATAGTCTCTTCTGATTCCCAAGTAGCTTCTTCCCTTCCATGATTACGCTAAAGCACTTTCACTAACGGGACAAATTTCCTTCTGAGAACCTTAACATCTCGAGCGAATATTTGCACAGGCTCCTCCTCAAAGGTTAAATCAGTCTGAACTTCAATTTCTGCAACTGCCACGACATGAGCAGGGTCAGAACGATAACGCCTTAACATGGAGACGTGAAAAACATCGTGAATCCTGTCTAACTCTGGAGGAAATTCCAATTGATAAGCCACTAGGCCTACTCGCTTCAAAACCCAATAAGGCCCAATGAACCGCGGACTCAACTTGCCCTTCTTACCAAACCTTAATATTTTCTTCCAAGGAGAAACCTTTAGGAAAACCATATCACCTATTGAGTACTCAATCTCCTTACGCTTCAAATCTGCATACGACTTTTGCCTATCAGATGCTTCTCTTAACCGGTCCCTAATTATTCTGACCTTATCCTCAGTATCAGCTACCAACTCTGGTCCAAGAACTTGTCGCTCTCCTAATTCAGTCCAACAACTAGGTGTACGACACCTTCGTCCATATAGTGCTTCATACGGTGCCATTCGAATACTCACTTGGTAACTGTTATTGTACGCAAATTCTGCCAACGGCAAGTAATCCTCCCAACTACCTCGAAAATCAATCACGCATCCCCTTAACATGTCCTCCAGAATCTAAATAACCCTTTCCGATTGACCATCAGTCTGGGGATGGAAAGCTGTACTAAAATTCAACCGCGTCCCCAACGCCTCATGCAACTTTTGCCAAAACCGAGATGTAAATCTGGGATCCCGATCAGAAATAATTGAAACTGGGACTCCATAAAGTCACACAATCTCCGCCACATACAACTTGGCTAACTTTTGAAGTGAAAAGTCAGTACGAACAGGTATGAAATGGGCTTATTTGGTCAACCTATCCACAATCACCCACACCGAGTCTTTCTTTAATGGTGTCAAGGGCAGCCCACTCACAAAGTCCATGGTTACCCTCTTCCACTTCCAAAGTGGTATCTTCACTGACTGTAACAGTCCAGAGGGTAATTGATGCTCACTTTCACTTGCGGCATGTCGACATTTCCTACAAACTCCGTTACTTTCGTTTAAGTCCGTGCCACCAGTACAATTCTCGCAAGTCGTGATACAACTTGTTCCCTCCAAGATGCATGGCACAAAGTCTTTCATGAGCTTCCTTAAATATTGTCTGCCTTAAATCAGATTCCCTCAGAACATAAATTCTTCCTCGGAAACACAGAACTCCATCACCATTTAAACCGAACTCAGAAGTTTCCCCTTCCTTAACTTGTTAGAAACGAGCGACCAAAGACTCATCGTTCAACTGTTTTTCCTTAATCTAATCCACCCAGGTTGGCCTCACTTGTAACTCAGCCAACAGACTTCCATCATCATACAGACTCAGACGAGCAAACATTACTCTCAGATCAGACACAGCTCTACGACTTAGAGCATCGGCTACCACATTAGCCTTGCCTGGGTGATACTCGATTGAACAATCATAATCCTTAAGTAACTCAATCCATCTCCTTTGCCTAAGGTTCAGCTCCTTCTGAGTTAACAAATACTTAAGACTCTTATGGTCTGTGTATATAATACACCTTTCTCCGTACAAGTAATGTCTCCAAATCTTAAGTGCAAATATCACTGCTGCCAACTCTAAATCATGAGTCGGATAGTTCCCTTCGTGAGGTTTAAGCTGTCGTGATACATATGCAACCACCTTACCCTCCTGTATTAACACGCAGCCCAAACCCACGTGTGATGCGTCACTGTACACAATAAAATCATTCCCAGACTCCAGCTGAATCAACACAGGTGCTTCAGTCAGAACTTTCTTCAACTTCTCAAAAGTTTCCTGCTGCTTCTCAGTCCATACAAATGGTACTTCTTTCCTTATGAGTTTTGTCGAGAGGCCGCCATCACGAAAAACCTTCCACAAACCTTTCAGTAGTATCCCGCCAACCCTAGAAGCTTCAAATTTCCGACACCGCCCTAGGTGCCTTCCACTCCAAAATTGCTTCAATCTTTCGAGGGTTCACCTTAATCCCTTCGGCAGAGACCACATGTCCTAAGAAGGTTACCTCCCTCAACCAAAATTCACACTTGCTGAACTGCACAAAGAGTTCCATCTCCCTTAACACTCGCAACACTATACGAAGATGCTCATCATGTTTCGCTTCAGTTTCAGAATATACCAGGATATCGTCAATAAAGACGACAACGAACTGATCTAAAAATGGTTGGAACACACGATTCATCAGATCCATAAACGCTGCAGGAGCGTTCGTCAGTCCAAATGGCATAACCAGAAACTCGTAATGACCATACCGAGTCCTGAATGTTGTCTTATGGATATCTGCCTCCTTGACCTTAACTGATGATATCCAGATCGAAGGTCAATCTTGAAAACTACAGAAGCTCCTCTAAGCTGGTCGAACAGATTGTCAATCATTGGCAATGGATACTTATTTTTAATCGTTAGTTTGTTCAACTGGCGATAATCAATGCACATCCGCATCGTACCATCCTTCTTTTTCACGAATAGCACTGGTGCTCCCCATGGAGACACGCGTGGCCTAATAAAGCCCCTATCCAACAACTCTTGAATTTGTGCCTTTAGCTCCACCAACTCCTTCAGTGCCATTCTATACAGTGCGATAGACACTGGCGCCGTTCCAGGCAATAATTCGATTCCAAACTCCACTTCTTGGTTCGGAGGCAATCCTGGAAGCTCCTCCGAAAAAACATCTTAGAACTCCTTTACGGTCCTAACCTTATTCACTGTCAGTCCCTCCTCTTTCGACTAACTTACAAATGCCAAATAGGCCTCACAACCTATATTTTGCCACATTCAGGGCTATACCAGACACGCCCCTAAAAATCTCCGCTCCGTTAGCCCGAAGTCGTTCAGAAATAGATCCCTAAATTCCATTGCCTGTACTTGCCCCGGTAACCCTTTCCAGACCACGAAGCATTTCCTGTGACAGGGCATCATCCCCGGCACCACGTTCATGAAACTCTACCTCTGTTGCCGGTGGTATCGGTGCATCCACCGCCGGCATATGTCCCGAAGACGAAGATCTCGCTCGAGCACTTCTTTGGCCCCGTCCACGGCCTCTTCCACGAGCGGCTCTTGTACTCATATCGTATTATCCGATTACAAATTTTTATGCATTAATTCAAAATTCCAATGTTTATTACGGATGTTTTATGAATCAGACAGTAATTCAGAGTTTGTTTTCGCAGAATCGAAGTCTAGCTACAGTTTCAGTCTCTTATGAAATTTTTCTATGGTTTCAGTATCATCCTATTTAGAGTATCCTAGCAAGATTTTACTACAGACAGATAATTCAGAAAATATTTAGAAAAATTCAGAATACTTACAGACTTGAGCCGGAGATTCGGAATGCCACCTTCTAAAGATCTAAATTTTGAAAATCGAGTTTTTTGCATTCTTTATAAAATTTTCGCTTTCGAAAATCTTTGTTTTTGTAAACCCATTCCATAGCCGAGTTGTTGCAACCTAGGCTCTGATACCACTAAATGTAACACCCCAAACCCGGCCCAGACGTTATGACCGGATCCGACATGCCACATCGAAGCGTTCAAAACATTTTATATTGTTGATCCAGAAAAACTTACTTAGTGTTTTAAAAGATAATTTCATTATAGGTTAAAGTGAATGGAAGCTGTGCACTAGGTAGGAAACCGGAAAAGAGGTGGTGAGTCCATCGGACTGCTTAAGTACCAAGCTCCTTTCGAATCCAATCCTAGACATGCATACCGCCATTGCCACACCTTAACGCCATGGATATTTCTAGGAAACCGATTTGATTAAGTCCTTTTTAAGAAAAGTGATTAATTTTGGAAAATATCTTCATTGCGGAAGCTTTGCTTGTTTTCGTGTTATTTTGAAATCAATTACTGTTTTTGAAAACACGCCCTAAAGCTATCCAATTTCAACAGTTAAATATAAATATTACCTATCTTAATAAAACATGTAAAAACCATCAAAAATAAATAAGCGGCCTTATTACATTTAAAAGCCCAAAACCTCAAACGTAATTAAAAGGATGTCCAATTCACCAGAAGAAAATCAAACTTTCAGAACGGGTGGCCACTACGAATTCCCTCACAGCTCCAAGCCCACTATGGTTGGGGATTACCTGCGTGGATGAAAATAAAAGGGGTGAGTTTGGGGAAACTCAGTGTAAATTAACCCAACCATAGCCTATATCACTCAAACCACGAAATAGAATAAATTGGCCTTAGCCCGCAATGCAATTGAGAATAAAGCCCATAGGCCCATAATGTAACGTAGCAGATATTACATGTTTATGCGTAAACCCAACCCGATTCATCCATAACACCCCTGCATCAGCCTTACACCATGTGGGAGACTACTCGACCCACCCAACCGCTACACACCATAGAAATCGCAGCGAGGCTGCCAGATATTGTGACGAAGTCATTAGATACAGATATTGTGGCAGAGCCACCAGAACAGATATATGTGGCAGAGCCACCTGATTAGATAATTGTGGCATAGCCACCAGGACAGATATATGTGGCAGAGCCACCAGATCAGATAATTGTGGCATAGCCACCAAGACGCTTTCTCTATAGTATAACCCAAGTCCCCATGCAACAGATATATAATCATGGCATACATCATACATAATCAGATCGTCATGTTTTTCAGTCAAAAGTAACCCTAGGGGTATAATGGTAATTTTGCATACATAGGGGTATTCAAGTAATTTAACTATTCTTAAGGTTTTCATACATAACATAGCCATTTACGTACGATCAGAAACACTTACCGCGTTTTCTTACAAATTTGGGCCCGTTGGCCCATTATCCCGTTTTTTGCCCATTAAGCCCAAAAATATCGAAATGCACGGAATCGCGCACTCTGCAGTCTTATCACTTTAATTTACCATATACATCAAACTATTAATCTCATGAGCATTCACACACTCGCAAGATCTTAAAATACCGGCTTTTCGGCATTTCGGCTTTTCGGCTTGTGCCGATCTAGTCTATAAGAGGGTGTTAGTTACACACTGCTTGTGACGATATCTTGTGAGATCCACACACGAACCGCCTACAATTGGATTACTAACACGTTAATCTAACTATTCAAATACAAACTACGTATTAACCCCTTACAATAACCGGCCAACCACACCTACAGATCACAGTAAGCTTATAAGAAATCAATAAGCAACTCATTAACAAACTTTTGTCAATGTTTACCACATAATCATAATTTCACTGCAAGCTGTCTTCCTGAGCAATAGTCACTAAATCATTTATAACTGGAGCTACGAAACTCCAAATCAAGTTCCGTTAATTTTCCCTAAAAATAGACTCATATATCTTCTATCCATAAAATTTTCAGAATTTTTGGTTTAGCTAATCAATACCAGATTTTTCTCAAAGTTTCTCATGTTTCACTGTTTGACTAATCTGACCACTCTTCATTACGAATCAAATTTCTCATTGTACAGAATTCAAAATATGTTCTCGTTTATTTCATTTGAAACTAGACTAATTAATCTTTAATTACATAATTTATTCAGCTTCTAACTGATCTCCCACAATTTATAGTGATTTTCCAAAGTCACGTTACTGCTGCTGTCCCAAGCAGATTTATTACCAAATTCACTCTTTCACACATAACTTGCATGCATGTTATTTAAACATGTATATCACCAATCAATCATCACATATCTATGATTTTACTTAAGTATAATCTCCATTTCATCATTTTAAAGCACAACATGTTAGCCGATTTTTCCCTTTAGCATCTAAGGCACATGCATGTTCATTTGTTTGGCTCAACTTCACCTATCTTCCATTTTTCATCAAAAGAACATGAAACAACAACCATTTCCTTCATTTTAATTCATGACTAAATGCTCACAACACAACTAAAAACCAAAATATGCTTCAAGAGTTAAGGTAGAATCAAGAAGAACTCATGAACCTCAAAATAGAAGCAAGGTACCAAGAACTTACCTTCAATTTTCCTCCTCCTAGTGACCGAATACTCAAGAGCTTTCTCCTCTCCTTTCTCTTCTCTAACTTTCGGCTATGATGAACAAAGATGGACAAAACTTTGTTCTTTTCACCCCTTTTTCTTTTAATAAAATTTCATATTTCATCCATTTAATTCTTTAATACAAAAGACATGAAATGCCCATCATGGAACATTTACCTAAACCATTATCATGGAACATTTACCTAACCCATTATCATGAAACATTTACCTAACCCATTATCATGGAACATTTACCTAACTCATTATTAATATGTATCAATTTGTACCATAAATTATGGATATTAAGTGCTCATATTGTCTACAACAACATGATGGCTGGCCACTTCATGTAAAATGGGAGGTTTGTCATGCAAATCCTCCTATTTTGCACTCCTATTTATTTGACCACTTCAATTTAGCCTATAGCATTTTCAAATATTTTCACATAGGTCCTATTTCATAATTTCACTCCCTTTTTTCTTATGGAACAAAAATTAACTAAAATTGCCGGGTTCTATCTTAAGCTTGGGCCTTTTAAAGGCTCACTAACATAATTAAACCTATGCCAACATTCACAGAATTCCCGAAAATTGGGGCGTTACAAGAAATTTGTTTATTTAATTTTTCAAAAATGTTCACTAATTAATTTTCATAATAGATGTTTTGATTCCTTGGTAATAACATTTTATTTCAATAATTTCACCTAATAAAGACTAAAGTATTATAAACAAATAAATACTTAACAATAAAATGTATCATGCCCGTATTTATCATTTTACACAAATTAGCTTTCAGCTATCAGCTAAGTTTTATCAAACATTTTTAAATAAACAGTTAATAGAACCAGTTAGTCAAACCAACCACCGTAATCAGCTATCAGCCAATTGCCAAATAAGGCCAAAATATGTTTTTCACCCATATCATGGACTATGTATCTATATTATTATATATTAAGCATTTTACTGAGTTGGTGTCACGATTCAATTGAGCACCAACTCAGTTAGGTAATGACAAAATGACCCTTACTTTACAAAGTAAATTATAGTAGTTTGAGGGTGTTTTGTCATTTTATATCTTTTTTATAAAAAAATTTAAACATATAATAATATTTAAACCCAAGCCTTTATAGTTTTTAACATTTACATTTTATCATTTAACCAAAGCCTCATTTGTTACTTATATCAATTTTTTTATAAATATATTTGTTATATAATTTTGTTTTTCACCCACATCATGGGTATGTCATAATCTAGTATAGGTAATTTCATTGATTGAGTTTGTGTCACAAGTCAACTCGATACATTGTGTATGTGTTATTATTTTCAGTTTGAAACTATATATATCATTATTTCATGGGTAAACTACACAGATAGTCACCCAATTACCAAAATGCTCATTTTGGGCACCCAAAATAAAAAGTTTGCAATTTAGACACCTACGTTACATAGTTCGTTCATTTTGGTCACTCCTATTAAAATCTCTAATGGAAATCTGACATGGCATTCTTTGACATGTAGACCAATCATTGGATGTCACATAACACAATTTATCATGTCATAAGTGTTGCATACTACTTTACATAGTTTGTTCATTTTGATCACTCATATTAAAATCTCTAACGGAAATTTGACATGACATTTTTTGACACGTAGACCAACCATTGGATGCTACATGACACAATTTATCATGTAAAAAATGTTACATACCACTTTAAAAGACTAAAATATAAATTTTCCAAAATAATTATTAACCAAAATAAAAAAAAATAATAATTAAATAGTTGAAAATGCCCGTAAATCGAAACAATCTTTCTCAAATTTTAACTTAGAATTTGAAAAGAAAAATATTTTATTATTTTCCATCTTCTTCTTCCTCTAAAACCTTTATACACAACAAGCTCAAAAAAGATCAAATTAGTCCAAAAGAACCATTCAATTTTTTTCCTTCAATATTTCATGATTTCTCTTCCTTTGGAAAAACCCATTTATTTTTATCAATTGTTGTTTATGCTTTAAATAAAATGAAAAAGAAAGCCCATGAGAGATTTGCAACTGAAATTTTGGATTATCTCCCGACTCATTTTTGTAAGAGATTCAAATTTAATTCAAGAAACCCCATCTATTTTCATCTTGGTTTTTGTTGGTAATGGATTGTGCCTGACCTATCAAATCTAGTCCATGAAGGGAAAACAAACAATGAATATTGTGTATTTGGTTGGGACTTATTTTTAACTGTCTGAATGAAGTTTCTTCTTCGATATTTTTTTTTTTTTGACCAAGCAGCAAAGCAAATTGAAAAAGAAAAATACATATATAATATATGAGAAAAATTATACATTTTTCTTTTGTATATTTTATGGCAAGAAACCGCTAATTTTTTCTTTCTTTTTAACAACAAATGTTTAAAGAAACAAAGCAAAAGAAAATCTAAAATC
Organism: Gossypium arboreum; assembly: GCF_025698485.1. Classification (NCBI taxonomy): domain Eukaryota; kingdom Viridiplantae; phylum Streptophyta; class Magnoliopsida; order Malvales; family Malvaceae; genus Gossypium; species Gossypium arboreum. The sequence continues at coordinate 90,359,528 of NC_069082.1, read as the reverse complement.
AAAGGGGTTAAAGATTGAAACTTTATTGAGAATAAGAGAGATTTTGAAGGAAATATGGACATAATTTTAGGGGAGGAAGAATTAGGATGATGTTTTAGAAAAAGAAATCAATCTTTTTGTATTTGAAAAAAAAAATTCAAGAATTTTACAAATCAAATAAGATTGAAACTTCAAAAGGATAAAAATGAATCAATAGTAATAGCTAAGGGTTAAAACAAATCACAAAAGAGAAATTTATGAATTAACGTTTTTTCTTGGTGATGGAAAATTGGGAATATGAAAAAAAATTAAATTAGGGCTAAACCCCATTTATATGAAAAGATTAGGACTAAAATGATAATTTTTATTTCATTCAAATTATGAGGAAAATCAAGATTTAAAAATAATTCCAGTCAAGTTTCTCTTTACAATTTTAATAGGAGTGACCAAAATTATCAAACTAAGTAACATGGGTATTTAAATTAAAAAATAAAAAATAAAAATAAAACAATTCGTTTGCCTAAAATAAAAACTTTTGAAAGTTGGGTGACTATCTGTGAAATTTACCCTTATTTAATACCAAGTCAATTATATCATTAGTGCTAGTAATTACTATAGACAAGTTCAAGGAAAGTGCCCGACAAATTAATGGAAATTTCCTATAATGACTTTGCATTTCTTCTGAAATATCAAACTATTGGAAAATATTTTTGTATGGAATTAACTTGTAAGATTTCCAATAGCTTTTCGTTGCAACAAATTTGGTTCACTTTTCAAGATTATTGCTTTAATTTATTGGATCTTCTACTTTCCTTTATCTCCATTTAGTAACCAAAATTCCTAGGTGAATTTTTCTTTCTTCATTGCATCATATGTTTTTGTTTCTATATTTGATCTGATCTAATTAAAGAAAAAGTCAACTCAAGCAAACTTTTTTATGAAGTATGCAACACTCAAATGATGTAAACTTCATGTAATTATCAAGGCTTTACAAAAGTCTACTTTCACACAAGATGATTTTATGTTTGAAAGTGAAGAGACATGAAAATAAGTAGTCACTTTTTTGACAAAAATGGAGAGATTTTATTAGAAGAACTGGTTGCCTTCTGTAATGGTAGGTCCAATCCCATCCGTCATTTCTTTGTAGAAGAAAATTATCATAACAACAAATTGCTATGATGGAAATCGGATTGTAGTTTATGATGTTGGTTATCGATTATACAAAGGCTCTTTAAAGGAACGTCCAATATTTGTTAAGAAGTATGATTGTAATTGTCTCCTTGGATCGGAATATTATGCTTACAAAGATGTTGTCATAGGATCACAAATGAGTGGTCACAAAAATGTTTTGAAGGTTTTAGGATGCTGCTTGGACACCCAAAATCCAATTGTAGTTTACGAATTTGCAAGTAAAGAAAGCTATTGTGTAAATTTTGTTATAGAGAGGAAGAGAAAAACAAAGAAGAAAATAAAAAAAATTGTGAATAATGGAGAAGGCTTATCTTCTCACCTTCACACATACATCCTTTTCAATTAAAAAAAAAAACTTTACAGTTGCGAAACACTAGGGTAACATATAAAGCATAAAGTAAAAAAATTTATACCAGAGAAAACTAACAACACCCTATTACTAAAGGCTTAAAGCAATTGACACATAAAATATATATTTTATTTCCAATATCAAACTCAAAATACATCAACACTCCACCTTGAGGTTGCTATTGGACATTCCAAGCTCACACTTGAGAAAAGAAATTTTATTCCTTAGAAGAGACTTTGTCATCAAATCAGCAACCTGCATCTTAGAAGAAAAAAATTTCATCTTAATTAGTAAATTTTTCTCAACCTCATGAATAGCATGAAACTTCACATTTATGTCTTTGTTCTACCATGCTAAACTGGATTTTCAGTAATGGCAATAGTTGACTTATTGTCACACAAAAGAATAGTGGCACTTTCTTGCTCAAAACCACGATCAAAAAGCAAATTTCTCAATCAAATTGCTCAGTTTACAGCACCAGTAGTAATATATTCTGCTTCTGCAGTTTATTGAGCCATAACTTGTTACTTCTTAGAACTTCAAGAGATTGCATCTACACCGAGGTTAAAAACATACTCAGATGTACTCTTCATGTCATCCAAACTCCTTGCCCAATCACTGTCAAAATATCCAGGCAACTTCACACTTCCTACCTTTAAATAATTCAGTCCTTCACTTGTTGTGCCCTTCACATACCTGAGAACCCTCTTAGAAACTCCCAAATGAACATCAGATGGTGAATTCATAAACCTCAATAGCAATGTTGCAGGGAATATTAGATTAGGTCGTGTTGCAGTCACGTAAAGTAAGCTTCCAACTATGCTTCTATAAATAGAAGGATCACAGAGTTTTTCACCATCATTCTTTGACAACTTCAAGTTTAGAGGCATTAGTGAGTTAACTCATTTGCAAAATTCCAGTTTAAATTTCCTTAGAACATCTAAGGCATACTTTTGCTGCGAAATGAAGATATCAACCTTCCTTTGATGAATTTCCATATCAAGAAAGTAGCTTATCAAGCCAAGATCCGATATATCAAATTCTTTTTACATACTCAATTTGAATTCTAAGAGGGCTTCATCATTGCTTCCCATCACCAACAAATCATCAACACAAAGAGAAACAACAAACAAGTTAGCATTTATACCTTTCTTAAAATACAAAGTAGCTTCATTAGTACTCCTCTGAAAAGCTAACTTCTGCAAATAAGAATCAACTCCACAATACCAGACCTTTGATGCCTGTTTTAGGCCATAACAAGCATTCTTAAGCTTGTACACTTGATGCTTTTTTCCAACAACCATAACGCCTTCAAGTTGAAAAGCATAGATATCTTCTTTAAGCTCTCCATTAAAGAAAGTTGATTTTACATCCAAATGAAACACATTCCAACCCAATTGACCTGCAATAGCAATGAGTAATCTGATGGTATAGTGTCTAGCAAATAGTGCAAAAGTATCATTGTAGTCAACTCCACCTATCTGTGCATACCCTTTTACGACCAACCTAGCCTTATGGTTGAATACAGTGCCATCAAGATTGAACTTAGTCCGATACACCCACTTCACACCTATAACATGTTTACTACTAGGTAAAATCATTCAAGAACCAGGTATCATTTTTCTCAATTGCAGAAATTTCTACCTTCATTGCATCAATCCATTCAAGTATCTTTACAACTTCATCAAAACTTGTTAGTTCAGCAAAAACAAATTGCACCTCTCATACATATTTACTAAGGATTTAGTTTTGATAACCTCAGTATTAGTTGTATCAACTACACCAAATTCATTATTAGTCACACCATATTCAACATTGTTAGTTAAATCAGCCTCTTCAAGCATTAACCCACAATCGTGCTTCTGCACATCATTCTTCTCCCAACTCCAGTAAGAATCTTTATCAAAGATAACATCTCGGCTCACTACAATTTTCTTGCTTTTCAGATTAAATACTCTTTACCCCTTAGATTGAAAAGAATAACCAATAAAGGTTCATTTCCAAGCTCTTTCAACTAACTTGGTTCTTATATTAATAGGTATATAGGTTGAAACAAATAAAACCAAACACTCTAAGGTGTTTCACAGAAGGTTTTGACCTAGACCAGGCTACAATAGGAGTTTTTCCATCCACAGCCTTAGTTGCTAACCTGTTCAACAAGTACACAGATATTGATACAGCTTCTGCCCAAAACAAATTTGGAAGAAGTTTTTCAAACAACAAACATCTTGACATCTCCAAAACAGTTCTATTTCTCCTTTCACAAACTCCATTCTGTTGATAAGTATAAGGAACGATGAGCTAATAGTGATGTTGAAATATGTATATATTTTAAATTTATTTAGGTAGATAAATCTTATTTAGGTAGATAAGTTTTATTAATATTTTATTAATATTTTATTTTATCTTTTAGTAGTTTATTAGAATAAGGGAACTATTTTCTCTTATGTTTTAGTAGTTTATTAAAATAAGGGAATTATTTTTCCAATTAGGATTAGGACTTTTTTCTCTATTTAAGTTTAGTTTTTAGTTAATAATAATATAATAGTTTTATTAAAAGCTATCTTGAAAACTTTCATGGTATCAGAGCTAGGTTAAATCTCTAGTAACATCATAGTTAAAAAAGCCTTCACTAGAGATAAGAGATCCAGCGATCAAATAGAGAAAGAAAGTTCTACTGTTGAAACAACTACCTAGAATACGATGACTCAAGGGACAGAAGCGTCTCACCTTTCTTTTCAGTTGACATCTCACAAGCTGAATGGCAAGAATTATTTGGAATGGCCGCAGTCTGTAAAATTAGCAATTGATGGGTGCGGCAAGCTAGGTCATTTAAATGGAAAAGTCAAGCAACCACAAGTGGGCAATCCAAAAATGAGCAAGTGGAGGTCAGAAAATTCTATGATAATTGCGTGACTTATTAATTCCATGGAAGCATCCATAGGTAAACCTTTTCTTTTTCTCCTAACTGCTAAAGATGTTTGGGACGCTTTGAAAGACACCTATTCAGATTTAGAAAATGCTTCACAAATCTTTGAGTTAAAAATAAAACTTTAGAAAGCTAGGCAAGGGGAAAAAGAAGTTACTTTTTATTATAACGAGATGATGTCTCTTTGGCAAGAACTAGATCAGTGTTATAATGACGAATGAGAGTGTCCCTCGGAGATGGTGTAAAAGCTATGAAAAAAGAAGACAATGAAAGAGCTTATCTGTTTCTGGTTGGTTTAAATAAAGAATTTGATGAAGTGAGATCTTGGATCTTAGGGAAAAAACTGCTTCCAAAACTTCGTGAGATTTTTTTTGAGGTTAGAATAGAGGAGACAAGAAGAAAAGTAATGTTAAGGCCAGGGTTTGAAGTTAATGATGATAATTCTGCTCTTGTAACTATTAAAAATAATGATGATAGTGAAAAAAGGAAAAAAAAAAACCTTGGTGCGATCACTGCAAAAGATATTGGCATACTCGAGAAACGTGTTGGAAGCTCCATGTGAAACCAAAAAATGGCTGTGGTTCAAAATCAGGGGATAGCAGAGCTTTCCAAACAACTAATGGAAATTATGAGGGCCAAAGTTCTCTGGAAGGGTCTCCATTCACTAAGGAACAATTAGAGCATCCACACAATTTTTTTCAATCACCACAGTTTCGGATGAATTCTTCTATTCCTAACACAATTTGGTGTGAAAATAGAAGTATTTTGGAGTGACAATGGTAGGGAATTTTTTACTGACCAATTTGGTGTTTTCTTAACCAAACAAGGAATAGTCCACCAAAGTTCTTGTACAAATACACCACAACAAAATGGGATTTCAGAAAGAAAAAACTGACATCTTAGAAGTAACTAGAGCCTTGATGTTCACTAGTCAGGTACCACGTTATCTTTGGGGCGAAGCCTTGTTAACAGTTACATATATTATTAATAGAATGCCTAGTAAAACTCTAAACTATAGAACTCATTTTCATCTCTTTAAAGATAACTTTCCTAACTCTAAATTGATCACAGATTTATCCCTCCGATTTTTTGAGTGTAATGTTTTTGTTCATATTCACAACCAAGGTAAACTAGATCCTAGAGCAAAAAAAAAATGTGTCTTTGTTGGCTATGCTTCTAATAAAAAAGGGTTACAAATGTTATAATCCAATTGATAGGAAGATTATTGTTACCATGGATGTCATATTTATTGAAACGCAATCTTATTTTGATCCTAATCTTCAAGGAAAAGACTAGAAATATACAACATAGGGATTCTAATAAAAGGGAAAGCAAATTTATGATTAACATAGAAATTAATGATGTTAATGTTAATGAAAATGAGTATGAAGGTGTAGAGTCTAAACATGAGAATAAAGAACAAACAAAGGAGTTAATTGTTTACTCAAGAAGAAATCTAAATCAAGAAAATAGAATCCACCAGATTCATCACCAAGAATCCGATCCGCAAGATCCTATCAAAAGTCTAGGTAAAACTCATAATCCAGCCAATGAATTTTTTTATTTAGATATTCCAATTGCCAAAGGAAAAGGTGTTAAAAATAGTCAAATATCCCATGTCTAACTTTGTATCATATAAAGCCTTATCTTCGACATTCTCAACCTTTGTTTCGTGTCTCGATACTGTAAAAATACTCAAAAATGTGAAAGATGCTTTACAGGTTCCTAAGTGGAAGGAGGCTATTTTAGAGGAGATGCACGCTCTTGAAAAAAAAGGTACATGGAAAACAATGTAATTACCTATAGGAAAAAAAACAGTGGGCTGTAAATGGGTGTTCACAACCAAATTCAAAACAGATGGATCTTTAGATAGATAAAAAGCCTGGTTGGTGGCTAAAGGGTACATTCAAACATACGGGATAGATTATCTTGAAACATTTACTCCAGTAGCCAAATTAAATTCCGTTAGAGTTTTTTTATCAATTGTTATTAATCTTGATTGGTCTTTATAGCAGCTAGATGTGAAGAATGCTTTCCTAAATGGGAAACTTGAAGAAGTTTACATGGATCCTCCTCCAGGTTTTGAAGAAAAATTTGGAACTTGAGTATGTAAACTCAAGAAATCTTTGTATGGTCTAAAGCAGTCTCCTCGAGCTTGGTCTGAACGGTTCACTCAAGTTGTTAAAAAACAAGGTTACTCACAAGGGCAAGATGATCACACAATGTTCTATCGACATTCATAATAAGGTAGACTAGTTGTTATTATAGTTTATGTCAATGATATCATTCTTACAGGAGATGATGTGGATGAAATAAGGCGTCTCAAGGAGAATCTAGCATTAGAGTTTGAGATCAAAGGCTTGGGTCCTTTGAAATACTTTCTTGGAATGGAAGTTGCTCGATAAAAAAGGGTCTTGTGGTCTTTCAGAAAAGATATGTGATTGATCTTTTAAAAGAGGCTGGGATGAGCAGTTGCCACCCAGTTGACACACCAATTAATCCAAATGTAAAATTCGAATATAAAGAAGGTCGATTAGTTGATAAAGGGCAGTACCAAAGATTAGTTAGTAAGTTAATTTACTTATCACATACAAGGCCAGACATAGCTTTTATAGTGAGCTTAGTAAGTCAATTTATGCACCCCAATAGATGAACATGAAGAAGCAGTGTTTTGAATTCTAAAATACTTGAAGAGTTCACTTGGAAAAGGCTTATTCTTCAAGAAGTCCGAACAAAGAGGAATTGAAGCTTATATAGATGCAGATTGGGCAGGCTCAATAACAGATAGAAAATCCACATCAGGATACTGTACATTTGTTTGGGGAAACCTTGTGACTTGGCGAAGCAAAAAACAAAGTGTTGTAGCAAGAAGTAGTGCAGAGGCTGAGTTTAGATCAATGGATCAAGGAATTTGTAAAATGATGTGGTTAAAAAAAATTATGGAAGAGCTGAGGAAACCAATAACTTCACCAATGAAGATGTACTATGATAGCCAAACTGCCATTAGTATTGCTCACAACCCAATCCAGTATGATAGAACTAAACATGTTGAGATTGATAGACACTTTATCAAGGAGAAGATTGAAGAAGGCCCAGTGTGCATGCTGTTTGTTTCTTCAAAACAATAGATTGCTAACACACTCACCAAAGGGCTCTCTAAGACAAGCTTTGATTTTCTTGTAAGCAAGTTGGGCATGACTGATATATATGAACCAATTTGATGGAGGGTGTTGACATATGTATATATTATAAATTTATTTAGGTAGATAAATCTTATTTAGGTAGATAAGTTTTATTAATATTCTAGAAATATTTTATTTTATCTTTTAATAGTTTATTAGAATAAGAGAACTATTTTCCTTATGTTTTAGTAGTTTATTCAAATAAGAGAATTATTTTCCCAATTAGGAGTAGGACTCTTTTCTCTATCTAAGTTTAGTTATTTAGTTAATAATAATAGAACAGTTTTATTAAAAGCTATCTTGAAAACTTTTAAATGAATCCTAAAGCCTCTACAAAAATCATCTCATTGGACACATACTCTCCACCATTATCTATTCTTAAGACCTTCAACTTACAATCACACTGATTTTCAACAAGTTTCTTGGATTCTTTGAATGTTGACAATACACTCATCTTGGACTTCAAGAAACACACTCAATATATCCTTGTCAAATCATCTATAAACAACACAAAATATTTGCTACTATTCATAGAAGAAGTTTGCATTAGACCACACAAATCAGAAGGAACTAACTCTAATTTCATAGTTGCTTTCTTCACACCATAATGAGAAAATGACAGCTTATGTGACTTCCTAAGTTGACAACTATCACATTTATCATCACACACATTCAGTTCAGGCAAATCTGTTACAAAACCATTTGACTGAATATACTTTAAGGTTTTAAGATTAAAATGCCCCATCATTTTATGCCAAAGAAGACTAACATCATCCTTAGTAAAGCACACACATTCGCAATCAACATCAAGCTTCAAATAAAAACTATTGTTTTGCATTTTCAGATCAGTAAACCTAGAACCACAAACATCAAATATGTTGCAGGCATCACCCTTAAACTGAACACTAAAACCATTTTTAATCATTTGAGGAATGCTTAAGAGACTTTGGTCTAAATCAAGAATAAAAATAACATTATAGGTTTTCCTTTTACCTTGTAGAGTATTCACAGAAATTGAACCTTTTCCTTGAACCTGAACTGTAGCACCATTTCCCAACTTCACACTTATTCTAAATGACTTATCAAATGAGTTAAAATATGCAGCCACAGGTGTCATATGACTAGCACACCCACTATCCATAAGCCAAAAAGGGTTATGAGATGGTTTAACAACATAAGAAACTATAAACAGGTGCTTACCTTGCTCTTAGTTCTCTTTAGTTGCATTTGCATGTTGTTGATCTTGTTTTTTTGCTTGCTTATTCTTGGACCAATAGAACCTTTCAGTATGTCCAAACTTTTGGCAAAAAGTAAATTGAAATTTGGTCTTGTCTTTTTCCTTGAATCAACAATCTTTTTTAGCATGATTTGTCCTCTTACAAATAGAACATGGTGAAAACTTTCCATTTTTGACCACTGGTGGAAGAAACAACATCTTTGCCCTTTCTTGAACTTTCAAATTTCTTCTCGGAGCTATTGAACTTTACTCCTCTATAAGCAGCAAGAAAAGCACCTTCACTTGCCTCACGGACTCACATAAAAACCCTTTGTTCTTATGCTTCTAACTTGCTGACAAGATCAGCAATAGTTAGACTCATCATGTCACAAAATTCCTCAATAGCTGAAATTTTGGCTTCAAACCTTTGAGGAGCACTGATCATGACTTTTTCAACCACATTTTCATCAGGTAATTCTTCACCATAAAGTCTGATTTAGTTTACAATAACCATCAGCCTGGTTGAATAATCTTTAATCAGCTCATCCTCCTTCATTTGCAACATCATAAACTCTCTTTTTAGAGTTAAAAGTTTCCTTTTCTTCACTTTGTCACCTCCCTCATAAGTTTCTTTGAGTTTATCTCGAACAGACTTTGGTGTTTCAAGATCCATAATGCTTGTGAAAATGTGATCTATTAACCCGGAGTGAATGCATGTTAAGGCTTTATCTTTTTTCAAGATTTCTTCATTATAAGCTTTGAGCTGAACAATGGTGGGATTTTGTCTCAATGTTGGTGGATCTTCATCAGTTTCTACAACCTTCCACAAGGCAAGAGATCCCAAATAAACTATCATCTTAACTGCCCAAACATGATAATGAGTTCTTGTGAAAATAGGAACAAATGTTGAAATAGCATTAGAAGAAGCCATTAAAAACACCCAAAAATAGAAGTAGAACTTCACAACCCTTAAGAAGATGCTTTGAATACCACTGTTGGTGTAAATTTTTTGTTACAGAGAGTACAGAGAAAAAAAACAAAAAAAAAATTGTGAATAATCAAGAAGGCTTATCTTTTCACCTTCACACACACATCTTTTATAATTAAAAAAAAAAACTTTACAGCTGCCAAACACTAGAGTAACATAAAGCATAAAGTAAAAAAATATATATTACAGATAGAGAAAACTAGTAACAGCCTATTACTAAAGGCCTAAAGCAACTAACCCACAAAATATAGATATCTGATTTCCAATATCAAACTCAAAATACATCAACAAACTTCTATGATAGGTTTTATTAGAAGAACTGGTTGCCTTCTGCAATGGCAGGTCCAACCCCATCCGTCATTTCTCTGCAGAAGAAATTATCATAGGAACAAATTGCTATGATGGAAATTGGATTGTAGTTTATGATGGTGGTTATCGATTGTAAAAAGACTCTTCAAAGGAACGCCCAATATTTGTTAAGAAGTATGATAGTAATTGTCCCCTTGGATTGGAATATTATGCTTACAAAGATATTGTCATAGGATCACAAATGAGTGGTCACAAAAATGTTTTGAAGGTTATAGGATGTTGCTTGGAGACCCAAAATCCGAGTGTAGTTTACAAATTTGCATGCAAAAGCCTCTCCAAGTCTCTCTCTGCGACAAATGTTAAGCCAGTACTGCCATGCAAATGCAGGTTGAGAATTGCAATGGATTTAGCAAATGCAGTGACATCTTCACACAGCATTTTCTAGACCAGTTATCCACCGTGACACTAAATGCTCAAGTATCATGTTGGATCACAACAATGTTCCCAAACTCATTGACTTTGGACTATGTATATCTATTCCTCGAGGACAAGCACATGTGGAGATGCTGTTATAGGGAGAATAGGGTTCTCAGCACCCGAGTATGTGACCACAGGTTATTTAACAGAGAAGGCTGATGTTTATCGTTTTGGAATGCTTCTACTTGAGCTTTTAGGTGGAAGGAAGCTAAAAATTGTGGAGCGTAATATACCGAATATTGATGAGAAGCACTGTGTTGAAATATTCAGTAATTTTGTGGATCCAAGAATGACGATCGAGGCGGAGCAGTTGATGGTTGTGGCAACAATAGTCCTCAGATGCACCTGTGTTGATGGAGAAAAGAGGCCCACAATGATGGAGGTGGCTACACATCTCAAGTCATTCTTAAATCTTGTTAGCCTAGAGCTTTTGTCTTTTCTGTGTGTATATAAATAACTCTTTAAGTTGTAGTTGTGCCCATGGCTATTCATCTGGTCAATCCACCTGTTTTTCAGTTTTATCTATTCAATCCTTAAATGATAAACTAATCAACTATGTTGCTCCTATTTTATTTTATTTTTCTTAAAAGGAGACAATCTCTTGGAAACGTTAGAAATATTGATCACTATTATTGATTTTTTTTCCTTTTTTTAATTTCTGGGTCAACAAATTAACTTTAAATGATCTTGAAAATATTTCAGTATTTCATGTTAGTTTAATCTGGATATTAAGAACGAAACCGTCAAAAAGATGAACAATCAAAAATTCAATCGGAGAAATAAATAAATGAATAAATGAATTGGACTCCAACATATTTACATGAAAAAAAAAAGCATCATATTCATTATTCAAGTTGGTATCAAAGCTAATATTTGAGTTTTAATTTTGCCCATACACCTTTGTATTTCTCGGTAAATCCGCAGGTTCTCGCTGCACCATGGATGCAAGCTTCTAGCAGCCAAATCCATAATTTGAGCCACATCGGCTGGGGGAAATCGTCGCTCTGTACATGTCTGTATGTCAGAAGAAATAGAAATAAGCACAAGATTGCAAACAAGATGCAGATATGAAGAACATTCTTGCTCGTCAAGCTGTTGAGAGTCGAAATCATAGCAGAAAATAATTTCCGGGTTACCTGTATCATGAGCAAAGTAGCAACACATGATGTAATAAGCTCTGAAGGAACTTGTTCATTGTTTTGAGGTAATCTGGAAACCAAGTGTTTTTGATAACTGATACTGCCATTCTCTGGCTCCGCTGACTTTATCACCGGCATCCTAATGTCAGGTGTAAATTGTGGTTTATCTATGGAGTCCAAAACTTCTACAATCCTCATAAATGCATCTTCGTCTTCCTTTGTAGATGACATGGCCTGAACGAAAGTGCATACATAATAGGGGTCATTAGACCAACTCAGACAAATAAGGGTCAGTAAATGTATACAAAAGGAAGAAAAGATACTTGTACCTTAATAGCGGCATCCACCATAGAACCCGCTTTTAATCTTGAGCCTTCAACAATTTCGCCCGCAACAGAATCAGATTCTTGTGAAACAAGAGAACTGTCAATAGAACTTGTCAAGCTACCTAAGAAATTGGACTTAGTTGGAGGTTTCTGCTGTGGTGATACTGGGTTTGCTGGGTAAGCATTATGTTGTCTCAAGTTATGTAAAGCAGAAGAAACCTGCATGGAAAATGATCAATTCAAAGTTACCGAAGAAGAGAGTTCAAAATCGAAGAAAAGAATAAACCACTTCTACATCAATTCATAGAAGCCACATGCCTGGCCATTGGCTTCCTTTAGCTGTACAAGTACCGTTGCAATATGCCTCTTGAAACGCTCAGAACCTTTTAAGCAACTTCCTCCGCTTTTGTTGTCCAATATGTCGTCATTCGTATTTCTGAGCTCCATCAATATAGCTTCCTGCAGTATTATATATATGAAGAACACGGGCTACACTAACATGATTCTACTAAACTCAACTATGAAACTAGTTACAGAAGATAATATGACTATGATTTTCCAGAAACAAGCCAATTAAAAAAGAAAATATAAAGAAAAAAGTCCAATAAAGAATATAATGAAGGGTTTTCAGTAAATTTTATAGAATATATTATCTGAAATCACCAAAGAGGCAAATGCAGTAAAGTTAATAATTTTGGAACCAAAGTTAAAACAGATAACTTTTTAAAGATAAAGTAAAATCACTACCAAAGCAGTTATCTATATGAGCATGCAAATCAGTAAAATCTACATCTAGAATGAGAAGTATCAAGAAAGTTAAGACGTAATTCAAGATGATATGAATAGTGTAGTAACCTTCTTGTCCAGAGCACGGTTCAACTCAGACATAACTTGTATATCAGCTTCCCTCCCTTGGATATGGGCCACGGTAAGGGGTAGACCATTTGCTGTTTGATGTGCAGCAAAAACACTAGGAACAGATGTCTTAGCATTCAAAATATTATGGCTTGCATCCTCCTGGACAAGACCCAAGTATATTGTATTGGTTACTATTTAGTATTTAACATTAAGGGAACAGAAATACTAATCTAGAACCCATTATAGCTCCAGAATATTTTATCAAATGAGATAATTTGGGAGGAAGGAAGGCAGAGAGGAAGCAAAAGAAGAAGAAAGTGGCTCTGAAATATGACGTGTTAACTCTAAAATACACCAACATTTTCATGTTCCGTGAAAAACAGAAAAAGGGATACATTTGAACCATAGAAAAAAGAAGTGCAACAGGAAAAGTATCCTCAGCTTACTTGGTCGAAGTTTGAGATATGGACACAACAAGATTAAAAAGGAAACATAACAAGCAATATAACAAAGTCTTGAATTGAAGTACATAATGTTTGCAATTTCTAGGTACCCTAACCTTTATTCGATTGGCCAACATGTTCACAGAGCCAGTTGCATTCTCCAGATGCCCACTTGGAGCGTATACCCCGGACCCTCGAAAATCTGAATGTCCATTTACTTGAGACTCATTGGGTGTTACAGGGAATTTATCAAAAGCAAGATTTTGACTCCTAAGAGTTTCCGGAAAATTTTCCAATGGGTATAATGGCATACAATCAATATCCTGCAATAGTCTATGTGACTTCCAGAGTGAACAGAAGATGAATGAACTGAAATGCCAATTTATTGAACAATGCAATTACCGTGACAAGTTCAACTCCTAATTCGGGACAGTCAAACTGGACCTTGAAACTGTCATGCTCCAAACCAAGTACTTTTCCATCATTAACTTCCCTCGTTTCAGGATGAATGGCACTTACACGTTGCCCAATTGATAAAGGTTGTGGCAAATCCATTGGAAGTCCTTCAGTAGTACCAATGCGAAGTTGAGCATAATGCTGCCTCACAGACTCTCGATACTGTTTAAGTTTTTCCCTCTCTTCATGTAAAAAGCGTTCGGAAAACCTCCGAGGTTTGCCAAGGGAACTGTAACAACAAGCAATTGTATTGTAAAATCTGTTTTTCCAAAATTCTTAACATTAGGGACACTAACAAGCTTACCTTCTTATGACACCCCACTCAACACGAGTAAGCCTTGGAATGTGACCTAATCCAACATGATTTAAGTACTCCACGAACTCCTTTTTAACAAACCAAGCGTATTCAATAGCACTGTAAAACCATTCAAAAGAGCACCATCTTCTTGCCAGATTAGATGATAAGCAGAAAGAGAGCCTTTCCTGGAATTCGATAACATTCATAAATTATGCTGAAAATGAGCAATATATATATATATATATATATATTCCTAGAGGGAAATTTGGAGGAAGATTGGATTCTACCTTTAGTCCGTCTTGTGAGAGAGAGTCCTTGTTTGGTTGATTTGCTAAGGTGTAATTGAGAGAATTTATATCTGTTGAAAGTAACGCTCTCTTCAGGTTCATTTTACGTCTACTTTGATGCTTATTTGGTAAGCTAACTAGTTTAGATTCTGCAGGAACTTGTAAAGTTGACACCAGTGAATCAGTTTCAGCAAATTTTGGATCATTTTTAGTGAGGGAATCCTCTGGCACTCTGAATGATTTCCTTTGTCGTGATTGAACAGAAGATTGAGCGCTGCTACCTTTAGTGAGACTTTTGTTCACTTCTTCAGCCATGTCCTACAAGACATAAAAACAGCATCAATCTTGGAGAGAACATATACTATTAAAATAACATGGTAGTGATTAGCTATCTTACACACATTAAACTAGCTAATAAAAGGTTAAAACATTCACCTACCTCATTATCAAAAGATTGTATGAAAGGTGAATCAATTCGAGCTTCTGGATTTGAAATCTGCAGCTGGAACAAAAGATTTTGTCATGAAATCAAAGATTAGAAGTACAACAATCAAAATATTCAGTGGTTACCTGTGAAGTACTTAAGGATTTGCTTTTGCTTTTCTTTGAGTTATTGGTAGATTCTGCCTGTTGCTTTGGTTCAGAAACAACATTGTCATCCTTAGCTGAATACCTTCCAACTTTTGATTTTCTGGAGGTACCATCTTCAGCTCCAGTGATTAAGTTGAGCACCTTTTCTTTTGGCCCTATGTGCTTAGTTTCATCTCTACGATGACTTGTAGAAGCAGCTTCAGATGCACTTGGCTTCTCATCTGTTTCACGTGCAATTCTATCCTCTTTGAATTTGGCAGATACTTCTAGGTAAACACAGAAACAACAACGAAAGGAATGAGAAAAATGTACGCTTCCAGCATGCATGAAGAAAATGGACTGGAAGAAACATATACTGCATGAGTATAGGAAGATAAGTGACAAGAAACCCAATACCGTATACTACATTTAATCAGTAAAAACTGAAGTAGAAGCAATTGACACCTACCAGATTCTACAATTGATGCTGGAGATATAGATGTAGACAAATTAGCTAATGCCAGTAGGGCATCTAGGGAAGCGCTCTCATCTACATATAAAAAGGAAAAATTTGAAGTTGAGCATGTATGTAAGAGAAAAACAAAAAAACAAAACAGTTGCAAGATCAGTGAAAGTGCCTGTCAAGTCCCTCTATTATAGGGATTGGTTCAAATCATTCTCCCTACCACTAAATGGATCAATTTAAACCCTCTACTATTAAAAAGTATCAAATGTGGCTAAATTTCAATAGAGTTAACATTTACTATTTTAAAAAGAAAAGACGTGATTTTTTTTTTCACATGCAGTTTCAGCTCTAAACAAAAGATTTCATTTATAAAACCATAAAAGTTTTAAAAATATTAACCTGTTGAAAAATAAATGACATTGTTTAAACAGTAAATGTTAAAACAGTTAAAATTTGGCCTTTTTTTATTCTTTGTACTAGTATAAAGACTAAACTAATCCATTTAATAGTATAAGGACTAACTAGAACCAATCCTTAAAATAAATGGACCTACCAAGTACTTTCACCTAAGAAGATTATGATTCTTTGAACAATTAAGCAACATCCTTTAGCATTTCCTTTTTTTTTTTTCTCTCTTTTTTCTTTGCTACTTTTTGTAAAGGTATACTTATCACATTATTCAATCCCAGATATCAAGTTCATACCTCCCGAGACAATCTTCTTGCTTTTCTTCCTCTGACTCCATGGTGAAAGTTTACATTTTGCACCGGAAATCTCCATCTCAACTTTTCCTTTGACAGCCCTATCTATAATTCCTTCTTCTATACCGCTACACGCTTCTCCAACATCATCAGACAAATTGTTTATGAACTCAACAGCTTTCACTTTCTTCCGGTAAACCTTTTTCCCCTTTCCACGCACTTCTACAGTACCAGCACCTTCCATATCCTCCGTGGGGCCTGTATCTTTTATGTAAGTTCCAATGACAGGTTCCTTGACTCCATGCCTGCTTTCCATCCAGTGTTTACTGGAAGAACTAGGAAGCTTGGCCTTGGTTGTCTCTGATTGAAGCAACTAATTGCACGTCAATAGAAAAAAAAAATGAAGTTATTACGCTGATAATGAAGGCAAAGAAACCTAAAAATCATAAATCCAAATCAATGGTCTTATACCATCCGATCATAGCTCTGAACAGGTGTGGATCTTCTGCATTCAGCCTTTTTATAAGGTCTTTGAGAAAACTGTGGGCAGCTTCCTCTTTGCAATGCCCCAGTCAATGTCACTGCAGCGACATGTTCATCATCGTTATCATTAGCCTCTGACTTCTTAACTCTTTTTTTTGGCGGATTATAATTTTCCATGTCGTCTCTCCTATATGAATATGAAACTGGGACTCGAGGAGTCCTTCTCCCAACTGCATGAGGATTTATACCTGAAAGGAATTCAAACAAAAAAGAAACTCAATCACAATTACAAAGATTATTATTTATTATAAAAAACTTTCAGAGAGCACAAGCAGTTTCTGTGCTTACTAGACATAATATTAGTTGACATTGTTAATAAGATTTATTCCTCATATTACCATACCTCTTATCACTTTGACAAATAAAAAATAACTTCAAGCACTATTCTTTGATTTGCTTCGCGCATAAATTTGGACAATTTGAACAACTTTAACTCTCATTTTCAGTCTCTTAGTTGCATCAATTGCCAAAGAGATAAAAGGACAGAAAAAATAAAGAGACTAGTGATAAACAAAGGAACCAAATTTAAGAAAAACCATAGTTGGCTTCAATTGAGCGCTAACAAGAACAATGGATTTTACCGTTAAAGCCTATTCTTTTCAACAAAGACAGGCATCCTTGAGTGGATGCAATTGATTGGGGCAGAAAAACATCCTCTTTTGATGAACCAAAATAAGCCTTTACCCGCTTGCGCTTTTGAGTTTTCCGGGGTATTTCAGAAGGCTCATTGCTCTCTATTTCTGCATCACTCCCTCCCTGGAAGTTGACATTGGTACAAAATTTTCAACCCTTGATCAGTAGATAGAAGAATAACATTAAGAGTTCAATTTATTTTGCTAGCCTAAAATGGAAAAGATATAATTTGCGAAAATACAGTCTAACAAGGAATCAGTTCACTTCATAAAGGAGAGAAATATACTTCCAAAAAACAAACTGCACCAAATAGCTTTAATTATATCAACACTGGCTGCAAATATCAGACTCATACAAATAAATAAAAATGTTAAAACCAATCTCACCAGGACACTATAGTGATCAGTCATCATTGCTATAAGGCCAATTACAGATGCTACTCCATCTGGCAAGGATAAATATGCCTGAAAATAAAGAAAGAAAAAACACAATAATGTAACAATATTTATAAACAAATATAGTCAAAATAAAGCAACTCTCAGGTTCCATCCAACAAATGAAGGCTGAAAATGCAACATCATTCAAAGCCCCTGAAGCACATGATTCCACATAACCTCTTGAAGACTTTAACAATGAAGACAAAATGCTTATCTGCATCAAATTATAGCAGTGGTAGTTGAGAAGCCACATTAAAGTTCAAATGATGGCAAGTTAACTAAGACAGAAGTTCCCTTGTTTGTTTTTCCTTTTTAACCATTTAAAATAAGTTATCTATCCTAAATAGGGGTGAGCATTCCATCAAATCGAGAGAAAAAATTTTGAGTTGACAAGTCCTTTTTCATCTTCCTAACTCGATTTGAAATTTGCTTGAATCGAGTCGAGTAAAATGAAATTTGAGTCGAGTCGAATCGAATCGAATCGAATGAAATTGGTTGAGTTAAATTAAAAAACTAAACATAAATATTAGAGCACATAAATTTGAACCCATATATATTTGAAAACTTTTTCAAAATAAAATAGTAATAAAAATAACTTAGCTAAACTTGCATTACTAATTAACATATTTAGCTCCCAAAATTATTATTTTAGAAAAAATTTAAATTTTAACTTTCTTTATGTATCTTTTATATATTTTTTAAAATTTTTATAATTTAAAAAAAAGAATAAATTTTAGAATTTTTATAAATATTTTGAATTTTAAAATTATTTTAAATTATTTTGTAATTTTTGTTGAGAGTGACAATTTGCTCATTTTCAAAATTAACCGGAAATAAAGGGTAGTGACACCAATCTGTAACTCAAATTATTCGAATTATTTGAACTGTAAAATTTAACTCAACTCGAACTCGAAACTCGAATAACTCGATTCGATTATCTCAAAATTCAAATTCTTTTTCGATTTTTTCGAACTGAATCAAGTCCTAATCTAAGCATTTCCTTGGGCATTTTAGAAACAAACATCATGAAACCCATAAGCATTCAAGGACAAGATTAAGCAATCAAAGATGAATTGGATAACTGATTAGTGCTTAAAGCTACATCGAGACCTAACCATACCCGATTCATAATGTAAAAGGCCTCCACCATTTCAGTGGATCTGTTACGTACAGCAGCAGCCACCTAAACATAAGCAACCACAAATTTAAAATGAAAAAGGAAGTGTTAATTATGCTTATAGAATACCTAGATGGAGCATCATCACAATATAAAATTACAGTGAAACCATTAAACTTTTTTATTATAGTTCTCGAAGTAAATACTGTGGCAGGTAGCTAATATACCTTCTTCCAATCTTTCCCATACTCCCGATAAGCTTTATAAAACCGCTCGATCTCTGCCTTGCTCCATGGAGATCCTAACTTGTCAAATAGTTTCTTCTATAGCATAGAATACAACAGTCCATGCATCAAAACGACTCACAATTAGCATATGATGATGCCACGTAAAACAGAGTATCATCAAACAGCCAAAGGCAAGAAAATTTGATCTTCAAATCAAATAATCAATTAAAAATGACAAAACACCTACCTTTGGGTTACTTTTTCTTGAATTTCCTGCGTCTTTATCAGGAGATACTTCACATTTACTCGAATATTGTTTGTTCACAGTTTTATATTTTCTTGTTGGGGCCATCAATGACTTCCTTTATCTGAAGCATTCCATCATAAAACATGAACTTGAAAAAGAAAAGGGGAAATTCGAAAAAGATAGTGCAGATGTAAAATCGATGTTAACAATGAACTTTAAAAAAATAATAAGTTGTAATTTTTTTTAGAACCAGCAAAAAGAAACACCACAAAATCTCAAAATCACAATCAAAATTTCATTCACAATTGAAACACCTAAAATTTTACGTATTGAAAAAAAAAAAAGATTGCAAAACAATGCTGCTCTAAAACCACTAGAACGGCAAAGCCAATTTGGCTTAATCCATAAAGTCACCTTGAAACCGCTTCAAACCCACTGAAGAAAACCGAAAACACTTTTAAAAGAAACGAAAATTCAAAATTTTAACCGAAAGCTCCTTTAAAAATTGCAAAAATGAATTTAAAAAACCACAGTGATGGTTCAAAATCTCAACTTTTAAACCCTAATTCACAGATCGGAGACAATTCCACTTACCAATTGCCGGCCTTTTCCCAGCTGAACCAACACATTTAACAAAAAAAAAAAGAATTAGAGAAAGAAAGATTTTTCAGAGAAATTTAAAAAAGAAATAAGAAGAAAAAACAGAATTTTGAGAAAGAACAACCTTTGAGAGAGCGAAAAGTGGCGTTGCCGCGAAACTTGAATATAAAGGTGGTTTGGCCAATGATATTATTTTGTTTTTTATTTATTTATTTTTAACTTTTCTTGGCTTTACTCTGTTTCAGTCTATGGGATTATGAATAAGTTGTCATTACCGTACACGTGGCAATTTGAAGTATTGGTAATGAAGCTGTCCGATTTGATGGCATAGGTTTGGGTTCCATGTAGATGATAATAGCGGATTAAATTTGAAACTTTTCTAGGCTAATTTTCAAACCAGTCCCTACTTTTATGGGTAAATCTTTTTAGCTCCCGCTAAGATTTTAACAATTAAATTCATCGGTCTCATGGGAAAATTAAACTCCTAGGTTATTGGGAAAATAGTAATGGAATTGGAGAAAATATTTAAATATTATATCATGACAGCATCCTAATATCATATTATTAAAATATACACCAGTTTATTAAAATTATCAATAACCCTCTATAAAAGATATATCCACAACCACAACTACTGAGAGAGCTTAATTGGCAATTGAAATGGGTTGATTTTAAGACACAGAGGGATATTTTGAGTATAATGTTATATTAATATATAAAAATGAGAACAGATCCACTTAAAATTTATTAATTTTGCATAATTTTTTGACCACGCTGAGATTAAAATACAAATTTTTCCTCTTTCCTAATCTTTATGCACAATAAAACGCTAAACGTTTCCTTTTTTTTTATGTTAAAATTCCCTTTTATTGGAGGTAATAAAAGCATTGATTGTGACAATTTGATTCACATGTGTTTTATTTTAATAATACAAATAGACACAACTATGCACTGCATGCAAGGCAGGGGTGAAAAAGTAGTGTTATCACTCATAAGTCAAGCAACCAAATCTATTGGAATTGCAGACTTGTGTTTCATTTTATATAGCTATGGCGGTGGTATCGGGAAAATGTTTAAAGCTTACAAAGATCTTTAATTTTTTGCATGTTTCTCTTCCGTAGAAAAAATTTAGATCTTACTAGTTTCAACACAACTGAAAAAAGAAGTTTACATAGCCACATTGGAGAGCATTTTCATCACCCTTTCTTGTTGGCCTTAACAGTAAGAGTGTGAAGAGCGACCCCAAAAAGCAGGTTTTTATCAAATATTGTTTCGGATTTCCAGTGCACTCGCTCAATAATACCTAAAAGTAGAGGGGATATTAATTCTCTTGCTCCATGAAAATTACTAGTTGTTTTACATTCCTGAACTATTGTCTTGCCTCTTGTATATTCTTAAACCACTGTTCCACTCTCCTTTCATGGCACACTAATATGTAATAACACTAGAAAGAAAAAGAAGCCAAATATAAAAATTTTGTGTATTTGTTCATATTATTTTTATGTATTGAAATAAATTTATACGTAAATATTTTATATATATATATAACAGGTTTTTATATTCATATTCTACAATCACGATTTGTTTGTTTTAACCATAGTTTAATGTATTTAATTATTTTCTCATATTATATTGTCCATATTTTGTCTAATTAATTTGGTATAAAGATTCAACTTTAACATTAACTTCATTTCCTTATAAATTCAATCATTAAAGTTATCTATAATTAATATCAATATTATATTTAAAATTTTAATATAACTTTTTTTTCTAAATTACGAGGGTTATATTCTAGTTCTATTAAAAAAACTTCAATAATGATTATTGAGTTCAAATAAAATAGCAAAAATTTGTGACATTAAAAGATGATATCAAATTTCTCACACTTATATCTTGCATAATTAGTTAATATCATATCATATTTTTCTTTATTTGTGTATCTAGTTTCTAGTATAAATAGACTATATAACTTAATGTAAATCAAGAGGCAATATTATTTCTTTGAAATTCATTTATCATTCTTTTTCTTAAGTTTGTAACATGGTATCAAGAGTTTAGTTTCCCCTTTTATTTATTTATTTTTCTTTTCTTCTCTAAGTCATTTACTTTTTATCTTTTGTTTTGTCCAGTGACACGACGTTTTCAGCCTCCGGGCTGGCTATCGCCCGTCTTTTTTCTCCCTCCCACCAACATTTTCTTTATTTATTCTTCTCATTCACTTCATATGGCTTCTTTTTTTACAATTTGCAGATCTATTTTATGGACGGTGCCTGTAGTCGCTAAAACTCCAAAAAAAAAATTGCCCTTTTTGGTCCTATTTCTAGCTTTGTACTCTGTTTCCCGTGTTTTGTCTTTCTTTGTCCAAGCTGAGTCATCATACTCAATCCATTCTGAGTCGTTCATTACTCTATTGACCAAACTCTTTTGATCATGTTTCTAGTTTTGCCCTCTGTTTCCCGTGCTTTGGTTGTTTGTTACTATATGTGATTTTCATGTTTCTCGATTTTGACGGCCAAACACCTACTATCGGTGGTTGGTCATCATCCTCCTTGCTCTTTTCTATTTTTTATGTACTCCTCTTGATTTAATAACCCCTTTTGGGGGTCTTGTCTCCTTGTTCTACTTTGTTTTTTGATGTCCTCCTCTCGGTTTAATAACCCCTTTCGAGGGTCTTGTCTCCTTGTTCTACTCTATTTTCTAATATCTTCCTCTTGGTTTAATAATCCCTTTTGGGGTCCTTGTCCGAGCTTTCATGGCTTTTTTATTTTTTTTATTATTTTTTCTTCTCACAAGCGAACCTTTGTTAATGAGGGACCAATGTGGTGTTCTGATGCCAGTATTCCATTTTTTGTGAGAGAGTTACTACAACTCTTGAATGGTGAATGGGTGGTGGTGCCTAAAGCCTCCAAATGCTACTTTTCTTGTTTTTATGTTTTTTGCTAGATCCAATAGCTCCATTGATTTAGTCATTGTTTGGGTATTGTTCTAGGTTAGATGTCGCCGACGGTTGATTTCAGTCGATCTAGGGTCGTTGTGAACCTTTGCTCTCTTACAGTGTCTTTCGATTGGTGATCAAGGATGCTCGGCTCTATCTTATGCTTCATTGTTTCTCTCCCTCTTTGTAAGCAAGGTCTTAAGTGGAGAAAGGGGCCCTTGGTAACGAGATCATAGGCACTAATGTTTCCATTAGTGGTTGATGCCTATGTGATCGGTGATGATTCCTCCTCTTTTGGGTCTTGAGGTTTTCTCTAATGATGATGGCTTTCTCTGTCATTTTTTACGACATCATGTTACTTAGGGCTCTTTTCACCTTGCTTCTATCTAGACTTGATTATGGGTCAGGCCACCCGGCCTGACTCGAAGGCTCCCCCGAGATGTAAGAGGTTTAGGAAAAAATATAGGCCCAAAAAATAGGCTTGGTCAAAAAAATAAGGCCAGTTTAAAAAATGGGTCAAGCCTCAAGTAAGGCATTTTTGGCCCGGGCCCAGCCGGAATTCACTAAAGGATTTATTGTTATTTTCTCCATATTTTGCTACCATTTTACTATTATGTTGCTACTATTTTTTGTTATTGTTTGGATATTGTATAAAGCTTATTTTATTGTTAATTTTGTTATTATTTTAAAGATATTTGTTAATTTTGTTATTATTTTAGAGATATTTGCTTGTTAAGTTGCATTTATCTTAGTGCTATTTAAGTATATATATTTTTTAAAATTTATTTTCAATTTGCTAGGAAATATCTATTTTGATGTTTTTAGTATTTTTTGATGTATTATATATATTTTAAAATTATATAAAAATAATATAAAAATTAATATGGGTGGGACGGGTTGGGCCCGAGTTTTAGCATTTTTATCCAAGTCAGGCTTGGGCAAAATTTTAGGCTGCCCATTTTCGGGCCGGGCCGAGCCCGGGCCTAACAAACAGGCCTGAATTTTTAGTTGAGCCCAGCCCGAATCTGGCCCGACCTGGCCCATGCACACCTCTACTTCTATCTCTTCATCAACTCAGATCGCATACATTTTCACAAAAACCCATCTTCCAACTAGACTTCAAGACTTAGTTTCTACAGCACGACCTTGAGTTTGAGAGGGGATGTTAACGTGATATCTTGCATAATTAATTTATATCATATCATATCATTCCTTATTTGTATCTAATTTATTAGCACAATATCATATCATATCATATCTTTCCTTATTTGTGTATCTAGTTTCTATTATAAATAGGCTATGTAACCTAATGTAAATCAAGACGCAATATTATTACTTTCACACAGAAATTCATTTCTTTTTCTTTGTCTTAAGTTTATAACAAAATTAATTAATTAAGAAAATAATTAGAAACCTAATTGGATAAATTAATTGGGAGACTTTTTTTAAAAAATCTTTTCTTTATGATACTTGAATTATTTAAAATTAGATTTGATAAATTGGAAAATGACATCATTTCAATATAAATATATATAATATAATAAAGGAAATTTTACATAATAAATTATTAATGTATTTAAATGTGTATAAATCTATAATCTTAAACTTAATCATACTTATTATAGTAAGGTTAATGAGTCTAAAAAAGCCTCAGTAAAAAAATCAAAAAAATCAATTGAACGTTGAGTCATCAATCCCTTAAAAAAGTCAATTGGACCTTTCTGTTTACAAAACTATCATTGACTGGTTTGATTGTTAACGACTGATGACATGATAGAAAAAATTCACCAAAACGCGCCACCTAGCCATACACATGGTATTTTGCTAACATGGAAAAAACATTTTCAATTAAAAAAATAAAAATTTAACATGGAAATTTACACTTTGACCCATTTAATTTTTACTGGGAATTAAAAATGAATTTAATAAAAAATTTGTCAATTAACCTTTCCTGTAACACCCACCCGACCTGATCATTGGATCCAAGATGTAAAGGTTCATATTCATTGCCGAAGCAACTGTAATTTCATTTCAATATCTAAAAGGAAAATCATGCAAGCAATTAAGTTTTAAAACTTCTAAAAACATTATTATTCAAATTCAGGTTATAAGTAAGCTTACGAAAACTCTCATGAAACACTAGTAACAAATAAGGGACCAAAACGTAAAAACAACCATAACTCGCGACACTAAGGGTAGTAGCATGATGTCTCAACTTTAGAAGAGGGTAAATCGCAACCATGAAGATAGTGGTTTGATGT
The DNA here is from genome assembly GCF_025698485.1 of Gossypium arboreum. Classification (NCBI taxonomy): domain Eukaryota; kingdom Viridiplantae; phylum Streptophyta; class Magnoliopsida; order Malvales; family Malvaceae; genus Gossypium; species Gossypium arboreum. The sequence goes on along the minus strand of NC_069082.1, from coordinate 90,334,364 downwards.
CTTGACTTCAACAGGGGAATGTTGCGACTATGATAACATTTTCCCCTAAATTTTGCATCATTTCTTTCAAGTCTACCTAACATCAATCTCATTTGGCCTAAAGTGACCTAAAATCCCATTTCATCACATTATAAAACATTCAACATAAGGTCCGAATCTCATCCTTGACACATCTAAACATCTTTAAACATATGATCACATAAATATACATATTCATTCTAGTCTCATGCATCACACTTTGTTATTTGGCGTGCAAGCAATACCTCACAATTACAAGCAAACATATATAAAATGAGCAAACATACCATTGTAATTCACTAGATTAATGCATGTACAAACCATCAAATATCATTGACACATTTAAAATACAAACATTACTACCATAAATGCCAAAACATCAAAATAAACTTAAAAACCAACTCAAGACATTAGGTATATGCCATTTGACATTAGTTTCCAATGTTCGGTTCAATACCCACCTAGAGACAAATTTATTGAATGACATTGGTGTGGTTCAAAATATCATAAGACCAATGTCCGATTCACTATCCACCCAGTGATGAAAGTTGCGAAGAACGCATGTATGACACTGAGCCTATTAAGGAGTCTTCTTTTAGTGCTACCAGTAACGATAAGGATATGAATAAGCAAGAAACTTTCAAGTGACATCAATTTTTTAAGATAATAAGTGTGATTTTGTACATATTGTTGAGTTTAGATCTAACATTGCACCTTGTTTCAAAGTTAATGTCAAAGAAGTTGATAGTAATAGTAAGAACTATGATGATGGTAATAATACACTTTGTAAATAAAAATAAGTTGATAGCAATGAGAATTATTTCCTAAAGTCTATGAATTTGGACTACTTAGACCTTTATTGTCCTCCTAAAGAGTTGTATTCTGATGAATTTAATGTTCAAAATTTTTATAGGGAATAAAGGTAAGTGAGGATGATTCACGTAAAAATATTGAAAAAGAAAAGATCTTGAGCGATAAAAGTGAAAGTGCTTCCTGGCAGACCAAAAAAGAAAAGAAGAAAGATAATGATGAACCATAGAAGTTGAAAAAAGGACAAACCAAAGGAGGAGGTAGGAAGTGAAAAATGTGTGGTGAAATAGGCCACAACATTAAGTCATGTTCAAACACTATCAAATCAAAGGCCCAATCAAGAATAGGTATATTTAACTTACATAAATTATCTTACAGTATATTTGAGTTGTTAGTGGGCTAATAATTGGGTTAACTGTTACAAAATTTTGGATCTTCTTCAACACTAGCTAATGCTAACCATGCCACTACCACCCTTGCCTTTGCCACCCTTACCTCTGCCAATACTTTAAGGGGTAATAAACCGTAAGATATACATATTTTTACCCCATGCTTCACATATTTATGGATAATTTTTCCTTGGTTTTATTGAATTCGATGCTCCTAATCCTTTAATTTCATGTTTTATACTCAGGAGAGCTTAAAATAGCAAAAAGAGAAAGAAACGGGCCAAAAACGGACAAATTGGGCCTAAATTAGTGTTGCACACGGCTTAGGCACTTCTACACGGGTAATCCACACTCCCATGTGTGACACACGGGTAGACTACAAGCCCGTGTGTCTTGGCCATGTCAACTAAGAACCAACTCAGTATTGCACACGGCCTAAGCACCTTTACACGGGCGTGGCACATGGCCGTGTCCCTGCCGAGCCAAGCCTAGTTCTATTTGGAAAAGGGCACTTTTGAGAGTTTTGAAGCATTTTAAAGCCTATATAAACACCTTAAAAGAGGATTAGGGGGGACATACAGAGTTGGAGGTAGAAAATACTCGTAAATAGCCATCGGAATCACCTTGGAGCCATGATCTACATCAAGACTGAAGATTTCTATCCAATTTCCTAGAATTTCTTTGAGTTTTCTTTATGTTTTGTTGTTTTCCAAACTTTAAGATGTTTTCCATTATTATTATGAACTAAACTCCCTAAATACCTAAGGGAGACAAACCTATGACGAATCTTATTACTATTTGAATTATATGATAAAGTCTTATTCTTATTCTTAATTGTGAGTTCTAAATTCTTGTTTTAATATTCCAGGGTATTAATTCAGGTTTTCATGTGCTTAATCAGTGGAGCAAAAATCCCTATTTAAGAGTAGATCATCCATAATTAAGCAGATTTGAATGCACTCCTAGAGATAGGACGACATAAATCTACCGAATTAGAGTCAAATCTAATAAGGGAATCCATAGATCGAGTTAATGCGACAATAGGGGTTTTAATTAGAAATAGATTTCAATTAATCAACCTAGAGTCAATTGTTTTTAGTCTCGAAAGGGATATTAATATAAATTAGGGATTTCTATGGAATAAGTCAAGTGAATAAATCATCTAAGTCAAAGGTAATAAGTGAGGTCTAGGTAGATTCTTTCTTGGGTATTGTCTTCTCCATTGGTTTTTTTTCTAAAGTATTTTCCAACTTTCATCTCTGTCATAATCTTAGTTAAATTAGAAAATTAGTTTAGTTTAAAAACACACTTTAATTCTTAGGCTAGATAATAAAAAGATAGTAATTACTAGTACTTTTAGTCCTCGTGGATACGATATTTTCGGTCTCACCATAACTATACTACTGTTCGATAGGTGCGCTTACCTTAATTCGAATTTTTAGTTAGTTACACGACCATCAAGTTTTTGATGCCGTTGCCGGGGAACTAAAATATTAGGAACGCTTAATTTTTATTACTTTATTCATTTATTTTATTGCAGTTTAATTTAATTTTAATTTCGTTTATATCACTAAATTTTCTTTTATTTACTTCTGGGAGGTTTTTATAGTTTATTACTAGAAGAAACTCGTTAAGACCTCTACTTTTTGATAGTGAGATCAAAAGCACAGCTCGCAGAAACAGAAGAGAAATAAGGCGAAGCCTACGATACATAGAGGAAGGACAAGAGGACGATATTCAAACCACAACAGAGGAGATGGTTGATAATCAAAATAATCAGTTACCTCCTATGGCTATTGCAGACCCAGTAAATCAGAATCCTGCTCCTCGTACTATGTATGATTATGCTAAACCTAGTTTAACAGGAGTTGAATCGAGTATAGTTAGACCTGCTATTGCTGCAAATAATTTTGAACTGAAACCTAACATGATTCAAATGATACAACAGTTTGTTCAGTTTGATGGTTTGCAGGACGAGGATCCAAACACTCATTTAGTAATTTTTTTGGAATTCTGCGACACCTTTAAGATCAATGGTGTTTCTAATGATGCCATTCGCCTTCGGTTATTTCCCTTTTCATTGAGGAATAAGGCTAAATAGTGGTTGAACTCGTTACCACGAGGATCAATCACCACTTGGGAACAAATGACCGAAAATTTTTTGCTTAAATATTTCCCTCCGGCTAAAACAGCTAAACTAAGGAATGATTTTTCTTCTTTTGTGTAGATGGACTTAGAAACACTCTATGATGCATGAGAGAGATACAAGGATCTATTGAGAAGGTGCCCTCACCATGGATTACCACTTTGGCTACAGGTTCAAACTTTTCACAACGGCCTGAATCCTTCGACTAGACAGATGATTGACGCAGCTGCTAGTGGGACTATTAATAATAAGACACTTGAAGAGGCCTATGAATTTATAGAAGAGATGTCATTGAATAATTATCAGTGGCAAGTCACGAAGAAAAAGCCGACGAAAACGGCCGGTGTATTTAACGTCGATTCAGTTACTATGCTCTCTAATCAGGTAGAACTTTTGAATAGAAAAATTAATGGTTTACTTGGTTCTTTACAAGTTCATCCAGTAATGCAGTGCGATGCAAGTGGAGGTGAAACAAGCAATTCAGAATACCCACCCTATGGCCACAACATGGAGAATGAACAAATGAATTATATGGATAATAATCCTCGACTTCAAAATAATCCTTATAGTAATACTTACAATGCAGGTTAGAGGAACCACCCAAATTTCTCATAGGGAGGCTAAGGAAATTAGAGACCACCACCTCCTTCAGGCTTCCAACAACAACCTTACCAGCAAGAGAAAAAGCCGAACCTTGAGGGGTTGATGAAAAAATTTATTTTAGTAGCAAAAACTCGTTTTCAGAACACTGAAACTACACTTAAAAATTAACAAGCATCAATTCAAGGGCTCGAGAATCAAATTGGACAGTTGGCTAAGATGATTTCAGAGAGACCACCAGGAAGTCTACCTAGTAACACCAAACCCAATCCAAAAGAATATGTGAAAGTAGTTACATTAAGGAGTGGGAAAGTGTTAGCTGAATCTAAAAAGAAACCACCACAAGAAGCTGACAAAACTGAAGAAGAGGAGGGAAAACCCAAAAACAATGACAATTCAATGCCAAAGGAATACAAACCACCAATCACATATCCAGCAAAGTTGAAGAAAGACCGCATGGATGCACAATTCAGTAAATTTCTTGAACTTTTTAAACAACTGTATATTAACTTACCTTTTGTTGAAGCTATATCGCAGATGCCTACATATGAAAATTTTTTAAAGGAGCTTCTAACAAATAAAAGGAAGCTTGAAGACTTATCTACAGTGGAACTTAATGAGGAGTGCTCGGCCATAGTCCAAAATAAACTGCCAACCAAACTGAAAGATCCAGGAAGTTTTACTATTCCCTACTTAATTGGTAGTTTGAATGTTGATGAGGCACTAGCTGATTTAGGTGCTAGCATTAATCTGATGCCATATAAAATGTTTAAACAACTTGGTCTTGGGGAACCTAAACCCACTAGGATGAGTAATCAACTAGCTGATAGATCTATTAAATATCTTAGGGGTATTATAGAGGACGTACTTGTAAAAGTAGATAAATTTATATTCCCTGTTGATTTCGTTGTACTTGACATGGATGAAGATGTTGAAGTGCCTTTAATCTTAGGTCGTCCATTTTTAGCCACTATTAGGGCTGTTATTGATGTGGGTGACGGTAAACTTGTGCTTAGAGTAGGTGACGAAGAGATTATTTTTAAAATTTATGATGCCATGAGATTTTCTAGGGAACAAGATGACTCATGATATTTTATTGACACTATTGATCATGCTACTCAAGATTCTTTTCAGGAAATCGTACATAAGGACACGTTGGAACTATGTCTTGCTCAAGAAGAGGAGGTAGATGATGATGATTCTGAGATAGGTAAGATAAAAGCTTAACTAAATTCCAATAAGCCCTTCCCAAGACAAGCAGAATATGAGGGTATTAAGGCAAACAATGAACTTAAGCAAAAACCCTCTATTGAAGAACCTCCTAAATTGGAACTTAAACAATTGCCAAATCACTTGGAATACGCATTCCTTGGAAATAATTCTACATTACCAGTGATTATTGCTTCTAACTTGCAAACCAATGAGAAAGAGGAATTACTCCAAGTATTAAGAGAGCATAAAGGGGCCATAACTTGGAAAATTTCTGACATTAAAGGGATCAGCCCTTCTTTTTACACCCACAAAATTTTAATGGAAGATGAATATAAGCCATGTGTGCAAGTGCAGAGACGACTAAACCCCAACATAAAAGAAGTTGTTAAACCTGAGGTAATTAAACTCCTAGATGCTAGAATTATTAATCCTATTTCTGATAGTTCTTGGGTAAGTCCAGTGTAGATTGTTCCTAAGAAAGGAGGCATGACTGTTGTAGCCAATGAGAAGAATGAATTAATCCCAACAAAGACATCACAGCTTGGAGAGTTTGCATTGACTATAGGAAGCTGAATGATGCCACATGAAAAAATCACTTCCCCCTGCCATTCATTGACCAAATATTGGAAAGATTATCAGGGCACATGTACTACTGCTTTTTAGACGGACTCTCTAGTTATTTTCAAATCCCAATAGCTCCTGAAGATCAAGAAAAGATTACATTTACATGTCCATACGGTACGTTTTCTTATCGTAGAATGCCTTTTGGATTATGCAATGCTCCTGCTACTTTTCAGCACTGCATGATGGCCATTTTTTATGAACTCGTAGAAGACATCATGGAGGAATTTATTGATGACTTCTAGGTATTAGGTAACTCTTTCCATCTTTGCTTTAAAAATTTAGAATGAGTTCTAATAAGATGTGAGGAAACGAACCTTGTACTTAATAGGGAAAAATGTCACTTTATGGTTTAAGAAGGTATTGTGTTAGGACATAAAATTTCTAGTAAAGGGATTGAGGTTGATAAATCTAAAATTGAAACCATTGAAAAACTACCTCCCCCTAGTTCGGTTAAGGCTATTAAAAGCTTTTTAGGACATGCTGTAACATCCCGAAATAGGGCCTAAACGGAACAATGGTTGTAAAACCACAAATTCGAGGTAGAAAAATTTATTTTGTTATCATTTTAAGGTCTATGGCATGATTGCATGATTGTGTGAAAATTTTGTTTAGAAATTTTATCGATAGAGGGTCCAATTTGATATTTAGGACTAAATTGCAAAAGTTGTAAAATGTGTGTTCTAGTTCACAAGGGTACTAAGTACTTGTGAATAATGGGTTTTTAAAGTGGAGGTCCTAGGATAGTAACTAGACCATTATACTAGTTTGGACAAAAATACCTAAAGGAAGATAAAACACCATAGTTTTTAATTAAGGGCATTTTGGTCATTTAGTTATTAAATTGAATTAAAAACAAAATTAAAAGTCAATTTTTGACCATCTTCAACCCCTCGGCCGAATTTCACATGAGTAAGACATAGCTAGGGTTTTTCAAGCTTCCAAGCTCGATTGTAAGTCCGTTTTAGCCCCGTTTTTAACGTTCTTTACGTTTTTGGAGTCCCGATAACTTAATTAAGCTTATTCTAGCAATAATTTAACCTATGGTTTATATTTGGAAAAATAACCATAGGTGAAATGTGTTTATTTTGATGTTTTATGGTAGAATATGAAGCTTGAAATTGTGTTACACAACTTTTGCTAAGCGATTTTACGTGAAAACGAGTAAAACGACATAACCTAATGTTCATAAGTACAAGTTAGAGTGAGAATTTGATGTTGTCATAGAAGGGAAAAATGATCAACGTGTTATAAAACATAAGAAATAGGATAAAGTTTAATTTCCGAGCATTGGGGAAAAAGTGTAAATATGTAAAAGTTTAGGGGCAAAAATGTAGTTTTGCCAAAGTTTGAGTCAAGGATTGTTTTAATAAATGTGAGTATTAAATAAGCTAAATTTTTTTTATTATAGATCAAGAAGAACGAAATTCAGGGTTAGACGGGGAAAGAAAAAGATAGTGGACTAAATCGATATAGTTGATCGTATTTTGTTTTACGGTAAGTTTATAGTAAATAAATACAATATTATATTATTTTATGTTAATGTTGTTAATTTACAATATGTGTATATTTATTTTATGAAATTATTCAAAGAATACTCAAGCATGAATTGACGGAGAAGTAATTTCAGAAAGTCCCGGTTGAACCTTAGGAATGTGTAGGATACAAATGTCATGACATTAGGGTTTAAGGATACCATGTAAGACCATGCCAAGGCATGGCAATTGGTAAGGTTTCTAAGGCAAGGAAATCATGTAAGACCATGTCAAGACATGGCATTGATAAGTTACTATAAGGCAAAGGATCTATGTAAGACCATGCCAAGGCATGGCATTAGTGAGTTCATAAGGCAAGGATACCATGTAAAACCATGTCGAGACATGGCAATGGTGAGTTTCAAAAGGATACCATGTAAGACCATGACAAGTCATGGCAATGGTAAGGTACCCGTGTATCCTTATTATTCCAAGTGGTTCAACAGGAAAATTTAAATAGAATATCAAGGTAAGGTAAGGTAAGAAGAGTTATGCTAAAAAGGTAAGACAAGTTCATGCTAGAAGAGCAAAGGTAAGTATATAATGTTCATGCATGCTTGATAAGGAAAAAGGTAAGTAAAATGTATTAATAAATTTGATTAAGTAAGAAAGTATTTAAGTAAGTGAGTAAGTGAAGAAGTTTAGATATGTCTATGGCAATTAGTAAAGTTGCATTAAGTAGTATCATGCCAAGTAGTAAGATAATTCTTATGAATGTTGTTATTTATTTGCATGCAAACTTACTAAGTTTGATGCTTACCCCCTTTATTTTCCTTCTTTTTATAGTTTTGTCAAGCTAACTCGGGGATCGTAAAGTACGTCGGAGGTCCGGGCACACTATCACAAGGATTATTTTGCTATAGCTAGACGTTTCATTTTCAGTATGGCATGTATAACATCGTAGCCATTTTGTGTGTATGATCTTATGATATGGCTGATGAATGGTATGTAAATGCTTGATAATGATTAGCTGTTGGAATGGCTAATCAAGGACATGTTTGGTGTTATGTATGCCTAAATGCTAGTTATTCCATGGAAATCATGAAAAATGTGAAATTAGTTTTAAAATAGTATCGGACAGCAATAATGACTTGAATTTGGAAAATCACTAAAAATAGTATAAATGGATTTAGATATTGAATGAGATATAGAATTAAATCTTATTGAGTCTATTTTCATATGAAAGAAACAGAGTAAATAAAGGAGTTGTATTTTACGAGATATATAAATTTTGGTGAGATAGGGTCAGAGTGATTTTTGAATCCCCTATTCTGACTTTAGAAATTCACTAAAAATTGTAAAAAAAAAATAATTAGGAGTTATACTTTGTATGTATAGATTCCTTATTGAGTCTAATTTTAAAGAACATAAACTTCATAGTTATTTGAATTCTTTACAGGGAGAGAATTAATTCATAGTGAACAGAGGTCAGAGCAGCCAAACACTGAAACAGGGGAAACTTTAACTAATAAACTGTACTAATTGGCTAGACCAAAAATTCTGAAAAAGATTTAGTAAGAAGATATATGAGTCTAGTTTCAGAAAAATTAACGGATTTGGATTTTGAGTATCGTAACTTGAGTTATGATTTATTTAGTGACTATGACGTAGATGGACAGTTTATTTATGAAAGATGAAATAAATTGTTTTGATTTGTTTAAGTGATCGAAAAATTTTTATTTATTCCGGTTTGTTCTCGAACCATTTCAATTTCATGTTTTAGGGTCTAAAGGACCCTTTTTAAGGACATATTGAACTAATGAAACTAAATTAATTTTAAATGCAAATTTTTATGCCCAAATTAGTAAGCTAAGTCAAGTAACGCGTTGTGCTCGTCTCCGGCGACGGTCTCGGGTAAAGGGTGTTACATTTATTGGTATCAGAGCAAGTGTTTAGTTGGTTCTCAGAATATTTAGTATGATAAGAGTCTAGCTATACATGCCATATTTATGTGTTGATAGTGTGACGACTCCTGACGATTTTAAAATGTTTTCTTCCCGAACAAGCTGGTGCAGATGATGTAGAGAGTAACGCGCCCGCTCCCGCTCCCGCAGAAGGGACGGTGCCACCAAATAGTAGTGAAAGGCCCGTTACAGTTAGTTAGGGTGGAGGGCTCGAGAAGCCTTCTTCCAAGCTATGAATGAATGGTTTGCCGAGTTCATTCGTACGAATCCGGCTATTAGACCTCCACCCCCTCATGATCATCAGACCACCCATGTAGCTCCCCCAGTCATAAGTACGGTTATAATAGAAAAACCACCATTTGATAAAATTAGAAAACAAGGAGCCAAAAAGTTTCGAGCTACAAAAGATGATGATGCAGAAAAGGCAGAACTTTGGCTCGAGAATACTATCAAAGTCTTTGATGAGTTATCCTGCACACCTGAGGAACGTATGAAATGTGTTGTATCACTTCTTAGAGATTCGGCCTACCATTGGTGGAAGACGCTTATATCAGTTGTACCAAAAGAGAGAGTCACTTGGGATTTCTTTCAGGAGGAATTCCGTAAAAAGTACATCAGTCAGAGGTTTGTTGACCAGAAAAGAAAAGAGTTTCTAGAGTTGAAACAGGGCAATATGACAGTGACTGAATATGAGCGCGAGTTTATTAGACTCAGCAATTATGCTCGAGAGTGTGTGTCTATAGAGGCTATTATGTGCAAAAGATTTGAGGATGGGCTTAATGATGATATCCGATTGTCTGTTGGTGTCCTAGAAATAAAAGAGTTTGTTATCCTAGTTGAGAGAGCCTGTAAGGCAGAGGAGCTATTAAAAAGAAAGGGCAAAGTTGAAATTGAGACGCAAGACACGAAGAAAAGACTAATGAGTAAGTCATTTCAGTCTACATCCAAGAGGCCTAGAGAGTTCTCCACTAGATCTAATTTTTCAGCTGGATATTCTAGCCGAAACAGAGGCAGAAGATTTATGAGTCTGAAAGCTCAGACCACTTCGATTGCAAGTGTTGGCAGTGTTCAGCCTGATAGACCAGAATGTCCCCGATGTGGTCGACGTCACCCAGGTCAGTGTCGAGCAACTGAGACAGGTTGTTTCTGATGTGGTGCACCAGACCATTTTATTCGGGAGTGTCCCGAGATGATTAAAAGGGAAGCAATACCGAGTGTAAGATCAGGCAAAACTCCTATCAGAGGCAGACCACTAAGAAATCTGGGAGCTGGGGCAAGTAATAGAGGTGCATCTAGAGATTTAGCAATGAGGCCAGATGTTAGAGCACCTGCGAGGACTTATGCTATCCGTGCTCGCGAAGAGGCATCCTCCCCCAATGTGATTACGGGTACATTTTCTCTCCATGATACTAGAGTTATTGCTTTGATTGATCCGGGTTCAGCCCATTCATATGTTTGCATAAAATTGATGCCTAGTATGAGTATGCCTATAGAATCTACAGAATTTGTGATTAAAGTATCGAATCCATTAGGCAAGCATGTATTAGTAGATAAACTATGTAGAAATTGCCCTTTGATGATTAAAGGCTACTGTTTTTCGGCCGATCTCATGCTATTGCCATTTGATGAGTTTGATGTGATTCTTGGTATGGATTGGTTGACTACACATAATGTGATAGTGAATTGTGAAAAGAAATTCATTGAGTTGAAATGTGAAAATGGTGAAATTCTTCGGGTTAATTCAAAAGAGTCAGATAGTTCATTTGCCATGATTTCTGTTTTGTCTGCTCAGAAATGTTTGAGAAAAGGGTATGAAGCTTATCTTGCTTTTGTGTTGAACACAAAAGATCTAAAATTGAAAATTGAATCAGTGCCTGTGGTATGTGAGTTTTCCAATGTGTTTCCGAAAGAACTACCAGGTTTGCCTCCTGTTGGAGAAGTTGAGTTTGTTATTGAGTTGATTCCAGGTATCACACCCATTTCTATTGCTCCTTATAGAATGGCCCCGTTAGAATTGAAAGAATTAAAAACTTAGTTGCAGGAATTAACAGATAAAGGCTTTGCAAGACCCAGTAGTTCACCATGGGGTGCACCAGTTCTATTTGTGAAAAAGAAAGACGGATCGATGAGATTGTGCATAGATTATCGGCAACTTAACAAGGTAACAGTAAAGAACAAGTATCCATTGCCTAGAATTGTTGATCTATTTGATCAATTGAAGGGAGCCACAGTGTTCTCCAAGATAGATTTGAGATCTGGATACTATTAGTTGCGAGTTAAAGAGTCAGATGTCCTGAAGACTACTTTCCAGACTAGGTATGGTCATTATGAGTTCCTTGTGATGCCATTTGGCTTAACTAATGCTCCTATCATTTTCATGGACTTAATGAATTGAATTTTCAGACCGTACTTGGATAATTTTGTAGTTGTGTTCATTGATGATATCTTAATTTATTCTCATGATGAGACTAGCATGTAGAGCATTTGAGAACAGTTTTATAGATTCTGAGTAGATTCTGAGAGATAATCAGTTGTATGCCATTTAGTTATTAAAATGCATTAAAAACAAAATTAAAAGCCAATTTTTGTCCATCTTCCACCCCTTTTCTGAATTTCACATGAGGAAGACATAGCTAGGGTTTTTCAAGCTTCCAAGCTCGATTTTAAGCCGTTTTAGCCCCGTTTTTAATGTTCTTTACGTTTTTAGAGTCCCGGTAACTTGATTAAGCTTATTCTAGCAATAATTTAACCTAGGGTTTATATTTGAAAAAATACCCATAGGTGAAATGTGTTTATTTTGATGTTTTATGGTAGAATATGAAGCTTGAAATTGTGTTAAACAACTTTTGCTAAGCGATTTTACGTGAAAACGAGTAAAATGACATAATCGGTAAAAATACCTAATGTTCATAAGTACATGTTAGAGTGAGAATTTGATGTTGTCATAGAAGGTAAAAATGATCAGCATGTCATAAAACATAAGAAAATAGGATAAAGTTTAATTTCCGAGCATTGGGGAAAAAGTGTAATATGTAAAAGTTTAGGGACAAAAATTTAATTTTGCCAAAGTTTGAGTCAAGGACTGTTTTAATAAATGTGAGTATTAAATAAGCTTAATTTTTTTATTATAGATCAAGAAGAATGAAATCCAGAGTTAGACGGGGAAAGAAAAAGATAGTGGACTAAATCGATATAGTTTATCGTATTTTGTTTCGCGGTAAGTTTGCAGTAAATAAATGCAATATTCTATTATTTTATGTTAATGTTGTTAATTTCAAGCATGTGTATATTTATTTTATGAAATTATTCAAAGAAGACTCAAGCATGAATTGACGGAGAAGTAATTTCAAAAAGTCCTGGTTGAACCTTAGGAATGTGTAGGATACAAATGTCATGACATGAGGGTTTAAGGATACCATGTAAGACCATGCCAAGGCATGGCAATTGGTAAGGTTTCTAAGGTAAGGAAATCATGTAAGACCATGTCAAGACATGGCATTGATAAGTCACTATAAGGCAAAGGTCCCATGTAAGACCATGCCAAGGCATGGCATTGGTGAGTTCATAAGGCAAGGATACCATGTAAGACCATGTCAAGACATGGCAATGGTGAGTTTCAAAAGGATACCATGTAAGATCATGACAAGTCATGGCAATGGTAAGGTACCCGTGTATCCTTAGTATTCCAAGTAGTTCAATGGGAAAATTTAAAGAGAATATCAAGGTAAGGTAAGGTAAGACGAGTTATGCTAAAAAGGTAAGAAAAGTTCATGCTAGAAGAGCAAAGGTAAGTATATACTGTTCATGCATGCTTGATAAGGAAAAAGGTAAGTAAAATGTATTAATAAATTTGATTAAAAAAGTAAGTATTTAAGTAAGTGAGGAAGTGAAGAAGCTTAAAATATGTCTATGACAATTAATGAAGTTGCATTAAGTAGTATCATGCCAAGTAGTAAGATAATTCTTATGAATGTTGTTATTTATTTGCATGCAAACTTACTAAGCTTAATGCTTACCCCCTTTATTTTCCTTCTTTTTATAGTTTTGTCAAGCTAACTCGGGGATCATAAAGTACGTCGGAGGTCCGGGCACACTATCACAAGGATTATTTTGCTATAGCTAGACGTTTCATTTTCAGTATGGCATGTATAACATCGTAACCATTTTGTGTGTATGATCTTATGATATGGCTGATGAATGGTATGTAAATGCTTGATAATGATTAGCTGTTGGAATGGCTAATCAAGGACTTGTTTGGTGTTATGTATGCCTAAATGCTAGTTATTCCATGGAAATCATGAAAAATGTGAAATTAGCTTTAAAATTGTATCAGACAGCAATAATAACTTGAATTTGAAAAATCACTAAAAATAGTAGAAATGGATTTAGATAGTGAATGAGATATAGAATTAAATTTTATTGAGTCTATTTTCATATGAAAGAAACAGAGTAAATAAAGGAGTTGTATTTTACGAGATATTTAAATTTTTGTGAGACAGGGTTAGAGTGATTTCTGAATCCCCTGTTCTGACTTTAGAAATTCACTAAAAATTGTAAAAAAATAATTAAGAGTTATACTTTATATGTATAGATTCCTTATTGAGTCTAATTTTAAAGAACATAAACTTCATAGTTATTTGAATTCTTTACAGGGAGAGAATTAATTCATAGTGAACAGAGGTCAGAGTAGCCAAACACTGAAACAGGGGAAATTTTAACTAATAAACTGTACTAATTGGCTGCACTAAAAATTCTAAAAAAAAATTAGTAAGAAGATATATGAGTCTAGTTTCAGAAAAATTAACGGATTTGGATTTTGAGTATTGTAACTCGAGTTATGATTTATTTAGTGACTATAACGTAGATGGACAGTTTATTTATGAAAGATGAAATAAATTGTTTTGATTTGTTTAAGTGATCGAAAATTTTTTATTGATTCCGGTTTGTTCTTGAACCATTTCAATTTCATGTTTTAGGGTCTCAAGGACCCTTTTTAAGGACATATTGAATTGATGAAACTAAATTAATTTTAAATGCAAATTTTTATGGCTGAATTAATAAGCTAAGTCAAGTAACGCATCATGCTCGACTCCGGCGACGGTCTCGGGTAAGAGGTGTTACACATACTGGGTTTTATAGAAGATTTATTAAAGACTTTTCTAAAATAGCTAAGCTTTTGACTAAATTACTAGAAAAAGATGTGCCCTTTAATTACGATCAAGAATGTTTAGAAGTGTTTAATACTTTAAAGGATAAATTGATTAATGCTCCAATTATAATCGCACCTGATTGGAATTTACCTTTCGAACTAATATGCGATGCGAGTGATTTTGCAGTAGGTGCAGTTTTGGGACAGCGAAGAGACAAGCATTTTCAACCTATCTATTATGCTAGAATAGCTTTGATAGCCGCACAAGAAAACTACACCCACTACAGCAAAATAGGTTTTTAGCGGCATTTTTAGCGGCGTTTTAATAGAAAATGCCACTAAAGGTTGAGCATTAGCGGCGTTTTAAATAAAGCGCCACTAAAAGATTCAGTAAATCGACGTCGTTTACGTTGAGTTTCCACGGAATTAGTGGCGCTTAGGCAGAAATGCCACAAAATATTAGCATTAGCGGCGTTTTAAGAGAAGCGCCGCTACGATATTAAGGTTAACGACGTCGTTTAAACTAAGGTTACGTGGAATTAGTGGCGCTAAAAGGAAAACACCGCTATTTGTCGAGTAGTAGTGGCGCTGAGTCGAAAACGCCGCAAAAGCGATGAGAACGACGACGTCGTTTCGTGGTTGAGCTATACTGGCATTAGCAGCGTTTATTGAAAAATGCCGCAATATATCTGTCTTTAGCGGCGTTTGCATCTAAAACGCCGCAAATATGTTTAAGATTGCCCAAAAACATTAGCGTTTTTATATATGCTTGTTAGTGGCGTTTTGGGTTATAAACGCCGCAATTATGTCAAAATTTTAAATTTTTAATATATTTTTTATCAAAATAGAACAAATAACTTATAAGTGCGTTATGATGTATTTGAAATTTTTATATTTTAATCAAAATACAACAAATATTTTTAAAATTTTATTATATTTTTAACGATATCATTAATCATTTTATAATTTTAACATTATGCTAGAGAAAATAATTATATGAATTTTATCATCATCTATTTTAAACTAATATTAAATATAAAAGTATTTTGGTAATTATATTAGAAGGAAAATTTTACGATTATATCAATTTGACTAGACCCAAATAATATTGAAATTAGACCGCTTAAAACTCAATTTAAAAAAAAAACTAAAACACTACATTATTTGCCCATTTTATAGTTTAGGGTGTATAATTTAGGGTTAAAGGTTTAAGATTTACTATTTAAAGGTTTAGGGTTTATGAGTTTAGGGATTATGTTTATGGCTTATGGTTTAAGGGTTGGGGTTTAAGGTTTATGGGTTAGTGGTTAGGGGTTTATGGGTTATGGGTTAATGGTTGGGGTTTAAGGGTTATGGGTTAGTGGTTAGGGGTTTATGGGTTATGGGTTAATGGTTTAAGGGTTAATGCTTAGGGGTTATTATTTTGTGGTATAAGGTTTAGGGGATATAGTTTAGGGTACTTTAGTAGGGGATATAGTTTAATGGTTTAAGGTTTAGAGTATTGATTAATTAGTGTTATTATTTTGTGGTTTAAGGATCAAGGGATATAGTTTAGGGTTATGATTAATTCATACATTTTGTGGTTAAGGCTTAGGGGTTATTGTTTTGTGGTTTATGGTTAGGGGATATAGTTTAGGGTTTAGGGGATATACTTTAGGGTTTAAGGTTATAAGGATATAGTTTAATGGTTTAAGGTTAAGAGTTTTGATTAATTAGTGTTAATAATATTAAGTACTTTGATTAATTAATAATATTATAAAAATATAAAGAGTAAATGATATTAAATTTTACTGGCGTTTTATTGAAAAACGCCACAAATATCCATGGAAGCAAAACGTTGTCGTTTGATACTTTGTTATTAGTGGCGCTTTTAGTAAAAAGCATACAAAAGGCATGAATTACGGCGTTTTTTAAACATACAAAATTATGTCAACTGAAACGTCGTCGTTTTCATTTTTTTTAGTGGCAAACCCTATAAAACGCCACAAATATCTGTCAATAGACAACAGACGACGTCGTTTAGTATTTTGTTATTAGTGGCGCTTTATCTCAAACGCAGCAAAAAGTTGTCATTATCGGCGTTTTTGAAGGAAACACCACAAATATCTTTTAGGCGATTGGTGGGAAACGTCGTCGTTTTTGTTATTTTTATTAGTGGCATTTTCTGAAAACGCCGCAAACATTAATTTTTTTAACTTAAACGGCGTCGTTTCTGTGAGGCCCGAAATTGCTTTACTCTCTGCCAAAGTCGATTTCCCCGATTCCCCCCAAATTTCCCCCAACTTCTTCTCCCCCAAATTTTTTACCCTAGTTTCCCAACATCTGATGCATTTTCTCAGTTTTAGAAGGAAACTCTTCGCCTCTTCTCTCCTCCGACACATCTTCCCCCCTTCGCCGCCGCTGGAAATTCAGTTTGTAGAGGTATTTTACTCTTAAAAGCTACGAACTTATTAAGTTTGATTTCATTGTTTTTTTCTAATCAATAATATTTTATGATGATGATTTTAGAAAAAATCAATAAATTAATAAGAAATTAGATAAATTAATAAGCAATCGTTTTAGATTGAGAGTTTGACTTTGGTGCACCTGCATACGTTTTATTTTGAAAAAGGAGAAAAGGTTGCAGACGAATGTCCACAATCTTGATAGAAAGGCAACCATTTTGACCATTTAATAATAAACTAAACTTGGTTTTTTCTTGACTTTGGCAAAAGACAAAGACAAACCAAATTGTTTTGGTTAATATCAGTTCCATTTATTTATATATTTGGTACACCCGATGAGGAGTTATTTCAGAAGTGGGTTCAGTAATAAAGAACCTTCAAATTCCATGTTTTATTAGAGATTTTAATCAAGCTGTCTCATCTGACTTTGGGATATCTCTGTTTTTGAAGCTTACAAAATCTGCAGAATTATTGATGACTTCATTCTAGAAGAGTCCAGGTCCGAGCAAGTTGTGTGTCAAACCAGAATATTGAATTTTGAAGACGTTCAAATCATAAGCACCTGTAACACCCCGAACCCGAGATCGTCGCCGGAGTCGAACACGAGGTGTTAACAGACTTCAAACCACTTATTGAGAATTTCCCAGACAAGCTGCCAATCTGTGTACTAGTCGCTTCAAAAATCATAACTTGAGTTTTACAACTCGAAAATCAGTTTCGTAATTTTTCCCTGAAACTAGACTCATATGTCCATGTACAGATTTTTTTCTAGAATTTTTGGTCGAGCCAATTAGTACAGTTTATTAGTTAAAATCTCCCCTGTTGCAGGGATTGACTACACTGACCTTTGTGTGTTACGAATTGGATATCTCCCTGTACAGGGCTTCAATACTGATGCCATTTGTTTCTATAGAAACTAGACTCAGAGAGGAATCTACATATATATGGCAGGACTCCTAATTATATCTGGTTAAATTACAATGATTTTCCAAAGTCGGAACAGGGGATCCAGAAACTGTTCTGGCCCTATTTCACGAGAACTTTAATATCTCTTAAAATACAGCTCATATGGTCGTTTCGTTTCATCCATATGAAAATAGACCCATCAAGCTTCGAGTACGAAATTTTTTTAGCTATTAATTCCACTTCTACTATTTTTAGTGATTTTTCGATCTCATATCACTGCTGCTGTCCGCAACAGTTACTGCAGTAGACTATGCCAATTTCATGAATCCTTCCTTAGCCTTACTAATCATCCATCATACGTGACACAAATTATGGCCACCTTATCAAAATTAAGGTTTCTAAGACTCGTGGCTATAGATTCTAGCATCCCACTCAAACGACCACATAGGCCATTTGCACATGGCTTAAAGTTTACAACCCAAAATTTAACAAAACAAAATAGCCCATACATGCCAAATGTTCTCCTAAGTTGACTAAGAAGACAATACCAAAAATTGCTCGCCGGTGTGATGACTTCGTTGTGATTACTGAACACCCAAAAGGAGACGAGTCCAAGAAACCTAAAATGGGTGACAAGAAAACACCGAGTGAGTTTATAACTCAAGAAGTCATAAGCATTCCACGACCATCCATTAATAACATTATCATAAAATGAAATAATGAAACAAGGCCAAGTGTTCCGCCATACCGAACTATACCATAGTTCCTTAGATCCTTGGGATCAATCTCATACCAAGTCATACATTTACATTTCATATACTATTCAATAGGATATTTGAAGCAATTTCCATACATCATTTCATTTCATAACAATCATGCAATTGAAATCATCACATAGATTTAAATCTTACCAACTCCACCCGAGCATGAACATAGCATCTATTGGCCATGAACTCAAGGTACTTACTCTTTCCGCTGTCCATACTCATCTCGATAGAGTCACACCTCCATATAAATATTCAATCGGAGATATATGTAGAGTTCGCACACATAGTGCTTAATACTCAATCACGCACACTTAGTGCCATGTGATTCAAGCCCGCACACATAGTGCCATATAGTCCAAATTCGCACACTTAGTGCCATACATTACAAGCTCGCACTTTTCATTGCCAATCTCGTCACCGTACACATCTATTTCTCGCACACTTAGTGCGAAGCAAACTTCCTACACATTTCACTATCTCTTTTACGTTCAACAACATCATCTTTTCATACACATACATTTGTATATATTTCATCTCATTAAACACAATTGCATAGATATTACAATCATTTAAGCAATATCAAATATATGCTTAATGACTTACCTTGTGTTGGGTAAAATAGTCCAAGTCGGCTACTCGATGACCTTCGTCTTTCCCTTGCTTGATTCTCCTTCTTTAACTCCTTGAGCTTAATCAATAAATCAACTAGTTTAACCCTCTTGCTAAACATTCATAATTCAATTACACATGCATATGTATGTTTGTATATTCGGCAACCATCCTCACTTATTACCCATTTGGTCAACAATCTAAGCCAAGATAAGCCTTTAATATGGTTACCTCTAACCGAATACATGCACACCAATCTACTTCCTTTGGCAGAATATGCATGTCTATGTTGAGGCCAATTTTACACTTAATACTACACAAAAAAACAGCATACATTTTCCTAATTAACGCATTACATATTGTAGCTCTATACACATCTCTCATTTATTTCATAACCGAAACAACATCACAAGCAAATATACACCTTAAAATAGTATATATGTCATACCAATTCATCATGTGCAAACATATATTCATGTAGGTGCAATGGCGAATTCTCAAGTGGCTTATATCCAAATATATACACATATCCAAAGCTTAAATCTTACTTACCATGCAACATGCATGAATCATACTTATGGATATAACATGGCCGAATACCACAACACCATACCGTTTCAATTTGGTCATGGTTAAACAAAGAACTTAGTATCTCATTCAAAAATGCTAAAAGAAAATCTAAGAATCCTCAATCCACCATCACATGTATCATTATCAAGCTTGATATTTAGCATGCAATGGCATTAACACCATATTCACTTTGGCGAATTTCATTCCCATGACATAACAAAGATTTGAACCATGGGCTAACAAGAACATCAAGCTAGCAACTAAAATATACATGAATCTCATGGCAAAACATCAAACTTACCTTAATCTAGGTACAAGTATGGCCAAACCTCCTCCTAAACCTCTTCCAAACCAACATGAAACAAGAATTCCTTCCTTCTTCCTTAGAATTTTCAGCCCAAAGAAAATGAAAATGATGAACAAAAATTCTTTTTCTTTCTCCACACTCACTGACAATGGGCATGCATGAGACCATTTTTTCTCTTTTTTTTGTTCCTTTCATTATTAAATTCCCATGCTCACTATTTTATTTTTTCTTACATACATCATTGTCCCAACATGTTTTATGACATGTTTTTACCCATAATCTCTTGTCATGGCGGCCACTAGCTATTAGGGGGAAATTTGACATGCAAGTCCTCCCTTTGACTACATGCACTATTAGGTCCTTATAGATTAGCCTATCACTTTTCAAAAGTGTCACACAAGTCCTACTAATTGAATTCACATGCTATCGGCTAAATCGAAGCCTGAAATTTTCACACATTCATAATTACATATTCTAGACAATAAATATTACGTTCAAACATTTGGTGACTCGGTTTAGCGGTCCGAAACCACTTCCGACTAGGGTCAATTTTGGCTGTCACAACTCTCTCCCACTTAAGAAATTTTCGTCCCGAAAATCTTACCGGTAAATAGGTTTGGGTAACGCTCTTTCATAGAGTTCTCGGGTTCCCAAGTAGCTTCTTCCATCCCGTGTTTGAGCCATAACACTTTTACTAACAGAACCCTTTTGTTTCGCAACTCCTTCACTTTATGAGCTAGGATACGAATTGGTTCTTCTTCATAACTCATATCGGCTTGAATTTCAACCTCTGATGGACTAATTACGTGTGACGGTCGATCTATAACGTCAAGCATCGAAACATGGAAGACGTTGTGAATCTTTTCACGTTCGAGGGGCAAAATCAAACGATCGCGATTGGACCGACTCGTTCGGATATCTCATATGGCCCGATGAACCTCGGGCTCAATTTGCCTTCTGGCCAAATCGAGTATCTTTTTCTAAGGCGAAACTTTAAGAAACACTTTATCTCCCACTTGATACTCAATGTCTTTTCGTTTTAGATCCGCGTCGACTTCGACGATCGGAGGCTATCTTGATTTTCACGGATTACTTTTACTTTCATTCAAACATCTTTAATCAAATCCACTCCAAAAATTTTGTTCTCACCGAGCTCGGTCCAAAACAATGGTGTACGGCATTTACGCCCGTACAAGGCCTCGTAAGGCGCCATCTTAATACTTGATTGAAAACTATTGTTGTAAGCGAATTCAATCAAAGGTAAGTACCGTTCCCATGAACCACTGAACTCGAGGATGCAACATCTCAACATATCCTCAAGTATCTGAATTATCTGCTAGGATTGACCATCGGTTTGGGGGTGAAAGACGGTGCTAAAATGCAACTTGGTACCTAAAGCTTCTTGCAATTTCTTCCAAAATCGAGAGGTGAACCTTGGATCTCTATCCGACACCACAGAAATCGGTACCCCATGTAATCTCACAATCTGAGAAACGTACAATTCAGCTAGTTTATCCAATGAAAAATCCGTACGCACGGGGATAAAGTGAGCCGACTTAGTCAGTCTATCAACAACAACCCAAATCGCATCCTTCTTACTTGCTGACAATGGCAGTCCGGACACAAAGTCCATTGTGACTCGATCCCATTTCCACTCGGGTATCATGATCGGTTGAAGTAATCACGAAGGTACTTGATGTTCCGCTTTCACTTGTTGACATATTAAACATCTCGAAACAAAGTCGGAGATGTCTCGTTTCATACCATGCCACCAAAACCGATGTTTCAAATCGTTGTACATCTTCGTACTCCCCGGGTGGATTGCCATTCGGCTACAATGGGCTTCGTTAGAATCATTGAAATAAGTTCAATTCTTTGGAACACAGACGACTTCGAACCTCAAACAATCGTCATCACCAATATGAAACTCCGATTCCTTGTTCGAACACACTCACTGTTTTGCAACCAACTCATCATCAACTTTCGAGCTTCACGAATTTGATGAGTCAACAATGGTTTGGCCTTTAATTCGGCTACTAACACATTGTCGGGTAGAATAGACAAGTGTACATTCATTGTTAAAGTAAAGCAAGCGGTGATTTACGGCTTAAGGCGTCCGCAACCACATTAGCCTTTCCGGGTGATAATCAATGACAAGCTCATAATCTTTTAACAACTCGAGCCAACGTCTTTGTCGCAGATTTAAGTCTCTTTGAGTCATCAAATATTTGAGACTTTTGTGATCCGAATACACATGGCACTTCTCACCAAATAAGTAATGTCGCCATATCTTTAAAGCGAATCGATGGCGACCAATTCGAGATCATGGGTGGATAATTTTTCTCATGTGGCTTTAATTGTCTCGACGCGTAGGCCACAACTCGACCTTCTTGCATTAATACGCAACCTAACCCAAGTAGGGAGGCGTCACTATAAATGACAAACTCTTTGCCGATTAATTTGCACTAAAGCTGGAGCTTCATTAAATGAGTTTTCAATTGATCAAAACTTTTCCGACACTTTTCCGTCCATTCAAACTTGACATCCTTCAAGCGGTTTCGTCATGGGTGTGGCTATCATCGAGAATCCTTTTACAAACCGTCGGTAAGTAAGCAAGTCCCAAAAAGCTCGAACCTCGGTAATATTTCTGGAGGCTTCCGGTTAAGTATAGCTGAAATTTTACTCGGTCGACTCGAATACTCAATGCAGATACCACATGACCCAAGAAGCTAACCTCTTAACCGAACTCACACTTCTTGAACTTAGCATATAACCGCTTATCCCGTAAAATTTGCAACACTAATCTCGGTGCTCGCATGTTCGGTCTCATCTTTTGAATAGACCAAGATGCCGTCAATGAACACAACTACGAACCGATCCAAATATGATCCAAGATCCGATTCATCAAATCCATAAATCTGTAGGGCATTAGTGAGCCCAAACGGCATCACTAAGAACTTGTAGTGACCATATCTCGCTCAAGGCGGTTTTGGGTATGTCCGAATCTCGGATTCATGGCGATAATAGCCCGATCTCAAATCTATTTTGAGAACACCGAGGCTCCTTCAGTTGATCGAACAAATCATTGATCTGTGATAACGGATACTTGTTCTTTATTGTCACTTTATTAAGTCGGCGATAGTCGATGCACAACCTTATGGTTCCGTCCTTCTTTTCACAAACAACACGGTGCACCCCAAGGTGAAAAACTCAGGCGAGCAAAGCCTCTATCCACCAACTCTTGCAATCGAGCTTTCAACTCCTTTAATTCCGTTGGTGCCATACGACACGGAGCTATCGAAATCGGTGTGGTCCGGTACAAGCTCAATGCCAAACTCTATCTCCGAACAGTGGCAAACCCGTAATTCTTGGGAAAAACATCCGGTATTCACAAACCACCGCAGATTCGAGTTTTATTTCTAACTCCTTATCATCAAGTACATACGCAAGGTATGCTTCGCACCCTTTCTTACATATCTTTGGGCCAACATTGATGATATTACGGTGGCAACCCCTTCAAGTCCGTAGGTTCAACTCGGATCATCTCGTTATTTGCGCACCTCAAATCAATAGTCTTGCTTTTACAATTCACAACCGCATCATGCACGGTCAACCAATCTAACCCAAGAATAACATCAAATTCATCGAACGGCAAAAGCATCAAGTCTGCCGGAAAACAGGAACCTCGAATTACTAGGGGACATTTCTTACACACTTTGTCGACCAAAGACGTAATAACCCAAGGGATTTGACACCGAATTACGAACTCAGAGACTCAATAGGTAAAGTCTTCTTTGGATGCTAAGGTTTCGCATATATAAGAGTGAGTAGAACCAGGGTCAATTAAAGCAATCACATTAGTATCAAAGAGAGTGAAAGTACCAGTGATAACGTCAGAGGAGGATGCCTCCTCTCGTGCGCGGATAGCATATGCTCTAGCAGGAGCACGAGTCTCGGATCGAACAACCGTATCGAGACCCTCTCTGATTACCACCCCTACCTCCTGAAATCCTCGGGGTCTACCTCTAGCCGTCGTCCCACTAGATCTTGCACCTTGCATTTTATTCTTCTCATCTAGCTCCGTGCAATCTCTAATGAAATGGTCCTTCGAACCGCATCCATAACAGGCCCTATTAACAGACTTACCCCAACATTCACCTATGTGTCGTCTTCCACATTGGGGGCATTCGGGGTTTTCTTGAAGATTATTGCCCACACTAGCTACCGAAGTAGCTCGTGAGTCCATCGATGGTCGTGCTCTAATGGAAATCCCTTGATCGCCCTCGACTTATTTGTGTCCTCTCGAACTTCTTTACTGATAGAAAATGGAGCCTTGCCCGTCGATCTTTTATGATAATCTCTAGCTTCAAATTCAGCCTTCCTCTTCTCCCTTCCGAGCTCTTCCGCCTTGCAGGCTCGTTCAACTAGTGTTACAAATTCTTTTATCTCTAAAATACCCACCAGTAGCTTTAACTCTTTCAAATCTTTTGCACATAGCAACCTCATCAGCCACACACTCCCGAGCATACCGACTAAGTCTTACGAACTCATGTTCCTATTCAGATACCGTCATACGACCTTGCTTGAGCTCCAAGAATTCCTTACGCTTTTGATCGATGAACCGTTGACTAATGTATTTCTTTGAAATTCGTTTGGAAGAAATCCCAAGTAACTTGTTCCTTTGGGACTATGGAAATTAAGGTCCTCCACCAATAGTAGGTGAGTCTCATAACAAGGATATAGCACACTTAAGACATTCATCGGTGTGCATGGCAGTTCATCAAACACTCTAATGGTGTTATCAAGCCACAACTCACCCTTTCAAAGCACCATCGGTAACTATGGCCTTAAACTCCTCCCCACGCTTCCTAATCAAGTCCACAGGTGGTTTACTCAGCCTCACAGGATCAACAACTGATGGCATTACGGGCTCTTGGGGTGGATTATTTAAATTTGGGAATGGTTGGACAGCCGGATTGGTTCGGGCATATTCGCGACCCACTCATTCATCATGGTGAAGAAGGCTTGTTTCGCCCTTCATCTTGATTATTTGCGAATGACCGAGGCTCAACAGCGGTGTCCCTTGCATGAGAGCAGCCGGTACACTTTCAACATCATCCGCCAAGGGTCTCTCTACCGGGTTCCATTTGCTAATCAAAACAAAAATTTCAACCGTCGAAGTCATCACATTTTAAGCACTAACACATTGGCATGTATAGCTAGACTCACACACGCCACTGATGAGTCCTAGAACCGACTAAACCATAGCTCGATACCAATAAAATTGTAACACCCGAACCCGAGACCGTCACGAGTCGAACACGAGGTGTTAACAGACTTCAAAGCACTTATTGAGAATTTCCCAGACAAGCTGCCAATCTGTGTACTAGTCGCTTCAAAAATCATAACTTGAGTTTTACAACTCAAAACTCAGTTTCGTAATTTTTTCCTGAAACTAGACTCATATGTCCATGTACAGATTTTTTTCTAGAATTTTTGGTCGAGCCAATTAGTACAGTTTATTAGTTAAAATCTCCCCTGTTGCAGGGATTGACTACACTGACCTTTGTGTGTTACGAATTGCATATATCCCTGTACAGGGCTTCAATACTGATTCCATTTGTTTCTATAGAAACTATACTCAGAGAGGAATCTACACATATATGGCAGGACTCCTAATTATCTCTGGTTAATTTACAATGATTTTCCAAAGTCGGAACAGGGGATCCAGAAACCGTTCTGGCCCTGTTTCACGAGAACTTTAATATCTCTTAAAATACAGCTCACATGGTCGTTTCGTTTCATCCATATGAAAATAGACCCATCAAGCTTCGAGTACGAAATTTTTTTTAGCTATTAATTCCACTTCTACTATTTTTAGTGATTTTTCGATCTCATATCACTGCTGCTGTCCATAGCAGTTATTGCAGATGAACTATGCCAATTTCATGAATCCTTCCTTAGCCTTACTAATCATCCATCATACGTGACACAAATTATGGCCACCTTATCAAAATTAAGGTTTCTAAGACTCGTGGCTATAGATTCTAGCATCCCACTCAAACGACCACATAGGCCATTTTCACATGGCTTAAAGTTTACAACCCAAAATTTAACAAAACAAAATAGCCCATACATGCCAAATGTTCTCCTAAGTTGACTAAGAAGACAATACCAAAAATTGCTCGCGGTGTGATGACTTCGTTGTGATTCTGAACACCCAAAAGGAGACGAGTCCAAGAAACCTAAAATGGGTGACAAGAAAACACCGAGTGAGTTTATAACTCAGTAAGTCATAAGCATTCCACGACCATCCATTAATAACATTATCATAAAATGAAATAATGAAACAAGGCCAAGTGTTCTAGCCATACCGAACTATACCATAGTTCCTTAGATCCTTCGGATCAATCTCATACCAAGTCATACATTTACATTTCATATACTATTCAATAGGATATTTGAAGCAATTTCCATACATCATTTCATTTCCGCAACAATCATGCAATTGAAATCATCACATAGATTTAAATCTTACCAACTCCACCCCGAGCATGAACATAGCATCTATTGGCCATGAACTCAAGGTACTTACTCTTTTCGCTGTCCATACTCATCTCGATAGAGTCACACCTCCATATAAATATTCAATCGGAGATATATGTAGAGTTCGCACACATAGTGCTTAATACTCAATCACGCACACTTAGTGCCATGTGATTCAAGCCCGCACACATAGTGCCATATAGTCCAAATTCGCACACTTAGTGCCATACATTACAAGCTCGCACACTCGGTGCCAATCTAAATCACCGTACACATCTATTTCTCGCACACTTAGTACCAAGCAAACTTCCTACACATTTCACTATCTCTTTTACGTTCAACAACATCATCTTTTCATACACATACATTTGTATATATTTCATCTCATTAAACACAATTGCATAGATATTACAATCATTTAAGAAATATCAAATATATGCTTAATGACTTACCTTGTGTTGGGTAAAATAGTCCAAGTCGGCTACTCGATGACCTTCGTCTTTCCCTTGCTTGATTCTCCTTCTTTAACTCCTTGAGCTTAATCAATAAATCAACTAGTTTAACCCTCTTGCTAAACATTCATAATTCAATTACACATGCATATGTATGTTTGTATATTCGGCAACCATCCTCACTTATTACCCATTTGGTCAACAATCTAAGCCAAGATAAGCCTTCAATATGGTTGCCTCTAACCGAATACATGCACACCAATCTACTTCCTTTGGCGAATATGCATGTCTATGTTGAGGCCAATTTTACACTTAATACTACACAAAAACAGCATACATTTTCCTAATTAACGCATTACATATTGTAGCTCTATACACATCTCTCATTTATTTCATAACGGAAACAACATCACAAGCAAATATACACCTTAAAATAGTATATATGTCATACCAATTCATCATGTGCAAACATATATTCATGTAGGTGCAATGGCGAATTCTCAAGTGGCTTATATCCAAATATATACACATATCCAAAGCTTAAATCTTACTTACCATGCAACATGCATGAATCATACTTATGGATATAACATGGCGAATACCACAACACCATACCGTTTCAATTTGGTCATGGTTAAACAAAGAACTTAGTATCTCATTCAAAAATGCTAAAAGAAAATCTAAGAATCCTCAATCCACCATCACATGTATCATTATCAAGCTTGATATTTAGCATGCAATGGCATTAACACCATATTCACTTTGGCCGAATTTCATTCCCATGACATAACAAAGATTTGAACCATGGGCTAACAAGAACATCAAGCTAGCAACTAAAATATACATGAATCTCATGGCAAAACATCAAACTTACCTTAATCTAGGTACAAGTATGGCCAAACCTCCTCCTAAACCTCTTCCAAACCAACATGAAACAAGAATTCCTTCCTTCTTCCTTAGAATTTTCAGCCCAAAGGAAATGAAAAATGATGAACAAAAATTCTTCTTTCTTTCTCCACACTCACGGCAATGGGCATGCATGAGACCATTTTTTCTTTTTTTTTTTGTTCCTTTCATTATTAAATTCCCATGCTCACTATTTTATTTTTTCTTACATACACCATTGTCCCAACATGTTTTATGACATGTTTTTACCCATAATCTCTTGTCATGGCGGCCACTAGCTATTAGGGGGGGAAATTTGACATGCAAGTCCTCCCCTTTGACTACATGCACTATTAGGTCCTTATAGATTAGCCTATCACTTTTCAAAAGTGTCACACAAGTCCTACTAACTGAATTCACATGCTATCGGCTAAATCGAAGCCTGAAATTTTCACACATTCATAATTACATATTCTAGACAATAAATATTACGTTCAAACATTTCGGTGACTCGGTTTAGCGGTCCCGAAACCACTTCCCGACTAGGGTCAATTTTGGGCTGTCACAGCACCCATTCAAGCATTTATAGCAGAAAATTTTTGTTAAGGAGAGCTTTGAAGATTCATCATATTAACTTCTGTAAGTACTTTGAATGAATATTGGTATTTGAAACTGCAACTTCAAGTTTTAATCGTATCTTCTAAACCAATCTTCTGTTTTTTAGATTCTTTGATGTTAATTCAACTCTTTTACTAAAGGGAGAGTGCAGAGTCTAGAATTGTTCTTTGGTTGCTCACAAGTCATTGCTTTTACAAAAGTTTTGCATACACTTTATTAGTCTTGCACTCTATGGTAGACAATTCTAGTCATCAATTTTGAGATTTAAACTCAAAATCTTGAAAACTAGGTCTTGTTATTAGGAACTTAATTTCAAATGTTTTAGTTGTGCTTTAAACTTATCTGAGTGCTTTAAACTTAATGGGTTAGTTAACATATCAAAAAAATGGGTTCCTTCCAGTTTGGTAGAAAAAAACAATGGCAGAGGTCGAGCCCAAGTGGGAAATTGGCTGTGGGAGCGGACTTCCATTGTTTCAAACATAAAATCGATCCCAAGTGATCCATCTAGTGGGATTCCATCGGTACGAGACATTACCCAATGAGTGTTGGATTTGTGAAGTTTTTTGTCTCCTATCTTTTATATATAATTTCGTTTAAAATATATTATATTTAGAAATATTTTTAACTGGTTCCTATATTTGTATTACATTATTGTTTTTTTGTATTTTAATTATATAATATTCAAAAGGGTCAATTCTATGTAAAATTTATTAATAACTTGTTTATGCATTTCTTAATCCCGCAAATTCTCTAATTAACAATAGTCATTCGAGGAAACATTACATACAAAAGCTACTTGAACGTGTAATGTAAGAACATTTGCAACAACTGCTGCATATTTTTGGGCTGAGAAGTTTATTTTGACTGAATTATATCGCAAAACTGACATGAAGTTTTACTAAGGAAATGTCATTGTCTTTCAATTTTTCATCACTTGATCTTGAACATTGACTGGATTACTCACATTATGCCTTATATCAATTTTCAATTTAGATGGTTGTAGTTTGAAGATGATCTATTTTGGTACAAATCAGTTGGATTTTGCTGACATTTAATTTTTAAACTTTTTCGAGGTCATTCTTTCAGTATCATTTCGAGACTCAAGTAAGTTTTTACTTAATTACTTTTACATTTATGTTCTGTGTATTGAATCTAATTTGATAAAGCAATGCATTCCAGGGAGCAATTGAAAAAATGATCAGCCATTTAGATTGATAATTTTTGTATCAGTTTGTTAGCATCCTTATCAAGTATCAAATGCCTATCTGTTACTTCTTGTACCCTGCAGGTTGGTTATATAATTCCTTCTTGTTTGGGTTATTCTGTCAAGAATTACTTAGAAACTGTTCTATTTTACAATATTAACTAATGTACTAAACTTTATGATACCGAGTACCTGTTACCAAATTAATATATCATAGTATTTGAATTAATTTTGTACAAAAATATTTTTTTGACTGCTTTTAACCAAAACTTAATTTTTTCTACCCTATTTTTGTACTATGACTATTTTTAATAAATTTAATTATTACTATAATAATTATATGAAGTAATATATATGAAGTAAAATTATATTGTATACTAAATATGGTACATATACTTTAATTCCATGTGTTTTGACTTTTAGGATATAGTTCCATGTGTCTGTGTTAGTGAATTAATGTTGTATGTATTTTAGTTACTGCTTCCTGCTCCTCCTGCAACTATTGGTTCAACTGAAGCTGCTATTTAATCTTCGAATTAATATTTGGTACTGATATAGATAAAGTTTTTATATTTGCTTAAATTGAAATATATTTGGTGCTACTCTTATAATCTTACATTTGTTCTAGGTACTATCGAGCACCTGAATTAATATTTGGTGCAACTAAATACACCACAACCATTGACATCTGTTCTAGGTACAGGTTTTGTTGCTAAATTTTTTTCCTTATTTCTATGCATTTTCACTTTAAATTACTTAACAAATATTACTTTTTTGAATTGAGCCTCTGTTTGCTAGTGAGAGTGGAGTAGACTAGGTTGTTGAAATTATTAAGGTACATTTTATTTCAAAATTCTAATCAATAATAGTTTTATCATGATGATTTTGGAAAATCTAATATTTTGGGGTTGCGATTTTGTAAAGATTTAATTCTTTGGTTCTTTTAATTTTAAATTTTGGCTTTTGAAAGTATTTTTAAATTAGTTACACTATAATAAGTTTTTAATTTGATATGTTTTCTTTTTTAATTGAATTCGAATAATTTCACTCAATTTTATTCGATACGACTCAAATTTCATTTTGCTTAACTCGATAAAATTTTAAATTGAGTAAAATACTAAAAAATAAAGACATATGTTAATTTTTTAAAATTACTTGTGAAAAAAACATACTGTCAATATATCAAATATTAACTCTATTATGATTCAAATTTATCTTTTATTTTCTCAATTTTTCTCTGAGCACTACTCCAAATTCAATAGTTGCTTTTTACGCCCTCTCAACAAGTGAAAATTATTTTAATGATAGCTATAGTTTTTATAAAATGAATCATACAAAAATCTTATTAAAAATATTTTCATCACAAAATTCAATCAAATCCTAAACAATTTATAAAAAATAAAATATATGGAAATTTCAACATCATAAAGCAGCCATTCGAAATTGACAAATTGAAAAAATTGAGATGACACTGAGCCCACGTTTAAGTGTAAAAGCCAAAACATGAAAAGAATTTCCATGTTCCGTCTTGGATTTTGATCACCAAATTTTTTTCTCAAGACTTCCTTTTTACTTTCAACAATCTCTTTTAGTAAAATATCATTCTTCTTCCTTTTCCTTTTGGTGGTTTCTCCCATACTTTCAATTTGACTTTTCATTTAGTGTATTTAAAAATAAAGCTTTTCAAATTTGATGGGAATTCTAAAATTTTATTTAAATTTGACCATGTTGCTGTTTAGGAAATTATAAGTTTTTTAAAGAAGGAAATTATGTATTAAATGTTTCTAATTCAAAATTAATATATATTCAAAAGTAATATATTTTTTCAAGTTCACCAAACAACTCACATAATTTACATAATTTACATATACATAACTTACATAATTTAAAGTTCAAATTTCATAACTTACATAATTTACTTAACTTACATACTACATGACTTACATAATTTAAAGATCAAATTTCATAACTTACATGATACATAACTTACATAATTTAAAGACCAAATTTCATAAGTTACATAATTATTTAAAGTTCAAATTTCATAACTTACATAATACATAACTTGCATAATACATAACTTACATAATTTAAGGATCAAAATTCATGATTTACATAATTTACATAACTTACATAATACATGACTTACATAACTTAATTATACTTATAAATACACAACTTATCTGTGTAATTTATTGTCAACTTTAGACTTCAAGAACAACGATATGGATAGGAGTTGGATGAATTTGTCAAGGGTAAGTAACAGCTATCAAAATGGAGTTCAAACTTTTCTAAATTTTGCATTTCAAAATGCAAGCCAAGAGAATATGATTCTTTACCCGTGTAAGAGGTGTGGCAGCATCAATTGGCATTTTCGTGAAGTTGTCTACGAACATCTAATTGTTGATGGCTTTATTCGGGGGTATAAAAAATGGATTTTCTATGGAGAGTGTACATCTAGTGGAACTTCTTCAACGATTAATCCGACTTATCCTGATACTACTTACCCTCAGTATGTTAGAGAAGATGACATGGAAGGTATGTTGCGGGATGCATTTAATATGCACATTCATGGTGAGCAATCGTTTCCACCTAACTTTATTGCATCCGACGATTGTAATATTGGTGGAAATGTTTTTTGCGAAACGGGAACAAGTGCACCTGATGAGGGGTCAAATGAAGAAGCAGCGAAGTTCTACAATTTACTTAACAAAATGAACGAAGAACTTTATGAGGGATCAAAATATTCGAAATTGTCTTTTTGTATTCGTCTATTTCACTTAAAATGTTTGGGAGAGTGGACCGGAAACTGTTTTACAATGCTGCTAGAGTTTCTGAGAGAGATGTTTCCGTTTGCAAAAATCCCCCAGTCTTGTCAAGATATGAAGAGACTAATAAAAGATTTGGGCCTTGGGTACGATAAAATTCATAGTTGCCCAAATGACTGCATGTTGTACTGGGGTGATCAGAAGAACTAGCAGTCTTGTCATGTTTGCTGTAAGTCTCGTTGGATGAACGGGAATACAGAAGATGTGAATGGGGATGAAGGGGGGCACATTTAAGAAAGAAGCCAGTCAAGGTTATGCGATATTTTCCCCTAATACCAAGACTTCAAAGGCTTTTCATGTCGTCAAAGACGGCCGATTCTATGAGGTGGCATAATGATCAATGAACCGATGATGGATTCTTAAGGTATCCTGCTGATTCTTTAGCTTGGAAATTGTTTGACAGTAAATTTCCAAGCTTTGCAAGCGATCCTCGGAATGTGAGGCTTGGGCTAGCAGCTGATGGTTTTAATCCTTTTAAAATCATGAGTACTTCATACAGTACTTGGCCTGTAGTGCTTGTTCCTTACAATTTGCCTTCACGGATTCGCATAAAGCAATCTTCATTTATTTTATCAATGATTATCCCAGGAGAGAAAGGTCCCGGAAATGATATTGACATCTATTTGTAGCCACTTATTGAAGACTTAAAACAATTATGGTCGGGTGTTGAGACATATGATGTATTAAGAAAGGAGAACTTTAATTTACGTGCAGCTTTATAGTGGACAATTAATGATTTCTCGGCTTATGCTAATTTATCGGGTTGGAGTACTAAAGGACGTTATGCCTGTCCTTGTTGTGCTGCGCAAACTTGTTCAAAGTGGTTGTATAATGGGAAGAAGTTCTCTTACATGGGCCATCGTCGGTGGTTAGATAGAAATTATAAATTTAGATTTCAGAGGACTCTATTTGACGGTACTAAAGAGTACAGAGGAGCTCCTGAGCAGACCGTTGGATCTGAAATCTTGTTTATGTTAAAAGATATCAACTTTAGTTACGGGAAGATAAATCAACCACCTATCACGTAAACAAGGAGAAGATCGAGGGATGAATCTGATGATGAATCTGACGAAGAGGATAATCCTAATGAGGCGGACTTGTAGAAAAAAAAGAGTATTTTTTTTAGTTGCCTTATTGGGAGCACAACATTTTACGCCACAATCTTGATGTCATGCATATTGAGAAGAATGTCTGCGAGAACATAATTAGGACAATTTTAAATGTCGATGGAAAATCAAAAGACAATCTTCAGAGTCGACTTGATTTAGTTGACATGAGAATTCGGTGTGATCTTTATCCTGAAGTATTTCCGAATGGGAAATGTCGGTTACCGCCTTCTATTTTTTCAATGTCAGAGAAAGAGAAAGAGGTGTTTTGCATGGTGTTGAAGGACATAAAGGTTCCAAATGCATATGCGTCAAATATATCTCGATGTGTGAGTCTTAAAGATCAAAGATTATATTCATTAAAATCACATTATTACCCCATCTTGATGCAAGATTTACTCCCAGTTGCTTTACGGTGTTGCATGTCAAAAAATGTGACGTCCTGTATAATTGAACTATCAAATATAATGAAAGCTATTTGTGGCAAAGTTTTGGATGTTGAAGAACTTAAGAAAGTACAGGATCGAGCTGCTTTGACTTTATGCAATTTGGAGAAGATCTTTCCACCTTCCTTCTTCACTATTATGGTGCACTTGGTAATCCATCTCCCTCACGAAGCAATACTTGGTGGACCAGTTTTTTATTGATGGATGTATCCTATAGAAAGGTGCTAATTTATTTCTCAAGTATTTATTCATTCGACTCTATACATTTAGTTACAACTTTTGATAAATATTGTATATCGTGTTTAGGTTCCTAAGCAAATTGAAATCTTATTGTCGCAATAAGAGTTATCCAGAAGGATCAATTGCTGAAGGCTACTTGGCAGAGGAGTGCTTGACCTTCTGTTCTAGATATTTAGAAGATGTTGAAACACGATTGAATAGACCAACTAGAAATGCTGGGCTCAATGATCATAACTTGGCCGAAACTTATTTATTCCAAAGTTACGGAGAATCAATCGGCAAAGTTGAAATTGCAGAATTAGATGATATATCATGGATACAAGCACATCGATACGTACTTTTTCACTACGATTTAGTTGAACCGTTACGCAAGTAAGTTCTAAAATTTCCTCACATATTCATCGTTTTGATTTGTTTATCTTCTAACCAATTAAACTTGTTTTTAACATAGTGAGTACAAACAAATTTTGAGATCTTGTGCACGTTCTTGAAGATTACAACATCGAGAGATTAATAAGTTATTCATAGAATCTTTTCATGAATGGTTAAGCCAAACGGTATGTAACTAAAGTTAATATGTTACATATATTCGCAAAATTTAGTTAATCAAATAAGAATGTTTTTACATAATACATTTATAGTTATTCAATTTACTTTCGATTCAATAGGTTTGGAGTGGGAAGGACATCAATGACGAAGTTAAATGGCTTTCCCAAGGTCCGAACAGAGTAATAAAAAGATATAGTGCCTTCCTTATCAATGGATACAGATTTCATACAAAGTATCGCGAGAGAATGAGGAGAACTCAAAATTGTGGAGTTGTTGTTAATTCTTCAATTACAAGTTATGCTAGTGCTAGGGACAGTAATCCGGTTGAGGGTAACATGGAGTATTACGGACTTCTTACCGACATTATTGAGTTGGATTACTATGGCAGATGGAAAGTTGTCTTATTTTGGTGTGATTGGGCTGATGTTAATACTGCTCGAGGAATTAAAAAAGATCAATTTGGTTTTACAATGGTGAATTTCTCTCGCAAACAAGTTTTTTATTCGAAAGATCCAACTGATGAGGGTTGGTATGTTGTACTCCGGAACACCCCTAGAGACTTGTTTGACATGGGTAATGGAAATAGAGATGACATCGTCGAAAGATCAGAAACATTACCTTTTCCAGAACAAAACTTAGATGAAAATATCCCTAGTACTAGTACACAACATCAATGGGTTCGACATAATGTGGATGAAGATATTTATGAATAATGATGTAGTAAGATTTTACGATTTTTTAATTATATGTAATATTATAATTTTAATCTTGGTCAAGTTATATAATTTAACTATTTTATATGTACTATTATTGTTGTAATTTGTTACTAAAACTTTAACTATTTTATGTTTATTGCAGGAAAAATGCGTAGAAGAAGATTACGAGATTTAAGTATTGTCCAGAATACTCCAAATTCGGAAGAAGGAAATAGTGAACAAAAAACAGTTGTTGGATCTTCGAATGTGCCGGAGACACTTGACGACCCTGAAGAATTTCAAAGTAATGTTAAGTTCATTTTACATGTATTGACTTTTATTATTGATTTATTTGTCAATTTTAATATAATAATAGTATATCATTTTTCAGCTAAAAGTGGTGGGACGCGCAGAGTTCAAGGACGTACGCTGCTTAGAGATTTATATGACTTAGATCATATCGAGCGTGTCAAAGTAAGTAGAAATACTCATGGTCAGCCTGTTGGATCTGAAGCTCGACTTTTAGCAGGCTATTTGGGCATTTTAGCACGAAATGCCAATATGTTGCCCATCAACTATGAATCATGGCATCACTTGCCTGATAGCAACAAAAATCAGGCTCTCGCTAATATTAAGGTAACAAAAAATGTGAATGTAATTTATAATACTTTAGTTTAAGTTTCATTTATATTTACATTCTAAACTTGTGCTTTTTTAGGAGAGATTTGCTTTTAAGATCTCCGATGATTATATCAAGAAGGCATTGGGTAAAAAATGGAGAGACAATAAAAGCACTTTAAAAAAACAATATTTTAAGAAAGACATAAGCCTCAAGGAAAAATTAAGAAATGTCCCGCCGGGAATGCTAAGGTACCAATGGGAAGATGCGGTTCGATTCTGGAATTCAAAGAAAGGAGAGGTATTGCGTATTTCCAAACTCTTATATATAGTGTTTACTATATACGTAATAATAATTTCATTATGTAGGATCGTGAGCGAGTTGGAACAAGCAGCAGGCAAAAACAAAAATTCATGCACACGGCAAGGTCGAGAAGTTTTGCTTCTGTAGCTGAGGCCGAGGTATTATGAATTTATTAGTTCTTTCAAATATTAATAACTTTCTACTATTAAATAATATTTTTACTACTATATTGTAGGAAGTCAAATCTGGACAAAAAGTTGGACGCCTTCAGCTTTTTGAGATTACGCATAGGAAGAAAGATGGATCTCCTATGACATCCGAAGCTGGAGAAATTATGGTATATTTACTTAATAATATTTGATTTATTCTAAATATTTATAATCTTTAATTATAATTGTTTAATTCAATTCATCATTAGTAGTTTTAAATAATATTAAGTTATGTTGCATTCATTTTTATTATATATTTCGTTTCTAACTGTTTAATTGCTTTTTTAGGAGAAACTAAAGGAGAAGAAGGCGGAATATGAAGCGATTGCTTCAACTGATAGTTCTGTTAATCTTGAGAACATTGATAACAGAATTATCACTGAAGTTTTGGGTCCTAAAAGGTACGGTCGGGTTCGATTTCAAGGATCTGGTGTTACCCCGACCCAATATTTTGGATTCGGCTCCCAGCAATACATGCCTTCGGGAAGTCAAGCTCAAGCTGAAGTTCAGAGGTTAAGAGACCAGATAACTCAGATGCAAGCGAACACGGTTGAGCAAATTTTTGAGGTTCAACAAAAATATGAAGAACTCCAGCAGCAACTTAGAACAGAGGCAGCAGAGAGGGAGGCAACGGCAGCAGCGAGGGAGGCAGTGGCAGCAGCGAGGGAGGCAGCGGTAGCAGCAAGGGTGGCAGAGGCACGAGCGAAGGAGGCAGAGGCAGCAGCGATGGCAGCAGAGCAGAGCAAAAAGTACGATGGATGACCTCCAGCTACAGCTTCAGCAGATGATGCAGATGTTTCAGCAATCGCAAAAGCCGCCATCTTAGACATTAGTTTTCTTATTGTAATAATGTTTTTAATTTTGTCACGTTTAACATTATTGTAAGAATATTTTAAATTATACTTTATTAATTAATAATATCATATAACTTTCGTTAAATTTGAAGTATCATTTAGAATTAATGTTTTTGGTTGTATTTTTTATGCTAAATTTGCTGTTTTTGGCTGCATTTTATACTATATTTGTTGTATTTGGTTGGATTTTAATGCAGGAAGGGCTGGATATTGGTGAAAAAAATATATTGCAAATCTGTCAAAATTAGCGGCGTTTGTGGGAAAAGCGCCACTAAAAGTCATGGCTTTTAGCGGCTTTTTTTGGAAAACGCCGCTAAAAGCCATGGCTTTTTGTGGCACTTTTCCAAAAAATGCCACAAAAATTTGTGGCATTACCTATAGCGGCGTTTTAAAAAGCGCCACAAAAAGTTTTAGTGGCGCTTAAAAACGCCGCTAAAGGCTAAAAAAATGCCGCTAAAAGTCTATTTTCTTATAGTGACCACCACGGAGAAAGAGCTGCTAGCTCTGGTTTTTACATTCGATAAATTTACGCCATATCTAATATTGTCTAGAGTTATCGTTTATACTGACCATTCTGCTCTTCGCTACCTTTTAACTAAGACTGATGCAAAACCTCGACTCATTCGATGGATTCTGTTATTGCAGGAATTTGACTTGGAGATTTGGGATAAGAAAGGAGCTGAAAATCTAGCGGCTGATCATCTTTCCAGGCTTGAAAGTCAAGTACCAAATAGCTGGATGAAGTTGAAATAAATGATTTGTTCCCTGAAGAACAATTCTTTGCTATATCTAATTTTGAAGTACCTTGGTTTACAGACATTGCGAATTTTTTAGCCGCTAATGTTATCCCAAAAAGGTTGACACATTAGCAAAAGAAGCGATTCTTTACTAATGTGAAAAACTACTTTTGGGAAGACCCTTTTCTTTTCCATATATGTGCAGATCAAGTCATTAGGAGATGCATTACAAGGTCAGACACATTTAAAATATTGGAGCATTGCCACTGAGGACCGACTAGGCGACATTACAGTGGAAATAAGACCGCATATAAAAACACTCAAATCAGGTTTTTATTGGCGTACACTATTCAAAGACGCCAACAGGTATGTTGCTAATTGCGATAGATGCCAACGAACAAGTTATATATCTAAACGTGATGAAATGCCCCAAACGTACATGCTTTCATGTGAAATATTTGATGTTTGGGGTATCAATTTTATAGGTCCATTCCCTAGTTCATTTGGGAATAAATACATCTTAATAGACGTCGATTATATGTCCAAATGGGTGGAAGCCCAAGCTTTGCGTACTAATGATGCTAGAGTGGTAGTACGATTCCTTAATAAACTCTTCTCTCAATTTGGAACACCTAGAGCAATTATCAGTGATAGGGGTACTCATTTTTATAATGCCCAATTTGATAAGACCCTTAAGAAATACGGAGTTCACCACAGAACAGCTACACCTTACCATCCTTAAACTAATGGACAAGTCAAAGTAGCAAACCGAGAACTTAAATGTATCCTAGAAAAGACAGTAAAATCAAACAGGAAGGATTGGGCGATTAAAGTAGATTATTCTTTATGGGCTTATAGAACTACTTTTAAAACCCCCATAGGAACATCCCCTTACAGACTTGTTTATGAAAAAAGTTGTCATCTACCGTTTGAGTTAGAACACGAGGCATTCTGGGCCATAAAGTTTCTAAACTTTGATCTCAAACTTGCAAGTGAAAACAGGTTGATGCAATTGAATAAGTTAGATGAGTGGCGAACTAATGCATATAAGAATTCATGCCTATATAAGGAAACCACGAAATGCCGCCATGATGCTCGTTTAAAGTAACACAAGCAATTTGAAGCTGGAGATCTTGTCTTGCTATACAACTCCAGGCTCAAATTGTTTCCTGGGAAGCTAAAATCACAATGGTCAGGTCCATTCGTCATCCAAACTATTTTTCCATATGGCACAGTAGAGGTAAGTTATCCAACTCACAGCACCTTTAAGGTAAATGGACATCGTCTTAAACTTTATAACGGTGAGGATTTTAAAGATAATAGAGAGGAGCTACGGCTCCACGAACCTACCTAAATATGTCACAGGGTAAAGTCAAGCTTAGACTTTAAATAAGCGCTTCTTGGGAGGCAACCCAAGCACTAACCTCACTAAATAGGGTTTACTTTTCTTTAATTGTTCATAGTCCAACTGCAGGTAATTTTGACATTTGACAGGGGCAAACATAGCCTGGACCCATGGGCGTGTCCTATCCGCGTGACACCCACGGGATGAAGACACGGGAATGCTTGGAACCGTATAAATGTTGAGCACTTTAATGTGATGATCGACAGTATTGAACACGACCTGGACCCACGGGCATGGCCAAGGCCGTGCTGAAACAGGACTCATATTTTTCCCAAAACAGAGGCACACGGGCTGCGACAAGTGAGCTACGGTTGTGCGATATGGCCGTGTGAAGCCCAAGGTTAAGGGACACTGGCGTGTCCCAGACCGTGGCAAAACTGCACCTTAATTTTTACAAAAATTCAGCAGAGACACGGCCTACGATAAAACACCACTGCCGTGCGAGTCTGCCGTAGGAGTCACATGGCTTGATACAGGGCATGTGTGAGGCTATGTAAGGACTTGCCCAAAAATTGAAACAATAAACGAAGTCAGGATAGAACACGAGTGAAAGCCACAGCCGTGCTTAATGGTCGTGCACAATCCTGACTAATGGACACGGGCGTGTTGGATGGGACACGGGTGTGGGAGAAACGAAAGGAGCACCACATGGCCATGCGATGTGGCCGTGTGGGTCACACGGCTTAGAGACACGGGCGTGTCCGTCTGTCGTGTACGATACTGATTTGAAACATCAACTCATAACTATAAACCATGAGCACGGGCGTGGGAGAAGCGAACGAACGTGCACACGGCTATGCGATTTGACTGTACGAACCACACGACCTGGACACACGGGCATGACGAAGAGCCCTTGTGCAAACCTGACCATGATTTCACGAAAAACACGGGCTGAAAGACTACCACAAGGGTATGGGCCATGGCCGTGTGGCCTAAAATGGGGCTTATACGACCGTGACCCCTTTTAAATTACCCTTAACCCTAATTTTTTTCCCTAACCTATTTACTATTCATCATCTTCTTCCTCCAGCTACCCTTTTTCCTCCTTTCTTTTTCTTCATCTTTCTATCCCTTTTTCCCCCCTTTTCACCATTTAAACCTTTTCCCTTCACCCAAAAACCCCCTTCTCCTTCTCCCTTCTTCTCCCCCATCCTTTCTTTTCCACTTTTCTTTCACTTCTCTTTCCCTTTCTATTTTATTCTTCTCATCTCTTCCCCATCCATCTCCGACCACCACGCACACGCCGCCACACACCACTTCACCCTATTGCCTACCACCACTCTCAGTTTTCTTTCTTGCATCCTTAGCTCCATTTTACTATTTTAATATTAATTTTCTTAGTTCATTAGTAATTCTTTATTTCATGTTCTATATGACTATATTATTATTATTACTACTACTCTTGCTTTAATATTTTTGAGGTTCCTTCTTTGTCACAGTTTCAAATCGAATGTAGGAATATACTATATAGATATTAGGACCATGTGTTTTAAATAAGATTCGTAGTAACTTATATTGAGTGATTCATTAGTTAGTTTCTATTTCTTTGGCTCTTTGTTTCATATGCAGTATTACCATTTGGTTTTGACATGCTTGAATATTCGTTCATAATTATCTTACGAGCAAGTTAGTATTTTGGACTATTAAGATGACTGCTTGATTTGGGGATTATTTTGATGATTAAAACTCGTCTTTGCAGATATCATGACAAACCCAAAAGGCAAGAAAACTGCGATTCCTGCCTTGAAAAAATGAAAAGGAGCGACATCTTCCTTTGGCCCCACCGCTGAGATGCGACACCTATTCCTCTAATTTCCACCGGGACCCCAAGAGGAACTATTCCAGATACTACGGGCCCGACCCCTAGGTGTGGGTCGTTGCATTGATTGGACCGCACTAGAGCAGGTCCATCTAGCTGATTCAGTTCGAGCCCTCTTAGCCACCGCTCCATGGGACCGATTCTTTAACATCATCGAGCCAATGTACCTAGAGCTCACTTTGGGATTATGCTCAAAATTTCACATGTAAATAGCTATGGCAGAGCATGACAACCCAGGAACAGTCCAATTCTGCCTTAGCGGTCTATTACGGCAGCTGAGTGTCCCAGAATTTGGCGTCGCTTTAGGACTATATACGAACGAGTTCATAGAGGCCGAAAACTTTCCTCACCTCCACTGCCATATCCACTATGTGCCTTCATCATGTTGGAATGCCATGATGCCTGCTATAGGCATCTACGACCCCAGCATTTCCAAGGCATCGATGCTAGCTCCAGCTCTGTGATATCTCCACGCTCTTTTAGCACACACTTTAACAGGGAGACGAGAGAGCACTGTTGTAGTGAACACTCACGACGCATACTTCCTGTGGAGCATAAGGCAAGGGTAAATTTTTTACCTCGCCTACTTCATTGCCCTTGCCTTTTTCCATCAAACTGAGCGACACCAGAAGGGAGTCATCAGCCTAGGCCTATATGTGACTCGTCTAGCGCGTTACTTCGGGCTCCTGAATATAGTGGCACAGTCTTCATCGCTCACTCTCATTGGTCAGATGTCCCCACAAGGCATCCAAAGTATGTTCCACATGCGAATGATTGAGCGTCCTCGTGGGTTCGACCCTCCTCAGTACTGACTTGCATGAGCTACCGATGAGGATGACGTCGAGGATATTCCTAATGATATCCTTGCATTTCAGGAGGACCCACTTTCACAACCACCACCGAGTCACCGACCAGTTCATGCGGCTGCTTCAATATCTAAAGTTTCTGACCACCTTTATCACTTTGAGCAGTATTGCACTCAGCAATTCGACAGCATCGAGGCGACACTACAACAAATCTGCCAACAATTTCACATATCGCCTTCAGCACCACCACCTCATGATCCAGCTGTCGACGAGGACTATTAAGTCCATCTAATTTTTAAATTGTTTTTCTTTTTATTTTATTTTTATTTTGGCATTTCTTTTGCACTTTCATTATCCATTACTTAGAAGATTGTTATTAGTATAATTTGAATTTTACTTTATCTAGTTATTTCATTATTAATAATCCTAATATACATATAAATCCCTTAAATATTATCAATGGCATCGCAGTTTCAAAAGGTTCAGGCAATGGGTACTACTAAGGCATACACATACAATCATCCACGACTGCGATGTCCAGCTCGACCACGACCATAGCCACCACGACACCAATCACCACGATAACCTCTTCCCTGGGCATTATGATTGTGGAACCCAACCTCTACCACCACCTTCACCTCTATCTACATGTCACATACACATCACTTTCAATGCTTCTAAACCTGTTTCGGCTCTTCCAAGGATCACATCCAAATTCAAGGCAGTTTTTATTCTCTCCCTCTCTTCTTATCTTATCTTATATTGCTATTATCTATCTCTGTACATTGAGGAAAATGTACACCTTAAGTGTGGGGAGGATATTTATGTGATTATCAGGAAATCTCTGATTTTTTTATCTTATCTTATTCTTAAATAATTTTCTTATAACATTATTAGAGTAAATTATGTTTGATCTATGATTTTATTGATATGTTTTGAATTAAACCATAGGTAATTGTGCATTAATTGTTTAAACTTTAAGAAATTAAAGAATCAAGCATGATGAGTTGACTTTTGAAAAAATAAAATTGCTAGGTTGTTTCCCTGAATTGAGGTATTATCCTAAAGTTTTGAATTTACAGAATTGACATCAAATACACATAATTTTCGTGAGATTTTGAGCCTTTTAGAGCATATATCTTTCTTGCTCACTGATTTTATTGGTTATGAGTGTGTTAACATTGATTTATTATTTTAGATCTTGCATTGATTATACATGTCGAGACCACACCTTTGATTTGATATACGAAAATGATAAAGGCACCTAGGTTTTAACCCATCTACCCCATAAAAAGCCTACCCACATAATTGACCCCTAGTGAACCGCTTTGAGCCTTAAATATTATTTCTTGAATTCTTCCCTTAATATTAACCCATAACTTAACCCTTTTTGATTCATTAAGAATTTTTCCCTTTTTATTGACTTTTTTTATTGAGATTTAATTTGATTAGTTACCTATTTCTTTTTCGTTCATTCCAGTTGCTGAATTAATTCTTATTATGTATGTTCCATTATTTATTCTTATTCTTAAAAAAAAGACGTATATTTATATTCATACAGTTACATATTGTTCTAAAGAGCTTGGATGAGTTAAAGTTGTTATGTTATGAAAAAGAAGCTCACATTTTTTGCTTTAGATAGTCCAAATTCTGGCACTCTCTTGTAATTCAGCACTTAGCCTCACTCTTCTAAATTTGGTAATTTAGTTAAATTAATCTCGATTCTAACCCTCTTTTTCAGCCTTTATCCACACCTTTAACCCA
The DNA here is from genome assembly GCF_025698485.1 of Gossypium arboreum. Classification (NCBI taxonomy): domain Eukaryota; kingdom Viridiplantae; phylum Streptophyta; class Magnoliopsida; order Malvales; family Malvaceae; genus Gossypium; species Gossypium arboreum. The sequence continues at coordinate 90,290,292 of NC_069082.1, read as the reverse complement.
AGCCCCATTACAACCCTATTAAAGACCTTTTGATTTGTGTATCATTTCATTATAAGTGGTGGAGGTTTGATTGTCATGCAAGCCTATGGTAATAACTTTCTATATTTGACTATTGAGTGCTTAATTATTAAACTCTAAACACTTTGAGTGATTTGAGTGAATCAATAGTGAGGATGTCAACCTTGTCAATTTGAAATTAAAGGTGATTACTTAGATAAATGGGGATACCTATAATTTTATAATTGAAATGCTCGATTTAGATTGTTTGAAACTGTAATGTTCTTATAGTTAAGCTCTTAATGTATGATTACTTGTGGATTATTTCAAACATTATTAGTAAGAATTATAAGTTGAGAAGAACTTATTTTAATTGTGAGTTGAGGATTTTGCTTGAGGACAAGCAAATGCTTAAGTGTGAGGATATTTGATAAACCATAAGATATACATATTTTTACCCCATGCTTGACATATTTCTGGATGATTTTTCCTTGGTTTTATTGAATTCGATGCTCCTAATCCTTTAATTTCATGTTTTATACTCAGGAGAGCTTAGGATAGCAAAAAGAGCAAGAAATGGGCCAAAAATAGAGAAATTGGGCCTAAATCAGTGTTGCACACAGCCTAGGCACTTCCACAAGGGTAATCCACACGCCGTATCTGACACACGGGTAGACTACACGCCCGTGTATCATGGTCGTGTCGAGTAAGAACCAACTCAGTATTGCACACGGCCTAAGCACCTTCACATGGGCGTGGCACACGGTCGTGTCCCTGTAGAGCCCAAGCCTAGTTCTATTCGAAAAAGGGCACTTTTGAGAGTTTTAAAGCATTTTAAAGCCTATATAAACACCTTAGAAGAGGATTAAGGGGGACACTCAGAGTTTGAGGCAGAAAATACTTGCGAATAACCATCAGAATCACCTCGGAGCCAAGATCTACATCAAGACTGAAGATTTCCATCCAATTTCCTAAAAGTTCTTTGGGTTTTCTTTATGTTTTGTTGTTTTCCAAACTTTGAGATGTTTTCCATTATTATTATGAACTAAACTCCCTAAATACCTAAGGGAGATAAACCTATGACGAATCTTATTACTATTTGAATTATATGATAAAGACTTATTCTTATTCATAATCATGAGTTCTAAATTCTTGTTTTAATATTCCAGGGTATTAATTCAGGTTTTGATATGCTTAATCAGTGGAGCAAAAATCCCTATTTAAGAGTAGATCATTCATAATTAAGTGGATTTGAATGCACTCCTAGAGATAGGACGACATAAATCTGCTGGATTAGAGTGAAATCTAATAAAGGAATCCATAGATTGAGTTAATGCGACAATAGGGGTTTTAATTGGAAAGAGATTTTAATTAATCAACCTAGAGTCAGTTGTTTTTAGTCTCGAAAGGGATAATAACATAAATCAGAGATTTCTACGGAATAAGTCAAGTGAATAAATCATCTAAGTGAAAGGTAATAAGTGAGATCTAGGTGGATTCTTTCTTGGGTATTGTCTTCTCCGTTGGTTTTTTTTTCTAAAGTATTTTCCAACTTTCATCTCTGTTATAATCTTAGTTAAATTAGAAAATTAGTTTAGTTTAAAAACACACTTTAATTCTTAGGCTATATAATAAAAAGATAGTAATTACTAGTACTTTTAATCCTCGTGGATACGATATTTCCGGTCTCACCAAACTATAGTACTGTTCGATAGGTGCACTTGCCTTAAGTCAAATTTTTAGTTAGTTACACGACCATCAAGGGGTGATACAAGAGCAATGGTAATATACTTATATAATAATAATAATTAAAGTTGTTTTTTTACATGTCCTTATGAAATGTTTTATTTGACCATTCATACTTGTCTTTGCCTAATGCATGCATAGAATGTCCTACAACCAATGATGACGAGAAGTAAAGAGAATAACAGATTCAATGAGAAGTAGTTGAATCTCAAGTGAATAAACATGATAACAAAAAGAAGAAGAAAAAAAGCCTTTTGAAGTTGGATTGTACACAAATTTAAGTACAACAGAACAAAATTGGAATGTGAGTGTAAAATTTGTGTTTATACTTAGTTGGTTTGATGTCGAATATTCTCATAGTGTAACAATTTTCTTGCATTAATGTAGCTTGGTTCAACAGCTGAGATAGTGGTTATTATAGTTAGTAGAAGAAAGATTGGAGATGCTTATACTTCCTAATTCAACCATACAAGGAAAAGGAAAAGACTACAATGGCAAGCTAACCAATGTGTCACAGAGAGGAAACTTCAACAACAACAAATAGATTATTGAATTGCAAAATAGAGGGAGGCCTCCAAAGAACATTACTGTGTGGACACAATGAAACCAAGCTTAGGCTATATAAATTGCAAAATACTACAAAACTTGACAAATTCATGTTGGTTTTAAGAAGAATACCATTCATTTAATATTATGTCTACTGTTTATATTATTGAATTAAATTTCACGTTTTGTATTATTTACATTATTGAATTGTTTAATCATGCTAAATCTTTATCAATTTCTATTAAAATGAAATTATTGATGATGACATAAAATATTCATGTTAAAATTTTCTGTTGGTATCAATTTCACATTTTATTTTAAAATAACTTTTATTAAAAATCACAATTTTTCATTTAATATATTTTTAATTTCAAAATACATGGTGACAAGAATCGAAAATAATTGAAGCAACTAAACAAGCAAAGAAGCTAACCCATATATAAAATATTAATAAATAAATTATGAGGAGTTGGAAGTTAATAACAAAGTTTATTATGGTGAGCAAATTTGATTACAGCGGGTGGCAATGGCTACATAGACCCAAAATCATTTTGTTAATTTAACCCGAACAAATATATTTGATTCGATTTTATTCGAATTCCATCTCACTCGACTCAATTCGAGAAAATTTCAAATCGAGTTAGGATGATAAAATAAGATTCATCAACTTGATTAGCTCGAAATTTTTCATTCGATTCGATTCGATCGAATGCTCACCCCTAATTATAATTACTCAAATTTAGTTTTTTGACATATGAAACACCTAAAGCAATAACATATTCTTTCTACTACTGCTACTACAGTTACACTTAACAAACAACCATGAAAATACATAGGGAGAGTGATACAATCATTCCAACACAATACCATTTCTTCTTCCTCCTATGATATTAAACACTTTTCAATGATAATTGTAGAAGCTTTTCCATTGCTTTCAAATTCAAACTTCAACTCTCAAATTTTAAATTTTTTATCACTTTTGTTCTTTTGACTTCGAGTTAGCTTCTTTAATTCATCATTTTCTTTCTTCAGTTCGGAAATCAAGAATTTAGCCTTTTAACTTAGTTCCTTATCATGCAAACTGAAAAAACCCACAATAAAAAAAACCTTATAATTTTGGCAACTAAAGAATCGTCTCCTAATATTAGATGCCTTTCATGTTGTCTACATCAAACATTTTAATTCCACGTAGCATAAAACATAATCTCCCTTGTACTCCCACAAAACTCAACAGTATAAATTACTAACTCCATTCCAATGAAGCACATGATGAACTCATTTCGCAACTCCTAATCATTAAAGAAACAAACAACAACTTATATTTCATGAATATTTACTCAGAAAAATCAGAACAACAAAGCGATAATCGATTGAGAATAGGAGATGTTTTAGGTTTTGGATAGACCCTAAAACTTAAATTTAGAATCATATATTTTGGGTTCTAGGTAAACCTTTAAATAACTTATAGTTAATGATTTGTATTCCTTCCCCAAGAAAATATGCACAATCTTCGAATCCTACTAAGAGAACTCAAAGAAATTTCTACTATTAAGGTCGAATGTAGGAGGAAGAAGTTTTAACTTGTAATTTGTTGAATACAGTCGATTTAAGGTTAAAAAAAAGTTCATCAGTTTAGTTTTCTTTTACCGTTAGGTGTTAAAAAAATGTAAATTTTCAAGCCAGAAATTTTTTTGAGTGAAATTATTTTTCCATGTCAGCAAAATGGCATGTGTCCGACCAAGTGGCACATTCTGATGAATTTTGTTTGCCATGTCATCAATCATTAACAGTCAAATTGGTCAATGACAGTTTCCGTTAAATAGAAAGGTTCAATTGTTTTTTTAAGGGATTAAGAGTTTAATTGAGTACAATTTTTTCATAATGGCTCAATTGATTTTTTTTATTTTTCTATTGAGGGCTTTTTAGATCCTTTAGCCTTATAATAATTTGAATGTACCCTAAAATTAGAACCAATAAAATTCTCATTAAATTATGGAAAACTTTTTCCACAACGAATTAATAAGGCTTCATTTGGATTAAAAAAACAGAGGCAGTTTTCATTGTTTTTAAAATAATCTTTGGAAAATTTAACAATGTAAAAATTAGAAAACAATAAAAAGTTGTTTTTATTATTTTCACCAAAGTTGTTTGAATTGGATCAGATCTATTGGACTGTGAATTGACTAGGTATTGGTCCAGAGAAAAGCATTAGATCTATTGAATCTGGAACCGTTATAGATCGATTGAGCCGAGCTAAAACTAGTTGAACCATATTTTTAATTTTTTTTATTTTGGGTAAACTATATCCAAGTTCCATCAACTATTAGTAAGTTTATGTTTTGGTCACTCAACTTCAAAAAACTATAAAATGGTGATTGAACTATTTGAAAGTTTTCATTTAAGTCATTGAATTATTCAAAAGTTTTTATTCAAGTCATTGGGTGGTTAAGTTTTTTTAAAGTCTGGCTAGCAAGCTCCATATGACAATTTGACGATTGATACGATGAATTAGTACCCATTCATGAGTAGAAGAACATATCTTAGGTCCAAGTCAATTTGTCAATTAGTGCCAAAGATCGAAGAAGAAAGCTTTTTGAATTTTGGTTCGCAAATTCATGACGTTCAAAGTTGTTCCATGAAAGAAAATTGAATTGGAGAAGAGAATCAAAAGGAAAGCTTTCAATTGATGCAAGTGTTGTGAACAAGGAAGGTCATACAACAATGATTTAATAGTTTGGTAACTTAAATGAAAACTTTCAAGTAGGTCAATAACATAACATTTTAAAGTTGAGTGATTAAAATGTAAAGTTACTAATAGTTAAATAACCTTGGGTGTAATTTACCGTTTTATTTTTTATGAATTTATTTAATCAAACCGATTGGACCGATAACCGGTGACCTGCTTAGACCATTAGTTTAGTTCTGAAAACCTTAGTTTTCACTAAAATATTTTGTAAAAGTGAAAATAATGAAAACAATGATATTTAACTTTAAATGAATTAATCATGGTTCAAACCCATATAAAAGCAAAATTATTTTTTAAAATATTATATCTAACACCCTAATTCGAATCCATATAAATTTAAAATTATTTTTATTTTTCATAATTACCAAATATTGTTTCATTGGGGTTAGGGGGTTTTAGGCTTAACTTGTATCTTTCAAGGCTTTGTGCCTTTTGATGTAACAGGTTTTTTTTAACAAAAAAGTAAAGTTGCTTAATTCCTTATTAACATTAGGTTTCAGATTTAAACTTGGATGATCTGTTTCTTCATACCTTAGAAAATAATAATCATAATAATAATAAATAATTTATAATTATTGTATTATGAAGCTATCAAGAGAAAATTATCCGTAAAATGTTTAGAAGTTCAATTATAATATAGAAGTTCAATTAACCTAATATAACTCATTGGCCTCCTTGAATTCATGGCAATGTCAATTTGTAAGAGACAAACAATATTCTACACCATGTATTAGAGTCCTTCAAGAGGACAATGCAAACTACAATAATATCGAAGTTCTTACAATATTATACAGACATTGAATATCTATAAAACTTTATTTGTTGCGCTAACAGCAAACTTTCATTTGTTTACAATTGGTATAACTAAAAAAAAAAAGAACTTAATGATGTAACGCCCCAAAAATACCTTATATTTATTTCTGTATGTTTGTGTCGCAAAATACCATCGGCATCAGTGGTTATGAGTCTAGGAGTGTTTGAGAAGTCTCGGGTTCAAGCCTTGTCTTGAATAAATTTTTGTTTTTATATGAATAATCCCTATCTCTGGCCAGTCGGCTTATAAGGATAAGTGTGTGAGTATATAACAGAATGGGTCTGCTGGTCTAGTGGTTAATTGGGGGTTAGCGTGCTGGAGGTCTTGTGTTCGATTCTCTATGATGGCAAGTAGTATTATTTTTGCTCAAGGTTCGGCTAAAGTTGTGCTATTAGTGGACTCCGAGTGGTGGGTGGTTAGTAGAATTTGATGGAAAAAATTAAGGGTTTTTGAAATAATGGGGATTTGTGGAAACACTGGGGTACCAAAATTCTCTCCAGAGAAAGAAAAATTGACGCCTTTTCTTCCATCTTTTTCTTTTTTTGTAGTCGAAATTACCCATTGTCGTCGTTCCTTTTCTTATTTTCACACTATTTTCTTATTCTCCAAACTTGATTTTTGCCTTGTTCCCGTCGTTATTTCATGTCTCTGCTTTTCGTGTCTTATTTGGTAAGTGATAAGTGAGTTATTTTCAATTTATTCAATGAATATTTGTTTGACGAGAGTCACTTGCTGTTTAGGCGCAAATTAAGGGGTTGGTGGATCTCAATTGACGCTGCTTAAGCGAGGTAAGGTTCTCGATGGTTTTTGAGAATTGTCTGTTCGTAGCAATTCGAATTATGTGACTGAAATTGGGCTTTCTATTGTCGAGTATAAGTTCTAGAGTGCTCGGGAGTGATTACGCGTCGAAATCGGTGTAACCAAAATGCAGAAAACACAACTCGACAAAAAGCCAAAAAAGCTCTTTGTCGATACCACACGGGAGTCTGGTCACCTGTGTGGTAGGCCATGTGACGGAACACAAGTGTGAGTTTGATGAACCAGGCCGTGCGCGCATGACATGGGCATATAACGCTGCCGTGTAATGGCCTAGCGAGGTCATTTGCAACACAAGGGCTCGACCTATTGGGCTGTGTAGGCCACACAGACGTGTTGGCTGTACGGGTAAATCACACGAGCATATGTGATTTTGGGCCAGGCCATGTAATCTACACGGCCAAAGCCAATTTGGGTTTTGTGGGGCACACGGGTGTGTGGGCCCATATAGGCATACAACATGGACGTGTGAGCCCATTTCCACTGATTTGTAGCCAAGGTTGCACGGGTTGCCCGAGACGACTATGAACCTTCTATAGGGTCAGTAAGCTTATCTAAACCCCTAGCTGAATGAAATAACTGAATGAATGAAATATCCATATATGATATGTGTATATATGTATGATTGTATACTGAGCATACTGAGCATGCTGTTCACACTGAACTGAATATATGCATGATACCATGATTTGGCATGACATGACTGTATGATGCATTACATGGGGATGGGTTGGTATTGATCGGAGGAAATGTACTGAAAGGCTTCGAGCCTAAATTACTAGCAGGACAACTGCATATTATTGTCTAGTGCCGTTTTTGGTACTATTTGGAGTGTAGGGATGGGTGGGTTGATTATATTCCCACATGGATTGTAGGGTTAGACGGAGATGGTGTGTAGAGGCTGGTTGGGTAGGATTTTGTGACTGCATATCTAATACTGCTACTGTTATTGTGATAGGCTAAGGCTCTACTACATGGCTGATTCTACACTGAGGCAGGCTAAGGCCCAAACAGGACTGATACCGATACTGAAAAAGGGTTTAAGCCCAAACTGTGTTTGCCTATTTATTTGCATGGGGATTACACATTGAGTTTACGTAAGCTCACCCATTCGGTTTAATCTGTGCAGGTAACCCCCAGATTTGACGGATCGTTGCAGCAAATGACTTGTTGGTGGCCACATGACCTTTTACACTGTTTTGCACTTATTTACGCTTTTTATTTTGTTTTGGGTATTTTATTATAAATATGGCCTCTACGAATTTTCATTTTGGTTTGGAATTTTTATTGGTTATGGTTTAAAACGACTAGTAATAAGAAAACTCGGGTTTTCAAAAGAAACGAACGTTTTAACAAGATACTCACAAATATACAAACCGTTTTAAAAGCTCCCGCATTGAAGAAACATTTTGAAAACTTTCGACTAATAAAATAACACGATTAGAATTAATAAATAATAATAAAAAGTTTCTAAACGAAAATTATTTTAAGAAAAGTTACGATTTTCAAACACACTACCATGTAACATCACCCGATCTGGCCGTAATGTCTAAGCCGGTTTAGCGTGTTAGAGCCAGGTTGCAAAACTCGGCTGTGAATTTAGGGTTTTAAGATTTGATTTCCTAAGAATTATTTTCTAATCATTTATTTTTACCAAATGTGTGGTACACCGAAACTCCGGTGCCGATCCAGTAAGTTTTCTGAAATTGTTTTTGACAGTACATCCTGAAACCACTATAGGTAGTACTGAGACTACTATAGATAGACTGTACTGAAAACACTTAAAATAATGTAAATTGATATTGTAGTAAAACTGATAGACATTGATTGACACTGCGATGTACGAAACAAACTTTACACTTCTGATACTGTTTTCATAAAATATCTTATAATAAACACTAGAACTGTAAACTGATGCGTAAAATTGTTAATACAGATAAAACGCAATTAGAAAATGAGCACTAGAGGTACTCGCAGACGGGGTACAAGAGGCCGTGGTAGAGGCCATAGAGGTGCTCGAGCTGGGTCGTCGTCATTTGGCAATCTGTTTAATTTGGATACTAGTGAGACACCGGCTTCACTATGAATGAGACTGGGTCTCATGATCGAGTAGCTGGGGACGACGCACTGCCTCAGGCCATGTTGAGGATTTTAGAGAGGATTCCTGGCCTAGTACTAGAGCTGGAGGCCGTGGGTCAGTTACGGAACGACTCCAGTCTAACAGAGCTGAGCTTTTCAAGGGTATTGCAGGATTTACCCCTAATATGGCTGAGTACTGGATAGAGGCTACAAAGAGGATTATAGACGATCTGAACTGTACTCCTAAGCAGAAATTGAAGGGTACTGTATCGCTGTTACGTGATGAGGCATACCAGTGGTAGCTCACTGTTAAGGAGGGCACTCAACCCAATTGATTGACCTGAAAGTTCTTTAAGACCACTTTCTAGGGAAAGTATGTGGGGGCAAGTTATGTGGATGCTCGTAAGCAAGATTCCTAAATCTGACTCAGGGAGATAGATCGGTGGCCAAGTATGAGGCCGAATTTTTGAGACTGACCCACTATGCACGAGGTATAGTAGCAACTGAGTATGAGGGATGTGTTCGCTTCAAGGATAGCCTCAGGGATAATTTGAGGGTTTTGATAGCTCCACAGAGGGAGCAAGACTTTGCTGCACTAGTTGATAAGGCGAAGATTACTGAGAAAGTGAAGCACGCTGAGTAGTAGAACCGAGAGAGAGGAAGGAGCAAGAGGGATTCGGAGCCCTCGAGTTCCATTCAAAGGCCTAAGAAAAAGGCCAGAGTGAATGGGCCGATCAGATTTGGGGCTCCTATTGCTACTACTGGACAACTATCGTGTACTGACTGTGGTAGACCTACCAGGGCGAGTGTTGGAAAAGAACTGAGGCTTGTTTGAGGTGCAGTTCATTAGAGCACCATATTAGAGAGTGTATGCAGAAGTCTGATCAAATGCTAGCTTCGGGTACTGGTACTGCACTACCATCAAGAGCAGTTCAGCAGCACCGAGAGGCCGTGGTTAGGCCAGAGGTGGGAATGGTTGGGGCCGTGGTTAGAGAGCATCGAGTAGAGGTATTGGTCATAATAAGGCGAGGCAGCCGGCTCTAGTTTATGCTGCACGTTGCCGAGAGGATAGGGATGCTCCAGATGTTACCACGGGTATATTCTTTATTTATAATGTACCTTATACTGCACTGATAGATATAGGGTCCACTCACTCCTATGTAGCTTGTACTGTGTCTGAGAACTTGGATATCTTGGTTGAGGGTACTGCAAGTGAGGTGACTATACTGAGTCCGTTGGGACAATAAGTAAGGGTAGATAAGTTATTTAGAGACGTTCCTCTAGAGGTTCAAGGGGCTATTTTTTTTGCTGATCTGATGGAACTGCCTTTCGGAGAGTTTAACCTGAAACTGGGGATGAACTGGTTGGTAAAACACTGAGTGAGCTTGGATTATGCCCCCAAAAGTTTTATATTGAGAACTGAGGAGGATAGCGAGGCAGTAGTAATTGGGGAATGTCAGAACTACTTGTCGAATGTGATTTCTGTATTGGGGGTAGAAAAGTTGATTTGTAAAGGATGTGAGGCGTATCTGGTCTACATCAATGTTTCAAATTTTAGGGATTCTTCAGTTAAGGATATCAGGACGGTTAAGGACTTTCTGGATGTTTGTCCTGAAGAGTTACTTGGGTTACCTCCGAATCGTGAAGTAGAATTTGGGATTGAGCTCCTTTCTGGTACAACTCCGGTATCTATCACCCCTTATAAAATAGCACCGAAGGAGCTCGTGGAGCTTAAGGCTCAGATTCAAGAGTTACTAGATCGTGGGTTCATCCGTCCTAGTGTGTCTTTGTGGGGAACACCGGTTCTGTTCGTGAAAAAGAAGGATGGATCCATGCATATGTGTATTGATTACCAGTAACTGAAAAATTTGACCATAAAGAATAAGTACCACTTACCGAGGATTGATGATCTGTTCGACCAGTTCCTAGGAGCTTCGATTTTCTCTAAGATTGATCTTCGATCAGGGTATCACCAATTGAAAGTTAAGGAGGCTGATGTGCATAAGACAGTGTTTAGGACTCGTTATGGATACTACGAGTTCCTAGTAATGCCATTTGGACTGACTAATACACCGGCAGCTTTTATGGATCTAATGAACCAAGTGTTCCAGCCCTATCTGGATCGGTTCGTGGTGGTATTTATTGACGACATACTGGTATATTTGAAGACTGAGGATGAACATGATGATCATCTCAGAGTGGTTCTATAGATTCTGTGAGAGAAACAACTGTACGCCAAGTTTAGTAAATGTGGGTTCTAGTTACGTGAAGTAGCGTTTTTAGGACATTTGGTTTTTTGCTGAGCGGATTAGAATTGATCCTCGAAAGGTTGAGGCTATCTTAGATTGGAAGCAGCCTAAGACTATATCTGAGATTCAAAGTTTCCTGAGATTAGCAGGGTATTATCGACGTTTTGTAGAAGGGTTTTTGTTGATTGCGGCACCCTTGACTAAGCTGCTATGTAAGGGTGTGTCGTTTAATTGGACTGATGCGCAACAAGAGAGCTTTGAGAAGCTCAAAACTGTATTGACTGATGCCCCTATTTTGATACAGCCAGAATCTGAAAAAGAGTTTACTATCTATAGTGATGCATCACATGGCGGTTTGGGATTTGTGTTGATGCAAGAAGGTAAGGTGGTAGCGTATGTGTCTCATCAGTATAAGATTCACGAAGCAAATTATCCGATGCATGACCTAGAGTTGGCCACTGTGGTATTCACATTAAAAACCTGAAGGCATTACCTATATGATGAGAAGTGCATCATCTACACGGAACACAAAAGCCTCAAGTATCTCCTCACTCAAAAGGAGTTAAATCTTGGGCAGTGAAGATGGATTGAGTTGCTTAAGGACTATAATTGCACGATTGAATACCACCCTGGTAAGGCCAATGTGGTGGCCGACGCACTGAGTCGTAAGGTTATGACTAATTTGAAGGCGATGTTTGTTTATCGCAGTTTATTTGATGATAGAAGTCTACTAGCGGAGCTTCAAGTTAAAGCTTACGTGGATTGAGCAAATTAAGGGCAAGCAGTTGGAAGACGAATCGTTAGGTCTTCGTTTCTGATAGGTTGAGAGTGGGCTTACTGAGGACTTTGGACTGAATAACGAAGGGGTACTTTGTTTTTGTGGGAGGGTCTGTGTGCCGAAAGACACTGAATTGAGGCAGTTGATACTAAGAGAGGCATATAGTAGCCCCTATACTATGCATCCTGGCCGAAATAAGATGTACCGAGACCTTCGTGAGTTATTCTGGTGGCCAGGACTTAAACGAGAGGTTACTAATTTTGTGGGTAAATGTCTGACTTGCCAGCAGGTTAAGACTGAGCATCAGTTACCTTCGGGGTTGTTACAGCCAGTTAAGATTCCACTTTGGAAGTGAGAGAGATTGACTATGGACTTCGTTAGTGGGTTACCCCTCACACCTACTAAGAAAGATTCAATATGGGTTATAGTGGATTGGTTGACCAAGTGTGTCCATTTCATACCAGTTCATACTGATTACTTTCTATAGAAGTTGGCTAAATTGTATGTGTCTGAGATAGTGAGACTACATGGGGTACTGGAATGGTGGAAATGTGAAAGTGTACACAATCGTAACAAGTAATAAAGTGACAAGTAAATGTCGAGTTATCGTACCCACAGGGACTGTAAAAAGCAATATTTATGAAATTAATTAAAACACTTTGGTGAGGTAAAAATAATTTTGGTTTGAAAAGAGTGATTTATATACTAAGATTTTAAAACTAAGCAAACAATTTAAATAAAATAAAAGAGTTCTAGTGCATGATTTCAATTAAGATTTAATCAAGATGATATAATTATGTTGGATTAATTATACCTGTTTAACTTAGAAATATTAAATTCGTGCTTATGCTATTATGAATAAATTTACGGCAACCCAGTAATTTGCTAACTTATGAACATACTTACTAATTAAAAAATTCCATTTATCTCTTGAACATATCCCTATGCCAATTCAACCGACTAAACAGATTTAATAAAGTAAACATGCTATCGCACATACATACTTATTGAATTAAATTATCTCTTGCATATTCCTATGTTGATTCAACCGATTAATTCAACTTAGTAAACATATAAAAGATCATGTGAAGTAACAAATTAGCCATACCTTGAAACAATTTAATCACAACAATCTTGCAAGTTATGCAAGGCATATGTATCGCCAAATACAATGCTGATTTAATTTTCAGTTACCTTAGAAGAATTAAACATGCACTGATTAAGTACTGAGTCCATTAATTTCAATTTCAATCCGTTTAAACAATTAATTCTTTAGTTATCTAAACAATTATAATGCCAGATAACCTAAGCATGATTTTACTTAATCAAGCATTTCACTGAGGCCTATAACAGCATAAACACTAATTTAATAATTCAAGTAGGCAAAATATAATCAACCCAACACGAATTAAATTCAAGCTAAATTGATTAAAATAACCATTTCAACAACAATATTTTTTATATATATGTTCATCATAAAAACAACAGAAATTAAAAAGAAAGGGAATAGAAAGCAAATCCAGTGTTTCTCTGTAGCTTGACTGTTGCTCCGTTCTTAGTCTCTGTTGTCTTCGCCGAGCAAGGCTTCTATGAATCCTTGATTGCTGCCCAATAGGGCTGAAGAACACCTCTTTCTCAAGAGAGGAAATCAGCACAAGAGGAAGGGAAAATGGGATGGAAAAATGGAGAGGAAACTTTGAGAGAAGTGAATAGATGATGAGAGAATGTTTTGGAATGAGGGATGTTGAGGGATGCTTTGAAATGGGCAGCATAGGGTGGCTTTTATATCTGAAGAGGGCTGCTAAAAATAGGCTGGGGCAAATCTACAAAGCCTAAAATAAAGGTGGGGTTTGAACGTAATTTAGAGGTTTTTCAAGGGCCTTTTTGCAAGCATATTTTATCAGCTAATTTTTTGATTTGGGTCAGCCAATGGACGGTTCGGGTCAACCCAATTAGTGGCTGGTTCGGCTCACTTCATTCGGTTCAACTAGTGCGGTTCACTAGGCCCTTTCTTCATAATTAATTAAAATTAATTCATTTAACCTAAATTAAATAGGAAATAAATTAAAATTAATTTAATTATGAATTAATACACATTTTTGAACCGTCTTTGGCTGGAAATTTATTGGCCTCGATACTTCAAATTGCTCTCAGTTTTGTTCTTCTCACAGTGTTCACCGGGCCCTTTTTCTCCAATTGTGTAATTCTGTCAAAAATAACCAAATTTAATCAAAATTAACTACAAAATTAATTAAAATTCATAATTTTCATATTTTTAACATAAGTTAATTATTTTATAATATTTAATTATTTTTTTGACAAGAATTTAACCGAATTCGCATGAATTTAAGTAGAATTGGGTATGAAAAAGTATATAAATTTTTGTGTTTCCAGGTACCGGCTTCGATCATCTCTGATAGGGATCCTCGCTTCACGTCTCGGTTCTGGAAGAAGCTACGAGAGGCTCTGGGTTCAAGGTTAGACTTCAATACTGCTTTTGATCCTCAAATGGATGGTCAATCTGAGAGGGTGATTCAGATACTAGAGGATATGTTGAGGAGCTGTGTGATTGATTTCCGAGGTAGTTAGGAGGAGTATTTGCCATTGGCAGATTTCGCTTACAATAATAGTTATCAGTCTAATATACAAATGGCACCTTATGAGGCACTTTATGGTTGTAAGAGTCGCACTCCTTTATGCTGGACTGAGTTGGGCGAGCGATGAATTCTGGGTCCTGAACTAGTTTCTGATATCGAGGATAAAGTTAGACTGGTTCGAGACTGACTAAAAGCGACATCTGATAGGCAGAAGTCCTACGCCGACCTGAAGCGACGTGAGATTGAGTATTCTATAGGGGACTTTGTTTTTCTCAAGGTCTCGCCATGGAAAAAGGTACTGCGATTTGGTCGTAAGGGCAAGTTGAGGCCTAGATTTATTGGGCCCTATCGCATACTGAAACAAGTGGGACCGGTTGCCTACCAGTTAGAGCTACCTCCAGAGTTAGATCGGATTCATGATGTTTTCCATGTCTCGATGTTGAGGCGCTACCACTCTAATCCAACGCATATTGTTCCTGTAGAGAAGATCGAGGTTAGGCCAAATTTGACCTTCGAGGAGAAGCCAATTCAGATATTGGATCACGATGTTAAGATTCTAAGTAGAAAATCCATTCCACTGGTTAAGTGTAACACCCCTAACTCGTATCCGTCACCGGAATAGGGTTACGAGGCATTATCGGACTTATACACTAGCATTTGTACAAAACCGAATCATAAATTTTCATTCCAAATCAAAACTTTTCAAATTTTACCATAAAGACCTAATATGGGCCTACGGGGCCCAATACATACTTTATAAGTGATTTGGAACTAAACCAGTAACTTTGGAAAACTTTAAAAAAATTTCTTGAAGTTAGGGGCACATGCTCGTGTGGCTCCCATGGTCGTGTGGCCAGCCTGTGGACTATTCTGACTTGTAATTTCTTAAGCATCAAAGGGGCACACAGCCTGGGCACACGCCCATGTGACTAGCCCGTGTAGTAAACTGATTTTTATCCATTTTCAATTTTGACACACGACCATGCTTGAAACTCGTGCCCTTCACACGACCAAGACACACGGTCGTGTCTTTTGCCCGTGTACTATCCTGACTTCACATTTAAGGATGCAGGGGACACACAGTCATATCATACGCCTGTGGGCTTACCATGTGTCACGCACGGTCTAATCACACGCCCATGTGCCAGACCGTATGGACTCAAAATGAGCATTTTGTTTCAAGTTTTACAACCCTGCATAACTTAAGCTTTAAGCTAATAATTTCCTCAACTTTTAACTCAACCAAAACTCGATTAAACACACTTAATACATGTCCAATTAAACAATAAACCATCCAACCAATGTACCCTCATTGGTACCTTAATTCATATCGAAATTATACTACTTTATCATACTGATCAAATTCATATAAATTTAACTTCCAAAATATGTATATTTCGTACCATGCTTCAACATCTTTCATTTTCATTCACTATCATTTACAAAATAACATCTTAACAACTTAGGTACATGCCACTTTACCAAAAGAAAATTATTTCACCACTTTGAGTACGAGATTGGCTTAGATGCTGAGTCCCTAGCTTTCTTTCGTACCTAGTCTTACGCACGGAAAAT
The DNA here is from genome assembly GCF_025698485.1 of Gossypium arboreum. Taxonomy (NCBI): domain Eukaryota; kingdom Viridiplantae; phylum Streptophyta; class Magnoliopsida; order Malvales; family Malvaceae; genus Gossypium; species Gossypium arboreum. Next base: position 90,274,349 of record NC_069082.1, on the reverse strand, counting down.
AAACCGTACGCTGAGTATGCACTCAGTGGTATTTCTATAAACTAACACTTAAACCAATATTAACATCAAAATGCATTTAAGTTACATAATTCAAATCTATTGGCACTAGTTATATTTAAAGTTCTTTTTCAATGAAACGTTCAGTTCAATGATATCAATCAGAAACAGTCGATTTTCAGTACAGTAGCACAATCATTCAATAGTTCAGTACATTAAATTACCCCTATTAACATAACTCGAACTTGGACGGATACTTGGATCCAACCCACATACCGGGATAGTATACAGTGTTTCATCGGCCGAAGTTGGAATACACCATAACAGTAATAGTAAAAGTAATAGTAGCAGTAGCGGTACACAGAGTACCTCATCGGAACGAATCTAAAACAGTAACAGTAGTCGACACTTATAGTGCCTCATCGACACAAAGTCAGAATATCCATGAACACTTCCAATCCTATGGCATGCCAACTATATCCGACTAGCCCGACACTGTTAATAGAGTTTTCACTTTCAAATTTTCGTATAACAGTTAATACATTTCAAATTTAACCATACTTACCTTTAATTTACTTACCATTCATAATAAAGCAATACATACAACATTTAACTTAAAAACTCAGTTTATAGAAATAGAAACCGTAATTCTTGAGTTACTCTTCGTTCACTCTCTCTTTTCCTTTCTTTGTTGACATTTCCGATACTACGTTAGCTACGGAAAATTAAACAATTAAAAATTATCAATGTACCATTTCACACTATACATTTCAATTTCTACACAACTTTTGCATAAATTCCAATTTGGTCCTTAAGCCATAGCTAATTCTTTTTCTTCAAAACCAATCCCATCTTTTCATTCTAATCCATCTTTAACAAGTTTTAACATTTAACTTCTTCCATAAAACACTACTTCTACTATTTAGTCAATTTAGTCCCTACTATAACAAAACTTATATCTCTTTTACAATTCAATTCTTCTCCCACTTCTAACTTGAATTTCTATCATTTTATTTCATAATTTATCTATTTGTTCAACTTAATTAACATTTAAAAATTCACTAACTTTCTAAATTTCAACATAATTCAAGTAGGGCTTTGTTCAAGGATTCTAAAAACATCAAAATTACAAGAAAAGTGACTAATTTGACTTACCAATTAAGCTTCAAACCTCAAAACCCTATTTTTCTTTTTCTTTTTCTTTCTTTCTTTCTGTCCCCCACTTTCGTTTCTTTCCCTGTTCTATTTTCTTTACTTTATTTCTTTTTATTTTATTTTATACTTTATTATATTATTATATTATATTTAGTAAAATTATTATTTACTTATATAATAAGTAAATACATATAAGTATTTACAAATGTGCAAACATGTGTATTACACATGTACCATATTTTTACCATACACTTGTTTCTTTTTGGCTTATTTACTAATTTAATCCTTTGATTTTTCTTTATTCTACAATCCAATCTTTACCCTATATTCAATCTAGTTCTTCCATTAAATTAGCCTTAATTCAAGCTAATTCACTTAACCAAAAATCTAATTAACCACACTACTAGCTTCATAAATATTTCTAATAAATATTTACGAACTCATTTTTCAAAAATGATGACCCGAAAATTCAATTTTCCAATACCCGCAAATTTTGGGTCGTTACATTAAGGTTCTATGGCGTAATCATAGCACTGAAGAGGCTACGTGGGAGCCTGAGGATGCGATGTGTTTGCAGTATCCTCAACTATTTTGATTAGGTAAAATTTCGAGGTCGAAATTTTCTTTTAGGGGGAGAGTTGTAACGCCCCAAAAATACCTTATATTTATTTCTATATGTTTTTGTCACAAAATACCATCGGTATCAGCAATTATGAGTTTGAGAGTGTCTGAAAAGTCTTGGGTTCAAGACTTGTCTTGAATAAATTTTTGTTTTTATATAAATAATCCCTATCTCTGGCCAGTAGGCTTATAAGGATAAGTGTGTGAAAATAGAGCAGAATGGGCCTGCCGGTCCAGTGGTTAAGTGGGGGTTAGCATGCTGGAGGTCTTGTGTTTGATTCTCTGCGATGGCAAGTAGTATTATTTTTGCTCAAGGTTCGGCTAGAGTTGTACTGTTAGTGGACTCTGAGTGGTGGGTGGTTAGTTGAATTTGATGAAGAAAATTAAGGGTTTTTGAAATAGTGGGGATTTGTGGAAACACTGGGGTACCAAAATTCTCTTCGGAGAAAGAAAAATTGATGTATTTTCTTCCATCTTTTTCTTTTGTTGTAATCGAAATTCCCCATTTCACACTATTTTCTTATTCTCCAAACTCGATTTTTACCTTATTCCCGTCGTCATTTCACGTCTCTGCTTTTCGTGTGTTATTCGGTAAGTGATAAGTAAGTTCTTTATTATTCAATGAATATTCGCTTGACAAGAGTCACTTGCTGCTTACACGCAAATTAAGGGGATGGTGGATCTCAATTGACGCTGTGGTTGTGTGAAATTAGGGTTGCTTAAGCGAGGTAAGGTTGTTGATGGTTTTTGAGAATTGTCTGTTCGTAGCAATTTGGATTAAGTGACTGAAATTGGGCTTTCTATTGTTGAGTATAGGTTCTGAAGTGCTCAGGAGTGATTACCTGAAAAACAGAAAACGCAGAAACGCAGAAATTGGTTTTAAAATTGGACTTTCTATTGTTGAGTATAGATTCTGAAGTTCTGAAATTAAGCTTTTGAATTAAGTGACCGAAACACAGAAAACGCGACTCAGCAAAAAGTCAAAAAAGTTTCTGTTGACACCATACAGGCATGTGGTTGCCCGTGTGGTAGGTCATGTGACGAAACACGGGCATGTGTTCGACGAACCAAGCCGTGCACACATAACACGGGCGCATAACACGGCCGTGTAATGGCCTGGCGAGGCCGTGTGCGACACACGGGCGTGTGGGTCCACACGGGTAAATCACACGGGCGTGTGGGATTTTGGGCCAGGCCGTGTGATAAAGGCAAATTTGGGCCGTGTGGGCCACAAGGGAGTGTGGGCCTTCACAGGCATACAACATGGGCGTGTGAGCCCATTTCCACTGATTTGTAGCACAGGTTACATGGGTCGCCGAGACGAATGTGAACCTTCTATAGGGTCAGTAAGCTTGCCTAAACCCCTAGCTGAATGAAATAACTAAATGACTGAAATATCCATATATGATATGTGTATATATGTATGACTGTATACTGAGCATGTTGTTAATACTATACTGAATATATGCATGGTACTACGATTTGGCATGACATTAGTGTATGATGCATTGCATGGGGATGGGTTTGTATTGATCAGAGAAAGTGTACTGAAAGGCTTTGAGCCTAAATTACTGACAGCACAGCTGCATATTACTGTCCAATAATTTATTCGGTATTATTTGGAGTGTAGGGATGGGTGGGTTGATTATATCCCTACATGGAGTGTAGGGTTAGACGGAGATAGTATGTAGAGGCTGGTTGGGTAGGATTTTGTGACTGCATATCTGATACTGCTACTGTTACTGTGATATGCTAAGGCTCTACTGCATGACTGATTCTGTACTGAGGCGGGCAAAGGCCCAAATTGAACTGATACCGATACTGGAAAAGGGCTTAAGCCCAGACTGTGTTTGCCTATTTATTTGTATGGGGATTACACATTGAGTTTACGTAAACTCACCCCTTCAGTTTAATTTGTGCAGGTAACCTCCAAATTTGACAAATCGGTGCAGCGGAGGACTTGATGGTGGCCACATGACCTCTACGGATTTTCATTTTGGTTTGGAATTTTTATTGGTTATGGTTTAAAATGGCTAGTAATAAGAAAACTCAGGTTTTCAAAAGAAACGAACGTTTTAACAAAATACTCACAAATATGCAAACCTTTTTAAAAGCTCTTGCATTAAAGAAATATTTTGAAAACTTTCGACTAATAAAATAATACCATTTTAGAATTAATAAGTAATAATAAAAAGTTTCTAAACAGAAATTGTTTTAAGCAAAGTTACGATTTTCAAAGACACTACCATGTGACATCGCCTGATCCAACCGTAACGTCTAGGCAGGGTTTGGGGTGTTACAAATGGCCTTTGTTAAAGAGTTTGAAGATAAATGCATTAGATTGAAACACTGTTTGGAATTCCCTTGCCCGTAAGTCCACCTTCACTAGTTGGATACAACAATGTGTATGGCATATTGACCGGACCAACACGGTTCTTCAATTGCTCGTCGTTGTTCATCTCTACAATCCGTTCCTCTATCCCGGTAAGCCGCTTTCTGAATTCATCAAAAGCTGCAAGTGGGGTTTCGTCTGACGTCCATTCAGGGTTGGCTCTCTGCCCCAGATAAACCTCATCTGACGAATGCCTTGATAGGATTTCTATCAAGGATATTCCCAAAAGTGTCTGCAGTTGAGCAGTTATTGTTTTCAAGAAAACCTTGTCTGGGTTGGACTCTAGTTCTGTGTATTCTGGTGTTCCTTTCTCAGGCATGAACCGACGACTTATGGTCGGGCGGTTTGGAAGGTAGCCTGCATAAGGATATTGGCCAAAGTTAACTGCTGCATGGAGAGCCGAAGCCACCCATATGATAATGGTGCAAGAATCGATCAACTCTTCTCGAGTCTGCATTTTAGGCCACCATGGCTCATCTTTCTTGTCGCCATGGCCCTCCTCTCGGAGTTCTTTCCACCAGGCTTGAAGTTCAGGGTCTTGTTGGACCATTTCATCGGTCTTGTAGTAGAAGGAGCAATAATCTTTGACCCATTTTTCAATTGCAAACCAAATCTCCAGTCCATCAACAGCATATGGATAATCTTTTATCAACAAACGAAGACCATTTGGTGAACTCTTATCATCAACTGCAACTCCTCTGAATAGAGAAGATGAAAACATGTTATTTCTATATATAATCGAAAAACTTTATATACCCGTGTCCATCACGTATTCGAACATGGGTGCAAGGGTATGATTCTAAATATAGGGAAAAACTATTTGTATCAGAGCTAAATGTACCTTTTCATGAGATTTCTAGGAAGTGCCTGGTCAAACAAATTCCAACTCTTGTAAATTATAGATGACATTTCCATTGCATACTTTCCAGGAAAAACTGTTAATTCCAGGACACCACCTCCATTAATCAGAATCTGCCTAGCAAAGGCATTGATGTTCATCGTGTCCCGGAAGTGAGGATAGAGAAGCTTATAAATTGGATGAACTACACTAAGTTGTCGGTTCGTTGCAATCACGAATGGCTCCATTGTTGCATGAGTGTTCAGCCTGTAAATAGATTAAAAAAACCATAAACATAAACCATCCTCTTAGATCGAAGCTAATCGATGCATACATGCTATTTTATATATTCATACCAATGGCTTATGAGTTGATGAACACCAGAGTCATTTACAGCAACATAAGCTTTAGCCAACTGCCATATTGAACCTTCAACTCCATGTTCTGTAGGTGTGTAAACCTTGCTAACAGCACCTAGTTGATCCCCATCCGGATGTGGCAAACTCAATTCAATCACCAATGGCTTCAAAGTGCCATCATTGCGTAAAAGCAAGATGGTTCGAGATGCATAAGTCTTGGTTGTCGTAGTGTTTATCCTCCGCAGGTACGGCATAAGTGAATCATGATGATCCAATATGAATAACCTGTTGGTTCTCAGTGCCTGTTCAACCAAATCCTTTCAAGTTAAACTGATTTGAAAAGGATAATCCAAATAACATTAATTCTGGGGTATTCGAATTCTCACCTTTTCTACTGTTAGTCCCTCTAGGTTGTGCTCAATGTGTTCCTTGGTTATGGCACTGTTTTGATTACCATATACTTTTGGATCTAGGTTGCTTTTAGGAGGAAATTCCTGAAACCAGAGAATATATATATTTAACATATGGTAAATTTTAAGAATTGAACAGATTTCCAGATAAAAAAATTACTTGAAGAAGACGGATTATAACAGGGTTAACTCCAGCCAGCATTTCTCTGGCGAATTCTTCATCAGTCCTCCATGCAGTCTTACTGTCTGCTCCAATTCATTAAAAAATATCTAAGTAAGTAAATGACTGGAATCAACAATAAAGATATTTAACTCTGAAATTAGTAATACATTTAATGCAAACCTTGAATGACTTGAGGCACAGGAAATTTTAACAGTTGGGCTTCATCAGTTCGGAAAATTTCTTTGAGCATCTCCAAGGGGATGTTGTTGATGATATTGTCAAGCAAAGGTCCAGAAGGAAGCTTAACTCCACCATAGTAGAGTTTAAGAACATCCTCCAATGAGTCAAATTCGTTGTGAGTTTTATCAGTTAGATCTTGAAGCTCTGGGACTATGAATTGAACTATAGATTTCAGTGCATAAGCAAGGAAATCCGACATCTTCAAGTGTCCAAATCGTTCATCTCTTGGAACATAAATGTTTAAGCTCATCAAAAGTGGTATCCTACTCTCAGTCTTGGGATCTATTCGATTATTACAATAACAGCAAAACCTTGTCACAACAAATTCAATGATCCATTTATTCTTAACCCACATATATTTGGTATGGGATCCTCACCTGACTTGGCCGGAGGTCTACCAGTTCTTCCCCTACGAGGATAGGGGTACTTGGCAGATCCTCCGAGAACTGGGCGGGCATATTCGGGGCCCTTGTCGGGGTTCCCCAAATCATTGTAATAAGCGTAGTCATAGATACGATCCGATTCTTGAAGCTCTCCTTGGCCATTGCCTCTCAAGGCCATCAGCTCTTGTTCTCTGTATTGAAGCAGCGGCTTCGGCATCTCATGCGGAAGATACGTCTGAAAAAAAATCAAACATTTTAAACTACGATTTTAGCCAAAAGAAAAACTGAAACTCCCAAAGAGAAAAACAATCGAAGAACTGACCTTGTTAGTGAAGAAAACTCGAGGGTTATCGTATTTCTTGTCGGGATAAACCCAAGAATTGCAGACAAAGTGAAGCCGACCATGACCTGGAACATGTTCGAGGGTGAGAGTTTTGAGGTAGAACTCACTGTGATGATTGTTTCTAATGAGGAATGCTCCAGGTAATCCGATTTCCTCCTCGAAATCAAAGTTAACGTCAAATTTAGATTCTCCAGCCACTGCCGATGTTTCTGTAGAGTTCCAGTCCTCCAAATATGCTTCTTTCCCCAGCTTCCCTTGCAACCCATTATCTAAAAATATAAAACAAATTTAATTATTAGACTAGGACTAATATTAATTAGTGCTTGACATTTCATATGAAAATGCATTTTTTTTTACTGTTTACTGCATTATTATTTTCTATGCTAAAAGAAAAATCATTCCCTTGAACAGAACAAAAAAAAAAAAGTTCAATATATTTCATCAACAATGATAATAAAAAATTTCCTGAGGTTAAAAATGATATGTACGTGTCAGTGTATAAAAGGGTAGTGGTCGTTAATGAAGAAAAATAAAATAACTATAAACTATTGATTAACAATGGCAGGCTTTTGTTTTGACTTTAAGAGACAAAATAACAAATATGCTTTGATAAAATAATATTATTATTTTTCAGCTTCTTGGATGAAACAAAAAGAAAAAGAAATTCACCAGCATCGACTTGTTGAGAACTGATAAGCTGAAATGAAACTCTTTTGCCTAACAGCTCATGAAACCCATCAAGAAAAGATGCATGGAAGTCATTGAAATCCAAAACATTTTTCTTCATCAAAATAACAGTGCCTTTGATCTTTTCCGGTTTCATCTTCTTGTTCCCATTGTCGTCACCGGCTACGGCGTGGAGCAAATGGCTCAGCATCTCCGAATAACACTAAAAGAAAAAGGAATACAAGGACGGTGGTGGTGAAAGAATATGTTCGAAACTTGGTTTGATTAAAAGTGAAGACTTGAGATAAAAAGGGGTTGGGGCTTTGTAGGAGTATTTATAATGAAAAAGATGCCGACTGGGAAGTTTCATATTCTGTTTCATATTAGGGGTAGTAGTTTCGGTTAATCTTCCCTACAATCGAAGACTTTGGTTTACCTTTTTGTTTTAATTAAGCCACTTTCGCCTTTTTAACCTTATCTTATTTCATATTCTCTCTTTGAAATGACTCGCCAATGAAGCGAAGTCCTTTTTGGAGCCCATCCCAAAATAAAATATAAATATATGAAGCCAAGTCATATAAATAAATTGAGTGTGGGATCTAATGGGTGCTTTTTTTTTTTTTTTTTTGAAGTAAAACATAGTTAATCCATGTTTTAATTTTTTTTAAAATCATGTAAGTTTTAGTTTAGGGTTATGACCCCAAGCTAGATTGTAATCTAGAAACAGGGAAAGAGATTTTAGATATTATACTTATCAATAAAAAATTAGACATAAAAATTTTACTAAAATACGATATAAGATTTTATGAAAATAACAATAAAAACGAGAAATATTTGAATAAATCTTAATGTAATTTGATAATATATAATGTGATAAGCATTAATAACTTTTAGTTAGGTCATGGGGCACACCCTCTTGAATTAAAGTGAATAACCTAACAACAATCAATACATACAACACATAGATTTAATGACTTGTAGATGAGCTGTAGTACGGATACTTGTATTCAAAATTTAGATTTGTTTTAGAAGGAGATGGGACAACGGTATATGAAAGCTTTTCATCAATGTATCAGCATAAAATTTTGGTCATGACCTAATTAAATTAATTATTTTTTCTTTAAAAACAACTTAATAAAGAAGTATTAATTATAAAGGATTAGTGAAATAAAAATGAACCATTTCATTGAATATCTTTGATTTTTATTATATGAAATAGAAAGTTTGATTTAAGTTGTAGTCGTCTTTGATGGACAGACAAAGTCTTTCCTCTTTTTTTTTCTTGGTTTCACCATTTTCTTCGTTTGTAAAAAAAAAAAAACGTGGACGACTAAGTCAATTAAAAGATAAAGTAAATAAATTATTATTTTATAGAAACCAAGACCAAATAAAGAAATCCTCTAATGGCATTGTACGATGCATTATTGTCTGCTTGACTTTGTTGCTCCTTTTTTTTTTTTAATCCACGTTGCAAATTATTGTTTATAATTAAAATGGATCGTTAAATTTTTGTATTTATCAACAATATTTTCGTTTTAATAAAGGAAATTATATATAGAGTCAGAAACATTGTACTTAAATTGTTTGATTAGATTGCAGAAAATTAAAGAAAAATTAACTTAAATTGTGGAAAGAAAAAAGCAGCAAAAAAAAAAAAGGACATGTTTCAGTTTTCGACATGAATTGGATTCTTTCAAGAAACATGTCTTCTTTTCTTAGTAAGAAAAGATTACGACGAAATGTTATATTTTATAAATTCGGATAACTAATTGTTAATTAGGTGACTAGTTTATTCTCACATACCGTGTGCGCCACAAAATGCAGGGTTTTCTTTTTTTCAGTATTTGGTAAAATCCCTCAACTAAATCATTACTAAATTAATCTTTCTACATTTAATAAACTCTATTAAAAATTTCATTCATTTTTATTATTAAATTAGTTTTTGTATGCACATAATGTGTAGTTGTTTAGTTATTTTGTCAACTATGTTAGTTTTTAACAGTAAAAATAGATGAAAATTTTAATTAAAATGATCAATTTACTCTTTAATTTAACGTGTAGGGGCTAATTTACTCATTTTTTAGTAAATAGAGCAGAATGTAATCCGACTCCTAATAAAAGACTGTATGGTCCTTTTACAGTCAAATTTTAAAACATAAATATTAGAGAATGGTCCACTTAAAACCACCTTTCCTTATAATTTTTGTTCTATTAATATTTTAATGATTCAACCATCATATTTCATATTCTATCCATATAAATTATGCATATTAAAATTAACATAAATTTACTTAATTTCTAAATAAAAAAATAAAATAAAATCTAACACTTAATACAATAATCTTTATTATATGTTCCGGTATTGCTGAATCCGACAGCAGGTATATGGATTTTTCCTTTTCTCAAAGTGCTCATTTGATTGATAATAAAAAGAAAGAATAAAGGTGGGTTGGACAAATATAATAAAAGATATAATACTTGATCACCTCCCACTATCTGCAAGCTGGCTCCTTATTTATTTATCTTTTGGAGTACATGCAGTTTGTTTCCTTCTTGCTTAGCAGCCTTTGAATTTTCAGAATAGATAGACATATATAGGCATTTTGTATTATTATATATATTAGCTACTTTTGGTGAATGTGTAAATCTTAGTATAAGGAATATAAATATAGATATGACATGGAGTGTATTTAAATATATGTTGAAATTAGATATTAAACAGAAAATTCGAATAATAAGATTAAATTAAATGAAGAGAGTTGTTGCCAATCACTTTTTACGTGTTGATAAGAATAAAGACCTACATATTATTCCTCTCCAATTAAGCATAGAGAAATCAATTCTTTATCGTCTCTTCAATTTAATCTAAGGATGGAAAATTTTGATATTTAAATAATATTTATACGATAAAAGTTTCTCTCTTCAATCTTGAAATTAAGTAATTAAAGATAATTAAATATTTTTATTATTTGTATATATTTTGATTGATATACTAATAAATTTAACTTTAAATGTTTATATATTTTGTCAATTTGATCTTAATTCTAAAAAATTTAAAAATTTAGCTTCAATATTTATATATTGCACAAATGTTGCGAGAGGTTAAATTTGTTAAATCAAGATCAAATTTTAGAATATATAAATTTTGAGGGCTAAATTTGTTATTATACCAATTAAAATTATATACAAAATTAAATCAAGACATTAATATTATAATTAATTGTTTTTAGTTACTCAATTTCAAAATTGATAGAGATTAAATTGCTCTAAAGATAAAAGACTAATGTATTCAATATTAAAATTAAAGCAATTGAACAACCTACTTATACATGATAGGGTTTTCTCTTATAAAAAGATGAAGCTAATTTTTACATGCATGTATATATACACATCCATCCTTTTTAAGTATCCCGACTTTCATTTGTATTAAAAGCTAATTTTACATGCATGTATATATACACATCCATCCTTTTATGTATCCCCGACTTTCATTTGTATTAAAATAAATATTGTATTTATTTTATTGAATAATACAAGTTGATTTTTTTAATATTGCCTATCAAATTTGGTTGTGAACTAGTAAAAAAGAGAAGAAAAAAGAAGAAGATGAAATCTGAGTATCAATTGTTTAACAATTAATGAAACTTTATTTTCGAGTGTTCAAAATATGGACAGATGTACAAATGAATGAATATGGGGGATTATTTTCATTATAAGGGTTTCAAAAATGAACTAAATTGAGGTTTGTTGAATGTTTTTGTGTGTCTGTTTTTTAAAAGGGTTAAATTCTCTATTTATATGATATGATTATAGTTCATGAATGTGATGTCGTAAGTATGTTCCTATGTATGCCAACACATACCCTATTCTAGGGTTAACACATGTACTCTATGTGTGAGTTCACATGATGGTGGTATAAACCCACATCATACGAACTCAAGAATGGATGCGAACACCTCACATGTGAACCATGCAAGCTACGAGTCGAAACCCAATTGGGCAACTGGGTAGCAGGTTGGTAATGGCGAGTAACATAAAAATTTGTCCCCTACCCAGTTTAAAGAAGAGTTATAAAGTGACTTTTTTGAAAACTTGACTTCACGAGGTGAGATATTTCAAAGAAAGAAATTTATCGCATATGCTTTTCGCTTTAGATTGTCATATACACTTCATCACATGTTGAAAAGAGGTACAGTTGTATACAGCTGATTGTGCCTTCATTCTTGGACACACGAATCGTCAAAGTGTAAAATTCTTTTAAAATGGAGGTTACCTTAACCCTAAATATTAAATCATCTAGATTTGAAAATTTTGAGAAGTTGTTGTTGAGAAGGATAATCGTGATTCAGAGGTAAATTTCCTAAAATTTACAAGTTGTCCTTATAATTATTTTGGGTTTAGTTGGGCATGATGGTTAGGTCGAGAGGAGGTGATCATAGTGTTTAGGGTAACCGTAGTGGTCCAGAGAGCGAGCCTTCACAACGTTGTGAAGAAAACGTTCCCGTAAAGGCTAAATTCTATGCTTGCACCACCAAGCACGAAGAAATGAGTTGTCACTTGGCCACTTAAGGAATTCAAGCACATAACTTTTTCTATGACTTCTCGATCGTTGAAGTTTCGAGCTGATTGAGTGACACTAGAAATGGAAGCTTTCTATTTCCCTTGCATGCCTTAGAAGCGGTTTTTCATCTTCTACCCTACCCTTCTTCTGCCATCTTCTATATAAACATATGATAGCTCCGAGGTAGTTATTTGGTTTCTCATGGTGGATTGTAGTGGCTTATTTCGTCGAATGTGGTCGGCGAAAGGAGGCGCCATTGATTTCTGTTTTCTAGAATTTTTACCAACTCAAAACGTGTAATTGAAGAGGTTATGTGAGCCTGTTTTACTTTACTCTTCGTGAGGGAGTCGAATCAATTGTTTCCAACTAGTCTTCGAACCTTCGATTGAATCATTGTAAATACATACATGTAAAGTATAAGTTTGGAATTGGTTTTGATTTTCCAACCAAGTGGTCGATACCTAGTAAGAATGTATGCTGCAAAAATGAGAAATTATATCAGAAGTGAGGTGAGCTCAATTTTATAGGCTTTGTCAATGTCGCACATTGGATTTGAATGAGGTGTTAACTGTTAAGAACGTGTTTCACCACTATCTCGTAGATTTGAGCCCTAATGGATGGCGGTCAATTGATGACAACGACGGTGCGAACACCGTGACAGTATTACCCTCACAATTTGCATCGCCACATGGAGCCACTAATGAATTAGGACTTATTCTCTTAGGGAAGAAAAAGGAGCCTAGAAATTATTTTTATACTTTCTGTAAATTAAGGCCTCATTCGTGGTCCATTAAAGCTGTAGGGGATCAAGAAAGTGGTGCGAACCTCTTTATGTTTACTGTTGGTGCTGATAATAGACTTGTTGGTGGTGCAAACATAGCTAGCGTCGTTGAAGAGAGTTCAGAGGAATCAATAAGTTTATCTAAGGAGATCGACGAATACATGGACGGTCAATCTTTTATGCAAAATATGCGAAGAAGTCCTTCTAGTGCTTTTGCTAGGGAATGAAGTGGCAAGTAATCGAAAGAAATAGAAGACTAATGCTGGAGTTACTAATATTGAACTTAGCAGTGAAGACAAGGGTAACCCTGTAAGGGAACTTCGTCGAAAAAAATGAAAGGATCACGCTACATCATCTAGTGGTATGGCGACCACTGTTATATTTCCTCTTGTGGTTCATTCTCTTGTGTTTCCACCTCCACCAAGACTACCAATTGAGCATACATTTGGTGTGATTGTTTAACATAGTGTTCCTAGAGGTTCAATAAACTTTGTGTCTACTGGTGGTGAGGCACAAACATTATTTCTACTGGTGGTGAGGTACAAACATTATTTCCGTGGAAAGAACACTTAAGTATGCAGAAATTTCCTTACTACCCTACTGAGGTAAGCAAGAAGTTGAAAGATCCTATGCCTCAAGAAGCGAGAGAGCATGTTTGTCTTTTTACATCATCTAGATGTGTGAATAAACTATCTTTGAAGGAACTCATACTATCTCTTCATGTGGCTTTGGCTAAAGTTGACATGGTTAGTGTAGGGCTTATTGAGGGTATTAATAAATAAGAGGTAAAGAGGATGGAATATTAGAATGCTCATCAATCCACCATGGGGCCTTGGAAAAGGCTCGTGAACTACATAAAAAATTGGATAAAGAAAAAAATTGGTGGATCAGAATAAGAGGTTATAGGATATCCTCACTCTCTTTGAAAAAGATATTGAAAAATTGTATAGAGAGGTTGCAGGTATACAAGTTGATAAGTTTATTTTGGAGGCAACCATGAAAGACATGGATGAGTAACATAAACTTACTATGGCTAATCTGGCGAAGAGTCATGAAGAGGATTTTGAAAAGTGTAAGGTTAATACTATGCAAAGCTTTCAGGATTATTTGCCAGATTTGAAATCAAACTTCCTATTGTATGCCCAAGTGGTTGGTGGTCTCTTTAATGCTTGTAGGGTAAACTTTAATGCTCTTAGTCACCTCAAAAATGCTCAATTGGACTTTGATATTCGCTTCCCCTTTAGAGCTACTTGGGAGGAATTTGTAGAAGAGTGGAAGAATTCCAGTAGACTTTATTTTGTTGATACTCCTATTGAGACTAATGTAGCTCCCATTGCTGGATGTAAAGAAAAAGATGAAGAGCTCGCTGAACCTAATGATAGTAGTGCCAATTCATGATTTTATTGTATTCATTGTACTTGTTTCCTTTTATTTTGAAATTGAAAAGCTATCTTTGCTTAGTGTTGAAACCCCGTGGTGTTTGATTGTGATTTTGATTGAGCAAACTGCACAACTAAGTTGTCATCGTAATTGAATTAAATAAATATAATCTAAACAGTGACTAAGAACATTAAATTATTCAACTTAACTGTGATTTGAAATTATTGTGCCTAAGTTATTATCGGGAATCAACAACTCAGGAAGGATTATTCATGATTGTAAATAAATGAACTTTGGTTGTTATCGTAAATTAGTGAGCCTTAATAATATCAGCTATGATATTAAATCTACGAGTTGTTTGGAGTAGCAATAGTAAATCAACTAACTTAGAGAAGATTGTTCATGATAGTAAATCAATGAATTTAGGTCCTGATTGTAAATCAACAAGCCTTAATAATATCAGCTATGATATTAAACTAGTGAGCTGTTTGGAGTAGTGATAATAAATCAGCTAACTCAAAGAAAATTTTTCATGATAGTAAATCAATGAACTTGGGTTGTGATCGTAAATCAGCAAGCCTTAATAATATCAACTGTGACCTTAAATTAGCGAGCTATTTGAAGTAACGATAGTAAATCAATGAACTTAGAGAATATTATTCATGATAGTAAATCAATGAACTTAGGTTGTAATCGTAAATCAGTGAGCCTTAATAATATCTCCTGTGATATTAAATCTACAAGCTATTTGGAGTAGCGATAGCAAATCAACTAACTTAGAGAAGATTGTTTATGATAGTAAATCAATGAACTTAGGTTATAATCATAAATCAGCGATTAAATCAACCACTGCACGATCATAACAAAAAATTAGAGAAATAAGGAAATAACAAACTAAGTACAGTACAGCCAAATCTAAATTTAGAAAAGCTGACTTTGAATCATTCTCCAATACTCCCCCTTGTTTCAAAGTTGTAGACACCAAGCTGAAGTCTAAAGTAAGCATGTTTTTTTCTCTAGGGAGAGACTTCATTAGAATATCTGCCATTTGCTCATTTGTGTTGCAATATTTTAGAATAATTGACCCATCAGACACAAGATCACGAATGAAGTGTACCCGAATATCTAAATGCTTTGTTCTCCCATGAAATGATGGATTTTTAGACATGAAAATCACTACTTGATTATCACAGTAGATTACAGTTGCTTCCTTCTGCTTCATATTAACATCAGCTAGGATTCTTCTTAACCATAGGGCTTGACAAGCTAATGAAGTTGCAGCTGTATATTCAGCTTCCGATGAAGATAGAGCTATTGTTGCTTGTTTTTTTGAACTTCAGCAGCAGCTGATCCAAAACCAAAGACATAACCAGACGTGCTTCTTCTATCTTCCAAACATCACACCCAATCACTATTTTTATAGCCACTCAGCTTGAACTCTGAGATATTATCATACCACTGCCCAAAATTAAGAGTTCCGGCAATATACTGTAAGACTCATTTTGCAGCGCCAAAGTGATGCCTTGATGGACAATTCATGAACCTGGAAATAACTCCAATAGCAAAAGAAATATCAGGTCATGTATTGGTTAAGTAAATCAAGCCACCAACTAGACTTCTAAAGCTCATTGCATCTGTTGCTTCAGTACCATCATCATCTTTCAATTTTTCATTCAAATTTATAGGTGTTGCTGTAGTTTTGCATCCCAGCATGTTGAATTTTTTAAGTAAATCAGAAGCATATTTCTTTTGCGACAAAAAGATGCCATCTTCAACCTGCTTCACCTCAAGCCCAAGAAAAAAATTGCAATACTCCAAGATTTGTCATTTCGAATTCCTTTTCCATACAAGCTTTGAATTCATTTATAAGATAAGGGGAACCCATGTAGATTATATCATCAACATAAAGGAAAATAATGAGGAAATCATGGGTACCTTTCTATTTAAAATAAAGATTGGGCTCATACTTGCTTCTCTCAAAGCCATTTTTTAAAAAGTATGCATCAATTTTACTGTACCATGCGCGCGGGACCTATTTCAGTCCGTAGAGAGCTTTTCGTAGCTTGTACACTTTTTCTTCTTTGCCTTTGATTGTGAATCCCTCGGGCTGAGCAACATAAACCTCCTCTTGTAATTCGCCATTCAAAAAAGCTGACTTAATATCAAACTGATATGCAATCTTTTTCAAATGTTCAGCTAATGCCAAAACAATTTTAATACTTTCAAATCGTGCAGCTGGAGAGAAAGTGTCGTCAAAATCTACACTTATTTGTTGTAAATACCCTTTTACCACAGGGCATGCTTTGTGCTTTACAAATGGTTCCATCCGCGTTGAACTTAGTTCTAAAGACCCATTTGACACCAATGATTTTTTGGTCCTTAGGAAGATCTAAAAGCTTTCATGTCTCATTGCTTTGTATTACTGCAATTTCTTCTTTCATTGCAATTTGCCATTCCTCTTTGTCCACTGCTTCTTTAAAAGTTAAAAGATCAGCAACAAACAAGGCCTGTGTAGATGCATAGATCTCAGCCAAACATCTGAACTTCTTTGGAGGAGTCTCATCATCAGATGAATTGCTACTATTTGGAGATGCATTTGATGAAGTTAAAGGAGATGATATATTTAGAGAAAGTGGGTTGTAACACTTCAGTCTGTGGAGCTGCATCTTCACTCGTAATTTCAAAATTGACATCACTTGCATTTTCTTCCCCAAAACAGCTGGCATCTTCATTGAAAATCACATTCCTACTGATTATTATTTTTCCATTAATAGGACTATATAGCCTATAAGCTTTGGACTTAGAATAATAACCAACAAAAATGCTTTTTGTTGATTTTTCATCAAGTTTGTTGCATTTATGTAAATCAACTAAAGTATAAGCAACACAACCAAAAAACCTTTAGATGGATTACCCAATGTCTTTTTCCATACCAAGCCTCATATGGAGTTTGGTTGAAAACAACCTTTGTTGGTGACAAATTCAACAAGTAGACTGCAGTCGCTACAGCTTCTGCCCATAATTGATTCGGAAGTCCTTTGGCTTTTAACATGCTTCTTGCCATTTCTACAATCGTCTAGTTCTTCGGTTCAGCGAAACAATTCTGCTCCGGAGTAATAGACCAGATAGCTCTCTTCTCAGGCCATGTTCATTACAAAAATTATCAAACTCTTGTGATACAAATTCATCGCCTCTGTCTGTACGCAGTGCCTTGATGCATTTTCCAGCTTGCTTCTCTACATGTGCCTTGAATTTTTTAATTTTTTTAAATGTTTCTGACTTGAACTGTAAGAAGTACACCCAGCTTATTCGGTTACAGTTATTTGTAAATAATAAAAAATATCTACTCCCACCAAATGATTGAGTTTTTATGGGACCAACCACATCAGCATTTACAAGATCGAGGCACCTTATTGCCCTTCTAGACTTCCCCATAGGAAATGGTTTTTTACATTGTTTCCCATATATACACCCTTCACAAATATCTAAAAACTCAATTATGGGTAATCCAAAAACCATTTCCTTTTGACACAACAATTTTAGACCTTTGATGTTTAAATGCCCATACCTTAAATGCCATAATCTTGTTTCTTTGACAGCGAGTGCATGGTTCTCAACATCAGAAATAACAAGTGGGAATAACTTGTTTAGTGTCATGCGAACATCAATAATAATTTGATCTTATTTTTTATCTTTGATCACATACGAGACATCATCGAACATGATAGAATATCCAGTAGCCATAAGTTACCCTACATTTAACAGATTTTGTGATAGATTAGGAATGTAATAGATATCATAAAGAAGTTTCACATTACCAGAACTGCTTTTGACTGCCACATTACCCTTTTTTTCCACTTGAATCTGCTTGTTGTCTCCAAGTGTTACTTTTTTTTTGAAGGTTTCATCAATCTTGTTGAACAATGACTTCACACCAGTCATGTGGTTCGAGCACCCACTATCCAGAAACCAAATGTCGGTACGACTTGTTGCATTTTCTTGAAAAGCCATGAACAATTTGATCTCATCATTTTCTTGCTCTACTTAACTTGCTTGTTCCTATCTTGGTCTTTTCCAGCAATTTCCCTTCATATGCCCAAATTTTTTACAATAAAAGCATTGGATAAACCTTTTGTGATCCCATTGTTGTGTTTGATTTTGGCATCCATCACCCTGATCTCGCTCTTTGCCACGACCTCTTCTCCCACGAGATCTAACTTGACCTTGCCATTTTTGTTTATTTTTTTTGCGGTAATGCCTCCCCTTTCACATGGAAAGCCTTATCCTCGGTCTTCTCTTTTGATATGTTCAGCCTTGCCTCATGGGACTGCAATGATCCCATCAATTCAACAAATGTGAATGTTTCAAATTCTTTGGATTCTTCTATGGCAGCCACTACATAATCAAACTTAGGAGTGAGACTCCTTAAAATTTTTACAACAATCGTTTGATCATTAATATTCTCCCCATAAGACCGCATTTTGTTGACAATTTTACCAACTCTGGATAAAAAATCCTACACCGACTCTCTACCTGTCATCTACAAGGTTTTAGAATCTTGACGAAGTGACTAAATTTTTATCATGATTACCTTAGAGGAGCATTGAAATGTTGTTTGCAAGATCCCCCAAACTTCTGTTGTTGTATTTGTTGTAGCAATTTTCAGAAAAACAGTCTCATGAACGGCTTGCTGGATAAAGAATAATGTCTTTGAGTCCTTTTTCTTATTTACTCTTAATCTCACCTTTTCATCTGGATCGGTATAGCCATTCTCAACTAAGTCTCAAAGATCTTAAGACTTGAACAAGGTCTACATCTTGATGCTCCAAAACTCATAGTTTTCTCTATTGAAGACTGGAATCAATAGTTGAGACACATTCACGACACTGTTGTTAGTCGCCATTAGTTGTACGCCCAGATACAAACGAATCTGGCTCGAATACCAAAAATGTAGGAAAAAATAGTTACAGAAGACTATTGTCAAACAACTTGTATGTAAGGAAAATACTAAACTGGAAAATTTAAGAAAAAAGAAAAGCTGAACTTAGAATGATTGAAGTTGTTGTATTATTCACACCTCAAATGAAATAAACATAGGCCTATAAATAGCCTTTACACCATAACAAACTAATGTAAAAATGTGTAACACTATTACATGATCATAACCAAAAATTAGAGAAATAAGGAAATAACAAACTAAGTACAGCACAACCAAATCTAAATTTAGAAAAATGAATTTTAATCATTCTCCAACAAAATGCATCAGATTGAGACACTGTTTGGAATTCCCTTGCCCTCAAGTCCACCGTCACTAGTTGGAGACAACAATGTGTATGGCATATTGACCGGACTAATACGGTTCTTCAACTGCTCGTCGTTGTTCATCTCTACAATCCGTTCCTCTATCTTGAAAAGTCATTTCCTAAATTAATCAAAAGCTGCAAGTAGGGTTTCGTCTGACGTCCATTTAGGGCTGGCTCTCTGCCCTAGATAAACCTCATCTGATGAATGCCTTAATAGGATTCCTATCAAGGATATTCCTAAGAGTGTCTGTAGTTGAGTAGTTATTGTTTTCAAGAAAACCTTGTTCGGGTTGGACTCTAGTTCTGTGTATTTTGGTGTTTCCTTCTCAGGCATGAACTAATGACTTATAGTCCGGCGGTTTAAGAGGTAGCCTGCATAAGGATATTGGCAAAGTTAACTGCTGCATGGAAAGCCGAAGCCATCTATATGATAATGGTGCAAGGATCGATCAACTCTTCTCGAGTCTGCATTTTAGGCCACTATGGCTTGTCTTTCTTGTCGCCATGGCCCTCATCTCGGAGTTCTTTCCACCAGGCCTGAAGTTTAGGATCTTGTTAGACCATTTAGTCGGTCTTGTAGTAGGAGTAATAATCTCTAACCCATTTTTCAATTGCAAACCAAATCTCCAGTCCATCAACATCAAATGGATAATCTTTTATCAGCAAACGAAGACCATTTGGTGAACTCTCATCATCAATTACAGCTCATCTGAATAGTGAAGATGAAAACATGTTATTTTCATAATTCAAAAGCTTTATATACCTGTATCCATCACGTATTCGAACAAGGGTGTAAGGGCATGACTCTAAATACAAGGAAAAACTATTTATATCTGAGCTAAATGTACCTTTTCTTGAGATCTCTAGGAAGTGTCTGGTCAAGCAAATTCCAACTCTTGTAAATTACTGATGACATTTTTGTTGCATACTTTCCAGGGAAAACTATTAATTCCAGAACACCACCTCCGTTAATCAGAATCTGCCTAGCAAAGGCACTGATGTTCATCGTGTCCCGGAAGTGAGGATGGAGAAGCTTATAAATTGGATGAACCATACTAAGCGTCGGTTCGTTGCAATCATGGATGGCTCCATTGTAGCATAAGTGTTCAACCTGTAAACAGATTAAAAAAACCATAAACATAAACCATCCTCTTAGATCGAAGCTAATCGATACATTCATGTTAATTTACATATTCATACTAATGGCTTATGAGTTGATGAACAATAGAGTCATTTACAGCAACATAAGCTTTAGCCAACTGCCATATTGAACCTTCAACTCCATGTTCTGTAGGTGTGTAAACCTTGCTAACAACACCTAGTTGATCCCCATCCAGATGTGGCAAACTCAATTCAATCACCAATGGCTTCAAAATGCCATCATTGCGTAAAAGCAAGATGGTTCGAGACGTATAAGTCTTGGTTGTTATAGTGTTTATCCTCCGCAGGTATGGCATAAGTGAATCATGATGATCCAATATGAATAACCTGTTGGTTCTCAATGCCTGTTCAACCAAATCCTTTTCAAGTTAAACTGATTTGAAAAGGATAAACCAAATAACATTAATTCTGGGGTATTCGAATTCTCACCTCTTCTACTGTTAGTCCCTCTAGGTTGTGCTCAATGTGTTCCTTGGTTATGGCACTATTTTGATTACCATATACTTTTGGATCTAGGTTGCTTGTAGAAGGAAATTCCTAAAACCAGAAAATATATATATTTAACATATGGTAAATTTTAAGAATTGAACGGATTTCCAGATAAAAAAATTACTTGAAGAAGACGGATTATAACAGGGTTAACTCCAGCCAGCATTTCTCTGGCGAATTCTTCATCAGTCCTCCATGCAGTCTTACTGTCTGCTCCAATTCATTAAAAAATATCGAAGTAAATGACTGGAATCAACAATAAAGATATTTAACTCTGAAATTAGCAATACATTTAATGCAAACCTTGAATGACTTGAGGCACAAAAAATTTCGACAATTGGGCTCCATCAGTTCGGAAAATTTCTTTAAGCATCTCCAAGGGGATGTTGTTGATGATATTGTCAAGAAAAGGTCCAGAAGGAAGCTTAACTCCACCATAGTAGAGTTCAAGAACATGCTCCAATAAGTTGAATTCGTTGTGTGTTTTCCAAGTTAGATCTTGAAGCTCTAGGACTAAGAGTTTTAAAGGATTAAGAGTTTAATTGAGTGCACTTTTTTCATAATAGCTCAATTGTTTTTTTTCTAATTTTTGTATTGAGGGCTTTTTAGATCTTTTAGCCTTCTAATAATTTGAATGTACCTTAAAATTAAAGCCAATAAAATTCTCTTTAAATTATGGAAAACTTTTTCCACAACGAATCAATAAGGCTTCTTTTGGATTAAAAAAAAAAGAGAGAGGTAGTTTTCATTTTTTAAATAATCTTTGGAAATTTTAACAATGTAAAAATTAAAAAATAATAAAATATTATTTTTATTATTTTCACCGAAGTTGTTTGAATTAGATCAGACCGGTTAGACTGTGAATTAACTAGGTACCAGTCTAGAGAAAGGCATTAGATCTATTGACTCTGGAATCATTATAGATCGATTGAGCCAAGATAGAACTAGTTGAACCATATTTTTAATTTTTTTTTTATTTTGGGTAAACTATATCCAAGTTCCATCAACTATTAGTAAATTTATGTTTTGATTACTCAACTTTAAAAAATTACAAAATGGTCATTGAACTATTTGAAAGTTATCATTTAAGTCATTGAATTATTCAAAAGTTTTTATTCAAGTCATTAGGTGGTTAAGTCTTTTTAAAGTCTGGCTAGCGAGCTCCATACGACAATTTGACGATTGATACGATGAATTAGTACCCATTCATGAGTAGAAGGACATACTTTAGATCCAAGTCAATTTGTCGATTAGTGCCGAAGATTGAAGAAGAAAGCTTTTTGAATTTTAGTTCGCAAATTCATGACGTTCAAAGTTATTCCATGAAAGAAAATTGATTTGGAGAAGAGAATGAAAAAGAAAGCTTTCAAATGATGCAAGTGTTGTGAATAAAGAAGTCCATACAATAATGATTTAACAGTTTGGTAACTTAAATGAAAACTTTCAAATAGGCTAATAACATAACATTTTAAAGTTGAGTGATCAAAATGTAAACTTACTAATAGTTTAATGACCTTGGGTGTAATTTACCTTTTATTTTTTTATGAATTTTTTAATAATTTTTAATCAAACCAATTGGACAGACAACCGGTGACCTGATTAGACCATTAGTCTAGTTCTGAAAACCTTAGTTTTCATTGAAATGTTTTGTAAAAGTGAAAATAATTAAAACAATGATATTTAACTTTAAATAAATCAATTATGGTTCAAACCCATAGAAAAGCAAAATTATTTTTTAAAATATTATATCTAATACCCTAATTCGAATCCATATAAATTTAAAATTATTTTATTTTTTGTAATTAACAAACATTCTTTCATTGGGGTTGGGGGATTTTGTGCTTAACTTGTTGTATATTTCAAGGCTTTGTGCCCTTTGATGTAACAGGCTTTTTTTTAACAAAAAGTAAAGTTGCTTAATTCCTTATTTAACATTAGGTTTCAAATTTAAACTTGGATAATATGTTTCTTCATCCCTTAGAAAATAATAATCATAATAATAAATAATTCATAATTATTGAATTATGAAGCTATCAAGAGAAAATTATCCGTAAAATGTTTAGAAGTTCAATTATAACTCATTGGCCTCCTTGAGTTCATGGCAATGCCAATTTGGAAGACATAAACAATATTCTACACCATGTATTAAAGTCCTTCAAGAGGACAATGCAAATTACAATAATATCGAAGTTCTTACAATATTATACAAACATTGAATATCTATAAAACTTTATTTGTTGCACTAACAACAAACTTTCATTTATTTACAATTGGTATAATTAAAAAAAATGAAGAACTTAATGGCCTTTGTTAAAGAATTTAAAGATAAATGCATGAGATTGAGACATTGTTTGGAATTCCCTTACCCGTAAGTTCACGTTCGTTAGTTGGATACAACAATGTGTATGGCATATTGACCGGACCAAGACGGTTCTTCAACTGCTCGTCGTTGTTCATCTTTACAATCCATTCCTTTATCCCAGTAAGCCACTTCCCGAATTCATTGAAAGCTACAAGTGGGGTTTCATCTGATGTCCATTCAGGGTTGGCTCTCTACCCTAAATAAACTTCATCTGATGAATGCCTTGATAGGATTTCTATCAAGGATATTCCCAGGAGTGTCTGCATTTGAGCAGTTATTGTTTTCAAGAAAACCTTGTCCTGGTTGGACTCTAGTTCTGTGTATTCTGGTGTGGCATGAATCGATGACTTATTGTCGGGCGGTTCGGGAGGTAGCCTGCATAAGGATATTGGCCAAAGTTAACTGCTGCATGGAGAGCCAAAGCCACCCATATGATAATGGTGCAAGAATCAATTAACTCTTCTCGAGCCTGCATTTTAGGCCACCACGGCTCGTCTTTCTTGTCGCCATGGCCCCCCTCTCAGAGTTCTTTCCACTAGGCTTGAAGTTTAGAGTCTTATTGGGCCATTTCATCGGTCTTGTAGTAGAAGGAGCAACAATCTCTGACCCATTTTTCAATTGCAAACCAAATTTTTAGTCCATCAATAGCATATAGATAATCTTTTATCAGCAAACGAAGACCATTTGATGAACTCTTATCATCGACTGCAACTCCTCTGAATAGAGAAGATGAAAACATGTTATTTCCATAATCGAAAAGCTTTATATACCCATGTCCATCATGTATTCGAACATGAGTGCAAGGGTATGACTCTAAATACAGGGGAAAACTATTTGTATTAAAGCTAAATGTACCTTTTCTTGAGATCTCTAGGAAGTTCCTGGTCAAGAAAATTCCAACTATTGTAAATTACCGATAACATTTCTATTGCATACTTTCCAAGGAAAACTATTAATTCCAAGACACCATCTCCTTTAATCAAAATCTGCCTAGCAAAGGCATTGATGTTCATCGTGTCTCGGAAGTGAGGATTGAGAAGCTTATAAATTGGATGAACTACACTAAGCTGTCGGTTCGTTACAATCACGAATGGCTCCATTGTTGTATGAGTGTTCAACCTGTAAATAGATTAAAAAAACCATAAACATAAACCATCCTCTTAGATTGAAGCTAATCAATGCGTACATGCTATTTTATATATTCATACCAATGGCTTATGAGTTGATGAACACCAGAGTCATTTACAGCAACATAAGCTTTAGCCAATTGCCGTATTGAACCTTCAACTCCATGTGCTGCAGGTGTGTAAACCTTGCTAACAGAACCTAATTGATCCCTATTCAGATGTGGCAAACTCAATTCAATCACCAATAGCTTCAAAATGCCATCATTGCGTAAAAGCAAGATGGTTTGAGACGCTTAAGTCTTGGTTGTCGTAGTGTTTATCCTCCGCAGGTACGGAATAAGTGAATCATGATGATCTAATATGAATAACCTATTGGTTTTCACCTAATCTTCATCTATACCAATTATCACATATATCATGCCTCTGACCTTTTGTTTACCTTTATTAGCACCCCGCGAACTCTAACCTGAGGGCGAAGCATCCTGAGCCATAAAATCTTTTAGCTCGTCATTTTTAACAACCTTATTTATAGCATCCTTTAAAGAGAAACAATCCTCAGTCTTGTGTCCCCTGTCATTGTGGAAACTACATATATCTTTTGAGTTGGATCTTGACTGGCTACGTTGCATAGGTGTTGGGCTTGGTAAAATGCCCAAACTTCTAACCTGATTAAGAATGTAGGTACACGAAGCATTTAAAGGATTGTAAGCTTCAAATTTTCCATAAGGAACATACAAGTATGTTCACCTTGAGGTCTCTGACCACCTTTAGCAATTCATTTTGCAAGTAATTCCTCTATTGTCCCCCACTTTGGACTCCTAAACTCTGAGAAGAAGGAATTTTTTGGCTACACGCACCCTAAAAATCCCTAAATTGCCTATTATCCCTTTAAAAAGTGTTGTGAGCCACTCTTTTAATTTCTTCTTCCTCAACAAACTTGTAGGCCCTTTCATATAAGTTTGCCAAACTCTGTAGTTTGTTACCAGTAAATGAGTACTGAATGTGCTCATTTTGAACTCTCATAATGAAGGCATCAAGTGCCTGTTGGTCCTCCAAGTTTTTTGTATTCAACATGCCTGCATGGAACCGTTTGACATACTCTTGCAAAGATTATCCATCTTTCTATTTTTCTGACATCAAACTCATAGGAGTGCTCATT
Organism: Gossypium arboreum; assembly: GCF_025698485.1. NCBI lineage: Eukaryota > Viridiplantae > Streptophyta > Magnoliopsida > Malvales > Malvaceae > Gossypium > Gossypium arboreum. The sequence goes on along the minus strand of NC_069082.1, from coordinate 90,248,459 downwards.
ATCATCCTATTGGCATGAAACTTACCCAAAAACATCTGACTCAATTGTGAGAAGCTTTGAATGGAGCCTTGTGGCAAAGAAAAATACCAATCTTTGGCGTTTCCCTAAAAGTCGTCAAGAAAACTTTACATTTCACTGTATTAAAATACCAATCTTTGGTTTCCCTCAAAGTCATCAAGAAAACTTTACATTTCACTGCATCAAAAGCTCTTAACACATTCATGTAATCATTATACTGCATGAGATTTTCCTGAAGATCCCTTCTACCTTTAAATATCTCTTTCGACACTTTAAAATCGAATGGTAGGATCATAGCTGCCACTTTTGGAGGCAAAGGGTTGTTTGAACAAAATAACTGGTCTATGTCTTGTACATCAGGGTGCAATTTTCACACATTTCTACGCAAAGCATCCATCTCATTCTACCATGGCTTTGCATGTGCTCCTACAACCTCCTCCTAGAGAGGCGTGAAATGGTCCTGAATACCAGAGGGGTCGAACTGCACCTTTCTTCTTAGTTCTTCATTTTGTCTGAGCAACTCCTAGTGAAATAATTATTACTATTCAAACCTGGAACTTTTTTGAGTCATTTTTTATTTTATTAACCTTAGGTACTCTTGTAAACCAAACAACTATTGTGGCGACGCTCCTTGATCAGAAGGGAAAGATGGCCCTGGACTAGAATGGGAATTAATATTAAAAGAATTAGAATCACCTCCTTGGCCTAAGTTGCCTAAATTTTCTGGCCGATCAGCAAAACAACCAGCGAAGAGATCTATTTCTTAGGGTTTGGCTGCCGGTGCCAGAACCTCCCGCTTGGTCCGATGGGAAACCGTTAGGGAAATTCTCACTAGGGTGAGTCATCTTGGTTTTCTGATTTTCTGAAGGTCGGAACTCTGTCTACACTAACCACACCAAATTGTTGAGTGTTTTTATGTGTCTTTCTCTCAAAAGGGTTAAATTCTCTATATTTATTATATGGTTACTGTTCATGGATGTGACATTGTAGGTAGGTCCCCATATATACCCTATTTCTAAGGTTAACACGTGTTTTCTATGTGTGGGTTTGCATGCATGATGTTGGGAACCCATATCATGCGAGCTCATGAAAGGATGCGAATACCTCACGTGCGAACCTAAGAGACAATCCATGCAGGTTACGGGTTGATACCCTATCAGGTAACGGGGTAGCGGGTCAGTAATGACGAGTACCATAACAAGACTCTAATTTTAAAAATAAAATTCAAGTTAAAATCTTAAAATTAAAACCCAAAACTGTGTGATAAAATGGTAGAATCTCTTATTTAAAAACCCAATAAAAGATAATATAATATATATGTTGGACAAAATACGTTAGCGAACAAAATAAATAGATCTAAATAACCATATAAAAAATAAAATATAAATAGAATGAATGATTTATATTTAATTTGTTAAATACGAAAACAAAATAAAACCGTAACATAAGTTGAAATAAAAAAGGAAGGAAAAAGATTTTATGATATGTTGAGGCCTATGAAAACACAGTTTCTTTAAGATAGATTCGGCCGCTCTTACGATACTTGGAGGAATGTTGGACGAATGTCTCCTAAGATACAACAACAACAACAAATGATTAAAGTAGTAGCACCTCTACAACGATCAATGAACGAATATTGCCTTTTTCTATCACTAGAACATTTGAAAAATTCGGAGAAGAAAAAAAGAGTTTTGATAGCAACAGAAAGCCGGTGTGAGAGAGTGGAAAATTGAGCAAAGAATTTTGAAGAAGTCTTAACCTTTTATAGGCATTCAAAATGGAGGAGTTTATGGAAATAAATCTGCATTAAATGGGCAATTGAATCAAATAATTCAGGATATATATCCTTTTATATCAAATTGTATATATTTGCTGAGGAAAAATTAAATTTTGTGTTGGGCTAAAATATCCATAGGCTCAGTCTAGGCTTAATTGGTCCGAGCATTTTGTGTAACACCCCGTACCCGAGTCCGCTGCCGGAGTCGGACACGAGGGGTTAACGGCTTAAACCATTCACTTTCGCAGTCCATTTTAAAAAAAATTTTCCAGGCAGTTGGCTAACTGCGTCACTGTCACTTTAAAAATCATATCTTGAGTTCCAAGACTCGAAAACCAGTTTCGTAATTTTTCCCTGAAACTAGACTCATATATGCATCTACAAATTTTTTTCTAGAATTATTGGTCAGGCCAATTAGTACAGTTTATTAGTTAAAGTCTCCCCTGTTACAGGGTGCGACTACACTGACCTTCATACATTACGACCTGGATATCTCCCTGTACAGGGCTTCAATACTGATTTCGTTTGTTTCTATAGAAACTAGACTCAAAGAGGAATCTATACATATATGGCATGACTCCGAATTATCTCTGGTTAATTTACAATGAATTTCCAAAGTCGGAACAGGGAATCCAGAAACCGTTCTGGCCCTGTCTCATGAAAACTTAAATATCTCTTAACATACTGTTCATATGATCATTTCGTTACTTTCCTATGAAAATAGATTCACCAAGGTTAGACTACATAATTTATTCACTATTTAATTCCCTTTCTACTATTTTTAGTGATTTTTCACATTCACGTCACTGCTGCTACCAACATCTATTTTTAAGGTAAACTTTACCTATTTCATGATCCTCCATGGATCAGCTAGAGTTTGTCATACATATACCAAAAGTGATCATGAATGACCATTCCCATGGCTAACCGTTACCAACATTTCCATACCTCTTGACAAACAACATACAAACGATTATAAAGCTATGATCAAAGTATATCTAAGCCATTTTCGCATGGCTGTCAAAATTTACACAAAACCGAAGGGTACATGACCTACAACAAAAGGGTAGTCCTATACATTAACCAAGATATCCTCTCACTACTAGTCTATTCTATACATGCCATAAGATATTCCAAAACATAGCAGTATCAAACAGTGGATAGTGATAGTGTGACTAGTTGCTGACGATCCCCGAGCCTGTAGCTTCCAAATGAGATCTATAAAACAGAGGAAACAAAGTACACGGAGTAAGCATTACAATGCTTAGTAAGTTTCAAGCAGTGTCAACAGATAACAATCAAGTTATAACATAGTTGTTCGTATTTTATTTCACCCTTCCTTCGGTATACCACCCTTTATCCGAATATGCACATCTCATCATAATCATAGGAATTGTCTCATAGATTGCTCTCGTATACATCACATAACTACCTTATGGTTTAGTTTAAATCAAGCTCACATATAACCTTGGAGTACATACCTGTTTAACCTTTCGCATTGCGTATATTTATAAGCAATTCTTATTACGAAGTCTTACCCGGACATAATCTCCACACGTAGTCATCGGGTCTTACCCGGTCATAATCTCCACACGTAGTCATCGGGTCTTACCTGGTCATAATCTCCACACGTAGTCATCGGGTCTCACCCGGAACATATTCCAAGTTTCATGTACATTTAATCACATGTTACAACATTCACATTAGCCATTCGGCTTTACCACATATGCATATCACACATATATTTTACATTAGCCATTAGGCCTTATCACATATATATACACTTTCACATTCACCACATCGACCATTAGGCCTTATCACATATACATGCACTTTCACATTCACCACATCGGCCATTAGGCCTTATCACATATACATACACTTTCACATTCACCACATCGGCCATTAGGCCTTATCACATATATACACTTTCACATTCATCACATTGGCCATTCGGCCTTATCACACATATATGTATATCATACATATTTCATATTTTTCTTGTACATCAATTTCAGCAATAGCTTATAAGCAACTCAAATAGTTTCATCGAAGTTTACAACAAAATCACATATTCACTACAAGCAGTTTTCCTGACCAACAGTCACTAAGTTGTTTATAACTGGAGCTAAAAAACTCAAAATCAATTGCCATTAATTTTTCCCGAATGTAGACTCATGTATCTTTCACCCATAAAATTTTCAGAATTTTAGGTTTGGCCAATCAATACCAGATTTTTCTTAAAGTTTCCCCTGTTTCACTGTTTGACTAATCTGACCACTCTTCGCTACGAATCAAATTTCTCATTGTACAGAATTAATAATATGTTCTATTTGATTCCATTTGAAACTAGACTCATTAAGGAGTCTAAGCATATAAATCTTATCTTATAACCATTTTTGTACAATTTATAATGATTTTCCAAAAAACAGAACAGGGGATTCCGGAGTCATTCCGACACTGTCCCGCACACTTTAAATATCTCTTTATAGGAAATTTCTTTGCTTCCACGGTCTCTTTTATAAGAAACTAGACCAACTAAGCTTCGATTAAATATCTTGTTCAGCCTATAATTCCACACCAACAATTTATAGTGATTTTCTAAAATCACGTTACTGCTGCTGTCCAAAGCAAATTATTACAATTTGCTCTTAAATTTCCAAGTCCAAACACCTATGAACTTGCCATTTGAGTTTAAGACATATCATGGCCACATCATATCTTATCAAATCAACTCATTATGTCCTATTATGATTGAATTTACTCAACGATTAATCGCTTAAAACTTACCTCGAAGTGGTCGACGATTAGATGTCCACGGCTATTCGTTTACTTTCTCTTTTCCCCTATCCGACTTTGATCCTCTTTGCTCTTAAGCTTAAGTAAAACAATAGATTGCTTAAGTACTTAACTAATATTATTCACTTAACAATCACATTTGGCAATCACCATTCAAATTCAACTCAATCACAACATGGCGAATACACACTTCTCCTACTTCCATTCTAAATAAAAGTTTATCGAGCTTCCATCTTCATTTAACTATGTACCATTTAGAACTATCAATACTTTATACCCTTTAACAAATTATAATCAATTGCCAAATGCATCTTTGACAATTTAAACCACACAACTCAATTTCTTACAATTTAAGCTTAGAAATTTCTATTCATGAAAATTTTAGCAACATGGAGTCCATTAAACACTCCAAAATTTCATTTGAACAACAATTGTTCAACCTTCTAGCAAAATTTCAATCTGGACAGCAAGCATTATTTTTTTATTTCAAGCATGCAGCAGACCAATTTCTCCACATTTTACAGCACATTCAAATCAGCATTTACATGCTGGAACAATTTGTTTTCAAGCTGAAATTTCCAGCAGTCATTTATGCATTTAATTGTCAAATGGTTACGTCACTACTAACAATTGAAACTTAGTAAGATTAACATAATATTTTAGCTATTAAACTCAATTTATCAACCCCTAATCGGCATGAAAATAGAACCATTAATTTGTTCAAATTTTGGACAGCATAACGAAGGCACAAAATTGGACGGTAGTAATTTTTACAACTAATCTAAGAGCTTTTCTTTTCTACAACCCACATTCATGCCTTCCAACCACAATCCATCATCCTTTTCTTTAAAACAAAGTTAAAGATAGAAGAGAGCTTGGAAAACTTACCAACTTAGGATACAACTCCTAAACAAGCTAAATCCTTAGTTTCCTTCAACATGCAAGCTGTCTCCATTTTTCTTTTGTTGCAGCCCTCTTCTTCTTCTTCGATGGATTACCGAGTTACTTGAAATTTCAGCTACCTAACTAGCTAAAATCATAGTTTTTCCTCCTTCTTGCCATCTTCTAAGCTAAAAATTAAAGCAACCCAACTTTCTTCTCCCTCCCCCAAGTCACGGCAATGGAGGAGCAAGGTGAGACAACTTTTTTTTTTTTTCATCAGCCCTCTCTTTTTATTTCTTTAATACTAACCTCTTATTTTATTCTTTCTAACATAACACACTAACACAACATGTTTCCACCCATAGCATGGCCGGCCACTATGCTTAATTTTGGGTAATTTGCCATGCAAACCCATCTTTTTCACAACATGCATTATTAGGCCACTTTACATTTGCCTAGCACATTTCTAAATTTTCTCACATAAGTCCTATTTGATAAAATTCACTTACAATTAACAAAATTCAAACATGAAATTTTCACACATGCATATGTACATATAATGAGCATCAACTATAATGGTTAATTATTTTTATGACTCGGTTTTGTGGTCCCGAAACCACTTTCCGACTGGGGTCACTTTAGGGGTGTCACATTTTGCATCGCCCATATCGTGTGGGTGCACACCACCATTTGGGCTTGGACCTACACCACCCTCGCATGAGGCAAAGTTCCAAACTTAGTCATTCAATCAACTTATAAGAGGGTTCCAATATATAAACACATTTCACACTTGGTATTTAACCAATGTGAGATCTAAGCCTTTACTTTTCCTTAACAAATATTTCCTAGTAGCTTTCTTTGAGTATCAAATTCTCATTCATCACTCAACCATTTTAAGCATATAATATACCGTTGTAAAGGTCTCATGGAGTAGAATATGAAACCATAATTTTATGATTCAACTCTCCATCTTTACCTATTGAGAATATGCCTCAAAGTTTCATAAAAAATACAATTATTTTTAACAATATATTATGAGAACCAACAAATGTGTTAATTTTGACTAGTTGTTTTGAATGACAAATATATTGACTAGTTGTATAGATGGGATTGTTTTTATTTAATAGCATTTAGCCATCTATTAGGTTGGTGATGGGTCCTTTATTAGATCCTAAGCCATCATTTAATTTTTCTCACGAATCTTTACTTTTTGAAAAGTGTATCAATATTTCTTTAAAAGAATCATTATGCTGTTGATGAACGTAACTTGAGATAGTTATGGAATAGTAAAGCTATGATGTAATTAATTACATTAAATATAAGTTCAGTAAACAACAATAAATGTTGATAGAAAAAGGGATGAGAATTCTGATAGATCCAAATTGACAAACTAAAATCTTTTTTTTTAAATATTATTAGAAATCAAATGGTTTTGATCATGTTTTATTTTTCTTAATAATATTTTTATTTTATTTGTTTTAGGAAGTTAGATTTTTTATTTTTATTTAGTTTATTACATATTTTTATCTATTTATTTATTTTTAAACTTTTTAAATTAATTATAGTTTCTTCATCAATGATTTTAAATTTAACTAAATGATAATATTTGAACATTAAATATAAAATTATTAGTTTCTTTTACCAGAAGTGTAACTTTGCTCATATTTTGTTATTTTTTTAGAATCTATCATATATTTTAATATAATATAGCAATTATTTTTATCAAAAAGATGAAATGATTTAACATAAAAGTTTTATTACGATATTATTAAAAGTTCCAATATATATTCCACCAAAAAATCAATATATAAATCATTAAATTTATTTAAGGTAAAATAGTCACTTAATTATGTTTTTATTCTATTTTATTCACTTAACTATTATTTTTATTTAATCAAAATATTTATGTTAATATGCAAATTTATCACTTTGTTTTAAGTGGAAATTGAAAATTACCACTATACTTCACTTTAATTGAGATTTGTCATCATCCATATGAACTAGAGATAAATTGAACTACGACATTGGGTTTTGGAGACCCACGTTTTACGAACTGAATTAAAACGTTTCCTTATCATAATAAATAAGATTGTAAAAAGAGGTTTCTTTTATTTTATAACCCCAATTTGACAAGTGCCTTATAGGAGCATAGTAAAATTTTAAAATAAATATTTAAAAAGAAGAAGATGCATAGCAATTTTTAAGATTGCTTGCAAAATAATAAAAAATACACTACCAATGTACCAAACATTAACTCATAATATAATATCAGTATAACTTTTAAACTAAATCTTTAAAATCGTTATTAATAATATTAATAAAAATTTGAGTTAGTATTTGATATATGGGTAATGTTTGTTTTTATTTCACAAACAACCTTTAAAAATTTCCATGTGTCTCATATTTTTTAAAATTTTATTGTATCCCTACAAAATACTTGTCAACCCTCTAACATTGAAATATACAAGTTCTGTTTACAATAAACCAAATATTTCCGAAAAAATTATGATAAGTTGCTTTAGATATAATTGAATAACATCAAAAGAAAATTCTTCATAGAATAAAAAGTTCCTTTTAAATAAAAATGGAAGAATATATATATATATATATTTGGATAATCATTACTTAATTAATAAGTATATAAAATAAAAATATTTGTAAAAATAAAAAAATTAGATACGTAGATTCATGTTGTAGAAAAAAGACTAGTTTCTTTAAAAAATAATAATTAATTGGAGAGAGAGATTTCTGTATAAACTTAATTAGAGATAACTATGGAATGGGGTTGAAAGAAAATGAATGGAGAATTATCACACAAATTCCAACATGGTATTTTGAATTCCTACATCACTTGTGTATTATGATTGAAGCAACAAGATTGTATGAGTTGTAAGTTGATGTGAAGGGACGTCTTTGAAATACTATAAATATGATAAATGAAATTTTATTGAAAGATGAAATATCAATCTCACCCAATTTGTTTGTTATAAATGACCTCAAGGTGAGTTTGTGGATGGCAGCAATTATCGGTGCAATTTGGTCAATGACTTATGAGTGTAAGGAAATTTTTGGTTGATCAAATTAATGTGAAATTTACTTTGTTGAATCAGAGGGAGTTCACCCGAAATGTCAGGGTATGAGCAATAAATGCGGAACAGTATATATGTGGATAATTCCCATCTTCTTACCTAAATGCTGAAATATACCATATTTTATCCACACCATTTTTTTTTAAGCCCCATGCACGAAACTATACAAAATTTAAGTAATATATAAGCAACCACCTATTTATAGTTGTGTAAACTTATATTTGTATAACAGTTTACATGATAATCTCATTTTCTTTTCTCAATTATAAAAAATAATTTTATATGGTTTATATTTTAATAAATTCTTCGTTAGGTTTATTCGTATGAGAGTATTCTCTAGTCAATATGAGATTAAAATTAACCTTTTAATGAAAATAATAAAAAATTACCACTTATTTATAAAGTAAGTGTGAGCATGAGAGTGTTCTCTACCAATGTGGGATTAAAATTAATTTCTCATGAAAATAGTGAAGAAGTGAACTATGTGAGTATTTTCTAGTTAATGTGGAATTAAAGTTAACTTTTCTAAAAAAAATAAAGAAGTGTATTATGAGAGTATTATCTTATCAATGTGAAATTAAAATTAACTTTTAATGAAAACAGTAATAAAAAAAACCTATTTATAAGGTAAATGTGAGACTTTTAATTTATTAAATTATAGCTAAAAGTATGTAAAAATTCTATTCAGAATGTTTATCAAAACTTTTAGATTGAAAAATGAAATAAAAAATAAATGGTAGTTTTAAGTTATTTCCAAACTAATAGAAATATTATTATTTCCTCTTTCAAATATATATTATTATAAATAATATATAAATATTTTAAAATTATAAGTTCTTTCTCATAAATTTTTTAAAGGAAAAAGCTCTACAGATCTTATGAAAATAGTGATGAAATTTATATATATTGATAAGATAAGTATGAGCTATAAGAATGTTTTTAATCAATGTAAAATTAAAATATATTACATAAGAAATTGTCACATATAATGTCACATGTCAAAAATAGGTGTCAAACATCAACTAGGGGTCTTAGAGCTAATAATATATATAAGTTGTGAATCAATCTCATCTATTGAGAATATTGTTTCTTTTACGTATATTTAATGGTTAAATATATTTTTATTTAATTTAATTAAAACTTGAATTATATGATTTATGTGTATGAAACATGAAATATGATGATCAAATTTAACAAATATAATTAATATATATGTAAAATTAATTTAGTTTTGGACTAATGGATTCCCGTATACATATAATAGTTTTCTAGATAATGTGTTTTACACGTGAATATATACATTTAATTATTTTATTATTAAATAAAATATTTTATTATAATTAAAATAAATAAATAAATATTAAAGATAATTAAAACATGTAAAATATTATGATAGAATAATGTAAATGTGTATATAATTTGTCAATATTAGCGGTATTCATTTTTTCTATTGATTTTCTTTTGACGTCACTTGATTGAAAAAAAAAACTATTGAATGTTATTTATAATGTTTTCTTATTCTAAATGTTATTTATATTGTTAAATCTTAGTTTATATTGGTATATAATTGTAAGACTAATTAAATGATAATTCATTAAAAATAAAAATTTTAATTTAATATTAATAAAATTTTAATTTAATATTTTATATTGTATCACTAATTAAATGCTAATTAATTTAAAACAATAATTTTAATTTAATACAGAAAATGATAAGAGAATAAATTGTAATTTATTTGTAATAATTTTTCCTTTGAATTGTGCTACTTAAAATTTTAATTATTTTATTTATATTTATATTTTCATAGATTAGGTGAAAGAATTGAAGAAAAATAAGTTTAAAGATTAATCTTGAAAAATCTTTGGGATTTATACTTTCAACTTGACACTTTTTCAATATTATCTTAAGCTATATAACTTAGATTTGGGCCCATAATATACTGTTTTTGAAGGAAATTGAAAGATATAACTAGAGTCATTTCATGAATTAAGGCAAAAAAAAAAATAAAAATAAAAAGAAGTCAAGAATCTACAAAAAAAAAAAAATGGCCTAAAAGTTTGTGACAAGAACCTACCAACTTAGAAAAACTCCTTTAATCATTAAGGGCACTTTTATCTTTTCTCTTTTATGCAAATTTTTTATAAGTACGTAGTTTTAGGTCTGGAGAGGGGCTTTGAATCAATTGACTCGTGAATCAGTACAGACCAGTTGAACCTGTAATACTCCCTACCCGTATTAATTGTCGAAATAGAGTACGAGGCATTACTGGAGTTTACGAATTATTTTTTTTAACTCAATATAACCCCTTTATAGATATCTAACCTTCTCTGCAATTTTAAATCGAGACCAATCCACATCAACCAATCCAATTCAACAATTTTCAAAATAGATTCTTGCATTTTTTATAAGATAACCTCATCACATACCAAAACCAAGATTTGTTACCCATACCAATGGCTGACCTTACATTCATTTCACATTAACATTTACTTTATTAGCTTATACATGCCATTGATTTCCAAAATAAAGTTTCTTTATATACCGAAATCTTGAGGTTGATAGCGACCTCCGAGCTCTTAACACTACAAAACAGGGGAAAAGGAAACACGGTAAGCACTTTGTGCTTAGTAAGCTCATATAACAAAAATTATACTTACCTAATATTTTCAATACAATGCAATAAACATTCAAATATCCATTCAATGCATTATTACCCTAACATGCACAAACTCAACATTCAAGTTGGTGCAATAATTTCCATGTATCAATAATATATACTATGATTGATGAGCTCATCAATACCATGATTTCCATTCCCTTATTATTATTTTAATAATTATCCCGTTGAATTTCTCAGAATTTCGATGGATTTTTTAGAGGTACACTTTTAGTGTACAATTCCGGGTCTGTCAATTCATATTTATGTGCGCACATTTTCAATTCAAAGAGCACACTCCCGCGAACCTTATCCTTACAGTGGGATTACCGGTCGAGCTAAATCCTCGATAATATAAACTCATAGAGTATTGTCCGAATTACGGTCAAAGCTAAATCCTGCAATGACAATTACTCTAATGAGCTTGGATCTGAATTACCAGTCCAGGCTAAATTCAGACCCTAATTTGGATTACCCGTTCGGGCTAAATCCATTTTCCACATATTCTTCGGGAGGGCTATATCAAGATAGGATCACCCATCCGGGCTAGATCCTTTTTACCATCAATTCCTTTTCAGAGATCCATCGAATTTTCCTTTCATTCAACCGGGATTTCTTCCCCTTTTATCAAATATATCAATATTTCATCAATTTTCATATAATGAATATTAAAATCATATTCACATCAATAACATACATTTTAAGCATTTAAGAATATAATTCAAGTTACACAAACTTACCTCGATACTTGTTCGTATACAAAAATTTACTAATCTCGAACTTTTTCCTTTCCTCGATGTAGCTTTGTATTTGAATTTTCTGGATCTAAATAAATAAATTTAATTATCAATTTAATACATTTCATGTTCATATGCAACATTCTCTATAATTCCACTATTATTTATAGTTCATTCAAAGCTGTCTACTTGAGTTATAGTCACTAAATTATTTTTATATTGAGATACTGAACTCGAAATTAGGATCCACTAATTTTCCATGAAACTAGACTCACATATCTTCTTACCATAAAACTTTAAAAATTTTTGGTTTAGCCAATAAGTACAGTTTATTCTTTAAAATCACCCCTGTTCTGCTATCTGATAGTTCTGACCTTTCTTTACTAAAAAATAATTATCTCTTCATATAGGATTCGGATGATGTTCCCTTTTTTTCCCTTGAAAATAGACTAATTCAAAATTCTAAAAATATAAATTTAAGCCCCTAATTATTTTTATTAATTTTTTTTTATAATTTTCAAAGTTAGAACAGGGGAGCCCGAATTCATTCTGACCTTATCTCACAAAATTTATTAGATCTCATGATTTACAATTCCATTGCTTACACCGTTTATTCTATAAGAAACTAGACTCAATAAGATTTAATTCCATATTTTGTTCATCTTCTAATTCGATTTCCACAATTTATGGTGATTTTTCAAAATTAGCCTACTGCTGCTGTCAAAAACTGTTTTAGTGCAAGATGTTTATTACCATTTTTCCCTTAAGCTTTTAATAAATGATAATTTCGTCCCTCCTCAATTAGCCTCTCAATTGGGCTGATTTTTCTCAATTAACACTTTATTCTATCACTTTAAAATACTTTACAACCTTTGGAAATCATAATTTCAACACTAGACTTTAATTCCAAATATTTTCACAATTAAGTCCTAAAAATCAATTTCTATTGAAATTACCTAATAAAATCATCTCATAAACAAATTAAAGCTTCAATTTCATGCTATTTCATCATAAAATTACAGAACTCAACCATGGTGACTTTAAATTTCATCCATAAAATAAAAAAACTAATGAATTTAATAGTAGGACCTAGTTTTAAAAGTCTTAGAAACACAAAAATTACAAGAAATAGACAAGGATTAACTCACTTGGTGCAAAAATTATGGAATACCAGCTTAAAGAACCCCTCCTATGGCGTTTTGGTTGATGAGAATGAAGAAAAATGAAGAGAAATCTAGATATTTCCTATTTAGTCCTATCTTGATTTAGTTAATTATGCAATATTCCAATTTTTCCCTTAAATCATCAATTTTCCTGCTGATTTCATGCCCTTGCCGTCCAGCCCAAATAAATTTTGGGTCTAATTGCCTTTTAAATCCTTTCTCATTAGACACTTAAGCTATTTAATCATTCTAGCAACTTTTACACCTTTTCTAATTTAGTCCTTTTCATTTAATTGGCTACCCAAACATTAAAATTTTCTAACGAAATTTTAATACCACATTACTAACATTTCATAAATATTTATAAAAATATTTTTGACTCGGTTTTATGAGATTGAGATCTCGATACCTTGTTTTTACCCTATTTCTTCAATAATTTCTTTTTCTAACTAACCACTAAATCAGTAAAATTTTTTTATCGATATTTTCATACGATTTTCCTATCATATCAATATTCATGCAAAAATATTAAAATAAATTTCTCTTTAAATCAGATTTGTCGTTACGAAACCACTGTTCCGATAACCTTGAATTTAGACCATTACAGAACCAGACAAAAAACCAATTGAACTGGGTGGCTGAACTAGATTTTTTTTTAATTTCTTGAATTTTTAATAATTTTTTAATTAGATAGGTTGAATTTGTGGAGTCCGATTTAAAAAAAATTGGTATTTGTGTTTTCTTTTCTCCATCAGTTGCTAAACTTCTTTTCTAGGCAAAGGGATTTTGAAGTTTTAATTCTGAAAGTTTGTGAGATTTAATTTGCTCTTAATCTTTTTTTTTTTTTTTTGGTATTTGGATATCTTCTATTTCAGTTACAAATATTTAGGTTTGTTGAATATAGAGATCATATTTGATAGCTTGGAATATTTGTCTTGTTAATTAGAATTGTTAAATAAATAATTGTTTAATTATTCTAATCCTTGTGATGAATAACATGGTTTTGTATGTTGAAATATGCAATTCATTGTTATTTGGATATGTGATCTGATTTGAATGAACCCCGCTTGTTGTGTTTGTTTACTAGAGTTAGGTCTTTTTAGTTCTTAATGTTATTGATAAATTGAATCCTAGGCACTTCATTATAAGGTTTTTTGTTAATAAGGAAAATAATTTCAATGAGCTTCCTTTTGGCTATCGAGAAGGTAAGGAGAGCTCTTGGTTGTTAAGTGTTTTGTTGGTAATTATAGCCAATTTATCATAGAATATCAAAATTATCTTTGCATATAATACGGAACCCATGAATCAAAACTGAGATTTTTCATTTGACTAGATTCTCATCATATTGATTTTCTTATATTCCTTGCTAGTAACAAAAGTCTCATTAGTTATGTCACAAAGTTTAGCATAAAATTCAAAGATGGTCTCATTTTCAGATGCCCGTAAAGATTCAAACCTAATGGTAAGCATTTGGATCTTTGATAGCTTAACTCTTAGAGTTTCTTCATGGGTGGTTTCTAGAATGGTCCATGCTTCATGGGCTAAGACACATTTTGAAATCCTTCTGAATTCATGTTGATCTACCCCATTGAAAATAACATACAATGCTTTTGAACTGAAATTCACTACTTTACCTTCTTTAGAGGTCTAGGCAGCTTTAGGTTTTGAGATACATACATCATTTGTTTGAGTTTAAGGAGGCTCTAATCTAGTGTGATTTGATCTTTATGCTTTCTCATCAATGGATTTGATGAAAGTCCTCATCTTTGCTTTCCAAAAAACATAATTAAATCCATCCAAGAAATGTGAATGTATAGTTGAATCGCCTTCATATCTCCTATTGTATGGCTACTAGATGTAGAATCTCCCAAAATACTTTAAGCTTGTGGCTCTAATGCCAATTAAAAATGCAGAATAGGTAGAGAGGTGAGTCAATAGGTGTAGATACACCAAATTGTACACTAACATGGAAACACAGAAAGAATGAAAATTTTGAATAGAGGGAGTTGTTAATGTAGTTCAGACTTAACATACATTTGCGGGTCTTTATTGGAAGAAAAATTCCATTACAAAATCTCATGGTACAAGCAATGATTTAAGCTCAATCTATCCTAACCCTTGGATAATTGTATGAAACGCCCCAAAAATTTGAGTGTTGTTTGTTAAATTGTGATATAATTAAATCTTTGTATTTGTGGCTAAGTGCATTATTTGTGTGTTAGAGGTTAGGGGTTTAAACCTCGCTTTTGAAATTTTTTTTATTTTGTTTGACTTGACCTTATCCTTGAACATTTGACTTAAGTTTATTTCTGTGTTAATCTATGTCAAGAATGAGCCTGCTGGTTTGATGATTAAGTTTCTGTGTACTTCCTAATCTTGTGTTTGAATCTTTGCGTAAGTGAAATGGAGATATGTTTTTACTACTCTACAAAATTAGTTTTGTTTTTTGAAAAATTAAATGGTTTCCTGAACTTTATTTTTTTTCTTTTGCATTATTTCTTTATTTTTCTTATTTTCCTTCTTTCTTTTCCCATTCTTTTCTTTTCCTTTCTGTTTCTCAATCATTGAAGTTTGCTGTTAAATTTTTGCTACCGTGTGTTTGGGGAAGTGCGCATTTCATTGTTGTCGACTGAAAGGGTAATTGCATGAGTTTTATTGTAGAATTTCTGTTATTTGTTCATGTAACGCCCCGAATTTTGGGCCTAGATGAAATGGGCTTTGGGTCTCATAAAATTTTTAAGTGAGCAAGAAAATGACAAATGACATGTTAGCTTTAAGGGTTTAAGGATTTTGAAGTGTCGAGGTATGTTGGAGAAGTTCTGGGTTCGAGTTTTGTCGTGGAGGAATTTTAATTTAATTATTAAAATAACCAGGGTTGGGTGTAGTTGGGCTTTTAAATAAAGATAGGGGAAAATGACATCAAAAAGCCTTGTGGAGGAGTAGCTAAGTGACGCCATTTAAGGTGTAGGGAGGTGGCATTAGTGGATAGCAATGAGATCCAAGGTTCGAATCCTAGCTTGGTATTTTTAGTTTAATTTTCGCCTTCTAGAAGGTTAGAAGTGGCATGAAGATGGACTCTAAAGGGAGTGTTCAGAAGAGAAAATTTAGGAAATAGATTAGGGAGTTATTACGGAGAAAAATGAGGAGATAAGAAGGGGGAAGTGATGTAGCCGAATGGGGAATTGAGGGTCAGGCAATTTGGCTAGAGGCTATAAATATGTGTTGAGTTTAATGGTCCTAGGCTAATGCCAAATTCTTCATTTTTTTTAGTGTCGATTGGCTTTTCCATCTTTGCTAGCTGATTCTTTTGCCATTCTTTCTCTCCTCAAATCTCTTTTGATTTACCCTTTGGGCTAGCCGATTCCTTCTTCTACTCTTCTTCTTTAATTTGTGCCAAATAAACCTTATTCACCATACTAGTTTGAGAGCCGAATCTCTCTTGGGCCGATTACCCTTTTGGTGTAAGTACCTTATCTCTTTTTCGGCTAGTATTGTTAATATCGATTATTTCCCTCCCTCGCTCTTTCTAATCAACTTTGGTAGGGAATTGGTATCGGATCTAGGGTTTTAGTTCTCTACTGAATTGCTCATTAGGTGTTTTGCGGTTTGGTAAGTATTCATCTCTTATTGACTCAGGTTGGCCGAGTGATCTTAAGTGAGATAAGGGGGGGTGAATTATGTTGGATGCTAGTCCCCTAGTATTTGGTTTTAATGAGTAAGATTAATGTAGATCTAAGGAGTACGTGATCAAGGAAAAACTATTAGGGATTGGTGTTCAAGGTAAGGTTAAGGTGAGGTTTCGGTTTTTTGGGTAAAATATCTGTTAAGCATACGATTAATGGAAGGGTGATATCGTTTGTAGGTTGGTGACTAAGGGAATCGTAGCATGCTTGCTTACTAGGTGTGTACTTACACTGCACACACAAATAGATCGGCAAAAGCCGAAATGCTGAAAGGCCGAAATACCGAAAAGCTGAAAGTTTGGCTATGGTAGTCTTGCGAGTGCGCGAACACTCATAAGGGGGAGACTGAAAGGTTGCCTGAGGCCCATGGGCGATTCCATGGACTTGGGTTGTGAATAGGCCAAATGGGCCGAAATGGGCTAAATGGGCCCGATGGATTGGGCCCATAATAGGCAAAATTTGATAAATGATGCTATGTGATAGAAAATTTGTGTGTGAGCATGAATATAATGTGATTTGGGCCGGATGGGGCATATAAATGAGATTAGGCCTAACGGGCCATATGAATGTGAATTGGGTCTGATGGGCAATATGAACGTGAATTGGGCCGGATGGGCCATATAAATAAGATTGGGCCTAGTGGGCCATATGCATGTATGTAGGGGTTTTGGGCTTAGTATATGATGACTACATAAAACTTAATTAATTTATTGCGACCGTGGACAAGTCATAGGGTTAAGGTGTGGCAACAGGTATATGCATGTCTAGGATTGGATCTAGGGAGAGCTTGGTACTTAAGCAGTCTTAATGACTCACCTCCTCTTCTCTGGAATCCTACCTGGTGCATAGTATTTGTTCATCTTAGCTCACGGGATTTGTTACGGGCCAAGGTAAGTAAAAATCGTAATAAAGGAAAAATTACCGAAATGCCCCTAAGGGCGAAAATGACCAAAATACCCCTATGCGTTGAAGGTAAGATTTAAGGATGTTATATATATATAAGGGAAAATTACCTAAATACCCTTAAGGGCAAAAATGACCAAAATACCCCTATGTGTTGAATGTAAGTTTAATGGATGTGACATGCATATCTGCTGCATACAAATGATATTCTGCTTAGGTTGCATATGGGTTGGGAATTATGGAACGGAGGAAGTATATGAGGATCGCATGGTTGCCTGACAATCATGGATCCACCGACGGCTTTTAAGCCCAATATGTAAATGAAGGTAGTTCCGCAATCGGGCTACCCTGGATGTGTATCGGTTGGGTAGGTCGATATTTATATCCCCACATGATGTGTATTGGGGGACGGAGTTGGTGTGTAGCGGATGGATTATTGGGATGGGATTGCACTGCATTGCATTACATGTATGATGTATGATGCTTGATGTATGCTTAATGATTGTTCGAGGATGTACACACTGAGTTTGCAAAAACTCACCCCCTCTTTTATTTATCTCAGGTGATGCTCCATAGGAGGTTCGATGTCTAGAGGGACTTTGGGTGGCCAGCTAGCGAGGTAGCTTGGACTTGTTCGTTCTACTAAAAAAAAAGCATTTAGTTTCTGATTTATTAAGTGATTTTAGACTGGATTGTAATAAGGCCTCCCCTTTTTGTTATTATTTGGATTATTATTTTTATACGATGTAATTATGAGAGGTTGAACATGGTTTCTTGAATTATAGCATGTTTACTACGTTTCCGCAACTAAATTCTTAAATGATAAGTTTTCTTAAATCAAATGTTTTAAACAAAGCTTTCGCAACTGAAAAGAGTGTTTTCATAAGTTAACTAAGGTTTCATATCTTAAGGAAAGGTTTTCAATGAAAACAAGGTTTTCGCTAAAACACTTCAATATGACGCGCCAGATTTAGCCATAGCGTCCGGGCCGGGTTTGGGGTGTTACAGTTCACTTTTTATGTTTCTGTTGAAGTTGGTTTCTATTTGATTTGCTTGAAGTGAAAGAGCTTTTGTAAGCTTGTACATGACTCGAAAATGATTATGAATTGATTGATATGCATGATTTTCTTGTAATTAAATGCATAATGAAATTTGATTGAATGCTTTTTTTTTGTAGTTACTTTGGCAATAAATATGACACTTTGTAGCTCGAACCTGGCAATCAGGTTAGCTAACAGAGTGTTACATGAACTCTCGTAGATCACCTTACCAATTGAAGGTAAAAATAAATCACTCAACAGTAAAAAAAAACACATAAAATCATTTCTTCCAAATTGAACTCAAATGTGCATTCAAAGCTCTCTCTCACTCCTATAACTAAACTACCTATTTATAGGGTTCCAAGAATTCATCTATAAAGAATAGATAATTTGGAGGATAATGCATGATTTAATCTAGAATATTCCAATCAATTAAAGATTTCAATTATCATGCAAATATCTCTTCATTTTCATTGATCACATAATCTTCAAAGTAGTTCCAATTGACATAGCTTTAAAAATATTGGCAATTATATTTAATCATCTCTTAGCTCATAATGTTAGCTTATCTTTATCACATCATATCCTCATATTATTAGTTGAGATATTATCACCAAAATATCTTTATGAATTTGAAATATTTAATTATATGATTTGAGCTTTATCCAGAAATGTTAGTATCAACTTATCTTGAATAAAATTGAATTATATCTTTAATTTAAATTGTCAGTCTCATACTGTTGGAGAATTTGAGTGGAGACGATAGATCTGGAGATGATATGGAATTAAAATAATAGAATTTGTGGCGTGGATGACGTTTTCCAAAAAAAACTATTTGCCCCTAGACAAAGTTGCTAGATGGTTAAGAAAAAGGTCCTCCTAGGATACAACAAAGCTTTTGAATTTCCTTTGATTAGCAAAATTTTAAATCTAGCAAGAGATCTCTTAGCCATTCCGCTTCTTTGCCAATAGCCGTCAAGGCTATAAATTTAGCCTCCATAGTTGAATGTAAAATGTAAGTTTATTTCTTGGAGGTCCAACTAATGCCTCCAAATTCGATCGTAAAAATCCATCTCGATGTGGACTTATTGTCACTTAGACTTGTAATCCAACTTGCATCCGAGTAACATTCTAGTACCATAGGATATTAACTATAGAATAATCCAAAATTTTTTTTTCTCTTAAGATAGCCAAAAATCCTACAAATTACTCAATGATCAGTACTAGGACAATTTGTATATCTCACAAATTTGCACACAAAAAATGCGATATCGGGTCTAGTGCATTGCATTGCATACATTAGATTTCCAATTATGCTGGCGTGCTCAAGTTGTGCTATAGCCCTGTAATTATTCTTACTTAACTTGAAGTTTGAATCGAATGGAGTGTTTGAACCCTTGATATTCAAGTATTTGAACTTTTCTAGTATTTTCTCGATGTAGTGAGATTGGCTTAGTGCAAAGCCCTTTTCATGCTTTTTCACCTTTATATCTAGAATTGTATCTACCTCGTTGAGATCATTCATCTTAAAATTAAGGGCTAGATACTTTTTGGTCTCACGAACACCTTATGTGTTCGTTCTAAAAATAAAAAAATCGTCTACATAAAGACAAATAATTACACCATTCCTAGCAGTGAATTTAGTGTAAATACATTTATCAGCATCATTAGTAAAAAACCATATGAGAAGATAACTAAGTCAAATATCTCATGCCACTATTTAGGTGCTTGTTTTAAACCATATAATGACTTGATCAACTTACACACTTTATGTTCATTCCCAAGAAGCACAAAGCCTTCTTATTGTTCGATGTAGACTTCCTCTTTGAGATCACCATTCAAAAAAGTTGTCTTAACATCCATTTGATGTGCATGTAATTTATTAATATATGTAAGTGCCGTAAGAATTTGAATGGAGGTCACCACCTGTGTATAGGTGTCAAAATAATGTAGGCCTTCCTTTTGCCTAAAGTCTTTTGCCACCTACATAGCCTTAAACATTGGAGAACCCCCTGTTGGAGTATTCTTCCTTTTAAACACCCATTTACACCCGATAGGCTTCGACCCATAAAGAAGATCAACTAGGATCCAAGTATTGTTGGACAATATTGAATCCATTTCATCATTGATCATCTCTTTCCAGAATGTCACATCCCTAGAATTCATGGCTTCACCACAGGATTGTGATCACCATCCATATTAAACATTATGGGAATCTTCCTAATTACAAATTCTCTATTTCCCTCAACGAGGAATGCTAGAGATTGTGAGGAAATGAAATTGGGACCAAAGTCCTTTACTTTTCTCACTTTTTAACGTTTCCTCGACTCCATATCCTTATTGTCACAAAGACTTCTCTTGGTTTGATCACTTGAGATAATTGGTTGATATTCTTTTTCCAAATTCGTTGAATCATTGAAAACTTTATTTTTAGTAATACAACTTCTCTTGTTACAATTATCATATTTGACATTAAGTCAAGAACACGATAAGTCTTAGAGTGTTGGACATATCCAAAAAATACACCCTAGACAGCTCTTGGTCCTAACTTTGTTCTCCATTGTTTGGGAACTCTATAGTAAGCCAAACACCCCCATACTTTGAAATAATCTAAGTTTGGCATCCAGCCCTTCCATAACTCATATGGAGATAATCTAAATTTTCTCGATGGTATTCGGTTAAGGATATATCACACAGTCAATATTGTTTCACCCTGTAGATTATATAGAAGTTTAACATTTAACAACATTGAGTTAACCATATCCATTAAAGTACAGTTCTTTCTTTCTACAAAACCATTTTGTTATGGAGTACAAGGCGCGGAACACTCATGTACCAAACGTTGCTTCTCACAAAATACATTAAATTCCTTTGAAAAATATTCACCACCTCTATCACTACGAAGCACTTTGATTTTCTTACTAAACAAATTCTCAACCTTATTATAAAACATTTAAATATATCAAAAGGCTTGTCTTTACTTCTCATGAGAACACATAAGTAAATCCAGAGAATTCGTCTATAAAAGTGATAAAACATCGTTTTCCACCTCTTGTTAGAGTTCCATTTAATTTACAAACATTCGAATGGATTAAATCTAACACTTGCGAATTTCTTTCACACTTTTTAGGAAACGACTTCTTGGTAGTTTTTGATTGAATACAAACTTCACATTTATCCGCAAACTCTTTATTACTTAGACTGATATAATCATTCCTTTGCATATATTGTAAAGTTTTAAAATTAAAATATGCTAAACGTGCATGCCACAAAGGATAAGGTTCAACAATATAAGTAGAGGAATTGACTTTATTCATATAAATGCTGAACTTGAACATGCCTTCATTAGAATATCCTTTTCTTACATATATATCACCCTTAAGCAAGACTAACTTATCATATTCCAAGATAACCTTGAACCCCTTTTTACATAGAAGACTTGTAGACACTAATTCTTTCTCACATTGGGAACATGCAACATGTTGGTCAAAGTCAATTTTTTCTCGGATGTGAAGTTGAGTTCCACTGTCCACTGATCGAGCACCTTAACCAATTTATAGTTGCTCATAAGCAATTTACGGTTGGTCATTAGTTTATAACTCTTGAATTGTTACCGATCATTACACATATGAGCAGTAGCTTCGAAGTCCAGACACCAATCTCCAAACTCTCAATCCTTTCTGTAACCTGGCCACTAAGTCCATGTCCTCCACCATATTAGCTTTGGAAGTTGTGGCATCTTACTTTTTTTTTATAAGTTTACAATATTTAATATAGTGCCCTTTCTTTGAAATTATAACAATTGCAAGATTTTTTCTTCTTGTCTTGCACGTCCTTGGTATCGGATGTGGTCTTTCGCTTACCATTTCTAGAGTTCTTGGACTCGCTCACATGGTTCACTTTAGAACTTCAAGGAAGATACACCGTATCACGTTTCTGAGTTTCCTCTTCAATACGCAGATGCCTAAGTATTTTCTCCATTGTGAAGTCCTTTTCCATATATAAAAGTTTCTTTTGATAATTGCTCCAAGACGAAGGCAAGTTGGAGATGATAGCCCCAACTTGTAATAATTTTGAAATAACAACATTCAAGTCATAAAGCCTGCTTACAAGGACTTGATCCATGATCGGGATACTATCGAGCATTTCGCATTCGAAATACTTCATTGTTAAAAAATTACTGGTTCCTTGTCGCTTAGTGTTGTATTTTTCTTCAAGAGCTTTCCATATTTCCACTAGGGATTACATTGACATGTAGAGATCATACAATCGATCAGGCAAGGTGTTGAGGGTGTGTTCATGACATGTGAAATTGTATTCTTCGCACTTCTTCTTAAGTTTGGCCACTTTCGCAATTTCCTCAGAGTATGCATTATGGGCAGGATCCTCCATGGGTTGTATGTTTTGATCTAGAACATACGTCACATTCAAGACCATAAGAAGGAACATCTTATTCTAGCAATTGAAGTTTAAGCCATCAAATCGATCAAGCTTCACAAAATCTTGGTTCATCACTTTGAATGCGGTGGTAGCCTCCATCTCCATCTCCAAAATAGTTCTCTTTGATTGTTGGAGAATTTAAGTGGAGACAATAGATCCAGAGACGATATGGAATAAAAACAGTAGACTTTGAGGCACGGATGGCGCTTTCTAAAGATAACTATTTGCCCCATACAAAATTTCTAGAGGGTTAAGACAAAGGTTTTCCCGGGATACAACAAAGCTTTTTGAATTTCCTTTTATTAGCAAAATCGAGGAATTCCCTAACTCTTACTTTAATTTTTGAAAATTGGATTGATTGTGATGATGATTGTGAGCACCATAATCCCTCTATTTATATGCACTCAATAGACACTACTTTGAAGAGGCACAACCTTTTATGTTGGACATACTTCTTAAAAAAACATATCCAATGAAAATCAAATGTACCTATTGGATGAATAAATCATCACTTTTTTAAATAATAATGAATTTACAATCTATAATTTTCAACCCATACAACAGAATCTGCCTATAGGTTTGCAATGAGATGTGCCAATATTACTTTCCACATATCATGGTACAATGCAATTTGAGCACCAACAAAGATAATTAAAGTATATAATATTTTAAATATAAATAAATTTCAAATAAAGTAATTGCATAATATTAGAAAAGGGTAATATTTGTGTATATATATATATATATTTGATTAATGATTGACTGGGTTTTTATTTGAAAAAATTAAAGAAACAAAGTATTCAAGCTTATTTTAACAAGCCCAACAGCAAATCAGACTAGGCCTACTACATATTAAAAGGGAACTATTAAAGCAGAAAGGAACCTTAAAGAAAAGAAATGAAAAAATAAAATTGAAATAGCCATTACTAAAAAAATACCTAAAAAAAAGACTCTTAAATTACCCTTAGTCAAACTTTCAATGGTTGGAAGCCATTATCTTCTCGTTTTTTCAAATCACCTATCCCATTACTTCCATCTGTCTGACGATAGCTCTTCCCGAAATTTGTTTTCTTTGCTATCTACTTGTACATCAAAATCTTCCCTTATCTTTTCAATCCGGATTTCTTGCCCATAGTTCTGTTACCCCCCCCATTCTGGCGATTCAACTCTCCATCCTCCAGGTAAGTTCTTTCAGTTCTCTTTAATGTTGTCTTCGCAATGTTGTGAGCACTCATGTTCTTCATTTTCGAAATATGCTTGAACTCTATCTTCTAAAAGCCCAATTTCTTAGCCTGAATATCTCTGATAATTGCTTCAATAACTGAATAATCGATTGTGGTTGACTGGTATTTCTTTACTACTGTTAATGAATCTCCCTGTATTTGTATCTCCTGGAAGCCCATCTCGATTCCTAACTCAACTGCTTCTAATCCTGCATATGCTTCTGTTGCAAACGGAGAAACAACATCATAATGAATGAATGATTTTGAAGCCAAATATTCATTCGTATTTCCCCAAACCACCAGCCCAGTCTTCGATCTGTAATTTCTGGAGTCAAATGCAACATCAAACTGGATATTTATAATTGGTAAGGTCTTCTTAGTTCTTTGATTACACACCATATTCAATAGACTCTTCTTGGCTCTGACCCCTTCATATTCAGCGACGAGGTTCTGGACTTTTTGTGTAAGATCAACACCAGTTGAATAAACCCTTTCATGCACAACCTGATTTCTCGCGTACCAAAGCAACCAAAAAGCATAGAAAAAATATCTGCACTGTTCATCTGTTCCTTGTTCGAAGACCATGGTAAGCCATTCCCAAAAATTTGGTTGCATATTTGTGGTCCAAGCCATATCTAATAAATGCTAGACTTCCATACTTGCAGGATATTTCCTAAAAATGTGATAACAATCTTCTTCCCCAAAACCACATTGAGGACAAGCAACATTAGTCACTATTCTTCTCTATCTAAGATTTGCTAAAGTAGGGATGTAATTCCAGGCAATGCGCTAGATGATAATTGTAATCTTAGATGGTAGTTGTTGATTCCATAGCTTTTCAAAAAGTTTCTTATTTTTGGTCTGTAATAAATAATTGCTAGGATCCAGGTTAGCAATTTGTAATAGTTTATAAGCACTACGGACTGAGTATTCACCGGTCTGTTCACCTTTCCAAACTTGGAAATCCTCATGAGCTGACTCCGATAATGGGATGTGTAGAATTTTTCGAGCAACCTCCAAATGAAAGGTATTATTAATCAACTCTATCTTCCATTTTCTATTCACCCCATCAATAAGATCCGATACTAACTCTGGTTGTAAGTTGTCTGGACTATTCGGCCTTTCCAAAGAATCAACTTCCTGGATCCAACAATCCTGCCAGATAGAGACTTTATTTCCTCTGTCGATTCGCCAGCATAAGCCTTTCTGAAGGAGACCCTTAGCTGCCTATATGCTCTTCCAGGTGAGTGAAGGTAACCTTTCTAACTTTGCCTCCAGAAAATTTGAATTCGAATAATACTTTGCTTTTAAAAATCTGGCTAATAATGAATTGGGATAATTAATCAGACGCCATCCTTGTTTTGTAAGCAATGCGATATTAAACTGAATCTAGTTTCGAAAACCTAAACCACCATTCTATTTTAGAAAACAAAGATTCCTCCACAGGCACCAATGAATGCCCCTTTTACCATGTCCCTTCTGCCATCAATATTTTGCTATGACACTTTCAAGATCTTTACATAAAGAACTCAGAAATAAGAAACAAGCCATCGTGTACGTAGGAATAGCTTAGAAAATAGCTTTTATAAAAATTTATTTCCCACATTGTGATAGAAACCTGGTACTCCAATTATCAATACATTTTTTAAGACGATCCTTTAAGTTTTGAAAGGCTTCCTTCTTCCTCCTCCCCACCATATTCGGTAGACCCAAGTAACGTTCAGGCTCGCTTGAACTTCGAACACCCAAAAGACTAACTACTATTTGCCTATCTTCCTCCATTGTGTTTTTACTAAAAAAACTGTTGACTTATCGAAATTCACACACTGCCCCGAGCAAAGTTTATATTCATGTAAAATGTTTTTGAATACCTGCGCCCCTCTTCTTGTTGCTTCCCCAAAAAGGATACAATCATCGGCAAATAACAAGTGCAATATTGGCGGACTATTTCTACTAGCCTTCACTCCTTTTAAAAGACCCTCTTTTGCTGCTACTCGCATTAGACTTGATAAGCCCTCACCACATATAAGGAATAAGAAAGGGCTTAAAGGGTCACCCTGTCGAAGTCCTCTACACGGCTGAAATTTCACTCCCAACTGACCATTCATAACCACTAAATATGAGACAGTAGTAATACATTTCATAATAGTTTCAATCCATCTAGTTGCAAAACCCATTTGTAACATTACCTGCTTTATGAAATCCCACTGTACCCGATCATATGCCTTACTCATATCAAGTTTTACTGCCATGAACCCTTTCTTTCCCACCCTTTTCTGCTTTAACGTATTCAGAATTTCGTAAGCTAACAGCACATTATCAGATATTAATCTTTCTGGCACAAAAGCACTCTGTGCGGCATCAATACATTTTCCAATCACAACTCTAAAACGGTTCGCAATAGCCTTTGCCAAGATTTTATACAAAAAATTGCAAAGACTAATTGAACGAAAATGCATCATATTTAAAGGATTAGAAATCTTTGGGATAAGCACAATATTTTTAGAATTAATCAAACTAACCTCCATATCACCATTTAAAAGATGTAAGAAAAATCCTACGACATAATTTCCAACTATGGGCCAACACTTTTGAGAAAACAGTTCATGAAGTCCATCATCTCCTGGCGCCTTCGTAGGTCCCATCTCAAACACCATCGCCTCTATTTCTTCTTTTGTATAGTTCATAGTCAGTTTATTATTGTCTTCATCCTAAATAAACCGAGAAATGCCTGATAATAGATGAGCCAAATCACTCATTTGCCCTGTTGAAAATAGCTTATGGAAATATAAATGAGCAATTCTTTCCAATTCCTGTGAGGCCTTCGTTGCACCACCATCTTCATCTAGCAGCTTCCGATAATATTTTTCTTTCTCCGTTGGGTTTCTTGGCTATGAAAAAAGGTTGTATTTTTATCTCCATATTGCAACTAATTCAGTCGAGCCCTCTGTTCCCAATAGCATTCGTCCTTCTCAATCTCAAAGTTTAACTGAATTTTTGTGTCGATCAATTCAGCCAGATTATTATCATCTTTATCTACTTCATATAAATCTGATAACTCAGCCGTAAGAACCTGTTTCTTCCTCTTTTGATTCCATTGGATCTGATCAGCCCATTTTTCCAATCCCCTCTTCACATTTTCTAATTTTTGCAATAAATCCCTTGAAGACAACTCCCAAATTCGTTTAACTTCATTGAAGAAAGACTCCTCTAACAGCCACCACGCCTCAAATCTGAATAATTTACTTTTCAACCTTTTCTCTTCCCGGCATGTTTTAATCAGTATAGGACAATGATCTGAAAAATAGTATACTAAATGTTGTACTTTTACCCCTGGGAACATGGATATCCATCTAGTATTAGCCACTCCTCTATCGAGCCTTTCACGTATATTCATCTCCGGAAGGTTACCTCTCTCCCAAGTGAACCATCTGCCAGAATATCCTACATCAATCAACTGACATTCCTCTAAAGTTCTCCGGAATAGATCCATTCTTCATTCATCCCTAGGTAAGCCGCCTTTCTTCTCAGACCCATACATTATTTCATTGAAGTCCCCACAAACCAACCACGGTATGTCATTATCAAGACCTAGGCATTTCAATACTTCCCATGAATCGTTTCTATCGTATGCATAAGAAGACCTATAGAAACCTGTGAATCTCTATTTTTCTCGTATTTCAGTGTCCTTAATCTCCACATCAATATGTCTTTTTGAGAAAGATCGAAGTTGAACCGAGACATCCATTCTCTATACCATACATAAGCCTCCTCGACTACCCTCTGAATCAACCTCCAAACCATACACAAATCCACATTTCCTTCGCACCTGTTCCATCTTTCTTTTTTCCGACTTAGTCTCCATAAAGAAGACAATTTGGGGATTATGCACCTTCAGCGTATGCTGAAGTCACCGAATTGTCCATAGTCTCCCCAAACCACGGACATTCCAACTTAGGATTTTCATTGTGACCGGTCGGCTTGCCTCTTGGCAGCCGCTGATAGTGAATTATTGATCTCTACCAGTTGTCAGTTTCCTCTCCTATAACTACATCTTCTAAAGCTCCTCTAGCTCTCTTCTTCCCTGATTCTCCAATTATTACTCCCTCATCTAGATCATGCTCCATAACTGTATCCATCCAATCCGATGTCTTATTTTCTTTTTGTAGATCAAGATTTGATGACCCCCCTTCCAGATTAAAACCTAAGATTGGATCAATAACCTTTCCTCCCCTTACAATATTATCAGCACCCCATATTCTATTCGTTGAACCCCGAATATACCTCTTTTCCCCTTCACTTTTACCATTGTCATCCTCCCTAAGCCAGATACTATTAATCGATAAGGCTCTACGTGATTGAGCATGCAGGGAAAGATCCCAACCTAGTTCAGCAACCTCTACCCCAATCAGCATTTTAGCCTCACAAAACGAATCATTATGACCCAACCGACCACAATAGAAGCAAAACAAAGATAATCGTTCATATCTAAATTTGACATATGAACATCTTCCATTAAATAGGACCTATTTTTTCCTCTTCAATGGTCTTCTAATATCAATATGAGCCCTTATGCGTATATAATTTTGATTCTCCTTTCCCAAGTTTGCTCCATCGTATTCCAAAAACTGCCCAAAAAAATTACCCAATTGTGCGGCTAATTTTTCTGAATATAAACCAACTGGAACATCATGAATTTGAATCCAAAAAGGAGAATAAATTAATAGAACTTTAAGCGGATCTTCCCCCCACTGTAACCTATAAAGGACTAACAGATAGTGTTGAAAGTCCATGGAGAACCTTTAAGAACCCTTTCCATGTCCATAACATGAAAAAATTGAAATAAGTATCGTTTTTCTCCCAAATCCTAGAACTGAACCCCACGAACCGGATGCCACAGATTTGCCATCGTACTTTTCATAGCTGGAAAGTGAATAATACTTGTTGTTAAAAAACAACCTACTAATTGAAATTCACCCCTTTCATTACCCGAGCCAGGATCTAAATGGATCTGCAAAATTTCATCTTCTTCTTCATTGAGTGACAGATCTGCTAACTCGTTTTCCATTGATGCAGGTTAATGATGACTTGACGAAACACAGACTTGCAAAAAGATGAAAATATGGGACAAAAAATAAAAAAACAAGTAAGACCTAAACGATCATGCCAGCGGCGGCAGACTTAAGCATGCTAGGGTAGCAGACCTATTCTCGACTATTTTAGTTAGTTAATATTTGTGTATATTAAACCAATAAACATGTTACAAATCTATACTTTCTATTCTTCGTCCTTAATTGTTTAGATTATCAAAATAGTTTGAAGTTGCAAATTATTTAAATAATTAAAAAATATAATAGTAAAAATAACTAATCATTGTAAAGTAAACTTGTAATTATAATGGTAATTAAAATATTATAAATTAAAGTTAAATTTATATTAATAAGTGAAGATTTTACATTAGATAATATAATAATAGAGTTTCCTTAAAATATTTTTAAGAAATTGACTTTTGATTTCAGTAAGATCTTCTCACAACGTTTACAACATGTGCAATATTTTAAATTCAAAGGTAAAATTGAAAACTTTAAACATAATAAAGTAAAATGATTAATCATTTATAACTGAGAATAACAATTTTTCTTTTTACCTACCATGCCTACCATGCTTTCATTTCCAATTTTCATTAAAATGTCAATTTCAATTTGCTAACCATACCCATGCCATCTAGCAAAATATTTAATAAAATATTTTGAATTCGTGATAATATATTATACTTATTAATAAAATTATTCCTATTTACTTATCCAAAGGAAATAAAATCGTAGAACAAAATAATTTTGTAGATTAAAGAAGTTGATTCATTAACAATAATATAAAAATTCAATAACAATTCAAGCTTACATCTAATATTTTTTTTTCACCATTCCATTTGTAAATGTCTTTCCTTATGAAAACATTTCTGAATTTCATCACTGTTAGAGATTGTGTAACTTGAATCTCGTCACATGTTAAAAGCAAAATACATTGGCAAAACAAAGGGATCTAAAGGGGCGAAGAGCGTAGGTTAAAGAAATAAGTACAGTGGCACAAGTTGAATCCATATAGAACTACTATTCTTCTATTTGACTTTGCTTATAACAGGATTTTTCAACCCTTAAATAGATATAGTCGAAACTCCTCTTATATCATTCGTTTTTCAACATCAGTAAATTTCTCCTCCTCTACTCGTGAATTTTCCCGAAAGAATTTTCCACATAAAATCTGTGTTCTTATTTTTTTTTCTTATTGCTTTGCGATCGTTCTATCATTATCGACGTTTATTATAACAATCACAGTATTATTAAACGCCACGGCTTGAATTTTGTTTCTTGAAATAAAAAAATAAAAACTATTTGTATTGTAAATTTTAAATATAAAATAATAATATTACATTATCATCTATAAAATGATCTTCCTTCTCTCCTCAATAACATTGTCATTCAAATATAACTCATTAATACTTCATTTTCAAAGAATCATTACTTTAATACCTTATTCTTTTTAATATACTTTTAACTTATTGCTATTAACAATCTCTATGATAGGAGTAAAATTTAACAAAAATACTAAAAGTTGTTTTTTTGTTTATTTTCTTTATATTTTATTTGAAAGTGTTAGATGTGAATGCATCTAATTATAGAGCTAAAATTAGATTTAAATGGTATATAATATTAGTACTAATTAAGTGATAGTGGATGATGAAATCACGAGTACCATGGAGTAGACATATATTACAAGTAGAAATTTATTTAAATTATAATTATTATTTTAATTAAAATATATTTAAAAATATAAAATGTTAATATTTTATATATAATAGCTTATGGGTTAGATTAAGCTTTGCACAAATAAATTATTTTGCTATCCAAACTTTGCTTGATTCACCCTAAAGAATTTGAGTATGAAATTATTAAATTTAAATATTATATATTTTTCAATATTATACACAATATATAAATTTCTATTAATGAAATAATTTTTTTAAAATTTTATACATTATAAAGTTACATATATAAAGTTTTTATAAGAATTAAAGTTTTATTATTAAAGAAACTTTAGTATTAACAACAATAATTAAAATAGACATAAAATTATTTTATATTACTAAATAAAAACATAAGGTTACATACATTAAAGAAGAAAAATGCAAAATTTATATTAGATTTTATTATGGTTATTTTACATATAATTAAAAATAATAATACTGTAATTATATGTAAATATATTTATTTAATTGATTGAAAATGTAATAGAGATATTAAGCTAATAAAATTAAGAAAATTTTAAAACAAATTGCCATTATAAAAGGTACAAATTCTATAAAAAGAAATTCAAATTTAAAACTCTAGAAACAAAATACAAAACAATTAGCACTTTGGGAACATAAATTATTATAATTTTAAATATTAATTAAAAATATTACTATTTTTTTTCAAAATTTATAAGGTTTAGAGTATAATTTGACAGAATTTAACGCTTTTCTAGTCATTTATAGATATGTCCCTATATTAAGAGTCAAATTATATTTTGTCCTTTTAATAAAAAGGAATAAATTAATTCTTATTCGTCGATCAATGAGTAAATTAGTCCATTTAAAAATTTTATCCATTTTTATTGATAAGTGTTGACGTGGTTAATAGAATAATCAAATAGCGATACTTGGCATATCATATGTTAAACGAGTGGGCAAAATAAAATCGACTCTCAATATAAGGATTTTTATGATATTTTTATCGCGTTGGTGATAATTATTATTTTAAAATAGTAAAGGAAATTTATCACTAACAAAAATATATCATTAATTAAGTATGTTTTGTATTAGTCATTATTTAATTATAATTCTATAAGAGTAGTATAAGAGTTTCTTAATAATAATAATGGGAAAATATTTTGTGCAAACTTTTAAAACTCAACAATTAAGGTTGGGTTAATGACAAATATATATATATACAACATAAAAATAAAAAATAATATTTTATTATTTTATTTAATAAAACTATTTTAATTATATTCAACTGCTAAAGTTGTGTGACTCAAATTCTGTTAAATAAAATAAGAGATTGCTTGCAAGTCAAGTTAAACAAAGTATATTTTCTTTCTAGAAGATTTAGTACTTATTAGTATAATATATTTAGTATTTATTAGTATAATTTATTTGACATATGAATTTAATCTATAAATAGACTCTTTTACAACATTAGAAACCACACCCATTAAAATATTAAAACTCATAACACTTTTGGAGAATTTTGTGTCTACATTTTGTGTAACACACAAACCCGGCCTAGAAGTTTAAGCCGAACTTGGACGAGTTACACCAATGTATTGAAAACTGATTTCTTTTTGGGATTTTAATTTTGAAAACCAGAAATTCATTTTTGTCGATTTAAGTGATTTTGTAATTTCATGTTAGAAATTGATTGATACGGACGAGATTATCAAAAGGAAAGCAAGGCAAATCCAAGACAATTTACAAACCCAACAAATCAATTCGCTGTTACTTTAGTGTAAAACAATTTGAGCTCTCGTACTCCGTCCGATCCTAAATCAGATGATTTCCTAAACAGATGAAGGTAAGACAAAGGGTGAGTTACCAAGCACCGCGTATAACCAGACTTAAAAGCAAATAAGTAGAGCATGCTATATAACTCATAGTAACGCAAAAAACTTAAGAGCAGTTGTATAGCCAGTACGTGAAACACCCCTAACCTGTATCCGTCGTTGGAATAGGGTTACAGAACATTACTGTAAAAACGTAACTTTAAAACATACATTTCAATCCTCACATAAAAATATCAATCATTATTCATATACATGCATAATGTCCCTTAATCGAGCCCTCGAGGCCTTAGGAATATTTTAGAAACAATTCGAGACTAAATCGGAAACATTTGGAACATTTAAGAAAAAGTTGGAAAAATTGAACTGTAGGGGTCACACAGCCATGTGGCTAAGCCGTGTGACTCACACGACTGAGACACACGCCCACGTCTCAGGCAGTGTAACAATCGAAATAGGGACACATGGCTGTGTTCCAACCCGTGTAACTTTCGAAATAGGGTCACACGGCTAAGTCACATGCCTGTGTCCCAAACCGTGTAACACTCAGAATGGCCTCACACTCCTATCTACTAGTCTATGTAACTGCCTGACATGCATGCCTCTAAAACCTACAGGAGACACACGATCGTGTCGCATGGTCGTGTTGTAACACCCCTTACCCGTGTTCGACGCCGGGACAAGATACGAGGCATTACCAGACTTAAGCACAAGTAAACATACAAAATCGAACAATAAAATTTCGTTCAAATCAAATTCATTCAAATATATGCGAATTGTCCCTTATATGGGCCTACGGGGCCCAAAACAAACATCGGAAGTAGTTCAGGACTAAACCAATAACTTTAGAAAATTTTGGGAAAACTTAAAAAAAATTTCATGAAACAGGGGCACACGCCCGTGTGGGGATGGGAGACACGTCCGTGTTCTCGACACACCCATGTCTTCAGGCCGTGTAACTTTCTGTTTATGACGTCTGTAGAAGCCCAAATTGCCCGGGCCCAATTATATGAAAACCCAACCAAACCTCTAAACCCACTAAAACCCTTAACCCATGACCCATTTACATCTACCCAAACCCAATTCAAAAGCCCATTAAGCCCCCTAAAAAAAACCTAACCCAAAAAAAAACAAAGAAAAAAAAAAGAAAAAGAAAAACTTACCCCAAAAAAACCTAACCCCCCAAAAAAAAAGAAGAAAAAAGAAAAACCTAACAAAAAAAGATAAAAAAACCTAGCCACCTAACCACTTTCCCACTTGCCCCATTTTTCCTCCCATTGTCTACCACCACCACCTACAAAATAGAAAAAAAAATAGAAAATCATGTAAAAGATGGCTATAAAAAGCCATTCAAAAATCATGTAAAAGAGGAAGAAGGGAGGATTTTACAAAGATTGAAAAAAAAATACAAAAATCCCTTCAAATTTTGAACACAAAAGAAACATCAATAAAAAGGTTGCATCTTTTTCTTTTTTCCTCTTCTTTCGAATCTTTTTTTTTTGTGTTGTTTTTTCTTTCTTTATATATACATATATTGTTAAAAAAATTTTACCTTTTTCTACCACCGTATGCGGTGGTGGTGGTATTAACGATGATGGTGACCGACGATCGACCGTGACCAGCCCCCCTTGGCCGGATTTCCTTTCCCCTCCTTCTCTCTTCTTTTCCCTTCTTTTTTAGGTATTTTATATATATTATGTATATATTTTTAATGCCATTAGTTATATATTTCTTATGTATATATTCTTAAATACTATTATATACATATATATATATTTTAAATACCATATTGTATATATTATTATTACAAATTATTACTATTGCTAGTATTATTATAACTATTATTATATTAGTGTATATTTTATGTACATATGTATATATATATTTTTTGCACATATCATTATTTTATATTATTGTTGTAAATTTTTATGTATATATTTTTATGTACGTTTTCTAATATTTTCTTTTATTGTAGATATTATTATTATTATTATTACATACTTTTATTATATGCATATATATATATATATATATGTATTTTTATGTACATATTATTATTTTATATTATTATTACCAAATATATCATTTTTCCTATTTTATTATTAGTACATGATTTGTTTTTATTTTGTAAATATCATTATTATTGTTATTCTAATATTCTAGTATTCCATGTTAATATTTTTCATTAATGATATCATTTTTTACGTCCTTTATCTATTTTTAATTTCTCACTTTAGGAATATTTTTTCTCATGTTTTAATTAATTTCAAAAATAAGGCAATGTACCGATTTAATATTAAGCCATCGATTTCATCGCTATGTTGGGTGAAATTCGTCGGCTTGTGTTAAAAAACGGGACACCCTTTCTAAAAAAAATCGAAAACTAAAAATTCTCATTTTTCAATCGGATCACGATTAAATATTATATTGAACTCGTATTTTTGAAAATCAAGTCAACACATGTTTATGAGATACCAATTTTGGGCGTCGCGAGGGTGCTAATACCTTCCTCGCGCGTAACTGACTCCCGAACCCCAATTTTTCTCTAGACTTCCACGTAGACCTAAATTTCGCCTTCTTTTTGTTTTAAAATAATTTTATTAGGTGTCCGATCACACCTATAAAAAAGGATCGGTGGCGACTCCCTTTTTTAATAAAATTGAAAGTTGGTTTTCAAATGTTTAATAAATCGCCACAATTAGCGACCGACTGAAGCTAAAAAATTTTTTTTTATGTCGCTACAGCTGGCGACTCCACTGGGGACAAAACTTGCGAGTCGAGTCGAATTAAACACGTTTTGTCAAAATTTTCAAATTTCCTTGTTCAAAGTAAATATTTGGTCGTGATCCGAAAATCTCGTTTTCAAAATTCATGCATTTGTATCGTGTTGTAAATATTTCTTCTAACTTGTTATTTGGTTGTTTTTCGTTTTCAATTTTATGGTTTTAATTTTGGTTTAGTTTCTTTAAGTAAAACGTAAAGGTTTATGAGTTTTTCCCACACACCGTGCACTTGTATTTTCGCATAACATGAGCTCTCTACCCGGCTCCGTCCGCTTAAGTGAAAGTAAACGCTACGCCTTCGTGAGTTAACTCGTCCCTCCATACAAAGCTAGTGAATACTTTCGGGTTACATATGACTTATGCTTTCGTGAGTTAACTTGTCCCTCCGCATAGGCATAAGTAAATGTAATCCTCGAATTGAACTCGTGAGCTGTGATGGGTTATGATCGAGGCTTCAGACTAATCTTAGCGGATGACAAGACGGACAATTCGAGTACCTATCTAGAACCAAAATCGCATATAATAAACTATATGAGCCACCTAACTAGAGCCATGCCGAACCTCCGCTCGTTTAGTAGTCACCGAAATAAGTACACGGGAAAAGCACATCTTACCTTCTATTTCTTTTACATTTGTGCTTTCTAAGCAAGGGAATCGAGTCCACTGGACCAAGTAGCTTAATTTGTTAGATTTTCCACAGTTTTTCTATGTTTATATGTGTTGCGCTAACCAAGGTCGTTTGTCTGTATTTTTATTTTTCATCATGCATCGAAGGCATCTTGTGAGGAAGGTGTTGATTAGAGATTGGTTGCCAAAACGGGTTTCTAATAGAGGAGTCAATTATACGAGTGGTGAAATGTTGTGTAATACTCCTTTGATTAAGGAAATGCCTAAATAGGGGCTATCTTGAAATTAACACCAAATTTTTGTATATTCATTCATGATCGACATTCATTTAACATTCATGCATTCATTTATGCATTCATTCATTCATTGCATATTCCATACTCATTCATTGAGGTTAAAACATACAATTCGCTAGTTGTGCATACCATACGGAAACCGGGACATTCCACGGAAACCGCCTAGCCTTTAAGAGAAGAATTCAATGACTCATTGATGCGGTATCCTATGATTCGATAGTGCCAGTAATGCAACTGGGAACCCATTCCCTAACCATACCGAAAGGGATGTGAGCATAGTGGGGAAAGTGGACGAATGGAAAGTCAGAAGATAGGTTACTGAAATAAAACACCTCTGCAGAGAACCAGGAGGTACTAGTTAAGAAAGGATTACTTTGTCACCCCGATAGAATTCTCGGAGAAGAAGGTCAAAGTTTTGCAATTTCCATGGAATTGTGGGACACGACATTCAGTCGTGTGAGGAATTTAAAAGGTTGCTTCAAGACCGGATGGATAATAAAGAGATTAAGGTCCTTAACAAAAGGGAAGAGACTAATGAAAGAGAAATATGTGCCTCTCACAATCAATCATCAGGTTTCCCATATAGCGCCGACCGACCGTTAATAATCTATTATGACGCGAAGAAGGAGCCGGTGAAACCAAAAATGATAATTGAAGTACCATCTCCTTTCCCTTATAAGGACAATAAAATAGTACCGTGGAAGTACGATGTCAACATCGTTACACCTGAAGATGAAAAGCCCAAAGCCATGACTGGAAACGTCGGGGAAGTAGGTCATTTCACTCTTAGTGGAAGATGTTATTCGAAGGAGATAAAGAAGAACAGTGACTTGAAACAGAAAGGAAAAGCACCGATGCACGTGACTGATGATGAGCATGAAACTGCGCCTGGACAAGAAGCTAAAAATCCTGTGGACGAGGAGGAAGCACAGGAATTCTTAAAATTTATCAAGCATAGTGGTAGAATAATTGAGTAAGCAGCCAGTGCGAATCTCAGTATTATCTCTGCTGTTGAATTCAGAACCACACCGAAACGCTCTGCTGAAAGTGTTAAATCAAGCTTATGTGGCAAACAATGTATCCGTTGAAAAACTGACTAGATGGATGAACAACTTGAATGCGGATAATTTCATTTCTTTTAGTGATGATAAAATATCGCCCAATGGTAGAGGCTCAGTGAAAGCGCTGCATATCACGACTCGCTGCAAGGGCTACATAATACCGAACGTGCTCATCGATAATGGGTCAGCGTTAAATGTTATGCCATTGGCCACGCTTTTCAGAATACCGATGGATTTGTCCTACTTAAGGCCCTGTCATTCCACGGTAAGGGCATTCGACGGGACGAGGCGCGAAGTCATGGGAAAGATCGAAATCCCTTTGAAAGTGGGCCCTTACATTTATGATGTCGAGTTCCAAGTCATGGACATTACACCCTCTTATAACTGCCTTTTGGGAAGACCTTGGATCCATTCTGCTGGAGCAATCCCATCATCCCTCCATCAAAAGGTGAAATTTATCATGGACGGTTGTTTGGTCACTTGTCGATGGAGAAGAAGACACCGCCAAGATCTGTCTCTCGCTGATGCACCGTGCATTTGGAAGTGAACAAAGACGCATTGGAATGTTCCTTCCGATCCCTTGAATTTGTCAATGCCACTTTTGTCGTTGAGGGAAACAAATTCGGTACCAAACCGTAGAAATACTAGAATGGGTGTCAAATTGATGAGAGGAAGGGAGCTCGGCGAGAAGAGGTTTAGGAGATATCTGCAAGGAATAGTCGTGGCTTTAAAGCCAAGACACCACAGGACCCGATACGATTTGGGGTTCCAATGACATGCGCCAAAGAAGAAGACAAAGTGAAAAAATCAGAAAGAAGGATTGCAAGAACTTTGGGCCGAGAACCGAATAGGAACCAATAGAGTACCCTCCTTTGTCAAAAACATTTACATCTCATGGAATGATGTACCTGGACAAGATAGTCCACGAAACACGCTATGGTTAATTGAAAAGGGTCTTCAAAATGTCAGATATAAATGTTATTGACAAAGGGCTAATGTGAGTAAAGACGTTTGAGGATACGCCTTGTCCTCCCGGTTTCATGTTGAACAATTGGACTACCGAGGACCTTCTTGTAGTTTATAAGTCTTGAGTAATGCTCAAACGTTAACATTCTGTTATGTCCTTATATATAATAGAATTCTTTTGTAAGAGCACGCATTCACTCTTTATCATTCAAATGAATATCAATGAAGATGCATTTCGTCATAATCTTTCACATTATCACTAATTTCATAATCATTTTCTCATGTCATAGCCAATCCTTACATTTGCCTCATCCTATGCCATAACATTTCGTTTTTGGTTTCAATACTTGGATGCCCTCTATAGTTCCTTTTCCATTCAACTTTCGGTGCTCGGATGTCAACAAGCATGAACAAGCCCGTTCTGAGTCCCGAAATTGATTTTGAGAAGGTTGTTTGTTTAGAAGAATTGAAGTCAAGAAAACGTCAAGACTATGTCTCGTCTCTGATTTGCTAAGAATGGTAGAACAAGAGGATGAGCAGATTTTGCCTCATCAAGAATCTGTTGAAATAATAAATCTGAACCGAAGAAAGGAGGCAAGAAGTGAAGATTGGGACTTCTATTTCGGGGGCACTAGGCATAATTTAATTGCTTTGCTCATGAATACAAAGATGTATTCGTATGGTCATATCGAGACATGCGAGATTGGATGAAGATATAGCGGTCCATAAGCTCCCATTAAAGCCGAATGCAAGCCCATTCAACAAAAGCTAAGACGAATGAGGTTTGAGATGTTGTTGAAGATAAAAGTGGAAGTCAAGAAGCAATTTGATGCCTGGCTTCCTACAAGCCTCCAAATATCCAGAATGGGTGGCTAACATAGTCCCGATACCAAAGAAAGATGGCAAAGTACGAATGTGCGTGGATTATCGTGACCTGAATCGAGCAAGTCCTAAAGATAATTTTCCCTTACCACTCATTGATACGTTGGTGGATAACACAGCAAAACATTCATTGTTTTCTTTCATGGACGGATTCTCGGGGTATAATCAGATCAAGATGGCCCCTGAGGATATGGAGAAAACTACCTTCGTAACAATGTGGGGAACATTCTGCTACAAGGTGATGCCATTTGGGTTAAAGAATGCTGGAGCAACATATCAGAGGGCTATGGTAACGTTATTCCATGACATGATGCATAAGGAAATAGAGGTCTACGTCTACGATATGATTGCTAAATCCCGAGGGGAGGAAGAGCATGTAGTGAACCTGAAGAAATTGTTCGACAGACTGAGAAAGTTTCAGCTAAGGCTTAATCCGGCCAAATATACGTTTGGGGCTACCTCGGGAAAGTTGCTAGGCTTCATTGTCAGTGAAAGAGGTATAGAAGTGGATTCAGATAAAATAAAAGCCATCCAAGAATTACCACATTCGTGTACGCAAAAGGAAGTTAGAGGATTTTTAGGGAGATTAAACTACATCGCCCGATTTATCGCTCAACTTACCAACCAATGCGACCCAATCTTTCGGCTTCTTCGAAAACATAACCCGGGAGAATGAAACGAGGAATGCCAGGTGGCTTTTGATAAGATAAAACAATATTTGTCCAGTCCTCTAGTGCTAGTACCGCTAACTCTTGGAAGACCATTGATATTGTATTTGACTTTGTTCGAAAGTTCAATGGGTTGCGTACTGGGGCAACACGATGAGTCAGGAAAGAAAGAAAAAACGATCTACTACCTCAGTAAAAAGTTCACTGAATATGAGGCAAAATATTCGTCCATTGAGAAATATTGTTGTGCTCTGGTTTGGGTAGCTCGGAGACTCAGACAATATATGTTGTATCACACGACATGGCTAATTTCAAAGCTGGACCCAATAAGATACATGATGGAATCACCCGCACTCTCAGGAAGAATGGCACGATGGCAGATCTTACTATCAGAATATGACGTCGTCTATATGAGCTAAAAGTCGACAAAAAGGAGTGCAATAGGCGACTTCTTAGCAACTCAAACGACAGAGGAATATGAGCCTTTAAGATTCGATTTCCAGATGAAGATTTAATGTGCATCACGAAATAGAATCCGAGTCATCAAAAGAGAAGTCATGGAAGATGTGCTTTGATGGTGCGTCAAATGCTTTAGGGCATGGAATTGGAGCAATCTCGGTATCACCAGACAGAATCATTATCCGTTCTTCGCAAGATCGAACTTCTTACGTACCAATAATATCTCGAATATGAGGCTCAGATCATCAAGCCCGTGCACTATCGAACGAAACATCAAGATCTTGGAGGTGTACGGGGACTCAAACCCTAGTGATTTACCAAATCCGTGGAGAATGAGAAGTGAGGACTTAATATCACCAGACGGGAATCATTATCCGTTTACTGCAAGACTGAACTTCTTCTGTACCAATAATATCTCAGAATATGAGGCCTGTCTCATCAGGCTTCGTGCAGCTATCGAACGAAACATCAAGATCTTGGAGGTGTACGGGGATTCAGCCCTAGTGATTTACAAATCCGTGGAGAATGAGAAGTGAGGGACTTAAAATTGATTAAGTATGAGATTTAGTGGCTAGATTGATCAAGGAATTCAAAGAAATAACTTTTCATTACTTCCCACGAGAAGAGAATCAATTGGCTGATGCCCTGGCCACTTTGGCTTCAATGTTCAAAGCAAGTAAAGAAGCAGAAATAATGCCCCTCAAAATGAGCATATACGAGGTCCCGCACACTTTGTTGTAGCATTGAGAAAGAAGTAGACGGACGGCCTTGGTTCTATGATATCTTAGAATATATCAAGAATCAAAGGTATCCCGAACAAGCGAATGAGAACGATAAAAGAACAATTAGAAGAATGGCAGCGGGATTTGTTCTTGATGGGGATATCCTGTATAAAAGAGGAAAGGATCAGATGCTTTTGAGATGTGTGGATGATGTTGAAGCCAGAAAAATACTTGAAGAGGTCCATGAGGGAATTTGCAAAACGCATGCCAATGGTTTCAATATGGCCAGAAAGATCATGAGACTCGGTTATTATTGGCTGACAATGGAAAATGACTGAATCAATTTTGCCAGAAAATGCCACAAATGTCAAATCTATGGCGATAAAATTCATGTAGCCCCTTCACCCCTTCATGTCATGACTTCTCCGTGGCCTTTTTCTATGTGGGGCATGGATGTCATAGGGTCAATTTCTCCAAAAGCATCAAATGGACATCGATTCGTTTTTGTGGTTATTGATTACTTCACAAAATGGATAGATGCCGCTTCGTTTGCCAATGTGACGAGGACTGCAGTTTGCAGGTTTTTGAAAAAGGAAATCATTTACCGGTATGGTTTGCCTGAAAGAATCATTTCAGATAGTGCCACGAATCTGAACAATAAGATGATGAAAGAAGTGTGTGAGCAGTTCCAAATAAAGCATCATAACTCCTCGCCCTATCGCCCAAAGATGAACGGGGCTGTTGAAGCAGCCAATAAAAATATTAAGAGGATCATTGGGAAAATAACTGAGACATATAAAGATTGGCACGAGAAGCTTCCATTTGCTTTGTTTGCATATCGCACATCTGTGCGAACATCTACGGGAGCAACTCCTTTCTCTCTGGCTTACGGAATGGAAGCTGTGCTACCTATTGAGGTTGAGATCCCCTCCCTGCGAGTCTTAATGGAATTAAAGTTAGAAGAAGCAGAATGGGTTCGAGCTCGATATGATTAGTTGAACCTCATCAAGAAAAACGTCTAAGAGCAATTTGTCACGGCAGATGTACCAGAAGAGAATGATCGCGGCCCATGACAAGAAAGTATGGCCAAGAGAATTCCACGAAGGAGAACTCGTACTGAGAATGATTCTCCCAATACAAAAGGACCTGCGAGGAAAATGGGC
Organism: Gossypium arboreum; assembly: GCF_025698485.1. NCBI lineage: Eukaryota > Viridiplantae > Streptophyta > Magnoliopsida > Malvales > Malvaceae > Gossypium > Gossypium arboreum. The sequence goes on along the minus strand of NC_069082.1, from coordinate 90,205,824 downwards.
ACCAAATTGGGAAGGACCATACGTCGTAAAGAAGGCATTTTCGGAGGACCTTTGATCCTTACCGAGATGGATGGCAAGGAGCTCATGAATCCAGTGAACTCGAGATCTTGTGAAGAAATATTATGCTTGAGATGAAAACCCGAAAAGGGCATCAAAAAAAAAAGGGATCAAGGCGAAAACCCGCAAAGGGCGTCTTGATTAGCACAAAAGATTAGGATGAAAACCCGAGAGGCGCCCTAATGAGGTAAACACGGCTTAAAGAGCGTGGCATTTTAACAATGGGTCAAACAAAGTGAGACTACGAGATTTGAAGCATTTCGAAAGCTCGAAATCTTCTACGCAAGAAGCCGCTTCGAAAAGATTTTTGATTGAGGAACGAGGAAGAGTTCATGTGTTGAATATCTAGAGCATTTGTATCCGTTGAATACGATCCTTTCTTTCTTTTGACATTTTTTACTCTCATTGGTTAACTTGCTTTGTTTGCCACATTTGAAATAGATGAATATGAAATATCATTTTGTCCCTATCGACCTTTTCATGCATCTCATTATGTGTTTATTTACATGATAAATGGTGAAATGACATACTCTAAGCAAAAGAAATGTTAAGCATTACGGATGAAAATTTGATAAGCACAAGAGTCTCAAAGTAAGAACAAAGTTCAATCGGGGGCAAAAGAGTGATATCTGAGAAACGTCGATTACTCGTGAAGCTTGAAGACAGGTATAAGGCCTAAAGAGAAAGTCGAGAATCAAAGCAATGAACACAGATCCTCAACAACCGTGGCTAAATGGACATACGACAAACATGCTTAAGGAGCACTGCATAATCATGTAGGCATAAAAGCATTTAAGACAAACATGTGCATATCATGATAACATCATACATGGCATATACAGGTACTCCAACAGAGCAAGAAATCTTGAATGAGAGTCGCACTGAATCAAAGGAAAAGACACCCGAATGCTACCAAAGGACAGGTTTTGGTATTTTTATGTTTTTAATTCATGCTTTTCAAGGAAAATCAACTCATATTGCGAGAGATGAGTTGAGCCTCAAGACACCTTGAGGTATTTTTAATTGTTGTTTTCAAAATCAACTCATATTGCGAGAAGTGAGTTGAGCCTTGGGGCACGCTGAGGTATTTTTAGTTTTAAATTGACTCATATTGCGAGAGGTGAGTTAAGCCTTTTAATTTTTGTTTTTCAAAATCAACTCATATTGCTAGAGGTGAGTTGAGCCTCGGGGCACGCTAGGTATTTTCAATTTTTGTGTTTTAATTTCAACTCATATTGCGAGAGGTGAGTTGACCCTCAGGACATGATGAGGTAATTTCAATTTCTGTTTGTCAAGAATCAACTCATATTGCGAGAGGTGGGTTGAACCTTTTAATTTCTACTTTTTCAAAATCAGCTCATATTGCGAGAGGTGAGTTGAGCCTCAGGACATGATGAGGTAATTTCAATTTCTGTTTGTCAAGAATCAACTCATATTGCGAGAGGTGGGTTGAACCTTTTAATTTCTACTTTTCAAAATCAGCTCATATTATGAGAGGTGAGTTGAGCCTCGAGTCACGCCGAGGTATTTTCAATTTCTGTTTTCATTATTATGTTTTGAAAGAATCAACTCAGATTGCGAGAGGCGAGTTGAGCCTCGTGTCACACGCCGAGGTATTTTCAATTTCCGTTTTCAATTTCGTCTTTCAAAAAAAAAACTCATATTGCGAGAGGTGAGTTGAGCCTTAGGACACTGTTGAGGTAATTTCAATTTCGTTGTCAAAAAATCAACTCAGATTATGCAGTGGCGAGTTGAGCCTCAGTCACACGCCGAGGTATTTTCAATTTCCGCTTTTCAATTTTTGCCTTTCAAAAAAATCAACTCATATTGCGAGAGGTGAGTTGAGCCTCGGACACGTTGAGGTAATTTCAATTCTGTTGTCAAAAAGTCAACTCAGATTGCGAGAGGTGAGTTGAGCCTCAGATCACACGTCGAGGTATTTTCAATTTCCATTTTTCAATTTCTGCCTTTCAAAAAAAAATCAACTCATATTGCGAGAGGTGAGTTGAGCCTCGGGACACGCTGAGGTAATTTCAATTTCTGTTTTCAAAATTCAACTCATATTGCGAGAAATGAGTTGAGCCTCAAGACACGTTGAGGTATTTTCAATTTCTGTTTTCAAAAAATCAACTTATATTGCGAGAGGTGAGTTGACCCTTGGCTCATGCGCTGAGCTATTTTCAATTTCTATCTTTCAAAAAAATCAACTCATATTGCGAGAGGTGAGTTGAGCTTCAGATCACACACTGAGGTATTTTTTCAATTTATATTTTTCAAAAAAATCAACTCACATTGCGAGATGTGAGTTGAGCCTCGGGTTACATGTCGAGGTATTTTCAAAATCTGTTTTCAAATTATATTTTCAAAAATCAACTCATATTGCGAGAAGTGAGTTGAGCCTTGGCTCACGTGCTGAGCTATTTTCAATTTCTATTTTTTTTCAAAAAATTCAACTCATATTGCGAGAGGTGAGTTGAGCTTTTTATTTCTGCGAGAGTTGAGTTGAGTCTTTTAATTTTGCTTTTCAAAAATCAACTCATATTGCGAGAGGTGAGTTGAACCTCCAATCACATATCGAGGTATTTTCAAAATCGCTTTTCAAGTTAAGTTTCAAAAATCAACTCATATTGTGAGAGGTGAGTTGAGCCTTGGCTCACGCTATTTGAGCTATTTTCAATTTCTTTTTTAATGTCTGTTTTTAGAGAGTCAATTCATATTGCAAAAAATAAGTTGAGCTCAGGATCACATGCCGAGTAGAGAATAAAGATTGAAGCTGATTGAAGACGTCAGATTCTGCCTCCTTAAAGTTGCAGTGGAGTTGATCGAGGCATCGATCTTGCCTTTCTCGAGTCGCAGAAGAGAAGACCAAAACCTTATCTCTTGAGCGATAGAAGAGCATATTGAAATTGTAGATCTTATCTTTCGAAGTTACGGTGAAGCGGATCGAAGCCACAAATCTCATATCCTTGAAGTTACATTGGAACAGATTGAAGCTACAAGGCATATCTCGAATTTGCGAGATTGAACCAAAGCTACAAGATGCGGTGGACTGAAAAGAGACTAACTAAACAAGAAGAGTTCCAAATCAAGTCAAGACCTAGCAAGACCGGCAAGTTTGGTCTTCTTGAAAGTCTTTGCTCTATTATCGTTAACGACAATGAGCAAAGAGGGCAACTGTAGAAGCCCAAATTGCCCGGCCCAATTATATGAAAACCCAACCAAACCTCTAAACCCACTAAAACCCTTAACCCATGACCCATTTACATCTACCCAAACCCAATTCAAAAGCCCATTAAGCCCTCCAAAAAACCTAACCCAAAAAAAAACAAAAAAAAAAAAAAAAAAAGAAAAACTTACCCCAAAAAAAAAAGAAGAAAAAGAAAACCTAACAAAAAAGATAAAAAACCTAGCCACCTAACCACTTTCCCACTTGCCCCATTTTTCCTCCCATTGTCTACCACCACCACCTACAAAATAGAAAAAAAATAGAAAATCATGTAAAAGATGGCTATAAAAGCCATTCAAAAATCATGTAAAAGAGGAAGAAGGAGGATTTTACAAAGATTGAAAAAAATACAAAATCCTTCAAATTTTGAACACAAAAGAAACATCAATAAAAAGGTTGCATCTTTTCTTTTTCCTCTTCTTTCGAATCTTTTTTTTTGTGTTGTTTTTTCTTTCTTTATATATACATATATTGTTAAAAAATTTATTTTTTCTACCACCGTATGCGGTGGCATGTATTAACGATGGCTATGACCGACGATCGACCGTGTGACCGGCCCCCCCTTGGCGGATTTCCTTTCCCTCCCTTCTCTTCTTTTCCCTTCTTTTTTAGGTATTTTATATATATTATGTATATATTTTTAATGCCATTAGTTATATATTTCTTATGTATATATTCTTAAATACTATTATATACATATATATATATTTTAAATACCATATTGTATATATTATTATTACAAATTATTACTATTGCTAGTATTATTATAACTATTATTATATTAGTGTATATTTTATGTACATATGTATATATATATTTTTTGCACATATCATTATTTTATATTATTGTTGTAAATTTTTATGTATATATTTTTTATGTACGTTTTCTAATATTTTCTTTTATTGTAGATATTATTATTATTATTATTACATACTTTTATTATATGCATATATATATATATATGTATTTTTATGTACATATTATTATTTTATATTATTATTACCAAATATATCATTTTTCCTATTTTATTATTAGTACATGATTTGTTTTTATTTTGTAAATATCATTATTATTGTTATTCTAATATTCTAGTATTCCATGTTAATATTTTTCATTAATGATATCATTTTTACGTCCTTTATCTATTTTTAATTTCTCACTTTAGGAATATTTTTTCATGTTTTAATTAATTTCAAAAATAAGGCAATGTACCGATTTAATATTAAGCCATCGATTTCATCGCTATGTTGGGTGAAATTGTCGGCTTGTGTTAAGAGCAGGACACCCTTTCTAAAAAAAATCGAAAACTAAAATTCTCATTTTCAATCGGATCACGATTAAATATTATATTGAACTCGTATTTTTGAAAATCAAGTCAACACATGTTTATGAGATACCAATTTTGGGCGTCGCGAGGGTGCTAATACCTTCCTCACAGAATCGACTCGAACCCCAATTTTTCTCTAGACTTCCACGTAGACCTAAATTTCGCCTTCTTTTTGTTTTAAAATAATTTTATTAGGTGTCCGATCACACCTATAAAAAAGGATCGGTGGCGACTCCCTTTTTTAATAAAATTGAAAGTTGGTTTTCAAATGTTTAATAAATCGCCACAATTAGCGACCGACTGAAGCTAAAAAATTTTTTTTTATGTCGCTACAACGTCAGCACCAAAATATAGTCACACGGCCGTGTCACACGCTCGTGTGGTTAATAAAAATTTCATAATTTTTCATAAAATGGTGCAGACTTCACACGGCCTGGGCACACGCCCATGTCTCCAAGCTGTGTCCCTCACATGGCCAAGATACATGCCCGTGTCTTAGCCTATGTGTTTACTACTGGGCATTCTGTTTTGCAAAACTAAAGTGCAGGGGACACACAGCTGGACTACACGCCCATTGGGGCAGACCGTATGTCACGCACGACCTAGACACATACCCGTGTGGACAAATTCTGGCTAATTTCCAAGCCATTTTCCACACTTAAACACTCACATACATAATCTCACTTCATGGCATGCAACATAGCCTATTTAGTCACTTAAATACTCACAAACATGATTAATCCATGACTTTGTAATGTCAACATATCACATGCTCAAACCATCACGCTTTCATATGGCATTCCACACTAATTTCATATTTATCCAACCTTATAAACCTACCTTCAATCTACTCAATTATACCATAGCTATGGTCATACCTATTAGCCCCAATTCATTCATTAAGCATATGTGCCATTTATCAGATCCATTACTAACAAGCAACTACCAACCACATCACAAAGCATAAACACATTGCATACATTGATAAATAATTAGAGTTACAACCCGGGAAGTAAATATAAGTCACATCTCATGGCCTTATACAAAATGAATCATAATACCATCATGAGCCAGTACATTTGGCTAATAAATATGACACATAACAAAACGACCAAGTCCCTTATACATGCCATACTCAAAATGTTGAGACTAACTATACCTAAATGTCCTATTGATAGTGTGATCGAGTCTCAGGCATCCTTCGATCCCTGAGCTAGCTTGGCGACACTATAAAAGATGGAAAGGAAGGGAGGTAAGAATTAAAGCTTAGTAAGTCCATATGCAAATAACATGCTATCTAAACAAGTATTTAACATAAGTTTAACATAATGAACATAAATTATATTTCAGCAAATCACTTAAACTTACTCATCACATAAACAACCTTGTCATAAATTCATCACATACCAAGGCATTACTCATGAGTTTGGTATACATACCTGTATCAACTCATAACATAATCTCTTACTCATTCTTCTCATTGACTTACCCCTTGGGGCTTCTGTCAAGTTACTCGATAATTTACCTGTTAAACACTCGAAATACTATTGGATATACGGAAGGCTCGTACATAAGTGCCACATACGTAGCTAAAGCTACCTCATATCACATAACACATAAAAGCTCATTCTTGAGCTACTGACGGGTCTACTCACACAAGTTGTCGGTCAGGATGTAGCTACACTGGCTGCTCATACAAGCTGTCAGGTATCCGCAACACATGCCAGACTACTCAGCCACCAGTAGGACGTACAAGACTAGCACCTGGAACCATATAAACATACATCACATATCTCATGAGCTCATAAATCACATAGTTCCTAGTGACATGTCACTTGTATCTTAGACTATTCCTAATGTTCAAACGAGATTTTTCGATATCACATCTCTGTCAAGCTTGCTTGTAATGTCGATTTCAATGTCCATAGTACCAATCACTTACTAATGGAGCAACCAAAACATGACTCATAATAGCATTAAAGAATTTAAATTCACAAAATAATCAAGCATCGAAAATATAACATAACATCACATTATTTGTATATGAACTTACCTCGGTACAAAATGATAAAAATGAACCTATTCTTCGTAAACCTTGTTTTTCCCCCGATCAAGACCCGAATCACGTTTTTCTTGATCTATAATGCCAAATTTAACTTGTTTATTACATACATTATTCGAATCGACCCATAACACATACTTTGGTAAATTACCTTTTCACCCCTAACTTTTTACTTATTTACAAATTGGTCCTTAGACTCGTAAAATGAAATGCATGCATTTTCTTTTTTACCCAAGCCTAGTCGATTCATATTCCTACTCCTAGCAGCCTACATTTTTCTTTATTTCACATATTGACTACCCATTTTACAACCTTTACAAATATGTCCTTTTTAGGTGCTTTCATGCAAAATCACTTTGTAAAAGATGTTTATCACACATCAAACTTTCATATTCTTCCATTAAACATCAAAATACATGCATGTCATACATGGGTAAATTTTTTAACATAAACCCTACTTCAAAATAAGGGTAGAAATGGATAGATCATGCTTCAAGGATATTAAAAATGTAAAAAACATTAAAAATGGGCTTGGAGGTACTTATAATCAAGCTTGAAAGTTGAAAAATCCTAGCTATGGAGACCACCTAAATTTCGACACTTAGGGAAGAAGATGGACATGAATTTTGCTTCTTTTTCAATTTTTATTCTTTTAATTACTAAATGACCAAAATGCCCTTAAGGCTTTTATTTCAAAATTTTCCTATTCATGCCCATTTTTTGTCCAAAATTTTAGAACTTGGTTAAAGTACTATTTAAGGATCTCTAATTAATAATCTATAGCAATTTCATGCTTAAAGCTTCTAGAACTCAAGTTTTGCAACTTATTCAATTTAGCCTCTAACTTTAAATTGAACACTTTAGGCATAAAAGTTCTTCATGAAAATTTCACACAAACATGCATTCATATCATGGATCATCAAATAATCATAAATAACTATTTCTACTTCGAATTTATGGTCTCGAAACCACTGTTCTGACTAGACCCTAATTCGGGATGTTACACGTGTGTCACACATGATTGAGACACATGCTCATGTCTTAGGTTATGTGGACATGAAATCGGCCAAATTCAAGCCATTTCCATCACCAAACCAAACATGTACCTACAAGCATTTTGTACCCATGTTCAAGGCATAAAAAACATACCAATTCATGAATGACACAACCAATTCAATAAACCATAAATCTATCCAACCAATATGCCAATAAAGCACCTCAAATGCATTCAATTATATCTTATCTAAACAATCAAAAACCTATCACCAATCAAGCATCATATCTCATTACTTACTAAGCTACTACACACAATACAATTGAAGCATTTATACTCCAACACTTTGCACCAAAAAGCTTTATACATATACTACATATAAATGATCAAAATGGCTTACCTAGTTATGCAACACAAGATCAAATACCATTCAATACCAGCTAGCATAAACATATTAACTTTTAATATTTACATATTCACCAAAATAGCGTATTACTAAGGACCTTTCCTAATGCATGTCACTTTAACCAACTACAGCAAGAACCAAAATGAGTACCGAGATGATGATGATAGTGTGTGAGCTTCCGAGTCGATCCAATTAAAGCAACGATTCTAAGAGTCTTACAAAATCAAATCAAGCTAATAAGCACAAGAGAGCTTAGTAAGTTCGATAGTAGGCCCATTTGCTATCAACAACTAATTTCCAAATGGATATTAACTTTTAATACACCGGCACATAGCCTGCTAAGCACAAAGCCTGAATAACAACATACTTCTATATTTAAACATAGTTCTTAATAAAATTTAAAGTTTTATCAGATTAAGTTATTCAATTCCATTCAAAATAAGCATATAACGAACTTATAGGACTAGATTGTAGTAATTGCGAAACACAAGAATTACTCCGAAATCTTCCCTTTTTCGTAATCGTCAACCCGTTCATGATCTAAAATAATAGTTTCATTCAATTGAGTGCTTCTAAATATCAATTTAATCCATAATTCATTTTATACAAAATTACTATTTTGCCTCTTGTATTTTAACTTTTCACATTTTAGTCCTTAAGCTCATAAATTGAAATCTAAACATTCTAATCACCCATTCAAACTAACCAAGCTTATTAAGGACTTATATCAACCCAAATAAACCCTTATTTCATAAATTTAACATATATTTTACCAATTTTACAAATAAACCCCTAAATACAAATTTCATCAAAATTCACTTTACAAAACTTGTTTATTCCTCAACAAAGATTCATAACCTAGCATTAAACATAAAAAATCATTCAAGAACAATCATGGCATAACCTTCAATCTTTAATAGTTTTACAAATTGATCCCTGAGCTAGCTAGATTAAGCTACAACGATCCCGAAAACATAAAAACAATAAAAAATGAAACTCAATATCATACCATGCAAGTGGGTTAACCTTAGCTGAATTCAAAGCTTCCTCTCCTATGGAAAATTCGGTTGAAATAAGAAAAAAATAAAGAAGATGACATCTTTTCTTAGTTTAATTTTAACTTTAATTACCAAATTACCATTTTTAACCTTTAAAAACTATCAAAATTTCAAATAAACCTTGCCATGGGTATCCACTAACTACAAAAATAGTCTAATTACCATCTAAGCCTTTTCACTTTAAAGTTCTATAACCATTTGACCCTTTTAATTAATAGAACTCTACTTTTACTTTTTTTTTTTTACGATTTAGTCCGTTTTACTTAATTACTCATGCAAACATCAAAATTTCTTAATGAAATTTTACTATGACCTTAATAATATCCTATAGACATTAAAATAATAATAAACTAATAATTTATTCATCGAATTCGTGGTCTCAAAACCACTGTTCTTATTTCATTAAAAATTGGTTGTTACAACTCTCCCCCCTTTAAAGGAATTTCATCCTCGAAAATCTGACCAGAAAATAGATTAGGGTACTGTGATTTCATCAATTCTTCTATTTCCCACGTAGCCTCTTTGATCCTCTGACGCTTCCATAATACTTTAACCAATGGTATCTTTTTGTTTCGGAGTTCTTTTACCTCACGTGCTAAAATCATGATCGGTTCTTCAAAATATGACAGATCAAGTTGAATCTCTATTTGACAAGGAGCGACTATATGCAAAGGATCTGATTTATATCGCCTCAGCATAGAAACATGAAAGGCATTATGAATCTTTTCAAGTTTCAGGGGTAGAACTAACCTATAAGCTACAAAACTAACTCTTTCAATAATTTCAAATGGCCCGATAAATCTCGGACTTAATTTCCCATTTTTGCCAAAATGTAGAATCTTTTTCCACGGAGAAACATTTAAAAACACTCGATCGCCTGCAGCAAACTCAATATCCTTACGCTTTAAATCTGCGTAAGATTTTTGACGATCCGTCATGGCTTTCAAATTATCCTGAATTAAATCAACCCCTTCTAACTTCCTTTCACTCAACTCTGACCAACACAGCGGACTTCTACGTTTATGCTCATATAAAGCTTCATACAGTGCCATTTTCAAGCTCACTTGATAACTTTTATTGTAAACAAACTTGACTAACACTAAAAACTACCCTCAAACTTAATAATACAACACCGGAACATGTCTTCTAAAATCTGAATCACTAGTTCAGTTTGACCATCCGTTTGAGGTTGAAAAGCCGTACTAAACTTCAATTTTGTATCCAACGCCTCGTGTAACTTACTCCAAAATCTTGAGTTAACAATCTCATTAACATAGAGTTCAGCTAGTTTTTCCAACGAATAATCCATTCATACAGGTATGAAATGTGTAGATTTTGTCAGTCGGTCCATAATAAACCAAATTGCATCTTTCTTTCCTAGTGTTAACAGCAATCCTGAGTGAAATCCATTGTAACTCGGTCCCATTTCCACTCTGGAATCATGATCAGTTGTAATAACCCAGACGAGAATTAATTCTCAACTTTTACTTGCTGAAACACCAGACATTTTGATACAAAATCAGAAATTTCTCGTTTCATTCCCAGCTACCAATAAAACTATTTCAAATTAGCATACATTTTCGAACGTCCTAGATGAATAGAATACGCACTACTATGAGCTTATTTTAACAAATTTTATCTAAGTTGAAAATCATCAAGTATGCATAACCTTTTGCGAAAGCATAAATTACCATCATCACGAATGTTAAATTCAGTGTTCTGACCAATCTCAACCATCTTCTATTTAGCTACTAACTTCGTATCAACAATCTGTAATTTATGTATGCTTTGTAAAAACAAAGGTCTAACCTTAAGCTCATCTAAGATAGAACCATCGCACTTTTTCTATAATTCAGTATTTGTTGCTAGAAGGGCGAAAAGAGATTTACGGCTCAAAGCATCAGCAACTACATTTGCTTTACCTGGATGGTAATCAATCACAAGTTCATAATCTTTTAACAATTCTAACCACCTTTACTATCTCAAATTCAATTCTTTTTGGGTCAACAAATATTTCAAGCTCTCTGGTCAATATACATATGACACTTTTCACGATACAAATAATAATGCCAAAATTTTAAAGCAAAAACAATCGCCCCTAATTCTAGATTGTGCGTTGGATAATTTTTTTCATGAACTTTTAGTTGCTGAGAGGTGTAAGCAATGACCTTTCCTTCTTGCATTAAAACGCACTCCAAACCATTCAGAGAGACATAACTATAAACAAAAAATTTTTCCCCGATTTAGGTTGCGTTAACACTAGAGCTTCCGTCAGTAAACTCTTTAATCTTTCGAAACTTTACTGACACTTATTTGATCAAATGAAACAGACATATTGTTGCAACAGTTTTGTCATAAGTGAAGCTATAATCGAAAAATTCTTTACAAAACGACAATAATACCTAGCTAACCCTAGAAAGCTTCGTACCTTAGATACATTTCGCAGGTTTTTCCAATTCAAAATAGCAGAAATTTTGCTCAGATCTGCTCTTATACCATCTCTTGAGATTACATGATGGATGAATTCGACTTCAGTAAGTCAAAATTCACATTTACTAAATTTACCGTACAATTTCATTTCTCGCAAAGTTTGCTATACAATCCTCAGATGCTGAGCATGCTTGACTTAACTTTTAGAATAAATCAAAATGTCATCAATAAAAACAACAATGATTGATCAAGATAAGGCTAAAAAACTCGATTCATTAAATTCATAAGTGTTGTCGAAGCATTTGTCAACCCAAACGGCATAACCAATAACTCACAATGTTCATAACGAGTTTTGAATGCTGTCTTTTGTACATTGACATCTTTTACTCGCAATTGATAATATCCCGATCGTAGATAAACTTTTGAAAATACTGAAGCTCATTTCATTTGATAAAAAATGTCATTTATATGAGGTAACAAATACTTATTCTTTATAATCATCTTGTTCAACTGTCGATAATCAACACACAACCTCAATGACCCATCTTTCTTTTTAACAAACAGCACAGGTGCACCCTAAGGCGATACACTCGATCTAAAAAAACCTCTATTTGTTAATTCTTGCAACTGCTCTTTAAGTTCTTTTAGTTTAGCTGGAGCCATTCAATACGATGCAATCAAAATTGGAATGGTATCGAGCATTACTTCAATGACAAATTTAACCTCTCACTCTAGTTGTAAACCTGATAATTCTTCAAGGAAACCATTTGAAAATTCACAAACTATCAACACTTAATCCACTTTCTTCTCTAACACTTTGGAATCCAAAATGTAAGCCAAAAACACTCCACAACCTTTCCACATTAACTTATGTTCTTTCATAGCCGAGATTATATTTAAAACACCATCTGATCTACTAGACTCAATAGAAATTACTTCACCATTTGAACTTTTCAACTCAACTCTTTCTACTAACAATTAACCATTGCATCATGCATATTTAACAAATCCATACCCAAGATAACATCAAACTCATTGAATGGTAACAACATTAAATCAATAGGAAAGTCGTAGCCCTGAATTTTCAATGGACATTGCTTGTAAACCAAATCAACAATAACACTATGGCCTAAGGGATTCGAGACTTTAACAACACAATCGGTTGATTCTACATGTAAATTCTTTTCCATCACTAACGTAGTGCATATATATGAATGCGTCGACCCTGGGTCAATTAATGCATACACATTAAAATTAAAGATAGAAAAAACACCCGCAGTAACGTCAGGAGCCGAGGCTTCCTCTTGTACATTAATGGAATATGTTCTAGTAGGAGCCCTAGCTTTAGGTTTGACCGCTGACTCTTTAACCCTACCTCTGTTGACTCTAGTCAAAATGTTATTTCTTCTACCTCGGGTAAGAGTGGTCACCAATTTCTCATTATGCTCTTTAATAGGATTTATACGATTTGGACACTCTCTTTTAAAATATTCTAGAGATCCACATATAAGGCATGCCCCATCATTAACTCTACAAACACCAAGGTGAAACCATCCACATTACTTGCATTTTGTTCTATTTGTAATCTCCACATTGCCTACACTAGCTACTGAAGGAATCGGATCTTTCTTGCTACTTTGCTTTAGTTGATCCCTTCCAGAAAACCTTGAAGAAGTAGAGAACTTATTACTAGATTCCTTTATCTTTTTCTGTGGAGAATTCAAGAAAGCTTTAGACCCACCGCGTTTACCGAATTCCCATCTATTTTCTTCATTTTGTCTTTTACTTTCACAGATCTCTTCTATTTTTTAGGCTCGATCCGACAACACCACAAATTCACGGATCTCCAAAGTTCCTAGTAACATTTTAATCTTCACTTTCAGTCCATCGTTAAAATGTACACACATATCTTCCTCGGTAGGCACTATCTCTCGAGCATATTTACTAAGCTGAATGAATTGTCTCTTATATTCTACCACTATTCTACTTCCTTCCTTCAACTCAAGAAATTCTTTCTTCTTCCATTCTAGATAGCGCTTGCTAACATACTTCTTTCAAAATTCAGACTTAAAGAAGTCCCAGTTGATTTTTTCTTTCTGTACGACTGCCGTTAATGTGGACCTCCTTTAACAATGATATCGTACACGGTAGACAATCTTCAAGGGAACACAACATTTCGTCAATCACCCTTCGAGTATGTTCTAGCCAATACTCAGCCTTGGTTGGGTTGTCACTCACGTTACCATAAAATTTAACGACTTCACACTTTCTAACTTTATCTATAGTTACTCTATGAACACGTTGCTTACTCAAACCTTGAGGGTGAGAAGACTGAGATTGTGAAACTGTCGAGTTTTCCTTTAAGTATGCATCGTACATGTCATGCATCATATGAAGAAATGCATTAGGTGCTATCTATCTAGATCCTTACGGTCTAAGTTCATTCTGCGTACTTTCCTCATCAATAGGTGGAATAAAACTTTATATCTCATCAGTACTTGCTCGATTGGATCCCGACGACATCTTTTATCTATATACAAACATTTCAAAATTATCAAAAGCTATCACACTATCATTTGTTAGTCAAGTGGCATGTATTTCTAAACTCTATATATGCTACGATTAGTTTGAGAGCCGACTAAACTATAGTTCTGATACCACTAATTGAAACACCCCTAACCTGTATCCAACCCCAAAATAGGGTTACAGAGCATTACTGTAAACACATAAATTTAAAACATACATTTCAGTCTTCATATAAACATATCAATCATCATTCATATACATGCATAACGTCCCTTAATCGAGCCCTCGAGGCCTTATGAACACTTCAAAAATGATTCAAGACTAAATTGGAAACATCTGGACCATTTAAGAAAAAGTTGGAAAAATTGAATTGCAAGGGTCACACGGCCATTATAGTATGGATAGCTCTAGAATATCAGAAAGATTTAATTAAAGGTAGTACAACAGAACAAAGGAAAACAAAGTAGAGTAGGAAAAAACTAAATGGTACAAAGTAGAGCAAAACTGAACAGAACGGAGCAAAGTAGAAGGAAACAGAGTATGTATGTTTATGCAGATGCAGTATTTTTCAAACATATCAAAATATAGATTTATCAGAAACAGTCTTCCCAACTCTGTTACACACCAAAATAGAGTTCTCCTTCTAACTCATCCATCCAAAACACACTAACAAAGTCATCCCGAGTTGCCCAGCAATGATGACTCGCCATCTCGGGTTGCCCAGCAATGATGACTTATTAATATGCAATTAAACTGCTAATCAAATATATGTGGTCAAGCCACTAATTATTCAAATCATTAAAAGCCATTACAAAATATTCATCCTTTGACATCAACCCAAGTCACATGCATTGTGTCATGGCATGCATATGCAGAATTAGAGTAATGAGCATGCAAGACAAGGTATCTTTCAATAATAAAATCATTTACATGAGAATCCATGTTTCGTAAAATAGACTTTTTGAACCATAACAGATCATATCAGATTTATCATGAAGTCACGTACATGGTTATAAAACAGGATCAGTAGCAATCAATCTAACATATTCAGATATCGTATATTCTCTATCAACAGAATAATGATGAAGCGTACTAGCAAACTTAACAAATACACATCGTACCTGGATAATTCGCACACATCAAACAGTAGCACATTGCATTCTGACAGATTCTATTCACTTAGGTTCGAACATAACAAACATAAATGTAGACCATACGCCCATGTCATCTGCCTGTGTTATTCTAAATTGTAAATAGTGAGTCAAATGGCCTGTGTACACACTCATGTCCTTGCCCGTGTGGCTCACACGGCCTGGGTATACACCCATGTGCCTGGCTATGTGGTCCTAAATCATAAAAAGTGAGTTACACGACCTAGACACACGCCCATATCCTTGCCCTTATAAACCCTGCACTAATATTGCCACACATGGCCTGGGCACACACCCATGTCTCTGGCCGTATGGCGTCGACAGCCACGATTTTTGGCGTCTGACATTTGTAAAAATAGGGTTTTTCGGTATGCATCTGATACAGATTCAAAGTAGAAACAACAAGGATGAGGTCTCGTCCCTAGACGAAAAGTAATTGCTAAACAAACGGTTAACTCACAGTCAAATCGCTAAAAACCAACATTCCAAAATTGAAGGTACGTTGAAGAACTTTTGACACCAAAACTTTAAATCGAACTTACCGGCCAACGAATTGAACTAAAAAGATAAGCCAAATCCCATACAGAATCAACACAACGTAATGTAACAAAAGAAAATGTCACTTTGAAAGGAAGAAACCAAAATGAAGAACTAAATATGGAGAACGACTGACAGAAGAAACATAGCAGCAAAAGAAAGAACAAAAATGAAAAGAAAAACCTGCTGGAGGTTTATGAAAGGTTTTAAGTAACCAACCAAAACTAACTACCATACAACGAAATTCAAAATAAAATATTTCCTATTGCTTTCGTCAGGACTCGGACACAGGACAAAGGAGTATACAAAAGCTTAGCCATTGAACTAGCAGGCTCATTCTTGACATCAATTGACAAAATTTAACTTATAACCCCAACATTCAAAGGTAATGGTTTAAGAAAAATAAAAGAATTTCTAGAAATAGGATTCGAACCCAAAATCTCACACATATACCCCGAACACTTAACCAGACCAATTTACTTATCATAAATTTCCAAAATTTAAACTCAAAATCGAGGGATGACCACTCTTGGTTTTAAAATCCAATTTCTTCTAACCCGGTTCTTTGTTTTTGGGTTTCGAGGTTTAGTTTTTATCTCTATCCTTTATACTCTTCATTTTTTCCCATTATATTAAAATTATCTTTGCCCATGTT
The DNA here is from genome assembly GCF_025698485.1 of Gossypium arboreum. Classification (NCBI taxonomy): domain Eukaryota; kingdom Viridiplantae; phylum Streptophyta; class Magnoliopsida; order Malvales; family Malvaceae; genus Gossypium; species Gossypium arboreum. The sequence goes on along the minus strand of NC_069082.1, from coordinate 90,189,395 downwards.
TTTTATCCTTTTTAGAGGGGTTTTTCCATGTTAAATTTGTGTGTTTAATTTCTCAATTTCTTCTACTATTTTTACTTGTTCATTACTTAATCGGGTCAATCCCTACATTAAAGATTTGAAAAATCACTTGAAATAAATCACATTTTTTATTGTAAAATTTTTATTATATTCAATATTTTAAATAATAATTGTTTATTCTAACATTTTATTTTTACCATATTTAATATATTTTAATTATATTCAAAATTTTGAATAATATTATTTTATAATCACATGAAATAAAATACATTATTTATAATTTTGAAAGGTTAAATTTTGTTGTTAATCTTTGTATTCTGTGTAAGTTGAGCATGTAACACCCCTAGCCTGTATCCGTCACGGATTAGGGTTATGAGGCATTATCGATCATTTTACAATTCATATAAATATGCATTATATATTACAAATCGAAATTTTAATCACATCAATGCTTATAACTTAATCAAATATTAAATATTAAATAATTATATCATTCACAACACAATTTATACATATACGAACATATAATACATCAATAACTTCATTATTGGAATATTAGACCTATTTTTATATAAGTTATGCTCACACACAAGATATACATCAATTGAAATAAATTTCATTACTAACCCATTTATTCATATATACGGCATTAATATATTAGTCTGTATAAAATTCATATGTTTTGCATATTAACACAAATTAAAAACAAGCATTCGGTTATATGTAAACCCATTTCATTTCTTTGTCCATTCGGCTAACACAATGCATTTATACATATTCATAAACTTACAAATAACTAACGAATCTATATAGCCATGCACATATTCATGTCAACCATAATATAAGCACATATATACATACATGTAAACATATAAAAACTCAACTAACATGACATGACCGAATACCAAGTGCATATATCCTTTATCATTAACTCAAACTCCTTATATAAATCTAAGTCCCAATGTGTCTTACTTACCATAACAACAAATCATATGTCATTCATATCATTAATAAAGTCCATAAGTGAATACCGAATTTATACCATGCAAATGTCTTGACTATTACCTAACAAATACATGACCTACCTTAGCTCAATTATCATCCATTATAAACCAGATGGCCGAAACACATAGCAACTTCACAAACATCATATATATTTTGGATTCACTTTCAATATAGGCTCAAACCAAAACCAAACATATGTATAACATAGCCAATTCATTCATGCCACATCTGAATTCAACAACCAACCTTAATATACGATCACATAACACAAATTATAATTATCCATAGCACATGGCATAATAACCAAAATAGACTTAACCCATAATTAAACCAAAACTGATTTCAAGCATAGAAGTTAAGCCATTTTCGTATGGCTCCACTTATACATAAACAAAATACAACATTTCAAAAGTATATTCCAGTCTATACATGCCATAATTCAAGTTCAACTTATTAAGTACCAAAACAGTAGATAGTGTGATGAACTTTGTCGACGGTCCTCGAGCTCGTAACTTGAAATCCAAGAATCTATAAAACAGAGTAAACATGGACACACAGAGTAAGCTATCATAGCTTAGTAAGTCATAAGCAAATAAACAATCCAATGATATAATCAGCTTATTTTAAACTAAATCGAAATTACATTAACATTACCATGCTTAGTCTCAAACTTACAAATTTCATAAATAATACATTATGATACACAAATCCTACCTTGGCCGAATGCTCACATATTCAAGTTAATATATTATTATTCATCTTTCAAAGCCAAATAGTCATCATAAAACCTAGTTCACATACACTCAAATACATAAGCTCATGTATCAAAATATAACTTCGGATACATATACTAGTTATGTGGCCGAATACACATGATAATATATGCACATAGTTAAGATTCATATCAATAATATCCACAAGCCGAATACACTTACCAAATTCACATATATTCTTCATTTGCATCACACACAATTTATAACAACTATCAAGTTACTTACTTACCTTATTTTAAGTAGACAACAAGCTAATTCATACCTAGCCATTTAGCTCGCTTTACACATTCGTTCATAACTTATCGTTGCCTGATGAACCATTCAGAATTGGATAAGGCACTCAGATTATCACACATATATCGTACAATGCCAACGTCCCAGACGTGGTCTTACATGTAAGCACATATCGATGCCACTATCCCAAACAGGGTCTTACTTGCACACATATATCGGAATCACATATCGATGCCATAGTCTTACTCGCACATCACATATCAGAATCCTATGTCATGAAATATGTATCCTAACTATTCCTAAGGTTCATACAAGGCTTTCGGACGTCGTAACTCGAACGAAACAAATTCAAAAAATATAGTAACCAAGCTTACTCACATTCGGCTATTGCATATATTAAATCACACATTTCATTTCAGCATATATAATTTGCATTTAATTAAAATTAAATATGTCTATTTGCTTATAAACTTACATCGGGCGATATAAAACGGAACGAGACGACTAGTCGACAACCTTTGTTTTTCTCTGATCTAAATCTAATTTCTTTGGTTCTTGATCTAAACATATTTAAATTAAACTCATTCAAACATATTTTCATTCAATTTAGTCCAAAAACACATAAATGGGAAAATTACCATTTTACCCTGACATTTTACGCTTTTTACAATTTAGTCCCTATTGCACAAAACACAAAATATGCAAAATTTCACTTCACTCATGTTAGGCCGGATTTTACCCATGTTCATTCAAGTCCATATATTTTATTTATTTCATATTTTAGTCCCTCAATTTATCATTTTTGCAATTTAGTCCTAATTACTCAAAATCATCAAAAGTTCCAATACAATACATATTATTCTATCACATATATTTTATTTTCTACCATCAAACAGAAAAAATCACAAGCTTTCAATAATGGCATAACTCAAAATATTCAGCAAAATAGAAAAGTCAAGCATGGGTCTTGTAGATAACTTAGCAACGATCTCAAAAACGTAAAAATTATCAAAAATCGAGCTAGTTACATACCTTGATTAAGCTCCAACAATGGCCGAACCCTAAGCTTTGTTTGTTTCTATTTTTCTTTGTTATAATCAGTTAAAAAGATGAACAATGCATGGATGTTTTAATTTTTGTTTTATTATAATACATATTATTCCATAAATTACCTTATTAACCTTTAACCTAAAATATAAAACCATTATATATTGAGGATACTATCGTCCATCACATTATATATCATGGGAAAATTGAAACTTAAATACTTCCACTCATAAAGACACATTCAATTCAACCCTTTTATAATTAACTATCAATTTTTCATTTTACGCGATTAAACCCTTTTATTAAATCGAGCACTCAAACGACAAAATTAAATCAAGAAAATTTCACATACACAAATTCACACATAATAAACAACAAAATAATTTTTAAATATTTTTCTGACTCGGATTCGTGGTCCGGAAACCACCGTTCCAAATAGGGTCTAAATTGGGCTGTTACAAAGCGTTTAGTTCATATACCTTAATTTGATCATTTTTAGTTTATATACTTTTGAAAATTTGATCCTAACCAAATGGTAGTTGTTAAATTCATTAAGTTAAGATATTATCACATATGTATTGTTATTCCAACATGTTATTTTCTCATATTACTAAAAAATCAGTTAATGGATTTAACAATTGTCATTTGTGTCAAAATTTCAAATTTTAAAAAATTTAGAGACAAAAAGTGATCGAATTAGAGAACAATGACTAAATCTACAACCTTATGCACAATATTGGAGTAAGAGAATAATCAAATGGATTTAATTGTTATCATTTGCGTTAATATTGAAATTTCAAAATGTGAAAAATATAAAAATAAATAAATTTCATTGATCTAAAAAATAAAAAGACTAAAATTAATCAAATTAAAGTATATAAACTAAATTTACAAGTAGCACATGGATTAATCTTTGGTCTTTCCCCCTTTCTGTCTTTTGTTGCGGAAATCTGCACTGCACCAGTCGACAAACAAACCAAAAAATTCACCACCACTCTCCCAGCCTTGTCTTCTATTCTTCCCATTCTACTCGTCCTTCCACCTGATTTGGAGTAGAAGATGAGATTTCTTTGTTTTCATTAGTTTTCAATGATTTCTTGCATCTGTTCTGAAATAGTTTTTAAGTTCTTGGAATAGAAATTGAGATTTCTTTGTTTTCATTGATTTTCATTGTTTTATTATTTCTGGTTTAAGAATTTGGTTGTGATATGTTTTTGTTAACTTGATTTTACCTTAAATGGTTTGTTGCAGCTATGTTAAGCTTGCTACTATGGCTCTGCCTATAACAAGAACCCAAGCTCGACCTAAGAACGTAACCAATGATGAATCGGGGAATATAGCTGGGATGGCTGCTACATCTATAGCTAGTGATAGGAAATTCGATAGGAAATTTCCAAGAGAAAAGCCTGCTAAAAAGCAAGGAAAGCATCGCAAGGTTGAACTGTCAGGCCTCTTGACCTGTGTTTCAATGTAAATATTTCTCATAAACTATATTATCATTATCTAATATTTTCCTCTTCTTTTGTTTAGTTTTTACTAGTTGTTGAAGGGTCAGGGATAGGCTTGAGGGAGGAGCAAACTGAGTGTTCTAAATAAACTAATCTCTAAGCATTCGCATGGGATACTTAACATTGACAAGATTGGCTTGAGCTACGTATTTTGGCTGATTTGGTTATAAATTAAATTTTTTGGTAATCTAAACCTTATTATTTTGGGGGGAGGGGTTTCTGAAATCAAGTTGTTACAATGTAAAATGTGAAAAAGAGAAGAAAAGTAAGAATAGAAAGAATCAAGAAGGGAAGTTATCATCAACCTCAAACAAGTTGAAACCCAAAAGCAACTTCATAAGAAAGGTGCAAAGAAAGGCAAGGCCTAATAAAATTATTAGTTTCTAACATTTTGGTAAGTTTTTAGAGATTTGGGATATCAATTTTGTTAACAAGAAAGTTATTTGTACCAAATGTTCTATTGTTGAGATAGGTTTAAGTTATTACATTATTTGATCTACTTATATTTCTTCAATGAGGTTTAGATAGAAAAAAATAGACTGGATCTTGAGCATAGTAGTTTTGTTTCGGCGGATCTTGGGCTGGATCGTGTAGGCCACATGAGCATGGCCAAGTCAGGTGTGTGAGCCACACGAGCGTGTGGATTTTGGGCCAGGCTGTGTGGGCCACACGGGTAAAGGCCAATTTAAGCATGTGGACCCATAATTCTGAAATTCTCCCAAGGATTGCATAGGTCGCTCCGATCGACTGTGGGCCTACTGTAGGGTCAGTAAATGCTAACTAAACCCTAGTTTGTATGTTTGAATATTCTGCAGGACTGATCTGTGTAGGATACCAAATGTATACCTGAATATATTGATATATGTGTATCTGTTATCTGTATAAAGCATGTTGAGCATGTTATATCTGCATCTGATTTCTGTATCTGTTATTGGGGTAAGGATTTATAAGTATGGAAGAAGTCATCTGATCGGCGTTAATCACTTATATTCTGGCAGCTTGGCTGCATATATATTCTGATATGTGCCTTAAAGGCACAACGTGGTGTGTAGGGATGGGTGGGTGTTTTAAACACCACGTGGTGTGATGGGATGGTCGGAGATAGTGTGTAGAGAATGGGAGTAGGACTTATGCATATTTGTATCTGTAATCTGAATTTGGATTTGATTCTGAATCTGGAACTGTTTTTGCTTCTAACTGTGTATCTAAATCTGTATGCTTGTATGCTTTATTCTGTAGGTTGCTCACTGAGTTTACGTAAACTCACATCTATTTTCTGTTCTGTTCAGATAATCGATAGACTTAGACGGATCGGTGCGGCGGAGACTCAACAGTGATCACGTGGCCGTAATCTAGAGAAGGTCTTTAATTTATGGTTTAATTATGATTTTTGTTTTATTCTGAGAGTTGTAATCTTCTAAGACTCTTTGGACATTTTTTGGGTTTTATAACTACTAGATTCGAATTTATATGTTGATAAATTGCATGCTTAAACAAAATATTTTCCTCTAAAACTGATAATTTATACACAAATAAAGGTTTTTTTGAAACTACAAACTGAACTTTTGAAATAGAACAGTTTTTCAAAAGTTTCTGCTTTAAAATCATGTTTAAAGGCAAAGTAATTAATTGAAAAACATTTTGACTTCGGATACAAGCAAATAAGAGTTGGAAAAAAACGTAAGTGGTTTTATCATTTGAAACTCGCTTTTAAACCCATTCCTTGTGACACCTCTAAATTCGGCCATAACGTCTAGGCCGAGTTTGGGGTGTTACATTTAGTGGTATCAGAGCTAAGTTGTAAAACTCAGTTGTGAATTTTGGGTTCCAAAAGTTTGTTCTAAAAAGAATTGGTTTTCAAATATCTGGAATAATTTGAAAAAAAATATATAGGTGGTACAACGAGTCTCCGACGTCGATCCTGTAAGTACTCTTGAAACCTAGTTAAAACTGTTCTGAAAATACTGTAGATAGCGTTTACTGAAAACTGTACTGAGATAGTTAGAGACTGAACCTTTTGAATAATTCTGAAATACTGATAATCTATGTATAAAGCATCTGTTAATAAATATTGAAACTGATGCATAAAATTTCATAATGTAGATAAAACTCGAAATTTGTGATGAGTACTCGTGAAAGTCGCAGACGTGGCATTCATGGCCGTGGTAAAGGTCGTAAGAGGCTTAAGCTGAGTCTTTCTTTTTGGGTAGTATGCTGTATTTGGATACGAATGAGAGACCAATTTCGCCTACTACTAAGATTGGGTCTCAAAGTCGCTCGGCTGGGGATGATACTGTTTCAAGCCATGCTATAGATTTTAGAGAGGGTTTCTGGACCCCATTCTAGAGTTGGGAGCCGAGGGTCGGTAACTGAACAACTCTAATCTAATGGTGTGACTTGTTTAGGGGTGTCACTAGAGTCGCCCTTAGTGTGGCCGAGTGTTGGTTGGAGGCTATTGAGAGGGTCATGAATTACCTGAACTATATTCTTGAACAGAAATTGAAGGTTGCAATCTCTCTACTTCGAGATGAGGCTTACCAGTGGTGGTTGACGGTTGAGGAGGGTACTCTGCATGACTATCTGAGTTAGGATTTCTTTAATAGCACTTTTCAGAGTAAGTATGTGGAGGCTATCTATGTATATGCTTGTAGGCGTGAGTTCATGAATCTTACATAGGGCGATAGGTCGTTGGCCGAGTATGAGGCCGAGTTTCTGAGGTTGATTCACTACGCTCGAGGCATAATGGCGACTAAGTATGAGATGTGCGTTCGCTTTGAGGATAGTATGAGGGATAACTTGAGTGTTCTGATTGCTCTACAGAAGGAGCAAAATTTCACGATTTTGGTTGAGAAGGTAGAGATCGCTGAAGATGTTAAGCGTGTCGAGCTCCAGAACAGGGATCGAGAGAGGGACAAGAATAAGAGGGATTCAGAACCCTCTACTTCTATTCAAAGGCTTAAAAAAAAGGTCTGACTTGATGGGCCTATTAAAGTGGGGGGACCTGTTGTTCCTACTGGGTTGCAGCCATACAGTGATTGTGGTAGACACCATCCGGGTGAGTGTTGGAAGAGGATAGGGGCTTGTTTGAGGTATAGACCTTTGGAGCACCGTATTAAGAAGTGTCCGCAAAGGGTTGATCAAATACAAGCTACGGGACCAGGTTTTGCGCAACCTCAGAGGGTAGTTCCGCAGCCACCTAGGGGTCGTGGGCCGATTAGGGGTGGTAATAGTGGGGTTTGTGGACAGAGAGCACCGGGTAGAGGTGCTAATCAGATAGGGGCAAGATAGTCTACATTGGTTTATGCTGCCCGACGCCGAGAGGATAAAGATCCTTCTAATGTTATCACCGATACGTTCCTTATATTTGATGTACCTTGTACTGTTCTGATAAACATAGGTTCTACACACTCCTATGTAGTTAGTACTATAACTGAATCCTTGGGGATTTCTGTTGAGAGTTCTACTAGTGAGATTACCGTATTGAGTCCATTGGGGCAGTCTGTTTAGGTTAGTAAAATTTATAGGGATGTTTTGTTAGAGGTGCAAGGGGTAGTATTTCTGGCAGATTTGATGGAGCTTCCATTTGGAGAATTTAACTTGATCCTGGGTATGGATTGGTTGGTGAAGCATCGGGTTAGTTTAGATTGCACGGCTAAGAGGGTTGTTCTAAGAACTGAGGATGGTAATAAGGTGGTTATGATTGGTGAGCGTCAAGATTATCTATCCAATGTGATCTCCACGTTGGTGGCTGAGAAATTGGTTCAGAAAGGATGTGAGGCGTTTTTGGCTTACGTCATCGATTCTGTTTCTAAGGACTCTTCTGTTGAGGATATCAGAACAGTGAGGGACTTCCTGGATGTTTTTCTTGAGGAGTTACCAGGTTTACCTCTGAATCGGGAAGTTGAGTTCAAATTGAGCTTCTACCGGATACAACTCTGGTGTCTATCGCTCCATATCGTATGGCACCGAAGGAGCTGATAGAGCTTAAGGCAGGCACGATCTGTATGGTGAAAGGTGTATCATCTATACTGATCACAAGAGTATCAAGTACCTCCTTACTCAAAAGGAGTTGAATCTTAAACAGCGCCGATGGATTGAGTTGCTCAAAAATTATGACCGCACGATTGAATATCATCTTGGTAGGACTAATGTAGTGGTTGATGCTCTCAGTCATAGAGCGATGATTGATCTAAGAGCGATGTTCACTCGTCTTAGTCTGTTCGATGATAGGAGTCTGTTAGTCGAGTTGCAAGTTAAGTTGACTTGGATTGGTCAGATTTGAGATAAGTAGTTGGGAGATGAGTCCCTGGGTTTACGGTTTCGTTAGGTTGAGAGTGGCAGTACTTTAGATTTTAGGTTGAATAATGAGGGTGTGCTATGTTTTCGAGGATAGATCTGCATACTGAATGATTCTAATTTGAGGAATTTGATTCTAAGGGAGGCTCATAGTAGCCCTTATGCTATGCATCCCAATGGTAATAAGATGTATCGCGATCTTCATGAGTTATACTGGTGGCCGAGTTTGAAGCGTGAGGTTACAAATTTCGTTGCTCATTGTCTGACGTGCCAACAAGTTAAGGATGAGCACTAGTTGCCTTCGAGTTTGCTCCAATCCTTTAATATACCCTTATGGAAATGGGAACGAGTAACGATGGATTTCGTTAGTGGGTTACCCTTGACATCCACTAAGAAGGATTCTATTTGGGTCATCGTGGATTAATTGACCAAGTCTGCTCACTTTATTCCGGTTCGGACAGGCTATTCTCTGTAGAAGTTAGTGAAACTCTACATTTCTGAGATTGTAAGACTACATAGGGTTCCTGTTTCGATTATCTCTGATAGAGATCCTCGTTTCACTTATCAGTTTTAGAAGAAGTTGCGTGAGGCTCTAGGTTCGAGGTTGGATTTTAGTACTACGTTCCATCCTCAAATTGATGGTCAATCTGAGAGGGTGCTTTAGATACTAGAGGATATGCTTTGGAGTTGTGTGATTGATTTTCGAGGTAGTTGGGAGGATTATCTGCTGCTAGCTGAGTTCGCTTACAATAACAGTTTCCAAGCTAGCATTCAGATGGTACCTTACGAGGCTTTATATGGTCGTAAGTGTCGTACTCCACTATGTTGGATTGAGTTGGGTGAACGTCAGGTTTTGGGTTTTATGTAGTTGACGAAGATATGGCCGTACGTAGCATACAGCTGTATGATGGTTCGAGTGCGGCCATGTGGGCCACACGGGCATAACCAAGTTAGGTGTGTGGACCATACGGGCATGTCACATAGGCATGTGAATTTTGGGTCAGGCCGTGTGGGCCACACGGGCATGTTTTATATATGCATGTTATATCTGCATCTGATTTCTATATCTGTTATTGAGGTGGGGATTTATATGTATTGAGGAAGTTATCTGATCAGCATTAATCACCTATATTCTGGTAGCTTGGATGTATATATATTTTGATATGTGCCTTAAAGGAACAACGTGGTCTGTAGGGATGGGTGGGTGTTTTAAGCCCCATGTGTTGTGATGGGATGGTCAGAGATGTCGTGTAGAGGATGAAGGTAGGACTTATGCATATCTGTATCTGTAATTTGAATCTGGATCTGATTCTGAATCTGGAACTATTTCTACATCTGACTGTGTATCTAAACCTGTATGCTTGTATACTTAATTTTGTAGGTTGCACACTGAGTTTACGTAAACTCACATCTGTTGTCTGTTCTGTTTAGGTAATCTACAGACCTAAGCGGATCGGTGCGACGGAGACTTAACGGTGACCACATGACTGTAATCTAGTTAAAGTTTTTAATTTATGGTTTAATTATGATTTTGGTTTTATTCTGAGAGTTGTAATCTTCTGAGACTCTCTGGACGTTTTTTGGGTTTTATAACTGCTTGATTTGGATTTATATGTTGATAAACTACATGCTTAAACAAAACGTTTTCTTCTAAAACTGATAATTTATAAGGTTTTTTTGAAACTGCGAACTGAACTTTTGAAATAGATCGGTTTTTCGAAAGCTTCCACTTTAAAATCACGTTTAAAGGCAAAGTAATTAATTGAATAACGTTTTGACGTCGGATACAAGCAAATAACAGTTGGAAAAAAAAACATAAGTGGTTTTATCATTTGAAACTTGCTTTCAAACCCATTCCTGGTGACACTTTCGGATTCGGTCATAACGTCTAAGCCAGTTTGGGGTGTTACAGAAGATGTCATTTTGTGAATATCATTTTGAGTATAGCTGCATTTTCATCTCAAATCTCAATACTACAATATGAGCTCATCTGAGTCGAATTCATACATAAACAAGTATTGCTATTCTCTTAGCACTTTCTACATTAAGCAGAAAAGTGAGGATAGTTATGGCAGAGGATTAATATGTTTACATTCGAATTAATAAACTCAATTAAATAATAAAAAGATAAAAAATCTAACATATATGTTTGTTTCATTGAAAACAACTTTTATAAAATATTTTAAAGAAATCGCCAAATAACATAATATATTTTACACAAATTCATCCAAATACCAAAAATATTAACTTTTCTAAGAAAAATAAATTATTTTTCAAAATTCATTTTCAATTAAATAAACGTAACTCAAGATTAAGAAATAATGACAGCAAAGACGAAAGTGAAGGATCCCAAGGAAGCCGTTATTGAAGATGAAAAGTTGGTTTAGTGACACTTTCAACTTTTTTGCTTGCTGTGTAATGAAGCAGCCCCTGTGCTTGTTGTTGTGCTTGTTGCTCCAATATGATGCTTATTGGATTGAGAGAGAGACCAAATTTCGTGTCGTGGCGTACCATCGGTTTTTCATAATTGGTGCACCACTTTGACCACAAATAAAATAAAACTTTTGCTTCACTCAATCTAAAATAAATTTTCAATTTTCAATTCACCAAAAAAGAATTATAAATTTTCAAACTTTCTTTTTTATTTTTAAAATTTTAAACTTTAGATTTATTAAACGTGATGTATAAATTTAACTAACAAAACTCAATAAAATATAAGCTAATAGAGGAATAAAAATTATCTTAAATTCATCACCTATAGAAAAATAATAGATGATGTCGGTTGAATCTTAACTCGATTGGTATGGGTATTGTTGTCAATGTAGGAGGACGTGGGTTCAAGAGTGTTGAAACGCATTATCCTCCTAATTATGAGTTGAGGAGGTATTATAGGTAGTTCTAAGCATTGGTTAATATATATATATATATATATATATATAATTTGAACCTATAATAAGATTGTTAAAATAATAATAATAATAATAGAAGATAAAAAATAATATATATATTTATATTATTATAAAACTTCTAACTGAATTGGTACTAATTTAGAATGATAAAAGCAATTTTATTTCATTTTAACATACATATAAATGGTATAAATATTATTTAACATAATATTTTATTTTTTAGTAATTATCTCTAAATTTTATAATTATTTCATATGAAAACTACCAACTTGATATGCAATTTTTTCTTAATTTTCTTTCTATATTATCTATACTTAATTTTTCACATAGAATAAGGGTGTGCAGAAATCTTACATAAATTAATAGTCAATTTAGCTATAGATTGCACGCCAATATGGTTTATCTAATAATATTAACGCTTAATTCAATAAGCGATGAAATTATACCAATTTTTGAGTTCGGCATTTAATTTTTTTGTCAAATTAAGTATCTAAAATATATTTTAATTTTTTCCGCCAATTAAAAGTTCATACGTGATATTTTTATTAGTAATAATTTTAAATTTAATATTTAAATATCAATTTAGAAGAGGGTGGAGAGAGAATGAGAATGAAAACAAAAATAATTTATTTTTAATATATATTTTTAATTTCATGTAAATGATGATGTAGGTAAAAAAAAAAAGACATATGGTAGCCTTTTATTGGTTGAAGTGAAATTTTTTTAGTAGAGATAATGGTACTAGTCATAATTGTCACACCTCAAAAATCAGGTTAAAAGAATCAGGTTTCTAAAAATCGAGAGTGGTTGCGCCCCGATTAATAAGATTATCCTTGTGCGTTGTAAATAAATCGAGGGTTTGAAACGGATGATACATGCTAAAAGTAATATGTTTGAGCCACATTCTTAATGCGTTTTTGGATGATTAATCGATGTAAAATGGTGAATTTTATGCTCCTAATCCTTTAAATTCATGTTTCTATACTTAGGAGAGTATTTGGGAGCAAAAGGAACGAAAAACGAGCAAAAATCAGAAAACTAGAGCAAGGTACAGGGGCAACACGGGCTGGGCACACGACCGTGTGAGCCATACGGGTTGCCACATGGTCATGTGCTAGACCGTGTCAAAATCGTGATTTGCACTCCAAACACGTGAAAAAAATGCAATTTTTAGTTTTTTCGGATATTTTAAGACTTATATATGACAAAGATAAGAAGAGAGGAGAGAGTCGTCATAAAATACTCAAGAAAACAATTCGAAAAACACCATTGGAGCCGACTCTGAAGCAAATTTCTATCAAGATTGAAAATCTCCTTTTGATTTCTTTGAAGTTTATCATGAATTTCTTTGTTTCTTGTGGTTATACAATCTTTGAGATATTTTTATTTGCTATCATGAACTAATTTTCCAAATACCTAAGGAGATGAACCCCAGGATGGATTCTATTATTTGATTTCTATTTTTGCGCAATAAATATTTGGATCTTGTTCTCAATTATGTGTGCTTAATTCTTGGTTTGATATTTTTGGATTATTAATCCATGTTTGATGTGCTTAAATCAAAGGAGGAATAGACCTTATTTAAGAGTAGATCTATCATAATTGAGTGGAGTTGCATGCAATCCTAGAAATAGGATGACATAAATCTATTGAATTAGAGTCAAATCTAATAGGGGAATCCATAAATCGAGTTAATGCGATAATTGGAGTTTTAATTTAAAAAATCAATTAATCAACCTAGAGTTAATTGCTCTTAGTCTTGAAAAGAGATATTAGCACAATTTAGGGATTTCTATGGATCAAGATACTAAGTGAAGAATTGCTTAATTTAGATTGATAATGACAGATGAAATCTAGGTGGATTGTTTCTTGGGTATTCTCTCGCTCCTTGGTTGTTAATTGTTTATTTTCCTTATTTGCTCCTTGTCGTGTTCTTTAGTTAATTAATTTAATTAATTTTAGTTTTAATCAATCACTCCAACTTGTAAGTTAAATAATAGAAAGATGGTAATTACCAGTACTTTCAGTCCTTGTGGGAACGATATATTTACTCACTATAGCTATACTATTAATTGATAGGTGCAATTTTTAGTTGGTTTACGACTGCAATCAACGAATACCAAAATTAAGGTCATAAATAAATAATTAAAATATAAAAATAATATAATCATGTATTATTATATTAATTAATCTAAGAAGAAACTTGATTATGAGTTTTAATTTGAAAATAGTATGTTTTAATTAAGTTATGACATAATTGGAAAATGAGTGAAATGAATTAAAATATTAATAAAGAGACTTGACTCGAGTATTAAATATTATATATAAACTAAAGTGGAATGTGCTAAGAAATATAAAGTTAAATAAGTTAATAAAAAATTTTGAGTAAATGTGTAAGCTAATAAAGAATATGTAAGTTGATCATGAAATAAATATATACAATTAAGTGACAAAATAAGTAAGAAATAAGACAAAGGCTAAGAGGTTAGGCGTTAGTGTTTCCTCCTTAGTAGCTAAGGTTCAAGTCATCCTTCTTTTATATCTTTTCCTTTAATTTTCGGCAACCTAAGTTAAAAACTATCGTTTCCTTTAATTTTCGGCTACCTAAGTTAAAAACCACTCTAATACAAATATTATTTGAAGTAAAAATGTCCCAAGTTTGAATTTCCACCTCCTCCCTTTTCATTTTAATTTCAAATTTTGGCAAAATATTAGGGAAATTTCCCTCTAGGAATTCAATCAATTCTTTCCTAATTAGAATTTATATCTTGCATTTCCTAAAAATTCTAATAGAATTAGAATTCCATCATCTTTTTATATTTTTTTCCTAATTAGAATTTCAATTTGCCCCTTTTCAAATCCTAATAGAATTTTCCCTCCATATTTCTATTTGTTCTCTTTTTATTTTCTTTCTATTTTCTTTACACCATATTTTCATCCTAATTGTTGATAATTATTTTGTTTTCCTGAATCAAATCATCCTCCATTCAATCGTTCTTTTTATCAGTTTTGTAATTGTTATCAATAGCATCCCTATTTTTGCCAAGAATCGGTAAATACATCTCGTTTCCGATGTTTAATCCTGAATTTTCGTAATATTTCTATCTGACGCTAATCTTACGTTTGATTAATCAATCTTTTTGGGTTCTTGCCGAATCTTTCAATAATTGTGATAAATCTTGAAATCAATCGTTAACTCGTACATAAATGTCACTTGAAGGACTCGATTTAGGTGAATAAAATTAGATTTGAACATGAGGAACGCCATTCTGGCTCCTAGTGAAAGGTGTGCTCTTTTATAAGCAAATCAGGGCAAACCATGCCTAAGATTAAGGCCACACGGTCTGCCACACAGGCTTGTGGACCACACGGCCCTTCACACAGTCATGTGCCCTAGAAACCTTAGTGTCGAAACCATTTTTTGATTTGAAAGAAAAAAAAAAGAAATCCACTTTTTGAAAACAAATCGCGGAGTCGCCACCAAATCTATTGTTTCGGTATGATTGGATCAACTTAATAAAATATTTTACTCTATTTAAACTAATTTTGGCCTGCGTAAATTTGAGAAAAAGGGTTCGAGAGTCGGTTACGTATGAGGAAGGATTAGCACCCTCGTTACGCCCAAAATTGGTACCAAATTGATTAAGTACTGTCCTTATGCCTAAGTTTTAAAGCTATTTTTTGAAATATGGTTCCTTTGAAAACATTTGAATGGCTCAAGTTGGTCGTCAAAATTCTCTTGTTTCAGAGGAATACAACATCACATCCAGCACGATAGGACATGATCCTTTATACCCTCGAAAACACGATAAATTTTGACTTCCAAAAGTTCATATGTTGTAAATTACAAAATGATGCCCAATTATTTAGTCCAACGAAAAATCGACACCCAGCACGGTAGGGCACGATTCCTCGAATTTCTAAACATCGAATATTGCCTTGTTTTAACATTTGGAAAAACACGAGTAAAATTCTAAAGGAATATTCGATTATTTTGAACAAACGAGAAATCGAAACCCAGCACGATAGGGCACTATTCCCCAAATTTCCAAACATCGAATATTGCCTTTGTTTTAGTGAATCTTCAAATAAACAATTGTAGAACTAGCTCAAAACATATTAATTTTACTTGAAATAAGATGGAATAATTAATTAAATTTTTTAAAAAGAAGTTGAAAATCATAATGCAACATTTGTAGACTAAAGGGGAAATAGAACATGGGGTAATATACACTCATAAAATACAATGCCAATTGGCAAACTAATAATCAAGTATGACTAATCTAAGACAAATGTAATCGAACTTCTCAACATGGATGGAGAACAGTTGATATAACAATAAAATGAATAAATAATATGCAACGATAATATACATGGCATAATATAAAACAATCGATGCAAGATGTACAAAATAAAATAGCAATTAGAAGTTAATGTGATATAAGGCAATCTTAAGATAATGATGAATTGATGAACACATAATACACATAATATATAAATTGATGAATTTAAAATAATTTGTAAAAACAAACTAGAGATATATATACATAATTATTAAAATAAGTGTTATAAAATAAATATTTTAAAATCAAATAATGTACAAGGTGTCAAAACATTTTAAAAAGTACATACAATAAAGGAGAATTTAATAATATATAAACATGAATGGGTAGCCAAGATGCATGATAAAATAGAATTTTAGAAAATATACTATATACATAATGGATTAAAAGCACACACACACACACACACACACACACACACACATATATATATATATAAATTTAAAAGCAATTACATGTAAAAATAACATAGAAATGATAATATGTATAAGGTTAAATTGATTTTATTATAAATTATATAATAGATTTAAGAACATGCTTATATATATAAAGAAAACTATATGTACAAAATACATAGATTTAGAAATGTATATTGATTAGACATAGGCATCAATAAATATATATACTTACATAATAATAATTTAAAAGATATATTATGTAGGATTATATAATAAAATATAAGAATAAATTTAAAAGGAATTATATGTATAAAATAATATGAGATTAATAGTATGCATGAAACAAAATTAACTTTATTATAAAGTATGTATATATATATCTATATAATAGTGTATATATATAACATTTATATAAAATAGTATACAAAATGTGAAAATACGATTACCAAAATTACAATAAATAAGTAAGCAAAGGATACAAATAATTAAACACGAATGAAATATAAAAACATGAAATGAATCTAAAAAAAAACCTAATTGAAATCACATTAAAATAAAAAGGATAATTTACAACTAAAGTAGGAGATAAAAGTAAAAAAGGACTAGCGCGTCACACACGCGAATTCCCAGGGACCAAATTGGGAAATTCCCCAGATTCCAAAACGATGCGTTGTGACGCAGGCTTGATTGCAAATGAATGTAAATTAAAGAGCCAATTTTTAAAAAACCAAGAAGAAATAAAGTAAAATGCATTAGGCGCAATTGAGCGATTGTACAAAAATGGAGGGCCTCGTGCACAATTACCCCTCTCTGTAGAAATGCGCGGATCCCAGGGGTAAAGGGGACGGATCGGGTCGGGTTGAATCAATACGACGCCGTTTTTGGAGCCACTGAATCAGGGTCAAAACGACGCCATATTCAGTCCTTTAAAAAGCCTAAAATCTAGTGATTTGGAAACACAAACCCTAGTTCCCCTTTTCTTTAGCCATGACCTAGGTTTTCTCCCTCAAAAACACCAGCCCACTATTAGGAACGGCAACCGGCGCACAAAGCTTTCGAAGTATGACTTTTTCAGCCACAGATTTCCCTTTAAACTCCAATTTCGGCGAAGCGAAAGGGAATCGACGGCCTAATTGCAAGGTAAGCCCTCTATTTTATTCCATTATATTAAAAAAATACTAAACGAAAAGAAAAAAAGATGTAACAGATTCAAAGAAAGAAACATAAGGTGTTTGAAATCACCTTTCGATAACTTCATTGCTTTTTTTTTCAATGTTTGTATTTTCAGTGTGCGTATATTGCGTCTGTAACCTTATAAATGATGAAATCTCTTGGCTTTATAGCCGAAGAGATAGAAATGATAAAAAAAATAAAAAAATACAATATTTATTTTTTGTTTTGATGTACGTTCATCTTTTTTGTAGGTACGGGGTGTGCATGGCGAGTACTGGTTTGTGTGTTTGGCGTATGGAGGCGTCGTGTGGCGGTAGTGCTGTGTGTGTGTGAGGGTGGGGCTTGCTTGCGCCTGAGGAGAGCCCTAGGGTTTCTGTTGCTAAGGAATTTTGGGCCGTTTGGGCCTTAAACCTTTGGGTCTAGATTTGGGCTTGTAGTAGGTTTGGGCTAGGGTATTAATTTGGGTATTGGGTTAGTGATTTGAATTTAATGTTTAGGTTTGGTTTGGTTTAAGCCTGAATATTTGTAAATGAACATTGGACCTTTGGTTTTTAATTTATGTTTCTAGGTTCATTGCGGGCCGACCATTACAGCTGCCCCTCTTTGCTCATTGTCGTGTAACAAGAATAGAGCAAAGACTTCAAATAGGGCCAATTTTGCCCGAGTTTGTTGAATCTTGACTATAAATTTAGGGAAATAGGACTGGTGACTTAAATCTTCTCCTGAATCTTGACTGTAAATTTAGGGAAATAGGACTGGTGACTTAAATCTTCTCCATTTTTGATACATGGGAATAAGATTCGTCATCCTCGATCTACTCCACAACTACTTAGGGAGATAGATCTTCAATCTTTAGTCTGCTTCCTTGTTACCTCAGGAAGATAAGACCATAATCACCAACCTGCTCCACTACAACTTCAGGGAGATAAGGCTAGTGACTTAAATCTACTTCATTGCCTGTACATGGAGATAAGATCTGCTAACTTTAGTCTGCTCCACTGCAACTGCTCCATTGCAACTTCAGGAAGATAAGACTTGTGTTTCAGCCTGTTACCCTACTGCTTAGGGGGTTAAAGCTCACCGTCTTCGATTTGCTCCACTACTACTTAGGGAGACAAGATCTACGATCTTCGACCTGTTACCCTACTACTTAGGGGTTAAGGCTCACTTATTCGATTTGCTCCACTACTGTTTAGGGAGACAAGATCTGCAATCTTCAGCATGTTACTCTACTACTTAGGGGGTTAAGGCTTGCTTCTTCGATTTGCTCCACTACTATTTAGGGAGACAAGATCTACAATCTTCAGCCTGTTACCCTACTACTTAGGGGGTTAAGGCTTGCTTCTTCAATCTGTTCCACTGGAACTTCAGGGAGACAAGATCTGTGAATTCACCAATGTTGCTACATTGTTTTCTAAAGACATGATTTGTAGAATTGGTTTCCTGTACCTATGCTTATGCCGAATAATTAGGATCTCCTACTAGATGACTGATTATGAATGTAGAAATGTCGTGAGAATGTTTCCCTTTTAAATGCTTAAGGTGTCATTGCTCATAGTTCATCAGGGTTCTATCATTGATGTGCTATCGTGTCTTCTTGTTTAACCGGTATCTTTGACAGAAAATTTGAAGAGATAATCACAATTTGGACTATTCTTTTTCCAATGTTTCCAACTTTTGAATCTGGTTAGTCCTGACTAGTGGCCCTGTTTTAGGTCCTTGTACCATTTAGAGACCTTCCAGAGTAGTATGCATAACTTCTTTTGTGTGAATATTATAAGTCCAAAAATCGTAATTTCAACGAAAAATGCTCGAAAGAGATTATCATAATGGACAAGATGGAATTTAATTGAGAGCAAAACTCAAAGTGAATAAATTAAACAGGATAGCAAATCTGCTAAGATACAAAAAAAGATGAGAAAAAGGTGCCCCAAGAATCGCAACACGAGCTTCTCTATTCTAACTTCTCAAAGGCCATTTCGAGTTAAATATGTGTTCAGGAGATCCCGAGTATTTTGTTGATTCTCCAAGATGTACTGTTCTTCCCTCTTGTTAATTTGGGAGGACAAGACTACCACATGCCCCATATTCAAAATTTGAGCCGCTCGTTTTCGGGTTTTCAACTCAAAAACCCCTTTGGTCGCAAAGCGCCCTTTGCTGATTTTCACCTTGGCCTCTCCTTTTTTTTTTAAAGAAGATCTCAAAGCGCCCTATGTGGGTTTTCACTTTGGCCTCTTTCCCTCTTTAAGTGTAGTACTTCTTGACGGAATCCGAATTCACAGGATTGGGTAGGTTTTTCCCATCCATTTCGGCTAGAATTAATGCTCCTCCGGAGAAAGCTTTCTTCACCACGTAAGGCCCCTCCTAATTGGGCATCCATTTTCCTCTAAAATCCTTCTGTATAGGAAGGATCTTTTTCAGAACTAGATCTCCCTCATGAAACTCTCTTGGGCGAACCTTTTTTGTCATAAGCCCGAATCATTTGTTTTTGGTACATCTGATCATGACGGATAGCTCTTAGCCTCTTTTCTTCAATCAAGTTCAATTGATCGTATCGAGACTGGATCCATTTTACTTCATCTAACTTTAGCTCTGACAACACTCGAAGGGATGGGATCTCAACTTCGATTGGTAAAACCGCTTCCATTCCGTAGACTAAAGAGAAAGGCGTTGCCCTAGTTGAGGTTCTGACTGATGTTCGATAAGCAAGGAGGGCAAATGGTAACTTCTCATACCAATCTTTGTAGGTATCAGTCATCTTCCCCACAATCTTCTTAATGTTTTAATTGGCCGCTTCCACTGCCCCATTCATTTTCGGGCGATATGGTGACGAGTTGTGATATTTGATCTTGAATTGATTGCAGACTTCTGCTATCATACTATTGTCCAAATTTAATGCATTGTCAGATATGATCCTCTCTAGCATTCCATATCGACATATGATCTCTTTTTTCAGGAATTTTCTTACTGCTGACTTTGTAACATTAGCATATGAAGTGGTTTCTACCCATTTGGTGAAGTAGTCAATAACCACAAAGATAAAACGATGCCCATTGGAAGCTTTCGGCGATATTGGTCCAATCACATCCATACCCCACATAGCGAAAGGCCACGGGGAAGTCATGACATGCAGCGGTGAAGGAGGCATATGAATCTTGTCTCCATAGATTTGGCATTTATGACATCTCTTGGCACAATTGACGCAGTCACCTTTCATAGTGGACCAATAATACCCGAATCTCATAATTTGCTTGGCCATCGTAAAGCCATTAGCGTGTGTCCCACAGACGCTCTCATGGACTTCTTCCAAGATTTTCTTAGCCACGACAGCTTCTATGCACCTTAACAGCACTTGATCCTTTCTTCTTTTGTATAGGATTTCCCCATCTAAGACATAGTCAATGGCCAATCTTCTCAGCGTCCTTTTGTCATTCTCAGTTGCCTGGTTCGGGTACTCACGATTCTTCACGTATTGCAATATATCATGATACCAAGGGTGGTCATCTTTTTCTTCATCTTCTTCAATATTGTAACAGTGAGCCAAAGTTTTATAAATGCTCATCCGGATGGGTTTGACATCTTCTTGTTTGTTTACCTTGATCATAGAAGCTAAGGTGGCCAAAGCATCGGCCATCTGATTTTCGTCTCGTGGAAGGTAGAAGAAGGTAATGTCATCGAACTCTTTAACCAATTCAAGGACCAGTTTTCGATAATCGATCAACTTGGGATCTCTGGTCTCCCATTCTCCCTTGAGTTGATAAATTATTAACGCGGAATCTCCATACACCTCTAGCACTTTAACCTTGCGTTCTATGGCTGCACGGATACCCATGATGCACGCTTCGTATTCTGCCATGTTATTCGTACAATCAAAATCCAATTTACTAGTAAATGGATAATGATCTCCGTTTGGGGATACCAAGACTGCCCCGATTCCATTACCCACGGCATTTGATGCCCCATCGAAGTTTAGTTTCCAGGTAAGTTCTTCCAAAGCACATTCTTCAGTGGTCGTAATACACATCAGGTCCTCATTCGAGAAATCAAAGTTCAAGGGCTCATAATCTTCCAAGGCTCTACTGGCTAGAAAATCTGCTATTGCACTCCCTTTTACTGCTTTTTGGTTCACATAGACTATGTCGAATTCAAATAGCAGAATTTTCCATCGGGCCATCCTTCCATTCAAAGCTGTTGACTCCATCATGTACTTTAAAGGGTCCAGTTTTGAGATGAGCCAAGTAGTGTGATACAACATATATTGCCTCAACCTTCGGGTTTTCCAAACCAGGGCACAACACAACTTTTCTATCGGCGGATATCTTGTCTCACATTCAGTGAACTTTTTACTCAGATAGTAAATAGCTTTTTCTTTCCTTCCTAACTCATCATGCTGACCAAGTACACATCCCATGGAATTCTCAAATACCGCTAAATACAGTATCAATGGCTTATCGGGGTTAGGTGGCATTAGCACCGGAGTATTTGATAAGTACTGTTTGACCTTGTTGAAAGCCCTTTGGCATTCTTCATCCCATACACCTGGGTTGTGTTTCTTGAGGAGGCGGAAAACAGGGTCACATTTCTCGGTTAGTTGTGAAATGAACCGAGCGATGTAATTTAATCTTCCTAGAAAGTGTCGAACCTCTATCTGGGTACGTGGCGAAGATAGCTCTTGTATGGCTTTGACTTTGTTTGGGTCGATCTCAATCCCTTTCTCACTAACCACGAATCCGAGAAGCTTTCCAGACTTAGTTCTGAAGGTACATTTGGCTAGATTGAGTTTTTGCTAAAACTTCCTCAACCCTAAGTACAATTTCCTCAGGACTTGTACGTGCTCCTTTTCTGTTTAGGACTTTGGGATCATATCATCGATATAAACTTCAATTTCTTTGTACATCATGTCGTGAAACAGGGTTACCATAGCCCTTTGATATGTTGCCCCTGTATTTTTCAGTCCAAACGACATCACCTTGAAGCAGAATGTCCCCCACATGGTTACAAATGTGGTCTTCTCCATGTCTTCAGGATGCATCTTGATCTGGTTATATCCGAAGAAACCGTCCATGAAAGAAAACAATGAGTGTCCTGCAGTGTTGTCCACTAGGGTGTCAATATGAGACAGTGGGAAATTATCTTTCGAGCTGGCTCTATTCAAATCTCTTTAGTCTACACACATTCGTACTTTTCTATCCTTCTTAGGGACGGGGACAATGTTGGCTACCCATTCTGAGTATTTTACCACCTTTAAAAATCCAGCGTCAAACTATTTTCTAACCTCTTCTTTTATTTTTAGCAAGACGTCGCGCCTCATTCTTCGGAGTTTTTGCTGAACTAGCTTGCATTCTTCCTTTATGGGGAGTTGATGCACCACGATATCAGTGTTTAACCCAAGCATATCTTGGTATGACCATGCGAAGACATCTTTGAATTCTTGAAGTAATTCGATAAGGTCTCGCTTCATCTCCATGGTGATACAAGTTTCGATCTTCATCTCTTGTCCCTCTCCTAAGCTCACAATTTCTACTAATTCTTTGTCAGGTAGGATTTGTTTCTCGTCTTGTTCTACTATCCTTAACAAATCAGGAGATAGGTTACAACTTTGGTCATCTTCGAAATCCTGAGAATCCTCCATACACATATCTCGCTCAAAAGGAGACTCTGAGCCACTGGCAGTGTCACTCATATCATTGATATCTGGGGACCTGCTATAAAGATGAAGGAAGATACAAAGAACCAAAAGAACTTAAGAATACTTATCTGTATAGTATGATTATGAATGAAGAATGAAATAATATTTAAAAGAATATCTGAAGGAAAAAAGAATCCGAAAGTAATCATTTGTATAATGTGATTATGAATGAATGGAAAGAATGAACGAATATCTGCTCAAAAGGATAATAACTGTGCATTTTATTGAAATAACGTTTTTGAACATAAGCCTATTTCACAAAAGATTCTTATTACTCCTAGGCCTAGAGCAATAAGTGTGTTTTGGACATTACTCTGAGTCTGCTCTAAAAACTACAGGAATCTCTTCCACAGTCCAGTTATCCAGAACACTTCCAGGTATGTAGGGGCCAATGCCTGACAAATTTACTCCCCCAGCCCCTTCTTCATATGTGGCATTGATGTTTAAGTTTTCCAACTTTTCTTCCATGACTTCCTTTCTTGGCGTGCCCCACTCGGGATGAATGATTCCTCCAGACACAAAAGTTTTCAATATATGAGGGAATATCATTGGCTCCCATTTGATTTCCTCCCGTTTTAACCGTGCTCTCCTTCTTTCTTGTTTCTTTTCCAGCTCATTTTTCCTTTGTCTTGCATCCAGCTTAAATCTTAAGCCGAAGCGGTCTCTCTTGTCCTTCCATACTGGCGCTTCAACCCTTCCTTGAAGATGTCTTCCAAGTCCTCTTCTGGGTAGAGCTTCTTTTCCAACCATCAACTGTAGACTCATCCTTGTAGTTTTGGATAATTTCGGCGTCAGAATCTTGCTCCCCTCAGTAATGAATGTTGCATTAACAAATTCTAAAGACCGAAATGAACATTCGATTGCTTTGTCATCTGTCTCCAAATAGGGTGCATCATTGCTTACAGCTGCAATGATATCCTCTTCAGCATTTATCGTTATCAATCGCCCTTCTGATACTAGCTTCAACTTTTGATGCAACGATGAAGGCACTGCCCCAGCTGAATGTATCCAGGGTCTCCCCAATAAGCAGTTGTATGAAGGCTTGATATCCATCACCAGGAAATCCACCTCATATGTGTTTGGCCCGATTAGAAGAGGTATTTCAATTTTGCCCATCACCCTTCTCTCCGTACCATCGAATGCCCTCACTATATTCTGGCACTCTTTAATGTGAATGCTGTCTACAGGTAATCTGTTTAGTGTAGTCAATGGTAGGGCATTCAAGGCTGACCTGTTGTCAATCAGTACTCCTGGTAGCGCATATCCCTTACACCACATGGTGATATGTAAAGCTTCAGTCGACCCCATGCCACCGGGTGGTATCCCATCGTCATTGAAGAAAATAAAGTTATCGGCACTTATATTGCTAACTAAGCGGTCTACCTTGTTGATAGAGATATCATTAGCAATATACGTTTAATTCAAAACCTTCATCAGGGCGCTGCGATGGACTTCTGAACTTAAGTGTAAGGCCAGCACCGAGATACAAGCTGGTTGTTTACGTAGCTATTCCACCACATTGTACTCGCTGTACTTTAGAAATTTTAAAAACTCCTTAGCCTCCTCTTCGTTCACCGGCTCATTAACAAGAAGTTCAGATTTGGCCGCTTTTTTCTTCATCTCTTCGACCACTGTGGCTTTTCCTTTTATAGGTCCTGCTTTCTCGCTTGCTCAATCGTAGCGTCTCCCGCTATGTGTATAGGAGCCCCTATCTTGGTCCTCTTTTGAAGCGTCAACCAGGTTCTCTTTTCCTGGGATCGTCACGTTGCAGTCGTAATTCCATGGGACCCTCTTACTGTCTTTATAAGGGAAGACTGTAGGTCTTTGGATTATGACTCTCGGTGGCATTTGCACTCCTACTTCATTATTTTTGGGTCGTGATATGATGACCATAGGGTAGTTAACTATTTGGTACTACGCCGTCGATTCTCCCTGTAACACGCATATATCTCCCTCTTTGGGGTTTTCGGTTTCTTCATAAAACTCCATTTCTCTATTGTTTATCTTGTCTTGTACCAGGGCCCTGAACTCCACGCACTCTTGAATTTCATGCCCCACCTCATTGTGGAACTCACAGTAGTTCCTCTCTTATTCAGATTCTTCTCTCGAATCTAGTGTGATTAATCCTCTCTTGACCATCTCCTTCCACACCCGCCTCAATGGGGTCCTGACCTCTGCAACCTAATATTTGATCTTTTTGCTTCCGCTTTCGTTTATCCCATTTACTCCTTGGTCGGTATGATTGGGGAGCGAATTTCCTGCTATCTTGGGTACGACTGGGTCATCAAACCTTACAATCCTCATTTTAATGAATCTTTCAACTAGCTTCTTAAATGCGGTACAGTTTTCAATCGAATACCCAGTGATTCCCTCATAGTACTCGCATTGGGCGTTTGTGTCATACCATTTGGGAAACGGGGGTTGCAGTGGCTTCAGGTGGAATGGGGACACTACATGAGCGTTGAATAGGTTCCAGTACAGCTCTCTATACGTCATGGGTATAGGGGTGAACTGTGGCCTTTCTGTGTTCACCCTTGCGTTGGATTCTTGTCTCACAGTGCTATGTTGATTGACAGTCACCGTCATTGGTTGGTTTACAGTGAGTGACTTGGACTGACCTTACTAAATGTGCTCGTGTTGTTTACTTCGTTATCTCTTTTCCTCGGGGCCAATCTCTTGGTACTTTCCCTTACGTTGATTTTGTCGTTCTTCACAGCATTTTCAATCATTTCGCCTATCATCACTATGTCTGAGAAGCTTTTGGTGGCATTCCCCAACATATGAGTGATAAAAAGAGCCTTCAAAGTGTTGATAAAGAGCATCGTGGTTTCTTTTCTAAAAGCGACGGTTGAACTTGTATGGCAACTTCTCTCCATCTTTACGTATACTATCTGAAACTTTCATTTGGTTTCTTCTTCATATTCTGGAGAGTGATCCTATCGGGAGTCATGTCCATCACATAACTATACTGTTTCATAAATGCTTGAGCTAGGTCTTTCCATGAGTTAATCTTAGCACGGCTCAATTGGTTATACCATTTAGATGCCGCCCCAACTAGACTGTCCTGAAAGTAGTGAATTAATAGCTGGTCATTGTTGACGTATCCCGTCATTCGCCTGTAAAACATAGTGATATGAGCCTCAGGGCAGCTCGTTCCATTGTACTTCTGAAATTCAAGCATTTTGAACTTGGGGGGAAGGACCAAGTTTGGGACCAAACTCAGGTCCTTAGCGTCAATTCCGTGATGGCTATCTGCGCTTTCCATTGCCTGGAATTTTTCCTCCAGCCATTTACATCATTCCTCTAATTGCTTTTGTGACTCCATCCTTACATTTTCCTCATCTGCCACTTCATCCAAATTAGGGACAAGCAGATAATTCAAGTTATTAACAAGGTTAGAGCCTGAGCCGGCTTGGAAATTTATTGGCATCGAAGCTCCGGCCTGAATCTGCTGAGGCCTGATCATAACGAATGGTCTCTGTAGATTAATTTCAGGTTGTGTAGGTACATGTGTTGGAGTGAAGCCAAGAGGATATTGAGGGTCTTCATTATTTTCCCCAACATTGTCCACGGCACATTTTCCTTTATCCATTCTTCCCATCAGTAATTGGGACAACTGACTCATCATCTCTCTTTGGGATTCCATGATTTGCTCTTTCATCTCTTACTGAATCTTGGCTAGCTGCTCTTGCATCTGTGACTGCATTTGTTCCTGCATGTCCTTTTGTATTTGCTCCAATTTCTTGACATGGTCTTTTTCCTTGTACCGTAGGGGTACGTAGTTGGTTGGTTTTTGTTGCTTTCCAAATTACTGAAATGATTTTTAATTAATCAGAAAATTTTTATGACCTTTAATGCATTATGATGTAATGTAATGTAAATGCATGAATGCAAATGAGGCATCAATTTTGATTCAATTCCCTTTAGAAAACTTCACTAGAAAATAAATTTTTTTACATAAAACTGAGTTACAAATAAAACTTCGCCCTAATGCTCAGAGCCTTAATTTTTCTAAGCAATGAGGCTAGCTCCTGCCCCCGATCTGACTCCAACTTGTACTTCACACTGTCCGCTTGTACCGCTAAAGCTTGTAAGTAATCAGCTACCTCCCAAATCTGGGTTATGGCTTCCCCCATAATATAATCCCTGCTTCTGACTTGGTCTTGCGCATGGTGATCCTTCCAACGCTCCTCACTTGTTTCGAAAGACTGAATCCGCATCTCACAGTTTTGTAGTGACGCTTCTAATTCTTCTATTTTTCCTTTCATTTCTTCTACCTTGCTCAAGCTTGCCCTCAACTCCATTATAGTATTACGGCTTCAGTATTGATGAAGAGACTTCTCGAGTTCTACCACTCTAGCCCTTAATTCACCTCGTTCATTTCTGCTTTCTAACAGACTCTTCTCTAAATCTTCATTTCGTGCCTGAGCCTCTCGAATTTTCCTTTCCCATCGGTCGGCTTTGGTATTTTCCTCTCGAATTTCATGGCGCCATTGTTTGAAAGTTTTACCTAACCCCACAGTCCTCATAGATAGGCATAACTTCTTATAATCTGTCTTCAAACTGTCTAGATCTTCTTTGGCCTTACTTTTCCCTTTTTTCCACTTCTCAGTCTCTGATCTTTGAAAGTCTACGTCTAATCTCAGATGCATCTTTTCTTCCTCTAATTGTTTGATCTTTTTCCCAAGCTCAGAACTCTTCTTCTCGAAGTCTTGCTTTATAATTTCCAACTCTGACGGGGTGATTTGTAATTGTTCCACCACAGGTCGAGTATCTTCTAAACTTAGCCTAGGAATATTATCATTGACCCTCTTCCTAAACCATCCATCATATTCAGGTGTCACCATGGAACCAACAGCCAACCTCTTCATCCAGCGAGTTTGCTTCCAAGCATCCAATAGTTTCCGAACTTTCTTCTTATAGTGGTCACCTTTATATGGGAAATCACACTGAGCCAACCCGTAAGTCATGGGTACAAACTGCCTCGATTTATACTATCTTAATGCAAGTAACAGAGTATACCCAGTAGCTCCCCAAATCCCTAGCAATGGTACCTAGTCAAAGTTCCCACATCGATGTAGGATCTCATCGGGAACCATCCAAAATGCTCTCCACTCTATATGCCCCTCTTTGAGGTTTTGAAGAATTTCCATCCACCTCTCCTCTAAGATATCCTCTCTCCTTTATATGGCTACCTCCTCTTTTAAAGGGGAATATCCTTCAGAAAAGACCCGATAAGAAACCTTGTCCACCTTCCAAAAGTGCCCATGAAACGACACTATCAACAGTTGTGCACATCCAATAAATAGCCCCTCGTCCATCTTCTGACATAAGCTCAAGGATCTGAACGTCTCAACCAATATTGCAAGTCAGGTGTGATTCCCTTCTCAAGATGATCGAATAAGTCAGTGACTGCCTTATACACGTGCCTTAAAGCCTTAGGAAAAATTACCAATCCATATATGTTTAAGGCGAAGAAATCAGCCCTCTTTCTTTCATCTGGATGCGTTAAAACCAAATCTCACAAATTCTCCCAAGAGATACATTTACTATCTCCCTTTTGTTAAATCCGAGCAGTGACCCAAGGCTCACTCATCCCTGAAATATTCACCAATTTCTTCGCGAAAGTCTGACCATTAAAGACCTTGGCATAAGCTCTTCTAACTTGAACTTCGGACACCTGAGCAGAGTATTATATTCCTCCACGGTAGGTACTAAATCCACTTCCCCAAAAGTGAAACACTTGTAAGCAGAATTCCAAAATTGCACCATAACTCGGAACAGATGCTTGTCCACCCTAATACCTAGCAAGTAAGATATATCACCATAGCTTTGATAGAACAACTGTTTGGTCCCTTCATGCCAACGAGCCCATATATCTCTCAACTCTTGCAACTCATTTTGTGCTACATTGACGCGAGTGAATTCCTACAACTCTGATGTATATCCTTCTGCCAAGCTATCTCCTTTCTCCGAATGTAACTTCTCTGACCATGCGTGGATGACCGCATTATCCTCAACTTTATTAAGAAATTCATTTTCCATGTCAAACTTTCTAACTTAGTAATCGAATACGAATCGACACCTCTTTTAGTATGCAATGACATGCAAAACATAATCAAAACAAAACACAAGTTAGTATCAAATATAAGCTATAAAATACAAGCACAACAAAGATAATTATAACATACATAAGGGCAAATACTAAGGCTTGATGCGGCTCTACCCCAAGATAGCTTTTAAGGTTCACTATATATGGTTTGGTTCTAGAGAGAAGGTACCTGAACCAGCAGATTCCCCAATCCTCACCCATTATAGGCTCATATGGATCGAGTTCGATTAAGGGGAATACATTTCCCTATGACCATGAGGAGATGAAAATCTCACGAAATCATAAGTACGGATGTATCCCGAAAGCAATCCACTAGCCCATGCGGAGGTGAAAAGCTCACGAAAGCATAGTTTCTTACTCCCACTTAGAAGGTGTGACCACAGCGGTCATGCAAGGCAATGCAATACTATTCTACAGGACCCGAACCATAACGATCATACAATCAAATGCAATCGAAAGAATCATGATTTCCAAAACAAGTTTTCAATTTCTTTGACAAAAGGACAACGAATAATCAATTTTATGGCTTGACTCTCTTGTATAATCCCTAGTGGAGTCGCCAAGCTATCGAAACCATTTTTTGATTTGAAAGAAAAAAATAGAAATTGACTTTTTGAAAACAAATCGCGGAGTCGCCACCAATCTATTGTTTCAGTGTGATTGGATCACCTTAATAAAATATTTTACTCCATTTAAACCAATTTTGGCCTACGTAAATTTGAGACAACGGGTTCGGGAGTCGGTTACGTATAAGGAAGGATTAACACCCTCACTACGCCCAAAACTGGTACCAAATTGATTAAGTACTGTCCTTATGCCTAAGTTTTAAAGCTATTTTTTGAAATATGGTTCCTTTGAAAATATTTGAATGGCTCAAGTTGGTTGTCAAAATTCTCTTGTTTCAGAGGAATATAGCATCACCTCTAGCACGATAGGACACGATCCTTTATACCCTCAAAAACACGATAAATTTCGACTTCCAAAAGTTCATATGTTGTAAATTACAAAAGGATGTCCAATTATTTAGTCCAATGAAAAACTGAAACCCAGCACAGTAGGGCACGATTCCTTGCATTTCCAAACATCGAATATTGCCTTGTTATAGCGTTTGGAAAAACACGAGTAAAATTCTAAAGGAATATTCGATTATTTTGAACAAATGAGAAATCGAAACCCGACATGATAGGGCACTATTCCCCAAATTTCCAAACATCAAATATTGCCTTTGTTTTAGTGAATCTTCAAATAAACAATTGTAGAACTAGCTCAAAATGTATTATTTTTACTTGAAATAAGATGGAATAATTAATTAAATTTTTTAAAAAGAAGTTGAAAATCATAATGCAACATTTGTAGACTAAAGGGAAAATAGAACATGGGGTAATATACACTCATAAAATACAATGCCAATTGGCCAACTAATAATCAAGTATGACTAATCTAAGACAAATGTAATCGAACTTCTCAACATGGATGGAGAACAGTTGATATAACAATAAAATGAATAAATAATATGCAACGATAATATACATGGCATAATATAAAACAATCGATGCAAGATGTATAAAACATAATAGCAATTAGAAGTTAATGTGATATAAGACAATCTTAAGATCTTGATGAATTGATGAACACATAATACACATAATATATGAATTGATGAATTTAAAATAATTTGTAAAAACAAACTAGAGATATATATACATAATTATTAATATACGTGTTATAAAATAAATATTTTAAAATCAAATAATGTACAAGGTGTCAAAACATTTTAAAAAGTACATACAATAAAGGAGAATTTAATAATATATAAACATGAATGGGTAGCCAAGATACATGATAAAATAGAATTTTAGAAAATATACTATATACATAATGGGTTAAAAGCGTACACACACACACACCCATATATATATATATATATATATATATATATATTTAAAAGCAATTACATGTAAAAATAACATAGAAATGATAATATGTATAAGGTTAAATTAATTTTATTATAAATTATATAATAGATTTAAGAACATGCTTATATATATAAAGAAAACTATATGTATAAAATACATAGATTTAGAAATGTATATAGATTAAACATAGGTATCAATAAATTTATGTACTTACATAATAATAATTTAAAAGATATATTATGTAGGATTATATAATAAAATATAAGAATAAATTTAAAAGGAATTATATGTATAAAATAATATGAGTTTATAATATGAGATTAATAGTATGCATGAAATAAAATTAACTTTATTATAAAGTATGTATATATATATATATACCATTTATATAAAATAGTATACAAAATGTGAAAATACGATTACCAAAATTACAATAAATAAGTAAGCAAAGGATACAAATAATACAATTAATACAAATAAATAAACACGAATGAAATATAAAAACATGAAATGAATCTAAAAAAAAACCTAATTGAAATCACATTAAAATAAAAAGGATAATTTACAAATAAAGTAGGAGATAAAAGTAAAAAAGGACTAGTGCGTCACACACGCAAATTCCCAGGGACCAAATGGGGAAATTCCCCAGATTCCAAAACGATGCGTTGTGGCGCAGGCTTGATTGCAAATGAATGTAAATTAAAGAGCCAAATTTTAAAAAAAAACCAAGAAGAAATAAAGTAAAATGCATTAGGCGCAATCGAGCGATTGTACAAAAAGGGAGGGCCTCGTGCGCAATTACCCCTCTCCGCAGAAACGCGCGGATCCCAGGTGTAAAGGGGACGGATCGAGTCGGGTTCAATCAATACGACGCTGTTTTTGGAGCCACTAAATCAGGGTCAAAACGACGCCGTATTCAGTCCTTTAAAAAGCCTAAAATCTGGTGATTTGCCCACACAAACCCTAGTTCCCCTTTTCTTCAGTCGTGACCTAGGTTTACTCCCTCAAAAACACCAGCCCGCCACTAAGAACAGCAACCGGCGCATAAAGCTTTCGAAGTATGACTTTTTCAGCCACAGATTTCCCTTTAAACTCCGATTTCGGTAAAGCGAAAGGGAATCGACGGCCTAATCGCAAGGTAAGCCCTCTATTTTATTCCATTATATTAAATAAATACTAAACGAAAAGAAAAAAAAGATGAAACAGATTCAAAGAAAGAAACATAAGGTGTTTGAAATCACCTTTCGATAACTTCGTTGCTTTTTTTTTCAATGTTTGTATTTTCAGTGTGCGTATATTGCGTTTGTAACCTTACAAATGATGAAATCTCCTGGCTTTATAGCCAAAGAGATAGAAATGATAAAAAATAAATAAAAAAATATAATATTTGTTTTTTGTTTTGTTGTGCGTTCATCCTTTTTATAGATACGGGGTGTGCGTGGCGCGAGTATGAGGGCTGTGTGCTGTCGTACGGAGGCGCGCGTGGTGGTCGTACGGTGCGAGGGCTGGGGCTTGGCTGTGGCGTGAGGGAGAGAACCCTAGGGTTTCTGTTGCTAAGGAATTTTGGGCCGTTTGGGCCTTGAACCTTTGGGTCTAGATTTGAGCTTGTAGTAGGTTTGGGCTAGGGTATTAATTTGGGTATTGGGTTAGTGATTTGAATTTAATGTTTAGGTTTGGTTTGGTTTAAGCCTGAATATTTGTAAACGAACATTGGACCTTTGGTTTTTAATTTATGTTTCTGGGTTCATTGCGGGCCGGGCAAAAATGGGCCATTACAGTTAGTATAGTTCATGAATCACATGGCTTAAATCCTTCCACAAGACCTGCCATACAATTTCCACACAGCCTCAATTTGTTACACAACTTGGCTACATAGTCATGTATCCTTTCCACACGGTCTACAGCATTCCATAGGCCTGACCACACAGCTGTGTGCCCCTGTTTTTCAAATTTTACAAGTTTGCCCAAAATTTTATTATTTGCTCAATTTGCCCCAAATTTTATGATTTGCTCAATTTAGTCCCTAAATGATACCTGAACTATTTTTAGTGTTTTATTTTATTCAATTAAGGCGCCAATGTTATAAATAATGTTAGAAATCATGATCTGATTGGTAGAATTAATATTATATACATTGGCACAAATTGTGATTAATACACATGGTTATTGTATTTGTATTTGAGAATTGTGCATTTAACATGTCTTATGTTACCATTAAATCGAACACATAATAAGCATGACTTTTGCTACTGAATCAATCTGTTATAAGCATATTATTTGATATTATATCAAACTATTATAAGCATTTTAATTGCTACCATATTGAACTATTTTAAGCATGTCATGTTGAATTGCACGGGGTGGGACACTATGAACAGGGGAAGTATTGGTAGTTTATCTGCATTATTTTTTTGCGTACCTATAACAGCCTATTTGCAGTGAAATCGGAACGTGGTTTCGAGACCACAAATTTGATGTTGAAAAATTTATTTTAATAGTATTTTTTGGTCTACAACATGATGTTATTATTTCATAAAAATTTCATTAAGAAAATTTACCGTTTGTATGCACAATTCGTGAAAAAGGACTAAATCACGTAAAGTGCAAAAGTTATGTTCTACTAGCAAAAGGTGTTAATTAACTATAGAACCTTAAAGTGAGAGTCCTTATGTGTAATTAGACCACTAAATGAGTTAGTGGATGTGCATGGCATGGTATTTGTGAAAATTTTAATGTTAGGTAAGGGTAAAATGGTAAAAAGCCTATTAATGATAAAAAAAATAAAATAAAACAAAATGTTCATCTTCTCCATACATGCATAGCTGAAAATATTTCAGCAAGAAAACCTTTGGGAAAAGCTTGAAAATTTTTCAAAGAAAGTCCCTTGCATGTAAGTGATTTCTTGTCTCGCTCTTGTTTATTTTTATGTTTTCGGGATCGTTGTTGTTTAATCTAGCTAATTAGGGGTTTAAATTGCAAAAATATTGAATAGTTTGAGATTTTCCATTGATGTTTATAATATTTTTTGGAATTTTAATGAAAGAATATGAGTCCTTGTTCTTAATTAAACAACTTTTGTTAAAAGAATTTTGATGAAATTGTCAAATAGGAGCTAAATTGATAAATGTGAAAATGTTGTGTTAAATGTGTCAAATTGTGAATTGTATGGGCTGATATGGGTGTATATAATTCAGCTAGGCTTGGTTGTGGATGAAATTGTTTGAATTTTATTTTACGAACCAAGGGACTAAATTGTAAAATGGTAAAAAATATAAGGGCACCATGGTAATTTTTTCATAACATGAAATTTGATTGAATTGAATAAAATAAGTATTTAATTAGTTAAATTTGATGATTTAGATCAAGAAAATCCACGTTTGGAATTAGATCGGGGAAAAGATAAAGTGGTAGATTGATCGGTCGATTTAATCTGTACAAATTCGAGGTAAGTTTGTGTAGTTAAACATTTAATGTTTATTTATTTGATTGATGAATGATATCATGGAATTATTCATATTTATTGTTGAATTTTCAAATGGAATTAAAGTTCAAATAAGTACATCGCAGGATTGAGTACAATCGTCTTATGCAAATGATGAATAGTACAATCGTCTTATGCAAATGATGAATTGACGGATAAGACCATGGTTGGACCATGGCAGTAGTTGTATGTAAGACCTAGCTGGGCTATGGTGTAACACCCTTAACCCGTATCTGTCACTGGACTAGGGTTAAAGGCGTTACCCGATAAATTGGAACATTTTAAACACCACTCTTATACATCATTCACAATCAAAAGTCATGCATCATCATATCATAGTCAAACATCAACATTAAGTCCCTTTCTTAGGTCAATGAGACCATAAACATGCATTACGAAGAGGTCGAGACTAAATCAAATACATACAAATTTTTTTAGAAACTTAACAAATTATCAAAGTTACAGAGGTCACACGCCCGTGTGAGCAGACTGTGTGCCTCACACGGTATTAGACACGCCCGTGTGTCTAGGCCGTGGCAAAATAAGGCATACATACTGACTTATTCACACGGTCACAAGACACGCTCGTGTACCTTGGCCGTGGTTGAATCTGACTTGGGTCACACGACTAACCACACACCCGTGTGCCTTGGCTGTGCTCGAGACTGACCTAAAATTGTAGGACTATCCTAAGGGACACACGACCGTGCAACATGACCGTGTGTCACCCACGGTTGAGACACACGCCCATGTCTTTGCCTGTGTGGACAAAAATAGGCCATTTGAAAAGCCATTTTGCCACCTAATTTATATCATACCTACAAGCATAAAATCAATCATCATATATGCACATTCTCAGCCAAATTCAACTCCAAACATGTATCAATCAATTCATAATATCATCATCAAATTTCATGTTCATTCTCTCTACCAAAACATACCAAAATCACATGTCAAATTCATTCACTCATACATTATCAACATTTCAAAATTTAGCATATCAATCTCATATCAAGGTTATACCAAATTTAACAATTGATCACATACCAAATTAACCATTTCATTTAATTATTCATATGCATCAAATCATACCATTTTCTCATCACATAAACTATAACAAAACCAAACCATATTCATATCCATTATCAAGCCATGTCACTTGGCAAAACATATATTTACATCTCAAAACATATTCACATATTTCTAGCCTATACATACCACATAACCAAATCTCAAAACATTATTTACTGAAATGATAACCTGATAGTGTGATGACATCTCCATCGACTTCCAACCCGAGTAGATCTCTGAAAATCTATGAACATAGGAAAACACACAGAGTAAGCTTAGAAAGCTTAGTAAGCCATAAGCAAATAAATCATCCCAATGATATTTATGAATCAATTTAATTAGGCCGAATTTATCAAACCTCAACGCCATATATATATACATCATACTCGTAATTTCATGAGTCCGTATGAAAACTCCACTTATCTTATATATCAATGAACATATAATTCGAATATCATAATTCCCTTATTCACATAAACCAAATTTGCATACATGGATCATATAGTCAACTAAGATTAACTTTATTTTACTAATCATATATTACATACAAAACATACTCTAACTCGACCGTTTTTAATTTCATTATCCGTTCAAGTTTTTGAATCATGCAATCATATATCAAAGCCATGTTTCATGTTTCATAATTCTCATGTCCGAACATAGGACCACAATTTCATATAACGAGCATATATAACACATTGTTCATTGTCATATATTTCACATATCGTCATTTGAATCATACTCACGTTTCATATCAGAATTTTATAAACAAATCACATGTACCTGAATCATATATGGCAAAAAACAATTACAATTCGACATTTCTCATATAATTCATTTGAACATAGTTCACTTGCTAGTATTCACATCTCATTTTCACATAGATCATATACATTTCTCATATTCTCGATTCATTTACACATATAGCATATTTTCTCACACTTATATCACATATCATCATTTATACTTATACTTACCTTTTATTCTCAAACATAGTATACATTTCGAACGTACCTGAATCAGATACACATCTCGTATAATCATACATTTCTCAGAATGCCCGTTAAATCGTTCAGAATTATAAGGATACATGGATAACTTGGAAAGCTCTTACAATGCCAACATCCCAGACGTGGTCTTACATGTAATCAAATATCGATGCCATTGTCCTAGACAGGGTCTTACACGAAATCAAATACGATGTCAATGTCCTAGACATGATCTTACGTGTAAATCATAAGTCGATGCCAATATCCCAGATGTGGTCTTACACCAAAACACATATCGGATCCTATGTTATGACATATGTATCCTAACTATTCCTATGGTTCGTACGAGACTTCTCAGACGTCGAAACTTTATCGATTCAAGCTCGTAACTAATTCTCCAACTCTCAATTCAATTCGGCATATACACATATATTTCTTATAATTCAATTCGTTACATATAACACATATACATTTGAATTTAACTGCATTTATTTACTTATGAACTTACCTCGTACTAATACGAACGGACCGGAACAACTATTCGATAATTTTTGACTTTCCTCGATCCAAATCCGATTTCCTCATTTCTTGATCTAATTCAATACAAATTCAACTTATTTAATCATATACTCAATCGAATTCATCCAAAAACACATAAATGGACTAATTACATTTTTTCCCCTGACATTTCACATTTTTCGCAATTTAGTCCCTATTTCACAAACACAAAATATGCATAATTCAATTCAATCAATGTTTGGACGAATATTCCTACGCTTCATATAAGCTCATAAATTTCATTTATTTCACATTTTAGTCTCTCAATTTCTCATTTTCACAATTTAGCCCAAAATAGTCAAATTCAAGAAATATCAAATAGGCACTTTATCATTTAGAAGGCCACTTTTACATTTTTCGAGATTAGGTCCTTTTTGCAAATTAAGCACACAAATGATCAAATTTTCACACGAAACTTTCACACATGTCAATTCACATATTTTAAGCATAGAAAATAATATTAAAATATTTTTTTGACTCAAATTTGTGGTCCTGAAACCACTGTTCCAACTAGGGTCTAAACTGGGCTGGTACATATGGCATTGAAATAATAAGACCATAAATGGGTTATGGCACTACGAGAGTAAGACCATGACAGGGCCGTGGAAATTTACGTGTAAGACCATAGTCAGACTATGGCACAAAGAAAACGATGTACTCATATCCGTAAGTCGTTCTCAAGTTTAGAATGATGAAGTAAGTGTATTCATCGATATTAAAATAATTCAATAAGCTCAATGATATTATGAAGTGATCTAAGGTAATACAAATCAGTGCAGTTATTCGCGAGATATACGAAAAGTAATTCATAGTGGATGTAATTATGCATGACTAACCTAATTATGGTTATGTATTAGGCTGTGGGCCGAATTATAATTTACCTATGTATTAGTTATGCTTAATTAAATTGTGGAGGATTTGGTAGTTGAATTTATTAGTTATACAAACTTACTAAGCTTAATTGCTTACTCAATTTATGTTTCCGTGTTTTATAGTGATTCAGAAGCTCGCTCAATTTGGAAGTCTTCGAAGATCATGTCGCACTATCAAACCCTATTTTGGTACTTTGGACTTTACATTTTGGGTTAAATGACATGTATAGATGTTTTGGTTAAGGTAGCTTATATGTTAGTTGTGTAATTAGCCAAGTGTGTTGGCTTGAGGATGATAAATGTTTTGATATGTAAATATGTATATATGGCCTTTTGTTATGTTGTGTATAGTGGCTTTGTGAATGCCTTGTTATGGATTGGTATCTTGTGTAACAGATGGTTAAAATTGAGATGAGTATGCATGATAAGTTCTAGGCACAAAGTCTCATATATGAAGGTGACCTTTTAGGTAAACTTTGTAAGTATGTTTTATATGTGTTAAAATGGTTAAGTGAATGTGTTTATGGATATCATGCTGTATGTGTGATAGTGCATGATATAAAGTTGATATTGGTTGTCTTAAAGTGCCTATTTCTACCATGGTTGTATTTACATTGTTGAGTTTAGATTGGCACCACTTTGGGTGAGAAAAATGGCTTGAAAATTAGCCTATTTTTGTCCACTGGGTAGAGACACGAGCGTGTGTCTCGACTGTGTGTGACACATGGCCAGGGTACACAGCCGTGTGTACCTTGATACCTCTTTTGAAGCAAGTCAATAGCTTCAGACGGCCTAGCACACGGGTGTGTGGCTTGGTCGTGTGGCACAAGCCAGTATACCCTCTAGTTTTCACACGACCTAGCATACGGCCTAGCACACGGGTATGTGAGGCCATTTCGAAGGGTTCATGGCCTGGAACACGGATGTGTGATCTGGCCCTTTGACCCAAGTTAGAGAGTTGCACGGGGTCAGAAACGGCTAGGACACGGCCATGTAATCCCATTTTGAATGCCCACATGACCTGAGACATGGGCGTGTTTGTTGGCCGTGTGTAGTCACATGGGCGTATGTCCTCTACACTTTGAAAAATTTCCATGTTTTTCCAAAAATTCCTTGAGTGCTGGTTTAGTCCCAAATAATTTTTAATGGCTATTTTAGGGCCTCGAGGGCTCTTATTAGGAACTATATGGATGAGTTTGAGTGGTTTTTAATTTTAATAAGAATTGTTTATAAAATGTTTGAATGATTGAGTTATAAGTTTGATAATGCTCCGTAACCCTGTTCCGGCATTGAATACGGGTTAGGGGTGTTACATTTATTGATATCATAGCTACAGTTTAGTCAATTCTCGGACTAACATAACGTGTATGAGTCTAACTATACATGTCGTTTATTATCCTGTGATGACGTGATATCTCTTGACAGTTTAAAATCATGTTTTTCATATTGTAATGCATCCCAATGATGTTGAAAGTAACGTATCGGCCTCGGTTCGAGGGGCAACGTCATCTGAATATTTACCTGCGTCTGATAGTCGTGAAGGAGAAGCTAAGGAAACCTTCTTCCAGATGATGAATGAATGGTTCATTGAGTTCGTACGGACGAACCCAGCTATTCAACAACCCCCACCCCCTCCTTTTCCCCAACCGATTCTCGTAGATCCTCAAGTTGTAGAACCAGTACGTATGAATAAACCTCTATTTTATAAAATTAGAAAGTATGGGGCTGAAGAGTTTAGGGCTACAGTTGATGATGATTTTGAGATAATCGAGCTCTGGCTTGAGAATACAATTCGGGCATTTGATGAATTGTAACACCCCGAACCCGAGACCATCGCCTGTGTCGGACACGAGGGGTTAACAAGCCAAGTTCGCATGTTTTGCCCACCAATTTGACATTTCCAGTCAAGCTGGAAAACTGCGTCACTGTCGCCTTAAAAATCATATCTCGAGTTTCAAAACTCAGAAACTAGTTTCGTAAATTTTCCCTGAATTTAGACTCATATATCCGTCCATGTATTTATTTCTAGAATTTTTGGTCGGGCCAATTGGTACAGTTTATTAGTTAAAGTCACCTATGTTACAGGGATCGACTGCTCTGACCTTCGCGCGTTATAACTTGAATATCTCTCTGTACAGGGCTTTAACACTGGTGCCGTTTGTTTCTAATAAAACTAGACTCAAAATGGAATCTGTACATATAAGGCATGACTCCTAATTCTTTCTGGATAATTTATAGTAAATTTTTAAAGTTGCAACAGGGGACCCAGAAACCGTTCTGGCCCTGTCTCACAATAGCCTTAATATCTCTTAACATGTAACTCCTATGACCATTTCGTTTCTTCCATATGAAAATAGACTCATCAAGGTTCATTTACATAGCTTATTCACTATTTAATACAATTCCTACAAATTTTGGTGATTTTTCACATTCACGTCACTGCAGCTGGCAGCATCTATTTTAAGGTAGGTCTTACCTATTTGGTAGTCTCCATGAACCAACTAGTCTTGCCATACATAGGTTCATATATGATCATTTTAACCATGCCAATGGCTGATCATGTGACCAACATTCCCATTTCAATCCATAGCCACATCATGACACCAAATATATACATACAAACCACAAATAGTCTAAGTTCATGCTTCCTTTTTGAGCCATTTTCGCATGGCCGTACATATATACATCACAACATATTTAACCAACAAGGGGTAGTCCTATACATGCCATCTCAAGTTCAACCAAAATTTATACCAAAATGGAGGCTTGATAGTGTGGATGACTTGACTTCAACGATCCCAAATCCGATTGCTTGAGCGAAATCTAGAAAAGCGAGAGCCAAAGCAACGGGTAAGCATTTTATGCTTAGTAAGTCTCAAGGAATATAATCAACTCTAATTACAGCAATACATTCACATAGCCAAATGCATCATTTCATTAATACACATTCTTACTTCACACTTCATCATTATATAATTTCACAAAGTATCAATCAATTCAATAACTGAAATTCATTAGTCGATTGAGCGAATGTTGCTCAAACATGTCGACTTTCCAATGCACATATAAGCGTACCTCATTCTTTGGGCTTTTGAGTGTACTCATTGAATTCATTACAGCAACCAACACTCACCTCCAGCCCAAGATTCTTGAATACAACCGGATATAACCACGTGCACGAATGCCTTGGTCTTAGCCCGGATAGAACGACTTCATACGAATGCCTTGGTCTTAGCCGGATGTAGCCGCTAGCACAATTGCCTTGGTCTTAACCGGAT
Source organism: Gossypium arboreum (assembly GCF_025698485.1). Lineage (NCBI taxonomy): Eukaryota > Viridiplantae > Streptophyta > Magnoliopsida > Malvales > Malvaceae > Gossypium > Gossypium arboreum. The sequence goes on along the minus strand of NC_069082.1, from coordinate 90,147,725 downwards.
ATAATTTCCAGCAATAACGTCTTGGGACTTAGCCGGATATCATTCAATTGCTCATGCACACATACATCAATAATCATTAGACATTCATATTTCATTTTCGTTACTAAGGCTCAAACACAAATATAATCACTAGCATAATCGCCCGGGACTTAGCCGGGTATCATTCAAATACTCATACACACATAAATCAATAATCAATACACATCCATATTTCATTTCACATAATTCAAGTAGGGTCACTTCTTGAGGACTTACCTCGGATGTTGTCGAACGGCTTTTTCGGCTATTCGATCACTTTCTCCTTCCCCTTGTCCAATTGTGGCCCTCTAAGCTCTTGAGCTAATTCAAACAAATTCAATTTATTAAAACCTCATTGTGCTAGCTTATGGCGAATATGACAAGGAGTTTAAATGGTCATATGGCCACCCTTTAGCTTGAATACACAATGGTCATGCACATTTTATACTACATCAAGCAATTCAATACAATTTATTCGAGCATCAAGGAAATGCTAAGGCCTTCAATAGGCTACCCAAGGCCGAATATTCATGTACATGTTGAGGCCAATTATGCACTTAATACCTCACAAAAACAGCATGCATTTTACTAGTTAATGCTTTGCATATTGTGGCTCAAAACTTATAATATAGCATCAAGCACTTATATGTGTGCTAGGCGAATTGTGCTTGCAAATTTCACAATTATTCTTCAACATCTTCTTCTTTAAACAAACTTTTTCATCACTTCCTTCATAACCAAAACATCATGTGCAAACATATATATACATATATGAGCATGGCGAATTTCAAGGTGTCCATAGCCATCCAAAACACAAATTTTAACTAACATGCAAGAAGCATGAACCATGCTCATGAATGCATCATGGCGAATATGACAATCATGCTCCTTTTCAACTTCAATCATGATAAAACAAAAGAAAGCTCAAAATCTTACTCAAGAGTAGACAATCCATCATTGCATGCATCATCATCAAGCTTCACACTTAGCATGCAATGGCTTTATCACCATAACAACTTTGGCCAAATACCATTTCCATGGCTTAACAAAGATTTGAGCCATGGCTAACATGCACATCAAGTTAGCAACCAAAACATGCATGAAACTCCTAACACAACCTCATACATACCTTAATCTTGATGCAAACTTAGCCAAATCTCCTTCTAGATCTCTTCCAAACCAAGCATGAAGCAAAAATCCTCCTTCTTCCTTAGTTTTGGCTCAAAGAAAGGATGAACAAAATTTTTTCTTTCCTTCTCTACAACTCACGGCAATGGGGGGAATACCTCACTCACACACATTTTTTTTCATTCTTTTCTTTCCCATACACCTTTGTTTATTATTTCTCCCTAATGCACCAACAAAACATGTTTCATGACATGTTTTGCCCATCTCTCTTGCCATGGCCGGCCACTTCATGTTGGGGGAAATTTGACATGCAAATCCCTTATTTTTGCATGCATGAGCAACTAGTCATCACACATTTCCCCATCATACTTTCAAAGTTCACTACTAGGTCCTTTCTAGTGAAATTAGCATTTATAACACTAAATCGAAACATCAAAAATGTCACACACAAATTAACACATATCTTAGGCATCAAAATAAATTTTAAATTACTTTTATGCCTCGGTTTTGTGGTCCCAAACCACATCCCGACTAGGGTCAATTTTGGGTGTCACAACTCTCCCCACTTAAGAAATTTTCGTCCCGAAAATCTTACCGGTAAATAGGTTTGGATATCGCTCTTTCATAGAGTTCTCGGTCTCCCAAGTAGCTTCTTCTATCCCGTGATTGAGCCATAACACTTTCACCAGTGAACCCGCTTGTTTCGCAACTCTTTCACTTCTCGTGATAGGATACGAATCGGTTCTTCCTCATAACTCATATTAGCTTGAATTTCAATTTCGATGGACTAATCACGTGCGATGGATCGGATCTATAGCGTCGAAGCATCGAAGCGTGAAAGACATCGTGAACCTTTTGAGTTCGGGGGCAAAATCAAACGATATGCCACCGGACCGACTCACTCGGATATCTCATATGGCCCAATGAACCTCGGGCTCGACTTGCCCTTACGGCCGAATCGAGTATCTTTTTCCAAGGCGATACCTTGAGAAACACTTTATCACCCACGATACTCGATATCCTTACGCTTCAGATTCGCGTCGACTTCGACGATCGGAGGCTATCTTGAGACTTTCACGGATTACTTTCACTTTCATTCGGCATCTCTAATCAAATCCACCCGAAAATCTTGTTTTCACCAAGCTCGATCCAAAACAATGGTGTACGGCATTTACGACCGTACAAAGCCTCGTAGGGTGCCATCTTAATACTTGATTGAGAGTTGTTGTTATAAGCGAATTCAATCAACGGCAAATACCGCTCCCATGAACCACTAAACTCGAGGACGCAACATCTTAACATATCCTCAAGTATCCGAATTATCCGCTCGGATTGACCATCGGTTTGGGGGTGAAAGGCGGTCTTTGAAATGCAACTTGGTACCCAAAGCTTCTTGCAACTTTTTCCAAAATCGTGAGGTAAATCTCGGATCTCTATCCGACACGATGGAAATAGGCACCCGTGTAATCTCACAATCGAGAGCGTACAATTCGGCTAATTTGTCCATTGAAAAATCCGTGCGACGGGGACAAAGTGAGCCGACTTAGTCAATCTATCAACCACGACCCAAACCGCATCCTTCTTACTTGCGACAATGGCGGTCCGGATACAAAGTCCATTGTGACTCGATCCCATTTCCGCCGGGTATCGTGATTGGTGAAGTAATCACGAAGGCACCGATGTTCCGCTTTCACTTGTTGACATATTAAACATCTCAAACAAAGTCGGAGATGTCTCGCTTCATACCATGCCACCAAAACCGACGTTTCAAATCATTGTACATCTTCGTACTCGGGTGGATTGCCATTCGGCTACAATGGGCTTCGTTCGAATTATCGAAATGAGTTCAATTCTTTGGAACACATGACGACTTTTGAACCTCAAACAATCGTCATCGTTGATTTGAAATTCCGAGTCCTTGCTCGGAACACACTCAGCCCGTTTTGCAGCCAACTCGTCGTCGACTTTCTGAGCTTCTCGAATTTGATGTATCAATAGTGGTTTGGCTTTCAATTCAGCTACTAACACACTATCGGATTGGACAGACAAGTGCACGTTCATCGCTCGTAAAGCGAATAATGATTTACGACTCAAGGCATCCGCAACCACATTCGCCTTTCCCGGGTGATAGTCAATGATCAGCTCATAATCCTTTAACAGCTCGAGCCAACGTCTTTGTCGCAGATTTAAGTCTCTTTGGGTCATCAGATATTTGAGACTCTTGTGATCCGAGTACACATGGCACCTTTCACCAAATAAGTAATGTCGCCATATCTTTAAGGCGAACACGATGGCGGCCAATTCGAGATCATGAGTCGGATAATTTTTCTCATGTGGCTTTAATTGCCTCGACGCATAGGCCACAACTCGACCCTCTTGCATCAATACACAACCTAATCCAAGTAGGGAGGCGTCGCTATAGATGACAAACTCTTTGCCGGACTCGGGTTGCACTAGAATTGGGGCTTCATCGATAAGTTTTCATTGATCGAAACTTTTTGACATTTCTCCGTCCATTCGAACTTAACATCCTTTTGGAGTAACCGTCATCGGCGTGGCTATCGTTGAGAATCCTTTACAAATCGTCGGTAATAACCTAGCAAGCCCCAAAAAGCTCGAACCTCGATAATATTTCTGAGGCTTCCAATTAAATCGGTTGAAATTTTATTCGGTCGACTCGAATACCGATCTGCGATACCACATGACCCAAGAAGCTAACCTCTCTTAACGAACTCACACTTCTTTGAACTTAGCATATAATTGCTTATCCCGTAAAATTTGCAAAGACTAACCGCGGTGTTCAAAGATGTTCGGTCTCATTTCTTGAATAGACCAAGATGTCATCAATAAACACGACTACGAATCGATCCAAAGATGGTCTAAAGATCCGATTCATCAAATCCATAAATACCGCAGGGGCATTAGTGAGCCCAAACGGCATCACTAGGAACTCATAGTGACCATATCTCGCTCAAGGCGTCTTGGGCACATCCGAATCTCGGATTCAGTAATTGATAATAGCCCGATCTCAAATCTATTTTCGAGAACACCGAGGCTCCTTGAGTTGATCGAACAAGTCATCAATACGTGGCAAGCGGACACTTGTTCTTTATCGTCGCTTTATTAAGTCGACGATAGTCGATGCACAATCGCATGGTTCCATCCTTCTTCTTCACGAACAACACCGGCGCACCCAAGGCGAAAAACTCGGCGAGCAAAACCTCTATCCACCAATTCTTGCAAGCGAGCTTTCAACTCCTTTAATTCCGTTGGTGCCATACGATCACGGAGCTATCGAAATTGAGTGGTACCGGTACCAATTCGATGCCAAATTCTATTTCCGAACAGTGGTAAACCCGGCAATTCTTTGGGAAAACATCCGGTATTCACAAACCACGAGCGCAGATTCGGGTTTCTTTTACGATTCCTTGTCATCGAAAGCACGTCGCAAGGTACGCGCCGCACCCTTTTCTTACATATTTACGGGCCAACATCGCGATATTACATATTGGCAACCCTTTAAGTCCGTAGACTCAACCCGAATTATTTCATTATTCGCACCTCAAATCGATAGTCTTGCTCTTGCAATTTACAACCGTATCGTGCATGGTCAACCAATCCAAACCAAGAATAACGTCGAACTCATCGAGCGGCAAAAGCATCAAGTCCGTCGGAAAACAAGAACCTCGGAACACTAGGGGACTTTTCTTGCACACTTTGTTGACAAGCACGTAATGACCCAAGGGTTTGACACCGAATTACAAACTCGAGAGACTCAATAGGCAAAGTCTTCTTTGGATGCTAAGGTTTCACATATATATGAATGAGTAGAACCGGGGTCAATCAAAGCAATCACATTTGTATTGAAAAGAGTGAAAGTACCGGTAATGACATCGGAGAGGCATCCTCACGCTTGGCAGATGGCATAAGTCCTTGCAGAGCACGAGCCTCGAGATCGATGGTAGCATCTCTAGATCCTCTCGACCGCCATCGACATTGCCCATATTTCTAGGTGGCCTACCTCGGCGATGGTAGCACCGGGTTTCCACTCGACTCACATTACATTCAAGCATCCTCGGGCAATCCTTCATAAAGTGGTCGGTCGATCCACACTTATAGCGAGAGCGATCACGAAACCAACAGCTCCCGAATGCCATTTGCCACAATGTGGACACTCCGCCTCTCTCGGCAATCATTTCCACCATGGCGATCAAGTGACTCGTGTGGTCACAGGGGTCGATCGCGTCCTCGTCTAGAAAAGCCCAAAACGCCTCTAGACCGGCTCGCATCATCTCGAAATCTCTTCGATGCTTGTTGAAGAGACTTTCCGAGGACCTCTTCGAATTCTCCAATTCCCACATCGACTTTTGTTTCTCCTTTCTAAGCTCTTGGCTTTACAAGCTCGCTCAACAAGTACTACGAACTCTCGTATCTCGAGAATGCCAACAAACATCCTTATATCATCATTCAGCCCATCCTCGGCGTTTACACATAATAGCTTCGGACGAAATGCATTCTCGCAGTCTGGCTAAGCCTCACAAACTTTCGTTCGTAGTCAGTAACGGACATAGAACCTTGCTTAAGATCAAGAAATTCCCTCCGCTTTTGGTCGATGAATCTCGATGATATACTTTTTGAACTCGGTTTGAAAGAATTCCCATGTCACTTGCTCTCTAGGCACCACGAAGTTAGAGTACTCCACCAATAGTAGGCGGACTCACGTAGCAAGGAGATGGTACACTTTAAGCACTCATTGGGTGTCTGGGATAGCTCATCGAGCACCGGATAGTGTTATCCAACCAAAATTCAGCTCGCTTCGGCATCATCATCATCCGTAGCCTTAAATTCAGTGGCCCCATGTTTTGAATCCTATCGATTGGGGCTTACTTGACCTTATTTGGTCATCCACGGAGGTATTGTAGGTGCGGGGTTGCATTTGTCGGGAATGGAGGTTGTGGAGCAGTAGTGTTAGTTCGAATGTATTGATTAAACCATTCGTTCATCACACTATAAAAGGCTTGCCTAGCCTCGTCATTCGGATTGCTGGCCATAGGTTGAGAGTCCATGGCGCTGTCCCTTGCGCGGAGCAGCGCCACACTCTCCATATCATCAGCTATCGCTTCGGTTGGGATCGGGATCCATTGCTATAAACAAACACAAAGTCAAATTGTCGAAATCACCACACTATCGATTCATCATTTAATGGCATGTATAGCTAGACCCCAAACACATCACGGTAGTCCTAGAATCGACTAAACCGTGGCTCTGATACCAATAAAATTGTAACACCCCGAACCCGAGACCATCACCGGTGTCGGACACGAGGGGTTAACAAGCCAAGTTCGCATGTTTTGCCCACCAATTTGACATTTCCAGTCAGGCTGGAAAACTGCGTCACTGTCGCCTTAAAAATCATATCTCGAGTTTCAAAACTCGGAAACTGGTTTCGTAAATTTTCCCTGAATTTAGACTCATATATCCGTCCATGGATTTATTTCTAGAATTTTTGGTCGGGCCAATTGGTACAGTTTATTAGTTAAAGTCACCTATGTTACAGGGATCGACTGCTCTGACCTTCGCGCGTTATAACTTGAATATCTCTCTGTACAGGGCTTTAACACTGGTGCCGTTTGTTTCTAATGAAACTAGACTCAAAATGGAATCTGTACATATAAGGCATGACTCCTAATTCTTTCTGGATAATTTATAGTAAATTTTTAAAGTTGCGACAGGGGACCCAAAAACCGTTCTGGCCCTGTCTCACAATAGCCTTAATATCTCTTAACATGTAACTCCTATGACCATTTCGTTTCTTCCATATGAAAATAGACTCATCAAGGTTCATTTAAATAGCTTATTCACTATTTAATACCATTCCTACAAATTTTGGTGATTTTTCACATTCACGTCACTGCAGCTGGCAGCATCTATTTTTAAGGTAGGTCTTACCTATTTGGTAGTCTCCATGAACCAACTAGTCTTGCCATACATAGGTTCATATATGATCATTTTAACCATGCCAATGGCTGATCATGTGACCAACATTCCCATTTCCAATCCATAGCCACATCATGACACCAAATATATACATACAAACCACAAATAGTCTAAGTTCATGCTTCCTTTTTCGAGCCATTTTCGCATGGCCGTACATATATACATCACAACATATTTAACCAACAAGGGGTAGTCCTATACATGCCATCTCAAGTTCAACCAAAATTTATACCAAAATGGAGGCTTGATAGTGTGGATGACTTCGACTTCAACGATCCCAAATCCGATTGCTTGAGCGAAATCTAGAAAGCGAGAGCCAAAGCAACGGGTAAGCATTTTATGCTTAGTAAGTCTCAAGGAATATAATCAACTCTAATTACAGCAATACATTCACATAGCCAAATGCATCATTTCATTAATACACATTCTTACTTCACACTTCATCATTATATAATTTCACAAAGTATCAATCAATTCAATAACTGAAATTCATTAGTCGATTGAGCGAATGTTGCTCAAACATGTCGACTTTCCAATGCACATATAAAGCGTACCTCATTCTTTGGGCTTTTGAGTGTACTCATTGAATTTATTACAGCAACCAACACTCACCTCCAGCCCAAGATTCTTGAATACAACCGGATATAACCACGTGCACGAATGCCTTCGGTCTTAGCCGGATAGAACGACTCGCACGAATGCCTTGGTCTTAGCCGGATGTAGCCGCTAGCACAATTGCCTTGGTCTTAACCGGATATAATTTCCAGCAATAACGTCTTGGGACTTAGCCGGATATCATTCAATTGCTCATGCACACATACATCAATAATCATTAGACATTCATATTTCATTTTCGTTACTAAGGCTCAAACACAAATATAATCACTAGCATAATCGCCCGGGACTTAGCCGGGTATCATTCAAATACTCATACACACATAAATCAATAATCAATACACATCCATATTTCATTTCACATAATTCAAGTAGGGTCACTTCTTGAGGACTTACCTCGGATGTTGTCGAATGGCTTTTTCGGCTATTCGATCACTTTCTCCTTCCCTTGTCCAATTGTGGCCCTCTAAGCTCTTGAGCTAATTCAAACAAATTCAATTTATTAAAACCTCATTGTGCTAGCTTATGGCGAATATGACAAGGAGTTTAAATGGTCATATGGCCACCCTTTAGCTTGAATACACAATGGTCATGCACATTTTATACTACATCAAGCAATTCAATACAATTTATTCGAGCATCAAGGAAATGCTAAGGCCTTCAATAGGCTACCCAAGGCGAATATTCATGTACATGTTGAGGCCAATTATGCACTTAATACCTCACAAAAACAGCATGCATTTTACTAGTTAATGCTTTGCATATTGTGGCTCAAAACTTATAATATAGCATCAAGCACTTATATGTGTGCTAGGCGAATTGTGCTTGCAAATTTCACAATTATTCTTCAACATCTTCTTCTTTAAACAAACTTTTCATCACTTCCTTCATAACCAAAACATCATGTGCAAACATATATATACATATATGAGCATGGCGAATTTCAAGGTGTCCATAGCCATCCAAAACACAAATTTTAACTAACATGCAAGAAGCATGAACCATGCTCATGAATGCATCATGGCGAATATGACAATCATGCTCCTTTTCAACTTCAATCATGATAAAACAAAAGAAAGCTCAAAATCTTACTCAAGAGTAGACAATCCATCATTGCATGCATCATCATCAAGCTTCACACTTAGCATGCAATGGCTTTATCACCATAACAACTTTGGCCAAATACCATTTCCATGGCTTAACAAAGATTTGAGCCATGGCTAACATGCACATCAAGTTAGCAACCAAAACATGCATGAAACTCCTAACACAACCTCATACATACCTTAATCTTGATGCAAACTTAGCCAAATCTCCTTCTAGATCTCTTCCAAACCAAGCATGAAGCAAAAATCCTCCTTCTTCCTTAGTTTTGGCTCAAAGAAAGGATGAACAAAATTTTTTCTTTCCTTCTCTACAACTCACGGCAATGGGGGAATACCTCACTCACACACATTTTTTTCATTCTTTTCTTACCCATACACCTTTGTTTATTATTTCTCCCTAATGCACCAACAAAACATGTTTCATGACATGTTTTGCCCATCCTATCTTGCCATGGCCGGCCACTTCATGTTGGGGGGGGGAATTTGACATGAAAATCCCTTATTTTTGCATGCATGAGCAACTAGTCATCACACATTTCCCCATCATACTTTCAAAGTTCACTACTAGGTCCTTTCTAGTGAAATTCGCATTTATAACACTAAATCGAAACATCAAAAATGTCACACACAAATTAACACATATCATAGGCATCAAAATAAATTTTAAATTATTTTTATGCCTCGATTTTGTGGTCCCGAAACCACATCCCGACTAGGGTCAATTTTGGGCTGTCACATGAATTGTCTTGTACACTATCCGAGTGTGTTCAATGCACTGTGTCTTTTCTTAGAGATACTACATACCAGTGGTGGAACACTTTAATATCTGTGGTGCCGAGAGAATGGGTCATGTGAGAATTCTTTCAGAATGAGTTCAGAACAAAATATATAAGTAGCGGTTTATGGATCAAAAGTGCAAGGAATTTCTAGAATTGAAACAGGGTCGTATGACTGTAACCGAGTATGAAAGAGAATTCATGAGACTGAGTAAGTATGCTTGAGAATACATCTCCACTAAAGAAATTATGTGCAAACGGTTCGAATACGGGTTGAATGAAGACATTAAACTTCTAGTTGGAATTCTGGAATTGAAAAAATTTTTTGTTTTGGTTGGCAGAGCTTGCAAAGCCGAGTAGATTGGTAAAGAAAGAGAATAGCCGATTCTGAGGCTAAAGATTCGAGAAAAAGGTCAATGGGAAAATCTTATAACTCACCGTCAAAGAAATCAAAAGATTTCCACAATAGTTCGACCGCTTCAGTGGGATTTCCTAACCGAGACCGAGGTAAATAACACGTAGGTTCAAAAGCTCAAACCACTTCAATAGCAAGCGTTGGTAATGTTAAGGCCAATAGACCGGAAAGACAACGATGTGGAGGACGACATTTTGGAGAATGTCGAGTGAATGACAAAGCCTGTTTTAGATGTGGCTCGCTAGAGCATTTTATTCGTGACTGCCCTATATTACCTAAGAATGACAAACTTCTAATTGCTTGGCCGAGCAATGCATTTGCTAGAGGGAGACCACCACAAAATACTGGAAATGTGAGTGGCAGTCAAAATGCAATGAGAGATTCTGCTGTGAGATCTGAGGCACAAGCGCCAGCTAGAGCTTATTCCATTCACGCTCATGAGGATGCATCGGCACCAAATGTTATCACCGATACATTTCTCTTTATAACACTGATGTAATTACTTTGATTGATCCGAGATCAACTCATTCTTATGTATGTACAAAGTTAGTGTCCAGAAAGAGTTTACATGTTGAGTCTACTGAATTTGTGGTTAAAGTATCGAACCCCTTAAGTCAATATGTCTTAATTGATAAAGTCTGCAAGAATTGTCCTTTGATGACTCGGGGTTACATTTTTCTGGCCGATTTGATGCTTTTATCGTTTGATAAGTTTGATGTGGTATTGGGTATGGACTGGTTGACTTTGCATGATGCAGTTGTGAATTGTAGACAAAAGATTATTGTGTTAAAATTTCAGAACAGTGAGAATCTTCGTATTGAACCAATGATTCGAGTAGTTTGCCTATTATGATATTGGCTATCTAGTGTAAAAGTGTGTGAAAAAGGATTGCGAGGCTTATCTTGCATACGTGTTTGATACAAAAGTGTCTAAATCGAAGATTGCATCAGTATCAGTGGTTAATGAGTATCCAGATGTGTTTCCAGAAGAGTTACCTGGGTTGCTACCGATCAGAGAGGTTGAATTTGCTATTGAGCTAGTACCGGGAACATCACCGATATCGATAGCTCTATACGGAATGGCTCCGACAAAGTTGAAAGAATTAAAAGCTCAGTTGCAAGAGCTAACAGATAGAGGTTTTGTACGGGCGAGTTTCTAGTCGTGGGGTGCTCCGATTTTATTTATAAAGAAGAAAGATGGATCGATAAGATTGTGTATCGACTATCGACAACTTAATAAGGTTACAGTTAAGAATAAGTATCCTTTGCCGAGAATTGATGATTTGTTTCATCAGCTGAAAGGAGCAACAGTATTTTCAAAGATTGATTTGTGATCTGGTTATTATCAGTTGCGGGTTAAAGATTAGGATGTGCTGAAAACTGCATTTGGAACTAGGTATGGACATTATGAATTTCTTGTTATGCCGTTTAGGTTAACTAACATCCCTGCATTTTTTATGGATTTGATGAATAGAATTTTTAAACCGTATTTGGATAGATTTATTGTTGTGTTCATTGATGATATATTGATATATTCTCGAGACGAATCTAAACATGTCGAGCATTTGAGAATTGTGTTATAGACTCTGCATGATAAACAGTTATTTGCTAAATTTAGCAAGTGTGAATTTTGGCTCCAAGAAGTTGGATTTTTGGGACACATTGTTCCGGCGGAAGGCATCAGAGTTGATCTGAGCAAGATTTTAGCGGTTGTTGACTGGAAACCACCAAGAAACATTTTCGAGGTCAGAAGTTTCTTGGGATTAACGGGCTATTATCGAAGATTTGTTAAAGGGTTTTCAATGATAGCTACACCGATGACTCGGTTATTGCAGAAATATGTAAAGTTTGAGTGGTCTAAGAAGTGTCAACTGAGTTTTAAACAGTTGAAGGCACTGTTAACTAAAGCTCTAGTTTTAGTTCAGCCTGGACTAGGTAAAGAGTTTGTGATTTTCATTGATGCGTCATTGAACGGTTTGGGATGTGTTTTGATGCAAGAAGGCAAAGTGATAGTGTATGCTTCCAGACAATTAAAGACGCACGAGAAAAATTATCCAACACATGACTTAGAGTTGGTTGGGATCATATTTGCATTAAAAATTTGGCAACACCATTTGTTCAGTGAAAAATGTCATATATTTACATATCACAAGAGTTTAAAGTATTTGATGTCTCAGAAAGATTTGAATTAACGAAGATGGCTCGAATTGTTGAAAGACTATGAGTTAATGATTGATTATCACCCAGGGAAAGCAAATGTGGTCGTGGATGCTTTGAGTAGAAAATCTTTGTTCGCTCTGAGAGCGATGAATACGTGATTGAGTTTGTCTGATAATGGTTCGATTTTAGCTAAATTAAATTGATGTTTTTACAACAAATTTGCGAGGCTTAGAAATGTGATAATGAATTTCAAGTAAAAAAGTACAGTGCGAGTCGACTACTGATTCAGAGTTTCAGACTGGATCCGATGATTGCTTATTGTTTCGAGGTAGAGTGTGTTTACCAAAGAATACCGAGCTTATACAAAAAAATCTACATGAAGCACACAGTGGTAACTTGTCTATTCATCCGAGGAGTACTAAGATGTACAGTGATTTGAAACAAATATATTGGTGGCCGGGTATGAAATGTGACATTTCAGATTTTGTGTCGAGATGCTTGATTTGTCAACAGGTCAAAACCGAACATCAAGTGCCTTCAAGACTATTACAGCCAATAATGATACCGGAGTGGAAATGGGATAGAGTTACGATGGATTTCGTATCGGGTTTACCCCTATTTTCAAAAAAGAAATATGTTATCTAGGTTGTTGTAGATCGTTTGATGAAGTCTGCACATTTTATTCCGATACATATACACCTTTCCCTTGACAGATTAACCAAGTTGTATATCTCAGAGATTGTCAGATTGCACGGAGTGCCAATTTCTATTATTTCGGATAGAGATCCGCATTTTACGTCACGATTTTGCAAGAAATTACAAGAGGCTTTGGGTACGAGGTTGCATTCTGCATTTCACCCTCAAATGATGGTCAGTTTGAGAGAGTGATTCAGATTCTCAAGGATATGTTGCGTTGTTGTGTATTAGAGTATGAAAGTAATTGGGAAAAATATTTACCGTTGGTTGAATTTGCATATATTAACAGCTTTCAATTAAGTATAAAGATGGCATCGTATGAAGCTTTGTATGGTCAAAAATGTCGAACTTTGTTGTACTAGACTGAGCTCAATGAGAAAAAGATACACAGGGTTGATTTGATTCGAGAAACGGATAAGAAGGTGAAAGTGATTCGTGATAGTTTGAAAGCTGCGTCAGATCGACAGAAATTGTACGCGGATTTAAAACGTAAAGATATTGAATTTTGGATCAATGATGAGGTATTTCTAAAAGTATTTCCTTGGAAGAGAATTCTCCGTTTCGGTCGTAACGGAAAGTTGAGTCTGCGATTTATCGGACCGTATGAGATTATAGAGAGAATTAGGCCAGTGGCTTATCGACTTGAATTACCGTCAAAGTTGGAAAAGATTCACAACGTATTCCATGTATCTATGTTACGACTGTACCGATCAGATCTTTCACATGTTATTTCTCCAAACGAGGTTGAGATTCAGCCTGACATGTCATACACTGAAAAACATATTAGAATTTTAGCCTGAGAGATCAAAGAGTTGAGAAATAAAAGAATAGCCTTAGTGAAAGTTCTTTGGCAAAGTCATGAGATTAAGGAGGCTACTTGGGAACCCAAAGAAACCATGAGAAAATAATACCCCAACTTATTTTCTAGTAAGATTTTCAGGGACGAAAATTCCTAAGGGGGAAAAGTTGTAACGGACCGTTTTTAGTAAAATTGGAACAATGGTTTCGGGACCACAAATCTGATGTTGTAAAATTTATTTTAATATTATTTTGTGATCTACAGTATGATGTTATTATTGCATAAAAATTTCGTTAAGAAATTTTACCGTTTGTATGCTCAATTCATGAAAAAGGACTAAATCGCGTAAAGTGCAAAAGTTGTGTTCTACTAGCTAAAGGTGTTAATTAGCTATAGAACCTTAAAGTGGGAGTACTTATGTGGTAATTAGACCACTAACTGAGTTAGTGGATGTACATGGCATGCTATTTGTGAAAATTTTAATGTTAGGTAAGGGTAAAATGGTAAAAAGTCTATTAATGATAAAAAAAATAAAATAAAACAAAATGTTCATCTTCTCCATACATGCATAGCTGAAAATTTTAGCAAGAAAACCCTTGGGAAAAGCTTGAAAATTTTCAAAGAAAGTCCCTTGCATGTAAGTGATTTCTTGTCCTGTTTTGTTGATTTTTATGTTTTGGGGATCGTTGTTGTTTAATCTAGCTAATGAGGGGTTTAAATTGCAAAACCATTGAATAGTTTGAGATTTTCCATTGATGTGTATAATAGGGTTTTGAAGTTTAATGGAAGCATATGAGTTCTTGTTGTTAATTAAATAACTTTTGTTAAGGGACTGTTGATGAAATTGTCAAATAGGGGCTAAATTGATAAATGTGAAAATGTTGTGTTAAATGTGTGAAATTGTGAATTGTATGGGTTGATATGGGTGTATATATAATTCGGCTAGGCTTGGTTGTGGATGAAATTGTTTGAATTTCATTTTACGAACCTAGGGACTAAATTGTAAAAAGATTAAAAATATAGGGGCAAAATGATAATTTTTCCATAACCTAAAATTTTATTGAATTGAATAAAATAAGTATTGAATAAGTTAAATTTGACACATTCGGAATTAGATCGGGGAAAAGATAAAGTGGTAGATTGATCAATCGATTTAATCCGTACAAATTCGAGGTCAGTTAGTATAGTTAAACATTTAATGCTTATTTTTTTGATTGATGGATGATATGTAACACCCCTAACCCGTATCCGTTGCCGAAATAGAGTTACGAGGCATTACCGATCATTACACATTATTCACATACATTTAAGCATTCAAAATCGAAATCCAATCAAATCAGTCACATTGTCCCTTATAAGGTTCTACGAAACCTTAAAACATACTTAGAAGTGGTTCGGGACTAAACCGATAACATATGCAAACTTTGGGAAACTTTGAAAATTTCCTTTAATTTCAGAGTCACACGTCCGTGTGAACAGGCCGTGTGCCTCACACGGCCACCAGACATGCCCGTGTCATGGGCCGTGTGAAAATAGGCATACATACAGACTTGTACCACATGCCCATGTGCCAAGCCGTGTGAAATCCAAGGAGGTTACTGGCTTGGGTCACACGGCCGACCACACACCCATGTGCCAGCCTGTGTGCCACACACGGCCGACAGACACACACGTGTGCCTAGGCCGTGTCAAAACTGTAGGGTATACTGCCTTAATTCGAAAGGGTACCCCAAGGGGCACACAGCCATGTAACATAACTGTGTGTCGTACACAGCTAAGACACACGCCCGTGTCTCTGCCCGTGTGGACAAAAATAAGCCATTTGTAAAGTTAATTTGCCACCCTTTCCACAAGCACACATATCAACCAAAATAGCACCATTTTAATACATTTTTAGGCAACCAAAAACATGCAAATTCATTCTCATATCATACTATCTATTCACAACTATTTCAACCACTCAATTACACAATATGCAAATCTTCCAAGCATTAGTACATCAATTAATAACCAATCAAAAGAGCAACCATTTAGCTATATTAACAACTATGGTAAACATACCAAAATACAAGGTAACTAATAATTCACATATATCACTTATCAAACATATAATTTAAGCCAACTTAAATGGCCATACACATTAACATTTACAAGCCAAATCTCATGGCTATAATCACAACTCAAAACATATACATGCCATGTACCATATATACAAAGATTTTATAGTACCAACGAGATGATCGAAAGTGTGATGATGTTTCCCAACGATCCCCGAGTCTGAGCTACCTTCGATAATCTATAAAACAAGGAAAGAACACACAAAGTAAGCTTTAAAAGCTTAGTAAGCCATATACAAATAAAACTATCATATGAACATTTGCATTTCAATTCAAATATGTTTAACATAGCTAATATCATTCAAATTCACAAACCTTTCCCATTGAACATATATTCAATGTTTTAATCAAGTTCATCAAATATTTCCCCTTTTAATATTCGTATAAATTTCGTACGTACCTAAGTCATTTAGCTCATTCATATATTCTTTCTCGACTTGACTTTGCCCGTTGAACCGTTCGAAATCATTAGGGATACTCGAAAATCACATAAGCTCGTACAATACCATATATAGTCTTACATGTTATCACATGTCGATGCCACTGTCCTAGACAGGGTTTTACACGAAATTGATTAATGATACCAATGTCCCAGACATGGTCTTGCACGTAATCACAATACAATGCCAATGTCCCAGACATGGTCTTACATGTAATCACATCTCGATAACCTAATGTCATGACATTTGTATCCTATACTATTCCTAAGGTTCGTACGGGACTTTCAGATGTCGCATCTCTATTGATTCTTGCTCGTAGTTCCTCTATCGAAACCATTTTTTTTCAAAAAAGGAGATCGACTTTGATTTTGAAAATGAAAAGTGGGAGTCGCCATCTGTAATATCCTGATTTTGGGCCTAGTCGGAATAGTGGTTTCGTGACCACAAAATCTGAGATAGAAATAATTATTTTATGATTATTTTAATGTCTATGATATGATTGCATGATTGTGTGAAAATTTTGTGAAGAAATTTTATGCATAAAGTGCTTAAATTGAAATTAGGGACTAAATCGAATAATTTGTAAAACTTGCATTCTAGAAGTTTCTAGTATGAAATTGTTTTGAAATATTAATTAGGAGGTCTTAAATAGAATTTTACCAATTTCTAAGTCTTGGACAAAATTGGACATGGATGGAATTTTGGAAAGTTTAGTAGTAGGGGCATTTTGGTCATTTGGGGTAAAATGAATTAAAATATAAAATTAAAAGCCAATTTTGCTCATCTTCAACCCCATGGCCGAATATAGCAAGGATAAACCATGGCTAGGGTTTTCAAGCTTCCAAGCTCGATTGTAAGTCCGTTCTAGCCTCGTTTTAATGATTTTTACGTTTTGGAGTCCGGTAGCTCGATTTAGCTTATGCTAGCAATAATTTAACCTAGGGTTTATATTTGGAAAAATACCCATAGGTGAAATTTGTGTATTTTAGTGTTTTATGATAGAATATGAGGTTTTAAATTATGTTAGACAACTTGTGCTACTCGGTTTTAAGTGAAAACAAGCAAAAGGGCTTAATCGGTAAAAATACCTAATAGTCATAAGTACATGTTAGAGTGAGAATTTGATGTTGCCATAGAAGGAAAAATGATCAGCATGTCATAAAACATAAGAAAATAGGCTGAATTTTAATTTACGAGCTTTGGGGCAAAAGTGTAAATATGCAAAAGTTTAGGGAAAAATTGTAATTTTTCCAAAATATGATTTTAGGTCAATTTGAATAATGTGAGTCCTAATTAGACTATATTTTAAATGATAGAGCAAGGAAAAGCTGAAATTCGGGCTAAAATGGGAAAATACCAAGTTGTGGACGAAATGGTAAAAATAGCCATTTTCGCATACGAGGTAAGTTCATATGTAAATGTTGGTAACATAGTTATTATTTTAAATGTTTTAATGTTTTTTAAATGATATGATAATTATTATGAAATATTATACTTGTGATAATTGTTTGATAATATGTAATTATGTGAATTACTTGATGAGTATGAACTATCACCGAAGTATCGATTTCGATATTCCGTGGAAGACGGAAAAGATGTGAGATCGAGGAAAAAAGCCTGTTTTAACCTTAGGAATAGATTAGGATACAAGTGACATGTCACTAGGATGGTTGAGCATCCGAACTCGTTGAATTGAGTCCGAGTTCACTTATGGATCTGACGTCCGAACTCGTTGAGTTGAGTCAGAGTTCGTGAGATGTAACTAGGCATCCGAACTCGTTGATTTGAGTCCGAGTTCACTTATGGATCTGACGCTTGAGCTCGTTGAGTTGAGTCCGAGTTCACTTATGGGCGGGTTACATGGTAGCTTGGCTACATATGTGGCACTTATGTGCAAACTTTCCATGTATCCGAATTATATTCCGATGTGTTCAACGGGTAAAGTTCTACTCAAATGGAGGAATACTCAAGATGAAAGGGACGTATTGATAAGTGTTGTGAAATGGATACTTTGAACCGGTATGTACTTAACCCTCGGGTTGAAAACTCGATATAACAACAATATGGTAAGATGATAAATGAAAAGGTGATATGAATGTCTTGGTGATGATTATGCAAATGATGTTTTATGTTTGCTTATATGGTTATGTTACTTGCTATTTGCATGTGAGCTTACTAAGCATTTATGCTTACTCCTCCTTTTCATTCCTTGTAGTGTTGACAAGCCAGCTCGGAAATCGGAAGCGGTCGAAGGCACGCCACACTATCCGTATACCATCTTGGCATAATGGCTTGTATATTTTGAGTATGGCATGTATAGCATTATAATCATTTTATATGTATGGTCTTATGATATGGTTATTGAGTGGTATGGAAATAGAAATGCTTGGTAATGATTAGCCATTGGAATGGCTAATCATGATCATATTTGGTATTATGTATGTCAAATTGCTAGCTAATCCATGGAAACCATGAAATAGGTAAAATTTACCATAAAATAGATTCAGACAGCAGCAGTGACGTGAGTTTGAAAAATCACTAAAAATATTAGAAATGGAATTAAATAATGAATAAGTTATGGAATCGAAGCTTGATGAGTCTATTTTCATATGGAATAAGAGAAACAGGTATATGAGCTATATTTTATGAGACTTTTAAATTTTTGTGAAACAGGGCCAGAGCCATTTCTGGATCCCCTGTTCTGACTTTGGAAATTCACCATAAATTTTACAAAGATAATTAGAAGTCACGCTTTATATGTACAGATTCCTTATTGAGTCTAGTTTTATTAGAGACAAACGGCATAGTCATTGAAGGTCTGTATAGGGAGATATCTGATTCGTAATACACAGAGGTCAGAGTAGTTGAACCCTGAAACAGGGAGACTTTAACTAATAAACTGTACTAATTGGCCCAACCAAAATTCTAGAAAAAATTAGTAGATATATATATGAGTCTAGTTTCAGGAAAAATTTACGGAATTGGATTTCGAGTTTCGTAACTCGAGATATGATTTTTAAAGCGACTGTGATGCAGTTAGCCAGCTTGTCTGGAAATTTTAAAATGAATTGTATGAGCTGTTTAATTAATGAATTAAGTCCGTTAACACCTCGTGTTCGACTCCAGAAACGGTCTCGGCTACGGGGCGTTACATTTAGTGGTATCAGAGCTGGTTCAGTCGGTTTTCGGACTAACCTAGCATGTGTAAAAGTTTAGCTATACATGCCACTGATCTTTGATAGTGTGATGTCTTCCGACGCGTATGAGTACCGTCTTATTTAGACAGGGTACTCTCCAACCGAGCTGCGCCGACCATGTTCAATGTTATGTGAAGGTATTTGAGTAAAATTATGATTATGATAAGTCTCGGTTCAGAAAAGTATGAATAAAAGTTTATGATACATATGTGATAAATATCCATATTTGCTTAATGCTCATATGATGTAGTGTATGTGGCTTACTTGATAAGATGAACGGAATAAATAGGAAGTAGTAGAGGTATGAATAAAGGTCATAATATTATGATACGAATGAAAATGTCCTTGTCTTGATTGGATGTCGAATGTTGATGAATGTTAATGGTATATAATTTTTATGAGGTAAAGGATTATAATGAAATGAACTTATCTATGTTAAATTGTTGGACTGAATTATATGATTGTAATGATATGTACATGATGATGCACGAAATGAAAGTTGTGATTGTGATGCAAATATCTATGTTTGTTTGGCCTTATATGATGTCATGAGCATGAATTAATTTAATTAAATGAATGGATAAGTAAAGCTATCTAGAAAACATAGAATGTATGCATAAGTATATTGTCTAAATGGGACAATAGGAAAATTTGTGTAAGCCAACATGAATGTTGCATTGCCTGAATGAATGACATGATTTTGATGATGTTGCTATGATGATGGAAGTTGTGTCATATGTGTATGTATAAGAAAGTCGAGTCAGAGGTCCTACAACCCCTCCCCCTTACCGAAGTGGTACTTATAATGGAATTTCATGAGATTTGTATTGAATAAGTTTCGGTTGAGAACCCAAAGAGTTCAAGTGATAGAATAATTATAAGTATGATCGAGATTGAAAATGAGCTGATAAGTAAAGTCGAGCCGAAGAAAGTATAGGATTGATATAAAGATTATTGGAATTATGCCTCGTCCCAGTTAGAGAGAATTCTCTTTGGTAAATCGAATTACTCGGTGCAAGGTCGAGATAAGTGTAAATCGAAATTTATTTAGAACGGCCTTCTTTAGTGAATGGTTTAATATGAAATTTGTGACAACAGAACTAGTTGGGGAAATGATATTTGAAATGTGAACTATCTGAGTGTGACAGATTATGGTGGACAGATTTATGATCTCTTTTGAGATGTTCTATGTGTTTACTGTTCTCGTAAATATTTCATGGCTATTGATCTTCGAAGAGATTCTTGTTATATGGGAATGTCTTCTAATTTCGTGTTGGATGAAAGCATTGGTAGTCCGATTTGGTTTATAATTTATATTGCTCTATTTCATCGGGTATTCTATTTCATTTAAATTCGATAAGAATTGATGAGAGAATACGTATGATATTATGATTATGTTTCTTCTACTTGATGCTTCATCGATATATATATTTGGGAAGATATATTGATCTTGTTATATTTGATTTCGGTTGGATTAAATGATGTTTTCTTGGACTTTCTTTCTTTGAAGAATTATCGGGTATTCCGTATTTTCTCTATGAGTTTGGTTTTCGATTCTCGGCATAGTATCGTATCTTAGGTTTCTTTATCTGGATCTCTTTATTCGGATTTCTTTATTCGGGTTTCTCTATCTTGGATTTCTTTATTCGGTTTTCTTGTTATCTTTGTTCCATAATTTGTCAATTACGACTCATGTTCGAAGTACGTTCTTCATTTCGTGATAATCATGTCAAATATGACTATACTTCTAATTTGATCTTGGTAATATGGTGATTTTAGTATCGGGATTTTTCTAATTTACGTAAGGATTTGACATCAGTAAAGGCATAGGTGATAAAAGCGCGAGTTTCAGTTGGTATGGTGAATTATTTATTTGAAAGATTTCATGTGACAATTATGTCAGGATTATTTTTCTCAAGTCTGATAATATAATTTTATTTTTGTACGTATAAAAGAGTAAATAGTTTGAACGAGAAGTGTATATTTATTAGAAAGAGTTGAATATTAGTTTAAGTCACTACGAATGATAAGGTTTCCATCTTGTGAAAGCTAAAAGTTTATTACATGTTGACAGAGTTCGGATAGATGAGAATATTGGTAAGCAAGCGTCCCGAACTAGACTAGTCTACATTGAGCAAAGACTTCGACTTTCGGTAATGTATTGTTGTATGAATTGTGATGTGTTTCAAGACAGTGAGGTAATGTGATAGTTTAGAGCATCCGATGTTCCATAAAATCGGAGTTGTTAAAGGGGTTAAAGCCGAGCATTGGGATCTATCAAAATTATCCTTGTCAGTGTTGTTATTGGGATGGAAATGAGAAGGATTATTCTTGAGGCCATATCAGAATTATTTCCATGGCGGAAAGAGGAAAATGTGATGTATCCTATTGTTAAATGTTTGGCAAGATCTATAAATCATATATGTATTGAATGAAGTCCTACTCATCAGATTCATGGAATTTCAAGTCTCTTTGATTCTTGGATTTCTTGGAATTTCGGTCTCCATTAATCAAGTTAAGACCCGGGTTTTATGTCATGATATCATGGGAAACTGAGAAGGGTTGAAAATTTAAGAACAGTTGAGAGTTGAGGCGTAAGCTTTTAGATCATATGAGAAATTGAAGAGATGTATTGGAGGTACAGTCTAAGTGCAAGTTCTTGACACGAATATGAGATTAAAAGTGAAGACCACTTTTTCGGTAAGATTTTGGGGACGAAAATCCCTAAAAGGGGAGAGTTGTAATATCCGATTTTGGGCCTAGTCGGAATAGTGGTTTCGTGACCACAAAATCTGAGATAGAAATAATTATTTTATGATTATTTTAATGTCTATGATATGATTGCATGATTGTGTGAAAATTTTGTGAAGAAATTTTATGCATAAAGTGCTTAAATTGAAATTAGGGACTAAATCGAATAATTTGTAAAACTTGCATTCTAGAAGTTTCTAGTATGAAATTGTTTTGAAATATTAATTAGGAGGTCTTAAATAGAATTTTTACCAATTTCTAAGTCTTGGACAAAATTGGACATGGATGGAATTTTTGGAAAGTTTAGTAGTAGGGCATTTTGGTCATTTGGGGTAAAATGAATTAAAATATAAAATTAAAAGCCAATTTTGCTCATCTTCAACCCCATGGCCGAATATAGCAAGGAGAAACCATGGCTAGGGTTTTCAAGCTTCCAAGCTCAATTGTAAGTCCGTTCTAGCCTCGTTTTAATGATTTTTACGTTTTGGAGTCCCTAGCTCGATTTAGCTTATGCTAGCAATAATTTAACCTAGGGTTTATATTTGGAAAAATACCCATAGGTGAAATTTGTGTATTTTGGTGTTTTATGATAGAATATGAGGTTTTAAATTATGTTAGACAACTTGTGCTACTCGGTTTTAAGTGAAAACAAGCAAAAGGGCTTAATCGGTAAAAATACCTAATAGTCATAAGTACATGTTAGAGTGAGAATTTGATGTTGCCATAGAAGGAAAAATGATCAGCATGTCATAAAACATAAGAAAATAGGCTGAATTTTAATTTACGAGCTTTGGGGCAAAAGTGTAAATATGCAAAAGTTTAGGGAAAAATTGTAATTTTTCCAAAATATGATTTTAGGTCAATTTGAATAATGTGAGTCCTAATTAGACTATATTTTAAATGATAGAGCAAGGAAAACTGAAATTCGGGCTAAAATGGGGAAAATACCAAGTTGTGGACGAAATGGTAAAATAGCCATTTTAGCATACGAGGTAAGTTCATATGTAAATGTTGGTAACATAGTTATTATTTTAAATATTTTAATGTTTTAAAATGATATGATAATTATTATGAAATATTATACTTGTGATAATTGTTTGATAATATGTAATTATGTGAATTACTTGATGAGTATGAACTATCACCAAGTATCGATTTCGATATTCCGTGGAAGACGGAAAGATGTGAGATCGAGGAAAAAGCCCGTTTGAACCTTAGGAATAGATTAGGATACAAGTGACATGTCACTAGGATGGTTGAGCATCCGAACTCGTTGAGTTGAGTCAAGAGTTCACTTATGGATCTGACGTCCGAACTCGTTGAGTTGAGTCCGAGTTCGTGAGATGTAACTAGGCATCCGAACTCGTTGAGTTGAGTCCGAGTTCACTTATGGATGCGAACGCCTGAGCTCGTTGAGTTGAGTCCGAGTTCACTTATGGGCGGGTTACATGGTAGCTTGGCTACATATGTGGCACTTATGTGCAAACTTTCCATGTATCCGAATTATATTAGATGTGTTCAACGGGTAAAGTTCTACTCAAATGGAGGAATACTCAAGATGAAAGGGACGTATTGGTAAGTGTTGTGAAATGGATACTTTGAACAGGTATGTACTTAACCCTCGGGTTGAAAACTCGATATAACAACAATATGGTAAGATGATAAATGAAAAGGTGATATGAATGTCTTGGTGATGATTATGCAAATGATGTTTTATGTTTGCTTATATGGTTATGTTACTTGCTATTTGCATGTGAGCTTACTAAGCATTTATGCTTACTCCTCCTTTTCATTCCTTGTAGTGTTGACAAGCCAGCTCGGAAATCGGAAGCGGTCGGAGGCACGCTCACACTATCCAGTATACCATCTTGGCATAATGGCTTGTATATTTTGAGTATGGCATGTATAGCATTATAATCATTTTATATGTATGGTCTTATGATATGGTTATTGAGTGGTATGGAAATAGAAATGCTTGGTAATGATTAGCCATTGGAATGGCTAATCATGATCATATTTGGTATTATGTATGTCAAATTGCTAGCTAATCCATGGAAACCATGAAATAGGTAAAATTTACCATAAAATAGATTCAGACAGCAGCAGTGACGTGAGTTTGAAAAATCACTAAAAATAGTAGAAATGGAATTAAATAATGAATAAGTTATGGAATCGAAGCTTGATGAGTCTATTTTCATATGGAATAAGAGAAACAGGTATATGAGCTATATTTTATGAGACTTTTAAATTTTTGTGAAACAGGGCCAGAGCGATTTCTGGATCCCCTGTTCTGACTTTGGAAATTCACCATAAATTTTACAAAGATAATTAGAAGTCACGCTTTATATGTACAGATTCCTTATTGAGTCTAGTTTTATTAGAGACAAACGGCACAGTCATTGAAGGTCTGTATAGGGAGATATCTGATTCGTAATACACAGAGGTCAGAGTAGTTGAACCCTGAAACAGGGGAGACTTTAACTAATAAACTGTACTAATTGGCCCAACCAAAATTCTAGAAAAAATTAGTAGATATATATATGAGTATAGTTTCAGGAAAAATTTACGGAATTGGATTTGAGTTTCGTAACTCGAGATATGATTTTAAAGCGACTGTGATGCAGTTAGCCAGCTTGTCTGGAAATTTTAAAATGAATTGTATGAGCTGTTTAATTAATGAATTAAGTCCGTTAACACCTTGTGTTCGACTCCGGAAACGGTCTCGGCTACGGGGTGTTACACCATTAACCCTTTTTAGGTGTGATCGGATCACCTGGTAATTCAGTCGTTTCAACAAAAATTTAAATTTATTAAAATGGTGATTTTTGGTGTACAAAATCCAGAAAACGGGTTCGGGAGTCGGTTACGCACGAGGAAGGGTTAGCACCCTCGATATGCCCAAAATTGGTACCTAGTTGATTAATTAATGTCTTGGTGCCGAAAATTTGAGAACTTTGAAGATTTTAAAAGTACAATCCTTTGTTAAAATATTATTTAATTAAAATTTTTTGAGAAAATAGCGTATTTCATACTAATCGAGGAAAAGAATTATATCCCGTAAGTTAGGACACAAAATCTTAAATCCCCGAAATGAGGATAAACACCGAAAATTATTTATCTTTGAAAGATATTTGATTTTCTCGATTTTTAGAAAGAAATCATACTCCGTAAGTTAGAATACGATTTTTCCTTAATACCGAGATTATTTTAAAATTTTTTAAAACATTCGTATGTTCGGATTTATCGAGAAAATCAAAACCCCGTGAGTTAGGGAACAACTTTTTGGATCTCGAAATACGAAATATTACTTATTTGAAACAACGTTTTAGTGTATCATGTAAAAATATAACGTGACTTATAGTAAAATGTAAAAGCAAATTACGGTGCTAATGCACGTAACAACATAATAGCAAATGTGATAATACAAGTAACAGTAATATGAAAAATATAAAATAAAAATGAAATAAAACAAGCCTAACAATAGAAAAATATAAATAAACAAACAAGTAAAAAACTATTAAAAAGTTTAAACAAATAAATAAATAAATAAAGAAATAAACAAATAAATAAGTAAATAAAAAATAAAATATAACAAAATACAAATGACAATAATAATAATAATAATAATAATAATAATAATAATAATAATAATAATAATAATAAAAAAGTAATAGTAATAAAAATAATATTAACAGTAATAATAATGGTAATAATAAATAATAGTAAAAATAATAATAATCATAGTAATAATAATGATAATAAATAATAATAGTAAAATAATAATAATAGTAATAACAATAATATATTAGTTAATTTAATAATAAAATATTGAAAATAAAAAAAAGGACTAAATCGAAACTAAAAATAAAATTTTAAGGCAAATCTAGAATAAAAATAAGGCGAAGGACCGAATTGAAACTCGCGATAACAATAAGGGACCAAAAGGGAAATTTTCCCTTCCCTTTCAAAACACACAGCACCAAGAGGGACCAATTTGAAATCGAAACATATTGCAATGTAAAAATTAGAAATAATGAAAGATTTAATTACAAAACTATAAAAAAGCGGAAGAGCTAAAAGTGCAATTAGCCCTTCTACTTAAAACACGCGGATCCTGAGAGGGGTCGGGTCGATCAGGTTGAACCAAGGTAAAACGACGTCATTTTAAGGCTTATGAGCTTAGGCCAAAATGACGCCGTTTTGATTTACTATTTAAGTCACATTTTTTTCAAAATATTCATTCCATCTTTGTTTTTAAAAAAAAAAACTTCAAAAAAGCTCTGAACTCTCTCCTCCCTTTCTCCAAATTCGGCCTAACTCCGCCACTGTTGACCGCCGTGCACGGCGGTCGAAACTCCAAAAGCTGCCGATTTTCATCGATTTTAAGGGAAGGCTCCTCTTCTCCTCTTTTATTTTATATATATAAAATATTCGAAAGCAAATAAAAGATGAAATCACCTCTTCTCTACTGATTTGATTTTGTTTTTTTTTTTGTTATTCTTTCTGTGTATTCAATTATGTATTCAAATCAAGTGTATTTTTTATGCTTGAATCTCTATTTCTTTTTTTGTATTCGAAAAACTATCTCTCTATCTCCTTTTCTTTTTTTTTCTTTTACATTCGATTTAATATTGCTTTTATAGCCCTTTTTACAACTTGTTCTTTAATTGATTGCTCTGCTCTTCTTGCAGGCAAACGAACGGTGGATGTGACAAGGACGGTGCTGCAGGTGGTGGTGGCAGAGGCCAAAAGACCTAGGTGCGGTGCTAGGTTTAGGGGGCTAGGTTTTTTTTTCTAAAAAAATTTAAAGTTTTGGGCCTGTTAGGTTTGGGCTAGGGTTTTTTAATTTTGGGTTTCGGTAGTTGGGTCTGAATTGTATTTGGGTTTAGGTTGGGTTTTGGGTGTAATGGGGTTGTTTAGGTTTTATGGGCCCGAGAAAATTGGGTTGTTCACATTCTCGTAACAGTTCGATCATAATACACATATATAATTCAATTTAAAGACATTTATCTGTATATGAACTTACATTGTAGTCGAAATAAACGAACTGGATCAACTATTCGTCAACTTTCGATTTTCCCCGATCTAAATCCGATTTCTTTCGTTCTTGATCTATATACATTCAAAATTAACTCTTTTATTCATCAACACTTTCAATTTAGTCCACAAACACATATTTGGGCATTTTTTCACTTTAGCCCTAAACTTTTATATTTCCAACAATTTAGTCCTTATTTCATAAATACACAAAATTACACAATTTCTTTCAAATACATGCTAGCCAAATTTCTATAAGCTCCATAACAGCCCATATTTTCATTTATTTCACACATTTAACCCCACATTTTCACATTTTCACATTTTCACAAATTAACCCTTATTATGAAATTTCACTAAAAATCACTTTACAAAACATGATAATCTATCAAAAAATACTCATTTTCCATCATAAAACATTCAAGAACTCACACACTCATCAATGGAACTTCAAAAAATTATCAAAAAATTCAAAAATTAAAGTACAGTCTAGCTAGAACACGAAGTAACAATCACAAAAACGTAGAAATCATTAAAAACCGAGCAAAGAACATACCTTAATCAAGCTTCAAAAGTGTCAAATTTCACAAGCGCTAAATGTTTTCTTCTTCCTTTTATTTTTGGTTTTACTTATCATATGTTAACTTACTTAATTACATATTTAACCTTTAAAATATAACTTCAAAATCACTTAAACCATGGTCATAATTGTCCACTTACCTTAGTTATGGTCTAATAACATCATAAGGACCTCACATTTAATAAACCATATCAAATAAAAATTTTTAACTTATAGCATGCTACTTTTGTAATTTATGCGATTAAGTCCTTTTTCTCAAATTGAGCTATTAAACGGTAAAATTAGCTCACGAAATTTTCACACACATATATTCACATGCTGTAAACACCAAAAATAATATTAAAATAATTTTACAGCCTCAAATTTGTGGTTCTGAAACCACTGTTCTGATTTAACTAAAACTGGGTTGTTACATGATATCATGGAATTATTCATATTTATTGTTGAATTTTGAAATGGAATTAAAAGTTTAAACAAGTACATCACAGGATTGAGTACAATCATCTTTTGCAAATGATGAATTGACGGAAAGACCATGGTTGGACAATGGCAGTATTTATATGTAAGACCATAGCTGGGCTATGGCATTCAAATAATAAGACCATAAATGGGTTATGGCACTACGAGCGTAAGACCATGGCAAGGCCATGGCAATTCATGTGTAAAACCATAGTCGAGCTATGGCACAAAGAAAATGATGTACTCATATCCATAAGCTGTTCTCAAGTTTGGAATGATGAGGTAAGTGTATTCATCAATATTCAAATAATTCAATAAGCTCAATGATATTATGAGATGATCCGAGGTAATAAAAATCAATACAATTATTAGTGAGATATACGAAAAGTAATTCATAGTGGATGTAATTATGCATGACTAACCTAATTGTGGTTATGTATTAGGCTATAGGTCGAATTGCAATTTGCCTATGTATTAGTTATGCTTAATTAAATTGTGGATGATTTGGTAGTTAAACTAATTAGTTATACGAACTTACTAAGCTTAATTGCTTACTCGGTTTATGTTTTCGTGTTTTATAGTGATTCAGAAGCTCGCTCAATTCGAAAGTCGTCAGAGATCATGTCACACTATCAAACCCTATTTTGGTATTTTGGACTTTACATTTTGGGTTAAATGGCATGTATAGGTGTTT
Source organism: Gossypium arboreum (assembly GCF_025698485.1). NCBI lineage: Eukaryota > Viridiplantae > Streptophyta > Magnoliopsida > Malvales > Malvaceae > Gossypium > Gossypium arboreum. The sequence goes on along the minus strand of NC_069082.1, from coordinate 90,118,741 downwards.
TGGTTAAGGTAGCCTATATGATAGTTGTGTAATTAGCCAAATGATTTGGCTTGAGGATGATAAATGTTTTGATATGTAAATATGTATATATGGCCTTTTGTTATGTTATGTATAGTGGCTTTGTGAATGCCTTGCTAGGGATTGGTGTCTTGTGTAACAAATAGTTGAAATTGAGATAAGTATGCATGATAAGTTCTAGGCACAAAGTCTCATATATGAAGGTGACCTTTTAGGTAGACTTTGTAAGTATGTTTGATGTGTGTTAAAATGGTTAGGTGAATGTGCTTATGGATATTATGTTGTATATGTGATAGTGCATGATATAAACTTGATATTGGTTGCCTTGAAGTGCCTATTTATAACATAGTTGTATGTGCATTGTTGAGTTTAGATTGGCACCACTTTGGGTGAGAAAAATGGCTTGGAAATTAGCCTATTTTTGTCCACATGGGCAGAGACACGGCGTGTGTCTCGGTCGTGTGTGACACATGGCCAGGGTACACAGCTGTGTGTCCCCTGATACCTCTTTTGAAGCAAGTCAATAACTTCACATGGCTTACCACACGGACGTGTGGCTTGGCCGTGTGGCACAAGTCAGTATACCCTCTAGTCTTCACACGACCTATCACACGGCTTGGCACACGAGCGTGTGAAGCCATTTACAGGGTACATGGCCTGGCACACGGGCGTGTGGTCTGGTAGTGTGACCCAAGTTAGAGAGTTATACGGGTTGGGACACGACTAGATGATCCCATTTCGAATGCCCACAAGGCCTGGGACACGGTCGTGTCTGTTGGCCGTGTGAGACACACGGCCTGGCCACACGGGTGTGTGTCCCCTACACTTTGAAAAATTTCCATGTTTTTCCAAAAATTCCTTGAGTACTCGGTTTAGTCCCGAATCATTTTTAATGTCTATTTTAGGGCCTCAATGGCTCTTATTAGGAACTATATGAATGAGTTTGAAGGTTTTTAATTTGAATGAGAATTGTTTATAAAATGTTTGAATGATAGAGTTATAAGTTCGGTAATGCTTCGTAACCCTGTTCTGGCATTAGATACGGGTTAGGGGTGTTACAGTACCCATAACTATAGGCAGATTCCATCTATGACAGTCTTGCTATATAACTACAGCCATAGGCAAATTTCACCTATAACGTTTTTGTTGTACATCCACAACTCATTTGTAGCTATTACTTGCAAACATGTTGTGCATCCATAACCAGTGACAGATTTTACCTGCATTATTTTGTTATGTTAGCTAGAGGCAAATTCCATCTGCGATGATTTTGCTATGTGTCCGTAGCCATTGGCAATTTATTTGCGAACTATTGGTGGTTAAACCACAATTCGGTGTGTTGGTGGTTGGTGTTTTGAAGAACTCCAATTGTGGTGTGTAGCGTGGGGCATGATCTTTTCTATTAACCGAAACTATATGGCATTCATAAAACATGTGCATGCAAACTGGATTTTCTAAGATGACATATATACATATATACATATATTTGTTACTGTGAATTGTTCTATGTGTTGTGTTTCTGTATACTTATGTGGGTGCACTAATTTTGTTCATGATGGAACTCATACTCAGCTTTATAGCTCACTCCCTTTTTATTTCCATCTCTACAGATAACCCACTAGGTTAGGACGTGAACACTGCATCCAAAGGGTCTTGGCTCGGTTTTTATTTGTTGAATTATTTAGGCTTATTATATGATTTACTTTATTATTCAAAGTCTGTAGAACTTTATTTTGAACTGTCGTATAGAACTTAGGATTTGGGTTTTGTTTTTATATTGTATGACATTTAATTTAAATTTAAGGATTCCTAAATTTGATTATTAAGTAGTTAAGCATAAAAGCCCGATTTTATAAAAAACATATGTAAATATCACTTTTCCACTACTAGGTTATAAATTTATTTGGACTAATAAATAAAATAAAAATTAACTAAGTTTTCAATGGTAATCACATTTTTCAAGAAAAATATTAGATTAGTCATATTTCTGTCAACTCATGAGTTTTTTAAAAATAAGCTAAGTTTTCTTCTAAGATAAAAAATGTTTTAAAATTTTATAAATTCTGTTAACTTTGCTATATCATCTCGGTGGTCAATGTAATCTCCTAAATTCAAGCCTAACCTCTAGGTTGGGTTGGGGAGGTTACAATAATGGTTATGAAATTATAGTTTAGGTGCCTGATTCGGCTACAAAAGTTTAAATACCTAACCAAAAAAAAGGTATAATTTGAGGATTGTTTATTCAATTAAGCCAAATAATTTAATATATATATATATGAGCACGAGTTTCAAAAAACTTTTGAACCAACAAAAATACATTTTATTTTTCATCATATTACTACATTGGCATTTAGATATAATAATATATAGTTTAGAATTATTAGTTAAAATTTGATGTAAAATAGAAGTTAAGATAATTATACATTTGAAAATAGTTATAATTTAATAGAAGTTGTGATAATTACACATGTAAAAATATAATATAATTATTAATTATTAATTAAAATTTATGCTAATTTTAAAATAAATTTATTACTTAAATAGAACTTTAACCATGAAATATAGGAAATAATTATGATAATATAATTATAATTACAATAATTAATCAAAAGGTTTTATGTAAAAAATGCTAATTTTATTGATGTAAAATAGAGTTATTATGTGAATAGAATTCTAAGCATCTTAATAATCACACAATCAATATGAAAGTTATATATCAAATAAAATTTAAGTTTAGCTTTATAAATAGCATCCTTATGTACATTTGGTCAAGTAGTATCTAAAAAAATAGAGATTATTAGCATTAATAAATTAGAATTACATTAAAATTTGAAACATTAAAGTGATAGTTATTGAAAAGCGATATTAAATTATATTGAATAATAATGATATTGGAAAGAGATAGAAGATATTTTAATTGATGAGGGAGTAATTTTATTATATTATGATATGAAAGAGCATTTTGAGAAACAAATGGGTACAATTTTACTATTAATTACAATAAATTATTATTTTCAGTTGATATTAATTATTTTTATTTGATATTAATTTTTTGCTTTGATTAATTTTTTTTGGTGATCATTATTAGCATGGTTATTAATGTCAAACAAAATCTTTGAATGAGAAAAAGAAAGAAAGAAAGAAAGCAAGGTAGATAAAAGGAAATTATCATTATCAATAGTAGTTTATTAATAGTTAAATATTTAGATTTTCGATTAGAATTTTATATGATTTTTAATTTAGAATGATTTATTGTAATTAATGTTTTATAATTTTAATTTAAAATGTTGCATTTGTAATTAATTTTTGTAGGGAGATTTCGTTGAGAATGAGAGGCAATTATAATAAAAGAAATTTCTTTATGAAAAATCCTATCATTTTTTATTAAATGAATTTATATAATAAATAAAAGTTAATCTTTATATTTAAATTATTAGGATTCCACTACCAAAAATTGTAAATCATATTATTTTACTTTAAATGCTAAATTTATTATTTATATAATAAATAATTTTTCATTTATATATAATTTAGGCTATTTTATTTAAATAACTTGAAAAATAATTAATTACTTAAATAACCTTAATTTAAAAACAATTTATTTTTGAATGAAAATGATCCAAGAGTCAAACTCAATTTATTGCATCTTTTAACACTAAATCATTGATGTCCGACACCTCTATTTTTCTATTAAAAATAATTTTAATAACTTAAAAAAATCACTTAAATAACTTGAGATGAACAATAAAATTAGATTATGGAAATTAGATGGCAGACACTACTATGGGTTAATGTTGCAATATTTCCATCCTTTTTGTTGGGTGACTTTGGGCCTTTATTGGCTGGCACCTCACACCCCAAAAAAATATTTTTTAAATAAATAAATGGTTGTTGACCATCAGTGTGCTAGCACCCTAAAAAAGAATTTTGAAAAAAAAAATACATGGGACTAAAAAAATCAGTTAATGGATTTAACAATTTTCATTTGCGTCAAAATTTCAAATTTTAAAAAGTTTAGATACTAAAAGTGATCTAATTAGAGAACAATGACTAAATCTACAACTTTATTCACAATATTGGAATAAGAGCAAAATTTAATCAAATAGATTTAATCGTTATCACTTGTGTTAATATTAAAATTTCAAAATGTGAAAAATATAAAATAAATAAATTTTATTGATCTAAAAATAAAAAGACTAAAATTAATTAAATTAAAATATATAAACTAAATTTACAAGTAGCACATGGATTAATAATTAAAATTTTAGCTTAGAAAAGAGATCTAAAATAACTGTGGAATGCATATAAGGGTTTGTTTGTTTGCCTGTAAATGGTTTCATGGAAAATATTTTCATTGTTTTTGCTGGAAAATGAACTCCCACCTTAAATCATTCTCCAAAACACGGGAAAATAAAGCCTGTTTTAAGGAAAATGTTTTACCATCTTTTTTTTGATAGGACATTTTCCAATCTTTCTCCTTTTCACATTCTAGCAAAGAAAAACCCTTTTCCCCTACCCCTTAATTACGGCCCCGACAGTGCTTGCCTCCAGTCAGCAACACTTCTCAGCACCAATCATCGGTGTTCATCTTTGGTCTTCCCCTTTTCCGCCTTTAGTTGTCAAAATCTGCACTGCACCAGTTGACAAACAAACCAAAAAATTCACCACCACTCTCCTAGCCTTGTCTTCTCTTCCTCCTATTTTACTCGTCCCTCCACCTGTTTTGGAGTAGAAGATGAGATTTCTTTGTTTTCATTGGTTTTCTATGATTTCTTGCATCTGTTCTGAAATAGGTTTTTTAGTTCTTGGAAGAGAAATTGAGATTTCTTTGTTTCCATTGATTTTCATTATTTCATTATCTGGTTTAAGAATTTGGTTATGATATGTTTATGTTAAGTTGGTTTTACTTTAAATGGTTTGTTGCAGCCATGTTAAGCTTGCTACTATGGCTTTGCTTATAACAGGAACCCAAGCTCGACCTAAGAAAGTAACCAAAGATGAATTGGGAAATGTAGCTAGGATGGCTACTACATTTACAGCCAGTGGTGGGAAATTCGATAGGAAATTGCCAAGAGAAAAGTCTGCTAAAAAATAAGAAAAGCATCGCAAGGTTGAACTACTGGGCTTCTTAACTTATGTTTCAATGTAAATATTTCTCATAAATTACATATCATTATCTAATATTTCCCTTTCTTTTGTTCAGTTTTTACCAGTTGTTGAAGGGTCAGGGATAGGCTCAAGGAAGGAGCAAACTGAAAATGTTCTAAACAAACTAATCTCTAAGCATTCGCATGAGATACTTAATGTTGACAAGGTAGGTTTGAGCCACGTATTTTGGTTAATTTGGTTGTAAATTCAATTTTTTGGTAATCTAAACCTTATTATTTTAGGGGAGGAGGGAAGGGGAGTTTTCTAAAATCAAGTTGTTACAATGTATAATGTGAAAAAGTGAAGAAAGGTAGAAATATAAAGAATCTAGAAGGGAACTCATCATCAACTTCAAACAAGTTGAAACCCAAAAAACAACTTCATAAGAAGGGTGCAAAAAGGCAAGGCCTAATAAAGTTATTAGTTTCTAACATTTTGGTAAGCTTGTAGAGATTTGGGATATCAATTTTGTTAACAAGAAAGTTATTTGTACCAAATGCTCTATTGTTGAGATAGGTTTAAGTTATTACATTATTTGATCTGCTTATATTTGTTCAATGAGGTTTAGATAGAAAAAAATAGGTTGGATCTTGAGCATAGTAGTTTTGCTTCGGCTCGTTCGATTTTATCATTACCAATAGGATAATTATTCTGTAACCCCACAAACCTTAGCCTCATACTTCTCCATATAGCCATTTTACTGTATCTATTCCAATTGTTGCCACTATAGCTGAGATCTTTAAGCGAAATGGATTCACAATCCAGAAAGGTAACAGAAGCCTTTAAGTTTTTTTCTTAAATTACGGCCATAGTGAAATGCTATAACAAAGCAGAGGGCATTAAATCTGTAAAACAACATCCGTAACTTAAAATTTTCTTTGCTGTTTAACTACTTGATTGGTATGTTATTGATTCTAATTGTTTGGCAATGAAAACAGGGATAATGACATCAATTATACTCAACACCCTATAAGATTGAAAAGGTCGTGGGATCAAGAAAGCTAAGGTTAATTAGTTGTCTTGCTTGTAAAGCATCCTAATTGGCAAGTCCTTGTTGTTTATATGTCTAATTCTCTGTTTTTCTTTATCTTTGTTTTTTGGAAGATTGAGATTGTGGTGGGAAAAGCTAAGAAACTTGGTGCCATCAATGCAGTTGTAACCCCAAAGAAAGCTGTTGATTAGCAGGCGTAGATATTAAAGAAAAGTAGTAGCATTGGAAATTCACTACTTGTATAACATCACGGATGACCTATCCATGAAGTAGGAGATAGTGGAGTTGAACCTTTCTATCTTTGTGTGTATGTGTGTGTTTGTTCTTTTATCAGTCTTTTATAATCTTCGGGTATCAATCTATTATACAGTTTGCACAGAAATTTTAAAAAAGGATGTTATTTTGTAAATATCATTTTGAGCACAGCCACATTGTCATCTCAAATTCAATACTACAATATGATATCATCTAAGTCGAATTCATATAGAAACAAGTATTGCTATTCTCTTAGCACTTTCTATATTAAGTAGAAAAGTGAGAATAGTTATGGCAGAGGATTAATATGTTTACATCGGTATTAATAAACTCAATTAAATAATAAAAAGATAAAAAAAATCTAAAATATGTGTTAGGATCAACCCGATTAAGCAACGAATAAGAAAAAAAAATAGCGAAATAAATTGAGAAATTGAACACACAAATTTAACGTGGAAAAACCCTTCCAAAGAGGATAAAAAACTACAGGCTAAGATAATTTTACTATAATGGCAAAAGAACGAAGAGTACAAAAGATGGAGATAAAGACTAAACCCCAAAACCCGAAAATAAAGAACCCTCAAAACGTAAACACAAAATTCTCTAAATGTGTTATGAGTTCTAATATCTAACGGGTGTCTATTTCTAAAGTTGTAAAAGAGCCTATTTATAGGTTAAATTCATAGGCCAAATAATAATAAAATAATCTAAACTAATCAGTGTTTGATTGAAACAAGTAAACAGAGTTTGACTGAAAGATTATTTTTCAAATTTGACTGAAAATAGGAGTCATATTTAACAAATCTCCACCTTGACTCATATTTCCACAATGCCATCTTTGCCAAAGCCCGTCACGAGCCTATCTTGAACTATGTAGGGAATTAACTGAGTCGAATTTGTGCTTAGAAACTGGAAGACTTCTAGCCTTCGACTTTTACACTGTCAAATCAAAACTAACCCGGGTCTGATTTTTACGAACACAATGCCCTAACTTTTAAAAACCTGCATCCAAAAGAAAACCTCTCTTCAACGAAACGGTCATACCTTTTTCCCTCCAATGACCAAGTTGCCACCACTCCAAACGAGTTGACTTCAACTCCGTAACAGACGAGGGACGTCCGATTTCACCGGTCACTGTAGAATCTTCCAGAATATAAAGACTGTCGGTTCTTTTACCTTTTAACAAAACGAGAGCTCCATGAGATACTTTAATGCGCTCGACTCGATGTTAATTCTGCATCCTTTCAAGTCTAAAATACTTGACATCTGAGAGTGTCTTAATCGTCCCATCGTGCATCTTAATTTTAACAGTACCAATACCAATTACCTTACTGGATGAATCATTTCCCATGCGCACAACTCCACCTTCAACCGAACTATATGTGGAGAACCATTCTCTATTGAGACACATGTGGAAAGAACATCCTGAATCTAAGATCCACTCGGACGTGAGCTTGGAGTTATCGCTCGTTGACACTAACAAGAAATCATCACCATTTTCAACGGTCAAATTAGCACCAACTATATCTTCCTCGTTACTCTCAGCAGCTCTTTTATTTCGCAGTTTATAACAATCTGCTTTGACGTGACCTAACTTTTTACAATAACGACACATTTTGTCTCATTTCTTTGATGCTACCAAAACGGAAGCTTTCTTATCTTTCTTGCTATCCAAATGAAGATCATTGTCGAGTTTGTCTCTACTTAACAAATGACCCTTCATATATTCAAACAAGAGTTTGTTTTTGCCATAAATCAAGGTCTCCCTGAAAGACTTGTATGAAGGAGGTAAAAAGCACAATAATAGCATAGCTTGATCTTCATCATCAATATGAACCTCAACGTTTTTTAAATCATTTAAAAGAGTAATGAATTCACTGATGTGATCTCTAAGAAGCTTACCTTCGTTCATGCGAAACGTAAATAGACGTTGTTTCAACACTAAACGGTTAACCAGAGACTTAGTCGTATAAAGAGTTTCTAACCTTTTCCACAAGACAGATGAGGTATTCTTCATCAATACCTCTTGCAATACCATATTCGCGAGGCATAGCTGGATTGCAGACAAAGCCTTCTCATCAAGCTCTTCCCATTCTGTTATATTTAGATTCTCAAGCTTTCCCGGTAACAACCTTTTTTAAATCGGATTGAACTAAAATTTACATCATCCGAACTTGCCACAGATTGAAATTTGTCTCACCATCGAACTTTTCAATTTCAAACCTTGTTGTTGTCATCTCTAAATGAGCTGATCCATGAAAATTGAACTAGCTTTGATACCACTTGTTAGGATCGACCTGATTAAGCAACGGATAAGAAAAAAAATAGTGGAATAAATTGAGAAATTGAACACATAAATTTAACGTGGAAAAACCCCTCCAAAGAAGATAAAAAACCATGAATAAAGATAATTTTACTATAATGGCAAAAGAACGAAGAGTACAAAAGATGGAGATAAAGACTAAACCCCGAAAACTCGAAAACAAAGAACCCTCAAAACGTAAACACAAAATTCTCTAAATGTGTTATGAGTTCTAATATCTAATGAATGTCTATTTCTAAAGTTGTAAAAGAGCCTATTTATAGGCTAAATTCATAGGTCAAATAATAATAAAATAATTTAAACTAATCAGTGTTTAATTGAAACAAGTAAACAGAGTTTAACTGAAAGATTATTTTTAAATATTATTTTTAAATTTGATTGAAAATAGAGTCATATTTAACAATATATTTATTTAATTGAAAATAACTTTTATAATATATTTTAAGAAAATCTACCAAACAACAGAAAATAATTTACATAAATTCATCTAAATACAAAAAAGTTTTAACTTTTAAAAAAATAAATTATTTTTAGAAGTCATTAGAAACTAAAATTAAGAAGTAATGAAAGCAAAGACTAAAGTAGGGACCCATGGAAGGCATTATTGAAGATGAAAAGCTCTTTCAACTTTTTTGCTTGCTGTGTAATGAAGCAGCCCATGTGCTTGTGGTTGTGCTTGTTGATCCAATATGATGCTTATTGGATTGAAAGAGATACCAAAATTCGTGTCGTGGCGTACCATCGGTTTTTCATAATTGGTGCGCCACTTTGACCAAAATAAAATAAAACATTTGCTTCATTCAATCTAAACTAAATTACAATTTTTCAATTCACCAAAAAAGAATTATAATTTTTCAAATTTTCTTTTTTATTTTAAAATTTTAAACTTTAGATTTATTAAACGTGATGTATAAATTAACTAATAAAACTCAATAGAATATAAGCTAATAGAGGAATAAAAATTATCCTAAGTTCATCACCTATAGAAAAATAATAGATGATGTCGGTTAAATTTTAACTCGATTGGTTTGGGTATTGTTGTTAATGTAGGAGGACGTGGGTTCGGGTATGTTATAGCGCATTATCCTCCTAATTATGAGATTGTTAAAATAATAATAATAGTAATAGAGGATAAAAAATAATATATATTTATATTATTATAAAATTTTTAACTGAATTGATACCAATTTAGAATGATAAAAAATTTATTTCATTTTAACATACATATAAATGGTATAAATATTATTTAACATAATATTTTATTTTTAGTAATTATCTCTAAAATTTATAATTATTTCATATGAAAACTACCAACTTGATATGCAATTTTTTCTTAAAAAATTATTTTTTCTATATTTTCTATTTTTAGTTTTTCACATTGAATAAGGGTGTACAGAAATCTTACATAAATTAATAGTCAATTTAGTTATAGATTGCACGCCAATATGGTTTATCTAATAATATTAACGCTACATTACTAAATTAGTAATTAAATTTATAAATATATTACTAGTTGTTTTTAAAATAAAAGAAATAATAATTTAGCAATGTTTATTTGAATTATTATAAAAGATGAAAATTTTAAAGTAAATTCTAATTTTATCCAAAATAAAATCTAATTTAATTGTACATATTAAATTTAAATTAATTTTAAATTTAATAATAATGTGAGTAACGCGATAATAATTAACAATATGATAAGTAGTCCAATATTATTTTAAAATATAAAATATGTAATTAAATTTGGAAAATAAAAAAATGAGAAAATAAGGAGGGGTTAATATTATAATATTTTCATCTCTTTTGTTGGGTGACTTTGAGTCTTCATTGGCCGGCACCTCACACCCTAAAAAAGAATTTTTTAAAAAATTATATGAGGGTTGGTTATTTAGTGTTCAAAACTTTCAAAATTATTTTTTTTAATAAAAGAAATAGTGGTGCCGGCCATCTAGTTCTCATAACCTAAATTTATTGTTCATTTCAAATTATTTAAATAATTATTTTTAAATTAGAGTTATTTACAAAATTAATTATTATTCTTTGAATTATTTGACTAAAATAGCTTATAATTTATATAATCTAATTTAATAAAGCACGTAGTTGATCAGGTGTTCTCAATCTCATTTAATCACGCCTGCCTACCAAACTTTTCATATATTCTCTCACTAATGATTAATGAAAAGATGATGTTGCTGAACCATAAAAACAAAAAGAATTACACTTTGTCACAATATATATATATATATATATATATATATATATATTACTTTTAAAAATTAGAGTTTAGTCTTTATATTTTTATTTTTAAGAATTTAATATTTTTATTTTTCAAATTTTAGAATTTAAGTCTAATTGTTAACACTGTTAATTTTATTAAATTTATTGATGTAAATTTTTAAATAAAAAAGAATTTATTAACTAGTCATGTAATTAAAATTGATGTAATTAATCTGAAGTTAACAAAAAAAATACAATAGTAAGTGTTGAATATAAATTTTAAATTTTGAAAAATAAAAATTAAAATTAAAAAATATAAATTAAATTCCAAATTTGGAAGAATACAAAAGTTATATAATATAAAGATAAAAGGAGATGTTGAATAAAGACATACATAAAAGATTGAAAAGGCAGCGAGGTAGGTAGTATCTACTTTACTAAAAACGTTTAAAAAATGATGAATTAAATATTTAAAATTCACAGTTTCGTTCGGAAAGCATTAGTAGTCAATTTTATTTCTTTCCGGTCAACCTTTGTTAGGAGCATTTTATTGAATTATATAAAATATTTACACTTTGGTCTCTAACTACATTCTTCTTCTCACTTTAGTTTTTAATGGTTTTTTTAGTTTACTTTAATACTTAATATTATCAAATATTTTTCCGTTCAGTCCACGTTTTTGGTTAGTCCTTTGACATATTAAAACAAAAACCTTGTTGAAACATACTACCAATCATAAATTGCTCATATATATATGTTGATGTCATGGTAACATTATCATTTTAAAAGAAATTTAAAATATAAAAATTAAAAAATACATATAAAATTATAAATATATAATTGTTTTAAAATTTTGAAAATATGTTAGAACTTTTCACATACAAATTATAAAAAAATTTAGAAATAGCAAAAGATTGTTAAAAGTTATTAAAATTTGAAAGAAAAAAAAGACAATAAAAATTATTATATGTTTATATTCCCAAATCACATTTAAAATATTAAAATTGTGATATAAAATTGTATATCATAATACAATAATTTTTATAAAATATATATTTTAAAAATATTTTAATAAAAATTGGATAAATTTTATATATCAAATTTTAATATTTTAAAATAAAATAAATTTTAGTACTTTACCAGTGCTACTGACTACATGTTTATTTGATTTGGTTCCCTATTTAGTGTTTGGAGTAATCTTCCTTCATCTATCCTCATGCACATTGCTCTTTTTTATTTTATACCAAAGTTTTTAGAACGGTCAAAATATTCAACAATAGTTTTAAATAATTTGGTCTACAAACAAAAATTTATCTTGAGATAGTAAAAATTATTTGGAATAATTAAAAATATTTAAATTAATATTTAATTGAAATAACATTATTTTTCCTTATTTAAATAATTTCAAAAAAATATCTAATTTTATCACCTAAAAATATACCAAATATAAATTTCAATTGATTGAATTACAAAACAATTGTCATTCGTAGTATCCTTTCAAGAGATAACAGTCTCATGTTCAAGCTCTAGTAGATGTGATTTATAAAATGAGAATAAATTATATTATGGTCATACTAAAAGCATAGTTTTAGGAACCAATAAAATAGTGTCATGTCATTAATTTTCAAATATAACAAAGTATTATTATATACTCATATATATATATATATATATATATATATATAATATCTTCCCAACTTAACTTAACTTCAAATAAAATTACTTAAAATAATTAATTTTTAAATTATAAACAAACATTTTTCTTCTCTTACAAATTTTAATCATTTTGTGTTTTTTCCATAAGTTAATATTTTTTTATTTTTGTGCAACTAATTTTAAAAAAAAATAGTAATTTTGTGTAAGTTTTTCCATGCCATCGACACATAATTTCGGTAATTATTTTACCCACAACCTTGAACCTTAAACCCCCAAGGTTTAGGGTTTGGGTTTGGGGTTCAAGGTTCAGGGTTCAAGTTTAATGTTTAATGATTTGGAGTTACGGGTTACGAGTTTAGGGTTCATGGCTTGGTTTAGTGTTCAATGATTTGGGGTTATGAGTTTGGGGTTCGAGTTTAGTGTTTGAGATTCTAGGTTTTGGGTTTAGGGTAAAAAAATTACTAGAATTTTGTGTCAATGACATGAAAAAAATTGCTGAAATATCATTAAATAATTGGAAATGGACCATGAATAATGTGGTTGGAAGGGTCCATAAAATAATTTCTCTATGGATGAGTGTATAATAATAATTTCATGTCTTTAAAATTTGATGATATGTCAAAATTATATTGGTGCCTAAAACCTTAGCTTTTAAGTTCATCCTAATATAAGTTATTCCTTAAAAATTTTAAAAATATTAAAATTTCTAATTTTTTAAATTTTTAGTAAATTTTAGTATTGTTTTATTTTTTTCAAATTTTAAAAGATTTTAAGGTTTTTTCGAATGATGATGATGTCATGACATCATCGTATGACACGTAACAACATATGATTGGTGAGATATCCTAGTCGTTTGCTTTTAATGTTCAAAAGACTAAACTGAGAATGTCTGATAACTTTAAAAACTGAAGTGGGCCAAAAAACTTTAAGGACCAAAGTGGAAATTTTGATGTGTTGCAGGGGCTAAAGTGTGCTTTAAGCCAAAATATTTTTATATAGATAATAGTTGGAGTTGAACAAGTTGTTTTATTTATTTTTTGTAGTAAAAAAATTAGTAATTATTTGTAATTTTATGTTATGATCACTCAAGTTTAAAAAGTTACAAAATGATTATTGAACTACTCTAAGTTTTTATTTATTAATGGAGATTTAAAAAGATAATATGAAAATGCATGTCTAGGATTGGTTCTTTGAAAGACTTGATATTTAAGCATGCCGAGTGCACCACCTCTTTTATAGGGTTAGCTACCTAATGCATTGTTTTATTGTATTTTTATTAGACTGTATAAACTTTTGTTTCAGGTTTTATTAGATTCTTACCGTTTAACAAAAGTTGATAATTTTCTAATTCTAATTCTATTTCTTGATAGAAAATGAAAACTCTCATCAATGTTGTGGAAGTATGGACTTATGTGCTGTGATTTCTAAAGTCAACATGGTTGATTCAAATCCAAGAGAACGGTGACTTGATACAGGTGCCACACGTCATATCTGCTATGACGAATACTCTTTTTCTAAGTTGGAACCTTGTTAAAATAGGGAGAAACTCTATATGGGCAATGCTGCAACTTTTAAGATCAAGGGAAAGGGTACAGTGGTCTTGAATATGACTTTTGGCAAAGAACTCAAGCTTCAAAATGTGTTGTATGTGCCTGACATACGCAAGAACCTTGTTTCTGGAACACTCCTTAATGTACACGGCTTTACGATGGTGTTTGAATCCTAGAAGCTAGTTTTGTCTAAGGGGGGAATGTATGTGGGAAGGGGATATGTATTAAATAACATGTGGAAACTTAATGCAATCTCTTTAAAAACAAAGCAATGAATAGAAATGTCACTTCTTCCTTTGGTTATATGCTTGAGTCATTTGATTTATGGCATGGTAGGCTCGGACATGTTAATTATGATACTTTACGTAGATTAATTAACTTGGAGCACATTCCTTCATTTAACATTAATTGTAAACATAAATGTGAAACTTGTGTTGAGATAAAATTAACAAGGTCTTCATTTCAAACTATTGAAAGAAGCACAAAACCACTTGACCTAATACATAGCGATGTTTGTGACTTAAAGTTTGTTCAAACGAGATGAGGGAATAAATATTTTATTACCTTCATTGATGATAGTACAAAATATTGTTACATGTATTTGCTTAAGATCAAAGACTAAGCTATAGAGAAATTTATTCTCTATAAGCAGGAAATTAAAAACCAACACAATAAAAAGATTAAGATGGTGAAAAGTGATCGTGGTGGTGAATATGTTGAACCATTCAGTGAATACTATGCACAACATGGTATTATTCATGAAGTGACATCACCATACTCTCCTCAATCAAATGGAGTAGCCGAGAGGAAAAATCGGACTCTAAAGGAAATGATGAACGCATTGTTAGGAAGCTCTAGGTTATCAGAAAACATGTGGGGAGAAGCTGTTCTATCAGCTAATTACCTTTTAAATAAGGTTCCCTGCAAGAAAAGGGACAAGATACTTTATGAGTTATGGAAATGCAGAAAACCTTTCTACAACTACTTGAAAGTGTGGGGGTGTCTTGCAAAGATAATGACTCTGTTACCAAAGCAAATGAAAAGAGGTCCTAAAACAGTGGATTGCATTTTTATTGGCTATACAAATCATAGCCATGCATATAAGTTTCTTGTGTATGAATCGAAAAATCCTAACATTCACAAGAATACTATATTGGAATCAAAGAGTGCTTCATTCTTTGAAAATATCTTCCCTTGTAAAGCTAGAAATGTTGATTCAAGTTCAACAAAATGAATTTTAGAGACTATAGATGAAAATAGTCTTGACATTGAAACTGAGATAGAGCCAAGAAAGAGTAAACGAGCAAGGGTAGAAAAGTATTTTGGATCTGATTTTCTAACCTTTATGCTAGAGGCTGAACCTCAAACGTATAATGATGCTTTACTATCATCCGAAATCACCTCATGGAAAGATTCTATTAAAAGTGAAATTGATTCCATCATGCAAAATCATATATGGGAATTAGTGGATCTGTAACATCCTGATTTTGGGCCTAGTCAGAATAGTGGTTGTAGGACCACAAATCCGACATTAAAAAAATTTATTGTATTATTATTATTTTATTATTATTATTTTAATGTCTACAATATGATACTGAAGTTCTGTGAAATTTTCATAAATAAATTTCCTCGTTTGGGCACTCAATTTAGTCAAAAGGACTAAACTGTAAAAAAGTGAAAAACTTGAGTACTAGAAGTTGTAGGTATTAAATAACTATAGAATTTTTAGTGGAGGTCCTTATGTGATAATTAGCCCATTAATAAGTTAGTGGAAGATATTTGTTTGGTATTTTTGAAATTAGTTTGAAAAGAAAAGGGCAAATTAGTAATTAAATCAATAAAGGTATAATAAGACAAAACAACAAAAGCTATCATCTTTATTTCTTACCTCTTCCACCGAAATGAAAAAAAAATGGCAGCCATGGATGAGCAAACATTCGGCCAAGCTTTGGAGCTTGATAGGTGAGTGGTTTTTTCCTCGTTTTTAATAATTTCTATGTTTTTGGAGTCGTGGTAACTCGATTTAGCTATCTCGTACCTTCGTTTTCAAAACTGTTAAAATTTTTGAATTTTTCCATTATTGATAAAGTGTGTATTGATAATTGATGACAAAAAATACATCATTATTGTTAGATAAACAACATTTGTAAAGTGATTTTTGATAGAAATGTCAATTAGGGACTAAATTGAGAAATGTGATAAATTGTGTGGTAAAAGTGTGAATATGTGAAAAATATGGGCTGTTGTAAGTATGATAAATAGTCAACTAGGCTTGGATAATAAGAAAATTTGATTAAAATCGATTTACGAGCCTAGGGGTAAAATCGTAATTTTTGTAAAAGTCTAAAGGCAAAATGGTCATTTTGCCAAAGTATAAATTATGGAATGTATTGGTTAATGTGATGATTTAAAGTAGTGAATTTTATCATTTTAGATGAAGAAACTGAGATTCGGGCTTAAACCGGAAAGTACGAGGTTATGGACTAAAATGATGTAATTTGTCGAAATTGCATTCGAGGTAAGTTTGTGTGACTAAATAAACATATTATCCATGTTATTGTTAATATACTTGAAATCTATCTTGCTATAATTGTATTGAATTATATGTTTATGGAGTTAGGTATGAGAAAGTGATGCCAAGGGTTAATAACACTCATGTGATGATAGAATACATTAGAAATTTGATGGAATATGATATTCCATTGAAACGAGTAAGTCGTACGTAAATAATGCAAATATAATGTTACCTTGTATTGTACAATTAGTATGGTCTGAATTTTTTACTTGCGTTGTGAATGTAAATTATGAGAATTTACGTAGCAATAACTCCCGATTGAACTTTAGGAATAGATTAAGATATTCATGCCATGACATTGGGTGATATGTGTGCTAGTGTAAGACATGTTTGGGACATGCATCGGCCATATTATGAGAGCCAGTGTAAGACATGTCTGGGACGTGCATCGGCCTCGAGATATACAAGCTAGTGTAAGACCTGTTTGGGACATGACGTCAGCTTGTTGTGTGTCAGTGTAAGACCTGTCTGGGACATGGCATCGACACCGATAGATGAGAGCCAGTGTAAGACCTGTTTGGGACATGGCATCGGCCTTGATATATAAAAGTCAATGTAAGACCTGTCTGGGACATGGCATCGACTTTCATGTTTATATTAGTGCATTAAAAATTTGATGAGCTAATTTTAACATTTGTGAGCCCAATTGCAAAAAGGGACTAAATCGCATAAAGTGCAAAAGTCTTGATTTGATAGCTAAAGGTGTTATTTTATTAGAGAGTCAAAATTGGGGTATTTTAAAGGGCAATTACACCCTTAGACAATAGCTTGGCCGGCCATGGGAGACAAATTGAAGAGAAGGTCAAAATTAGGTGAAGCTTGGGTCATCAATTTTGACTAGTTGTATTTTTAATAAAACAGAAGGAAAAGCTATCATATTTTTTCTCTTCCTAGCCAAAAATATCAGTCATTGTAGGGGTTTGAAAGCTTCAAAAATTTCAACAACTTTGAGCCCTCTCATGTAAGTGATTTTGATAGTTTCTCTTAATGATTTTTTTTACATTTTTAAGACCCTAGAAGCATGAGCTTTCAAATGAGGGGTCTATTTTGCAAAATGATTAAGAATTTAAGGTTTTTCCATGAATTTATTTGTGATGTTTGCTGAGTTTTTATGGAAGAATATGAGTCTTAGTTGTGTAATAGAGAACTTTTGTGAAAGGTGTTAGCATGAAAACACCTAAAAGGACTATTTTGCATAAGTTGCAAAATAAGTGATAAATGTGTGAAATAGAGAGAATTTGGGGTTGCTATAAGAGTAAAAAGAGTTCAGATAAGCTTAAGATGCGAAGAAATTCGATAAAAATCGATTTTCGAGCATAAGGGTAAAATGGTCATTTTGTCAAAGTCTAGGGGCAAAATGATCATTTTACCAAAGATGTGAATTGTCGATTACTTAATTCTATTTAGTGACTAAATAAGTACATTTTGCTATTATAGATCACAAATTGCCAAATTCAAACCTAGACAAGGGGAAAGCCAAGCAAATCGACGAATTCGACTAGTCGTGTACATTTTATAATCCGAGGTAAGTTGTATGTAAATAATACAACTACATTGTTAATGTATGTGTTGAATTGTACTTGAAATTAATATAGCATGAATTGCTTGATTTTGGAATTGAGAAAGCATGATGATAATAGAGATAGCAGAGTTCTCATTTGAACTTAGAAAATAAATCAGATATTCATGCCATGACATATGGGTTATTGTGGGCTAGTGTAAGACATGCCTAGGACATGCATCAGCCACACTATGAGAGCCAGTGTAAGACCATGTCTAGGACATGGCATTGGCATTGAGACGGGTGCTAATGTAAGACATGTCTGGGACATGCATCGGCCTCGGGACGTAAGCCAGTGTAAGACATGTCTGGGACATGCATCAGCTACGAGATGTGTCAGTGTAAGACCATGTCTGGGACATGGCATCGGTAACTTACCCCATGTTTGAGGCTTATGGAATATCTGATAGTGTTCCGAATGGTTCGACGGTGAAAGTAATGATTTTAGCTTAATGAAGAAAAGTATAACTGTGTTGTGAGTGGTACAGGTACCTAATTGGTACGTATGAGATATGAGCTCTCTATACATGATTTGTGATTTGTATGGACGGTAATGAGGAAGTTATACTTATGCCTACCTTGGTATTATGAGCATGGTGATTGTTGATATATTGTTGTTGTATATTACTTATATGCAACTTACTAAGCTTTTATGCTTATATGCAACTTACTAAGCTTTTATGCTTACACCTTTTCCTTTCCATTTCCTTACAGTGCAGCCTAACTAGCTCAAGGATCACCAGAAGTTAGAGATATCGATCACACTATCAGCATTTATATTTTTGAATATAGCATGTATAGGGTCTTAGACTTTATTATTTTGTGTCTTTGAGAATTGGCCAATTGTAATGACTCGGGTTGGAAACCCTTCATTTTGTATTAAGCCTTGAATGATGGCTAAGACTCATTTTGATTTATGAAAGATGTATTGTCATGGTTAAATGAATGTCTATTGTGGCTGATTTGATTATAGAAATTGTGTTTGTCTTGATATTGGTTGGTATTTGCATGGAACTAGGTATGTAAGGGTGGCAATGAGGCTTGGAAAATAGCCTTATATTGTCCACACGGGTAGACACACAGACGTGTGTGACACACAGTCTGCCCCATAGGCGTGTAGTTCGACCGTGTGTCCCCTATACGTAAAAATTTCAAGTCAATATGCATAGTAGTAAACACATGGGAAGAGACACGACCGTGTGTCTCAGCCGTGTGAAGGACACGGCCTAGTACACGGGCGTGTGTTTTGGCCGTGTGACATTTTGAGCATGCTGACGTCAGAAACAGAATGTCCATGTTTTTGCACACGGGATAGGACACGAGCGTGTCGTGGCTGTGTGAGGGACACAAGCTCTTGACACGGGCGTGTGTCTAGCTGTGTGAAAACCCCTGTAGGCGTGAATTAGAAATTAATTCTACATGGGTGTGGGATACGAGCATGTCCCAGGGTACTTAAGCCGTGTGAGCCACATGGGCTAGCAGCACGACCATGTCGAAATGGTCACACGGGTGTGTTACCCTTCCACATGGGCGTGTGCCCTATTTTAAAGGCAAATTTCCTAAGGTTGGTTTAAGGACCCAAATTGGTCCTGAATAGTTTTCAATGATCGATTTAGGGCTTGTAGGTCTATAATAAGAAGTTTAAAGTAGAAATAGAAAAAATTTTAATTTGGACCGAGTCTCGATGACTTGAGATTGGTTGTAAGCATGAGATCAAGTTAGGTAATGCCTTATACTCCGCCCCTGCGTAGGTTACGGGTGTAGGGTGTTACATCCTCAGCCCGTGTAACTCTCTGTTTATGACGTCATCAACAAATTAGGGTCACACGGCCAAGCCACACGCCCGTGTGCTAGGTCGTGTACTTCACACGGCTGAGACATACGGCCGTGTCTCTGCCCGTGTAGCCAAGAAAATGGCTATTTACCGAGCCATTTGTCACCCTCAATTTCACACTCATATACACACTTTCAATGGCACTCAACATGGCACAATCAAGCTACCAAATACATAATCAAGGCTAAAACATAACAAAATGATTAATTACTATTCATAACAAAACTGTCCACTTGAGTCATAGTCACTAAATTATTTATATCTTAAGCTACAGAACTTTAAATTAAGATCCGTTAATTTTCCTGAAACTAGACTCACATATCTTCTTATGATAAAATTTTAAGAAATTTTTGTCTAACCAATAAGTACATTTTATTCTTTAAAGTCTCCCCTATTTCGTTATCCGACAGTTTCGACCCCTCTACACTAAAAATTAATTATCTCTTAGTACGAGATTCAGATGATGTTTCCACTTGTTTTTATTGAAAATATACTCATTAAGGAATTAAAATATAAATTTAAACCCCCAATTATTTTAATACAATTTTTAATGATTTTATAAAGTCAGAATAGGGGAACCCAAAATTGTTCTGACCTTATCTCACAAAAATTCAAATATCTCATAATATAAAATTGTTTTGCTTACACTGTTTCTTCTATATGAAACTAGACTCAATAATATTTAATTTCATATCTTATTTAGTCTCTAATTCAATTTCCAAAATTTTTGGTGGATTTTTAAATTTATACTACTGCAGCTGTCCAAAACTATTTTAATGCCAATTTTACTCTTTCATGATCCCCTTGTACTAACTTTCATTAACATACCATTTAATCTCAACATAATCATCAAGCATTAGCACATGGCATGGATAGATAGGCTTACAAGCCATAACCAATATAAGCCACATCTCGTGGCTATACACAATAAATCAATCTAAGTTAACATCTTTGGCCAAATTATAAAAAAAACACATATCATATTAACTAAGTTCCTATACATACCACTCACTCAAAGACACTCAAGGTTTATTAATACCCCAAAGGTGATAGTTTGATAATGTGATGCTACCTCCGACGATTTTCAACCCCGAGCCAACCTGACAACACTAAAGGAAATGGAAAGGAGGGAGTAAGCTTTAAAGCTTAGTAAGCCCTTATGAAAATAATAAGCATTCCATGTCATTCCATTACTTAAATCAAACATGTAATCACAACATAACATATATCATTAGCATCTTATGAGTATATATATATACATACTTTCCATTCAATAGTCTTATCAGACATTTATCTTCCCATGTCGTGGCTTATAAATGCATAATTTGCATTTTACCTCATGCTCATTATTCCTTCAAACATAATTCACCACCAAGTCATCATAATCATAACTTTCTCATGTACACCCTTACCACATGTTCATCAATCGGATTCATCACGTAATTATACCTCATGAATATAAATTTCTACTTACATGGTCATTATAGAATTCATTCTCGAATACATAACTTTCTTCCCACATATTCAATCACATACAAAGTTCATTTCCCATGGGTTTAGAGTACATACCTATACACATTCGTAGTATAGTTGTAACACCCCGAACCTGAGACCGTTGCCGGTGTCGGACACGAGGGGTTAACAAGCCAAAACCACTTATGGCACCGACCAATTTGACATTCCAGGCAAGCTGGAAAACTGCGTTGCTGTCGCCTTAAAAAGCATATCTCGAGTTTCACAACTCGGAAACTGATTCCGTAAATTTTCCCTGAATTTAGACTCATATATCCATCCATGAATTTATTTCTAGAATTTTTGGTCGGGCCAATTGGTACAGTTTATTAGTTAAAGTCACCCATGTTACAGGGGTCGACTACACTGACCTTCACGCGTTACAACTTGAATATCTCTCTGTACAGGGTTTCAATACTGATGCCGTTTGTTTCTAATGAAACTAGACTCAAAAAGGAATCTGCACATATTAGGCATGACTTCTAATTCATTCTGGATAATTTATGGTAAATTTTCAAAGTCGCGACAGGGGATCCAGAAACCGTTCTGGCCCTGTCACACGATAACTTTAATATCTCTTAACACGTAACTCCCATGACAGTTTCGTTTCTTCCATATGAAAGTAGACTCATCAAGGTTCATTTAAATAATTCTTTCACTATTTAATACCATCCCTACAATTTTTGGTGATTTTTCACATTCCCGTCACTGCAGCTGGCAGCACCTGTTTTTAAGGTAGGTCTTACCTATTTTGTAGTCTCCATGAACCAACTAGTCTTGCCATACATAGGTTCACCTATGATCATTTTTAGCCATTCAATGGCTGATCATGTGACCAACACTCCCATTTCCAATCCATAATCACATCATGAAACCATATATATATATACAAATCACGAATGGTCTAAGTTCAGTACTTTACTTCTACGAGCCATTTTCGCATGGCCGTACACATGTACATCACAACACATTTGAACCAACAAGGGGTAGTCCTATACATGCCATTTCAAAGTTCAACCAAAATTATACCAAAATGGAGGCTTTGATAGTGTGAATGACTTCGACTTCAATGATCCCGTATCCGATCGCTAACGAACAAAATCTATAAAGCAGAGAGCCAAAGCAACGGGGTAAGCATTTTTATGCTTAGTAAGTCTCAAGCAATAAAATCAGCTTTAACTAAAGCATTACATTCACATAGCCAAATGAATCATTTCATTAATACACATTCACATAATCATACTTACTTCACACTTCATCATTGTATACTTTCACAAGATATCAACCAATTCAATAGCTGAAAATTCGTTAGTCGATTGAGCGAATGTTACTCAAACATATCGACTTTTCCAATGCACATATAAACATACCTTATCCTTTGGGCTTTTCGAGCATACTAATTAAATTTATTACAGCAACCAACGCTCACCTTCAGCCCAAGCTTCTTCAGAATACAACCGGATATAACCACATGCACGAATGCCTTGGTCTTAGCCGGATAGAACGACTTGCACAAATGCCTTTGGTATTAGCCCGGATTTAACAACTTGCACGAATGCCTTGGTCTTAGCCCGGATTTAGTCACTAGCATAATTGCCTTGGTCTTAACCGGATTTAACTACTAGCATAAATGTCTTGGGACTTAGCCGGATATCATTTAATTGCTCATGCACACACATACATCAATAGTCATTACACATCCATGTTTTGTTTTCGTTACTAAGGCTCAAACACAAACATATCACTAGCATAATCGCCTTCGGGACTTAGCCCGGGTATCATTCAAATACTCATACACACATAAATCAATAATCATTACACATCCATATTTCATTTCACATAATTCGAGTAGGGTCATTTCTTGAGGACTTACCTCGGATGTTGTCGAACGGCTTCAACGGCTATTCGATCACTTTTTCCTTCCCCTTATCCAATTGTGACCCTCTAAGCTCCCGAGCTTTATGTTAACAAGTAAATTGATTTAGTCGTTTGAATATCAAAGGGGAATCCAAGGTACTTAGCCCTTATAAGGCTGCACACAATTATATTCACACACTTGAGCTCATTAATTATAACATAGCATCAAGCACTCATATGGCCGATTATTCTTAGTCATACTTGCACCAAATCAACAATAATTTCAAGGTTTTTCATACTATACATGCACTAGGCCGAATGTACATGCAAATTTCACAACCATTCTTCAACAAATTTCTCCTTTAAAGAAACATATTTATCACTTTCTTCATAACCAAAACATCATGTGCAAACATATATACACATATAGGTGTAAGGTCAATTTCAAGGTATCCATAACCATCCAAAACACAAATTTTAACTAACATGCAAGAAGCATAAACCATGCTCATGAATGCATCATGGCGAATACATCACAATCATGCCCTTTCAACTTCGGTCATGGTTAAACAAAAATAACTCAATGTCTTACTCAAGATTGCTACAAAGAAATTTCAAGAGTAGTTAATCCATCATTGCATGCATCATTAGCAAGCTTCACATTTAGCATGCAATGGCTTTAACACAATAATAACCTTGGCCAAATACCATTTCCATGGCATAACAAGGATTTGAACCATGGCTAACATGAACATCAAGTTAGCAACCAAAACATGCATGAATCTCATGACACAACCTCATACATACCTTAATCTTGATGCAAGTTTAGCCAAATCTCCTTCTAGATCTCTTCTAAACAAAGAAAATGAAGCAAAATCTCTTCTTCCTCTTAAGAATTTCGGCCAAAGGAAGGAGGGGAAAAGATGAACAAATTTTTTGTTTTTCTTTATCACCTACACGGCAATGGGGGGATGCTACACTCACACACATTTTTTTTTGTTTCTCTTCCCACATTTTAATTATTAATCATTTCTCTCATGCTCCATTAACAAAACATGTTTCAACATGTTTTCTTTGCCCATAAACCATGTCATGGCGGCCACCACCTATAAAAGGGGAATTTGACATGCAAGTCCATTGTTTTGCATGCATGCTTTAATTAGTCATCACACATTTCCCATCATACTTTCAAAGTTTACTACTAGGTCCTTTCTAGTGAAATTCACATTTATAGCTCTAAATCAAAACATCAAAATGTCACACATGAATACACACATATTATAGGCATCAAAATAAATTTTAGATTATTTTTTTATGCCTCAGTTTTGTGGTCTCGAAACCACATTCCGACTAGGGTCAATTTTGGGCTGTCACAACTCTCCCCCACTTAAGAAATTTTCGTCCCCGAAAATCTTACCGGTAAATAGGGTTGGGTATCACTCTTTCATAGAGTTCTCGGTTTCCCAAGTAGCTTCTTCTATCCCGTGTTTGAGCAATAACACTTTCACTAGCGGAACCCGCTTGTTTCGCAACTCTTTCACTTCACGTGATAGGATATGAATCGGTTATTCCTCATAACTCATATTGGCTTGAATTTCAACCTCCGATGGACTAATCACGTGCGATGGATCAGATCTATAGCGTCAAGCATCGAAACATGAAAGACATCGTGAATCTTTTCGAGTTCGGGGCAAAATCGGATGATATGCCACCGGACCGACTCGCTTCGGATATCTCATATGGCCCAATGAACCTCGGGCTCAACTTGCCCTTACGGCCGAATCTGAGTATCTTTTTCCAAGGTGAAACCTTGAGAAACACTTTATCTCCCACCTGATGCTCGACGTCTTTACGCTTCAGATCCGCGTATGACTTTTGACGATCGGAGGCTATCTTCAGACTTTCACGGATTACTTTCACTTTTCATTCAGCATCTCTAATCAAATCCACCGAAAATTTTGCTTTCACCGAGCTCGGTCCAAAACAATGGTGTATGGCATTTACGACCGTACAAAGCCTCGTAGGGTGCCATCTTAATACTTGATTGAAAGTCGTTGTTGTGCGAATTCAATCAAAGGCAAATACTGTTCCCATGAACCATCGAACTCGAGGATGCAACATCTCAACATATCCTCAAGTATCTGAATTATCCGCCGGATTGACCATCGGTTTGGGGTGAAAGGCGGTCTTTGAAATGCAACTTGGTACCCAAAGCTTCTTGCAACTTTTTCCAAAATCGCGAGGTAAATCTCGGATCTCTATCCGACACGATGGAAATAGGCACCCCGTGTAATCTCACAATCTGAGAAACGTACAGTTCGGCTAGTTTGTCCATTGAAAAGTCCGTACGTACGGGGACAAAGCGAGCCGACTTAGTCAATCTATCTACAACGACCCAAATCGCATCCTTCTTACTCACTGACAGTGGCAGTCCGGATACGAAGTCCATTGTGACTCGATCCCATTTCCACTCGGGTATCGTGATCGGCTGAAGTAATCCTGAAGGCACTTGATGTTCCGCTTTCACTTGTTGACATATTAAACACCTCGAAACAAAGTCGGAGATGTCTCGTTTCATACCATGCCACCAAAACCGACGTTTCAAATCGTTGTACATCTTCGTACTCCCCGGGTGGATCGCCATTCGGCTACAATGGGCTTCGTTCAGTATTATCGAAATAAGTTCCGAATTCTTTGGAACACACAGACGACTCCTGAACCTCAAACAATCGTCATCATCGATCTGAAACTCCGATTCCCTGTTCAGAACACATTCAGCCCGTTTTGCAACCAACTCATCGTCGACCTTCTGAGCTTCACAAATTTGATGTATCAATAATGGTTTGGCTTTCAATTCAGCTACTAACACGTTGTCGGATCGAACGGACAAGTGCACATTCATTGCTCGTAAAGCGAATAATGATTTACGACTCAAGGCATCCGCAACCACATTCGCCTTTCCCGGGTGATAGTCAATGACCAGCTCATAATCCTTTAACAGCTCGAGCCAACGTCTTTGTCGCAGATTTAAGTCTCTTTGAGTCATCAAATATTTGAGACTTTTGTGATCCGAATACACATGGCACTTCTCACCAAATAAGTAATGTCGCCAAATCTTTAAGGCGAATACGATAGCAGCCAATTCGAGATCATGGGTCGGATACTTTTTTCTCTTGTGGCTTTAATTGCCTCGACGCATAGGCCACAACTCGACTTTCTTGCATCAATACACAACCTAACCCAAGTAGGGAGGCGTCACTATAAATGACAAACTCTTTGCCAGATTCGGGTTGCACTAGAATTGGGGCTTTAGTCAAATAAGTTTTCAGTTGATCGAAACTTTTCTGACATTTCTCCGTCCATTCGAACTTAACATCCTTTTGGAGTAGCTTCGTCATTGGCGTGGCTATCGTTGAGAAACCTTTACAAATCGTTGGTAATAACCTAAGCAAGCCCCAAAAGCTCGAACCTCGGTAATATTTCTGAGGCTTCCAATTAAGTATGGCTGAAATTTTATTGGTCGACTCGAATACCCAATACAGATATCACATGCCCCAAGAAGCTAACCTCTCTTAACCGAACTCACACTTCTTGAACTTAGCATATAATTGCTTATCCCGTAAAATTTGCAAGACTAACCTCGGTGTTCAAGATGTTCGGTCTCATTTCTTGAATAGACCAAGATGTCATCAATGAACACGACTACGAACCGATCCAAATATGGTGCAAGATCCGATTCATTAAATCCATAAATACCGCAGGGCATTAGTAAGCCCAAACGGCATCACTAGGAACTCATAGTGACCATATCTCGCTCAAGGCGTCTTAGGTACGTCCGAATCTCGAATTCGCAATTGATAATAGCCCGATCTTAAATCTATTTTCGAGAACACTGAGGCTCCCTTCAGTTGATCGAACAAGTCATCGATACGTGGTAACGGATATTTGTTCTTTATCTTCGCTTTATTAAGCTGACGATAGTCGATGCACGACCTCATGGTTCCATCCTTTTTTCACAAACAACACCTGGCGCACCCAAGGCGAAAAACTCAGGCGAGCAAAACCTCTATCCACCAATTCTTGCAATCGAGCTTTCAACTCCTTTAATTCGTTGGTGCCATACGATACGGAGCTATCGAAATTGAGTGGTACCGGTACCAATTCGATGCCAAATTCTATTTCCGAATGTGGTAAACCAGGCAATTCTTCAGGGAAAACATCCGGGTATTCACAAACCACTGGCACAAATTCGGGTTTCTTTTCTGACTCCTTGTCATCGAGCACATATGCAAAGTACGCTTCGCACCCTTTTCTTACATATTTCTGGGCCAACATTGCTGATATTACAGCTGGCAACCCCTTTAAGTCCGTAGACTCGATACCAATAAAATTGTAACACCCCGAACCTGAATTATCTCGTTATTCGCGCACCTCAAATCGATGGTCTTGCTTTTGCAATTTACAACCGCATCGTGCATGGTCAACCAATCCAAACCAAGAATAACGTCGAATTCATCGAACGGCAAAAGCATCAAGTCCGCCGGAAAACAAGAACCTCGGGATACTAGGGGACTTTTCTTGAACACTTTGTTGACAAGCACGTAATGACCCAAGGGGTTTGACACCCGAATTACAAAATCAGTAGACTCAATAGGCAAAGTCTTACTGGATGCTAAGGTTTCACATATATAAGAATGAGTAGAACCAGGGTCAATCAAAGCAATCACATTAGTATCGAAAAGAGTGAAAGTACCGGTAATAACATCCGGTGAGGCAAGATCCTCGCGTGCTGGCAGATGGCATAAGTCCTAGCAGAGCACGAGCCTCGGGTCTTGTTGTAGCATCTCGACCCTCTCGACCGCCACTAGCATTGCCCGCATTTGGATGGCCTACCTCGGCAAATGGTAGCACCGGGTTTCCACTTTGACTTACATTTTGTTCAAACAACCTCGGCGGTCCTTGACAAAGTGGTCGGCCGATCCACACTTATAGCAGAGCGATCACGGAACCTCTGACTCCCCGAATGCCATTTACCACAATGCAGACACTCGCTCTCTCTCGGCGATCATTTCCACCATGGCGATCAAGTGACTCGTGTGGTCACAGGGGTCGACCGCGATCTCGTCTAGAAAAGCCCGGCGCCTCTAGACCGGCTCACATCATCTCGAAATCTCTTCGATGCTGTTGAAGAGACTTTCCGAGGACCTTTTCAAATTCTCCGGTTCCCACATCAACTTTTTGTTTCTCCTTTCTAAGCTCTTTGACTTTACAAGCTCGCTCAACAAGTACTACGAACTCTCGTATTTCGAGAATGCCAACGAACATCCTTATATCATCATTCAGCCCAACCTCGAAGCGTTTACACATAATAGATTCGGACGAAATGCATTCTCGAGCGTACCGGCTAAGCCTCACAAATTTTTGTTCGTAGTCGGTAACTGACATAGAGCCTTGCTTAAGGTCAAGAAATTCCCTTCGCTTTTGGTCGATGAATATCTGACTGATATACTTCTTTCGGAACTCGGTTTGAAAGAACTCCCAAGTCACTTGCTCTCTAGGCACCATGTAAGTCGAGTACTCCACCAATAGTAGGCGTAATCGCGTAGCAAGGAGATGGTACACTTTAAGCACTCATCGGTGTACAAGATAGCTCATCGAGCACCGGATAGTGTTGTCCAACCAAAATTCAGCTTGCTCGCATCGTCATCATCCGTAGCTTTAAATTCGGTGGCCCCATGTTTTCAAATCCTGTCGATTGGGGCTTACTTGACCTTATTTGGTCGATTCATCGGAGGTATTGTAGGTCTTGGGGTTGCATTTGTCGGGAATGGAGGTTGTGGAACAGTAGTGTTAGTTCGAATGTATTGGTTAAACCAATCATTCATCACACTATAAAAGGCTTGCCTAGCCTCATCATTCGGATTGCTGGCCATAGGTTGAGAGTCTGCGGCCATTGTCCCTCTGACGGAGCAGCGCCACACTCTCCACATCATCAGCTATTGCTCGGTTGGGATCGGGATCCATTGCTATAAACAAACACAAAGTCAAATTGTCGAAATCACCACACTATCGATTCATCATTTAATGGCATGTATAGCTAGACCCCAAACATATCACGGTAGTCCTAGAATCGACTAAACCGTAGCTCGATACCAATAAAATTGTAACACCCGAACCCGAGACCGTTGCGATTGTCGGACACGAGGTTAACAAGCCAAAACCACTTATGGCACCGACCAATTTGACATTCCAGGCAAGCTGGAAAACTGCGTTGTTGTCGCCTTTAAAAGCATATCTCGAGTTTCACAACTCAGAAACTGATTCCGTAAATTTTCCCTGAATTTAGACTTATATATCCATCCATTGATTTATTTCTAGAATTTTTGGTCGGGCTAATTGGTACAGTTTATTAGTTAAAGTCACCCATGTTACAGGGGTCGACTACACTGACCTTCGCTCGTTACAACTTGAATATCTCTCTGTACAGGGTTTCAATACTGATTCCGTTTGTTTCTAATGAAACTAGACTCAAAAAGGAATCTTCACATATTAGGCATGACTTCTAATTCATTCTGGATAATTTATGGTAAATTTTCAAAGTCGCGACAGGGGACCCAGAAACCGTTCTGGCCCTGTCTCACGATAACTTTAATATCTCTTAACACGTAACTCCCATGACAGTTTCGTTTCTTCCATATGAAAGTAGACTCATCAAGGTTAATTTAAATAATTCTTTCACTATTTAATACCATCCCTACAATTTTTGGTGATTTTTCACATTCCCGTCACTGCAGCTGGCAGCACCTGTTTTTAAGGTAGGTCTTACCTATTTTGTAGTCTCCATGAACCAACTAGTCTTGCCATACATAGGTTCACCTATGATCATTTTTAGCCATTCCAATGGCTGATCATGTGACCAACACTCCCATTTCCAATCCATAATCACATCATGAAACCATATATATATATACAAATCACGAATGGTCTAAGTTCAGTACTTTACTTCTACTGAGCCATTTTCGCATGGTCGTACACATGTACATCACAACACATTTGAACCAACAAGGGTAGTCCTATACATGCCATTTCAAAGTTCAACCAAAATTATACCAAAATGGAGGCTTTGATAGTGTGGATGACTTGACTTCAATGATCCCGTATCCGATCGCTAACGAACAAAATCTATAAAGTAGAGAGCCAAAGCAACGGGTAAGCATTTTTATGCTTAGTAAGTCTCAAGCAATAAAATCAGCTTTAACTAAAGCATTACATTCACATAGCCAAATGAATCATTTCATTAATACACATTCACATAATCATACTTACTTCACACTTCATCATTGTATACTTTCACAAGATATCAACCAATTCAATAGCTGAAAATTCGTTAGTCGATTGAACGAATGTTACTCAAACATATCGACTTTTCCAATGCACATATAAACATACCTTATCCTTTGGGCTTTTCGAGCGCGTACTAATTAAATTTATTACAGCAACCAACGGTCACCTTCAGCCCAAGCTTCTTGAATACAACCTGATATAACCACATGCACGAATGCCTTGGTCTTAGCCGGATAGAATGACTTGCACAAATGCCTCGGGTATTAGCCGGATTTAACAACTTGAACGAATGCCTTGGTCTTAGCCGGATTTAGTCACTAGCATAATTGCCTTCGTGTCTTAACCGGATTTAACTACTAGCATAAATGTCTTGGGACTTAGCCGGATATCATTTAATTGCTCATGCACACACATACATCAATAGTCATTACACATCCATGTTTCAGTTACTAAGGCTCAAACACAAACATATCACTAGCATAATCGCCTTGGGACTTAGCCCGGTATCATTCAAATACTCGTACACATAAATCAATAATCATTACACATCCATATTTCATTTCACATAATTCGAGTAGGGTCATTTCTTGAGGACTTACCTCGGATGTTGTCGAACGGCTTCAACGGCTATTCGATCACTTTTCCTTCCCTTATCCAATTGTGGCCCACTAAGCTCTCGAGCTTTATGTTAACAAGTAAATTGATTTAGTCGTTTGAATATCAAAGGGAATCCAAGGTACTTAGCCCTTATAAGGTCAGCACACAATTATATTCACACACTTGAGCTCATTAATTATAACATAGCATCAAGCACTCATATGGCCGATTATTCTTAGTCATACTTGCACCAAATCAACAATAATTTCAAGGTTTTTCATACTATACATGCACTAGGCCGAATGTACATGCAAATTTCACAACCATTCTTCAACAAATTTCTCCTTTAAAGAAACATATTTATCACTTTCTTCATAACCAAAACATCATGTGCAAACATATATACACGTATAGGTGTAAGGCCGAATTTCAAGGTATCCATAACCATCCAAAACACAAATTTTTAACTAACATGAAAGAAGCATAAACCATGCTCATGAATGCATCATGGCCGAATACATCACAATCATGCCCCTTTGAACTTGGTCATGGTTAAACAAAAATAACTCAATGTCTTACTCAAGATTGCTACAAAGAAATTTCAAGAGTAGTCAATCCATCATTGCATGCATCATTAGCAAGCTTTACATTTAGCATGCAATGGCTTTAACACAATAATAACCTTGGCCAAATACCATTTCCATGGCATAACAAGGATTTGAACCATGGCTAACATGAACATCAAGTTAGCAACCAAAACATGCATGAATCTCATGACACAACCTCATACATACCTTAATCTTGATGCAAGTTTAGCCAAATCTCCTTCTAGATCTCTTCTAAACAAAGAAAATGAAGCAAAAATCTCTTCTTCCTCTTAAGAATTTCGGCCAAAGGAAGGAGGGGAAAAGATGAACAAATTTTTTTGTTTTTCTTTATCACCTACACGGCAATGGGGGGATGCTACACTCACACACATTTTTTTTTTTGTTTCTCTTCCCACATTTTAATTATTAATCATTTCTCTCATGCTCCATTAACAAAACATGTTTCAACATGTTTTCTTTGCCCATAAACCATGTCATGGCCGGCCACCACCTATAAAAAGGGGGAATTTGACATGCAAGTCCATTGTTTTGCATGCATGCTTTAATTAGTCATGACACATTTCCCCATCATACTTTCAAAGTTTACTACTAGGTCCTTTCTAGTGAAATTCACATTTATAGCTCTAAATCAAAACATCAAAATGTCACACATGAATACACACATATTATAGGCATCAAAATAAATTTTAGATTATTTTTTTATGCCTCGGTTTTGTGGTCCCGAAACCACATTCCGACTAGGGTCAATTTTGGGCTGTCACAATAGTATACAAACATACCTTCATTAATAGGTCCTTCTCGGCACTTTCATTTCATCATCCATTGCATTACTAGTTGAACACACGAAATACTATCGGATAAGCAGAAAACTTGCATATAAGTGTCACATATACATACGTAGCCAAAGCTACCTCATAACATAAAACGTTCGAAAAGGAGCTACTCACGGGCTTGCTCATATAAGCTATTGATCAAGGTGTAACTACACGGGCTGCTCACACAAGTTGTCAGGTATCCGACCCACTCAATTATTACCTAGCCATCGGTAGGACACACAAGACCATTGCCCGGAACCCAACTACATGTATCGTATCCATTATGAACCCGGACCAGCTCAACGAGTTCAGATGCTCGCATCCATAATGAACCTCGACCAACTCAATGAGTTCGGATTTCTCACTTCCTAGTGACATGTCACTTGTATCCTAGACTATTCCTAAGGTTCAAATGGGATTTTTCGATACCACATCTCTGTGAAACTTACTCAAAGTGTCGATCTCACTATCCATAGTACCAATTGCCCATTCATAGCATAACAAGGCATAACTCAAATAGCAAATAAGCTTTTAAGAATTTACATAACACATATCACATATTTCATATATCACTTGTCATGAATCATCATTTCCTTGCATTTCATTTAATATTCTTCCATGTCATATTTCCACATCATATATACCATTCCATCAACTTTTCCAATATATTAAATCATACAATATATGCAATAATAGTAAGGAATATAATTTAAACATAATATTGCATTATTATTATCATACGAACTTACCTCGAATTCGAGCACGACTAATTATTCCATTTTAGTCCATAACCTCGAACTTTCTCGATTTAAGCCCGAATTTATTTTTCTTGATCTAACATATCAAATATAACTTATTTAGGACTCACATTATTCAAACTAGTCCAAAAATCATACTTTTGCAAATTTGTATTTTTACCCTTAAACTTTTTCATATTTACACTTTTGCCCCTAGGCTCGTAAAATGATTTTTATTCAATTTATTTTCACTTTAAGCCTAGCCGAATCATTTTCATAACTATAGCAGCCCACAATTTCCACTAAATCACACTTTTATGACAAATTTTATAACTTTTACAGTTTATTCCTTTTTAGTGTTTTCACCAAAACTACTTAGAAAAGTCGTTTCTCCAACCATAAACATGCATAATCTACCATTAAAAATCAAAATGAAGAAATTTCTAACATGGGTCAAACTTTAGACCTTCATCATAACTTAAATAAATGGTAGAAATAGATAGATCTTGTTACAAGGATTTCAAAAACATAAAAATCATTAAAAACGGGGTAAGAACAGACATACAATCGAGCTTGGAAGCTTGAAAAACCCTAGTCATGGTTTCTTCATGTAAAAGTCGGCCAAGGAAGAAGATGGATAAGAAATTTTGGCTTTTATTTTGTTTTTAATTCATTCTAATTACTAAATGACCAAAATACCCCTAACTTAAAAATATTCTATTTCACCCATTTCATGTCCATTTTTGTCCAAAAAATTAACCAATGGTCTAATTACCATTTAAAGACCTCCAATTTAAAATTCTATAGCAATTATACACCTCTAGCTTCTAGAACTCAAGTTTTACACTTTTTACGATTTAATCCTTTTGACTAAATTGAGTGCCCGAACGTTTTTGACTAAATTGAGTGCCCGAACGTCAAAATTTCCAGACAAATTTTTCCAAAGACAATTCCATAGAATTGTAGACCATAATAAAAATGAATTTTTTACTATGTCGGATTTGTGGTCCCGAAACCACTGTTTCGACTAGACCCTAATTTAGGATGTCACACCTTTACAAAGTTATATCATATGCTTAAAATGGTTGAGCGATGAATGAGAAATTGATGCTTAAAGTAAGCTACTTGGAAATATTTGTGAGGAAAAGTAAAGGCTTAGATCCCACATTGGTTAAATACTAAGTGTGAGGTGTATTTATATATGAGAACTCTCTTGTAGGGTGATTGAATGACTAAGTTTGTAACCTTCCCTAACGTGCAAGGAGGGGTACAGGTCCAAACCTGATGGGGTTGGGGCACACACGCACGGCGTGGGCAACACAAAATTTCAAGACCAGTCATGCCCAGAATGGGCTTGCAGATATTTTAGCACAACACGAAATTATTTTTTTCCCTTAGCAAACATAATCTGGTTATATAAGGACACTTATCTTATTTATTTGATTCCAATTAATTTGATTTAATTTTTTAATCAAATTGATTTATTGGCTATTTAATGGCAGATTTTTTGGAAATTTTCCAAAATTCCAACATTCTTAATGCCTATAAAAGGCTATGAATTCTAAAGATTTTTACACAAGAAATTATTCTCTCACATCGAAATTCTGTTGCTCTCAAAACTCTTCTTTTCCTCTCCATATTTTTTAAATGTTCAGGTGATAGAAAAAAAGGCATTGTTTGTTCGTTGATCGTTGCAGAGGTGCTACTGCATTAATCATTGTTTTGTTGTATCCTGGGAGACATTCGACCAACGTTTCTCTAAGTACCATAGGAGTGGCTGAATCTGTCTTAAGGAAACTATGTTTCACAGGGCTCAACATTTCGTAAAATCTCTATTCTTCCTTTTTTTATTTTAATTTTGTTACAATTTTGATTTATTTTCGTATTTGACAAATTAAATATAAATTATTCTATTTCTATTTTATTTTATATGTAAATATTTATCTATATTTATCTATTTTATTCGTTAACGTGTTTTTTTCTAACAGGTTCAAGTTACACCACTTTCTCTCCCCATTCTTTTTTGGATGACAAGAAAGGCTATTTGCACAATTAGCCCCTCAAATTTGGAAAATCTTAAGCATTTAACCCCCTCTCCAAATCAAAATAGAACTCTAGTTTTCTTTTCGTAATTGAACTAAGATTTTACCTTATTTTTCCCTGTTTCTTCCACTTTTATTTTTCATTCTCTCATTTGCAAATATTTCTACTCTCATTGCTAAAATTTTATTTTGATTTGGGAATCAAACCCGATCTCCGTTCAATCATTCTTCATATCGGTTTAGTGTAATGCTGCCAAATATTGTCTTTAACATTGCTAAGAATGGGTAAGAATATTTCAATTTTGATGTTTAGATTTTAAAATACTTGTAAGATTTTGTTCTCGTTAAATTCAAGATCGATTAAATAATCTTTTACGAATCATGCCAAGTTTTCCTAAAATCTTGAATTTTCTTGAAAATCATTGTTAACTCTTGCATATTTATCTGTTGAAAGACTCATTGTAGGTATTCCGGATTAGGTTTGGACGTGAGGATCATCGTTTGAGACCCTAATGATAGGTACGTGTTCTTTTATGAGGAAATCAAGGCAAAATTGAGCCTAGAATAAACCACACGGGCATGTGGGTCGCCCGTGTGGACCACACAATCCCCTCACACAGTCATGTTCCCTTGAAACACTAGGTTCTTCGCTTCTCACACGGCCTAGGACCCTTTACACGGTCGTGTCTCTCCTGTAGGTTGAAATTTCGAATGCCACACGGCCGTATGCCCCTCCACATGATCCAGGGCTTCCCACACAGCCATGTGTCCCCTATAACTAAAAAATTATAGTTTTTATCCAGAATTTTATATCTTGCTCAATTTAGTCCCTGATTAATTCCTAAACCATTTTTAATGTTTAATTTTGTCCAATTAAGTCCTTATCAACATGATTTATGCTAGAATCGATGATTGATTGATTTATTAAGATATTTATATATATTTGCATGGATTACTAATAGTTTGCATATAACTATTGTATCTAGAATTGTGATCGTAAGAATGACACACCCTATGTTACTGTTAATTTGAATATATAAAGAAACATGATTTTGCTACTAATTTGCCATATGTTAGTACATTAAATGCTATCATATGTGATTTGTGTTAAATTTCTTACTTTGCATTGCATGGGATTGTCGAAACCTTTTCTGAAAGGGGTCGACTTTATTTTAAAAAATAAAAAAAATGGGAGTCGCCACCGA
Source organism: Gossypium arboreum (assembly GCF_025698485.1). Classification (NCBI taxonomy): domain Eukaryota; kingdom Viridiplantae; phylum Streptophyta; class Magnoliopsida; order Malvales; family Malvaceae; genus Gossypium; species Gossypium arboreum. Next base: position 90,081,896 of record NC_069082.1, on the reverse strand, counting down.
TCTTTTTTTTATGAGGTGTGATCGGGTCACCTCGAAATCTAATTGTTTTAATAAAAGGTTTGATCTAATAAAACAATGATTTTTGGTCTACAAAATCCAAGAAACGAATTCGAGAGTCGGTTACGTTCGAGGGAGGATTAGCACCCCCGTAATGCCCAAAATTGGTACCTAATTGATTAATTAATGTCTTAATGTCGAAAGTTGAAAACTCAAAAAGAATTTAAAATATGATCCTTCTTTAATATTATTTTTGCTTAATAATTGCTTGAATAAATCGAAATGTATAATAAAGACCCTCTCATCTAGAAGTAACAAAATGTCACATCCCGTGAGTTAGGACACGACATCTCGAATCCTTGAGAATAAGCTTTCCTTTTATTATTATTTATTTAAATCTCATATATTTCAATTTTAAAATGTTATTCGGACGTTTAGGTTCAACGAGAAAATCGTGACCCCGTATCTCGAAGCTCCAAATACAGAATATTGCCTTTATTTTGAAAATTTATTTTCATGCATTAAGCAAAAATTAATGTAACACTTAAAATGGTGTATGCTTAGTTTATCAGGGTATGGTATAAAGACAGGCAAAGATATTTAAATGTAGCATAAGACGTAATGATAATGAAGTAATGTGAAGTAGCTATATGGGTAGAACATTTATATTAAAATGACAAATAACAAGTAAGTGAATAAATACTATAACAATAATAATGTGAACATAGCAATACTAAGAAAATTAATTCATGACATCACAACATAATAAATAAAGCAACTCAAAATAAAAAAAATTTGAGAATGATAGGTGCTTAATGAATATAAATAGTGTTCAATTTCATATATTAAAAAATAAAATAAAATAATAATAATAATAATAGATTGATGAATGGATAAAGCAAATTATATTAAACCTAAGTATTAAAAAATAAAAGAATTAATAAATTAATAAATTGATAAAACAAATATGAATAATGTCGAATTTAAATGTTTTAAAAGTAAAAGAATAAATAAATAAATATAATAAATATTCATAACATTAAATTTAAATATTAAAAAATGAAAGAATGAAAATATAAATAAATAAATTGATAAAAAATTGTAAATAATATCACATTTACATATTTAAAGTATAAACGAATAACGAACCAAACAAGTAAGTAAATGTACAAAAGATATGGGTAATATTAAATTTAGGTATTAAATAAGTGAAGAATAATAAATAAATAAATATGAATAGTGAAATTAATCAAAAGAAGGATTGAATTGAAACTTAAATAGATTTTAATAAATTAATTAATAAAATTGAATAAGGACTAAAATTAAATGCGCATAAAAAGGGGGACCAATTTGGAAATTATCCTAGGCCTTATAAACACGCCATTCTACAGAGGACCAAAATAAAATAAAAATAAAATTACCGGGGAAAAATTAAAAAAAGTAAAAAAAGGAAATAGGACTAAATCGAACAGGCCATAAAAGCGGAAAGGGCCAGTGCGCAAATGGCCCCTTTAACAAAAACACGCGGATCCTCCGCTTACGGGTCGAATCAGTTCGGTTCAGCCTCAAAACGATGTTGTTTTGGGGCTTTCTGAACCCCTCCAAAACGACGCCGTTTCAGCACCCCATATAAGTTAAAAAACTCGAAAAAAAATCATTTCCTCCTTTTTTTAAAAAAATTTAAAAACACTCTCTCCCCTTCTCTCTCAGCTCTCCCTCTCCGGCCTAGCTCCATCATGGGTTGTTGCTCATGTGCAAATAGTCCAAGGTGGCCAAAAAACAAAAAGGTCTCTTTTTTGGGTTTTTTTAACTTCCCGAGCCTAAAGACATCTTTTTTCATCGAAAACGATGAACCTCGGCACCCACGGTGGCGCAAGCGCAAGAAAGGGGTAAGATTGGACTCTTTATTCTATTTTATACTTATTTCTTTAAAAAATAAAATGAACCAAATAAAAACGAAAAGAGAAAACGAATAAAAAGAACACCTTTTTTAAAATTTTCTTTTGTTTTTGATTGTTCTGTAAAGAAAAAAAATACATTGGTTGTTGAGGCTTTTATAGCAAAAAAAAAATACAAAGATTTTGCTATATATTTTTTTTGTGCTATTGTGCTCTTTTTGCTGTTGTCCATTTTTTTTTCTTTTCTTGCAGGTAGAGGAGGGTTGGGACTGCACGTGGAGGTGACGGCGCGAAGAGGTGGCGGCTAGCAGCTAGGATTTCTGCCCTCCTTTGTTTTTGGCTGAAAATTAGTTTAGTTTTGGGCCATTCAGGCTTTGGGTTGTTGTGTTATTGTTTTGGGTTTGTAATTTTGTATTTGGGTTTGCTGTTGTAAATGGACAGTTTTTTGGACTTTATTATTTTTGGTTTAAATTTTGTAATTTGGGCCCGTGCAAAATTGGGCCATTACAGGATAGTACGACATGATCGGAGGAAGTATTGGTAGTATATCTGTTTTTATTTTTGTTGTGCATTCACAACCTTTTGACAACTATCATTTGCAAGCATGTTGTGCTTTCATGGCCATTGACAGATCTCATTTGCAATATTTTGCTGTGTAGCCACAGCCATATGTAGATTCCATATGCAGGTTTTTTTATCTGTCCACAACCATTGGTAGTAAAACTACAAACTATTGGTGGTTAATCCACAATCTGGTGAGCTGATGTTGGAGTTCTAGGGAACTCCCATTGTGATGTGTAGCAATGAGGTAAGATGTTTTTTATTAAAAAACCCAAATTTGTCTGACATCTTTTCAATCATGTGCATAAAAATTTGGAAATCATGCATGCGTGAAAATATGTGAATATTGTGGGCAAATATGAGAATCCATTATTTTGAAATCTTTACTGTGAGTTCTATGATATAAATGTTGGTTAAACTGAAAAATCAATATTCTGAACTGTTATATGATTATGATTATTTTATGCAATATTATTTAATGTGTCTTGCCAACAGTTTGCACTGATTTTGCTGTAAATGAACTCACACTGAGTGTCATAGCTCACTCACCCTTTAAATTTTCATCTTTATAGAAAACTCACCAGGTTAGGACACCAGCACAACTTCCGGAGGGTCTCGGCATAGTCTATTTTTTTTGATTTATTAAGGCTTATTTTTATGATTTATTTTATTATGCAAGGGCTATAATATTTTATTTTGAACTGTGGCATGAGATTTAGGACTTAGGCTTGCGTTTTTTTGCATGAAACTTTATTTTAAATTTTATTTAGGATATCAAGTTAAAATTATTAATTATTTATGCATGAACCCCGATTTTTATTAAAAAAACATAAGTATATACCATCTTTTCTGCTACTAGATAATAAATAAAACTTTGAAGAATAATAAATCAATATTTAAACAAGTTTTCTACCAAATTAGGTAAATGTTTAAAAATGACTCTTTTCAAAACTCTGATAGCTTACTATGTCACTTCGGTGGCTAATGTAATCTTCTGAATTTGGGTCTAATGTCTAAGGCAAGTTGGGAAGGTTACATTTTTCATGAGACAACTTTGAACATCATAGATCTGCGAACCAAAATCCAAATAACTTTCCTCGCCAATCTCCAATAGGGGTGGGCGTTCGATCAATTGAGTTAAAAAATTTTGAGTTAATCAAGTTGACGAGTCCTACTTTATCATTCTAACTTAGAGTAGATTTTTTTTTTAATTGAGTTGAGTGAAATGAAATTCGAATTGAGTTGAGCTAAATGAATTTGTTTAAGTTAAATTAAAAAAATAAGCCAACCATATTAAAATCTTTTTACAATATGACTAGTTTCTAAGTTGAAGAACATAACTACCATACAAATTTGAAAACTCTTTTAGAACACAATAAGAGAAAAAAAGATAATTAGTATGATGATAAATTTGATTTTATAATTTAATTGTGTAAGATCTCAATTATGTCATTTTAGAATTTTAAATATATATATAATTTTCCATTTTTATATATTTTAATAAATTTTATATATATTTTAATTTTTGAATTTATATATATTTATAAAATTTTAGAAAAAATATTTTGAATTTTTGAAGATTATTTTGAATTTTTAGAGGGCCAAGTTGTGCATGTTTTCAAACTGTGAGGGACCCAATGAGTATTTACATCATTTTGTTATTTAAATTATTCGAATCATTCAACTCAACTCGAACTCAAAAAATTGAATTACTTATTCAATTTGATTCGAAAAAACCAAATAACTTGAATAATGCGATTTGATTAACTCGAAATTCGAAAAAATGAATTTTTTTAATCAAATCGAGTTTACTGATTCATTGTATTGATAGTTGAATTTTCATTTGGAGCTCATTAGCCAAACTTAAAAAAAAACTTAACAGTCTAATAACTTAAATAAAAAGTTTTGGATAGTTTAGTAACCTGAGGTGCCCTAACTAAACACACCAAAGAGATACATAAAAATTTCACTATAAGTGCATATCCTCTAAACACACCAAGAGTACAAATGTGCTATACTATAAGGCATCAAAACATAAATCTCTCGCACATACAAACTCGTAAAAATATGCATCTTGTAACACCCCACACCTAACCTAAACGTTATGGTCGGATCTTGAGGAATTACAATAACTTGTTTAAAAACCCAGAAATTGAATTTGTAATCATGTAGAAAACAATGTTAACTTTAGATAGATCATTTTTAAATTTTTAGGGAAAATACTCATTAAACTATTTTACTACAGAAAACATTTAAGTGTTCACTTCATCTTGCAGTTGAATTTCCGAAGTTATAAAGTTTTGAAAACCATGGCTTGATTTGTAATCAAATAATTTTGTCGATAGAAATATAATAGTACTTAATTCAAAAAACAAGTTAAAAACGAAAAATTAAAGTCCAAAACAATTTACAGCCCGAAAAGCCCATTAATAACACATAGTCTTTAATTAACCATTTTAGTTTAGAAATTCAACCTGAGCTTTTGCACGTCGCCCCGTCCTAAGTCTGTTGATTACTTGAGAGGATAAAAACAAATGGGTAAGTTTATGAGCTCAGCGCGTAACTCAACCCATGCAACAAAACATGTAACACCCCAAAATAGGGCCTCTGAGTTTTAGGGGTATTTTAGGAATTTTAACCATAGAGTGCCCAAATTTCCTAGCATGGTAAACCGAGATTGCATTCGACTATGACATCTTAACTGTTAAATCAATTTTTGAAAAAGTATTCTAAAAACCCTTAATTTTGTAAAAGGACTGATTTGTAACAAAGTCAAAATAGTGGGCATTTATGTGGCAATTCCACCAGTTTTTAAAATTGAACCTAAAAATCACCCCACCTACAGTTTTCACGATAGCTTCTTCCCCTCCTCTCCCTTGTGCCGCCCATTGCCATTCCGTTGACCTTTAAATTGATTTTTGAGTTCCAAATTGCAATACCTTGATTTTCTATCATTCCTAAGTCATTTACCATAAAAAATTCTTTAAGAAGGATGCCAAAAACTCTATAGATTTCATCATCTTCTCCAAATAGGAGATTTTCAGATTTATGTCAAAACTTATTCATTCTCTCAAAAAAGATAATCATTCATGTCACCATTGGTTTTTAATGTTATTTAGACTTTAAAACTGAATTATTAGACTTGAAATTGCATGTTTTAAATAAAAGCCAAAAATCGAGCCATTAATGGTGGATTTTAGGATTATGAGTCAAAACTTGGTTTCAAAGTGTTTTTCAACTTGTTTCAGTATGATTAGAATGTTTTTAAACTGACCTTGAAGTTTCGTTAATAATTTCTCATGTTTTAATGAATTTTGTGGAAACTGCCTAAAAGATGTCGAAAAATGTTGATACCATGAATTGAGTAGATTTGTCTAGTTTGAAAGTTGTTAATTAGGCGTAGATGATTAATTAGATGAACGGAATTGATTTTAGGCAAAAATATTGAGTATAGACCGATATAGAATTTAAAGTTTGTTATGTTAATAGTCTAAGTTACATGGGAACTTAGCTTAAAACTTGAATTTTAGTTAGTTTGAGTGAATTTTTTGTTGTTATTTGACTGTGGTTATTGTATGATTCATTAAAGCTTGCTACAGAGTTAGTTGAGCTTTCAGTTTTTAGAAAAAAGTATAAAGTGGTGAGTATATGGAATTGCTACTCGTAAACACAAGTCATGTGTCATTTAAGAATTTAGATGTAGCCTAAAACCCTACTCTAAATTCTGGGTGTAAGCTTTCTTGAAACTATACTTATCTTGTGGTTATGTGGTTATGTATTGTGCATGAAATGTGATATGTGGATATGGTGACTATTGTGTAAATGCAAATGTATATATGTAATATATATGTTATACGACTTCGATAGTGTTTTGTAAAAGATGTTAATATGTAGTGATAGTGCACAGGTGATTGGTAAGTAATATGTGATTTTTTTTTGGATATTTTGGCCTTGTGATCCTGAAACCATTGGATATAGTAGCATGCCATAGGATTGTGAGTACTAACTTATATGTATAGTGGTTTTGGGCGTTGAGACCCTAGGACATGTTTAACTTTGTGAGTCTATATGGTGTAAGGAGATTCGTGTATCCGATGTGTGATGATAGAGCTCACTATATGTTTCATATCCCAAGTGCCATCTTATCATATTTTATGTAATCGTGTGGAATATATTCTATGCTTGAATGAGTATGTATGTATTGTGAGAATGAACTATTAGATGATGCATGATTTAATAGTAGAATAAGGTATTTGTGAGTAAATGGTTGGTTTTGTTGCACGATAACATGTTTGTGTTGTGGGAATTCTTTGCATTCACTGAGCTTGTTGAAGCTTATCCACTCATTTCAACATATGCATATTAGTGACGTCACGATGTGGGCAATGTGGTTTCCGAAGGAGTGATCTAAAGAAGATTTGATACTTATCGTAGGTGCTCTGTTATTTATAACCGTATTAGGGAAATAGGCAATGTGATAGGTTATTTTAGCTTATTAATCTTTAAACATTTTGGTTTGGTTTATAAGGACTTCATGTTGTTATTATGCTAGAATAATAGACATTGACGTTGGCATGACGATTCTTGTTTGGATGATTTGACATTTTGGACTGATAAATTTAGCCGGTTAATGATGAAATAAATAAAGTACTTGTTGCTTGTTGCTTAGGAACTAATTAAAATGAGTTATTTGCTCTTCTACGTTGTATTTTTAGCTTCAGTAGCAGATGTACCGATAGTTGGCTTTGAAAATCGATACCTCTGTGAATTAAAACGTACAGGAAAATAGATTAGAGATTTGATAGCGATACCTTATCTTGAGTATCGATACTCGGGACTAAAGTATCGATAATTTATAGCAAGTACCGATAATTTTCGACAAATGGGATTTTTGGCCGAGAAACAGTAAGCTATTTTGGTATTGTTTTTCCGAGTGTTATCGACACCACATGAAGGAAATATCGATACCTTAAATGTCAGTATCGAAACCTACGAACAGTTTTATGAAATTTTGCTAAATAACCCTTATTCATGGTTCAATTGTATGTAAGACCAATTAATGAATGGTTGCATGTAATAATGTTAATTAACTAATTGGGTGACTTAAAAGTTATATGGTTTAACAAAAAAAGATCAGTTTGCTTGGACCTAGTTCCTATTTGATGTACATGAAACGAGACGGTGGTGTGGCATCCCGTATTTGGGCTTGGCGACCAAGTCAGGTAAAGGGTGTTACAAAACAAATATAGCTACAAATGTTGTTTCAGATATAAAATCAGATGGAATTTCAAATGCTGAGTCAAATGAAATATCAGATATAGAATCAGATCTTACCTTCATCCGCTACACACCATCTTCATCCATTCCTACACACTAATTAGGGTAATGAATACCCATCCAATCCCACACACCTATAAGTGAGCGTATGTCACTTTTCAAAACTGTGCAAATGTGGTTGCCCTCCAGAATCAAATTAGTATGGTCAGGCCACTAGAATAGGTATGTGGTTTAGACCACTAAATAAGATAGATCATTAAACTGTCATCACTTCCTCCGTCACATCATTAACCCACCCCAATGCACATGCAATATTATACAGATATCAAATGCACATATGTCAAACATACTATGCACATCAGAATATAATACCATGCTTTTAAAAATCACATTAACATAGGCAGAATATCAAATTTCATATATATAACACATACATAACACATATCGAAACCTACATTTTGACTAATTTTGAATCTTACTTCAAATACAACTCTAACAAAATTTTATGGAAAATGGCTCACATGCCTGTGTGGCCCACACAACTTGGCACACGGCCTTTACACACGTTTGCGTTGCCCACACAACCCAACTAACCCAACTCGTGTGACTCACACAACCCGACAAACGGTCATGTGGCGTCGACAGTGGCATTTTTGGTATCACATCATTCACTATTTTTCAAGGTTTTTGTTACACATCTAGTTGGTTTTCGATCCAAATCCAACAATAAGAATTCAAGAACCTAAAATCAGCATTCAAAACAAATAATTTTAGTAAAGAACACTAAATCTACACCACTAATTTGGCCACAAGCACTAAATGAGCGAAAGTAATTTATAAGCTTAATATTCAAAGTCAAGGGTTGGGACAAAAATAGAAAAAATTTAAGAGAAAGGATTCGAACCTAGAACTTCTCATACACAAGCAAAACACTTAAACACTGATCCAGATCAATTTACTTGATAAATTTTAACAATTTATAAATTAAAATTTTGGGGTGTTACACATCTAATTCATATGAAATGCTAATTGTATCCTAGCTAATCCACTAGGCTCAAAAGGGAAATTTCCTTCATTTATCAATTAAACATTTCATAGTTCACATACTTACATATCATAAAATGTTTTCTTGATTTTCAAAATCACACAACTAATCATATATGTCACATACATCACATTTGGGTGCTTGTCGCCACCCAATTATCGTTTATACTTTTTCACATTTTCCCTTAATCATTAGATGACTAATCTGTCGTAATTTGATATGTCAAATTAGGCTTCCCATTAAACTTAATAAGCTTGTTCAAGAGAAATTTTAATGTGTTTTTAATATTTTAGTTTAATTTTAGCTTTATCAATTTAATAATGTTTAATGCATCTTTGCATTCATTTTGAGATCCAAATTGGCCAAATGCGCCATTTGGGGCCCTAACTACTAATTGAGTGTTGTAAGAACACGGCGGTGGCCTGATATAGAGCAAAAATATCCCCAAAGGGGTCATCAATAGTGATATTGTGACATCCCTTTTGGGTATCGTGATATCTAGCCACAAGGAAATTCCCTATTCGGAGACTGTCGATGGTATCACAATACCTAGACATAGGTATCGTGATATCATTGTCGTGGGGGGAAAAAAAATGATTCCAAGGGTAGTCTTTGTGCAGCCAAAGCACCAATCAGAAAGACACATTGAAGGGCATTTCAGGAAACATTTTTTTGTTAGAATAACTATTAAAAGAAGCCAGTTTTGGCTAAGGAAAGAGAGGAGCGTTAGACATAGATTAGTATAGTTTTCTTTCAATTTTCTCTGCTCATTTCAAGTTTTACATTTTTCTTCTTCTTTCATAGTTGTAGTGTTAATTTTTCTACATTTTCTTCTTGTTCTTATTATTTCTTAAGTTAGTTACTACTGTAGCTAGGATTTATTTGCACTTTTAGTACTTCTATTTTACTTTTAATGACATTTCGCTTTTTTGCTTAATGTTATTTTAGTTTCCTTTAGTTTAATCTATTAAAGACTTTAATTTTAATGTTTCTTGTTCATCATTTGCTATTGAATGCTCATTTTTACTTTTCCTTTAAGTTTTCCAAGTTAAAATCCCAACTTTTATTTTCCTGTTAAGTTTGATGTTAATGGCTGCCGTGTTTTCTTCTTTTATGTTTGTTGGCTTAGTTTTTATCGTAAGTGTCTAAACCTTAAGGAGGTTGGTTGATGGAGGTGTGGGTAAACTAATTTTTGGATGAGGCATTAAATTGCAATAAATTAGAATTGAATAAACCTAAAAACTTAGGATTGATGCTTCTAAGGTAAAATCTAGGCAAGTGAGACAGAGAGATAATCTTGTTGAGCATCTATTCGTTAGTTTCAAATTAGCTAGTGAGAGCAAGAGATACACTGAACTAATTTGTCTAACTTGGTAAAATTGGAATCAAAAGGTAAAATGGAGCAATTTTAAGAGTTTAAGCAATTTAGGTCCCTAATTCGAGAGTTAGTGAACCACATCGAAATTGATCAACCACCGTATGTCATTTATTTGTAAATATCATGACTTTGCATGTTTTACAATTTAGTCCTTTTGTATTGAGTTTGTAAACTAGTGTAATTATCATTGACTTTATGGTTTGTTGTACTATAGTGTTCAACGATTAGTCGGTTAGACTCTTTGTTTTGCATGCTTGTAGCTAGAATTGACTCAATTGCAGACTCCTGTGGGTTCGATCCATGGAATACTTCGTATCTCATTGTACAATTATATTATAATTGACCTGTCAGACTTGCAAACACCGGATGTTTATTATTTGTATTTTGTCATATTAATATTGATTTCCTCCCATCGTTCGCGAAGGCGCAAAGAAGGCTGTGAATAACCATATCACCATATCACACATTTGATTAAGAAATCTAACTCATATAATATCAAATACCAAGGAATCAAATCACATTTGAATGCTGTATTAAGTAAATTTATTATCTTAAATCAGATATTTGCCTAATTTCAAAATTCTTCCATATCAAATTATACAATATTTTCCCTTTAACTGTTTTTCAAAGTCATACTGACAATTTGAGTTTATTATAACACATTATGGTATAGAATAAAAATCATAGCTTGACAAAATAGATTACTAATTTCATTTTCATACAATTTTGAGACAAGATTCTTTAATATTATCTTTTTTTTGTAATTATCACAACACATCAACCACGGTTACTTACAATCAAATGCACCCATTTATTCAATAATTATCAAATATCATAATCATGTTAGTAGTAAATACATAAAAAGTCAAAATCGAACTCTTGAATTCTTCCTTGAAAGTGTTGGAACATTTTCAAATATTTATAGTGTTCCAATAACTATAAATGAATGGGTGTAATTAATCAAAAGATTATATTGTTTGATTTTTGAAAAGAATTATAACTATTTAAATAATTTTATTTGAATAGTTATAATTAAATGAATAATTATGTGTTTATTTTAAAGACATTATTATTCGAAAGACACCTATTGATGAAAGATGTCTCTATGAAAAGACATGAAAATTCTTATAAATAGGAATGAGATTACATTTGGAAATCATACCATCAAATCTAATATTCTTTCTTTCCTTCCTTTGTTTTCTAATATTATTAGATTATTCTATAAAGTATTACTGTAGAAATCCTTTATATAAATTGAGTTTCTTGTCATACAATTGCTCAGTGTGTAGTGGGCTATTCTCGTCAGTGCAAAACGCAAATAGTCATTGGCTTCATTGTATCATCGAGGTTAATTTGCTTGGAACTCGTTTGCACACCAAATATAGGTGAGGACGAATATAACCTTAAAGATAGTGGCTTGATACATGCCTTGGAGCCTTGTCCTATTTCTTCTTCTGTTCGAGTTCCGTTCGTGTGTTCGAGATTTTCCTCATCGAAGATTTATGCTAACAGGAAGTCTGCATTATGTCATTTCCTCTTTCCTCAAAAATGGTCTCATTTGATTTTTTCCATCATCATAAACAAGTTATAACATATATTTATTAGTTTAGTTTATTAAGCGTCATGTTTTGAACTTAAAAATTTATAAATATGTTAAATTATCATTGCAAAATTTATAATTAGTTTTCGTATGTTTAAATTTTGAATAAATAAAATTATTAATAAAAACTGGATGAAACCTTGATTCTAGAGCAAAAACAAACAAACCATAAAATCATTTTTTTAATTTATTAAAAGAGAAGGAGCTTTTTAATTATGTTTTCATTCATTTCATCCATTTTTTAAATTACATTTTTACTTTTTATGTTTTTCTTATATTTTTAAAATGATATATTCATAAATTTAGCCTTTAACCTTTACATTTTTTTATTTGACCCTTTTTTAAAAGTTAAATTCAACCATTAACTTTTAAAAAAGAATCAAACCATTATTTTCAACGGAAATATTAACAAAAACAATAATTTTTTAATGAAAATGTTGATCGACTATTAAGTAGACTTTTGAATTAAAAGTTTAACCATTCGATTTTTCAACCATGATAAAGTAATCGTAATATAATAAATTACTGATATGTAATAGTTTAATGTATTAAGTTGCATGTTTTTAACTTAAAAGATTTATAAATATATTAACTCACGATTAATACTCAACTTATAATTGTAAAATTTATAATTAGCTTTTCGATGTTAAAGTTTTTAATAAATAAAATTACTTGTAAAAAATTATATACTTAGTAAATGACTAATAAATCTAGCGATTTTATCAATAAATAATTATAAATTAATAGTTGATGATGCATAGTAACAAATGGTTGAATGTAATGATAAGATCGTTATACTTTCAAGAAGAAAACATAAGTTTGAACTTTGGAGACAATATTGTTAGAAGGGATAACCATAAACCTCAAATATGGACCGTAAACCAGATCTGCAAAGTACCAAAAATGTTATTATAAATAAAGTAAATGATATTATTAAATAAAAAATAATTGTTAATGCAAAATAATAATAATAATTCTGATTTACGTCCCATTACATGTGAGTCGTGTCCAGATTTTTTTTGTCTAAGTTTGGATATATTTCGGTTATCAATTTGTTTGTTTATTCATCCCTATTAATATTAAGTCTTTTTTTGAGTTTAGTGTCACAAGTTAAGTTATATTATAACAATGGTACTTTTATTATCTTTTTTATAATTTAAAAAAATCAGTAAAAAAATTGCATGTAAAGATATTTGAAATCATACCACCACCACCAATTTAATGCTTTACTCAAATTGTTTGACCTACCTCTCGTTTATATATATTTATTGATAGTTGATGTCAATAATCAACTCGACGTCAACTTAAGATTGATGAGAGTTTTTTCTTTTTTTGTACATTACTAATCTACTTATGACTCGATTGTTAAATAAATCTTTATTAACTCTTTTAATATTATCTTTTTCATCAATATGATAGCATTTTGACATTTTGCTAACATTTTAAACAATGCTTTTGATTCGTGATATTCGCGATAGGTTTTAAAAATTTATAATTAATCGTTCTTGAAACTAACTATTATCACGATGAAGGCAAGTGTACCTATCGAACAGTAGTATAGTTTTAGCAAGACCGGATTGTCGAACCCAAAGGAACCAAGAGTACTAGTAATTACTTTCTTTTTATTATCTAGCCTAAAAATTAAGGGATTTGTTTATCTAAACTAATTAACTAAACTAAGAGTGCACAAAGAGAAAATTGGGGAAAAGCTTTAGGGAAAACTCGATTGATTAAGACAATACCCAAGGAAAAATCTACCTAGACTTCACTTGTTATTTGACTCTGAATCAGACGATTTATTCATTTGACTTGATCTGTAAAACTTCTTAAGTTATATTATTATCTCTCTCGAGACTAATAACGTCTAATCCTAGGTTGATTAATTGAAATCTCTTTCTAATTAACGCCCTCGTGTTGCATTAACTCGATCTATGGATCCTCTTATTAGGTCTCACCCTAATCCGGCAAAATCTTGTCACCCTATCTCTAGACGTGCAATCAACTCCGCTTAATTATGACAAATTTACTCTAAGACAGGGACTTTTGCTCCTCTGAATAAACGCATTAACTTGAATCAATATCTTGGAATATTAAGACAAGAATTAAGAACACATAATTAAGAACAAGTCAAATATTTATCATACAATTCAGATAATAATAACAAGATCCGTCTTAGGTTTCATTCCCCTTAGGTATTTAGGGGGTTTAGTTCATAATTATAAAAGAAAACATCTTAGAAGAATAATGAATACAAAACATAAAGAAAACCCAAAACTCCTGAATGGAAATTGAAGGGAGATCTTCAGTCTTGATGAATAATCTGGCTTCTGAGATGGATCAATCGGCTTTCTTCGAGTAATTTCTTGCTTCCTACTCCGTGTGTGTGTTCTAAGTGCCTCCTCAGGTGTTTAAATAGGCTTTAGAATGCCTAAGAGCCCTCAAAAGTGGCCTTTTCCGAATACGACTATACTTGGGCTCGACAGGGACACGCTCATGTGCGATTGCTCCAGCCCGTGGTTAAGGCAGTTAAATAGGCACGGGCGTGTAGTCTACTCGTGTAATTCGTGCATCGATCCTGCCAAATGGACACGGCCGTGTGGCTTACCCGTGTGAGGAAGTCCAGGCCGTGTTGATTTCCCATGTGGGTCCATTTTCTCCGTTTTCGACCCGTTTCTTGCTCTTTTTACTCTCCTATGCTCACCTAAGTTTAAAACATGAAATTAAAGAATTAGGAGCATCGAATTCACCAAATCTAAGGAGAAACAATCCATAAATGTGCTAAGTATGGGATAAAAATATGTATAAATTACGGTTTATTAACTTCCTAACAAAACAACATTTTAACGTGTTATAGAAAAAAGATAATATGAGTTAGGAAGCAATAGGAGTACATTTAATATTCTTAGTCACATGTATTTACCTATTTACATTTATTTTCACTTGCAAGTTAAACTAATTTGTTTTATTTTAATTTCGTACAAATTGCATATATATTTTTATTATTAGTTTCAAATTATATGTTCATTGTTTATTGGATGTTTTTCACATGTTTTTAAATACATGATTTTTAACACGCATAATCTTGTGATAAAAATTCTTACTTGTAATAGTTTTATTTTGGTCATGATATAGATTTATTGATTGGATTTGTAATTCCATTTGTATATTGTACTAATGGCCCGTTTAGTTTACTTGAAACCGGCGTGATAGCTCATTTATTACGTAATTATCACATGAGCTTTAAATAAAAGGATATTTGATAGTCTTGATAAATAAGAGGATTATGTAACTTTTTACTTAAGTTGAAATATATTTTTCACCTATATTTTAAATATATGATTTTCACACATATAACCTTGTGATAAGAATTTTTACTTGTAATAGTTTGATTTTGGTCATGATATAGATTTATTGATTGGATTTGTAATTCCGTTTGTATATTGTACTAATGGCCCGTTTAACTTACTTAAAACTGACGTGATAGCTCATTTATTAAGTAATTATCACATGAGATTTAAATAAAAAGATATTTGATAATCTTGATAAATAAGAGGATTATGTAACTTTTTTACTTAAGTTGAAAGATAATTTTCACCTCTATTTTAAATCAATCATTGTAAGTAAAATGAAACAACAATATATATATATCAGCAAACAGAACAGAACATTCAAATCCAAACCAATTACTCTTAATCGGACAAGTAGCAGCAGCTACTTGCAAAGTTGTTCATAAAATGGGGTTTCTCAAGCAAACAAGCGTCTTCAAGATTTCACTTTTATTCACTCTTTTCTTCATTTCATCTACTGCACAATTTGGTGCTGCCATAAGGCCTACGCACTGGCAAGAAGAGCAACTATTCAGGAAAATCGTGCCTCATTTCGAGACACTGCAAAGGGGACTGTTGCCACCATCTGGTGGTTCTCCTTGCACCAACATCCCTGGTGGATCGGGCACTTGCGTTGTCAATGAAATCAACACTGCCGGCCATCTCCTTCGTTCACGGCCCGCGTTTCCTGGCGTCCATGTTATAAAGGCTGCGGGTACTACTTCCATGGGAGAATAATCATGTCACCAACTAAACTATAAAAATAAAAATAAAAATCAAAGCAACATTCATCAATTTCTTCTGTGAAGCAGCAGAGTTTCATAGGCTAAAAAAAAACACGATACTGTAACTAAAATATTGTACCATGGTGTCTTAAATCTTCTCTCTCTTTTAGTAGTGCATCTTGTGAGCTTTACAATCAATTTTTGAATTGCTTGCTACTCTGCAAATTGTAAGCATACTTCTCATTATTGATTAAGAAAAGCAACATTCTTATTGTTAAGCAAAGAAAACCTCATCTTTCCTATTTAGTTTCTTTCTTTTCTATTAATTAGGTAATTTTTATGATAGAATAGTTTCTTCCATTTAATTGTGTTTATTTAATGAATATAAATTTAATTAATTAATTTAATTGAATCTAAGTTGTGGTCAATTAATCAGTGTTCACCTTCTCCAAAAATAATGGGTTTGAATAACTAAATATATTTAGAAAACTAAGTTATTCAATAATTATTCATGCATTTAACCACTTCAATAAATCTTCATTTTGATGTCATTTTAGCATCAAACTTAAATGGTAGATATATGAATGTATTAATTGTAATTGTACTTTCAAGGATTGAATATATATATATATATATTAAAAACTAATTTTAAGTTAATACATGATTGAAATTACATCAAAATAATTAATAATTTTTATTATAAAATGTTATAATATTTAAATTTAAATAATGCCGATGTAAAAAATTAAAATAGAGAAAGAAAATTTTTAAATTTATTTATTTATTTAAATTTTAAAAATATTAGTATAATAATATAATGAAAATAAATTTAATTACATTTTATAGGAATTATGAAATTAATTTACAAATTACAATTATAATATCACATGAAAGTAGTGTATAATAAAATCTCGATGCTTTTAATTAACCTTGTAATATTCATGTTTAGTATTTACTCAAACAAACTCCTCTCTAAAAAGAAAGTTAGAAATATTAATTTACAGTTGGATAATCACTACTTTCTGAATCCCCTCTTTATTACCCCAAATTTATCAACTTTGGATCTACTTTTGCCTCAAATCCTAAGCCACGCTTAAACCTTCACTCAACTTTTTTTGAACTAAAGTTCATTCAATTCAGACCATTCCATTTTCTTATGAACCCACTCCAACTCAACCCAAGATACAACATTTTTCCTATAAAAATCGATTTTCATGCCAATTATTAGAGCTTTAGTTAGAACTTGTGTTTTGAATTCAGTTTTTTCAACATTAATCGAAAATAAATTTGATCAAGCTCATAATCAACTCGATTTCACTGTAATATGAAGCTCTGAGTTTGGCTTAGAATGCTCTAATCAAGCATTAATTGGAAAATGTCTAAGCTTTACCAAACATGTTCCTATGCTAAGGATTACAGCTTTAATGTAAGAATCTTGAACAAAACTTACAAAAAGTACTCAAAATAGCACACCTCATTGATGATGATGCTGTTGATGGCACCATTAGATCAAGTCTCTAACTTAAATCCAGACCATTTAAATAGGAAGAAACATATATGGTTGATGGTGGCACCATTAGATCAAAAACTCAAATCTTATATCCAATCCTTTAAAACAGGGAAAAAAATATCTCGACAGCCCCACGTGTGACCAAGGGATATGCATCCATAAATCTATATGCATGACCATGACCAAAGGCCATATGATCACGCCGTGACCGTGGAAAAACACATCTCAACTTCCCCATGTGTGACCAAGCCCGTATGCATCCATAAATCCAGCTGCATGATCATGATCATGACCATGGGCATGACCATGATGATGGTGGTGATGATGATCAGTGTCTTTTACTTCATCAAACATCTTCTGAACATGCTCAGGAATGGGTTCTTCCTCAACTTGTCTAACTGTTTTTGGTAATGAAGATACAAACTCAGCTACATTCTCAGCTACTTCACCAGCAACACTTCCCTAGGATCACAAACACATAGCAAACGTTAATTCAAAACAGCAGCAAATGCATGTAATATGGACTAACGCATAGAAGCCATCTAAAGAACTCGTTGCTCTTGAACTTGAACCCCACTATGTTATCCTGAATGTCGGATAGAAGAACATGTATAACTTGGGAATGCATTATTTTTCTACGCTGTATATTTGGCGGATAATACTCCCGTACTCATGTGTGAATATGTGTCAAGCACAGGCGTAAATACAAGAGCTCTGGGGGAAATTAGAAGTCCTGGTAACTAAGCATCCATGGTCCTATAAATTTGGAAGAGTGCAATTACCAACATGCAAGGATAGTGTGGTATCAAGTTGAACTAAGAGAACACAATTCAAACGGTATGCAAAAAAGCCAAATTATTTTGCTTTGATTCTTTATATTTTTTTAAGTACTCAAGTCCAACACCAACATGACTCATAGCCAAAAATGGTTTTGGGGATATGACCATAAAAAAAGTACCCTCCAAAATCCAAATATATGAAGATCTAGAAAAACATTGAACATACTTGTTTCATACACATACCCGTATCCAACATTTACACCTCAGTCCAAGTAACATACGGACCAAGAACAAAAGTCGAGCAAAGCATAAAAGTTTCTCAAAAACCAAGCATGTCCCAATTTACTAAGTTAATTTCTGGTCAAATTCTGCTTTACTCCCTGTATTTTTTCTGTGTACTTTGGTCAATTCTAATCCCTATTCTTTTTTTACTTTTGATTTTTCAGTTTTTGAGTCAAACAGTAGCAACTTTATTTTTGAAAAAGAGAAAATAATCAATCGATACAAGGCTACCCAAAATCCAGATTTCCTCACGTCTAAGAACAGAGAAAACAGATATTGACTCAAACGGTAGCCGTTAAATCTATTAACTAAAATGACATGGCTCTTTTAAACAAGTTGACATAGCATTACAAATGTGATAATATGTTTTCCATAGAAGATTTTGGAAATAGCAAAATTTAACAACTACACTTTAGTCAGCATTGAAATTTCAAATTTTAAAAAGTACAGGAACTAAAAATGACCAAATTAGAATACATAGAGTAAATCCATAACTTATACATAGTATACGGACTAATAACAAAATTTTACCTTAATTTTTAATCTAGTCAATTATACAACCTTATTAATTTGGGAAGACATGATTAGCAACCTAGTTAAGTTTAGAACACATGGTCAGAAACAGATATCTTGAACAATCTAATAAGATGTGAAAACGTTAGACACAAAAGTAGGAAGAATGCTCTGGTCTATCTTACTCATGCTTGGGCATCTCAGTTGGATACGGGTATGTGTCCGACAAGGTATACTCAATTTATTCTTAGTTTTTTCATGTATTTGGAACGTTGAAAGGTCATATCCTCATATCCACATCCACAAAATGTATCAGACGTGGATGTCAAACACAGTACTTCAAGTAAAATGAAGAATAGAAGCAATATAGCTCTTGGTTTAAATTCCACAAACAAAATTTAGAAGAATGCAGCTAACAAAATAACAAGTGACATGCAAATTAAGGGAGAATGGCATCAATATGACCTAAAGAGAAATCGGTTCAAAAGGTCTCTACAAAGAGCCCATAACAAAACTCATGCAAATACCACAGAGTAAAACAATCTATTAAGGACATACAGCAATAAATAACACATGAATCAACCAACAACATAACATGGCTGCATATCTTTGGAACAGAAGCCAGCAAAAAACAGAGGCCACTCGAAATTTGACTTAACATCTGACTTTTTTTATACAAACAATTCAGAACCACTCACAAACTTGGTCAAGAGCATACCCAAAAACATCCAAAAGCAGCTACTTTTTGATAATTCTACTAGGAAATTTAATTATGTAATAATATAAAACAAGAACAACAGAAACTAATATGTCGGAAGAGTCAATGAACCCTTACCTCAGGCCATCGCCCCCCGGAATGAGTGACAAATTTTGCCCCAGGAAGTGCCTCAGCAATTTGTCGACCCTCTTTACTCCATTTGCCAGACCAATCATTAGACCAAAGTACCTGCACTGGCATGCCTTTTATACCATCCAAACCTCCCCATTCCTCTATATTAAAACTATAATTCAGCTTTTTCTCTATCCCCACAACAGCTTTTCTTGCATCCCATCCCTTTAAAAGTGATCTATGTGCCTCCAACTCCGACCAATCAATCCTCTTTGAGCAACACAAGTTTATCAACCTTGCATACACAAATGAAAACCTCAACAAAATCTCATTAACCACAGGTATGTTCAAAACCCACGTAGGTAAAGCTGGTTTTAGTCCAGCATCGATAAGAGTTATGCTTCTAATGAATCCTGAATTCTCAGCAATCCAATTCGCAGCCATAAGAAAAGCAGAATCATGTAAAACTAAATGCACAGGAGCTAATCCCATTGTTCCTATAACCTGCCCCAGAACCATCCCCATTTCTTCACTTCCAATTTCAATAACCTTAACATTCTTTTTAACCAAAACTCTAGATTTTATCTCCTCATAAGGTAGTTCACCAGTTTCAACCATTTGATCGAAAGCCCAAAACAAACCCTTGTCTTGAATCAAACTATAAACTTCCTTAAACCTCGCAAAAATGCCATTTGTTCCTTCTTCGATCTCTAACCTAGATTTTTCAGAAAACCCATTTCCAGGCAAATCAATGGCTATAACACGAACTCCTTTTGAGCCTAAAGCCCTTATCATTTCTCTATAAGAATAAGAACTCAGCCCCAGCCCATGAACGACCATAACATTCTCAGATGAAGAAAACTGACCATTTTCAGAAACAAAAACCTCAATTGGCGATTGGTTTGGAGATGTCTGAACCTTAATGATTCTACCATTTGAGTAGTGTTGACGGAGGGAGTTGGGCAAAGAGAGGAACCAGGATTTGGGGTCTTGTGGGTACAAAGATGAAAAGGAGACGAAGAGGAAAGTGATGAGAGAGATGATGAGGGTGAAATAGAACCAGAAGGCAAAAGGATTATGAGTTTGGGAATTAGGGTCGGATTTTGAGGAGACTGGGTTAGGATTAAAAGTAGGTTTTGGGGGGGTTTTCTTGTCTACTCTGGTTTTGGGTGATTCGGGCTCTACCTCTTCTGTTATGATCGCCATTAGAGTACAAGCATCGACTGCAAACTTCAACTTCGAGATCTAATCTAATAATCTTTGTAGCACAACCCACTTTAAACCGTATAAAAAGGCAAATTTTGAGATTTGAGATCAATCTGGATGTCCACTTTAATAAAGCAGTTCCGTTTCAACTTTTTTGGGTTTAATTTAACATTTTATGCCTGCTTTCAATCTTCAATTCTCTACCTATTTTTCTTTTTTCGATTTCATATTTGAATTTCACTTTTCATCAATTCTTTTGCAATTCTGGATGATATGGACATTATGCTTATTATGCACATTTCATCAACCTTTAATAGTATAAAAGGTGTTTTAAAGAATTTTTTAAAAAATCACTTAAATTTCTTCAATTTTTTTACACCCAATTAAATCTTTACACTTAACAAAATTAATTAAATCTCCTTAATTTCTAACATCGACCCAAAAAATTTTTGAGTTAATTGAGTTGATGAATCATATTTTGTCATCCTAATTTGATTTGAAATTTTCTAGAATCGAGTCGGATGAAATGAGATTTGAATCGAATCGAATTGAATATATTTGTTCAAGTTAAATTTTAAAAAATAATTTTGGGTCCTTATAACTATTGTCACCCATCGTAATAAAATTTATCCACCTTAATCAAAATTTTTATTAACTTTCATCACCTCATAATTTATTTATTAAACTTTTATATATGGGTTAGCTTATTTGTTTGCTTAGTTGTTTTAATTACCTTTAGATTTTTGTCACTATGTCTTTTGAAATTAAAAAATATATTAAATGTAAAAGTATGATTTTTTAATAAAAGTTATTTTAAAATAAAATGTGAAATTGATACCGATATAAAATTTTAACATGAATATTTAATGGCATAATTAATAATTCAATTTTAATATAAAAATTCAATATGACTAAACAATTTAATAATATAACTAATATAAAATGTGAAATTTAATTTAATAATATAAATAGTAGATATAAATAAAATTATTACTATTTATGTTTAGTGATTTTTTGAATAATTTTGATTTTTTATTTGAGAGTAAAGGGTGAGAAGTAAAAGTTTAGGGGGGAAAATAAAAATTTTTGGGGATTAAAAGTTTTAGGAAAAGTAAATAGGGGGAGGAGGGGATGGGATGAGTTTGGGTAGATGGGAGATGTGATGGGAAGGAAGTAAAAATTTTTGAGGAAAATAAAAAGTTTTGAGGGTTTTTGGGAGTAAAATTTTAAGAAAAAGTAAATGGAATAGTAAAATTTTGGTGGAAAATGAATTTTGGGTAGATTTGGGGGTTGGGATGGAAGGGGAGTAAAAGTTTTAGGGAGAAAGTGGGAATGAGTAAAAGTTTTGAAGGAAAAGTAAAAAGATTTGGAAGTTTAGGCTAAAAATATAAAATATTATACTTTAATATTCGAATTATTCGAATTATTCGTGTAACGTCCCCCCTACCCGAGACCGTTGCCGGAGTCAAGCAGGAGACATTACAAAACTTATCTTAGCACTTAAACAGTTTTCGTAGTAAACTATCCATCTGCGTCACAGTCGCTAAAAAAATCATATCTCGAGTTACTAAACTCGAAATCCAATTCCGTAAATTTTCCTGAAACTAGACTCATATATCTACTTACTAATTTTTTCTAGAATTTTGGTCAGGCCAATTAGTACAGTTTATTATAAGAAGTCTCCCTGTTTCAGGGTTCAGCTACTCTGACCCTTGTGCACTACTGAATCAAATTTCTTCCTGTACAGAAATCCAATGACTATTCCATTTGTTTCAATTAAAAAATAGACTCAATAAGGAATCCATACAAATAAAGTTTGAGTCCTAATTCTTAATACACAATTTATGGTGAATTTCTAAAGTCAGAACAGGGAATCCAGAAATTGTTCTAACCCTGTTTCACCAAAACGTAAATATCTCATAAAATACAACTCTTTTACCAATTTTGTTTCTTCCATATAAAATAGATTCATTAAGCTTCAATTACATATTTTATTCATCATCTAATTCACTTTATACTATTTTTGGTATATTTTCAAAGTTGGACTACTGTTACTGTCCAAATCTGTTTTAGTATAAAATGTTGATAACTAAGTTTATAACATCTTCATTTCTTCTTTCTACAACATTTACCAACAATTCCTCTTATTACTCTTTACTAACATATCAAAACATACCATTCTTAAGGTTTTGGTAACATTTACAAAACATACCAAAATATCATTTAACAACTTAGATACTTTCAATATAACCAAAAGACATCCTAGGTACAATGCCATTTTCCAAAAAGATAGAAACTTCACCAATTTGAGTTTGGGGATCGGCTTGTATGCTGAGTCCTTATACTTTCAGACCTAGCTGCGCATGCAAGACGAAACAAACCGTGACGCTGAGAATACTCTCATGGTATTTCTATAAACAATAGCTTAATCAACTTTAAAACATGGTAATTCAAACACATTATTGCTATTATTCAATATCAATCAAGACTTTAATAACCTTTACTTTATTTACCCTTATTAACATAACTCGGACATCGACGGATACACGGATCCAACCCACACTCGGGATAAGCACATAGGGCTTCATCGGAATAAATCCGAACTTTAACATTATAGTACACAAAGTACTTCATCGGAACAAATCCGAACTTTAACAAAGAGTCGACACATAGTGTCTCATCGACTCAATGTCGGAATATCCCAATACTTCCAATTCCTATGACATGTCAACTATATCCGACTAGCCCGACATCGTTAATAGGGTATTCAAAATCACATTCATTTCAATATGGTAAAAATACTTACCTCATTCACATTTTCATACAATATAAATATCAAATATAGCAATAACGATTAAGCTCGGTTTATAGAAATACAAACCACTATTTATCGAATTTAATCGATATCTTCGTTCACTTTCTCTTTTCCTTCTTTGATGACGATCCGTGCTACGTTTGCTACTAACAATCATACAATTAAAATTCATCAATATACTAATTCATAAAACACATTTTCACTTTCTATCAAACTTTTACAAAATTCCAATTTCGTCCTTTTTCCATTACTAATCTTTTTCTTTAACTTAAGCTTCATATTCTCTTTAATCAACTCATTAACAATTTCTAACTCATAAAATTCATTATAAAACATAAATTTTGAGCTCTATTCAACTTAATCCCTATTTAAACCTAACTTAGAATTCTTTTAATAAATCACTCAATTTTCACTTCTAACTTCAATTCCTATCAATTTAACCCATAAAACCTCAATTTATTCAACTAAATCAATATCTAAAATTTTCTATTTTTCTTCATTTTAACCTCATACATGTAGAACTTTGAATTAGGCATCCATAAACATAAAAATCATAAGAAAATGAGCTAAAACAACTTACCAATTAAACTTTAGGGCCTTAATCCTCAAATTTCCTTTTCTTTTCTTTCTTTCTTTCCTTCTTTCTTTCTCACGTTTGCTCTCTGTAACTCTTTCTATGTTTCTTTACTCATTATTATTTATTCATTATACTATATTATATTATTATTAACCTATAAAAATATAATTAACATGTGTAATAGCTATAACATAAAATATCTTATAGCTATTACACATATATACCAACTATTACACATGTTATATCATACATTCACACACATGGCACTTAGGGTCTAATTGCTAGATTAGTCCTTTTACTTCTTTAATCTATAATTAAACTTTTATTCCTTATGCAATTTAATCCTTTAAACTAAATTCAAGCTACTTCACTTAATTAAACACTAAATAACCATTCAACTATAATTCATAAATATTTCTAATAAATATTCATGAATAAATTTCACGGAAACAATACTCAAGACTCAATTTCCGATACCGTAACTTTCGGTTCATTACAATTCGAGTTATTCGAATTCCAAAACTCAACTCGATTCGAACTTGAAATTCGAAAAAAAATTTGAGTTGACTCGAATAACTCGATTCATTTAACTCGAAATTCGAATTTTTTTTATTTTTTCAAGTCGAATCAAATTTTGCTCACCCCTAATTACATATGTGATCTTTAATGGCCACCACATTCGTCAACAAATGTTAATGTGGTGATACGTGTCAGCCAACAAATATTGACGTGCTATTACCATGTCATAAAATTTTATGGTCTTTTTTCTATAATTTTTAAAATTGTCAATGATTTTTTATTTTATAATTCTTCATAAAATTTTAATGGTTTTATAATTTTATAAATTTTGATAATAAGTTCTAAATTTTTTAATAATTTTCTTATAATTTTTATAATTTTTATTTTTTAGAATTTTAGAATGATTCTAAATAAAAGATATCTAAATTCATTTATAATAATTTGTCTTGGTTCAGTAGAACTTGATTTTGAAAATAAATTTATAATATTCTTTTACATTTTTGAATTTTTTGTTTTGCTCATGTGATATTGTCACATTAGTCACATTAATGGTTGTGTTAACGTGATAATTATTAACGGCCATGTCTATGATTCAATTAGGAATTAATGGTCAACATTAATCAAATAATTGATTTAATCAATTTTCTAAGTTTGGGGATTTAATTAAATACAAAAGTTGGGAGGAGGTTAATTGATTTTATTATTATTATTTTGAAATACTTCTAGTCACTTTTATAGCATTAATCCTTTTTAAAATAAAAAAATCTTTTAAAAGTAGGAAAATAAAAATAAAAATTTATTTAAAATTTTATAAATTTACAAAAATAAAATTAGGATTATGTGTAAATTTACCACCATCACACTTTATCTTGGTTAACCTTTGTTATTCTACTTTTGAATTAAAAGTAAATTTATCACCATAGTGAATTTTACAACTTTACTTTTACTATTAAATTTTACTAAACAATTTTGATTTAAAATATTTGAAGAAAAACTTAACAACACTAAATCGATTAATTTAAAAACTTAAATCTTTTTGGTAATCTATTGAAAAATTAAATCAATTGAAAATTAATTTTTACTAACTTAATTTTGAAAAGACATTTGATAATTCATAATAAAAATAATATAAAATTTTTCTAAGAAAAGTGAGGAAAATGATGAATAGATACTGAGCTACTTATCATTTAATGTAGGGTTAATTTATAAAATACGCTGGAAAAAATTATTTTAGAAACTATGCTGAAATTCTACAAATTTACCAATCTATGCTGTTTTTGGAGGAAAAAAAGAAAATGCGTCGTATAAGGAGTGTTTTTAATACCACATCAGTGAAAACATGCCATATATGATACATTTTCAGTCTCTCTCTTGAAAATGCATCCTACATGGTGCATTTTCACTAATGTGACAGTGAAAATGCTCCTTGTAGGACGCGTTTTTACTTACCCAAAAATTATTTTTTCTTTTTTTTTCTTGCGGTTGGAAACTAAAAGTTTGTAGATTTACGTTTAGTTGTGTTTGGGATAGACATGGTCATTGTTTTAAGGAATATTTGAATTTACGGTGGTATCGTGGAGCTAGGTGACCTATAAATTTCATCTATCATGTAAGTATAGAGTCATCACCTAGGAAGTCGAATCGCGTTGCAACTTAAGGTCCTAGTTGATGGTGATTATACGGTCCGGGGTTGAACTGTAACAAGGGCTTCAAGTTTACAAAGGTTATGCTATCAAAGGATAGAGCATAAATGGAGGCCCATTTGACAGTGTTTATGCGGGCACGACAACTAGTTTTTCCTCGTCCGAGGAGGATAGTTTATAAAACCCAAAAAGAAGTAGGATGAAGAAAAATGTAATGGCCTTTTAATATAATTAAGTATTTTGTTTTATTTAT
Organism: Gossypium arboreum; assembly: GCF_025698485.1. NCBI lineage: Eukaryota > Viridiplantae > Streptophyta > Magnoliopsida > Malvales > Malvaceae > Gossypium > Gossypium arboreum. The sequence continues at coordinate 90,055,163 of NC_069082.1, read as the reverse complement.
GTCCACCAAAGGTGGTGATCCTATTATTATAACCTTTGACATATTTGGGGTGTAACAAGTTTTACTAACAGAGTCACTGCCTTTGGTGGACATGGATAACATGAATTACTTGATTATACTAGAAGGCCTCTCTGTGTTTCTTTTTCGCACTTCCGTGTGGGTTTTATAAAGTATGCTCCTATGATGAGGAGAAACTTGTTGTCGTGCTCGTATAACCACTGCCAACTAGGGCCCCAGTTATGCTTCATCCTTTGACAACATAACCTTTGTAACCTTGAAGTCCTAATTACACTTCAACCCAAGATGGTATAATTACCACCAACTTGGACCTTGAGTTGCAAAACGATCTCAGTTTCTCAGGTGATAACGCCATACTTACATAACAGGTGAAATTTGTAGGTCATTGAGCTTCATGACATCACCGTGAACCCAAACACAACTTAAAACTATGAATATGTCTCCCTCAAAGTGAGAGAGAAAAAAATCTTTAAACCCTAAAAAATTTAACATGCAAGAAAAAAGAAAAAAAAAACAATTTCGTTTACTTAATTAGGGGGATGAGAATATACATTATATAGGGGATGGGGCGGTGTTGTTGGAAAAATCTGATTTGAAAACAGTTTTTTTGTAACACCCCTTACCTGTATCCGACGCTGGAACAGGGAACGAGGTATTACTGGACTTGAGTACTTGTAATCATTTAAAACCGAGACACAAATTTCATCAAATTTTAAAATTTTCAAACATATTCAAGCTGTCACTTAAAAAAAAACTTACAAGGCCCATATCATGCTTTAAAACCTTTATATATCGATCAGTAGTTTGATAGTGTGATTTAACCTCCGGCGATCTCCAACTCGAGCTAACATCTGCGACACTATAGGAAAAAGGAAAGGAAGGGAGTAAGCATTATAGCTTAGTAAGTAACTATGTAAATATTAATAAACAATACATTATCATACATTAAACAAAGTCACAATATGTTTCCGGAATATTACCATCACAAACACACATACTTTCACTATTACAATTATAAACAGGTTCAAAATAAGCTGTCTAAGCTGTCTAGCAGAGTACCAGAAGCTAAATTATTTATTTCTAGAGATACAGAACTCCAAATTACAAAACATAAATTTTCATTGAAACTAGATTCACGTATATTCTTACCATAAAATTTCAGAATTTTTGGTCTAGCCAATTAGTATAGTTTATTCATTGAAGTTACCCCTGTTTCACTACTCAACTGCCCTGACCACTCTTCACTGAAAATAAATTTTCTCTTCTTACAGAACTCATATGATGTTATCGTTTTTTTTTATTTGAAACTAGACTCATTAAGGATTTCAAACATATAAATTATATCCCATAATTACTTTTTTACAATTTTTAATGATTTTTAAAATTCAGAACAAGGGATCACGTAGTCATTCTGAACCAGTCTCATAGAAACTTAAATATCTCAGAATATAGAATTCCTTTGCTTGCTCTGTTTCTATTATATGAAAATAGACTTATTAATATTTAATTTGATATCTCATTCAGTCTCTCGATTCAATTTCTACTATTTTTGGTAAATTTTATATTCTTGTCAATGCAACTATCCGTACAGCTTTTATTGTCAATTTTGATCTTTCACACTTCAATTGTATTCATCACTTACCCATAACAATCTTTCCAATTTCCAATCACATATCGAGCATATTGCTTATAAGTTACACACGTATATACTTACACTTATCATCACAAAGTCATACACAAGTTCATTTAATCAATTTCCTAGTTGAACGCTTTGGAATAATAACAGATACGCGATGGTATCGCACACAGCCCACCTTTAAAATCGAAGCTCTCTTGTACACATAATGGCCTTCACTTAGCACCACTCATGTGACCTAGCTCGATTGTAGACATAATTTTGGCTCTCTTGTACACATGGTGAACACTTAGTACCACCCATGTGACCTAGCCACTTTATCTCGTAGCTCTCTTGTTTACATGGTTTCCTTCACTTGGAACCACACATGCAACCTAGCTACATTTATCTCGTAGCTCTCTTGTCTACATGGCGTACACATAGTATCACCCATGCGACCTAGCTACCTCATAATGTCTCGTAGCTCTCTTGTACACATGGTATACATCCCATATTACACATGTGACCTAGCTACATACCATCTAATCTTTCGATTCCGAAGGTTCAAACGGGAAGTATCTCACTTTCTAATACTTTATTCCATTCTTCTAATTGTCAATTATGATTCAAAAATCAGCTACAATACATAAAATATGCTGAAATATAAAAACATAATAAAGATAATGTATTATTTACATACAAACTTACATACTTTCTCATTTCCATGTCGATTTAATATTGAACATTTAAATCATCATAATTATACTTACTTTCAACACCTCGGCAATCATAGTAAATATATCAATTTTACATTGAAACATGCATAAATTAATGCTTATTATACATATGAACTTACCTCGATACTAAAACAGTCATTTTACCAACTTCCCTGATTTTCGATTTTTCTCCCATTCTAGGTTCAAATCTCGTTTTTTGGGATCTAAATTATTTAATTAATGTACTATTCAAAACAGTCCTTAACTCAAACTTTTGCAAAATTACAATTTTGCCCCTAAACTTTTGCATATTTACACTTTTGCCCTTAGGCTCGGGAATTAAACTTCATCCTTTATTCTTATGTTTTATGACATGCTGGTCATTTTTTCCTTCTATGGTAACATCAAATTCTCACTCTAACACATAGTTATGAACAATAACAACCTTTACCGATTAAGCCGTTTTACTCATTTTTGCTTAGAACTGCTTAACAAAAGTTGTTTAACATAATTTCAGCCTTCATATTCTACCATAAAACATCAAAATAAACACATTTCAACTATGGGTATTTTTCCAAATATGAACCCTAGCTTAAATTATTGCTAGAATAAGCTTAATCAAGTTACCGGGATTCCAAAAACGTAAAGAACTTGAAAAACGGGGCTAGAATGGACTTACTATTGAGCTTGGAAAGCTTGAAAACCTTAGCCATGGCTTCCCCCATGCTAATTTCAGCCTCCATGAAAAATATGAGTCAATTTTGGCTTTATTTTCCCTTTTTATTTCTTTTAATTACCAAATGACTAAAATGCCCTTAAGGCATTTCTTTAAAATTTTGTCCTATTCATGCCCATTTTTGTCCAAACAAAATATAATGGTCTATTTTCCATTTAAGGACCTCCTCTTTAATACCCCATTTCAATCAATTACTTATGAATTAGAACACATATTTTGCAACTTTTGCAATTTAGTCCTAACAGTCAATTAAGCACTTTATCAGCAAAATTTCTTAACGATATTTTTACACAATATTTTAATCAATAAATAAACCTTAAAACTTAATCGGAATAAATTTTTTGACTTCGAATTCGTAGTTCTAAATCCATCGCTCCGTTTAGGCCCTAAATCGGGCTATTACATCAACTTCTGCAAATAAGCCCTAATAAGCAAATTAAACATGCAATCTATAAAATTTCTTATCAATACTCTAACACATGCATCTAATCACTCGGTAAATCATAAAAATTAATCGAAATAAACTTTTCTATCTTAGATTTGTGGTTTCGCAACCACTATTCCATTTAGGCCCTATTTTGAGATGTTACATTTCTCCCCCCCTTTAGGGATTTTCATCCCTGAAAATCTTATCGGTAAAAACATTCAATATCTTTTCTCAAAATTTCTTAAACATCTCCAGACAAATTTTCTTCAAAGCAATACTTTCAAAATCACCCCACTATCAAATTGAGATCCAATATAACTAAGTTTCAACTCTGTATGACCTCTATATTAATCGAAAACTATTTCCAATTCTCACATTTGCTTTCACCTTTTTTTTAACCAAAAAATTTGCATTCAGCTGTTAATACAGCTCAATCATTATTCTTCTGTCTAATTCTATCATTACTAAATCCACATTATCTCATTCACAATCAAAATTTATTTTTAAAAAAAATCTAGCAATCATATACTTTAAACATCATACCTGGATGAGTTAATTAACTAAGTCTAATCTTTCTTTAACTGTAACATTTCAGAATTCAAAAAATCTTCATATTAACCTGACATCTTTTCTGCAACTGAGTTCATTTATTAAACGATTCTCAAATGCTATCACATTGTCAATTAATCTTATTGGAAGGGGGTGAGGCTGTAACACTTCTAACTTGCCTCTTATATATATTCATGCATATAACTTAACACTCATCAATATATATATATAATTTGCTTCAAATAACTCAACATGCATATTCATTTTACACAACCCTCCTATCATCTTATACAAACAAAGACACTTATATATGTGTTCATAATTCTCAAACAGAATTACTCATAACATTCATTTAATTTCACAAGTTACACTCATAGCATCACACAATTTCCAATCAACATGAACACTTATCATAATATAAACTTTCCCTTCATCTCATCTTTCATATTCCAAGAGAAATTCTTATTCACGACTCATTCATTATCACATAAACATCATGAACTAATACTCTTATTCATTATCACATAAACATCATGAACTAATACTCTTACCTTTTACAAGTCTCATTTCATCTTAATATTATCACAGTTATATAATTCACTTTAGACAGGCTTACACACATATTCATATCTTAAAACAAATGCACTAAAACATACATTAGACGAATTTGAGTAAATCTATTTATCACATTCACTTAGTCAAATAAGTTAGGCACATAATATCGTGTAATCTATTTATCACATTCACTTAGTCAAATAAGTTAGACACATAATATCATGTCAATGTCAAACGAACATGGATAAGTTTATAACGATGTAAACTTTCGTTTCTTTTCACTTTTCTATATTTCTCTACTTATGTTTATTTCATTTTACATTTGAACTCACACATATCATCACAAGTCACCAAGATCAATTTTTAAGTACACCCATATATCCACAAAATTATATGAACTTACTTAACCCCTTTTTACACTGTCGATGGTAGCTTGGTTGGAAAACACTTCTGTCTCAACAGAACTATTTCATCGGGATCGGGAGGCATCACACTATCACAGGTAGTAATATGGCATGTATAGCTTAACTCTTACACATGCCAGGTTAGTCCGAGAACCGACTAAACCATAGCTCTGATACCACTAAATGTAGCACCCCTTACCCGTATCCGACGCCAGAACAGGGTACGAGGTATTACTAGACTTGAGTACTTGTAATCATTTAAAACCGAGACATAAAATTCCATCAAATTTTAAACTTTTCAAACATATTCAAACTGTCCCTTAAAAAAAACTTACAAGGCCCATATCATGCTTTAAAACCTTTATATATTGATCAATAGTTTGATAGTGTGATTTAACCACCGGCGACCTCCAACTCAAGCTAACATCTGCGACACTATAGGAAAAAGGAAAGGAAGGGAGTAAGCATTATAGCTTAGTAAGTAAATATGTAAATATTAATAAACAATACATTATCATACATTAAACAAAGTCACAATATGTTCCCGGAATATTACCATCACAAACATACATACTTTCACTATTACAATTATAAACAGGTTCAAAACAAACTATCTAGCTGAGCACCAAAAGCTAAATTATTTATTTCTAGAGCTACAGAACTCCAAATTACAAACCGTAAATTTTCCTTGAAACTAGATTCACGTATATTCTTACCATAAAATTTTCATAATTTTTGGTCTAGTAAATTAGTATAGTTTATTCATTGAATTTACCCCTGTTTCACTGCTCAACTGCCCTGACCACTCTTCACTAGAAAACAATTTTCTCTTCTTACAGAACTCATATGATGTTATCGTTTTTTTATTTGAAACTAGCTCATTAAGGATTTCAAACATATAAATTATATCCCATAATTATTTTTCTACAATTTTTAATTATTTTTCAAAGTCAGAACAGGGGATCACGTAGTTATTTTGAACCAGTCTCATAGAAACCTAAATATCTCAGAATATAGAACTCCTTTGCTTGCTCTATTTCTGTTATATGAAAACAGACTCATTGAGCTTTAATTTGATATCTCATTCAGTCTCTAATTCAATTTCTACTATTTTTGGCAAACTTTTAGATTCTCGTCACTGCAACTATCCAGAACAGTTTTATTGTCAATTTTGATCTTTCACACTTCAATTGTATTCATCACTTACCCATAATAATCTTTCCAATTTCCAATCACATATCGAGCATATTGCTCATAAGTTACACACGTATATAGTTACACTTATCATCACAAAGTCATACACAAGTTCATTTAATCAATTTCCTAGTTGAATACTTCGGAATAATAACAGATACGCGGTGGTATCGCACACAGCCCACCTTTAAAATTGAAGCTCTCTTGTACACATAGTGGCCTTCACTTAGCACCACTCATGTGACCTAGCTCAATTGTAGACATAATTTTGGCTCTCTTGTACACATGGTGAACACTTAGTACCACCCATGTGACCTAGCCACTTTATCTCGTAGCTCTCTTGTTTACATGGTGTCCTTCACTTGGAACCACACATGCAACCTAGCTACATTTATCTCGTAGCTCTCTTGTCTACATGGCGTACACATAGTATCACCCATGTGACCTAGCTACCTCATAATGTCTCGTAGCTCTCTTGTACACATGGTGTACATCCCGTATTACACATGTGACCTAGCTACATACCATCTGATCTTTCGATTCCGAAGGTTCAAACGGGAAGTATCTCACTTTCTAATACTTTATTCCATTCTTCTAATAGTCAATTATGATTCAAAAATCAGCTACAATACATAAAATATGCTGAAATATAAAAACGTAATAAAGATAATGTATTATTTACATACAAACTTACATACTTTCTCATTTCCATGTTGATTTAATATTGAACATTTAAATCATCATAATTATACTTACTTTCAACACCTCGACAATCATAGTAAATATATCAATTTTACATTGAAACATGCATAAATTAATGCTTATTATACATATGAACTTACCTCGATACTAAAACGGCCATTTTACCAGCTTCCCCGATTTTCGATTTTTCTCCCATTTTAGGTTCAAATCTCGTTTTCTGGGATCTAAATTATTTAATTAATGTACTATTCAAAACAGTCCTTAACTCAAACTTTTTCAAAATTACAATTTTGCCCCTAAACTTTTGCATATTTACACTTTTGCCCTTAGGCTCGGGAATTAAACTTCATCCTTTATTCTTATGTTTTATGACATGCTGGTCATTTTTTCCTTCTATGGTAACATCAAATTCTCACTCTAACACATAGTTATGAACAATAACAACCTTTACCGATTAAGCTGTTTTACTCATTTTTGCTTAGAATTGCTTAACAAAAGTTGTTTAACATAATTTCAGCCTTCATATTCTACCATAAAACATCAAAATAAACACATTTCACCTATGGGTATTTTTCCAAATATGAACCCTAGCTTAAATTATTGCTAGAATAAGCTTAATCAAGTTAATGGATTCCAAAACGTAAAGAACTTGAAAAGCGGGCTAGAACGGACTTACTATTGAGCTTGAAAAGCTTGAAAACCCTAGCCATGGCTTCCCCCATGCTAATTTCGGCCTCCATGAAAAATATGAGTCAATTTTGGCTTTATTTTCCCTTTTTATTTCTTTTAATTACCAAATGACTAAAATGCCCTTAAGGCCTTTCTTTAAAATTTTGTCCTATTCATGCCCATTTTTGTCCAAACGAAATATAATGGTCTAATTTCCATTTAAGGACCTCCTCTTTAAAACCCCATTTCAATCAAGTACTTATGAATTAGAACACATATTTTGCAACCTTTGCAATTTAGTCCTAACAGTCCAATTAAGCACTTTATCAGTAAAATTTCTTAACGATATTTTTACACAATATTTTAATCAAGAAATAAACCTTAAAAATTAATCGGAATAAATTTTTTGACTTCAAATTTGTAGTTCTAAAACCATCACTCCGTTTAGGCCTTAAATCAGGCATTACAGCAACTTCTGCAAATAAGCCCTAATAGGCAAATTAAACATGCAATCTATAAAATTTCTTATCAATACTCTAACACATGCATCTAATCACTCGGTAAATCATAAAAATTAATCGAAATAAATTTTTCTATCTCAGATTTGTGGTTTCCCAACCACTATTCCATTTAGGCCCTATTTCGAGATGTTACATTTCTTGCATAGCGGAAAATTAAAATTTTGAAAATCGACTTGGTTTGTGATATTTATAGTAATAAACCTTAACCGAATTCGTACCTATGTTTTTGGATAAGCAGATCATTGATGTTTTCCAACTTTCAACAAAATGATCTTCTCCGCTATTCTCATACCACGAACTACTTCGAGTGTGGGCTCGAACCAATTTAATCAAAACATAGAACTAGAAAAAGTTTTCCTTTTGGGGTGAAAAAGGAAATTCTCTCTTCTTTAATAGAAACAGATAAAATTGTTATACTAAAAAATATGTTTATAAGTTGAGAATAAATTCTCTCTATTTTTCGACAGAATAACAATATCTCAAAAGTTACGTAAATAACTCTACTGATGCCATCATTTATAGGAAGAGAATATAGAACCCTTGTAGAATTGTAGAAATTTATTTCCACTAGAAAAATAATATCCTAGTTTATCTAAGAAATAGGGGGCGACAACTCTGGTTAATGATACTAGGGTTTTGTCGTCCCACCTCCTCACATGAGGGGTTTTGGGCCTCTCCCACATTGAGTCCAATTATGAGTATTCCTTAGGCCTTTTTGACTCGGTACTCTGTAATATGATTCAACCTGATTCAGTTTTTCTATTTTCCAAAAATAAACTTTAATATCCACATATTAAATAAATTTCTCACCCCAATTTTACCCTAGTAAAATTTTAACGATTTTACCCCTGGTAAAATTTTGAGAAAATTCGTTCACTATGTTCACTATGATCGAATGATTTATTTTCATTTTCGGGCTTCAAAATAGTCTAAAAACATAAACTCATTCTTCCATAATTTTTTAAGTAATCCTATATAGGATTGCAAGTTTCCATTTCCATTTTTTGAAATCTACATTCATTTCTAAATGATTCCATTTCTTCATTTCGAAGAAAACCATAATCATTCCTAAAAGTTTCTCATTTATTATTTTCTATTCATTTCATTTATTTTTATTAAAACATGTAACTTATGTCTGGTTTCAATGAGTTAGTGGAGGGACCGATTGGACATATGTGGTTGAGGCTCAAATGATTTATAATTAAGTTCTAAATTTTTGTCTATTAATTAAAGCCTCATTTAGCCACAAAGTCATTCCACTATAATATCGTGGCTGAACTCTCCTTAACAACATACCATTACGAAAGCAAATACTCAGTGCTCGCCCAATGACCTTGTCATTAGTGTGTTACCCTCATTGGATATCCTTGATCTCTTTGGGATAATATTTTTTCTCCCAATATGATCTTTTTCTATCTCATGGTAACCATTACATCTTCCTTCATTGAAAGTTAATAACTATCAAATAGTGATCAAGTCATCCATTACAAAGACAAACGACCAATGACCACGTTTACTTTTCATCAATCATGTAATGCCAATGAGAGGATATCATTAACCCATGTTTTGGGCTATGAATTTAATTCTTGTGAATGATGTTATATATTACAGAAGTCGTACACCTGATGGACCAACTTTCGGTTGTTTATGTATTTGAACTTAGGCTTTTACTTGCATCGAAGTGTACAAGTCATGGATATATAGTTTACCATCCACTCAGGATTTAGGTATGCCATACTATGAATGTCAAAAGTGAATAAATCCATAAATGGATTCAAGATCTATTTTGCTTAGGTTGTAACACCCCAAACTCGATCCGATGAACCAGATTCGAATCTTGGATGTTTCCACTCTAATACAGAGGAAACTTAACTCTACTTATACAAATTACAATTGATTTGAACTACTTAATTACAAGACTTCATAAAACAATACATAAGTATAAACATTGAAGAATTTTAGTTATAATAATTAGGGAATTTGATTACAAGTATTACTGAAATGATGTACTGGTTTAACATAGTTATCTCAATTCAAAGGTTTCTAATTTCCAAATAGACTCGGTCACACCATCAAAGCTTGTTCTGCATCCATAATAATCTGATATGCCTCTCCTTGGGCATAGCTTGGCATTGTTTCCCCCAAGCGCGGCCTCATATTCAACTAGAAAGAGAAAACACAATCTAAGTAAATTCATGAGAACTTAGTGAGATAAACACTCATTTACCTGAATCGTTTTTGTATTTCACATCTAGTAATTCAATTCTCCAGCTCATTGTTCTTTGTTCTTCAACTTGTCTCTAGTAAATACCTTCTCAAAATGCCATTCTTCGTACCATAGAAGTCATCCCTGACTCTAAAGTTATGTTTTACTTTCCTCATTTTTGGTATATTACTCACGTTCTTCACTCTGCACTTTCGTGATTCCTTAACCATACCCATTCCAGAGGCCCATACAGAAAAAATATAGTTATTCTTACATACATACTCTAAGTCATCGTTTCTTTGAAATCTATTAATGATTTTGTACATAGATAGAAGATACATTCTTTAATTATATGATTTGATCCTTTCCAGAGGATACCTTTTTTCCTCTAATAATTACAGGCAAATAGCCTTCTTCAATCTACCAGACATAGCCATTACTCAGATTTCTTCCTCAAGTCTAATTAACTCATACTTTGAATTCACTACATGCTCTGGCACATTCCAATTTCTCTTTTCTTGTCTTAAGACCATGCATGATATGCCATAACATTTTATACGAAGCTCGCCATAAAGGAAGTTCATTAGAATAACTCCTCGAAGGTGTAACATGATACGCCATAAAGGCTTTTCCTTTTGAGTTCATTATTGTAGAAAAAGGGATCAATATTTTTTATTTTTTTAGAATATTAGATTTATTTCTGATTATTAGGAATTAACTACTGTAATTTATTCACTTTCCTATTTTGTTGGAATTCCTAATTAATAGGAATTTTGTTTCTTATTTTAGTTGGCTGTGATTCTAGCCACTATTTAACCTATATTAGGTTGTAATACGATTCTACTAGAAATAAGAAAAATTTAGATTTATTTTCATAGTATCAGATCCATGACTTCTCAATCCTCCGCCTCGAAAATCATATCTTAATCCAAGTCTCATCCCTCAATTTCCTCTATTTCTTACACTTCTCACCTTGTCACAAATCACAAACTTCATGGCTATAATTTTCTCCAATAGTCACAATCTATTTTCATATATATTTGCAGAAGGGGGAAGGGCGGCCATCTCACAGGTGAAACTGCTACTCCTAAAAGAAGATCCCAAATACCGATCCTGGAAAACAAATGACCACTTAATTATGTCATAGCTAATTAATTCCATTACCACAAAGGTTGGAGAAAGTTTCTTGCTTCATCATTCAACAAAAGAAATATGGAAAGCTACTCGAGAAATATATTCTAGCACAGAGAACACCTCCGAACTATTTGAAATTGAAACTAGGTTGTATGACCTAAAACAGGGAGATATAATTTTACTCAATACTTTAATGCCCTCACACATTGTTAGTTGCAACTGAGTCTTTATGAAATACATTCATGGAAGTGTGCTGATGACTCTATGTTGTATAAACAAATTGTTCAACAGAAGCAAACCATCAAATTCCTCCTTAGTCTGAATAAATATTTAAATGAGGTCAGAAGGAGAGTAATGGGAATTAAACGATTCCCAACCATTTGGGAAGCATTTGTAGAGGTTCAGAAAGAGGAGAGTAGAAAAAAATTAATAATGATAGACACCAACATTAGTCCTACAATTGAGGGTTCAGCCTTATACACACAAAGTTCATCTCAGAACAAGAAGGCTAGCAAAGGACACCATTGGTACGACCACTGTAAATAGCCTGGTCATGTGAAGGCAACATGTTGGAAGTTGTATGGTAAACTTACTTATTAGAAACTATCTACTGATAAATCTGAGAACCATGAAAATGCTATAGTCACAACAGAAACCAGTGTCGAGGCTAATCCATTAATAAAAGAGCATATTGAGGTATTGTAGAAAATTCTTAGTCAAGTTACTAATATAGTGTAACACCCCTAACCCGAAATCGTCATCGAAACAGGGTTACAGAGCATTACTAGAACTTACAGATTAAATAAACAAATATTCTACACCATATAGTATTCATGTCAAAAATCAATCATAAAGTCCCTTATATGAACCCTCGAGGTCCAAAACATGCATTAGAAACGAGTCAGGACTAAATTGAGTACTCAGAGAATTTTTTGCAAAATCGCAATATTTTTCCACTGAATAATAAATTCATCAATAATCTCACATTCTTTAGTTCATTAAAGGAACCAATTCAGAAAAAATTTTCGGTTAATCCATTCTGCAGATACCATAGCTGAATAAGTCGATTACTCATGAATAACTTCTTTCTTAACAGTGACATTGCGTATCCCGAATAATCTTCAGAAAAATCTTATATCTCTTTTAGAACCGTTTCTACTTACTAAACCATTTTCAACTCTGACTGCATTTTTAATCATTCATCCACTAAACTCTTCAATTTCTCACTTGTGAACTTAATCAATATAAATCTTATGAATTTCATTATATAAAACTGTACTGGTGAGGGGGTGGAGGTTGTAAAACCTCAAATTTTAAATTTTATAAATATACACATATAACATAACATTTTCCATCAACATGTTCATTATAAAACATTTATTTCATACCTTTATGAGTTCTGTTTCATCATAAGGAGCATTTTTACTCAGACACTTGAGTATTGCTATTAGCATCATCAGAATTAGCTCGGTTGGAAAGCATCTCTATCTATTAATAAAACAATTCTCATCAAAGTCGAGAGATATCACACTATCACAGGTTATATAATGGCATGTATAGCTAATCTTGTATACACTACGTTAGTTCGAGAAACAGCTAAACCATAGCTCTGATACCAATAAATGTAACAGCCCTAACCCAAAATCGTCGCCGAAATAGGGTTATGGAGCATTACCAAAACTTAGAGATTAAATAAATAGATATTCTACACCATACAATATTCATGTCAGAAATCAATCATAAAGTCCCTTATATGAACCATCGAGGTCCAAAACATGCATTAGAAACGAGTCTGGACTAAGCCGGGTACTCAGAGAATTTTTCGCAAAATCTCAAAGTTTTTCCTAGATGTAGGGGTCACACGCCCGTGTGGTCAGGCTATGTGGTAGGGACACGCCCGTGTCTCAGGTCGTGTAACTCTCTAACTTAGGTCGCACAACCAAACCACACGCCCGTGTGCTAGGTCGTGTATAGGTCCAAGGCTCACACGCCCGTGTGCTAGGCCGTGTGATCAATTCTGAGCATTATGTTTTGACATTTTAAAGATGCAGGGGATACACAGCCAGGTCACATGCCCATGTGCTAGGCCATGTGCCACACACAGCTGAGACACACGCCCGTGTGGGCAAAAATAGACTATTTTCCAAGCCACATTTCTCACCAATTTTTTCTTCCTCCTACACCAATACTTTAACATATTCGCAAGCCATTTTAAACAATTAATTCAAGTCAAAGCTGAGTCTCATGCATGACATATCATCACATACAACCCATGTACTCTTAAGCACCTCAGATGACACTTTACCATCCTGTAACCAAATATACAAACTTACTTAACTTATCAAATTCACGTATATGCATATTTTTACCAAATATGCTAAAATTAATCATCAATATGCCAACAGGATTTCTATCAATCAACCATTTAAGCATACACTAAACATGTCATAGCCTCATCTATATATATCAAAACATGTTCATCACAAGTCATTCCAATGGCTAGTTATAACCAAAACATTTACATGCCAATTTTGGCTAATTAACCTAAACATGCCATTATAATCATAATTGATTTACCATATATACCAAAATGGCCTGATGGATAGTGTGAGTGATCTCCGCCAAGCTTCCAATCCAACGAGCTTCCAAATTGTTATAGAACAGGGGAAAATAAAACAGAGTAAGCATGAAATGCTCAATAAGTTCGTATAACATGGTGATTAACTTACCATTCATTCATGTTCAAGATAAACATGCAAGACACAATCAACCAATTTGGTCACAAGCCTTAACACATATCTTCATCACCGTTGTTAGTCATATATTTCATATAAATATCTAGAAACATGTATGGGTTCAACAATAATTAGATTTCTATGTACATGTACTTTTTACATCATGTATTCATATAACATATACAAATCATATCCTTGTATTTCAAGTACATTTTCATAATAATTCATCTCAAGTTCAGATTATTTCATGTCAGAACTTTGCCTATTAAATCATTTGAAATGTGAGTGTCACTCGGGTAATACACTCAAGGTGTAGAAATCTATAATCATGAAGTTCACAAAGAACTTTTAATCAGGAAGCTCACGAAGAGCCTTTAATCAGGAGCTCTAGATAGCCATATATCGAGAATTTCAAGCGAGCCATATTAGGATGCTCACAAAGAGCTGTGTTTGTGTCTGCAACATATGCAGGATCACAACCGATCATAAAACAAGAAGCTCACAAAGAGCTGCGGTAGTCTGCAACACATGCAGGATTACTACCAATCAGGATGGTCGTAGGAACCATGTAATAGGAAGCTCGAAAGGTCTTATAATAGAATGCTTGTAAGAGCTATGGTATGTCCACAACATATGCAAAACCACAACCACTCCGGGAACCCTGTATCCATCTAATTTCATTTGTTCAAATGGGATTTATTTCTTGTCGGATATGTGATTTATTTTCATACTTAAAAATTATTCAAATCACATACATATAAATCAAGCATAACACATAAATATACAATTTAGTTACACAAACTTACCTTAATAAATGTTCGTGTACGTAAAATCTACTAATTTGACACTTTTTCTTTTCCTTGCTCTAACTCCGAATTTGGTCTATCCAGATCTATACGAGTAAATTTAACATCAATTTAATACAATTCATACTCAATTCAGCCTAATTCACATCTTAGGCAAAATTAGCATTTTGCCCCTAAACTTTTAATTAATGACGATTTTGTCCCTAAGCTCGGAAAATGAAATTCATGCAATTTAATCCTTATTCCAAGCCTAGCTGAATTTTACATGTAACATTTACAGCTCATGTATTTCATACAAATTCAAAATTTTCCATGAATTTCACAACTTTACAATTTAGTCCTAAAATCATAATTTCATCAAATTCACTTTACAAAAGTTGTTTATCTATTAACAACCTTTCATTTCCTACCATAAATTTCAAAATTTCAGCATACTTATCCATGGAAAAACCCTAGTACTTTGATAACTTTGCAAATTAGTCCCCGAGATAGCTAAATTAAGCTATTAAAATCTAGAAAATATAAAAATTACTAAAAACGGGACAATATTACTTACCCAATTAAGCCAAAATAGCTTTCTTGAGCTTATTTTCTCTCAGCTAGGGTTTCCATGTTTTATTTGGGAAAGATGATGATAAATTGATGATATTTTCATTTTTTATCATTTATTATCTTTATTTTTTCACTTTCCAATTTCATCATTTTCTTTATTTTATTTTCCATGGTTGAATCATCATCCTTAACCACTAGGCATTTTTAAATGGTCTATTTACCATATAAGGACCTCCGTTTTATAGTTCTATAGCTATTTAATTCCTTTGGCTATTAGAACTCAACTTTTGCACTTTGTGTAATTTGGTCCTTTATCAAATTAGACATGTAATAGGTAAAATTTCTTTACGAAATTTTCATATGACATTTCCATCATACTATAAACCATAAAATAATATTATAATAAATTTTCCTTTTGAAATTAGATTTGTGGTCTCAAAACTACTGTTTCACTTTTTTCGAAAATGGGCTATTACAAACAAGCCAAGCACCTCCAACAGCGGTAGAACATCACACCAGTCTCTTTTCACATCAAAGTATCCAATCATATGCTCTTAGTGTAAAAAAATCACTAAAAAACATGGATAGTTGACTTAGGGGCCTCGAACCACATGATTGGTCTGACCATATGGACCCGATATAAGACTATTACATTTGGTGCCAAAGTGATTTCGGCTAGACATTGTATAATTCAAAATTATACATAGTGTATTAACTTATTAAACCCAAAAATTGTTAATATAAACATTTGGGGTTATTAATGGATGATTGATTATGTTTGGAAATGTTTTAAAAATTGTTTTTACTCAAAATAGGGGCAAAGCATCGATACTTATACAAAAGATATCTATACCTTATAAAAGGTATCTATACTACTGCACAAAATATATACCAAAATAGCATTCTGGAACTCCAGAAATTCAAAATTTGATGAAGGTATTGATACCTTAAATGTAACACCCCTTACCCATATCCGTAATCGGAACAGGGTATGAGGCATTACCAGAGTTACAAATTTATTTATCAGACATTTTATTTCATCTAGCATTCATATTTGGGACCAATCAAAATCAAACATATTGCCCCCTAAACATACTTATTTTCTTTGTATCAACGTATCAAAGATAATCACATATTTACATGTTATGATAAATATCATTCTCTTACCGTTTCTTCATAAACATAAATCAATTAATTCATTATATCAATATTTCATGTACCATCAACTCATATTTCCTTATGTCACATAATTAGGTTTCACGAACTTATCTGGTTAAATTGCAAAAATACCAAAATTCAGGGGCATTTTGATAATTCTCTATTTTCCTCGATTTTTCAACCAATCTTGATCGAAATTAATAATTTCATTCAATTTATTAATTTATACAATAAAATAATTCATTTCACTCAAATTAGTCATTTTTATATTTTTACAAAATTGCCCCTAAAGTTTTACTTTTATTCAATTTATCCCCAAACCTAAAACATGCAAATTAACCACTTTAATGTAACCTATGCTAACTAATTATTCATATATATTTTCCTTCTCTCCATTCCATATCGTTAATGTATATATAATTCCACTATTTCTCATATGTTCATATCAAGCTATCCACTTGAGTTATAGTCACTAAATTATTTATATCTTGAGCTACAGAATTCTAAATTAAGAACTGCTTGATGTTTCTAAAACTAGACTCAAATATCTTTCTACCATAAAAATTTCAGAATTTATAATTTAGCAAATAACTATAGTAAATTCTTCAAACTTACCCCTATTCAGCTATTTAACAGCTTTGACCTTTCCTTACTAAAAATTAATTATCTTTTAGTACATATTTTGGATGATGTTTCCGTTTGTTTCTCTTGAAAATAGACTCATTAATAATTTAAACCTATAAATTTAAGACCATAATTATTTTTCTCCAATTTTTTATGATTTTCCAAAGTCAAAGCAGAGGAACCCGAAATTATTCTGACCTTGTCTCATAAAATTTATTATATCTCACAATTTACAATTCCATTGCTTACACCGTTTCTTCTATGAAAAACTAGACTCAATAAAATTTAATTTAATATTTTATTCAACCTTTAATTAAATTTCAAAAAATTTTTGTGATTTTTCAAAATTTAACTACTGCTGCTGTCCAAAACTGTTTTAGTGCAACATATTGATTACCAAGTTTATAACACCCTTATTTCCATTCTCTACAATATTTCCCATCATTTTCTCTTATTTCCCTTCACTAATATATCAAGAACATAGAACCTTATATAAGAAAACTCTACCTTAACATCATTTTCATGCTTTTGATATTACCTTACATGAGAAACTCTACTTAAAATATATTGAAGTCTTAAAGTTCTTACCTTATCCTATTGATTTCAATCTTTAACTTGATTTTTCTCTCTTCTCCAACTTCTATTTCTTGAATCCAACTTGATATTCTAACTCCCCTTAGTCTCCTTAACATTTTTCTCTTTTGATAGCTATGAAAATTCTTTTGATTTATAGGTGAAAATTGTGAATTTTTGGTTAAAGGACTAAATTGTAAAGAAAGCAAAACTTTCTTTCTTCTCTTCTCTTCTAACGTGAAATGTATGGAAAGATGATGGATGGTGTGTGTGTGTGTGTGTGTGTGTGTGTGTGTGTGCGCGTGTGTTTTTTTTCTACACACACACACACACATATATATACTAAATAAAATAATAAAATAATCATAAATATCCTATTAAAATATTAATAAAATAATATTTATCTAATTAATTAATTTAAAATATCATCAACATAATCATTATATTCTAGAATTCTCTCTCTTACTAATTGACCATTTTTCCCTTTATAATTGTTTAAAATTCCATCATTGAGTCATCACTTAATTTGAAAAAATTATAATTTAGTCCCTCATACTTCTTCACCTATTCGATTTGGTCCTAATTCATCCATTTTCCTTAGTTTTTATATTATTCCACTCCAAAAATATTTTCACTATTGGTCTTTAACTTTTTCATATTTACACTTTAACCCTTCAAATTTTGAGTATTTACTCTTGGGCAACAGAACTTTTTTCACTTTTACAATTTAGTCCTTTCTTGAATTAATAATGTAATATATCATAATATACTTCCCAATGTTGACATAATAAAATTTCCTTTTTTGTCACTTTATTTCCTTACTTAACTATATCAAGAATAATATCTTACTTTCTTACTGTAATAATTTTTGGGGTATTACATTTCTCTCCCCCTTAAAATAAATTTCATCCTCGAAATTTCCTTGTTTTCTTTTGATCATAAACTTCATTATCTCTATTCTTTCATTTCACAATTTATTTTTAATTCAATTTTTCAAACTTAAATCAAGGGATAATTCTTTACATTGTAACAAAAATTATTTAACTTTCTAACAGAGGCCCAGTAAATTGAATAGAACACTTTGGATATACGGAAATGATACAGAGGTGCATTATTATGCACTATTAAATAGAGAGCATTAAAGTGCTATACAGAGAGCACAGATGTGCTAAACGAAGAGCACTAATGAGCTAATAATCAGAGAGCACTAACGTACTAATAATTAGATAGCGCGCTAGCGTTCCTTAATGACATGCCACTTAGTAGTTCTAAATTTCGTCTACTTGAGCATTAAAACTGAATTTCATACATTTAAGTACTTTACAATTTAATCCTTGTACCAATAATCCGTATATTTATATATTCTCTATCTTTAATACATGTAATATATTTCAAAATTCACTAGTCGTTCGTAATTTACTAATAATTCTTATCATGTACTTCGTATATCACTTTTCAATTCCAATTTCACTTTCAATTTATTCATAACTCAATTTAATTTCACTTTCTCATCAATATACAATTCAATACTAATATTTATCTATCACTCAATTCAATTTCCATTCAATTCAACAATAACACTTACCTCATACTTCACTTACCATACACATAATTTAACACTTAACATTTAATAATTAATAATTTGAATTGTAGTAATACAACCATATACTGAGTATGTCTATACTCAGTGGTATTTCCATAATTCAAATTATAAAAACTATAATAAATAATAGACATCAAACATATAACAATATAAGTCATATGTGTTAATTTATACTTTAATTTCATATCTCAACAATAATTTTTCATCAAATGGCATCATATATAATCTATATTATCTTTAATCAAATCATAAACCTTTGGTTCAAGCTTTCAATTGCATATCTCAATTTCAATTCACATTTCAATTCATAATTCCACTTTTTCCTACTTCCAATAGTTCAATCGATCAAATTCATTCGATTTTCTCATTTCATTTATTCAACTGATTTCAATATCAACAATTCGATATTTTAGCAAATTCATGAACCTTAAGTTCATGCTTCAAATCTCACATCTCAATTCAATTCACAATTCAACTCATAATTTCTTTCTCATTTTTTTAATGGTACAATTAGTCAAATTTATTTATTTTTCTCATTTCAGTTATTCACCCTATTAACAAATCCGAACTTTGACAGATACACGAATTTCAACCCAAACATACCAGTACGACACATTGTGCCTAAAACGGTACATAGTACCTGATTAGTTTATGACACATAAGTGCCTGAAATGATACATGAGGTGCTTGATATACGACACATAAAGTGCCTAATCGGCAAAGCCGATAAATCCCGTACTCTTCCAAATCCTATGGCATGTCAATTATATCCGACTAGCCCGACAAGTTAATAGGGTATTCAATTCTCATTTCAATTTCACTTAATATTCATATTTATCCCTATTAACAAGACTCAGACTTTGGCAGATACACGGATTCCAACCAAACACACCAGTACGCTACTTAGTGCCTCATCGGCTTTGCCGAAGTAAACAGTAACAGTACGGTACTCAGTACCTTATCAGATTAAATCGATGTAATAGTAGCAGTATGACACACATGGTGCCTCATCGACTCGAAGTCAAAGTAACAGTACGGCACTTATAGTGCCTTGTCGACTCAAGGTCGAAGTATCCCTGAACACTTCTAATCCTATGGCATGCAAACTATATCTGACTCAGCCCGGTACAATTAATAGGGTATTCAATTCACTTTCCAGTTTCCAGTCAATACACATTTCAATTAACCACATATATTCTCAATTCAGTACAATTCAATTCACTTTTCAATAACAAATATTCAAATTCCGTAATAATCATATATTCTCAATTCAGTACAATTCAATTCACTTTTCAATAACAAATATTCAAATTCCGTAATAATCACATATTTATATCAATTTCATCACATTCCCAATCAATAAAATTTTCAAATATAACATATATCCAACATTCTATTTCCACATCAATCACATATATCCATACAAATTCAATTTAATATTGATACTTACCTTAAAATTTTACTTACTATACACATAAATTTAAATATAACATTTATTCATACCTTTATGAGTTCCGACTCATCATAATCAACTTTTACTCATATACTTGAGTATCACTTTCAACATTATCAGAATTATCTCGGTTAGGAAAGCATCTCTATCTTTAAGTAAAACAAATCTCATCAGAGTCGAAAGATATCACATTATCATAGGTTATATAATGGCGTGTATTTCTAGACTTCACATATGCTACGTTCGGCCTGAGAACTGACTAAACTGTAGCTCTGATACCAATAAATGTAACACCCCCTACACGTATCCGTCACCGGAACAGGGTACGGGGCATTACCGGAGTTACAAATTTATTTATCAGACATTTTATTTCATCTAGCATTCATATTTGGGACCAATCAAAATCAAACATATTGCCCCCTAAACATACTTATTTTCTTTGTATCAATGTATCAAAGATAATCATATATTTACATGTCATGATAAATATCATTCTCTTATCGTTTCTTCATAAACATAAATCAGTTAATTCATTATATCAATATTTCATGTACCATCAACTCATATTTCCTTATATCATATAATTAGGTTTCACGAACTTATATGGCTAAATTGCAAAAAAACCAAGATTCAAAGGCATTTCAGTAATTTTTTATTTTTCTTGATTTTTCAATCAATCTTGATCTAAATTAATAATTTCATTCAATTTATTAATTTAGACAATAAAATAATTCATTTCACTCAATTTGGTCATTTTTATATTTTTACAAAATTTCCCTAAAGTTTTACTTTTACAATTTAGTCATTTCTTGAATTAATAATGTAATATATCATAATATACTTCCCAATGTTGACATAATAAAATTTGCTTTTTGTCTCTTTATTTCCTTACTTAACTATATCAAGGATAATATCTTACTGTAGTAATTAGCCTAGGTATCGATACCAACCTAAAAAATGATACCAAAATTGCTTTATGTTTAAAAAAAAAATTATTTTACGGCCAAGATATTGATACCTTACCCCCATGTATCTATACCAAGGGTTATAATGAGGCAAAAATAGTTGGAAAAATTGCTAAAAACCCCTTCAATTGATTTAAAACATTCAAACACCTCAAAACCAAGTCAATTAACCTCAATCTCATTAAAAATTATCACAATAGCCATATAATAACATCATATATGCATGCATATGTTAAACTCTTATAAATTCCTTTCAAAATCTAACAAAATATGCCATTAAATCACCAAAGTAACAAGATTTCCAAAGTTTGCATTTTAGTCCATCTAACATTCACCTATAATAAGAACCTATTTACATGCCATACTAACCCCAAAATTCCTACATACAATCTTGCCTCTTGTAGTGTTGATGAGATGGGATACCTCAATATTAGCTCAATGGTATCTACTGTACCTACGCGTTAGAGAATTAACGCGGTAAGTCTGTGAAGACTTAGTAAATACTTCAAGATTTTTAAAATCTACTACTAATAAAAATATAAAATAAAATTATATTCATTGTATATACATATAATTCATATCAAATTAGTCCCTGAAGTTTAACATTTTTTTTCTAAAATCATTCTTACCATTACTTACCATTGCCCATTAATTGATAATAGTTGAATTACGACACTGTAGCCCAATGTAGACTAGGTGAACATTTAGGATATATGGAAATGAATCAATAATGCATTGTTAATGCATATCATATATCACTAAGCACAAAGTAAAAATAAAAATAAGCACTTAAGTGCAAAATAATATCGATAAGCATTGAAGTGCAAATTTTACAAAGATAAGCACCGAAGTGCCAAATAATACGATAAGCGCGCTAATTTTTCTTAATGGCATGCCATCAATATCCTAATAGTTCCAGACTCGTCTACATGACCTTTGCTTATTATTAAACATTTACATTCATTCACTTGACAGAAAATAATACAACTTTATATTTTTCACGATTTAGTCATTATCACAATAATAACACTAAAACTTGTAAATTCTTTTCACTTTTATCACATACAACACTATAATTTTTACATTACTTCATCTAAACCCACTTTCCCCATATTCAAATAACATCACATATTTTAATTTCCTTCGATTTAATCCTTTTCACTATTACCACAATTCATCATATAATGGTATACTAAAACCAAAATTCATAACATTTACATTATTTACCCTTACTAAATACTTATTATAATATCATTAATATAGTAATTAAAATACTTAATTAACATAATTATATAATTAGCGAGTTTAAATAAAATTAACTACTTGAAGTACTTACAACTAAAATTTGAATGATGAGTTTTTCTTCTCTTCTACTTCTTGGCCACTTCTTTTCATTTCCCTTCAATTTTGTCCTCAAAATTCTTCTCTTTTTCTTCAACAATTATCAAACACGTAATATTCATATGTTAAAATCTAATCAAAAAACTTTTTTATTCCATATAGTAAAATAAACATGTATGTTATGAGAGTTTCCATCATTTCTTACCTTAATCTCTTTGAAAACCAAAACCCTAAATCTTGATTTTTCTCTCTTTTAACACATCTATGGGGGTTCTATCATGAAACTAAGATGCTCACTAGCCTTTAATATAGTTTTTACTAAAGAAATTCCAAAGAAAATGAAAGTTTTGATCTTGAAGTGTTCAATAATGGAGGAAGGACTTAAAGGGAATAAAAATAGAAGTTTGATGGAGAAAAAGATGAAAGTGGCGTTGGCTTCTTAAATAAGAAAGACGATGCTTTCATCTTTTTCTCATCTTTTTTACACTATTCTACAAAAATCTAATGATTACATTTAAAGATGGCCAATTTGCTTGCTAGTCCCTTAGCCTTCCATCTTTACACTTTTACCAATCATCATTACACTTTAAAATATCTACTTGGTTATTTACCGTTTTATCCCACTTCATCTTTTATAATTCCTAGGAAGATTCATACTCAATATATGGTAAATTTTCTTCTTAATCCTCCCTTCCTTTCTACTACCACTACGTATCTCCTAACTCTTTATTTTTCCTACTTTGGCTAAGAGAAATCCTCTATTCTTTCAATTAAGTCAATGCATCTATTTAAGGAGTATTTTCTAATTTTTTATCAGGTCTAAATACTTCCTAATTTAATACTCAAAAATCATATTTGTTCTATTTCAAGAATTTTACACTAATGCCTGACCCAACCCGACCCGTTACTATACCTAACTTCGAGTTAAAAAGCAGATGTTACACCAATAACTCTGGAATAAAAATTGTAGATGGCTCTTTCTCTCCTATGGCCAGAACAGGATCAATTTATCTAACAATGGATTTTCATTTTTCTTTTTTTGTTTATGTCCCTAAATTGCATTGCAATTTACTTTCCATAAGTCAACTTACCCGAGACATAAATTGTGTTGCTAAATTTCATTCTAATTGTTTTTATTTTTAGGCAGTGGATTCGGGGAAGGTGATTGGCAGTGATAATATGCATGATGGTCTATATCTGCAAAGAATATTCTAAGTAGACAAGTTCACCCATCAAGTTGTGGTTCAGATTCTAGTAAAAAGTGTGGCAAACTTACTTCCAAATCAATGCTTGTATCCAATTCTAATTTTGTTTCCCTTGAAAATCAAGTTATGTTATAACATTGCAATTTACTTTCCATAAGCCAACTTACCCAATACATAAATTGTGTTGCTAAATTTCATTCTAATTGCTTTTATTTTTAGGCAGTGGATTCGGGAAAGGTGATTGGCAGTGATAATATGCATGGTGGTCTATATCTGCAAAGAATCTTCCAAGTAGACCAGTTTACCCATCAAGTTGTGGTTCAAATTCTAGTAAAAAGTGTGTCAAACTTACTTCCAAATCAATGTCTGTATCCAATTCTAATTTTATTTCCCTTGAAAATCAAGTTATGTTATAGCATTATCGTCTTGTTTCTCCTAACATTACTTATATTGAGAAATTCTTTCCTCATTTGTTTATCCTTTAAAAATCAAATTCTTATTTTTGTGAAGTTTGTCAATTAGCAAAACACACTAAGCATGTTTCAATCTTTTCATACCATGATCTCTAACCAATTTCAAAGCAATATCAAAGTCCTAAAAATTGATAATGTTAGAGACTACTTCAATTCCATTCTTAGGTCATATTTTTCCAAACATAGTATCATTCATATAAGTGCTTGTTCAACATAGCACTACAAAATGGAGCATTTGAAAAAAAAAAGATACTTGTTTGAGGTATCTCATGCTACTATGTTCACCAATAATGTACCTAAACATTTTTGGGGGGAAGCAATTCTTACTGCCTTTTATCTCATCGACAAAATGCCTAGTCGTGTCCTTAAATTTCAGTCACCTCATCAGGTTCTCATCTCTTCATATCCTCATACCCTCTCTTTTTCTTTAGACCTACCATTAAATGTCTTTGGTTGCACATCCTTTATTCATATCCGGCACAATTACCATACCAAACTCGATCTTAAGTCTCTCAAGTGCATTTTACTTGGTTATTCTCTTAATAAAAAGGGTTAAAGTGTTATTCACCTATTACTAGAAAAGTATACAATTCTATGGATGTTACTTTTTTTGAAAATTAATCTTTTTTTCCCAAATTTGACAGTCAAAGGAAGACTCCAAGAGAATATCAGATTTGGGATCTCCTTTAATAAACTCAAACATATGTCAACCCATCAAATTTAATCCTTGATCCATTCATTGTCCCTATCAATGAAAAAGAAACAACCCCGATTCCTATTTAGCCAATTGACTCAAATCCTCCACAACTTGGCACATCTAATCCTCCTAAGCTCCGTATCTATAGAGAAAGAAGACCAGCTGAGCATAAAGAGGAAACTATGCAAATCTGACATTCTCAATCACAATAGACAAGTCCTACAGCAACCAATGTTTATGATGGTAAGGATCTCTTATCACTTGATCTATCTGTTACTATTGTTGATGATTTAAACCTATCTATTACTCATAGAAAATGTGTGAGTTGGTGCACTTGACATCCGATTGAGATTATGTTGTATATGGGAAACTATCATATATTTATAGGGCCTTTTTCACAAATATGGATAGTGTGAAGGTTTCAGACTCTATTTAAGAGGCTCTCAAGAGTCAGAAGTGGAAAAAGGCAGTAAAAGTGGAGATTCGGGCTTTGGAAAGTAATAACACATGGACTCTTGTCAAGTTACCTCTAGGTAAGAATCTAGTTGGATGCAAATAGATATTTACTGTCAAGTATAGGGCTGATGGAAGTGTCGAAAGATTCAAGGCCAAACTTGTGGCAAAAGGGTTCACTCAGTCATATAGAATTGACTATCAAAAGATATTTGCACGTATGGCAAAACTTAACACTGTTTGAGTTCTACTTTATCTTGCAATTAATCAATATTGGCCATTATATCAATTGGATATTAAAATGAGGATCTTGAAGAAGAAGCCTACATGACTATTCTTACTGGTCTAGAAAACAAGTCAAACAATAGTCTAGTTTACAAATTGAAGAAGTCTTTGTATGTCTTGAAGCAATATCCTTATGTATGGTTTGAAAGGTTCACTAAAACAGTGATAGCCAATGCATATTAGCAGTGTTAAATCAATCACACACTATTTGTTAAAGTTAGAATAAGAGGAAAGAAGGTTATTCTTATAGTTAACGTGGATGATATCATTTTAACAGGAGATGATTTTGAGGAGATTATGAATTTGAAAAAAACTACTGCCAATAGAATTTGAGATTAAGGATCTTAGGACTCTCAAGTATTTCCTAGGAATGGAGGTAGCTTACTCTAAGGAAGGGATTGTTATATATCGATGAAAATAAATCTTGGATCTATTAAGTGAAATAAGGCTACTTGGATGTAAACCAGTTGACACACCTATAGATCTGACAAAAATATTGAATAGAAGTGAAGGAAGCAACCTAGTAGTTAGGGGAAGGTACCAAAGGCTAGTTGGAAATGTCATCTATCTATTTCACACTAGGCCTGTTATTGTATATTCAGTTAGAGTGGTCAGTCAACATATGAATAATCCAACTGAATACCGTTTAGAGGTAGTAAAAAAAATCCTAAAGTATTTAAAAATGACTCCGGGACATGGTCTACTATTCAAGAAGCATGCAAACAGAGAAGTGGATATTTACACCAATGATAGTTAGGTAGGAGAACAAACTAATCGAAGATCAATCATTGGTTATGCTCCTATATTTGGGGCAATCTTGTTACTTAGAGGAGCAAAAAGTAGGTTGTTTTCTCACGGAGTAGTGCAGACTCAGAATGTCGTGCTTTTACACTTGGAATATGTAAAGGTATGTGGCTACAAAGATTGTTGAGGGAACTCAAAGTTGAGGTACAAGAATCAATCATGATGTTCAATGACAGTCAAGCAACTTTTAGTATAGCTAAGAATCATACACACCATGAAAGGACAAAACATATTGAAATTGATCGACACTTCATTTCAGAGAAGGTCAATAACAACATTGTCCAGCTCAACTATATTCCTACAAAATGACAGATTGCTGATCTTCTTACTAAAGCACTTCCAAGAGACAGTTTCAATAAATTGATTTCTAAGCTTGGTTTGTATAACATATACAACCTAGCTTAAGTGGGAATGTAGAAAAAGGGATCAATATTATTTATTTATTTAAAAGATTTGATTTAGTTTCTTATTATTAGGAATTAGCTATTTTAAGACGATTAGGTTGAAACACAACTTTACTAAGAATAAGAAAAATTTAGATTTATCTTCAATTACAACCATCGTTCCTTCAGAGTTCGTGTAACATCCCAAAAATCGGGGGTTAGTAGAATCGGGTTTGTGAATCCAGAGAGAGTGATCATGCCTTAATTTTTGAGATTATTGCATTTTTTTGGAAATAAATGAGGTATTGGTTTGTTGGATAAGTGCTACTGAAACATTCTTTGAAACCGAAGTTCAGATCCTTTCTCTCTCACCATTTTTATTATTTTGTAAATTTTGACTTAAACACTAGTATGTGACATGCCTTATTTTTACAATAAATATTGAAAAATTATTTCAAGTATGAGGAAAAAGCCTAATGGTTAAAAGAAATATGAGAAAGCATGGAAATTAAATGAGATCCTAAGTTCGAATCCTTTCCCTTGTGAAATAATTAAATTTTGCAAAGTCCCTTGTTTCTTTAATGTGTGTGCCATCCATACCCTTGAAGCCTAAGTATAAAAACAAATTTTTATTGTATTTTTTAGCCTTTAATTCAATTTTTCCCTACCCTAGCTGTTCACCCTCTTTCTCTCCTCTCTTTAATTTTCTTTCTTTCTCTCATTGTTGTCATCGCCTACACCTCCCATTTTACCATCTCTTTCATCTTCTTTTTGCATCAAGATTGTGCACCATCTTCTTTACTCTATTTCTACCATTTATCCTCATCTAAATTAGCTCAAAATTTGAAATCTTGAACCACAATATCGATTCCAAATGTTGCCATGAAAGTGCCATTGTTGTTTCTTTCAACTAGCTTAGGTAAGGTCTCTTTTCTATTCAATTTCTTGGTTAATCTTGTCAATTAAAAACCAAAATTTCTAGATCTAGAATTTCAGGGATTTTAAATGATTTCAAAGGTATTTCTAGATTTTAATGAGACCTTAAACCATTTTAAAAATTCAGCCCTAATTTTGGCCACCATGGGTGGTAGTGCGTGTGCCTATGTGCAAGAAAAGAGGTTGTTTTGTTTCTTTGGTCTTGCCCATATTTTTCTAGCATTAAATTGTGTTCTTGATCCCTCCTTATCACCCTTTAATCACATGTTAATTACATAGAGACATTTTTTTATCAATTAGCCAATTAGATCCCACAAATTGTGAAGTGTAAGTGCAATTAAGGATAACTAGTTTGTTATTTCGATGTAGTTGTTGGGTAAAGGTTATGAATTGATTAAATGAAGGAATTTAATAATTAATTAGCTAATGATTTTCCAGTATATTATTTAATTAGATGCTGACACAAATGCTCCAAATCATCCGTAAAGGCGAAGAACGATTGTACGTAAGGTTCGCATCAATACAATATAAGGAATCTAACTAGTTTGGATTCATAAAATAGTTATAATTTCAAAAATTGATTTGAACTCATAAGTGGGTGTTTGGGATTTGGTTTAATGGTAAATTTATTGAATTTATACTGAATTTCAGTTTAGGTTCTTTTAAGGAGTTATTAAGGAAAATTAGAAGATTTGCTAGTATGCTGTGAGGAAACAAAAAAATTAAGTGTGGGACGTAAACTCATAAAATTGTTTGAAAATGTTAAATATCATATTATATTTGATAAATTTGATTGCTGATTGGACTGGCTTAATAGCCAAATTATTGATTAAGGTGAGTGACTGAACCAAGCATGTTTCGACATTTAAAAGATTGACATGTTAGCAAAATTGCTAGTTTGATAGTATGAATGTTTGATCGAGTTTGTAATTGCGTATTTAAGTTATGAGATATAAGAATGTTTGAATGAATGATATCATGTGTTGAGATATTAAGCTTATCTATGATTTAAATGCATAAGATGTTTGTTATATTGTGTACTGAAAAGGTTGCTATTTATGCATAATGAAAATCCGTAAAGTATGTGAAATTGAACGATATTGATTGATACTAACACAATGGTAATTTGAAAGATTGGAACACTGTTTCCATTTACTAAAAGCATGTGATTATTGAGGACATGTTGAGCATGTCAAATGAATGTGAAAAGTATTGAGATATGATTATGTATGAGATTGAGTGACATATTGCATATGCATTGGGTTGAGATTTTGTAGTTGATAGAGGAGTTTCGTGGAGTACCAACAGCATATTAAGTCTATATTATTCGTAGTCAATGCACTTGAGTTGGAGTATCGAGGGGAATGGCAATTTATCGTATTTTTTACTAGTAGAATTTTCTACATATTTTTGTCAGTGGTTTTAACCAAAATGGGCTTAAGCCCATAATGTTTTAGAGTTCGGATGACGGGTTCTGGGGAACTCGTGGTGTGTGACAGATGGTATGGGTAGGAACCTTTTTGCATTGCATCATGTGCACATATATTCGAATGTTATTGATTTATGCTATGTATTGTATTGTGTTGTATTGAATGGTATCAAAATTAATGCTTGTTACTCAAATGAATGATGACCCATGGTCATACATCGTTTGACATAGATATTGATAATGGCTATGTAATGATATGAAATTCCTATGATGGTTCTGTGTTCTTCTCTTAATACTACTATGTTTCACTGTATTTGATATTTATGTCCGTTTAAATAATTGTTCGACTCACATTGAGCTTTTTATAAGCTCACCCCCTAATAGTGTTTAACTTTTTAGGTAAACCTTGAAACTATGATCGGACTCGGCATTTAGAGAATCACCTTGGACCTCAGATTATTTTTTTTATAAGTATTAATCAGTCTCTATACGTTTTGGTTTGTTTTTTAATAACTTCTGCTCTGTGGCTTGGTAACTTTTCTTCTGGGATTTTTGCATGCATGGTTTACTCAAGCATAATTACTGGATAATGCATGATATCAAGCTTAAGTAAAAGTTGATATTGTTCCCTAGTTTCCGCTACATTACAAAGGAACCATTTTTGAATAACAAATCGATAAGGCAACTAGGTTTCCAAAATGACTTGAAAAATGGTTTTTCCACTGAATTAGTTTAACATTCAGTTTTTTTTTAAAGAAGAGCAACAAGAAAATGGTTTTTCTAAAACAACAATATCAACAATAAAATGAATCCTAAGTATACACGACCTGATGAATGAATGCTTTTAAGCTAACTCAAAGTACAACTACGGTTTTCTCTAAAATGAGTTTATTTAAGGTCTTCAAAAGTAAAGAAAGTTAGCTTATCCATTTTGGTGGCTAATGTAGCCTTCTCAATCTAGCCATAACGTCTAGGCCAGGTTTAAGAAGTTACAGTTCATCTTGAATACCATTTTTCCTCTTAAGGTCTACTATAGAGGCATTGCCTTTAAATGGTTTCCACAAAGGTCATTCTTTAGAGTGTGCCACACATGCATTCCCCTCAAAAGTCACCACAAGGGCTTCATTTTCATAGATTACCACAAAGGTTTCCTATTCTTAGATGCCACAGAGGCTTCATTTTTATAGGTCGCCACAAAGGCTTCTTTTTCATAAATTACCACAAAAGCTTTTTTTTCATAGATCACCATAAAGGCTTCTTTTTCATAGATCGCCACAAAGGCTTCTTTTTTTCTGGCGTGTTCATAATAGGGATTCACCTAGACTCACATTTCGTAAGGTTTTCCCCTCATCGTCCCGGGTCACAAAGAGATTTGCTTAAGTTTGTATTAGTTTTATTATGTTTAATAATTGCTTAATTTCATATTATGTATGTGTATAAAGTATGTGTTGATATGATTGGTTGAGAAAAAGAATTGAAAATAAAAATGAGGGATTGAATTGTAAAGTATGACAATTGTATGTGTTTGAATTAAATATTATCATCATATGGAATGTATATGATCATGTTGAACCTAGTACTATCGTGTAAAGATGGAAAAAATATGGAAATTGAATTAAGGCCTGTGTGAGCTTAGTGAATGATTAGGATATAAATGACACATCATTAGGGCTTATCAGGCATTATGTGCTGGTGATTACAGTTATCAGGTACTTTGAACCGGTGTTATAATTATTAGGTACTTTGTGCCTATATTATATTTAGGTACTATGTACTGGTGGTAGATACCATACTGATGGCTAGAATCTAGCATTTATTGTAGATTATTGACTACTTATGTGAGTAGAATCGATTAATGATTAATGTCCCAATTGTCAGCTTGTGTGAGCAAAGTTATCCTGAGTATCCAAAGTTAATTTATTATAGTTCTCCGAGAAAAACAAGATAAAGAAAGGAATGGAGATGTTCAATATGAATTATATGTGAATCATGTACTTATCATGTTAATACATTGTATGAAATGATGTACTAATCTAATTGGTTATGTTGTGAAAGGTGCAAGTGATTATGGAATGGTAAGTATGAATGTTAATTGCATTAAATAAATTATGAAATATCAGGTACGTTGTGTTTAAGTTTATTATGAACTTACTAAGCTTTAAAAAGCTTACCTCATTTTTTTTCTTCCTTATAGATTGTCCGATTTGAGCAGTCGATTGGATCGTTGTGGAGATCACACTATCCGTCAACTCTTTTAGTAGCTATTTACTTATTTTGGCCCGGTTATAAGTGGCATGTGAATAAGCTAATGGTAATATATATACAAAATCAGTTTGATTATGTTTTCTATCATTTTGAATATGAACTATGTGTGTAATGATGCAAGCTATAATGGTTGTTTTGGTGGTTTGTGGCTTGAGTTGGTATAAGCATATTTAGTACCTATAATGTTATCTTACTTGATAAATTTGTACTTATATATTAGGTCATTTGGTGAACTTTATTTGATGACTGTGGTAATTGGAAAATGATGTTTTGAAGGAATGAATATGCTTGAAATGTAGGTATGTTTATACATGAATGGTTAGTGAATAATGCTTGAATTTTGGCATATTGGTTAGTCACTTAGGTTGGATGATTCATTTTGTGTTTTGGTACGATGTTTTATGTCTTTTGACAGGTTGATCAATGGTCAATTACATGACTTAAGGCTTAAGTGAACCTAGGTTATGATTGTTTGTTTTGGAAGGCATTTTAGGCACACGATCTGCCACACGACTGTGTGTCATACATGGTTATAGGGCACGACCATGTGGAATGTTTAATTTAGGTACAGGATGATCCATACAACTACAGTCTATTACGCGGCCTGACGTCATGGCCGTGTGACCCAACATTACACGACTCTGGTTTGGTACACTGTTTGACAACACGTCCATATCTTTGGCTTCACACGAACTTGGCCTGTCACATAGATGTGTGACCCATTTTTTTACTTTTACTTATCTTTTTGTAAAAATTTCAAATTAGTCTCGATTTGTTTCCAAGTTGACTAAAGAGCTTTATAAGCTCAGTTTTTGGTTTTGGCTGTAATTCATGGTTTTATGATGTTATTTACTGCTTGTTTTTTTAACTGGTTATTTAAATAGAATTTATGTTCTATGAATGTAATTACATGTTGTAATACCTTAAAGCTCAAGTCTAATGGACGGACCGGGTATATGGTGTTATAGTTAGTTGTATCAGAGCTACAATTTAGTCAATTCTAGGAGTGAACATAGCCTGCATCGAGTTTAAAAATACATGTCACTTTATAACCTTTGATAGTGTGATGAGTCTTGATCAGTTTGACTTATTTTATTATAGAT
Source organism: Gossypium arboreum (assembly GCF_025698485.1). NCBI lineage: Eukaryota > Viridiplantae > Streptophyta > Magnoliopsida > Malvales > Malvaceae > Gossypium > Gossypium arboreum. The sequence continues at coordinate 90,021,874 of NC_069082.1, read as the reverse complement.
AAAAGATGTCAACTAAATCCAATCGAGCAAATTTCAATGAGGTAGAATGTCCAGCCACCAATCAAAGGGCTGCTCAGAGTGTGCCCGTGTTACAAGGGCCTGAAGATGAGGCTTTTGGTGCCTCTCTCTGAATGATGAATGACATGTTTACAGTATGCATGAGAGCCACTCCTACAGATCAAAAACCTTTACTCCCACCAATGATTACCCCGGCACCCCTTCGTCCTCAAAACCCAATTTGACGGAATGTTTACATGCTTTCCCTAGACAAAGTCCAAAAATGTAGGGCTAAAGAATTCAATGGTAAAACAGGTGATGATTTGGCTAGAAGAAAGTTTTAGATGAAATGTTTTGTCCTCCAGAAGATTGTTTGAGATGCGCAGTGTCATTACTAAAAGAATAAGCTTTTCATTGGTGGTCGACTTTATTTATTGTGATACTAAAAGAAAGGGTTGATTGAGACTTTTTCTAGGCTAAACTCCAAAGGAAATATGTTAGAAAACGTTATTTAGACAAAAAGAAAAAGAAATTACTTCAGTTGAAACAAGGAAATAGATTAGTTATGAAATACGGCTGAGAGATTGTTCAAAATCAATAAATATGTTTTTGAGATTGTATCAACTGAGGAAGAAATTTGTATTTTCTTTTAACATGGATTGAATGATGAGATCAAAAAGCTTGTGGGTGCAATGGAATTATGTGTGTTCGTAGTTTTATCTGATCGAGCTTAGAAAATGGAATAAATTTTCAATCACAGGAAACAGAACGAGATGAGAGTTTGGGATTTCAATAAGTGAAATACATCCAGATCATTTTCTAGTCCCTCGATGAAGAAAATGAAAGAAACTAATAGCTATTTTTCAACACCATCAGGGTTTTTTGGCAGCCCCACGACTTCAGTGGCTAGTGCTAGTAGTGTAAGAAACGTGGATAGACTTGCATGTAATCTTTGTGGCCAGAATCATTTTGGTGTGTGTAGATTAAAGGATGAGTCATGTTTCATTTACAGATCTCTAGATCATTATAAGAAATATTGTCCAAATCGAGCTAATTTGAATAGAGATAAAAGTGTGAAACCTGTTGTTACTTCTACGAGAGGTAGACAACCAAGAAATAGTGGCACGGCTAGAGTCAGTAGAAGTGAAACAAAAGACACAATGGTTTGATCTAAAGTTCAAGCTCTTGCTAGAGCTTATGCAATTCGTGCAAAAGAGGAGGCCTCAGCCCTTAATGTTATTATTGGTACCTTTTCTATCATTGATGTTATTGTGTATGCAATGATTGACCTTGGATCAACATATTCATATATATGCACTACATTATTAACGGAAAAGAGCTTACAGATCGAGTTGACTAAAGATGTTATTAAAGTAATGAACCCTTTTGTTCAAATTGTCATAGTTGATCTAGTTTGCAAACAATGTCCATTGAGAATTTAGGGCTACGACTTTCCTGTTTATTTGATGTTATTTCCTTTTAATGAATTTGATGTTATTCTAAGAATGGACTGGTTGACAGTACATGATGCAATAGTGAATTACAGAAAAAAATGAATTGAATTGAGATGTTAGAATGGTGAAACGATTTATGTTGAATTCGATAAATCTGATTTTGCTGCGAAAATAATTCGACAATGTCTGCACAGAAACTGATCAGAATAGGGTACGATGCATTTCTAGCTTATATTCTAGATTCTAGAGTATCAAAAATGAAAGTAGATCACGTACTGATAGTTTATGATTTCACCGATGTGTTTCCTGAAGAATTACCGAGATTGCCGCTAGAATGGGAAGTTCAATTTACTATGGAGTTAGTGCCTAGGACTACCCCAATCTCAATCACCTCGTAACAAATGGCTCCAATAGAATTAAAAGAATTAAAAGCTCATTTGTAAGAATTTATTGATAGAGGTTGTATATGACCGAGTGTATCACACTGGGGTGCACCTGTATTGTTTGTGAAAAAGAAATATAGTTTGATGAGATTGTGTGTAGATTATCTTCAATTGAATAATGTAACAGTAAAGAATAAATATTTGTTTCCTTGTATTGATGGTTTATTCGATCAGTTGAAAGGGTTTACAATGTTTTCTAAGATTGACCTTTGATCTGGCTACTATTAGTTGTGAGTTAAAGATGTTGATGTGCCAAAAACAACACTCAAAACCCAGTATAGACATTATGAGTTTTTAGTAATGCCTTTTGGGTTGACTAATGCCTCGCAGCATTTATGGACCTAATGAACCAAGTTTTTCAACTACATCTTGATAGATTCATAGTTGTTTTTATCGATGATATCTTGATCTATTCCAAAAATGAATCCGAATATGTGCAGCACCTAAGAACTGTATTACAAACCTTTTGTGAGAAATAATTATACGAAAAGTTTAACAAATGTGATTTTTGGATCAGAGAAGTTAGATTTTTTGGCCATGTGATTTCAGTAGAAGACATACGAGTTGATCCAAATAAGATTTTAGCTATTTTGAATTAGAAGCTTCCAAGAACTATTTCTGAGGTATGCAGTTTTCTGGGTCTAGTTGGATATTATTGACGTTTTGTTAAGAATTTTTCAATAATAGCATTATTGATGATGAAACTATTTTAGAAAGATGTAAACTGTGTGTAGTCCAACAAATGCCAACAAAGCTTTGAATAGTTGAAAACTATGTTGACAAAGGCAACAATGTTAACTTAGACTAAATCTGGGAATGAATTTGTTGTTTACAGTGATGCTTTGTTGAGTGGTTTGGGATGTGTTCTAATGCAGGATGGAAAAGTTATGGCATATGCTTCTCGACAACTTAAAACATACAAAAAAGAGTTACTTGACACACAACCTTGAGTTAGCTGTAGTTGTTTTTTCACTAAAGATATGACAACACTATCTATACGGTGAAAAAAGTCACATTTATACTGATTACAAAAGTTTGAAGTTGCGGCGACGAAGATGGCTTGAATTGTTGAAAGACTATGATCTAGTAATAGATTATCATCTAGGTAAAGTGAATGTTGTCGCCGATGCGCTGAGTCAGAAATATCTTTTTGCCTTGCAATTGATGAATGCTCGGTTAAAGTTGGAGTGTGATGGATCTATACTAGCCGAGCTGAGAGCTAAGCCTTTGTTTTTACATAAAATTTGGGAGTTGCAAAGGATGATCTGAATTTGTTGGCTAAACAGAAACTAGTTGAAGATGGTCAGATATTCGATTTTAGTATTGGTGCAGATGATAGCTTATATTTTCGTAACAAATAATGTATACATGATAATTCATAGTTGAAGTAGAATATTTTAAACGACGCTCATAACAGTGTTTATTCATTACATCTTAATAGTACTAAAATGTATGATGATTTGAAATAGATGTATTGGTAGGCAAGAATGAAACGCGAGATCTCTAACTTTGTATCAAAATGTCTTGTATGCAGTTGGTAAAAGTTGAACATTAGGTTTCATCTAGGTTTGTAACACCCCAAACCCGGCCCAGACGCTATGGCCGAATCTGGTGTGTCACATTGAAGTGTTTTAGCGAAAACCTTGTTTTCATTGAAAACCCTTCTTAAAATAAAAGAAACTTAAAAAAAAACTTTTCAGTTGCGAAAACCTTGTTTAAAACATTTGATTTAAGAAAACTTATCATTTAAAAATTTAATTGCGGAAACGTAGAAAGCATACTATAATTTAGGAAACCCATGTTCAACTTCGTGTGATTACAATGAAAATAATAATAATAATTCAAGTAAACATAATGAAAACCTTATTACAATCTGATCTGAAACATGCTTAATGAAATAAAAACTTAAATGCTTAAAAAAACCAAGTCCGAATTATCTTGCAGCTGGCCACCCAGAGTCCCTCCAAACATCGAACCTTCTACTGAGCATCACATGAAAATAAAATAAAAGAGGGGGTGAGTTTTCGCAAACTCAGTGTGTACAACCCTCGGCAAAAACAAGCATTAAAAAAAAACATCATTCATCAATCATGCAATACAATCCCATCCAAATTATCCATCCGCTACACACTAGCTCCGTCCCCCGTCACACCATGTGGGGATATAAATATCGACCCACCCATCCTATACACCATGGTAGCCCAGTTGCGGAACTACCTTCATTTACATATTGGGCTTTAAAAGCCGTCGGTTAATCCACGATTGTCAAGCAACCATGCGATCCTCATATACTTCCTCCGTTCCATAATTCCCACCCATATGCAACCTAAGCAGAATATCATATGTATGCATGTCACATCCATAAAACTTACATTCTACACTTAGGGGTATTTTGGTCATTTTTTCCCTTAGGGGCATTTCGATAATTTTCCCTTAATTATTGTTTTCACTTACCTTGGCCCGTTAACGAGTCTCGTGAGCTAAGATGAACGAACACTATGCACCAGGTAAGATTCCAAAGAAGAGGAGGTGAGTCATTAAGACCGCTTAAGTACCAAGCTCTTCTTAGATCCAATCCTAGACATGCATATACCCGTTGCCACACCTTAACCCTTTGACTTGTCCACGGTCGCAATATACTAATTAAGTCTTATGTGGATATCATATACTAGGCCCAAAACCCCTTACAAAGCCTAAGCAATTTCACATACCTGTATCTGGCCCATTAAGCCCAATCATATTCATATGGCCCATTAGGCCCAAATCACCTGTATATGGCCCATTAGGCCCAAATCACATTTATATGGCCCGTTAGGTCCAGTCACATTCATATTCATGCTCACATACAAGTTCCTATCACATAGCATCAACATTCAGTTTTTCCTATTATGGGCCCAACAGCCCATCGGGCCCATTTAGCCCATTCCGGCCCATATGGCCTAATCACAACCCAAGTCCACGAAATCGCCTATGGGCCTCAAGCAACCTATGGGAGTGTTCGAGCACTCGCAAGACTACCGTAACCAAACTTTCTGCTTTTCGGTATTTCAACTTTTCGGCTTTTCAGCATTTCAGCTTTTGCCGATACATAATGTGTGTGCAGTGTATGTACACACCTAGTAAGCAAGCGTGATGCGATCTCCTTAGCCCAAACCTACAATCGATATCACTCAAATATTAATCTTACATACTTATTGAATACTTTACCAAAAGCTAGAATCTCACCTTAACCTTACCTTGCGCGATAAGTATAACAACCCCTTCACTAACGATGATCAACTCCTAGATCTGCACCAATCGTAACTATTAAAACCATAATAATAGGTGACTCATATCCAACATAAGTCCCCTTACCTTACTATGGCTATTCGGCCAACCTTAGCCAATGGATAAGGAATACTTACCAAAACCGCAAACACTAAAGAGCAATTCGACAGAGAGCTAAGATTTGAGATCCGATACTAATTCCCTACCAAAGTTGATTGAAAGAGTGAAGGACAATAATCGATACCTAGCAAAGAAAATCGATTGGAAGAGCAATATTTACACTAAATTCGGTCAAAGAGTATTCAGCCCTTGGAAGATTCGGCTTTTCGGCTTTTCAAACTTAGTATGGTGAATAAGGTTTATTTGATACAGATTAAAGAAGAAGAGTAGAAGAAGAAATCAGCTAAGTGAAACAAAGAAAATTGTGTAGAGAAGAATAGAAATCGGCAGGAAGAAAAAAAAGAAAAATAAAAGAGTTTTCGGCTTTTTGTATCTTGAAAAGAAAAAGGTTTTCGACTTTTGGAGAAAAGGGTTTCTGGCAACAAGGTGAAGAAGAATTTCGGTAGTAGCCTGGCAATCCTGTATTCAGCCCCTATTTATAGCCCTTATAGCTGAATTTTCCATGCCCAATTCGCAATTCGGCTCCATCACTTCTCCCGTATCATCTCCTCGTTTTTCTCCTTGATAACCCCTTGATCTTTTCCTTAATTTTCTCTTATGAATAGTCCCCTTGGAGTCCATCTTCACACCACTTCCATCCTTCTAGAAGGCCAAAATTAAACTTCTAAAAATACTAAGCTAGGATTCGAACCTTGGACCCCCTTGCTAGCTACTAACGCCACCTCACTACACCTTATGTGGCGTCACTTAGCCACTCCACCACAGACTCTTTTTGTGCTATTTTTCCCCTATTTTTATTTAAAAGCCACCTACTTGCCAACCCTGATTCTTTTAATAATTAAACTATAAATTCATTTATTCCTAAGTTCGAACTCAAACTTTAATTAAGACCTACTATAATTATCACATGGCTAGGGACATAAAACACAATTTTTATCAAAACCGAAAATAAAGAAAGTTTGGGATTTTGGGATTTTTGGGTTTCAAGATTTTTGGGGCGTTACAAGGTTGATATTTCCTGTTATGATTCCAGAGTGGAAATGAGAGCGAGTCACCATTGATTTTGTATCAAGGTTGCCACTATTGTCGAGAAAGAAAGATGTGATCTAGGTTATAGTTAATCGATTCATCAAGTCTTCACATTTCATCTTTGTACGTATAGATTATTTACTTCAGAAGTTGGCAAAACTGTATGTCTTTGAAATTTTCATATTGCACGGTGTACTGCTATCAATCAATTTTGATCACAACCTAAGATTTACCTCTAGATTTTGAAGTAAGGTACATGAAGCTTTAGGCACTATGTTGAATTTCAGTTTGGATTTTCACCCACAAACCGATGGTCAGTCTGAGTGAGTAATTCAGGTACTCAAATATATGTTTTGATGTTGTATTCTTAAATTTGAGGTAGTTGGGAAAATTTTCTTCCTTTAGTGAATTTGTTTATAACAATAGTTACCAGTCTAGTATTATAATGGCATTGTACGAAGCTTTATATGGTAAAAAATGCAGAACTTCGTTGTTCTGGACTAAATAGGGTGATATAAAGACTTCTAGAACAAATTTGATCTGTGAAACCAAAGAAAAAGTTAAGGTTATTCGAGAATGTTTGAAACCTGCTTCAAACTATCAGAAATCGTACACTGACTTAAAAAGAAAGGACATAAAATTCCAGGTTGGTGATAAAGTATTTTTGAAAGTATCGTTGTGGAAGAAAGTTCTCTGTTTTGGTCGAAAAGGAAAACTCGGTCCACGATTCATTGGTCCGTACAAGATTCTTAAGAGAATAAGGTCGGTAGCTTATTGTTTGGATTAAAAGATTCATAATATATTTCATGTATAGATGTTACGAAAGTACAAATTAGATCCTTCCCATGTGATATCTCAAATAGAAATAGAGTTACAGCCTGATACGACGTACAGTAAGGAACCGATTAAGATTTTGGCTCGGAAAGATAAAGAATTGAGAAATAAATGGATAACTTTAGTGAAAGTTCTTTGGCAAGGTCACGGTGTTGAGGAAGCCACCTCGGAACTGGAAGAAGCTATGAGACTACAGTATCCGAACTCTGGTAAGATTTTTGAAGATGAAAATTCCTTTAAGGGGAGAGTTGTAATAGTCCATTTTCAGTGGCGTCGAAAATAGTCGTATCAGGACTACAATTCCGACCAGTGGGTCAGTAAATATTATTTATTTAATATTTACAAGGTTATTAGAGTGTCATTTTAAAATTTGATTCGGTAATTTTGACGTTTGGATAGTTAATTAAGGAAAAAGGATTAAATCGTAAAAGTTGCAAAAGTTAATCTCTATTAATTTATATGTGTTATATGATCATAAATGAATAAATGAATATTTTTAAAAGGAAATTATGCCATGTTTGCTAATAGTGGACTATTATGTACATTATATTTAGTTATAATGTATGTTTAATAAAAGGGTAATCAAGTAATTAAATAAATATTAAAAATATGATAAAACATAAGAAAATCATCATCTTTTTAGTTTTATTCTTCCACCGAATGGTTGCCACCATTTTTAAGGAAAGAAAAAGCTTCAAAACTACAAATACATTCGGCCATTGTGTGCGAGTTATCGTCTCACCCATTTTTCATGAATTTTATATTTTTGAGATCGTTTTAACTTATTCTAGCTAACCTAGGGACTAATTTGCTAAATTATCTTAGATTTTAAAATTTTCTATTATTGTTACTTAAAATTTTGGGATACTAATGATAGCTTGGTTGTTAAATAAGACTATTTGTAAAGTGAATTTGGTTAATTTTAAGTTTAAGTACTAAATTGTTAATATATTGAGCTTAGCATGAAATTCTTATAATTTTCATTAATTATGGGTTGCAACGAACAAGGCTAAATTTAACTAGCATATTTTGGGCTTAATTGTGATAAATGTGTAAGTTTCGACTTTAGGGACTAAATTGAATAAAAGGTAAGTTCGTATTAGGTTTATTATGTTTAATAATTTCTTAAGTTCATATTATATATGTGTATAAAGTATATGTTGATATGATTGGTTGAGAAAAGATTGAAAATCAAATGAGAGATTGGATTGTAAAGTATGGCAATTGTACGTGTTTGAATTAAATTGTACTATCTTATGGAATGTATATGATCATGTTGAACATGATACTATGGTGTAAATATGGAAAGAGTATGAAAATTGAATTAAACTCGTGTGAGCTTAGTAAATGATTAGGATACAAATGACATATCATTAGGGCTTATTAGGCACTATGTGCTGGTGATTAGAGTTATCAAGTACTTTGTACAGGTGCTACAGTTATCAAGCACTTTGTGTCGGTGTTATTTTATCAGGTACTATGTACCTGTGGTGGATACCATACTGATGGCTAGAATCTAGCATTTGTTGCAGATTCTCGACAACTTATGTGAGCAACATCGAGGAATGGTTCATGTTCCGATTGTTAGCTTGTGAGAATAAAGTTATCCCGAGTATCCAAAGTTAATTTACTATAGTTCTCCGGGCAAAACAAGATAAAGAAATGAATGAAGATGTTGAATATGAATTATATGTGAATCATGTGCTTATCATGTTAATAGATTGTGTGAAATGATGTACTAACTTATTTGGTTATGTTGTGAAAGGTGTAAGTGATTGTGGAATGATAAGTATGAATGTTAATTGCATTAAGTAAATTATAAATATAAATTACATTGTGTTTAAGTTTATTATGAACTTACTAAGCTTTAAGTAAGCTAATCTCGTTTTGTTTTCTTCTTTTTAGATTGTCGAATTCGAGCAGTTGATTTGATAGTTTTGGAGATCACATTGTAGACACCATTTTTTGTTCGAGCCCAATTGGAGGCCCATTTTTTCCCTTTAAATTTTTGTTCTCTCTTGGGTCCGTTCGAAGTCGACCCAATTTTGGTCAATTAGAGGCCTTTGTTTTTCTTTTATTCTTTTTTTTCCCTTTTTAGGCCTGTCAAGGGCCCAAATTATTATTATCATTACTACTACTACTACTACTACTACTACTATTATTATCTTTTTTTACAACTAAACAAGATTAAAAAATAGTATATATACATGAAATGAAATGAAAGAAAAAAAGAGGGAGGAAGCTTTTCATATTTTGTTTTTTTATAATAATAAAAAGAGGTAAAAAAAAAAAAAACAATAACAACAAGCATGCTATTTCTTTCTCTTTTCCTTTATCCATAAACATGTCATGAGAGATTGGGTTTTGGGCTCCGATGAAAGGAACATCACCGGACCGACGGTCCTCCACCTCTAGAAGCCCCAAAAATCTCTTCTTCTTTTTTTTCCTTCCCTTTTTTAAAATAAATGCTTTTTTTTTAAAAAGGCTTGATCTTGAAAAAAGTTTTGATTTAAAAAACAAAAGTTTAGATTTTTAAAAATAAAAATCATTTTTAGTTATTTTAAAGGAAATTTTAAATTTTAAAATAAATTTTGATCTTTTCAACTATTTCAAAATAAAGATTTGATTTTTAAGAAAAATAGTTATTTAAAAAAGTTTAGATTTTTAAAATGAAGATCTATTTTAGTCATTTTAAAGGAAAAGTTTAAAAAAATTTAAAAAAGTTTTCATCTTTTTCAACTATTCGAAATAAAACTTTGATTTTTAATAAAATAGTGATTTTTTAAAAGAAAAGAGAAAGTTTAGATTTTTAAAAATAAAAAATATTTTTAGTCATTTTAAAGGAAAATTTTAAATTTTGAAAAAAATTTAATATTTTTCAACTATTTCAAAATAGAACTTTGATTTTTTAAAAAATAGTTATTTTTAAGAAAAATAGTATTTTTTAAAAAAATAGAAAGTTTAGATTTTTAAAAATAAAAATATGTTTTTTAGCTATTTTAAAGGAAAAGTTTAAAATTTTAAAATAAAGTTTTGATTTTTCAACTATTTCAAAATAAAGCTTTGAATTTTAAGAAAAGTAGTGATTTTTTTTGAAGAAAACTTTGATTTTGCAAAAAAAAGAAAAAAAATCTGGCCACCGTATGTAGCAGCTCCACCACCGAAAGCTAGAGAGCTGTTGGAAGTTTTTTTTTTTTTTAAATGAGGTTAAAATGAAAGAATGAATAGATTTCTTCTATTTATAGGTGTCAAAATGGATAATTTATTCCCACCCTCTTACTTTTTAAATTTACAAAAAATATCTCGTTTTTTGCAGTGCCGCCCTCACACTTTGGCCTATTTACACCCGTAACCCTTTTGTTTATTCAAACCTTTGATTTAATCCAAAATTTTAAAATTAAAAGCAAATTAATTTCTACATCAGTCCTCTGTCTTCCACATTTTTTATCTTTTAGTCCCAAAATCAAGTTATGTCATTTTGTTTTCATCCTTAATAAATGATTTACACTTATATCTCCCTTTCATTTGCATTTATACCTTAAATATTTAATGTCAATTTTTACTTTATTTTAATGTTTTATATTTATTCTTATTTCGTCTTTATTTATTTTCATGTTCATTTATATTTATGTTTTTTTACACATTCCTTTACATACATTTTAATATTATTTTATTGTATTATAAATAAGGTGTATTATTGTTATTATTATCATTATCATGTCAAGGTCTCATTTATTTCATTTATTTAAGTTTTCTTTTGATTATTCCCTTTTTAAAAGAGTTTTAACTTTTCATTAACTTTAGTCAATTTAATTAATTTTTTATTTTATTAGTATTCGTTTTAAAATAGGGAACTTTAGGTCATCTTTCCATCCTATAAATGTTAACATGAAGTTAGTTAAGTAGGTGTTACATTTTAATGAAACTATAAGGTTTTTATGTTTGGATTTAGGTTAGTCTTTAAGATCTTATCTACCATTTACCCTAGAAAGATTATAAATAATATGCAGGATATTTTTAGGGTTTTAATCTATTTTTAAATATCGTATAGGATTCCTCTTTAGAATCTTAAATTAATATGTAAATATTCTTTAGGACTTTGTTCAAGATTAAAACTAAAGATTTTTTAGGTGAATTGTAAATCATGAGTAGGTCTTTCTAAGTATTTTATTTTAGAAACTTTTAAGAAAGATAATAAATGTCATTTAAGATATATTATTTCGTGATTTTGACGAATTTAAACCTTAGATCAAGAATTTTAAAGTAAGATAACTCATAAACCTGGCATATGATACTTTCGTAAGATCTTAATAGGTTCAATGTTATTACTTAAATCTTTTAAAATAATAATAATAATAATAATAATGAAAGATCGAATAAGTTGTAGATGGATTTTAATATTTCTCTTAATTCATTGGTAATTTTAGATTTTTAAGAATTCTAAAATAGAATTAATTTTAGGAATTGAAGGTATTTTACTAGAATTATTTAGGTATTTTTACGGTTCGTTAAAGTAAAAATATCTAATTTAAGTTTCAAATTAGATAAGTTTGATGAACACATCTTAATCGAGTTACAAGTAAACCAGAGGCATTTTCTTTAGATTTTTTTTTATTTATTTAAGATTTACATAAGATTTTAGCCTAGATTAAGACATTAATATGCTTAAATATAAATATAAAAAAAAAAACTAGCTCTTAAGACCCCGAAGGACTATCCCCAGATAGGCGTTGTGGGGGTGTTATAACCTTCCCCACACATAACTATACTCTTGAACCCAAAACTTGGTGATGAGATCGAGTCTAGACTTTTAGGATTTTTCCTTAGTATTGATTCTAGACTTTTAGACGATAGGTGGCTAACCAACCTAGCCCTAAATGGTTAGTGGCGACTCTATGTTAATTTAGGCCCTCCGTGTGTAGCTTTGCTTACTAATCCCCGTACTCTTATGTAGGCAACATTATGACAAGCATGTTAATAAGTTAATAGTAATATATGTACCTAAGTAGTTTGATTATGTTTTGTGCCATTTTGAATATGAAGCATATGTGTAATGATGCAACCTATAATGGTTGTTTTGGTGGTTTGTGGCTTGGGTTGGTATAAGCACTTGCTTGATAAATTCGTACTTATATATTAGGTCATTTGGTGAACTTTATTTGATGATTGTGGCAATTAGAAAATAATGTTGTTTTGAATGAATGAATAGGCTTGAAATGCAGGTATGTTTATACATGAATGGTTAGTGAATAATGCTTGAATTGTGGTGCCAATTTTGGTATATTGGTTAGGCACTTAGGTTGGATGATTCATGTTGTGTTTTGGTATGTTTTTTTTTATGTCTTTTGACAGGTTGATCAATCGTCAATTGCATGACATGAGGCTTAAGTGAACCTAGGTTGTGATTGCTTGGTTTGGAAGGCATTTTAGGCATACACGTTCTGCCACACGGCTGTGTTCCATACACAATTATAGGGCTTGACCATGTGGTTTGTTTAATTTAGCTGCAAGGTGATCCGCACGACTTGGCGGCATGACTGTGTGACCTAGGATTACACAGCATCGGTCTGTTACATTGTTTGGCAACAAAACCATGTCCTTGGCTTCACATGGTCGTGTGACCCCTATTTTTGCTTTTTACCTATCTTTTTGTAAAAAATTTAAATTAGGCCTAATTTGTTTCTGAGTTGATTAAGGAGCATCATAAGCTCGATTAAGGTTCAAGTTTGGTTGTAATTCATGGTATTATGATGTTATTGAATGCTCATTGTTTTAATTAGTTATTTAAATAGAATTTATTTACGATGAATGCAGTTACATGTCATAATACCTTATAGCTCGAGTCTGGTGGTCGGACCGAGTATAAGGTGTTACATACACCATCAGCATACCCATACGACCCATGAGGATGCTCATATGAATATTAGTTTCATTTATGATCACCATAATAACTCTAATGGCTCGTCGAATCTCCATTAACCGAACTCAACTACTCTTTATAGGCCACCTATATCCATTGACATTAAACATGATTAAGTTAAATGTTTAACAATGCAAATTAAAATAAAAACACAATAATAAAATACTATACAACGAAATAAAAAGAACTATTTAATTTCCTTGTCTTTCAACTATATAACGTCCCAAAAATGCAAATTTCTATTTGTTAATTCTAACATAATTAAGGGTATGTTTGGTTGACTGTAATGGTAATACATTAGAGTCCAATTCAGTGGGCCCATAACCAAACCATTGTTTGGTTGGCTGTAATAGTTATTACAGCCATATTCATTACGGGATTATTTAGCATGAAAATGCATCAAACCATTCCATGCTCCCCCCACTGAATGGTGATTCAGCAAATGGGTGGAATAGAAAATTAGAGAACGATTTCAATTTTATGCTCAACATTCTCCTCTTTTTCTCACAATTTGAAATACCCAACTCATATATTCTCGTTCTCACACCTGAAATCCCCAATCCCTAACTGATTTTTTTTTCATTCTTCTTTCCTCTACCACTGTAAACTTCATTTCTTCTTCACTTAATTTAAAATTTTCTTTTTAATCTCATTTCCTCCTAACCCTAATAGTTCATTATAACACCCCTCGCCCGTATCACTCACCGGAACAGGGTTCGAGGTGTTACCCGACTTAAACTCAGTCAATCACACAAAAACCGTGCTAAAAAATTTCAATCAATTTAAAATTTTTCTTTTCACATGCAATCTATCCCATATATGAGCTTACGAGGTCCAAAACATTAAAACCCTATACATGCCATAGACTCGAAATACTAGGATTTACTTACACCGATAACGTGAGCTCGACAGTGTGATAATATCTCCGGCGAACTCCAACCCGAGCAGGTAACTGAAGTCAACAATCTATAAAACAGAGAAATGTAACAACAGAGTAAGCTTTCATAAGCTTAGTAAGTCTTCAGCAATGCAAACAAATAAATGCAATTATACTTCGATTATTTAATTTCTTAAGAGGCCAAATTCTAGGGATATTACCATCTGGCCGAATATACACAAGCACATAATACATGTTCAGCATTCTTGTCACACTTAATCTGAATTCATATAACATATTTTTATCAAATACCCTCACATACTTTCACACCCTGACCAGGTGTATCATGATCATAGGTATAGTTTTAACATTTATTCACGTACGTATCACATTACTCCCTTATGATTCACTTCAAATCAAACTCACATATGAGTACATACTGCGTACCTGGCCCACTTTACGTATTAAATGTATTCATTTGACAATCTAGCACGAGGTACCTTAGTCATAGGCTTTTCTCAAATCACCGGCATTTCGCCTGCTAGGCTCGAGGCCCGATATCATTTCACCGGATTTATAGCCTGCTAGGCTCGAAAGCCCGAATAGTATCTTACCAACATTATAGTCTGCTAAGCTCAAAGGCCCGAATAATCAAATCAACAAGTTCCATATAACATATTCATATCAATTGAGTACTAACATCATTCGAACGTATATAGAATTATACATCTCAAACATTTTTCTTTCATCTCATTTTCACACTTAACATTTGATAGCTTATGCATAACATTTCACTCACATTCATTTCAAACTTATCATTCGATTATAAAATCACATTGCATATTTACCAACATGTTATACTTGCCATTAGGCCATATAAGCATGATACAATACACTATCATTTCATCTTTAACATTCGGCTAAACCCTTATCTTACAAGGAACACCGAATTCACATAACATATCATTTCACCGGCATTACACCTGCTGTAACGCCCCAATTTTCGGGAATCCTGTAAATGTTGGCATAGGTTTAATTATGTTAGTGGGCCTCTAGAAAGCCCAAACTTAAGATAGAACCCGACAATTTTAGTTAATTTTTGTTCCATAAGAAAAAGGGAGTGAAATTGTGAAATAGGACCTATGTGAAAATGTTTGAAAATGCTATAGGCTAAATTGAAGTGGCCAAATAAATAGGAGTGCAAAATAGGAGGATTTGCATGACAAACCTCCCATTTTACATGAAGTGGCCAGCCATCATGTTGTTGTAGACAAAATGTACACTTGATATCCATAATTTATGGTACAAATTGATACAAATTGATAATAGGTTAGGTAAATGTTCCATGATAATGGGTTAGGTAAATGTTTCATGATAATGGGTTAGGTAAATGTTTCATGATAAGAATTTCATGTCTTTTGTATTAAAGAATTAAGTGGATGAAATATGAAGTTTTATTAAAAGAAAAAGGGGTGAAAAGAACAAAGTTTTGTCCATCTTTGTTCATCATAGCTAAAAATTAGAGAAGAGAAAGGAGAGGAGAAAGATCTTGAGTATTCGGTCATTAGGAGGAGGAAAATTGAAGGTAAGTTCTTGGTACCTTGCTTCTTATTTTGAGGTTCATGAGTTCATCTTGATTCTTCCTTAACTCTTGAAGCATATTTTGGTTTTTAGTTGTGTTGTGAGCATTTAGTCATGAATTAAGATGAAGGAAATGGTTGTTGTTTCATGTTCTTTTGATGAAAAAAATGGAAGATAGGTGAAGTTGAGCCAAACAAATGAGCATGCATGTGCCTTAGACGTTAAAGGGAAAAAAAATCAACTAACATGTTGTGCTTTACAATGATGAAATGGAGATTATTCTTAAGTAAAATCATAGATATGTGATGATTGATTGGTGATATACATGTTTAAATAACATGCATGCAAGGTATGTGTGAAAGAGTGATTTGGTAATAAATCTGCTTGGGACAGCAGCAGTAACGTGACTTTGGAAAATCACCATAAATTGTGAGAGATGAATTAGAAGCTGAATAAATTATTTAATTAAAGCTTAATGAGTCTAGTTTCAAATGGAATAAACGAGAACATATTTTGAATTCTGTACAATGAGAAATTTGATTCGTAATGAAGAGTGGTCAGATTAGTCAAACAGTGAAACATGGGAAAGTTTGAGAAAAATCTGGTATTGATTGGCTAAACCAAAAATTCTAAAAATTTTATGGATAGAATATATATGAGTCTATTTTCAGGGAAAATTAACGGAACTTGATTTGGAGTTTCGTAGCTCCAGTTATAAATAATTTAGTGACTCTTGCTCAGGAAGATAGCTTGCAGTGAAATTATGATTATGTGGTAAACATTGACAAAAATTTGTTAATGAGTTGCTTATTGATTTCTTATAAGCTTACTATGATCTGTAGGTGTGGTTGGCGAATATTGTAAGGGGTTAATCGTAGTTTGTATTTAAATAGTTAGATTAACGTGTTAGTAATCCAATTGTAGGTAGTTCGTGTGGATTTCACAAGATATCGTCGCAAAGCAGTGTGTAACTAACACCCTCTTTCTTAGTCGGATCGGCAAAAGTCGAAAAGTCGAAATGCCAAAAGCGGTATTTTGTAAATTTATGAAAAAGCGAATGCTAGTGAGGTAAATCAATTAATGTTTTTGGTAAGCTGCAAAATTTGGATTGCAAAGTGCATGATTTACGTGCCTCGATATTTTTGGGCTTAATGGGCCAAAATTGGAATGATGGGCCAACAGGCCCAATTCGGTAAGAAACCTTGGTACGTGATTCGTTAGTACGTGAAAAGTAGGAATATGCATGAAAAACCCTAAAATAGATAAATTACTGAAATACCTTTAAAAGTGAAAATTTACGCTTTACCCTAGTAGATAAATTACCAAATACCCCTAGGTTAAATTGACCTAAATGCATGTTTGATGTTGTTATTTATTGCATGCCATGTTGTTATTATCGATGCATGGGATTGGGATATTGACGGAGGAAGTCTGAAAGTGGCTTGTCCACGATCTTGGAGGCTTTGCCTCAATTTATGATAATCGAGCAAAGTACAAGGTCAAGAAAGTGAGAGTGTTTGGGTGGGTTGAGCTATTCCCACATGGAGTGTATGGCTGGTACGGTGGAGTGTAGTGGTTGGTGGGTTGAGTAGTCTCCTAAATGGGCTTGCATATGTTTCTTGATGTTGTATGTATTTTGAAATGGGCCTATGGGCCATATCGTTATCTGAATAAGGGCTAAGGCCCGTTTATTGTAATCTGAAAAGGGCTCGCCCAGTACCACTATTACCCAAATGGGCTTGCATATGTTTACTGATGTTGCATGTATTTTGAAATGGGCTTATGGGCCATCTTGTTATCTGAATAAGGGCTAAGGCCCGTTTATTGTAATCTGAAAAGGGCTCGCCCAGACCACCATTACTGAATGGGCTTAGGCCCAATGGGCTTGAGTGACTTGGGCTTTGAATGGGTTTTCCTTACACACCGAGTTTCCCCAAACTCACCCCTTTTATTTTCATCCACGCAGAAATCCCCAACCATAGTGGGCTTGGAGTCGTGAGGGAATTTGAGTGGCCACCCGCTCAAAGTTTGATTTTCTTCCGTGAACTGGACATCCTTTTAATTACGTTTGAGGTTTTGGGCTTTTAAATGTAATAAGGCCGCTTATTTATTTTTGATGGTTTTTAATATGTATTACTAAGATAGGTAATACTTATTTTAACTGTTGAAATTGGATAGCTTTAGGGCGCGTTTTCAAAAACAACAGCACATATGTATAATAACAATTTTATACACATCATGGTTTCTTTAGGTATTTAATAATCACAAATCGTGATATCTCCACCAGCACATATACGGCATAGTTTATTCATTGTAACACTCATTTAGTGCATCAAATTTCCAAATCCAATTCAACTTAAGCATAATAGCCATAATCAGCTTATAGCCTTAAATCATTACATATTCGGCACATTAACTAAATAAAATTTACATTCCCTTTACCATATTAATTTAACTCTTGGGCATATAAAAAGGAATCAAGCTTAAACACTTAAGAACTTACCTCGAATGTTGCCGAATGATTACAACGGCTATTCGATTACTTTCACTTTTCTCTTATCCGAATTTGCCCCTCTATTAAAGATTTTAAACTAGTCATTATTCGACTATTCAAGCATCACTTTCAAAATATAATATATATATATATATATATTCAACTTTCACACCTACTGATCATAGTAAGCTTATAAGAAATCAATAAGCAACTCATTAACAAATTTTTGTCAATGTTTACCATATAATCATAATTTCACTGCAAGCTGTCTTCCTGAGCAACAGTCACTAAATCATTTATAACTGGAGCTCCGAAACTCCAAATCAAGTTCCGTTAATTTTCTCTGAAAATAGACCCATATATCTTTTACCCATAAAGTTTTCAGGATTTTTGGTTTGGCTAATCAATACCATATTTTTCTTAAATTTTCCCTTATTTCACTGTTTGACTAATCTGACTACTCTTCACTACGAATCAAATTTCTTATTGTACAAAATTCAAAATATGTTATCGTTTATTTCATTTGAAACTATACTCATTAAGGAGTCTAATAATATAAACTTCATCTTATAAACATTTTTGTACAATTTATAATGATTTTATAAAAATAGAATAGAGGATCTAGAAGTCATTCTGACCCTGTCCCACATCACTTCAAATATCTCATCATCGGAAATTATTTTGCTTACACGGTTTCTTTTATAAGAAACTAGACTCATTAAGCTTTAATAACATAATTTATTCAGCTTCTAACTCATCTCCCAAAATTTATGGTGATTTTCCAAACGTTACTGCTGCTGTCCCAAGCAGATTTATTACCAATTCACTCTTTCACACATACCTTGCTTGCATGTTATTTAAACATGCATATCACAAATAAATCATCACATACCTATAACTTCACTTAAGCATAATCTTCCTTTCATCATTTTAAAGCACAACATTACTCAATATTATCCAAGTTCACATTCGGCCATAATACACACAACATGTTAGCCGATTTTTCCCCTTAGCATCTAAGGCACATGCATGCTCATTTGCTTGGCTCAACTTCATCTATTCTCCATTTTTCATCAAAAGAACATGAAACAACAACCATTTCTCTCATTTCCATTCATGACCGAATGCTCACAACACAACCAAATATCAAAAATATGCTTTATGGGTTAAGGTAGAAACAAGAAAAACCCATGAACATCAAAATAGAAGCAAAGCACCATGAACTTACCTTGGATTTTCTTCCCCAAGTGACCGAACATTCAAGAGCTCTTTTCCTCTCCTTTCTCTTCCATTTTCGGCTACCATGAACAAGGATGGACAAAACTTTTCCTTCACTTCCTTTTGTTACTCTTATTATTCTAATTACCCAACAATTTATGACACAAAATGGCATATAATATTTGTGCCATACTCATGCCATAATTTCAATAAAAAAATTTACACATGTTGTCTACCACCAACATAATGGCCGGCCACTACATGTAAAATGGGAGGTTTGACATGGAAATCCTCCTATTTTACACTACAAATTATTTGGCCACTACAATTTGGCCTATAGCATTTTCAGAAATTTTCACATAGGTCCTATTTCATAATTTTACTCTCAAATGACAAAATCAAAGCATGAAATTTTCACACATGCACTTTCACATATAATAAACACAGAATATAACATTTAATTATTTTTGTGACTCGGTTTTGTGATCCTGAAACCACTTTCCGACTAGGGCCAAATTAGGGATGTCACATTCATCCATTGAAAAAAAGAAGTGAAGTGTTTTTCGAGTCGTCTCGCAAGATCCAAGGTTTGGTAAGTTTTAATTCGAACTATCTATTTTTTTATGTTTCTTTTTCAATTGTAAAAGCAATTGTAAAACTTACCCCGGTTCAAGTAATTTGGCTTTCCAGGAAGAGTGCTGAGATTCCATCCTATTTGTATTAGATTGAAAAAACTTACCCTTCTTTGATATTTAGGCTCTTCGTCTCTGTTTCCTGTAAAATTTTTGTTCTCTGTTTTCTTCATTTTCTTAAATATTTCCTTTTTGATGTTTGGTTTTTTGTGAATTTGATGATACATTCTAGGAAAAGATCACTAACTCCGACAATAAAAAATCATTTTAATTTTTAAACAAAAGGAAGAAACTTTATTTAGCTTAAATAAAATGGGAAAAAAATTAATTAATATGCCAATTTGGTATTTAGCTTAAATTAATGGAATATGTTTGCTTCTTTGAATCTATTATCTAAGATTTTCTAGTTCTTTATTCTAAAGAAAAAAAGTTTACCTAGAATGTCATTTTTTATATTAAGTAAAATCCCCAATGTTCTTTTGGGTCCAAACTAACTGTTTCTTTTAGTAATTGTGCTCTGCTTGGTTCTTCACTTGTGTTTTCATCTTTTTTAGCCAACTTTTAACACAGTACTCATTTAGCTTGAATTCTTGTGGAGCAGCTTAAATTGATCAATTAGAAATTTAAAGTTGGTTTTTAAGGATATATGATGTTTATTATTATTGCTAATTTTGTGAGAATTGAAGCTATTATCATTAAGAAAATTAAAATAGAGCATAAATATGTTTTGATGCAATGGGTTGATATTTGGTTAGTTTTATTGCAGTAAAAGCCTTAAATGAGATAAAAGCTTCACTTGGATGGAGAGTTGTATATGCATGGATCGGGGACGATCCTTGAGGTGATGATGATTTACTGCCTTGGTCTGGTGTAACATGTTCGACTCAAGGAGACTATAGAGTTGTTGCTAAACTATATGTATCATATCTGCTATGCATTCTGTAACAGCCCGATTTAGGGCCAAAACGGAACAGTGGTTTCAAAACCACGAATCTGAGAATTTATTATTTTGATTAAGTTTTAGTATTTATATTATGATTGCATAATCGTGTGAGAATTTCGTTGCGAAATTTTATCGATTGGGTGTTTAATTTGACGTTTAGGACTAAATTGAAATAGGTGAAAAATGTGTGTGTTCTAGTTCAAAAGTACTTCATTGAAATGGGGGTTTTAATTAGAGGTCCTTAAATGGAATTAGACCATTATACTTTATATGGACAAAAATTTGGACATGGATGGAATTTTTAGAAAGTTTAGTACTAAGGGCATTTTGGTCATTTGCATAATAAATTAAATAAAATGGGAAAAATAACACAAAAATGTGTT
Source organism: Gossypium arboreum (assembly GCF_025698485.1). NCBI lineage: Eukaryota > Viridiplantae > Streptophyta > Magnoliopsida > Malvales > Malvaceae > Gossypium > Gossypium arboreum. The sequence goes on along the minus strand of NC_069082.1, from coordinate 90,000,682 downwards.
CATCCTCATTTAACTTGGCCGAAACTTGCATGTTCTCCATAGCTAGGGTTTGTTTCAAGCTTTCAAGCTCAATAGTAAGTGCATTCAAGCCCCATTTTTAATGTTCTTTACATTTTTGAAATCCTCGTAGCTCGGTTTACCTATTTCTACCATTATTTCGAGTTAGGGTTTATGTTTAAAAATTTACCCATGAATGATATGCATGTATTTTGATGTTTGATGGTAGAATATGAATGTTTGAGGTTAGGAGAACGATCTTTTCTAAGCGATTTTTAGCGAAAACGAACAAAACGGTATAATCGGTAAAAATACCTAATGCTCTTAAGTACATGTTAGAGTGAGAATTTGATGTTGTTATAGAAGAGAAAAATGTTCAGCATGTTATAAAACATAAGAATTAGGGCTGAAATTAAATTTCCGAGCATAGGGGAAAAATCGTAATTTTGTAAAAGTTAGGGGCAAAAATGTAATTTTTGCATAATGTGATTTTTGGATTGAAATAAATAGTATGAGTGTTAAATGAGCTAAATGTGTTGTTATAGATCAAGAAAGGCATGGAATCGACCTCGAACGAGGGAAGGAAAAGGTTTTGGACTAAATTGCAAAATTTCCATATTTTGCACCGAGGTAAGTTTGTATGTAAATAATACATTAACTTCATTTACATTTTTGTATTTCAGACTATTTTATATATTTTTTAGTTGATTTTGAATCATAAACTGACTAATGGAAGAATGGAAATAAGTAATAGTGAGAGAAATCCCGGTTGAACTTTCGGAAAGATTGAATAATATAAATGAAATGTAGCTAGGTCACATGTATGGTGCTAAGTGCACATCATGTGTACAAGAGAGCTACGAGACACTATGTAGTAGCTAGGTCACATGTGTGATACGGGATGTATCCCATGTAGACAAGAGAGCTACAAGAGAGGATAAATGTAGCTAGGTCGCATGTGTGATTCCAAGTGAAGGACACCATGTAGACAAGAGAGCTACGAGATAAATTGGCTAGGTCACATGGGTGGTACTAAGTGCTCACCATGTGTACAAGAGAGCCGAATTATATGAAATATGATGGTGAAGCTGTATGCTCAAACCACTAAGTATCGAGGATTGATCCGAATTGTTCAACGGGATGATTTTATAGTGACATTGTAATCATGAACCTACACTTGTGATGTATGAAATGTGGTGAAAGTGAATTGTGATATGTAGGCTAAATGAGGTAAATACAAAGAAAGTGTGAAAGAGTGAATTAGCAATAATACTGTTTTGGATGGTTGCAGTGACATGAATTTGAAAAATCACCAAAAATAGTAGGAATTTAATTAGAGGCTGAATGAGATATGAATTTAAAGCTTAATGAGTCTATTTTCATGTAGAAGAAACAGAGAAAGTAAAGGAACTCTATAAATTGAGATATTTATAATTGTGTGTGACTTGCTCAGAATGACTATGTGATCCCCTGTTCTTACTTTGAAAAATCATTAAAAATTGTAAAAAACTAATTAAGAAATATAGTTTATATTTCTAGATTCCTTATTGAGTCTAGTTTTAAATGAAACAGATTTCATGGATATTTTAATTGTGTACTTGGAGAAATTCAATTTGTAGTGAATAGATGTCAAATCAGTCGAGCTGTATAACAGGGGAAACTTTAACTAATAAACTGTACTAATTGGCTGGACCAAATATTATAGAAAAAAATTAGTAAAAATTAATATGAGTCTAGTTTCAAGAAAATTTTACGGAATTGAATTTTGAGTTTTGTAACTCGAGTTATGATTTATTTAGTGAGTATGACACGGTAGAGACAGCTTGACCAAAGAAGAGTAAATGGTGAAATTAAAAGTAGATACACTTGAGTTATTGTGTAAACATATTAGATTCTTATTCTATTTACATACTTGTTTACTAAGCTATAAGCTTATCCTCTTTTCTCTCTTTTGTCTTATAGTGTCGTCCAGCTTGCACAGGAGTCAAGGATCGTTGACGATCTGCCTGCACTATCAATATTTTTGGGTATTTGAACTAAACATTTTGAATTATGGCATGTATAGTAGACTTAGTTATTTTGTTACGTGTCATAATTGTCTAGGTCTTAAAATATTAGGTATAGTATTTGACCGATTATTTTGTGCGAAGCCTTTGAAATTGGCTAATATTATTAAAGGCATATGTTATAATGATTCATGATCTAATTGTATGCCATATTTTTTTTTGTTTTGGTTTTATTTAATGGTATGTATTATGATTCGGTAATACCTCGTAACCTGTTCCAGCGACGGATACGGGTAAGGGGTGTTACACATTCTTTTTTTGCTTAATATGCTTCTTAATTAAAAGGATGTGTCTTTGCTTCCCAAATGGCATCTAATGAACAATGCAAATTCCTTTTGCTATTGATTCTTGTTCTATATTTCATTCCAACTTGTATCTATATCTTATATTACGATTTGTGGGGAAGTTGCCGAAATGAATACCGCTCTACCATGATTGAATTCTAATGCCTTTGTTTATCTAATGAACAATGCAAATGTATTTCACCATTGATTCAACATTCTATGTTTCATTCACATTTATGTTATATCTTACATTATGGATTGGGGGAAAGATGCCAAGGTGAATACTGTTCTACCATGATTGAATTCAAACACTTTTTGGTTTCTCATTCTATATGTTATTTTTTTTTTCGATTTGTATCTTATCTCATTTTAGAGGCTACTTCAAAGATATTCAAGTGACTACTTTTCTGCCTTGATTCACTATTGTATGTTATTCTATTGGCTTGTATTGACCCTGACCCTAACCTTGAATTCTTATTATTACTATTTTCTTTTATAGGGAAGTGTATGCAGTATCTATCATTGGTCCTTTTCTTATTTCTGTAACTAATTTATTGGATTTGACAAGATTGTGAGTTCACTCTTTCTCATGTAGTAAGTTAAAATATTTGTTTCTCAAATGTGAAAAGAAATATGTTCTTTTTTTTTCTTGACTATGATCCGAAATGGTAATCAGATCCCTTATTAACACGAACTTGTAGATTACAAGATCAGGTCTGATGCCCATAAAATAATTTTGGAGATTTTAGCATGGTTGTTGGAACGGGGCCAGACCTACTAGTCGGACTAGAAATCAGCCAATGTACTGGTCTGACAAAGGGGTTGAACTGGCTTTTAAGCGAACCGCTCGGAACCAATTGAACAAAGATAAAGAACTGGTTGAATCAGTGCTTGAACCAATTTTATAATTTTTTAAATGATTTTATTAAAATTTTTATGAATTTTTAATAATTCATTTAATTAAAATTGGATAGGTCGAACTAGGAACCACTGGTCTGATTAGTTCAACCACTAGTCCTATTTTTAAATCTATGGTTTTTAGGAGTTAGAATGTTGCATGTACTTGAGTGTTATTTCTTGCTTTTGATCCAAAGAACATGCAGATGAGATTGGCATAAAAATTGGAAAAAAAACCCCTCAATAACTCAAAAGCTTTATGCAAGCATGGAGTCTTTTTTATAACATCCCCATAATCTTCTCACCTACATCTATCACCTTGCTATGCTTGATGCATATTTGTATGTCTGTATAAGTTCATGTATTGGAAAATTTATAGAGCATTATCTATATTGGGTATAGTTTTTAGTTATAGTATGTATTTAGTAATTAAAGATAAAGATATACACTAATTCTATACGTAAAAGTAGGTTTCTCAACTTCCCAATGAAAAAGAGACAGTTTATGGAGCATTGGACAAATGGGTAGTTTGGGAGACTGGGTTTCCATTGATTGCAACTGCAAAAGCTTTACAAATTTTCAAGAGGAGGAGCCAATGGTTGCATGTTATTCAAGTATATTCAATCTATTGGTATTCTTGCTTTTGTATTTTCCAGCTTCTAAAATACATTCATTGATGCAGGGAAGCTTTATATGTTCAATAATTTTCCATTAATATATATTATATTAAAATATCCTTGTATAATCATATTTGATTCTATAAAATACTCTCGGTCAGTATTTTAAAGGAACCTTAATGCTATTCTTTGTGAATAGATACTTTCAATCAATATTCTTTATGAAGTTTGGCACATGTAAAAATGAAGTTGCATGAGAGTTTGTGATTACAAATATTAAATCTATATTATTCATTTTACTTTTACATGAGATTCTTATATTATACACGTCTAGCAGCATAAATAAATTAATGAAAATATGTTAAAATATATATATACAACATAACAATTTCATTAGTTCTTTTGTTGTATTTCAACATCTGTCTGTGAGTAAAAATATTTGAGACAAGATAATCTTTAAATTACTCTTTTAAATTATTCTTTAAGTAACATATAGATTATGATATATACTAAATTATTTGTTTTAGTAACAATATTCTAACACATTAAATATGTATTATATTTTAAAAATAATAAAGTAGGTTATTTTTCGTAATATTATATATTATTTTTATTAATTCATATTTTATTAATTGTTATATTAAGAATATTATTAAATTATATATTATTATTGTTAAAGTATATTTAATAATAAATTTATTAAAATAGGATTAAATTATGTATTATTGTTTTTATTAAATTATATTTAATAATAATCCTATTAAAATTTAATAACAATAATCATCTTTTAACAAAATTTCGCTAAGGGTACTTTGGTCATTTCAGCTTCTTTTCTTATGCTATTACAACTCTATTCCATTCAACCAAACACAAGAATACTATTACAGTTCTATTCCATTCCATTCAACCAAACAATTATAATTGCTATTACAATTCTATTCTATTACAACTCTATTCCATTACAGTTCTATTCTATTATAGCTCTATTCCATTACACTGAACCAAATGTGGCCTAAATGTTTGTACCAATGGTTAAGTGCCCTGATCGTGTATTTGAGGTCATGGGTTTGAATCTTGCTTTTCGGAAAATTCAAATAGTTTTTTCTCCTAGCCTATCTCTGTTCGTTGGGTTTAAATATTATTTTCAGTCAATCTATGTCAAAATGAGCCTACTAATTCAGTGGTAAGGTGTTAGCTTACCCTTGGGTCTTATGTGAACAAAACTATTCTTTTTGTTGGTTTTAGTAAGAGTCGACCATTTTTTGTGAGTTTGGTCAAATTTAAACTCTTGTAAGTTGTTGGATAGGAAAGGGTTAGTGGATGGATAGGAGTTGATTTGTTATTTTATTGTTTTTATTTATTTTATTCTATTTAAAAATAATAGGAAGATATTTCAAAAAAATATTTCCCCTAGTCTCACACTACTTTTTTTTCCTATTCTATTCACAAAATCAATTTGATTTTTTATTCTTTCATGTTGGTTGTTGTAAAGAGGGTAGCAGATTATTCCTTTCGATTTCTTGATTTGTATGCCCAATTTCTCATTCTTTTGCTATTTAAGATCAATAGTGGTGTTTAATTGAGTAGATTTCAATGTGGTTCGTGAGTAAGTCTTATCTCCTTTTTCGTTATGGGTTTTTGTTATCTTCGCCTTTAGTTTTCAACTATGTTGAGATGTAGTTGGTGTGCTGTACCATTGTTAACCGATTGATTTATTTTAGGTGAGGTTCACAAGGCAAGTAACCCATCAGCAAATTAGGATTTGTGTGGGTGTTGTTCGCATTCAAGGGTAAGTGATTCTTTGTTGTTTAGGGTCTGTTATTGATGAAAATAGATTTGATTAGCGTTGTTTTTTCCAATCGGTCATTTGGGTTGATAAATCTCGATTATTAATCGGTATTAATTGTAAATTTAGGTACTGGAACAAGTGAGTTTTGAGCCCTTATCGCAAAATTGAACTAGGTGTGTATCGAAAATACAAAAAAAAAATAGCAATTGGCGAAAGCCAAAAAAAGTTTACTGTCAACTCCACACGACTGTGTGGTAAGCCGTATGTTGGACCGTGTGTGACACACGGTTTGGGCTATTTAGGGCGTGTGGGCCCAAAATTTTAAAATTTTCCCTAGGGCCGTACCCGAGATCCCAACGGCTATGGGCCTTCCGTAGGGTCAGTATGTGAGTAAATGTACTGTAAAACATGAAATTTAGACATATGTTAGTAAAGTTCTCTACAATATAAAAGAGTAATTAAGACGTTGATTGATAAATAAACCCGAAAATTTATGTTAAGTTTATGATTGGTATTGTAACGCCACGAATTTTAGGCCTAGAAGTTTTGAGATTTGAGCATAGGAACAGTGAGGAGGCTGCACGTATGAGTTTGGCTGCGCATTTAAGTGGCAGAATAGGCTTGCTGGTCTAGTGGTTGAGTGAGTGCTAGCATGCCTCAAGGTTCTGAGTTCGAGTCTCTGTATGGCCATTTTGGAAAAACATTTTATTTATTTCTTTTTGTTTTTAGGTTAAATAATTATTTGTTATGGGTTTATTATTATATGTTTTTATTTTTATTTTTCTTTTTTCTATTTTCTATTTTTTTCACGTTCTTTTCATTTTTGTTCTTCTTCTTCGATTTTCTCTTTTTGGCTCTCTTTGTTTTCTATGAAATCAGTTGTTGACTGATTGTGGAATTCCGCTCATCTATCGTCATTTTCAATCGCATATCAGGTGTGGGATTTGAACCTTGTTTACAGTTTCCTTTTCTGTTTATTTTGTTTGCGAATATTTGTTTTCGGCTTTTCTTGATTGAATGCTAACCCATTGATTTTAGGTTTTTAGTTGATGGAAGTGATGAGAAATCGTCACTTTTTAGTGGTTGTTGATAGGGCAAAGGTTAAAGACAAGTTTGGTGGCTAAAATGGTGGTTTTAGGGCTATTTTGGGTTGGTTTTGTGACCTTTCCGACAGTCACACGGACGTGTGCCATGTAGATTTGGTAATTAGGGTTCCGAGTAAAATTTGGGTGCAATTTGCAGATTTTTGTCCAATTTCCTTCACACGGCCATGTCCCTTGGGTACATGGGCGTGTGGGTTTGGGAATTAGGGTTTTCGGTGAATTTTGGGGCCACACGGGCATGTGTCCCACACGGGCGTGTGAGAACTCCACACGACCGTGTCTCCTCTGTTCTTAATTTTTAGCATTTTTGGACATGAGTTACACAGGCAGTTCACACGGGCATGTGCCCCCTCCACACGGGCGTGTGAGGCCTCCAATGGCTGTGTAGACCCCCACACGGCCTGGGCAATTCCACACGGCTGGGGCACACAGCTATGTGGTTCTAACTTGCGAAATTATTATAATATGTTGATTTAAGTGTAATTGTAACTCTATGGGTGTCAACCCTCGACTGAGCTTTACTGAGGGTAATTATGACTCTGATATGGACTTGATATATGTGTCATATGTGATTGGTTGTGTGACAAGCTTGATACTAAATTCGAGTTATGAGTGTGTGCACATGTCTGATTCTGTATTGACTGAGTGAATGTGAATGGTTGTTCTGAATAAATGTCTGGAACTGGTATTTTAAATTGGGGCATCCGCATGTATACGTCTGTATACATACATCTGCATACAAAGCTTTTGGGGTGGGATGTTGAAGAGAAGGGAGATTTACGATTTGGCAGTTTATTTGCATTCTGATAGCCCCTAATACCCAGCAGTCGTGGGTGTTCCCAATACCCTGAGGATTGTGGACATTACTGATAACGGTATAGCGGTTCACTGCCTTGCATTGTACCGCGTGTACGTTAGCTACGCTATGTACCATTATTTGATATGGCAATTATACTGCACGTCTGTATCGTGGTTCACTGCATAGCACAATACAGCTTATACGCTAGCGTTGCTGCTTAACATATCTAATCTGGCAGTTATACTACATGTCTGTACCACTGTCTTTCGCAGGCACCGTATAGCTTACTGATAACCCTAATACCCAGAGGGTCATGGGCAGTCACAATACCCTGAGGGTTGAGGACAATATTGATAATCATCTTTGTCGGGCAACCCGAGATGACGTTCTATGGTGTATAAGGTTGGATGGGCTTTTCGAGGTCCTGTTCGGAGTGCAGGGATGGGTGGGTCGATTAAATCCCTATAGGATGTGTAGTGTTGGATGGAAATGGTGTGTTGGTTGGATGGGTGGGTGGGTTATTTTATAACTCATTTGCACTCATATGCATCTGTGTGATTTTGTGACTGCAGTATCTATTTGACTATTTGACTGTCTGATTGATTGAGAAGTCTGATTGTATTATTTGACTGAAAGACACTCGTGTCTAAAGGAACCTTTTGTGATAGGCTAAGGCCCAACTGATTCTGATTCTAGAAAAGGGCTTAGGCCCAGTTTGTGACTACTAAGAATTATTGTTATTAGGTCTAACAGAGCCATATGACTGTAAAGTTACATATGGTCTGTTTTGTTATAGTCGCTCTGTAAGTATGGTCTACTGCTGAACTGTTTTCAAGTTCACTGTATCTGTTTCTGCTTCGGTATCTAGTTGGTTTAATCTCACACTAAGCTCGTATAGTTTACCCTCTCTTCTGTTTCCCCTTTCACTTTAGAATTTTTGAATGTTGGGCTCGGTATGCAGAGGACTCAGGCAGTATAAACCATTAGTTTGTGATTTTGAATTTTTATTTTGTTATTCAGTTGAAATGTAAAGTTTTAATTCCGTGGTACTATTTTGGCTTTAAGACTTATTGTTTTATTATTCCGGTTTTAAATACTTGATATTAATGTTTTCAGAAATTGAATTAAAAGTGACTGGTTTTTGTAAGATTTTCTCATAATCACTTCGGTGATCAATGTAGCATTTCGAATTCGGTCTAAACTTTTAAGCTGGGTTGGGGGTGTTACAGGTATCTGATATATTGTGCATGTAAAATAATAGAATGTATATTCCTTGCTCTGAATATGTATGATATTCATTATTTCCTATATCTGTGTCTGGGTTGGATTGTAAATAACATGTGGAGGAACTGATTCTATAAAAAAAAGGGAATAAATCACATATTGATCCGACAGCTCAGCTACAACTATTCTTTAAAGTTTCCTATTGACACTAAGTGGAGTATAGAGATGGATGAGTGTTTTATACCCATATGGTGTGTTGGGATGGTCGAAGATGGTGTGTAGTAGTTGGGGGTAGGATTATATGACATATCTGTTATGTTCTGTTATAAATCAGTTCATGATAAATCTGTCTAATATGCATCTAACTGCTTTAATTTATTCTATATACACTGAGTTTCAAAAACTCATTCTCTGTTTGTCTATCACTTTCAGGTAATTCACAGAATTAGGCGAGTCGTGTGACGGGAGCTCGGTTATATTAGTATTTCATTCTTTATAACTATTTTAATTTGAGTTTAAGTGTTTTGTAAAATTTGGATTGTTTTGGACATTTTGGGACTGTTTTGGTTTTGGATTTTATTTACGATTTTCACATGATACTGATAAAACGATTTATCGAAAATGTCTGTTTTCCTGCAAACAATCGATTTTGAGAAAACAAAATTGGTTTTCCAAAATATAAATATCTAATAATTTCCACTACAAAGTATTTGTTTTATTTAGAAAATGTAAGCAAACAATGTTTTCAATTAAATAGTTATGTCAAATACGTTTTTCTAATAAAACGGGTTATTAAGTAACAAAAGTTTACCATATTTTTCAAAATATACGAAAACTGGATTTACAATTATTTTACGTAGCATCTCCAGATCTAACAACAACGTCTAGGCCGGGTTTGGGGTGTTACAAACTACTTCAGAAGTAATTAACTTGACTACACATTTACATTATTACAATCCTTGACAACGACGCCAACAACTTGACCGTGCCCTAACGTGCATGCACCTAAGCTATGAATCAACACAAATAATAATTAGCAGTGTACTAAACGTGTGGCAGGTCAGTTGTAATATTTATAATATTATAATGAAACACTTGAGTATTCCAAGGATCGAACCTAAGAGATTGTCAAATTGCTAAATGTGTTCACTCAAATTAATTACGAGTTAGGTAATTACTAATCTAGTTGAGTAAAACATTATTAGTCCAACCCAATAAAACAATATTTAAGCTATATCTAAATTAAAAAATATAAATACCAAAATAATTTTCTTCCTTTTTACTAGAAACAATGCAAATGGATTGAAATGATAGTCGAATGATTCATAGATTACTAACTAAGCTAATAAATTTATGATGATTATATTGCTCACCACGCTTATCTAAGAATCTACTCTTGGTCTCACCCTAAACTAAAAGATGACACCTAAGCTCTCCTCTCGGTCTCACTTAGGCATATAGATCTCCTCTTGGTCTCATCTATCTAAACCTTCTACTAAAGGTGTCAATTATAGTGTAATATGCAATTTAATACACTTGAACAAACAACTAATCAAGGCATTAAGTAACCCACTCATCAATCAACCAATAAAAAAATTTAACTCATGATTAAACTCAAATTCCACACAATCATTTTAACAAACATGGTAGGCATAAAATATAAAAGATAAGGGTTAAGAAAATGCTCATTTATAGATAAAAGTCTGATTAAGCATGAGATCTTAATCCATCTCCACCCATAAGGTTCCAAACAAAAATGAAGAAACAAAAATGCTACAACAAAAAGAAATGAAAAAAAAGAGAAATGAAAAATGAAAAACTAAACTAATAAAAGAAGAGTAAAACTTATCTAACGTTTAACCTAATTTTCTACACTAGCCTCTATTCACCCAAATAGTTGATATAAAGTGGTATTTATAGGCAAAAAGTAATTTAGCTAACATTAACAATTATTCCCTTTAAATGAAAAGTGAATTAAACTTGTTTGGATACAAAATTACCCTTGTAGTTTCTAACCTGTGATACTAGTGTCGCAGCACCCAGGCTTTGATGTTGCAACATCCATGGCCGTGGCATGATCTTAACTTCGAGGGGTCTCAATGTTGCAAAATTGACTAGTTGGTACGATGACATCCTCGATAGTGACCATGACTTCTTTAATTCAAAAACCATCAGTGATATCACAATCTTAGAGGCTTGGTGTTGCGACACAACACCTTTAGTGTTGCGACACTCTTAACAGTCTACTTCAAGTTGATTTCTTGTTGAAGTCTTTCACCCTTGAGGTAATGGGGGCTTAGTGTTGTGACATCCTAAAATTAGTGTTGTGACATCCTAGCATAAGTGTCACAACACCCACATTAGATGCATTCTTCCTCAAGGTTTGGTCGTCATTGTCTCCCTACACAAGATCGAATCAATCATTAAACTCCCAATGATATAGTTTTGTCAATTTGGCTCTCAAAAGAGGTGAAATATAAGAGAATCTATTATTAACATTAAAACGTAAAAATCGATAAAAAAAATTAAAAAGACTTATAACCTACTTGAAAAAAAGCTCATTAAGTACTCAAGAGAGCTTAATTTGACATACCAAATTACGGTAGATCATACTCTCAGCGCAAAAGCATGATGTTGCGACCTTAAAAATAGGAAGCTGATATCGCGAATTTAGCAGAGGAACATCACGACCTTAAGATTAAGGGGATTCGATGTCACGACCTCAGCAGGGAAAAATTGCAGCTACGAAAACAAAAGCTCGATGTTGTAGCACCAATAAGAGAGTGTCGTAACTTTGAAGGCAGTTTCCTTCAAATCTTTGCATCATTCAACTCAACCTACCAAAATTTAATACCAAATGATCTATGTGACTCAAAAACTCAACTTAACACACTACATACATTATTACAAGTATCAAATTAACATTCTAGGCATATTTAACATTCACCAATAAGTGATTACAAGCATGACATATTCATTCTAGTTACTTACATCATTCTTTATCACTTAACATACAAGTCATACCCTAATTCCAAGCGTCCACATATAAAATGAACATGTTTGCCCTTAATTTAATAGATTTGATCATGAACATACCATTAAGTATATATATTGATATTTTCAAAAAGTAACATTCCTACTATTTGAACCCAAACATCTAAAATGAACCCTAATATGAATTTATGACCTTAGGTACATGCCTCTTGCTATAAACAAAACAAACAAACTTTGTTAAGTCGAAAGCTGAGTTCTGGATGTTGTTTCACTCCTCGAAACTTTGAAATCTAACGGTACCTACACACGAAAATAAACAAACTATACGCTAACCAATAAGGCTTAGTGGCACTTTCATGATTTAAATAAATAATCAATAGAAATAAGATATCGATACAATCAACATATGATTCATCTATCAACTAAATCAATTTTCATTTCCATGTTTTAAGTGTATAGCCTAATACCAAATTCCATTTGACATTTCATTCATGAACACATAATTTCTTTTATCATCATATCTCAATTTCACATATGGTATAACATATTTTAATTCCATTATTTTCTCATTTCTATCTCGAATCCATAGATTCATTTTATATCCATATTGACCCTCAAAGCTCACTTTAACATGTTCGCATGATCTTTCACCTACCATCTTTTGTAACTTAGATATCCATATACAAGATATACAATTTGCTATTAACTTTTCATATCATATGTCATTTGGCAAGGTATATGTTTTATTATCCCTATTAATCAGACATGGATACACAGATAATCCAACCATCATACCAATATATCTAACACCTAGTGCCTCATCGGTACGTCCAAAGTATAATTTATGCTCCGTGCCTCATCAATATAGACCGAAGTAAAGTGTGCTCCGCACCTCATCGAAACATTCAAAGAATAGTATACGCTCTACATGTAACGCCTCAAAATTTATGTTTTGATTCTGCTTGAATGTGACACAAATTTGTATATGCTTCGGTGGTTAAGTGTTCTGGGTGTGTGTAAAATGTCCTAAATTCAAGCCTTAGCTTGGGAAAAATTTTGGTTTTTATTTGAATAAAGCCTTGCCCTTGGTGATTGGGCTTATAAGTATTTATTTGTAAAAGCTTATCAGAATGGGCCTGGTGGTCTGGTAGTTAAGGTGTGTGTTGGAGTGTAGGAGTCTGGAGTTTGAATCCCTACATGAGCAAGGGATTTATTTTACTGCTAATGCCGTGGGAGTGTTTGGGTTGGTTTGGAACACTGGGTAGTGGCAACAGATGTGGTTTAGTGGGAGCGAAATAGGGGATTTGAGAGTTACCCAAACTTTTGCTCTCCCTCTCTGCCGAAATTCTCTGCAAGTTTCCCCCTCCTTCACATTATTTTCCTTTCTTTTTCTTCTCCAGCCGAAAATCCCCTGTTGTTACCGATTTTACTTATTTTAATATTAGTTTTGGGTATTTTCCATCCTCGTTGTGTATCTCTACATTTGGCGTGAATTCGGTAAGAGTGGGGTACGTTTGTTTCATTTTTATGATTGTCGGGTTCTTAAGAGATTATTTTATGTTTAAGAGACAATCAAAATTCTGTGGACTGCTAAAATAATGCTCTAATCAGCAAAGAACTTCCATTGTTTGTTAAAGGTAAAGTCATTATTAACTTACGAGAATCGCTTGTCCTTAGTAACTCAGTTTAAATGACTGAAATTAGGGTTTCAATTGTCCAATATAGGTTCTATAGTGCTCAGAAGTGATTACGTTTGAAATCGAACCAGGTGTGTACTCCGTTTGCACAGGAAACAAGATTCGGTAAAAGTCGAAAAACATTTTGTCGACACCACACGGGCGTATGGTCGCCCTTGTGGTGGGCCGTGTGGCAGTACAAAGGTGTGTGGTCGACGAACCAGGCTGTGCGCACCCAACACGGGCACTATGGGCACAGCCGTGTGATGGCTTGTAGGCCGTATGTGAGGCACGGGCTTAGGCAAATGGGCTGTGTAGGCCACACGGGCATGTGGGAATCTAGGCCAAGCCGTGTGACTCACACGGGCGTGTGGGCCCACACAGGCAGGCCACATGGGCGTGTGAGCCTATTTTTCTGAAATGTATTGTAAGGTTGCATGGGTTGCCCAAGTTCACTGTGACCTGTCCTAGGGTCAGTAAGCTTTACTTAGAGCCCTATTCTGTGATGTGATATTGTGATGTATGTGTTAGCATGTTATACCGAGCATGAATATCTGATCTATTCTGAAATCAATGCATGAACTATTATCTGCATAATAGCATGCCATATTGTATGATACACTGCATCGGGGTAGGTACAATGAAGTGAAGGAAGTACTGAAGGGCTTCATAAGCCCGCTATCTAGCAGCTAAGCTGCATACTTATGATATGTGCTGCATTGCAGTACCTTATGGTGTGTAGGGTTAGATGGGTCGATTTTATCCCCATATATGGTGTGTAGGGATGGGTAGGTCGATTTTATCCCCAAAAGGTGTGTTGGGTTAGACGGAGTCGGTGTGCAGGGTTGGTGGACATATTTTGTTTTTCTGATAGGTTATGCATGCTATATCTGAGAGGGACTAAGGCCCTAAAACTGTAATTGATTCTGTTTCTGAGTGGGCCAAGGGCCCCACTGAATCTGTAAGGGCTCAGGCCCGAATTATGACTAAATTCTGTTATCGGTTTGTATGCATGCTATACTGTGGGGATGTACACACTAAGTTGCAAAACCTCACCCCTTTATTTATTTATCTATTCAGGTAATCCCCAGCAATAGGTGGATCGGTGCGGTGGAGGACTCGACAGTGACCACGACCACATACATTTTGGTTATAAACTTTCTTCTTTTGTTTTTATTTTATTTTCTGGGGATTTTTTATGTAACTTTAGACTCAGACTTCTGGATTTTTATTTGGGTTTTTGAGCTAGGAACATGAAGTAAAAATTGCAACGTCAAATTATGGTTTTCTGCAAATTAACTATGTGTTTCTTTTTCAAGATAGAAACGGTTTCTTAAAATAATAACAATATATGGGTTTCAAAAGCTTTAGTGATAAAAAACATTTTCGAAACAATTCAACTATTACACGTTTTTCGACAAGTAAAAGGTAACGAATGGAATGGTCTATGAATCGATACGGTTTGGTTAAAAACACTCTCATGTGACATCGTCAGATCCAGCCATAATGTCTAGGCCGGGTTTGGGTGTTAGAATTAGTGATATTAGAGCCAGGTTCAAAACTCAGCTGTGAATTTTAGGTTTCAAAATTGGTTTTAAAGAATTACTTTCGAATGTTTTTTCAAATACTCTAATTAAGTATGTGGTTTATAGAGTCTCTAGCGCCAATCCTGTAAGTTTCTAAAACTTTATTTAGAAATTTTCTGAAAGCATGCTTAGAATATACTGAATTTCTTTTTGAAAATACTGTTTTATGCTATGAAACTACTATAGGTAGTAGACTCTACCGAAACACACTAGGTAGTGTAAACTGAAAACCATAGCAACCCTGCGACTTGCGATAACAGACTCTGAATACTCTGATAACATTACTACACAAAATATCTGCTAAAAAATATCGGAACTGTAAACTGATTTGCATAAAATTTTTAATACAGATTAAATCAAAATTATGATGAGCACACGTGGTACTCGTTAACGGGGTACTAGAGGCCGAGGTAGAGGCCGTAGAGGGGCTCAAGCTGAGTCTTTTGTATCTATACGATTCTGAATCTGAAAACTAGCGAGACGCAGATTTCACCTGTTACTGATACCGAGTCGGGGTCTCATGATTGTGCAGTAGGGGATGATGCACTATCCCAAGCTATGCTACAATTTTTAAAGAGGGTCGCTGGATCCAACATTGGTTCTGAGGGCCGTGGGTCGGTTATAGAACAACTCCGGTCCAATGGGGCTGAGGTATTTAAGGGCATTGTTGGAGTTGCGCCAAATGTGGCCGAGTACTGGATGGAGGCCATTGAGCGTATAATGGATAATCTGGATTTTTCTGCTGAGCAGAAGCTCAAGGGGGTTGTTTCACTACTTCGCGATGAAGCGTATCAGTGGTGGCTGACGGTTAAAGATGGCACTCAGCTTGATCGGTTGACATGGGATCTGTTTAAGATGGCTTTCCAGGGCAAGTATGTGGGAGCCAGCTATATCAACGCTAGGAGGTGTGAGTTCCTGAATCTTACTCAGGGAGATCATTCAGTGGCTAAGTATGAGGCCGAATTTCTAAGACTAAGCCGTTATGCGTGAGGCATGGTGGCGACTGAGTATGAGCGCTGTTTTGAGGATAACCTTAAGGATAACTTGAGGGTCCTGATAGCTCCGCAGAGGGAGTGTAAGTTTGCTGTGTTGGTCGAGAAGGTCAAGATTGCTGAGGAGGTTAAGCGCGCTAAGCGAGACTCTTTTTTGTTTACTTTACTCTTTTTCTTTTCATTAAACTTTCTATTTAATGATCCTGATATGAATCTAGAGCGTTATCAAGGCCATAATTTATGGGAACAACTAAATAAATAGAACAAAATAAAAAACAAATAGCGGTAGGGATGGATATATCACAAAATTGGAATTTTTTTATTCTTCTCTAATTTTTTTGTTTGGCTTTTCGGGAAAAAAATACAAAAAAAAGGGCATTTTAGGTCCAAGCCACTATGTTCACGGAAGCAATAACTGTAAATGGACTAAAACAGTTGGGGAATATTCACTTTCAACCAATCGATACGACCCCAGAGAGCAGCTTTTGCCTAAAAGGGCTAGCTATATCAGAGTAATTATGTTAGAGTTGAGTCGTATAGCTTCTCATCTATTATGACTTGAACCTTTTATGGCAGATATTGGTGCACAGACTCCATTTTTTTATATTTTTAGAGAAAAAGAATTAGTATATGATCTATTCGAAGCTGCCATCAGTATGAGAATGATGCATAATTATTTTCGTATCAGAGGAGTGGCGTCCGATCTACCTTATGGCTGGATAGATAAATGTTTGAATTTCTGTGATTATTTTTTAACAGGAATTGTTGAATTTCAAAAATTATTACGCAGAGGGAAGGATAAAAGGGATACAAAACCTTCGAATGTTGGGATGAAAAGGCCAGATCTGATAGGGCCGTGAAAGTTGGGCCCACTGTTGCACCTGCTGGGTTAGCGATTTGTCAGCTCTGTAATAGACGCCATCCAGGCAAGTGTTGGAGGTCTATTGGAGCCTGCCTTAGATGTGAGTCTACTAAGAATCGTGTTAAGGACTGTCCATTCAAGACTAATCAGATACAAGCTCTGACTACTGAGACTGCACAATCGTCGAGGGTAGGTCAGCAGCCACCTAGGGGCCGAGGTCAGGCTAGGGGTGGTAACGGCATAGGCTGAGGACAGAAAGCACCGGGTAGATGTGTTGGACCGACTGATGTGAGCAGCCTGCACTGATTTATGCTGCTCGTCGCCGTGAGGATGGAGATGCTCTGGATGTCATCACAAGTATGTTCTTAATTTTTAATGTACCTTACTATGCATTGATAGATATAGGCTCTTCACACTCTTACGTAGCTAGTGTGGTGTATGAGACCTTGAGGTTTTCGTTTAAGAGCACTTCTAGTGAGATAACAGTGGTGAGCCCGTTAGGACAGTCTTTTGGGGTTAACAAACTGTTTAGAGACGTACCGTTAGATGTCCAAGGGACTGTATTTCTGGCTGATTTGATGGAGCTTCCATTTGGGGAGTTCGATTTGCTTTTGGGAATGGATTGGCTAGTTAAACATCGAGTGAGTCTGGATTTCATTGCAAAGAAGATTGTTCTAATAACCGAGGAGGATATTGAGTAGTCATGATTGGGGAACGACGAGATTATCTGACCAATGTGATATCTGCATTAGTGGCAGAAAAGTTAGTAAGGAAGGGTTATGATGCGTATTTGGCGTATATCAGTGTTGCTAATTCTAGAGACTCTTTGGTTAAGGACATCCAAAAGGTGAGGGACTTTCCAGATGTTTTCCCAGAGGAACTACCGGGATTACCTTCGAATCGTGAGGTAGAATTTTGGATTGAGTTGTTTTCGGGCACAGCTCTAGTATTTATCGCCCCTTATCAAATGGCACCGAAATAGCTTATAGAACTTAAGGCTCAGATTCAGTAGCTGTTGGATCGTGGGTTTATTCGTCCTAATGTGTCTTCGCGGGAAGTACCTATTCTATTCGTAAAGAAGAAAGATGGTACGATGAGGATGTGTATCGACTACTGTCAGTTGAACAAGTTGACGATTAAGAATAAGTACCCACTTCCGAGAATAGACGACTTGTTCGATCAGTTCAGAAGGGCTTCAGTGTTCTTTAAAATCGATCTATGGTCAGGTTATCATCATTGAGGGTAAAGGAGGCCTATGTGCATAAGACGGCATTTAGGACTCATTATGGACATTACGAGTTCTTAGTTATGCCCTTTAGGTTGACTAATGCACCAGTGGCATTCATGGATTTGATGAACCGTGTGTTCCAGCCCTACTTGGATCAATTTGTGGTGGTGTTCATCGATGACATCTTGGTGTATTCTAAGTCTGAGGATGAGCACGATGAGCATTTGAGAGTGGTTCTACAGATTTTTCGTGAGAAACAGATGTATGTGAAGTTTAGCAAGTGTGAGTTTTAGCTTCGTAAAGTGACATTTCTAGGACACGTAGTTTCTGCAGAGGGGATTCGAGTGTATCCTCGTAAGATTGAGGCTATGTTAGATTGGAAACAGCCAAATAATCTGTTAAAAATCTGTAGTTTTCTAGGGCTGGCAGGATATTATCGACGATTCGTAGAGAGGTTCTCTTTGATTGCTGCTCTGATGACTAAGTTACTGCGTAAGGGAGTTTCTTTTGTGTAGACTGATGCACAGCATGAGAGCTTTGATAAGCTCAAGACCGTGTTATCTCAGGCACCTATTCTAATTCAGCCTGAACCCAGTAAGGACTTCGTGGTATACAGTGATGCGTCCCATGTGGGTTTGGGTTATGTGCTGATGCAAGACGGTAAGGTTTTTGCGTATGCATCTCGACAGCTCAAAATTCACGAGGCGAATTATCCGACGTATGATTTGGAATTGGCTGCAGTAGTCTTTGCACTTAAGATCTAGAGGCATTATTTGTACGGTAAGAAGTGTACCATCTACACTGATCACAAGAGCCTCAAGTATCTCCTCACTGAGAAAGAGTTAAACCTTAAGCAGCATCGATGGGTTGAATTGCTTAAGGATTATGACTGCAATATTTAGTATCATCCCGGTAGGGCCAATATGGTGGCCGATGCGTTAAGTCGTAGGTCTATGACCGATATGAGAGCGATGTTCGCCCGACTGAGTCTTTTTTACGATGGGAGTCTGTTGGCAGAACTTCAAGTTAAACCGACCTAGATCGATCAGATCAGGGATAAGCAAATAGGGGATAAGTCTTTGAAGTTGCATTTTCGTCAGGTAGAGGACGGTGTTACGACCGATTTTGAGATTAGTAGTGAAGGGGTATTATGTTTCTACAGTCAGATTTGTGTATCGAATGATGAAGGTTTGAGATTGTCGATTTTGAGGGAGGCGCATAGTAGCCCTTATGCTATGCATCCAGGTGGGAACAAGATGTATCGAGATCTCCGAAAGTTATACTGGTGGCCAAGTTTGAAACATGAGGTTATTGACTTTGTTGCTCGTTGTTTGACTTGTCAGCAGGTAAAGGCTGAGCATCAGTTATCTTCGGGTTTGCTGTAGCCGGTTAAGATACTGATGTGGAAATAAGAGTGAGTAACGATGGACTTCGTTAATGGGTTACCCCTAACACCCACTAAAATGGATTCTGTTTGGGTCATCGTGGACCGATTGACCAAGACTGTACATTTCATTCCCGTGAAAATAGACTTCTCCCTACAGAAGTTGGCAAAACTGTACATTTCTGAGATAGTGAGGCTACATGGGGTACCTGTCTTGATCATTTCTAATAGGGATCCTTGTTTTACGTCTCGATTCTGGGAAAAACTTCATGGGGCTCTCGGTTCGAGGTTAGACTTCAGTACTGCTTTCCATCCTCAGACAGATGGTCAGTCAGAGAGGGAGATCCAGATACTGAAGGACATGTTGAGGGGTTGTATTATCGACTTCTGGGGCAGTTGGGAGGAGTACTTGCCTTTAGCAGAGTTCGCTTACAGCAATAGGTATTAGTCTAGCATACGAATGGCACCTTACGAGGCACTATATACTAGTAAGAGTCGCACTCCTTTATGCTACACTGAGTTGGGTGAGCGATGAGTTCTGGGTCCGGAGTTGGTATCAGAAATTGATGATAAAGTTCACTTGATTCGAGATCGTCTGAAAGCGGCTTTTGACAGACAGAAGTCCTACGCTGATTTGAAGAGGAAAGACATCGAGTATTTTGTGGGGGACATGGTTTTCCTTAAGGTCTCGCCATGGAAGAAAGTTTTGAGGTCCGGTCGCAAGGGCAAGCTAAACCCTTGGTTTATTGGATCGTACCGGATTCTGAAGCGAATAGGGCCAGTCACATATCAGTTGGAGCTACCTCCAAAGTTAGACCATACATGATGTGTTCCATGTCTCGATGTTGAATGTTACCGCTCTGATCCCACGCACATTGTGCCTATAGAGGAGATTGAGGTTAGACCAGATCTAACGTTCAAGGAAGAGCCGGTTCAGATCCTAGATCGCAACGTTAAGGTTCTGCATAAGAAATCTATCCCTTTAATGAATGTGCTGTGGCAGAATCATAGCACTGAGGAGGCCACTTGGGAGCCAAAGGATTCGATGCGTCAGCAATATCCTCACCTCTTCTGATAGGTAAAATTTCGAAGGCTAAATTTTCTTTTAGGGGGTAGAGTTGTAATGCCTCGAAATTTATATTTTGATTCTGCTTGAATGTGACAAATTTATATTTGCTTCAATGGTTAAGTGTTCTGGGTATGTGTGAGAGGTCCTAAGTTCAAGCCTTAGCTTAGGAAAAATTTTGGTTTTTATTTGAATAAAGCCTTGTCCTTGGTGATTGGTTTCCCCCTCCTCCACATTCTTTTTCTTTCTTTTTCTTCCCCGGATGAAAATCCCTTGTTGCTGCGATTTTACTTCTTTTAATATTAGTTTTGGGTATTTTTCATCCTCGTTGAGTATCTCTACGTTTGGCGCGAATTCGGTAAATGTAGAGGTGCGTTTATTTCATTTTATGATTGTGGGGTTCTTAAGAGATTGTTTTCTGTTTAGAAGACAATCAAAATTCCATGGACTATTAAAATGGCACTCTAATCAACAAGGAACTGTCGTTGTTCACTAGAGGTAAGGTAGTTGTTAACTTGCGGGAATTTTCTGTCTTTAGTAACTAGGTTTAAGTGACTGAAATTAGGGTTTCAATTGTCAAATATAGGTTCTGGAGTGCTCAGGAGTGATTACGTGTTGAAATCGAACCAAGTGTGTACTCTATTTGCACAGGAAATGAGATTCGACGAAAGCCAAAAAGCGTTTTGTCGACACTACACGGGCGTGTGGTTACCCGTGTATTAGGCCGTGTGGCAGTACACAAGCATGTGGTCGACAAACCAGGCCATGCGCACCTGACACGGGTGTGACGGACATGGCCGTGTGATGGCTTGTAGGCCGTGTGAGAGGCATGGGCTCAGGAAAATGGGCCGTGTGAGCCACATGGGCGTGTGGGAATCTGAGCCAAGCCGTGTGATTCATATGGCCAAGGCCAATTTGGGCCATATGGGCCCACACGGGCAGGCCACATAGGCGTGTGAGCCCATTTTTCTAAAATGTACTGTAAGGTTGTACAGGTCACCCAAGTCGACTGTGACCTGTCCTAGGGTCGGTAAGCTTTACTTAGAGCCCTATTCTGTGATGTGATATTGTAATGTATGTGTTAGCATGTTATACCTAGCATGAATATCTGATCTGTTCTGAAATAAATGCATGAATTGTTATTTGCATTATAGCATGCCATATTGTATGATGTACTACATCGTGGTGGGTATGATGAAGTGAAGGAAGTACTGAAGGGCTTCATAAGCCCGTTATCTGGCAGCTAAGCTACATACTTATGATACGTGCTACATTATAGTACCTTATGGTGTGTAGGGTTGGATGGGTCGATTTTCTCCTCATATATGGTGTGCAGGGATGGGTGGGTCGATTTTATCCACACAAGGTGTGTTATGTTGGTGGGCATATTTTCTTATTCTGATCTGTTATGCATGTTATATCTGAGAAGGGCTGAGGCCTTGAGACTGTAATTGATTCTGTTTCTGAATGGGCCAAGGGCCGCACCGAATTTGTAAGGGCTCAGGCCCGAATTATGACTAAACTCTGTTATCGGTTTGTATGCATACTATACTGTGGGGATGTACACACTGAGTTGCGAAAACTCACCCCTTTATTTATTTATCTGTTCAGGTAATCACCAGCAGTAGGTGGATCGGTGCAGTGGAGGACTCGACGGTGACCACGACCACATACATTTTGGTTATGAACTTTCTTCTTTTGTTTTTACTTTATTTTCTGGGGATTTTTTATGTAACTTTGGACTCGGGCTTATGGATTTTTATTTGGGTTTTTGAGCTAGGAACGTGAACTAAAAACTGCAACGTCAAATTATGGTTTTCTGCAAATTAACTATGTGTTTCTTTTTCAAGATAGAAACGGTTTCTTAAAATAATAACAATATATGGGTTTTTCAAAAGCTTCCGTGATAAAGAAACATTTTCGAAACAATTCGACTATTACACGTTTTCCGACTAAGTAAAAGATAACGAATGGAATGGTTTATGAATCGATACGGTTTGGTTAAAAACACTCTCATGTGACATCGTCAGATCCGCCCATAATGTCTAGGCCGGGCTTAGGGTGTTACACTATGCCTCATCAATATAAACCAAAGTATAATCCTGTACATTACTCCTGTGACATACCAACTATAATCGACTTTGCCCGAGATAGTTAATAAGATAATCAATGTTCCGAACACACAAACACATTCATGATCACATATCATAGTTTCTATAATGCTCATTTATACCATGCTTGTCTCAATTCAATTTAAAACATTCCATATCATCATATACAAACTAAACCATGAGATAAATAGGATTCTTACCTTAAATAAGCTAGTTTGTAACAAGACATATATAAATTGAATTCAAATAATGAAAGTACAAACCCTAATCGTCATTCGTTTACGACTCTCGCCTTTCCTTTCTCTTCGGATGGCCCAACGTCATCTTTAGCTACGTCCGATAATTCAATTATAAAAATGGTATTAGTTTCCACTCAATCACATGAAAAACATATAAATCAAACATATTTTGCATTTTATTTATTTTAGTCATTTATTCAAAAATTCATATTTTTTTATATTTAACATCAAATCAAAATCTGATTTCATATCCTTTCATTAGGGACCTTGTACTTCCAAACTTATAGCATAATTTCTCAACAGTTTTCAATTTATTTAATTTATTATCTAATATCATAAATCAACTAAATAGTTAATTAAAATTTTCAAAATAGATTCACCATCTTCCTACTACTTAACTAACAACATCATGCATGAACTTAAGCATTTAACAACTAATTTTTCTAAGCTTCTCAATCATGAAAATTTAATCAAAACATCAAAAATTCATTAATTTAAACATTGGGTAGTTAAATCTCATTTGATTAAGCTTGAATCTATAAGAAATGATGAAAATAAGCCTCATACCTTAGTTAATTTTGTTGGACGGCAAGGAAAAATGAAGAAGAGAAAATTTCTCTTTTTTTTTTTTTCTTTCTTATGATTTCGGGGATAAGAGAAGATGATAGGAAGTTTTTCTCATCCACTAATGTTTTATATGTTTTAATTAACATAATTAAGCTTATTTAATTTTATTAATTTAACACACATATATATACATTATAATTATAATTTGTGATTAAGTGGATTTCACCATCCACTTCCACTATCTCATACAAAACAATGGTTTGATAGTCATTTAGGTCTTTTGATTAATTTTTAATTGGGTTCTTATGCAATTTTTAAATTAAATTGCTATAGTATATGATTTGTATATTATTTTAATAGTTTAATGTATTAATACTTTTTTTTTAAAACATAATTTTATTCTCTCAATTATTTTCTCAAAACTAATCGATGTTCAGTCTAACGTTAGTTTAGTTTGCACAAATATATATTAGGAATTATAAAATCATATTATCTAATAAATATTAAATATATATATATATATGTAGAATCAATTTCAAATAAAAATAAAAGTGATATATTGAATCTAATGCTTGACCAATTTTAAAATAAGCTTAATTTTTTTTTTGGGTGAAAAGAGAAGATGAAATACATCAACTACATAAAAAAACTATTATCTTTATCCTCTTGGAAAAAATTTAAAATTTCCTTAGGAACATCATCAAAGACTTGTAAAGTTAATTTCCAATTCTAGCTAAGTTTAGCAAGACGATCCGCAACTGAGTTTCGATTCCTTGGTATGTGATTGATTTTCTACTGTCCTTCCGATCTCATGATGTATTGAGTCATTCTAAGCACAGTAATCCTTAAATCCTTCAAACTCAAATTAACTTAACCTATTTTCAAACTTAATAATTTTTCAAAATCCTGATCCTAACATCTTTATGATCAATTCTATTTTTGCTTTTTACAAAAAAAAATTAAAACAATAATAATATTTTCCTTCAAAATAATAATATTTTTGAGAAAAATATTTTATAATAATTTATTATTGAAAAAAATAAGATATTTTTAATTTATTCGAAATTTAATAGACAAAATTTATGTGATAAAACATTAAAGTTGAGAATCCAATTGTAAAATTATTAAGTATAAGAAAAAAAGTGTATATCATTACATGAAAAGTTAATTTAAATTGTAAGAAAATTTCACATTCACATGGTGAGGAAAAATATTTTGAAACAAAAATAAAGAAGTTTGTCGAAGTGAACAGTATTTTCAGTGAAAAATTATAAATCTAAAACGAATCGTTTTAAGTGTTTTAAAAAAAAAAATGCAAGCGGGAATTACCTCTCTTGCCCTCCCAACAAAAACGAAGAAAAGAAATTTTAATGTTGATAGGTACATGTGAAGAATTAACTTAAAACTATTATATCTTTGTTTCAACATTTTCTTTTTAACTTATCCAATTTTTTTCTATTTACTCAAAACATATATTAATTTATTTCACGAGGAAGAAATATCCTTATTTTAAATTATATATATATATATATGTTTAGAATATACTGTAAGTGTTTGTGTTTTCTATTAATTAATGTGTTTTGAATAATATGGAGAAATATTTCATTACCAAATTGTAATTTAATATTGCATGTAAAGAAATTTAAAGTTTACAATAAAACGATAATTACAAAATAACATATAAATTTTAGTTAATTAAATCATGCAATAAAATTTTAAATATATAATTAAATTAATTACCATAAAATAACATTTCAAACTTATTTAAATACATATAAAAAGTTTTGTTACTATAAAAATATTTAAGCTAACTTTAAATATAATACTAAAATAAATTTGACTAAATTAGTTTATAATTGTGCATTGATGTGTTGAGGATAAACTCGGTTTAAGCAATGAACATGTAAAATAATGAAGAAATTGAACATATCGAACACAAAAATTTTACATAGAAAAATCCCTTCAAAGAGGATAAAAACCATGGGTAAAGATAATTTCACTAAAACGATAAAAAAAATAGTACAAAAGATGCAGATAAAACTAAACCCCGAAACTCGAAATAAGAACTCTCAAAACATAAACACAAAAATTCTCTAAAAGATTGTAAAAGCTAATACCTAAATGTGTAATGGTGATGGTCACTAAACTAACTATAATTATGACAAAGGCAAGCGCACTTATTGAATAATAGTATAGCTATGGTGAGCAGGGAATATCGTATCCACGAAGACTAAAAGTATTAGTAATTATCGTTTTCCTATTATTTTGCGAATAATTTGAAGTGGTTGTTTTTAATCTAAATTTACTAATTTAAGTTAACTACCAACGTAACAGAGAATGGAATGGGAAAATAATCGAAGATAACCAATGAGAAAGACAATACCCAGGAAGAATCTACCTAAACTTCACCTATTATTCTGAATCTGAGTTAAACGATTTATTCACTTATGTCTTGATCCGTAGAAATCCCTAAATCATGTTAATATCTCTTTCGAGAGTAAGAACAACTGACTCTAGGTTGATTAATTGAAATCTCTTTCTAATTAAAACCTCTATCGTCGCGTTAACTCGATCTATGAATTCCCCTATTAGATTTGACTCTAATCTGGTAGATTTATGTAGTCCTATTTCTAGGATTGCATGCAACTCTACTCAATTATGTTAGGTCTACTCTTAAACAATGACTTTTGGTCCATTGAAATAAGCACATTAAACATGAATTAATATCTTAAAAATATTAAAACATGAAATAAGCATACATAAATGAGAACAAGAATCAAGTATTTATTACGTAAAAAAATTAAATAATAAGATTCATCATAGGTTTCATCCTCCCTAAGTATTTAGGGAATTTAGTTCATAATCCTGAATAGAAACATCTCAAAGTTAGGATAACAACAAGACATAAAGAAACTCAATAAAACTTCGGAGGAAATTATATGGAGATCTTCGATCTTGAAGGAGATCCACTTCCGAGTTGATTCCGATGGCGTTCTTCGAGTGTTCTCTTCAATCTTCTATGAGTGATCCCTTAGATCTTCTTCTAATTGGTATTTATAGACTTTAGAATACTCAGAAAGCCTAAAATTGGGTTTTTCCGCGTATTTGGAAAGTAGAGTGCGATATCGACACGGGCTGGCACATGGGCGTGTGGCCAGCTCGTGTGGAAATGCCCAGGCCGTATGGATCCTAGAAACAACTTTATTTGTCCAATTTTGACACTTTTTTAGCTCCTTTCACTCCCAAAGGCTCTCTTAAGTATAAAAACATGAATTTAAAGGATTAGGAGCATCAAATTCACTAATTTACATAATTAATCATCCAAAAATGCATTAAGAATGAGATTAAAATATGTTACTTTTATAGATTATCAAATGTGTTATTTTTATATGGTGGAAAAAAGGCCTATTTATAGGCTAAATTTGTAGGTCAAATAATATTAAAATAACCTGCACTGAATAGAGTTTAAGTGGGAAACTAAGAACAGAGTGTAACTGAGAGAAGAAAAACAAAAAAAATACGATGCATAACTCTACAAATCTCCACATTGACTCGTATTTTCACAATGCTTTCTTTGTCAAAGCCCTTCACGAGCTTATCTCAAACTATGCAGAATATTAATTGAGTCGAAGTTGTGCTTAGAAGCTGGAAGACTTCTAATCTTCGACTTGTGCACTGTCAAATCAAAACTGACATGAGTCTGATTTCCATGAACGTAATACCCTATCTTTTCAAAACTTGCACCCAAAAGAGAAATTCTCTTATACGAAACGATCATACTTTTTCCCCTCCTATGACCAAGTTGTCTCCATTTCAAACGAGCCGACTTCAACTCCTTAACAGACGAAGGATGTCTTGTTTCACCAATCACCATTGATCCTTCCAAAACATAAAAACTGCAAATCTTTTTACCTTTCATCAAAATGAGAGCCCTACAGGATACCTTAATGTCGCTTGACTCGATGTTAATTTTACAACCCTTCGAGTCTAAATTTCCTAATGAGATAAGATTTTTTTTAAGTCAGGCACATGCTTGATATCTAACAATGTCCTAATTTTCCCGTTGTGCATTCTGATTTGAACAATACCAATATCGATTACCTTACTGGGTGAATCATTCACCATGAGCACAACACCTTCAACTGAACTATATATGAAAAACCAGTCCTTGTTGGGACACATGTGGAAAGAATACCCCAAATCTAGGATCCACTTGGACGTAAGCTTAAAGTTTTCACTTATTGACACCAACAAGAAATCATCACCCTTGTCATTGGCCAAATTAGCACCAGCTAAATCTTCCTTGTTGCTCTCAGCAGCCCTTTTATTTTGCAATTTGTAACAATTTGCCTTAATGTGACCTAACTTCTTACAATAGCAACACCTTTTGTCTCGCTTCCTTGATGCTACCAAAATCGAGGCTTGCTTACATGACTTGTTATTCAAACCAAACTCATTGTCGAGTTTTTATTTGCTCAATAGATGACCATTCACATCCTTGAATGGGAGACTACCTTTGTCATAAATCAAGGTTTCTTTGAAAGACTTGTATGAATATGGTAAAGAGCATAATAATCGCATACTCTGATTTTTATTGTTAATCTAAACCTTAATATTCTTTAAACCATTCAAAAGAGTAATAAATTGACTGATGTGATCTCTAAGTTGCTCACCTTCATTCATGCAGAAATGTGTGCAACCGTTGTTTCAACACTAATTAGTTAGCTAGAAACTTTGTCGCGTAAAGGGTTTCTAACATTTTCCATAAGGTGAATGTCGTTTTCTCCATCAAAACCTCCTGCAACACATTATTTGTTAGACATAATTAAATTGTGGATAGAGCCTTTTTATCAAATCTATTCCATTCTGATTTATCCATGTCTGCAGGCTTCTTCTCTATAAGGGTCTTTTTAAGAATGCCCTGAATCAAAATTGTCGCCATCCGAACTTACCACAAATTAAAATTTGTGATGCCATCAAACTTATCAATATCAAACTTTGTTGTTCTCATCTCTGAACGGGTTGATTGAGGAAATTAAACTAGCTCTGATACTAATTTATTGGGAAAAATCCAGTTTCAGCAACGAACAAGTAAAATAATAAAATATTTGAAAAGATCAAACACTAATATTTTACGTGAAAAATTCTCCGAAGAGGATGAAAATCATGGGCGAAGATAATTTCACTAAAATAACAAAAACGAATGTACAAAAGATGGAAATAAAACTAAACCCCAAAACCCAAAAAAAGAATCCTCAAAACGTAAACACAAAAAATCTTCGAAAGCTTGTAAAAGCTAATGCCTAAATATATAATGACATATTTTTTTAGGTTGGAAAAAGAGTCCATTTATATGCTAAATTTATAGGTCAAATAATATTAAAATAACCTACACTAATCAAAGTTTAAGTGTGAAACAAAAAAAATAAAATTTAATTGAGAAAAAAACAAAAAAATACGAAGCATAACTCCACAATGTAGAGATGAAGATGGGTGTTGATTCTCATGAGTTTCGTCTTGAATTTACAACCATGTTTTCTTCTACATGAACCAAAAAGAATCTTGTTTTTTAAACTGATCTATAGATAACATACATTTGGGATTTATATCCACCTCATTTCTTTTTCCTTTTGGAGTCTTTTTTTTTAATCCAAAATTTAAAAAGAAAAAAAGAAAAGAAAAAGAAAAACTAAATATAAGAGTCAACGGAAAATGTATTGTATAATATTAATATGTATAAAATGAAATAAAAATCAATACATATAACAAGAAAAAAAAGTTTGAATTAAAAAGTATGAGGGTGCAACATTATGTAATACCAAAAGATATGAAACGAACTAAAACCATGATATATAGCAACAAAATAAAATAGATTAAAAGTAGTGGAGTGCAATCTATTTTTCAAAATCTAATATAAAACCGAAATCAATATATCTAAATTCAAAACACAAAATAAAACTCAATTCAGTGCATAATAATAAATAAAGGAAATGTTGTAAATCATAATGGTCTTTATTTCTTTATTTTTAGGCTATTTTAAGTTATCAGAAATGTTACAAATCACAATAATGGTAAATCATTAACAGGATTCTTTTAAAGATTTAACTTTTCCTATCAAAAAGTGACTTCAGGTTTCTTGTCTTTCTCCTTTCTACTTTTTGGGAAATTTGATCTTGATCGTTTCATGTCCTATTAAAAAGAACTTGTTTCTTTACTTGGTTAGTATTGAGTTCAGTCTACTTGAATGTGGCACATTCGAAAAAAATTAAAAGCATGGGTTGACTAGGGTACTAAGATTCCCAACCGAATTGCTTAAGGTGATTGGATAAGTGACCTACCGTCAAATGTAGTAATTAATTCGGTTATTTCCGCACTTAAGGACCTTGTTTTCTATGCAATTTAGTATTTAATATTATATTTTCAGTATTTAGTAGTTAGAATTAAATATTAATAAAATAAGTTTTTTTAACACATTTTGTAAGTGTTGTGACCCATTAGGCCGACATGAGCCTTAGGTAGTTCTAATATGTTTAATTGAGTGTATAACATGAAGATTTATAGGCTCAATTGACGGGGAAGCAAAGGACAAGTGATGTACAAGTTTCTGAAGCCGTCAAAGTATGAAACAAATGATGCAAGGCGCAAAACACATGTCGTGTTGCGCCATGCAAGGGTTATGGCGCAACATAGGTCGACTTGTTGCCAAGTATGCCAAGGTTATTTTTGCCCATACAATCGACATTATACGAAGACCTAAGACATGTCGAAGACCTAATATGGGCTACCAACACTTCTATAAATAAGACATTAGGGGTTTGATGTAACTAAGTTGTCTTAAACGCAACAAAAAAACCTAGTAGCTTAGGATTAGGATTAGATTAATTATTCTTTCGGCTTTTTTAAACTCTTTTGTTTTCCTCTTGGAATCAGTTTCGATCCAAGAGTTATTTTATTTCATTAAAGTATTTTAGTTTAGTTCTTCTTTCCAATCGACATATTTCATTATTCCAATCAATTGATTTACTACTCTATTCTCCATTTGATATCAATCCATGATTATTTTAATATCGTTTCTCTTTCGAATCAATCGTATTCTTTACATGATTTATTCAATTGAGTTAGAGATTATGAATAACATTAGTGGCTAAATCCCTTATAGGAGATTAACGAATGGCTGAGGACGTGATTAATGGAGGATTTAGGGTTTCCCGAGAGGATCACATTTTTAAACCCTAGGTTTGACAAACCTAGAAAGTTATGATAGGTTAGACGAGATCGGGAGATAAGTCGAACCGAGTAAATCGTAGTTTATCTTGGTTGAGAAAGTGAGGTTGGGAGATAAACGAGTATCAACCAATTGATTAATTAGTTAGAGGCTAGGAAGTAATAATTGGTTAATCGGTAGCTAATCCACCCTAAAACACTAATCTGTAGTTACATACAAACTCTAAAACAAGTTAATCTTCTTGATTGGTTTATTGATTTTAGACGTTAGTTAATTTTCTCATTTGTTTATTTTAGTTATTTAATTTCTTATTTGACTACTTGCATTTCCTTCCCGAACAGAAGCACCAAAAGGACCCTCTTGAACATTTTGCATAAAGGATTGAACATCCATGTATTTGTCGATCTTTCTGGATAAACTTGTTAATTCCCCCGAAGTCTCTTCAATAACACGGGTTGTACCTGTATCACCAACAAGTCTATTATCAGCACCAACAATAACCATAGG
This sequence comes from Gossypium arboreum, assembly GCF_025698485.1. Lineage (NCBI taxonomy): Eukaryota > Viridiplantae > Streptophyta > Magnoliopsida > Malvales > Malvaceae > Gossypium > Gossypium arboreum. The sequence continues at coordinate 89,969,469 of NC_069082.1, read as the reverse complement.
GGGTTTGCGCTACCTTCTTAATCCTCTGTAGGTTTAGAGGACTATGGATGAGGTTTTAATTTACAAAAGGTATAAAAATAATTTGCAAGCTCCTTCTTTTTCCCTAACAGAATAAGTCCTAACTCATCAGTGGCTTCATGTAGCCGTGGGAACTGCGCAGCCAAAACTGACACAATGTCTGCACCATTGTTACCATCAACTGGCCGCCATCCATTAGGGTTTAGATCTACGAGGCAATAGTGAAACACATTTCTAACAGTTAACGCCTCCTCCAAATTTAATACAGGACCTCAACGAAGCCTACAGAATTGAGCCCACCCTGCCTTCGTTATAATTTCTTATCTTCACAAGCACACACTCTTACTAGGTGTGGACCATTCAATAAGAAAATCAAAACCAACTCCAAATCTATTCTTTACCGGTATGTATTTACAGTGATTCATTCGAAGGTTTGAATACCAGTTAGAAACAATTGAGCATCGTGAAAAGTAAAATAAAAACAAGCCCAAAGAACCTCTTCAATTGCAGGCTTTGAGTTAGTATAAATTCTAGAAAATAGAAATCAACAACGCCTCTTCTTGCCGACCATATTCAATGAAGTGGGCCACCACGACCCACCATGAGAAGTCGGATAGCTATCTTGGAATTATTCCATACTTGTCAAGAAGATGACAGAGTGGAGTGGAATATGAAAACTTACTTCTAGTACGTGTGAAGGAAGTAAAAAACTTCCATCGGCAGTGTCACTAAGTCGCCTCGACCCTTTAACAATCGAGAATTCATAAGCAAAATTGGGTATTTGAATCCACCGGGCGACCAACTGACAACTCATCTCTTCATGCGTGATGGTGCAAACATACACTTTTGCCTCCACAAGAGCATTTGCTTTACGCGTCGTGAGGGCTCGCTCCCTGAACCATCACGATTACCTTGAATGATACGACTACCTCCTCTCGACCTAATTATCATGCCCAACTAAACTCAAAATAACTACAAAGACAATTTGAAAATTTTAAAAAACTTACCTCTAAATCACGATTATCCTTCTCAAAAATTTCAAATCCAAACAATTCAATATTTAGAGTTAAAATAACTTCCTTTTAAAAAATTTCACACCTTGATGATTCGTTGTCTGAGAATAAAAACATAATCAGCTTTATACATCTGCACCTCTCCTCAAGACGTGGTGAAACTTATGACAATTTAAAAGGAAAAGCGTATGCGATAAGTTTCATTCTCAGATATTCCCCATTTCGCAAAGCCAAGTTTTCAAAAAAGCCAGTTTATAACTATTCTTTGAATTAGATGGGGGGACAAATTGTTATCGTGTTCGTTATTATCGACCCGTTACCCGACTTAGACTGACCCATAGCTTACATAGTTTGCATCTTGGGTTTGCATGTGATGAGTTCATATCCTTTCATGAATTTGTATAGAATAGGTTCGCACCGCCATGCAGACAAACTCTTTCGTAGAGAACACATATTAATCAAGTTACGTGTTGAGATATATGGTAACCTATCTACGACGTCCCATCTCATAACCTTACACATGAAAACACTCAACAACCTAATTGTTAGAAATGCCGAACATATACCGTTCTCGTAGCAAAGAGAACATGCATGAAGAAGTTGAGGTAGGAGCTGTTCACGAGAGTGAGCAAATAGTGGAGTATATATGTGCAGTCATTAAATTAAAAAAAAAATAAATCTAAAAGCAGTTAATACCCCGCTAATTGTGTTGTTTCACCATGGGAGTTCAATCTTCTTTTGTACATAAAAATGATGTTTGAATCCAACTGAACTAATTGATCGTTTGGGAATTGATCCAAACACTAATAAAAAATGTTCAGACCGAGAATTGAAAAAATGGCAATTGAACCGCAAATTGTAAACCGAAAAAACCAATAAAAATTGGTCGGACCAGTTTTTTTAAAAAACTGGACTGCTTCAAGTTGGGCAAGCCGGAAAAAGAAAAGCTAACTCGAGACCCACCCAGGCAACCACCACTCTCGTCCCTCGTCCATTTGGCTTCTCAGCCTCTCTCCACTCTCCAGTTGCCCATCTCCCTCCAGATCTGCTTCTGCGTTCAGTCACCGTCCCTGCTGAAAAATAAAAAATGAGAAAAAAAGATTGAGGCTTTGAGAAGTTGAAAGAGTCAAATGATATAATATTTTAGGATTTCTTGGTTATATCCTGTGGGCCTAAAATAGATGGCTTACTAATAAATCATAACTTTAAAAGGCTAGCCCAAACTTCAAGCATTTGTTTTTTTAAAAGTATTTTTAATAATAAAATCGATTGAATCAATGTAATCGAAAATGGATGGTTGATGTTATGAAGACATTGGTCTGTAATGTAATCTCTGTTGTCTAAAATGAATATAATAAGTAGTAACAACAGAAGTCATAAAATAAAAGACAGGAAGAGGTGAACAAAAAGGCCGATTATAAAGAGATCAGATGCACCTAGAAATGACAGCCGTACAAAACAAGTCGACAAACACCACGTGGCATTGATTAAGTACCGACACTGTCTTGTTTCAAACGCGGTGTCAGCTCACAAGTCTTCCCAAGACAAGAAAATTTTACTCTTCAAAAGTCTTCTTCTCTTCTCACTTCACTCCCTACACTCAGCAATGGCAGAGATTGGGCAAAAGACTCTGCTTGACTCGGGATGGCTCGCCGCCAGATCCACCGACGTTCAACTCACCGGAACTCAGCTCACCACCACTCATCCCCCAACTAGCCCAACCTCTCCCTGGATGGAAGCTGTCGTTCCTGGAACGTAATAAACCTCCACTTGTGTATATATTTGTTCTGATTTTGTATATTTTGCATATACAGCAGTCCATTTACTTCTAGTTTTGTTTAAATGTAGGCTGAGTTTTGCTGGATTGACTTGACTTTTCTCATGTTTTAATGTGGATAGCAAATGCAAAGATTTGAGTGAGAAAATTGCTAGTTATGCATCACTTAATTTTGAAGGAAAATGAGAGAGTTATAACAACATTAGGATAATAAATCAAATTTCATAATTAGGTTCTGCTTGGTTGTTAGCTTTTTCAACTTTTTTTTTAAATTAAAAAAAAATTGTAGTTTTGTTGATATAACGCCATAATTGTCGCTCCTTTTTTTAAGGAAGCGAAAGGCAAGTGGCAAAAGAAACAAAAGGAATGATCGTTTTTAGATCAATGTGCTTAAAAAATTTTCAATCCTTTTAATTATTTATCATTTTTATGGGTTGAAATTTGGACTATAATTGTCGGTCTTCACTTAATAATTGAATCATTTGATGATTCTACATCTGCTTCTACGATCCTATCAAATGCAAAAATGACCTTGCTCCTTGTCATGAAAAATATTATAGTTGAATTTGGATACAAAGTCAATTGTCTTGAATGGAGCTAGTATGTGAGTTCTCATCTTAATGGTTTGGATAACTTGTTCTTGATCGACAGTGTTTTGGCAACTCTAGTAGAGAACAAAGTTGTTGGTGATCCCTTTTACGGTTTGGAGAACGAGACGATCCTTGATATAGCTGATTCTGGAAGGGAGTACTACACATTCTGGTTTTTCACAAAATTCCAGTGTAAGCTGGTATGCAGTGTTTTGACATGAAATCTGTGAGGTTAAATATGAGTTTAAAACACTAAAATTTTTTGTTTTGGTTTGTATACGAGGTAGATGTTTAATTGGTCAGAACTGTGTTCCCTAAATCTTGAAAATGTTATATGCAACTAACAAATGCTCTGTTCTGATTTACTTTATATTTTGCAGTCAGGAGCTCAGCATTTAGATCTGAATTTTCGTGCAATCAATTACTCTGCAGAGTTATACTTAAATGGGCACAAAAGGGTCCTCCCTAAAGGGATGTTTCGAAGACATTCCCTTGAAGTCACTGATATCCTAAATCCTGATGGTTCAAACTTGCTGGCTGTTCTTGTTCACCCTCCGGACCATCCTGGGAGCATTCCCCCTGCAGGTGGGCAAGGTGGGGATCATGAGGTAAGTAACTTTGTTCTAACAAAGTTCATTAATTTGTTTTATCTCTAACAAAATGGTTTGAGGTTAAATTGTAGGCATTTAATAATATGAGCAAAAACTGCGACCTAATTGCTAACACCCTTTCTTGTCATCTTAGATTGGAAAAGATGTTGCCACACAATATGTTGAGGGCTGGGATTGGATAGCTCCAGTGAGGTGAACATATTATAACTTTGAAACTTCAGGGTTTTGTTTTGGTTTTCTTATTCTTGCTGATATTTGATTTTCTGATGAATAATGCGACTTGTCACAGTGTAGTCTAACCGTATTTCTGTCTCCACTTAATGCCACTGCAAACAAGAAATTTATTCATCCTTCTTTGGTTCTTTGACCAACTTCTCTTGATTTTAGAGCTTTATTTGTGTATTCATGTGATAACAGATGCACTTTGAACATACAAGTGCCTATCGTAATGTGTATGCTAAATCAATTAGGAGTGAGAACACTAATATTCTATTATTAGTTTGGGTAGACCGGTGTTATGAGCTAGAGGCTTAGCATCAGTTAAATGGATATGAAAGACAACAATATGGTTGTCAAAAAAATTTATTTAGAGTGACAATGAGAAGAGCAGCAGGGATCAAACGCGTATAGATACAAATCCAATGATACTTCTCTGAGCTAAATCTAGATGATGTTATGAATGGTGATCCTCTGATAAGATTTTTGTTTAGAAGATATATTATAGTGCATATGGCAGGGAGAAAAACAATGCAGTTCTATTAGTATATAGAGGCTAATCAATGTAATTATATTACATTTTCTTTTTGGTATTCTATTTGCAGTTCTATTAGTATATAGAGGCTAATCAATGTAATTATATTACATTTTCTTTTTGGTATTCTATTATCTTGTCATCTATTATTGTATGTCTTAGAAGTTTTTGAACTGTCAGCTAGGATCCAACCTCTGTTTTCTAAAGCTGCAAAACTCGATATCTTAATATCTGACCTCTACTTGTCTCAGGGATCGGAACACTGGTATCTGGGATGAAGTCTCAATATCTGTTACCGGGGTAAGATTTATGCATAAGACTTAAAAACTTCGTTGTACTAGTGTTTATCTTGTATTAGTGTTGAGTATTGAGCATGCGTATTTCTGCACAATGCTCTAAATAATTTTCCTTCTAAGTACCTTTATTTGTAGCACTCAGTTTAGACCTAGATATCAGTTGTTGATGGTGCTTGTGTTTTCACTATCATTATTTTATGATACTTGGTAATTAAATCTAAATGCTGTTTGTTGATGCATTTGCTTTGGATACAGCCGGTGAAAATAATTGATCCACACTTAGTTTCTTCGTTTTTTGACCGTTACACAAGGGTATACTTGCATGCAACAACTGAATTGGAAAACAGAAGTTCTTGGGTTGCTGAATGTTCTTTAAATATCCAAGTGACAACAGAACTTGAAGGAAGTGTTTGCTTAATGGAGCATCTTAAGACTCAGCATGTTTCAATCCCTCCTAGAGCTCGTATTCAGTATACATTTCCTCAGGTCAGTGTTGGTAACTTTCTTATTTATTTTTGAATGTGTTTTGTTGCATCCTTGGTTGCATTGAAGTTAGTTCTTTGTCTTGGATAAGCAGTTGCCTTTGCCCCCTCTATTGTTTATTTGTGTTTGACTTTTTGCATTTTGATATAGAGTAGTGACACATTTGAGAGAATATGGAGCAAGATTTGACCGAATTGGATCTCATCGAGAAATTTTAACCGCCCCTTTTATTCTCATTAAGTAAATATATTAATTATTTAGAGGAAACTAAATGATAATTCCTCTGCAACAGCATCCTTTCTTTCTTTGCAACCTGAAATTGGATACCCACGGTTATGGTTCAAAGCATCCGTTCTTTTGCAAGTTGCTATTAAAATTTACTTGCAACACTACTTGAAAATGCTTATGCTGTATATTGCAGCTTTTCTTCTACAAGCCCAACTTATGGTGGCCAAATGGAATGGGAAAGCAGTCTCTGTATAATGTCAGTATTACTGTTGATGTGAAGGGACACGGAGAGTCTGATTCTTGGGGCCAACTATTTGGTTTTCGCAAAATTGAATCTCATATAGACAGTGCTACTGGAGGGAGGTATACTTCAGGAATCAACTTTGACTATTATTAAAAAATTGCATTTAGAAATTCTATCTGTTTCATTACTGCCATCTTTTGACAGGTTGTTCAAGGTGAATGGACAGCCTATTTTTATCCGCGGTGGTAACTGGATATTGTCTGATTGCTTGCTTCGGCTTTCTAAGGAGCGTTATAAAACAGACATAAAATTTCATGCAGATATGAATCTGAACATGATTCGTTGTTGGGGTGGTGGGTTGGCCGAGAGGCCAGAATTTTATCATTATTGTGATGTTTATGGTTTGCTGGTAAAACTCTGTTCTCTGTCTCTCTTTATATATACATGTGTTTCTGCTCATTTTTTGGAAGCAAGTACTATCATCGGCCTAATTTAGTGCTTACAAATTTTCCTTAGAGAGAAAACAAAATTTGTTGGTCGAAAAGAAGGATGAGTCTCAAGCATGTATAGGGTTGTGAAGGTTATAAAGAATTAGGAACCATTTGGAAGGATGATCTGCTGTTTTACGAATTTAAAAATCCTTCTGAAAGGAAGTGAAACTAGTTTGGGGCAGCAGGTTTAATTAATGTGCCTGATTAACCTGGAAGTAACCAATTTATAATATTTGTAGGTATGGCAGGAGTTTTGGATTACTGGTGATGTTGATGGTAGAGGTGTCCCAGTATCAAATCCAAATGGCCCACTTGACCATGATCTTTTCATGCTATGTGCCAGAGATACTGTCAAGCTTTTAAGGAATCACCCTAGTCTTGGTCTCTGGGTTGGTGGAAACGAACAGGTTCCACCGGCTGATATCAACACGTCTCTCAAGAATGACCTGAAACTGCATCCATTTTTCAAGAGCCAGAGTGAAAATATAACGTCTGTGGAAGGGTTGTCCACAGCATACAAGGATCCTAGTCAATATCTGGATGGCACACGTGTTTATATCCAAGGATCCATGTGGGATGGCTTTGGTAATGGAAAGGGAGGCTTTACTGATGGCCCTTATGAAATCCAGAATCCCGAAGACCCTTTTAAGGATAACTTTTACAAATATGGTTTCAACCCTGAGGTTGGTTCTGTAGGAATTCCAGTTGCAGCTACCATCAGAGCAACCATGCCTCGTGAAGGTTGGCAAATTCCATTGTTTAAGAAGCTTCCCAATGGTTACACTGAAGAAGTTCCAAATCCTATTTGGCAATACCACAAATATCTTCCTTACTCGAAACCCGGGAAGGTTCATGACCAGATTGAACTGTATGGAACCCCAAAGGATCTGGATGATTTTTGCTTGAAGGTATTACACGAAAATCTTTTCCTTTAATTGGGAATGCATTTGCGTTCTCTTTGATTTTAACGCTAACTTCCTTACATAATCATCTCAGGCTCAACTTGTTAATTACATTCAGTATAGAGCTTTATTAGAGGGTTGGACGTCCCGTATGTGGAGCAAATACACTGGAGTTTTGATTTGGAAGACGCAGAACCCATGGACAGGTCTTCGTGGTCAATTTTATGATCACCTCTTAGACCAGACAGCTGGTTTTTTTGGTTGTCGCTGTGCTGCGGAGCCAATCCATGTCCAGCTCAATCTTGCTACATATTTTATAGAGGTAAAGTGCTGGGAAGTAAATGCTACAAATTGGTATGGTTGTATTTATTAGTGCAATCAGCGATTCAACAGAAAGTTCTGCTTTTCCTCCATTTTCATGAACAGGTTGTCAATACTACTGCAGAGGAATTGTCAAATGTCGCTATAGAAGCATCAGTGTGGGATCTTGAAGGAGCTTGTCCGTATTACAAAGTTTTTGATAAGCTTTCCTTGCCACCGAAGAAAGTAGTTTCCATTAGTGAGATGAAGTATCCAAAGTCAAAAAACCCGAAGCCAGTGTTCTTTCTCCTTCTCAAACTCTACCACGTTTCAAATTACAGCATTGTATCCCGAAACTTTTACTGGTTACATGTTTCTGGTGGAGATTACAAGCTGCTGGAACCATACAGGAACAAGAGAATACCTCTTAAGATAACATCAAAGACATTCATCAAAGGTTCCTCGTATGAAGTCGAAATGAAGGTGCTAAACAAATCGAAGAAACCTGATCCCAAAACTTTAACCTACAAGAACAATTTTGCTGTCAGAAACGATGATTCAGATTTTGATATGACTTCACTCGAACCTATACCAGACACCAGAGCTGATCTGAAACAGCCAACGGGTTTGTTTCAGAGACTATATAGACAATTTTCAAGAGAAAGTGATGGTTTAAGAGTTGCAGAGATAAATGGAAGTGATGGAGGAGTTGCTTTCTTCCTTAATTTCTCGGTTCATGGTGCAAAGATGGAACATGAAGAAGGAGAAGACAGTCGAATACTTCCGGTTCATTACTCGGATAACTATTTTTCATTAGTACCAGGTGAAGAGATGTCAATTAAGATATCATTCAAGGTCCCTCCAGGTGTGTCTCCAAGAGTAACACTTAGAGGCTGGAATTACCATCATGGAGTGCACACTGTTCTTTAACTTGATTGAATGATTCTGATTACTCGGTATCTCATATTTGGTGAAAGAAACCCATTTCTGATTTGGTATATCTAAAATTATTTTTCAAGTTGTGTTATTTTTCGCATTTATTTCATATTGATGCACTAATCTCTGTATTATTCTACATCATTTAAATATGATTACACAAATCTGGAGTTTATTATGATATTTCCATATTTTTTACATTTTTTTAATTATATATTTTGATCTTTTGAATTTTTTTTAAATTTTCATCTTTTTTTTTTTGGATTTGGCCATGTAAATTTTTAATATAATATAATTTTATTTTCATTAAAAAAATTACTTGCCATGTCGTCATTTTTATTGACGTGGCATCCTAATCAGTGAAAAATGTCACGCACAGTCAGCAAACATTTTTGACCGTTAATGATTTAACGGTTTCCACCCAAAAATTATCTATTTGAATAAATTTACAAAAGAAAGGGTGTAATCCAAAAACAATTAGGGTGAAATTAAAAAGAAGAGAAAACGTTGAGGATAAAATTTGGAATTAAGCCGAAAAAAAGTATCAATCATTTAAGGCAAAGCCCAATTTGTGCCCATTGCGTTGCTTCTCTCCCAACGCAGAATGAAACAGATAGTAGTAACATATTTCTATCGTTGACCAGTTTCAATTTTAATGGATGAAATCCCAATGGATTTTCACATCACTAATTCCCCAAATTCCTTCATGTTTCTCTTCTATCCTCTCCCCATTCAAAACCCCAAAACTCTACCAATTCCCATCTTCAAATCTCCCCAAACTTGTTCTCAACCATTTGGACTTAAGCCTCCTTTTATCCCTCTCTGGGAAACAAGGATTCTTCCTTCTGGGTTCCTCTATCCACGCTTCCTTCATCAAAAACCCTGAAAATCTTTACCCAATTGAAGATTTTAAGGATTCCAATAATGCTATTGTTGTTTGGAATTCTCTCCTCGGAATGTACTCAAGATGTGGCACTTTAACTGATTTGACCAAGCTGTTTGATGAAATGCCAATCAGAGATACCATTTCGTGGAACACGATGGTGTCTGGGTTTTTAAGGAATGGGAAGTTTGATGAGGGCTTCTCATACTTCAAACAAATGAGAAAATCTGGTATTTGTTGGTTTGATCAAGCGACTTTGACTACTATTTTATCAGCTTGCGACAGAGTAGAGTTTTATCATATCGTTAAGATGATGCATAGATTAGTATTTTCGAACGGGTATGAAAAAGAAATTAGTGTAGGGAATTCTTTGATTACTTCATATTTTAGATGTGGATGTTTGAGTTCGGGGAGGCAGGTTTTTGATGAGATGTTTGAAAGGAATGTTATTACTTGGACAGCTATGATCTCCGGCTTGGTGCAAAATGAACTGTATGAAGAAAGCTTGGAATTGTTTAATCAAATGCGTTCGGGGCCTGTGTGTCCAAATTCTTTAACTTATTTAAGCTCATTGATGGCATGTTCTGGTTTGCAAGCACTAACGGGAGGGCGTCAAATTCATAGTCTTTTATGGAAGTTAGGGATCCAGTCCGAAGTCTGCATCGAGAGTTCACTAATGGACATGTATTCTAAATGTGGGCAAGTGACTGATGCATGGAAAATTTTTGAATCTGCACAAGATCTTGATGAGGTTTCGATGACGGTAATCCTTATGGGTTTGGCACAAAATGGGTTCGAGGAAGAAGCTAAAAGGTTTTTTATGAAAATGTTCGAGTCAGGTATTGAAATTGATCCTAATATGTTGTCAGCAGTTTTAGGGGTATTCAGTGAGGATACTTCATTGAGTTTGGGTAAGCAGATTCATTCATTAAGCATTAAAAGAAATTTTGGTTTCAACTCTTATGTTAATAATGGGCTTATCAACATGTATTCCAAATGTGGAGATTTAGAGGAGTCAGCCAAAGTCTTCAGTCGAATGTCTCAAAGGAACTCAATTTCGTGGAACTCTATGATTGCAGCTTTTGCTCGTCATGGGGATGACTGTAGAGCACTACAATTATACGAGGAAATGAGATCAGATGGAATAGCACCAACCGACGTTACATTCCTCTCTTTGCTTCATGCTTGTAGCCATGTGGGCTTAGTCGAAAAGGGTATGGAACTCTTGAAGTCGATGACTGATGTTTATGGAATTATTCCCAGGGCAGAACACTATGCTTGTGTTGTTGACATGTTAGGCCGGGCAGGGCTCCTCAATGAAGCTAAGACATTCATTCAGGGATTGCCTGTTAAAGTTGACGTGCTTGTTTGGCAAGCATTGCTTGGTACCTGTAGCATTCGTGGTGATTCTAAAATAGGGAAATATGCAGCTAATCAGCTGATTTTGGAAACACCTGAAAGCCCAGTGCCATATGTATCAATGGCAAACATATATTCTTCTCGAGGAAAGTGGAAAGAACGAGCAAGGACCATTAAGAGAATGAAGGAAATCGGGGTGTCGAAAGAAATTGGTATAAGTTGGATAGAGACTGAAAAGAAAGTCCACAGCTTTGTTGTGCAAGATAGAATGCATCCACAAGCAGAGCTTATGTATGGGATTCTGGAAGAGCTATTGAAACTCATGTTGGAAGAAGGCTATGTACCAGGGAATGTTACTCCGACTGAGTGTCAGACATAGGTATATGTCCGACACGATATATTCAAAATTTCCCAGATTTATATATATTTGGAGGGAACTTGGAGGATATGTCCAAATATGCATTGGATATAGATGCCGGACACGGGCACTTCAATAGAAATGAAGTCAGAGCAACTCAGGTTCCAGGTTAGATGTTTATTCTCTGTTATTTTCCATTAATAGGGAAACCTGTTGAATACCATATGTTCTGAACTTTTTGGATGTTTTATCTCCAATTTGGTCTTGAATAACTCTTGAGTATACCTTTATTGGTTTTATAGAAAAGAAAGCTTTAAAATGATTGTTAGTGAATTCTTTTGGTCATGATCGTCTTTGATCTATCAGAATTGCTTGAAGCGAACTGTTTAAACATAAAACATTTCAGAAATTACGTTCACTGTAACTTCAATTGCTTGAAGTGAACATGCCCGTGTTGGATACATATCTATATCTGACATTCACATACAAATGCGACTAACGTAGGGCAAAACAACTGTGTAAACATAAACTGGAGACTAAAAATATAAAAAAGAAATAGCGTAGAGATTGATGGGGGATTAAGTATTATATTTTATTGTATTGAAAGAATTCTATAACTTCTTTTACAGAGGTTTGTGGCATAAGTTGAATCCTTGTTCCACACTTTCAAAATCTTACATAAAATCTATAAAAAAAAAAACACCAAATACATACTATTTTGCATTAGAAAGAAAAAATAAAGACAAATTCTTCTATTTTCCCTTCAAGAATTTGGCACTTACCCTTTCTCAAGCACCAAGATTGTACTGTCGAGGATCTGTTACACCAATCTTCCAATGTTCATCAGGTTGTTTAAGGCTCCTAGCTATCCATCTCCACTTCTTTAATCTCCAATTCATGTGCTCTGTTAGGCCACAATATGGTTGCAGTGTCTCAGGCATTTCATCATACACTTGCCACCATTTCTCATGAGCTTTATCACTTGCAAACCTCTGCATTCCTTCCTTATCCCAATTACAATCATAATCCCTGTAACACATCCATGGCTTCAACCCCAGAAAATGTAGGACCGAAATCTCATCCAGGATCTTTTCCTGACGCCGGCCTTCTTCCCCTTCGAAATCCTTGAGGAAATTCACCTGAAAAGGCAACCTATGCCACCATATAAAGACTTCATTCAACCACCCTTGATAACTGCCATTGTATGAATCCATTTCCAAAACTTTAACCATCAAATCTTCAAACATACACAATGATGGCTCTATCACCATCACCCCATAATTAAACAAGGTTTTATCATTTGGAGCAGCTGATAGTTGAGGAAAAACGAATAGCCAATCAATGTTGTTGAAAACTAGAACATCTGCATCAATGAAAACAACTTTATCATACCAAGTTAGCATCCATATTCTAAGAGGACTAAAATTCCATTCATTGAATGAATCTTTGTCAGCAAAGGGGCTTCGGATTCCATTGATCAGCCGGGTGTCCCAACCAGCAGCTTTTAAACCCACTAAGGATTCGGGGGTGATATTTTCATCATGAAGAAGAATTAAATCTCGGGTCGAATTGGTTCGGATTATGCTTTGAGCCAAAGCAACGGCACCACAAACATAATCTTCGGATGTGTGAAGAACTGTTGCATAGGCTTCCTTTTGCTGGAACGCACTGTATTTTAGCATTTTTAGCCTTTCATGATCTGCTGAATGGTATCTCCATGCTTCTTTACCTGAATATCACCAAATAAAATTTTCAAAACATATTTGTTACATCAAGTTTGAATTCCAATTTTGTTGCTTTTAACTCTACAAGCTGGGATGACAAATATCTTATAGGGTTAAAATATTAAGAATTAATTAATTGCACCAGACATACCCAATCTATAACTTTCATTCTAAATTGGTATTCAAACTTTAAAACATTCTAATTACATCCTCAAGTTATTGATGTTATACTCATAAGGTCTCTCCATTACTAAAATTGTTAAATCGACCATTAAATGAGATATCGGATTTTATGGCATAATTTAAAATGAAAATTTTAAAGAAAAAGTTGTAAAATGGATGCTGTAGAAATCTTTTTCTTTAATTTTTCATTTTAAATTATGTCATAATAAGATTTTACATGCTATTTAATGGTTAAATTAACTGTTTCAATAATAGAAGGATATGATTGATATTAAATCGCTTTAAAACATTTTAAAGTTTAGAGATCAATTTAGAATGAGGACCATAGTTTAAGAATGTCGGTGTAATTAACTCAAAATATAAATATATGAAAGAAATGAGATACATGACAACTTAATAAAGGAAGATCTCAAAATTGATAAAATTTTTGAAGTATAACAATTAATTTAAATTCCACATAAAAAAAAGGTACTTTTTCACAATTTAACATCATCTCACTATAAAATAAAAAAATTAAAATTCAAAATATCATTATTAAAATTATTCTTATTTTATAACTTATGGAATTCCAATAGGATAATGTTTTCTAAAAGAATTATTTATCCAAACATGAACAAATTCAAAAGAGATATAAATAGTCAAATTCTATATTTAAATTTCATTTTAAAGAAGTTATTTTTAAAATTTTCTCATAATTTTATTTCATTTAATACTAAGGATGATAATAGAATAAGGCGGAGTAGATGTTACTAAATCTACTACTACTCTACAGTTGACATGTTTTGCTTTATCATTTAACTCACTTTATTATAGATGTATAATCTTAAAAATTACTATCATTTTCATGAATGGTGGATGCATTCAATCTCAGCCTACATCGTTTTGTTTAAATTTAATTTTTGTTATTAATTTTAACCTTTTTAAAGGTAAGTAAATATTTAAACATAAGTTTTAAAATAAATTAAACAGAAAACATATGGATTTTTCTATAACAAAGATAATATGATAATTTCATATAATGGAGTGGGGTGAAAATTACCATTACTGTTTCATACCTATAGACAGTAAAGCAAAATCCATCCCACTTGGCTCTTTTTCTAGGCTCGGGCCTAGCCGAAATATAAATTTAAAAATTTGTCTAAGCCCGACCCGAAATAAAATTGTTAAACCTGAGCCCAGCCCTGCCCGGCCCATATTAAATTTTTTTTAGCTTATTTCATTAAATAAAAAAAATTTAAAATATAACAAATCAAATACATTTTAAAACATAAAAACAAATATAAAAACAAGAAATAAATAAAAAATGAGACTAAAACAATTCTTAAAACAATACACAAATTGAAAATATAATAAAAAGTTGTTATATTAAAATTGAAAATAAAATGTAAATATGATTAAAAATAAAAAATATATATATTTAGTATATAATTAGGGTTGGGCACAGGCTAAAAAGTTTTACTCGAGGCCGACCAGTTTTCTAAATGGGCCTTGTTTTTTGCCCCAACCCATATTTTGAGCCTATATTTTACCCAAACTCTCTCATTTTTAGGAGGGCCTTGGTGGGCAGTGGCGGGACCATACACACCTCTAGCCTGCATCAAAGTAAAAAAATTCATCTACTTTCCAAAAAAAAACTCCAATCAAAGTAAATTTACTCGAAATCTATCGAGTGATTCAAATTTTGCCACTTAAACTTTTTTTCCATAAAAAACCTTAAACTTCAAAATGTCATTTTTGATTAGAATATATATAATTTTTATTGCTAATAATTATTTATAAATTTTACAAATATATTTTTATATTATTTATTTTTACATTATTATTTTTAATAAATTTTTGAACTCCTGAAATTCCGAAACTTAAATTTTCCAGGATGATTATTTATCTAGAAAATCTAATTACAATTACTAATATTTTGAACTGAAAAATTAATGTTGGAATTTGTTGAATGATCAAATTTATGCAAATATATATATTTGTGTGTTGGATACATTAATTAATTTACAAGGAAGGAAACTTAAACCCATTAATTTATGAGTTTATTTACCAAATGCTTAAATAAATTAATTATCATTTTATTAAAAAATATATTTAATGCATTAATTTTACTGAATTAAAAAAATGCACTACACTTTCTTTAAAAAATAGTTATTATCATTTCCTTCTAGAATTGCCACTCTTAAACAAAATTCAAAATTTTCAATAAAAACAGTAATTTGAAATTTATAGTTTTGATTGGTATAAACATTATTGTTAATGTAAGTAGATGTAAGTTCGAGTCTTATTTGAAACACATTATTTTTTATTTATGAATTAAGGAGGCACTATAAGTAATTTCTATAATTAGATTATTAAAAAATCTACTTACCAGTAATGTCATGAATACCTTCCAAAAAAAAAAAAAAAAAGAAAAGAGTTTGTGTGTTTATTTTTGTAAAACTTGTAAGCCTCCCTCCAAATCATTGAATTAAAATATTCAAAATTTAAACATTATTTTGTTTTAGGCCCTCTCAAGAAGTGTATGTGAAAATCAGACCGGAATGAATTGAAAATATTGGAAAATTTCAAAAGTTGAAAAAGGGAAAAGAAAAAAACAGTAAAATACCAGTTTCACCGTATGGCTGTGCAAGTTGGCAGGAGGCTGGAGGCATAAGCATGGTTTGTTTAAGCCTCCTTAGCTCAGGCTTATACACCCTATGATCCTCCACTTTCCTCAACAGATCTTAGCATCTGAATATCTCTGCATCGCCCTGACTCCCCACAAAGCTGCGACACGCCTGCTTTTACCTCGGCGTCACCCACCCACTCTCTACCAATATATTCGCCACCACCAAATTCACTTGAAGCATAAACACATCCTCATCCCGCTTTTCCGCTCCACCTTTGCAAGGCAACCGCCACCACCACGCCCGGATCCGGTACTTCTCCAGGGCTGGCATCGGAATCTCCGGACAATTCTGCTGGTTTTCATCGATCCGGAAGGGGAAAAAATCCTCCCATTTTCTCTTCTTGGAAACACGATCGAAGCGAACGTGGACGGTGCTAACAACTGAACCGGGTAGCTGATATTGGATTTCTTCATTGGAATTGATATTAACTAAACCGATTTTAATCTCCTTCTTACTATTAATCTCTTCTTGAAGAAGATCGAGGTTTCTGAAGCGTTGGTTGGAGGGAGGCGGATTGGGTTTAAAAGCATCGATGATGTTGTAATTTGATCTGGAAAATAAAACGAAAATGATCAAGGATAAAGAGAGAAGTGTTATTGAGAGAGTGAAGGATTTTTGGTTGCAATGGAAGGATTTGGAAGCCATTTTTGGAGTATTGATTCAATTTCTTAGAACGTTGAATGGGAAGAACCGAAGAAGAGAGTTTGAAGGGAAATATAACACGTGCATGGTTGTATTTACGTGGCTGTTCATTTTTATTTAAAACCTTACCTGCTGCTTTCTCATTTTTACTTACTTTGGAAATATTTTTATGGTTTATAAATTTGTTGCCAAATACATTCATGCCATTTTTGTCCGTTTAGATTTTGGGGATTTTACGAATTTAGTTTTATGTTTCCACGTTTTTATTCATCATTTCATTGTAATTGCATTTAAATTTATTTACGATTTTATTTTTATCAGCTGTAGTTAAAGCCACATTCTTCTCCCATTCTCAAAATGGAGAATTTAAATTTTACTATTATTTATATATATTTTCTACTTCCCATCATTTTTATTTGATTTAACATGTCTACACTACATAATAAAACTCTCTTTTAACACCTCTTATTATACACATTTATTATTTCATTTGTTTGTACAACACAAACTAATTGAATTAAAATATAAATTATTAGGGTAGTAATTATATTATCTTGTAATTATAAAAAAAATTGTAATTTTAATTAATAGAGTATAGTTACATCATAATTCCACATATCATGTTTGATAGTACTAAATTGTAATTACATCATTTATATTTTTGAAAAATTATCAATACAATAATTTTTTTAAACAAGTAACAATAATCAAAACCAAATCATTATATAAAATATATTAATCCAATAAAGTAGTTTTTAATCATCATATAAAATAAACATTTCTTTTTATTTTTTATATATTATAAAATAATATTATTAATTTTCTCTTAATTCTAAACTTTAAAAATATATAAATACATAAATAATTTAAAATATATATATATATATATAAAAAAAAAAACATGGTTTTTCACAATGGAGCACAATGATCCGGTGTATAGTTGGCAATGGAGTTCGAAATAGCAATTGAAGTAGTAAAATGGCAACTCCTTTGAAAGGTTGTTGACACTGTCTTTAATGTGATAAGGTTTTGACTAAAAAGCGATGGGGTGGTCATCTTGAGATAGAACAGCCAATGCCTATACCCGACGATCCGTTTCCAAAGTGAAGGGCTTAGAAAAATATGGAAGTTGGAGTACGGGTGAGGCCAACAATTTTGCAATTTGGAGAAAGCCAAGCTGCTGCAGATGTCCAAACAAAAGCATCCTTTTAACTAGATCGTCAATAGGCCGCTATGGTTGCATAATGTTGGATAAAAGCCGGTAATATCCAGCCCGGACCAAGAAAGCGCGCACGTATTTAACTATTGTGGGAGTGGGCGGTGACAATTACCTTAATTTTTTCCGGTCGACCACAACACCCTAGGCTGAAATAATATGGCCCAAGTAGCCACAGTGTTTTGTCCAAATAAGCATTTGGACATTTACTACCAATTGGTGAGAACGCAAGAGTCGCAAAACACATCAAAGATGGTCCAGATGCAGGGCCCAAATTGCACTGTATATCAATATGTCGTCGAAGAAGGCAAGAACAAATTGTCGAAGAAATGGTCGGAAAACCTCATTCATCAGTGCTTGAAAGGTAGAGGGTGCGTTTGTAAGACCAAACGACATTACCAAGAATTCGTAATGCCTGTCGTGAGTTCAAAAAGCCATTTTAAATTCATCACCAGCACGAATTCAGATTTGATGGTATTCGGCTAAGAGTTCCAAGTTGGAAAAATATCGAGCTATATGCAATTCGTCAAATAATTCATATATTGATGGAATAGGAAAACGATCACGAATCATAACACTGTTGAGAGCATGGTAGTCCACACAAAAACGCCAAGTACTGTCTTTTTTGTGAATTAAAATAACTGAAGATGAAAACGGATTGGTGCTAGGTCTGATAATCCTATCGTTGAACATTTCTATAACCAATTTTTCTATCTTTCTTTTTTTTTTTAAAGTGAGAATATCTATAGGGACGTACCTGAACCGGACTTGTGTTGGGTAGTAAGTGAATTGCGTGGTCACGGTTCCGAGATGGTGGCAGACCTTGGAGTTTAGTGAAAATATCCGAGAAGTCTTCTAGAATAGAAGAAATATCGGTTGGATAGGAAGAAACTGACCCGTTGGAGGTGGGTATCACTTCTAACCGATAAAATTCAGCAATGGCCTGTGTTGAAGACAATCGGCGCAAGGCATTGTACTGGATAGATTGAGCCACAGGGAATCGATCTCCTTACCAACACACTTTGTGACCTTTATACGGAAACTGGAAAATCGAAGTTGCATAATTTGTAATCAGTGGTCCTAAAGTAGCTAACCACTCAATGCCTAAGACTATATCACACCCTTGTAACGGCAAAACATAAAAATCCACAGAAATTTCTTGGCCTTGAACGATGAGTGGCACCTTTTGATTGATGCTAGAACAAATCAGATGATCGCCATTTCCAACCAATACAGAAAATTGAGCAGTTGTTTCAATCAGAAGTCAGAGATAAGTTGCCACTCGGGTTTGCACAAAATTATGAGCGCTTCCCCCATCCAAAAGGATCTGAACAGCCTTGCCATGCACTTGGTCAATGAATTGAAGCATTGATATAAAGCAACCACCCGCAAAAGCATTTTATGAAATCGTCGATTCAGTCAATGCTTCTTGGAGTTAAAGATTTTCGAAAACAGTAGAATCAGGAGAAGATTCAAGGACTGGAGAATATTGTTTATCTTCATCAAACAAAAGCAATTGAAGTTTTGATTTGCACTTGTTATCACAAGTGTATTTCTCGTTGCAATGATAACAAATGCCTTGTACCCGGCGTTGAGCCGCTTCCGATGGTGAAAGCCGGTGAAAGGGAACATTAGCACCTCTCGAAAGTGTAACGAGGTTCTGGGTCGACGAAGATAATGAAGAAGATGCTTGGGTCAGTGGGTGTGGTTTAGGTGTGGAAAGAAGTGGCTTGCCCATGCCCAAGGAAGGTCGAACAAAGCCCTTTTCTAGGACAAGTTGTTGTTCATAAAGATGGGCCAGCCCAATGGTATCTTCTAACTCTATGGGCCAATGGATCAATACAACCGTCTTGATATCGGATTGAAGGCCCGAAATGAAACATTGGACCAGGAATAATGGAGGCAAAAACATAGTATGGTTGGTAATAGCCTCAAAGCGTGCTCTATAGTCTTGAACCGTGGAAGTTTGTTGCAATTTGGCAAGCTATCCTTCTGGTGAGTCTAGTTCACAAGATCGAAAACGCTTGATAAAAGCCATTGTAAAGTAAGTCCATCCAGGAAGTTGTTTATTTCTATTTATCCAATCAAACCACTCCACAACATCATCATCAAGATAGAATGAAGCAATGGCAAGCCGATCTTGTTCCTGGATACTGTAAAAAGTAAAATAACGTTCTGCCTGCAAAACCCAGTGATCCAAATTCGTACCTGAAAACCAAGCAAACTGAATCAGTGCGGGCTTGTGAGACTAGGAGCCAATGGAAGAAGAGCCGGTTGGTTGTGATGCGATATGTGGCCATGTTTTGAGAGGTGAATCTGTGGAAACAACTGGCAGACGAGTCAAGATTCCTTGTAGCATCTGGTGTTAAGAAGTAAAGGATTTAGACTATCAACATCTTTGCGGAGTCGTGCATGCGATTCTTGGACAGTATTGACATTTTCATCGAGTAACTTGAGTTGGGTACCATCCGTCATTTTTGCCAATGGTAAATGAAAGCACCAATGTTGTGCACTGATATCCCTGCAACAGAATCTAACAATTTCTAAAACAAGGAGAGCAGAAATTGATGGAAGATGGTGATGAAATTCCCTTTCAGTGAAATAAGCCACCGGTACATTAAGAGAATTTAAGGTGAGAATAGAAAACAAATTCCAATTGACAATAAACATGTTGCAGCCATTATCTTTCTATTTTTCTTATAGTACCCTTCCAGCCGTTATGCCATTGCTGTCGTGGACTACATGACAAAATCCTTGAATTTTTTAGGAAGCTTTCTTTGACGTGTGGCCCTAACGATTTCGGATAGAGGCTCGGTTTGGTTCCCTGGTTCAACAGCCATGGGTTCATTCATAACACCTAAGTTTGATATGACTAAACAAAAAGAAGATAATGTTAAAGGAAAGTGCTAGAATAATAAAACTGTCTCTTCTTCTAGTGCTACCTCCATTATCAGAAATGGGCAGAAGCTTCTCTTACATAATATTGGTGATGTTGCAATATAAATACTCCATTCAGAAGAATGGATACTGCATTAAGCTTTGAGCAATGGAAGCTACAATGAAATTAATGTTTGTTGTGGGATTGATTGTGCTTATAAGCATTGTGGGGCTACAACAAAAAGAGGAATGTGGGAAATCATCACATGATAATGAAGATGATCCTGTCCGCTGAGACGACACAAGACGAGAAAGATCTGGTTTTCGCCACTTGTTGTACCCAAGTGAGGCAAATAGCCCACCATCCAAGCTGCCTCTATACTGTTGACATCTGGAATTAAGCCAACAATCGCCATAACAATCTCTAAACGACGCAATATAGCCAACCCTCCAATCAGCTACAAGTGTGGAGGACAGTCAGGGTGACGCCAGAAAAAATTTTTTAGGGGCGGATAAAGTTTTAATTTTCTATAATTTATATCTTTATTGTGACAGCCCAAAATTGACCCTAGTCGGAATGTGGTTTCGGGACCACAAAACCGAGGCATAAAAATAATTTAATGCTCATTTTGATGCTTATGATATGTGTTAATTCGTGTGTGACATTTTTGATGTTTGATTTAGAGTTATAAATGTGACTTTCACTAGAAAGGACCTAGTAGAAAACTTTGAAAGTATGATGGGGAAATGTGTGATGACTAATTAAAGCATGCATGTAAAACAATGGCCTTGCATGTAAAATATCCCTCTTTTTATAGGAGGTGGCCAGCCATGACAAGGGAGTATGGGCTAAACATGTCATGAAACATGTTTTGTTGGTGCATTAGGGAGAAACAATAAACAAATAAGTATGGGTAATAAAGAAAGAAAAAAAATGTGTGTGAGTGAACCCCCTTTGCAGTGCATTGAGGAAGAGAAAAGAAAAAATTGTTCATCCATTTTCATTCTCTCTTGACCGAAAATACTAGAAGGAAGGAGGAATTTTGCTTCATGCTTGGTTTGGAAGAGGATTAGGAAGAGGTTTGGCTATACTTGCATCAAGATTAAGGTATGTTTGAGGTTGTGCCATGAGATTCATGCATGTTTCTAGTGGATAGCTTGATGCTCTTGTTAGCCCATGGTTCAAACCTTTGTTATATCATGGGGATGGTATTTGGCCAAGGTGGATTTTGTGTTAATGCCATTGCATGTTAAATATGAAGCTTGCTAATGATATATGTGATGGTGGATTGATGGCTCTTGGACTTTCTTTTTAGTATTTTTGAGTAAGACATTGAGTTCTTTGTTTAATCATGACCAAAATAATGGTAGTTGCTTACATCTTAATATCTATGAGTTCCTTTCTTGGTTCTACCATAGACCCACGAAGTATATGTTTATTTGGTGTTGTTGGAGATTATGATAGAAGCTAATGAGTGAGAGTTTGATAGATACTATGAGGTTAAACTTCATGAGGTTGTAAGCTTGTAATTTGGATGATGAAATTTATGCTTTGTGAAGGTAAATGGTGTGGAAGGAGCATTCGCCATGGTAGTAAGATGAAATGCAAAATGTTAGTATTTGCTTTCTAGTGTATAAATGCGTATTAGCCGAGTTTTGAATTTGAAATGAAACGAGATATAATCAATCTGAGTAACCATACTTGTAGGAAGTATTGAGCATAATTGGCCTCAACATATACATGCATACTCGGCCACATGAGAAGATTAGTGTTGCATGCTTTCGGTTAGAGGCAAGCATATTGATGCCTTTATCTTGGTTAGGAAAATCGACTAAAAGGGATGTGAGTTAATATGTTGAGTTGATGCATGATTTCACATGTATGTGACTTTAATGTCTAATGTATAAATATGGGCTAAGTGCCTTGTATTCCTCTTTTCGATGCTCAAATGATTAAGTCAATTTGTTTGTTTAATTAAGCTCAAGAGCCTAGAGGATCAAGTTGGATAAGGGAAGGGAAGAAGTGATCGAATAGCCTTGAAATCGTTCGACCACATCCAAGGTAAGTTTTAAGCGATTAATCGTTGAGTAAATTCAATCATAATAGGACATAATGAGTTGACTTGATAAGATATGATGTGGCCATGATATGTCTTAAGCCCAAATGGTAAGTTCATAAGTGTTTGGACTTGGAAAGTTAAGAGCAAATTGTAATAAATTGCTTGGACAGCAGCAGTAATGTGATTTTAGAAAATCACTATAAATTGTTGGTGTGGAATTATAGGATGAATAAAACATGTAATCAAAGCTTAGTTGGTCTAGTTTCTTATAAAAGAGACCGTGGAAGCAAAGGAATTTCCTATAAAGAGATATTTAAAGTTGTGCGGGACAGTGTCGGAATGACTCGAAATCCCTGTTCTGTTTTTGGAAAATCATTATAATTTGTACAAAAATGGTTATGAGATAAGATTTATATGCTTAGACTCCTTAATGAGTCTAGTTTCAAATGGAATCAAATAAAACACATTATGAATTCTGTACAATGAAAAATTTGATTCGTAGTGAAGAGTGGTCAGATTGGTCAAACAGTGAAATAGGGGAAATTTTAAGAAAAATCTGGTATTGATTGGCCGAACCTAAAATTCTGAAAATTTTATGGATGAAAGATACATGAGTCTAAATTCGGGGAAAATTAACGGCAATTGATTTTGAGTTTTGTAGCTCCAGTTATAAACAATTTAGTGACTGTTGCTCAGGAAAAGAAAACTGCTTGTAGTGAATAGGTGATTTTGTTGTAAACTTTGATGAAATTATTTGAGTTGCTTATGAGCTATTGCTGAAATTGATGTACAAGAAAAATATGAAATATGTATGAGATGTATATATGTGATACGGCCTAATGGCCAATGTGATGAATGTGAAAGTGTATATATATGTGATAAGGCCTAATGGCCAATGTGATGAATGTGAAAGTGTATATACATGTGATAAGGCCTAATGGCCAATGTGATGAATGTGAAAGAGTATATATGTGATAAGGCCTAATGGCCAATGTGATGAATGTGAAAGTGTATATACATGTGATAAGGCCTAATGGCCAATGTGATGAATGTGAAAGAGTATATATGTGATAAGGCCTAATGGCCGATGTGATGAATGTGAAGGTGTATATATATGTGATAAGGCCTAATGGCCGATGTGATGAATGTGAAATATATGTGTGATATGTATATGTGGTAAAGCCAAATGGCTAATGTGAAATATATGTGTGATATGTATGTGTGGTAAAGCCGAATGGCTAATGTGAATGTTGGAACATGTGATTAAATGTACATGAAACTTGGAAATATGTTCCGGGTGAGACCCGATGACTACGTGTGGAGATTATGTCCGGGTAAGACCCGATGACTACGTGTGGAGATTATGTCCGGGTAAGACCCAATGACTACGTGTGGAGATTATGTCCGGGTAAGACTTGTAATAAAATTGCTTATAAATATACATAATGCGAAAGGTTAAACAGTATGTACTCCAAGTTTATATATGATGCACACGAGAGCAATCTATGGGACTATTCCTATGATTATGTGACATCAGTTTAGTGTGAGAGGTTATGTGAAATCATACGATATATCTATGTCACATGAGCTCTCACTTTTATGTGAGAGTTTATCTGCCTATTGTATATGATGAGATGTGCATATTAGGAAAAGGGGATAGTATGCCGAAGGAAGAGTGAAATAAAATACGAACAACTATGTTATGATTTGGTTGTTATCTGTTGACACTGCTTAAAACTTACTAAGCATTGTAATGCTTACTCTGTTTACTTTGTTTCCTCTGTTTTATAGATCTCATTGGAAGCTACAGGCTTGGGGACCGTCAGCAACTAGTCACACTATCACTACCCACCGTTTGGTACTGCTACGTTTTGGAATATCTTATGGCATGTATGGAATAGACTAGTAGTGAGAGGATATTTTGGTCAATGTATAGGACTACCCCTTTTGTTGTGGGTCATGGACCCTTTGGATTTGTATAATTTTGGATAGCCATGCGAAAATGGCTTATAAATGTTTTGAGCATAATGTTATAATCATTCGATATGTATATGCTCATTAAGAGGCATGGAAATGTTTGGCAACGATCAGCCATTAGAATGGTTCATCTTGATTATATTTTGGACTATATATGCAAGAGGGTTAGTTGAGTCATAGAAACTATGTGTTAGATAAAGTCTACCCTAAAAATAGATGCTAGCAGCAGCAGTGATGTGGATGTGAAAAATCACTAAAAATAGTAGAGATGGAATTAAATAGTGAATAAATTATGTAAATGAGTCTTGATGAATCTACTTTCATATGGAAGAAATGAAACGGTCATATGAGTTGTATGTTAAGAGATATTTAGGTTTTTGTGAAACAGGGCCAGAACGGTTTCTGGAATCCCTATTCCGACTTTGGAAATTCATTTTAAATTAACCAGAGATAATTAGGAGTCATGCCATATATGTATAGATTCCTCTTTGAGTCTAGTTTCTATAGAAACAAACGGAATCAGTATTTAAGCCCTGTACATGGAGATATCCCATTCGTAATGCATGAAGGTCAGTGTAGTCGAACCCTGGAATAGGGGAGACTTTAACTAATAAACTGTACTAATTGGCCCAACCAAAAATTCTAAGAAAAAATATGTAGATGGACATATGAGTCTAGTTTCAGGGAAAAATTACGAATCTGATTTTCGAGTTGTGGAACTCAAGTTATGATTTTTAAGGTGACAGTGACGCAGTTAGCCAGTCGTCTGGAAAAATTTTTAATTGGACTGCGAGAGTAAATGAATTAGTCGGTTAGCACCTCGTGTTCGACTCCGGTAACGGTCTCGGGTACGGGGTGTTACATTTATAATTTGTAAAGGATTAAATTAAATTTTTATAATTTTAGAAGGTCAAAGTGCAATTTTACCTTTATTAATTTAAAATTTTTAAAAAAATTTAAGGACCTAAAATGCAATTTTAGGGGGGGCGAGGCCCATGGCAGCCCTCCTGGCTACGCCTTGAGGACATTCATGATTTAATTTCTCCATCTTTGGTCTATTTTTTTAATTCTATTTTTAATTGTAATTGCTTGCTTTGTAGCTTATTTTTAATATACAAGTATTGAGGTAAAACTTTTAATATATATTTAAAATATTTTAAAATATTTATGTATTTTATATATATTTTTGAAATTTTAGAAATATGATCAAATAAAGATTATTGTAAATTTTGAGGATTATTTTTAAAAATTATAATTAAATTGAAATAATATATAAAAGTTGAGGGCTAAATTTATTATCATACTGATTTTTAATCTGTCATGTCATCCTCTCATGAGACACTTAACAGAAATGGAAAAAGAACAATATCGATTAAATGAGTGAAAATTTTAAAGATTTTAGAAATTAGATAAAAAAATAGTCTGAGTATAATTAGGTGATTTATTGTATAATTTACTCTACATAGAAATTAGGGATCTTTCCTAATCTTTTGAAGAGGATTCTAGTGAAAGGAAGCTGAGTAGCTCAGAAGAGGACCTTGGATTCTAGCTAGAAATGCTAGTGAATCTTGCTTGCAAAACATACAACTAACTTAACAATTTCATTAGTTACCAATCACAAATGGTTAAATGACTTCTTTTTTTCTTTTTTATAGCTTAGGCTCAAGGATAACTTAACAAAGTTGTAGGCTGAGATGGCTAAATAATCTGAAATATAATGCTAAGCTTCATCCTTGAACTTCATTCTACATAGGTAATCAGCACTCAAGGCTAGATCCTTTTTTAAATTTATATTATATTACATTATGTTATTTTTATATATTAATTAATTTTTAACACATGAAAATTAAATCTATATTAATAGATAATATTATAATGTGCAGACCATTTTAAATGGACTTGGATTAATCATTTATCAATATGGGCAGTCTTGAGTAACGTTTTAGACCCATATTTTGAGCCGGGCTGACCTTGAACAAATATAAAGTGTGTTAATATCATGCTTAAACCCAACCCAACCTAAACCTAATTCGACTTGGCCCATAAACATCTCTAATCTAGATTGAAAGAATGAGAACATGAAGATGATATGTAATGAAGAACACATTGAGAAAACCAAGGGAAATATCTTGTTATTATTGTAACTACTCCAATAGGAGCAATTCACAACAACCTTTCAACTACTGAAATAGAATTCAAAGCAAAGTCAGACTATACTCTACTATACATTCACCCAGCTTCTTCAGTTTCTGACCTGTAAACAAAAAATAAAACATATAGAACATACAATACCATCAAAAGCACACAGCTACGTAGTTAACTTGCAACTCCTTTTTTGTTGAGACAACTGCATTCATCACTTGACAAAAGGCTAGAGCAGAGAGTGGTTTTAGTCGGCACATTGCTACTTGAGTTTCTCAAACCCCATATAGACAACTTTTAGCCATCATCAAAATACTTTCTATACCTGGGAGGTTTCTCCATATTCACTTTTTAGCTAGATCCCCATTTAAAAAATCATTGTTAGTATCTATTTCATGAAGTTTCCACCATATAGTGAGAAAAATAGAAAGAGTAATTTGAATAGTGGTTGTGTTGGCATTTTTAACCCAGTGCAGAACACAAAGAAATAACACAGCAGATGGAATAACTTGCTTGTGCATTCATTCCACTTTTTCATTCCAAAAATTACAATATATAACTGAGGGTGATTACAAGTTAGTCAACTAATCCTACCTAATCTTCTAGGAAAAATAAGCATAGAATTTGTACACAACTTGATTGGGTAAATCTGCACCAATCAGGGTCATTTCAATACTTGACTCTGCTTATTCTAACAAGTAATCTTAAGTAAGCAGACTTAGACAAAAGATCAACACATGCAAACTCTTCTGCATCATAACAGCTCGCACTTAGCTTAGCTCGCATCTCTAAATGAGTTCGCATTTTGTTGTCAAGCTCACAGCTTCGCATGTTGAATTTGCCACTACATGAATAGCCACTTCGCAACAGGCTGACTTTATAACCAGGCTAAATGTCTCTTGGAAGTCGAAACCACCCCTTTTGCAACTACTTAAACCTTATACTTGGCAACTGACCCATCAATATTTCTTTTCATCTTGAATATTCACTTGCATCCAATTGGCGTTCTATCTTGTGGCATTGGCACTAATGACAATGTTTGATTTTTCATAAGAGTATCATAGTTATGTTAAGAAACCTTATTCCATTCCTCACTTTGAAAAGCTTCATTAATGGGCAATGACTCACACTCAACTAAAATACTTGTAGCTTTGGTAGTGATATATACTCGAGAGATGAATTATGGTACTTTAGCAGAATAATTCTATAATTAAATAATATTGTAATTAATAGACGAAGAGTCTAAACTTAATTACAAATTATTTAAACTCTAATTATATATGTCTGATTAACATCTCCACTAGCTCAATATAACTCTATACCGAATGCATAATAAGAAATTTTTGAATGAATAGATGAAAATGATGAATGAGAAATAGTATATTAATTATTATCGCAATAAATGCATTTTCTCGAGAAGACACGAAATGACTTAGAAATTAATTTAATTTCTTTAGGGTATCATTTAATTGTATGAAATTAAATAATTGAATTCAAAGTGAGAATTGAATTAATTAGTCAAGTAGTTATATTTTAATTGGGAATTAAATTAATTTACACATAAATTCTTTTATAATAAAGTCTTGATGATTTTAACAAACTTAAAATTGGGTTGTGTTTTCACCAAAAAAAAAATTGGGTTGTGTAAATCATCAAATTGAATTAATTAATATAAAAATTATTTATGGATAGATAATTTAAATAATTGGGTTAGATAATTAAATGAATTTATTTTAGTGCGGGTTAAGACTGAATAACATATATAGTTAAACTTAATATAAGTCAGCCTAGGAAGCCTATATCGGGCATGAGTGCCACGACACATAAGGAGTTTTACTCCTTGATGCTGTTAATTTCCTTACCTGGGAGTCCTAAGAGGACTTGATTTTCTATTAAAATATTATTTTAATGCTCATCTAGTTCCAATATAATTTTTTATTTTTCCCTTACAAATAAAGATTAAGGGGGTGTCGAAAACACACTTATTAAGGCAAAATTTGTTGCACTTACAAGTAGAGAAAGAAAGAAAAATGAGTTTTTAACTCAAATGAGAGAAGATGATTTTATTAAATTGATGAATACCTTCAAATGGTTCTAGCCTTTTATAGGCTTTACAATAGCTAAAATTAGTAAGCTTAAAGCTAAAATAGTAAAGCTAAATACCAGAAAAATCCTCAATCATATTTGGTAATCCCTATTTTTTAGGGATGATTTTTTTACCAAAAATATCTCAACAATCCCTCACTTAGTTTAATACATACTTATTACTTGACGTCTAAGGCCAAATATTTTCCTAAACTTGATAAATAATGCCAACTTAAGAGGCTTGGTAAATACATAAGCAACTTGATCCTCACTTCTGCATTACTTTAGCTTAATTACTCATTCATTGCTAAGATCTCATAGAAAGTAATATTTTACATCAATATGCTTGCTTCTTCCATACAGTACAAGATTTTTTAACAACCTGATGGCTAAGTTGTTACCATAGAAAATTGGAGTGACGTTTTCTTAATTGAATTGTAGTTGCTCAAGGATTCTCCTAAGCCAAATAGCTTCACAAGCACAAGTTGTAGCAATAACAAATTCAACTTTTGTGCTTGATAATGTAACAATGGATTGCTTATTAGATGACCACGAAATAGCCCCTATACCAAGCATAAAGACATAACCTGAAGTTGTCCTTCTATCATTTTGATCTCCTACATAATCACTGTCGGTGAAGCCAATCATGTTTGACTTTTCACCTTGTAGAAAATCCCAAAATCCTTGGTTCCTTGCAAGTACTGAAGGATTCTCTTGAAAACTAATAAATGCTTTTTGGTTAGGCTCTCTATATGCCTACTAATAAGACTCACAGAATACATAATGTTTGGCCTCGTAGTAGTTAGATACATCAAATTGCCTACAATTTTCTTGTAAAGTCTACTATCCACCTTTTTCCCATCTCCTTCTTTAATTAGCTTTAAGGCAAACTCAGTTGGAGTATTAGTATAGCTGTAATTCGTCATCTTGAATTTGTCCAAAATTTCTCTCACATACTTTTTCTGGGAGACAGACAGAAATTTCATCATTTGATTGCATCACTTCTAGGCCAAAGAAATAGTGCATCTTCCCAAGATTAGACATCTCAAACTCATCAATTATAAATTTCTTGAAATCATCAAACATGACACTATTTTTTCCAATAAAAATAAGATCATCAACATATAATCACATAATGAGTATTTTCCCATTATCTCCAATTTTAGCAAAAATATATGTTCATGTAGACACTTTTGAAACCCCACTTTCAAAAAAAATAACCCTAAATGTGACCATACCAAGCACGTAGAGCTTGTTTTATTCCATATAGAGCTTTCTTCAATCGATAAACTTTATGCTTATTTCCAACCTTAATATAACTAGGGGGTTGTTGAAAAAATACCTCTTCCTCCAAGTATCCATATAAGAATGTCGATTTGACATCTAACTAGAAGATAAGCCAAGAGTTTTGCGTTGTTAAAGTAATCATCAATCTGATGGTGTCATGTGCTGCAAATGAGGTAAAAACTTCTGTGTAATCCACATCATATTCTTCTTTGTACCCCTTAGCCACTAACCACGTTTTACACTTGTCAACCTCCCCATTGTCCTTCAACTTTGTCTTGTAGACCTACTTGACACCAATGGTTTTATGCCCCTCAGGATGATCAATCAACTCTCAAGTATCATTCCTTTCAATTGCTTCAATTTCAGCATTATTGCTTCTTTTTTTTTCCTCTTTAACAGAACTTTCAAAACTTGTTGGGTCACAATCTACAAATAATACAAAATGAGAAATTTCATCATTGTTTTCTCCAATTTCGGTTACCTCATAATATTGAATCCATGTGGGCCTTCTTTGAACATGACGTAGTGCTTTGATTGTTGCACTAGTTTCTTCTCCATGTTTAGGCTTCAGTGGTTTGTGGCGAAGTATTCTCGGGCATTTCTTCAACTTCATTATCAAAAAGGACTTCAGTAGGTTGTGCTTTATCCCAATCTCAAGTGTTCTCTTCATCAAACACAACATCTCTGCTAATTACGACTTTTTTTTTGTCACAGGATTGAACTATTTGTATGTCTTTGATGTTTTGCTAATACCAAGAAAGACGCACTTCTCCCTCTATCATCAAGCTTCTTCAGTTTCTCCTCTAGGACATGTCCATAAATAATGCACTAAAAAATTCTACAGTGATCTACCGTTGGTCTTCTTCCACTCCAAGCCTTTTCCGGAGTCACATCTTGAAGAGCATTAGTGGGACTCCCATTCAAGATGTAGATGCTCCAAGTTACGACTTCTGGCCAAAACACCTTTGGAATTCTCATTCTTACCAGCAGGTTTCAAACCATGTTGAGAATGATTTTATTTTTCTTCTCCAGTACACCATTTTGTTGTGGTGTATAAGCAGTTGTGAGCTTTCTTCGGATGCAATAAACGTTACAAAAATCTTCAAATGCCTTAGAGTGATATTCACCACCACAATTAGTTCAGAAAGCCTAAATGGTTCTTCCTTTCTCATTTTATACACGAACCTTCAAGCTTTTAAATGTGTTAAAAGCTACCGATTTTTTTGTAAACACAAGTTTTATGAGAATAATCATCAATGACTTGCCTTTAGGAAATTGAGATTAGTGTTGGTTGGCAGCAATACATTCTTCACAAACTAGGGAGGGAGAGATAATTGGAGGAAGACCAGTCATCATATTTTTATTTTCAAGCATCTTCAAGCCACCAAAGTTTAAATAACCATAGAGAAAATGCCACAGCCATTAAGAATCTTTAACTTCCACCATCAAACAAGATTGAATAGCCTCAATCTTCAATGGAAACAACTTGTTTTGACATCGACAGGACGAAATAACACATTAGATATGGTTTCCACAAAACCATTCTTGGTACTAATATTGATGTTACCTTTTTCCATGACATCCACAGTAGAGCAATCACCAAAGGTGATTGTAGAACGAAAATAGTCATTTAAATAACAAAAAAAAAACATGATTTACTTCCATACGTGGCTACTGTAGTTTGTATCCACATACCTAACATTTGGTTCAGGTTTCTTTTCAACTTGAACCACCACCAACAAGGTCTCTCCTTCCTTGTTCTCAACAAATTTGATTGTTCATCCTTGTCAGTTTGTAGCTTAGCATAACATTCAAAACGACAATGATCAAAATTTTAACATCTAAAGCATTTTATCTTGGATTTATCAAAATCCATTCCTTTGCCTTTACTTTGGTCATCATTGATTATGTAATTTCTACTATCATTTCTGTATCCACCATCTCTACTACCTCGATCTCCTCTTCCTCTACCTATACATCTACCATTACCTCTTCCTCTAAAATTGAAAGAAGAAATAAGAGTAAGAGGTTGAATTACGATTCATCTTCTACTCATGCACCAACAAAGAGCTCCACAACTTATCAAGAGACAATTCATCTATGTCTTTTGACTCTTCAATTGCGCAAATGACATAATCAAACTTCGGTGTCATGAAATGCAAAATCTTCTCCACTATGGTGATATCCTCAATCTTCCCACCATGAAACCATATCTTGTTACAAATCTCCATGGTTCTTGCATAATAGCTAGTGACATATTCCCTTTCCTTCATCTATAGAGTCTCAAAGTCCCTTTTCAAGGCTTGAAGCTATACTCACTTCAATTTAACATAGCATTGATACTTTTTCTTCACGAAATTGCATATATCGTTGGAAGTTTCTATAACACACCTTACCTGACCTAATAATTGGATCCGAGTATGGTATGCCACAACTTAAGATCAAACAATTGTAGTAAAAGTCTTTGAAATTTTTAATTACCTAAAATATGGGCGTAGTCCTCAAAGCAACAGTGACAAAATAATCAAATTAATAATATGCCAAGAAAAGTATTTTAGATAAAACATTTAGCGGAAGTATTATAAAAGTTGATAGTGTTATTTCTTTTACAAAAGTTTCAAGTGCATCATTAGTGGTTAATAATAATTCAAAACAGTTTGGCGTACACGCCTAAAACATTATCTCATAAATCATAACTCATTAGATCAAAAACACACATATATATACTGCGAAAGTTTACAAAAGACTTCATGAAAAAAAAGTTTAACAAAACTACAAATCATTACAAGAGTTGATGTAAAACGTTTCTACACGCCACCCTACCCACATAATGTATGATACTAAAATTAACAGAAGGCTCATAATCAACAGTGCTCTAGCATAGTCCCTTCAAAATTCTGTTCCTTCAATTAACACTCCTGACAAGGAAAAGATAACAGAGTAAGTTCAAATGTACTTAGTGAGTTCAAATGTACTTAGTGAGTTCCAAAGATAAGAAAGCACAAATAGAACATACACATTGATACCTAAAATGGTACCAAACCTTTAAGAGAAGTGCAACACAATGATCATAATAAGCCTAATAATGTTTTCATAATACAGATAGATTTAATACACCAACTTAACACAACATATAGGCGGTTACTATCTGCCAACTAAACCACAACTTACGCACACAGCCTATCCTTATGCCAGCCTCATTCCTAGAATTCTGCATTAGAATCATATCGATCGATCATATTCATATGCATACACTGTAATACCCCTAAAATTTTTACAGTAAAATATTATCCATGATATAGTAAAATAAGGAAATAAAGTGACAAAAAGGGAAATTTTGAGTTATGTCAATATTGGGAAGTATATTATGATATATTAATTCAAGAAAGGTTTAAATTGTAAAAGTGAAAAAAGTTTTGTTGCACAAGTAAATACTCAAAATTTGAGGGGTTAAAGTGTAAATGTGAAAATTTTGAAGGACCAATAGTGTAAATATTTTAAGGGTGGAATGATCTAGAAACTAAGAAAAGCGGATGAATTAGGACCAAATTGAATAGATGAAGAACTATGAGGGACTAAATTGCAATTTTATCAAATTAAATGATGACTCAAGAATGAAATTTTAAAAGATAATAAAGGGAAAAATGGTCAATTGAAAGAGAGAAATCTAGAAAGTAATAATGATGCTAGAGATATTTTGATATTTTATAATTATTTAATTAGATAAATATTATTTTATTAATATTTTAATAAGATATTTTATTATTATTTTATTAGTATATAAAGAAAGAAATATGAGGAATTCTCATCCTTCTTTCCCATGCAAAACCAACGTGAGAAGAAGAAGAAGAAAAGAAGTTTTCATTTCTTTACAAGTTGGTCCTTTTTACCAAAAATTCATCATTTTCATCCAAAAATCAAAAGAATTTCCATAGCTACCAAGAGAGAAAAATGTTAAAGAGACTATGGGAAGTTAGAATATCAAGTTGGATTCAAGAAATGGAAGCTGAAGGAGAGAGAAAATCAAGATGAAGATTGAAATCAATAGAACAAGGTAAGAATATCATGATTTCAATATATTGTTAAGTTTGATATTATTGACAAAGCATGGGATTAATGTTAATGTAGAGTTTCCTTACATATGTTCCTATATTCTTGATATGTTAGTGAAGAGAAAACAAGAGAAAGTGATGAGAAATAGTGTAAAGAAAGAAAATAAGGGTGTTATACACATGGTAAATAATATCTTGCACTAAAAGCAGGTTTGGACATGACGGTAGTCTAACTTTGAAAAATCACCAAAATTGTAGAAATCAAATTATAGGATGAATAAAATATGAAATTAAATATTATTGAGTCTAGTTTCTTATAGAATAAATTATGTAAGTAATGTAATTGTAAATCATGATATATAATAAATTTTGTGAGACAATGTCAGAATGATTTTGGGTTTCCCTTTTTTGACTTTGGAAAATCATAAAAAATTGGAGAAAAATAATTATGGCTTAAATTTATGTTTAGAATCCTGAATGAGTATATTTTCAAGAGAAATAAACAGAAACATCATTTGAATTCTGTACTAGGAGATAATTAATTTTTAGTGAAGAACGGTCAGAACTGTCAGACAGCAAAATAGGAGTAACTTCAAAGAATAAACTGTACTTATTGGCTAAACCAAAAATTCTGAAAATTTTATGGTAAAAATATATATGAGTCTAGTTTCAGATAAAATTATAATATATTAATTTAGAGTTCTATATCGCCAGATATAAATAATTAAGTGACTATGACACAGATGGATAGCTTGAATATTCATAAAAGTAAATAATAAAAATTATAGATAATGTTACTTACAAGTATGTTATATACATTAAGGATGTGGAATGGAGAGGAGGAGGAGGAAAATATATATGAATATTCAGCTAGCATGGCTAATTTTCATGTTTTAGGCTTAAGGACTAAATTGAATAAAAGTAAAATTTCAGGGGCAATTTTGTAAAAATGTCAAAAATGACCAAATTAAAGGGAATGAATTGTTTTATTATATAAATTAATAAATTGATTGAAATTGTCAATTTAAGATCAGGTGAAATTTGGGAAAATGGTAAATTACCAAAATGCCCCTGAATCTTGATATTTCTGCAATTTCACCAGGTAAGTTCGTATAACTTGAATTATATTCTTAAATACTTGAAATGTATGTTATTGATGTGAATATGATTTCAATATCCCTTGTATGAAAATTGATGAAACATTGATATATTTGATAAAAAGGGGAAGAAATCCCGGTTGAACGAAAAGGAATTGACGGTAAAAAGGATCTAGCCCGGACGAGTGATCATATCCTGATATAGCCCTCTCGAAGAATACATGTAAAATGGATTTAGCCGGACGGGTAATCCAATTAGGGTCTCAATTTAGCTTTGGTAGTAATTGAGATCCAAGCTCATTAGAGTAATTGTCATTGCGAGATTTAGCTTTGGTAGTAATCCAGACAATACTCTATGAGTTTATATTCTGAGGATTTAGCTGGGTGGTAATCCATTGTAAGGATGAGGTTCATGGAGTGTGCTTTCTAAAATGAAATGTGTAAGACCATGGTTGAAAGATACCATGGCAACATATATGAAATGTGTACGACCATGGTTGAAAGATACCATGGCAACATGACGGGAAATGAATAAGACCATGGTTGAAAGATACCATGGCAGCATGACATGAAATGAATAAGACCATGGTTGAAAGATACCATGGCAACGTGACATGAAATGAATAAGACCATGGTTGAAAGGTACCACGGCAACATGACAGAAAATGAGTAAGACCATAGTTGAAAGACACTATGACATCATGTCAAAGATAAATAAGACCGTAGATGAGAGACACTATGACATCTATTGAACAATTAATATTCAGGTAATATGTATCAGATGACGAATGGATATATGAAATGGTAGTGTGAAATGTTTACAAGAACTGGTCATATGGAAATATATGTACAAAATAGTTGTATGAAATAATTATGAAAATAGATAAACAAAATAAGTATAAGTACATGAAATATAATTTATGTTAAGTTTGATATAAACTATTATCGGAATAAATATACATAAAATATATGGAAATGATGGAGCATGAAATATTGATATAATGAAATGATTGATATATACTTATGAAGAAAGCGGTAAGAGAATGATATGTTTCATGACATGTACATATATGATTATCTTTGATATGTTGATACAAGGAAATTATGTAAGTAAAGACAATTATTAAACTCAAGTGTGACATGTCGAGAAAATAAGTATATCAATGTTGAATTTATATGAAATATGTGCAAGTATACTAACAATGATGTTGTTTGATGCTTAGACAAGTGCCAAGCTATTGATTGAATGATAACATGTTTAATTATAAGGAGTATTGAAATGGTAAGTACTTAGATGAAAATATAATTTAAGATTTTGCGAAAAAAAAATTCTATGATCCAGATTTAATTCCGGTTGGTTTCTAATGTATGTTTGGGGCTTCGAGGGCCCAATAGAGAGACGTTATGATTATTTTCAAAATATGAATAATAAATGACTCATAATTATTTGAAAATGTTCAGCAAACTCTGGTATTGCCTCGTACGCTATTCCGGCAATGGATACGGGTAGGGGGTGTTACATACACACCCTCTTAACTGCACATATCATTTTTGTTCAACCAAATATGTTTTCTCTTTATTTGCCAATCCAGTTTGTAATATAGTCGTCCTACCAGAGGCATCACAAACATAATCCCCTTCTTCAACATCACATATCACATATTGGTGGTACTAGTTTGTGCAATAAGGAGGGTATGTGCTTCATAACACAAACATACTCACACTAATGATACTGGACGACACCACCAACACATACACCATTTATACGTTATTAAGAGATTTCTTACCTTACACAATTTATACAATAAAGGAATTTGCAACACATGGAAGTAAGAAGGAACTCACTAGAAAATCTAGTACCATTATAATCTATACAGCAGGTCATTTGGCCTTAACATGGGGACCTTCGTGAGCTTTTTAAGCTAAAACAAAGATAAATATCCTTATTAGATCATTAAACTATTGAAACATAATATACATGCAAAAACCAATATCAAACAACCTGGAATTAGGTAGTTTCTTTCCTCACAAACAATTCTAAGGTCTATGCATGCAATATTGTAAACACGTAAATTCTTCGATAATAGCCTAAGGGTTTATCAGAAAATACTAGCAAGCTGGTACAAACATAGGTGTTAACTAAATACTACGAACCCTCCCTAAGAAGCTTTCTATACTAAAGCTTTTCAGAAAACTTACATAGTAATTCAAAGAAGAAGATGTAAAGGTGATACCTGCTAGCCAACAATATCCTTATATACTCATGCAACGAAGACAATGTTTAGTGGGAAAATTAGATAATTCCATTAACACTCTTGATTCCCATGATTAAACACACTTAACAAGTTTTAGGTCTAATCATCTATAGTATTCTAGTTCAGTTCAAACTAAGTCTCAATGAAACCCCAACATGACTAACTAAGTCATCATCATATGCATTTAATATAGAAACAAATCTATTAAGACTATGAACTTAACAAGTTCGCCCAAAACATCTAGGGTGAGCGAATACATAACTTAAGAGTCCATCAAACCCTAAAGTTCGCCAAAACTTGAAATTCAACAGAAGGCGAATCCCACAGAGTATATTACCCAGTCAAAACAAATACTTACACAATTCTACCATTGGCTTAACCAACTTATATGCCAAACAGTAACTTGATATTGAGTCTCTGTCGGACGAGCTTTTACAGTTTCTTTACAAATAATAGTTTCCAAGATGGGAAGATCAATAGCCTGAAAGAGATAACTTTTTTCTTTCAAATCTTTTATCTTTCTCACTTCGAACTTTGCTTTCTAGGCATTCATCAAAGCTTTTCCTTCCGTAGGCTCTTCGATACCTACCTCAACAATTGGTCAATACTCATTTGACTATGGGAAATTCTCCATCAGCATA
Source organism: Gossypium arboreum (assembly GCF_025698485.1). NCBI lineage: Eukaryota > Viridiplantae > Streptophyta > Magnoliopsida > Malvales > Malvaceae > Gossypium > Gossypium arboreum. The sequence goes on along the minus strand of NC_069082.1, from coordinate 89,931,322 downwards.
CTTCAGTAGTCATAGTGACTATCAAAATAAGTAATGACTGCTTAAACAAAACTACTTTATAAGGCCATAGGTGAAACATTTTCTATGCTAAGAAAAATAAATCTTGCTCGAATACTATTTTGCACTTACAAGTAGAGAAAGAAAGAAAAACGATCTTTAAACTCAAATGAAAAATATGATTTTATTGAATTGATGAATACCTCCAAATGGTTCTAGCCTTTTACAGGCTTTACAATAGCTAAATTTAGTAAGTCCAAAGCTAAAAGTAGCAAAACTAAATACGGGAAAAATCTTCAACCATATTTGGTAATCTCTAATTTTTAGTGATGACTCTAAAAATATCTCAACAAAAATTTGTCGAAATTTAGTGAAATTTTATTTGAGTTGTTTTTCCTTGAACTCAAATAATTTATATTTTCTAATTTATCTTCTTCTAAATTTGTGAGATTATACTTGCAGTCTTGTTGCCAATTATAATTCAAATTTAAAAATTGACTTTTGGCTTTGGATCCTCACTTTAGAGGAAGTTAACTTGCCCTCTGAAAAGTCTCGATTTTCATCTTGTGCATGGTTATTAGCATTAAAGCCTACTCTCTAAGCATCCGAGAGTTTAAGAATAGCGGAAAAAATCATTCAATTGAAAGCTTGGAGGATTTGGCCTCTGGTTGGAACATTAATTCTAGCACCTTCCTAGAGGCCAAATTGTGCTTTAGCATCTTCCCAAGCTCTAAAACATAGGTACTTTATTTGGTTGGATTTATTATTATAAATATCACAATATGTATTGTTTTATGAAAATTTTAAAATTTTGATGTGCCAACTAAAACGTTTCTCATACCAAATTTTTTCAGCATATGTCCAATTAGTCCATTCACTAGCTTATCATAACTTTACATAATAATAACTATTAGAAAGTGTAACATCCCGATTTTGGGCCTAATCGAAACAGTGGTTTCAGGACCACAAATCCGACAAAGAAAATTTTACTTTTATTAAATTTTTATGGTCTACGATTTCACGGAATAATTTCGTGAAAAATTTCGTTCGAAAATTTCAACGTTTGGGCACTCAATTTGGTCAAAAGGACTAAATTGTAAAAAGTACAAAAATTGAGTTCTACATGTTAGAGGTGTTTAATTGTTATGAAATTTTAAATGGGAGGTCCTTAAATGGTAATTAGACCATTAGTTAATTGATGGACAAAAATAGACATGAAATGGGTGTAATAAAATATTTTTAAGTTAGGGGCATTTTGGTAAACTAATAATTAAAAGAATTAAAAAGAGATATAACCCAAATTAGCTATCATCTTCTCCATTCAACCGTTTATACCAGCAGCAGCCATGGTTAGGGTTTGTTCAAACTCCCAAGCTCGATTTTAAGTGATCCCTAGCCCCGTTTTTAAAGTTCTTTATATTTTTAAAATCTCAGTAACTTGATTAAGCTTATTCTAGCAATAATTTAACCTAGGGTTTATATTTGAAAAAATACCCATAGGTGAAATGTGTTTATTTTGATGTTTTATGGTAGAATATGAAGCTTGAAATTGTGTTAAAAAACTTTTGCTAAGCGATCTTACGTGAAAACGAGTAAAACGACATAATCGGTAAAAATACCTAATGTTCATAAGTACATGTTAGAGTGCGAATTTGATGTTGCTATAGAAGGGAAAAATGATCAGCATGTCATAAAGCATAAGAAAATAGGATGAAGTTTAATTTACGAGCCTAGGGGCAAAATTTTAATTTTGACAAAGTTTAGGGGCAAAATTGTAATTTTTCCAAAATATGATTTTGGGTCAATTTGAATAATTTGAGTCCTAATTAGGCTATATTTGTAATGATAGAGCAAGGGCTAGAATCGGGAAAATACCAAGTTGTGAACTAAAATGGTAAATTGTCGTTTCTGGATCCGAGGTAAGTTCATGTGTAAATATGGTAACATAATTGTCATTTTAAGTAATTTAATGTTATTTATACGATATGATGATAGTATCATGAAATATTATGCTTTGTGGATTATTATTTAGTAATATACAAATTATGTGAGTTACTTGATAAATATGAAATGCTACCAAGTATCTATTCCAACATTCCGTAGAAGACGGCAAAGATGTGTGATTGAGGAAAATCCCGTTTGAACCTTGGGAATAGATTAGGATACAAGTGACATGTCACTAGGATAGTTGAGTTCCGAACTCGTTGAGTTGAGTTCGAGTTTGTGAGATGTAACTAGGCATCCGAGCTCATTGAGTTGAGTCCGAGTTCACTTATGGATGCGAACGCCCGAGCTCATTTAGTTGAGTCCGAGTTTGCTTATGGGTGGGTTACATGGTAGCTTGGCTACATAAATTCCGCAGGCTATTGAGTTTGTCTAGCTGCGGGTATGGCACTTATGTGCATGCAATCCGTGTATCCGAATTATATTCCGATGTGTTCAACAGGTGAATCTTAAGTGAATAGGGAGAATACCTAAGACGAAAGTGACATGTTGGTAAGTGTGGTGAATGAGAAATTGGACAAGTATGTGCTTAAACCCTTGGGTTGAGAACTTGGTATGAGGAAATTGTGATAAGGTAGTAAATGCAAATGTAATATGAATATCTTGGTGATATTTATGCAAATGATGTTTTATGTTGGATTGCATGATTATGTCACTTGCTATTTGCATGTGAACTTACTAAGCATTTATGCTTACTCCCTCATTTCCATTCTTTGTAGTTTTGACAAGCCAGCTCAGAAATCGGGCACGGTCGAAGGCTCGCTCACTCTATCCGTGGACAATTTTGGTATAGTGGCTTGTATATTTTGAGTATGGCATGTATAGCATTATAATCATTTTGTGTATATGATATTATGATATGGCTATTGAGTGGTAAGGAAATACTTGGTAATGATTAGCCATTGGAATGGCTAATCAAGATCATATTTGGTGTTATGTATGTTTAATGTGCTATCTAATCCATGGAAATTCATAAAAAGGTGAAATTTGCTATAAAATAGTATTATACAACAGCAATGATGTGAGTTTGAAAAATCACTAAAAATAGTATAGACATAATTAGTTGGTGTATAAAATATTAAATTGAAGCTTATTGAGCCTATTTTCATATGGAAGAAACAAAATAGGTAAATGAGTTGTATTTTATGAGATATTTGAGTTTTGATGGAACAAGGTCAGAGCAATTTCTGAATCCCCTATTCTGACTTTAGAAATTCACTAAAAGTTGTACAAATATAATTAGGAGTCATACTTTATATTTATAGATTCCTTATTGAGATTAATTTTAAGAGAAATAAACAGAATAGTCATCTAAATTCTGTACAGAGAGAAAAGTGATTCGTAGTGAATAGAGATCAGAGTAGTCAAACACTAAAACAGGGGAAACTTTAACTAATAAACTGTATTAATTGGCCTGACCAAAAATTCTGGAAAAAAATTAGTAAATATATATATGAGTCTAGTTTTAGAGAAAATTTATGGACTTGAATTTTGAGTTTCGTAACTCGAGATATGAATTTTTTAACGACTATGACACAGATGGACAGTTTATTATGAAAGTTGAAATAAATTATTTGAAATTGTTTAAGTGATAATTTAAGTTTGTTAACGCCTCGTGCTCGACTCCGGTGACGGTCTCGGGTAAGTGGGTGTTACAAAAAGTATGAGTGAAAACAATGAATGAGAAATAGATTGCATGTATTATTATCCGCATTAAATGCATTTTCTCGAGAAGTGAAGAGACAACTTGAAAATTAATTTATTTTTTAATTGGATAAATTAAATAATTGAATCTAATGTAAAAATTAGATTAACTAGCTATCGTAGTTATATTTTTATTCAGACAATTAAATTAATTTATCGTAAATTCTATTATGGTAAAATCATCATGATTTTAACGGAATTAGAATTATGTTGTGTAAATTAATTAACTAAATTAAATAATTAATATAAAAATTTAAGGATAAAAAATATGAGTAGTTGAGTTGAATAATTATATTAGCTTATTTTTTATATGGTTCAAGACTTGATAGCACATATGAGTAAACCCAATACAAAGCGACTTGAGAAGTCCACATAGGATGATAATACTCTAGAACGACATATTTTATGTGCTAATTGCATATTTATTTTGAGTATGATCCTACTAATTTGGGTTATTTTATGGTCTTTTATATTTTAGGGACTAAATTAGAGGCACAAGGAAACTTAAAGGAAAAAAGTGCAAATTTGAAGATATAATAGGCCAACATGCAACATAGGGAAAAAGGTGGTGCCAAAAATGCAAGTATGGAAGACATAAGGGCAAAAGTGCAAAAGAAGAGATTTTATAGCACAAGACTCTATTTAATGTTTTATTATATTAGGATAATTATTAAGGATAATTATTTAGATTTAAATTTAGGATTTTTTTCATTTATCTTTTAGATTTTAATTAGGAATAGGCTAGGTTTTCTAGTACTATAAATAGTGGATGGAGTGGCACATATTGGAGATCTCTTTTTCTTCTAAAAACACTCCCTCTCCTAAAAACTCTATCTTTTGTTCTCTCCATATTTTCTTCAATAAAAATCTCATTTCTATTATATTTATTTCTTTCCAAAAAATCATGAGTCACTAAACCAATCTAGCCAAAGGTTGTCGAAATTCCCCAAAAAGGTTCATGAGGCTTAGAATCTGCGCTTAGCCTTCTCAACAGGGTATTCATCGATTCTCCACATTACGGGGTTGACGCTTCCGTTCATGTCTCTTAATAGGTGATCTTTTCAACTTGTGTAAGGAACGACCGCTTTGTACGTTTTGGGAAGGTTGCACAGTCGGTTCGTTGGCTTTCTGAGTCAGAGGTTGGCGAATCCAAGAGACAAAACGGCGTGGTATTCGCCGTTGGGAAGTGATGATCTAACAGAAGATAGTTAATACTTATTCTCATCATTAGGCGTGGTATTCGCCGTTAAGAAACGGCGTGGTATTCTCATTATATCATCAACTTAACTTATTCTCATCAAAATATGCTAGTTAATACTTTCTTGTTATCATACAAAGCCATAATACAAAATATGGTCTTACATATAAATTATACAAGTTCTCTTTCCAATATCGAATTATTATCGAATATTAATCATTATATCTGAAACTCAATACTAAAGTATTTATGCCCAAAATATCAATTTATCATTAAAATATGCATAATTAAATGCTTATTAAACATATGAACTTACCTCGATACCAAAACGATCATTTTACCAACTTTCTCAATTTTCGATTTTTCTCTCGTTGTAGGTCCAAATCTCACTTTTCGGGATCTAAAACATCATATTTCACTTATTTAATTAATGTACTATTCAAAACATTCCCTAACTCAAACTTTGGCAGAATTACGATTTTGCCCCTAAACCTTTACAGAATTACGATTTTGCCCGTGGCTCAAAAATTAAAATTTATCCATTTTTCTTATGTTTTATAAACGCTGAACATTTTTCCATTCTATGGCAACATCAAATTTCCACTCTATCATATACTTATGAACATTAGGTATTTTTACCGATTATGTCGTTTTACTTATTTTCACTTAAAATTGCTTAGCAAAAGTTGTTTAACATAATTTCAAGCTTCATATTATACCATAAAACATTAAAATAAACACATTTAACCTATGGGTATTTTTCCAAATATGAACCCTAGCATGAATTATTGATAGAATAAGCTAAATCAAGTTGCAGGGACTCTAAAAACGTAAAGAACATTAAAAACGAGGCTAGAACGGACTTACTATTGAGCTTGGAAAGCTTGGAAACCCTAACCATGGCTTCCCCCATGCTATATTCGGCCTCCATGAAGAAGATGGACCAATTTTGGCTTTATTTTCCCTTTTTAATTCTTTTAATTACTAAATGACCAAAATGCCCTTAAATGTTTTTCTTTCAAATTTGTCTTATTCTTGCCTATTTTTGTCCAAATTTAAATATAATGATCTAATTTCTAAATAAGGACCTCCACTTTAAGAACCCATTTCAATTAAATCCTCATTATTATCTAGAACACACATTTTGCTAATTTTACAATTTAGTCCTAATTATCAAATTAGGCACTTATACATAAAAAATTTTCACGAAATTTTCACACAATTATTCAATAAATGAATAAACCTTAAAACTTAATCGGAATAAATTTTTTTGACCTCGAATTCATGGTTTTGCAACCACTATTCCATTTAGGCCATATTTCGGGATGTTACAATTGGCTCCTGTGGATACTAAACTTCTACCTTCTATTGTGCAGGCATCAGATCCGAAATGAAAACCACTTCTTGAGCATCTTAAATTCACATTTTTAGAGAATGATGAGACCATTGCCGACTTAAAAGGGATCAACCCCTTGGAGGAATATATGAAACCAAGGAAAGAGGCGCAAGGATGATTAAACCCAAATATGGTGGATGTGATAAAAAATGAGAATTTCCAAACCCATACGAATGAAAGAATTCAGCTGGAACAGCCCCAATACTAGTTGAGGTGTCAAGCTAGCGACGTTAAACAAGTGCTTATTGGGAGGCAACCCAATTTTTTTATTTTTATTAATTTTATTTTATTTTATTTTATTTTATTTTATTTTATTTTACTATTTATTATTTTTATTTTATTTTATTTTATTTTATTTTTTTGGATGTTGATAAAATTCTCTTCTTTTGTCTAGGTAAATCAAAGCAACAATAGGGAGAACTCATTACCATAATGCACGAACGACAGTAACTACATGGGGAGTTCTTCTAAACTTTTCTTCTGCCTATTTATTTATTTATTCCACATCGAGGACTATGCGTTTTAAGTAAGGGGAGGCATTCCTCATTTTTTCTGTCGTTTTAGATGCTAATTTTTTTATTGTTGCTGCTGTTTTGGTCGTTGCTGTCCATATAATTTTTTTTAAAAATATTCTGCCTCTTTTCATGCACAAGAATTTGACAATGACTTGCCCACTGTTTGACCTACATGCATGATTTTTTTTCTACTGAGTTAGTTATGATTTTGCCTGTTTGATTGCATCTCCATTGTTTTATTTCTTTTAGGCTGAATAATTATGATTAATAGAGTTAACCCTAATTTGCTTTTAGTAAATTTAATTAAGTCTAAATGAAAAAAGGACACTTAATACAATTGCATGCTTAAAATATGTTCATGACTATTAAGGTGGCTCCTGAAACTTATTTTTGACACTTGATTGTTGCTCCTAAGTCCTCCAAAATCAAATTTTCGTTTAAAAATAATAATATTTCTGTGGTTATGAGTGCAACTTAAGACGTGACTAGCTGAGTAACTGAGGTAGAGTGCTTGGGTTGTTATCCTATTTCGCTTCAAAAGGTTGTGTGACGTGTTAGGTAAAACTTCGCTAACGGAATTAATTTTTAAGAATGTGTTGGAAATTTGAATGCTTAGGGTGAGGTGCTGGTGTCATCTCTCTTCGCGTCAAAAGGTTCGTTATGTTCTTAAGAAAAATAAAAATTAGGAGTGTGTTGAAATGAAATGCTTAGGGTTGGGGTGTTTGGCTGTTATCTCTCTTCGCGTCAAAAGGTTCAATATATTCCTAAGTAAAAATAAATAAATTAAAAAGAAAGAAAGAAAAAAAAAAGAAAAGTGGAAGATATATTAATAAAATGTGGGGACTAAAGGTAGAAACAAATAAGGTGTCTTGATGGGTTTGGTAAATTACCTAATTTTCATGAAATAATCCAAGTCGATCTTAATTTTTCTGTGTGTTAATTGAAATACTTTTTCAATTTTACTTAAAGCAAGCTAAGGGTTCTCTTTATTTTTCATATACATTTTGATAAATTTTTATAAAACTTTAGAGTAGTATTTCTTTCATGGCAGGATTTAATTTTCACAGTGGACACGATCCATACTTGAGGGCAAGCATGGGCTAAGTAGGGGGAATTTGATAATACTCTAGAATAACATATTTTATGTGCTAATTGCATGTTTATTTTGAGTATGATCCTACTAATTTGGGTTATTTTATGGTCTTTTATATTTTAGGGACTAAATTTGAGGCAAAAGGAGACTTACAGGAAAAAAGTACAAATTTGAAGATATAATGGGCCAACATGCAACATAGGGAAAAAGGTGGTGCCAAAAAATGCAAGTATGAAAGACATAAGGGCAAAAGTGCAAAAGAAGAGATTTTATAGCACAAAACTCTATTTAATGTTTTATTATATTAGGATAATTATTAAGGATAATTATTTAGATTTAAATTTAGGATTTTTTTCATTTATCTTCATTTATCTTTATTTATTTGTATTTATCTTTTAGAATTTAATTAGGAATAGGCTAGGTTTTCTAGTACTATAAATAGTGGATGAAGTGGCACATATTGGAGATCTTTTTTTTTTAAAAAAAACATACTCTCTCCCAAAAACTCTGTGTTTTGCTCTCTTCTTATTTTCTTCAATAAAAATCTCATTTCTATTATATTTATTTCTTTCCCAAAAATCATAAGTCATTAAACCAATCTAGCCGAAGGTTGTCGAAATTCCCAAAAAAGGTTCATGAGGCTTAGAATCCTCGCTTAGCCTTCTCAACAGGGTATTCATCGCTTCTCCGCATTACGGGGCTGACGCTTCCGTCCATGTCCCTTAATAGGTGATCTTTTCAACTTGTGCAAGGAACGACCGCTTTGTACGTTTTGGGAAGGTGGCACAGTCGGTTCGTTGGTTTTCTACGTAGAGGTTGGCGAATCCAAGAGACAAAATGGTGTGGTTGTAACACCCCGAACCCGAGACCGTCGCCGGAGTCGAACACGAGGTGTTAACAGACTTCAAACCACTTATTAGAAATTTCCCAGACAAGCTGCCAATCTGCGTACGAGTCGCATTAAAAATCATATCTTGAGTTCTGAAACTTGAAATCTAGTTCCGTAAATTTTGCCCGGAACTAGACTCATATATCTATATGGTAGAATTTTTGTAGAATTTTTGGCTGGGCCAATTGGTACAGTTTATTGGTTAAAGTCATCCCTGTTCCTGGGTTCGACTACTCTGACCCTTGTGCATTACGACTTAGATATCTCCCTTTACAGAGCTCCAATACTTATTCCATTGGTTTATAATGAAACTAGACTCAAAAGGGAATCTATACATATAAAGCATGACTTCTAATTGTCTCTAATTAATTTAGGGTGAATTTCTAAAATCGGGACAGGGGATCCAGAAATCGCTCTGGCCCTGTTTCACAAGAGTTTAATTATCTCCTAACATACAGCTCATATGGTCGTTTTGTTTCTTCTATATGAAAATAGACTCATCGAGCTTCGATTACATAATTTATTCATTATTTAATTCCATTCCTACTATTTTTTAGTGATTTTTCAATCTCATGTCACTGCTGCTGCCAGCATCTGTTACTAAAGCAACTATGCCTATTTCGTGATTTCTCCTTGATCTAACTAGTAATTCATCATACATATCACAAATTATGATCATGACTAGCCATGCCAAAGGCTAATCATTGTCAAACATCTCCCTACTACACTATTGCCATATCATGAATTTTAACACCAAAAATAATCAACCATGACATATGGCATAAAAATCGAATTACCAAGACTTGCGACCTAACATTATAGAACCAAATCCAACGAACATTTATGCCATTTTCGCATGGCTAAAAGTTTACATACCAAATTTCAACAAAACATATTAGCCTATACATGCGAAATGTTCTCCTAGACCGACTAAAAGAAGATACCAAAAGTTGCTAGCGGTGTGATGACTTGATGTGATCCAGAAACGCAAAAAGACGAGTCCAAGAAACCTAAAGTAGGTGACAAGCAAACACCGAGTGAGTATATAACTCAGTAAGTCATAAGCATTACATTGCCGTTCAGTAATAATATATCATAAGAGAAAATAAATAATGCGGGATTAAAATCCTCCATCCATACCCAAACTGTGCTATAATTCCTTAGGCATTTCGGTTCGATCTCATACCAAGCCCTACTTTGATATTTCATACATTACACCATATGACATTGGATGCATTTATCTTCAATTATAATCACCACATAGGTTCAAGACTTACCAAGCTCAATCCCAAATATAAATAAAATGTCTATTCCTCATGAGCTCAAGGTGTTTACTCGTACCGCTGTCCATGATTGACTCGATAAGGCCGCACACTTAGAGCATGTATATTTATTAGAGAATGTATAATAAGCCCGCACACTTAGTGCTTAATAGTCGAACTCGCACACTTAGTGCTATATAATCAAACTCGCACACTTAGTGCTATACAATTTGAACCCGCACACTTAGTGCCAATCTCATGATCATGAATGTTTACACCCGCACACTTAGTGCGAAACCAACAACTCAATACATCTCACCTCTTTTCTTTTTCATTCAATACTTTCATCACCCCATGCATACATGTATATATATATATTTATCATTCCATTTAGCATCATTACATAGACGTTATGACCATTTAAATTAATACAAAATATATGCTTAATGACTTACCTTGTGTTGGGTAAGACGGTTCCAACTCGGCTACTCGATGATCTTTTCTTTGCCTTTGCTTGATTCTCCTCCTTTAACTCCTTGAGCTTAATCAATAAATCAACTAGTTTAACCACCGTGCTAAATATTTATAATCCAATTACACATGCATATGTATGTTAGTATATTCGGCAACCATCCTCACTAATTACCCATTTAGTCGATTATACACATAACCAAAGGTAACCTCACGAATGGGCATACTTATGTATATATATATATACACTTCCGAATGGGCATCACAATTAGATTTAACACCACCTTCATACTCAATTAGATGGCCGAATGTATGTACAATGTCAACTATAACATCATTTAAACATCTAATTTCATCTCATGAACACTTGATCGAATTTTCCTAATCTAGCATATTTTCACATCTATTTGTAACATCATGTAAATCCACATATAACTACATTTCTTAAGTTCCACATCTTAATGCCCATTATAGCCATTCTCATAGTCTAAATCTAAAAAATCGGCACATCCACCTTTCAACCATGTTAGCCGAATACTCATTCTCTTCTTAGTCCTAAATTCGGCACCTCCAACAAAGTGACTTAACAACTTCAACTTTCATGCTAACATAACAAGCAATTTAACACATACATATAACTAACATGTTAATAGCATCAAGGTATCAACTAAAATTTTTAAGCTTCTTAGTCAAAGCCTAACTCTCCGACAACCCCAAATCCAACCATGGGATAGATAGAATTTAGACTCATCACCCAAAGGTTGTGTAAACTTCCAAAATATCATTGAACATACCTTGATCTAAAGGACCACCTTGGCGAATCTTGCTTCCTCTTCTTCCTCTAGTTACGACAATTGCAAAAGAAAGAAAACATGAACACTCCTTCTTCCCTCCTTATTAAGCATTCAAACTCCCTCATTTTCATGCCACAACATCAAACACTCCTCCTAGATACAAGCAATGGCCGAACTTCTTCAAAATTTTTCTCCCTTTCTTTTTCTTGGTCACCATGTATTTTATGGGTAATTTGACATGCAAAGCCATGCTTCCTCTCCCTATTATTAATTACTCCTTATAATTCATCTATCATCTTTTCTAACTTCGTCAACTAGGTCCTTTTCGAATTAATTCACATTCCTAAAGCTAATATTAAGCATTTAATTTCTCATATATTCAACGTCACACAAAATTTATGTAATTAAAATACAAAAATAAATTTTTGGCTCGGTAATGTGGTCTCGAAACCACATTCCGACCAGGGTCTAATTAGGGTTGTCACAGTGTTATTCGCCGTTGGGAAGTGATGATCTAGCAGAAGATAGTCCCACAAAAGCGATTATTGGTTAGAGTCAAGTTCCGCCAAATCTTAAGTCTAAATTCTTGGAGCTGGTGGTCGTAGGCGTCCTCTTCCACTAAAACTGGCTTATCCTGCTTGAGAAGGGTTATTTAAAAGCCAATGATTGAACCCAAGGTGGATCGAGGCAACGGGAGGCTGGAATCTCGCCACATAAGAAACTCTCTCCTTTTCCAAACTCTGTTATATTTATATTCTCCATTTTAATTTTCGCAATTTATTTAATTTCGCAATTTCAATTCGACTTTAAATTCTGTTCTTATTTTATTTCAAAATTCTTAATTCTGTTTTTTTATTTTTTTCAGGAACGCAGGTTTTCTTGGCCAAGAAATTGTCCAGGATTTTAAGAAATGAGCATTCATACAATCCGGTCCCTGAGGACTCGACCCTACTTGTGACAGCCCTAATTTGACCCTAGTCGGAAAGTGGTTTCGGGACCACAAAACCGAGTCACAAAAATAATTAACCGTTATATTATATACTTATTCATGTTTAAATGCATGTGTGAAAGTTTTATACTTTGATTTTTGTCATTTGTATGTGAAATTTATTAAATAGGACTTATATGAGACATTTTTGAAATGTGATAGTTTAATGTGTAATGGTCTATTAATGCATGTTATAAAAGTAGGGACTTGCATGTTAAATATCCCTTTTTGTTATTAGTGGCCGGCCATGATGATGTTTTATATAAAAATATATATATTAATTATCACTTAAAAATGGCTTTATATTTTATATTATTAATGAATAAAAATAAAGGAAAAATGGGTGATGAAAACAAAGCTTTATCTTTGTTCTTGGCCGAAACGAAAGAGAGGAAAGGGGAGAAAACTCCATTCAGGCACCTTAGGCTTGAATCAAGCTCAAGAGCAAAGAGGAACTAGATCAGATAAGGGAAAGGAGAAAGCAATTGAATAGCCTATCCGCCACTGTTCAAAAATATCCGAGGTAAGTTTTGAGTAATTACAGTTATTAGATAATTGATGTAAAGAGATAAGTATGATAAATGAATTGCAACCTATTGTCTCTACTTGAATAAGGTTGTTTAATAAATAACTTGAGTATATGGCATGTAACCGAATGGATATTAGGAGTTAAGTTGAGATAGTGAAATGGTTATGTGTTCTTGCGTAAAAGTGTTGAACTGAAAGTTATATTGAAAGTGTGTTTTCTTTGTGTGCTTATACTCAAATGAAGAAATTGAAGTACAAATGTGATATGTTATGTGCCGAGTTATCATGTGGGTAAATACGCTTAGCACTTGATATATTATATATCCGGGTTAAATCCATGAGCTTCGTCTTTGGTAATATATATCGGGTTAAATCCATGAGCTTAGTCTTGGTACTATATCCAGGCTTAAAGTTCCATGAGCTTTGAGCTAGTATTTGGATTCGGGTTTTGAAACCTAGCAGGCTTAACGCCGGTGATTCGAATGAGATTACAAATTCAAATGTTCAAAGCAAACTATTATTGATTATGTATGATACATGGAAATGACCAGGTACGTATTATGTACTTATATGTGAATTGATTGCAAGGTGAGTCATTAGTATCAAATAACAATAAAATTGTGTGGATGATAAATATATCTATGAATAAGAAAAATGAACTATTCGGTCGATGTCTGTCATTTTATGAAAATATGTGAATTAAATTAGTTGTATGAGCCATAAAGTAAAGTGAAGCATGTGCTGAAAAATTCTTTGTGTATTTATATTCGGCCAATAGGCTTTATATGTGGTATACTTGTGTATATTCGGCTGAGTGATTGTAATTAGAATACGAGTTTTGTGATATTTAATGTTCGTTTTATATGATACGTTTTGATTGTTTGAAATGCTTAAAACTAATTACTAAGCATAGTAATGCTTACTTTGTTGCCTTAATTCTCTGTTTTATAGATCTTATTCGTCAGCTACGGTCTCGGGGATCTCAAAGTCAAAGTCGAGCACACTATCTAAGCCTTTTGGTATTCTAGTAGTTAAATTTCGATAATGGCATGTATAGGCTTGACTTTTTGTTGTTAAATAATTATCTTTTTGATGATGTATATATGTATAGTCATGCGAAAATGGCTTGATAAGTTACTATATGTGTTCCAAATGGTTAATGTGAATGTGTGGTTGAGATTTGATTAATGTTTTCAATGTTTGATGTGAATTGAACTTAAGAATGAATCACTATACCTAATTATCTTGATATGACTCTTTTGTATATGGTAATACTCTTTAACCCTCCGGCGACGGGTATGGGTTAGGGGTGTTACACTACTTCCCTTTACTATTCTTTTTCATTATTTTGTAGGAAATAGGATTTTTTGGTGCTCTCAACGACTGCATCATAGGGACAAGGTGCTACGACACACAATGAGTCCTACTCCTTAGTGCTATTGACTTTTAGCTGATGGGAGTGTTAGGAAAACTTAGCTTTCTATTAAATAGTTGTTTTATATTGTCCAAGTTCTAGTATAACTCTTGTGATTTTGCTCTCTATATATACATAAGGGAGCATCCCGAAATATATATATACATAATAAGAGCAGATTTTGTCAAAATTTAGGGGAGATTTATTTGAATTGTTTTTGGTTGAACTCAAATAAGCTGTAGTTTTCTAGTTTTTTATTCTAAATTTGTGAGATTATAACTGCAATCTTATTGGTAATTTTAATTCATATTTAGAAATTGAATATCATTTTTGCATCCCTATATAAAAGGAAGTCAACTTACCCATTGGGAAGTCTCGATTTTCATATTGTATTTTGGCTCTTTCAGTTAAAGTCCACTCTCTAACCAACCACGAGTTTGTGAATAGTGAAGAAGATATATTAGTAGAAAGCATCACAACTTTGGACTATAGTTTGATTAAATTGGACAACTTTAGGCACATCCCAGAGTACCTAGATCAATTTGTGTCACTCTGTATCTTGGAAACATAAGTATTTTGTTTGATCAAATTTATTATTGTAGATATCGTAAGAAAGGTTCGATTTTGAAAAGAAATTAAAATTTTGCTATGGCAATTAAACTATTTTTCAAACCAATTTTTTAACAATTGGTATAAGAGCATAGGTTGTGTTGTCTATCAATATAAATTGATGATCAAATTTACCCTTATTTCTTGGTGATTAGTTAAATTGACAAAAAGTGACATTCTTAAACTATTGCATGTATGAATGTGTATGTAAGTAGAAACATGAATTATATAATTGTTATTATTCCTAGAATTAGAATTGTTGCATTAGGTTATTTATGGATATGTAATTATACCATGAACTATTATCTCCATATAAATTTTTTATTTATTGCAATTAAAAAATTTTATAAGTTGGAAAGGGATTAAGAATCTTGCAAAGAAAATCTAAATCTTATATCAGAGAGATGAAAAGTGTACACTATTATTCGAGAGAACTCCAACTTTTGGTGAAGTATATATTTGATCTAGCTTCTGATTTTTGATTGAGGGAAAACTTTAAATTTTTCATGTAATTATTTTTTTTTTAATAGCAACTGGGTTTTTATTTAAAAACAAAGAGTTCAAAATAGGACAACAAAAGTTCCAGAAAAATAAAAGAAAGACAAAATAAAAAATGCCCAATTGAACGAGTCCAAACCCTACTAAAGAAATAGGGCGCTCTAGAAACGTCTATGTTTCAGCCAAGAAAACCAACAGTCCCACCTCCTGAAAAGCAACAAAACATGGGGAATCTAATCATTGAAAAAAGTTCTTTATCATTTCTGATATTTTCACAGCCCTTCCCCTACTAAGACCCTTCTTCTTTCCAAAAACAACACAATCCCCAAATCTCCTTAGAAAATCAGACCTCTCATATCCCTCTCCATCACTTCTCTTGCAAACTTAGATATACCATCTCATAAGCTCCACTGTTCTCCTATCTTCAAGCCTTCAACAACTAGTAAGTGTGTAATGCCATTCACCATTCGATGATAGTATTTGAAAATATATGTGTGAAACTGCTTACCTAAAATTATTCCATCTTTGATTAAGGCTCCAATTTCTTATCTATCCTCTATTTCAGTTAACAATTTCTTTATGATAGAAAGTGCATCTCCTTTAACCTCCATGTCCATTAAACCCAGCTCTAATACTTCTTGGATACTTTGACAGCATGCAAATGCTTCGGTCGCGAAGACTGAAGGTATGTTTTTGTTAGTAACCAACTTTGAATTTAAAACTTATCCCTCCGGGTTCCGGATCACAATCCCAGAGCATGATTTTTCCTATTGTTTTTTGTAGGTCGCGTCAAAATTGATTTTCACAAATAGAGGTTTTGATGATTGCCAACTTTCCAACTCCATCCACTTAATAGGTAAGGAAAGTTGTAACCCATCAATCTCTCGAATATGATTCCTTATTGAGTCTGCTATAGAATTTCCAGATCTTCTCTGACCCTCATGAACCCACTTATTTCTTTATGTTCAAATAGCCCAAAGAGCATATGCAAAAAGTCTACATTGTGTGTTGGTGTTATGTTAAAAAAAAACTAGGTAATCCACTCCAGTAACTCCATATTTAATACCATTTCATGCAAAATCTAGCCTAAATGATGCCACATATCATTTGTCATAAGGCAATCCTGCACAACATGGGTATTGATTTCAATTTCACTTGCACTTCGCTGATAGAGGCTAGAATTAGTCATTCTTCTGTAGTGTAGAATACTTAGGGTAGGCAGATAGTTCTTTGAGATTCGCCATATTGTGATTTTAAGCTTAGAGGGAAATTTTAAGTCCCACAGTTTTTTGTAAAAGTTCCCTCATTTTCCTGGTTGTATACATGCTTAGCTTTTGTGTCCTGTTGTAATAGCGTTTTGTATGCGTTGCAGATTGTAAATTCTCCAGATGTCTCCCACCTCTAAACTTGGTAGTCATCATGTCAAAATTTGGACATTGGGATATTTAGGATCCTTCCAGCATCATTGTTATCCCTTATTAATTCCACTTTCCATTCCCTATTAACATTATCAATCAGTTCTGCTACCAAAAATGTATTTTGACTACATACACTATTTTGGATTTTGTAGTTTGTAGCTCCCAGTACCAATGCTGAATCCTAAACTAGAATTTTGGTCCCACTACCTACTCTCCAACCCAACACTTTCTAGAGCACTCCCTTCGCAGCTTAGATACTCTTCCAAGTATAAGAAGGTATATTCTTTAACCTTGCACTCTCAAAATTAGAGTTTGGATAATACTTCACTTTTAGAATACGCAGAATTAATGAATTAGGATAATTCATCAATCGCCAACCCTGTTTAGCAAGTAACGAAAGATTAAATTTATCCAAACTATGAAATCCCAAACCACCATTTTCTTTAAGCTCACAAAGCTATCTCCAAACGCACCAATGAATCCCCTACTTTTTATAGCTCTTCTGCCACTAAAATAGTACACAAATGTTTTTCTTCTCGGAACATAACGATTTAGGCAATAAAAAAAAGCCATAAAATATGTAGGAATAGCTTGAAGAACGGATTTTATGAAAAATTCTTTACCACCTTGCTATAGAAATTTAGTGCTCTAATTGACAATTTTCTACTTCATGCAATCTTTTAAATCTTGAAATGCCAATTTTTCCCCTGCCCAACCATATTAGGGATACCCAGATATTTATCTGGATTAGAAGAACTTCTAACATTCAACAATTGTATAAGTGAATTCCTTAGCTGATCAGTTGTGTTTGTACTATAAAAAATCGTAGACTTCTCATAATTTACACACTAACTCGAAGCCTCTTATACTCTTGCGAAATCTTCATTAAATTTTGAACCCCCTGATTTGAAGCCTCCCCGAACAATATAATGTCATCCGTAAACTTTGGCCCTTTCGACTTATTCTAGCTCCCTTCACCATCCCATCCCTTTCAACTAAGCTCATTAAAGTCGATGACCCCTTATTACACACCAAGAAAATATAGGGGCCTAAAGGACCCCCTTGCCGTAACCCCCTTGTTGGCTTGAACTTTTCACCTTCACACCCATTTATCACAATCAAATAGAAGACGAAATCGATGCAATGCATAATAAAGTCTACCCACAACTAGCAAAGCCCATCATAATAGCATTTGACGTAAAAAAAGACCATTTAACACGATCATATACTTTACTCATGTCCAATTTTAACGCCAAAAAACCCCTCCTACCTACTCTTTTTTGCTTGAATGTATGCAGAACTTCATATGCAAGTAGTACGTTATTAGTGATCAATCTATCTGGGACAAAGGCACTTTGAGCCTTATCTATACAACAATCTAGAACTTTTTGGAAGTGATTTGCTACCGTTTTAGAAATTTTCTTGTACATATCCGAGCATAGACTTATAGGTCTAAAGTTTGATAAATTATTGGGTTGAGCAATTTTTGGAATGAGAATAATATTAGTAGCATTGAAAGATTCGAGGCACATACCTTCATTTGGAATACTTAGGCAAAAATTGCACACATCCCATCCAATAATATGCCAAAATTGCTGATAAAAAGTTACCAAAAAACCATCATTACCTGTTGCTTTTGTTGGTCCCATACTTTTTACATGAGCAAAAATCTTCTCCTTCGCATAAGCTCCCGTTAACTTTCCCTTCCACTCTTGAAAGGATATGTGCCATATTCCCCACTCCTTTTGAAGAGAACAAATCATTAAATTAATTACGAGCAATCATCGCTATCTCCTTTCTTCATGTAAGATCAAGCCCTTTTCATTCTTCAAAACCTTAATTCGATTAGCATGTTTCCTTTGAGACGCAAATATGTGAAAAAATGTTGTGTTCTTGTCACCCATTTTCAACTAATTTTGCTTAGGCCCTCTATTCCCAGTAAATTTCTTATTTCTCCATTAATATCAATAAGTTCCGTAAGCGTTTCATCGTCTCATGTAATTAAATTTTTAAATATCATGAAAAGTTAGTTTTTAGAAATGAGACCAAGATCTACGAGAATTAAAAATCCAACGTCTTCTCAATTGCAAAATTCAAAAATTAAGATTCCATGATTCGTCATTTGACCTTGAGTTTTTTATGGGCTTTGACTTTTTTAAAAGAATATTAAAATTTTTTGGGTTTAAATGCAAGAATTATTTTTATGAAAATTTTCTATACAAGTTGTTGGGATCGACCCAATTAAGCAACAAGTAAAAAAATAGCGGAATAATTGAGAAATTGAGCACACAAATTTAACGTGGAAAACCCCCTCCAAAAAGGATAAAAAAACCACGAGTAAATATAATTTTACTATAATGGCAAAAGGACGAAGAGTACAAAAGATGGAGATAAAAACTAAACCCCGAAAACTCAAAAACAAAGAACCCTCAAAACGTAAACACAACATTCTCTAAATGTATTATGAGTTCTAATATCTAATAGGTGTTTTTTCTAAGGTTGTAAAAGAGTCTATTTATAAGCTAAATTCATAGGTCAAATAATAATAAAATAATCTAAACTCATCAGTGTTTGATTGAAACAAATAAACAGAGTTTAACTAGAAGATTATTTCTCAAATTTGATTGAAATGGGAGTCATACTCAACACAAGTCTTCCCTACTTTAGAAAAAAATCCACTTAAATCTAAATTGTAATATCCTAAATTAGGGCTTAATCGGAATAGTGGTTTCGTGACCACAAATCCGAGATAGAAATAATTATTTTACAATGATTTTGATGTTTATGATATGATTGCATGATTGTGTGAAAATTTCGTGATGAAATTCTATGCCTAAAGTGCTTAAATTGAAAGTAGGGACTAAATCGAATAAGTTGCAAAACTTGCATTCTAGAAGTTTTTAGTATGAAATTGTTTTGGAATATTAATGAGGAGGTCTTAAATAGCAATTTTACCAATTTTAAGTTCATGGACAAAATTAGGACATGGAAGGAATTTTGGAAAGTTTAGTAGTAAGGGTATTTTGGTCATTTAGTTATTAAAATGAATTAAAACAAAATTAAAAGCCAATTTTGTCCATCTTCTTCATTAGGCCGAAATTTCAAGGGTTCTCCATAGCTAGGGTTTGTTTCAAGCTTCCAAGCTCCATAGTAAGTGATTCCAAGCCCGCTTTTAATGATTTTACGTTTTTGAGATCCGTAACTCGATAAAGATTATGTTAGCAATAATTTAACCTAGGGTTTATATTTGGAAAAATACCCATAGGTGAAATTTGTGTATTTTGATGTTTTATGATAGAATATGAAGTTTTAAATTATGTTAGACAACTTGTACTACTCGATTTTAAGCAAAAGCGAGTAAAAGGGCTTAATCGGTAAAAATACCTAATAGTCACAAGTACATGTTAGAGTGAGAATTTGATGTTGCCATAGAAGAGAAAAGTGATCAGCATGTTGTAAAACATAAGAATAAGGAATAAAGTTTAATCCAGAGCCTAGGGGCAAAAATGTAAATATGCAAAAGTTTAGGGGTAAAATTGTAATTTTGCCAAAATTTGAGTTAAGGATTAATTTGATAATGTGAGTATTAAATAAGCTAAATGTGTTATTTTAGATCAAGAAAGGCGTGGAATCGACCTCAATCGAGGAAAAGAAAAGATTGTGGACTAAATTGCAAAATCTTTGTATTTTGGTACCAAGGTAAGTTCATGTGTAAATAATGTAGCATAATTGTTATTTTTAAGTTATTGATATTAATTATGTGTTATGCTGAATTTTATTATGAAATGTATGCTTTGTGGTTAATTTCAAATAATATGTAAATTATGTGAACTACTTGTTAAATATAATTGTTCTAGAGTATTGATTTGGCATTCTACGGAAGACGGCAAGGATAAGTGTTCGAGGAAAAGCCCGTTTGAACCTTAGGAATAGATTAGGATACAAGTGACATGTCACTAGGATGGTTGAGCATCCGAAATCGTTGAGTTGAGTCCGAGTTCACTTATGGATGCGAATGTCCGAACTCGTTGAGTTGAGTCCGAGTTCGTGAGATGTAACTAGGCATCCGAACTCGTTGAGTTGAGTCCGAGTTCACTTATGGATCGAACGCCCGAGCTCGTTGAGTTGAGTCCGAGTTCGCTTATGGGCGGGTGACATGATTGCTTGATTGAATATGTGGCACTTATGTGCAAGTTATCCATGTATCCGAATTATATTCGATGTGTTCAACGGGTAAAGTTCTACTCAAATGGAGGAAAATTTGAGATGTAAAGAGACGTATTGGTAAGTGATATGAAATGGATATTTTGGACAGGTATGTATTTAACCCTCGGGTTGAGTATTGATACAACCACGATAAGGTAATAAGATGATGAAGAATGATTAAAATGTGATATGTGTTTTAGTGATGTATGCTAATGTTGGTGGTATAACTGTTTGTTATGTTACTTATTATTTGCATATGAACTTACTAAGCATTTATGCTTACTCCTCCTTCTTACTCATTGTAGTTTTGGACAAGCCACTCAGAGTCGGGATAGGTCGAAGGCTCATCACACTATCCGAAGATTTTTGGTAAATGGCTTGTAAATTTAAGTATGGCATGTATAGCAATATACCCATTTTGTGTAAATGATCTTATGGTATGGTTGTGAAATGGTTGAGGAAATGCTTGATAATGATAAATTATGAAAATGGTTAGTTTAGATTATGTTTGATGTTAAGGAAAACTATTAAGATACTTAGTGCATAAAACTCATAAAAATGATGAAATTTACCATAAACAGAATACCGCAGCAACACTAACGCGAGTTTGAAAATTTACTAAAAATCATAGAAATTGAATTTGGTGGTGAAATACATATCAAATTGAAGCTTATTATGTCTAGTTTCACATGAAACAAATGAAACAAGTAAAGGAAGTATATGTTAGAAGATATTTTAATTTTAGTAAAACAGAGTCATAGCAGTTTCTGAATCCCCTGTTCCTACTTTATAAATTCCCCATAAATTGTAAAGATATAATTAGGTGGTGTATTTTATATCCTCAGAATCCTTATTGAGTCTAGTTTTAGTATAAACAAACCTCATAGTCATATGAATTTTGTACAGAGATAAATGTGGTTCGTAGTAAACAGAGGTCAGACCAGTCGAGTCTTGAAACAGGGGTAAATTTAACTAATAAACTGTACTAATTGGCCTAACCAAAAATTTTAGAAAAAAATTAGTAGATAGTTTTATGAGTCTAGATTCAGGGAAAATTTACGGATCTTAATTTCGAGTTTCGTAACTCGAGATATGATTTTTCTTGTGACTGTGACGCAAGTAGCTTAAAAGCTGTGAATGTAAAAATAAATAATTCAAAGTTCTAAAAATGTTAAACTAAGCTTAGTAACACCTCATACTCGACTCCGGCGACGGTCTCGGGTGTGGGGGCGTTACATAAATTCTCTTGATAGATCGAGTCTGAGCTACAAGATGTCACATTTGCTACTAAAGCAACTATCATCGGTTGTACAATAAAAATATCATTCAAACATGTCATTATGTGTTAAATACACTTACATTATGTTAAATAATCAAATCCAAGCTTCAATCGAACTTACGAAAATTCTTTTATTGACCTGAGTAGGAAATAGAATTAAATTGTAATGTTTTAAAAATTCAGAGTCAACATTGTGACGTCACTTCCTCCATGTCATGGCGACACCAAACAGTTTGTCACGTTATGACCTCATGCCACACAACGTCGCGACGTGACTCATTATTGGCCAACGTTACGACAAAAAAGTTGCTCTTCGTTACATAAATTTAGCTTTCTGTAAAATTTAAACTATTTGGTACTTATTTCTAAACTTTCACACAATTTCATTAATTTATGAACAAATGACCAACTTCACCTGCACCAAAACAGTGCAAATAACTTCAACTACACCAAAACAGTGCAAATAACCACAGTCGAGAGGCTCCATTGGTATTTTTTGTAATTAGATATTTTGGAAGTTGTTAAGCAATTATATTGAGGAATCTTAAACAATACACCCAACTTTGGGTTATACGTACGGATGGCGAAAGAATTGCATCAGTAGGATACCCAATATCCAAGGTTTGAGGGGGGATTGAGTGTCATAATGGCCCACATAGACAAAGAATTATGAACAGTGGGTGATCTATAATAGCAAAACCATTACCATGCAGTAATGGCCAACCCCAAGAGCCCAAACACAAGCAATACATAGTTTCATAATAAATCAAAGCAGTTGTCTCAATTTTTTGTTGGTTCAAGGTGAAGGGTTGAATGTGATAGTCGTAATCAGGGATTTAAATAGCGGTCCGCTACCGGTATAGCGGCCGTTATATAGCGGTAGCGGCACAGTCCGAAACCGATATTGTTGAAAATAGCGGTGTGAAGCGGAGTCATACCAATAGCGGTGGATCGCGGCCGCAATTTAACGGGTAACGGCCAATTGTGGCGGTAACGGGCCGCTATTCCCGTTATTTTACAATAACGGAAAAAAAATTCTGCAGAGAAGGAAATACAGAGCAAAGGTAAGAACAGTAAATGAGAAGTGAAAAAAGGGGTAAATGGGGAAGAAAATAAAGGCTGGTTAGTGGAATTGGGCTACTTTTGTTTTTACTTCGTGTTTGGGCTTGTTTTTGGGCTTATTTTTGTTTTACTTGTTTTGTTCCTTAGGCCTGTTGTGGTATTTGTTTAGCATTCTGCTATGTGATTGGGTTTGTTCTTGGACTTTTGTTTTTCTGATTTTGCTTAGGCCTTTGTATTGTCTTGGCTTGAACTTTGTTTTGGCCCTATTTTAATATAATCAATGAATTTTATTCAAAAAAAAAAATTGAGACTCATATAAATTAGATTTAAAAATTTTTAAAATTAATTTCAATTATAAATTAAAAATCAATATTTTCATTTACATAGAGTATTTTAACAAAAAATATATATAAATAATAAAAATATTTTTATTACCATATCCTCTTGTATCATTGTCTTCATTTTTAAAAATTCTTGTGTCATGATGAATATCTCGTAAAGTGTTTCACATTAACAACAAGTTCTAATTTTTTCTTGATATGTTAGATTTTTAGTTTTACGAGTTAGATTATGTTAACTGTATTACTCAAGTTTAATATTCTTTTAACCTTCTAATAAGTATTAGAAAACATTTTAAAAATCATTAAAAGTGACTTTTATAATTAAAATTAAAATTATTATGTTTTACAATAAGTTGTGTGAATTTTAAAAAATTCACGACATGATACTGCAAAGAAGCGCAATAACTTCCGTTATGTCCGCAACCGCGATAAATGCAACGCGACCGAAAACACGACCGCAACCGCAATTTAAATCCCTGGTCGTAATGCAGTTGAGTGGTGTAATTGTACCGATAAGCTTGTCTAGTGTATTAACTATTCATGTTGAAACTGAGCTGCTCGCCCAGTTGAAAGATATAATGAACCAAAGTTTGAACACAAATGAGCTCTATAGTTCACGATTATTGATATTTAAGTTAACAGTTCCAAATCAAGGATGATGAACAATAGTTCAAGCACAAATGTCAAAGACGTCAATTATCAAATACACAAAACAAAATGCAAAGCAAACTTTTTTTTTTTTTTTAACTTTTCATACAAATTGAAATCCAAAAGATGGACAAATTAAATCACAAACTCCAAAGAAAAACAACAAAGAAATCCAAGCATTTTTCACTGCAAATCAAGACGAAAAGAGTAGAAAACCCAACAAAAATAACACCATGTAATAGCTGAAACCAAGCTTCCTATTAAGCAAGGAATAAGCTCCATTGGCGAGGCTCCCAGTTGGCTTATTGGAAGAAAGAACCACCACCATCCAATCATCTTCGGAACTGAGTCCGATTCCTGTGAAGGTGGAATCGTTTATGTATTTGGAGTAATGGGTGCGTGTGAAGTTGGTAAGAACAAGCGTCGGAACCAGATTCGACACGCAAACAGGCAGCACCATTACATCGCTGGTGGTGTTGGCATCGATGTCGCACTTGGATATGGCTTTGGGATAGGCCGATAATCCGGTTGCGTTATTGCCAGGTGAATTGCTGGGGTTGGTGCAGTGCGGGTTGTTGTCGTCGTCGCTCACGTCGTCGGCGATTCTCTTGGCCACGCATTCGGCGTTTTTGTTCTTGGCGAATGCTGGGAGATTCGCCGATGTCCTGTAACTGTTGAGTCCTTGAAGAAGATGGTCTTCCTCATCTGTACAATATGTTAAAGGAATCAAATATAGGATTCAGATGAAAGTGTAGCAACTGGCAAATAATGCACAAAGTTAAGGCGATTTGATTGCACGCGTCAAAATAAGACTTTTTCTACTCTAAACTCTTTCTAATTAAATTTCCCATTCTGATTATAAAAAAAAATGAAGAAACTAAATGAAATTTAGAGCACCAAATAGGCTTGAAAGCATGTATATTCACATATTATAGAGAGAGAGAGACCAGAGAGAAACTGTCACACACATTTGAACACCAACGAACACATCACAGTTCCATGCACAAAAAGAGAAGTATATATATAGAGAGAGAGAGAGGGGGAGGGGATACCATCACTGTAAACTCGATGAGAAAGAGAGAAAATGGCAAGAACAAACACAAAAGTGGTGAGAGAAGGTTGTCTGAGAGAGGCGGCCGCCATGGCAAAAGCTTCTTCGTGTTAAGTTGAAACAATACCCAAAAGTAGTGTCTGCTGCGGAAAGAAAGCTGCAAGCAGTAGAGATAAAAGGAGATTAAATAGAAGGGAAATGGCCAACTTTTGTATGAGATAAGCTTTTGTTGTTTGGAGGTGAAGCAGTTTACAGGTGCCACTTTATGGATTCGTTACTCAATAACTCCTGTGCTTTACTGACATGTAAGAGTTGAAGGCTTCGGGGACTTCCACGTGGACCACATGCAAAACTCTTTTTTTCTTTTTTGGGTTTAAAAGGCTACAATATTCCAGTATAATCCAGCTCTAAATGTTACTGAGGGACAAACTTGCAATGAAGGTTAAGTATCCTCTTTTTCTTTTTATGTCATTATATCAAACAACGTTTCTGTTTTCCTTTTTCATGGTCTTCCATTTTTTTGCTTCATATTTGTAAAATTTTCATAAGGAATCAAACCAATTTATTTTTGTTCTTGCCCATATTTCTTAAGGCCGGTTTAAAACCTATTTATTTTTCAATTATTATATAATAAATAACATTATTATACTTCATAAAAATACTTTAATAGTAAAATGATTACTAAATTAAAATCTTATTCTATCACGTAAATTTACTATTTTATGTAGCACCATTTAAAAAGTGCATGTGGCATTTTAGACGAATATTGGAACCGTAACATGTAAGAGTGTCACCCATTTCAATGCTATTACACAAAAAGGATCAATTTGTGTGAGAGAATAAAACTCTTAGGACTACTTAATATTAAAGAAACTTTAAGGATTAATATTGGAAATAGATATATTTTAGGTGTCATTTTACTATTAAAGCTCTTTATTTGTATGTTTGCTTATTTTATATTTAAAAATATGTTTATTTCTTTTGTGTTTCTTTATTGTTTGTAAAAATATTTTTCATTGTTCTTAAATATATTCTTGATGCAGTGAGTAAATGAACTCTATGTATCATCAATCCATCATACGAGAAAAATTAAAAAAATAGACATTTTAATAAATACTTTAAAATTTATTTAAACTTAGTTAAAATTTAATTTCTTCATTTATAATGTTGTGATATATAAAATTGGATAATCATTAAAATGAGAGATCAAATTAAGTATTAAAGGTAAGGGAAACAGTCGATTAAGTCTTAATTAAGTTAGTATCAATATTTTTGTCAGTGTAAAAAAATTTGGGTTTGAATATGCTGAAATGTATTATCTTTTTATTTAAAGGTTAATGAAAGATTATAAATAATTTTAGACATTATACGAAAAAAAAAAACGAGCGAGCGGAATTCATAAGTGCAAGAAGCATATTGGAGTAGTTGGATTGGCGAAAGAGTGCTGCAATTACAAGCAAGTTGACATTCTTTTACCTGAATAACATCCACCCTTGGCCAAGTTGAAGCACTCGTATATAAGTCATCCTCAAGAAAGGCGAGCAGAAAGGAAATCTAAGCAATTCAACCTATCAACTGCCTCTATCTCCAAAGTCCAGCATTCGATTTCACATAATACTAGGAATTTCATCACCCACGTTGCGTGATTTCTTTTTCTATTATTTTTCAAATGATAATTTTTTACTTTTATTTTTCAAATATATAAAATTGTAATAAATTTGTTAATCTCAACTAAAATTGAGTTTATCTTTAATTAGAAGTTAAAATTGATATTTAATAAAAAATTCTATAAAATAATTTAGGGTAAACAATTAAAATAGTTACTTCTGTTTATTTCAAGTCATTTTAGTCACTTACGTTTAAAATGTTATATTTTAGCCACTTATGTTATCGTGTTGTAACATTTAGTCACTGAGCCATTTATTGTCATTAACGGTGTAATAGTAAGTCGACGTGACACTTTAAATAATCATTTTAAACAAAAATTTTAGGTTAATTTATATAATCGATCCCCATATTTTTTGTTTAGAGTAATTTAATCTTTTTCTTTTATGTTCTTTTAATTTTCCTTTTTTGTTCTTTATTTTCCATTCTCTTCCATTTCTCCCTCTGTTTTCCTCCCTTCTCTATTTCTTTTAACATAGTTTTTTTATGTTTTCTGTTTGTTAAAACTAGTCCCTATACTTCTATTTTTTTTTAACAATTTATTTTTTTAGAGTGAGGCGAGCTTGTGGACTAGTTTTAACAAATAGAAAGCATAAAAAAACTACGTTAAAAAATGGAGGGAGGGAAATAAAGGGAGAAGCAGAAAAGAATGGAAAAAAAAAGAAAAAAATAAAGTTAAAAGAACATAAAAGAAAAAATCAAATTGCTCAAAATGAAAAAAATAGGGACCAACTGTTAAATTTAACCTAAAATTTTCGTTTGAAATTATTATTTAACATGTCACATAAGCTTACCATTATACCGTTTGTTATAGGCCAATTTTGGGCCGTTTTAAACTACTCAGCCCAGTTACATTTCCAAATTAAACCTAAAACTACCCATTTAACAACCCCATGCCCAAAACCCAAATACAACATAAACCCATTAAACCCTTACCCAACACCTAACCCACTAAATTAACAGCCTACTAACCCATCAAAACCCACTACCCAACAACAGACCCAAATTACCCCTAACCCTAACCAACTCTGGCAAAACCCTAACACCACCTAACCCCGTCCCATCCGACCACTTTTTTGCCTTGTCCCATCCACCACCATACCACCTCTGCCACCACCAAAGACCAAGCCATACCACCGCAAAACAAAGGGAGCACGCAAACATCAAATTCTAGGAAAGCAAGACAGTGTAAGAATGGCTATAAAGAGCCGAACACAACATTTGTAAAAGGGTTGGACAATTCAAGCAAAGAAACAAGAAAAATAATCGACTTTTGAGCAAAAATAACAATACCATCAATAGATTCTAACAACAAATAGCATAGATCAAATATAAAAAGCGGAGGAAAATTCAAAAAGAAACAAGGAACGAAAACATAAATCGGAAGGTGATTTCTTTTTTTCATTTTCTTTATTATCTTCTTAAATCTGTTTTTTTTTTCTTTTCTTCTTCTTTTCTAACATATATATATACATACATTCGAAAATAAAAAAAATATAAAAAATTTTAAATTTCTTACCTTTTCCACCAGTGTAAGGTGGCGTGGCCGGCAGCCAGCCGAAGGTCGATGACGGACCGGTGCCCTCCTCCCACAGGAATCCTTCCCTCTCCCTCCTCTCTCTTTTTCTCTCTTCCTCTCTTTCTTTTTTTTTCTTCTTCCCCTTACAAATGACTTTTTTTCTAAAATTAGGCTAGTTATAGCCCTCCAAAACGAAGTCATTTTGGGGGCTATACTTAAGCCCCAAAACGACGTTGTTTCGAGCATGACCCGAGCCATCCGACCCGACCAGCCTCAGGATCTGCGTGTTTTTGTTTGAATAGGATATTTATGCGCGCAGTCCTTCCGCTTTTCTAGCATTTACAATCGAGTTTTTTCGTTATTTTTAATTTGGCCCTGAAATTTAATCTGTTTTATAAATTGATCCCTTTTCGCTGCACAGCGTTTTAATGACTGCGAATTTTGCACTCTTGGTCCCCCACATTTTCATGCGTATTCAAATGAGTCCTTTCCTCTTTGCTTTCCTTTAAAATTAGCCCCAAACTTTGTTTTTTAATTCGATTTAGTCCTATTTGTTATATTACTGCTTTATTTTTAAATTATTTGTTTTTTCATTTTACATTATTTATTATTATTAATTATAATCTTTATATTTTCATTATATTTACTATATTTTATGTATGTAGTGGTGTATATTGTATTATGTACATATATGTGTATATATTTAGTATATTTATATATTTATGAAACATTATTATTAGTTCTTTTAAAATGTATATTATGTAAATATTTTAATATTGTATTCTATATATATATATTTCTCATATATTAAAACATACGATCTCAATATAATTATGTGCATTTTAGTGTATACCTATATATTTTGAAATATTGTCAATAGTTTTTTTTTTAATACGTATATATTATGTATATTTACTAACATTATATTTTTAATGCATATATTTCAAATATTATATATTAAGTATTTCTTATGTCATTATTATATATATACGTATTTATGTATCGTATTGAGCATTTTATCACTTCTAATATGTATATCGTATGTATTTATATATCATGTATTTTTCTTATTTATTTAATATTTTTACTATTAGTTGCATATTTTGATGTTACTTTATGTATATATTTTAATAACTATCATGTACATTTTAATGCCATATATATATTGTATATTTTCAATAACTATATTATATGCATATACTATGTAAATATCTTAATGCAATATTTTGTATATACCACTACTCTCGTCTATTTATGTTGCATTGTTAATGGTCTTCTTTTACTATTATTATCCCTAATATATGTATGCATTTTCTAATACTTTATCATATATATTTGTATATGTATTTTGTTGTATTATATACGTATATATATATAGTATTATCTTAATTACTTTATTTTAATATTGTTATTATATTATATTTGTTTTTTATATATATTATACCATCATTTTAGTATTCTTGTTATATAATATTAGTGAATATTTTCATTAATTATATATGTATACATATATATATTTGCACATAGTATCACTTTCAACTTTATTGTAATATTTTATATATTATAGTTATGTATGTGAATTTAATATATTTGTGTATCATATTACATATATCTTTTATACACGTTATGCATGCTTTCAATATATATATATATATATATATATATATATTATTACGTATATAATCTTAATGTCATTTTTTACATATGTATATTCGTTGTGTTCTCGTGTTTGATATTATAATTACATTTAATCTTGCATGTATTTGTTAGTGTTTTAATATTATTGTCATATTTGTTATTTGCTTCAATATATTTCTAGTTCTTCCATTTATTTCATCTCAATTTGTTTTACATTACTTCGAAAATCCCATTCGTATTTTCTAACTAATTTCAATAATCAAGGCAATGTACCGATTTAACATTAAGTCATCGAATTTCATCGCTATGTTGGATGGAATTTGCCGGCTCGAGTTAAAGGCGGAACACCCTTCTAAAACACCAAAAACTAAAATTTCTCGTCTTTCCAATTGGATCACGACTAAATGTTACATTAAACTCGTATTTTTGAAAATCAAGACAACACATGTTTATAAGATACCAATTTTGGGCGTCGCGAGGGTGCTAATACCTTCCTCGCACGTAACCGACTCCCGAACCCTACTTTTTCTCTGGATTTTGACGTAAACCTAAACTCGACCTACTTTTTGTTTTAAAAATAAATTTATTAGGTGTCCGATCACACCTATGAAAAGGATCGGTGGCGACTCCCTTTTATTTCAAAATCAAATGCTTAATAAATCGCCACAATTAGCGACTAAGCTAAAATTTGTACGTCGCTACAGTTGGCGACTCCGCTGGGGAACCGCATTTTTAAGAGTCGAGTCGAATTAAACGCGTGTTGTCAAAATTTTCAAAATTCCTTGTTCAAATTAATATTTATTCGTGATCCTAAAATTGTGTTTTTGAAAAATCATGCATTTGCATCTTGTTGTGTATATTCTTCTAACTTGTTTTGTCTAGTTGTTTTAAAGCTTTAAATTCTTATGGTTTTAGTTTGGTTTAGTTTTTTAAATAAGACGTAAAGGTTTGTGAGTTTCTCCCTACACACCATGCATGTGTATTCTTACATAACATGAGCTCTATACCCGGGCTCCGTCCGTTTAAGTGAAAGTAAACGCTATGCCTTCGTGAGTTAACTCGTCCCTCCGCACAGGCTAGTGAATACTTTCGGGTTACATATGACTTATGCTTTCGTGAGTTAACTTGTCCCTCCGCATAGGCATAAGTAAATGTAATCCCTCGAATTGAACTCGTGAGCCTGTGATGGGCTACGACCGAGGCTTCGTACTAATCTTAGTAGATGACAGTACGGACAATTCGAGTACCTATCTAGAACCGAAACCGCATATAGTGAACCGTACGAGCCACCTAACTAGAGCCATGCCGAACCTCCGTCCGTTAATGGTCACCAAAATAAGTACACGGGAGAAACGCCTCTTGTCTCTCATTTTCTTTACATTTACCTTTGTTTATGCAAAAGAAGCTGAATCGGGTAACTTAATTTGTTTCTCAATTTATAATTGTTGTGGTTACTAACCAAGTTTGTTTGTTTTTATTCTTATTTTACATCATGCATTATAGGCATCATATTAGGAAGGTGTTGACTAGAGATTTGGTTGCCAAAAAACGGGTTTCTAATGGAAGAGTTAATTATACATACAGCCGAGAAGAATGCCGTGGTTCGGGACTGGTCTCTAAAAACTCAGAAAGGAAAAGGGGATAGTTTAGTGGAGGGATGTATTGCTAATCTGCCCGAGCACATAACTGTGAATGTTCGCCAGAATAACCTTGAAGATTTGGCTCGGGTTTGGAATCAGTGGGACTCAGACACTAGGGGTATCTTCACCGAGAGATATGGAGACATAGCCAATTTGATTCTTGTCAACGTGAGCGAACGATTAATCCAAGCCATGGTCGATTTTGGGATCAAACACCAATGTTTTACCTTCAATCTAGAAGATATGACTCCAACTATAGAGGAGTACGTTGCTTTGCTTCGTGTTGAAAATGCATAATTCTATAAAGTATACGTGAAAGAGCCTAAGCCGATAACCTTCAAGAAAAAGCTAGTGAGATTGACAGACATGACTGACGCATGGGCTGAAAAATAGATAAAGAAGAAGAATAAAACCATTTGCATCCCATGGTCTTCCCAACGAGATTTGGTTCAGAACCATCCCGACATGTTGAAAAGGGTAAATCTATTCGCTTTGGCCATTTACAGTTTGATCATCTTCCCGAAAGTCCTTGGACACATAGAAGTTGCGGTGGTGGATTTCTTTGAAAGACTAAAACAAGGAATCAACCATGTCCCGACTATCTTAGCCGAGACTATCAGATCCTTAAACAATTGTAGGAAGGTGGGGAAGGGACATTTTATCGGATGCGCGCAGTTACTCAATGTCTGGATTTTGAGCCATTTCTAGAAAGTAGAGCGCACACCATACCACATGTTTTCAAAAACTTTCGCCCCGTTGGAAGCCTATCTTGAGAGAGAATGGCTAAAGGATGTCACCGAAGAGCATTGGGTTTTAGTTTTTCAGAACCTTCGAGCTGAAGATGTAACCTAGAGAGCACCATGGGTCCGCCCTTTGGTTCTGTTATACAAGGTTGGAAATCAAGATCGGGTACCACTACTCGGGTTATGGGGAGGAGTTGGATATGCTCTGCTATTAGTCCAAAGTCAATTTTTTTCGCGATAATTCATACCCGCAACTGGAGGATTAGTACAATCCGAGTTCGCTTTCGCGGGTGAAGGGTATATGAAGAGGATCCGAGACACTGCAAAGTCTTGGAAGAAAATTCATCTCATGGAATTAGCCTTATATGCTGATACCCTCACTCAAGATTACGACATATAGAGAAAGCAATGGGTGAACAGTCAGCAAATCTCGTCAACGAACTACACCGACCAGAACCCTTTCTCGGAGGAAATACCGTCTGAGCTAAAAATGGCAA
This sequence comes from Gossypium arboreum, assembly GCF_025698485.1. NCBI lineage: Eukaryota > Viridiplantae > Streptophyta > Magnoliopsida > Malvales > Malvaceae > Gossypium > Gossypium arboreum. The sequence continues at coordinate 89,898,255 of NC_069082.1, read as the reverse complement.
GACAAGAATTTGAACAAGAAAAGGCCAAGAGGACCTTAGTGCTCTTCAAGAGGAAAACTACCAATTGAAGATCGACATTCAGATTGAAAGATCTAGAACCAAGAAAGTGCAAAAACAAGTTGAAGTCGTGAGAAATGACTTAAGGGACCTCCATCTGGAAAATAAAAAGTTAAGAGGCACAATAAAAAATAGTGGGTTGGGCAAGTCGTCGGCAGAATGGAAAGAAAAAATAAGCAACATTAAAGGCGGGATGGAATTTTGGAAAGGAAAAGTGAAAAAAGAGGAGGAAAAGGCTGCGCGGGCTATGATAGAACTGAGGAAGAAGAATGCCGAATATGAAGCTGTGTTTGCTGAGGTAATGACTAGTCGATCTAAACGTCAAGAACTAAAAGAGAGGATACGAGAGCTAGAAGATATACTGCAAGATCGTCAACAACAGCTAGATACTCTTTTGAAAGCTTTGGAAGAAAAGAATAGCCAATATGATAGAGACATTCGTGCTTACTAAGAGGGCCTCCAAGAAAAAGAAATGCAACTTAGCTTTTTGATAAATGAAATTCGTGGGGTAGCCATGCACGTGGTACAATTATCGAAAGAAGCTGAAATTCTCATTTGCCAATTCCGTCCAAGTCGAAGATCAAACATATCAGAATTCTTAACACGAGTAAAGAAATACGGTGATATAGCTAGGAAGTTTGTGTAATGGCTGAATCGAAAATGGAAAAATGTTTTGTAATGAACTCTTTTGATGAATGAAATGCCTAAATAGGGGCTATCTTGAAATCAACACCAATTTCTTGCATTTCCTTCATGATTGGCATTCATTTATGCATTCATTCATTCATTCATTGCATATCTCATAATCATTCGCTAAGGTTAAAATATACAATTCGCAGTTGTAATACCACAAGCCTGGAACCACGTCATTCGTGTAGAACGCGTCGACAAGCTAGGGCAATGGAGGCTAAATTCAATGAAAGAATCGAAAGAATGGAAAGAGTCCAAAGGGAATTACAAGAGCAGTTGGCCAAGTCGCAACAAAAGACAAGAGATTTAATGGTGAGATCTCGAGAAGAATCACTCGAATAGAATGATCAAATGGCCAAGATGATGGAAATGATGTCAGCTTTAGTTAAGGAAAAGGGACCCATGCAGAGCCCTGACGTCGAGGAACCTCGGTCAAGAGTTAATCACAGTCAAGATCCGCTCTATCCCCCAGGATTCACTCCGCCGCACGCCCACGCAACACAAAGAGGGTACACCCAAGAAGAACCCACAGACTTGGAGCAACGGGCAGTGCCACCTGCTCACATAGGGCAAGGAATGTTTGTATCAAACCCGGGGGCTAGTCCTGCTGATCCACTCGTTCCAGATTTGGACGATCCAGCAGAAATAGCCAAGTTGAAAATCGGTGATCACGAGGTTCAAGAGAAGTATAGGAGCTTAGAGAAAAGACTTAAAGCAATAGAGGGTACTGAAGCCTTCTCTACACTGAGTGCTAAAGAGTTCAGTTTGGTGCCCAATCTGGTTCTGCCTCCGAAATTTAAGGTACCAGATTTCGAAAAATACGATGGCACGAGATGTCCAAAGGCGCATCTTGTCATGTTTTACCGAAAAATGACTGGTTACGTGAATGAAAACAAGCTACTCATACATTGTTTTCAGGATAGTCTAGTAGGATTGGCTCTTCGGTGGTACAACCAGCTTAGTAGGGAAAAGATCCGATCCTAGAAGGACTTGGCGTCAGCCTTCTGTGAGCAGTACAAGTATGTATCAGATATGGTGCCTGATCGAATGACCCTACAAATGATGGAAAAGAAACCAGCAGAAACCTTTAGACAGTACGGGCAAAGGTGGAGAGATATCTCGGCCCAAGTGGAGCCTCCACTGACTAAGACTGAGATAATAGTTCTTTTTATCAATATTCTGAGAGCACCATTCTATGACAAGCTGGTGGGAAGTGCCACGAAGGACTTTGCGGATATTGTAATATCCGGTGAGCTTATAGAGAATGCCGTCAAGAGCGGTAGAATGGAAGGTCAAGAAAGTTCAAGAAGGGTAGCGCCCATGAAGAAGAAAGAACCAGAAGCTCATATGGTGGGAATGGGAAGCCGTTATACCCCTAATCCATATCCAAACCAACCCCGACCTCAAAATTATCCTCCTTCGAATTTCTATTATCCTCCTCAAACCCCTTAGTACCAAACATCACCTCCTTCCTACCATGTATACACCATGAACAACCAAAGGCCCGTCACTACATTCCCGCAAAACACTCTACCCACTCAAAGCCAACCCAGAAATGAACCAAGACCAACAAAGCCCAATCCTGAGAAACCGCAATTCACCCCTATTCCTGTGTTGTATGGGGAACTGTACCTAAAACTCCTGGAAAAGCAATTAATATCTCCCCATTACATGGCACCCCTTAAACCTCCATACCCGAAATGGTACGATCCAAATGCTAGTTATGCATACCATGTCGAGAACTAGGGGCACTCTACGAAAAACTACCTAGCCTTCAAAATGAGAGTTCAATGACTCACCGATGCGGGTATTCTGTGATTTGATGGCACTGGCAGTACATCCGGGAACCCATTCCCAAACCATGCCGAAGGGAATGTGAGCGCAGTGGGAGAGAAGGACAAACCACAAAGTAAAAGATGGGTTTTTGAAATAAGAACACCTCTACAGAAAATCTGGGAGGTGCTAGTTGAAAAGGGGTTACTCTGTCATCTTAACAGAGTATTCGAGGGAAGGAATACAAAAGATCAAAGTTTTTGCGAATTCCGTGGTATTGAGGGGGCACGACATTCAATCCTGCGAAGAGTTCAAGAGATTACTGCAAAATATGATGGACAATAAGGAGATTGGGATTTTTTATAAAGGCGAAGAGGCCGATAGAGGACAAATATGCGCCTCTGACCATCAATCGTCAGGTTTCTCATATAGCGCTGACCGACCATTAATAATTTATTATGACACGAAGAAGGAGCCGGTAAAACCAAAAGTGATAATCGAGGTACCATCTCCTTTCCCCTACAAGGACAATAAAGCAGTACCATGGAAATATGACGTCAATATCGTCACACCTGAAGATGAAAAACCCAAAGCCATGACTGGAAGCGTTGGGGAAGTAGGTCATTTCACTCGTAGTGGAAGATGTTATTCAAAAGAGGTCGAACTAGTGAAGAAGAACAGTGACTTGAAACAGAAACGAAAAGCACCGATGCACGTGACCGAAGATGAGTATGAAACTGTGCCTGAACAAGAAGCTAAAAAGCCTGTGGACGAGGAGGAAGCACAAGAATTCTTAAAACTTATCAAGCATAGTGAGTACAACGTGGTAGAACAATTGAGTAAGCAGCCAGCACGAATCTCGGTATTATCTCTGCTAATAAATTCAAAACCGCACCGGAACTCCTTATTAAAAGTGTTGAATCAAGCTTACGTGGCAAACAATATATCCGTTGAGAAGCTTGACAGATGGGTAAATAACCTAAACGCGGATAATTTCATTTCTTTTAGTGATGATGAAATACCACCCAATGGTAGAGGCTCCGTGAAAGCATTGCATATCACAACCCACTGCAAGGGTTATATAATACCGAACGTGCTCATCGACAATGGATCGGCACTCAACGTTATGCCTTTGGCCACACTTTCTAGGATTTCGATGGATTTGTCCTATTTAAGGCCCTGCCATTCTACAGTAAAGGCATTCGATGGAACAAGACGAGAAGTCATGGGAAAAATCGAGATCCCTTTAGAAGTGGGTCCCTACATATATGATGTTGAATTTCAAGTCATGGACATTACACCATCATACAATTGTCTCTTGGGAAAACCTTGGATCCATTCTGCTGGAGCAATCCCATTATCCTTCCATCAAAAGGTGAAATTTATCATGGATGGCTGTTTGGTCACTGTCGAGGGAGAAGAAGACATTGTAGCATCTATTTCTGCCGATGCACCATACATTGAAGTGAGTAAAGATGCTATGGAATGTTCCTTCCGATTTCTTGAATTTGTCAATGCCACATTCGTCGCTGAGGGAAACAGAATTCCCGAGCCAAAACTGTTGAGAAATACCAGAATGGGTGTTAAGTTGACTGTAGGAAAGGGAGCCCGAGCAAGGAAAGGTTTGGGAAGGTACCTGCAAGGAATAGTCAAGGCTCTAAAGCCAGTACACCACAAGGCCCGATACGGTTTGGGGTTCCAGCCGGACATGCGTCAATAAAGAAAATAGTGGAAGAAGGATCAAGAGAGAAGGATTGCGAGAACTTTAGGCCGAGAAGTAGAATTGGAGCCCATAAAGTACCCTCCTTTGTCAAAAACATTTACATCTGTAGGGATGATATACCCCGGACATGATAATATACAAAGCACGCTGTTATTAATTGAAAGGGGTCTTCAGAATGTCAGTATAAATGTCATTGACAAAGGAAGTGAGGCAATTAAAGATGTTTCAACGATACGCCCTTGTCTTCCTGGCTTCATGTTGAACAATTGGACTACTGAGGACCGTCTTGTAGTTTATAAGTCTTCAGAGTAATGCTCAAACATTAACCCTCTATTGTGTCCTTAGATATAATAGAATTCTTTTGTAAGAGCTTGCATTCGCTCTTTATCATTTAAATGAATATCAATGAAGATGCATTTTGTCACGATCTTTCGTATTATCACTAATTTCATAATCATCTTCTCATTTCATAGCCTATCTGTACATTTGCCTCATACCATGCCATAACATTTCGCTTCTTGGTCCCAATACTTTGATGCTCCTCTAGAGTTTCCTTTTCCATTCAATTTTCATGTGCTCAGATATCAACGATATGAACAAACTCGTTACAAATCTTGAAATCAATTTCGAGAAGGCCATTTTTTTAGGAGAATTCGAAGCCGAAGAAAATGCTGAAGATTATGTCTCGTCTCCTGACTTGCTAAGAATGGTGGAACAAGAGGATAAACAGATTTTGCCTCATCAATAATCTGTTGAAACAATAAATTTGGGAACTGAAGAAAGGAAGCAAGAAGTGAAGATTGGGACCTCTATTTCAGGGGGCACCAGGCACAATTTGATTGCTTTGCTCCACGAGTACAAAGATGTATTCGCATGGTCATATTAGGATATGCCAGGATTGGATGAAAATGTAGTGGTCCATAAGCTCCCATTGAAGCCAGAATGCAAACCCATTCAACAAAAGCTAAGACGGATGAAACCTGAGATGTTGTTGAAAATAAAAGAGGAAGTCAAGAAGCAATATGATGCTGGCTTCCAAAAACCTCCAAATATCCAGAGTGCGTGGCTAACATAGTCTTGGTACCAAAGAAAGACTACAAAGTACGAATGTGCGTGGATTATCGTGACCTGAATCGAGCAAGTCCTAAAGATAATTTTCCTTGCCATACATTGATACGTTGGTGGATAACACAGCAAAGCATTCATTGTTTTCTTTCATAGATGGATTCTCGGGGTATAATCAGATCAGGATGGCCCCCGAGGATATGGAAAAAACTACTTTCATAATAATGTGGGGAACATTCTGCTACAAGGTGATGCTGTTCGGATTAAAGAATGCTGGGGCAACATATCAGAGGGCTATGGTAACGTTATTCCATGACATGATGCATAAAAAAATAGAGGTCTACGTCGACGATATGATTGCTAAATCTCGAGGGGAAGAAGAGCATGTAGTGAACCTCAAGAAGTTGTTCGAAAGGCTGAGAAAGTTTCAGCTAAAGCTTAATCCAGCCAAATGTACGTTTGGGGTTACCTCGGGAAAGTTGCTAGGCTTCATTGTCAGTGAAAGAGGTATCGAGGTTGATCCAGATAAAATAAAAGCCATTCAAGAGTTACCACCTCCGCGCACGCAAAAAGAAGTCAAAGGATTTTTAAGAAGGTTGAACTACATCGCTCGGTTCATTGCTCAACTCACTAACCAGTGCGGCCCAATTTTTCGACTCCTTCGAAAACGTAATCCCGGAGAATGGAACGAGGAATGCCAAGAGGCTTTTGACAAGATAAAACAGTATTTGTCTAATCCCCCAGTACTAGTACCGCCAATTCCAGGCAGACCATTAATTTTGTATCTGACAGTGTTCGAAAATTCAATGGGTTGCGTACTAGGGCAACATGATGAGTCAGGAAAGAAAGAAAAAGCGATCTACTACCTCAGCAAAAATTTCGCTGAATATGAGCCAAAGTATTTGTCCATAAAAAAGTATTCGGAGACTCAGGCAATATATGCTGTATCATACGACATGGATAATTTCAAAGTTGGACCCAATAAAGTACATGATGGAATCACCTGCACTCTCAGAAAGAATGGCACGATGACAGATCTTACTATCAGAATATGACATCGTCTATGTGAGCCAAAAGTCGATAAAAGGGAGTGTAATAGCTGACTTCTTAGCAACTCGAACAACAGAGAAATACGAGCCATTGAGATTTGATTTCCCAGATGAAGACTTGATGTGCATTACAGAAAAAGAATGTGAGTCATCAAAAGAAAAGTCATGGAAGATGAGCTTTGACGGCGCATCGAATGCCTTGGGGCATGGGATTGGAGCAGTCTTAGTATCACCAGAAGGGAACCATTATCCGTTCACTGCCAGGCTGAATTTCTTCTGTACCAATAACATAGCGGAATATGAGGCCTGTATCATGGGACTTCGTGCAGCAATTGAACGAAACATCCAAACTTTAGAGGTATACGGAGACTTAGCATTGGTGATTTATCAGATCCGTGGAGATTAGGAAGTGAGGGATTCAAAATTAGTCAAATACAGTGATCTCGTGGCAGGGTCGATTAAAGAATTCAAAGAAATAACTTTTAATTACTTCCGACGAGAAGAAAACCAGTTAACTGATGCCCTGGCCACTTTGGCTTCAATGTTTAAAGCAAACAGAGAAACAGAAATAATGCCTCTTCAAATAAGCATATATGAAGTCCCTGCACATTGTTTCAGCGTTGAAAAAGAGCCAGATGGACGGCCATAGTTTCATGATATCTTAGAATACATCAAGAATCAAAGGTATCTCGAGCAAGCAAATGAGAACAACAAAAGAACAATCAAAATAATGGCAACGGGATTTGTTCTTGATGGGGATATCCTGTATAAAAGAGGAAAAGATCAAGTGCTCTTGAGATGCGTGGATACTGTTGAAGTTAGGAAAATACTTGAAGATGTCCATGAAGGAATTTGTGGGACACATGCCAATGGTTTCACTATGGCCAGGAAGGTTATGAGACTCGGTTATTACTGGCTGACGATGGAAAGCGACTGCATCAGTTTTGTAAGAAAATGCCACAAATGCCAAATTTACGGTGATAAAATCCATGTAGCCCCTTCGCCCCTTCATGTCATGACTTCTCCATGGCCTTTTTCTATATGGGGCATGGATGTTATAGGGCCAATTTCCCCAAAAGCTTCTAATAGACACCGGTTTATCTTTGTGGTTATTGATTACTTCACAAAATGGATAGAAGCCGCTTCATTTGCCAATGTGACGAAGACTGCAGTTTGCAGATTTTTTAAAAAAGAAATCATTTGTCGATATGGTTTGCCTGAAAGAATCATTTCAGATAACGCCATGAATCTGAACAACAAGATGATGAAGGAAGTGTGTGAGCAATTTCAAATAAAACATCATAACTCATCACCCTATCGCCCAAAAATGAATGGAGCGGTTGAAGCGGCCAACAAGAATATTAAGAAGATTATTGGGAAAATGACCGAGACATATAAAGATTGGCACGAGAAGCTACCATTTGCTTTGTATGCATATCGCACATCTGTGCGGACATCTACAGGCGCAACACCTTTCTCTTTGGTCTATGGAATGGAAGCTGTGTTACCCATCGAAGTTGAGATCCCCTCTCTACGAGTCTTAATGGAATCAAAACTAGAAGAAGCAGAATGGGTTCGAGCTCGATATGACCAGTTAAACCTTATTGAAGAAAAACGTCTGAAGGTAATCTGCCATGGACAGATGTACCAGAAGAGAATGATCGCATCCCATGACAAGAAAGTACGACCAAGAGAATTCCATGAAGGAGAACTCCTGCTGAGAAAGATTCTCCCAATACAAAAAGACTTCTGAGGAAAATAGGCACCAAATTGGGAAGGTCCATACGTCGTAAAGAAGGCATTTTCGGGCAGAGCTTTGATTCTCACCGAGATGGATGGGAAGGAGTTACCGAATCCAGTGAACTCAGATGCTGTAAAGAAATATTATGCTTGAAAAAGAAAACCAAGATGAAAACCCGAAAAGGGCATCTAAAAAAAAAAGGATCAAGGTGAAAACCCGAAAAGGGATTCTTGATTAAACACAAAAGATTAGGATGAAAACCCAAGAGGGCATTCTAATGAAGCAAACCCGGGCTTAAAGAACAAAGCGTTTCGAACGGTGGGTCAAACAGCGAGACTACAGTATTTGAAGCATTTATGAAAGCTCGAAATCTTCTACGCAAGAAGCCATGCTCGAAAATATTCTTGATGAATGAACGTCGAAGAGTTCATGTGTTGAATATCTAGAGCATTTGTATCCGTTGAATGCGATCCTTTTTCTCTTTATGACACTTTTTACTATCATTGATTAACTTTCTTTGTTTGTTACATTTGAAATAAATAAATGTGAGGTAGCCTTTTTGCCCCTACCTAACCATTTTCATGCATCTCATTGTATGTTTATTTACATGATAAATAGTAAAATGACATACTCTAAACAAAAGAAATGTTAAGCATTACCTGGATGAAAATTTGACAAATACAAGAGCCTCAGATCACCACAAAGTTCAACCAAGGGCAAAAGAGTGATATTTGAGAAATGTCGAAGCTTGAAGACGGGTACAAAGCCTGAAGAGAAAGTCAAGAGTCAAAGCAATGAGCGCAGATCATCACAACGATTATAACAAAAAGGACATACGACAGACATGTCTAAGGCGCATTGCATAATCATGTAGGCATAAAGGCATTTAAGACAAACATGTGCATATCATGATAACATCATGTATGACATATGCAAGCACTCTAGTAAAGCAAGAAGATGTGATGATAACTGTACTGAATCAAAGGAAAAGACGCCTAAGTTCTACCAAATGACAGTTTATATTTTTCAAAAAATCAATTCATATTGCGAGAAGTGAGTTGAGCCTCAGGGTATGCTGAGGTATTTTCAATTTCTGCTTTCTAATTTCTGCTTTTCAAAAAAATCAACTCATATTGCAAGAGGTGAGTTGAGCCTCAGGACACACTGAGGTATTTTCAATTTTTGTTTTTCAGTTTATATTTTTCAAAAATCAACTCATATTGCGAAATGTGAGTTGAGCCTCGGGTCACATGCCGAGGTATTTTCAAATTCTGTTTTAATTTCTACTTTTCAAAAAAAAAATCAACTCATATTGCGAGAGGTGAGTTGAGCCTTGGCTCACGTGTTGAGCTACTTTCAATTTCCGTTTTTAATGTCTGTTTTCAACTCATATTGCGAGAGGTGAGTTGAGCCTCAGGACACGCTGAGGTATTTTCAATTTCTGTTTTTTTCAATCTATATTTTTCAAAAATCAACTCATATTGCGAGAGGTGAGTTGAGCCTCGTGGCACGCTGAGGTAATCCTAATTTCTTCTTTTCAATTTCTGCTTTTCAAAAATCAACTCATATTGCGAGAGGTGAGTTAAGCCTCGGGTCACATGCCGAGGTATTTTCAAATTCTGTCTTTCAAACTCTGTTTTTAATTTTTACTTTTCAAAAACTCAACTCATATTGCAAGAAGTGAGTTGAGCCTTGGCTCGCATGCCAAGGTATTTTCAATTTCTGTTTTTAATTTCTGTTTTTCAAAAATCAACTCATATTGCGAGAAGTGAGTTGAGCCTCGGCTCACATGCTGAGGTATTTCCGATTTCTGTTTTAATTCATGTTTTCAAAAATCAACTCATATTGCGAGAGGTGAGTTGAGCCTTTTAATTTCTGTTTTTTCAAAATCTACTTTTCAAATTAAGTTTCAAAAAGACCGACTCATATTGCGAGAGGATCATGCTAAGTAAAGAATAAAGATTGAAGTTGATTGAAGACACCAGATTTGGCCTCCCTGAAGTTGCAGTGGAGCAAAAGAAGAGACCACAAACATTATTTCACTTAAACGATCGAAGAGCAGATTGAAGTTGTAGATCTTGTCTTTCTGAAGTACAGAGAAGTAGATCGAAGCCACAAATCTCATATTCTTGAAGTTATATTAGAGTAGATTGAAGTTACAAGGCATACACCAGAAGATGCAATGCATTGAACTAAAGCCACAAGATACGGTGGACTGAAAGGAGACTATCTGAACAAGAAATGCACCAATGAAAACAAGACTCAGCAAGACTGGGCAAAATTGGCCTTTCTTTGTGTCTTTGCTCTATTCTCGTTACACGACAATGAGCAAAGAGGGGCAGCTGTTATAGGCCAATTTTGGGCTATTTTAAACTACTCAGCCCAGTTACATTTCCAAATTAAACCTAAAACTACCCATTTAACAACACCATGCCCAAAACCCAAATACAACATAAACCCATTAAACCCTTACCCAACACCTAACCCACTAAATTAATAGCCCACTAACCCATCAAAACCCACTACCCAACAACAGACCCAAATTACCCCTAACCCTAACCAGCTCACAACCGAAACCCTAACACCACCTAACCCCGTCCCATCCGGCCACTTGCACCTGCCCTTGTCCCATCCACCACCATACCAGCCTCTGCCACCACCAGCACTGGCCATACCCTGCAAAACAAAGGGAGTACGCAAACATCAAATTCTAGGGAAGCAAGACAGTGTAAGAATGGCTATAAAGAGCTGAACACAACATTTGTAAAAGGGTTGGACAATTCAAGCAAGAAAACAAGAAAAATAATCGACTTTTGAGCAAAAATAACAATACCATCAATAGATTCTAACAACAAATAGCATAGATCAAATATAAAAAGCGGAGGAAAATTCAAAAAGAAACAAGGAACGAAAACATAAATCGGAAGGTGATTTCTTTTTTTCATTTTCTTTATTATCTTCTTAAATCTGTTTTTTTTTTCTTTTCTTCTTCTTTTCTAACATATATATATATATATATATATATATACATACATTCGAAAATAAAAAATATAAAAATTTTAAATTTCTTACCTTTTTAAGCCATAGTGTAAGGTGGCGGTCTTGTCGGCGAAGGTCCGGTGACGGACCGGTGCCCCTCCTCCCACCGGAATCCTTCCCCTCTCCCTCCTCTCTCTTTTTCTCTCTTCCTCTCTTTCTTTTTTTTTCTTCTTCCCCTTACAAATGATTTTTTTTCTAAAATTAGGCCTATTTATAGCCCTCCAAAACGACGTCGTTTTGGGGGCTATACTTAAGCCCCAAAACAACGTCGTTTCGAGCATGACCCGAACCATCCGACCCAACCCGCCTCAGGATCCGCATGTTTTTGTTTGAATGGGATATTTATGCGCGCAGTCCTTCCGCTTTTCTGGCATTTACAATCAAGTTTTTTTGTTATTTTTAATTTGGCCCTGAAATTTAATCTGTTTTATAAATTGATCCATTTTCGCTGCACAGCGTTTTAATGACTGCGAATTTTGCACTCTTGGTCCCCCATATTTTCATGCGAATTCAAATGAGTCCTTTCCTCTTTGCTTTCCTTTAAAATTAGCCCAAACTTTGTTTTTTAATTCGATTTAGTCCTCTTTGTTATATTACTGCTTTATTTTTAAATTATTTGTTTTTTCATTTTCATTATTTATTATTATTAATTATAATCTTTATATTTTCATTATATTTACTATATTTTATGTATGTAGTGGCGTATATTGTATTATGTACATATATGTGTATATATTTAGTATATTTATATATTTATGAAACATTATTATTAGTTCTTTTAAAATGTATATTATGTAAATATTTTAATATTGTATTCTATATATATATATATTTCTCATATATTAAAAATATACAATCTCAATATAATTATGTGCATTTTAGTGTATACCTATATATTTTTGAAATATTGTCAATAGTTTTTATTATTTTTTAATATGTATATATTATGTATATTTACTAACATTATATTTTTATGCATATATTTCAAATATTATATATTAAGTATTTCTTACGTCATTATTATATATATACGTATTTATGTATCGTCTGAGCATTTTATCACTTCTAATATGTATATCGTATGTATTTATATATCATGTATTTTTCTTATTTATTTAATATTTTTACTATTAGTTGCATATTTTGATGTTACTTTATGTATATATTTTAATAACTATCATGTACATTTTAATGCCATATATATATTGTATATTTTTCAATAACTATATTATATGCATATACTATGTAAATATCTTAATGCAATATTTTGTATATACCACTACTCACGTCTATTTATGTTGCATTGTTAATGGTTTTCTTTTACTATTATTTTCCTAATATATGTATGCATTTTCTAATACTTTATCATATATATATGTATATGTATTTTTTGTATTATATACGTGTATATATATAGTATTATCTTAATTACTTTATTTTAATATTGTTATTATATTATATTTGTTTTTTTATATATATTATACCATCATTTTAGTATTACTTGTTATATAATATTAGTGAATATTTTCATTATATATGTATACATATATATATTTGCACATAGTATCACTTTCAACTTTATTGTAATATTTTTATATATTATGGTTATGTATGTGAATTTAATATACTTGTGTATCATATTACATATATCTTTTATACACGTTATGCATGCTTTCAATACCATATTTATATATATTGTTACGTATATAATCTTAATGTCATTTTTACATATGTATATTCGTTGTGTTCTCGTGTTTGATATTATAATTACATTTAATCTTGCATGTATTTGTTAGTGTTTTTAATATTATTGTCATATTTGTTACTTGCTTCAATATATTTCTAGTTCTTCCATTTATTTCATCTCAATTTGTTTTACATTACTTCGAAAATCCCATTCGTATTTTCTAACTAATTTCAATAATCAAGGCAATGTACCGATTTAACATTAAGTCATCGAATTTCATCGCTATGTTGGATGGAATTTGTCGGCTCGAATTAAAGGCGGAACACCCTTCTAAAAAACCAAAAACTAACATTTCTCGTCTTTCCAATTGGATCACGACTAAATGTTACATTAAACTCGTATTTTTGAAAATCAAGACAACACATGTTTATAAGATACCAATTTTGGGCGTCGCGAGGGTGCTAATACCTTCCTCGCACGTAACCGACTCTCGAACCCTACTTTTTCTCTGGATTTTGATGTAGACCTAAACTCGATCTACTTTTTGTTTTAAAAATAAATTTATTAAGTGTCTGATCACACCTATGAAAAGGATCGGTGGCGACTCCCTTTTATTTCAAAATCAAATGCTTAATAAATCGCCACAATTAGCGACTAAGCTAAAATTTTTACGTCGCTACACCGTCAATAATAATTAATGATTTAATAACTAAAATGTTACAATACAATAATGTATGTGACTAAAAAATTTAAGAGTAAAAAATATGGTAAATTGATTCATGCGTTGAAAATTGTAAAACCTAAAAATACAACATCAAACATAAAAAGTAAATTAAATACATGATAATTTTTTTGTATAATGAATCTAGAGAAGGAAAAGGAAAATAAATAATTAAAAAAAATAACATGATGAATTTTTTGTATAATCAATCCATTACATGTTAATCCTATGGTTACTGCTAGACGATGGTTAGTTCCGAATAGATGTTGGATTAAGCTAAATACAGATGAAGTAATATCACTAAATTGATCAATTACTACTACTGGGGGAGTGTTTAGAGATGCTGATGTAAATTGGTTATGTGAATTTTCGATGTTGCTAAGTAAAGATGTAATTTTTAAGATCGAAGCAAGAGTTATTCTAAAAGGTCTATGCTTAGCATGGGAGAAGGGGTTCCGATATCTGGAGCTTGAATGTGATAATGCCTTCTTAGTGAAGGTGATTTTGGCTGGTGGAGCTACTGATAGTAAAATGATCGAATTACACTTTATTCGTTGAATGATACATTGGAATTGAAAGGTCTATATAATCCATATTAGAGAACTCAAAACATAGTTGTTGACCATATGATTAAGTTTATGACTACAAGTTTCATAGGAATCTAATTATTTGAAGAACCACCAAGTTCAGTACGAGATTTAGTTGAGGCAGATTATGTTAATTCTATGAGGAATTAATGTTTTTCTATGAATAATTACAAATTAAGAAAGAACATTCTTTATCATATTTAAAGAAGTGAATTTAAATCGGTTGTTGTAAATAAATTAAACTATAATATCATCAAATAAATATTATTTTAACCTCTATAAAAAATAAAAACCACAAAACAATTTAAAAATAAAAATAAAACAGTAAATGTAAATTGCAAAAGTATTAAAGTAGAATTAATTAAATTGAATTTTTAGTATAAGGAATATAAAATTTGTTATTAATTGTTTTAATTACCTTATTCTGAATAGAAGCTGAAAGTAGATTCATATCTTTCTATAAAATTTAATTTTCTTATTCTAATTAAAATTCATACAGAATCAAGTTTTTTAATAAAAATTTACCCAATTAATATTCATACTACTCAATTAACAGTTATGAAATATCATACTACTCTTAATTAATATTCAAAAAAATATATCAACAAATCTTTTTATATTGTAACAGTATGTATTCCTGAAATTCAATAAAAAATTTGTTAAAATAAAAATACAATTGTAACAATATAAGTTAAATTACTTGAAAATTGTGGAACACATCCATTTCAAACTAAAAACATAAGTAATTTCTTTTCATAAAAAAGATAACAATGGTTAATTAATTAAATGCTAATTTTAATTAGTTTGATTAATATTGGTATTGTTGTCAGTGTAGGAGGATATGGGTTCAAGTGCACTGAAATGCATTATTCTCATATTTATAGGTTGGGGAGGGACTATGAGTAGTTATAAATATTGTGTCAAAAAGAATAGATCTGAACAAATATTACCTAGTACATTGTTGATGGAGTTTTAGGCTCTATAAACGATGTTAGGGGCTGACAAGTATGTAATAAAATAAAAATATGAAAATATTTTAATTATTAACTTTATTATTATGTAATTGACTGCTAGGTGCTTATTATTAAAACTGTGTAAGCTCTAACAATACAGTAATATAAATTTAAGACACAAAATTATAACCTTCAAAAAATTTAAAAGACAACTAAAAATAAATCTTATAAAATAGTCTTTGCATAAATTAAAGATTTTAAAAACAAGAAATGAAAAAGAAAACGTCAAAGATTTGTAGAGAAATTTAAAGTTAATGGAAGAAAAATTAAAGATAAAAGATTTTCTTAAGAAAAAAATAACATACATTTAAAAATAGAGACAAAAATATGTTTTAATTGAATCCATATATTTTTTCCCTTATCTATATAATTTGATCAAAAACTATTTATTTAGTCTATAATATTTATGTTTACCTATAAAAAGAGTGAAGAATAATAATGAGCGAGAAATATTAACAAATTAAAATATTTATTGAATTGAAAATTTTATTAGAAATTTATTTTATTTTTTCTCAAAACTTCGCCTAATCAAAACACTGAATCAACGATCAGTACACAACTAATTGACCAACCCACACATTTTCCTACAACTTACAGGTTGACGTAAACACAATGTGTAAATCACCTAAAATTCTCTCGGCTTAAAACGAACAAGAAGCACCTGGCAACGAATGATTACGTGAAAGCAACGTTAATAATGGGGAAAGAATGTACAAGGGAAAATAATGGCAGCAAAAATTAAAAGAAAGAAGGGAAAAATGGATTGTAGAAGTGGAGACTTTTTAGGAAAATATATATATATATATATATTTTAAAATTACCCACTAAATCCTCATTGAGTTTAATCCAAATTTTGTCATCTTGCATAGCACAACAAGACAAGGGCCAACGTAATTTTATTTTACATACACATAATATTCAAATACAAGACTTGAAAGTAAGTTAAAGTTTTATCACTGAATCAATCAATTCTTTATTGTCAACAAACTAACAAGAATAAAATATAACTTAAGTGTAAACGGCCAAATGAAGGGATAAAAGAAAAAAATTCAAAAAAAGAAATTTGAACACAAGCTTTCAAGCACATAAATACAATACTTAATCACTGAATTAAATTAATTCACTTTACATAATTTCTACAACCTTAATTTAGAACAAGATGTAACCCCTCTTGGTTCACTAACCCGATTTTTAGGATGTTACAATGCATGTCTTTAGAGAAGACAACAAGGTAGCTTATGGTTTGACAGTATTAGCATTCTCAAGACCTTTGAGAAGATTTATATTCATGCAACCACTCGATGAAACTCTTTGACTACTACACAATGATTATTCTAGAGTAGGTTGATCTCGTCTAATTTAATTTTAGTTAAATCCCTCTTTATACAAAAATAAAAAATAAAAAGATTTTCCATCATTATTTTTTAAACAATTAGGACTACACTAAAACTCTCACACACATGAGTACACACATGAGTATACTAAGATACTTGCATATATAATTACGTATGGTAAGTTTAAAAAAAAAACATTAATCAGAAAAATCAAAGGATATTCAACTCTCTTTAACTTTTTTACCTAAAAAAAAAAAAAAGCTAACCACATCAGGGAAAGAATATTCCTTTCTTTTAATTTTTTTGCATTCCCTTTGTGTTAGTTAAATCCAAACATTGGAGTAGTCCATTTTTGGACTAATGTTAAACAATAAAGTTGATAGTCAATATTCATGAAAAAAGTAAATATTTTTTATTAAACGTATATATACATTAAAAATATAAAAATCATAAAAATATATATGATTTAAGAAAATATAAATTATAGAAATAAAAATTACAATAAAATACGAAATTAGTTAGAATTTGTTATGAATATCTTATTTAAATATATCTATCAAAATTAAGATAAGTTTTGATGTACTTTAAATTCTAATAGTCATTAGAAGTAATTTCTAATTCATTTATACTTTTTATACCTATAAATAGACACTTTGGAGAAGCTTTGTAAATATTTCAATTGATCAATAAAATAAGTTTTCTCTTTACTTTCTCATTCTCTTTTGATTTTATAATGAATTAATAATATTACTATAAAATGTAAAAAACATAAAAATATTTAAATTATTTTAAAATTTTATTAAATTATAAAAATATTTAATAGTTTTTAAAATTATGAAAATAGTGTAATTTTTTAAAATTTACTAAAACTTATAAATAATATAAAATATTTTTAATATTATTTTATTATAAATTTTATAAAATATTTTATATTATTAATTTGTTTACAATTTTATAATAATATTAGCAATCTTGATACATGCACGGATGAGGTGAAATTTATTAAATTTCATTTATCGTAGCTTCAATTTTCAAGTTTGAAAAATAAGTCGACTTGCAATGGCTTTTTGGATTGAATCTATGCTTTTTTGGGTTGAGATATCTTCATAGAGTTCAAAGATTTACCTCTTAGTTTCGAAATGTATTTTGAATCACTCGATTTTGAGTTTGGGGGCTCAAGTTATGACCGTTTTAGTGAAGACTGTGCAAGTAGAATTTTTGGACTGGATTATTAAAAAATTAGGAGTTTCAAGCTTTTAATTCAAGTTTAAATTATATTGGGTTCAATTTTTAGGTTTTTTTTTTATTATATATGAGCTCAATATTATATTATTAGGTTTTATTATATATTTATTCGAATTTTGAATTTTTTTAACTATTTTAAGTTATTTAGGAGTTTTATGCATTTTAGTTAACAAAAAGTTTAGTTTAAAACTACCTGTTTAGATTTATTAGAGTTTCCTTATATTTGAGAGTTTTATTTGGATGTACTTATTTAAAGCTCTCTTCATTGTTCATTATATTGACATTTTTTTTTTCAAAGAGTCATGTGAATCCATTCTTTATCCTTCCATTTTCCAAAGATTATTTATTGGAGGGTTTATTAGAGTCAGTAATTGAGTTTGTTGAGGTTTATACCTCAAAGCGTTCAATTGTATATTTATCCATCTATCCATCATATCCATCGATTTATTTGTTTCATCTTCCACTTTTTATTCTATCGATTCTTTATTTAGTTATTATTTTAAATATTTATTCTTTATTCTTAACTTTCTTATTTTAATTATTTTCTTTGTTTTGTTTGGTTTCTTCTTTTCAGAATATTTCTTTCTCGAGTCAAACAACTTGAATATGATATTCTACCGCCTTCTTCCCTTATCAAATTTCAATTAATTTATTTTCAATTATCTCATTTTTAATTTTTAATTTTATAAAATTTTGATAATTTATATGTTTTTCTAGATTATATATACTTTTCTAAATCTTTTATATGTATCTCCTTTTTTATATTTTTAATGTGTATATACATTTAATAAAAGAACATTTACTTTTTTTTAAATCTTTTTTAAAAAATACATAGCGTTTTATGATTGACCATTAATTTTTTTCAACGATAGCCAAAAAAAATATAGACTAAAAAGTGTAATAGAGCATACAAATTTAGGAAGTGAGTGTACTTTTTAGGTACCAAATTGGATAAAAAAAATTTAGATACCAAAGTGAAAAAATAAGTACACTTCAGAGGTCAAATTGTGAGTTAAACCTTTTTAAGAGTACAATTTGTAAATATGACTTTTGGAGGATGATAATTTGTAAATATGATTTTTGTAAAATTTGATAGTGAGAAAACAGGTATAATTAAGCCATTTTAAGAGTAAAATTTGCACATTGTCCGACATAAAATTCAGATACAAATATTTCAAACAAAATTATAAGTTGAACATCGCTGATACTATAATGACTTGATAATAAGACTCAGTTTTTCACAATTTATTGGGATACATTATTTTTCATTGTTTTTCACAACCAGTTTCATAGCGAACAGCTGTAATTGAATACAAAGTTCATGCATCCAAATTCTCCAGTACGCATCGTCTTGAAATTTGACGTTCGATAATGGCAACCTGGAACGAGGAATTTAGGTTAGTGAAAAAGAATATCGAACATGAAGCTAGAAGATAGGCTGATCAAACAGTTTGCTAAACGAAACAAGATTTTCCATGCAAACAAACAGAAAATAAATCAACCCCTTTTTCAATATAGAACATATGAGCTCCCCTTGAATCTTTTAAGTTTGGAAATTAGCCAAAAGAGAGTGAACCTTCTTTCAGACACTCTCATTTATGTTTAAGGGTTGGTTGGTATTGGAACTCCGGACTCTTCTGTCAGCTTTTTATAAGCATTTTGCAACCTTCGAGTGACCGGCCCGACTTTCCCGTTGCCAGTGATGCGCCCATCGATTTTCACGACCTGTTACAGAAATATTCAATCAGCTAGATAGAACAAGGTGATATAAATAGTTAGCTTGTATGTTGTATAAGCAAACAGCGAAATCATAAGGTCTCAAATAGAATATTTAGAAAGAAAGGAACTCACCGGGCTGAGTTCTCCCATTGTTCCAGTAGTCCATACCTGCAAGGCATCGTTAGAATCATAACTCAAAACACAGGTAAAAGATATATTCACAATCAAGGAAGATAAATTGAAAGTTGACCATTATTAACAGAGTACATGCCATAATAGGCATAGCCATATCATACATTTCTTGGCCTTGGCCTACACTCGAAGGAGTAGCTAAGAAGTCTGAGTTGAACAATATGATTAATAGAAACAATCCGAACATCTTCTATTTGATATGAAGGTTTCTAACTCAAAAATATATATATATGAAGGCTACTGGCTTAGCTACCATAATTAACACTTGTCTTGTGACAATGAACTTTAAAATATAACATAGGATAGAAGCAAATAAGGCCTTTTCATATGGTTCAAAGGAACTTCATCAATTATATGCAGTTACTTTAGAATTTCAGAAGTATTCCATATAAATGCTCTCGATAGAAAAACAACAGGATACCTCATCTGCTGCATGGAACTCAGATAAGCTAATTCTTCGTTCCACTAGCTCAAATTTTTCCTTTACAACAAGCTCCATGATCTGCAATCCAAACGGCATGGAAGGCATATCAGTCCCAATGATACAATATAAAAGTACAAATGAAATCGTTGAAATTCTCATGACAAAATTGTCTGCTTGAGATCAGGAAGTTCTGATATTTACCAGCCTAAATATAAATTACAGCTCAAATAAATGTTTAAGAAACTTACAGTTGCTCGAGTAATCCCAGGAAGACAATAATCAGCATGAGGGGTTAAAACACAGCCTTTCTTGACCAAGAACTGCAACGTGAAACATAAGAATGTTTCAGTTAGAGATTTTCAACTTTCAAAGCATATGCATTAGAAAAAAAGCTTTTCCTTCTATAACCAACTAAATGCATTTGAACATTCCACACCATCAATGTTATCAGTTATCAAGATGAATGGCAAACTACGGTATTATTCGCAGTTTTCCATGTTTGGTAAAAACAATGAAAAATAACCAAGAACAAAGATGAAGATTATTGATGCATATCGATACCATACTCAGTCTTAATATTCCCCAAACCCCCAATTCATATATAGATCTAAGCTATTGGGGGGAAATCCTAGTCTTACAATGTTTGTGGCATTTGTTTCGGATACATAACCATCCTTGTCGAGCATGATTGCATCATCGGCATTCGCATTATTCCCTTCTACCTGCATTGGACCACAAAAATCAATTTTAGCCCAAGAGATAGTTTAACAAAAATGCATATCTGGCATTAGTCTGAGAAACATAATCTCCACCATAACACAGGAAAATATAAATGTCATATCATCCATCATGGTTTACACCCTTAACCCAAACAAAACAAAAATAGCCAAACCTAGAGAGAAAGGTCTACTGAAGCTTTCAGGTAAGAAAATCTGAAACTTAATACAGTTGTTATCTTGCGAAATTTGATTAATCAGTTGATGATACTGTCAGAAGCATTTAAAGATAGTAAGCCGTCAAATTGAGAACAATAATTTCTTGAATAGCATGAAAGAATGAAAACAACATTCAAATCATAGATCAGATATTAGAACATCATCTACTCTCAGCTTTATCATAAAATCATATGAAAGTCCTGCATTGGACAATACCTTTGCCAATATGTTATTCAGAAGATTATTGTGGTGAATCTTTGAGTCCAAATTCTGAAAGGAATAAAGAAAAACAAATCAAAATCAGCTGATTAGGAAGATAAAATTCCTTAAAATTTGAATACTATTAAATCGAAACAACCACCCAGCATTTCATCCCACAAGAAGCAACAGCGAGACCTGACATGATATGTTCTTGTAATTCTGTACCTAGCAGAAAATAGTGGCAAGAAAAGACACCAAGAATCTTACATTTGGTGAATTACGACGTGTTGTAGCTGTAACAAGTTTTATACCACTCTCATTGTCGTAAACCAGGGGTTTCCATTCGGGAAGCACTGCATTTTTTCCACAAGAAACATTAAGCACATCAGCTGAAAACCCACAAATCACAACAGCACATTCTCTACTTATAAAGGGAATGTTGCTAATATCATGCAAATACACTATGATAGCATATTCTAAATGCGGTACAAATTCGCAGCTAATACCCATGTTTCAATAGATAAAAGCACATATGAGTATCTCTATGGTATATGGACTTAAAAATCTCTTTTACCAATCAAAGTGCAGCCATATTGATTGAAAGCAGGGCTCATCCCTGAAGTAACCTGAATAAGATGAAAGTATAGCATATTAGGGAAGAAAATATAAGGCCTAACTAAGAATTCACGAATGTCAATGACAAACTTTTTGCACCACTCTATTTTTTAGCCCAAATAGGGGAGTATCTTAGACAATTCAATGATTCCTCAAGTATCAAGAGACCGGGAGAAGGTGAAAATGTTTCATACCTTTTTCCCACGAGTAAGTGTTAATCGAATGTGTGTGTTATTGAACATTCCATTGGCATTGAGGGTTCTGAAGATAGCCTCTTTGATCTGCAATGATGAAACATGTTACTAAGAAAGAAACGGTTAACTTGCTTGCACGAAAAATGGTCATCAAACAATGCTGAACCCATGAAACACTGATATTTTCAGACAGTGAATTCAAATTTGTCTGCGGATCCTAACCTCATCGCGGGTGGGAACATTGATGAAAGCCAGAGCCTTTGCAGAATCAAAAATCCTTGCAAAATGAACCAAAGAAAAAATTCAAGAAATCGTTAGGAGTTATCAGAAAGTACTCACAGAAGCCCACATATGTGTCATCCATTCATCTTTCCCAATACAATCAACCATATCATGATTAATACTAGTGCAATTCCTACTTAAGGGAATTCATTAAGCATTTAGTTTCACCAACCTATCTAGATGCTCTTCAAGCTTAAATATCTTTCGATTGTAAATTCGAAGTCCTTCCCACACAGCATCACCACCTTGGACAACTGAATCAAATACTGAAACCTGGTAATGCATTGCAAGAATGAGAAACCTAATATACCTATGAACTAACAATCATAAAGTTTTAAGTCAATGAAGAACAGACTGAGAATGGTTCTGGGACTAAGTACCCTTGCACTCTCACGAGGTACAATCTCATCACCAACCCAAGCAAGCAGCTTCGCATTCACAGGAACTGGAAGATCGGGAACCGGTAAGGGAGACCTTAAAAGGGAAGATGTTTGCCTCACGTTGCGCTTAAGCAAGTTATAGAAAGGTAGACTTTGCTCCAACAAGTCATAAAATGAGAAAGGAAATGGCTGAAAACATGTATAAGATTAAACATAACTCTATCAACCCTTCAATGATTTAAGCACTTCTTGTAATGATTTTCAAGATATAGTTTATTTAAAAGTAATATCAAGGTTTGAAATGATAGAGAGATTAGTTTACAAGAAAAAAGCAAAGAGATAATGTCATGGCTTATAATCCAAAGCCTTTAAAATAGGTTTTTGACAATTGTTTCTTTCATAAAATACTCTACTTTCAGCACATAAAGAATTGAAATAACTCACTATAGATCCAACAATATTACAAAGAGAAGAAAAAGGCTGAAGGCCTAAGCTTATCAGTCTGAACATAAATACAATTTAATCATGCTACTCCAACTCTTCATTTTGCTTGAAGTAATCGAACATGGTATGAGGATATGACCCTCAAGGACCCCTCCAAATACATGCAAAAGCTTAGAAAATGTTGAACATACCCATATCCTAACATCCACACCCAAATTCGAGTAACATTAAGTTAAAAGAGGGTAGAGACACTTCAACTACAAGATGACTTTATGAATTTAGTTTCAAGACAAGCAACTGGTTTATAATTCATGATTTGAAATGAAAATAATTAAACAGGTCACATACCCTAGGGTACTTTCTTGGGGATGCAAAATGTGTTGAGTTATGCACACTTTTATACCACCATGGTGCCCACAAACCATCGATCGGTTTTGGACCAGCTTCCCATCTGATCAATGTTTGATCATAAAGTCATCATGATAATGATATTTTCATAGAAAAGACTGTATAAATCATATCTTTGCACATAAAGTATGAAATATGACTGCATCAAGCAGTTAATTCTGGTAGAAGTGATGTGTTTGCAAAGTTAAAAAGGGACACATCCAAGAGAAAGACGTGTGCCTATAAGAATAGAAATACAGCTAGTGTCATGAAAAGGCAATTTAATTATCTATATTACTTTGACTCGTCATTTTTTTATGTACCCGAGTCTTAAACATATTTGGACATGAGCATGAAGATATAACCCACCAAGAGCATTCAAAATACATGGAAACACTTTAAAAAATTGAATATACCCAAATCAGATTCTTACTCCTTAGTTTATTGAATTGCATAGCATGAAGAGCGAGTTGGTAAAGGTTTTAGCATAAGGGAAAAGTAGGTTTCCACATGCCTGAGCATTGCATCTTGAAAAGGAATATCCAAATCTTTACAAAGACCACGTAAAGTGTCCTGCACATAGATAAGATGAATAAATATGAATCCACACACACACACACATATAGAGCAATTGTATAATTTAATGAACCGTGGGTAGCAAATATAAGAATGATGTAAAGATGAAAACAAGTATCATATTTCAAGGTTGGCAAAATAACAGCTCAATACATTGTAAGATTTCATATGCAGTATGATAACAGGCTTTCTATATAGTGTCATATTCCAGGTTATCTTATTAGAAAAGATCAACAACCTCAGGATTTTGTTGAAGGTCTGCGGCATCGATAACTGGTGGGGGCTTTCCCAATGCACAAAGCTCACTGTAAATGGAAACCAAATCTCCTAAGCCTAGCTCAAGGAAAGATGGAGGCACAACCTTCTCAAAGGATGACTGAAAATAAGCACAAATAAAACATAAATATTATCAGTGAATGACATCAGAGAGAACAAATTGTGGACCATTAAGCAGTAAGCCTGAAATTTTCAAATCTTCCAGTGTATAAGCTGTCAAGTTCATAAAATATGTAATACCTTTATAAAGGTAACATATGAAACCTTAAACAATTCACTTCTAAGCAATGCAAAATCTACTATAAAACTACAGATCTCCTTTTAGTTTACTGATATGATTCTCTCTGAGCGAAGTAAAATGGAAAATGAGTTCCAAACAGCTTACCAGTATATTGAGAGGATTTTGTATCAGTATAAAGTGCTTTCCTTTCTGCAGCAAGTCATTTGGCAAACCAGGCACCCGTTGCTTTGCAATATGCTGTATGCAAGAAGAGGGGAAATAGTTCAGAAACTACTAACTCAAAGCTAAAATTTCTAGCTCTCATAAACCAGAATTCAATCTCAGAATCTGCTGATGCATTCCATATAATATGTTTCTCAACAGTCTCCATTTTAGTAGAATTGAAATATATAGGAAAAAGCCAAAGTCAACCAAAAAATCCATCACCAAACCTTCTGCCATTGAACATATTTATAACAAATGAAGATAACTTAAGAAATTAACTCCTTTAGAATCAATCTATTCTCAAAGAAACAAAAAAATTTCTACCTTCTTAAGCAAAGTCATACATTCAACATAATACTTAAAACACAAGATTAGCAATAATTTCCAGAATAGAACTAAACTTAAGCTTGCTAGATGGAAATATGTAGATTACCTTACAATACCGGTATCTGTTTTCTCCAGGACCATAAATAATGTTGTTAACAACTTTATTACCATCGCATTCCTATTCCAAAAAAAAATACAAATATGAGGGAGATGCCATTAACAAGTGAAACAAAGAACAAAAACATAAAGGGAAACCAGAAACTGAAAAAGAAAAGTCATTGTTTAAATTGAAAGGGTCAGACACAAAAGAAACAGAATGCAATGCAATACGTTTACAAAAAATAAAGCATCCTTTATAAAGGTAGGATATTTGATGGAAACAATGATGTTTTCATTCATGTGCTAGAGTGTTTATATATAAGATTAAAAAAAAAGAATTGTAACAGCATCAGCAAAAAGGTAGCATGACTACAAAGACATTCAGACATTCCAGTTGCTGTGCTTTTGCTTCTGATCTAAACATACAATCAGACATTTGGAACATGGGTGTGTCATCGCATGTCCGATACATGTTCTTTTGTGTTGGAGACTAGTCTGACACAGTACACTCCCATGACATAAATGTCGGTGCTTCATACACATCAGTCAATTAATTTTGGCTGCCACATTGATCTCATTTTGATTATCTTCTTTCCCTCCATAATTAACCTTTTGTCCCGTGATCAATAAAATTATTCAGAGAGGCAACCTTAAGAGATATTTGATCTGTAGAACAGAACCAAAGCCAACATATCCAAGGAATTTTAATCACATAAATTAAGGGATAACATCACCGGTTTAACCCAAAATGAAAGTGTTTCGATAAAGTGAATAAATTCTGGCAAAACATTGGTTAAGCTTATGTGACATACCATCTTAGAGAGAACATCTTCACGGTAGGGCCTTTCAACACCAGTAACATGAAGAAAAGTTCCATACAGAGGTTCATCCAGCACTTCTATGTCATCCCTCTGAGTATGGAAGAAAATGATAAGTGTATATAATATAAGAAAAAGAAAGAGGCAAACGGAGAAACTTGTTGAGAAATTTGCGACTTCAGCTGCCATTAGTGTCCCCAGATTACACTCATGGACTAAACCCAGTTTTGAAATTCATATTAATATTTTTAGTTACTTAAATGATACAAACCTTTCAGCACTCTAATAAGCTTCTGAGATGATAAGCTTAGACCATAAGAAGGGATACCGTCTAGTTCAACTAAATACAAGTTTTCAGAGCCTATATTTAAGCAAGTTTGATCCTGGAATGTTGAAGATGAAGACTGCAAATCCAAGAAGTAGTAGGATCATGATTCAGTAAAACACTTATTAAACCAGTAGAGCAATACAACTATGTTACTCAAGGTCTTCATTTGTTTATTTTTCAAGTACCCCTGTCTAACTATGACCCATATCCGGACATGAGTACATGGATATGATCCTCAGAGGAACCTTCAAAATACATGGATGAACTTCGAATTTTTTTAACATACCAGTGTCAGATAAATATTTAGCATGGATAAATATTGGCATCTGACACTGCAAAAGCTTGAAGATACCAGCGAATGTGATCCAAAAGTCTCATGATCAATTAAAATAAGCCACTCAAACAGTGAGGTTGGCATATTCCAAAAAACTAAGTCTTGTATTCCCTAAAACAAACACCCATTCAAGTGATTTCACTACCTTTTCATGATTCAACTTCACTACTTTAATTTTCTCAGCAACCAATCAAACAGCCAAGAACCATAACACAACAAATCTAATGGGCTAATTACTATGGAATCAGCAATTCCATTTTATCAGCAGCTAGCACATTGGAAAACAAGTAAGATTTTTCTTTATTCTTCATCAACTTGAGCAGCAGTCAATCTTCTTAATAAACCATATTTTGAAAAGAAAAGAAAAGTTCAAAATTTGTGTTTGATCTTATTTTTTCCCAACTTTCCCAGCAAAGTCATGGGGTACTTAAAATTTAATGAAAGGTTCCGTTTTAAAACAAACCCAGAGAATATATACAAACAAGATTCATGATATACTTCCATCTTCTTCATTTTTTTCTGTCAAACTTCCTCAGCTACCAAACAAGGAACCCAGAAAAAGGAAGTTGGTATTACCTGAGAAAACGAATACATGAGACTAGTACTGAGTGATCTCGGAGCAGACCAAGAATGGATGACTTCTATCGCTTCTTGCTTTGGGTCTGCCATGGATACTTGTTGGATATGGGAAAAAAAAAAGGCAATTCAGAGGAAAAACTGTGTAAATAGATGCTTCAGCTACGAATCTGATCTATTAACTTTCAACGAATTGATACATATTTTTAAAATTAATTTTTATTTAATAAATTATGTTCTTTCGTTTTTTAACTAATATTTCAATTATATATATTATTATAAATAAGAAAACACTATATTTGAGTAAATAATTGAAAAAAGAAGAAGTTGAAAGTTAAAAGAATGGGAAATGATATATATTTATTTTGTTTGCTAGCTAAAATTAATAAAGGAATGGAACGTTAAAAATATTTTATTACTTTTATTTGGTGAAGCTTTCAAAAGTAAAAAAAAAAAAAAATGCTTTTTTAACTAACTTAAAAAATTGATTAATTATGAAAATGAATCTTTGTAAAAGAACGATTCGTTTTTTTTACCGTGCACACTAGTGTTACCGTACCCATTGGAGGCACCACCCTAATAATAAAAATATGCTTTTTTTTTAACTAACTTAAAAAATTGATTAATTATGAAAATGAATCTTTGAACAAGAACAATTTGTTTTTTACCGTGCACACTGGTGTTACCATACCCATTGTAGTTCACCAATCCACGAGACAATTCACGGCTGGCTTGTTCGCAGGTTAGTTCACACTACGCCTGTATGCTAGCCAATTAGCGTTCTTAGCCCACAAGCACTGCTTGTTGGCGGGGAGCTCACGATACACATCTTGCATTGTCAGCTCGCATGCATTCCTCACATACAGTACAACTCACATTACACAGCTCGCAAGCAACGTTCGCTGGCGGGGAGCTCGCATGCACTGCTCGCATACAATACAACTACATTACACATCTCGTTGGCGGGGAGCTTGTAGTATACAACTCACGATGCACTACTTACCTACATAGAGCTCGTAGTTCACAGTTCACATGCATAGAGCTAGCACATCAAAGGCCCCATCTCGCACTTTGCCAATTCACAGATGTGCAAGTTGTGGCATGATTAGTCAATCTCCAACATGTACACAAAGGACTTAGTCTACTGTTAGTTTATGGGAAGCGAAAATCACGAAACCACTATAATGACAAAAAAAATCAAGGAACCACTAAGCTTAAAAATAGAAAAGATGTAAAGAACTCAATAGTATAAATAGGGAGTAAATTTCAGCATCAAGGAACAAAACTCGACAGAGAACACAATAGAATAGAATAGAACGAAAACATGCAAAAGTCGAGAGTAGAAAAATCAAAACACAAGAATGAGAGCATTGAGGCCAAGACCGGTGCAATGAGTTTTTGAGGAAGCAACGTGAGCTAGCTGCAGAAAACCACCGACGTTCGGCTAATCATCGAGTTATTCGAGTCAACTCGAATTTATTTTCAAATTTCAAGTTCGAATCGATTTTAATTTTCAAATTCAAATAACTTGAATAATTCGAATAAACTGAATATCAAACTATAATATTTTACATTTACTTCACCCCAATATATTTTAAACTAGAATATTTTACATTTACTTCACCCCAATATATTTTCCCCCCATTTACTTCCCCCCTTCCCCCCAAATTTTACTCCCCTAACCCTCAAAACTTTTTATTTTCCTCCTAAACTTTTACTTTTAACCTTCACCCTAAATAAAAAAATCATCCAAAAAAATTTCCTAAACCTAAATAGTAATAATTTTATTTATATCTATTATTTATATTATTAAATTAAATTTTACATTTTTTACTATTTAATATGTTTTTTAATTTCAAAATACACAAGTGACAAAAATCAGAAGATAATTGAATCAACTAAGTCAGCAAAGAAGCTAACTCGTATATAAAATATTAATAAATGAATTATGATAAGATGAAAGTTAATAACAAATTTGATTACGGTGAATGACAGTGGTTATAAGCATAATTTTTTTTAATTTAACTCAAACAAATATATTCGATTCGATTTGATTCGAATTCCATCTCATTCGACTCGATTCGAGAAAATTTCAAATCGAATTAGGATGATAAAATAGGATTTTTCAACTCGATTAACTCAAAGTTTTTTCATTCGATTCGATTCGATCAAACGCTCACCCCTAGCTAGAATATTTATGCATCCTTAGTATGAAATTATCGATGTTTTGCTAATAATGTTTTGTGGAATTGATTGTTTATTCATTCGAGTGGTTTTCACATTTAACACTTGCTTAAGCGTAGCTAATATTAGAAGGCAATTGAATTAATTATTACATTTAAGAATATGGTAATTAATAGACATACAACTCGAAAGGTGCATCTTTAGTTCTTCTACTAATTAAATTTGTAGCAGTATAGAAATATAATGTTACCTTACATAATTCTTAGGAACAACGTCTGAAAATGTGATCTTGAGGATAACTTGGCATAGACATATGTTAAGGTGATTAAAAGATTTAACGTAGTGACTTCAAGAGAAGCTTACATCCAATGGATTTCGGATTAGTAAACTGCCATATCACCACAACATTTTACATCATTGCTTTCGATGATTGCATATTAAGGGGAAATAAATTTTCTAGCCTTTCATGTCATTATTATTGAAACTTGTGTCAATGTTTCACTGCTACTACATTTTGTGTTATTGTTTTAATTTGTTTTGCATACTTAGGTTAATTTAATTTAAGTACTTATTAACTCAATTCACTCATATTTTCATTACTTACCAAATTGGTTATTAGTTAATTTTACAATTATTATTTTAAATCAGTCCTTATAGAGATGATAACTCTAATACTCACTACTTTATTACTTGTACACTTGTACATCAATAGGAAATCTTGCAACATATGCTTATATCATTTGGTAGTAGACAACGAGTGTTTCCGACTTCCTAATACCTAAGCACATATACCATCTGAAAACGAATCAAACTTGTTAGCATAGATTCCAAAAATATATATATAATTGATTCAATTTTACAATTTCTTTTACTATTTACGAGTGGCCAAACATGTGGTTGGTGAGCCACTGATGCCAGAAATGGCATCCTATACAAAGCCCAAGATTGCAGTAGTATCAGACATCCGCATATATCTTGTGTCTCATGCTTTGTTGTATGACAAAGCTCATGATATAATGTCACCAAAATCGTTGAGCCCCAACTGAAGGAATGAGCTCGGTACAAATCGGCCAATAGAGGCAAGTACATAATGTGGCATTATTATTATTTGTGTCCGAGATAAGTACCCCCTTATCAGTAGTAATATATACACTCGACCAGCGCACATTAGCTCTGACTCAGTGGCATTGCTCGATAAGGTTTGAAAATTTTCATTCAACCAGGAAAATTTTAAACTAGTAAATCTAGCTTCCCCATTACCAGGCGAGCATCCAAGAAACTAGTAGCAGAGGGCCAAAGGTTCGACCACTTTACTTGGACCTATGACCGCATCACCGTCAACTGGGAGCCTGAGTTGCATTGTGACATCTTCTAGGGTGATGGTACACTCCCACACAGTAAATAAAAAGTGTGGGCCTCCGGGCGTCATCATTTAACCAAGGCAGATATTAAGTTCACCCTCAAGGCAAATGTCCAGATGGATGCGGTTGTTCCAGATCTGGCTGCATCCAAGTATGGCATTATCCTTTAGTTTGGATGGTACCTCAGAATATGGACTTGCAGTCTCAACATCCAATACTCATCTTTTCCATATCATATAACCACATTTTTTAAATTAACTAAGTAAATATAAATTAAACCGCAACTCTATAAATATATTTGTGATTAATAAATATCAAAATATTTATTGGATCTTTAATCATCAGTGTAATGTGACTCATTGCTCGGAAAAGATAACTCATTATGATATATGCATAATTAATAAAAATTAATCACCACTTTAAAAATAATAAATATATTACAATTATTACAATTAAAACTCACATATATTAAATATATTAAAATTTTCCCACAAAATACCAACACAACAATCTCAAACTTTAAATAACACCAAAAAAATTTCTAATTTCTTCTTTCTTTCTTTTTTTTTTCCTAAAACTTGTGGGGTAGAAGTGTAACACCCCGTACCCGAGACCGTCGCCGGAGTCGGACACGAGGGGTTAACGGGCTTAATCCACTTACTTGCACAGTTCATTTTAAAAATTTCCAGACAGCCGGCTAACTGTGTCACTGTCACCTTAAAAATCATATCTTGAGTTCCACAACTCGAAAATCAGTTTTGTGATTTTTCCCTGAAACTAGACTCATATATGCATCTACAAATTGTTTTCTAGAATTTTTGGTTTGGCCAATTAGTACAGTTTATTAGTAAAAGTCTCCCCTGTTACAGGGTGTGACTACACTGACCTTCCTGCATTACGATTTGGATATCTCCCTGTACAGGGCTTCAATACTAATGCCGTTTGTTTCTACAGAAACTACACTCGAAAAGGAATCTGTACATATATGGCATGACTTCTAATTATCTCTGGTAAATTTATAATGAATTTCTAAAGTCGGAACAGGGACTTCAGAAACCGTTCTGGCCCTGTCTCACGAAAACTTAAATATCTCTTAACATACTGTTTATATGATCATTTCGTTACTTCCCTATGAAAATAGACTCATCAAGGTTCGTTTACATAATTTATTCACTATTTAATTCCATTCCTACTA
Source organism: Gossypium arboreum (assembly GCF_025698485.1). Classification (NCBI taxonomy): domain Eukaryota; kingdom Viridiplantae; phylum Streptophyta; class Magnoliopsida; order Malvales; family Malvaceae; genus Gossypium; species Gossypium arboreum. Next base: position 89,866,239 of record NC_069082.1, on the reverse strand, counting down.
TTTTTAGTGATTTTTCACATCCACGTCACTGCAGCTGTCAGCATCTGTCTTTAAGGTAGGCTTTACCTATTTCATAGTTTCCATGATTCAACTAGCCCTTTAACATAAATAGCACAAAATATGATCATGATTAACCATCCCAATGGCTAATCATTTCCAAACATTTCCATACCTCTTAATGAACAACATACAATGATTATAATACCATGCCCAAAGTATACTTAAGCCATTTTCGCATGGCTATCCAAATTTACACAAAACCGAAAGGTACATGACCTACAACAAAAGGGTAGTCCTATACATGCCATTTCAAAGTTCAACCAAAATAGTATACCAAGAAGGAGCTTTGATAGTGTGGGCGACTTCGACTTCAAAATCCCATGTCCGATAGCTGAAAAACCAAAATCTATAAAACAGAAAATCAAAGAGAACGGAGTAAGCATTTAATGCTTAGTAAGTTTGAGCCATGAATTTAAACACAACCAAAGTATAGCATTCATATAGCTAAACAGATAATTTCATATGCACAAATTCTCCATATCATACTTACTTCACATACCAACCTTTATATTCATGCACAAAGATCAACTTAGCCAAAGGCGGTAGCTCATTTATCAACCGGCGAATACTTATTTGTAAGGGCTCAACTAATTGAGCACATCTGAAACATACCTCATTGTTGGGATTTCACAAGCGTATTAACTGAAATTTTACAGCAAGATCATTCATTCCCGAATCACGTACCTTGAATTTAACCGGATATAGCTACTCGTTCAAATGCCTTGGGACATAGCCGGTTATAATAGCTCGCACAAATGCCTTCGGGACTTAACCCGGATTTAGTAACTCGCACCAATGCCTTCGGGCTTAGCCCGGGATTAGTAACTCGCACAAATGCCTTCGGATCTTAGTCCGGATTTAGTAACTCGCACAAATGCCTTCGGATCTTAGTCCGGATTTAGTCACTTAGCGCAAAGCCTTCGGGACTTAGCCCGGACATCATTCGAATAACCATGCACATTTATCAATAAATCATGACACATTCGTATTTCATTTTCGTTAGTAAAACTCTAACACGAGGCACTTATCACACTTGCAATTTCGGCTCAATAGCCACACACAAAGAGCATGATTTTGATTTACTTAAAACGTGATCTAATCAAATCATAATCTAAGTTTCATTACTCGAAAACTTACCTCGGATGTTGTCGAACGGCTTCAACGGCTATTCGATCACTTTTTCCTTTCCCTTATCCAACTGTGGTCCTCTAAGCTCTTGATCTAATTCAAACAAATTTAACTTATTAAAGTCTCATTTTGCTAGCTTATGGCCGAATATGACAAGGAGTTTGATAGGTCATATGGCCACCTTTTAGCTCAAATACACAATGATCATACGCATTTTAATCACATCAAGCAATTTAATACAATTCATTCGAACATCAAAGAGAAGCTCAAGGTACTTAGCCCATATATACATTAAACATTAGAGTCACATATGTACGAAATCAAGAATCGAATTCAACATACTAGCTAATATTTCCCTTAGCGAATTTTCTAAGTCAAGCTAAAGCCATCAATAGGCTACCTATGGCGAACATACACATCAACTCATGGACTCATTCATGTGGCGAACATACACATCTATGCTAAGGCCGATTGCAACACTTAATACATTCTACAAGTATGGTCACTTGTATTGACTAAACACCATCTGTTCCTAGTTCAAAACTTGGCTAATACACATATATACACTATTAAAGCATCCTCTCCTTTACACTAATTCAACACATGCATTACCCATAATATACAAAATTATATTCGCCTTAGCACACAACTTGCTAGCCGATTCTTCTTCATTTAGCAACTAATGCACATACGAGCTCATTTGTTAGACTCTACTTCATCTAAAACAACCTTATTTCTCTTCTATTTCCTACCATGGCGAATGCATCACAACACCTTACCATTTCGATTTTGGTCATGGTTGAACAAGGAATTTAATGTCTCACTCAAGGATGCTAAAAGGAGATTCAAGAGTTATCAATCCACCATCACATGCATCATTACAAGCTTCACTTTTAGCATGCAAATAACATCAACACAAATCCACCTTAGCCGAATATCATCTCCATGACATAGTAAAGATTTGAACCATGGGCTAGTTAGAACTCAAGCTAACAAAAAAACATGCATGAATCTCATGGCACAACATCAAACTTACCTTCACCTAGCTACAAGCATGGTCGAATCTCTTCAACATTTCCTCCCTTCTTTCTTTTGAATTTTCGGTCAAGAAGAATGGAAAAAGGATGGACACTTTTTTTTTCTTTCTTCCTTAGAACTTTCAGCCAAAAGAAGTGAAAAATGATGGACACTTTTTTTTTCTTCTTTCCCTCAACTCACGGCAATGGGGGAACAATCACACACATCCTTTCTTTTTTTTTTTTTTTATTGACATGCAAGTCCCCCCTTTTTCATACATACACTAATAGGCCACTTTACATTTGCCTAGCACATTTCTAAATTTTCTCACATAAGTCCTATGTACTCCATTCACATGCAATTAACTAAATCGAAGCTTAAAAATTTTCGCACATTCATATTCACATATTTTAGACAATAAATATCACATTCAAATAATTTGGTGACTCGGTTTAGCGGTCCCGAAACCGCTTTCCGACTAGGGTCACTTTGGGGCTGTCACAAGAAGGGGGATCATTGAGGTTTATATAGGGAGAAGAAGAAGAAGAAAAAGAAGAAGAAAGGGCCTGACTTGCGTGACCAATTGGTTAAATCAACATTAGGTGGTAGGCCGGTGCTGGCCAGTAACTTGGCGGCACTGCCCTACCCACCTAACGGCGATTTGATCGATTAGTCACGCCCGTTAAGCCCATATTTTTTCCTCTTCTTTATTTTAGTTATATTTTTTTCGGTTTTTTTCTTCCCAATCCTACATTTTTTTCCTGATTTTCCTTTTTCAAACTCTCTAAAAGGATTTTTTCTCCATCACGGCATACTAAGCCTAATTTTCTCCATCTGTTTAGCATTCCTACTATTCGTCTTTTTTCATACACCATTTATTCATCTCCATTTCAATTTCTTCCTTATGATTTTTTTTTATCTTCGTTTCAATTTTTTTCACACCGTCATGTGTTCACGCTTTTTTTCCCTTTCTCTTTCTCCTCATGTTTTCCCCAGTTTTTTTTTTCTTTTATCATTTTCTTTCCTCATTCTTTCTTGGTTTATTTTAGTCTTCTCGATTTTATATCGGTTCGGATAAGGATTATTTTTTAAAGGTTAAGCACAATCATTCTTTTTCTACTGAACTAAAAAACTTTTCTTTTTAATTATCATACTTCTACTTACATTAATAATGGATCGAAAACTTGATTATCTTTACTATCATCTTAACTTTTATTACAATAATACTAACTACAATTGGGATAATCATATTACACAGTTGTTAATGTAATTTAATAATTTATCTTATTTCATCATCTTTTACTTGAATCAGGTCCATCGAAAATCCTATGATAATCAACTTTGCTTGGTTTGAGTCCGTCAGGAATCCCGTAACCCAATGGTGCTTTTAGTGAGATAATGTTCGGTCAGCCTTCATCTAATGAACCAACTTAATAACTAAAATCGCTGCCACATAAAGACTACCATCAACTTGTACCCACCGTAATCGACACCTCCTCCCCTAAAGGGTACCCTTGAAAGAATAACCAATTTGAATCTATGACTACATAACCATGGTAAAAAATTTCTCATTACTCTCCATTGAGAATTAAAATTTGCAAGTGATGATACACTCCCCAAATGACAAATGAAATTTGTCAGTGTTCGAGCTCCACTGGATCACCATTAAATAAAACATACCTTCAAATTATCAAAATTTCTAACTAAAACACAAACACTCAAAAAGAAATATTGTCTCATTTTTTTTCAACATTTAAAATTATCTTCTTGTTCTTTCTCTACAACTAATTCCAAAATTTTCTCACTTTCTTACATCTCTTCAATAATATTTTTTTTTAAAAATAAATTACTTGAACATATATTGATCATCCACTGGATATGGGTATATATAGCATTTTTGTACCGCGACACAACCTGGAGGCACCAAAAAATTCAATTTTTTTTAAAAAAATCACTGGTGTCACACAGCTTGGCAGCACAAAAAAATCAAATTTATGACACGGGTGCTACCAACAAGAATGGCGACACCAAAAAAACTTCAAAAAAAACTATTTGATACCATCAAAGAGAACGGTGACACCCATTAAAATTTTCTTTTTTCTTTTTGTCCCAAAATACCCGTAATTTTAATGGGTATGTAGAAAATACATACTGGTACCACCAATGGGAATGACGACACCAAAAGTAATTATTATTATTTTTAATATGACCAATCATTGGGTCATTATTAGGGGTGGTGCCACTAGTGGTTATGGTGGCACCGATGTGCACTACAGGAAATAGGTCATTCTCGTACAAAATTTTGCACTTGAGTCATTTTCGTAATTAATCAATTTTTTTGGGTCAGTTTCGAAGAAACAATAAAAAATATTACATTTTTCAATAATATCATTCTTTATAAAATTATTTATGAAAAAATTAATAAGATAAAATATCACCTTTTTTTTCTAACTTTTCTTGAATAATTAAAAGGCTTAAGGGTGTAAAAAACCCTCAAACTTAAAAAAAAATGTAATTAAGTCCCTTCTCTCTCTCCCTCCCTCTCTCCCTCCCTTCCTCCCTCCCTCTCCTTCTCTCTCTCCCTCTCCCTCCCCCTCTCTCTCTCTCTCTCCCTTTGATTGTTAACTTTGACCGTTAAAGTTAACTGTTCCTAATTTTTTTTAGTTAAAGTCACTATATATCACAACCACAGCGTGACATCTGGCAAAAAATGATAAAAAATAAAATTTAATAAAAGTTATAAAATTATTAAATATTTAAAAAATATATTTAAAACTTATTAAAAATTAGAAAAAAATATAAACATTGTAAAAAAATTATAAAATCACAACCATAGACTGGATGCTATCGTCTTGGAGTGGAACGAGGGTAGATTTGGGTGATCAAAGGGTGGTGATCTTGTCGGAGTCAGGGTCTCTCATTATTTATTTGTCACGGGAGATGTATGGTATCAAAAGAGCTCTACACGTATCAATGTGAAAATGTCAGTTTGCACAAAGGGCAGCTCAAACAGTGACGGGATGCATATGGATCTTCCCTTTAATAGGATGCCCGTCAGCGAAGGGGACCCCAGTTGTTATCTTATTGTAGAAGACGAGTGACAAAAAGTGTCCGCGGAAGTGATGTGATGGATGAGTCAGGCCTGAGGGTGATGGTTGCAGGAGACAGAGGATTGGAATGGATCTCACCAGTCAGGGTGCTTACTATTGGCTTGTTTTCTGTCGATTGTTTCTACCACTATTTGTAACTAGCAACGGATGTGGACAGAGGTGAATTTGAGAGCTTTTCAGTTTATTGGTATTCTGGTTTTTAGACGCTGAAAGTTCAAGTACGACTGGAATCAATGATTTTTTTTTTAAGTCTTAGGGATTGTATTTTATTTGATTATATTTTTCTTATTTGTAAAAGTAATTGTCTTGCTTCAATAAATATATCCATTCATTGTTTTAAAAATAATTATAATAAAAATAAATTAATTTCTAAACCATAATAAATCTAAACATTACCCAATATTTAAATTAAAATAAAGTATAAAAATATTCATACAGAATAAAACTCTTAAAATTTAAATTTAAATATTGGAAGTATAAAAGGAGTCTACAATATAAATTGCATTAAGAAGCTTGAAAATGTGAAGAAAAGGAGATTGAGCATGGAAAAAAAAAAAGGTAGAAAAAGATGAGATAAGCATATTGAATATTCTAAAACATCAGTCACTTCAACTGATTACAAGATCTGCACCCTTCTCTAAACTCTTTTATATTAAAACAACTGATAAAGATGGATCAAACTATAGTCACATGCTTAAGCAATCCAAGGTTTTCGATTAAAATATTCATAAAAATAAATGCAATAAATCACAAAACTGTCCATAGCTGGTCCATCTTAAAACGTGGTAATAAGAAATGTAAAAGGTTAGAATTTGTGGGCGATAAGAAAAATGATGATGGATCAAAGCATTAAGTTGAGATTTGGGCAAAGAAAAATGTATTTTAGAATTTAGAACCAAATATAGAATGCATCACCGTATCCAAGTCGGTATAGTATGATAATTGCTCACGTTATTCTTTAATCATAGATTATGACAATAAACGATATTTTATAATTAATTGTTTACTTTTTAGATAATCGAGAAGAATATAATATGATTGACATAACTGGTGATCTCCTTTTTTGTATATATATATATATATATTTATTTATTTCTATCTAATATTTTAATCAATTTTTTGTTAGTACTAATTAAGTACACATACTAAATTTGCAATTGCGGCAAGTGGAGATTCTCCTTTTTGTATATTACTGCTAACCAATAATTATCTATTTTATTTTTATCACATTAATTACCATTAATTAGGAAAAAAATAATTTGAATAGATAATATATATTTAATATAATAAGGTTCACATTAAATTTATTCATGGGTCGAGTCACCCGACCCGATTTGAAGTCCTGCTTGAAAAGTGGAAGGTTTTGGATAAAAATATAAGTCCGAAAAATGAGTTTGGACAAAAAATAAAACCTATTTGGGTAAGGCTTTTTTGGCCTGAGCCTAGCCCGAATATGCAAAAAAAAAAAAAATTGTTGTCTTTTTTACTATTTTTGCTATTTTCTTGTTTTTTTTTTACTATTATGTTGTTATTGTTTGGATATTGTATACTTTTGTTTTATGGTTTATTTTGTTACTATTTTAGAGACATTTCCGTATTAAGTTGCATCTACCTTAGTGTTATTTTAGTATACATATATATTTTTAATTTATTTTCAATTTATTGAGAAACGTTTATTCTAATGTTTTTAGTATTTTTATGTATTATACATAATTAAAAAATATATAATAAATAATATAAAAATTCATACAGGCGGACCGGTTCGGCTTTTAACATTTTTATCTAGGCTGTACTTAGGCAAAATGTTAGGCCCATTTTTTGGGCCAGGCTTAGCAAATAGGCCTAAATTTTTGATTGCGCTCGGCCCGGCCCATGGACACCTCTAGTCATACTAAATTTTCAATTGCGACAAGTGACGATTTCTCCTTTTTGTATAATTTCATTTTTATCTAATATTTTTATTAATTTTTTGTTAATACTAACCAATGGTAATCTAATTTTGTTTTTTATCACATTAATTACCATTAATTAGGATAAAAATAAGGCATAATTGCAAAAAATACCCTTCACGTTTGGTAGTTCTTTGGTTTTGTGCCTTTGACCTTTTTTCTTATTGACACCCTCAATGTTACGATTTTTTCATAAATCAACCCAATTTTAACGATAAACATGAGTTGACAGTCAGTCAAACGACAGGTCAACGAAATAGCCTATGTGGCATGCCACATAAGCACGATGTCATAGATGACATCATCAAAATATTTTTTTTTCATTTTTTTCCATTTTCTTTCTTTTTTTCTCCTTCTCTCTTCCCTTCTAAAATATTTTTTTCTCAATACTTTCCTAGATTTTCTTTCTTTCCAAACACTTCTTTAGTTTTTTCTCTCTTTCCAGATTTTCTCAACGCCTCCATGAGTTATTACTTCTTTTTTTCTAATAAACACATCTTTGTTAATGAAATGACATAACAAACATCCAAAAGGGCATGCAAACTAATGAAATCCATTTTATTTAGTTTTCTCACCAACCGAACAGAATAAAAACGAATCCATACAATAAAAAGAAGCTAACTTTCTAGTGTTTTAACAAAAACCTAGCAAATCCCACATCCCATTTTATACTAATTTGGCTAGATCTACCAATTTTAACCTCCAAATTCAGCATTGAGAAAATCTGGGAAAACATTGAGAAAAAAAATGTGAGCATGATTCGGAACTGTTGGAACACATACTTTTCTTCTCGATTTGAAGTTCAATTACAAAACAAGACGAGAAGGCTTATCTAGTTTTAAGAAATGTTGGGGATGATGTTGCGAACCTTCTCGTTATGTTTGTCTCTATTGATTTGAAGGAGATTGTTTGGTTTATGCGGTTGGCCTCTATGGAAGGCCAGAAACTGTTTTGTTTATGAGAAAATTCCTAGGAGTTTTTTTTTTTGTGTGTGTGTGTGTATGAATAGAGATCTTTTTGCCTCTTTTTGTGGCTAGAAGTGACAACAAAGATTCACTAAATTAGCTAAAACCTCATTCGCCTTTGATTGAAGCTTAACTATGATGCATAATTTGATATTGCAGTGATTTGCAGGGACTTTAATGGTGATAATGCCTTTACACCTCTGCTAAAACCATTGCAATTCGTCAACTCTGCTCCTTGGCAAGTCAGAGAAGTTGGTCTCATGTTATTGTGAAGTTTTGATTGCCTGCAGCTTATCCAAAGATTAAAAAAGCCAGTTTCTTGTAAAGATTATAGAATATTAGGCTCTTGTTGTAATATTGTATTTTCTTGGTTAGCTGGTTTGACAAGGTAGGTAATCCGAATCATGTTTTCTTTGTTGTAATATTGTAATATTATGTTTTCTTGGTTAGTCACATATTCCTCAATTTCAAATCATGTTTCTAAATAAGATAATCTGAATTTGGGTGTTTGGAAAGAGAGAAATTTGGGAAAGCATTGAGAAAAAAAATGTTTTAGAAGGAAAGAGAAAGAGATTAGAAAAAAATATGGGAAAAAAATGAAAAAAATTGTTTTGATGACACCATCTATGACATCGTGCTTATGTGTTCGTTGACCTACTGTTTGACTAGCGGTCAACTCACATTATTGTTAAAACTAAGCTAATTTTTAAAAAAATCGTAACATTAAAAGTGTCAATAAAACAAAAAAGGTTAATGACACAAAACCAAAATTCCCCAAACATTGAGGGTATTTTTTTGCAATTATGCCTAAAAATAATTTGAATAGATAAATTAAACTTATTTATTTATTTATTTACTATTACATAAAAATTGATAATTCACATATTAAAATTTAAATTTATTTATGGAAATTATTCCAAAAAATATTTTTAAAAATAAAAATAATTATTTTACTTTTAGAATTACTTTTTATAAGATGAAAAGATAAATTAATCAAAAGAGAAATCTTGATCAACAAAAAAAAAAGTGAATGTTGTGCCTTTCAAGAACATAGTCAAAACTTCCAGATGAATAAAATTTTATGGGTTACTCAGATAATTATTGGAATGATGAGAATGTATCACCCAAGATTATGATAACAATATTCGTGTAAAATTCTTTGATGCACATGTCAAAAAATCTCCTCTCTTTAATGTTTCATCCATTTAGATGAGACCATTAGCACCACTACATTTACCACACCATGCCTTTCTATACCATTCGAATATGTCTTATATAAACTACCACCATACTGAAGTAAGTTCTTCAATGACTAACCATTCATGTAATTCTATTATTCCAAAACTACTAGACTTTGACAATAGAACTTCTTCTATTGCTAAGTTTACTTATAAATTCTACATAGCAGTGGCATATTTAAGGGGGTTGATAGGGGTCTCGGCCCCCATTAAAATGAAATTTTTTTTATTTAAGCCATTTAGAAATTTAGAAATTTTAAATTAGTAAAGGTAAAATTACACTTTGACCCCCTAAAAATGATAAAAATTTGATTGAATCCTTTAAAAATTATAAAAATATAGGTTATTAAAAATTACAATTTAATTTCGCCCCCCTAAAATTTTTTTTGGCTTCACCCCTACTACATAGTTGTCTTCAGTACAACTGTATTTCTAAATTCCATCTTCATAATGTAGATGGTGTTCAAAATACTACCGATCTAACGTCAAAATGCATTACAAGGAATACATAGAAGTAAGTTAATCATTTATGTTACAAAACTATCACAAAAATACTAATACATAATGTAATTATTTCCTAATATATTTATGCTTAGGAACATGTTACAAAGCTTGGAAATTTGGTTATCCAAGTTCAGTTTGTGAGAGTTGTGGAGCCATCGCGTGATATGAAAAAATGATAGAAAAAAGTAGGAATAGTAGAGATCCAAAATTCTCACTCTACTAAATGGAAAAGTTCAGTTCCCATTATTGCAGGAAGCACTTGAATTTATAAAATGTTTATTGCAACGTACTGGCGATCCACGATCATCGAAATTTAGATATAACAGACGTGCATACAACTCTATTTTTGTATCCATTTTTATTGGAGGTGTTATAGGTAACAAAATATACAATGGTAACGGTCCTTGCATTTTTAGAGTTAGTGGTCAAAACCATCATAGGATTGGATATTTGCTGCCCAACTGGAGTAAGAGCTAAATTTACACAATTATACTTATATGACACAAATAATGAGGTCAACAACAGAATTGGTAGTTTGAGGACTCAGAATACCAATAATTCTTTGGATCCAATAATTATAGATGGCCTATTGTTGAAGATAACTATCCATGCGGCTGTTTGTTTTTTGTCGTTGTTTGCAAGCAGCAGTTACTCTTTGGTGAATGAATACAACATTCTTATTTGGTTCATTTTTTGTCTAGTTGCAATATAATGTTGCTTATGTAAAACTAAGCTTTATTGGATAATATGTTTTGATATAACAAATTAAAGTGTTTTTGAATAAAAGTAAAGTTGAGAAATTTGATAAAATCAAGTTGAAATGGTTTCAATTGAGTCAAACATTTTCAAATATGTTTTAACCATTTTCAAACAAGTTAGAATTGCTCCAGGACAAAAAGTATCGATATTTTTTGTCTAAGTATTGATATTTTACAAGATATTGATACTCCTTTGATAATCTATACTAAATTGACATTCTGGTTCTTTCAAACCCTAGTAGGTATCGATCCGATATTGATACTTTTCTTAAGGTATCGATATATTTCCTAAGGTATCGATATTTCTACTCTAACAGTCATTAAAATCTATATTAATTACAAAAAAATATCGATACCTTTTTAATAGGTATCGATACTCGTTGCTGCAGGTGTAATTAATGACCTGGTATTTCATCCCCAATGATTACATTGACTTTTACAACAACCACAACAGTTGAAAATCAATTAGAGGGTATAAATACCATCTTCCAAAGGTCTAGCAACACAAAGAGCAATGTACAAAACTTAAAGATAAATCAAAACAACCTAGAGCTTAATTCCTTCATACCTTTTCTTGTAGACACTTGTGAGCTTTCATTGTATTCATTTATCTCAACTGTTCTTCTTTGTATTTGTGCTTAATTGGCAAACATCCTGATCTTGTGAGGAATTGTGTTCTTTGTTTGCTTATTTATTTCTCTTTGAGAGAGGGTTTATTCATAAGGTTTGGGTAGAAACCTTAAGGGAGTTGAAACTTAAAATTTGCGGTATAAGTCTTAAGAGAGATTGTAAGGTTAAACCTTATCCTCAAAGGTTACCGAATTAGTAAATTTCGAAAAATCCTTAGTTGTGGAAAGCTAAGGTAGTGGAGTAGGCAATTGGGGTCGAACCACTGTAAATCCTTGTGTTATTTGTTACATGATTTTTATTGCTTCCACCACAACTTCTCATAGGCTAATTCAACTTTTCTATCGATCTCGAGTTAATCTTTTCGAGCTAACAACTTAGTTGAAAATAAACTTAGTTGTTGATATTTTGATGGGTTTAGGTGATGATTGAGCTGATAAGTCAGCTTATCTATGTATGCAAGTAAAGTTTTACAAGTTTCAAGATTACTTAGTGATAGTAGGTAGTATTTTGTGATGTAATTTGGCTTTAAATTGTATTGTTTTATGTTGAAAATGTAGCAAATCAGTTTGTAGGTTAGTTCAAGCTGCAATCTTTAACTTAATTTTTGATCTCTCATTCCTTTGCTTAAGTATCTAAAGTGTTGTAGCTTCTTTGAATTGATTGTTTGATGTTTAAATCGATTCATTCTTGTTTAAATTAATTTATTGCTATTTTGAATCAATTCATTCTTGTAAATCAATTCTAAATTGTTTCACTTGATTTAAAACCCAACAAACCTATTGATAGCCTATCATTTTTTAGGGTCTTTTATTCTTTGCTGTTTGTTTGGAAAGAAAGAAATGAAATCTATTTTTTGTTCCTCTAAAAATATGAGTTTTTCACCACCATCACCACTTGTTTTTGCTGGTGAAAACTACCACATATGGGTAGTAAAAATGAAAACTTATTTGTAAGTTCATGATTTGTGGAATGTGGTTGAGGCTAATATAGAGCCACCACCATTAAGAGCTAATCCTACCAATAACTCAAATTAGACAACACAGTGATGACTGTGCTAAGAGATACAAGGCAATGACTTTCCTGCAAAATAGATTCTCGGATGTGATCTTCATTAGAATTATGGCTTGTGACCCTTCAAAACAGGCTTGGGAGAAACTGAAGGAGGAGTTCTAGAGATATGATAAAACAATGCAACAACAGTTGATTAATTTGAGGGGAGACTTTGAAAATTTAAAGATGAAAGAGTCTGAATCGATCAAACAATACTCTGATAGGATAATGGCCACAGTCAACAATATCAGATTACTTGGAGATGAATTCAATGATAGAAAGACTGTTAAGAAAGTAATCACAACCCTTCTAGAGAAGTATGAATCAAAGGTTTTTTTATTGGAGGACTCGAAGGATTTGCCAACTATTTCATTGTCAGAGTTGATAAATGCCATTTATGTATAAGAGCAAAGAAGGGAAAGTAAGGAAGAAAAGAACACTAAAGGAGCCTTTCAAGCCAAAAACAAAGAAGGCTAGAGCTCTTCAAGCAATGAAGAAAAGAAGGGCTAGAAAGAGAAGAAAGAGAAGAATTGGAGAGACAGTGGAAATGAGAAAAATCCACTATGCTCTCATTGTAAGAAAACTAATCACCTGGAGAGGTACTATTGGTTCAGGCTTGATATTCAATGTATATGCTGCAAACAATTTGGATACATGGAAAGGGTATGTAAAAATAAATAGCAGTAGAACCATGTTCAAGCTCAAGCTGCTAATGGAAACTAAGCTCAGGAAGAGTATTTGATCACCACCTCTTGTTTTATTTTAAGCAGCAAAGTCAATAAACGTTGGTTAATTAACAGTGGCTACACAAACCACAAGGCATCTGATGAAAGCATCTTTAAGAAGATTGACAGAAGCTGTACTTCAATAGTCGGAATTGAAAATGGCCAGTTTATTGAGGCTAAGGGAAAATGTGATGTTCTAATCAACACTCTAATAGACACTAAAGTAATCTCAGATGTGTTTTTAGCACCTGATTTAGATCATAATCTCCTTACCATTAGTCAATTGCTTGAGAAGAAATACTCTGTTATTTTTAAAGGAAGATGATGCACTATATTTGATTCATTTGGATAAGAAGTTGTGACAATCTCAATGAATAATATAAGCTTTATACTGGATTGAAACTTTGTGGCCTTGAGTGTAACACCCCTAATCCGTCCCTGTCATCAGATTAGGGCTACAAAACATTATCGTGCAAATTCGAACAATTAATATCAAAACATAATTAATTAAAATTCATTACAACCCTAGTATACATAAACATTTGGGCCTTAAATCGAGCCTTCGAGGCCCTAAAATCAGTTTGGAAATGATCTGGGACTAGATTGAAACAAATCAAAAAATTTAAGAAAAAATTAAAAAAATTAAAAACAAGGGTCACACGACTGTGTGGCCAGGTTGTGTACATAGCCCAGACTGTGTAAAAATCAAACAAAGGGACACATGGCCGTGTCCCAGCCCGTGTCTTAAACTGTGTAACTCACTGAGTTAGATTACAAGGCCGTGTACTAGATCGAGATTTGATACACGTGGTCGTGTCTTAGGCTGTGTGAAACTTACACCAAAAATAACAAGTGACACACACACGACCGTGTGAAAGCCTATGCCTCAGCCCATATGCTCCATAATTAACCTTATAATCAAGCCATTTCAAGACCAAAACATACCTAATCAAACATTCCATTTGGGTAATTTTATTAGTTAAAAGGACTAAATGGCTATAGAAAGGAAAGCTAATGGACATAAGAGGTAATTATACCTTATTATATGTTAGTAGATGTTTCTGGATAGGTTTTAATGAAATTTTAATAGTTTTAACAGGTTAGCTTTGTAATTTGATAATTAAAACAAAATGTTAAATAAAGAAAAGGAAAAAAAAGTTGTTATCTTTCTCATTTTTCCTATCTCAAAACCGAAATAGCCATTTGATAATGCTCTAGAATAACGTATTTTTATATATTAATCATGTGTTTATTCTGAGCTTGATCCTACTAATTTGAGCTATTTATGTCTTTTTATCTTTTAGGGACTGATTTGGAGGCAAAAGTAAAATTAAGGGACAAAAGTGCGAATTTGGAGACACAATGGGCTGACATGCGACATAGGAAAAAGATTGTGCCAAAAGTGCGAGCATGGAAAACACAAGGACTAAAAACGCAAAAAAGAAGAGATTTTATTTTATAAGACTCCATTTTATTTATATTAGGATAATTAATATTAAGATAATTATTAGGATTATTTAATTTTAGGATTTTATTTTAATTATCTTTATTTATCTTTAATTAAATGTATTTATCTTTTAGAATTTAAGTTAAATTAGACTATCTCCTAGCACTATAAATAGGGGTGAAGTGACTCTATTTGGGGTGTTCATCTTTTTCTGTAAACACTCTCCCCCTAAAAGTATAGGCTTTTGTTTCTTCATATTTTCTTTCAATAAAACTCCCTTTTCCATTTTTATATTTATTTTCTTTTCCACCATTATCATGAGCCACTAAAACCCATCTAGCCGAAAGTTGTCAATATTCCTCCAAAAAAGGTTTTTGAGGCCTAGAATCTGTACTTAGCCTTCTCGCCAAGTATTCATCGTTTCTTTGCACTACGGGTTGACGCTTCCATCCATGGCCTTTAAGAAGTAAGCTTTTCAGCATATGCAAAGGCGGCCACTTTGTATGTTTTAGAAGGATTGCACAGTCGGTTCGTAAACTTACTGTGTCAGAGGTTGGCGAGCCAAAGAGACAAAATGGCATGGGATTCGCCATTGAGAATCGTTGATCTAGCATAAATTACTAGCTAGAGTCAGGTTCCCTAAAAATCTTAAGTCTAATCTTTGGAGCTGGTGGTCGTAGGCGTCCTCTTCCATTATAACTGGCTTACTTGAGTTAAGAAGGGTTACTTAAAAGCCAAGGATTAAACCCAAGGCAGAACGAGACAACCGGAGGCTGGAATCTTGCCACATAAGAAACTTTCTCTTTACCCAACTTTATTTATTTTTATACTCCTCATTTTAATTTCTGCAATTTATTTAATTTCTCAATTTCAATTCACTTTAAATTCTATTTTTTTATTTTTCCAGATTCTTAATTCTATTTTTTTTATTTTTCAAGAACGCAGGTTTTCTTGGCCAAGAAATTGTCCAAGATTTCAAGAAACGAGCATTCGTACAATCCGGTCCCTGAGGATTCGACCCTACTTCCCCTTTACTATTATCTTTACTATTATTTTTACTATTATTTTTACTATTTTACAGGGAATAGGATATTTTTGGTGCTCTCAACGACGCATCAAATTTTGCATTGAAGGGGGAGGAAGCTTCAGTTTTTAAATTCTTCAGTCATGGTATGTATTTGAGTCCGTTTTTAATGATTTTTATGTTTTTGAGCTCGTTTTAGTTTAAACTACTTAGCCTAGGGGTTAATTTGCTAAACTGTTAAAGGTTGAGGGACTTTCCATGATTATTTTTGAATGTGTTTTGATGTTAATTGATAGATTATTAAACTTGGTTGTTAAATAAACTTGTTTTGTTAAGTGATTTTTAGTGAATTTAAGGTTAAGAACTTATTCATGAAAATAGTAAAATTTCATGGTAACATTATGAAATGATGATTTAAGTGGGTTGATATGAGTCCCTAAGAAGTTCAATTAGCATGTATGGAGGGTAAAAAATAGTATTTTTACAAGTTTTGAGCTTAAGGACTAATTTGTGAAAAAGTTATAATATGAGGGTAAGTTTGTAATTTTATGATTATATGAATTATAGATTGAATTGAATATGTGAAGTTATTTGAAGTACTTAATTGAATGAAATTATCTATTTAGATCAAGATAAACAACTACTGGACTTAAATAGGGGAAAAGCTAAAGCTTTGGACTAGACTTCAACTCTGTTATTGCAACCATTGTTGTCGAAGTAAGTTCGTATAAATTATAATCTTATTAATTATAATTTGATTGATTATTGATTATATTGTGTTAGTTATAAACTGACTTGAAAATATATGTATATCGATGCTTTGAGTAATTGACAGATAATAATCTCATTTGAACCTTAAGAATTCTTAGGATACAAATGACATATCATTAGGGATTTCATGTTTCAGGTGCTAGTCTTGAATGTCCTACCTGTGGCTGAGGTTCTCCATTTGTTGCAGATTCTCCACAGCTCGTGTGAGCAGCATCGTGTAGCTAACATTCTGACCCACAGCTCGTGTGAGTAGACCTATTTCACAACTTGTATGAGCACTATTGAAAAGGAAAGGTTACGGTTATATAGAAAGGCACACTATGTGTGACAATTCCCGAGTACCTGATGAAATTCTATATGGTTCAACGGGTAAGCAAAGTTTAATGGCAAGGTATGTATACAATTGAATAATGGTTCATGATCTTATGAAAAAGTTAATGTGATGAATGATGTGTACATGGAATTCTTATTATGATATAGTTGAAATTATATGTATCATGTATGAACTTACTAACTTGTGAGTTTGATTAATGCTTATATAGATTTTACTAAGCCTATGGTTTTTGTAATGATGTTGTGCTTATTTTATAAATTGAGCTTAGGAATGGTAAGTTATGTTTGAGTTTATACGAGCTTACTAAGCTCTAATTGCTTATGTAGTTATTTTCCTTTGTTTCTTAGATTATCTGAAGCTCGATCGGTTGGAAGTTTGTCAGAGATCTATCACACTATCCAACAATCCCTTCGGTAGTTTTTGAGTCATTTTGGCCAAGGTTATAAATGACATGTATATGACCTTTTTATAATGAATGTCTTGAATGCGTTAATGAACATTTTGGTATGAAAATGTATTTTGTATGTTAGACTTATAATGCTTAGGCAAGTTTATGTTCTTTGGTCATTTTTGGTACTTGTAATATAAGGTCCTTTTAGTATGTTTAGGATGATATGTGAATGGTTACAATTGGTGTCATTAGGTAGTTAAAGGAACAAAGTTTTGTGCTTGAAATGTAGAATATTACTTTGTTTTGGTTAATGTTGTTTTGGTATAAATGTGGTGCCTTTGAATGACATATTGCTTAGGTGAAATAGGTTGATTGAATTGGTATGTTTATATGTGTTTGAAAGGTGTTTAGGTCTTTTGAATGCATGCACAAATGGAATGTTTGATTGGGTATGTTTTAGTCTTGAAATGGCTTAATTATAGGGTCAATTATGGAGCACGCGGCCTGGGACACGGGCTGTCACACGGCCATGCGACACATACGGCTTGGCTACACGGCCGTGTGTCACTTGCTATTTTTAGTGTAAGTTTCATACAACTTAATACACGGCTATGTATATCAAGTCAGTATGTTATACGATCTAGCACACGACATACGACATGACCGTGTGTCGCAAGTCAAAGAGTTACACGGTCTGGCACACAACTTGCGACATGAATGTGTGACCTAACTTAGTGAGTTACACAGTTTAAGACATGGGTTGGGACATGGCCCTGTGTCCCTTTGTTCAATTATTACATGGTTTGGGCTATGTCACAAGGCCATATGACACCTGTTTTTAAAATTTTCAACTTTTTCCTAAAATTTTTAATTTATTTCAATTTAGTCCTGGATTATTTCCAAACTGATTTTAGGCACAAATGTATATGTATGCTAGGGTTGTAATGAATTATAAGTAATTATGTTTTGATATTAATTAGTCTAATTTGTAGGGTAATACTTCGTAACCTTAATCCAACGACAGAGACGAATTAGGGGTGTTACATAGAGGGCCTATACCAGTTCAATGGATGAATCACATATCAGTCAGATTTGGTTGAGAATATGACTAAAGATGAAGTTAAAGATGAAGACTTTGAAGACCTTCCTGTTAAAGGCACTAGGCCTATTGTTAAAACTTATCACATATGTGACTTAGCAATGTTGCAACCTACAATTTTTAAAGAAGTTTTATGAGAAAACAACATTGGTGTTTGCTGAAAAATGGTCAAGAAGGAGTGTTGCAAGTTGGCTAATCATGCAGTAGCAAATAGCAGGGTGAAGTACGAGCTTGTGAGCTCACCAAAATGCAAGTTGTGAACTTAACAAAAGTTCTAGCTACAAGTTGAATGAAGTGTGAGCTGCAAAAGTACAAGCTCACCAAAATGCGAGCTTATTAAAATGCAAGCTTGCGAGCTGGTCAAGATGCAAGCTGGCCGATATACTAACCAAGCCACTTGGAAAGATCAGGTTTGAATATTTAAGGAAAATGAATGGTGTTAGCAACATAGAGGCCAATGAGAAGTGTTGAAGATGACGATCCATGCATTTTTTTTTTTTTGGTGTTTACAAGCAGTTGTTACTCTTTGGTGAATGAATACAACATTTTGATTTGGTTCGTTTTTTGTCTAGTTGTAATGTAATGTTGCTTAGTTGAAAATGAACTTAGTTGTTGATGTTTTGATGGGTTTAGATGATGATTGAGCTGATAAATCAGCTTATCAATGTGTGCAAGTAAAGTTTTACAAGTTTCAAGATTACTTAGTGATAGTAGGTAATATTTGGTGATGTAATTTGGCTTTAAATTGTACTATATCATGTTGAAAATGTAGCAGATCAGTTTGCATATTAGTTTAGGCTGCAATTTTTGGCTCAATTTTTGATCTCTCCTTACTTTGCTTAAGCATCTAAAGTGTTGTAGCTACTTTGAATCGATTGTTTGATGTTTAAATCGATTCATTGCTATTTTGAATCAATTTTTTCTTGTTTAAATTGATTCTAAATTATTTCACTTGATTCAAAACCCATCTCCTATTGAAGATTTGGGATAAACATAACAAACTTGCTAATGTATTTCGAATGACAAGAGATCGATTTTTCCAATCTGATTACGTGTTTGAAAGTTTTAAGCTCATTACCATTAGGAATAAGGATGATAGACAATACAACTTGTTAATTGCATCTGAAATTGCAGCTTAAATTGTTGGCAACACTGGTGAAGCAGCAACAGTGAGAGATGTTATAATTGAAGATCAGAGATTTGGTTTGCGCCATATTAGTGAATTGCATCCAAGCTTCATGGCAATGCAATATCCTTTACTATTTCCTTATAGCGAGGATGTGTATCGCATAGAGGTATTGCATAGAGGAGTTGAATCAAGTACTTCCTCTAGGAAGAAATTGACTTAAAGTTAATACAATGCTTTCTGTCTTCAACATAGGCATCATGAAGGCCACACTATACTAGATTCTGGTCATTTGACACATCAATATATTTTTGATTCTTTTGTAAGTATAGAAGCTAAAAGGTTTAACCGAATTTTGAGGAATCAACAAAAAATTTTATGCATATTTTCTTCAAGGTTTAGAAAATGTCGTTGTTAGGGGAGATACATTATCGTTATCTGCAGGAAAGAGAATAGTCCTACCTTTTGCCTGGGTGGCCTATGGTTTAAAGTAGGATTTTGTTCTTGTCAGATAGATGAGACTTTTTCTTCATCATCATCGCGTCTTTCTTTGTCCCATTTTTGAACGACTAATAACTCTTGCATATTATGTTAGAGTTATTGCTACTAATATGCTTGTTGTTGATGTTGTTAGGATTCTTGAGATTGTCAGAATTGCTCTTGGAAGTCTTTAAACTGTTCTTGTAGCATTGACAGCTCTTGGGAGTTGGTTTTTGGGTTTTTGAGTAGTATAGGCTTGGATATGATAACTTGGATAAGGTTCATAGTATTGTTGATAAGATTAGAATTGGGTGTAGTAGTTATAAGGACTGCAGTAATAATTTCCAAAGTTTTAGTTTATTTAAGCTTGTTTGGTGCTTTGGGTTTGATCTTGAGTTTGCCTGGTGAGGATGTTGATTTTTGGGTTTGCCATTTGGCAAAATTTGAAAGTCACGTATTTGATCCATGGTTATCGCACTAATTATTGATATTGGGATCAAACAAGGCGAAGATGACAGTGATGTAGAGCGGTTCACCTTACTTATGGTAAGGTAGAGAGCCACTGTGTATGGTGGTCGATGGATGGTTGTTATGGGTTAAAGAGAGAGATGGTGGTGATATACCTTCAACCAGGGAAAGGATTGTATGGAACAGTGAGGCCACGTCATCTGTATTCTTTTTCCAATAGTTTTATACCACATTAGCATTTTCATTCTAAGTTTCAGTATTTTTCATCTTGAAAAAAATTAAATCCAAATAAAAATTTTGAAATTCAGGATGAAATTGCTGATATAGCATAAAACTATTGAAAAGAGATAATATTCCTGTTTCATCCAATACTTTCTCTCTTCAACTATGATCCCAACGTGCCACCTGTCATTCATCTATTAGTGGTATCAAAGCAAGTTGGCCAAGTGATTTGTTACCATAGATCTAGCTAGGATGGCAATTGAACACACTATCAATCACTTCAGATGGGACCTGATATTTGGTATTAGATATGGTGACTAATGTGCGAGACCCATCTGATTGTGTGGTTGAAGAGTGGTTGTGAAGGGTTATTCTTAGGGATCTTTTTAAAGAGTAATTCCAAAGAATGGGTGTCATGATCGAGTGATAAAGATATAACACTGCACAATCTCCAGCTTTGCCTATGTAAGGTGATTCATAGTCTTTCCAACTTTGAATTTGTAAGGTTCGGATTTGAATGAGAACTAAGGAAGGCAGTAACAGAAGGGAATTGGTTAACAAGGTTAATGTATTTTGGATGAAGGGGATGCTTATTGCACTGATGTGGAGGCCTAGGCATTAGAACATCCATATTTGCTACCTTATCACAACATATTTTCATCATCTTCCATGAAATTATAGTCGCAATAATCCCTAAATTTTGTTTGTTTCCAAGTGCCCATAAAAAGTTGAAACTTGTTCGTAAGATTAACTTCAGAACACAACATGAGAATTACAGTGTGGATATTATTTTATTACCTGATACACTTTGGGACAAAAATGGTAGGCCATGACAAACACTCAATGGCCATATGCTTCTATGATTAAAAAAATAAAAATATATTGTTTAATATCTGAGAAAAGAGTATGAGTTTTGAATCTGGACATGTCTTATATATGATTGTATTTGAATATTTGTTTGTAATAGGTATCAAAACAAGGATACGTATAAAAAAACTAATAAAAAAATGTTTTTTCATATGAGTTGAATTACTGTTGTTAGGGGTGAGCATTTGATCGAATCGAATCGAATCGAAAATTTTCGAGTTAATCAAGTTTTCGAATCTTTTTTTATCATCCTAACTTTATTTGAAATTTTCTCGAATCGAGTCGAGTGAGATGGAATTCGAATCGAATATATTTGTTCGACTTAAATTTAAAAAAAATTGACTCTAGCGTTATTTATTTTTATGTAATTTTTCAAAAAAATAATTTTAGTGAATAAATAAAAGCAACACAACATCAACCCAAATAAATAATATTAGTCCAAATAAACAATAAAAACAATACAACCAGATTATAATAAAAATACAGCAACTCGATTTGGAGGTAAAGATTTTGATTTGAAGGTTTGAATGAACTAGAAGAAGAAGAAGGAAGAAGGGTTAATTTTAAGATTTTTTTTGAGAAAAATAGATTTTAGGGTTTGTTTTTTGTGGAAATGGAGATTGGAGTATGGAGAGAATAAGACAAATAATTTGGGGTTTGGTTTGGACTTTGAAAGATGGAATTGGCTGGGGCATGGGGGTTTGATTTGGGGGAGAAATTGGGTTTTGGGAAAATAAATGGCAGACGGGTTTGGGGTTGGGGAAATGGGATAAAATAAAATATTTAGGCTTGGGGAAATTGGGTTAAGTAATTAGTAAAAACCTAAAATTTACAAAAAATAAAAAAAAATATAGTTTAT
The DNA here is from genome assembly GCF_025698485.1 of Gossypium arboreum. Classification (NCBI taxonomy): domain Eukaryota; kingdom Viridiplantae; phylum Streptophyta; class Magnoliopsida; order Malvales; family Malvaceae; genus Gossypium; species Gossypium arboreum. The sequence goes on along the minus strand of NC_069082.1, from coordinate 89,844,017 downwards.
ATTCGGTTTATTCGAATTATTCGTGTTATTCGAATTCGAGAACTCAACTCAACTCGAACTTGAAATTCGAAAAAAAATTCGAGTTAATTCGATTAATTCGATTAACTCGATTAAGTCAATTCGAATAATTCAAAATTCGATTTTTTCGAATCGAATCTTGCTCACTCCTAACTGTTGTTGGATAAATATTTATAAGTTAATCTACAAAAGTATTAATAGCTTTATAGGTAAAAAGAAAAAAATAAAATCCATCAAATTCTTAAAATGGTTCATTTTGTTGGGTAAATTCTAATAAATATGGAAGATGTGAAAATGGGGAATTCCAACCCCTTTAGTTTACAAGAGAACAAAAATGAACCCTTTTGCTTTGATTCTCTCATTTTGGGCAATTTCTGATTACCATGATTTAAAAAAAAAAAAAAGACAAACCTCACTTGCTAAGACACATACTACTTACCAAACTATTAGCTTCCAAGGTTTGCTATTATACATAAACATCCAAATTCGTAAAACTTTTTTTTATTTTACCAAAATGTGGTATTATTTGAACAATAAGGTTATAAGAGTCATCCCAATATCCAGGAATTTGCAATGCCATGGATCACCACATTAAGAAATTCCAAGGATTCGCTGTGACAACCATAATATAATAACCCCGTGGAACCCTGGTGATGAACCTAAACCATGGCCCCCAAACCTTACATTTTCCTAGTAATTGCCTTGCTCTTCATCTTCTTGCCTTTAACCACTTCCATTCACTTCAAACTACCAGCAATTTTCAACTTTGGCGATTCTAATTCGGACACCGGTGAGCTAGTCGCTGCTGGGTTTTATAGCCTTGAACCACCTTATGGTCGAAGTTACTTCACAAAACCATCGGGGAGATATTGCGATGGCCGTCTCATCATCGATTTCCTCTGTTAACTTCTTCTCAATATGCATTGAATTTAGATACTGTTTCACCCCCTGTATACATTTGCTTATTTGGATTGTTGGTTGCAGTGGAAGCAATGGATCTGCCATTCCTAAATGCTTACCTGGATTCGATCGGCAGGACGAGTTTCCGAAAAGGGTGCAATTTTGCAGCTGCAGGATCGACTATTGAACCACCTACTGCACGAGCTGTTAGTCCATTTTCTTTTCGAGTTCAAGTGGCTCAGTTTATACGGTTCAAACACCAGGTTCTCAGATTGATGGCTAAAGGTACACACGCATAAGAAAATCTATCTATTTTACACTGACATCATAAATTATACATATACATTATTATCATTTAATTGCAGGTAAAAAGCTTCACAAATACCTTCCAGACGAAGATTATTTCCAGAACGGCCTTTACATGTTCGATATTGGCCAGAATGATCTTGCGGGCGCATTTTATTCTAAAACATTTGATCAAATACTTGCCTTAATTCCTTTGATCTTGACAGAATTCGAAACTGGAATAAAGGTAAGCGCCAAGAACACCACATCAGTACTTATTACATTAAGGTTCGGTCTTAATCCTTGAATTCTTTGGTTTTCAATGTAGACACTATATGATCAAGGGGCTAAGAATTTCTGGGTACATAACACGGGACCTCTCGGATGCTTAGCTCAAAATGTTGCCAAATTCGGAACTGATCCATCGAGCCTCGATGAGCTGGGATGTGTTAGCAAGCATAACCAAGCTGCTAAAGTCTTCAATCTGCAACTTCATACCCTCTGTAAAAAATTGCAGGGCCGGTATGCGGACTCGAACTTCACATATGTTGACATCTACACGATAAAATGGAACCTTATAGCAAATTATTCCAAATTCGGTATGTACGATTCAGTACTTTGGAGAGTTCCGAATTCATTTTCAAAGTAACAAAGGTAGATGAGAAGTAGAAGTATGGAATCAAAATGAGTTGGAGTTCTTACTGTTTTGCAGGATTTGACCAGCCAATAATGGTTTGCTGCGGATATGGAGGTCCACCATTGAATTACGACAGCCGGATCGGTTGCGGGAAAACAGAAGTCTTGAATGGAACCACAATGACAGCCAAAGCATGCAGTGACAGTTCAGAATATGTTAACTGGGACGGAATTCATTATTCAGAAGCTGCAAATCAGTATGTTTCATCACAAATACTCTCCGGAAAGTACTCGGATCCACCCTTCTCAGACAAAATGCCATTCCTCCTTGGTCTAAAGTTCTGAAGACCTTATTTACTCATTGCTGTAACTGATCCATAAAATAATAGCTACACTTGAAAATGAAATGGTGTTAAAATCATTCATCTTGATGAAGAGGTGTTGTCACATGAAGGAGCGAGTATGGAGTAGGATCATAGCAAGGATAGAGCATATGATCAAAAGCTTTATTATTCAGGTCCGGCATTTTCTGAATCCAAAAGAGAAAAGCTATGCTACTTCTCTGAGATAGCAAGGGATTTGAAACACACCTCCTACTATAAATAAAAAATCGACTTCTTCCTTATTGTCTTTGATTTGTACTGAGAAAATTGGAAGTTCAACAGAACATAACGCAAATGAATGAACTCAAATAAATTTTTATCTCAATTGAGCTTGAATTTTGAAAATAAAAACTTGATGACTTCTGAATCACACATTTCAAATGTACGTCCAACTTATAACTTATTATTTCTTCTTCACATAACTTTATCTTCCCTCCATCATCTTTAGAAGGAACTTTCACATCTTTCAAGCCAGCTTTGAACATTGTAAACTTGATCCAGCTCGAGCTCAAGTGGAACTTGAGTCACGAGTTTTTGAGTTGACGCTTGATCTCTTTGTTGCTTGAACTCGAGCAAGCTTGATTACAGCCCTAGGTAACAAAAACTTGAGGTTTATCTTAGGAAGTCCGATAAGAAAAGAAATGTACTTCTCTCAAGTAATTTCTCATTGCTTCCAAGTAAAAGCATCAATGATGAATTGAATTTCCCTATATCCCCATACAAAGATCAGATTCTAAAACAATTATATATATCCCACAAATGGATCAAATATTTCTTGGCCTTTGTCACAGGCTCTACTAATTCATCATGAAATGTCTAGTAACACATGCAATGAAAAGTGTAACGTTAAGCCATGGCTCTCATCAGGCTTCAGATTGTTTACCCTCCCTCAGTGCTTCATCGGCTATATCAAGCTCCGTGACTTGCCTAGCACCACACCTCGTGGCTCAAGAAACATCAGCTGAAGATGCAAGTTTGCAGGCTGAAGTAGAAGGAAGTTCAAGAAATGGGTGATAGTGGCAGTACTTTCTGCACTTTGTTATTCCAACCTTTTGTTTTTTGTTTTCTAAAATAGTTGTGCACGATGCATACCCAGATTTAGGTATGGGTTATGGCCCTCCAAGAAGTAGAACCTTTTGAATCAATGGAAACTTGAAAAAAGCTGAACATATACATGTTAGACATATACCTGTATCCGACACTCTCACCAGAGTCCGAATAACATTGCATCTGCACCACTAAAGGAAAAGGAAGCAGTAGGGTTTGCAATTGGACCTGAAGTTCAACCTCCAAAGAAAATGGTTAACATAAATGACAGTAGAGGAGGTGGCAGCAAGCAAAAGAACATAAAAAATGGACTCACTTGATCAAGAAATAGAATGGTTTAAAACCTCTTAAACTGATTGGAAGAATAGGCTATAAATTAGATGAGAAGTTATACATGAAAATTAGGGGAAGTTTCAAGTTTAGCTGAATTTACCTTCTGGTTTGTTCTTTGTAAGCTGCTGGTTATGGAGATAGCCGAGTTCCCAGTGCTATCTAATGTTGAAACCTGAATTTGGTATCTTATTTATCTAAAACAAAAAGTAAAGGTAGAATTCTAAAAAAGAAAAAAAAATACAAAAACTATTGAATTAATAATTTACAAATAAATGAGATTTCCAATAGGTAGTTTATGACAAAGCTTTTGAACACTTAAGAATCGGTATCTAAAAAGATGTCCTTTGAATCATCATCAGAATCAATATCTTCTTCCTTGACATCTTCATCCGAGTCTAATTCATTGTCAAAAAACGAATTAAGATACCATTTACAGTGATCGTTCAAATCAGTTTTGTTGGCATTGATTCGCCATTTCTGGTCTTCTATCATTTCCGGAGATAGTCCCCATTCTCGCAACTCTTCATCTGTGTGATGGATTGCTAGGCTATATTCTCCACCACGTCCCAACTCCATAACTCGAATCTCGCAATTGCCGGGATTATATAACCTTTCGAACTGCTCTACTGTCCATTTGAACCACTTCATTAGAAACACCCGTGACGCTAGACCGTGTGAGATTATTATCAGATTCAAGTCTTGAGAAGGATCATTGTTAAGCCTATTCAAGTCTATATCTCTCCAAAGAGATTCCAGAAAACCTGTTAAATATACCGCTTTCATCAATCCAAATCAAAATCAAAGCCATTTGTTACTAAGGTTCATTCTCAAAGGACCAAGATTAAAGAACAAGAAAGATTTGTCCCTTTATCTGATTTAAACATTGTATACCACATATAAAGCAAAATAAATCAAAGCCAGAGATAATTATCATAATCTAGTTGTAAAAGAGTCTCACATCACATCTGGTTCAATTCTACTTTCCCAACCTTAAACCTTTTGAAGTCGGTAGACACTGTTAACTCCCTCAAGTTCTATAAGATGAAATGACAAATCAAGCAAACCTGAGACTCATCCTAGTTGGTTCGTGCAACCACTTGACATCTAGCAAGTCCGAGATTCAAATTCCAACATCTACAACCCTTTCCCCATCCCCAGACTAAGGCTTCCTTGGCGTCAAAAAAAATATGAAATCAAGAAGTCCAACCAATGCAAATGATTTCCAGAAAGTTACTCTAAACAGACATATACAAACAATAAAAGAAGAAATGAAATTATTGATCCAAATAAAAAATCTTGACTAAGATAGCACCTAAATCCAATACTTTTGAAGGGGGTTGGGGGGGAGCTGTCTGGACTGATTCCCTAAATTGGAATAACATTTTGAAAACGCCATTTTTGTGCAGAGATTTGTTAAGATCAGGAAAAATAAACATACATATATAAACCTATGCTCATAAATAGTTAAGGAAGCAATAAACCAGAGTCTTGTATATGCAGTTCAATGTTTCATTCGTTTCAACATAATCAAAACAAGAACCCAGTTTTTCTCGGAAGTTCTTTGCTTTCAAGGTTTCAAAACAAGCCATTATATTATTCCGAGAAGCATTTCTTTTAAACAAAAGCAACAAACAGTACAGACCCATTTCAAAATAACCAATTTTCTCAATGGAAACTTGATTCCCGAAGCACCCTCCTAAGCAAAAAATGCCAAGTTTCCATTAAAGAGAAAGCAAAACTGGTGATGAAGAAGAACATACTGGAAACTCGATCAAAAACATCTGCAGCAGATTCACCTTCAGGGAACCTATAAAAAAACCTCCCAAATTTTTCCCTTGTTTCTTTTGTGGCCTTCATCCTTTCCTCCACCTGAAAATTCCCAAAATCCTGTTCTCTAATCCTACACTCTTCCCTCACCCCAATCACCCTTTTCTTCGAAAACGATTTCCCGATTTCCCGTAGCGTGGATCGGGTGCGCTCGTAAGGAGACACGTAGAAGTAGACCCGCCAATCTTGGGAAGACCCATGGCTCGAAATGAGGTCCCGGAGGCGGGAACCGGCAAGCCGGGCTTGTGCTCGGCCATGTTCCGTTAAGGAGATCTTGTGGTCGGGGATTGTTGAGTAGGCCGAGGTGTCTTTGTTGCCTTCCGACTCACCATGTCGGACTAGGATAATGTGTTTCGGTAACATCTTCAAGTTCTGGATCTTTTCTTTTTGTTTTGCTTCAACATTCTTCATTTCCAATTTACAAATTTTACCATTTTCTCATCCTTGCTTCGCTAATGCATATGTTTGTAATTGTTTTGTTGGGAAAATTATAAGGGTAGCTCCACTGGTCCAATTATTTATTGGGTGAATGAATTGAGGTCAAAACAGTCATTAGCATCACATCTTCGTAGGTCCCTAAGAACATCGTGGGGAAGCTAAAAAGTTCTTCAAAGGCCATTTTATTATCCCAAAAATACCTATATATGAGGAGCACGTGTTCTGTTATCTAGTATTTTGGGAAAACATTGCATGAGCCCAACAAATCAAAACAATGTGCAACTTTAACCTTGTTAGATGTTGAATCAAAAACACAAAGATCAAAACTTTCTAAGTTATTATCTAAAGTAAAAATAATGGTAGGCTAAATCTGAGATCAATTTTTAACAAAATCCAGTTCTGGTTTCAATCAATATTCTGAAAATCTCATCCTATCCTGAGGAACAAAAAAGAAGACGACATCCCATATACCAAAAGGAACAAAAAAGATAAAAGAGAAAAAAGAGAGCCTTTTCTTATTGAAGATTATTGCTGCTGCATTGATTTGGCGACTAAGAGACGGGTTTATGGAAATGGGTTGTCTTGTTTTCTTCAAAATAATCGACTGAAGGCAACCATGAAGTATTTTCGATGCTCATCGATGGTAAAATTATGAAGAACTTGTTCTACTCAAAGAAACTTTTATGATGGGTGATTTTGTTGGGTGTATATTATTTTGGCTCTAATTGGTTGTCAAAGATTCAATATTGCACTGATGAGTTCCGGATTTCAGTTATGGTACAACTACAATGAAGATGTTTATGATTGAAAGGAGAGGTAATTATTATGGGGAAGTTCCTCATTGGATTTGTATTGCCTCAGCTTCTTTTGACAGGTATGCTTTAACCACTCCAATTTCATTAGCAAAATTTTTCGTTCCGCATGTTTTCTTATCAGAGGAATTTAATATGGATTCGATTTCTTATCAAAATGTAACTAATTCAAGAGAATGAAAGCTGCAAAATATTTCCATATCTGTAAGTGAAATGTTTTTATGAATAGATACTGTTAAGTCTAAGAATGCAGTAGAAAAAAGAGAATTTTTTATATGAATGCCTCATAACGCTGGTAATTTAGCTCGAAGGGTTAGCTAAGCGAAAACCTAGTAAATGTTTAAGCAAAATTGGAAAAACTGTGAACTATTTTCTTCCCTTTTTTTTTTTTTCCTTTTTCTTAAACTCTTACTTTTGCAGCTGCTTTGCTGAATCGGAGTTTGATATCTCTGGTTGATCTGTTAACCTTTCTCCTCATTCAATATGCAGCTCCAGAAATAGGTAAACCGTCTAGTTTGTTTCTGTACCATGCTGTTAATCATGACATTTTTCTTGCAATGTATATTAACAAAGGATTATCTCTCCCTTTTCTGAGATTATTTAAGTCTTAGCTTAATGACTAGCTGTCCCTGGCCAGCTGAGATTAACAAACCCAAGTTCTTAGTATGTACTTGTATTTGGATTTACATTTGTGAACTCATTTCTAGACGTAAGTAGGTTCTTTTGGATTTTATAAAAGCAACCATGATTAGCATGGAATTTCTAGTTAGTTCAACTTGTCTTTCTTTATGTGGTACATTCTCTATTTGTTTGGACTTTTTCATTTCGATGATGTCAACTGTTAGAGCAGTTCATAAGACAGAAATAGTGAGCTATATTCTGGATTCCATTCCTTTAATCATTAGTTCTTAAGAGCATTTTTATTCATGACATAAATGACCAAAAGAGAGATCAAATATTCCATTTTCTAAAGCTAGAGTTTCTAAGTAAGTATTTTTGGTGTGATAGGTTTTCAGTTCCCAAGGCAATCTCTCTTATCATGGTACACACTTATCTTTTCGTCACTAACTATTCTGTCACATGCCATATTTTACATTGTTTGGGTTGTGAAAGGAGACCAGTGGAGCATTTCTGATGCTCAATGGGCAAAGCTAATCGGTTTTGTAAGGTAAAATCTAACACAAGAAATATGCTTTGTGTTTTTCCTTTTATATATTTTACACATTAATATGAAATGAATTCTGCAGAGATCAGTCTTCGAGCTTTCCATCTTTAATATATTTCTTGATGGTACAAGTACTAGCAGCTTTAGTTGCGTTATTTGAAATAAGCGGCAGTAGGTTTGGCTTGGATTCACAGAGTGATTCATTTTGGGGGCATTTATATTCCTTTGTACTACAAATAGGTTTGTTATGCAGTACACCTCTCATATTACCAATCTTCTAATTTCTTTATATCTATTTTGTTTTCTGTTCAGGTTTCATATAATTTTTGGGTTTACCCTTCTTTTTTATTTTAAAGAAGGGATACTTAGCACTTTAGTTAATAATAAGTATACCTACTAGTTTAATAGACCATAGGGCTTCTTGTTTGATTCTGAAAGTACCAAAACTTGATGCTTTCTTCTTGGATAGCCAGTGTAATGAATCCATTACTGATATGGTTTCTTTTAGCTTACTCGAGCATCTAAAAAAATATTGAATTTCAGTTAAATCCAATTTTATTATTAAGAAAGTCAATAGGTACTGTTTGTAACGAGTTGGAAGTAAAAAGCATTGTACATCAACCAGCTTTTATCTTAAATCACTTGAGTTCTTTGATTGTGTTTGCTGTAATCAGGATTTGTTACATTGTTGATTTCTGCCATTCATGTAATTACCTATGCATTAGATGTTGACTTGAAGCCATTGTCCTATTGTTTTTTTTTCATTGAAGGTTCCCATCTAAGGGTTTTATGCTGCTTATTGTTGCCTGCTGTACAACTTATTGTTGGAATTAGTCATCCCTCTTGGGCATCTTTACCATTTTTTATTTGTAGTAGTATTGGACTTGTTGATTGGTCTTTAACAAGCAACTTTCTTGGCCTTTTCAGGTAAGCATCTTATAATTCCTATGCCTAGAGATCAGATTACAATTACAGTTTAGTTAGTATTTAATGTTATTTGGTTTACTGATTGATTTATATTTTTGGTCTGGTTTCAAAGATCTTGGCGGTACCTTTTGTTGTATGCTGGCTTGAACATTGTCTTACTCTACATATACCAACTCCCTGTCGAGTATTATGGGATCTTTAAGTGGCTAGCTGATTTTATTGGACTCTATAAGATATCTGCTAAATCGGAGTGGTCAGAAATTTGTTCTGGTCTTTCTCTTATAGTCTTTTACATCATTGTGAGTATATAACTTACTGCTAAACTTCAAAGCTGTTGTTTCCTTCATTTTTTTTATTATCGCTAACCTTTCTGCAACTCTTAATTCTTTTTCAGCTATCTTGGATTAGATGTGATCTTATGGAAATGGATTTCATCATGTCGGCAAGAGCAAGCAGCTTGACTAGGCAACTTCTTCCTTCAAAGCATTCATTCTTTATTCGTGAATCAAGGTATTTAATTGGGGAGGTTTTCCAAATTGACTAACTTCAGTTTATTTTGATTTCTTCAGCACATTTTAGTTGGTTTTGGTATTGAAAATTTAATGGAACTGCAAAACATGGAACCATGCACACCTTGTATTTATAAGTTTGGTATTCAACATGATATAAGGTTGTTTTTATATTTATCATTGCATAACATGATAGGATTTGCATTGATATCTACAATTTTAACATCTCTCTCTCTCTCTCCCTGTGGAAAATGCTTTGCAGATCCGGTGTTAGGCACACTAATATTTTGTTAAGAGGACCAATCTTACGGACTTTCGGCATTAACTATTTTACTTATGGTTTTCCGGTTAGTATACTACATTTCTTTTACTTTATAGAACTTTCATCCCTTGTGTATTGATTGTGTTTACAATCATAATGTCTCTGGAACTACATACAAATGTGAACTAATGCAAATTCTATGCCATAAAATAGTAGTAATAAGAGTAATAAAACCCTAAAATTTATAGATATTGTAGGAATATTCTGTAAATATTTTAGGAATATTTTGTAGATATTTTTTATTAAAATCCCTTATTTTAAGGGATCATATCTCCTATTTAGTATCTTTCCTAACTTAGAGTTTCCTAAAGTAGTGTCATAGGTTGTATATAAAACTCGATTTATGTTCTATTTAGAATAAAAATACTCGATTTCTATATGGTATCACTTAGGTTACGATTTCTTTTTCAACCTAGACCATGTCCAAAACTCCTTCTCCTACTTTGAGATTACTTCAAATCCGAAAATTTTTCTGGTTCCGATGCTCCATCGATTAAATGCAGTCGACTATCACCGCCATCGATTGAATGGCAACAATTTTCTTGAATGGTCCCAATCGGTTAAGATTTTTCTCTTGGCAGAGAAAGATTGGACTACGTTCTTGGTGAAATCAAGAAGCTGCTTGTGATGATGCTGGTTTTGCTAAGTGGATGCGTGACAATGGTCGTTATGACTTGGCTCCTTAATTCCATGACCCCAGTATAAGCGAAACTTTCTTCTTTACACCACACCGCTGAAATTTGGAGTGCAGTCCATGAAACCTACTCTAGCACGGATAACATTGCTGAATTATATCATGTTGAAGATCAAGCAGCCACCCTTAAACAAGGAACCATGCTCATTACTCTCTACTACAATACCCTTCTTCGCTCTTTGGCAACAATTAGATTTGTATGCACATTATGATAGGGTAGATCCAAGAGATGCTGCTCTTTATCAGCAAATTGTTACTCAACGAAGACTTTTCAATTTCTCCAAGGCTTAAATAAGGACACGGACGAGGTTCGGCGAGGTCTGGCTATTTCTCCTCTTCCTCCCTTCGAGAGGCTTTTCTATGGTCAAGAAGGAAGAAAGCCGAAGGTGTGTGATCTTGTCGATGAACCATATTCCACTTCGAAGATCCGCCTTCTTCGACCCATCAATCATCTCCCTCTTCCAAACGGGGGAGACCTTGGTGTGATCATTGCAAAAAGCCCGGCCACTCTAAGGAGAAGTGTTGGAAGCTTCATGGTAAGCCTCAGGACTGGAAGTCCAAGCACTCTCGAGATAATAAATCAAGCCTTGTCGTTGCCACCTCTGTCACTAGTTTCACTAAAGAACAGATTGCTGAACTTCAAAAACTATTTGGAAAGTTTCAAGGGTCTTGTGAGGGTAATCTGGTCATAAAAGATCTAGAAGGTAACCTTCTACTGCATTTTTCTCCTCCCAGTTGACTCCTAATTGGATCCTCAATTCTGGTGCTACGGATCATATGACTGGTAACAAGGCATTGTTTCACAATTTTTTCCATACCTTTGGTAAAGCTGTCAAAACGGCTGATGGTACCTTGTGCAAAATAGAGGGACATGGCACTGTTATTCTCAATGAACAGATTGCACTTAAAAATGTTCTCTTTGTACCAAATCTGGCGTGCAATCTCATCTCTGTTAGTAAATTGTCCACAGACTTGCACTGCTCTGTAATTTTTAATGATCGTGATTGTACTTTGCAGGCACTGAACTCGAAGAAGATGATTGGTAAGGCCAGCTTGCATAATGGTCTCTACATCCTCCCTACCTCTCCTAAAATCGAGATCTCCAAGTCATTTACCGCTTTAGGAAAAGTTGATACTGTTATGTTATGGCACTTTCGTTTAGGCCATCCTAGTTTCCAATACCTTGCAAAATTGTTTCTCGCTCTATTCATTAATAAAAGGCCTAATTCTTTTTCTTGCAAAGTTTGCTCTCTTGCCAAACATACTAAATCATTTTATTTTCCTTCTACATACAAGCCTTTTTACCCTTTTGCTTTGATCCATAGTGATATTTGGGGCCCTTCTGGGTGAAGAATGCTGATAATTGTAAGTGGTTTATCACTTTTATTGATGATCACATGAGGATAACTTGGACTTATTTGCTGAAAGATAAATCTGAAACTGCTAGTGTTTTTGTGCAATTTTATAACATGGTTCTCACTCAATTTGGGTCTAAAATCCAGCTCTTTAAATCGATAATGGCGGTGAATTTTTGCTAGGTCTTTAGGTGATTTTTTAAGGAAAAGGGCATAGTTCAGATTAGTTCTTGTGTTGGAACCCCACAAAAAAGCGGCATTGCCGAAAGAAAAATAGGCACCTTCTTGAAGTTACTCGTTTTCTTCTATTTACCACTAATGTTCCTAAATATTTGTGGGGAAGCCTTATTATCTCGCCACATATTTAATCAACCGGATGCCTAGTAAGGTTTTAAAATTTCAAACGCCTCAATCTATATTTTTGCAGACTTTCCTCATTTTAAGCCTATCTCCTCCATTCGCCACTTAAAATTTTTGGCTGACTTGTTTTTATCCAACATATTGCTCCTAATAAGTCCAAGTTAGATCCTAAGTCTTTAAAATGTGTATTGGTTGGGTATTCTTCACTTAAGAAGGGTTATAAATGCTATCATCCTCCTTCTAAACGATTTTTCACCACTATGGATATAACATTTTATGAGCAGGATTCCTATTTCACTCAGGCTGAAATTCAGGGGGACACATGGAGTGATTTTCAGCCACAACAGGTATCTCCTCCTAATATTCATTCTCAACCTTTAGAATTGCCATCTTGTTCGTCATTACCTGCAGATCTGTCACCTGTGAATGCTCCCATTGATTCTCTGTAGTACCTATGACTAATTCACCTACACCCACTTTAAACACTCTTCCGAAAATACACCGACTCCAATTGTGGTCTTCAAAAACACCACCACCCAAACAACTTCGTGTCTACACAAGAAAAGAAGACATATCCACGAGACTGCTTTTGCAATCTGATTCTTGCCGAGAATTGGATTTGGGTCCAGTTGCCGAAATGGAAGAAGAAATCAGTAAGTCCACTACTCTAGATGACTTTCCTATTGCTATTAGAAAAGGGGTTAGACAGTGCACCAAGCATCCTATTGAAAAATTTACTGGTTATAATTCATTGATGCCGTCTTTTCAAGCATTTACAGCAACTTTGGATAAAGAACAGGTTCCCACAAGCATAACTGAAGCTCTAAAGGATCCAAAATGGAGAAGGGTCATTGAAGAGGAAATTTGTGCACTAGAGAAAAATGCTACTTGGACCATTACAGACCTTCCTCAAGGAAAAAAGGCTGTCGGCTGTAAATGGATCTTTGCTGTAAAGTATAACTCCAATGGCAGTATCCAACGATACAAAGCTAGACTAGTGGCCAGAGGTTTCACGCAAACATATGGGATAGACTTCACAGAAACTTTTGCACCTGTGGCAAAGCTTAACACTATTCGAGTACTCCTAAGTTTGGCTGTAAATTGCGATTGGAAATTACACCAACTTGATGTAAAAAACGCATTTCTTAATGGCAAGCTTGAGGAAGAAGTCTATATGCAATTGCCACCTGGCTCAAAGTCTATTGAAGGTAGCAACAAGGTTTGCAAGCTCAACAAGTCTCTATACGGGTTAAAACAATCACCTAGAGCTTGGTTCGAGAGGTTCACTAAAGTCATTCTTCAAAATGGCTACAAGCAGTCCCTTGCCGATCATACGCTTTTCATCAAGGTAACTTCTACAAATAAGAAAGCTATCCTAATTGTTTATGTGGATGACATCATTCTTACTGGAGATGATGAGGAAGAGATTAGCAATTTGAAGAAGTTGTTAAACAGGGAATTCGAAACCAAGGACTTGGGAAAGCTAAGGTATTTCTTAGGAATGGAGGTGGCAAGATCAAAAGAAGGACTTGTGATCAACCGGAGAAAGTATGTACTTGATTTACTCAAAGCTGGTTTTCTTGGTCGTAAGCCGGTGATACATCAATGGAGGCAAACTTGAGATTCAATAAAGAAGATGAGTCCTTAGTAGACAGAGAGAAATTTCAAAGGTTAGTTGGGAAACTAATCTACTTATCCTTGACAAGGCCGGATATAGCTTTTCCCGTAAATGTGATAAGTCAACACATGACTAATCCTCTTGAAGAGCATATGGCGTGACAAATAGAATTCTCAAGTACTTGAAGAAAACTCCGGACACGGCTTAATGTTTAAGAAGACACAAGATGAGCTGTTAAGATTTTTACAGACTCTAGTTGGGTGGAGATCTCATTGAAAGAAGATCCACTAGTGGGTCTTGCATTTTTGTTTGGGGTAACCTTACAACTTGGAGAAGTAAGAAACAATCTGTTGTTTCAAGAAGTAGTGCTGAAGCTGAATTTAGAGCATTAGCTTTGGGGATATCTGAAGGAATTTGGCCACTTAAATTACTAAAAGAACTTGGCACAAATCGGAGGATCACTTTGAAGTTTTGTGTGATAATCAATCGCCATTCAGATTGCCAAGAACCCAGTTCAACATGACCGAACAAAGCATGTTGAAATTGATAGGCATTTTATTGCTGATCAAGTCAACAAAAAGACAGCCACTCTTTCTTACATTCCTTCGAAGGACAGATTGCGGACATTCTTACCAAGGCTTTGCCAAAACACGTGTTCAATAAATTCCTATTCAAGCCGGGATTATACAATGTATATTCTCCACTTGAGGGGAATGTAGGAATATTCGTAAATATTTTAGGAATATTTTGTAGATATTTTTTATTAAAATCCCTTATTTTAAGGGATCATATCTCCTATTTAGTATCCAATCTCCTATTTAGTATCTTTCCTAACTTAGAGTTTCCTAAAGTAGTGTCATAGGTTGTATATAAAAACTCTGATTTATGTTCTATTTAGAATAAAAATACTCTGATTTCTACAGATATGTCCCATGAGAACTATTTTTTTTTCAATCATTACTGGATATAGTAGGGACATCAATGGATCACATGGTCAGTAGTCATGTTTCCTTTTAATCTATCTCGTATGTCCAACAGGAACCATAGGGTTGGAGTGAACCTTTAGGTAATTTCTTTTCTTCGGACATATGGATCGAATTTGTCTTACCTTCACAGAAGTTGTTTTGTGTTCTTAAGATTTTTTACCGTTGAATATGGCAGATTTCCTTGCTTGCTCTTTCCTTTTGGAGTTTCCACTTTGCGAGTCTCTATGCATTTGGACTTCTTGCGTATGTTGGCTATATTCTGTATGTCTTCCCCTCAATGTATCACTTGCATCGATTGAATGGCTTGCTACTTGTTTTGATTCTCTTGTGGGCTGTTAGCACATACATCTTCAACATAGCTTTCACAGTCCTTAATAAGGAGAAATGGCAGGTAGTATTCTAGATTATATTCTGCCGATGGTGCATATTGTTATAATTGTATAATCTTTGACATGATATGTTTGAGGAAATGCTTTCAGGACATGGAGATTTGGGAAACAATTGGGCTATGGCACTACCCTATCCCCGGATTTTATCTATTGGCACAATTTAGCCTTGGGGTTCTTGTTGCATTGAGTAATCTTGTTAACAATTCCGTTTTCCTGTACTTGTCTGACAGAGATGGGCCATCTTCTAGTGATGATTCCTCTTTAGATGGTGAGGAAACTATAATGTCCAAGTGTTTGGATTGATCACCTTCTCTTTGCCTTCGTTGGTTCTTTCCTAATATTCTTTAATAATCTGTATTCCTTCCCAAGTCACCCTTTGTTGGACAATTGGAAGGCCAGAAGTTTTGCTAATATTATCTTGATACCTCAACCACCATATTTACCCAGAAATCTTACTTAAACTATCATATCTTAACCCCAATATCACTTCTTTAAACATTAAATTATTCTTTGATGTTTCTTGTTGTTATGCATCTAGTTTTATCTACCTGTTTCGATGTTTAATCTACAAGTTTCAAATTGGTTCTTAATTTCAGACACAGAGGAAACAAAAGTACTGATTGTAGCTACCATAGTATACGGACTGCGCAAAAGTTCTCGGGCTATGGTGCTGATGCTGTTGTTCCTTATTGCGTTAAACCCTGGCCTCATCCCTGCCTTATACAGTAAGATAAGCTACTAACATTTTCTTAATTCTTTGTTCAATTTTTCGACTATTTTTGGTTTGTTAGCCAAAGATTCTGCAATTTTATTGGAAAATAATATATATCAGTACTAACTATGACCTTTCTGCTTTACATCTCAGTGGCTTTTTTCTTGATATTTCTATTAAGCCACCATGTAGGTACAAAAATACGGCAATGCTTAATTCTGTTATGCGAGGCACATTTCACACTGTTATATCTTCTTCAGCTTAATCTTATATCTTCTACCTTGGAGAAAAAAGGCTCGATTGCTGAGAAAATTCTTTCACAACTAGGTAAGTGTACTTAATTCTAATTTCCTTTATGATCCTGATGTGGATGATCAATGGCAGGAAAATATAATAGATTATTTAATACATATTAACATCTTTACAAGTAAATATTTGAAAAGAAATTCTAATATTACATTGGACTACTTCGTGTAGGTTCGTTTAATCATGCTAAGTCTGGGGACTTCCTGAAGATAGCTGTGCTTGCTTGCTTTTCTGCCATTCATAATCATGGGTTTGAAATGTTGCTCTCATTTTCAGCAATTGTTCAACACACTCCTTGCCCTCCGATAGGGTTTACCATCTTGAGAGCTGGTTTGCTCAAGTCTGTTATATTGACGGTTTATACCTCAAAATCAAGAAACCCCCCTGAAATTAACTTCTCTCATGGTATTACTCATTCGAGGTTGAAATATCCAACAATGCTTTGACCTTTCTCTACTTTGAAAAGGAGTATATTTCTACAAAGGGTCCCAAATCTTCATGGTTTTGATGATTTGGAATCCCAGACTATGTGTTCTCTTGTCTAAAGTAGAATATTTGGGATTGTAAAATTTCCTAAACGTGTGGCATCTATGAGCAGTTATGATTGACTATCCTTAGATTCATATTCTAAGTTTTGGTTTTAAGTAATGTGCAAAAACTTTATTTCTTTTGAATTATTCTAGTTTCTCAATGTAAGCATCATCATGTATGCTGCATGATATATAAGAATCACTTATTATGGCAGCTATATGAATCTCCTTCACACACATACAAACAGTTCACATATGCTTGTTTCGATCACGGTACCTGGAAAAAACTTGTTAATATTCTCATCCTTCTTTTTTTTTGGATCTTACAGAGAGAAAAATAGGATCATATCTGAATACTATTGGCAAGACGTTTCTTTCGACATACCGATCATGTGGAACTTACATTGTCTTTCTCACGATCCTTCTTACAGTTTATGTAGTAACGCCTAACTATTCTTCATTTGGTTACCTATTCTTCCTTCTAATGTGGATTACCGAAAGACAACTCGTAGGGAAGACAGTAAAGCGCCTTTGGCTACCGCTGAAAGTTTATGCCATTGCAGTGTTTGTGTTCATTTACGGGTTAAGTGCGTTCTCTTGGCTTCAGGAATGGTTGTCCAGATTAGTTAAACTTTCTTCTGCCTTCGGGTATAACCCAGAAGCTTCAATGTTGAAAAACATTTGGGAGTCCTTAGCTGTATTAGTTGTGATGCAACTACATCGTTACGAGAGGAGGCAAAGCAAAAACTTCGCACCGAGGGATGATGTGCCAGAAACTGATGCTTTTACTTTTCTCAAGCGCCTTCTAATTTGGCACAGTGAAAAGATACTGTATCTTACCATATTTTATGCATCTTTGTCACCGATCAGTGCATTTGGGTTTTCCTATCTTTTCGGTTTAGTTATTTGTGCCATTTCATCGAAAAACTCTCAGATCCCTTCAAAACTCTTTCTGGTTTATTCGGCATCACTTGTGATGATTGAATACCCTTTCCAGATGTGGGGTTACCAGGCTGAGATGTTCCCTGGTCAAAAACACCATTCGGTTTCATTTTTTCTCGGCTTGCAGGTGTATGAACCCGGTTTCTTCGGTGTAGAATTTGGCTTGAGAGGGAAGGTGCTAGTTATTGTTGCGTGCATTCTGCAGCACAGTGTCTCTCAGTGGTTTGAAAAGATGCCGAGCAACTTTGAAAATGAAGGATGGTGGGAGGACTCTTGTGGTTTGTTTATGTCAACTGAAATAGCCTCAAATGGTGACATGAATTTTACCAGAGGAAGAAAATGTTTAGATGCCAATCCGCTGTTAAGAAAAATGAAAAAGCCAAGAAGCTATTCGTGCCCATCTCTTAAGACTATCATTTTAGGAGGTATGAATCCTGCAGGAGGCAGTGAAGGTAGAAACCATACGAATGGGCATTTGCAGGAAAGTTCCAATGATAATCATAAATGGAAGAGAAAGCAAATTCATATGTTGAGAAAGGAGAGGCTGGAAATGCAAAAGGCTAGTCTGAAAGTTTATATCAAGTTCTGGGTAGAGAATATGTTTAATCTCTTCGGCCTCGAGATAAACATGATCGCATTGCTTCTTGCCAGCTTTTCTGTGCTGAATGCTATATCTTTGCTCTACATTGCATCTCTTGCAGCTTGCATTCTTTTACATCGGGACGCCATAAATAAACTGTGGCTAATATTTGTTTTCTTGTTTGCTTCCATTTTCACCCTCGAGTACATGGCTTTTTTGTTGAATCTGACTTCCTGGATGCATCTTTCCCCAACTAGGGCCAAAGCGCTTTGCAATGACTGTTGGAGAAGCTCCCATATTCATTTTGATTACTGCAAGAAATGCTGGCTAGGTATCTCTACCATGAAATGTTCTACATAGTTGGTCAATAGGAAAATTACTTCATCTATACATAGACAATTTGAAACTCAAAATAAGCAACTCGAATGGTTCTAATTTCTGTTTCAAGCATCATAAGAGAGGATATACGTATATATATTGTATACAAATGAGTAATTGTATTGCTTCAAAGGCATGAAGAATTTATATACTTGAAGTACTCTTTTCAAATAGATAAAGCAGTTTCTAGAAGTGATTATGAGTCAACCATTGTTAGCTTCATTGTTGCATTATAATCTTATGTTTTATTTACTTCAGTGGTGAAACTATTTAACCAAAACTATTTGCAGGTTTCATAGTAGATGAACCCAGAATGCTTATCAGCTATTACACAGTTTTCATGTTTTCATGTCTCAAACTTCATGCGGATCGCTTGTCGAGTCTCTCAGGGTTTCAGACATATAAAGAAATGATGCTTCACTCAAAACAAGTATCCGGTCTGAGTGATCTCTCGTTTGAAACAAAAGTCTTGTGGACATTTCTTGACTACCTAAGGCTTTACAGTTATTGTCACTTACTGGATCTTGTGCTTGCTTTAATTTTAATCACTGGAACACTAGAGTATGATGTTCTTCACCTTGGATACCTTGGATTTGCTCTAGTTTTCTTCCGGATTAGGCTTCAAATTCTAAAGAAAAAGAATAGCATCTTCAAATTCTTGCGGATTTACAATTTTGCTCTGATTGTCCTTAGTCTTGCATACCAGTCTCCTTTTGTAGGTGATTTTTGTGAGGGGAAATGTGAGATGATAGATCGGATTAGCAAAGTGATCGGGTTGCATAAATACGGATTTCATGTTACATCTAGATTTGCACTTGTTGAGGTTATAATATTCATTCTGGTTTCACTTCAGTCATACATGTTTTCATCCTTGGAATTTGACTATGTATCGAAATATCTTGAAGCGGAAAAGATCAGTGCTTTAGTCCGTGAGCAGGAGAAGAGGGCTGCATGGAAGACTGCACATTTGCAACATATACGTAAATCCGAGGAGCAAAAGCGCATGCGTAATCTACAAGTTGAAAAGATCAAATCAGAGATGCTCAACTTGCTGATCCAACTTCATAGCTTGAGCACCACTAATTGCGGTAGCACCTTTCCTGAAGGCAAAATCAAAAGAAACAGGAACCTTTCGGTAAATTCAAATCCATCTCAGACTACCCCCAAAAAATGGGATGCTGATTTAGAGAGAAAGGATCTTAGTGGAAGATTGGATTTGTTATCTAATCATGATATGAATGGATCTCCTAGAAGTGAAAGAACTGTAGTTCTTTGTGAAGAGGACTCCAGACAGCAGTCAGTCAATTCACTGTTCGAGATTGATGAACTACACGAGACAGTTAATGGGAACATGTATTCCCATACAAAGCCTCAAGAAAAATACCAATCCAAGAGAAGTCCACTAGCATCAGCAGTACAACTGATAGGTGATGGAGTTTCACAGGTGCAGTCTCTTGGTAGTATGGCAGTCATGAATCTCGCAAGCCTCTTAAACATTGAACATGAAAAACTGGATTCATACGATCATTCTTCAGATGATGAGGTATTTTACGAGGTAGAGAATCATGATTTTGGTGGTGAACATATTGAACGAACGCATTCAATGCTATCTGATAGTGATAGGAACATGTTTAATGTTGCGCGCCGACAAATCAAGATCATCTTCCACCATATTTGGGACCAAATGAGATCAAATAACAATGTTGTTTGCTACTGTTGCTTTATTCTGATTTTCCTATGGAATTTTAGCCTGCTTTCCATGGTTTATCTAGTTGGTCTCTTCTTGTATGCTCTATGTGTAAATACCGGTCCGAGCCACATGTTCTGGGTTATTATGCTAATTTACACTGAGGTCTGTATTTTGCTTCAATACTTATATCAAATCATCATTCAACATTTTGGGATGATTTTCAAAGCCGGATTGTTTCGGGAGTTGGGATTTCCGGCGTGCAAGAACATGTCATCTTTTGTGATCAGCCATTGGCCTCTTTTTTTAGTGTATTTGTTTACTCTCTTACAGTATGCCATAACTTCCAGCGAAGGCGAATGGACTGTGACAGCTGAGTTCAGCTTTACTAGAAAAAATCACCACCAGGAAATTGCTGCATATGATTTTGGATTCTTTAGGAGATTAAAGGGACTGCTTTTACATTTAAGAAACGTGATGGAAGTGTTGATTCGAAATCTTTACAGGTACTGGATATCCTTAACACAGGAATCCGAAACTCCTCCTTACTTTGTGCAGCTATCTATGGAAGTCAACTTACCACCAGGGGATGGCATTCAACCTGAGATGATTGAATCGAAAATGAACAAGTTGCTGAAGATCATGCATGACAGAAGATGCAGAGACAACCTCAACATTTATCCTGCAAGTAGAGTTCGAGTTCAAAGCATTGAGCGAAGTCCAGAAAATGATAACATTTCCCTGGTTGTTTTTGAGGTGTTATATGCCTCCCCTTCAGGAGATTCTTCCTTCAAAGAAGGGCAAAGGTCGTTAACCCCGTCTGCTGATGTAACTAGTGAGATTCTAGAAGCCTACCATGCCGATATTTTTAGAGAAATACGGTTCCCTTACACTATACTTTCTGTAATCGGTGGAGGTAAGAAAGATATAGATCTATACGCCTATGTATTTTGTGCAGATCTAGTTGTCTTCTTCTTGGTGGCAATTTTCTACCAATCTGTCATAAAAAATAACAGTGAGTTCCTTGAAGTTTATCAGCATGAAGATCAATTCCCAAAAGAGTTCGTGTTTATCTTAATGGTATTCCTCTAACCACAGATTTTTTCTTCAAGAAAACGTTGAGCATTTCTTAAAAAGAAATCGTTTTTTCAGTGCTTGTATGACTCAGTTCAATCAATAGTATAAACAAGCATAATCTCATACTGGAATTCTTGATGTTGAAGTTATTTATTTACCATTGATGTAATATTCATGATTTAAATGGTTAGATCTCTGAAATGAATACAAAATTTCTTCTTATTACAGGTTATCTTTTTCTTGATAGTGCTGGATCGCGTCATTTACCTTTGTTCATTTGCCACTGCGAAAGTTATATTCTATCTTTTCACTCTTTTGCTCTTCACATACTCTGTCACGAACTATTCTTGGCAAATGGAGCCTTCGGACAAACATGCCGGAAAGTTTGCGCTTCGTGCTATTTACCTCACGAAGCTGATTTCCCTGGCTCTGCAGGCCATACAAATCCGATTTGGGATTCCAAATGAAAGCAATCTGTACAGGCAATTCTTAACAAGTAGCATTTCTCAAACTAATTTCTTGGGTTTCCGAATTTATCGTGCTCTCCCTTTCCTTTATGAACTTCGATGTGTTCTTGATTGGTCTTGCACAACTACATCTTTAACCATGTATGATTGGTTGAAGGTAAGTGTATAATGTAGAAATCGCTTATGTTATTGTTGTACAACCCTGAAATCTTTGCATTGTTCCTTCAACAAACTCGTATGCTCTGATTGTTTTTGGATCTAATATTAGCTTTCTATCTAGTTGGAAGATATCCATGGAAGCTTGTTTCTTGTCAAATGTGATGCGGATCTAAATAGAGCTAAACACCAGCAAGGAAAAAAGCAGACAAAGCTAACTAAATTTTGCAGTGGCATTTGCTTATTCTTCATACTGATTTGTGTCATATGGGCCCCTATGCTGGTAAGAATTGAAAACTATACATTCTTTTTTGTTGTCCTGTAAATTAAATTCCGGATTTGTTAGAAGAACTCTAGCAACAGCTACTCATATATAAAGTTTGGGGTTTGCTTGTATTGTGTTTTTCAAGATGTACAGCAGTGGTAACCCGACAAATATTGCAAACCCCATAAGAGAAGCCAGTGTGCAGATTGATATAAAGACGAGCAGCGGAAGGCTTACATTGTTTGAGACCACTTTGTGCGAAAGGATCTCATGGAACAAAGTAAAACACGAACATATCGATCTTGATCCACAAGGCTACTTAGACAATTATAATGAAGTGGACATTCAACTGATATGTTGCCAACCTGATGCAAGCAAAGTATGGCTTGTTCCCCCAGTGGTCCAAGCCCGATTTATCGATTCTCTCCAACAGAGCATGGACATAGTTTTCTCTTGGCAATTCAGGAGAGATAGACCGAAAGGGAAGGAAGTTGTGAAACATCAATTACTTGTTGCTGATCATGATCTTCCTAAATCTGCAGAAGTGATGCAAGTTCTTAATGGTACTGCTAATAGTTTCAGAATGTTTAACATCTATCCAAGATATTTCCGGGTTACTGGTTCTGGAGATTTGCGGTTTCTCGAACAGTCGGTATGTCCTTGATTCTGATCATTTAGATTCATTATCAGCTTTTTGTTGAGATTACAGTGAACATGATAGT
Organism: Gossypium arboreum; assembly: GCF_025698485.1. Taxonomy (NCBI): domain Eukaryota; kingdom Viridiplantae; phylum Streptophyta; class Magnoliopsida; order Malvales; family Malvaceae; genus Gossypium; species Gossypium arboreum. The sequence continues at coordinate 89,821,191 of NC_069082.1, read as the reverse complement.
TTTTACAGGTTGAAAAGGTTAGTGGGGATCTTGTTCTCAATCATGGAAATCCAGAATGGTGGTCTTTTCAGGATATTGATGCATCAAGTGGAACTGGATGCTGTGAGTTTGCTGGACCAGTGGCCATAATTGTATCCGAGGAAACACCGCGTAAGTTCTGAAGCTCTTCATTTTGCTTGAAGTACCAGTGTTTGATACCTTTATCTAACACATATTCAAAAAAGAGCGTTGAGATATGACCTTTGAAGAATCCTCCAAATACATGAAAGAACTTTACAACAATGAACATATTCATATCGGATATATACCCATATCCTGAGCCCTAACATAGAAAGTAACTATCAAGATCTACATGCAAAATGCATATGAAAGTTGTTCAATCATTTTTATTTGGATTAATTTCCCTTTATTTTTCATTATATGTATGGTTGGATTTGTATGCTTGTTCAGAGGGCATTCTTGGGGATACATTGAGCAAATTTAGCATTTGGGGTCTTTACATTACTTTTGTGCTAGCTGTTGGCCGTTTCATCAGACTACAATGTTCTGATCTCAGAATGAGAATACAAGTTGAGAACCTTCCTTCTTGTGACAGGTATGCATGTATATATGTATATCATGTATGTATATACCCTTTTATTGATTTCAAACTGACGTCACACTGAATCTACATTGTTCTGACTTTTTTTTTTTTTTTATCTTCAATACCTATGTCCTATGCTTGCCGAATATGTATGCATGCATGCATATATTTATGTTGGTACATTTACCCTTTTACTCTTTTCAGACCCATGTCACACTGAATCTATGTTGTTCCGGACATGTGTGCATGCATGTTTGTTAGTGTATATACTCTTTTATTCATTTCAGACAAATGTCACACTGAATCTTGTTGGTCTGGAAATGTAATCCTGCATAGCAGACATACTGCATGTATGTATGTATATCGAACATGGATATAAAGATAGCTCTCCGAATACATAGAAAAAACTACAGTTAAGTTGAATAGATCTGCATGTAACACATATCCGTATCTAATATTTACGCACGAATTCAAAGTTACGAAGCTGAATGTTTTAAAGTTATGTTGGTACAGGTTGCTTGCAATCTGTGAGGACATATATGCTGCAAGAGCTGAGGGTGAGCTTGAGGTTGAAGAGGTTCTTTACTGGACACTGGTCAGCATTTATCGATCTCCACACATGCTGCTCGAGTACACTAAGCCTGACTAATTACGTATCATCCTCACCAATTCAACCCAATTTTTATTACAGTTACGACTTTTTTTTTCAAGCATTGTTCAGTGATGATTCTAAAATAAGTTTTTTTTTGGGATTGGGTGAAGGTGTTCATTCAAAAGGCTCACTTAATTATCTTGAAATAAATAATTGCAAGATAAAAAGTAAAAAAATACATATATAGAAATTTGAATGGTCAACTTTTACTATTAGTCCTTGTATCATGCATAAGTTTTGAGTTTAGTCCTTGTATTTTAATTTAGCAAATATTAATTCTTGTATTTTTCGTTTGTATTGTACTAAGGGTAATGTTGTAGATTTAGCTTATGTTCAACTTGATCAATCTTAATCCTTATAATTTTGAATTTTAAAATCTTAATCTTGACACAAATGACAAGCTTTCAAATCTATTAACTAACTTTTTGTAAGTGATGATAAAAATTAAGGTCACATTACATTAGACATCTAGTAATATGTTGGTCGCATAAGTTATATATATATATTTTATAAACAGTAAGACTTAATAAATTTAAGTGCCCCATTTATTCAAGATTGAAATTTAAAAATTGATCAAATTAAAATTGTTGTTGAACCATTTTTTTTTTGAAATTTTAATATTTTCGAGCCAATACTCAATTTTAGTTAGATCATCTTTCACTCTACTTCGAAATTCTTCAGTACCACATTTTTTGACTTTACCAACAAGAATCTGTCGACTATTTTAGTTGTTTGTAGAGGTTGAGGTACCACGGGAGGTATAATAGTGGGTGGAGGTTGTTGAGCCACATGGTTGGTTTGCATAAATTCTGTGAACCCCTGGCCTATTAAATCGAATAAAACATTTTTAACTTCATTTTCAGACATTTTTGGAACCGGTAAATTATGACTTGCTTCTTATTCATTAGTCAAAACATTACTATTAACTTCATCAGTGTCAGCACGATCAGTTTCTGCTGACATCTTTCAAATTTAAAAGAGAAATACGAGTTAGGTCGGATCAATCAATATCACACTACTATAGGTTTATATGACATGTAATTTTTAGACTTTAACATGCTACGTTCAGTTCGAGAATCGACTAAATCGTAGCTTTGATATCACTAAATGTAACACCCCTTATTCGGCCCGGTCACCAGACCTGAGTAAAGAGATGCCACAATTATATTCAACAAATCAATAAATACATTATTAAAAAAAATCTATTATTCATAAAGTAAATCACACATAATCAAACATATTAAGAATTTGAACTCTACAAGGACCTAATTGTGAAATCCAAGCTTGGAATAGGATTGATTTACAAAAAATTAAAGTTTTAAAGTGACTAGTGAAAATCCATAGTTGGTATCAATACTAAATCGATACATTTTTGAAAATCGATACCAAAATTGAGTACTGTTTTCTTTGCAAAATAATGGTATCAATAATTATTTTAGGGTATCGATATTTTAGGAAAAAATATTGACACTGAAATGAAAACCGATACCATTTTGGCATTCTGTTTGTTTTAAAACTGTTCATATGGTTAAGTATCAATACCAAATGCCAAAATATCGATACTTAGGTTCAAAATGGTAAAATTTCATCTTTAAAATTTCATTTCATGCCAAATTTTCGTATCACACAAAAGACAATATTTTTACCTATTCAAACACTTAAAAATCTGACCAATGTACCCTTATTGACACCACAATTCAATATCCAAAACAAAATCACATTTCAAACTAAACTAGCTACTTTCAAGCTTCCAAGTACCTATAATATCTAATGCCAAGACTATCATTTTTATTCAATCCATTTACAACCAAAATACCATAACACAACTATTTCCGTGAGACTTATGCTTACCAAAAACTAAAAGCATAAATACAAGCAAATTTAAACAACATACGTCAAGTTCAAATCTATCATATGAAGTAAGTATTTAACTCTATACAAACACACATATTGCCTGCCATATAATCCAAAGTAAACATTCAAAAACTACCAAACTATATCTGGATAGTGTGATTTCTTCTAGTTGATCCGACCGCCCAATTTGTACAAAGCATAATCTGTAGAAAATAGAAGAAATAATACAGATAAGCTCTACTAGAGCTTAGTAAGTTCAAGTGAGGGGCCGTGCCAGAGGTGATGGTGGTAGAGGTGTTGGTTAGCGTGGAGTTGCTCAGGTGGTAATGGAGGTCTAGCCAAAGTTTACGCAGTTAGAGAGCCCCGGACTAGAGAGGCCACGGATGTCATCGTAGGTACTTTCACGCTACAACCTTTTCTTCTTCTAGCTTTAGTTAATTTGGGTGCTACGAGATCGTTTATTCTGAGTGATGTAGTTAGAGAGTTAGGGTTTTCTTAGAGACATCTAGGTTGGGTGTTACGGTTAAGAGCCCTCTAGGTGATAGTGTAGTGGTGGATCGGGTTTACCGTCGTTGTCCTCTAATGGTTCAAGGATAAGTGTTTCCTATAGATCTTTTAGAATTTCCATTCTAGGGGCTCAATGTTATCCTTGGGATGAATTGGTTGACCGAGCATAGGGCGAAGGTTGATTGTGAGGCGAAGATGGTGACTTTGTGTTGCGCAGATGGTTCCAAAGTTATTATTGTTGGAGCAAAGTTCGAGTTACTTTCTAATGTGATTTCTTCGCTTAAAGCCGAGAAGTTGGTCCGAAAAGGCTGTGAAGTTTATCTAGCCTATGTTCTAAATGCCAATAGTAAGGAGTTGAGCTGTTTGTGATTTTTCGGATATGTTTCCTGAGAAGTCGTCTGGTTTACCATCGAATAGAGAAGTTGAGTTCGGTATTGAACTTTATCACGGTACAACTTCGGTGTTAATTGCTCCCTATTGTATGGCACCTAAGGAATTGAAAGAGTGGAAGCTTCAATTACAAGAGTTGTTGGACCAGGGTTTCATTTGACCGAGCGTGTCACCGTGGGGAGCACCAGTTTTGTTTGTGAAGAAGAAAGATAGGACTTTGAGGCTGCGCATTGATTATCGACAGCTGAATAAGTTGACCATCAAGAAGAAGTATCCACTTTCGAGGATCGATGATCTGTTTGACCAATTTTGAGGAGCTTCAAGTTTCTCGAAGATTGATTTGAGGTCTGGGTACTATCAGTTCAAGGTGAAGGATGCGGATGTTATAAAGACGACTTTTAGGACTTGTTATGAGCATTTTGAGTTTTTTGTCATGCCATTTGGGTTGACGAATGCACCTATCACATTTATGGACATGATGAACTGTGTATTCCATTCCTATTTGGATCGGTTTGTTGTGGTTTTCATAGCTGATGTATTGGTGTATTCTCGATTAAAGGATGAGCATGACGAGCATTTGAGAGTGGTTCTTCAAGTTTTACGGGAGAAGTAGTTGTTTGATAAATTAAGCAAGTGTGAGTTCTAGCTTCAGAGGCAGTTTTTCTTGGTTATGTTGTTTCAGCTGAAGGTATTTGGGTTGATCCGAAGAAGGTTGTGACAATCTTGGATTAGAAGCCGCTGAGGACTGTGTCTAAGGTTAGGAGTTTTTTGGGCTTAGCTAGTTACTATCGTCATTTCGTCAAGGGTTTTTCAAGTATTGCTGCCCAGTTGACGAAGTTGCTTCAGAAGAACTCTACCTTTGAGTGGACTGATGAGAGACAGAAGAGTTTTGAGAAGCTGAATTCGGTTTTGACTGAAGTGCTTATGTTGACACAACCAAAATTTGGTAAGCAGTATGTTGTTTTTAGTGATGCTTCTTACATGGGATTTGATTGTATGCTAATGCAGGAGGAAATGGCAGTAGCTTATGCGTCGAGGCAGTTGAGACCGCATGAGTGTAACTATCCGAACCATGATCTAGAGTTGACTTGTAACAACTTGAGAGTCAGTGGTGTTGGAAAGTGTGATTTTGGGACCTATTCTCGTAAACCGGACTCGTAAATATTTTTATTAAATACCATATTGTCTCGTGGATCTGAGGATGGAATTTGAAATGTGATAATCGTAATCGTAATTTGTAAGTTGAAATTAAAATTTGATTAAATCTTGAAAAGGAAAATAATTTAAAACTTAAATTTTGAAAACTTAAAAATTTGGAGAAACAAGGTCTAAATCTAATAGCCGTAGAAGGCTATTGTCTCTTTACATCATTTGAATCGGGAAATTCAATCCCTTACATCATTACATAATTGAAACTTTTTAGAGAATGTATTCTCTGATTACAAAAATATAAACTACAGAGAATATTTACTATTCATGCGCCACAGAATCTTACTGTTCTTGCCAGGGAATATTTACTATTTACGCAATAGAATATTTCCTCTTCACTCGTCTTTTCTTGTAGGGAATATTTATTGTTTAAGCCAGAGAATATTTCCTGTTCCTCTTCATTCATTTCTTTCTTTTGCAACATTTTTTCTTGGTGCTGGTAATGGTTACTGAGGTGGTACCATCTGTAAGATCCACCGTTTTGATTGAAAACACTGAAGATTTCTCATCTTCAGATTTGGAATCCATTGAGCTGAGTATTTCAGCCATGAGTTTTTTGTATTCATTTTTGGTCTTGGCTTGAGCTAACACTGCACTAGCTATCGATTTTGCTTGAAGGAATTTTGCTGTGGTTTGATCCGGGGCCACGGACTTACATAATCTCGGATTCTTGTTGAAAAAATTATCCAAATATTTTGAATCATATTTTTCATCATTAAACTTGTCCCACAATTTAGTTCTATAATTTCAAACTAATAATGGAATTCTAGTACATTGATCTTGCTTATAGGCATAATTCCAAGAAACAATCCAAGAAATGCACAATTTTGAGGAAAAAATGGATTATTCTGTAAATGTGTTTTTGGTTTGGTTCAGGTTGAAATTTTTCAAAGAATTTGGGCCATAAATTTTAAATTTTTTTTGGTAGGATCTCGAAGGATGATGGTTCATACCAATTTCACCATTCTTGGAACCAGTTTGGGAATTTGAATTGGGTATCGTATTTGAAATATATGAGCCAAGAATGTCTCATATGTTGGTTGTTCATTAAGAAGGTGTTGTACCACGTCATTTGGTAATCCCAATATGTAAAATATGGGTGGTGGTCAATTTTGGTGGCAAATTTGGCTGGAAATTTCTTTGGAGAATTTGGATTTTCACTCCAATCCCTTGGTCGAAGAATTTTTAATATTTGGACTGTTGAATGGGTAATAAAATTTGGATTTTTTGGGTCTGTGTAGTGTTTGAACAGTGTGATCCAGTTTGAAGTAGTATGTTTTCATAATACTGATGGGGTTTTTGAGAATCCAATGGCTTGAAATGCCACCCATTGAAAAGTTTTTTTGCAAGTATATTATGTGGAGGTTTTTTTGAAAATTCTTCCTCTACAACAAGAATTTTTTCAAAATATTTGTTTGGAAAATATTGTGAGGATTTTTGTGTAGCAGTCTATGAAGACATTGCTATTTCTTTTGGAAAAACATCTTGGAGAGATGTCTCTTTTAAAATATTTTTGAGAGATTTTGGTTTGTATAAAACAATCTCTTTATTTTTTTTTAAATCTTTGCTGCTTCACCAGTAATTTTCTTGAGAGGAGTTTCCTCTTTCATTTGAGAAAAAGGACCAATGCCACTTTAGGAGATTGAGAAAAGGATTCAATCCATTTTTTGATTTGAGATCCAATTTCATTTGGATCTTGTGCATCTTGAATGGTTGTATTTTTAGAGGATTTTGATGAGGATGATGATCTCTTATTTTCTTCTTCATAATAAATTTCATACCATGACTTAATTGGTTTTGAGGAAATTTGGGTTTTGGATGACTCTTCTATTTTGCCTTTTCCTTTGTCTCGGAGTTTGGGTGGCATTTTTGAAGAAACTCTCTGGTGAGAAAATCAGACAAAGAATTAGTTTCTCCTTTGATGTATTCAAAATCAATATCAAATATGCTCAAAATTGCTTGCCATCTTGCAAAAATCTGTTTTGAGGCAATATTTTGAACATCTTTTTGTAAAACTTCTTTTACTGATTTGTAATCAATTCATAAAAGAAATTTTTGATTTAATAAATCACTTTGGAATTTTGTAATGCATAAAACAATTGATAAAATTTCTTTTTTAATAGTATTATAATTTTGCTGAGTTGGATTCCAGTGTCTGGAAGTAAACTGGACTATTTGCTCTTTCCCCCTTTGATTTAGGACCCCACAGTATCCTATTTCAGAAACATCTGTTTCTACAATCTTGGGGGCATTTGGATTAGCTAAATATAAATAATGAAGTTTATGATTTTCTTTTTAATTTGGGTGATTATATTGGTGTGGTCATTTGTCCAAGGTTGTGGATTCTTTTTGTGTAACACCCCAAACCCGGTCTAGACGTTATAACCGAATCTGACGATGTCATATGGTAGTGTTTTTCGAAAAAGTGAGTTGGCATCCAAAAACCTCTTTTCCATATAACCTCTTTACATTATTTTATGTTAATTCTGGGACATGTCATTCGATTTCAAAACGTAATCCATTATCACAAATTTATTCTCTTTCAAAACGTTATTAACTTTCAAAAGGTCACTTATTGCGGAAGCTTTTCAAAACCTGTTGCGTATTTGAGTGAATTTTGTTAAAACGTTTGATTCTTTTTAAAAACTCGATTATCCCTACTACTAGCAGTTATAAATCAAAATAATAAAAATCCCAAATTAAAAATTTAAATCCAAAGAGGCCATGATACAGTAAAATCCCTAACATAAAATCAAAATCAAAATTAAGTACTTAAATGGAATGAAGTAGGTCGTGTGGCCACCGCTGAGACCTCCGCCGCACCGATCCGCCTATGACTTGGGATTACCTGTACAGATAAATTAGAAGGGTGAGTTTATGAAAACTCAGTGTGTAGTCCCATATATATAAGCAGACAAAAAGTGAACACAATCTAGGCCTAAGCCTTTTTCAGTATTAGATCCAGTTTCAGTTAGGGCCTTAGCCCATCTTAATACAGGTGCAATCATGCATTAGGGCCTTGGGCCATTACAGTATTAGATATGCGATCACAAAATCCTACCTAGCCAGCCTCTACACTCCATCTCCGTCTAACCCTACACTCCATGTGGGAATATAATCAACCCACCTATCCCTACACTCCAAGTAACACCGACTGCGGCACTATACAGTGGTATGCAGCTGAGCTGCCAGTAAGTTAGTCTCGAAGCCTTCTAGTACACTTCCTCCAATCAATATAAACCCATCCCCATGCAATGCATCATACAATCATGTCAGGTCAAATCATGGTATCATACATGCATTCAGTATAGTTTTAACAGCATGCTCAATATACAGTCATAATTATATATATATATATATCATACATGGATATAACAGTCTTTTAGTCAATTAAGGATCTGGGTAAGCTTACCGACCCTACAGTAGGTTCACAGTCATCTTGGGCGACCCGTGCAACCTTAACATCAAATTGTGAAAAATGGGCCCACATGCCAATGTTGTCGACCTGTGTGGTCCCATGCCTCCGTGTGGCCCACACGGCCTAATTCGGCTTTGCCCATGAATCGCACATGGCTAGCTTGTTGATCATATGCCCATGTTCGATCACACGGCCTACCACATGGTCGGTCACATGCCCGTGTGGTGTCGACAGTCTCACTTTTCGGCTTTTCACCGACTAGCGTTTTCAGTGATGTGATTACACACCTAGTCTATTTCCGCTGCTAACCCAACCACGAGCACTCTAAGACCTAGAGTCGACAACCTTAAGCTTAAAAATCAGTGATATCAACAAAACTAAATGAAGCTATGATTAGCCCAACGGCTTCCAATCACTACAACTTACCTCAGACGAAAAACAGAATGGCGATTCCCTACTGCAAAAGTTTTAATCAACAGCCCACTGCCCTTTGATCTAGTCCTAGCCATAAAACAACCTTTAGTAACCATTAATTGACTAACCAAAAAGTAGACGCACCTCACTTACCGAATGCACGAAAACGTGGAATGGGAAAATGACTATTGAAGGAGGCAAAGATAGAGGCCAAAGGAACAATAATTCGGCTGCAACCAAGTAGGAACAGAAGTACCTCTCCAATCAGTCACTTTTAATCGAAGCATTATGAATAAACAATTTCTAGAAACTATAGACAACCTTACCTTCGACGAACAATATTGGATTCGCAATTAAACGACACCGTCCGGAATTTCTACAATCGCCTAAAGGTCTCCTAACTAGAAATAGAACTCCTAGTAGACAAAGAACAACAATAGGATGAAAGCTATAATAGCAAAACTTACCGTTACTGCTCAAGATATTGAAGAAACAAGTCACGACCACAAGAAGAGGGTTATGAAACGAAAGAAATCCGTAGCAAACAAGGAAAGAGGGAATCGACAGAACCAAGAGAATAAAATAAAAAAGAAAGATGGAGAGGGAAAAACTAAAGGAAACCTTCGGCAGGAGAGAAAGAATAAAGAAATTCGGCTTCAGCAAAATTGGGAAAGGAAAAATTGAATTTTGAAAAAAAAAAGAATCTAATCCTATCACAATCCCTTAATTCCTCCTATTTTTACTCCTCAAATCTCTCAACAAGACTCCCCACTCAATCCAAACACCCCAAACCGTCCACAACCTCCCAAAAATCTCAAACACTCAGTATTTTACCACATTTCAAACTCCTTCACGGCACAAGTACAAAAAAACCCCATTGCCCGTATAGGGGTTCGAACTCAAGAGTCCCAGCACACTGAGACTCTACTTAACCACCAGACCAACAGGCCCATTCTGACATATTTTACCAATATATATTTATAAGCCTACTGATTAGAGATAGGGTTTTATTCTTTTAAAAACAAAATTTACCCAAGCTAATGCTTGAACTTGGGACCTCTCAGACACTTTCCAGAACACTTAACCACTGAAGCAGACATACAATTGTGTCACAAATATACGAAAATAAATATATAAGATATTTTTGGGGCGTTACAACTCTACCCTCCTAAAAGAAAATTTTAGCCTCAAATTTTACCTGATCAGAAGAAATTAGGATACTGCTGCTGTGACAGCCCTAAATTGACCCTAGTCGGGAAGTGGTTTCGGGACCGCTAAACCGAGTCACCGAAGTATTTGAAGTGATATTTATTGTCTAGAATATATAAATGTGTGAAAGTTTTAAGCTTCGATTTAGTCGATTGCATGTGAATTTAGTTAATAGGACTTATGTGAGAAAATTTAGAAATGTGCTAGGCAAATGTAAGTGGCCTATTAATGCATGTTATAAAGATGATGGGTTTGCATGTCAAATTACCCAAAATTTGAACTAGTGGCCGGCCATGCTATGGGTTAAAACCTATTATAAACATGTTGTGTTAATGCTTTATGCTAGAAATAATAAAATAAAAAGGGTTAGTAATAAAATAATGGAAATTGGGGGGGTGATAAAAGGAAAAAAAAAGTTCTCATTTTGTTCTTCTTGACCGAAAAATCAAAGGAAAGAAAGGAAGAAAGGTTGAAGAGGTTCGGCCATGCTTGTAACTAGGTTAAGGTATGTTTGATGTTGTTCCATGAGATTCATGCATATTTTTAGTTGTTAGCTTGAGTTCTACCTAGCCCATGGTTTAAATCTTTGCTATGTGATGGAGATGATACTCAGCCATAGGTGTTGTCTTCTTGGTTGGTGTTTGATGTTATGGTGATGAGGCATGAAGATGATTGAATTTGAGTGCTTAATAAAAAGGATTGAATGTGAGTGTGTGTGAGAATTTGAAAAGGATGGGTCTTAACAACTTCATGAAGTATTCGACCATGGTGCTAAAATGTTGTATTGTGTTTAAACTTAGAATTTTTAGTCATATGGATGTGTCTTGTTGTATGAGTGCTTGAACAAACTATGATTAAATGGATGCATAGATTCAAAGTGGGAAGAATTGGCTATTATGCTTGATACTAATGCCGAATATGAGAATGTTGTACTTGAAAAAAAATGTAGGTGATCATGACAAGTGTATTCGGCTTAGGGCATAAGGATATGAAAATTTTGGGTATTTATTTTTGATTGTGTGTGCATGACTATGGATAGTTGGCTGCAAAAATATTATAAATACATGGTGTATGTTAAATTTATTAAGCTACAAAACATTATACATGTTCGGCCAAAGTAAATTATTTGAGTAAAGTATATCTTGATGGTACATTTCGGCTAGTATAAAATGTATATGGATGTCGTATGACTATGTTTGATTTGGGAAGTAAATTGTTTGATTTAGCTCAAGAGCCTAGAGGATCAAAGTTGGATAAGGGGAAGGAAAAAGTGATCGAATAGCCGTCGAAATCGTTCGACAACATCCGAGGTAAGTCTTTGAGTAATGGAACTTAGTTTATGATTTGATTAAGTTATGACGTATAAGCATAACAAATAAACAGTGATATAATGATTTTACTTGAATTATATGTCGAGATAATTAGTTTATACCTATGACGGGTAGCCGAATGTGCACAGAGATCATGTCATAAAGCAAATCAATTTATGCTCTTTGTATGTGGCTATTGAGCTGAAAATGGGAATGATTGATAAGTGTCTTGTGTTTGAGTTCTAGTGATGAAAATGAAATATAGATGTGATATGATTTATTGATATATGTGCATGGATATTCGGATGATAACCGGGCTAAGTCCCGAAGGCATTTGTGCGAGTTACTATATCCGGGCTAAGTCCCGAAGGCTGTTGAGCGAGTAGCTATATCCGGCTAAATCCCGAAGGTACTTGGTTTGGGAATGATCGATCTTGCTGTAATAATTTCAATTAATATGCTCGTAAAATCCCAACGATGAGGTATGTTTCGTATATGCATTGGAATAGTTGAGTCCTTTTAAATAGTATTCGCTCAGTCGATTAATAAGCTTCCGGCCTTTGGTTAAGTTGATCCCTTATGTATGAATATAAGGGTTGGAAATGTGAAGTAGGTATGATTTTGAGAATATGTGTATATGAAATTATCCGTTTAGTCATATGAATGCTATACTTCAGTTGTGCCTAATTTCATTGCTCAAAACTTACTAAGCATTAAATGCTTATTCCGTTTCTTTGATTCTCTGTTTTATAGATTTTGGTTCGTCAGCTATCGGACTCGGGAGTGTCAAAGTCGAAGTCGCCCACACTATCAAAGCCCTTTTGGTACTCTTTTAGTTGAACTCTGATAATGGCATGTATAGGGCTGCCCTTTTGTTGTTAGTCAAGTACTTTGGTATTGTATATATTTGGATAGCCATACGAAAATGGCTTATATATTTTGAGCATAGCGTTATAATCATTTTGTATATATATGGTTATTGAGAGGTGTGGAAATGCTTGGCAATGATTAGCCATTGGAATGGTTAATCACGATCATATTTTTGTGCTATGTATGTTAAAGGGCTAGTTGAATCATGGAAATTATGAAATAGGTAAAGTCTACCTTAAAAACAGATGCCGACAGCAGCAGTGATGTGAATTTGAAAAATCACTAAAAATAGTAGGAATGGAATTAAATATTGAATAAATTATGTAATCGAACCTTGATGAGTCTATTTTCATATGGAAGAAACTAAATGATCATATGAGTCATAATTTAAGAGATGTGTATGTTTTTGTGAAACAGGGCCAGAGCGATTTCTGGATCCCCTGATCTGACTTTGGAAATTCAGTATAAATTAACCAGAGATAATTAGAAGTCATACCCTATATTTACAGATTCCTCTTCGAGTCTAGTTTCATTAGAAACAAACGGCATAAGTATTGAAGCCCTGTACAGGGAGATATCTAAGTCGTAATGCATGAAGGTCAGAGTAGTCGAACCCTGAAACAGGGGAGACTTTAACTAATAAACTGTACTAATTGGCCCAACAAAAAATTATATAAAAAAATTTTTAGATAGATATATGAGTCTAGTTTCAGGAAAAATTTACAGAATTGCTTTTTGAGCTTCGGAACTCGAGATATGATTTTTAAAATGACTGTGATGCAGTTAACCAGCATGTCTGGAAATTTAAAAATGAACTGTGTAAGTAAATGAAATAAGTCCGTAAATACCTCGTGTTTGACTCTGGCAACGGTCTCGGGTATGGGGCGTTACAGCTGCTGCATCGCATCCTCAGGTTCTCACATGGCCTCCTCAGAGCTATGATTATGCTAAAGAACCTTAACCAGTGAGATGGATTTTCTTCTTAAAACCTTTACATCTCTCTCCAATATTTGAATTGGTTCTTCCTCAAAGGTATCCAGCCTAACCTCGATCTCCTTAACAAGAACAACATGCATGGGATCAGAGTGGTAGCGTTTCAACATTAAAACGTGGAAAACATCATAAATTTGATCCAATTCTAGAGGCTAGTAAGCAACTGGTCCTACTCTTCTTAGAATGCGGTAAGGTCCAATAAATCTAGGGCTCAGCTTGCCCTTACGACCAAATCTCAGTACCTTTTTTCATGGCGAGACCTTAAGGAAAATGGAGTCCCCCACAGAATACTCAATCTTACGTCGCTTTAGGTCTACGCAGGGCTTCTATCTATCAGATGCCAGTTTTAGCCGGTCCCGAATCTGTCTAACTTTATCCTCGGTATCAAAAACCAGTTTAGGGCCCAGGACACATTGCTAGCCCAACTCAGTCCAATATGAAGGTGTGCGAAACCTACGACCGTGTAATGCCTCGTAAGGTGCCATCGAATGCTAGACTGATAACTGTTGTTATAAGCAAACTCTGCTAGCGGCAAATAATCCTCTCAACTACCTCAGAAATCAATTACGCAACTCCTTAACATGTCATCCAGTATTTAAATCACCCTCTCTGACTGACCGTCCGTCTGAGGATGGAATGTAGTACTGAAGTCCAATCTTGTACCCACAGTTTCATGTAATTTCTTCCAGAACCAAGACGTGAAGCGAGGATCCCTATTAGATATTATTGAAACTGATAGCCCATGCAGTCTCACTATCTCAGACACATACAGCCTAGTTAGTTTCTGCAGAGAGTAGTCAGTACGAACAGGTATGAAGTGGGCGGACTTGGTCAATCGATCTACGATGACTCAAACAGAATCCTTCTTAATTGGTGTAAAGGGTAACCCATTAACGAAGTCCATAGTCACTTGCTCCCACTTTCAAAGTGGAATCTTAACTGGCTGCAACAATCCCGAAGGTAACTTATGCTTAGCCTTAACCTGCTGGCATGTCAGACACTTAGCCACAAATTCATTAACCTCTCGTTTAAGACCTGGCCACCAGTATGACTCACGAAGGTCACGTTACATCTTATTTCCGCCAGGATGCATAGCATAAGGGCTACTATGCCCCTATCATAGTATGGACTACCTCAAATCAGTATCTTTTGGAACACAAGTTCTCCCAAGGAAACAAAGCACCCCGTCGCTATTCAGACCAAAATCCACAGTATCACCACTCTTAACCTATCGGAATCGAAAACTTAGTGACTCATCCTCCAATTGTTTACCCTTAATCTACTCAATCCACATTGGTTTAACCTGAAGTTCAGCCAACAGACTACCATCATCAAAGAAACTGAGGTGAGTAAACATCGCCCTAAGATCAGTCATAGCCCTACGGCTCAACGGGTCGGCCACCATATTAGCCTTACCAGGGTGGTATTCAATTGTATAGTCATAGTCCTTAAGCAGCTCAATCCATCTGCGTGGCCTAAGATTTAGCTCCTTCTGAGTGAGGAGATACTTGAGGCTTTTGTGATCAGTGTAGATGCTACATTTCTCACCGTACAAATAATGCTTCTAAATTTTCAGTGCGAATACCACCGCGGCTAACTCTAGGTCATGCGTCGGATAATTTGCCTCATGAGTCTTAAGTTGATGAGACGCATAAGCTACCACCTTACCCTCTTCCATCAACACATATCTCAAATTGACATGTGATGCATCGCTGTAAACAATAAACTCTTTTTTAGACTCTGGCTGTATCAAGACAGGGGCCTCAGCCAGTATGGTCTTCAGCTTCTCAAAGCTCTCTTGCTGCGCATGAGTCCAATTAAATGGCACACCCTTGCATAGTAGCTTAGTCAAGGGTGCTGAAATCAGTGAAATCCCCTCTGCAAATCATCGATAATACCCAGCCAGTCCTAAAAAACTTCAGATCTCAGATACAGTCTTAGGCTGCTTCCATTCCAAGACAGCCTTAATCTTTCAAGGATCGACTCTAATGCCCCCGGCAGAAATCACATGCCCTAGAAATGTTATTTCTCATAACCAGAACTCACATTTACTAAAATTGGCGTATAGTTGTTTCTCTTGCAGAATCTGCAGGACCACTTTAAGATGTTCATCATGTTCATCCTTCGTCTTCGAATATATCAGTATGTCACCAATAAATACCACTACTAACTAATCCAGATAAGGCTGGAACACTCAGTTCATCAGATCCATAAAAGCTGCTGGTGCATTCGTCAGTCCAAATGGCATCATTAGGAACTCGTAATGATCGTATCGAGTCTTAAATGCTGTCTTATTCACATCAGCCTCCTTAATTCTCAACTGGTGATATCCTGATCAGAGCTCAATATTAGAGAAGATTGAAGCACCTCTGAACTGGTCAAATAGATTATCTATAATTGGTAAAGGGTACTTATTCTTGATGGCCAGCTTATTCAGTTACCGGTAGTCGATACATATATGCATGGATCCATCTTTCTTTTTCACAAACAGTATTGGTACTCCCCATGGAGACACACTAGGACGAATGAATCCACGATCCAGTAACTCTTGAATCTGAGCCTTCAGCTCCACAAGCTCTTTCGGTGCCCTTCTATAAGGGGCAATGGACACCGGAGCTGTACCAGAAAGCAGCTCAATCCCAAACTCTACTTCACGATTCAAAGGTAACCCAGGTAACTCTTCAGGAAAAAAATTTAGAAAGTCTTTAATCGTCTTGATATCCTTAACCGAAGAATCCTTAGAATTTAAAACACTAATGTAGGTCAGATATGCCTCACATCCCCTACGAACCAACTTTTCAGCCCTTAATGCAGAAATTACATTCGGTAAATAATTCCAACGCTCCCCAATTATGACTACCTCGCTGTCCTCTGCAGTTCTCACTACAACCCTTTTTGTGGCATAATCTAAGCTCACTCGGTGCTTGACCAACCAATCCATCCCCAGTATCAGATCAAACTCTCCGAAAGGAAGTTCCATCAAATCCGCAAGAAAGATAGCCCCTTAAACCTCTAAAGGAATGTCTCTAAACAACTTAATTACCCTTACTGATTGCCCCAGCGGACTCAGTACAGTAACTTCACTCGTAGTGGTCTCAACCAGTACACCCAAATTTTCAGATACGGTACATGCTATATAGGAGTGAGTGGATCTTATATTTATTAGTGCAATATAAGGTACATTATAAATAAAGAAGTACCCGTGATGACATCCGAAGCATCACCATCCTCTCGGTGACATACAACATAAATTAGGGTCGGCTGTCTCGCCTCAGTATGACCAACACCTCTGCCCGGTGCTCTCTGACCACAGCCTAACCAATTACCACCTCTGGCCTGACCACAGCCTCTCAGTGCCTATTGAACTGCTCTCGGAGGTGGTGCCGTACCAGTACCCGGAGCTTGCATCTAATCAGACCTCCGCAGACACTCTCTAATACGGTGCTTTAATGAACCGCACCTTAAACAAGCCCCAATTCTTTTCCAACACTCGCCCTGATGGCATCTACCACGACAACTATCCAGTAGCAGTCACAGGAGCCCCAACTCTAATCGGCCCATCAACTCTAACCTTTTTCTTAGGCCTCTGAACGGAATTCGGGGGCTTTAAATCCCTTTTGCTCTTATCTCTCTCTCGGTTTTGGCGCTTAGTGCGCTTCACTTTCTCGGCAATCTTCACCTTATCAACCAAAGTAGCAAAGTCTTACTCCCTTTATGGAGCTATCAGAACCCTCAGATTATCTTGAAGCCATCCTCGAAGTGAACACATCGCTCATACTCAGTGGCCACCATACCTCGTGTATAGCGGTTCAATCGTAGAAATTCGGCCTCACACTCGGCCACTAATCTAGCCCCCTGAGTCAAATTCAAGAACTCTCTCCTATGAGCATCCACATAACTGGCACCCACATACTTCCCCTAGAAGTCAGTCTTGAAGAACTCCTAGGACAGTCGAATGGGCTGAGTGCTCTCCTTAACCGTAAGCCACCACTGGTAAGCCTCATCTCTCAATAGTGACACTGCACTCTTTAGTTTCTACTCGGGGGTGCAGTTCAAATCATCCATAACCCTTTCTGTGGCCTCAATCCAGTACTTAGCCACGTTAGGGGCAACTCCAGCAATACCCCTAAAAATCTCGGCTCCATTAGACTAGTGTCATTCCATAATTGACCTTCGGCCTCCAGCTCCAATGTTTGGCCCAACGACCCTCTCTAAAATCCTCAACATGGCTTGGGACAACGCGTCATCCTAGCTGGTCGCTCATGAAACCCAAAGCCAGACCCCATCTCTGTAACAAGTGACACCAGCGTCTCGCTAGTGTCTAAATTCGGCATACCGCCCAGTGAAGAAGACGCAGCTCGAGTCGCTTTACGGCCTCTACCACGGCATCTTATACCCCATCCGCGAGTACTTCTTGTGCTCATTTTCTATTCGCGTTTTATCTGTATTAACAGTTTTATACAACAGTTTACAGTTCCAGTATTTATTAACAGATATTTTATGAAAACAACATCAGAAGTGTATAGCTTGTTTCATACATCACAGTGTTTATCAGTGTCTATAGGTTTTACTACAGTATCAGTATGCACTAACTTGAGTGTTTCCAATATAGTCTATCTATAGTAGTCCTGGTATATACTATCTATAGCATTTTAGTTCATAAACAAATGATAGTTTAGAGGACTTATGAAATCGGTGCCGGAGACTCGATGTACCACACATTTAGTAAAATATTTCACGTCATTTAAAAACCAGTTCTTAGAGAATCGAATCTTAAAAACCCAAATCCATAGCCGAGTTTTGTAAACTGACTCTGATACTACTAAATATAACATCCCAAACTCGGCCTAGACGTTATGTCCGAATCTGGAGATGTCACATGGTAGTGTTTTTTAAAAAATTGAGTTGGCGTCCAAAAACCTCTTTTCCATATAACCTCTTTACATTATTTTATGTTAATTCTGAGACGTGTCATTCGTTTTCAAAACATAATTCATTATCACAAAGTTATTCTCTTTCAAAAAGTTATTAACTTTCAAAACGTCACTTATTGCGGAAGCTTTTTAAAACCGTTGCGTATGTAAGTGAATTTTGTTAAAACGTTTGATTCTTTTTAAAGACTTGATTACCCCTACTACTAGCAGTTATAAATCAAAATAATAAAAAACCCAAATTAAAAATTTAAATCGAAAGAGGCCATGATACAGTAAAATCCCCAACATAAAATCAAAATCAAAATTACGTACTTAAATGGAATGAAGTAGGTCGTGTAGCCACCGCTGAGTCTTCCGCCGCACCGATCTACCTATGGCTGGGGATTACTTGTACAGATAAATCAGAAGGGTAGGTTTATGAAAACTCAGTGTGTAGTCCTATATATATAAGCAGGCAGAAAGTGAATACAATTTGGGCCTAAGCCCTTTTTCAATATCAGATCCAGTTTCAGTTAGGGGCTTAGCCCATCTCAATATAGGTGCAATCACGATTAGGGCCTTGGGCCATTACAGTATCAGATGTGCGATCACAAAATCCTACCCAGCCAGCCTCTACACTCTATCTCCATCCAACCCTACACTCTATGTGGGGATATAATCAATCCACCTATACCTACACTCCAAGTAGCACTGATTGCAGCACTACACAGTAGTATGCAGCTGAGCTGCTAATAAGTTAGACTCGAAGCCTTTCAGTATACTTCTTCCGATCAATATAAACCCATCCCCATACAATGCATCATACAATCATGTCAGGTCAAATCATGGTATCATACATGCATTCAGTACAGTTTTAATAGCATGCTCAATATACAGTTATAATCATATATATATATATTGTACATGGATATAACAGTCTTTCAGTCAATTAGGGGTAGTCTAGGTAAGATTACCGACCTTACAGTAGGTTCACAACCATCTCGAGCGACCCATGCAACCTTAACATCAAGCAGTGAAAAATGGGCCCACATGCCCATGTTGTCTGCCCGTATGGCCCACACGGCCTAATTCGGCTTTGCCCATGAATCGCACATGGCCAGCCTCGTCGATCATACACCTATGTTTGGTCACACGGCCTACCACACGGGCGGTCACATGCCTGTGTGGTGTCGACAGTCTCACTTTTTGGCTTCTCGCTGACTAGCATTTTCAGTGATGTGATTACACACCTAGTCTATTTCCGCTACTAACCCAACCATGAGCACTCCAAGACCTAGAGTCGACAACTCCAAGCTCAACAATCAGTGATATCAACAAAACTAAACGAAGCTCTGATCAGCCTAATAGCTTCCAATCACTACAACTTACCTTAGGCAAAAAATAGAATGGCGATTCCCTAAAATCAACAGCCCACTGCCCTTTGATCTAGTCCTAGCCATAAAACAACATTTAGTAACCATTAATTGACTAACCAAAAAATAGATGCACTACACTTGGCGAATGCGCGAAAATGTGGAATGGGAAAATGACTATTGAAAGAGGCAAAGACAAAGGCCAAATGAACAATAATTCGGTTGCAACCAAGCAGGAATAGAAGTACCCCTCCAATCAGTCACTTTTAATCGAAGCATTATGAACAAACAATTTTTAGAAACTATAGGCAACCTTACCTTCGACGAGCAATAGTGGATTTGCAATTAAACAGCAACGTCTAGAATTTCTACAATCGCCTAAAGGTTTCTTAACCAGAAATAGAACTCCCATTAGACAAAGAACAACAATAGGATGGAAGCTATAATAGAAAAACTTACTGTCACTACTCAAGATATTGAAAAAACAAGTCGCGACCACAAGACGAGGGTTATGAAACGAAAGAAATCTGTAGCAAATAAGAAAAGGGGGAATCGACAAAACCAAGAGAATAAAATAAAAGAGAAAGATGGAGAGGGAAAAACAAAAGGAAACTTTTGGCAAGAGAGAAATAACAAAGAAATTCGACTTTAGAAAAACTGGGAAAGGAAAAACCGAATTTTGAAACAATAGAATCTAATCCTATCACAATCCTTTAATTCCTCCTATTTTTACTCCTCAAATCTCTCCACAAGACTCCCCACTCAATCCAAACTCCCCAAACCGTCCACAACCTCCCACACATCTCAAACACTCAGTATTTTACCATATTTCAAACTACTTTACGGCACAAGTACAAAAAAATCCCCCTTGCTCGTGCAGGGGTTCGAACTCAAGACCCGCAACACACTGACACTCCATTTAACCACTAGACCAGCAAGCCCATTTTGACATATTTTACCAACATATATTTATAAGCCTACTGATTAGAGATAGGGGTTTATTCATTTAAAAATAAAATTTAAAAACAAAATTTACCCAAGCTAATGCTTGAACTTGGACTTCTCAAACACTTCCTAGAACACTTAACCACTGAAGCAGACATACAATTGTGTCACAAACATACGAAAATAAATATATAAGATATTTTTGGGGCGTTACATTTTGAGCCTATCATATAATGATTTACTTAATTTGCTAAGACCTGGATAAAAAGGCTATGACATAATTAAGGCTTCCTAAGAATCTTTGTAATTGGACTTTATTAAGGATTTGGTTTGGGAATTTGCTAGCAAATTCTATAGACCTTTCCATTAGGGTAATCGTTCCTTGGGTAATGTAATGACTTAAAAACTTTACTTTGGTTTGGGACAAACTTATCTTGGATTTAGAAACTACTAAACTATTATTTTTTATGAGTTTCATAAAGATGGATAAATGTTTGAAGTGTTTTTCTAAATTTTCTGAAAACACTAATACATCATTGATGTATACTATTGTGAATAGAGAATATTGGTAAAAAATATCATTCATTATTCTTTGAAATACGAATGGAGCATTTTTTAATCCAAAAGGCATTACATTCCATTCATATTTTCCAAATGGTACAGTAAATTTCGTTTTATATCTTTCTTCTTCTTTTATTTGGATTTACCAAAATCTAGATTTCATGTCAAATTTTGAGAAAATTTTTGCATTACAGAGTTTTTGTAACATATCTTTCTTATTTGGTATTGGGTACCTAATCCATTTTAAGACTTGATTGAGAGGTTTGTAATTAATTACTAATCTTGGCATTCCTCTTTCGAATTCTGCATTTTTATTACATAAAATGCTGAACAACTCCAAAGAGAACTGCTTTTCCTAATTAAATTCTTATTAAGAAGATCTTGTATTTCTTTTGTACAAAATTCTTCCATTTCTTTGTTCATTTATATTAGTATTGCTTTTGTGAGTATTTGTCTTTCATAAAATTATTTTCATATGGGAATGTTATTTTGTGTTTTTCCTATTCCAAAAGCATTAAGAATGTCATAACAAATTGTTGATTCTATTTCTTCTTTGATTTGATTTATCATTTTTGTATTTCTCTTTTTCTAATTGTTCAGTCAATTTTTAAAATATATTTCTTCTTTTAGAAAAGAGATTTGTTTTCATTTATGATTAATTAAATTATTGATTTGCCCATTATGGATGGATAATGATTTTAATAAGTTGAGATTTCTTATTTTTGGTTTTTCTACAAAATGAAATTCTACTTTAGTATTTAAAACTTTGGTGGAGATAGAATTATTTGTTACTTTATATGGTTTGAGTAAGGTTATGAATGGGGTTCCTAATATGACGTCTTGGGTAATATCTTTTACCATTAAAAAATATGTTTGATATTTTATACCTTTGTTGCGTATTTCTGCATTGGGAATTTTGTATGTGATTTTTAGTTTTTTACCATTTGCAGCTTTAAGAGATTATGATGTTTTGTCATAATATTTTGTTGGAATTATCCCTTCTCTAATATAGTTTTGCTCTGCTCCTATATCAAAAAGGGCTATTGTTTCTAATTGAAATTCATTATATGACAATATTTATTTTTATTAAATATCTTTGGATAGATACTTCAGTTAGAACCATCATATAATCCTGTGTATTTTCTTTAGGTTCGGGTTCAGTTTCTGATGAACTATTTTTTGGGATTTCGTGTTTTAAGGTTTGCATTTGTTTTTTCATTTTTTGTTGTTCCATTTTAAGCTTAGAAAGTTCTAATTTAATTTTTTTATTTCTAACTATAATTCGAATTTGTAATTTGTCGGATTTTATTTTTCATATTTATTAAATATTATATCTTGTATATTATACATTTGTGATTGACTCGAAATAATTTCTTTTTCTTTTCTAGTTTATCTTGTAATGAGGATTTTAATTTCAAAAGGTATTTTCTTTTAAGTTTTGGGTCTTAAATTTTATCAATAACTTCAATCATAAATTATTGGTCTTTGGTTAACATATTAATTGAGGGTTCATTTTCATCATCAGAAGATTGGGATGTTGTATGTAATTCGTCTATTTGTAATTCATCTGTTTCGGTAGATGTATCATTTTCAGAAGAAGTTGTTTCTAAGAGAATCTTATTTAATTTTTGTTCTATTTCTTCATCTAAATTTAAATTATTAATTTATCTTTTAAATTTGCAATATTTTGAGATGTGTCCTAGTTTTTCACATTAATAACATTTTATTGTTTTATCAATTTTGTTTTCTATTTTTTGTTGTTTCTTTTCTTTTTTGTATTTTCTATATTTGGGTTTTTTATAATATTCTAAAATATTCTTTCTCCTATTTTTAGGTTTTACAAGGCAACATGTTTTTGAAGAAGAAGCTTTATTCCTAATGTCAAATTGGTGGCAAAATGATCCTAATTGGTTTCTATATTGATATCTTTCTTTCTTAAGTTATTTTTGTAATTTTAAATCTTGACAAATTTTTAATTGTTCTTTTTGGGTGAAACTAATTAGTTCACCATTTGTAAGTTTTTCATATGGAATAATACATCTGTAATTTTATCTTATTTGATTTCTAACTTTTACTCCTAGTAAAGTAGGAAGTCCTGCTAGAAACTAATCTTTCCAAAATGGTTGTTGGTTATTAGATCTTTGCATAACTCTAGTCATAAAGACATCTTTATACCATTTAAAATTGGTTAATTTTTTGCATTTTAAATTTGATAATAATTCTGAATTTCTATCTTTAAGATAAGAAGGATCTCCTATAAAGTGTTTAGAGATTGAGAAAAGTAAATTTACTACTGCATCTTGGATTTCTCTTCCTTGTTCATCCAAAATAATTCTTCCTTGATCATATTTTTTTTATTATTTTTAAGATTTCTTCCTGTTGGGTTTTAGTGAGATCATGGTCCTACCATCCTTTTAGTTGACCAATAAATTCAGCAACTAAAAGATTGGCTATAACATGATCATTGATTAATCCATTTTGGTTTTGGGTTTTATAAACATTTGAAACCATTGTCATTTATTGTAATAAACTAAGAATATTGTATTCAAACATTTCGTCTATATT
Organism: Gossypium arboreum; assembly: GCF_025698485.1. Classification (NCBI taxonomy): domain Eukaryota; kingdom Viridiplantae; phylum Streptophyta; class Magnoliopsida; order Malvales; family Malvaceae; genus Gossypium; species Gossypium arboreum. The sequence goes on along the minus strand of NC_069082.1, from coordinate 89,797,425 downwards.
CCATTCGTAAATTGTATTAGCATTGTATTTATTCTGGAAAATGGGTTTTTCTTCTATATTAAGCTCAGGTGCAGTGGTTTTTGGATAATATAATCTTGTTGGTTCTTTCAAAGCCATCTTGTTAAATTGTTGTTCATCTGACTGGTCAGAGTCAGATTGGGAGGATTGGTGTAATGTATTTACTGAATGTTGGGTTTTTCATTGGGGTATTAGGTGCAATTAATTCAGACTTGTAACTTTCCAAAGCATCAAGTCTATCTTGGATTTTTGTTAAGAAATCATTTTGGGATTTTTGGAAAGGTTTTGGAATCTCATAAGGCATAAATATTGGTTCTTTAGAACTTTTTTCTATTACTTCTCTTACTGGTTCTTTCCAAATCGGTTGACTTTCTACCAAATTCTTAATATAATCTAACTGTTTTCCTATTTTATGAAGACTGATATTTGTATAGTTGTTTTGTTCTACTATCATTTTAATATCTTTTGATTTTTTTTGTTCTCTTGCATCAGGAGCTCTCATTCTTAAAGGATTTGCTTTTATTCAAATATTTTGGTGAAGATATTGAACCTCCATTAAAGGGGGATGTTGTATTCAACTTTTCCTTTATTAGTCTACCATCTAGTATTATATTTTATTGTATTAACAGATTTTGAATAGTATTCTTCAAACCATTCAAAGAATTTTATATGAATTTTATGGGTATTCATAAATTCATAATTTTCTTGAAGAATGATTTCTTTTTTATCATTATAATTTTTAAAGTAATCTTCTCTTTTTTGCCTATTTTTGTTGGAATAGAAGTGTTTTCTACACCATTCCTTATTTATCTCAAAAGTTTTTTTTCTAAAACAAATATTTCTAAATTTTCTCCTTGTCTTGCATTATTAGTCATTGATGAATATGTTGGTGACATATTAGGTGAATTTTGGGGACTCTCTTCTTGTCTGGCATAGATAAGGTGAGCATTATTTGAGGAATTATCTATTCCTTGTAAATTGGTTCTAAATGTTGTTGGGATAGAAGAGGCAGAGGCTCTAGCTATCCTAAAATATGCCGTTTGTGTTTCTGGATTTTATTCTTTTTCTAAATTTAACCTCCTAAAAGTTGTGCTGATACTTCCTATTTCGAAGGAATGTCTTGGAGGCATTCTTCGTGCCTGTTGAATATTAATTCAACTGTGCCATCTTGGTGTTAAGAAATTTCACTTAATAAAGTGTTTCTTATTGGAGTTGGTGCCACAGGGTTTGTAGCACCCTCAAATTTCCACCTATCAGGAAGGTTTATTTCATGCCATTGTATTATTCTTGGGATTGTGGTATGTGATCTTGAAGTATCTGTTTCTATTAAGAAGGTTTCTCCTTTAGGGCTTTGAAATAAAGCCTTGGTATTAACTACAAAATACATAGCTTTAAAGTGGAGTCTATAGACTAAAGTTAGTACTTCCTTACCAGGAAGCATTTTGTAGTTATGGGTATGTATTTGGAGGGTCAAAGATTGTAAAATATTTTTGTCAGTTAAAGAAACCATAAAATTTGGATAACAATTAAAATGTATTAGGTCAATACATAGGCTTGTTTCTATAGTTCCTAACAATGAGTCATTAATCATGATGTGTCTTTGGTCTCTTAAGACAATTAAAATTGATGTATTTTTAGTGGCTTCAACACTAAGAGGTTTGACACCAACTTGGACTAGTCCAAAATGGACATATTTGTTTTTTTGTTCTTTGAGTTTATTAATGGCGACTTTATCTAATAATTGGATAGTTTCATAGTTTTTTTGAATAGGTAAACTCCTTTATTTTGTTTTTATAACATAACTGCAAAAAACATTTAAATTTTTAAAAGTTATTTTCTTGTAAACTTGGTTTGTTGGGACTCTTGGAAGAGTCCAATTATCAAATCTTTTGTAACACCCCGAACCCGAGACCATCGCCGGTGTCAGACACGAGGGGTTAGCAAGCCAAGTTCACTTGTTTTGCCCATCCATTGGACATTTCCAGTCAGGCTGGAAAAACTGCGTCACTGTCGCCTTAAAAATCATATCTCTAGTTTCAAAACTCGGAAACTGGTTTCGTAAATTTTCCCTGAATTTAGACTCATATATCCATCCATGGATTTATTTCTAGAATTTTTGGTCGGGCCAATTGGTACAGTTTATTAGTTAAAGTCACCCATGTTACAGGGATCGACTGCTCTGACCTTCGCGCGGTATAACTTGAATATCTCTCTGTACAGGGCTTTAATGCTGGTGCCGTTTGTTTCTAATGAAACTAGACTCAAAATGGAATCTGTACATATAAGGTATGTCTCCTAATTCTTTCTGGATAATTTATAGTAAATTTTAAAGTTGCGACAGGGAACCCAGAAACCGTTCTGGCCCTGTCTTACAATAGCTTTAATATCTCTTAACATGTAACTCCTATGACCATTTCGTTTCTTCCATATGAAAATAGACTCATCAATGTTCATTTACATAGCTGATTCACTATTTAATACCATTCCTACAAATTTTGGTGATTTTTCACATTCACGTTACTGCAGCTGGCAGCATCTGTTTTAAGGTAGGTCTTACCTATTTTGTAGTCTCCATGAACCAACTAGTCTTGCCTTACATAGGTCCACATATGATCATTTTAACCATGCCAATGGCTGATCATGTGACCAACATTCCCATTTCCAATTCATAATCACATCATGACACCATATATATATATACAAACCGCAAATAGTTTAAGTTGATACTTCACTATTACGAGCCATTTTCGCATGGCCGTACACATATACATCATAACATATTTAAACCAACAAGGGTAGTCCTATACATGCCATTTCAAGTTCAACCAAGAATTTATACCAAAATGGGGGCTTGATAGTGTGGATGACTTCGACTTCAACGATCCCGAATCCGATTGCTATCGGCGAAATCTAGAAAACCGAGAGCCAAAGCAGCGGAGTAAGCATTTTTATGCTTAGTAAGTCTCAAGGAATATAATCAACTCTAATTACAGCAATACATTCACATAGTTAAATGCATCATTTCATTAATGCACATTCACATAATCATACTTACTTCACCATCCCAACTCTTATGTTCATACACAAATAACGGCTTCATTAAGGCCGATAACTCGTTCCATCATAGGAGTGGATATTCACACGCTCTTACTCCTAGCGCGCAAAGCACACACCGCACTTACCTTGTCATTGGGAAATTTCACAAGTGCATTAGCTGAAATTTTCCAGCAAGCTTATAATTTTCAAATCACATACCTTCGGAGTTTAACCGGATGTCGCTACTCGATCAATCGCCTTCGGGACATAGCCCGGTTATGGTAACCCGCACCAAGGCCTACGGGACTTAACCCGGATATCACGATTTGCACAAATGCCTTCAGGTCTTAGCCCGGATAGAATGACTCGCACGAATGCCTTGGTCTTAGCCGGATGTAGCCACTAGCACAATTGCCTTCGGTCTTAACCGGTTATAATTTCCAGCATAATTGTCTTGGGCTTAGCCGGATATCATTCAATTTCTCATGCACACATACATCAATAATCATTGGACATACATATTTATTTTCGTTACTAAGGCTCAAACACAATTATAATCACTAACATAATCGCCTTCGGGACTTAGCCCGGGTATCATTCGAATACTCATACACACATAAATTAATAATCAATACATCCATATTTCATTCCACATAATTCAAGTAAGGTCACTTCTTGAGGACTTACCTCGGATGTTTTCGAACGGCTTTTACGGCTATTCGATTACTTTTTCCTTCCCCTTGTCCAATTGTGGCCCTCTTAGCTCTTGAGCTAATTCAAACAAATTCAATTTATCAAAACCTCATTGTGCTAGCTTATGGCGAATATGACAAGGAATTTAAATGGTCATATGGCCACCCTTTAGCTTGAATACACAATGGTCATGCACATTTTATACTACATCAAGCAATTCAATACAATTTATTCGAGCATCAAGGAAAAGCTAAGGCCTTCAATAGGCTACCCAAGGCCGAATATACTTGTCCATGTTGAGGCCAATTATGCACTTAATACCACACAAAACAGCATGCATTTTACTAGTTAATGCTTTGCATATTGTAGCTCAAAACTTACAATATAGCATCAAGCACTCATATGTGTGCTAGGCGAATGTGCTTACAATTTCACAATTATTCTTCAACATCTTCTTCTTTAAACAAACTTATTCATCACTTCCTTCATAACCAAAACATCATGTGCAAACATATATATACATATATGAGCATGGCGAATTTCAAGGTGTCCATAGCCATCCAAAACACAAATTTTAACTAACATGCAAGAAGCATGAACCATGCTCATGAATGCATCATGGCGAATATGACAATCATGCTCCTTTTCAACTTCAATCATGATAAAACAAAAGAAAGCTCAAAATCTTACTCAAGAGTAGACAATCCATCATTGCATGCATCATCATCAAGCTTCACACTTAGCATGCAATGGCTTTATCACCATAACAACTTTGGCCAAATACCATTTCCATGGCTTAACAAAGATTTGAGCCATGGCTAACATGCACATCAAGTTAGCAACCAAAACATGCATGAAACTCCTAACACAACCTCATACATACCTTAATCTTGATGCAAACTTAGCCAAATCTCCTTCTAGATCTCTTCCAAACCAAGCATGAAGCAAAAATCCTCCTTCTTCCTTAGTTTTGGCTCAAAGAAAGGATGAACAAAATTTTTTCTTTCCTTCTCTACAACTCACGGCAATGGGGGATTACCACACTCACACACATTTTTTTTCATTTTTTTATCACCCATACACCTTTGTTTATTATTTCACCTTAATGCACCAACAAAACATGTTTCATGACATGTTTAGCCCATCCTCCTTGTCATGGCCGGCCACCACCTATAAAGGGGAATTTGACATGCAAGTCCATTATTTTGCATGCATGCTTTAATTAGTCATCACACATTTCCTATCATACTTTCAAAGTTCATTACTAAGTCCTTTCTTGTGGAATTCACCCTTATAACACTAAATCAATCATCATAAAATGTCATACATGAGCACACACATATTATAGGCATCAAAATAAATTTTTAATTATTTTTATGCCTCGGTTTTGTGGTCCCGAGACCACCTTCCGACTAGGGTCAATTTTGGGCTGTCACATCTTTGGGGGATGTTTCCATAATGTTCTTCTTGTTCATTAAAAATGTTGTTAGAGGCTTGGTCGGACTCTTGGGATTGATTGGAAACAAAGATCATAGAAGAATTGGTTCTTCTGAGGAAGGGAAACATTTTTTGTTTTCTTATTTCCTATAAGGAGGTTCTACTATTAGGATTTTTGGATTATTATAATTGCCTACAGGGATATTTTGTTCTCGACACGCCTAACCAATGACTAACTAGACTGTGTATCAATCCTCAATAAAATAATAATACATTAATGAAGATAGTTAAACTAGAACTCGAAAATATAGAAAACAAATTGAATATTTTCAAAACTTAAAAATACCTGTTCCTCATTGGCTCTGATACCAGATTGTCTTAAGGATCTGAGTATGGAATTTGAAATGTGATAATCGTAATCGTAATTTGTAAGCTGAAATTAATATTTGATTAAATCTTGAAAAGAAAAATAATTTAAAACTTAAATTTTGAAAACTTAAAAATTTAGAGAAACGAGGATCTGAATTTTGAAATGGGAATTTCAAGTCGTGCCTTCATTCTAAATCTGATAGCCTTTTATAGAGGGCTGTTGTCTCTTTACATCATTTGAATCGGGAAATTCAATCCTTTACATCATTACATAATTGAAAATTTTTAAAGAATATATTCTCTGGTTACAAAAATACAAACTACAAAGAATATTCACTATTCATGCGCTACAGAATCTTACTGTTGTTGCCAGGGAATATTTATTGTTTTCGCCAGAGAATATTTCCTGTTCACTCGCCTTTTCTTGCAGGGAATATTTACTGTTTATGCCAGAGAATATTTCCTGTTCCTTTTCATTCATTTCTTTCTCTTGCATCATTTTTTCTTGGTATTGGTAATGGTTACTGAGTTGGTATTGTCTGCATGATCCACCGTTTTGATTGAAGATGCTGAAGATTTCTCATCTTCGGATTCGAAATCCATTGAGATGAGTATTTCAGCCATGAGTTTTTTGTATTCCTTCTTGGTCTTGGCTTGAGCCAACATCGCATTAGCTGTCGATTTTGCTTGAAGGAATTTTGCTGTGGTTTGATCCGGGGCTACGGACTTACATAATCTCGGAATCTTGTTGAAAAAATTATTCAAATACTTTGAATCATATTTTTCATTATTAAACTTTTCCCACCATTTAGTTCTATAATTTCGATCTAATAATAGAATTCTAATACAATGATCTTGCTCATAGGAATAATTCCAAGAAATAATCTAAGAAATACACAATTTTGAGAAAAAATGGATTGTTCTATCAATGTGTTTTTGGTCTGGTTCAGGTTGAAATTTATCAAAGAATTTGGGCCATAAATTTTGAATTTTTTTGGTAGGATCTCGAAGGATGATGGTCCATACCAATTCCACCATTCTTGGAACCAGTTTGGAAATTTGAATTGGGTAACGTATTTGAAATATATGAGCCAAAAATGTCTCATATGTTGGTTGTTCATTAAGAAGGCGTTGTACCACGCCAGTTGGTAATCCCAATATGTAAAATATGGTTGTGGTCAATTTTGGTGGTAAATTTGGTTGGAAATTTCTTTGGAGAATTTGGGTTTTCACTCCAATCCCTTGGTCGAAGAATTTTTAATATTTGGGCTGTTGAATGGGTAATAAAATTTGGATCTTTTGGGTCTATGTAGTGTTTGAATAGTACTGATCTAGTTTGAATTAGTATATTTTCATAATACTACTGGGGTTTTTAAGAATCCAATGGCTTGAAATGCCATCCATTGAAAAGTTCTTTTGTAAGTATATGTGGAGGTTTTTCTGAAAATTCTTCCTCCATAACAAGAATTTTTTCAAAATATTTGTTTGGAAAATATTGTGAGGATTTTTGCGTAGCATTTATGAAGACAATGCTATTTCTTTTGGAAAAACATTTTGGAGAGATGTCTCTTTTAAAATAGTTTTGAGAGATTGTGGTTTGTGTAAAAAAATCTCTTTATTTTTTGAAATCTTTGCTGTTTCACTAGAAATTTGCTTGAGAGGAGTTTCCTCTTTCATTTGAGAAAAGGCTAATGCCACTTTTGGAGATTGAGAAAGGGACTCAATCCATTTTTTGATTTGAGAACCAATTTCATTTGGATCCTATGCATCTTGAACGATTTTATTTTTGGAGGTTTTTGATGAGGATGATGATCTCTCATTTTCTTCTTCATGGCAAATTTCATACAATGACTTATTTGGTTTTGAAGAAATTCGGGTTTTGGATGACTCTCCTATTTTTTCTTTTCCTTTGTCTCGGAGTTTGGGTGGCATTTTTGAAGAAATTCTCTGGTGAAAAAATTAGGCAAAGAATTAGTTTCTTCTTTGATGTATTCAATATCAAAATCAAATATGCTCAAAATTTCCTACCATCTTAAACACATCAGTTAAAAAGGAAATAAAACGGAGCTGTCTGCTTAAATGCTGTAAGAATATGATGTCCTGATGCCGTGATTTAAGTTGTGTAATGTTGTGAGTAAGTTGTCTTAAACACATCAATTAAAAAGGAATTAATGTTGCAATTCATTTTGTCTTAGTACTAAAAATTATGGTGTCTCAAAGTTGCTAATTGAAGAGCGTTTATGGCAACCATTTATGAAGCTTGTGGAAGTAAATAAAGGCTGATTTAAATGCTATAGATTAATGTCTGAATTTCAATTAATATGCAAAATTAATGGTGTTCAATTAGTTGTGTATTTATTATTTTTTTGTTGGCTGTTAGATAAAAAAATGCCAGAGAAGTTTCATTTAAATGTTGACTAACTCTGTCTAAATCGATGTGAATTCAAGCTATCCGTAATATGCAAATTAACATGTTTATATGCTAGATTATTGAGATTGAAGGTTGAAATTTATGGTATCTAAATGATCTGTGTGAATGTGTCTGAAGGTTGGTAAATTTCCTATTGTGTGACAATGTTGTCGTAGGTTAAATACCCGACAATGGTGTTGTATTTAAGTTGCTTTAATTTCAGGCTAATTAAATATTTTATTATAGGTTAAACATCATGAAATGTTGCTGTTTTGGTGTTATTTAAAATTGGAAAAAGAAAAGACTATAAAATTTCTGATTGAATTTTTAGAATTGTTGCAATTGTTGGTTGTTGACATAACCCCTATTTGTATAAACTCTTGGTATTACCCTGTTCGACCTTAGTGTTGCTAAATACTATCCGAATCGGGACAATTGAGAAGTGAATATTTCAATTTATGCGATTTGATGCTAACTGAAGCAACATTTAATTTCCCTGTTTAAAGACGTTCTAAACTTGCTGAAAATGTAACAGTTGCATATGCTATTTATTCAATTAAATAAATGATAGTGGGTTCTTCACTTTTCTTCATTGGTTGTTCTGTTTCATCTTTAAGTTGGTATGAGTGATGGAAATTAAGAAAAAGGTTGGTGAAATTCTTGGCTATCGTGGAAACTACTGATGCATGCAACTTGCAAGCATGTTGTTGAAATTTTTTTCCATTAATGTTGTCTGCTTGATGGAGTTTGTTACTATTCAAATGAATTTCTTTTTATGCTTTTTCATTTTGTTAATATGTCAAGTAATTGTTGCAGACAAAATGGTTGTAAATTACGTGGTCCAAATGCTAAAACTTTAGGCATTTAAATGCTGCAAATGATTATGTTAATGTTGGAATTGGAATAATTAAATGTGGTTTGTTTGTATGTTATAAAGATGGCCCAAATGTGGTTGTTTTTACATGTTATAATATTGTCCAAATGTGATTGTTTGTATGTTTAATTTCATGTCCAAATTTGGATAATTCTATGTAATTTGGTTGGACTAGTATTAATCCCTTAATTGAGTTTAAATTTATGTCCCAAGCTAGTAAATTTCATTTTATATTGCTGGAATTAATATATGCTATAATTGAAGTTTAGTTGTGGTTCAAAATTCGACAACTTCGTATTATTCGGTTGGACTAAACAAACAATTTGATTTAAAGTTGATTGTTGTTCAAGAGCTAGAGTTTTTCATGTTATTCAGTGGCGGTGAAGTACATTGCAACGACTTGGATTTCTCAAAGAGAAAGGAAAGACAAAATCGTTGACGAGTGGCTCAGAATTTGCAATTTGTGTTCTATAATTTGAACTACTTTGTGTGTCACATTTATGAATTGTATTACAAGGTAAGATCTTAAGGAGAGTTGAAAATGATTAAAAAAAAGGGCTGAATTGATTTGATTTGGAATGTTTGCTTAGATGAGGACTAAATTGAATGGTTATGGAAATATTGTACATTGATATAAGTATGAAATATGATCTATTTTGAAATCTGGGATATTTTCTTTAAGTATATGTATTGATGGATAATAGATAAATTAATGGTATTAATTTGGAGAATTGTTTATAACGGAAATTGAAACAAGGATGGTTTAAAGATATCGAAATTAAGTCGTAAATGAGAATCTATATTGTAATGATTAAATTATTTCAATTATATTATAAAGAGATGTATATGGTACAAATATAGTAGATTGATCTATAAGAAGTAAATTGAATCGTATTCTTAGTTGACATATTATGACATGAAACTTTCCATACTAAATTGCACTTGTTCCTATTGTTAAGTTAGGCAGACATAATTTATAATTTCTTCAAATGTTAGATATAGAGATACCATTGGGTTATACTCAACATACAATTTTGTTTTCCATACACAGGTTAGGTACTTAACAATTTGATCATTAATTCAGCATCTAGCAGAAATCCCGAACTCAAGTATGGAGGTGATTCCTTTTCAGTCTCATCATGTACCTAAGATGTCAAATGGTTGTATTACGAATTGTGAGTATTTTGTTAGCATTTTGGAAATTAATGAATTACATGTTATATTTGATTATATATGAATAAATCGATATTTAATAGATATTTGGATTATGAAACTGTAACACCCCGTACCCGAGACCGTTACGGAGTCGAACACGAGGTGCTAACCGACTAATTCATTTACTCTCACAATTCAATTAAAAATTTTCCAGACGGTAGCTAACTGCATCTTGTCACCTTAAAAATCATAACTTGAGTTCCACAACTCGAAAATCAGATTCGTAATTTTTCCCGAAACTAGACTCATATGTCCATCTACATATTTTTTCTTAGAATTTTGGTTGGGCCAATTAGTACAGTTTATTAGTTAAAGTCTCCCTATTCCGAGGTTTGACTACATCGACCTTCATGCATATATGTCTCGGTTAATTTATAATGAATTTCCAAAGTCGGATCGGGGATCCGAAACCGTTCGCCCTGTCTCACGAAAACTTCAACATCTCATAATATAATGTTCATATGAACGTTTCATTACTTTCCTATGAAAATAGATTCATCAAGGTTCGATTACATAATTTATTCTCTATTTAATTCCATTCCTACTATTTTTAGAGATTTTTCACATCCACATCACTGCTGCTGCCAGCATTTATTTTTAAGGTAAACTTTACCTATTTCATGATCCTCCATGGATCAACTAGAGTTTGTCATACATATACCAAAAGTGATCATGAATAACCATTCCCATGACTAACCGTTACCAACATTTCCATACCTCTCGATGGACGACATACAAAATGATTACAATGCTATGATCAAAGTATACTTAAAGCCATTTTCGCATGGCTTATATACATTAACCAAAATATCCTCCGCTACTAGTCTATTCTATACATGCCATAAGATATTCCAAAACGTAGCAGTACCAAACAGTGGGTAGTGATAGTGTGACTAGTTCTCGACGATCCCCGAGCCCGTAGCTTCCAATGAGATCTATAAAAGCAGAGGAAACAAAGTAAGCGGAGTAAGCATTACAATGCTTAGTAAGTTTTAAGCAGTGTCAACAGATAACAACCAAATTATAACATAGTTGTTCGTATTTTTATTTCACTCTTCTTTCGGGCATACTATCCCCTTTCCGAATATGCACATCTCATCATATACAATAGGCGATAAACTCTCACATAAAAGTGAGCTCATGTGACATAGATATATCATATGATTTCACATAACCTCTCACACTAAACCGATGTCACATAATCATAGGAATAGTCCCATAGATTGCTCTCGTGTGCATCATATATAAACTTGGAGTACATACTGTTTAACCTTTCGCATTGCGTATATTTATAAGCAATTCTTATTACGAAGTCTTACCGGACATAATCTCCACACGTAGTCATCGGGTCTTACCCGGACATAATCTCCACACGTAGTCATCGGGTCTCACCCGGAACATATTTCCAAGTTTCATGTACATTTAATCACATGTTACAACATTCACATTAGCCATTCGGCTTTACCATATATACATATCACACATATATTTCACATTCATCACATCGGCCATTAGGCCTTATCACATATATACACTTTCACATTCATCACATCGGCCATTAGGCCTTATCACATATATACACACTTTCACATTCATCACATCGGCCATTAGGCCTTATCACATATATACACACTTTCAGCCTTATCATATATATATATCTCATACATATTTCATATTTTTCTTGTACATCAATTTCAGCAATAGCTTATAAGCAACTCAAATAGTTTCATCAAAGTTTACAACAAAATCACATATTCACTACATGTAGTTTTCCTGAGCAACAGTCACTAAATTATTTATAACTGGAGCTACAAAACTCAAAATCAATTTCCGTTAATTTTCCCCGAATGTAGACTCACGTATCTTTCATCCATAAAATTTTCAGAATTTTAGGTGTGGCCAATCAATACCAGATTTTTCTTAAAGTTTCCCCTGTTTCACTGTTTGACTAATCTGACCACTCTTCACTACAAATCAAATTTCTCATTGTAAAGAATTCAAAATGTGTTCTATTTGATTTCATTTAAAACTAGACTCATTAAGGAGTCTAATAATATAAATCTTATCTTATAACCATTTTTGTACAAATTATAATGATTTTCCAAAAACAGAACAGGGGATTTCGGAGTCATTCTGACACCGTCCCACACAACTTTAAATATCTCTTTATAGGAAATTTCTTTGCTTCCACGGTCTCTTTTATAAGAAACTAGACCAACTAAGCTTTGATTACATATTTTATTCAGCCTATAATTCCACACCAACAATTTATAGTGATTTTCTAAAATCACATTACTGCTGTGTCCAAGCAAATTATCACAATTTGCTCTTAAATTTCCAAGTCCAAACACTTATGAACTTACCATTTGGGTTAAGACATATCATGGCCACATCATATCTTATTAAATCAACTCATTATGTCCTATTATGATTGAATTTACTCAACGATTAATCGCTTAAAACTTACCTCGGAAGTGGTTGACGACTAGATACCCACGGCTATTCATTTACTTTCTCTTTTCCCTTATCCGACTTTGATCCTCTTTCTTCTTGAGCTTAATTTAACAAATAAATTGGTTTAATCATTTGAGCATCGAAAGGGGAATTCAAGGTACTTAGCCCACATATACATTAGACATTAGAGTCACATGTGCACGAAATCACGAATCGAATTCAACACATTAGTTAGTACTCTCCTTAGCCAAATTTTCCAAGCCAAGAATAGGCATCAATATGCTTGCCTCTAACCGAATGCATGCACACCAACTCCCCTCATGTGGCCGAATATGCATGTCCATGTTGAGGCCAATTATACACTTAATACCACACAAAAAACAGCATACATTTTACTAACTAACGCATTACATATTGTAGCTCAATACACATCTCTCATTCACTTCATAACTGAAACATCATCACAAGCAAATATACTCCTTGAAATAGTATATATGTCATACCAATACATCATGTGCAAACATATATTCATATATGTATGTTAGAGCCGAATCTCAAGTTGATGGTAACTAAACATGAACATAAATCCAAAACACAAATCTTACTTTCCATGCAATGAGCATAACTCATACTTATGGATGTACCATGGCTGAATACATCACAACACCAAAATTTTTTTATCATGATTAAACAAAGAACTTGATGTCTTACTCAAAAATACTAAAAAGAAAGTCCAAGAGCCATCAATCCACCATCACATATATCATTAGCAAGCTTCATATTTAACATGCAATGGCATTAACACAAAATCCACCTTGGCCAAATACCATCCCCATGATATAACAAAGATTTGAACCATGGGCTAATAAGAGCATCAAGTTAGCAACCAAAAACATGCATAAATCTCATGGCACAACCTCAAACATACCTTAATCTTGATGCAAGTATAGCCAAACCCTTCCTAATCCTCTTCCAAACCAAACATGAAGCAAAAATTCCTCTTCTTCCTTAGGATTTTCGGTCAAGAGAGAAAGGAAAGGATGAACAAATTTTCTCTTTCCTTTTCTTCAACTCACGGCAAGGGGGGCATGGATGAGACCATTTTTTTTCTTTCTTTGTCCATGCTCTTTATTTTATTATTTCTAACATCAAGCATTCACCCAACATGTTTTATGACATTTTTTTTGCCCATAATTCTTTGTCATGGCCGGCCACTAGCTATTAGGGGGGAAATTTGACATGCAAGTCCCCCCTTTTGATTACATGCACTATTAGGTCCTTATAGATTAGCCTATCACATTTCAAAAGTGTCACACAAGTCCTAATAACTGAATTCACATGCAATCGACTAAATCGAAGCTTGAAATTTTCACACATTCATATTCACATATTTTAGACCATAAATATCACATCCAAATAATTTGGTGACTCGGTTTAGCGGTCCCGAAACCGCTTTCCGACTAGGGTCACTTTAGGGCTGTCACAGAAACAAAACAAAATGTTTTATTTTTCCTTGTAGCACCTTATAGCTTGGGTTCAACGATCGGATCAAGTATGGGGTGTTACATGGCTGCTGTAGTCTGTACTCAATATTTGACGTCACTACCAGTATGTTGAGAGGTGTGTGATTTACACAGATCACAAGAGTCTTAAGTATCTTCTTACCCAGAAAGAGTTGACCTTGAGACAGAGGCGTTGGATTGAGTTGTTGAAGGATTATGACTGTGTGATTGAGTATCATCCCGAAAAGGCTTATGTTGTCGCTAATACCTTGAGTCGCAAGTCTTTAGTTGACTTAAGGACAATGTTCGTAAAGTTTTTGATTTCCAAGGATGATGGTTTGTTGGCTGAGCTTCAGGTGAAGCTGACCCTTGCACAATAGATTCAAGAGAGATAGCTGTTTGATGAGAGTTTGGTGCGTCGTATTCGTCAGGTTGAGTTGGGTGTTCTTGGAGATTTTAATCTCAATTCTGATGGCGTTCTTTGTTTTCGAGGTCAGATGTGTGTTCCAATGGACGAGGATATGAGACACTTGATTCTTACTGAGGCTTATAGTAGTCCATGTGCTATGCATCCTGGTGGGTACAAGATGTATCAGGATCTTCAAGTCTGGTATTGGTGGCCAGTGTTGAAGAAGGACATAGCTGATTTAGTTGCTAGATGTTTAGTCTGTCAGAGGGTTGAAGCTGAGAATCAACGTCCACTTGGGTTACTTCAGTCGATAAGGATTCCATAGTGGAAATATGAGGGATCACGTGGATTTTGTTTTTGGTTTGCCGTTGACTCCATCTTGAAAGGATTCAGTTTAGGTGATAGTGGATCGGTTTATGAATTGTGCACATTTCTTGCATGTTCATACAACCTTCAGTTTCAAATAGTTGGCCGAGCTTTACATTAGGGAGATTGTCAGATCGAGATCTATGGTTTATTTCAAGACTTTGGAAGACGTTGCATAAGGCCTTGTGTTCAAAGCTTCTCTTCAGTACAGTGTATTATCCACAGTCAGATGGTCAGTCTGAGAGAGTGATCCAAATTCTTGAGGATATGCTTAGAGTTGTGCAATCAAATTTGGTGACAATTAGGATCATTATTTACCGTTGGCTGAGTTCGTATAATACAATAGTTATCAGAAGAGTATTCAGATTGCTCCGTTTGAGGCACTCTATGGTAGAAAGTGTAGGACTCCATTATATTGGTCTGAAGTGGAGGAGAAGAGGAATTTGGGTCCTGATTTGGTTCGTGAGATTGAGGACAAGGAAAAACTTATCTATGAGTGGTTGAAGGCTGTTTCAGCTAGGTAGAAATCTTATGCTGACTTAAGACATCAAGATGTTGAGTATCAAGTTAGTGATAATGTGTATTTGAAGGTTTCACCTTGGAAGAAGGTTTTGAGGTTCGGGTTGAAGGGTAAGCTTAGTTTGAGGTTCATTGGCCTTTATGAGGTTATTGAGAAGATTGAACCGGTTGCTTATCGTCTTCTGTTGCCGCCTGAGCTTGAGTGCATTCATGATATCTTTCATGTTTCCATGCTACAAAGCATGGACCGAATCCTTCCCATGTTATTTCTATTGAGGAGATTGAGGTTCGATCTGACCTTTCATATGAGGAAAAACTAGTTGCGATCCTAGACTATAAGGTCAAGGTGCTACACAATAAGACAGTTCCATTGGTGAAAGTTTTGTGATGTAACCACAAGACGTAGGAAGCCACTTGGGAGTCGAAAGATATCATGAAGCATCAGTATCTATACCTGATTGATTTAGGTAAATTTTGAGGACAAAATCTTTTTTAAGGGGGGAGAGTTGTGAGGCCCCAAAAATAGGTCTACTAGTTTCGAGTATGTTTATCGAGTTGCGAGTGAAAATTGGGAATTAATCGGGTTAATTAGGTTTATATTCTTAATTAGTTAGCTTAATTTCATCTAAAAATAGGTAAATAATATTTCGAAAAATAAAAATATTTTTAGAAAAATAAAATTTTAAATAAATTTTGGGTAAAAATAAATATTTGCATTAAATTGGAATTTAAAAATAATTTAAAATGGGGGTTTAGAGTTAGGCACATGAATTAGTTAGGCACTATTTAGAGTTAGCTGCAGTAGTTTTTGCTTTAAAGATTTGGGGACTTGTATGGTGAAAAACGTCATATTTTCACTGATCATAAAAGTCTTAAATATCTCCTAACTTAAAAGGAGTTGAAATTAAGGCAACATCGTTGGATCGAACTCCTAAAAGACTATGATTGTATTATTGACTACCACCCTGGTAAAGCTAACGTCGTAGCAGATGCTCTGAGCAGAAAGAGTGCAGTTGAATTGCGAGCGATGTTTTCTCGACTCAGTATTAACAATGATGGCAGCCTGTTGGCTAAATTAAAAATTAAACCGGTGTTATTTAATCATATTAGAGAAGCATATGTTAGAATTAAGTGACCCAAATTCTTATTTAAATAAAATACAATGAAAATAAAATAAAAGTAAAATCCATATAGAACCAGACTTCTTTTATTTTATTTTAGAATAAGGTTTTTTAAACCTTATTAAACTTCATCTAATTTATATTAATTAGGATAAGGTATTTCAATCCTACTAGAATATGGCTTTTCAAGCCTATAAATAGACATAGTCTATTCCTCTTGTATTAAATTCAAAATTTTCGACATAGTGAATTTTCTTCTTCTCTGCCCGTGGTTTTTTTCGAAAGGGTTTCGACGTAAAATTTGTGTGTTCTTTATTTTATTTTATTTTATTTATTTATTTTTTTTACAAATTGGTATTAGAGCTTCCAAGTTATTCATCTCGATCACGGTAATGGCGTCTTTGAAGTATGTTGGATCGCAACACTAGATTTACGTTGTAGAAAATTAAGATGCAAGCAGTTCTTGCACAAATGGATCTGGAGGATGCCCTGCTAGGGATAGATAAGATGCCTTCGACATTAACAGATGAAGAGAAGAAGCGTAAGGATCGAAAGGCATTAACACAATTACATCTGCACTTATCCAACGAAATTTTACAGGATGTGATGAAAGAGAAGACTGCCGCTGCATAGATTATACATTTTATATATTCATTCACATATCTCGTATTGTACCATCAGATGATTCAAAAATGATATAGACACTCATAAATGGATACAATGCCGACGTCTTGGACGTGGTCTTACATGTAATTCAGTTTCGATGCCTCTATCCTAGACAGGGTCTTACATGAAATTAGATACGATGCCTATGTCCCAAACATGGTCTTACTCATAAATCTCAAATCGAGGCCTGCGTCCTAGACACAGTCTTACACGATATCTCAGATCAGTGTCAACGTTCTTTTAGAAACATATAGAGCTTTTCAGATAGTAGCATATTATTGGAGTTTACTCAAAATTTATTCATCAAGCTCTCAAGGCCGTCCAACACAGATTACAGTTTGTATACGCAGAATTTAGTCAATTTAACACGTAACTGTAATTTGACTTACCTCGTACGAATTTCAGATGGAAACGCGTCGACTATTCAACTATTTTGGACTTCCCTTGATCTAAGTCTGATTTTCTTTGTTCTTGATCTATTACAATTCAAATTCGACCATTCAATCATTCATTTCATTCAAAATAATCCATGAACACATATTTAGGGCACTTTGCATTTGAACCCATACATTTTCACACTTTGACAATTTAGTCCATTTTTCACAAAATCACAAATATGCAAAATTCACCAAGACTATAGCTTGGTCGAATATACATAGCTTCCATACAAGCCCAAATAACATATTTAATTCACAATTTAGTCCTGCAAAACCTCATTTTCATAAATTAGCCCAAATAGCTCCATTCCATCAGAAATTCAAGAACAAAGTATGATAATATCACATATATATTTCATAATCCATATAAAAACATTACAAAGCTCATATAATCATCAATGGAACATTTTATAATCTTCAACAGAAACAGTAATTCAGACATGGGTTTTGAAGAACACAAAGCAACGATCACAGAAACGTAGAAATTATCAAAAACAGACGAAAGTTCATACCTTAATCAAGGATTAAGGTAGCCGAAACCTAGCTTGATCTTTTCTATTCTTTTTCTTTCAAATAATCGGCCAACAAGGTGAAAATGCCTAGCCATTTTATGTTTTCTTTATTATAAAACATATTATTACACAAATGACTATTTTAACCTTAACTATTTCATTTTAAAATCCACCAACTAATGTCCATATTTGTCCACTATGAAAACAAATGGTAAATTTGACATGCAAGGACCCTCACTTAAATAAGCCAAATCAGATTGGTACTTTTAACATCTAGCACATAGCTTTTACACTTTACGTGTTTAGGTCTTTTTTGCAAATTAATCACAAAAACTTCACAGATATAAATTCACATATCACAGACACAGAGAATAATATTAAAATATTTTTTTCAGAATCGGTTACATGGTCTTGAAACCACTGTTCCGACTAGGGTCTAAATCAAACTGTTACACTGGGACACAGCCATGTGTCTGGATTTTGAATGTCTACACGGTCTGGCTTGTGATGCATGGCCTAGCCACACGATCGCATGTCCCCTATTTTCAAAAATTTCATCTTTTTCCTAACATTTTTGTTTTGTTTCAAACCGAGCCCAGTATGTTTCCAAGCTATTTTTAGGGCCTCATAAACTCGATTTAAGGCCCGTAAGTGTATGTTTGTTATAATTGCAATGTGATTAATTGTTTATATTCATGGTTGGATACTTATGATTAAGCAATGATAAAGGTTTAAATTGACGTCGTAATATTTCGTGACTCGACTTCGGCAACAGAGACGGGTTAGGGGTGTTATTTGTCTCTTGTTGTTGCTAAACCTTTGCAAGATGACACTTATACCCTCTAATTGATTTCCAACCGTTGTGGTTGTTGTAGAAGTGAATGTAGCCATTGGGGATGAAATACCAGGTTTTTAACTTCACTTGTTGCAACGAATATTGATACCTATTAAAAGGGTTGTAAAGCGTAGGTTTGTGCAAGTGTACACAGTCGTTTTCAAGTAATAAGTAAGTATCGAGTTATAGTCTCTACAGGGATTGTATTTGTGCTAAGTCACCTAATTTGTAAAATTATATTAACAATTTGGTAAATAAAAACACAATATAGTTGAGAAGTGATAATTAAATATATTAAACTAAATGCAATGATCCTTAATGCAAATTATCCTAAGTATGCAAACTATATGAATGAAATAGATTTTAGCAAAATTAAACACATTTTGCAACAATTATAACATAAATAAACTAAGATAATTACTTTAATTAAACTCAAATTATTATCAACATGCTTAATAACATTCGGAAAAACATTCCATGGAAACTCGATCTTTCATGAGTTTGGAAACCACATTAGGTCCTTTCAAAATCCTTTACTTAGTAAATATGCATTTTACTGATCCTTATTTACTAAGGGTTTCTTAGTATTCATGTAAGGTAATAGGGACGTGTTAGGTTTTGTAACACCCTTAACCCCTATCCGTCACCGAATTAGGGTTTCGAGGTATTGCCAATCAATGCACATCATTTAATATCCATATCTCATACATTCATATTATAATACCTTATAACACAATCACATTGTCCCTTATAAGGCTTACAAAGCCTTAAACATGCTTTCGAAATGGTTTGGGACTAAACCGATAACATATGAAAATTTTGGAAATTTAGAAAAATTTCAACATTTCAAGTATCACACGCCCGTGTGAACAGGCCGTGCGCCTCACATAGCTAGTAGACACGCCCGTGTCATAGGCCGTGTGGAAATAGGCCATACATACTGACTTGCATCACACGGCTGAAGACACGCCCGTGTGCCAGGCCATGTGAAAACTGGAGGGTATGCTAACTTATCAACACGACCAACCACACGCCAGTGTGTCTAGGCCATGTAACTCTCTGACTTGTACCACACAGCCAGTCACATGCCTATGTGTGAAACTGTGTAGAGCATATTGACTTCAATTTAATTTCAACACTAGGGGACACACGGCCGTGTAGCAAAACCGTGTGTCACACACGGCTGAGACACACACTCGTATCTCTGCCCGTATGGACAACAATAGGCTATTCACCCTATTTTCACAAGCATTCATAAGCATAAATAACAACATTTTTACAACTCAATAGGCAGCCATTCCATAACAATTCATACACATAAGTTTCCAATTCCACAAAGTATACAATGCTTAACTAATATCATACATCTTCCATTCATATACCTTTCAAATAACAAGACACACTTGCATATTTTTTGATTCCATCAAACATTTGACAACATACCAAACATACCATCAAGTTTAGCCAAATCACATGGCTTAACCTTTACACAAAATATACCAAAATCGTGATCTCAAGTAACCATATTTATCATATTTAAAACTAGCCTATACATGCCATATTTACAATTATCCACAAGTTCAAAAGTATCAATCGACGATTGGATAGTGTGATGTGAAACTTCGACTTGTCCAAATCCAGCGAGCTAACGAACCTCTATAAAACATAGAAAAAGAAACAAAATAAGCTTTATAGCCTAGTAAGCCTGTATAATTCAGAATTAAACTTACCATTTGTACCAAATCAAGTTAAATAAATAAGGTAAACTCATTAAAATTTCCAAATGCTAACACAATCATTCATCGATCGGTTAGTCATATAAATACATGAAATCATCCATTATCTCAATTCAATACTCAATATATATAAATATCATACCAAATTCATATATCGTGGACATCATATTCAACATTTCACTCTCAATCATATAATAAGTAATTCATTCAATAACAATACTCATAAGTATAAACAATATTTTACCGGTTGAACCCATTAGAACTTCAAAGGATACTTGGGTTATATACATCAGTATTCCATCAATTCATTATCATTTCTGCTCTTTTGAGCCATGATCAGTGAGCTCCTTCTGAGCTGATGGACAATAAGCTCTATTGAGCTGAAATAGTAAGCTCCTACGAGCTGAAACAGTAAACTCATACGAGCTGAGAACAATAAGCTCCAACGAGCTAAAAACAGTAAGCTCTTAAGAGCTGTGGTGAGTCCACAACAAATGCAGGAGCTCGACCAAAATGGTAACCCTAGTGACATGTGACTAGTATCCTACGAATTCTTACGGTTCAAACGGGGCTCGGTAACCATCAATCTATATCAATTAGGCGCTTGAATTCCAAATATATCAGTTCCTCAATTATATACATACATTTCAAATAAATATAAGTGTTTAAAAGTTTGATTCTAATTATACGAACTTACCTCGTATCGCTCGGATAACAACTAACGACTATTCGTCAATCTTTCCTTTTCCCCGATCTAAACTTGATCTCGGCTTATCTTGATCTATATATTATCAAATTAAGATCTATATATTATCAAATTAAGTACATTCAATATTCAATTAATTCAATTTAGCCCTTAATACATAATTTTGGAAAATTTACACATTTGCCCCTATACTTTTCACATTTTTACTATTTAGTCATTTTCACATAAAATTGAAAACTCATGCAATTTAGTACTACTCATGCTTAGCTGAATTTCATAGGGACTCCTAGCAGCTCATATCTTTCATTATTTCACATTTTTAACCATCATATTTTACATTTTCAGTATTTAATCCCTTTTTGACACTTTTTTCAAAAATCACTTTACAAAACTAGTTTAACTATTAACAAATATTCAAAATCCATCATCAAACATCCAATTACTCAAAAATTCAACAATGGCAACATGAGAAATCTTTATAAATTTCAAAATCTAAATTACGGGCTAGCTAGAATACGAAACAACGATCACAAAAATATAGAAATCATTAAAAACTGAGCTAAAATGAACTTACAATTAAGCTTCAATATGACCAAACCTTCAAGGTGTTTCAATGGCTTTTCTAAGCCCTAATTTCGGCAAGAAGATGATGATAATGAATCAAAATTGTTATGTTTTATTATTATTAACATTATTTACCAATTTACTAAATTAACCTTTAAAATTATTAAAAATTACACCAGTTGCCATGCTATCATCATCCACTAACCCATAAATGGCCTATTTACCACTTAAGGACCTTTAATTTAAGGTTCTATAGCTATTTAATACCTTTAGCTAATAGAACACCAGTTTTACGCTTACGCGATTTAGTCCTTTTTTTCAAATTAAACATTCAAACAGTAAAATTTCTTTATGAAACTTTCACACAATAATTCTATCTTGCTGTAAAATTTAATAAAATAATAAAATAAAAATTAACTTCAGATTTGTGGTCTCGAAACCACTGTTCTAATTTGACTCAAAAACGGGCTGTTACAGGTTTGAAACAGTTTAATCACAAATCTAAAAACTATGCAGATAACAAAGCTTGGTTAGAGTTGTTATGCAACCTGCAATTTAATTGGGTTAGGATCTAAATTGAGCATGCACATTTCAATTATGCATCCATTAGCCATCGTCTGGTTAGGATCGCTCAGCTAATTTAGTTGCATTTCAATCACATTTGAACGAAATATAGACTTGATTTTAATTGAAAACATGATCAATTGAGGCACAAACATTATAAGCATGAATCAAATAAATATTATTTAATATCCTAGCTTAAGTAAAATTAAGCTAACATTGTTGTAAACAAGAACAAAGAAACATAGAAAACATTTTTAGATTAAATTAAAGAAAGAAAAGATTAAACCCAAATCAAAGTGGCTGTCACCCAAGATTCTAACTGACTAGGCTCCTTTGCTTCTTTACTTTGCTCCTTTGCTGATGGTTCTCCAACGTGGCCGACCAAGGGCTCTTTAAGAGGCTTAATTGCTGAAATCTATATGAAGAGATGATGCTAATCTATATGAAGAGATGATGCTAGGCGTGGGGAATGGAAAAGGCTAAGAGAATTTGGAGAGGAGAGGGAATGATGAATGATGAGGGATGATGAATGAGGGAATGAAGGGGTCATATTTATAGGTGAAGAGAGAGGAGTAGTTTGCTAAAAATAGTGGATGTTAACCTCTTCAAATCTCCTCAAATGGTGGCCAGCCATGCTTAGTGGATTTTGACTAGATTTTTGCTTGATTTTTAAGCAATTTTGGATGCCACACAACTCAGGACTAAGACTCGGTCAATTGTAAATCTTTGGGCAAATCTCTAATTTCTTGAACACTGCAAGGACCTTGTGTAATTAAACCAAAGAATGGTTTAAATGGACAGCCATGTGTAGCCAAATATTGGGTTGACTTATTCACCAATTTGGACGGTTTTGTAATCCAACAAAGCTATCAGACTTGTCCAAAATAAATCAATAAGTTAAAGGACCAAAGAATAAAATTTAACCAATTTAAATAATTAATTAAAACCCAAATTATTAATGAAATATTTTAAAATGAATTATTAAATATAATTTTATATTTTATTATTTAATTTAATCATGCATGGCCTATTTTATGTCTTAAAAATATAAAAGCTGCTTAAATCAATATAAAATAAGCCATTTTATGCATGAAACCTATATAATAAAGCATAAAATCACATTTTAATAATTTCTATGTCCTAATTTCATATTTTCACATATTTCATTAATTTATTAATCAATTACTTAGTTTTAACAATGAATTTAACTAAAAGGTTATAATTACATAGGAAAAATCCTATATATTTTTCAATTTACAAGGGTATAGAATTTTTGTAATAAATGCTAATTTCAATGACAGTTGGAGCAGGTACCTGAGGGATTTACCGAGACTTTTATGAAAAGTATTAATACCAGCTCGATAGCTAGTAGAGGTTACAAATTCCAGAATGTCAATTTGGTATTGATTAACAGAGGGGTATTGATATCTTGTAGAATGTCGAAACTTAGACAAAAAAATCAATACTTTTTGTCATGGAGCAATTCTAACTTGTTTGAAAATGATTAAAACATATTTGAAAATGTTTGACTCAATTAAAACCATTTCAGCTTAATTTTATGAAATTGCTCAACTTTACTTTGATTTAAAAACACTTTAATTTGTTATATCAAAACATATTATCCAATAAGGCTTAGTTTAACAATATCTCCCTTTTTGATATAACAAAACATTTATAAGTTTGTTTTTGAATAGATTGCTCCCCCTTAATAAAAGTCATTTTCAATTTAAACTCTCCTATATAAAAATCTTTTTCAATTTAAGGCATAAAGATTTAGAGCATAAAAATTTGAAATAAGCTCAAATTTGGCATTCATTTTTCTTTGAAAAATGTAGTCACTAAAATTGGCATATAAGCAATCAATTATAAAATTTACCTTTCTCTTCCCCCCTTTTTATTATAGCAAAAAATAAACAATAAAGCTTATAAGAGAAGAAGAAAGTGGTTAGTTCAAAGATAGATATTAAATATAAAGAACCAATGAACTACCATACCAATCAACATTAAGGTGCAATCAGATAGAATTTGGATTTGATCAGCTTAAAGCAATGCATCTTACCTACAAACATAGAATTAAATTTTTGGTACCCAATATCTTTTGGGTCCATAAACATTAGTTTTCAAAATCCTAGTTCATTTAGGTATCCATTTTGAAAGAGCTTCCTTGTCTTGAGTAGTACTAAGTCCTTTAGGGACCTATACACTTTTAACAAGTTTTCTCTTGTAAAATCTTGAGGGACCTTTATGTTTAAAACACTTTTTAACAAAGTTTTTCTTTGAAATTTTTTCCTTTTTCAAAAACTTTGTTAGAGTGAGCTTTTTAACTTTTAAGCATCAAGTTGCTTTTGATGATCCTCATGAACTTTTGAAAGTAAATTATGCAAGTCTAAAAATTTCTTTTCAAAGTCATTAATAATTTCTTGCATTTTGTTTCCTTTCTCTTCAAGTTCGTGATTGCTTTTGGAAAGTAAGCCATTTTCATTTCTCAATTTTGAAACATTTTTCTTGTGTTTTGACATAATGACTTCAAATTCCAAACCCAATTCATCATAGGCATCTTGCAACTCAATAAAAGAATAATCATTTAAAGTAGATGAGTTAAAAGTTACCTTAGGATCATTGGTGGCCATAAGGCATAAGTTGGCTACATTCATCATTGGATGAATCTTCATCACTCCAAGTAGCAACATAGGCCTTTTGTTTGCTAGACCTTTCTTTTCAAGTTGAGGACAATTATACTTGATGTTTCTTGGTTT
Source organism: Gossypium arboreum (assembly GCF_025698485.1). Lineage (NCBI taxonomy): Eukaryota > Viridiplantae > Streptophyta > Magnoliopsida > Malvales > Malvaceae > Gossypium > Gossypium arboreum. The sequence continues at coordinate 89,772,226 of NC_069082.1, read as the reverse complement.
ATTGCACTCATAGCAAATAATGAGATCTTTTTCCTTGGTAGATTCAAGCTTGAGTCCTTCTTTTGAAATTCTCTTACTTTTTTGGACCCTATGAATCTCATGAATCTTTTAGCAAACATCTCCATCTCTTTGTCTTCATCCACCTCTTTTATTTATTCACTATCGTTATTAGTGGTAGATTTTAGAGCTTTACTAACATTCTTCTTCATAACTCTTTCTTCTTCACTCCATTTATTAAGCCTCATCTCATGTGTAAGCAAAGAAATGATGAGTTCATCCAATGACAAAGTTTTTAAATTCTTTACTTATTCAATTGTGGCTTGGCTTCCCATGATGTAGGTAAGCTATGAAGCACCTTCCTTGTTACCTCTTCATTTGGATAAGTCTTACCATACGACTTCAATCCATTTATGATGATTGTAAACCGATGAAACATCTCCTTGATATCTTCTTCAGGCTTTATCTTGAAAGTTTCGTAGTCGAGAGTAAGGATTCCAAGTTTAGACTTACTCACTTGGCTAGTGCCTTCATGGTTGACTTCAAGCTTGTGCCATATTTTCTTGGCATTTGAACAAGACGAAACTCTACTATACTCATCCGGACCAAGTGCATAAAATAGGTTATGCATAGCCTTGGAATTTAGTTAAATGTTTCTCCTATCCTTCTCATTCCATTCATTTTTTCACTTTGGAACAAAGATCTCTCCTTCTTTCTTTTGAGGTATGAAAGGACCATCCATGATGATGTCTCATACGGCAAGATTGTTAACATCATTCTAGTCTTCCAATATGAATAATTTGCACCATTGAAATGAGGAGGTTTGGAGATAGATTGAGACTCACCCAAGAAACTTGACCCGAAAATAGACGTTATTATTGTAGGATGACTTGATCGTTTGAGCTTATCTGAGGATCTTCTCTTAGATGTTAAATCGTCGTTAGAGACTAGATCTGATAGTTGTCCAACTCAGTATGAGAATCCGCCAAAGGTAGGATCTTTATGAAGTTCATCTTAAAAGATCAATTAGTATAAGTATCTGCTAGAATAAGATCAGCGGGTACACTATCATGGTTGACATGTTTAACATCTATTTAAGGGAAAACTCATCGGACATAGATTCTGTAGGAATATCCTTTTAAGGAATGAGATCCATATTGAGTGAAAAATTGGGTATCTGTCTAATGAGTGAATTGTGTATGTAGTGGTCAATTATGGAAATTGGCTTATATGTATGTGTCGATATAAGAAAATAATTCACCAAAGACTGACAAGCAATCAAGAATCTCTAAGTTGAGGAATTCAACAATAAATACGCCAAGGTAATCTGGTAATATTCACTAAGTCTGGCTGAACTTACAAGTGTTTATTTATGATGCAGGTTTCGATCAAAGAGTTGGTATGCTAGGAGGGACCATGCTAGGAATGTGCCAAGGTGGCAGTTTGAATTGCGATGTTATGCAGTTTGAATGTGCTAAGGCCAGGAAGATGGCACTTTGTACATTACGCCACGAGAAATTCATTTTCAACAAAGTTTTAAATTGTAACATCATATACTGGTTCTAAAAATCAAATGTATTATTAAACGTCTTTTTTTATTTTTAGTAACAGTACAAAATGAAATAAGAAGTATGTTTTAGAATACTTTTACGCCAGTTGTAAATATTTTGCTAAGTGTTTCTGTGTGGTAACATCCAATATCTGGATTCGGTGACTCGGGCCAGGTAAAGGGTGTTACAATCCCCATGGAGATGATACTTGATATATTAATAATCACTTTATTACTTCTCAAAGATAATGTATACTTGCACATCAATCGAATAATTTTAAGACAGGTATCCTAAGAACTCGTCAGACGAATATTCCCCACCTCAGTTACACCGAAGATTCTTTATGGATAAACCTAATTATTTTTCCACTTCAGCATGAAACTCTCAAAATTTATCAAAGGTTTCGCTTTTACGGTGCATTAGATACACATATCCATATCAAGAACAGTCGTCGATGAAAGTCATGTAATAATCGTAACCTCCTCGGGCACTGATTGTAACAGCCTCATTTAGACCCTAATCGAAACGGTGGTTTTGGGACCACAAATTTGAGTTAGAAAAATAATTAAAAATTATTTTCTGTGTTTATTTTGTGCGAATTTATATCTGTGAAATTTTCGTGATTTAATTTTATCGTTTGAGTGTCCGATTAAATAAAAGGACTTAATTGCGTAAATTGAAAATTTGATAGTTTAATGTGTGAGGACCAAATTGTTTTTATCTTTATCATTCGAGGCATTTATGATGCAATTATACCTTTGGATGTTGCATGGACACCTTCAGCCATAGAAAGGTGAAATATGAATGTTTTTAAACAAGGTTAAATAAGTAAATTAAGTAATAATATGTATATAATATAATCATATAATTAAAAACCAAAGTGGATATTATTCTTCCATGACCGAATATGAAAATAAGAAAGAAAAGAACAAGGTTTCAAAGGTTCGGCCACCTTCCAAGCATGATTCAAGGTTCATTCTTTGTCGATTTTTAATAATTTCTACGTTTTTAAGATCGTTGCTTCGAGTACTACAAAACCCAAGCTTTAATTTTTGATTTTGATGAATATTTTGAGTTGTGCCATTGTTGATAGCTTGTGATTTTTTTTTGTTTGATGATAAAAAATGAAAGATATGTTTTAGATTAACATATTTTGTATTGGAGTTTTTGATGATTTTGAGTAATTAGGACTTAATTACAAAAATAATAATTTAAGGTTCTAAAATATGAAATAAATGAAATATATGGACTTTTAGGGTAATGGGTAAGATTCGGCCAAACATGGGTATTTGGAAATTTTGTGTATTTTGTGTTTTGAGCAATATGGACAAAATTGTAAAAAGTGTAAATGTCAGGGGTAAAATGGTAATTTGCCTATTTATGTGTTTTTGGACTAAATTGAATGAAAATATGTTAAAATGAGCTTAATTTGAATATGTTTAGATCAAGAACCAAAGAAATCAGATTTGGACCATGGAAAAATGAAAGTTGTTGACTAGCAGCCCCGTCCCATTTTATGACGTCCGAGGTAAGTTTATAAGCAAATAGACGTATTTAATTGAAGTTAAATAATAAATATATATGCTGTTATGAAATGTTAGAATCTATATTTGATATAGCTGAATATGAAAAGGCTTGGTTGCTATGTTTCTGAATTCGTTTCGATCGAGTTGCGACGTCCGAAAGCCCTTATGAACCTTAGGAATAGTTAGGATACATATGTCATGACATAGGATTTTGATATATGTGTGCGAGTAAGACCCTGGCATCGATTTGTGATTCTGATATGTGTTTACGAGTAAGATCCTGTCTGGGACAGTGGCATCGATATGTGACTATATGTAAGACCAAGTCTGGGACGTTGGCATTGTACGATTTATGCGATTATCCGAGTATCTTATCCAATTCTGAGTGGTTCATCAGGCAACGAAAAATTTTGAACAAACATGTAAAACGAGCTGAATGACCAGGTATGAAATAACCTATTATCTACCTGAAGTAAGGTAAATAAGTTATTGTCATGTGTTACAAATTGTGTGTGATGTAAATGAAAATTGTATATGAACAAAAGGTGTGCATTCGACTTTGTGAACAAGAAATATAATGGTTGTTAAAATGATTCTTGAATATGTATATTTATAATCTTGTACATTTGGCCATATATCTAGAATACATATATAAAGTTATATCTTAGATTATGAGCTTGTGTTTATGAGTGGAGATATACTTGGCTATATAATAACATTTTGGCTTTGAAAATTTTAAAGATAATTTGTTAATTTAACCATATGATTATTCAGCCAAGGTAATCCATATGCATCAAAAAGATATTTTGTGTATATATATGTGTGTGTATTCAGCATATAACTTAAATATGTATGTGATTATTAACCTTTGATGTAACACCCCAAACCCAGCCCAAACGTTACGGCCGAATCTAGTGTGTCACATTGAAGCGTTACTGTATAGGTCATGTCTTATCTAAAATCTTTCTTAGTGATTTAAAGGGGTATTTTCGTTATAGATTAAAGTGAATGGAAGCTGTGCACCAGGTAGGATGCCGGAAATAGAGGAGGTGAGTCTATTAGACTGCTTAAGTACCAAGCTCTCCACGGATCCACTCCTAGACATGCACACAACCATTGCCACACTTTAACTGAATGATTGTTCAGGAAAAACCATTTCATTTTAAGCCTTTGAAAACACTTACTAATTTTTGAAATCGTTTTCATTTCGGAAGCTTTGTCTTGTTTCACGAAATTTTGAAATCAAGTAATCCCTTTTAAAAACGCGCCCTTAAGCTATTCAATTTCACACATTTAAATCCATATCATGCCTAAGCTAATAATCATACTAAAGTAATTAAAAATAATTAAAGCGGCCTTATTACAACTTAAAACCCAAAGCAATTAAAGTAAATAAAACTAATCCAGGCATAAGAAGAAAATTGAGCTTGCAAAACATGTGGCCACTCCGAATCCCTCTCAGCTCCAAGTCCACTATGATTGGGGGTTACCTACACGGATAAAATTAAGGGGCGAGTTTGGAAAACTCAATGTGTAAAATAACCCAACCATAGTCTAGATCAGTTCAAACCACAGAAACAGATTAAGTTGGGCCTTAGCCCTATACAGAATTCAGAATGAAGCCCATAGGCCCATAACAGAAATAGAACAGATATATCTTGTATGCAGAAAACCCAACCCATATCCATCCGTATACACCCCCGTGCCAACCTTACACCATGTGGGGAGACTACTCGACCCACCCATCTGCTACACGTCACAAAATTTGTAGCATGGCTGTCAGAACAGATATTGTGACAGAGTCACCAGATACAGATATTGTGGCAGAGCCACTAGAAACAAATATTTATGGTAGAGCCACCAAATCAGATATTTGTGGCAGAGCCACCAGAACGCTTCCTCCATCAATATAACCCATATCCCATGCAACAGATATACATATCATGGAATACAACAAACAAAATTAGAATATCTTGCATTTCAGTCAAAATTAACCCTAGGGGTATAATGGTAATTTTGTACCTAAGGGTATAATGGTAATTTTCATACTTAGGGGTATTTTAGTAAATTTAACTATTTTAGGGTTTACACTCATATTACATCCATTAACACATTAACAGAAACACTTACCGAGCATTTTTACCGAATTGGGCTCGTTAGCCCATTAACCCGATTTCGGCCCATTAAGCCCAAATATACCGAAGTGCACGAAATTGCGCACTCTGCAATCATACCACTTGGGATTACCAAAATTAACAACCAAACCATCTCACGAGCACTCGCACGCTCGCAAGTTCACAAAATGTCGGCTTTTCGGTATTGCGGCTTTTCAGCTTTTGCCGATCTAGTCTATGAGTGGGTGTCGTTTACACACCTGATTTGCGACAACTGCTACTGAAATCTCCCATGATATCCTACAATCTTCACTAGACATATCAGATCCAAAATACAATGGTAACCATCATAAACTTACTTACCATAATCGGTCATCAATACCTATGGCCCTTGAGATCCTACCTTTGCCAAAACTAGAGACTAGATCTAGATCTAGTCGTTCCACTTGTCCAAGCCTTCGATTAGTAGCCTCTGGATCACACTAACACCAAAACAAATCAATTGTTACAACCTTTAGAGCCTTAAGCTCCAATCGACAGCCTCCCTATGCCTTTAGGGATTTTGGCTTTTCTAAAACCCAAAATAAAGAATAGATCTGAGTACCTACCTCAGGTTCTTTCAACCAAAATGATTCCACTTCAGTTTCTACTCAGATCTGATGTAGATCCAGCCCTTAAACACTAGCAGAAATTGAATCTTAGAGATCTAAAGATTCAGCTATATGTCCCTAAAAACTATGGTGTTCTCGGCTTTTGGAACTGTGAAGAGGAAGATGATTTGGTATGGTGGTTTTTGCAGTGGTATTGTCGACAGGGTTTGAGGTTTAGAGGATGTGAAAATTGGTCAAAAGAGATGAAGAAAATAGGAGGATTTTGGCTAGAAGGAATTGGCATAAGAAGCAACTTTTGGGATTTCGGCTTTTATGGCAATTGGCTATAGAGGTTTAGAAAAGAATGGGAATGAAAGAGGAGATGAGTAGAATGGTAGGAATGTTTTGGCCAGAGACAAAAAGAAGGAGAAAAATAAAATAGAAGAATAGAGGAGAAGAGAAGGAAGAATTCGACACTCATGAGATCTAACTTTGCATTTTTCAGCTTTTTGCGACACTGAGAAGAGAATAGAATGTAAGTGAAGGCTCTAGGTGGCTAACCCTAATTTGAAAAAACAAAAAGAAAATAAAGCTTGCCCTAATGGCCATTCAGACCCACAGCCCAACCTTCCTAAAGCCCTAGCCGAATTTCCACTTAAGCTCTATCACATGCCCGGCACATGAACACAAAAATAAAAGTAACAACACGCTTACCTTGTGACTTGAACTCTGGCTCCCCCTAATCATCCACACGTTAGTCCCCAAACACCTAGGTGGTGCCACATACCACTTTACCACAGATCTTTTTGTGTCCTATTTTACCATCTCAATTTTAAAAGCCCATATCGCCAGAACCCTCTCTCTTCAAAATTAAAATTCAGGAATTGCCTCGAATTAAATTTACTCTTGGGCCTTTTAAAGACCCACCAACATACTCAGACCCAAATTATTAATAAGGCCTACTGCCTAGAGTCCCTTAAGAGGCAAAATTTAAGAATTTTACTAAAGCTATGGGCCGAGCCCTGAACCTTTTTCCCACACCATAAACCCTTCGTAATTTATTTAATTACTACACTAAACATACAGAATATTAATAAAAAAATAATAATGATAACATCCAAATTATTTGGGCCGTCTTCTACTCGAACCTAGACTCAAGGCCCAATACTTTTAGGCCCAAAAATTGGGGCGTTACATTTGATTTATGAATTTACGTATATATAAGTGTATGTGTATTTGGTGTGATAAAGATGTTTTGGCTTAGCCATTGAATGATAGTTTGTTAATGTATCTTTATATATAAGTGTTCATTTGGTCATTGCTACGCTTATGCATATGAAGCTATATTTTAATTCATGAGTATAGGTTTATGGGTATACATGTACGTGGTCACTACATAATTGTGCTTTGAAACCGAAAGATGCTTTGGTAATATATACATATATGTATACGACCATAAATAAGTATATGTGAAAGTATAAAACAAGTGTTAAATCGTAAGATTGAAGTTTAATTTGACTATGATAGTATAATTTGGTATAGTTAAATGTGTGAATTACGTCCTTGAATAGTTTATTTTCTTATGACTTATTAAGCTATAAAAGCTTACTCTGTATGTGTATGTTTGTTTCGTTTTATAGATTATGGATTCAAGTTACGAGCTCGGGAATCGTCAGAGGAGCTTATCACACTATCGACAGTCTTCGGTATCTTTGAAGTGAACTTTCGAATCTATGGCATGTATAGGCTGGGTTTTACTTTTGAAATGTCTGATTTTGGTTAATGTAACCATGAGCCATGCGAAAATGGCTTAATAATTTGTTATGCTCAAATTTAATGCTTCGTTTTGGTGATGGTTGTGTTCGGTTGTGATTTTAGTGATTTAGCCTGTTATATTTTCATGTGAACCATAGTCGCATATAATGTTAATGGTTGTGTGGATATTTGGTCTTGGTTTGAGCTTATATTGAGAGTGTGTCTAAGGTATATGATGTTTGTGAAGCTTGTTTATGAGTCTCGGCAGTATGACGTATAATGGCTATAAAATGAACTATGGTACATCATATGTTAGTTAGATAAAAAATGAAGATATGTACATGGATATTTATATACGGTGCTCTTTCATTGACAAGAATAGTGATATGTATAATTCATGATTGGTTGATATAGTCTAAGTTTATTTGGTTATAATGTTATGTGTCAAAGATGGAAGGTATTTGTGATATGCGTTTCATAAATTGAATGTGGTTGATGACTTTGGATATGATGAGATTGTTTTGACCATATTATATTTACAAGTATGTTTTAAGCTTGCTATGATATTTGTGATGGAATGATTAGGCTATAGTGCATGCATAGATAGACATGTATGTGAATTGGTTCCTAAGAGTATTCGGCTATATTCTAATGTGAATAGGATTTATTTAGGCTTAGGTGATATATGATATGTTTATATTTTAGAATGGTTTACTAATCTTGGTTTAATATTGAAGTAAAATAATTACGATATGTATATATATTTTAATTGGTATTAGTTATTTAAATTCAGTGGCTATAGTAATGAATAAGCGTAGATACATGTGTGCATAAGTCATGGTTATTAAGTAGCGACAAGTTGGATATGTTTTTTAGACTTATATATATACTACTTTGTGATTTGGAAAATGTGATTAAAATAGGTCATAATGTGCCACTTGTAAGCTCGTGTTATATTTACGGTTAAGTAATATGTATTATAAGGTTTAATAATATTTGATAAATGCAGTGGACATTGTGATATATGTTATTTATATGAAGCGAAATGATGTGTAAAATCATTAATTAAAGTTGGTGCGTATGAATTATAAGTTAATAGATTAATTAGTATGTAAACCATTCATATATTTTAATATTAAATTTACATATATGATTTGAGTATGAAATGAATTACATTGGGTTACAAGTTAAATATTTAGTTTCTATGATTATTTATTTTTATTGTATTAGTAGTAATTTGAGTGGTTAGATAAATGTTATGATTGAGACATGTTAATTTGGTTTTTTTTCAAATAATTTTATTAGATGGTTCACTTTATAATGAAAGTCTGTTTGAATTGTCCTATGATCGGTAATGCCTCATAACCCCATTTCAGCGACGGATTCTAGTTAGGGGTGTTACATTTTTATTGGTATCAGAGCTATGGTTTAATCGGTTCTAGGACTATCATAGTGTATGTAAGTCTAGTTATACATGCCGTTTTTAACCTGCAATAGTGTGATATCTTCTGACTCTGACGAAAATTGTTTTGATGAGACAGATAAGTTTTCAATTGAGCTAATTTTGATAGTACGGAATGTGTACTCGAATGATTGAATGGAAATGTGATGATGATGAGTTGAAACTCATAAAGGTTTGGATCGAAGAGTATGATGTATCGATGTTGACAAATGTTATAATTATATGAACATGTAGATCATGATATGTGACTTGTGATTTCTATCTGAAATGTTTTGGTTGTGAATTAATGATTTGAGTTGGTATATGAATTAAGTGTTAAGAAAAAAAGTGATTAAAAGCAAATGTTTATTAAATGTTTGGACAATGTGAAAATATTAATGAATTGACTAATTGTGAAAGTATGTGTTATGTGTATTTATATGTAAGTTAAGTTTAAGGCTTTATTACCCTCACCCCCTTATTAGTGAAATGTTACTATGAAATCTATAAGATCTAGGTTGAATAAGCTTAAGAGTGTGGAGTTACAGAGGTCCGTGTTCAGAAAATTAATAATATGGCCAGAAAAGAGATTGAATTAGCAAATGAAGCTAGTATTAAAAAAGATATTGGATAGTTCTGCAGATTTTTCAAATTATGTAACGCCACTGTTAAAGAAGAAGTTATCTCCTAACAAATGACCTATTCAGGTATGTTAACTAAGGAAAATATTAGCAAAAAGATTTTCTGAATTGATTTCTGTTAGTGAAGAGATAATGTGAAAATTTCTGATAGCAGAATTAGATAGTTAAAATGATGTTTGGATTGTATTGAGGGCTGAATATAGTGGTTACAATCGGGCAGTTATTATGATTTTTTTTGGGCATTCTATATGTATATTTATTCTCAGAAGTATATGTAACTGTTTAATTTCAGAAGGAATTCTTATCACAAAAGAACATTGGCTAAACATATTAATAGACAAAAATATCGTTGGTTTGTTTGGGGTTGTTTTCGACATTGTTATGTCTTTCTTTGGTATTTATTCCTTTGTGTGGATATGAAAGACGATGGTGAAATCATATAATACTAATACTCTGTTTCTGCTGGCTATTGTTCTGTTGAAAATATGTGAAGAATATTGCTTCTGTTATTGTGGATTTCAACATTAATAATGTAACACCCCGAACCCGAGACCATCGCGATTGTCGGACACGAGGGTTAACAAGCCAAGTCCACATATTTTGCCCACCAATTTGACATTTCCGGTCAAGTGGAAAACTGCGTCACCGTCGCCTTTAAAATCATATCTCGAGTTCCAAAACTCGGAAACTGGTTTCAGTAAATTTTCCTGAATTTAGACTCATATATCCATCCATGGATTTATTTCTAGAATTTTGGTCGGGCCAATTGGTACAGTTTATTAGTTAAAGTTACCCATGTTACGAGGATCGATTGCTTTGACCTTCGCGTTACAACTTGAATATCTCTCATGCAGGGCTTTAATCTGGTGCCGTTTGTTTCTAATGAAACTAGACTCAAAATGGAATCTGTACATATGAAAATAGTAAATTTTAAAGTTGCCACAGGGGACCCGAAACCATTCGGCCGTGTCTCACAATAGCTTTAATATCTCTTAACATGTAACTCCTATGACCATTTCGTTTCTTCCATATGAAAATAGACTCATCAAGGTTCATTTACATAGCTTATTCACTATTTAATACCATCCCTACAAATTTTGGTGATTTTTCACATTCACGTCCATCGCAATTGGCAGACATCTGTTTTGAAGGTAGGTCTTACCTATTTTGTAGTCTCCATGAACCAACTAGTCTTGCCATACATAGGTTCACATATGATCATTTTAACCATACCAATGGCTGATCATGTGACCAACATTCCCACTTCAATCCATAATCACATCATGACACCATATATATATACAAATCGCAAATAGTCTAAGTTCAGTACTTCACTTTTACGAGCCATTTTCGCATGGCCGAACACATATACATCACAAACATATTTAAACCAACAAAGGGTAGTCCTATACATGCCATTTCAAAGTTCAACCAAAATTTATACCAAAATGGAGGCGTTGATAGTGTGGATGACTTGACTTTAATGATCCCAAATCCGATTGCTATCGAGCAAAATCTATAAAACAGAGAGCCAAAGCAACGGGTAAGCATTTTTATGCTTAGTAAGTCTCAAGGAATAAAATCAGCTTTAATTAAAGCAATACATTCACATAGCCAAATGCATCATTTCATTAATACACATTCACATAATCATTCTTACTTCCCACTTCATCATTATATACTTTCACAAGGTATCAACCTATTCAATAGCTGAAATTGTTAGTCGATTGAGCGAATGTTGCTCAAACATGTCGACTTTCCAATGCACATATAAACATACCTTATTCTTTGGGCCTTTCGGCGTACTAATTGAATTTATTACAGCAACCAACACTCACCTCCAGCCCAAGCTTCTTGAATACAACCGGATATAACCACGTGCACGAATGCCTTGGTCTTAGCCGGATAGAATGACTTGCACGAATGCCTTGGTCTTAGCCGGATGTAGCCACTAGCACAATTGCCTTGGTCTTAACCGGATATAATTTCCAGCATAAATGTCTTGGGACTTAGCCGGATATCATTCAATTGCTCATGCACACATGCATCAATAATCATTAGACATTCATATTTCATTTTCGTTACTAAGGCTCAAACGCAAATATAATCACAAGCATAATCGCCTTCGGGACTTAGCCGGGTATCATTCAAATACTCATACACACATAAATCAATAATCAATACACATCCATATTTCATTTCACATAATTCAAGTAGGGTCACTTCTTGAGGACTTACCTCGGATGTTGTCGAACGGCTTTTACGGCTATTCGATCACTTTTTCCTTCCTCTTGTCCAATTGTGGCCCTCTAAGCTCTTGAGCTAATTCAAACAAATTCAATTTATTAAAACCTCATTGTGCTAGCTTATGGCCGAATATGACAAGGAGTTTAAATGGTCATATGGCCACCCTTTCGCTTGAATACACAATGGTCATGCACATTTTATACTACATCAAGCAATTCAATACAATTCATTCGAGCATCAAGGAAAAGCTAAGGCCATCAATAGGCTCCCCAAGGCCGAATATACATGTCCATGTTGAGGCCAATTATGCACTTAATACCACACAAAACAGCATGCATTTTACTAGTTAATGCTTTGTATATTGTAGCTCAAAACTTATAATATAGCATCAAGCACTCATATGTGTGCTAGGAAGAATGTGCTTGCAATTTCACAAACATCCTTCAACATCTTCTTCTTTAAACAAACATATTCATCACTTACTTCATAACCAAAACATCATGTGCAAACATATATATACATATATGAGCATGGTCAATTTCAAGGTGTCCATATAGCCATCCAAAACACAAATTTTAACTAACATGCAAGAAGCATGAACCATGCTCATGAATGCATCATGGCGAATACATCACAATCATGCCCTTTCATCTTCAATCATGGTTAAACAAAAGAAAACTCAAAGTCTTACTCAAGATGGCTACAAAGAAATTTCAAGAGTAGACAATCCATCATTGCATGCATCATCATCAAGCTTCACACTTAACATGCAATGGCTTTATCACAATACCAACCTTGACCAAATACCACTTGATGGCATAACAAGGATTTGAACCATGGCTAACATGAACATCAAGTTGGCAACTAAAACATGCATGAATCTCATGACACAACCTCATACATACCTCAATCTTGATGCAAGTTTAGCCAAATATCCTTCTAGATCTCTTCTAAACAAAGGAAATGAAGCAAAATCTCTTCTCCCTCTTAGTATTTTCGGCCAAAAGGAGAGAACAAGGATGAACAAATGTTTTGTTTTCTCTTCTTGGTTGCACGGCAATGGGGGAATGCTACTCTCACACACATTTTTTTTCATTCTTTTCTTACCCATGCTTATTTTTTATTATTTCTCCCTAATGCCCAACAAAACATGTTTCATGACATGTTTAGCCCATATCTCTTTGTCATGGCGGCCATCACTTGTAAAGGGAATTTGACATGCAAGTCCATTATTTTGCATGCATGCTTTAATTAGTCATCACACATTTCCCTATCGTACTTTCAAAGTTCACTACTAAGTCCTTTCTAGTGGAATTCACCTTTATAACACTAAATCAATCATCATAAAATGTCATACATGAGCACACACATATTATAGGCATCAAAATAAATTTTAATTATTTTTATGCCTCGGTTTTGGTCCCGAAACCACATTCCGACTAGGGTCAATTTTGGGTGTCACAACTCTCCCCACTTAAGAAATTTTCGTCCCGAAAATCTTACCGTAAATAGGTTTGGATATCGCTCTTTCATAGAGTTCTCGGTCTCCCAAGTAGCTTCTTCTATCCCGTGCTTGAGCTATAACACTTTCACTAACGGAACCCGCTTGTTTCGCAACTCTTTCACTTCCCGTGATAGGATACGAATCGGTTCTTCCTCATAACTCATATTGGCTTGAATTTCAATTTCTGATGGACTAATCACGTGCGATGGATCGGATCTATAGCGTCGAAGCATCGAAACATGAAAGACATCGTGAACCTTTTCGAGTTGAGGGGGCAAAATCAAACGATATGCCTTTGGACCGACTCGCCGGATATCTCATATGGCCCAATGAACCTCGGGCTCAACTTGCCCTTACGGCCAAATCTGAGTATCTTTTTCCAAGGCGATACCTTGAGAAACACTTTATCTCCCACCTGATACTCGATATCCTTACGCTTCAGATCCGCGTACGACTTCTGACGATCGGAGGCTATCTTCAGACTTTCACGGATTACTTTCACTTTCTCATTCAGCATCTCTAATCAAATCCACCCCGAAAATCTTGCTTTCACCAAGCTCAGTCCAAAACAATGGTGTACGGCATTTACGACCGTACAAAGCCTCGTAGGGTGCCATCTTAATACTTGATTGAAAGCTGTTGTTGTAAGCGAATTCAATCAACGGCAAATACCGTTCCCATGAACCATTAAACTCAAGGATGCAACATCTCAACATATCCTCAAGTATCTCGAATTATCCGCTCGGATTGACCATCGGTTTGGGGTGAAAGGCGATCTTTGAAATGCAACTTGGTACCCAAAGCTTCTTGCAACTTTTTCCAAAATCGCGAGGTAAATCTCGGATCTCTATCCGACACGATGGAAATAGGCACCCCGTGTAACTCACAATCTGAGAAACGTACAATTCAGCTAATTGTCCATTGAAAAATCCGTACGTACGGGGACAAAGTGAGCCGACTTAGTCAATCTATCTACCACGACCCAAACCGCATCCTTCTTACTTGCTGACAATGGCAGTCCGGATACAAAGTCCATTGTGACTCGATCCCATTTCCACTCGGGTATCGTGATTGGCTGAAGTAATCCTGAAGGCACTTGATGTTCCGCTTTCACTTGTTGACATATTAAACATCTCGAAACAAAGTCGAAGATGTCTCGTTTCATACCATGCCACCAAAATCGACGTTTCAAATCGTTGTACATCTTCGTACTCCCCGGGTGGATTGCCATTCGGCTACAATAGGCTTCATTCAGAATTATCGAAATGAGTTCCGAATTCTTTGGAACACACAGACGACTTTTGAACCTCAAACAATCGTTATCATCGATTTGAAACTCCGAGTCCTTGTTCAAACACACTCGGCCGTTTTGCGCCAACTCGTCGTCGACTTTTCGAGCTTCTCGAATTTGATGTGTCAATAATGGTTTGGCTTTCAATTCAGCCACTAACACTTTGTCGGATCGAGCAGACAAGTGCACATTCATCGTCGTAAAGTGAATAATGATTTATGACTCAAGGCATCCGCAACCACATTCGCCTTTCCGGGTGATAGTCAATGACCACTCATAATCCTTTAACGATTCGAGCCAACGTCTTTGTCGCAGATTTAAGTCTCTTTGGGTCATCAAATATTTGAGACTTTTGTGATCCGAGTACACATGGCACTTCTCACCAAATAAGTAATGTCGCCAAATCTTTAAGGCGAATACGATGGCGACTAATTCGAGATCATGGGTCGGATAATTTTTCTCGTGTGACTTTAATTGCCTCGACGCATAGGCCACAACTCGACCTTCTTGCATCAATACGCAACCTAACCCAAGGAGGAGGCGTCACTATAGATGACAAACTCTTTGCCGATTCGGGTTGCACTAGAATTGGGGCTTCATCAAATAAGTTTTCAGTTGATCGAAACTTTTCGACATTTCTCCGTCCATTCGAACTTAACATCCTTTTGGAGTAAGCCGTCATCGGCGTGGCTATCGTTGAAAAACCTTTACAAATCGTCGGTAATAACCAAGCAAGCCCCAAAAAGCTCCGAACCTCGTAATATTTCTGGAGGCTTCCAATTAAGTATGGCTGAAATTTTATTTGGGTCGACTCGAATACCGTCGATGAGATACCACATGACCCAAGAAGCTAACCTCTCTTAACCGAACTCACACTTGCTAAACTTAGCATATAATTGCTTATCCCGTAAAATTTGCAGCACTAACCGCGGTGTTCAAGCATGTTCGGTCTCATTTCTTGAATAGACCAAGATGTCATCAATGAACACGACTACGAATCGATCCAAATATGGTCTGAAGATCCGATTCATTAAATCCATAAATACCGCATTAGTGAGCCCAAACGGCATCACTAGGAACTCATAGTGACCATATCTCGTTCTGAAGGCAGTCTTGGGTACGTCCGAATCTCGGATTCACAATTGATAATAGCCCGATCTCAAATCTATTTTCGAGAACACTGAGGCTCCCTTCAGTTGATCGAACAAGTCATCGATACGTGGTAATGGATATTTGTTCTTTATCGTCGCTTTATTAAGCTGAAGATAGTCGATGCACGTACCGCATGGTTCCATCCTTCTTTTCACGAACAACACCGGCGCACCCAAGGCGAAAAACTCGGCGAGCAAAACCTCTATCCACCAATTCTTGCAACCGAGCTTTCAACTCCTTTAATTCCGTTGGTGCCATACGATACGGAGCTATCGAAATTGGAGTGGTACCGGTACCAATTCGATGCCAAATTCTATTTCCGAACAGTGGTAAACCGCAATTCTTGAGGAAAACATCCGGTATTCACAAACCACGGGCACGATTCAAGTTTCTTTTTCGATTCTTTGTCATCGAGCACGACGCAAGGTACGCAACCGCACCCTTTTCTTACATATTTTCGGGCCAACATTGCGATATTACGGTGGCAACCCCTTTAAGTCCGTAGACTCAACCCGAATTATCTCATTATTCGCGCACCTCAAATCGATAGTCTTGCTTTTGCAATTTACAACCGCATCGTGCATGGTCAACCAATCCAAACCAAGAATAACGTCGAATTCATCGAACGGCAAAAGCATCAAGTCCGCGGAAAACAAGAACCTCGGAACACTAGGGGACTTTTCTTGCACACTTTGTTGACAAGCACGTAATGACCCAAGGGTTTGACACCGAATTACAAACTCATGAGACTCAATAGGCAAAGTCTTCTTTGGATGCTAAGGTTTCACATATATAAGAATGAGTAGAACCGGGGTCAATCAAAGCAATCACATTAGTATTGAAAAGAGTGAAAGTACCGTAATGACATCCGGAGAGGCAGCATCCTCGGCGTGCGCGTATGGCATAAGTCCTAGCGGGAGCCCGAGCCTCGGATCGATGGTAGTATCTCTAGATTCTCTCGACCGCCACTAACATTGCCCATATTTCTAGGTGGCCTACCTCGGCGGTGGTAGCACCGGGTTTCCACTCGACTTACATTCATTCAAGTATCCTCGGGCAATCCTTCATAAAGTGGTCGGCCGATCCACACTTATAGCAGGAGCGATCACGAAACCAACAGCTCCCCGAATGCCATTTGCCACAATGTAGACACTCCGCCCTCTCTCGGCGATCATTTCCACCACTGGCGATCGAAGTGACTCGTGTGGTCACAGGGGGTTGATCGCGTCTTCGTCTAGAAAAGCCCGAAACGCCTCTAAACCGGCTCACATCATCTCAAAATCTCTTCGATGCCTATTGAAGAGACTTTCCCGAGGACCTCTTTCGGAATTCTCCGGTTCCCACATCAACTTTTTGTTTCTCCTTTCTAAGCTCTTCGGCTTTACAAGCTCGCTCAACAAGTACTACGAACTCTCGTATTTCGAGAATGCCAACGAACATCCTTATATCATCATTCAGCCCATCCTTGAAGCGTTTACACATAATAGCCTCGCACGAAATGCATTCTCGGCAGATCGGCTAAGCCTCACAAATTTTCGTTCATAGTCGATAATCGACATAGAACCTTGCTTAAGATCAAGAAATTCCTTCGCTTTTGGTCGATGAATCTCGATCGATATACTTTTTTGAACTCGGTTTGAAAGAATTCCCAAGTCACTTGCTCTCTAGGTACCACAAGTCGAGTACTCCACCAATAGTAGGCGGACTCACGTAGCAAGGAGATGGTACACTTTAAGCACTCATCGGTGTACAAGATAGCTCATCGAGCACCGGATCGTGTTATCCAACCAAAATTCGGCTCGCTCAAGCATCATCATCATCCGTAGCTTTAAATTCAGTGGCCCCATGTTTTGAATCCTATCGATCGGGGCTTACTTGACCTTATTTGGTCATCACGGAGGTATTGTAGGTCTTGGGGTTGCATTTGTCGGGAATGGAGGTTGTGGAACAGTAGTGTTAGTTCGAATGTATTGGTTAAACCATTCGTTCATCACACTATAAAAGGCTTGCCTAGCCTCATCATTCGGATTCTTGGCCATAGGTTGAGAGTCCACCCCTTGTCCCTTGCGCGGAGCAGCGCCACACTCTCCACATCATCACTATCGCTCGGTTGGGATCGGGATCCATTGCTATAAACAAACACAAAGTCAAATTGTCGAAATCACCACACTATCGATTCATCATTTAATGGCATGTATAGCTAGACCCCAAACACATCACGGTAGTCCTAGAATCGACTAAACCGTGGCTCGATACCAATAAAATTGTAACACCCGAACCGAGACCATCGCCGTTGTCGGACACGGGGTTAACAAGCCAAGTCCACATATTTTGCCCACCAATTTGACATTTCCGGTCGGTGGAAAACTGCGTCACCGTCGCCTTAAAAATCATATCTTGAGTTCCAAAACTCGAAACTGGTTTCGTAAATTTTCCTGAATTTAGACTCATATATCCATCCATGGATTTATTTCTAGAATTTTGGTCGGGCCAATTGGTACAGTTTATTAGTTAAAGTTACCCATGTTACGAGGATCGATCGCTTTGACCTTCAGCGTTACAACTTGAATATCTCTCTGCACAGGGCTTTAATCTGGTGCCGTTTGTTTCTAATGAAACTAGACTCAAAATGGAATCTGTACATATGAAAATAGTAAATTTTTAAAGTTGCCACAGGGGACCCAGAAACCATTCTGGCCGTGTCTCACAATAGCTTTAATATCTCTTAACATGTAACTCCTATGACCATTTCGTTTCTTCCATATGAAAATAGACTCATCAAGGTTCATTTACATAGCTTATTCACTATTTAATACCATCCCTACAAATTTTGGTGATTTTTCACATTCACGTCCTTTGCATTGGCAAGATCTGTTTTGAAGGTAGGTCTTACCTATTTTGTAGTCTCCATGAACCAACTAGTCTTGCCATACATAGGTTCACATATGATCATTTTAACCATACCAATGGCTGATCATGTGACCAACATTCCCACTTCCAATCCATAATCACATCATGACACCATATATATATATACAAATCGCAAATAGTCTAAGTTAGTACTTCACTTTTACGAGCCATTTTCGCATGGCCGAACACATATACATCACAAGATATTTAAACCAACAAAGGGTAGTCCTATACATGCCATTTCAAAGTTCAACCAAAATTTATACCAAAATGGAGGCGTTGATAGTGTGGATGACTTGACTTTAATGATCCCAAATCCGATTGCTATCGAGCAAAATCTATAAAACAGAGAGCCAAAGCAACGGGTAAGCATTTTTATGCTTAGTAAGTCTCAAGGAATAAAATCAGCTTTAATTAAAGCAATACATTCACATAGCCAAATGCATCATTCATTAATACACATTCACATAATCATTCTTACTTCCCACTTCATCATTATATACTTTCACAAGGTATCAACCTATTCAATAGCTGAAATTCGTTAGTCGATTGAGCGAATGTTGCTCAAACATGTCGACTTTCCAATGCACATATAAACATACCTTATTCTTTGGGCCTTTCGAGCGTACTAATTGAATTTATTACAGCAACCAACACTCACCTCCAGCCCAAGCTTCTTCGGAATACAACCGGATATAACCACGTGCACGAATGCCTTCGGGTCTTAGCCCGGATAGAATGACTCGCACGAATGCCTTGGTCTTAGCCGGATGTAGCCACTAGCACAATTACCTTCGGGTCTTAACTCGGATATAATTTCCAGCATAAATGTCTTGGGACTTAGCCGGATATCATTCAATTGCTCATGCACACATGCATCAATAATCATTAGACATTCATATTTCATTTTCGTTACTAAGGCTCAAACGCAAATATAATCACAAGCATAATCGCCTTGGGACTTAGCCCGGGTATCATTCAAATACTCATACACACATAAATCAATAATCAATACACATCCATATTTCATTTCACATAATTCAAGTAGGGTCACTTCTTGAGGACTTACCTCGGATGTTGTCGAACGGCTTTTATGGCTATTCGATCACTTTTTCCTTCCCTTGTCCAATTGTGGCCCTCTAAGCTCTTGAGCTAATTCAAACAAATTCAATTTATTAAAACCTCATTGTGCTAGCTTATGGCGAATATGACAAGGAGTTTAAATGGTCATATAGCCACCCTTTCGCTTGAATACACAATGGTCATGCACATTTTATACTACATCAAGCAATTCAATACAATTCATTCGAGCATCAAGGAAAAGCTAAGGCCATCAATAGGCTCCCTAAGGCCAAATATACATGTCCATGTTGAGGCCAATTATGCACTTAATACCACACAAAAACAGCATGCATTTTACTAGTTAATGCTTTGTATATTGTAGCTCAAAACTTATAATATAGCATCAAGCACTCATATGTGTGCTAGGCGAATGTGCTTGCAATTTCACAAACATTCTTCAACATCTTCTTCTTTAAACAAACATATTCATCACTTACTTCATAACCAAAACATCATGTGCAAACATATATATACATATATGAGCATGGCGAATTTCAAGGTGTCCATATAGCCATCCAAAACACAAATTTTAACTAACATGCAAGAAGCATGAACCATGCTCATGAATGCATCATGGCGAATACATCACAATCATGCCCCTTTCATCTTCAATCATGGTTAAACAAAAGAAAACTCAAAGTCTTACTCAAGATGGCTACAAAGAAATTTCAAGAGTAGACAATCCATCATTGCATGCATCATCATCAAGCTTCACACTTAACATGCAATGGCTTTATCACAATACCAACCTTGACCAAATACCACTTCCATGGCATACCAAGGATTTGAACCATGGCTAACATGAACATCAAGTTGGCAACTAAAACATGCATGAATCTCATGACACAACCTCATACATACCTCAATCTTGATGCAAGTTTAGCCAAATATCCTTCTAGATCTCTTCTAAACAAAGGAAATGAAGCAAAATCTCTTCTCCTCTTAGTATTTTCGGCCAAAAGGAGAGAACAAGGATGAACAAATTTTTTGTTTTCTCTTCTTGGTTGCATGGCAATGGGGGAATGCTACTCTCACACACATTTTTTTTCATTCTTTTCTTACCCATGCTTATTTGTTTATTATTTCTCCCTAATGCCCAACAAAACATGTTTCATGACATGTTTAGCCCATATCTCTTTGTCATGGCCAGCCATCACTTGTAAAAAGGGGAATTTGACATGCAAGTCCATTATTTTGCATGCATGCTTTAATTAGTCATCACACATTTCCCTATCGTACTTTCAAAGTTCACTACTAAGTCCTTTCTAGTGGAATTCACCTTTATAACACTAAATCAATCATCATAAAATGTCATACATGAGCACACACATATTATAGGCATCAAAATAAATTTTTAATTATTTTTATGCCTCGGTTTTGTGGTCCCGAAACCACATTCCGACTAGGGTCAATTTTGGGCTGTCACAAATAAGCAACATTATTCTTTCTGGATCCTTTCTGGGATATCATTGGGATTGATATCATTCTATGTGGGTTGTAATTCTTAGATATTCTGTGAAGCACTAGACTATTCAAATCTCACTATTCCGGTTTTCTTATAATTCGTGTGATTATCTGTAAGAGATTTCTACCTGACGAAAATGGTTATATCTATTATAATCATAATATCTGTTTGAAATTGGAGAGCACAACGACACCGTTATCAGAGTTATAAAAGTTGTGTTTCTGCATTGGTTGCTGTTCAAATCGTATTTGATTTTCTTTTGGATTCAGATGCTCCATTAATAGCTGGGACATTATCTATTGTTACGGGTAGTACGAAGATGTATAATGATCTAAAACAGCCTTATTGGTGGCATGGTATGCAGCGAGACATTTCTGATTTTGTTTCAAAAGCTGAGCATTAGGTACCTTTTGGATTGCTTTAGCCGATCGTGGTACATGAGTGGAAATGGGACAGAGTTACTATGGATCTTGTATCTAGTTTACTGTGACACTGAGCAAGAAAGATGCAATCTGGGCTATTGTGGATAAATTGACTAAGTTGGCTCATCTTGATTTTGGATCTGAGGGTTACATTATGGTTTTGGAAGAAACTGCAAGATGCTCATGGCACGAAATTACATGCAGCACTACTTTCCATTCACAAATAGATGGTCAGTCCGAACGAATCATTCAGATACTTGAGGATATGTTGAGATGTTGCATTCTCGAGTTCGAAGGTATGCGGGAACAATCTTTACCTCTGATTGAATTTACATATAATAATAGCTTTCAATCTAGTATCAAAATGGCGCCTTAAGAGACTTTGTACGGTTGTAAATGTCGTACACCATTGTATTGAACTGAGCTCAGTGAAAATAAGATACACGGGGTTGATTTGATCAGAGAGACTGAAGAGAAAGTGAAATTAATCCGTGAAAGTCTAAGAATAGCGCTAGATTGCCAAAAATCTTATACAGACTTGAAACAATATGATATAGAGTTTTAGATTGGGAACAAAGTCTTTATGAAAGTCTCACTGTGGAAGAAAATACTCAGATCCGGTTGTAAAGGAATAGAAAAGATCCACAATGTATTCCATGATATGATGCTTTAGAGATATCAATCTGATCCCTCACATGTGATTAATCCATTTGGGATTGAGATTAAGTCCGATAAGACATGAGGAAGAACCAATTTGCATTCTGACTCACGAGATTAAATTATTACGGCATAAGCATGGAGTTGAGGAAGCAACATGGGAACCAGAGGATACAATGAGAGAATGTTATCTGAACCTATTTACTGGTAAGATTTTCGGGGACGAAAATCCCTAAGGGGGGAAAGTTGTAACAGCCCGATTTAGACCCTAATCGGAACGGTGGTTTTGGGACGACGAATCCCAGTTAGAAAAATAATTAAAAATTATTTTCTGTGTTTATTTTGTGCGAATTTATATCTTTGAAATTTTTGTGATTTAATTTTATCGTTTGAGTGTCCGATTAAATAAAAGGACTTAATCGCGTAAATTGAAAATTTGATAGTTTAATGTGTGAGGACCAAATTGTTTTTGTCTTTATTATTGGAGGCATTTATGATGCAATTATACCCTTGGATGTTGCATGGACACATTCGGCCATAGAAAGGTGAAATATGAATGTTTTTAAACAAGGTTAAATAAGTAAATTAAGTAATAATATGTATATAATATAATCATATAATTAAAAACCAAAGTGGATATTATTCTTCCATGACCGAATATGAAAATAAGAAAGAAAAGAACAAGGTTTCAAAGGTTCGGCCACCTTCCAAGCATGATTCAAGGTTCGTTCTTTGTCGATTTTTAAAAATTTCTACATTTTTGAGATCGTTGCTTCGAGTACTACAAAACCCAAGCTTTAATTTTTTATTTTGATGAATATTTTAGTTGTGCCATTGTTGATAGCTTGTGATTTTTTTTATTTGATGATGAAAAACGAAAGATATGTTTTAGATTAACATATTTTGTATTGGAGTTTTTGATGATTTTGAGTAATTAGGACTTAATTACAAAAATAATAATTTGAGGGACTAAAATGTGAAATAAATGAAATATATGGACTTTTAGGGTAATGGGTAAGATTCAGCCAAACATGGGTATTTGGAAATTTTGTGTATTTTGTGTTTTGTGCAATAGGGACTAAATTGTAAAAATTGTAAATGTCAGGGGTAAAATGGTAATTTGTCTATTTATGTGTTTTTGGACTAAATTGAATGAAAATATGTTAAAATGAGCTTAATTTGCATATGAAGCTATATTTTAATTCATGAGTATAGGTATATCGGTATACACGTACGTGGTCACTAAATAATTGTGCTTTGAAACCAAAACATGCTTTGGTAATATATACATATATATATATGTATATGGCCATAAATAAGTATATGTGAAAGTATAAAACAAGTGTTAAATTGTCAGATTGAAGTTTAATTTAACTATGATAGTATAATTTGGTATAGTTAAATGTGTGAATTACGTCCTTGAATAGTTTATTTGCTTATGACTTATTAACCTATAAAAACTTACTCTGTATGTGTATGTTTGTTTCGTTTTATAGATTATGGATTCAAGTTACGAGCTCGGGAATCGTCAGAGGAGCTTATCACACTATCGACAGTCTTCGGTATCTTTGAAGTGAACTTTCGAATCTATGGCATGTATAGGCTGGGTTTTACTTTTGAAATGTCTGATTTTGGTTAATGTAACCATGAGCCATGCGAAAATGGCTTAATAATTCGTTATGCTCAAATTTAATGCTTCGTTTTGGTGATGGATGTGTTTGGTCATGATTTTAGTGAATTAGCCAGTTATATTTTCATGTGAACCATAGTCGCATATAATGTTAATGGTTGTGTGGATATTTGGTCTTGGTTTGAGCTTATATTGGGAGTGTGTTTAAGGTATATGATGTTTGTGAAGCTTGTTTATGAGTCTCGGCAGTATGACGTATAATGGCTATAAAATGAACTATGGTACATCATATGTTAGTTAGATAAAAAATCAAGATATGTACATGGATTTTTATATACTGTGCTCTTTTATTGACAATAATTGTGATATGTATAATTCATGATTGGTTGATATAGTCTAAGTTTATTTGGTTATAATGTTATGTGTCAAAGATGGAAGGTATTTGTGATATGCGTTTCATAAATTGAATGTGGTTGATGACTTTGGATATGATGAGATTGTTTTGACCATAGTATATTTACAAGTATGTTTTAAGCTTGCTATGATATTTGTGATGGAATGATTAGGCTATAGTGCATTCATAGATAGACATGTATGTGAATTGGTTCCTAAGAGTATTCTGCTATATTCTAATGTGAATAGGATTTATTTAGGCTTAGGTAATATATGATATGTTTATATTTGACAATGGTTTACTAATCTTGGTTTAATATTGAAGTAAAATAATTACTATATGTATATATATTTTAATTGGTATTAGTTATTTAAATTCAGTGGCTATAGTAATGAATAAGCGTAGATACATGTGTGCATAATTCATGGTTATTAATATAATGAATTGGCCAAGTAGCGACAAGTTGGATATGTTATTTAGACTTATATATATATATACTACTTTGTGATTCGACAAATGTGATTAAAATAGGTCACAATGTGCCACTTGTAAGCTCGTGTTATATTTATGGTTAAGTAATATGTATTATAAGGTTTAATAATATTTGATAAATGAAGTGGACATTGTGATATATGTTATTTATATGAAGCGAAATGATGTGTAAAATCATTAATTAAAGTTGGTGTTTATGAATTATAAGTTAATAGATTAATTGTATGTAAACCATTCGTATATTTTAATATTAAATTTACATATATGATTTGAGTATGAAATGAATTACATTGGGTTACAAGTTAAATATTTAGTTTCTATGATTATTTATTTGTATTGTATTAGTAGTAATTTGAGTGATTAGATAAATGTTATGATTGAGACATGTTAATTTGGTTTTTTTTTCAAATAATTTTATTAGATGGTTCACTTTATAATGAAAGTCTGTTTGAATTGTCCTATGATCGGTAATGCCTCGTAATCCCATTTCGGTGACGGATTCTGGTTAGGGGTGTTACACTGATGCTCATAGGACTAGATACATCAGTGTGTACAAGTTCTAAAGGTTGGTTGGCCCTTGTCCCTTTCACATTAAAAGGCTTCTTACTCATTTTACCTTTCAAGCAAGATTCACATTGTGGAAGACTAACTTTCTTAAGCATACTTAAGGAACCATCTTTCACGAGTCTAGTGATTCTTTCTTGGTTAATATGACCAAGTCTTAAGTGCCATAGGTATCCCTCATTAGAGTGAGAAGTTTTAATCTTCTTATTTACCATTTCAGTTTGAAGCACGGAGTAGTTATTTGGTTTGATAAAATAGAGACTGTTTTCCATCCATCCATTACAGATCAAAGAATGATTTATGTGCATGCTAATCCCTTTATTGAATGTCACAGAATAATTGTCATTAAATAAACATGCTACAGAAAATACGTTCCTCTTAAAATGATGTACATAAAACACATCCTTTAAAAAAAATCTTCCTAAAATTATCAAAATGTAAAATAACTTCTCCCATTACTTCGACTGAAACATAGCTCCTATCTCCGATCCATAATGAGAGGCACCTATCACACAAACTTCTCTTTTCACTAAACCCCTATAAAGAAACACACACATGGTTAGTGGCTCCAAAATCAATAATCTAGTTCTTAATTGATTCTTCTACTAAGAAAACTCCAGCCATAAAGAGTTCCATACCTTTGCCCTTTTTGGCTAGATAATTGAAGTATTATTTGCAATTTGATATGAAGTGCCATTTCTTATTGTAGAAGAAACATTTGATCTTTTTAGGATCTTTTGACTTCTTAGTCTTTTTCCTATCTACACAAGGTGGAATCAATGAATTATTCGATTTTTTCTTTCCCTTAGCTTTCTACTTCCCTTCAGAGGATGATGAGCCTACTACTAAGTTTGCCTCAAGTTTCTCCTGAGCTGGCTTACCACCATTCATCATCAACTCATATGACTATACTTGCTTCATGAGCTGAGTCAAGGTAAGCGCCTTGCTCCCTAGATTGTAAGCAACCTTAAAGCCAGCAAACTCCTTGGTCAAGGATTTGAACATTATTAAAATTTGAGTGTTCACATCCAGTTCAACCCTATTTTCCTCCGCTTCCAAAAAGAATCTCATAAGCTTAAGCAAATTTTCTTTTATAGGAGTTTCGGGTTTCTACTAGGAGTTCATCAAATTTGTAATAGAGGATTGTCGAGTGATCTGTCGAAATACAGTGTAGCAAATTAAACTAGTTTTCATACTTAAGGAGATTAAATACAATAATTTTTATTATGTTTTAGTTAAGTTTTCCATATTAGCTTTAAATTCAATAAAATGTGTATTTTGAGTATTTTTATGATTTTTGGGGCTGAATGAGGCCTAAGGGTGAGCTAACGTACTTAGTGAGTGTGCATGATACCATTCAAAGATATAGGAGTTCAAGGTTGGTCGTTGTGTTGCAATATGGGAAGTTCAATGTTGCAACATAGGGAGCATAATATAAGAATTTCAAGTTTTCCTTTGGTGTTACGACACAGCTATAGGATGTCGCAACACACCTCTGAAGCCAAACCTGAGCCAGGCATACTGCCCTCAGTGTCGCAACACAGGTACTAAGGTGTCACGACACTGACCCTATAAGGGAACAATTACGAGCAAGAGGAGTTTTAGTCCACATAATGGAAATTAACACAAAAACGTTAGCTAACCTAGGGTTAAGGACGATGGCCAACCTTAACTCTATAAATAGGCTCTTCAAATAGTTGTTTAAAGACAATTTTTCCCATTCTCAGTTTTTACTTGTAATTTAGTTTTCAGTTTTCTTTTCTTTTAAGTTTTAGATTTCTTTTCAGCTCTTTTTATTTGCGTTCTTTGGAGAACTTGGTTTGTAAACACAATTAAACGTTTGAGGATTTTTGCACTTTATCAATCGAGTACAATCAGGATTCTCTAAACCTTATTCTTGATTTATTTTTCATGCATATCTTTATCATCAAATTTATTATTTTTATGGATTCCATGAGGAACTAATCCCCTTATGGGGGATTAGAGAGTCGATGTGTGATTGACTGATTTCTATGTAGGGTTTTCTTAGCGGATCAACTATTTTGGAGAGGAAGAACTTAAACCCTAGGCTTGACGACCCTAGTAAGTCATTTAGGTAAGAATCAACCGAAAATTAGTATGGTCTATCCATGAACACCTTAGCCCCAAACTAGTCTGGACTGTGAGGTCGAGAGATAAGTAGTTCTTGCCTCTCATTAGTTTAGTGGAAGATCAAGAGATC
This sequence comes from Gossypium arboreum, assembly GCF_025698485.1. NCBI lineage: Eukaryota > Viridiplantae > Streptophyta > Magnoliopsida > Malvales > Malvaceae > Gossypium > Gossypium arboreum. The sequence goes on along the minus strand of NC_069082.1, from coordinate 89,744,541 downwards.
CTACTAGGATAATGACTAGGTGATCGTATAGAATCCCGAGATAAGAATTAATTATAACCATCGAAATGAAATAATCAACCATATTTAGATTTGATCGAGTTTAGATTTTAGTTATTCAAAGTTCACTTTATTTATGAAATTTTTATTCTTTATTTATAAAAACCAAAAATCCCTTATTTATGTTTACTCATAATATAATTTATTTAATTACTAATTAATTCTACTTGGATTTAGGTTAACTTTAATTTAGTAATTGTCTCCCTTGGGTACGATCTTCAGAGTACTCACCTACCTCGTTGTAAAAACTATATTACAACCTGACTTATATACTTACAGGCACCACCTCAATTCCATATCTTTAGTTCCAATATTCACACTTTGGACGCTAGTATGTCTAGTGGTGGTCAAGTAGTTAGTACCGTTGTCAGGGAGGCAACGTCACTAGATTAGTTTTAATTTTTTGTGCTCTAATAAACTAATTAGAAAATTTATAAAACTATAGATACAATTCATATTTTATTCTCACTAACGCCTTAAATTTTCTTTTTGGTTTCAGTGTATGACTCATAATAGGGGAACACCTTTAGAACCACCTACTGATCCAGAAAGACTAACAGATGATTTCTTATGGTAATATAGATTGTGAAAATTATGAAATGAGTCACAAGGGAAGTTTATGAAATAATACTTGACTTATGCAATATTTTGTCTAACTTCTAATAAGATGGCGCAGGTACTTGGAACACTATCTTTTTATAGGAACTAGTTAACGACCTACTATCACTCGTCCTGTTATCCAAAGTTCATATTTTGAATTAAATCATTTATTATTGACCTAGATTTCTTCGAATGTTAGGTTTGGCAATTATAGAAATAAGGATCCCATAGCTTTTCTCTGATAGTTCGAACATATATGCAGTATTGTTGTGCACATTGGTGTTTTGGTAAAGGTTGCCAAACTGTTGTTAATCCCATTTACTTTAGATGGTCAAGAAAAAGCTTGGTTAGATGCACTACCACCATATATAATTACAACATGGATTGAGTTTGTGCAATTATTCTTATGCCGAGTTTTGTTGATGACTCAGGTAATTAGCACATATGAAAAATTATTTAAATTCAAACAAAAATTTGCTGAAACTTTAGGACAAGTATGGGAAAGGCTTAAAAAAATTATTAGGTCAATATTGGGAGGAGGAGTACATTTTGCAATCCAACTACAACATTTCTATGGTGGGTTGGACGATCAAAACAGGCGGCAATTTGATACTATAACAGGGGGAAGTATCTGGACGAAAACCGAAAAAGAAATCATTAATATTTTAGAGGAAGTTAATGAAAAAGAGCTTACATAGGGCATATACCAAGAAAGAGAATATGCAAAGCTAACAGAATACAAGCCAAAAGAACATACATATCATAACCTGGAATTAGCAACGGTAGACTCTGTTAAGCATAATAAGGATGAACCAGGAGAAGAAAGTTTGGATGACACTGAACAAGAAAATAGTGAGCTATCTCTTAAAATTGATTGGTGGTGTAAAAGTAAAGAACAACTTGAGTAGGTAATGCGTACTACAACAAAAATGGTTCCTTCAATTGTTAAACCACCTAAACTGGAATTGAACCAATTACCGAAACACTTGAAATATAGGTATTTGGGAGAGCAAAACACCTTACCCATAATAATAGTTGCAGGACTGAGTTCTGAACAAGAGGAAGCACTATTGAGCATATTGAAAACACACAAAAAAGCAATTAGATGGACCATCACTAATACAAGGGAATTAACCCTGCCTTCTTCCAACATAAGATAAAATTAGAAAAAGGGAAGAAAGCAATAGTGGATGGACAACGTCGTTTAAACCCAACTATGAAAGAAGTGGTGAAAAAAGAATTACTTAAATGGTTAGATGCTAAAATTTTTTATGTAATCTCTGATAGTGAATGGGCCAGCCCTACACAATCTGTCCCAAATAAAGGTTAATAGTTGTTGAGAACGATAAAAATGAGTTGATCCCAATAAGGACAGTCACTGATTGGAGGGTATGCATCGATTACAAAAAATTAAATGATGAAATGAAAAAGATCATTTGCCTCTCTTTTTTATCAATCAGATGTTGGACAAAGTAGCTTAAAAGGAGTCTTATTGTTTCCTTGATGGATAATTTGGATATCATCAAATTCCAGTACATTCAAATGATCAAGAGAAAACTACATTCACATGCCCTTTCGATACATGCGCTTTTAAACGGATTTTGTTCGGATTATGAAATGTCCTAAAAAAATTCATGAGATACATGAAAATTATCTTTGTCGATATGTTAGAAAAAGGATTTGATGTATTTATGGATGATTTCTCAGTATACAGGGTCTTCTTCTGCAAATGTTTGGACAATATTCAAAAAGAATTAAAAAGATGCGAAGAAACCAATCTAGTACTCAATTGGGAAAAATGCCATTTTATGGTTAGAGAAGGGTTGGTTTTGGGACATCAAATATCGAGAAAAGGATTGGAAGTGGACAAGGAAAAAATTGAAGTTATCAAGAACCTTTCCAATCCCACCATAGTTTGGGGAGTAAAGAATTTCTTTGGATATGTTGGATTCTACAGAAGATTTATAAAATAATTTTCTCACATATCTAAACCGTTGAATCAACTTCTTCAAAAGGAAACACACTTTGTATTTGACTAGGATCGCATTCAGGCGTTTGAGGTAATAAAATAATAACTTATTTGTACACCTATTATTATTGCTCCTGATTGTTCGAAGCCTTTTATTATAATGTGTGATGCTAGTCATCATGTCATAGTACCAGTACTGGGACAGAATATGAATAATATCTTTTTCACTATTCATTATGCAAGTAAGACATTTTATTCAACACAGTGTAATTATACTACTACTAAGAAAGAAATGTTTGTTACTATTTGTGCATGAGAAAAATTTTGTTCTTATTTAATGGTAAATAGAGTTTATGTATACACTGATCATTATACCTTGAAATATGTCATGAAAAAGAAGGAAATAAAAGCCTGACTAATGAGGTGGGTTTTATTACTTCAAGAGTTTGACTTTTGGATCATGGATAGAAAAGGAACAGAAATCAATCGTAGATCATTTGTCAATAATAGAAATTTAGATGGAGAAGAAAATTCTGAAGAAATAAAAGAAACTTTTATTGATGAACAACTATTTCGGGTAGATATACATTAAGCAAGGTGTAGGGACAATAAGGTAACATGGTATGAATACTATGTGAATTACATTGCAAAAGGGGTATTTCTAGTAGATGCATCGTGACAGCAAAAAAAGAGAATCATGAAAGAATAAAAAATATATATTTTGGAATATCCATATGTATTTTGGCAATGTGTGGATCAATTAGAACGGAAATGTGTGGCTGAAAAAGAAGTGGATGATATCATACAAGGGTGTCATACTTCACCATATGACAGAAATTTAGAGGAAAAAGAATTGTTCAGAAGATGTTGCAATTGAATAGAGATGCTTACGAATTTGTGCAGGGGTGTAATAGATGTCAATATACTGGAAGTATCTAAAAAAAAAAAATGAAATGCCATAGACTGGAATATTTGAAGTAGAAGTATTTGATGTATGGGGAATTGATTTTATGGGGCCTTTTCCAAGTTCTCTCGGAAACCAACATATATTGTTAGCTTTAGATTATGTTTCTAAATGGGTTGAAGCTACACCATTACCTACAAATGATACGAAGTCCGTGGTAAAATTTTTAAGAAAAAATATCTTTGCCAAATTTGGAACATTTCATGCCCTAGTAAGTGATTATATCATTTTTGCAGTAAATAGTTCGAAACAGCCTTAGCCAAATATAGCATTAAACATCGTATAACCACAACATATCATCCGCAAGCTAATGGCCAAGCAGAACTGTCTAATTGCAAGATAAAACAAATATTGGAAAAACTGTCAATCTAAATAGAAAAGATTAGGCACTCATACTAGATGATGTGTTATGGGCTTATAGAACAACATACAAAATTCCTCTAGGCATGTCCCCTTACAAGCTAGTGTACCGAAAAAGTTGCCACTTGCCAATTGAGCTAGAAAGAAAATGTATTAGGGTATAAAAGAATTAAATCTAGATCCTGAGTTGACAAAGAAAGAAAGACTATTCCGGCTGTAAGAATTGGAAGAATTCAAATTTATGGCTTACCAAAATACGAAGCTATAAAAAGAGAGAAGCAAACTCTGACATGATACTACAATTAAAAAAAAAAGATTTCTCACCAGGCCAAAAAGTACTCCTATTCAATTCAAGATTGAATTTTTTCCCCAAAAAATTGAAATCAAGATGGAAAGGTCGATATATCATAAACCAAGACAAAACTTTCTCATCAATGGTCAAAGGGTAAACCATTACTTTGGAGGGATGACTAAGTAAGTTGTCAAGAAACAAGTATTGCAATGCAAGGTGATCTAGACTCAGCATGAGGAAGGAAAGATGGTGCAAAAGATGAGGATACAGATGACGAGTGTGGAATCAATAAGAGAATTAAAATAAGGAATAAAAGCTTAGTTGAGAAAATGAATCAAGCGAAAAACTATACACCAGGTCGTGCCATAAACTTCACGTGTTGCAGCACCGAAATAAAATTTGATGTCGAAAAACAAGAGGGGATGTCGTGACAGCCCCTATGTAACCTACTGAATTTACTAAGCTAAGATGTGTTTGTAGTAGAATTTTAGTAAAATTATGATTGATTAATTAGTATCTCTTTATAAATATCATGCATAACTCACCCATTAACCCTTAACTTTCATCACCATCCGTCCTTAGGAGTTAGTAAGCATCGAACATCCCTTCCCTCTATCCCAAAATTGTGAAAATTGAAGGTTTTAAAATAGAGTTAGTAGCAACTCAAGCAGTTCAACAACAGTAGGAAAAGAAATTACATCAAATTCAGGTTTGAATTTGTTACAATTTTTTTTTTTGAAATCTTGAATACATCTGTTGAATTCCAAGTAGACGACATAGATAAATACCAACAATAGTTGCACCCCAACATGTTTGTCCAAGAACAAGGATTTGATCAATGAATGAGGAACTGCAAAGGCATGTGGGAAATTTCATCCAAGAGTGAATGGAATACCTTTTGCGTACCACCGAAAGAACCAAAAATAAAACTTGTTGTGCAATAATTTTATCTCGTATTAAAAGAAAAAGAAGCAATAAGACCATATTATGATAAACAAACACATGTCAAAGTTAGAGGAGTCGACATTTTGGTAACTGGAAGAAGTATTTATCAATTTTATGATGCTCTATACTATTACTGTGATTACATGTTCAGAATAGATTTCAAACAATTCAAAAATATAGACGTAGAGAAAGTTTTGAGATTTTTAACTGAAGGAAAAGAAGAATGAATATATCAACTAGGTACAAAGATCCCGGTAACATTCAATCAAGCATTAATGACTCCTAGGGAAAAAATATGGATGAAGTTTGTGTGTTCAAGAGTTTGGCATATAACAGGCATTTTCAATATCAACCTGATAGAGGCTATTCTAGTATATGTGATTTTTCAAAAGAAACAGATATGCATCGGTACTTGGATTTATAAAAGTATGATTGAATGTGTATAGGATCAATAAAAAGGAACTTTCTTCTCACATTTAATAATTGAATTACGTAAATAAGTGAGAGTACCTATGGATCCACAAGATAAGCAAATACCTTCCAAAGAAATTATGTAACAACCCGCTTTTAGTCAGATCAGAACAGTGGTTTTGGGGCAAAAATATGAGGTAGAAATAATTATTTTATTATTATTTTATTGTTTGCAGCATGCATATATGATGAAGTGAAATTTTCTTTAAGAAATTTTAGCATTTGAATGCTCAATTTGATAAAAAGGACTAAATTGCGTAAAGTGAAAAAATAGTGTTTTATCAGCTAAAGGTGTCAAATAGCTATAGAACCTTAAATTAAAGATCCTTAAGTGATAATTAAATCATATGAAAGTTAATGGATGATAGTGGAGTGGTATTTGGTGTAGTTATTAAGTATTTTTAAGGTTAAAATTGGTATTTAGTAATTAAAGTATAATTAAATAAAACAAAAATCTATTTTCTTTCATTCATCATCTTCATAGATGAATGTTAAGGCAAAGAAAGCCATGAAAATGGTTTGAAGATTCGGCCAAGCTCATTTGTGCAATTGTAAGTCTGTTTTTGCTTGATTTTTAATGATTTTTATGTTTTTGCGATCGTTGCATTTAGTACTAGCTAGCCCAGGGACTAATTTGCAAAATTGTTAAAGATTTTAATGTTTCAATTGATGAGTATGTGTGATTTTTGACGATTGATGATAGATTTTGAATAGTTGTTGATAGTTAAACAAGTTTTGTAAAGTGATATTGAGTAAAAATGCAAAATAGGGATTTATTTGTGAAAATGTGAAAATGTGTGGTTAAATGTGTGAATAAATGAAAAATATGGACTGCTAGGGGCATTATGGTAATTCGGCTAGCATGGGTCTATTTTGAATTTCATTAATTTGTGATTTTGTGAAATAAGCACTAAATTGTAAAAATGTGAAAGTTTAGGGGTAGATATGTAAAATAGCCCTAATGTGTGTTTTGGACTAAATTGATTAAATAGTTGATTAAATAAGCTGATTTTGATTACTTATAGATCAAGAAAAGAGGAATTCAACTTACATCGGGGAAAAAGCAAAGTAATTGAATAGTCGGTTCGTTCCGTTATTTCCGTATACAAGGTAAGTTCATATAATTGAACTTAAATGTGTATCTATTTATGTGATGGATGAAATTGAGAGAGTATTTATTATAATAGATAAATGTGGAGATATTAAATTTAATGTACGGTTAAAGTAAACGAGATGCTGAATAAGACCATAGTTGGGCTATGGCAAATCGGAAAATAAGACCATAACTAGGTTATGGCATGTGAATGTAAGACCACGGCAGGGCATTGACAATGTATGTGTAAGACCATAGTTGGACTATGGCATCGAAAATTGAAGTATTTGTATCGTAAGCATTTTTAAACCGGAGTGGTTTAATAAGAGAATTGTTGCAAAATAGATAAGTATCGGTACATGTATGTATGAAAAACTAATTCAAGTAACGAGTTAGAAGAAGTTGAGAACTTATGAGTTAGGATATAGATAAACTTTATGTTAGCTCATTTTTTGATGCTTTAAATGTTAATTATGCTATCCATTTTGAAATGTTAATGAATTTTGTGATTATTTCATATTTACATACGAACTTACTAAGCTTTATAACTTACTTTGTTTAATTTTTAATATTTTATAGTTTTACAAAGCTAGCTCGGATCTGTGGATCGTTAGAGACTTCATCGCACTATCGGACATCTATTTGGTACTTTTGACTTGTGCAAATATGGTATATGGCATGTATAGGCTTGTGTCATTTTGGTATGTTTGATGAACATGTAATTAGGCCATTTGAGTTGGCTTGTGATGATGAATTTATTAATGTATAAAGATGCGTAAATGGCTTTTTTTAGTTAGATAATTGACCTATGTTGAGTAAATGACGTTGAATTAATAATGCATGTTTGGAATAGTTTAACTAAATGAAATATATATGTGAATTATGTATAGTAAGGCAAGTTTAATTAATAGGTATTTGAATAGGTAAATGACATTGAATTGAGTATTGAATTCGTTGAAATGGTTATAGTATGATTGTGTATTGGTTGATGACTTTTGGCTACATATTTGTGTCTTAAAATTGTAGCAAATGATCTTGTATAGGTATGTGCAAAATGGGTGGCAAAATGGCTTGGTAAATGGCTTATTTTTGTCCATACGGGAAGAGACACGGGCGTCTGTCTCAGCCATGTGTGACACACGGTCATGTTACACGGCCATGGGCCCCCTGGTGTTGAAATTGAATTGAAGTCAGTATGCTCCATACGGTCTCACACACGGGCATGTGACTGGCTGTGTGGTATAATTCAGTATACCCTACAGATTTGGAACGGCCTAGACACACGGGCATGTGGTCGACTGTGTGACCCAAGTTAGTATGTATGCCCTATTTCCACACGGCCTGAGACACAGGCGTGTCTATAGCCATGTGAGTCACACAGCCTGTTCACACAGGCAGTGACCCCTATATGGTTGAAATTTTTCTAAGTTTCCAAAATTTTCATAAGTTATCGTTTAGTCCTAAACTGCTCCTAAAGCATGTTTAAGGCCTCGTAGGCTCGTATAAGGGATAAATAGATTGAATTTGAATGATGATTGTATGAAATGAATGAATGTATGAGAAAAGTATGTTTACATGTATTGTAAGTTCGGTAATACTCTGAAACCCTATTACGGCATTGAATACGGGTGAGGGGTGTTACAAATTATTAGGAGACGAACCACACAAACAATTTGTAATACTACAAAGAAGGTAAAGAGAAGAAAGGAGAAAATGGGACTATAGGAGCAAGATGAATGAGGTAGTTCCTTTTAATCTAAAAAAAATTATATATTTATATATATACATACCTTAGGTTTATACATATGCAAACTAAGGCACCTTAGTTAGGAATAAAAAAATAGAAGATTTAAAGTATAGTTGATATTCTTTTAATACTTGTAATTAACCTAAAAAAATTTATAGAAATATTAGAATCACATATTTTGTGTGTCTTTAAATTTCCTACATGAAAACCTCACATGAAAGGAGTACGATATCTATGAGCTTTTAGCAAGGGAGAAGCACCCACTGTTGGCCATTGTAATGTCACAATCAATTGGGTAACTTCTTTTCTTATCTTTTCAGGGTTGCACATTAGGAAAAACAAGCTATCTAAAGTGTGGGGGGTAACATAGGAAATTTGTTTTAATTCTTCTCTTTGAATTTGTATTGTCAAAAGTGTGCATGAGCATGTAGAAATACAAGTGATTGGTTAGGAGCATGTATATAGGTTGATTGTATTTACTATAAATTTGACATGATAATGATTGATTTTAAATTTTCAACTATTAGACTACTAAGTTCTATATATTACATTGTAAATAGGCATTGAATAATCAAATATACCAAATGATATAGAGTATATAGGAAACAAGCATGCTAGTATCTATGACAAATAGGTGAATTTGTGATTGTTTAATTGATTAAATTTTTTAATATTGAGATACCTAGGGATGGCCTAATGCATTGTTTGGTATACACCTAGAGCCAAAAAGCTAACCTTATTTATGAACCCTTAGTACCTTATTTTGAGCCAGAAAACTCTTTTTGATGAACCTTTATGCAAAACCCGAGCCAAAATGTTAATTTGTACTTACCATTTTTCTTTGGTCCTGAGTTGCACGAATATAGACATCTGGCCATACATATTGAAGGTTAAGTAGATACATCACTGTGGATTTTATAAAAATAAGAGTGAAATAGGAATAAACAGTTTGATATAGTAATTATAGGTTAGTTAACATGCGTAAGACAAGAGAAAAAATCATAAAGAAAGTCAAAACGAGTAGAAAAAAAAGTGTGTAAAACTAAAAAGCATTATGAGTGAGATGTGTGAAAAAGAGAAATTTGAAAAAGTCAAAAAAGTAGAAAAACTTAGTCATTAGTGCATAAAAACTCTTGAGCTAGCCATAGTTGTTGTATTATACTCTGACTTCCTATGTGAAGAAATAAAGCGGTGAACAGGTAAGGGTTATTTAAGAGGGAGAATAGGGAACAATACGATGTGCCAAACTATTTTCGTGCTTGAAATATATTGATGTTTTTGTTCTTGAATTTTGTACCTATCCTAAGCCTCAGAACGTTACGAGCTGAAAAGCCCTATATGACCTAGGTTAACTTATTCATGAATTAACATTATCTTAAGCAATTACAATAACAACTGTTTGTATTTTTCTAGGACAATCAAATTACTTGTATACTTTATAGATGGGTTCATATATTTGAAAACCTTAATGTTTGTATACTTTGTAATGCACTAAACTTAGGTGTTTGATATTGAAAGTGGTAAGTCATTCATATATCATACCAGGATTATGTGTAGATATGAATATGCCTAGTTATGTACTCTGAAACCAATCTCTGTACTATACTTGCTCAAGGGTTGTCTTTAACTTTTTATTTCTATTTTGTCTTGCTTGAGGACAAGTAATGACATAAGTGTGGGGGAGTTTAATCTACCTAAATAGGGTGTAGCAAATTAAACTAGTTTACGTACTTCAGGAGCTTGAATACAAACATTTTTATTATATTTTAGTTAAGTTTTCCATATTAACTTTAAATTTCATAAAAAGGTGTATTTTGAGTCTTTTTATGACCTTAGGGGTCGAATGAGGCCTAAAGGTGAGCTAATGTACTTAGTGAGTGTGCACGATACCATTCAAAGGCATAGGAACTCAAGGTTGGTCACTGTGTTGCAACACTGGAATTTCAATGTCACTACATAAGGAGTAGAATACAAGAATTTCAAGTCTACCTTTGGTGTCGCGACACAGCCATAGGATGTCGTGACACACCATTGAAGCCAAACTTCAACTAGGCATATTTCCCTCAGTGTCACAACACCAACCTTGTACAGGAACAATTACGAGCGATAGGCATTTTGGTCCACACAATGGAAATTAACACGAAAACATCAACTAAACTAGGGTTGAGGATGATGGCCAACCTAACTTTATAAATAGGCTCTTCAAACACTTGTTTAGGGACAAATTTTCCCATTCTCAGTTTTTACTTGTAATTTAGTTTTCAGTTTTCTTTTCTTTTAGACTTTAGATTTCTTTTCAGCTCTTTTCATTTGCATTCTTTGGAGAACTTGGTTTGCAAATGAAATTTAACGTTTGAGGATTTCTACACTTCATCAATCAAATACAATCAGAATTCTCTATAACCTCTCAAACTCGGCTTAGACGTTATAGCTAGATTGAGAAGGCTACATTAGCCACCAAAATGGCTAAGCTAACTTAAGTTACTTTTTAAGACCTTAAATAAACTCAGTTTAGAGAAAACAGTAGCTGTACTCTGAGTTAGCTTAAAAGCATTCATTCATTAGGTCATTTATATTTGGGATTCATTTAATTCTTGCTAGTGTTGTTTTAGAAAAACCGTTTGCTTGTTGCTCTTTTTTAAAAAAACTTGAAGTTAAACTAATGCAGCGGAAAACCCATTTTTCAAGTCATTTTGAAAACTTAGTTGCCTTATCAAATTATTTTTCAGAAACGGTTCCTTTGCAATGCAGCGAAAACTAGGTAACAATATCAAAATTTACTTAAGCCCGATATCATGTATTATCTGGTTATTATGCTTGAGTAATCCATGCATTCAAAAATCCCCAAAAGAAAAATTACCAAGCCACATATTAGAAGTCATTAAAAATAACAAATTGAAACAAATAGAAACTGAATAATAGTTATTCAAAAATAATTCGAGGTCTGGGGTGATTCTCCGAATGCCGAGTTTGGTCCTAATTTTAAGTTTTACCTAAAAAGTTAAACTCTATTAGGGAGTGAGTTTATGAAAAGCTCAATGTGAGTCGAACAATTATTTAAACAAACATAAAATCAAATACAGTGTAACAGAAGAAAATAGAACCATCATAGGAATTTCATATCATTTCATAACCAGTATCAAATCCATGTCACATGGTGTATGAGCATGGGACATCATTCATTCGAGTAACAATCATTAATTTCGATACCATTCGATACAAATAAATACAACACATATCATAAATCAATAACATTAGAATAAGTCGTGAGCATGATGTAGTGTAAAAAGGTTCCTACCCATACCATCTGCTACACACCACGAGTTCCCCAGAACACGTCATCCAAACTCCAAAACATTATAGGCTTAAGCCCGTAGTGGTTAAAACCACTAATAACAATATGCAGAAAATTTTGCCAATAAGAATGCAGATAAGATGCCAGTAAAAATGTGGTAAATCGTCATTCCCCTCAGTACTCCAGGCGCAATGCATTGACTGCGAATAATGTGGAATTAATATGCCGCCGGTACTCCACAGAACTCCGTCAACCAAAAAATTTCTCAACCCAATGCATATGCAATATGTCACACAATCTCATACATAATCATATCTCAATAATCACATACTTTCAGTAAATGGAAACAGTGTTCCAATCTTTCAAATTACCATTGTGTTGGTATCAATCAATATTGTTCAATTTCACATACTTTACGGATTTTCATTATGCACAAATAGCACTCTTTTTAATACACAATATAACAACTATCTCGTACGTTTAAATCATACATAAGCTTAATACCTTAACACATTATACCATTCAATAAAACATTTTCATATCTCATAACTCAAATATGCAATTACAAACTCAATCAAACATTCACACTATCAAGCTAACAATTTTGTCAACATGTCAACCTTTTAAGGCTCGAAACATACCTGGTTCAACCACTCAAAAAATCAATAATTTTGCTATTAAGACAATCCAATAAACAAGCTAATTTATCAAATATAACATGATATTTAACATTTTCAAACAATTTTATGAGTTTAGGACCAACACCTTATTTTTCGCTTCTTCACAACACACAATTGAATCTTCCAATTTTCCTTAATAATTCCTTAAACGAACCTAAACAAAAATTCAGTATACATTAAATCAATTTAACATTAAACCATCCCCCAAACACCCACTTATGAGCTCAAACCAATTGTTGAAATTATAACTATTTAACGAATAAAAACTAGTTAGATTTCTTACACTATTTTGTTGCAAATCGTGCGCGTGAATGACTTTCTACTTTACGGTTGATTTGGGGTGTTCCAATCAGCACCTAAAAAAATTATATACTGGAAAATCAGTAGATAATATTGATTAAAATCCCTCATTTAATCAATCCATAACCTTTTCCCAACAACTTTATCGAAACAACAAACTAGTTTACAATTAATCGCACTTACACTTCCCAAATTGTGAGATTCGAATGGCCAATTTACCAAGAACGTTTTTTCCTAATTGGAATGTGATTAAATACTGATTAGGAGGATTCAAGAACTCAATTTAGTGTTGGAAAAATATGGGCAAGAGCCAGGAAACAAAATAGCCCCCTTTCTTGCGCATAGGTGCACACACCACCACCCATGGTGGCTAAAGTTGGGGCTGAATTTTAAAACGGTTTGAGATCTCATTAAAATCTGGAAAAAATCCCTTTAAAAGCATTTAAAATCAACCAAATTCCATATCTAGAAATTTTGGTTTTTAAATAACAATATTAATCAAGAAATTGAATAGAAAAGAGATCTAACCCAAGTGAGTTGAGAGAAACAACAATGGCACTTTCTTGGCAATGTTCGGGATCGATTTTGGGGTTTAAGGTTTAAGATTTCAGATTTGGGGCTGATTTAGATGAGGATAAATTTTAGAAATAGAGTAAAGGAGATGTCGCACAATCTTGATGCAAAGAGAAGAAGAAAGATATGGTAAAAGGGCAAGTGTAGGCGACAACAACAATGATAGAAATAATATTATTAAGATAAGTATTAAATTTAATTTAATACTAAATATATTAAAATAATATTATTTTTGGGATATTTAATCTGAAATCAAATTATTCGATATATTCACAATAGGAGTGTGATTCCTCTATTTCTCAACCGCTGAAAGACAACCCGTCGACCATCAAAATGTCGTTGTTGCCGTCGCCAGCACTGTCGTGTTTGGTGGTGTCATCGCAGGTGCGACACCCTCACAGCATCTTGAGTCGATTCAACTATTACTAATTTAGTCCGAGCCAGTGATGGCTTGACCGGTCTAGTCCTGCCATCGGTTGGACCGTCCCCCCGGTTTGACAAATTTTTGGGTCTCAGTCTTGGTTTTGGGTTCTCAGACTCATTTTTCGATCTCAGGTCCAATTTTCAAGTTTAATTACCTGTTTGACCAATTTTCTACCTTGAAAATTAATTTCCAAAATATCATATTAATTTTAATTAATTTGATTAATTTAATTTTATTTTATCAAAATTAATTTTCCTTTAAATTACTTAGATTTTCCAAATTAATTTTTCCATAAAATTCTTTAATCAAATTTTCTAATTGAACAATTCTCATTACCGCTTAATTTAATTACACATTGAATAAATCAACTCAATTAAATTATTTCCAAACTCGTAGAATTTTCTTCTAATTCAAATGCAGTTCAATCGAGCTTTTGTTGAGCTAGCAGAGGTACCAATCGAACATATACAATTAGGCTCGAGTAATTGAAATTATGTCCAGAAGCATCATTTCGATAATTCGCAATTTACTTAATTATGAAGTCAGTCCATAAGAAGTACCATGATTGAAATCTCCTTATTATTTATTTTTTACGAAAGCAATTCATCCAACTGTTTTGTCCAATGACCTTATCATTTACATGTAACCTTCATATGATATACTTGATTCCTTTGAGTTAAATTCATTCACTCAATACAATCATATTTTATCTTATTTTCACCATTGTGTCTTCTTAATGATTAATATGATCATTGTCAACAAATGACTGTGATAAATTGCTCGTTTGAAAACAAGTAACCCGTGACCATGTTCCATATTTATCAGTCCACACAAGGTTAATGAGAGGATATTGTTAACTCTTTAATCGAGCTATGAACTTCATTGTTGCTAGTAAAGCGATGTCATACCCAAGTCATGTACCCAACACACTAACAATGGGTTCAATCATCTTTAGAGCATAATCCCCCAATTATATTAAAGCACATGAGTTACATACTCATGGTCATTGACTAACTCAAGATTTAGGTAAATCACACCATAAACGTCACAAGTGAATTAATTCACAAATGGATTTAGAATTAATTCATTGGGTCCAATCCAATGTATCATTCTTCCAATGAGTACATTATTATCTCTACCTGTTGAGTCAACTAGTTTGATAACCAAGACTAGTTATCTCCCCAGTTGGAATTGTAGACAACATAATAATCCTTCTAAGTATTTGAATCAAATGCTCACTTTGATTCTTTTAAGGGATTACGAACTCGTTTAAATTATCTATTGAAGTAAGTTGTCTTTTCACAATGTAAACATTCTTACAGTGCCACTTATCATCAACTTGAACTTAGACACTCAATGATTTAATATTTTCTTGTCACAATTTCGCTATGCATGCAAAATATGAGAGATAGAAATACAAAAGACATAATAGTGAAACGTGAAATTAACTTTATTTATTTATTCATTGTTCAAATACATAAAAACAATTATATGTTTACTACAATATGTGCATATTTTCAACCAAAAATAAATATAAAATTTTATATAAAATATTTAAGAAATATATGTAATTCTATATATTTATTATGAATTTAAAATTACATTGAAAATACCCATTAAAATTTCAAAAACGATGCATATTTTTCTATATAAAAATAAAATTAGTGGTGAGCTTTAAAAATATTTCTAGTACCAGATTTCGATATAACTTTAGAAATTTTGTTATTTCTTAGAAATTTTATTTAACGATTAAAAATTCTAAACACATTTAGATATTTTCATATAACATTAGAAATATTGTTATGGATTTAGAAATTTTGTTAAATTTATTTTAAATTATATTTAATTCAATTTAAATTATTTAAAGTATATATAAATTTTATTTTAAATATTTAAAATACATCTAAAATTAAATTTAAAATATATAAAATATATAAAACTCCACATATTTAATATGTACCGACCCAAATTTGACCAAGTCCAATAGACCAACAATCAGACCCTAACCCAAATTTTAAACCCAACTAAAAACCTACCAAACTAAAAGACCCAACCTAACCCCATTACATTAGCCCAATCTCAAACTTATCCCAACAAGCCCAAAATTAAATCACCAACCCTAGCCCAATACATTTAAAAAAAAAAGAAAAGAGAAAAACCCTAAAAAACTAGCTAGCCGCTGCCCCTAGGGCCAACTACCCTCTTCCACCACCTATTCCACCGCCACGGTCGCATCACCGCCGCCCACTTGCACCTGCAAAGTAAATGAAGAAGAGACAGATAATATAAAATAAAGGAGAGAGAAGAGGGAAAGCATGTAACTTGGCTTTAAAAAGCCAAGCCGAAATCAGAAAAGGATTCGGCAATTTCTTTTCTTGGCAAATACCAAAATATTCGGCAGTCTTTTATCAACAGGAAACAGATTTAAACACGAGCATAAAATCGCAGCAAAAAAAAAACACAAAAGGGAGTTCAAAGATTTCAAAACAAAGGTTTATTTATTTTCTTTTTCTTTCTTTTTTGGACCTATTTATACATATCTTTCTCTATTTTATATTTTAAAAACAGCATATACGTACATATTTATAGACAGATAAAAAAAATATACGAAAATCTTACCCTTTTTCGGTTTCCGGCCACCGTGTACGGTGGCCAGCGCGGTGGACGGCGTCGGTCCGATGACCGGACCCATGATCGGCGCAGGTGCCCTAGCAGAGAAAAAGAAAAAGGGCCTTCTTGAGTTTTTTTTTTATTTTCAGCATAAATGACCCTTGTCTTTTGTTAAATTTAGTTTATATATAAGGATAAAACGTTGTAGTTTTAATGGGACTTTGGAGACCACAAAACGGCGCCGTTTGGCCCTCAACCCGCACAGGCGACCCGACCCGCTAGGGGATCCACACGTTTTTGGACCAAGGGTCTATTTGCGCCCTTGGTCCTTCCACTTTTGAGGTTATTTTAATGTGGTCCTTTTCCTGTTTTCCAATTTTGCCGCAATCTATTCACTTTATTTCAATTTAACCCTTGCACCTTTTAACAGATAAACATCTGAACGGTGTCATTTTGGGTACTGGAATATTTCCCCATATGGCCCCTATCCCTTCGTGCGTGTTGCATTTAATCCCTATATTTTCGTCCCATCTCGATTTGTCCCAAAATTTTCAATTAAACTTCAATTTCGTCCTTTTCGCATTTGTTCTACTATACTTTTAACTCAAAACTTTCCTTCTAATTCTGATTCAACCCCTAGGCTATTTGATTTCATTTTTTTATTGTTTCATGTATTATTTAATTAATTTATTCATTTGTTTTCAAGTTTTGATTAAACCGTTTATTGGTATTTATGTTTTATTTACATATTTTTTATTATGCATTCATTTTATATTTTTTAATTTAGATACATTTTATATTCTTTCATTTTGTTTTATCCTCTATTATTGTTATACTTGTACTTACATATATTTTATGTTCTTTTATTATGGTTATCATTATAATTTATTTATTTACTTATTTATTACTTTGTGGTAAATTTAATATTATCTATTAGTATTATTATCATTTATATTCACCATCATTATTGTTATTACTATTATTATTATTTTTACGACTATTATTTATATTCACTATTACTATTATTATTATTATTATTATTATTATTATTATTATTATTATTATTATTATTTTAAATTACTGTTATTATTATTTTTTACTATTTAACATGTTATTATTATTACTAAATTTTTATTATCATTATTACTATGGTATTATTACTATTAGTAGACTTTCATCTATATTTATATTTATGTACTAACATCATTATTTTGCTATCACTATTTATTATTATTATTACCATTGTTATTATTACTATTATATTATTATTATATTATTTTTACCTATTCCTCTCTAAATGCACTAATTTACTTTTACTCCTCACTCAAATTATATATTCTTCATTTACATAAATACATACTTTTGTACGTCATTCCAAACTTTAAAATATTTATTACTTGTATTATTACTATTAATATTATTATTATCATTGCTATACTATCATTTTTTTAGTTTTACATAATGATTGTTTATTTATTACTAGTTCCTTTTAATTTGAATATTTCCTAGCTTATTCATTATTTCCTTTTATTCGTTTTATTCATTAATTTTATTTTTGCTCTTATCATTATCCTTCACATCCGCATCTATGTTTATTCTGTTATGCTTATCAATACCAAAATTTGTATTTGTTTATGCATCCTTTATTATCCCATTTTATTACAACTTATGTTATACTAAATTTTACCCAACCCAAAATAATTCTTTCATAAAAGTAATATTCTGTATTTGGTAATTCGAGACAATCGTGCCCTAACTTACTGGGTTTCGATTTTTCTCATTTAACCTAAATAACAGAATATTCTTTTAAATCACAAAATGAGTTTTAAAAAATGTTTATTCTCGGAGATACGAGATGTGGTGCCCTAACTTACCGGGTATGACATTTTGTTACCTCGAAATAAGATTTTTCGCAAGTAAAGGCAATATTCGGTATTTGGGAAATTTGAGAAAACGTGCCCTAACTTACTGGGTTTCGACTTTTCTTGTCCACCCTAAACAACTGAACATCCTTTTAAAAAAGTGGGCTAAAATACATGAATTTTAAATAAAGGCAAGCTCATTCTCAAAGTTCGAGATGTCATGTCCTAACTTACTGGACATGGTGTTTTATTACTTCGAGACGAGAAGGTCTTTAACATTTGAGCATTTTTTACAAAGAGGGATCGTATTTCAAAGTCTTTCAAGTTTTCAATCTTTGACACTAAGACACTAATTAATCAACTAGGTACCAATTTTTGGGCGTATCGAGGGTGCTAATCCTTCCTCGTGCGTAGCCGACTCCCAAGCTCATTTTCTGATTTTCGTAGACAAAAAATTATCGCTTTAGTAAATCTTAACTTTTATTAAAATGATTAATTTAAGGTGACCCGATCACACCTCATCAAAAAGGATTGGTGGCGACTCTCATCTTTTTCGTTTTCGTTTCCAAAACCAAAGTCGACCCTTTTATTCAAAATCTAAAATGGTTACGACATAATATATTTAAAAGACTCCCTTTAAAATTGATCTAAAATTACTGGTAAACTTTAGAATACTGATATAGGTTAGAAATTTAGGCATACGGTTAAAAATTAAAATATCATTTAGACATTTCAATACTGAAAAAAATTAATTGAGAAACTATGTTGAAATCCTAAAAATTTACCGATCTACGTTGTTTTTGAGAGAGAAAGGAAAATGTGCCCTACAAGGTGCGTTTTCACTGCAACATTAGTTAAACGCGCCATGTAGGACGCGTTTTCCTTTCTCAACGCTTCCTACAGGGCATGTTTTCACTGATGTGGTAGTGAAAATGCACCCTGTACACACTTTTTCACTCAGGTAATTTTTTTTCTTGCGGTTGGAAATTAAAAATTTGTAGATTTATTTTTATATGTGTTTGAAATAGACATGGTTAGAGTTTTAAGGAATTTTTGAATTTACAGTGGTGTTGTGTAGCTAGGTGACCTACAAATTTCATCCATCATGTGCGTATGGAGTAATCTCCTAGGAAGTCAGATCAAGTTGCAACTCAAGGTTCCAGTTGGCGGTGATTATAAGGTCCGGGGTTGAAGTGTAACAAGGGCTTCAAGTTTATAAAGGTTATACTTTCAAGGGATAAAGCATAAAAGGGGTCAAAGTTGACGATGGTTATGCGGGCATGACGACGAGTTTTTCATTAGAAGAGGATGCTTTATAAAATTCAAACTAAACACGAGGAAGAAAAGTGTAGTGGCATTTTAGTACAATTAAGTAATGCGTCTTATCCACCACCGAAGGTGGTGACCCAATTATTATAACTTGTGACAGCATTAGGATCTAACAGGTTATACTAACAGGGTCATCGACTTCGATGGAGATGGAAAACATGAATAACTTGATTATACTAGAGGGTCCCTTGCGTTTTCCTTCCTTGCACCTATGTTTGAGTTTTATGAAACATGCTCTTCTGAAGAGAAGACTACGACCCCATTTATGCGTAAACTCTTAACAATATAAACTTTGTAAACTTGAAGCCTTAGTTACAATTCAACCTAAGTCGGTATAATCATCGCCAACTTGGACCTCGAGTTGCAAAGGGACTCTGGCTTCTCAGGTGATGGCTCCAAACTCATACAACATGTGAAATTTGTAGGTTATTGAGCTCCATAACATCATAGTGAAACCAAACACAACTTAAAACTATGACTACATCTCCCTCAAAGAGAAAGAGAAATAAATCATTAAACCTAAAAATTTAAACACGCAAGAAGAAGAAGAAGAAAACAATTTAGAGGAGATTGAGATGTGATGAGTAGGGGGATGAAGAAAAGGCATTTATATAGGGGATAGTGTGGGGTATGAAGGGAAAATTTTTTTTATCCTAGGAATCCCAAGTTGTAGGGCTCAGAAGCAATCAAGTTGGGGTACTTGAAATGGCATGAGAAAAATGGCTCCATGCAGGGGGCATTTTTATCTGACATGGTAGTGAAAACGCTTCCTGCAAAAGGTATTTTCCTCTGACATGTCAGACATGTGGCTTGAAAATGCGTTCTATAGGAAGAATCACTGTCATGTCAGATGAAAACGCCCCACATAGGAAGCGTTTTCTCTCTGGAAATTTTAATCACAAAACTTGATTGCTTCTGAGCCCTTGCAACCCAAGATTCTTAGGATAAACTTGATGAGGAAAATGTAGAAATCACACGTGTCCTATTTTTTCATCCTAACTCAATCGAATCGAGTGAAAAATTTTGAGTTAATCAAAGTGAAGATTCCTATTTTATCATCCTAACGCGACTTAAATTTTTTCTAAATCGAGTCAAGTGAAATAAAAAAGTTAAATCGACTTAAATTTTATCAAGTGTTCAAGTTAAATTAAAAAATTTAAATGTGTCAAGTTAAAATCTTGTGCCAGTATAACTAATTCCATGTTAGATCAAATAAATTTGAAACTGTATATATTTGAAAACTTTTCCTGTAACAACTCGATTTAGGGCCTAGTTAGAATAGTAGTCTCGAGACCACAAATTCAAAGTTATAAAATTATTTTTATTATTTTTATGAGGTTATGGTACGATTATATTAGTGCTTGAAAAATTTAGTGAGTTAATTTTAATGTTTTCAAGCCCGATTGCGATAAAGGACTAAATCGCCAAAAAGGCAAAAGTTGCATTTTAATACCCAAATGTGTTAAATAGATAGAGAATCAAAATTTGGAGTATTTAAAGGGAAATTAGACCCTTTTTAGAGTCCTTGGCCGGCCATGGGAGACAAATTGGTCAAAAAGTCCAAGTTTGATTGGGTTTGGTGGCTAATTTGACTAAAATAGAAATAAAATAAGAAAAAGATGATATCACCTTCTCATCTTCTTCTCTACCACCGAAAATATCAGCCAAAATAGAGGTTTGAAAACTCAAAAATTTGTAGCAACTTAAAGCACTCATAAGTAAGTGATTTTAATGAGTTTTCTTCAAGATTTTTTATATTTTTGAGACCCTTGAAGCATGAGCTTTCAAATGAAGGTGATATCTTACAAAATATTCAAGAGTTTAGAATTTTTCCATGGATGTATTTGTGATATGTGCTGAGTTTTAATGGAAGAATATGAGTCATAAACAACTTTTTTGAAAGGTGTTAGCATGAAAACACCTAAAGGGGCTATTTTGCATAAATTGTAAAATAGGTGGTTAATGTGTGAAATAGTGAGAATTTGGGATTTCTCTAGTAGTAAAAAGAGTTTATCTAGGCTTGAAATACGAATAAATTTGATGAAAATTGATTTTCGGGCATAGGGGTAAAATGGTCATTTTGCTAAGGCCTAGGGGCAAAATGGTCATTGTACCAAAGTTTTGAATTTATGAATGCCTAATTGTGTTTAGTGACTAAATGGATGCATATTGTTATTATAGATCAAGATTTTCCAAAATCGAGCATAGACCGGGGCAAAGCCAAGCAATCCAATTAAGCCGTCTAGTCAAGTACTTTTTGTAAACCGAGGTAAGTTGTATGTAAATAATACAACTACACTGTTAATACTTATATTCATATCGTCATTAAATTGATATTGTACGATTTGTTAAATTATAAATTGAGAATGCCTTGTAAGATTTGAGATAGTAGAAATATCTCGTTGAAACCTTAGGATATGAACTAGATATTCGTGCCAAGACATTGGGTGATTCATGTGCCAGTGTAAGACATGTCTGGCGCATGCTTCAGCCACATTATTAGAGCCAGTGTAAGACCATGTCTGGGACATGGCATCGGCACAAAGATGAGTGCCAGAGTAAGACATGTTTGAGACATGCATTGGCCTCGGCAGAGATAGCTAGTGTAAGACGTGTCTGGGACATGCATCGGCTAAGAGTTGTGCTAGTGTAAGACATGTCTGGGAGATGCATCAGCATGCATATATGAGAGCCAGTTTAAGACCATGTCTGGGACATGGCATCGACAATATATCCCATGTTGATAGTCCATAGAATATCCAGTAGTATTCCAAACAGTTCAATGGTGAAAGTTATAGTTCAATTTGATAAAGAAAGGATGATCATGTTTTGGGTGTTACAGTACCTATATGATAAGCATGAGTAACGAGCTTAATCTAGAAAATGAGTCTGAAGTAAATGATAATGAGTAAGTTAAGTTATGGTTACATTTGAGCTATAAGCATGATGGTAAATGGTGAGATTGTTGTTGTATGTTTATTTATATGCAACTTTCTAAGCTTTATGCTTACCCCCTTTCCTTTTCCTCTTATTTCAATATCACTAGGCTAGCTTAAGGATCCCATAAAGTCAGAGATATCGATCACACTATCAGCCGCAACACTCGGTATAGTTTGATTTATATTTCTTTGAAGGTGGCATGTATAGGGCTAGACTAGGATGTTGTATTAAGAGAATTATTTATGTATTTTGGCTCTAGTCAAAAGTCCTGTCACTTTGTATTAAGCCTGGAATAATGGTTATTATTCATTTTGATGAATGCATATAATGTTCTTTCTACGGATGAATTTGTAATAGCCCAAAATTGGGTCTAGTTGGAATAGAGGTTTCGGGACCACAAAATCTGAGATATAAATAATTATTTTATGATTATTTTGAGGTCTATGATATGATTGCATGATTATGTGAAAATTTTGTGAAGAAATTCTACGCATAAAGTGCTTAATTTGAAGTTAGGTACTAAATTGAATAAGTTGCAAAACTTACATTCTGGAAGTTTCTAGTATGAAATTGCTTTGAAATATTAATTAGGATGTCTTAAATAGAAATTTGACCAATTTCTAAGTTATGGACAAAAATTGGACATGGATGGAATTTTTGGAAAGTTTAGTAGTAACATTTTGGTCATTTAGGGGTAAAATGAATTAAAATACAAAATTAAAAGCCAATTTTGCTCATCTTCTTCACCATGGACATGTATACCAAGGGAGACTCCATGGCTAGGGTTTTCAAGCTTTCCAAGCTCAATAGTAAGTCCGTTCTAACCCCGTTTTTCAAGTTCTTTACATTTTTGGAGTCCCGGTAACTTGATTTAGCTTATGCTAGCAATAATTCAACCTAGGGTTCATATTTGAAAAAATACCCATAGGTGAAATTTGTTTATTCTGGTGTTTTATGATACAATATGAGGTTTTAAATTATGTTATACAACTTGTGCTACTCGGTTTTAAGTGAAAACGAGCAAAAGGGCTTAATCGGTAAAAATACCTAATAGTCATAAGTATATGTTAGAGTGAGAATTTGATGTTGCCATAGAAGGGAAAAGTGATCAGCATGTCATAAAACATAAGAATAAGGGATGAAGTTTAATTCCCGAGCCTAGGGGCAAAAGTGTAAATATGCAAAAGTTTAGGGGCAAAATTTTAATTTTTCAAAAGTTTGAGTTAAGGACTATTTTGAATATTAAATTAATTAAATAAGTAAAATATGATGTTTTAGATCCCGGAAAATGAGATTTGAACCTAGAATGAGAGAAAAATCGAAAATTGGGAAAGTTGGTAAAATGGTCGTTTTAGTATCGAGGTAAGTTCATATGTATAATAAGCATTAATTTATGCATTTTTTCAATGTAAAATTGCTATATTTACTATAATTGCCGAGGTGTTGAAAGTATGTAAGTTGGTGTGATAATAATACAGCAATAATAAGTTGGTATGATAATAATACTGCAATAATGCTGTAATTTATATTTGAAAGTTAAATTTAGTGAATTAATTGAATTATGTTAAATTAAATGTTTATGGTGCCCAGTTTATGAATTGATTTAAAAATATGTCTATGGTACATGAAGTGCATTGAATTATCATACATAAATGTGATTTCTATGATTACGGATATTATGAGAAATTGTAAGTTCATATGATTTTTAATAAGGCAATGTGTAATTTAATGTTATTGCATTGATATTAAATGAGATGTAAGTTTATATGTAAGTAATACATCAATTTTACTTGTATTATGATATTTTATAATAATATTGGAAATATGCTTGTTGATAATTACTTGATTGGTGAAATTGTTGGAAAAGAGAGAAATCCGGTTGAACCTTGGAAAGATTGGATGATCTGAGATGGTATGTAGCTAGGTCACATGTATGGTGCTGAGTGCACATCATGTGTACAAGAGAGCTACGAGACATTATGATGTAGCTAGGTCGCATGGGTTATACTATGTGTACACCATGTAGACAAGAGAGCTACGGGATATATATAGCTAGGTCACCTGCGTGGTTCCAGGTGAAGGACACCATGTAGACAAGAGAGCTACGAGATAAACTGGCTAGGTCACATGGGTGGTACTAAGTGTTCACCATGTGTACAAGAGAGCTGAACTATATGATGGGTGGAGCTATGTGCTAAAACCACCAAGTATCGAGGATATATCCGAAGTGTTCAAGAGGAGACTCTCTATGTATTGCTTTGTGAGTTTTGTGATGAATAAGTGCAGGAACTTGGTTATGTGAATGATGTGTTCATTAAGTGACCAGGATGTGGTAAGGTTATAAACAAGTAAGTTATATATGAGAATGATTTTATGGTGACCTTGTGATCATGGGCCTATACTTGTGATGTATGAAATGCGGTGAAAATGATTTGTGATATGTATGTTAAAATGAGGTTAATACAAAGAAAGTGTGAAAGAGTGAATTAGCAATAAAACTGTTTTGGACAGTAGTAGTGATGTGATTTTGAAAAATCACCAAAAATATTAGAAATTAAATCAGAGACTGAATGAGATATCAAATTAAATCTTAATGAGTCTATTTTCATATAAAAGAAACATAGCAAGCAAAGAAGTCCTATATTTTTAGATATTTACGTTTTTGTGAGACTGGTTCAGAATGATTACGTGATCCCCTGTTCTGACTTTGGAAAATCACAAAAATTTGGATAAAACTAATTAGAGGCTCAAACTTATATTTGTAAAATCCCTAATGAGTCTATTTTCAATATAAATCAACGAGAACATTATCCGAGTTTTGTACTGTGATATAATTAATTTTTAGTGAAGAGAGGTCAGAACTGTCAGAAAGTGAAACAAGGGAAATTTTAATGAATAAACTGTACTAATTGGCTAAACCAAAAATTATGAAAATTTTATGGTGGAAAGATATATGAGTTCAGTTTCAGCAAAAATTTACAGATCTTAATTTGGAGCTCTTTAGCTCGAATTATAAATAATTAAGTGACTATGACTCGTGTGGACAATTTGATGTGAGAATTTATTAGTAAATTGTGAAATCGTACTTACAAGAATGCTATATACATTAGGGATGTGGAATGAAGAGGAGGAGGAGGAAAAATAAATATATGTGGAATACATGGAAACTATGGTATATGAAATATTGATATAATGAAATAAATGATATGTGTTTATAAGAAAACAGAAAGAGAATGTTATGTATCATGACATGTATATATATATATATATATATATGACTAGTCTCAATGTAATGCTTGTTGGGTATGGAATTGAATTGAAATGCTTGAGCAAACATGTTATTCTCATGATCTGAATTGTGGTATTTTATAAAGATATGATCTAGCTTTAAATATGAATGCTTGATGATTAAGTGAAGATATTTGATAAGATGATAATCTTGGTATAAATGTATAAGTGGTACTATAATAAACAAGGTAAAATGAGTATGAGAGATACATGTATGATGACATACAAATGCAATGTTTGTGGTTTAATCGAGGATGTTTAATCATTAAATGAATACCATGTTATATGCTTTTGATTTTGTATAAGTGTGTAAGAGATCAAGGTTGACCAAAGCTTGGAAAATAGCCTAGGTATATTCCATACAGGCAGAGACAAGACCATGTGTCTCAGCCATGTATGGAATACGACTTTGGGACATGGGCATGTGGAGCCTTAAAGCATGAAATTTCCAAGATTTTCGTAAGTTCTCGGTTTAGTCCCAAACCCTTTCTAAAGTATGTTTGGGCTCCGTAAACTCAAATAAGGGACTATGTGTAAGTGAATGAATGCTTTGAAATATGAATGAAATTTTATGGCCCGTATTTTAGTTTAATGTTTGTATGTTTGTCCGGTAACGCCTCGTACCTTATCCTAGTTTCGGGTACGGGTAAGGGGTGTTACAGAATTGGTGTCCATTGTGATGAAATTTGTATATTGACAGGATCTTGTGTAGGTTGTGCAAAATGGGTGACAAAATGGCTTGGGAAATAACCTAGTTTGTCCACACGGGTAAGACACACGGACTTGTGTCTAGGCTATGTGTGGCACACGGCTCACACCCACAGGTGTGTGTCATGGTCGTACGTCCCCTACACTTGAAATTTTAAAGTCATTTTAGTACACGGGCAGGACACACGGGCGTGTGCCCATGCCGTGTCATAAAGTCAGTATGCATGTTAGTGGTACATGGGAAAGAGACATGACCGTGTGTGTCGATCGTATGAAGGACACGGTTATAGGGCACGGGTGTGTGCTTGGGCCGTGTGGATTCGGCAGAATGCTCAGGTTTTCAGACACGTGTTCGGGACATGGGTGTGTCCCTAGGACACGGTCGTGTGTTCTATACCCACACGGGCGTGTGGTGTGACAGCCCTAAAGTGACCCTAGTCGGGAAGCGGATTCGGGACCGCTAAACCGAGTCACCAAATTATTTGAACATGATATTTATTGTCTAAAATATGTGATTATGAATGTGTGAAAGTTTTAGGCTTCGATTTAGTAAATTGCATGCGAATTTAGTCAAAAGGATTTATGTGAGAAAATTTAGAAATGTGCTAGGCAAATGTAAAGTGGCCTAATAATGCATGTTGTAGAAATGGTGGGTTTGCATGTCAAATTGCCCAATATTTGAGCTAATGGCCGGCCATGCTATGAGTGGAAACATGTCACAAACATGTTATATAGTGATGTATGTTAGGAACAATAAAATAATGAGTATGGGTAATAAAGAAATGGAAAAAGGAAAAAAAATGTGTGGTTGCCCCCTCCATTGCAGTGAATAGAAGAAAGAAAAAGAAAAAAAAATGTGTCCATCCTTTTTTCATTCTTCTTGACCGAAAATTCAAAGGAAAGAAGGGAGGAAATGTTGAAGAGATTCGGCCATGCTTGTAGCTAGGTGAAGGTAAGTTTGATATTGTGCCATGAGATTCATGCATGTTTTCTTTTGTTAGCTTGAGTTCTAACTAGCCCATGGTTCAAATCTTGCTATGTGATGAAGATGATACTCGGCCATGGGTGTTGTTTTCTTGGTTGGTGTTTGATGTTATGGTGGTTCACTAGATTAAGGGATGTGTTATGTTGCTTGAGGTGTTAGATAAATTTGAACTCATCACCAAGCTCTTTAAGCAACCCAAGTTAAAAGTTTTGATATTGAGGTATCTTGAGCATTCGGCCATGGTAGGAAATAGAAGAGAAATAAGGTTGTTGTTAGATGAAGTAGAGTCTAACAAATGAGCTCGTATGTGCATTAGTTGCTAGATGGAGAAGAATCGGCTAGCAAGTTGTGTGCTAAGGCGAATATAATTTTGTATATTATGGGTAATGCATGTGTTGAATTAATGGAAAGGGAGAGGATGCTTTAATGGTGTATATATGTGTATTAGCCAAGTTTTGAACTTGAAGCAAATGGTGTTTAGTCAATACAAGTGACCATACTTGTAGAATGTATTAAGTGTTGCAATCGGCCTTAGCATAGATGTGTATGTTCGACCACATGAATGAGTCCATGAGTTGATGTGTATGTTCGGCCATAGGTAGCCTATTGATGGCTTTAGCTTGACTTAGAAAATTTGGCTAAGGGGAAATATTAGCTAGTATGTTGAATTCGATTCTTGATTTTGTACATATGTGACTCTAATGTCTAATGTATATATGGGCTAAGTACCTTCAGCTTCTCTTTTGATGTTCGAATGAATTGTATTAAATTGCTTGATGTGATTAAAATGCGTATGATCATTGTGTATTTGAGCTAAAAGGTGGCCATATGACCTATCAAATTCCTTGTCATATTCGGCCATAAGCTAGCAAAATGAGACTTTAATAAGTTAAATTTGTTTGAATTAGCTCAAGAGCTTAGAGGGCCACAGTTGGATAAGGGAATGGAAAAAGTGATCGAATAGCCGTTGAAGCCGTTCGACAACATCCGAGGTAAGTTTTTGAGTAATAGAACTTAGATTATGATTTGATTAGATCATGCTCTTTGTATGTGGCTATTGAGCCGAAATTGCAAGTGTGATAAGTGTCTTGTGTTTGAGTTTTGATAATGAAAATGAAATACGAATGTGTCATGATTTATTGTTAAATGTGCATGGTTATTCGAATGATGTCCGGGCTAAGTCCCGAAGGCTTTGTGCTAAGTGACTATATCTGGACTAAGATCCAAAGGCATTTGTGCGAGTTACTAAATCCGGACTAAGATCCGAAGGCATTTGTGCGAGTTACTAATCCCGGCTAAGCCCGAAGGCATTGGTGTGAGTTACTAAATCCAGGTTAAGTCCCGAAGGCATTTGTGCGAGCTACTATAACCGGGCTATGTCCCGAAGGCATTTGAACGAGTAGCTATATCAAGTTAAATTCCGAAGGTACGTGATTCGGGAATGAATGATCTTGCTGTAAAAATTTCAGTTAATACGCTTGTGAAATCCCAACAATGAGGTATGTTTCGTATGTGCTCTGAATTAGTTGAGCCCTTACAAATAAGTATTCGCTCAGTTGATAAATGAGCTACCGGCCTTTGGCTAAGTTGATCTTTGTGCATGAATATAAGGGTTGGTATGTGAAGTAAGTATGATATGGAGAATTTGTGCATATGAAATTATCTGTTTAGCTACATGAATGCTATACTTTGGTTGTGTTTAAATTCATGGCTCAAACTTACTAAGCATTAAATGCTTACTCCGTTCTCTTTGATTTTCATTTTATAGATTTTGGTTCTTCACTATCGGACTCGGGATTTTGAAGTCGAAGTCGCCCACACTATCAAAGCTCCTTCTTGGTATACTATTTTGGTTGAACTTTGAAATGGCATGTATAGGACTACCCTTTTGTTGTAGGTCATGTACCTTTCGGTTTTGTGTAAATTTGGATAGCCATGCGGAAATGGCTTAAGTATACTTTGGGCATGGTATTATAATCATTGTATGTTGTTCATTAAGAGGTATGGAAATGTTTGGAAACGATTAGCCATTGGGATGGTTAATCATGATCATATTTTGTGCTATTTATGTTTAAGGGCTAGTTGAATCATGGAAACTATGAAATAGGTAAAGCCTACCTTAAAGATAGATGCTGACAGCTGCAGTGGATGTGAAAAATCACTAAAAATAGTAGGAATGGAATTAAATAGTGAATAAATTATGTAAACGAACCTTGACGAGTCTATTTTCATAGGAGAGTAACGAAACGATCATATGAACAGTAGGTTAAGAGATATTTAAGTTTTCGTGATACAGGGCCAGAACGGTTTCTAGAGTCCCTGTTCCGACTTTGGAAATTCATTATAAATTGACCAGAGATAATTAGAAGTCATGCAATATATGTACAGATTCCTTTTCGAGTCTAGTTTCCGTAGAAACAAACGACATCAGTATTGAAGCCCTGTACAGGGAGATATCCAAATCGTAATGCAGGAAGGTCAGTGTAGTCGCACCCTGTAACAGGGGAGACTTTAACTAATAAACTGTACTAATTGGCCCAACCAAAAATTCTAGAAAAAAATTTGTAGATGCATATATGAGTCTAGTTTCAGGAAAAAAATCACAAAACTGATTTTCGAGTTGTGGAACTCAAGATATGATTTTTAAGGTGACAGAATACGCTTAGCAATTTGTTTGGAAATTTTAAAATGAACTGTGAAAGTAAGTGGATTAAGCCCGTTAACCCCTCGTGTCCGACTCTGGCGACGGTCTCGGGTACGAGGTGTTACATGTGGAGCCTTAATGCATGAAATTTTATAAGTTTTTCATGAGGTCCCGGTTGGGTTCCGAATCACCCTGAATCTATATTTTGGGCCTCATAAGCCCGTATATGAGATAGATTGCTTGTGAAAAGAGAAGTTTTTAAATTGTTTGAGATTTCACGGTCCAGTTTTATTAAGTTCGTTGAGTTTAAGGCAGGTAGCACCGTGAACCCTGTCCTAGCGTCGGATACGGGTGAGGGGTGTTACATTTGATGGTATCAGAGCATGGTTTAGTCGATTCTAGGACTAAACTAGTCAGAGTACGAGTCTAGCTATACATGCCACGTATATGCATATTGATAGTGTGACGATTCCTGACGATTATAAATTGTGTTTATTATAGTAATGGATCTTGATAGAACCACGGCGGATGACGTGGAAAGTAACACGGCAGCTTCTGCAGAAGGGATCGCGCCGATAGAGAGTGAGTCTGTAAGTATGGGCCAAGGAGGAGGGGCTAGGGAAGCCTACCTCCGGATGATGGATGTTTGGTATACAGTGTTCGTTCGTGCGAATCTGAACACTCCACCTCCCCCACCTCCTCCGATTCCTCAGTACGCCCCGGTGGCTCCGCAAGGTGTGAACTTGATCAAGAGAGAAAAGCCTCCGGTAGACAAGATTCGGAAGCAAGAGACCGAGGAATTTCTAGCTAGTGTAGATGATGACCCAGAGAGAGCGGAGTTTTGGCTAGATAATACCATGAGGGTATTTGATGAGCTATCATGCACACCTGATGAGTACGTGAAGTGTGCCGTGTCACTTCTACGAGACCCGGCTTATCAGTGGTGGAACACTCTCATGTCTGTAGTATAGAGAGAAAGAGTTATTGGGAATTCTTCCAAGAAGAGTTTCGAAAGAAGTATATTAGCTAGAGGTTTATGGACCAAAAAAGGAAGGAATTCCTAGAGTTGAAGCAAGGTAATAAGAATGTGACTGAGTATGAGTGGGACTTTGTACAACTCAACAAGTATGCACGAGAATGCGTATCCACTGAAGCTACTATGTGTAAGAGGTTTGAGGATGGCCTCAATGAAGATATTCGAGTGTTTGTAGGCATCCTAGAGTTAAGAGAATTTGTGGTGCTCGTTGAGAGAGCATGTAAACCAGAAGAGCTGGTGAAAGAGATGAGGAAGGCGGTTATTGAGTCGCAGATTTAAATAGAAGACAGATGGGGAAGACGCATCAGTCCTCCTCCAAGAGGTCGAAAGAAATTAATACCCGATCAAACGCTTTAATGGGCTTTTCGCGGAGGAACAAGAATCGACAGAACATGGCATCTAAAGCCCAAACTACTTCGGTTGCTAGTGTCAATAGTATACGGCCAAATAGGCAGGAGTTTCTGCAATGTGGGAGACGCCACTTGGGCGAATACCGTGTAAACGAGAGAGGCTATTTCAAGTGTGGGTCATTAGACTACTTCATCCAAGATTGTCCTAAAATTAATGACAAGGAAAAAAATCAAGAGATGAGGACGAGTAGTACTCCTTTGAAGGGCAGACCCCAAAGGAATATGGGCAGTGGAGCTAACAATAGTGGTGCGACTAGAGATGCAGTGGCGAGGTCCGAGGGCAGAGTGCCTGTGAGGACCTATGCTACACGAGCCCGAGAAAAGGCAGAGTCTCTAGACGTGATCACGGGTACCTTTTATATTCACGATATAACTATTGTCACTTTAATTAACCCGGGGTCTACCCACTCTTATATATGTATGGATTTGATGCCCCATATAAACATGCTAGTAGAGTCCACTAAGTTTGTAATAAAAGTGTCTAACCCATTAGGCAAGCATGTATTAGTTGTAACACCCTGTACCCGAGACCGTTACCGGAGTCGAACACGAGGTGCTAACCGACTAATTCATTTACTCTCGCAGTCCAATTAAAAATTTTTCCAGACGACTGGCTAACTGCATCACTGTCACCTTAAAAATTATAACTTGAGTTCCACAACTCGAAAATCAGATTCGTAATTTTTCCCTGAAACTAGACTCATATGTCCATCTACATATTTTTTCTTAGAATTTTTGGTCAGGCCAATTAGTACAGTTTATTAGTTAAAGTTTCCCCTAATCCAGGGTTTGACTACACTGACCTTCACACATTACGAATGGGATATCTCCCTGTACAGGGCTTCAATACTGA
Organism: Gossypium arboreum; assembly: GCF_025698485.1. NCBI lineage: Eukaryota > Viridiplantae > Streptophyta > Magnoliopsida > Malvales > Malvaceae > Gossypium > Gossypium arboreum. Next base: position 89,712,106 of record NC_069082.1, on the reverse strand, counting down.
TGCCGTTTATTTCTATAGAAACTAGAATCAGAGAGGAATCTATACATATATGGCATGACTCCTAATTATCTCTGGTTAATTTACAATGAATTTCCAAAGTCGGAACAGGGATTCCAGAAACCGTTCTGGCCCTGTTTGACAAAAACCTAAATATCTCTTAACATACAACTCATATGGCCGTTTCGTTTCTTCCATATGAAAGTAGATTCATCAAGGCTTATTTAAATAATTTATTCACTATTTAATTCCATCTTTACTATTTTTAGTGATTTTTCACATCCACATCACTGCTGCTGCCAGTATCTATTTTTAGGGTAGACTTTATCTAACACATAGTTTCTATGACTCAACTAACCCTCTTGCATATATAGTCCAAAATATAATCAAGATGAACCATTCTAATGGCTGATCGTTGCCAAACATTTCCATGCCTCTTAATGAGTATATACATATCGAATGATTATAACATTATGCTCAAAACATTTATAAGCCATTTTCGCATGGCTATCTAAAATTATACAAATCCAAAGGGTCCATGACCCACAACAAAAGGGGTAGTCCTATACATTGACCAAAATATCTTCTCACTACTAGTCTATTCCATACATGCCATAAGATATTCCAAAACGTAGCAGTACCAAACGGTGGGTAGTGATAGTGTGACTAGTTCTTGACGATCCCCGAGCCTGTAGCTTCCAATGAGATCTATAAAGCAGAGGAAACAAAGTAAACAGAGTAAGCATTACAATGCTTAGTAAGTTTTAAGCGGTGTCAACAGATAAGAACCAAATCATAACATAGTTGTTCGTATTTTTATTTCACTCTTCCTTCGGGCATACTATCCCTTTTCTGAATATGCACATCTCATCATATACAATAGGCGATAAACTCTCACATAAAAGTGAGCTCATGTGACATAGATATATCGTATGATTTCACATAACCTCTCACACTAAACCGATGTCACATAATCATAGGAATAGTCCCATAGATTGCTCTCGTGTGCATCATATATAAACTTGGAGTACATACTGTTTAACCTTTCGCATTGCATATATTTATAAGCAATTCTTATTACGAAGTCTTACCGGACATAATCTCCACACGTAGTCATCGGGTCTTACCGGACATAATCTCCACACGTAGTCATCGGGTCTCACCCGGAACATATTTCCAAGTTTCATGTACATTTAATCACATGTTACAACATTCACATTAGCCATTCGGCTTTACCACAAATACACATCACACATATATTTCACATTAGCCATTCGGCTTTACCACATATACATATCACACATATATTTCACGTTAGCCCTTCGGCTTTACCACATATACACATCACACATATATTTCACATTAGCCATTCGGCTTTACCACATATACATATCACACATATATTTCACATTAGCCCTTCGGCTTTACCGCATATACACATCACACATATATTTCACATTAGCCATTCGGCTTTACCACATATACATATCACACATATGTTTCACATTCATCACATCGGCCATTAGGCCTTATCACATATATATACACCTTCACATTCATCACATCGGCCATTAGGCCTTATCACATATATACTCTTTCACATTCATCACATTGGCCATTAGGCCTTATCACATATATACATCTCCTACATATTTCATATTTTTCTTGTACATCAATTTCAGCAATAGCTCATAAGCAACTCAAATAATTTCATCAAAGTTTACAACAAAATCACCTATTCACTACAAGCAGTTTTCTTTTCCTAAGCAACAGTCGCTAAATTGTTTATAACTGGAGCTACAAAACTCAAAATCAATTACCGTTAATTTTCCCCGAATTTAGACTCATGTATCTTTCATCCATAAAATTTTCAGAATTTTAGGTTTGGCCAATCAATACCAGATTTTTCTTAAAGTTTCCCCTGTTTCACTGTTTGACCAATCTGACCACTCTTCACTACGAATTAAATTTTTCATTGTACAGAATTCATAATGTGTTTTATTTGATTCCATTTGAAACTAGACTCATTAAGGAGTCCAAGCATATAAATCTTATCTCATAACCATTTTTGTACAAATTATAATGATTTTCCAAAAACAGAACAGGGATTTGAGTCATTCCGACACTGTCCCGCACAACTTTAAATATCTCTTTATAGGAAATTCCTTTGCTTCCATGGTCTCTTTTATAAGAAACTAGACCAACTAAGATTTGATTACATGTTTTATTCAGCCTATAATTCCACACCAACAATTTATAGCGATTTTCTAAAATCACATTACTGCTGCTGTCCAAGCAATTTATTACAATTTGCTCTTAACTTTCCAAGTCCAAACACTTATGAACTTACCATTTGGGCTTAAGACATATCATGGCCACATCATATCTTATCAAATCAACTCATTATGTCCTATTATGATTGAATTTACTCAATGATTAATCGCTTAAAACTTACCTCGGATGTGGTCGAACGATTTCAAGTGGCTATTCGATCACTTCTTCCTTCCCTTATCCAACTTGATCCTCTAGGCTCTTGAGCTTAATTAAACAAACAAATTGACTTAATCATTTGAGCATCGAAAAGAGGAATACAAGATACTTAGCCAATATATATACTCATTAGGCATCAAAGTCGCATATGTGCGAAATCATGAATCGAACTCAACACATTAGTTAATATTCCTCTTAGCCGAATTTTCTAAGCCAAGAATAGGCATCAATATGCTTGCCTCTAACCGAATGCATGCACACCAATTTCCCCTCATGTGGCCGAATATACATGTCCATGTTGAGGCCAATTATACACTTAATACCACACAAAAACAGCATACATTTTACTACTAACGCATTACATATCGTAGCTCAATACACCTCTCTCATTTACTTCATAAACGAAACATCATCACAAGCAAATATACACTTGAAATAGTATATATGTCATACCAATACATCATGTGCAAACATATATTCATGTAGGTGCAAGGGCGAATTCTCAAGTGGCTTATATCCAAATATATACACATATCCAAAGCTTAAATCTTACTTACCATGCAACATGCATGAATCATACTTATGGATATACCATGGCGAATACCACAACACCATAATTTTGGTCATGATTAAACAAAGAACTTAGTATCTCTTTCAAAAATGCTAAAAGAAAATCTAAGAGTCCTCAATCCCCATCACATGTTTCATTATCAAGCTTGATATTTAGCATGCAATGGCATTAACACCACATTCACTTTGGCGAATTTCATTCCCATGACATAGCAAAGATTTGAACCATGGGCTAACAAGAACATCAAGCTAGCAACTAAAAACATGCATGAATCTCATGGCACAACCTCAAACATACCTTAATCTTGATGCAAGTATAGCCAACCTCTTCCTAATCCTCTTCAAAACCAAACATGAAGCAAAATTCCTTCCTTCCTCTAGTATTTTCGGTCAAGGGAGAAAAAATGGATGAACAAATTTTTTTTTCTTCTCTTTTCCTCAATACACGGCAAGGGGGGGTTCACTCACACACATTTTTTTTTTCATTCTTTATTACCCATACTTATTTGTTTATTGTTTCTCCTAATGCACCAACAAAACATGTTTCATGACATGTTTTGCCCATGATTCCTTGTCATGGCGGCCACTAGAACTTGGGGGAAATTTGACATGCAAGTCCTCCCTTTGTCTACATGCACTATTAGGTCCTTATAGATTAGCCTTTCACTTTTCAAAAGTGTCACACAAGTCCTACTAATTGAATTCACATGCAATCGGCTAAATCGAACTTGAAATTTTCACACATTCATAATTACATATTCTAGACAATAAATATTACATTCAAACATTTCGGTGACTCGGTTTAGCGGTCCCGAAACCACTTCCCGACTAGGGTCAATTTTGGGCTGTCACAACTCTCCCCACTTAAGAAATTTTCGTCCCGAAAATCTTACTGACGCATGGTTTAGGATAACGTCCTCTTATTGAATTACATCTATATGAACATTTCTACAAGTATGCATATATATCTCATTCTCTTGATTTCATAAGCAATAATCACTTAATTTAATTCACAATTGCATTTCAAACACATATCAAGCACATACTAACATGTATAATTCACATCATCAACCCACATATTTGTAACCCACATTTTCATCCATGTATAAGTGTAACTTGGCGAAATTACACATATACTCAAACATCCCAATAAATATCCTTTATAACTCCATCGTATCTCAATATTCAACTTCCACACACCGAACATTTAATTCATTCACATACGAACATACCTCATTGCTGGAATTTTCTTTTGCAAGCGTATTAACTGAAATTTTTACAGCAAGATTGCTCATCTCCGAATCACGTACCTTGAGTTTAACCGGATATAGCGACTCGCTCGATTGTCTTGGGACATAGTCGGTTATAGTGATTCGCACAATTGTCTTCGAATTAGCCCGGATTTAGTCACTTAGCACAAAAGCCTTGGGACTTAGCCGGATACCATTTGAATAACCAAGCACATATATCAACAAATCAATACACATTCTTATTACATTCTCATTACCAAAGCTCAAACACAAGACACTTATCATATTTACAATTTCGGCTCAATAGCCACACACCAAGAGCATGATTTGATTTGCTTAAAACATGATCTAATCAAATCATAATTTAAGCTCTATTTACTCAAAACTTACTTCACATTACCAACCCTTATGTTCATACACAAAAGATCAACTTAGCCAAGGGCGGTAGCTCGTTTATCAACTGGCGACTACTTACTTGTAAGGGCTCAACTAATTCAAGCACATATAGCTCTTACAATGCCATATCCTAGATATGGTCTTACATATTCTCATATATCGAGCCGATGCCATGTCCCAGGCATGGTCTTACACATTATCTCAAATCAATGCCTTTGTCCCAGACGAGGTCTTACATGAATTCCATTTCACACACTTAGTGCCCACTGACCGATCTCGCACTCATAGTGCTCGGTTAAAGGGATTTACACACACACAGTGCCTCTAATCATTCACACACATAGTGCTCTTATTCATTCGTTATTACACATTGAAATGACTTACCCAAGTCTATAAACATCACGTATGTACACTTTTAAACATATCGTCTCATATAAATTTGAATTCGTATAGTAATGAACACTTAAACTTTGCTCAATTTACCGGCACGAAGCCTACTAGGCACGAAGGCCCGAATACACGTCACCAGCATGATTGCTCTTCGGGACCTAGCCCGGATACATCACTAGCACGAATGCTGTTCGGAACTTAGTCCGGATACATCACTAGCACGAATGCTCTTTGGAATTTAGCCCGGATACATCACTAGCACGAATGCTCTTTGGAACTTAGTCCGGATACATCACTAGCACGAATGCTCTTCGGAACTTAGTCCGGATACATCACTAGCACGAATGCTCTTCGGAACTTAGCCGGATATAACCACAAGCACAATTGCCTTCGGGTCTTAACCCGGGTATAACAACTCACACAAATGCCTTTGGTCTTAGCAGGATATATTCACTAGCATAAATGCCTTCGGGACTTAGCCGGGTATCATTCAAATGCTCATGTACACATATATCAACAATCACGTCACATCCATATTTCATTCTCAATTCTCATGTACATATACACATATAGCAATACACATTAGTATATCATTTACATTACTTGAATACAAACACAACATGCTTATCAACCATTCAACTTCCAGCTCCATAGCCACATACAAAAATCACATATACCCTTAATTCAATCCGAATCGAAATTCAAATACGAGTACATGATACGTACCTGATCAACTTAATAGTTTAGGCATATCTAAGTGAAGTTATATCGCAAATTCTCATAGTCAGAAGCTTGCTACAGCTCGATCGGGATCAAGATTCATTACAATACAGCAACCACCTTTTACTAGTCAAAAATCATCACACTATCATTTTATCACTTTATGGCATGTATAAATAGACTCACGCGTGCTACGTTAGTCCTAGAATCGACTAAACCGTAGCTCTGATACCAATAAAATTGTAACACCCCGTACCCGAGACCGTTACCGGAGTCGAACACGAGGTGCTAACCGACTAATTCATTTACTCTCGCAGTCCAATTAAAAATTTTCCAGACGACTGGCTAACTGCGTCACTGTCACCTTAAAAATCATAACTTGAGTTCCACAACTCAAAAATCAGATTCGTAATTTTTCCCTGAAACTAGACTCATATGTCCATCTACATATTTTTTCTTAGAATTTTTGGTTGGGAAAATTAGTACAGTTTATTAGTTAAAGTTTCCCCTAATCCAGGGTTCGACTACACTAACCTTCACACATTACGAATTGGATATCTCCCTGTACAGGGCTTCAATACTGATGCCGTTTATTTCTATAGAAACTAGACTCAGAGAGGAATCTATACATATATGGCATGACTCCTAATTATCTCTGGTTAATTTACAATGAATTTCCAAATTCGGAACAGGGATTCCAGAAACCGTTCTGGCCCTGTTTCACAAAAACCTAAATATCTCTTAACATACAACTCATATGAGCGTTTCGTTTCTTCCATATGAAAGTATATTCATCAAGGCTCATTTACATAATTTATTCACTATTTAATTCCATCTCTACTATTTTTAGTGATTTTTCACATCCACATTACTGCTGCTGCCAGCATCTATTTTTAGGGTAGACTTTATCTAACACATAGTTTCTATGACTCAACTAACCCTCTTGCATATATAGTCCAAAATATAATCAAGATGAACCATTCTAATGGCTGATCGTTGCCAAACATTTCCATGCCTCTTAATGAGCATATACATATCGAATGATTATAACATTATGCTCAAAACATTTATAAGCCATTTTCGCATGGCTATCTAAAATTATACAAATCCAAAGGGTCCATGACCCACAACAAAAGGGGTAGTCCTATACATTGACCAAAATATCCTCTCACTACTAGTCTATTCCATACATGCCATAAGATATTCCAAAACGTAGCAGTACCAAGCGGTGGGTAGTGATAGTGTGACTAGTTCTTGACGATCCCCGAGCACAGTAGCTTCCAATGAGATCTATAAAACAGAGGAAACAAAGTAAGCAGAGTAAGCATTACAATGCTTAGTAAGTTTTAAGCAAGTGTCAACAGATAAGAACCAAATCATAACATAGTTGTTCGTATTTTTATTTCACTCTTCCTTCGGGCATACTATCCCTTTTCGAATATGCACATCTCATCATATACAATAGGCGGATAAACTCTCACATAAAAGTGAGCTCATGTGACATAGATATATCGTATGATTTCACATAACCTCTCACACTAAACCGATGTCACATAATCATAGGAATAGTCCCATAGATTGCTCTCGTGTGCATCATATATAAACTTGGAGTACATACTGTTTAACCTTTTGCATTGCGTATATTTATAAGCAATTCTTATTACTAAGTCTTACCGGACATAATCTCCACACGTAGTCATCGGGTCTTACCGGACATAATCTCCACACGTAGTCATCGGGTCTCACCCGGAACATATTTCAAGTTTCATGTACATTTAATCACATGTTACAACATTCACATTAGCCATTCGGCTTTACACACATACACATCACACATATATTTCACATTAGCCATTCGGCTTTACCACATATACATATCACACATATATTTCACATTAGCCCTTGGCTTTACCACATATACACATCACACATATATTTCACATTAGCCATTCGACTTTACCACATATACATATCACACATATATTTCACATTAGCCCTTGACTTTACCACATATACACATCACACATATATTTCACATTAGCCATTCGGCTTTACCACATATACATATCACACATATGTTTCACATTCATCACATCGGCCATTAGGCCTTATCACATATATATACACCTTCACATTCATCACATCGGCCATTAGGCCTTATCACATATATACTCTTTCACATTCATCACATTGGCCATTAGGCCTTATCACATATATATACACCTTCACATTCATCACATCGGCCATTAGGCCTTATCACATATATACTCTTTCACATTCATCACATTGGCCATTAGGCCTTATCACATGTATATACACTTTCACATTCATCACATTGGCCATTAGGCCTTATCACATATATATACACCTTCACATTCATCACATCGGCCATTAGGCCTTATCACATATATACTCTTTCACATTCATCACATTGGCCATTAGGCCTTATCACATATATACATCTCCTACATATTTCATATTTTTCTTGTACATCAATTTCAGCAATAGCTCATAAGCAACTCAAATAATTTCATCAAAGTTTACAACAAAATCACCTATTCACTACAAGCAGTTTTCTTTTCCTAAGCAACAGTCGCTAAATTGTTTATAACTGGAGCTACAAAACTCAAAATCAATTTCCGTTAATTTTCCCCGAATGTAGACTCATGTATCTTTCATCCATAAAATTTTCAGAATTTTAGGTTTGGCCAATCAATACCAGATCTTTCTTAAAGTTTCCCCTGTTTCACTGTTTGGCCAATCTGACCACTCTTCACTACGAATTAAATTTTTCATTGTACAGAATTCATAATGTGTTTTATTTGATTCCATTTGAAACTAGACTCATTAAGGAGTCTAAGCATATAAATCTTATCTCATAACCATTTTGTACAAATTATGATGATTTTCCAAAAACAGAACAGGGATTTTGAGTCATTCCGACACTGTCCCGCACAACTTTAAATATCTCTTTATAGGAAATTCCTTTGCTTCCACGGTCTCTTTTATAAGAAACTAGACCAACTAAGATTTTATTACATGTTTTATTCAGCCTATAATTCCACACCAACAATTTATAGCGATTTTCTAAAATCACATTACTGCTGCTGTCCAAGCAATTTATTACAATTTGCTCTTAACTTTCCAAGTCCAAACACTTATGAACTTACCATTTGGGCTTAAGACATATCATGGCCACATCATATCTTATCAAATCAACTCATTATGTCCTATTATGATTGAATTTACTCAACGATTAATCGCTCAAAACTTACCTCGGATGTGGTCGAGCGATTTGGCGGCTATTCGATCACTTCTTCCCTTCCTTATCCAACTTGATCCTCTAGGCTCTTGAGCATAATTAAACAAACAAATTGACTTAATCATTTGAGCATCGAAAAGAGGAATACAAGATACTTAGCCAATATATATACTCATTAGGCATCAAAGTCGCATATGTGCGAAATCATGAATCGAACTCAACACATTAGTTAATATTCCTCTTAGCCGAATTTTCTAAGCCAAGAATAGGCATCAATATGCTTGCCTCTAACCGAATGCATGCACACCAATTTCCCCTCATGTGGCCGAATATACATGTCCATGTTGAGGCTAATTATACACTTAATACCACACAAAAACAGCATACATTTTACTACTAACGCATTACATATCGTAGCTCAATACACCTCTCTCATTTACTTCATAACCGAAACATCATCACAAGCAAATATACACTTGAAATAGTATATATATCATACCAATACATCATGTGCAAACATATATTCATGTAGGTGCAAGGGCCGAATTCTCAAGTGGCTTATATCCAAATATATACACATATCCAAAGCTTAAATCTTACTTACCATGCAACATGCATGAATCATACTTATGGATATACCATGGCCGAATACCACAACACCATAATTTTGGTCATGTTTAAACAAAGAACTTAGTATCTCCTTCAAAAATGCTAAAAGAAAATCTAAGAGTCCTCAATCCCCATCACATGTTTCATTATCAAGCTTGATATTTAGCATGCAATGGCATTAACACCACATTCACTTTGGCGAATTTCATTCCCATGACATAGCAAAGATTTGAACCATGGGCTAACAAGAACATCAAGCTAGCAACTAAAAACATGCATGAATCTCATGGCACAACCTCAAACATACCTTAATCTTGATGCAAGTATAGCCAACCTCTTCCTAATCCTCTTCAAAACCAAACATGAAGCAAAATTCCTTCCTTCCTCTAGTATTTTCGGTCAAGGGAGAAAAAATGGATGAACAAATTTTTTTTTCTTTTCTTTTCCTCAATACACGGCAAGGGGGGGGGGTTCACTCACACACATTTTTTTTTTCATTCTTTGTTACCCATACTTATTTGTTTATTGTTTCTCCCTAATGCACCAACAAAACATGTTTCATGACATGTTTTGCCCATGATTCCTTGTCATGGCCGGCCACTAGAACTTGAGGGGGGGAAATTTGACATGCAAGTCCTCCCCTTTGACTACATGCACTATTAGGTCCTTATAGATTAGCCTTTCACTTTTCAAAAGTGTCACACAAGTCCTACTAATTGAATTCACATGCAATCGGCTAAATTGGAACTTGAAATTTTCACACATTCATAATTACATATTCTAGACAATAAATATTACATTCAAACATTTCGGTGACTAGGTTTAGCGGTCCCGAAACCAATTCCCACTAGGGTCAATTTTGGGCTGTCACATTAGTGGATCGAGTATGTAGAAATTTTCCTTTGGCGATTAGAGGCCATTGTTTTTTGGCCAACTTGATGTTGTTGCCATTTAATTAATTCGGTGTAATCCTTGGGATTGATTGGTTAACCTCCCATGGCATTGTAGTAGACTGTGGGAGAAAAGTAATTCAATTAAGATGTGAGGATGGAAATGTTTTTCGAGTTGGGTCAGATAAGTCTGATAGCTGAAAGATATTTTAGAAAAGGTTATGAAGCTTATCTAGCTTTTGTGCTAAGTACCCAAGTGTCCGAGTCGAAGATTGAGACAGTACCAGTGGTTTGTGAGTTTATAGACGCCTTTCCGGAGGAGTTACCAGGGTTACCCCCAGATAGAGAGGTTGAGTTTGGCATCAAGTTGGCTCCTAGTACGACACCAATCTCGATTGCACCTTATAGGATGGCCCCTATCGAGTTAAAGGAGTTGAAAGTACAGTTGCAAGAGTTAACAAATAAAGGTTTTGCTAGACCGAGTTATTCACTATGGGGTGCTCCGGTACATTTTGTGAAAAAGAAGGACGGGTCGATGAGGTTATGTATCGACTACAGACAGCTTAACAAGGCGACAGTGAAGAGCAAGTATCCCTTGTCGAGGATTGATGATCTCTTAGATCAACTGAGAGGAGCCACTGTATTTTCCAAAATAGATTTAAGGTCAGGTTACTACCAGTTAAGAGTCAAGGAAAAAGATGTATCAAAGACCTCTTTTCAGACGAGATATGGGCATTACTAGTTTCTTGTTATGCCTTTTGGGTTAACAAATGCCCCGGCAGTATTTATGGGCCTGATGAACCACATCTTTTGGCTGTACTTGGATAAGTTCATTGTCGTTTTTATCGACGACATATTGATTTATTCGCGTGATGAGAGTGAGCATGCGGAACATTTGAGAATTGTGTTATAGACTTTGAGGGACAAACAACTCTATGCTAAGTTTAGTAAGAGCGAGTTTTGGCTTAAGGAAGTTGGATTTCTAAGACAAATTATGTCGGGAGATGGAATCAGAGTTGATCCGAATAAGATCTCAGCTATTGTAGAATGGAAACTGCCGAGGAATGTGACTAAGGTTCGCAGTTTTCTGGGGCTAGCGGGATACTATAGACGATTTGTAAATGGATTCTCCATGATTGCCACCCTGATAACAAGGCTACTGCAGAAAGATGTCAAGTTCGAATGGACAGAAGAGTGCCAACAGAGCTTTGAGAAATTAAAGGCTTTGCTGATCGAAGCCCCAATTTTAGTGCAACCTGAGTCGGGCAAGGAATTTTTAGTTTTTAGTGGCGCCTCCCTAAACAGTTTAGGGTCTGTTCTAATGCAAGAAGGCAAGGTTATAGCTTATGCCTCAAGACAGCTAAAACTTCATGAGAAGAATTATCCGACCCATGATTTAGAGCTAGCAGCTGTGGTGTTTGCACTGAGGATTTGGTGGCATCATTTATATGGTGAGAGATGCTGAGTATTTACCGATCACAAGAGTTTAAGGTATCTAATGACTCAAAAAGAGTTGAATATCATTTATATGGTGAGAGATGTCGAGTATTTACCGATCACAAGAGTTTAAGGTATCTAATGACTCAGAAAGAGTTCAATTTGAGGCAACAATGATGGTTAGAGCTAATAAAAGATTATGAGTTGATTATTGACTATCATCCGGGAAAGGCAAATGTAGTCGCCAATGCTTTGAGTAGGAAGTCGTTGTTTGCTTTGAGAGCTTTGAACGTTCAGTTGATCGTATCTAATGATGGTTCGTTCCTAGCAGAGTTGAGAGCCAGACCAAATTTTCTTCATGAAATTCGTAAAGCTCAGAAAGATGACGAGAAACTACAAGTTAAGAGAACTCAGTGTAAATCAGAGATTGAGTCAGATATTCGTATTAGTACTGATGGGTGTATAATGTTCAAAGATAGAATTTGTGTACCCAAAGATAGTGAGCTAATCCAGAAGATTTTACGAGAGGCACACAGTGGTTGTTAGTCAGTTCACCCGGGTAGCGTGAAGATGTACAACGATCTTAAGAAAATGTCTTGGTGGTCGATTATGAAAAGAGACATTTCAAAGTTCGTTTCCAAGTGTCTAGGTGTTAACAAGTAAAGGCTGAACATCAAGTTCCTTCGAGTTTACTTCAGCCTATTATGATTCCCGAGTGGAAATGGGATCGTATCACCATGGATTTCATGACCAGTTTACCTCTAACCCCGAGAAAGAAAGATGCAGTATGGGTTATTGTCGATAGACTCACTAAGTCAGCACACTTCATACCAGTGTGTGTCGACTATTCCCTTGAAAAGTTAGCCGACTTGTATGTTTTTGAGACTGTGAGGCTTCATGGTGTGCTGTTATCGATTGTATCTGATCGAGACCCGAAGTTCACCTCGAGGTTTTGGAAGAAGTTACAAGAAGCTGTAGGAACTAAGTTGAGTTTCAGCATGGCATTTCATCCGCAAACTGACGGACAGTCGAAAAGAGTAATACAGATCGTAAAGGACAAGTTGAGGTGTTGTATTCTCGAATTTTAAGGAAGTTGGGAAAAATACTTACCATTGGTTGAATTCGCCTACAACAACAGCTACCGGTCGAGTCTGAAAATGGCGCCTTATGAGGCTTTGTACGGGCGAAAGTGCCGAACGCCCCTATTCTGGACTAAGTTGAGGGAGAGTCAAATTTACGGAGTTGATTTGATCAAAGAGGCTGAGGAAAAGGTTAAGGTGATTCGTGACTATTTGAAGGCTGCCTTGGATAGACAAAAATCCTACGCGGATTTGAAACGAAGGGTGATTGAGTTTGAAGTCAGGGATAAGGTATTTTTGAAAGTTTCCCCGTGGAGGAAAGTCCTCAGATTTGGTAGAAAAGGCAAGTTGAGTCCTCGTTTTATAGGACCTTATGAGGTTACCAAGAGAGTAGGGCTTGTTGCCTATCGTTTGGGTTTGTCGCTAGAGTTAGAGAAAATTCACAACGTATTTCACGTGTCCATGCTACGCTGATACAGATCTGACCCTTCGCATATAATTGTGCCAACTGAATTTGAGACTCTTTTAGACATGACTTATAGTGAGGAGCCGGTCAAGATTTTAGCTCTAGAAGTCAAACAGTTAAGAAGTAAGAATACACCACTTGTAAAGGTTTTGTGGCGTAGACATGGATTTGAGGAAGCCACATGGGAACCCGAGGAGTCTCTAAGAGAACAGTATCCGAACTTATTCACCGGTAAGATTTTCGGGGACGAAAATCCTTAAAGGGGGGAGAAATTTAACAACTCGATTTAGGGCCTACTCGAAATAGTGGTCTCGAGACCACAAATCCGAAGTTAAAATTTTTTTTATTATTTTTATGAGGTTATGGTACAATTATATTAGTGCATGAAAATTTTGGTGAGTTAATTTTAATGTTTTCAAGCCCGATTGCGATAAAGGACTAAATCGCCAAAAAGGAAAAAGTTGCATTTTAGTACCCAAATATGTTAAATAGATAGAGAATCAAAATTTGGAGTATTTAAATGGCAATTAGACTGTAAAACCCCAAACTCGACTCGGACGTTATGGCCAAATCTGGCGTGTTACATTGAAGTGTTTTAACGAAAACCGTGTTTTCATTAGAAACCCTTCTTAAAATAAAAGAAAATCCTAATTATATAAAAAAAAAACTCCTTTCAATCACTTGTTCAAAATATATGATTTGAAGAAAATAAGTCACTTTAAAAATTTAGTTGCGGAAATGTAGAAAAGATTAAGGGTACTTACCAACGTCTCTCACCTAAAGAGCAAATCGGCAGGGATCCAAAAACTAAAATTTGATACCTATTCTTACCCAAAAATTGATTAGAAGAAGTGAGGAACAATAATCGATACCTTAGCAAAAACCGACTAAAAGAGCAACACTTACACTAGATTCGGCCAAAGAGTATTCGGCCCTTGGAAGATTCGGTTTCCAAACATAGTATGGTGAATAAGGTATATTTGGAACAGATTAAAGAAGAAGAGAAGAAGAAGAAATCGGCAGAAAGAAAGAAAGACAAAACAGTTTTTGGGTTTTTAGATCTTTAAGCGAAAAGGGTTTCCGGTAGTAAGGTGAAAAAGATTTCGGCATTAGCCTGATACCCTTGCATTTGACACTATTTATAACCTTTATGGCTGAATTCCTCAAGCCCAAGTTCCCATTTTGGCTCCACTTGTTCCTCACTTCTTATCTCCTCCTTTTTCTCCCTGATAACCCCTTGACCCTTTCCTAAAATTTCTCTTCTGATCATCCCCTTGAAGTCCATCTTCACGTCACTTCCATCCTTCTAGAAGGCTAAAATTAAACTTCTAAAAATACTAAACTAGGATTCGAACCTTGGATCTCCTTACTAGCCACTAACGCCACCTCTCTACACTATAAGTGGCGTCACTTAGCCACTCTTCCACAAGGCTTTTTGATGCCATTTTTCCCTATCTTTATTTAGAAGCCCAACTACTTGCCAACAAGGTCCTTTTAATAATTAAACTATAATTTCATTTACCCCTAGGTTTAAAATCAAACCTTAATTAAGACCTACTATAATTATCACATGACTAGGAATAAAAACACAACTTTTATCAAAATCGAAAACAAAGAAAGTTTGGGATTTTAGGATTTTTGGGTTTCGAGATTTTTTTGGTGCGTTACATAGAACCTTTTTAGAGTGCTTGGCCAGCCATGGGAGACAAATTGGTCAAAAAGTCCAAGTTTGGCTGGGTTTGGTGGCTGATTTAACTAAAATAGAAATAAAATAAGAAAAAGATGATATCACCTTCTTATCTTCTTCTCTACGATCGAATATATCAGCCAAAATAGAGGTTTGAAAGCTCAAAAATCTACAGCAACTTAAAGTATTCATAAGTAAGTGATTTTAATGAGTTTTCTTCAAGATTTTTATATTTTTGGGACCCTTGAAGCATGAGCTTTCAATTGAGGGTGATATCTTAGAAAATAGTCAAGAGTTTATGATTTTTCCATGGATGTATTTGTGATATATGCTGAGTTGTTATGGAAGAATATGAGTCTTAGTTGTGTTATAAACAACTTTTGTGAAAGGTGTTAGCATGAAAACACCTAAAGGGGCTATTTTGCAGAAGTTGCAAAATAGGTGGTTAGTGTGTGAAATAGTGAGAATTTGGGATTTCTATAGTAGTAAAAAGAGTTTATCTAGGCTTGAAATATGAATAAATTCGATGAAAATTGATTTTCGGGCATAGGGGTAAAATCGTCATTTTGCTAAGGCCTAGTGGCAAAATGGTCATTTTACCAAAGTTGTGAATTTATGAATGCCTAATTGTGTTTAGTGACTAAATGGATGCATATTGTTATTATAGATCAAGATTTTCCAAAATCGAGCCTAGATCGGGGCAAAGCCAAGCAATCCGATTAAACCGTCTAGTCAAGTACTTTTTGTAAACCGAGGTAAGTTGTATGTAAATAATACAACTACACTGTTAATACTTATATTCATATCGTCATTAAATTTATATTGTACGAGTTGTTAAATTATAAATTGAGGATCCCTTGTAAGATTTGAGATAGTAGAAATATCCCGTTGAAACCTTAGGATATAAACTGGATATTCGTGCCAAGACATTGGGTGATTCATGCGCCAGTGTAAGACATGTGTAGGACATGCTTCGACCACATTATTAGAGCCAGTGTAACACCATGTCTGGGACATGGCATCGGCATAGAGATGAGTGCTAGAGTAAGACATGTCTGGGACATGCATCAGCCTCGGCAGAGATAGCTATTGTAAGACGTGTCTGGGACACACATCGGCTAAGAGTTGTGCTAGTGTAAGACATGTCTGGGACATGCATCAGCATGCATATATGAGAGCCAGTGTAAGACGATGTCTGGGACATGGTATCAGCAATATATCCCATGTTGAAGGTCCATAGAATATCCAGTAGTATTCCAAACGGTTCAATGGTGAAAGTTATAGTTCAATTTGATAAAGAAAGGATGATCATGTTGTGGGTGTTACAGGTACCTATATGATAAGCATGAGTAACGAGCTTAATCTAGAAAATGAGTCTCAAGTAGATGATAATGAGTAAGTTAAGTTATGGTTACCTTTGAGCTATAAGCATGATGGTAAATGGTGAGATTGTTGTTGTATATTTATTTATATGCAACTTACTACCCCCTTTCCTTTCCCTCTTATTTCAGTATCGCTGGGCTAGCTTAAGGATCCCATAAAGTCAGAGATATCAGTCACACTATCATCCGCAACACTCGGTATAGTTTGATTTATATTTCTTTGAAGGTGACATGTATAGGGCTAGACTAGGATGTTGTATTAAGAGAATTATTTATGTATTTTGGCTTAAGTCAAAAGTCCTGTCACTTTGTTTAAGCCTGGAATAATGGTTATTATTCATTTTGATGAATGCATATAATGTTCTTTCTATGGATGAATTGGTGTCCATTGTGATGAAATTTGTATACTGACAGGATCTTGTGTAGGTTGTGCAAGATGGGTGACAAAATGGCTTGGGAACTAGCCTAGTTTGTCCACACGGGTAAGACACACGGACGTGTGTCTAGGCCATGTGTGGCACACGGCTCACACCCACGGGTGTGTGTCATGGTCGTGCGTCCCTTGCACTTGAAATTTTAAAGTCATTTAGTACACGGGCAGGACACACGGGTGTGTGCCCATGCCGTGTCATAAAGTCAGTATGCATACTAGTGGTACACGGGCAAGAGACATGGCCGTTGTCTCAGCCATGTGAAGGACACGGTTATAGGGCACGGGTGTGTGCTTGGGCTGTGTGGATTTGGCAGAATGCTCAGGTTTTCAGACACGGGTTCGGGACATGGGCGTGTCCCCAGCACACGATCGTGTGTTCTATACCCACACGGGCGTGTGGAGCCTTGATGCATGAAATTTTCTAAGTTTTTCATGAGGTCCCGGTTGGATTTCGAATCACTTCGAATCTATATTTTGGGCATCATAAGCCCATATACGAGACAGATTGCTTGTGAAAAGAGAAGTTTTTAAATTGTTTGAGATTTCACTGTCTAGTTTTATTCAGTTCGTTGAGTTTAAGGTAGGTAGCACCGCGAACCCTATCCTAGCGTTAGATACGGGTGAGGGGTGTCACATTTCCAAAGCAAAATTAAAAAAAATACTTTAGTATGATAAACTTGAATCATTAATTAACATTGTTAGATCCCCAAAATTATTATTTTAGTAAGTTTTTTTTAACCTTCTTTATATATTTTTTAGAATTTTTTTTAAATTTTATAATTTTAAATATAAAATCTATTCAAATTATTTGAGTTATTCTAATTGTAAAATTCAAGTTTTAAATTTTAAACTCACAACTTGATTGCATACAAACCAAATCAATTTAATAAATTTGTTTCGTACATTGTAAATAAGGGTACATTTTGGATGTCAAGCAAAGTATATAAAAAATTACAAAGAAACATAATCATGGACATCCCGAATGTGTGTCACAACTGGGTGGGTGTCGGGCACACTAGAATGACGAAAATGTGCAAGTATACACAATTGTATCAAGTAATAAAGTGACAAATAATGTCAAATTATTGTACCCACATGGACTGTGCAAGAAAATATTCATGAAATACAAGTTTAGGCAATTTGGTGGAGGAAAAAATATAACGATTTGTAAGAGGTGATCTAGAAACTAAAATTAACTAAGTATTTAATTAAAAGAAAAAAAGAGTAAAATTCTAATGCATGAAAACAAATAAGGTTTAATCAATATGACATAAATGTGTAGACCAACTTCATTCTTTAACTTAGAATAATTAAAACTATGTTCCTGTTGTTACGAATAATTTCATGGCAACTTGGTCTTCTGTTAACTAATGCACATACATATTTATTAAATCAATTAATCTCTTAAACATATTTCTATGTCCATTCAAAAAATTAATCAATTTTCATAAGCAAATATAAGATAAAATGAGGTAACAATATATTCCTATATTGAGGCAATTTAATCACAACAATCTTTCAAGCAGACCCGTTCTTGACATTTTTAGGGCCCTAAGCAAAACAATAAAATGTGGTTTTATGTTCCTTAAAAGTTGGAGAAAAAACTTTTTAGGAAAAAAAACTTTGGGCCTTTAAAAGCTTAAAAAAATTGGGCCCCTTAAAAACTGGAAAATAATATTTTGGACTCCTTTCAGCCTCAGGCCCTAGGCAACTGCACCTCCAGACGATTCCCAAGGCTAAGGCTGCTTACAACTTATGTAAGGCTAAAGTATTATTTATGTAACACCCTAGACCTGGCCTAGATGTTATGGCTGAATCCGCGATGTCACGTCGGTGTATGGTTTGAAAAGCGTAATTTCATTGTAAAGTCCTGTCTTATTTATTGTTAAATCGTAGGTTGGGTTAGCAAAACGTGTGTCACATTAAATTGTTATTATACTTTAAAAACAGTCTTTGACATGGAAGCTTTTAAAACAAATTACGTAGCGTGGTAGTTGAAAACATTCATCTTTTGAAAACCTGAGTCCTACTGCTAACAAAAATAAACCAACATTAATAAATCCCTGAATAGAGATAAAAAAACTTAAAGTGGCCTTATTACATAAAATTACCCAAATAAACTACTTTTACTTAAAAGTCAAATACGAAAGCGTAAACAGTGGTGTGGCCATCTTTGAGTCCCTCACAGCACTGACCCGCCTAAGGATTACCTGTGCAGATAAGCAAAAGGGTGAGTTACGAAAAGTCAGTGTGTAATCCCTATGTATCAACCAGTAAACCATACAGCACAAAACAGTCTGGGCCTAAACCCGTATCAGTGGCAATATCAGTGTAGACCTCAGCCCATTACAGTAACAGTATCAATGTGGGCCTTAACCCAATTCAGTACAGTATCAGAGATGCAAACAGAAATCCTACCCATCCATCCTCTACACTCCACTCCGTCCAACCCTACACTCCATGTGGGGATAAAATTGACCTACCCATCCCTACACTCCAAAATATAGCACTAGTTGTGGCAGTAAATAGTATATGCAGCAGAGCTGCCAATACAGTACACTTCCTCCAAATATATCAAATCCACCCTCATGCAACATGTCATGTCATAACATATATGAGTATGCAAAATGTCAGGCTCGAATAGAGTCAAATATAGCATAGGGGTATATTAGTCTTTTTTCCTCTGGGGGTATAACAGTCATTTCATCAGTATGGGGTCTAAGTGTACCTACCGACCCATCAGAAGGCCCACAGTCGTCTTAGGCGACCCATGCAACCTTAATAGCCAAACAGTGGAAATGGTCCCAAAGCCCATAATACGGCCCATGTGGGCCCTCACACTTGTGTGGCCTTATTAAGCCCAATACTAACCTTGGCTGTGTGATTTAAACAGCCTGGCCCACAAAACTCCATACATCCGTGTGGTTTACCAATGTGGGGCCCACGAGCCCGTGGGGCCCACATAGCCCATTTCGGTCCAACATGGCCCAAAATGACCTAAGCCCACGAAATCGCTCGTGGTGGTCTCTACAATCACATGCTCGCGCTTATACGTTTAGATGACCACATGAGCGAGCGCACGCCCGTGTGGCATCGATGGTACCAGTTTTTTGGCTTTTGTCATTACACGATTGAAGCAATGTAATTACACACCTTGCTTGCGAAAAGTTGCAATAATCCACGAGCACCAAAACCTACATTCATATAAGGCTTTCCATTAGTCAATAAGGTTAATCTCGCTCTTTAAACTCTAAAGCCAAAATAATAGTTGCTACTTGCCTTGGATGAAAAAGCGTGATTACTTAATCCGTTGACAAAGGTTGACTACACCCTCCTTGTTGAGAAACTACATTACCAATGAAATCCATTACTGATGATTGCATACACGCACGGTTTGAATCATAAACAGGCTTATAGAAAATACAAAACCAGATATAGGAAAAATAAGACAATCGGCCAACACCTTATAACACCAGTCATGTACCAAAACCACCACGTGATATCTAAGGGTCAAATTACCTTTAATCGAGTGATAAGAAAAAGGTTTTGAATGCTTTCACAACCCTTGTAGACTCTTTCACTCCTTGAGAAGTTCTAAAACCCGAAAGAGCACCACAAATAAGAAAACTTACCAATCACTGTTCGGCCAACACACCAAGAGAAAATGGAAGGGAAAGAGAGAAAAGAAAGAGAAGGGGAGAAGAGACAAGATATCTGGCCTGAGAACAAATGGGAGGGAGAAGGTGGTATAATCGATTAAGAGGGTCACAAAAAGAGCCAAGAACCCAAGAGAGTACTTGCCAGAATCGAAAGTGTGGAGGGGGAAAAAGGTGTTGAGGGGAATCGGTCAAGAGAGGAAGACTAAAAAGAAAGGAAAAAAAGTCAATTGCAAGAGGTAAAATGGTTGAAAAGAGAGCACCAAAACAAGCATAGAAAAAGATACTAGAATGAATAAGCAATATTCGGCCCCAATTAAGAAATGCAAAGAAGCAATAGGGAATTCTTTGGCAGAAACTGAAGAGAATGTGTGCATCCACCCCAAAGCCGAATTCTTTTTCCCCAAGAACTGATTCCTATGAGTGATCAGTGCCTTATTTGGCCACAACTCCACTACACCTCAAACTCCACTTTTTCCTCCCTTTATCCCTCTTCTAAAATCTCTCCACCTTATTCTACTCAACTGCCCGTTCAAACTCCAACCAACACTACAGTTTCAGTCAACCTAGGATACCTCCCTAGCACTTGTAGCAAAAATGAAACGCTCCTTCCACCCTGTCAATGCTTGAACATCAGACCCTAAGGAACACTCCACATGCCCTCAACCACTAGATTAGTAGGCTTTTTATGACAAAGTTTACCCATAATAATTTAAAAGACTACTAACCAAATGCAAGGGTTATTCTTAAAAACAAAGTTTTAGCAATTGCCCAGGCTTGAACTCAATACCTCTCCAACACTCCTCAAGACACTCGACCACTGAAACAAGCATACATTTATGCAACATAACATAAAAAATAAACACTTCAATTTTTGGGGCGTTACAACTCTACCCCCTAAAAGAAAATTTTGGCCTCAAAATTTACCTGGTCAAAACAGATGGGGTATTGTTGTCGCATCGCCTCCTCGGGTTCCCACATGGCTTCCTTAGAATTGTGATTACGCCATAGCACCTTAACCAGTGGAACCAACTTCCTCCTCAGGACTTTCACATCGCAGTTTAAAATTTGAATCGGCTCCTCCTCAAAAGTCAGATTAGGCCTAACCTTAATCTCCTCAGTCGAGACGATATGCGTAGGATCAGAGCGATATCACCTTAACATAGAGACGTGGAACACACCATGAATCTGATCCAACTTTGGATGTAATTCAAGTTGATAGGCAACCGGTCCTACACGCTTCAGTATATGATAAGGCCCGACGAACCTGGGGCTTAACTTGCCTTCTGACCAAACCTTAGTATTTTATTCCATGGCGAGACATTAAGAAACACCAAGTCCTCCATATAATACTCAATCTTCTTACGCTTTAGATCTGTGTATGACTTTTTTCCTGTCAGATGTCATCTTCAATCGATCTCGAATCAGTCTAACTTTATCTTCTGTATGCTGGACTGGTAGCTATTATTGTATGCAAACTCAGCCAATGGAAAATAATCCTCCTAACTACCCCGAAAGTCAATCACACAACTTCCTAACATATCCTCCAGTATCTGAATCACTCTCTCTGACTGACCGTCTGTCTAAGGATGGAACGTAGTACGAAAGTCCAACCTTGTACCCAAGGCTTCATGTAACTTCTTCTAGAACCAAGACGTGAAGCGAGGATCTCTATCAGATATTATAGAAACCGGTACCACATGCAGTCGCACTATCTCAGACACATACAGCTTAGCCAGTTTCTGTAACGAGTAATCAGTACGAACAAGTATGAAATGGGCAGATTTAGTCAGTCGATCAACAATGACCCATACCGAATCCTTCTTAGTAGGCGTTAAGGACATCCCACTAACAAAGTCCATAGTCACTCTCTCACACTTCCATAACGGAATCTTAACTGGCTGAAGCAACTCTGAAGGTAACTGATGCTCTGCCTTAACCTGCTGGCAAGTCAGGCATTTACTCACAAAATCGGTAACTTCTCGCTTAAGACCTGGCCACTAATATAATTCCCGAAGGTATCGGCACATCTTATTCCCGCCAGGATGCATAGTGTAAGGGCTATTATGAGCTTCTTGCAGTATAGACTTCCTCATATCAGTATCTTTCGGTACACAAATTCTCCCACGGAAATAAAGTACCCCATCACTATTTAGTCCAAAATCTGAAGTTTCCCCACTCTCTATCTGTTGGACACGAGAACCCAGTGACTTATCCTCCATCTGCTTACCCTTAATCTGTTCAATCCACCTCGGTTTAACTTGAAGTTCGGCCAATAGACTACCATTGTCGAATAAGCTGAGACGAGCAAACATCACCTTCAGATCAGTAACAGCCTGCGGCTTAGTGCATCAGCTACCACATTAGCCTTACCAGGGTGATATTCAATCAAATAGTCATAATCTTTAAGCAGCTCAATCCATCTACGCTGCCTAAGGTTTAGCTCATTCTGAGTGAGGAGATACTTGAGGCTCTTGTGATCCGTGTAAATGATACACTTCTCACCATACAAATAATGCCTCCAAATTTTCAGTGCGAAAACCACTACAACCAACTCCAACTCATGAGTTGGGTAATTCACTTCATGCATCTTAAGCTGACGAGACGCATATGCCACTACCTTACCCTCTTGCATCAGCATACATCCCACGCCAAAATGTGATGCATTACCGTAGACAGTGAATTCCTTCCCAAATTTCGGCTGTATTAAGACAAGGGCCTCAGTCAGAACTTTCTTAAGTCTTTCAAAACTTTCTTCCTACTTATCAGTCTAGTCAAACGGTACCCCTTTACCTAGTAACTTAGTCAGAGGTGCAGTAATCAACGAAAACCCCTTAACAAATAGTCTATAATACCCTGCAAGACCCAGAAAACTTCGAATCTCAAATACCGACTTAGGCTGGTTCCAATCCCGAATAGCTTCAATTTTTTGAGGGTTAACCCTAATTCCCTCAGCAGACACCACATGACCCAGAAAAGTTACCTCTCATACCCAAAATTCACACTTAGTGAATTTAGCATATAACTGTTTCTCCCTTAAAATCTGCAGAACAACTCGAAGATGCTCATCATGATCCTCCTCAATCCTCGAATTCGCCAGAATGTCATCTATAAACACTATTACAAAATGATCCAGATAGGGATAGAACACTTGATTTATCAGATCCATAAAAGCCGCTGGTGCATTTGTCAGTCCAAACAGCATTACTAGAAACTCGTAACGACCATAACGAGTCCTAAATGTTGTATTGTAAACATTAGTCTCCTTGACCCTTAGTTGATGGCACCCCGATCGGAGATCAATCTTAAAGAAAATCGAAGCTCCTTGAAACTGGTCGAATAGATCGTCAATCCTTGGTAGGGGGTATTTATTCTTGATAGGCAATTTGTTCAGTTGCCGATAATCGATGCACATACGCATGGTTCCATCATTCTTTTTCACAAATAAAATAGGTGCTCCCTACGGAGACACGCTAGGATGAATAAACCCTCGATCTAGTAACTCTTGAATATATGCTTTAAGCTCCTCAAGCTCCTTCAGTGCCATTCTATAAGGGGCGATGGACAACAGAGCTGTACCAGGCAGGAGCTCAATCCCAAATTCAACTTCTCGACTTGGAGTTAATCTAGGTAGCTTATCAAGAAAGACGTCCGAAAAGTCTTTAACTGTTTTGATATCTTTCGCAGACGAAACCTTAGAACTCGAAGCACTGACATAGGCTAAATATGCCTCACAACCCTTACGAGCCAACTTCTTAGGCCTAAGTGCAGAAATCACATTTGACAGATAATTTCGATGCTCCCCAGTCACAATTACCTCATCACCCTTTTCAGTTATTAGTATCATCTGCTTTGCAGCACAGTCCAAATTTGCCTGATGCTTAACCAGCCAGTCCATGCCCAATATTATGTCAAATTTTCCAAAAGGAAGTTCCCTTAAGTCCGCTAAAAAGATCATTCCTTGAACCTCCAAAGGTATATCCTTAAAGAATTTATTCACTCTCACTAATTCCCCTAATAGACTCAACACGGTAACCTCATTCTTAGTGTTTTCAACCATTATACCCAAAGTCTCAGACACAGTGCATGCTATATAAGAGTGCGTAGATCCAACATCAATCAATGCAGTATAAGGTACATTATGAATAAATAACGTAACCGTAATAACATTTGGGGCATTTCTATTTTCTCAACGACGTGCATCATAAACCAATGATGCCTGCCTCGCCTCAGTATGACCAGCACCTCTGCCCGGTGCTCCACAACCACGTCCCATATCATGTCTATCTTTGGCCTGACCACGGCCTCTCGGTGGCTGCTAAAAACCTCTCTGTGGCTGAACAATACCTATTCCAGTAGCTTGCATCTAATCGGGCCTCCATGGACAATCCCTGATGTGGTGTTCCATAGATACAAACCTCAAACATGCCCCTGTCCGTTTCTAGCACTCGCCCTGATGGCATTTCCCACAAACAGTACAAGGCTGTGACCTAACAGTAGTAACCGGGGGCCCAACTCTGGCTGGCCCATCAACTCTGGCTTTTTTCTTATGCCTCAAAGTTGAACTTGAGAGCTCCCAAACCCTCTTGTTCCTTCCCCTGTCCAACTCACGATTCTGGTGCTTAATGCGTTTCACATCCTTGGTGATCTTCGCCTTTTCCACTAACACAACAAAATCTTGCTCCCTCTTTAGAGCTATCAAGACTTGTAGATAATCTTTGAGGCCGTCCTCAAATCACACACAGCGCTCATGCTCAGTTGCCACCATGCCTCACGCATAACGGCTCAATCGTAAAAATTTCGCCTCATATTCAGCCACGGACTTATCCCCCTAGGTTAGATTCAGAAACTTCTTCCTGCAGGCATCCAGATAGCTAACACCACATATTTCCCTTGGAATGCATTCTTGAACCCAAGTCAATCGATCGGGCTGAGTATCCTCTTTCATAGTAAGCCACCATTGATAGGCTTTATCTCTAAACAACGACACTGCACCTTTTAGTTTCTGCTCTGGGGTGCAGTCGAGGTCATCCATGATCCTCTTTGTGGCTTCTATCTAGTATTCAGCCACATTAGGGGCAACTCCAGTGATACCCCTAAAGATCTCAGCCCCATTAGACCTGAGTCGTTCCGTTATCGACCCACGACCCACAGTACCAGTATTGGGCCTAATGACCTTTTCCAGAATTCACAGCATAGCTTGGGACAATACGCCGTCCCTAGCCACCCGATCGTGTGACCCAGTCTCAGTCATAGGTGAAGCCATGCCTCTCTTGCCTCAACGTTAGGCATATGGCCCGATGCCGAAGACCTAGCCCGAGTACCTCCACGGCCTCCGCCGTAGCCTCTTGTACCCTTTCCACGAGTACCTTTGGTACTTATTATCGATTTGCGTATTATCTGTATTAACAATTTTATGCATCAATTTTACAGTTTCAGTGTTTATTAACGGATATTTTATGAAAAATAGTATCATAAATTCAGAGTTTTTTTTTTCGCAGTTCACAGTCTTACTACAGTTTTAGGTTACCCTAACAAAATTCTGAGTACAGTCTATTATCTAAGGTAATCTCGGTATTTCAATTAAATAATAGTTTTAGAGAACTTACAGGATCGGCTCTAGAGACTCGATAGACCACACATTCAGAAGTATCACTTCAAATATTCTTTTCAACTTTTTGAAACAGTTCCTTTGAAAATTTACGTCTTTAGAAAAACCAAAATTCACAGCTGAGTTTTGTAGCCTAGCTCTGATACCACTAGATGTAACACCCCGGACCCAGCTTAAATGTTACGGCCGAATCTGCGATGTCACATCAGAGTATGGTTTGAAAAGTGTAATTTCATTGTAAAGTCTGTTCTTTTTTTTTCTTTTTATTAAAACGCTATTGCAATCCTTAAGAGTAGTTATCCTGTCTTGTTTATTGTTAAATTGTAGGTTGTGTTTTCAAAAGATAAATGTTTTCAACTACCGCGCTACACAATTTATTTTAAAAGCTTTCATGTCAAAGACTGTTTTTAAAGTATAATAACAATTTAATATGACGCAGGTTTTGCTAACCCAACCTACAATTTAACAATAAACAACACAGGATAACTACTCTTAAGGATCGTAATGGAGTTTTAATAGAAAGAAAAAAACAATGGACTTTATAATGAAATTACGCTTTTCATACCATACTCCAAGTGACATCGTGAATTCAGCCATAATGTCTAGGCCCGGTCTGGTGTGTTACATTTAAGGCATTCATTCTCTTCGGTTTCTACCAAAGAATTCCCTTTTGCTTCCTTGCATTTCTTGATTGGGGCCGAATATTGCTTATTCATTCGGGTATCTTTTTCTATGCTTGTTTTGGTGCTCTCTTTTCGACTATCTTCCCTCTTGCAATTGACTTCTTTTCCTTTTTTTTTGGTCTTCCTCTCTTGACTGATTTCCCTTAACTCTTTTTTCCCCCTCCACACTTTCGATTCTGGCAAGTACTCTCTTGGTTTCTTGGCTCTTTTTGTGACCTTCTTAATCAATTATACCACTTTCTCCTTCCCATCTGTTCTCAGGCCTCATATCTTGTTTCTTCTCCCCTTCTCTTTTTTTTTCTCTCTTTCCCTTCCATTTTTTCTTGGTGTGTTGGCCGAATAGTGATTGGTAAGTTTCAGTTTTGCTTCTTTATTTTTATTTTTCTCTTCTTTTCTCTCATTTGTGGTGCTCTTTCAGGTTTTAGAACTTCTTGGGAGTGAAAGAGTCTACAAGGATTGCAAAAGCATTCAAAACCTTTCTCTTATCACTCGATCAAAGGTAATTTGACCCTTAGATATCACATGGTGGTTTTGGTGCGTGACTGGTGTTATAAGGTGTTGGCCGATTGTTTTATTTTTCCTATATCTAGTTTTCTATTTTCTATAAGCCTGTTTATGATTCAAACCATGCATGTATGCAATCATCAGTAATGGATTTCGTTGGTAATGTAGTTTCTCGACAGGAGAGTGTAGTCAACCTTTGTCAATGGATTAAGTAATCACGCTCTTTCAACCAAGGCAAGTAGCAATTATTATTTTGGGTTTAGAGTTTAAAGAGGGAGATTAACCTTATTGACTAATGGAAAGCGTTATATGAATATAGGTTTTGGTGCCTGTGGATTATTGGCACTTTCCGCAAGCAAGGTGTGTAATTACACTACTTCAATCGTGTAATGGTAAAAGCCAAAAAACTGGTACCATCGATGCCACATGAGCATACACACTCGTGTGGTCATCTAAACGCATAAGCATGAGCATGTAATTGTAGAGACCACCACAAGCGATTTCGTGGGCTTAGGTCGTTTTGGGCCACGTTGGGCTAAAATAGGTTGTGTGGGCCCCACGAGCTCGTGGGCCCCACACGGGTAAACCACACGGATGTGTGGAGTTTTATGGGCCAAGCTGTGTAGATCACACGGCCAAGGTTAGTATTGGGCTTAATAGGCTACGCAGGCGTGAGTGCCCACATGGGCCGTATTATGGGCTTTGGGCCCATTTCCACTGTTTGACTGTTAAGGTCGCATGGGTCGCCTAAGACGACTGTAGACCTTCTGATGGGTCGATAGGTACACTTAGACCCCATACAAATGAAATGACTATTATACCCTTAGAGGTAAAATGACCATATGCTATATTTGACTGTATTCGAGCATGACATTTTGCATTCACGTATATGTTATGACACAACATGTTGCATGGGGGTGGGTTTTATATATTTGGAGGAAGTGTATTGTACTAGCAGCTACTGTTTGGTGCCGCAATCGGTGTTATATTCTGGAGTGTAGGGATAGGTGGGTAGATTTTATCCCCACATGGAGTGTAGGGTTGGACGTAGTGGAGTGTAGATGATGGATGGGTAGGATTTCTATTTGCATCTCTGATATTGTACTGAATTGGGCTAAGGCCCACACTGATATTGTTACTGTAATGGGCTAAGGTCCACACTGATAATGCCACTGATACTATTTTGCGCTGTATGGTTTACTGGTTGATACATAAGGATTGCACACTGAGTTTTTGTAACTCACCCTTTTGCTTATCTGCAAAGGTAATCCTTAGACGGGTCGATGCTGCGAGGGACTTGGAGATGGCCACACCACTGCTTATGCTTCCGTATTTGACTTTTAAGTAAAAGTAGTTTATTTGGGTAATTTTATGTAATAAGGCGGCTTTTAAGTTTTTTTAATCTTTATTTGGGGATTTATTAATGTTTGTTTATTTTCGTTAGCAGTAGGACTCGGGTTTTCAAAAGATAAATGTTTTCAACTACCATGCTACGCAATTTGTTTTAAAAGCTTCCACGTCAAAGACTGTTTTTAAAGTATAATAACAATTTAATATGACACACGTTTTGCTAACCCAACCAACGATTTAATAATAAATAAGATAGGATAACTACTCTTAAGGATCGCAACGAAGTTTTAATAAAAAGAAAAAAAGAACGGACTTTACAATGAAATTATGCTTTTCAAACCATACTCCAATGTGACATCATGGATTCAGCCATAACGTCTAGGTCGGCTCTGGGGTGTTACAATTTAATACCATCGCTAATTTAATCTTCAATTATCTTAGAAGATTAAATATGCACCAATTAAATATTGTGTTAATTAATTATCATTTCAATCTAATTAATAGTTAACTCTTTTGTTACCTTACAATTAAAATGCAAACATAACATAGACATGATTTTATTTAATTGAAAAAACTACAAAGGCTTATAACAATACAAACATGATTTTAACAAATTAAGTGGACAGAATGTAATTAATCTAACACGAATTAAATTTAAGTCATTTTAGTTCATTTAAGAACATCAACACAACTAATATTCATAATCATGATTATAAAATCTCAATTTAGGGCCTAGTTAGAATAGTGTTTTTGGGACCACAAATATGACATTTAAATAGTTATTTTATGATCATTATGAGGTCTAGGATATGAAAATAAGCATGTGTTAAAGTTTCATGAAGAAATTCTATGTGCAAGGTGTCCAATTGGAAATTAAGGACCAAATTGAATAAATTGCAAAACTTGGATTCTAGAAGAAATTTGTATGAAATTGCTTTGGAATATTAATTAAGGTCTTTAAAGAGTAATTTTCACAATTTCTATGTTTTTGGACAAAATGGACATGCATGGAAAATTTGTAAAGGTTAGTAAGGAAGGGCATTTTGGTCATTTGGTTAATTAATGAAATAAAAAGGGAAAATCAAGCAAAAATTCACTCATTTTCTTCTCCATGCTGCCGAATTTGAAGGAGTCTCCATAGCTAGGGTTTTCCAACATTTCAAGCTCAATAGTAAGTGTTCCCTAGCCCCATTTTTAATGTTCTTCGTATTTTTGAAACCTTCGTAACATGCTCTATCCATTTCTACCCATATTTCAAGCTAGGGTTCATGTTATAAATTTGACCCATGTATGAGATGGTTGTTCTTTGATGATTTATGGAGGGTTATGAAAGTTAGATGTTAGATAAACATCTTTTGCTAGGTGATTTTTCATGAAAACACCAAAAAGGGACCTAAATGAAAAAAGTATAAAATGTGGGGTAGAAATGTGAAATAGAGGAAAATGTGGACTAGTATGAGCTTATAATACATTCGGCTAGTCTTAGGTAGCCAAGGAATTACATGCATTTCATTATACGAGACTTAGGACTCAATTATAAATATTGTGAAAAGTTAGGGGCAAAATGGTCATTTTGCCTGAGGTGAGTTTTAGGCCTAAAACAAATAATGTGATGTATTAATAATCTAATTTTATTAATATAGACCCCGAGGAAACAATTCTGGAGGTCGACCGTGGAAAACGAAAGGATTCAAAATAACCGAAATACGAAACCGAAGCCATTACCAGGTAAGTTCATATAACCCGAAGTAAACTCTTAATATACTTAAACATACGTGTTCTTGAATGTATGAAAATTTAGATATTCATTGCATGAGAATTTATGAATGTGCTTGTGTAAAGGAAAAATGACTAATGTCCCGGTTGAAATAGAAAAGGAAATCCGATGGATAAATTATGGCTTACATGACATGAGATCCTGCATGTGTTACAGAAAAGGATTTAGCCCGGATAGGTAATCCGACGATCTCAAAATAGAAAGGATCTAGCCCGGATGGGTGTTTCTTAAGTGGTCGAGCCTCCCAAAGAATATGGGTTTATTAAGGATTTAGCCCGGACGGGTAATCCAATTGAGGATTGAATTTAGCCTGGACTGGCAATTCAGATCCGAGCTTATGAGAGCAATTGTTGTAAAAAAGGATTTAGCCTGGACTAGTAATCCCAGCATTGCTCTATGAGTTAATACTACGGGGGATTTAGCCTGGACTAGTAATCCCGCTGTAAGATATAAGGTTCACGAGAGTGCGTACTAGAGATGATCACTTGTATAACTTGATGGTAATTGGGCTATCCATTGAGATTTTTGAGAAACTCAACTGGATTAATAGGAGAAATAGAAATGGAAATATTGAATTGATGAGCTCATCTAAGACTAATGACATGATGTATTGTTATGAGACTAACTTGATAATTGAGTGCATGTGATAGGGAAACTATTTCATGCTTGTTGGAATTAGTGCCTAATATGGTTGTATGTTAATTAACCAATAAGTTTACTTTCTAGTTATCCGGACTTACTAAGCATATAAATGCTTACCCCTTTCTCTTTTCCCTGCCTTACAGAGCTTGTGGACTTGTGAAGATTGGAAGACGGTTGGAGAATCAACACACTATCGACTTGTCCTGCTTTGGTATATAGATACTTCTATTTTGTTTAATGGCATGTATAGGATTTTTGGTTATTTTGTTATATGTGTCATTTGGCTAGCCAATGTAATGGCCTAAATGGTATACTTATTCTTTTGTATATGTCCATGAGATATGGCTCATATTAATGTAGGTAGTAAACCTACCAATGATGCATGTCTATGTCCAAATGTTTCATGAGATATTATGATGATGAGGTTTATCATGACTGGATGATTGAAATGGAACCTAATAATTTGATAGTGGACATAGCATATAATGGTATATGGTTATAATATGGCCTAAGTGTAAAAAGTAAAATGTGCTATATTAATCCCTAATACGAAAAGGATAATTTAGCATGTACTAAACCGATGAGAAGAGGTTAACATGCAATGATCATGTCAAGGTTGTTTAAGAGTGTAATTAGACAATGTTAAATACCATTGAAGTCTCTAAGTTTGTATGGATGATATAGGGTGACTAAAGGCTTAGGAAATAGCCTAAAAAGGTCCACACGGGTAGACACATGGGCATGTGTCTAGGCCATGTGTGACACACGGTCAGCCCCATGGGCGTGTTGCTCGGTCGTGTGTCCCCTGCATCTAAACTTTTAGGTCAGTTTGCAAGGTAGTAAACACACGGGTAGAGACACGACCGTGTGTCTCAACCGTGTGGAGCACACGGCCTAGCACACGAGCGTGCGCCTTGGCCATGTGCCTCAAAATGAATGATGATGTCATAAACAGAATGTCTGGGTTTTTGGACATGGAGGATGACACGAGCGCGTCTAGGCCATTTGAGGGACATGGACTAGGAACATGGGCGTGTGTTTAGCCGTGTGAAAAGCCCTGTAGGTTTGAATTGAAAACTAAATCCAAATAATTCAACACAGGTGAGGGACACGGGCGTGTGCTTTACCTCCACCAGGGCGTGTAAGGCAAACCCTAGTAATTTTTCTAAAATTTTCTATAATTCTCGGTTTAGTCCCAGGTCACTTTTAATGTATGTTTTGGACCTTGTAGGTCCATAATCGGGACACTATGATGTTGTTTAGTCGGTTTTAAATTAGAATGAAATTTTATAACTTGTATTTTTCGAAAGTGTCCAAGTATATGTTTGGTAACGCCTCGTACTTTGTCTCGGTCTTGAGTACGGGTTAGGGGTGTTACAATGATCACAACATAAACTGAAAAGATTAAGAGAAGGGAACTAGAAAAACAAATCCTGTTGATCATCCAAAACTAAACTAGTGCACTCCTCTCTTTATTGCTTGTTCTGTTGATCCAAGGACTTCATGAGCACTTGATTGATGCTACTCCAATGAGTGTGCTACCTCTTTTTCAAAAGGGGATATTGACAAGGGAAGAACGAAATTAGAAAGCAACTAAAAGGGAAAAGAAAAAGAAAGATGAGAGAAAAGATGTGTGTAAAAGATGTGTGAAGTGGAAGATGAAAAATGAGGAAGTGAGGTGGGCTATTTATAATTGATATTGGCAATCAAGTTAGATAAAAATAGCAGCCAACCCCTCATCCTATGGCCGGCGATGCTAGTGGAAGGAGTGGTTGAGTTTGAATTTACTATTTTTAGCTTGTGGCTAAAAATAGAATGCATGAAAAGGGGAGGAGTTTGAATGGAATTTAGGAAAAGTTCAAAGGCTGATTTTCAAGTGTTAAAATCAGCCAAAATAAGCTAATTTTTCAGCAACATGGGACGGTTTGGGCTGCTCTTTTGGGCTTGTTCATCCTCCCTCTTTACTTGCTCAATTCAAGCCCTTTTTCTCTACTTCAAGCAGCTTGTTTTTCCCAAAAGAAAAATTAAATCAAACCAATTGATTCGAGGAAGTCCAAAAACTTAAATTTAAGCCCTACATGGTTGTTAGTTCATCATCTTGAACTCCCACGGTGCCTCGTCGATTAATTATTTCAATGTGACTGTCGAGTTGATTATTCGCTTTATGCAGAACTGCCAAAAATAACTCAGTTTATGCAAGATTATTATAAAAATAATTAAAATTTAAAATGTTTTATAAACTAAGCTTAAATTAATTATTTTATAGTAAAAGTATAAAATTCAACAAAAATTATTTAGAAAATGCATGAATTAGTGCTCAAAAGGTGTTAAAAAAGTCTATATATTTTAGTGTTTCCACACCCCGAACTCAATTCATTGCTAGTCTAGTAATGCACAAATTGCAAAAGAAATTAAGAAAATTACCTTTGAATTTTTTCCTTAAAAATTACTTCTTACCACAATTATGAGTTTAGTGTAATTATGCTCAAGAACAAGCATTTTTAAATTATGCAACTCAAGTATACACATTGTTTAATTTATTCTCAATTATTATCGTGATATCAAGAATAGACTAAATGCTTTCTCAATAAAGATATGTTAAATTCTTACCAATTAATTTTTATCATATTGTTTTAATTTTTATTTTGTTTGAAAAATATTTCTCTCTCTTCCAGAAGGTTTCTGACCTTTTTTTTCTTCTCCTTTTGGCTCTTTCAATTTCTTTTGTTTCTTCGTCCTTTTTCTTTTCTGATTCTGATACTTTTCCTTATCATGCAATTTGTCGTGTCCGAATTTTTGGTACTCCATCTCGAATTGATAAGTGGTGTGTTGATTTGATTCGTGTTAATTTTCGATTTTTAAGCATTTGAGGAAGCTTTGTTAAAATATCTTAGCGTTGAATAATTGTTGACATTTTGTGGTTATCGTGTAGAAGAAGTCTGTAAGAAAGGTGGTTTCACTCTGACGAACTAGACGGTGTAGGAAGTGGATTATCGTTGCCTATAAGTCAGTTTCGTGGCTAGATTTTTGTTGCTAAATCATTAATCAATCTTTTAAAATCGGTATTGGGTATTCTGGTTTTAGGTTATGGTGGCCTTGGAATTGGTGTTGCATAGAAATCATACCAGGTGTGTACCTAGAATACAGAAAAATAAGCTTCGACGAAAGTAAAAAAAGCGCACCATCGACGCCACATGGACGTGTGCGAGACACAGTCGTGTGGTCGACAAAGGCATGATCGTGCACAAGACATGGCCATGTGGTAGCCGAAGTGTGGCCATGTGAGCCACACAAGCTAGGCTAAGTTGGGTGTGTAGGCCACACAGGCGTGTAGGTTTTTAGGCCAGGCCATGTGGGCCACACGAGCATGTGGCTCATATTTCTAAAATTTTTCGTAAGGTCGCACGGATCGCTCCGATCGACTGTGGGCCTACTGTAGGGTTGGTAAGGGCTAATTTAACCTATTTTGTGTGTTATGATATTCTGATAGACTGAACTGAGTAGGATACTAAATGTATGCCTAATTGTACTGTAATATGTATATATGTATATGTATATAAGCATGTTGAGCATGTTTAATCTGTTATATCTGTTATTGGGGTGGGTGTTTTTAACCCCAACTGGTGTGATGAGATGGTCAGAGATGGTGTGTAAAGGATGGGGGTAGGATTCGAATTATCTGATCTGTATATCTGTATCCTGGATGGACATGAGTCCGTATCTGTATTTGATTATATATATGGTTACTGTATGTTTGCATGCTTAAATCTATTAGGTTACACACTGAGTTTACAAAAACTCACATCTGCTTGTCCATCCTATTCAGGTAATCCAAAGACTTAGGCAGATCGGTGCAGAGGAGACTCAGTGGTGACCACTTGACCGTAAAATGTTAGAACTTGCTCATTTATGCTTTTATTATGGTATTTGGTTTCCAATTGAGAGTTTGTAAGTTTTGGGACTCTCTAGACTGTATGGATTTTTATCTGTTGGTTTTGGTTTTGTTCGTTCGATAATGTGCATGCTTCAACAAAACGTAACCCTTTTAAAATGACGGTTTTATACAAACAAAGGTTTTCTAAAAACACAACTGTATTTTTAAAATATAATAGTGTTAAGGCTTCCGCTATAATAATTTTTTGCAAATGAACTAAATAAATGGTGTTTCCAACAAAATTATAAATGTGTGTGAATTATGAAACGTGAATAATTTGACGAGACAACTCCATTTTCAAAACCCATTCTTTGTGACATTTCCGGATTCAGCCATAACATATTGGCTAGGTTTGGGGTGTTACATTTAGTGGTATCAGAGTCAGGTTGCAAAACTCGAGCTGTGAATTTTGGGTTCTAAAATTGCGTTTCAAAAAGAATTGGTTTTAAAATGATTTGAATAAATTGAAAAAGTACGTGGTACACCGAGTCTTCGGCGCCGATCCTGTAAGTATTTTTGAAGCTTAGATAGAACTGTTTTGAAACACTATAGAGAGTACCTTATGAAACTATACTGAGTTAGCAGAAAGATTGAAACTTCTGAAAACATCTCTAAACTTTTGATAATTTATGCATAAAATATCTGCTAATAAATACTGGAACTGATGTATAAAACTTTATAATGTAGATAAATTCAAGTTATACAATAAGCGCTCGTGGAACTCGTGGACGTGGTAGAGGCTATAGGGGGCTCGAGCTGAGTCTTCCTCTCGGGGCAGTATGCCAAATCTAGATACGAGTGAGACACCGATTTCACCTGCTATTGAGACTAGGTCTCAAAGCTGTTCGACTAGGGATGACGCACTGTCCCAAGCCATGTTGAGGATATTGGAGAGGGTCGCTAGACCCCATTCTGGATCTGGGGGCCGTGGGTCGGTAACTAAACGACTCCGGTCTAATGGAGTTGAGCTGTTCAGGGGTGTCACTAGAGTCACCCTTACAGTGGCCAAGTATTGGCTGGACGCCACTAAGAGGATTATGAATGACTTAGACTGTACTCCCGAGTAAAAATTTAAGGGTGTAGTCTATTTTACTTCGCGATGAGGCATATCAGTGTTGGTTGACGGTGAAAAAGGGTACTCAGCCTGATCGTCTGAACTGGGATTTATTTAAGACCACCTTTTATAGTAAGTATGCTGGGGCGAGCTATGTGGATACTTGTAAGTATGAGTACATGAATCTCACTCAAGGTGATAGATCTATGGCTAAGTATGAGGCCGAATTTCTGAGGCTAAGCTGCTACACTCAAGGCATGGTGGCGTCTGAGTGTGAGAGGTGTGTCCTGTTTGAGGATGGCTTGAGGGATAACTTAAGGGTACTGATTGCTCCACAGAGGGAGCTGGAGTTCGTGGTTCTGATTGAGAAGGCGAAGATTGCCAAGGATGTTAAGTGCGTGAAGCGCCAGAATAGGGACCGAGAGAAAGGTGAGAATAAGAGGGATTCAGAGCCTTCTAGTTCTGTTCAAAGGCCTAAGAAAAAGGCCAAACCTGATGGACCAGTTAGAGTAGGGGCTCCTGTTGCTCCTACTGGGATTTAGCCTTGTGGGGATTGTGGTAGGCTTCATCCGGGCGAGTGTTGGAGGAGGATTAGGGCTTGTTTGAGCGTGGATCTTTGAAGCACTGTATTAGAGAGTGTCCTCAGCGGGCTGCTTAGATGCAAGCTTCGGGATCATGTTCTGTACAGCCTCAGAAGGTAGTTCAGCAGCCACCTAGGGGTTGTGGACAGACTAAGGGTGGTATTGGTATAGGTTGTGGGCAGAGTGTAACACCCCAAACCCGAGACCATCGCCGGTGTCAGACACGAGGGGTTAACAAGCCAAGTTCACTTGTTTTGCCCATCCATTTGACATTTTCAGTCAGGCTGGAAAACTGCGTCACTGTCGCCTTAAAAATCATATCTCGAGTTTCAAAACTCGGAAACTGGTTTCGTAAATTTTCCCTGAATTTAGACTCATATATCCATCCATGGATTTATTTCTAGAATTTTTGGTTGGGCCAATTGGTACAGTTTATTAGTTAAAGTCACCCATGTTACAGGGATCGACTGCTCTGACCTTCGCGCGGTATAACTTGAATATATCTCTGTACAGGGCTTTAATGCTGGTGTCGTTTGTTTCTAATGAAACTAGACTCAAAATGGAATCTTTACATATAAGGTATGTCTCCTAATTCTTTTGGATAATTTATAGTAAATTTTAAAGTTGCGACAGGGAACCCAGAAACCGTTCTGGCCCTGTCTCACAATAGCTTTAATAACTCTTAACATGTAACTCCTATGACCATTTCGTTTCTTCCATATGAAAATAGACTCATCAAGGTTCATTTAAATAGCTTATTTACTATTTAATTCCATTCCTACAATTTTGGTGATTTTTCACATTCACGTCACTGCAGCTGGCAGCATCTGTTTTTAAGGTAGGTCTTACCTATTTGGTAGTCTCCATGAACCAACTAGTCTTGCCATACATAGGTTCATATATGATCATTTTAACCATGCCAATGGCTGATCATATGACCAACATTCCCATTTCAAGCCATAGCCACATCATGACACCAAATATATACATACAAACCACAATTAGTCTAAGTTCATGCTTCTTTTTTTTTCGAGCCATTTTCGCATGGCCGTACATATATACATCACAACATATTTAACCAACAAGGGGTAGTCCTATACATGCCATTTCAAGTTCAACCAAAAATTTATACCAAAATGGAGGCTTGATAGTGTGGATGACTTGACTTCAACGATCCCAAATCCGATTGCTTGAGCGAAATCTAGAAAAGCGAGAGCCAAAGCAGCGGGTAAGCATTTTATGCTTAGTAAGTCTCAAGGAATATAATCAACTCTAATTACAGCAATACATTCACATAGCCAAATGCATCATTTCATTGATACACATTCTTACTTCACACTTCATCATTATATAATTTCACAAAGTATCAATCAATTCAATAACTGAAATTCATTAGTCGGTTGAGCGAATGTTGCTCAAACATGTCGACTTCCCAATGCACATATAACGTACCTTATCCTTTGGGCTTTTCGAGTGTACTAATTGAATTCATTACAGCAACCAACACTCACCTCCAGCCCAAGATTCTTGAATATAACCGGATATAATCACGTGCACAAATGCCTTGGTCCTAGCCGGATAGAATAACTTCATACGAATGCCTTGGTCTTAGCAGGATATAGCCACTAGCACAATTGCCTTGGTCTTAACCGGATATAATTTCCAGCATAATTGTCTTGGGGCTTAGCCGGATATCATTCAATTTCTCATGTACACATACATCAATAATCATTGGACATACATATTTCATTTTCGTTACTAAGGCTCAAACGCACATATATTCACAAGCATATTCGCCTTGGGACTTAGCCCGGGTATCATTCAATTTCTCATACACATAAATCAATAATCATACACATCCATACTTCATCTCACATAATTCAAGTAAGGTCACTTCTTGAGGACTTACCTCGGATGTTGTCGAACGGCTTTTTCGGCTATTCGATCACCTTTTCCTTCACCTTGTCCAATTGTGGCCCTCTTAGCTCTTGAGCTAATTCAAACAAATTCAATTTATTAAAACCTCATTGTGCTTGCTTATGGCCAAATATGACAAGGAGTTTTAAATGGTCATATGGCCACTCTTTAGCTTGAATACACAATGGTCATGCACATTTTATACTACATCAAGCAATTCAATACAATTTATTTCAGCATCAAGGAAAAGCTAAGGCCTTCAATAGGCTACTCAAGGCGAATATTCATGTACATGTTGAGGTCAATTTTGCACTTAATACCTCACAAAAACAGCATGCATTTTACTAGTTAATGCTTTGCACATTGTGGCCCAAAACTTATAATATAGCATCAAGCACTTATATGTGTGCTAGGCCGAATTGTGCTTGCAATTTCACAAGCATTCTTCCACATCTTCTTCTTTAAACCAATATATTCATCACTTACTTCATAGCCAAAACATCATGTGTAAACATATATATACAATATGAGCATGGCAATTTCAAGGTGTCCATAGCCACCCAAAATACAAATTTTAACTAACATGCAAGAAGCATGAACCATGCTCATGAATGCATCATGGCGAATATGACAATCATGCTCCATTCAATTTCAATCATGGTTAAACAC
The DNA here is from genome assembly GCF_025698485.1 of Gossypium arboreum. Lineage (NCBI taxonomy): Eukaryota > Viridiplantae > Streptophyta > Magnoliopsida > Malvales > Malvaceae > Gossypium > Gossypium arboreum. The sequence continues at coordinate 89,672,670 of NC_069082.1, read as the reverse complement.
AAAAAGAAAACTCAAAATCTTACTCAAGAGTGGACAATCCATCATTGCATGCATCATCATCAAGCTTCACACTTAGCATGCAATGGCTTTATCACCATAACAACTTTGGCCAAATACCATTTCCATGGCATAACAAAGATTTGAGCCATGGCTAACATGCACATCAAGTTAGCAACCAAAACATGCATGAAACTCCTAACACAACCTCATACATACCTTAATCTTGATGCCAATTTAGCCAAATCACCTTCTAGATCTCTTCTAAACCAAGCATGAAGCAAAAATCCTCTTTCTTCCCCTTATGATTTTCGGCGAGAAAGGATGAGAAAGGATGAACACAACAAAAATTTTTCTTCCCTCTTTCTCAACTCACGGCAAGGGGGGATTACCACACTCACACACATTTTTTTCATTTTTTATCACCCATACACCTTTGTTTATTATTTCACCCTAATGCACCAACAAAACATGTTTCATGACATGTTTAGCCCATCCTCCTTGTCATGGCGGCCACCACCTATAAAGGGGGAATTTGACATGCAAGTCCTTTATTTTGCATGCATGCTTTAATTAGTCATCACACATTTCCCATCATACTTTCAAAGTTCGCTACTAGGTCCTTTCTAGTGAAATTCACCTTTATAACACTAAACCAATCATCAAAAAATGTCATACATGAATACACACATATTATAGGCATCGAAATAAATTTTAAATTATTTTTATGCCTCGGTTTTGTGGTCCCGAGACCACCTTCCGACTAGGGTCAATTTTGGGCTGTCACACAGAGAGCACCAGGTAAAGGTGCCGGTCAAACTAGAGTGAGGCAGTCTGCGTTGGTTTATGCTACTCGACGCCGAGATGATAGGGATGCTCTAGACGTTATCACTGGTACGTTCTTAATTTTTTATGTACCTTATACTACTTTGATAAACATAGGTTCTACACACTCCTATGTAGCTAGTCCTATATCTGAAAACCTAGGAATTTCTGTTGAGAGTACTTTTAGTGAAATCACTGTATTGAGTCCGTTGGGGCAGTCTGCTCGGGTTAGTAAACTTTATAGGAATGTTCTGTTGGAGGTGCAAGGGGTTTTCTTTTTGGCAAATCTGCTGGAGCTTCTATTTCGGGAGTTTAACTTGATTCTGGGAATGGACTGGTTGGTTAAGCACCGAGTCAGTTTGGACTGTGCATCTAAGAGGGTTGTTTTGAGGATTGAGGATGATAAATAAGTGGTTGTGGTAGGTGATCGTCGAGATTATCTGTCCAATGTGATCTCCGCGCTTATCGTTAAGAAATTGGTTCGAAAAGGGTGTAAGATATATTTGGCTTGTGTCAGTGTTTCTACTTCTAGGGACTCTTCTGTCAGGGATACAAGAATAGTGAGGGATTTTCTAGATGTATTTTCTGAAAAGTTATCAGGGTTACCTCCTAATCAAGAAGTTGAGTTTGGAATTGAGCTTCTACTAGGTACAGCTCCGGTGTCCATCGCTCCCTACCGAATGGCAACAAAGGAGCTTACAGAGCTTAAGGCTCAAATTTAGGAGCTTCTGGATTCTGGATTCATTTGCCCCTGTGTGTCTCCGTGACGGGCACCAGTTCTATTTTTGAAGAAAAAGGATGGCACCATGAGGATGTGCATTGATTATCGGCAACTGAATAAACAAACTGTGAAGAATAAGTATCCACTTCTGAGGACCGATGATTTGTTTGATCGGTTTTGAGAGGCCTCTGTGCTTTTGAAGATTGATCTTTGTTTTGGGTATCATCAGCTTAGAGTTAAGGAGGTGGATGTTCATAAGACTGCATTTAGGATTCGTTATGGGTATTACGAGTTCCTAGTTATGCCTTTTGGTCTGACGAATGCTCCAACTGCATTCATGGATCTGATGAACTGAGTGTTTCAGCCATATCTTGACCAGTTCATCGTGGTCTTCATCGATGATATTCTGGTTTAATGTAAGACTGAGGATGAGCATGATGAGCATCTTAGAGTAGTGCTTTAGATTTTCCGTGAAAAACAGCTCTACGCTAAGTTGAGCAAGTGTGAGTTCTGGTTACGAGAGGTAATATTTCTGGGGCATGTGGTGTGTACTAAGGGGATTTGAGTTGATCTGAGGAAGATTGAGGAGGTGCTTGATTGGAAACAGCCTAAGAACGTTTCTAAAATTCGCAGCTTTCTGGGTCTGGCGGTTATTATCAGCTGTTTGTCGAGGGGTTCTCTCTGATTGCAATTCATTTGAGTAAGCTTCTACATAAGAGTGCTCCTTTTGTTTGGACTGATGTGCAACAATCAAGCTTTGAGAAGCTCAAGTTTGTTTTAACTCAAGTTTCTGTTTTGATATAGCCTAAATCTGGTAAAGAGTTTGTGGTGTACAGTAATGCATTGTACGTCGATTTGGGATGTGTACTGATGCAAGATGGTAAGGTTGTGGCTTATGCATGCCGAAAGCTTAAGACATATGAGGGGAATTGATCGACGTATGATCTTGAATTGGCTGCGGTGGTTTTTGCATTGAAAATCTGGAGGCATTATCTGTCGGTGAGAGGTGTATTATCTACACTGATCACAAGAGCCTTAAGTATCTTCTTACCCAGAAGGAGTTGAACCTTAGACAACAGCGATGGATTGAGCTACTCAAAGATTGTGACTGCACGATAGAGTATCATCCTGGTAAGGCCAATGTGGTGACCAATGATCTAAGTCGTCAAGCGATGGCTGATTTGAGGGTGATGTTCGCTCATCTTAGTCTATTTGATAATGGGAGTCTGTTAGCCGAGTTGTAAGTTAAACCGACTTGGATTGATCATATTCGAGTTAAGTAGTTAGGGGATAGGTCTCTGGGTTTGTGATTTCGTCAGGTTGAGAGTGGCAATACTTTGAATTTGGGGCTAAATCATGATGGTGTTCTATATTTTCGAGGTGGAATCTATGTGCTGAGTGATTTTGACTTGAGGCAATCGATTCTAAGGGAGTCGCATAGCAACCCTTAAGCTATGCATCCCAATGGTAATAAGATGTATCACAATCTTCGTGAGTTGTACTGGTGGCCGGGTTTGAAGCGTGAGGTTATGAATTTCTTTGCTCGTTGTCTGACGTGTCAGTAAGTTAAGGCTGAGCACCGGTTGCCTTCGGGTTTATTACAATCAGTTAAGATTCCCTTAGGGAAATGGGAATGAGTGACGATGGATTTCGTTAGTGGGTTGCCCTTGACACCCTCTAAGAAGGATTCTATCTGGGTCATCATGGATCGATTGATCAAGTCCACTCATTTTATTTTGGTTTGGACGAACTACTCTCTTAGAAGTTAGTGAAGCTCTATACCTTTGAGATAGTTAGTCTGCATTGGGTTCCTGTTTCTATTATTTCTTATAAAGATCCTTGCTTCACTTATCGGTTCTGGAAGAAATTACGTGAGGCTCTGGGTTCGAGATTGGACTTCAGTACTGCATTCCATCCTCAGACCGATGGTCAGTCTGAGAGGGTGATTCAGATATTGGAGGATATGCTTTAGAGCTGTGTGATTGATTTTCGAGGTAGCTGGGAGGATTATTTGTCGCTAGCTAAGTTCGCCTACAATAATAGTTTCCAGGTTAGCATTCAGATGGCACTTTACGAGGCTTTATATGGTTGTAACTGTCGCACTCTGAGTTGGGTGAACGTCGGGTTGTAATGACCCAAAATTCAAGGGCACTAGAAAAGTGAGTTATAGGGCCTCCGTCTTAGTAAATCGAGTCATAAATAATTATTAGAAGTAATTATGAGTTTAGTCGAGTGCTTAATTAGGATTTAATTAAGTGAATTTAGCCTAATTTAATGTAAATAGTAAAAAGGACTAGATTGAATAAAGGGTAAAAGTTTAATTATAGATTAAAAGAAAATAAAAAGTACTAAAAGGGTAATTATACCAAAAGTATAAATTGAGGTCATTTATCGAAGAAAATCTAATATTTTTATCTTTAATTTATTATTATATTATTATATAATAAAGATAGTTTATGTTTTAATTATAATATATTATATTATATTATATTATATTATATTATATATAAACTAAAGAAACAAAAGAAAGGAAATAGAAAGCAGGATAGGGACTAAAACTTGACAAGAAAAGAAAAGAAGAAATTTAGGGTTTTCAAGGTTCAATTTCAAATTGGTAAGTCAAATTAAGTCCTTTTCTTATAATTTTTGAGTTTTTATGAAACTAGAACAAAATACTATTAAGCATGTGCTGAAATTTTGGAAGATATTAGATTTTTAGACATTAAATTTTATTGAGTAAAAGTGTGAATTGGGGATTTAATTAATAGAATTTCCAACTAGAAATGGGAGATAGATTAAATTGTAGAATAAGTTATAAATTTTGTAATAGGGACTAAATTGAAAGAAATTCAAAATTATGATTTTTATGTTGAAAATTTGTTGTTAAGTTTAAGTTAGTTAATATTTGAGTAGAAATAAGGTATAATTTGAGGTAGAAAAATGGATGAATTAGTTAGGACCAAATTGAAATTAAGGTAGAAATTGAATAGAAATTCAAGTATTTAATGTGAATTAATGTTGTATTAATCAGTGTAAATTATTATTATTTTCGTAGCTAACAAAGAACCCGAGGCATTGGCATCGAAAGGAAATGAGAAAGCTATCGAGGACTAAACGAGAGATTTACGGTTTGTAATACTATAATTCAAGTTATTTATTATTAAGTATTAATTCTAAATTTATTTATTTTATGGTAAGTAAATTTTGAGGTAAGTAAATTTATTGAATTGAATTTAGAAAATTGAATCGAATGAGAAATACGTGTTGGTATTACTATAATTGAATTTAATTATTAATAATTGTTGAATTTTAAGGTGATATGCATGGTAAGTATTAGTATTGAATTGTATGAAATTAAATTGAATTGTGATTATAAGCGAATAATTGAAATGCATATTGAATTGAGAAAGTGTATTGAACTATGAGTATGTGAATTGAAAATTTGATTGAAAAGTAGAAAATGATTGAATTGAAAATGTGAGAAATTGTAACTGAATTGAGATTTATATGTGATCCGAAAACCCTATTAACGAGTCGAGCTGAGTCAGATATAGTTGGCATGCCATAGGATTGGAAGTGTTCAGGGATACTTCGACTCGATGAGACACTGGGTGTCATACTGTTACTTCGGATAGATTTGATGAGGTACTGGGTACCACTTTACTTTGGCTAGGCCGATGAGACACTGGGTGTCAACTTTACTTCAAACTATCCGATGAGGCACTGGGTGCCAAACTAGTGTGTTTGGTTGGATCTGTGTATCCACCAAAGTCCGAGTCTTTTAATAGGGGTAATTAAAAGAAAAGTTAAGTTGAATAAAAGGAATTGGTTGAGCCATTGAAAGAAATGTAAAAATGGAACATGAATTGAAAATGTGATTTGAATGTGAGTATGAGAATGAAAAGCATGAACAAATGGTTCATGAATTAGTTAATGGCTCAACATGAATGTATATGATTTCAATTGACGAATAGCTAAATTGAATTGTATGAGTATATCAAGAATGGCAAATTTATGTTTGAATTGGTTTAGTAAATATTAAAGTTAGATGATTTAATTTATATGATTATTATGTTTATAATTTGAATTATGGTAATACCACTGAGTATGAAATACTTAGCGTACGATTGTTTCCGTGTGCAAGTTAATAGAAGTCTAGTGTCCCGGTCCAGCATCCGAATGATCCCAACACCAGCAAAAAGATTTTGGTGATGTTTTCTTCCCTTAAGTGAAAGTGGCATGTACATAGGGATTTTAATGGTTATTTTAGTATGTTATATAATTTTTGTTGTAAAGAAAGGTATTTGGTATTTTGATGATTAAATTAGTGAAATGGTAGAACTTGTTATAGCATTGATATTGAATTGAAATGGTTTGAATAGTTTTAAGAGCTAATTAAAAATGATAGTAGGGTTTTCATTACTTAAGTTGTTAAGTCAATATGTCATGTATGATTCAAGTATATTTGAGTATATAAATGCATTGGTTGAAATACTGGAATTGGTTTGGTTGCGATTTGAAATTGCAAGGAAAGTTAGATATTTATAAAGGGGTTATATTGAATTTTTATTTAAAATAAAATAATAATGAAAAAAATGAATGAATGAAGTCAATTAGTAAAAGTTTATATGAATTTATGATTATTCTATAACATGTTTGTTATTTGTTTAAGAGTTATTTGTAAATTATCCGATATATCCGGTAATGCCTCGTAACCCTGTTCCGGTGACGGTTTAGGGTTAAAGGGTGTTACAATTGCTGGTATCAAGCTCTGAGGTTTAGTCGATTCTCGGCCTAAACTGGGCTCAAAATTGAGTCTAGAAGTACATGCCACTGATGAGTCAAAATTGAGTCGGGATTTTTGGATGCTGACCTATTTAATTGTTTTTGTTTTATAGATTAAAGATGTCAGATGAAAGAATGAATGAAACTGATCAAAAAATGTACACTGGAGATGAAGAACCATATGATTTAGATGAAACTGAGTCGATAACACCTAGTATAAACCCTATAAGAAATCAACCTACTAAAGTTGAAAGAATAAATAATAGAGATGACTTTGATATATTACAAGTAATTGCTGATGCACTACAAAGAGTAGCGGGAACTGCTCCTGCTATAACTTCAGTACCTACTCAAAGACGGGCCTAGATAAAAGAATTGAGGAAATATGGTGCCACTGAATTTATGGGTCTGAAAGGAGTCGATCCATCAACAGCTGAAAACTGAGTGGAGTCAACCAAGAGAATTTTACAGCAATTAGAATGTACCCCCCGAGAGTGCTTGATTTGTGTCGTTTATCTACTACAAGGGGAAGCCTATCTTTGGTGGGAATCAGTGGTTCAACATCTACCGAAAGATCATATAACATGGGATCTATTTTAGAAGGAATTCCAAAAGAAATATGTTGTGGAGATGTATATGAAAGACAAGAAAAAAGAATTTTTAATGCTGCAGCAGGGTGACATGTCAGTTATAGATTATGAGAGAGAGTTTTCAAGACTCAACAGATATGCCTCTGAGTTTAGTCTAACTGAAGTAGATAGTTGTAAAAGATTCTTACAGGGATTGCAGGATGAAATCAAGGTACAGTTAGTATCTCATCGTATTACTGAGTTCGTAGATTTGATTGAGCGAGCCAAAATGGTAGAGCAAGTGTTGGGTCTCGACAAAAAGACTGAAAGTGTCAGAGTAACTGGGAAACGTGTGGGAACTACCAGCTCAAATCCACAGCCAAAAAGATCAAAGGAATCTCAAGGAGGATAGAGATCCAGTTTTAGATCTAATAGAGGCGGTAGAAGCAAAAGAAGACAAACAACAGTATCTACCAGCAGTGTGAGAGGTCCCTCTCAAGAAATAGAAATTCCAGACGTCAGCACTGCAGAAAGAAACATAGAGGTGAATGCTGGAAATTAACTAGAAGCTGTTTCAGATGTGGTTTTATCGATCATTTCATTAGAGACTGCCCGAAAACTGATAGTGCTGCACTAGTAACATCACTGAGATCAATATCTACAGCTAGAGGCAGGGGATCTGGTAAAGGTGGTTCAGTTTCTAGAGGAGCTGGAGTTAAGAGAAACAGTGACATTGTTACCCAGCAGTCTGAAGCCAGAGTACCAACCAGAGCTTATGTGGTCAGAACTCGTGAAGAAAGCGATGCTCATGATGTAGTAATAGGTATATTTCTATTATATTCCGAGCCTGTTCATGTTTTAATTGATCCCAGATCTTCACATTCTTATATTAATTCAAAATTAGTTGAGTCAGGGAAATTAAAATTCAAAATATCTAGAGTGTCTATTGAGGTGCTGAGTCTATTGGGGCAAACAGTGTTAGTGAACTAGGTCTATCCAAGATGCCCCTTGATTATACAAAATAAAACTTTTTCGGTTGACTTGTTGATTATGCCATTTGGGGATTTTGATATAATACTGGGAATGGATTGGTTATCTGAACATGGAGTGATTTTGGACTGCTATAAAAGAGATTCAGTATTCAGACAGAGAGTGTAGATCGGGTTGAAGTAAATGGTATTTGTACTAGTGGGCCAGCACGAATTGTTTCAGCAATAAAGGCTAATGAATTACTTCAGCAGGGTTGTTTAGCATATTTGACATATGTTATTAAATCAAATTCAGTTGGAAGCCAATGCAGTAAAATCTAGACAATTTGTGAGTTTCCTGATGTATTTCCTGAAGAATTACCGGGTTTACCGCTAGATAGGGAAGTCAAGTTTGTTATTTAGGTTTATCCGAGCACAACACCAATCTTTATATCTCCGTATCAGATGTCACCTACAGAGTTAAATAAGCTAAAGATATAGTTGCAAGACTTATTAGACCGTGGTTTTATTCGACCGAGCATATCACCGTGGGGAGCTCCAATATTATTTGTTAAGAAGAAAGATGGCTCGATGCGACTTTGTATTGACTACCGACAGTTGAATAAAGTAACAATCAAGAATAAGTATCCACTACCTTGCAATCATGATTTGTTTGACCAATTGAGAGGAGCTTTTGTATTCTCGAAGATTGACTTAAGGTCAGGTTCCTATCAGTTGAAGGTAAAAGAAAGTGATGCACCGAAGATAGCTTTTCGTACGAGGTATGGCTACTATGAGTTCTTAGTAATGTCATTCAGGTTGACAAATGCTCCAGCTTCTTTTATGGATCTCATGAATCGTATCTTTCAATCGTATTTCGATCATTTTGTATTGTCAAAGTCAAAGTCAAAGCATGATCAGCATCTCAGTATTGTACTACAAATTTTACGGGAAAAACAGTTGTATGGAAAGCTCAACAAATGTGAATTTTGGTTGTCAAAGGTTGTATTTCTAGGACATGTAGTTTCTGCAGATGAAATCCGAGTTGATCCAAAGAAGATTGAAGCGATTGTACAGTGGAAACCACCAAGAAATGTATTCTTGGTTTAGCTGGGTATTATAGAAGATTTGTAAACGGATTCTAAAAAATAGCTTCGCTGTTGACCAAGCTACTACGAAAGAATGTTCCATTTATCTAGGATGATTAGTGTCAAATGAGTTTTGAGACATTGAAACAAATGTTGACAGAGGCACCAGTTCTAACATTACCAGAGTCGGGAAAAGATTTCATAGTGTACAGTGATGCTTCTTTGAATGGTCTAGGTTGTATATTAATGCAAGATGGAAAAGTAATAGCCTATGCACCTCGTCAATTGAAGCCACACGAACGTAACCATCCAACTCATGATTTGGAACTAGCAACTATGATTTTTGCTCTGAAGATTTGGAGACATTATTTGTAGGGTGAGAAATGCTACATCTATACTGATCATAAAAGTTTGAAATATCTCCTCTCCCAAAAAGAATTGAACTTGAGACAAAAGACAGTGGATAGAGCTCCTAAAAGATTATGATTGTGTTATAGATTACCATCCGGGAAAGGCGAATGTGGTAGCAGATGCATTAAGCAGACAAGCAGTGGGTGAATTAAGAGCAATATTTGCACAGCTCAGTATCAGTGATGATGGGAGTCTTTTGGCTGAGTTGAGAGTAAAGCCAGTAATGTTTGATTAGATCAGATCAGCACAGTTGAAAGATGATAAGTTATTGAAAAAGAGAGAGATGGTACAGAATGGCTTAGCAAAAAACTTTAGTGTTAATGATCATGGTTGTTTGAGATTCTGAAATTAGATTTGTATTCCAGCTACTTCTAAGCTTAAAGAGTTAATTCTTCAAGAAGCTCACGATAGTACATTTGCCTTACACCCCAGAGGTACGAAGATCTATTATGATTTACGAGAATTATATTGGTGGCCTGGAATAAAAAAGGACATAGTTGAGTATGTTAGTAAATGTTTGACATGTCAGCGGGTAAAACCGGAACATCAGGTTCCTATTGGATTACTTTAGCTTATTAATATTCCCGAATGGAAATGGGATCGTATGATGATGGATTTTGTTACGGGATTACCAATGTCGGCAAACAAAAAGAATGCTATTTGGGTGATAGTTGTTCAACTTACCAAGTCCACTCACTTTATAGCAGTCAGAACAGATTGGTCATTGTAGAAGCTTGGAGAAGTGTATACTCAGGAAATTGTTAGATTACATGGTATTCCGGCGTCAATAATTTTGGACCGAGATCCTCGGTCCACATCGAGATTTTGGAGATAGCTACATGAATCATTAGGTACTCAACTTAACTTTAGTACGGCCTTTCATCGGCAAATAAATGGACAGTCCGAACGGGTAATTTAGATATTAGAAGATATGCTTCGGGCTTGTATCATTGATTTTGAATCAGGTTGGGAATGTTATTTGCCATTAGTTGAATTTGTCTACAATAATAGTTTTCAATCTAGTATACAAATGGCCCCGTATAAATCACTATATGGTCGAAGGTGTAGATCACCGATATGTTGGACAGAATTGAATGAAAGAAAAATGATTGGGCCAGAATTGATTCAAGAAACAGAGGAAATAGTTAAAAAGATCAAAGATAGATTGAATGCAGGTTTTGACAGACAAAATTCTTATGCTGATTTCAAACAACGAGACATTGAATATTCAGTCGGGGACAAGGTATTTCTTAAAGATTCTCCGTGGAAGAAAATCTTGAGATTTGATCAGAAAGGTAAATTAAGTCCACGTTTTATTAGGCCAAATGAAATAGTGGACAAAATTGGACCAGTTGCCTACCGATTAGCTTTGTCCTTAGAGCTACAGAAGATTCACGATGTTTTCCATGTTTCTATGCTTCGGAGATATAGGTCAGATCCTTCACATATCATTTCCACTGAAGACATTGAAATTCAATCGGATTTGTCCTAAGAAGAAGAGCTGGTTTAGATTTTAGCACGAGAGGTAAAGGAATTAAGAAATAAACGAGTTCCCTTAGTAAAAGTTTTATGGAGGAGTTGATCACGATTTTCATGACAGGTAAGTTTTAAATATTTATAATTAATCGTTCTTGAAACTAACTACTATCGCGATGTAGGCAAGTGTACCTATCGAACAGTAGTATAGTTTTAGCAAGACCGGATTGTCGAACCCAAAGGAACTAAAAGTACTAGTAATGACTGTCTTTTTATTATCTAGCCTAAGAATAAGGTAGTTTTGTTTTAACTAACTAATTAACTAATCTAAGAATTCACAGAAAGTAGAATTGGGGGATTACTTTTGGAAAACGATTGAATTAAGACAATACCTAAGGAAAAATTCACCTAGACTTCACTTGTTATTCTGGCTTCGAATCAGACGATTTATTCATTTATCTTGTTCCATAGAGATCCCTAAGTTATGTTATTATCCCTATTCAAGACTAATAACGTCTAATCCCTAGATTGAATAATTGAGACTTTTCTCTAATTAACACCCTAGGGCTGCATTAACTCGATCTATGGATCCCCCGTTAGGTTTCACCCTAATTCGGCAAAATCTTGTCACCCTATCTCTAGGCGCGCAATTAACTTCGCTTAATTATGACAAATGTACTCTTAGACAGGGTCTATTCCTCCTCTAAATAAGAGCTTATCTTGAATCAGTATCCTAGGATATCGAAACAAGAATTAAGAACACATAATTAAGAACAAGTTAAATACTTATCATACAATTCAGAAATTAATAACAAGATTCGTCTTAGGTTTCATCCCCTTTAGGTATTTAGGGGATTTAGTTCATAACTAAAAAGGAAAATATCTCAGAAGAATAATGAGTACAAAACATAAAGAAAACCCAAAACTCCTGAAGGGAAATTGAAGAGAGATCTTCAGTCTTGATGATGAATCCGGCTTCTGAGATAGATCAATCGGCTTCCTTTGAGTAATTCCTTCCTTCCTCCCTCTGTGCCCCTTACTTTCCTCCTCTAGGGCGTATTATAGGCTTTAGAATGCCTAGAAGCCCTCAAAATTGGCCTTTTCTGAATTAGACTTAACTTAGGCTCGGCAGGGACACGCTCGTGTGACACGCCCGTGTGAGTCGTGCTTCGAATCTGCCAAATTGACATGGTCGTGTGGTCTGCTCGTGTGAGGAGGTCCAGGTCGTGTTGAATTCGTACTTTGGCCCATTTTTCTCTATTTTTGGCCCGTTTCTCGTTCCGTTCGCTCTCCTATGCTTTCCTAAGTATAAAACATGAAATTAAAGCATTAGGAGCATCGAATTCACCAATTCTAGTGGAAAATCATCCATAAAATGAGTTAAGCATGGGGTAAAAATATGTATAAATTACGGTTTATCAAATACCCCACTGTAACACCCCAAACCCGGCCCAGACGTAATGGCCAAATCTGACGTGCCACATTGAAGTTAAAAATCCACGCTTTGTTTTAGTGTTTTAAAAAAAACCGTCGTTTGATAAGGCTTAACCAAGTGAATGGAAGCTGCGCACCAGGTAGGTATCCAAAAATAGAAGAGGTGAGCCATGAAGGCTGCTTAAGTACCAAGCTCTTCGAATGGATCCAATCCTAGACATGCCCACAACCATTGCCACACTTTGGTGCGAGGTTAGGTTTTGAGAAAAACGAGTTAGAATTCATTTAAGTAGATATTTTTGATAAACTGATTAATTGTATCGTTGCGTTACTTTGAAAACAATTATCATTTTGAAAAGCGGCCTAAGTCTAACCCATTTTGGATTGTTATCAGTAAAATATAGGGTATAAAATAAAATAATCCCAGAAAAATAATTAAAATGGCCTTATTACAACCCAAAACCAAATAATAATATTAATAAGATAAAACTTATAAAGAAATAAATCGGCTACTTATTGCAATTAAAAAAATGAAGCTTGAGAGTGTGGCCATCTCCGAGTCCCTCATGACTCCAAACCATCTAAGCTTAGGGATTACCCGCAGTTAGAAGCGGGGTGAGTTTACGAAAACTCGTGTGTAATCCCAATAACATACAAACAATGAAAACACGATGTCAAGTACAATCGGGCCAAAGCCCTATTTAGTCTTGACATATCTTTGGGTGAAGCCTTTCGTTTAACGGTTACTGGGCCGAAGCCTTTTCATAAATCATATCACTGGGCCGAAACCTTTTCATAAATCATATCACTGGGCTGAAGCCTTTTCATAAATCATTTCACTGGGCCGATGCCTTTACTGTAAATGGTATGGCCCATAGGCCCATTTCAATATCACATGTAATGTCAATGGATGTATGCAAGCCCATTTCAATATCATATAAAATACCAATGAATGTATGCAAGCCCATTTAGGGAGATTACTCGACCCATCATCCGCTACTCTCCACCCGTACCAACCAACGCACCATGTGGGGAATGATTCAACCCACCCAACCAACACACCACTGGCAGCATAGTTGCTTTATCAAATATCTGGAGGCCTAGCCTCTTTTAATAACTGGGGCAAAGCTCTTTTTGGTAAATTGGGGCAAAGCCCTTTTCAATAAACTGGGGCATAAGCCCTTTTCGGTAAACTGGGGCATAAGCCCTTTTCAATAAACTGGGGCATAAGCCCTTTTGCACTTCCTCCATCCATATAAAAACCCAACCCAATGCATTTATGAATACATCATGTGCATTTCATACATATCATGTGCATTTTATACATACCATGTGCATATCATATCAATCATGTATATCATATCCCACGTATCAAATTTATAATTAAACCCTAGGGGTATAATGGTCATTTTTACCTAGAGGCAAAACAGTCATTTTCATACTATAAGGGTAATTTCATAATTTTACCAAATATCAGGGTTTTCCATGTTCATCAACAATTATCAATATTTTCGAGTGTTTAAACAATGATCTTTAACCCACTTTATCAAACTCGGGCTTTTGGGCCCAAAACCTCTAATGAGCCCTAAGAATGCCGATTTAGCCCACTAAGCCTGCTTAATCCAAATTTTACAATAGTACTAACTGTGTTATCATGCAACTTTTCCAAATTCCATTTTCTATCAATTTTACCCAAATGGGCCCGAAAGCCCATTGGGCCCAATTCCAGCCCATTGAGGCCCAACTTACCATCGTGCACAAAATTGTGCTCTTACCTGTTCCATCGATCCAACCACCGATCATATCGTATCTATCGCACTTTAAGCAAAGGCAAAATCATAAGTTCCCGAAATACCTATATTTTAGCATTTCGGCTTCTTAGCAAATATTAATCTAAGCTATTACGAGGGTTAGTACACACTTGTTACGGGTTGAAGTTGAAACGTTTCCATAATCAAGCACTTACGATAACCACCACCTGTCACTCAAACTTAACTATTCCAATATCAATATATGTAAATCCTAAGCACATCAGTCATACGGAACATAAGGGCGTATTCATCATTTTACCATACAAGGGTATTACAGTCACTTTACCCTACAGGGGCTTTACGGTCTTTTTACCTATTAGGGGTATTTTAGTCATTTCATCCTACAAGGGTGTTTTGGTAAATCCACAAATCAAGGGTATTTCTGTAATTTTGTAAATCAGGGGTATTTTGGTAATTTTACAAATTGAGGGTATTTCGGTAATTTCACAAACCAGTGGTATTTTGGTAATTTTACTAACTAGGGGTGTTTTGGTAATTTTACAAACTAGGGGTATTGTGGTAATTCTATCTTACAGGGGTATTTCAGTAATTTCACAATTGAGGGTAAAACGGTGGGTGAAACGGTAATTCTATAAATCAAGGGTAAAATGGTAATTCTGCAAATTGAGGGCATTTCAGTAATTTGGTAAACTAAAGTATTCTAAACAGGGATAACAATACGAATGGGCCTAAAGCCTATTCTCGGCCCAAATGGGCCCACACGCTCGTGTGGCCCTTTTAGCCCAAATCTAGCCACAAATATGAGATTCACCTAGCCTAGTCCAATATTTACTACACAATCAAACAAACTTATCCAATTGGGTCCGCAGGCCCATTAGGCTCACGTGACCCCTTACGGCCCATCGCGGCCCTAAGTAGCCATCCTATAGCTAGAGTAGTGAGAAATACACACCTGATAGGAGACTAGAGTTAATCCATGCTCAGAGCACTCTTAATAACGCCCAACCCAAACGAGCATGCCATACAAATGAAAGGGATCGACCAAGAAAGGTACCTCTACTCTCCTCATGGTTCTCTCTATTTAAAGCCGACCAGCATCCCCTCTTATGTTAGCTTCGATGTGGGATCCTCCATCATCGAGTTTAAATTCAACACCAACTCTTGCCACTGTTAGTAAAATAAATGCTCCTTGCTTGCCATGGGATTTGAACCCATGCCTCCCCTCAGATGCTCCACATGCTACTTGCCACTAAACCACAAGGCTTTTTGTGTCATATTTTATCCCCAATTAATTATAAGGTCTAAAGGTCAAAGTCCAGGTTCCCTAAAAAAAACCAAAATGAATTGCAAGAGCCAAGGCTTGAACCCAGGCTCCTATACAACCTTAATGATGCCACAACCACTAGACTACATGCTTCCTTGTGTCATTTATTTACCACAATAATTTAAAAGGCCCTCATCCAAGCATCCAAGTTTTTTTTTTTCACTTAATACCAAAATTTTTGCTAAAGCCCAAGTTTAAACCCAAGATTTCTCCAACACTTCTCAAAGCCATTAACCACTAAAGCAAACATTTAATTGTTTCATTTCATTGCACAATTAAATACCTATATACAACCTCCTTACGGACCCCCACTCAAGGCCCAATACTTCTAGGCCCAAATTCGGGGTGTTACACCCACACTTAAGCATTTTCTTGTCCTTAAGCAAAATTCTCAACTCATAATCAAAATAAATTCTTCTCAACTTATAATTTCTATCGATAATATCTCAAAATAATCCATAGGCAATCATACATTGAGAATTAAACTAAAAGAACATCAAAGTTTCAATCATTCCAAGTTGAGCATTTTATTTTGAAAACATAGGTGTCTCCCCTCGTCTAAGTAATTACCTTGTATTCAAAATGTCACAGAGTTTTACATCCTTACTAAATATTCACTCAAATCACTCGACGTGTTTAAGGACAATAAATGAAGCACTCAATAGTCAATAATGAAAAGTCATTACCATAGGCTTGCACGAAAATCAAATCTCCACCACTATAATTTGAGATGATACATCAATCAAAAAGTCTTTAGAGGGTTGCAATGAGGCTTGGTTAGGGGGTGTGGTCACAAGCTGAAAGAAAAGGTTAGAATCGAGATTGACTTGAAAAATTGCCTAACTTAGAGTTGAGATTGACTTGAAAAATTGCCTAACTAGAAAAATAGCTAGCCATCAACTGCATACAATAGAGCTTTTCTCAGAATATGGAATTTAACTTCTTTAGCTCAGAAGATTACTACTATTAAGATGTATACATTTTTTTTTAAAAGCAAGTTAAATTCAAAGTAGAATAAAACTTAGCTAAGCAACTATTTCAATTCCAATCTTGACAAAAAAATGGGGATCAAATTAATTTAGGGGATTTCAACAATAATGGGTTAAGGATTAATATTAAGGGTAATACAAGAAATGGCTTGTTAGCTCAACGGGGTTCGCTAAGGGTTAATTGTGGAGGTAGGCTTTTCATGGCATAAGTGGGTTAATCCTAAGTGCCTTTCTCATTTTGACATATTAAATCAAATAATGTGGTCTTGACATGCATAATCAAGCAAGTTCTAGAATAACAATTCAATACTGACACACTCAAAGCAATAATAAAAGTGAGCATGAAAGAATTAATAGATGCTCAAAAGGCTCAAAAATCTCACAAAAATTATGGCTTTTTGATGTTTAAAACTTGTGAATTCCAACAGAAAGTAATACCTAAACTTTGGGGAAACAACCTAAAATTTTAAATTCTTAAAAATCAACTTATCATGCTTGATTCTCTAATGTCTTAAGGTTTAAACAATCAATGCATAAATGCGAAGTGAGATGTCGTCACACGGCCTTCGGGCACGCCCATGTGTCTAGGCCTTGTGGCTACATGATCATGTTACACGAACGTGTGTGATGTGGTTCGCTTCTTCCACAGTCGTGTAGCTCTACACACGCCCGTGTTATTTTGACAGTGTTGTCCATGGGTGCTAGACACGCGTGTCACACGCCCGTGTTCATTTGGCAGATTTGACCACGGTCAGGTCACACGTTCGTGGCCACTTATCGCATCCCATGTTGGGAAAGATAATTTTTACCCTGTTTTCACACGGTCGTATAGCACGGCCGTGTGATCGGTCGTGTAGAGTTGGGAACTTGTGTTCAAAGACTCTGTTAGTGACCTACATGTTTAAAACTTGAAATTTAAATAATTTAAAACCGTTAGTACTCGGGTTGCCTCCCGAGAAGCCCTTGTTTATAGTCTAAAATCGACTGTTACCTTATTGGTTTTTTCAAGGCGGTTTATGGAGTCGTAGCTCCTCTCCATCATCTTTAAAATTCTCACCATTATAAAGTTTGAAACGATGTCCACTTACTTTGAAAGCACCATGTGATGGGTGACTTACCTCTATTGTGCCATATGGAAGAACAGATTGAATTATGAAAGGTCCTGACCATCGTGATTTAAGTTTCCCAGAAAACAATTTGAGTCTTGAGTTGTATAGTAGGACAAGATCTCCAACTTCAAATTGTTTTCGCTGCTTTAAACGAGTGCCATGGCACCGCTTTGTTGCTTTCTTGCATAGGCGTGAGTTTCCGTATGCATTGGCTTGCCACTCATTAAGTTTGTTCAGTTGCATCAACCTATTTTTTCCTGCAAGTTCAGGATCAAGGTTTAGAAATTTAATAGCCCAAAAAGCTTTATGCTCTAGTTCGAATGGTAGATGACAACTTTTTCCATAAACAAGTCTATAAGGTGATGTCCCTATGGGGGTCTTAAAAGCAGTTCTGTAAGCCCATAAGGCATCATCTACTTTCATTGCCCAATCTTTTCTATTTGATTCTACTATTTTCTCAAGAATCCATTTGATTTCTTGGTTTGCCACTTCAACTTGTCCATTAGTTTGAGGATGGTATAGGGTGGCTGTTCTATAATGAACCCCGTATTTCTTAAGAGTTTTTTCAAACTGTGTATTACAAAAATGAGTGCCCCTGTCACTGATAATTGCTCTAGGTGTTTCGAATCTCGAGAAGAGTTTCTTAAGGAAACGTACTACCACTCTAGCATCATTAGTAGGCAGAGCTTGGGCTTCTACCTATTTGGACATATAATCAACTGCTACTAAGATGTATTTATTCCCAAATGAACTGGGGAATGGACCCATGAAATCGATACCCCAAACATCAAATATTTCACATGAAAGCATATAGTTTTGAGGCATTTCATCATGTTTAGATATGTTACCTGTCCGTTGGCATTTGTCACATGAAGTAACATACCTGTTAGTGTTTTTGAATAATGAGGGCCAATAAAAACCTGATACAAGTATTTTATGTGCGGCCTTAGTTCCACTATAGTGTCTTCCAGTTAGCCTTGAGTGGCAATGTTCCAATATTTTTTATGTTTCTGATCTTGTAATGCATCTTCAAATGACTTGATCTGCACATCTACGAAAAAGAAAGGGGTCGTCCCAAAAAAAGTTTTTCACTTCATTAAAGAATCGCTTCTTTTTCTGGTGTGTTAACCCTTTTGGGATAATGTTAGCGGCTAAAAAATTCGCGATGTCTACAAACCAAGGTACCTCGATTCAGATATAGTGAAAAATTATTCTTCAGGAAATGAATCATTTATTTCAACTTCATCCAGTTCTTTAGTATTGGAGTTCTCAAGCCTGGAAAGATGATTAGCCGCGAGATTTCAGCTCCATTCTTATCCTAAATTTCCGAGTCAAATTCCTGCAATAGGAGAATCCATCGAATGAGTCGAGGTTTTGCATCAGTTTTAGCTAAAAGGTAGCGAAGGGCGGAATGGTCAGTGTAAACAACAACTTTAGACAATATGAGATATGATCTAAATTTATCA
The DNA here is from genome assembly GCF_025698485.1 of Gossypium arboreum. Taxonomy (NCBI): domain Eukaryota; kingdom Viridiplantae; phylum Streptophyta; class Magnoliopsida; order Malvales; family Malvaceae; genus Gossypium; species Gossypium arboreum. Next base: position 89,653,736 of record NC_069082.1, on the reverse strand, counting down.
AATCCAAAAACCACAGCTAGCAATTCTTTTTCCTTAGTAGTATAATTCTCTTGTGCAGCTGTCAAAGTTTTGCTAGCATAATAGATAGGTTGAAAATGCTTGTCTCTTCGCTGTCCCAATATTGCACCTATTGCAAAATCACTTGCATCACACATTAATTCAAACGGTAAGTTCCAATCAGGTGCAATATGATTGGAGCATTAATTAATTTATCCTTTAAAGTATTAAATGCTTCTAAACACTCCTAATTGAAATTAAAAGGTATATCTTTTTCTAGCAATTTAGTCAAAGGCTTAGCTATTTTAGAAAAATCCTTAATAAATCTTCTATAAAAACCAGCATGTCCAAAAAAGCTTCTAATAGCCTTAACCGAACTAGGAGGGGGTAATTTTTCGATTGTTTCTATTTTAGATTTGTCCACTTCAATCCCTTTACTAGAAATTTTATGCCCTAATATAATACCTTCTTAAACCATGAAGTGACATTTCTCCCAGTTAAGCACAAGGTTTCTTTCCTCACATCTTATTAAAACTCATTTTAAATTTTTAAGGCAGAGATGAAAAGAGTTACCGAATACCGAGAAATCATCCATAAATACTTCCATGATACCTTCCATGAGTTTGTCGAAGATGGCCATCATACAGCGCTGAAAAGTTGTAGGAGCATTACATAATCCAAAAGGCACTCTATGATAAGCGAACATACCATATGGGCATGTGAATGTCGTCTTTTCTTGATCTTCAGGAGCTATTGGGATTTGAAAGTAGCCAGAAAGTCCGTCTAAAAAGTAGTAGTACATGTGTCCAGATAATCTTTCTAACATTTGGTCAATGAATGGAAAGGGGAAGTGATCTTTTCTTGTGGCGTCATTTAGTTTCCTGTAGTCACTGCAAACTCTCCATCCTGTGACTGTCCTTGTTGGGATTAATTCATTCTTTTCGTTGGTCACAACCGTCATGCCTCCTTTCTTAGGGATAACCTGTGCTGGACTTACCCAAGAACTGTCATAAATAGGATAAATAATTCCAGCATCTAGAAGTTTAATTACCTCGGCTTTAACAATTTCCTCATGTTGGGGTTTAGTCGTCTTTGAGCTTGCACACACGGTTTGTATTCATCTTCCATCAAAATTTTGTAGGTGCAAAAAGAAGGGCTGATTCCTTTAATGTCAGAAATTTTTCGAGCTATGGCCTTTTTATGTTCTTTTAATACTTGGATTAATTCCTCTTTCTCTATGGGTTGCAAGTTAGAAGCAATAATAACTGGTAATGTAGAATTATTTCCAAGGAATGCGTATTCCAAGTGGTTTGGAAATTGTTTAAGTTCCAGTTTGGAAGGCTCTTCAATAGAGGGTTTTTGCTTAAGTTCATCATTTATCTTAATGCCCTCATATTCTACTTGTCTTGAAGAATGCTTATTAGGTTCATCATCTATCTCCTCTTCTTGGGCTAGATACAGTTCCATCGTGTCCTTCTGTATAATTTCTTGAAAAGAGTCTTGAGTAGTATGATCAATAGAGTCAATAAAATAACATGAATCATCCTGTTCTCTAGAAAACCTCATAGCATCATAATTTTAAAGATAATCTCCTCGTCACCTACTCTAAGGACCAATTTACCATCACCCACATTGATTACAACCCTAGCAGCGGCTAAAAATGGGCACTCTAAAATTAAGGGCACTTCTACATCTTTGTCCATGTCAAGCACAACAAAGTCAACAGGAAATATGAATTTATCTACTTTCACAAGTACGTCTTCTATAATACCCCTAGGATATTTAATGGATCGATCGGCTAATTGAATACTCATCCTAATAGGTTTAGGTTCCCCAAGACCAAGTTGTTTGAACATTTTATATGGCATCAAATTAATGCTAGCGCCTAAATCAGCTAATACTTTCTCAACATTCAAACTACCAATTAAGCAAGGGATAGTAAAACTTCCTAGATCTTTCAGTTTGGTTGGCAGTTTGTTTTGGAGTATGGCTGAGCACTCCTCGTTGAGTTCTACTGTAGATAAGTCTTCGAACTTCCTTTTATTTGTTAGAATCTTCTTCAAAAATTTTGCGTATGTAGGCATCTGCGAGATGGCTTCAACAAAAGGTAAGTTGATATGTAATTGCTTAAAAAGTTTAAGAAACTTACCGAATTGTACATCAATTCGGTCTTTTTTCAATTTTCCTGGGTATGGAACTTGTCGTTTATATTCCTTTGGCACTGGTTTGTCACTATTTTCGGGTTTTTCTTCGTTCCTTTCGCTTATCACGGCTTCTTGTGTTAGCTTCTTTTCAGATTCCGCTAACACTTTCCCACTCCTTAGTGTAACTGCTTTTACATGCTCTTTTGATTTGGTGTCACTAGGTAAATTTCCTAGTGGTCTTTCTGAAATTAGTTTGGACAGCTGGCCTATCTGAGTTTCGAGCCCTTGGATCGATGCTTGTTGATTCTTAAGTGTTGTCTCGATATTCTGAAAATGAGCTTCTAACACCGATATAAACTTGAGAGCATCTCTTCAAGGTTCAGCTTCTTTTCCTGTTGGTAGGGTGGTTGTTGGTAGCTTGAAGGTGGTCTCTGATTTCCTTGGCCTCCCCATGAGAAATTTTGGTGGTTCCTCCAACCTGCATTATAAGTGTTATTATATGGATTGTTTTGAGATCGAGGATTATTACCCTTGTAATTTAACTGTTTGTTATCCATGTTGTGGCCATAAGGTTGGTATTCCGAATTGCTTGATCCACCTCCACTTGCTTCGCACTGCATTACTGGGTGAACCTGTGAAGAACTAAGAAAACCATCAATCTTTTTATTTAGAAGTTCTACCTGGTTTGACAGCATAGTAACCGAATCGACGTTATAAACGCTTGCTGTTTTAGTTGGCTTAGTCCTCATGACTTGCCACTGATAGTTATTCAGTGACATCTCCTCTATAAACTCATAAGCATCTTCAGGTGTTTTATTATTGATGATTCCGCCAGCAGCTGCGTCAACCATTTGTCGAGTCGAAGGATTCAGGCCATTATGGAATGTTTGAACCTGAAGCCAAAGTGGTAACCCATGGTGAGGGCACCTTCTCAAAAGGTCCTTGTATCTTTCCCATGCATCGTAGAGTGTTTCTAAATCCATCTGCACAAAAAAAGAGATACCATTACGTAATTTAGCCGTTTTAGCCGGCGAGAAATATTTTAATAGAAATTTTTCAGTCATTTGTTTCCAAGTAGTGATTGACCCTTGTGGTAACGAGTTCAACCACTGTTTAGCTTTGTTCCTCAATGAAAAGGAAAACAACCGAAGACGTATGGCATCATCAAAAATGCCATTGATTTTAAATGTATCGCATAGTTCCAAAAAAGTTTGCTAAGTGAGCGTTGGGATCTTCATTCTACAAACCATCAAACTGAACAAATTGTTGTATCATTTGAATTGTGTTAGGTTTCAGTTCAAAAGCATTTCCAGCTACGGCAGGTCTAACTATGCTTGATTCAGTTCCTGTTAAAGAAGGTTTAGCATAATTATACATAGCGCGTGGAGCAAGATTTTGATTAACCGCAATTGGAGGAGGTAGTTGATTGTCTTGGTTTTCAGCCATCTCTCCGGTTGGGGTTTGAGTATCGTTCTCTTGCTCGTTCTCTATGTATCTTAAGCTTCGCCTTATTTCTCTTTGGTTTCTGCAAACTGTGCAATCGATTTCTTCGTCAAAGAGTAGTGGTCCTGACGGGTTTCTTCTAGTCATAAACTATAAAAACCTGTCAAGAGAAAGAAAAAGTAAAAAAAAAATTAAATTAAATTAAATTGCAAGAAAAATAAATGGCTAAAGTAATAAAAATTGAGCGTTCCTAATATCTTAGTTCCTCAGCAACGGCGCCATAAACTTGAAACTAACTATTATCGCGATATAGGCAAGTGTACCCATCGAGCAGTAGTATAGTTTTAGCAAGACCAGATTGTCAAACCCAAGGAACTAAAAGTACTAGTAATGACTGTCTTTTTATTATCTAGCCTAAGAATACGGTGGTTTTGTTTTAACTAACTAATTAACTAATCTAAGAATTCACAGAAAGTAGAATTGGGGGATTACTTTTGGAAAATGATTGAATTAAGACAATACCTAAGGAAAAATTCACCTAGACTTCACTTGTTATTCTGGCTCCGAGTCGGACAATTTATTCATTTAACTTGTTCCGTAGAGATCCCTAAGTTATGTTATTATCCCTATTCAAGACTAATAACGTCTAATCCCTAGATTGAATAATTTAGAATTTTCTCTAATTAACACCCTAGGGTTGCATTAACTCGATCTATGGATCCCCCTATTAGGTTTCACCCTAATCCGGAAAAATCTTGTCACCATATCTCTAGGCGTGCAATCAACTTCGCTTAATTATGACAAATGTACTCTTAGACAGAGTCTATTCCACCTCTGAATAAGAGCTTATCTTGAATCAGTATCCTGGGATATCGAAACAAGAATTAAGAACATAATTAAGAACAAGTTAAATATTTATCATACAATTTAGAAATTAATAACAAGATTTGTCTTAGGTTTCATCCCCCTTAGGTATTTAGGGGATTTAATTCATAACTAAAAAGGAAAACATCTCAGAAGAATAATGAGTACAAAACATAAAGAAAACCCAAAACTCCTGAAGGGAAATTGAAGAGAGATCTTTAGTCTTGATGATGAATCCGGCTTCTGAGATGGATCAATCAACTTCCTTCGAGTAATTCCTTCCTTCCTCCCTCTGTACCCCTTACTTTCCTCCTCTAGGGTGTATTTATAGGCTTTATAATGCCTAAAAGCCCTCAAAATTAACCTTTTCCGACTTGGACTCAACTTGGGCTCGGCAGGGACACGCCCGTGTGAGTCGTGCTTCGAATCTGCCAAATTGACACGGCCATGTGGTCTGCCCATGTGAAGAGGTCCAAGCCGTGTTGAATTCATACTTTGGCCCATTTTTCTCTATTTTTGGCCCGTTTCTCATTCCTTTCACTCTCTTATGCTCTCCTAAGTATAAAACATGAAATTAAAGTATTAGGAGCATCGAATTCACCAATTGTAATGGAAAATCATCCATAAAATGTGTTAAGCATAAGGTAAAAATATGTATAAATTACGGTTTATCAGGAGTCATAGTATGGAAGAAGCGACTTGGGAACCAGAAGAAACGATAAGAGCACAATATCCTCATCTTGTGACAGCCCTAAATTGACCCTAGTCGGGAAGTGGTTTTGGGACCGCTAAACCGAGTCACCGAAGTATTTGAATATGATATTTATTGTTTAAAATATGTGAATATGAATGTGTGAAAGTTTTAAGCTTCGATTTAGTCGATTGCATGTGAATTTAGTTAATAGGACTTATGTGTGACACTTTTGAAATGTGATAGGTTAATCTATAAGGATCTATTAAAGCATGTAGTGAAAATAATGGTTTTGCATGTCAAATACTCCTTTTTTTTTATACATAGTGGCCGGCCATGATGGTACATACATTAAAATATGTAGTAAATCTTAATTAAATGGTTATTATTTTATGTAAAAGAAAGGAAATAAATAAAAGAAATAATAAGGATAATAAAAGAAAAGAAGAATGAAAGGGTGATGAAAAGAAAAGGAGAAATCGGTTCTTCTTGGCCGAAATGAAAAGAGGAAGAAGGGAGGGAAGCATTCGGTCATCTTAGGTTAATATTAAGGTAAGGAGTTTATACTAGTTCTTGAAATTTTAGTTGATCTTGGGTGAGATATCAAGTTATTTTTGTAACCCATGTTGAAATTTTGATTTTGGAATGAGTAAGGTTTTCGGCTATGGTAATTAACAAGGGTGATGGTTGTTGTTTCATGCTAAATCTAGGTGAACAATGATAGTTTGCTTATATCTTGATATTTATGAGTTCCTTTCTTGGTTCTACCTTAAACCCATGAAGTATATTTTTATTTGGTGTTGTTGGAGGTTTCGGTCATGGGTAGAAAAAAAAAAACTATAGATTTTGAGATTTATGATAGAAATTAATGAGTGAGAGTTGGATAGATATTATGACGTTAAAATTCATGGGATTATAAGCTTGTAAGTTTGATGGTGAAATTTATGCTTTGTGAGGGTAAATGGTTTAAAAGGAGCATTCGGCCATGATGTAAAATTATGATGAAGTGATGTTGTGACAGCCCAAAATTGACGCTAATCGGGAAGTGGTTTCGGGACCGCTAAACCGAGTCACCGAAATGTTTGAATGTAATATTTATTGTCTAGAATATGTAATTATGAATGTGTGAAAATTTCAAGTTCCGATTTAGCCGATTGCATGTGAATTCAATTAGTAGGACTTGTGTGACACTTTTGAAAAGTGAAAGGCTAATCTATAAGGACCTAATAGTGCATGTAGTCAAAGGGGAGGACTTGCATGTCAAATTTCCCCCAAGTTCTAGTGGCGGCCATGACAAGGAATCATGGGCAAAACATGTCATGAAACATGTTTTGTTGGTGCATTAGGGAGAAACAATAAACAAATAAGTATGGGTAATAAAGAATGAAAAAAAAAATGTGTGTGAGTGAACCCCCCCTTGTCGTGTATTGAGGAAAAGAGAAGAAAAAGAAATTTGTTCATCCATTTTTCTCCCTTGACCGAAAATACTAGAGGAAGGAAGGAATTTTTGCTTCATGTTTGGTTTTGAAGAGGATTAGGAAGAGGTTGGCTATACTTGCATCAAGATTAAGGTATGTTTGAGGTTGTGCCATGAGATCCATGCATGTTTTTAGTTGCTAGCTTGATGTTCTTGTTAGCCCATGGTTCAAATCTTTGTTATGTCATGGGAATGAAATTTGGCCAAAGTGAATGTGGTGTTAATGCCATTGCATGCTAAATATCAAGCTTGATAATGAAACATGTGATGGGGGATTGAGGACTCTTAGATTTTCTTTTAGCCTTTTGAAGGAGATACTAAGTTCTTTGTTTAATCATGACCAAAATTATGGTGTTGTGGTATTCGCCATGGTATATCCATAAGTATGATTCATGCATGTTGCATGGTAAGTAAGATTTAAGCTTTGGATATGTGTATATATTTGGATATAAGCCACTTGAGAATTCGGCCCTTGCACCTACATGAATATATGTTTGCACATGATGTATTGGTATGACATATATACTATTTCAAGTGTATATTTGCTTGTGATGATGTTTGGTTATGAAGTAAATGAGAGAGGTGTATTGAGCTACGATATGTAATGCGTTAGTAGTAAAATGTATGCTGTTTTGTGTGGTATTAAGTGTATAATTAGCCTCAACATGGACATGTATATTCGGCCACATGAGGGAAATTGGTGTGCATGCATTCGGTTAGAGGCAAGCATATTGATGCCTATTCTTGGCTTAGAAAATTGGCTAAGAGGAATATTAACTAATGTGTTGAGTTCGATTCATGATTTCGCACATATGCGACTTTGATGCCTAATGAGTATATATATTGGCTAAGGATCTTGTATTCCTCTTTTCGATGCTCAAATGATTAAGTCAATTTGTTTGTTTAATTAAGCTCAAGAGCCTAGAGGATCAAGTTGGATAAGGAAGGAAGAAGTGATCGAATAGCCGCGAAATCGTTCGACCACATCCGAGGTAAGTTTTGAGCGATTAATCGTTGAGTAAATTCAATCATAATAGGACATAATGAGTTGATTTGATAAGATATGATATGGCCATGATATGTCTTAAGCCCAAATGGTAAGTTCATAAGTGTTTGGACTTGGAAAGTTAAGAGCAAATTGTAATAAATTGCTTGGACAGCAGCAGTAATGTGATTTTAGAAAATCACTATAAATTGTTGGTGTGGAATTATAGGCTGAATAAAACATGTAATAAAATCTTAGTTGGTCTAGTTTCTTATAAAAGAGACCGTGGAAGCAAAGGAATTTCCTATAAAGAGATATTTAAAGTTGTGCGGGACAGTGTCGGAATGACTCGAAATCCCTGTTCTGTTTTTGGAAAATCATTATAATTTGTACAAAAATGGTTATGAGATAAGATTTATATGCTTAGACTCCTTAATGAGTCTAGTTTCAAATGGAATCAAATAAAACACATTATGAATTCTGTACAATGAAAAATTTAATTCGTAGTGAAGAGTGGTCAGATTGGCCAAACAGTGAAACAGGGGAAACTTTAAGAAAGATCTGGTATTGATTGGCCAAACCTAAAATTCTGAAAATTTTATGGATGAAAGATACATGAGTCTACATTCGGGGAAAATTAACGGCAATTGATTTTGAGTTTTGTAGCTCCAGTTATAAACAATTTAGCGACTGTTGCTTAGGAAAAGAAAACTGCTTGTAGTGAATAGGTGATTTTGTTGTAAACTTTGATGAAATTATTTGAGTTGCTTATGAGCTATTGCTGAAATTGATGTACAAGAAAAATATGAAATATGTAGGAGATGTATATATGTGATAAGGCCTAATGGCCAATGTGATGAATGTGAAAGAGTATATATGTGATAAGGCCTAATGGCCAATGTGATGAATGTGAAAGAGTATATATGTGATAAGGCCTAATGGCCGATGTGATGAATGTGAAGGTGTATATATATGTGATAAGGCCTAATGGCCAATGTGATGAATGTGAAAGTGTATATATATGTGATAAGGCCTAATGGCCAATGTGATGAATGTGAAAGAGTATATATGTGATAAGGCCTAATGGCCGATGTGATGAATGTGAAGGTGTATATATATGTGATAAGGCCTAATGGCCGATGTGATGAATGTGAAACATATGTGTGATATGTATATGTGGTAAAGCCGAATGGCTAATGTGAAATATATGTGTGATGTGTATATGTGGTAAAGTCAAGGGCCAATGTGAAATATATGTGTGATATGTATATGTGGTAAAGCCGAATGGCTAATGTGAAATATATGTGTGATGTATGTGTGGTAAAGCCGAATGGCTAATGTGAATGTTGTAACATGTGATTAAATGTACATGAAACTTGAAATATGTTCCGGTGAGACCCGATGACTACGTGTGGAGATTATGTCCGGTAAGACCCGATGACTACGTGTGGAGATTATGTCGGGTAAGACTTCGTAATAAGAATTGCTTATAAATATACGCAATGCGAAAGGTTAAACAGTATGTACTCCAAGTTTATATATGATGCACACGAGAGCAATCTATGGGACTATTCCTATGATTATGTGACATCGGTTTAGTGTGAGAGGTTATGTGAAATCATACGATATATCTATGTCACATGAGCTCACTTTTATGTGAGAGTTTATCCGCCTATTGTATATGATGAGATGTGCATATTCGAAAAGGGGATAGTATGCCCGAAGGAAGAGTGAAATAAAAATACGAACAACTATGTTATGATTTGGTTGTTATCTGTTGACACTTGCTTAAAACTTACTAAGCATTGTAATGCTTACTCTGTTTACTTTGTTTCCTCTGTTTTATAGATCTCATTGGAAGCTACAGGCTCGGGGATCGTCAGCAACTAGTCACACTATCACTACCCACCGTTTGGTACTGCTACGTTTTGGAATATCTTATGGCATGTATGGAATAGACTAGTAGTGAGAGGATATTTTGGTCAATGTATAGGACTACCCCTTTTGTTGTGGGTCATGGACCCTTTGGATTTGTATAATTTTAGTTAGCCATGCGAAAATGGCTTATAAATGTTTTGAGCATAATGTTATAATCATTCGACATGTATATGCTCATTAAGAGGCATGGAAATATTTGGCAACTATCAGCCATTAGAATGGTTCATCTTGATTATATTTTGGACTATATATGCAAGAGGGTTAGTTGAGTCATAGAAACTATGTGTTAGATAAAGTCTACCCTAAAAATAGATGCTGGCAGCAGCAGTGATGTGGATGTGAAAAATCACTAAAAATAGTAGAGATGGAATTAAATAGTGAATAAATTATGTAAATGAGCCTTGATGAATCTACTTTCATATGGAAGAAACGAAACGGTCATATGAGTTTTATGTTAAGAGATATTTAGGTTTTTGTGAAACAGGGACAGAACGGTTTCTGGAATCCCTGTTCCGACTTTGGAAATCCATTGTAAATTAACCATCTCTGAGTCTAGTTTCTATAGAAACAAACGGCATCAGTATTGAAGCCCTGTACAGGGAGATATCCAATTCGTAATATGTGAAGGTCAGTGTAGTCGAACCCTGGATTAGGGGAAACTTTAACTAATAAACTGTACTAATTGGCCCGACCAAAAATTCTAAGAAAAAATATGTAGATGGACATATGAGTCTAGTTTCAGGGAAAAATTACGAATCTGATTTTCGAGTTGTGGAACTCAAGTTATGATTTTTTAGGGTGACAGTGACGCAGTTAGCCAGTCGTCTGGAAAAATTTTTAATTGGACTGCGAGAGTAAATGAATTAGTCGGTTAGCACCTCGTGTTCGACTCCGGTAACGGTCTCGGGTACGGGGTGTTACAGATGTTAAATGTTTTAAATATTGAGTATATATTGTTATAAGTTGAATTTAAGGTTTGTTAAATTGTCTTTGTCATTGCCGAATGTGTGTATAGTTAAAGAAAATTTGTTAAAGTGCTTAGTTAATTGATATTAGGTTAATGATATGTGTATTCGGTCATAAAGGTGTACATGAGGAAATGTTAAATTAATTGTATTAAATTGCTTAATGTGATTAAAAATGCGTATGATCATTTTGTATTTGAGCTAAAAGTAGCTATATGACCTATTAAATTTCTTGTCATATTCGGCCATAAGCTAGCATAATGAGACTTTAATAAGTTAAATTTGTCTGAATTAGCTCAAGAGCTTAGAGGATCAAAGTTGGATAAGGGAAAGGAAAAAGTGATCGAATAGCCGTCGAAATCGTTCGAAAACATCCGAGGTAAGTCTTTGAGTAATGGAACGTAGTTTATGATTTGATTAAATTATGACGTATAAGCATAACAAATAAACGGTGATATAATGATTCTATTTGAATTATATGTCGAGATAATTAGTTTATACTTATGACGGGTAGCCGAATGTGCATAGAGATCATGTCATAAAGCAAATCAAATCATGCTCTTTGCATGTGGCTATTGAGCCAAAAAATGGGAATGGTTGACAAGTGTCTTGTGTTTGAGTTCTAGTGATGAAAATGAAATATAGATGTGATATGATTTATTGATATATGTGCATGAATATTCGGATGGTAACCGGGCTAAGTCCCAAAGGCATTTGTGCTAGTGACTAATTCCGGGCTAAGTCCCGAAGGCATTTGTGCGAGTTACTATATTCGGGCTAAGTCCCGAAGGCATTTGTGCGAGTTACTATATCCGGGCTAAGTCCCGAAGGCATTTGAGCGAGTAGCTATATCCGGCTAAATCCCGAAGGTACTTGGTTTGGGAATGAGAGATCTTGCTGTAATACTTTCAATTAATACGCTCGTAAAATCCCAACGATGAGGTATGTTTCGTATATGCATTGGAATAGTTGATTCCTTTTAAATAGTATTCGCTCAATCGATTAACAAGTTTCCGGCCTTTAGCCAAGTTGATTCCTTATGTATGAATATAAGGGTTGGAAATGTGAAGTAGGTATGATTTTGAGAATATGTGTATATGAAATTATTCGTTTAGTCATATGAATGCTATACTTGATTGTGCATGATTTCATTACTCAAACTTACTAAGCATTAAATGCTTATTCCGTTGCTTTGATTCTCTGTTTTATAGATTACGCTCATCACTATCGACTCGGAGTGTCAAAGTCAAAGTCGTCCACACTATCTAAACCACTTTTGGTACTCTTTTAGTTCAATTTGAAAATGGCATGTATAGGGCTGACCCTTGTTGGTTATTGAGTACCCATTTGTAATGTATATTCGTATAGCCATGCGAAAATGGCTCGTATATTTTGAAGTATAACATCATGGTCTTATGGTATGGTTATTAAGTGACGTGGAAATGTTCGGTAATGACTAGCCATTGGAATGGCCAATCATGGTTCTATTGGTGCTACGTACGTCATGGCTAATCGTGAACATACTTGGAAATAATGTATGTTAATTTGCTAATTGAATCATGGAAACTATGAAATAGGTGAAATTTGCCTTAAAATAGATGCTGACAGCAGCAGTGTTGTAAGTTTGAAAAATAACTAAAAATAGTAGAAATGTAAATAAATAATGAATGAATTATGTAATCTAACCTTGATGAGTCTATTTTCATATGGAAGAATCGGAACGACCATATGAGCCGTAATTTACGAGATGTTTAAGTTTTCGTGAAACAGGGCCAGAGCAATTACTGGATCCCCTGTTCTGACTTTGGAAATTTACCATAAATTAACCAGAGATAATTAGAAGTCATGCTTTATATGTACGGATTCCTTTTTGAGTCTAGTTTCATTAGAAATAAATGGCATATGTATTGAAGCCCTGTACAGGGAGATATCTAAATCTTAATGCATGAAGGTCAGAGTAGTCGAACCCTGAAACAGGGGAGATTTTAACTTATAAACTGTACTAATTGGCCTGACGAAAAATTCTAGAAAAAAAATTGTAGATGGATATATGAGTCTAGTTTCAGGGAAAATTTACAGAATCAGCTTTTGAGTTTTGGAGCTCGAGATATGATTTTTAAGGTGACAGTGACGCAGTTAGCCAGCTTGTCTGGAAATTTTAAAATGAACTGTATAAATAAATGAATTAAGTCCGTTAACACCTCGTGTCCGACTCCGGCAACGGTCTCGGGTACGGGGCGTTACAATTTTATTGGTATCAGAGCTACGGTTTAGTCGATTCTAGGACTACCGTAATACGTCCGGGTCTAGCTAGACATGTCGATATGTGTTTATTTGATAGTGTGGAAATTTCTGACAGTTAAAAATGTGTTTATTTATAGTAATGGATCCCGATCCAAACCGAGCGGTAGCTGATGATCTTGAGAGTGTAGCGCCTGCTCCCGCACAAGGAACAGCGCCGGTGGACTCTCAACCTATTGCTAGTAATCAGAATGATGAAGCTAGACAGGTTTTTTATAGCGTGATGAATGATTGGTTCAACCAATACATTCGAACTAATACTACTGTTCCACAACCCCCATTCCCGACTAATACAACCCCTCAGACTGCGATACCTCCCAGAATCGACGAGATAAGGTTAAATAAGCCCTAGTTGATAGAATCCGAAAACACGGGCTCTTGAATTTAAAGCTACTGGACAACGACGATGCCGAGCAAGCTGAATTTTGGTTGGACAACACTATTCGGGTACTTGATGAACTATCTTGCACACCCGATGAATGCCTAAACTGTACGATCTCCTTGTTACGTGATTCTACCTACTATTGGTGGAATACGTTGATTTCTGTTGTGCCTAGAGAGCAAGTAACTTGGGAGTTTTTCCAAACCGAGTTTCGAAAAAAGTATATTAGCCAGAGATTCATTGATCAAAAACGAAAAGAATTTCTTGAACTTAAACAAGGTTCCATGTCGGTTACTGATTACGAACGAAAGTTTGTAAGGCTTAGCCGGTACGCGCGAGAATTCATTTCTTCAGAAGCTGTGATGTGTAAACGTTTCGAAGATGGACTGAACGATGATATAAAGCTGTATGTTGGCATTTTAGAAATCAGAGAATTTGTGGTACTTGTCGAGCGAGCTTGCAAAGCCGAAGAGCTCAGTAAGGAGAAAAGAAAAGCTGATATGGGAGCAAAGGAGTTTCGTAAGAGATCTTCAGGAAAGCCCTTTCAACAGTCATCGAAGAAATTTAGAGATGATTTAGGCCGATCTAGAGACACTTCGGGCTTTTCTAGACGAGATCGTGATCGACCCCCTATGAGTACACGAGTCACTTCGGTTGCCAGTGCTGGAAATGATCGTCGAGACAGAACAGAGTGCCAGTATTGTGGTAAATGGCTTTTGGGAAGTTGTAGATTCCATGACCGCTCCTGTTATAAGCGCGGATCAGCTGACCACTTTATCAAGGATTGCCCGAGACTGTCTGAACAAAATGTAAATCAGAGTGGGAAATCGGGTGCTACTACTGCTCGAGGTAGACCATCTAGAAATACGGGACATCCTAGTGGTGGTCAGAGAGGATCTAGAGACGCTACAACCAGATCTGAGGCTCGTGCTCCTGCTAGAGCTTATGCCATACGTGCACGAGAGGATGCTTCCTCGCCAGATGTTATTACCGGTACTTTCACTCTCTTTGATACTAATGTGATTGCATTGATTGACCCTGGTTCTACTCATTCTTATATATGTGAGACTTTAGCATCCAGTAAGACTTTACCTGTTGAGTCTACTAAGTTCGTTATTAGAGTGTCGAATCCCTTGGGTCGTTGTGTGCTTGTTGATAAGGTGTGTAAGAAATGTCCCCTAGTAATTCGAGGTTCCTGTTTTCCGGCGAACTTGATGCTTTTACCGTTTGATGAATTTGATGTTATTCTCGGTTTGGATTGGTTGGTCGTGCATGATGCGGTTGTGAATTGCAAAAGCAAGACTATTGATTTGAGGTGTGCAAATAATGAGATAATCCGAGTTGAGTCTACTGTCTTGAATGGATTGCCAACAATAATATCCTCGATGTTAGCTCAAAAATATGTGAGAAAGGGGTGTGAAGCGTATCTTGCATACGTACTTGATAATAAAGAGCCAGAAAAGAAACTTGAATCGGTACCGATGGTTTGTGAATATCCGGATGTTTTTCCCGAAGAATTACCGAGTTTACCACCTGTTCGGGAGGTAGAGTTTGGTATTGAGCTTGTACTTGGGACTACACCGATTTTGATAGCTCCGTATCGTATGGCACCAACGGAATTGAAGGAATTGAAAGCTCAGTTGCAAGAGTTTATGGATAGAGGTTTCGCTCGACCAAGTTTCTCACCTTGAGGTGCACCAGTATTGTTGGTGAAAAAGAAGGACGGAACCATGAGGTTGTGCATCGACTATCGTCAGCTGAATAAAGTGACTATAAAGAATAAATATCCGTTACCACGCATTGATGATTTGTTTGATCAACTAAAAGGAGCCTCAGTGTTTTCAAAGATAGATTTGAGATCGGGTTATTATCAGTTGCGAATTCAAGATTCGGATATACCCAAAACCGCTTTCAGAACGAGGTACGGTCACTACGAATTCTTAGTGATGCCGTTTGGGCTCACTAATGCCCCTGCGGTATTTATGGATTTGATGAATCGGATCTTCAGACCGTATTTGGATCGGTTTGTAGTTGTGTTTATCGATGATATTTTGGTTTATTCGAGAAATGAAACCGATCATGCTGAACACCTGGGATTAGTGTTGCAAATTTTACGGGATAAGAAGTTATATGCTGTAACGCCCCCACGCCCGAGACCATCGCCGGAGTTGAGTATGAGGTGTTACTAAGCTTAGTTTAACATTTTTAGAACTTTGGATTATTGTTTCTACATTCACAGCTTTTAAGCTACTTGCATCACAGTCACAAGAAAAATCATATATCGAGTTACAAAACTCGAAATCAAGATCCGTAAATTTTCCATGAATCTAGACTCATATACCTATCTACTAATTTTTTTCTAGAATATTTGGTTGGGCCAATTAGTACAGTTTATTAGTTAAAGTTACCCCTGTTTCAGGACTCAATTGGTCTGACCTCTGTTTACTACGAACCACATTTCTATCTGTACAAAATTCATATGACTATGATATTTGTTTCTACTAAAACTAGACTCAATAAGGATTCTTAGGATATAAAATATACCACCTAATTATATCTTTATGATTTATGATGAATTTCTAAAGTTGGAACAGGGGATTCAAAAACTGCTATGACCCTGTTTCACTAAAATTCAAATATCTTCTAACATATAATTCCTTTACCTGTTTCATTTGTTTCATGTGAAACTAGACATAATAAGAATCAATTTTATATGTAGTCTATCACCAAATTCAATTGCTATGATTTTTAGTAAATTTTCAAACTCACGTCAGTGTTGCTGCGATGATTACATTTATGGCAAATTTCATCCTTTTATGAGTTTTTATGCACTAAGTATCTTAATAGTTTTCCTTAACATCAAACATAATCTACACTAACCATTTTCATAATTTATCATGATCAAGCATTTCCTCAACCATTCCACAACCATACCATAAGATCATTTACACAAAATAGGTATATTGCTATACATGCCATACTTAAATTTACAAGCCATTTACCAAAAATCTTAGGATAGTGTGGTGAGCCTTCGACCTATCCCGACTCTGAAATGGCTTGTCCAAAACTACAATGAGTAAGAAGGAGGAGTAAGCATAAATGCTTAGTAAGTTCATATGCAAATAATAAGTAACATAACAAACAGTTATACCAATCAGCATTAGCATACATCACTAAAACAAATATCACATTTCTGATCATTTTTCATCATCTTATTACCTTATAGTGGTTGTATCAATACTCAACCCGAGGGTTAAATACATACCTGTCCAAAATATCCATTTCACATCACTCACCAATACGTCTCTTTACATCTCGAATATTCCTCCATTTGAGTAGAACTTTACCCGTTGAACACATCGGAATATAATTCGGATACATGGATAACTTGCACATAAGTGCCATATATGCAATCAAGCAATCATGTAACCCGCCCATAAGCGAACTCGGACTCAACTCAACGAGCTCGGGCGTTCGCATCCATAAGTGAACTCGGACTCAACTCAACGAGTTCGGATGCCTAGTTACATCTCACGAACTCGGACTCAACTCAACGAGTTCGGACATTCGCATCCATAAGTGAACTCGGACTCAACTCAACGAGTTCGGATGCTCAACCATCCTAGTGACATATCACTTGTATCCTAATCTATTCCTAAGGTTCAAACGGGCTTTTCCTCGAACACTCATCCTTGCCGTCTTCCGTAGAATGCCAAATCAATACTGTAACAATTATATTTAACAAGTAGTTCACATAATTTACATATTATTTGAAATTAACCACAAAGCATACATTTCATAATAAAATTCAGCTTAACATATAATTAACATCAATAACTTAAAATAACCATTATGCTACATTATTTACACATGAACTTACCTTGGTACCAAAATACAAAGATTTTGCAATTTAGTCCACAATCTTTTCTTTTCCTCGATTGAGGTCGATTCCACGTCTTTCTTGATCTAAAATAACACATTTAGCTTATTTAATACTCACATTATCAAATTTATCCTTAACTCAAATTTTGGCAAAATTACAATTTTACCCTAAACTTTTGCATATTTACATTTTTGCCCCTAGGCTCTGGATTAAACTTTATTCCTTATTCTTATGTTTTACAACATGCTGATCACTTTTCTCTTCTATGGCAACATCAAATTCTCACTCTAACATGTACTTGTGACTATTAGGTATTTTTACCGATTAAGCCCTTTACTCGCTTTTGCTTAAAATCGAGTAGTACAAGTTGTCTAACATAATTTAAAACTTCATATTCTATCATAAAACATCAAAATACACAAATTTCATCTATGGGTATTTTTCCAAATATAAACCCTAGGTTAAATTATTGCTAACATAAGCTTTATCGAGTTAAGGGATCTCAAAACATAAAAATCATTAAAAACGGGCTTGGAATCACTTACTATGGAGCTTGGAAGCTTGAAACAAACCCTAGATATGGAGAACCCTTGAAATTTCGGCCTAATGAAGAAGATGGACAAAATTGGCTTTTAATTTTGTTTTTACTTCATTTTAATAACTAAATGACCAAAATACCCTTACTACTAAACTTTCCAAAATTCCTTCCATGTCCTAATTTTGTCCATGAACTTAAAATTGGTCAAATTTCTATTTAAGACCTCCTCATTAATATTCCAAAACAATTTCATACTAAAAACTTCTAGAATGCAAGTTTTGCAACTTATTCGATTTAGTCCCTACTTTCAATTTAAGCACTTTAGGCATAGAATTTCATCAAGAAATTTTCACACAATCATGCAATCATATCATAAACCTCAAAATAATTATAAAATAATTATTTCTATCTCGGATTTATGGTCACGAAACCACTATTCCGATTAGGCCCTAATTCGGGATATTACATATGCTAAGTTCAGTAAGTGTGAGTTCTGGTTAAGAGAGGTTAGCTTCTTGGGTCATGTGGTATTTGCATCGGGTATTCGAGTTGATCCGAGCAAAATTTCGGCCATACTTAACTGGAAGCTTCCGAGAAATATTACTGAAGTTCGGAGCTTTTTGGGACTTGCCAATTACTACAGACGCTTTGTAAAGGGTTTCTCAATGATAGCCACACCAATAACGAAATTACTTCGAAAGATGTTAAGTTTGAATGGATGAAATGTGTCGAAAAGTTTCGATCAATCGAAAACTTATTTGATGAACTCGAAGATTAGTGCAGCCGAATCGTGCAAGGAGTTTGTCATCTCAAGTGATGCATCCTTACTTGGGTTGGGCTGTGTATTGATGCAAGAAGGTCAAGTTGTAGCTTATGCGTCGAGACAATTGAAGCCACGTGAGAAAAATTATCCAACCCATGATCTCGAATTAGCTGCCATCGTATTCGCTTTGAAAATATGGCGACATTACTTATTTGGTGAGAAGTGCCATGTATATTCGGATCACAAAAGTCTCAAATATTTGATGACTCAAAGAGACTTGAATCTGCGACAAAGGCGTTGGCTTGAGTTGTTGAAAGATTATGAGCTTGTCATTGATTATCACCCGGGAAAGGCTAATGTGGTTGCGGATGCCTTAAGTCGTAAATCACTGTTTGCTTTACGAGCGATGAATGTACACTTGTCTGTTCTATCCGACAATGTGTTAGTAGCTGAATTAAAGGCCAAACCATTGTTGATTCATCAAATTCGTGAAGCTCAGAAAGTCGATGATGAATTGGTTGCAAAACGGGCTGAATGTGTTTCGAATATGGAATCAGAGTTTCAAATTGATGATGACGATTGTTTGAGGTTCAGAAGTCATTTATGTGTTCCAAGAAATTCAGAACTTATTTCGATGATTCTAAACGAAGCTCATTGTAGCCGAGTGTCAATTCACCCGGGGAGTACGAAAATGTACAACGATCTGAGACGTCAGTTTTGGTGGCATGGTATGAAACGAGACATTTCCGAATTTGTTTCGAAGTGTTTAATATGTCAACAAGTGAAAGCGGAACATCAAGTGCCTCTGAGTTTACTTCACCGATCATGATACCGAATGGAAATGGGATCGAGTCACGATGGATTTTGGATCTGGGTTGCCAGTGTCGGCAAGTAAGAAAGATGCGATTTGGGTTGTTGTTGATAGACTGACTAAGTCGGCTCACTTTATCCCCGTACGTACGGATTTTTCATTGGATAAACTAGCTGAATTGTATGTTTCTCAGATTGTAAGATTACACGGGGTACCTATTTCTATTGTGTCGGATAGAGATCCGAGGTTCACCTTGCGATTTTGAAAGAAATTGCAAGCTTTGGGTACCAAGTTGCATTTTAGCACCGCCTTTCATCCACAAACTGATGGTCAATCCGAGCGGATAATTCAGATACTTGAGGATATGTTGAGGTGTTGCATCCTTGAGTTTAGTGGTTCATGGGAGCGGTATTTACCTTTGATTGAATTCGCTTACAACAATAGTTTCCAATCAAGTATTAAGATGGCGCCTTACGAAGCTTTGTACGGTCGCAAATGCCGTACACCATTGTTTTGGACCGAGCTCGGTGAAAGTAAAATTTTCGGAGTTGATTTGATTAAAGATGTCGAGCAAAAAGTAAAAATAATTCGTGAAAGTCTGAAGGCAGCATCAGATCATCAGAAGTCGTACGCGGATTTAAAACGAAGAGATATTGAGTATCAGGTGGGAGACAAAGTATTTCTTAAAGTTTCACCTTGGAAAAAGATACTCAGATTTGGCCGTAAGGGCAAACTGAGTACGAGGTTCATAGGGCCGTATGAAATATCCGAACGAGTTGGTCCGGTGGCATATAGATTGATCTTACCCCCTGATCTCGAGAAGATTCACAACGTTTTTCATGTCTCAATGCTTCGACGTTACAGATCTGATCCTTCACACATAATAAGTCCCTCCGAGGTTGAAATTCAAGCCGATATGAGTTATGAAGAAGAACCGATTCGTATCCTAGCTCATGAAGTGAAAGAGTTACGAAACAAAAAGGTTCCTTTAGTAAAAATGTTATGGCTCAAACACGGGATGGAAGAAGCTACTTGGGAACCCGAGAACTCTATGAAAGAACGATACCCAAACCTATTTACGGTAAGATTTTCGGGACGAAAATTTCTTAAAGTGGGGAGAGTTGTGTGACCCTAAATTGACCCTAGTCGGAAGTGGTTTCGGACCGCTAAACCGAGTCACCGAAGTATTTGAATATGATATTTATTGTCTAAAATATGTGAATATGAATGTGTGAAAGTTTTAAGCTTTGATTTAGTCGATTGCATGTGAATTTAGTTAATAGGACTTATGTGTGACACTTTTGAAATGTGATAGGTTAATCTATAAGGATCTATTAAAGCATGTAGTGAAACAATGGTTTTGCATGTCAAATACTCCTTTTTTTTTATACATAGTGGCCGGACATGATGGTACATACATTAAAATATGTAGTAAATCTTAATTAAATGGTTATTATTTTATGTAAAAGAAAGGAAATAAATAAAAGAAATAATAAGGATAATAAAAGAAAAGAAGAATGAAAGGGTGATGAAAAGAAAAGGAGAAATCGGTTCTTCTTGGCCGAAATGAAAAGAGGAAGAAGGGAGGGAAGCATTCGGTCATCTTAGGTTAATATTAAGGTAAGGAGTGTAACACCCCGTACCCGAGACCGTTGCCGGAGTCGGACACGAGGGGTTTGCAGACTTAAATCACTTGCTTTCACAGTCCATTTTAAAAATTTCCAGGCAGTTGGCTAACTGCATCATTGTCACCTTAAAAATCATATCTTGAGTTACAAAACTCAGAAATCAGTTTCTTAATTTTTCCCTGAAACTAGACTCATATGTCCATCTACAGATTTTTTTCTAGAATTTTTGGTCAGGTCAATTAGTACAGTTTATTAGTTAAAGTCTCCCCTGTTACAGGGTGCGACTACACTGACCTTCATGTATTACGACTTGAATATCTCCCTGTACAGGCCTTCAATACTGATGCTGTTTGTTTCTATAGAAACTAGACTCGAAAAGGAAACTATACATATATGGAATGGCTTCTAATTATCTCTGGTTAATTTTTAATGAATTTACAAAGTCGGAACAGGGAATCCAGAAATAGTTCTGGTCCTGTTTCGCGAAAACTTAAATATCTCATAATATACTGTTCATATGATCGTTTCGTTACTTTCCTATGAAAATAGATTCATCAAGGTTCGATTAAATAATTTATTCACTATTTAATTCTATTCCTACTATTTTTAGTGATTTTTCACATTCACGTCACTGCTGCTATCAGCATCTATTTTTAAGGTAGACTTTACCTATTACATAGTTTCCATGATTCAACTAGCCCTTTAGCATATATAGCACAAAATATGATCATGATTAACCATTCTAACGGCTAATCGTTCCCAAACATTTCCATGCCTCTTAATGAACATCATACAAGACAATTATAATACTAAGCTCAAAGTGTATATAAGCCATTTTCGCATGGCTATCCAAATTTATACAAAACCAAAGGGTACATGACCAACAACAAAAGGGTAGTCCTATACATGCCATTTCAAAGTTCAACCAAAAGTATACCAAAAGGAGCTTTGATAGTGTGGGCGACTTCGACTTCAAAATCCCGAGTCCGATAGCTGAAGAACCAAAATCTATAAAACAGAGAATTAAATAAACGGAGTAAGCATTAAATGCTTAGTAAGTTTTGAGCAAAGAATTTAAGCACATCTGAAGTATAGCATTCATATAACTAAACGGATAATTCCATATATACATATTCTCAAATCATTCCTACTTCACATTCCAACCCCTATATTCATACATAAGGGATCATCTTAGCCAAATACCGGAAGCTCATTACTCGACTGAGCGAATATTGTTCGAAGGGAATCAACTATTCCAATGCACATACGAAACATACCTCATTGTTGGGATTTTACAAGCGTATTAACTGAAATTTTTGCAGCAAGATCGCTCATTCCCGAATCACGTACCTTCGGAATTTAACCGGATATAGCTACTCGTTCAAATGCCTTCGGGACATAGCCCGGTTATAGTAACTCGCACAAATGCCTTCGGGACTTAACCCGGATTTAGTGACTCGCACAAATGCCTTCGGGACTTAACCCGGATTTAGTAACTCGCACCAATGCCTTCAGGCTTAGCCCGAAATTAGTAACTCGCACAAATGCCGTCGGATCTTAGTCCGGATATAGTCCTTTGCACAAAGCCTTCGGGACTTAGCCCAGACATCATTCGAATAACCATGCACATTTATCAATAAATCATGACACATCCGTATTTCATTTTCATTACCAAAGCTCAAACACAAGACACTTATCACACTTGCAATTTCGGCTCAATAGCCACATACAAAGAGCATGATTTTGATTTGCTTAAAACATGATCTAATCAAATCATAATCTAAGTTCCATTACTCGAAAACTTACCTCGGATGTGGTCGAACGATTTCGGCGGCTATTCGATAACTTTTTCCTTTCCCTTATCCAACTGTGGTCCTCTAAGCTCTTGAGCTAATTCAAACAAATTTAACTTATTAAAGTCTCATTATGCTAGCTTATGGCCGAATATGACAAGGAGTTTAATAGGTCATATGGCCACCCTTTAGCTCAAATACACAATGGTCATGCGCATTTTTAATCACATTAAGCAATTTAACACAATTCATTTGAACATCAAAAGAGGACCTCAAGGTACTTAGCCCATATATACATTAGACATTAGAGTCACATATGTACGAAATCACGAATCAAATTCAACATATTAGCTAATATTCCCCTTAGCCGAATTTTCTAAGTCAAGATAAAGCCATCAATATGCTTACCTTTGGCCGAACATACACATCAACTTATGTACTCATTCATGTGGCCGAACATACATGTCTATGTTGAGGCCGATTGCAACACTTAATACATTCTACAAGTATGGTCACTTGTATGGACTAAACACCATTTTGTTTCAAGTTCAAAACTTGGCCAATACACATATATATACACTAGTAAAGCATCCTCTCCCTTTCCATCAATTCAACACATGCATTACTCATTAATATACAAAATTATATTCGGCCTTAGCACACAACTTGCTAGCCGATTCTTCTCCATCTAGCAACTAATGCACATATGTGCTCATTTGTTAGACTCTACTTCATCTAACAACAACCATATTTTCCCTTCTACTTCCTACCATGGCCGGATGTTCAAGATACCTCAAGCCTCATAACACATCCATATAGCTAACATGCTAATAGTCTCAAGGCTTCAACTAAAACTTTTGAAGCCTCTTAGTCGAATACTAACTCTCTAATAATCCCAAATCCATCCATGAGATAGTTAGAATTTAGACTAATCATCCAAGGGATGTATGAACTTTCAAAGCAACATTAAACATACCTTAATCTAGTGAGCCTTCATAGCCGATTTTTCTCCAAGCTCATTCCCTTCCTTTCTTTCTTCTATTCGGCCAAAGATGTTCAAGGATGAACACATTTTTTTTTCTTTGTTTTTTTTTCTTCCATTCACGGCAAAGGGGGGGGCATGGATGAGACCATTTTTTTTTTCATCACTCCTCCCTTTCACTATTTAATTACCATGCTCCTTATTTTATTTTTCCTAACATACATCACTAACATAACATGTTTGTGACATGTTTCCACCCATAGCATGGCCGGCCACTATGCTTTAATTTGGCTAATTTGACATGCAAGGACAAGCACTTTCCCACATATATTAATAGGCCACTTGAACACTTGCCTAGCATATTTCTAAATTGTCTCACATAAGTCCCTACTAATAAATTTCACATACACTGACCAAATTAAAGTATGGAACTATCACACAAGCATTTACGCACATCATAAACACAGAATATAACCTTTAATTATTTATAAGACTCGGTTTCGTGGTCCCGAAACCACTTTCCGACTAGGGTCAATTTCGGGCTGTCACAAGGAGTTTATACTAGTTCTTGAAATTTTAGTTGATCTTGGGTGAGATATCAAGTTATTTTTGTAACCCATGTTGAAATTTTGATTTTGGAATGAGTAAGGTTTTCGGCTATGGTAATTAACAAGGGTGATGGTTGTTGTTTCATGCTAAATCTAGATGAACAATGATAGTTTGCTTATATCTTGATATTTATGAGTTCCTTTCTTGGTTCTACCTTAAACCCATGAAGTATATTTTTATTTGGTGTTGTTGGAGGTTTCGGTCATGGGTAGAAAAAAAAAAAGAAAACTATAGATTTTGAGATTTATGATAGAAATTAATGAGTGAGAGTTGGATAGATATTATGACGTTAAAATTCATGGGATTATAAGCTTGTAAGTTTGATGGTGAAATTTATGCTTTGTGAGGGTAAATGGTTTAAAAGGAGCATTCGGCCATGATGTAAAATTATGATGAAGTGATGTTAAATGTTTTGAATATTGAGTATATATTGTTATAAGTTAAATTTAAGGTTTGTTAAATTGTCTTTGTCATTGCCGAATGTGTGTATAGTTAAAGAAAATTTGTTAAAGTGCTTAGTTAATTGATATTAGGTTAATGATATGTGTATTCGGTCATAAAGGTGTACATGAGGAAATGTTAAATTAATTGTATTAAATTGCTTAATGTGATTAAAAATGCGTATGACCATTTTGTATTTAAGCTAAAAGTAGCTATATGACCTATTAAATTTCTTGTCATATTCGGCCATAAGCTAGCATAATGAGACTTTAATAAGTTAAATTTGTCTGAATTAGCTCAAGAGCTTAGAGGATCAAAGTTGGATAAGGGAAAGGATAAAGTGATCGAATAGCCATCGAAATCGTTCGACAACATCCGAGGTAAGGCTTTGAGTAATGGAACGTAGTTTATGATTTGATTAAGTTATGACATATAAGCATAACAAATAAACGGTGATATAATGATTCTATTTGAATTATATGTCGAGATAATTAGTTTATACTTATGACGGGTAGCCGAATGTGCATAGAGATCATGTCATAAAGCAAATCAAATCATGCTCTTTGCATGTGGCTATTGAGCCGAAAAATGGGAATGGTTAAAAAGTGTCTTGTGTTTGAGTTCTAGTGATGAAAATGAAATATAGATGTGATATGATTTATTGATATATGTGCATGAATATTCGGATGGTAACCGGGCTAAGTCCCGAAGGCATTTGTGCTAGTGACTAATTCCGGTCTAAGTCCCGAAGGCATTTGTGCAAGTTACTATATCCGAGCTAAGTCCCGAAGGCATTTGTGCGAGTTACTATATCTGGGCTAAGTCCCGAAGGCATTTGTGTGAGTTACTATATCCGGGCTAAGTCCCAAAGGCATTTGAGCGAGTAGCTATATCCGGCTAAATCCGGAAGGTACTTGGTTTGGGAATGAGAGATCTTGCTGTAATACTTTCAATTAATACGCTCGTAAAATCCCAACGATGAGGTATGTTTCGTATATGCATTGGAATAGTTGATTCCTTTTAAATAGTATTCGCTCAATCGATTAACAAGCTTCCGGCCTTTAGCCAAGTTGATTCCTTATGTATGAATATAAGGGTTGGAAATGTGAAGTAGGTATGATTTTGAGAATATGTGTATATGAAATTATTCGTTTAGTCATATGAATGCTATACTTCAGTTGTGCATGATTTCATTACTCAAACTTACTAAGCATTAAATGCTTATTCATTGCTTTGATTCTCTGTTTTATAGATTCGCTCAAATCACCATCGGACTCTGGAGTGTCAAAGTCAAAGTCGTCCACACTATCTAAACCACTTTTGGTACTCTTTTAGTTCAATTTGAAAATGGCATGTATAGGGCTGACCCTTGTTGTTAATTGAGTACCCATTTGTAATGTATATTCGTATAGCCATGCGAAAATGGCTCGTATATTTTGAAGTATAACATCATGGTCTTATGGTATGGTTATTAAGTGACGGAAATGTTCGGTAATGACTAGCCATTGGAATGGCCAATCATGGTTCTATTGGTGCTACGTGACGTCGTGGCTAATCGTGAACATACTTGGAAATAATGTATGTTAATTTGCTAATTGAATCATGGAAACTATGAAATAGGTGAAATTTGCCTTAAAATAGATCTTGACAAAGAAGTGTTGTAAGTTTGAAAAATAACTAAAATAGTAGAAATGTAAATAAATAATGAATGAATTATGTAATCTAACCTTGATGATTCTATTTTCATATGGAAGAATCGAAACAACCATATGAGCCGTAATTTACGAGATGTTTAAGTTTTCGTGAAACAGGGCCAGAGCGATTATGGGATCCCCTGTTCTAACTTTGGAAATTTACCATAAATTAACCAGAGATAATTAGAAGTCATTCTTTATATGTATGGATTCCTTTTTGAGTCTAGTTTCATTAGAAGCAAACGGCATATGTATTGAAGCCCTGTACAGGGAGATATCTAAATCGTAATGCATGAAGGTCAGAGTAGTCGAACCCTGAAACAGAGGAGATTTTAACTAATAAACTGTACTAATTGGCCTGACCAAAAATTCTAGAAAAACAATTGTAGATGGATATATGAGTCTAGTTTCAGGGAAAATTTACAGAATCAGTTTTCGAGTTTTGGAGCTCGAGATTTGATTTTTAAGGTGACAGTGATGCAGTTAGCCAGCTTGTCTGGAAATTTTAAAATGAACTGTATAAATAAATGAATTAAATCCGTTAACACCTCGTGTCCGACTCCGGAAACGGTCTTGGGTACGGGGCGTTACAATTTTATTGGTATCAGAGCTACAGTTTAGTAGATTCTAGGACTACCATAATACG
Source organism: Gossypium arboreum (assembly GCF_025698485.1). Classification (NCBI taxonomy): domain Eukaryota; kingdom Viridiplantae; phylum Streptophyta; class Magnoliopsida; order Malvales; family Malvaceae; genus Gossypium; species Gossypium arboreum. Next base: position 89,626,761 of record NC_069082.1, on the reverse strand, counting down.
TCCGGGTCTAGCTATACATGTCGATATGTGTTTATTTGATAGTGTGGAAATTTCTGACAGTTAAAAATGTGTTTATTTATAGTAATGGATCCCGATCCCAACCGAGCGGTAGCTGATGATCTTGAGAGTGTAGCGCCTGCTCCCACACAAGGGACAGCGCCGGTGGACTCTCAACCTATTGCTAGTAATCAGAATGATGAAGCTAGACAGGCTTTTTATAGCGTGATGAATGATTGGTTCAACCAATACATTCGAACTAATACGGCTGTTCCACAACCCCCATTCCCGACTAATACAACCCCTGCAACTGCGATACCTCCCAAGAATCGATCAGATAAGGTTAAATAAGCCCCCAGTTGATAGAATCCAAAAACACGGGGCTACTGAATTTAAAGCTACAGACAACGACGATGCCGAGCAAGCTAAATTTTGGTTGGACAACACTATTCGGGTCCTTGATGAACTATCTTGCACACCTGATGAATGCCTAAAGTGTACGATCTCCTTGTTACGTGATTCTGCCTACTATTGGTGGAATACGTTGATTTCTGTTGTGCCCAGAGAGCAAGTAACTTGGGAGTTTTTCCAAACCGAGTTTCGAAAAAAGTATATTAGCCAGAGATTCATTGATCAAAAACGAAAAGAATTTCTTGAACTTAAACAAGGTTCCATGTCGGTTACTGATTACGAACGAAAGTTTGTAAGGCTTAGCCGGTACGCGCGAGAATGCATTTCTTCGAAGTGTAATGTAAACGTTTCAAGATGGATGAACGATGATATAAAGTCAGTATGTTGGCATTTTAGAAATCGAGAATTTGTGGTACTTGTCGAGCGAGCTTGCAAAGTCAAGAGCTCAAGAAGGAGAAAAGAAAAGCGATATGGGAGCAAAGGAGTTTCAGAAGAGATCTTCGGGAAAGCCCTTTCAACAGTCATCGAAGAAATTTAGAGATGATTTAGGCCGATCTAGAGACACTTCGGGCTTTTCTAGACGAGATCGTGATCGACCCCCTGTGAGTACACGAGTCACTTCGGTTGCCAGTGTTGGAAATGATCGTCGAGACAGAACAGAGTGCCAGTATTGTGGTAAATGGCATTCGGGAAGTTGTAGATTCCATGACCGCTCCTGTTATAAGTGCGGATCAGCTGACCACTTTATCAAGGATTGCCCGAGACTGTCTGAACAAAATGTAAATCAGAGTGGGAAACCGGGTGCTACTACTGCTTGAGGTAGACCATCTAGAAATACAGGACATCCTAGTGGTGGTCAGAGAGGATCTAGAGACGCTACAACCAGATCTGAGGCTCGTGCTCCTGCTAGAGCTTATGCCATACGTGCACGAGAGGATGCTTCCTCGCCAGATGTTATTACCGATACTTTCACTCTCTTTGATACTAATGTGATTGCATTGATTGACCCTGGTTCTACTCATTCTTATATATGTGAGACTTTAGCATCCAGTAAGACTTTACCTGTTGAGTCTACTAAGTTCGTTATTAGAGTGTCGAATCCCTTGGGTCGTTGTGTGCTTGTTGATAAGGTGTGTAAGAAATGTCCCCTAGTAATTCGAGGTTCCTGTTTTCCGGCGAACTTGATGCTTTTACCGTTTGATGAATTTGATGTTATTCTCGGTTTGGATTGGTTGGTCGTGCATGATGCGGTTGTGAATTGCAAAAGCAAGACTATTGATTTGAGGTGTGCAAATAATGAGATAATCTGAGTTGAGTCTACTGTCTTGAATGGATTGCCAACAATAATATCCTCGATGTTAGCTCAAAAATATGTGAGAAAGGGGTGTGAAGCGTATCTTGCATACGTACTTGATAATAAAGAGCCAGAAAAGAAACTTGAATCGGTACCGGTGGTTTGTGAATGTCCGGATGTTTTTCCCGAAGAATTACCGGGTTTACCACCTGTTCGGGAGGTAGAGTTTGGTATTGAGCTTGTACTTGGGACTACACCGATTTCGATAGCTCCGTATCGTATGGCACCAACGGAATTGAAGGAATTGAAAGCTCAGTTGCAAGAGTTTATGGATAGAGGTTTTGCTCGACCAAGTTTCTCACCTTAGGGTGCACCAGTATTGTTGGTGAAAAAGAAGGACGGAACCATGAGGTTGTGCATCGACTATCGTCAGCTGAATAAAGTGACTATAAAGAATAAATATCCGTTACCACGCATTGATGATTTGTTTGATCAACTAAAAGGAGCCTTAGTGTTTTCAAAGATAGATTTGAGATCGGGTTATTATCAGTTGCGAATTCGAGATTCGGATATACCCAAAACCGCTTTCAGAACGAGGTACGGTCACTACGAATTCTTAGTGATGCCGTTTGGGCTCACTAATACCCCTGCGGTATTTATGGATTTGATGAATCGGATCTTCAGACCGTATTTGGATCGGTTTGTAGTTGTGTTTATCGATGATATTTTGGTTTATTCGAGAAATGAAACCGATCATGCTGAACATCTGGGATTAGTGTTGCAAATTTTACGGGATAAGCAGTTATATGCTAAATTCAGTGAGTGTGAGTTCTAGTTAAGAGAGGTTAGCTTCTTGGGTCATGTGGTATCTGCATCGGGTATTCGAGTTGATCCAAGCAAAATTTCAGCCATACTTAACTGGAAGCTTCCGAGAAATATTACTGAAGTTCGGAGCTTTTTGGGACTTGCCAGTTACTACAGACGCTTTGTAAAGGGTTTCTCAATGATAGCCACACCAATAACGAAATTACTTCAGAAAGATGTTAAGTTTGAATGGACAGAAATGTGTCAGAAAAGTTTCGATCAACTGAAAACTTATTTGACTGAACTCCAGTACTAGTGCAGCCCGAATCAGGCAAGGAGTTTGTCATCTACAGTGATGCATCCTTACTTGGGTTGGGCTGTGTATTGATGCAAGAAGGTCAAGTTGTAGCTTATGCGTCGAGACAATTGAAGCCACGTGAGAAAAATTATCCAACCCATGATCTCGAATTAGCTGCCATCGTATTCGCTTTGAAAATATGGCGACATTACTTATTTGGTGAGAAGTGCCATGTATATTCGGATCACAAAAGTCTCAAATATTTGATGACTCAAAGAGACTTGAATCTGCGACAAAGGCGTTGGCTTGAGTTGTTGAAAGATTATGAGCTTGTCATTGATTATCACCCGGGAAAGGCTAATGTGGCTGCGGATGCCTTAAGTCGTAAATCACTGTTTGCTTTACGGGCGATGAATGTACACTTGTCTGTTCTATCCGACAATGTGTTAGTAGCTGAATTAAAGGCCAAACTATTGTTGATTAATCAAATTCGTAAAGCTCAGAAAGTCGATGATGAATTGGTTGCAAAACGGGCTGAATGTGTTTCGAATATGGAATCAGAGTTTCAAATTGATGATGACGATTGTTTGAGGTTCAGAAGTCGTTTGTGTGTTCCAAGAAATTCAGAACTTATTTCAATGATTCTGAACGAAGCTCATTGTAGCCGAGTGTCAATTCACCCGGGGAGTACGAAAATGTACAACGATCTGAGACGTCAGTTTTGGTGGCATGGTATGAAACGAGACATTTCTGAATTTGTTTCGAAGTGTTTAATATGTCAACAAGTGAAAGCAGAACATCAAGTGCCTACAGGTTTACTTCAGCCGATCATGATACCTGAATGGAAATGGGATCGAGTCACGATGGATTTTGTATCCGGGTTGCCGATGTCGGCAAGTAAGAAAGATGCAATTTGGGTTGTTGTTGATAGACTGACTAAGTCGGCTCACTTTATCCCCGTACGTACGGATTTTTCATTGGATAAACGAGCTGAATTGTATGTTTCTCAGATTGTAAGATTACACGGGGTACCTATTTCTATTGTGTCGGATAGAGATCTGAGGTTCACCTCACGATTTTGGAAGAAATTGCAAGCTTTGGGTACCAAGTTGCATTTTGGCACCGCCTTTCATCCACAAACTGATGGTCAATCCGAGCGGATAATTCAGATACTTGAGGATATGTTGAGGTGTTGCATCCTTGAGTTTAGTGGTTCATGGGAGCGGTATTTACCTTTGATTGAATTCGCTTACAACAATAGTTTCCAATCAAGTATTAAGATGGCGCCTTACGAAGCTTTGTACGGTCGCAAATGCCGTACACCATTGTTTTGGACCGAGCTCGGTGAAAGTAAAATTTTGGAGTTGATTTGATTAAAGATGCCGAAGCGAAAGTAAAAATAATTCGTGAAAGTCTCAAGGCAAGATCGATCATCGTAAGTCGACGCGGATTTAAAACGAAGAGATATTGAGTATCAGGTGGGAGACAAAGTATTTCTTAAAGTTTCACCTTGGAAAAAGATACTCAGATTTGGCCGTAAGGGCAAACTGAGTCCGAGGTTCATAGGGCCGTATGAAATATCCGAACGAGTTGGTCCGGTGGCATATAGATTGATCTTACCCCCTGATCTCGAGAAGATTCACAACGTTTTTCATGTCTCAATGCTTCGACGTTACAAATCTGATCCTTCGCACATAATAAGTCCCTCCGAGGTTGAAATTCAAGCCGATATGAGTTATGAAGAAGAACCGATTCGTATCCTAGCTCGTGAAGTGAAAGAGTTACGAAACAAAAAGGTTCCTTTAGTAAAAATGTTATGGCTCAAACACAGGATGGAAGAAGCTACTTGGGAACCCGAGAACTCTATGAAAGAACGATACCCAAACCTATTTACCGGTAAGATTTTCGGGGACGAAAATTTCTTAAAGTGGGGAGAGTTGTGACACTCTAAATTGACCCTAGTCGGGAAGTGGTTTCGGGACCGCTAAATCGAGTCACCGAAGTATTTGAATATGATATTTATTGTCTAAAATATGTGAATATGAATGTGTGAAAGTTTTAAGCTTCGATTTAGTCGATTGCATGTGAATTTAGTTAATAGGACTTATGTGTGACACTTTTGAAATGTGATAGGTTAATCTATAAGGATCTATTAAAGCATGTAGTGAAAACAATGGTTTTGCATCTCAAATACTCCTTTTTTTTTATACATAGTGGCCGGCCATGATGGTACATACATTAAAATATGTAGTAAATCTTAATTAAATGGTTATTATTTTATGTAAAAGAAAGGAAATAAATAAAAGAAATAATAAGGATAATAAAAGAAAAGAAGAATGAAAGGGTGATGAAAAGAAAAGGAGAAATCGGTTCTTCTTCGCCGAAATGAAAAGAGGAAGAAGGGAGGGAAGCATTCGGTCATCTTAGGTTAATATTAAGGTAAGGAGTTTATACTAGTTCTTGAAACTTTAGTTGATCTTGGGTGAGATATCAAGTTATTTTTGTAACCCATGTTGAAATTTTGATTTTGGAATGAGTAAGGTTTTCGGCTATGGTAATTAACAAGGGTGATGGTTGTTGTTTCATGCTAAATCTAGATGAACAATGATAGTTTGCTTATATCATGATATTTATGATTTCCTTTCTTGGTTCTACCTTAAACCCATGAAGTATATTTTTATTTTGTGTTGTTGGAGGTTTCGGTCATGGGTAGAAAAAAAAAAGAGAAAACTATAGATTTTGAGATTTATGATAGAAATTAATGAGTGAGAGTTGGATAGATATTATGACATTAAAATTCATGGGATTATAAGCTTGTAAGTTTGATGGTGAAATTTATGCTTTGTGAGGGTAAATGGTTTAAAAGGAGCATTCGGCCATGATGTAAAATTATGATGAAGTGATGTTAAATGTTTTGAATATTGAGTATATATTGTTATAAGTTGAATTTAAGGTTTGTTAAATTGTCTTTGTCATTGCTGAATGTGTGTATAGTCAAAGAAAATTTGTTAAAGTGCTTAGTTAATTGATATTAGGTTAATGATATGTGTATTCGGTCATAAAGGTGTACATGAGGAAATGTTAAATTAATTGTATTAAATTGCTTAATGTGATTAAAAATGCGTATGACCATTTTGTATTTGAGCTAAAAGTAGCTATATGACCTATTAAATTTCTTGTCATATTCGGCCATAAGCTAGCATAATGAGACTTTAATAAGTTAAATTTGTCTGAATTAGCTCAAGAGCTTAGAGGATCAAAGTTGGATAAGCGAAAGGAAAAAGTGATCGAATAGCTGTCGAAATCATTCGACAACATCCGAGGTAAGTCTTTGAGTAATGGAACGTAGTTTATGATTTGATTAAGTTATGACGTATAAGCATAACAAATAAACGGTGATATAATGATTCTATTTGAATTATATGTCGAGATAATTAGTTTATACTTATGACGGGTAGCCGAATGCGCATAGAGATCATGTCATAAAGCAAATCAAATCATGCTCTTTCCATGTAGCTATTGAGCCGAAAAATGGGAATGGTTGACAAGTGTCTTGTGTTTGAGTTCTAGTGATGAAAATGAAATATAGATGTGATATGATTTATTGATATATGTGCATGAATATTCGGATGGTGTGACAGCCCTAAATTGACCCTAGTCGGAAAGTGGTTTCGGGACCACTAAACCGAGTCATAAAAATAATTAATTGTTATATTCTATGCTTACTATGTGTGTGCATGCATATGTGGAAGTTTCATTCTCTAATTTTACCAATTTTGTGAGAAATTATTAAATAGGGATCAATGTGAAACATGGTGAAATATGATAGGCTAATTTTAAATGGCTTATTAGTGCATGTTAACACAAAGGTGGAGTTGCATGTCAAATAACCCATTTCTTAAGGTTAGTGGCCGGCCATGACATGATGATGGGCAAAGAAAACATGTCCTAGACATGTTGGCCTAGTGCATTATGGAAGGAAATAAAGAAATAAAAATAAAAAAGGGAAAATGATGAAGAAAATGTGTGTATGGATACTCTTGTGCCGTGACAAAACAAAGAAAAAAAAGGGAAGAAAATTGGTTGTTCATCCTTCCTCATTTTTGTTACAATTGCCATGACTTGAAAAGATGAAGGAATAGGGAATCTCCTAAAGCAAATCGGCATTCTTCTTTAGCTAGCAAGAGGGTGATGAAAACAAAGCTTGGAACTTAAGCTCTTCTTGGCCGAATGTAAAGAGGAAGAGGGAGAAAGACTTTCGGTCATGGAAGGAGAAGAAAGGTTAGTGAAAAGTGTTAGATTTGTTTTGAAATTCAAGCTTGTTTTAGGTTAATCATCTTGCTTCTTACTTAACCCAAGCCAAAAGAATCTTGAAATCTTGATGGAGGTATGGTACATTCGCTTATGGTTAATGGGAGAATAATTTGATTTTAGCCTTTAAACCTTGAGGAAGAAATTGTTGTTGCAAGAAGTTGAGCTTATTGATAGTATAAATTTCTAATGCACCTAAGGTAATAGCCGAACATGTAGTGGTTTAATGCCTTGAACAAGTGTCGTTTAGATGTTCTAAGATTGTCTAAATTAGATGTTTAATCATCTAAGGGTTCGCATGGTGCATTCTTGAGAAGAGTTTGATTTGAAATCATGAGATCTTGTTGACTTGTGTTTAAGTTGTAATCGGCCATGGGCTATGGGTGTTTGCTAATCCGGTTTTGTTGCATAGGTGTTAAATACCTTGTATTGGGAATTTGATGAATAAGTAGCAATAAATTAAGATGAGATTGAGTAAATTTTAGCTTAGTTGTGTTAAGTATTCGGTAATAATCATAATAATGTATATGAATGCCGTATGTTTGTGTTTGATGGAGAGGTGAATTGTTTGATTTAGCTCCGAGCAAAGGGGACTAAATCGGACAAAGGAAAGGAGAAAGCAAACGAGTAGCCGAATTGGAACCGTTCTACCCTACATAATGTAAGTCATTAAGCATATATTTGGTGTTGATGTAAATGACCATAATATATACATAATTGTGTTTAAATGAGTTGATGTGTAAATGAAAATGTATGTGTATGGAATGATGCCATTGTTGAATGTATAAAGGCAGCAAAATGCATAAGGTATTGGTCTCGGCACTAAGTGTGCGGGTATAAATGGACACGGTGACAAGATTGGCACTAAGTGTGCGGGTTTAAAATTGTACAGCACTAAGTGTGCGAGTTTGATTATATAGCACTAAGTGTGCGAGCTGAAAATATATAGCACTAAGTGTGCGAGCTGAAAATTATATAGCACTAAGTGTGCGAGCTGAAAATATATAGCACTAAGTGTGCGGATTCACTATATGCTCTTGCATTACAATTGGCACTGAGTGTGCGACATTATCGAGTTAATCCGGACAGCGGATCGGGTAAGTACCTTGAGCTCATGACGAATAGGCAATACGTTCATGCTCGGGGTTGAGCTTGGTAAGCTTTAAATCTATGTGATGATTGCAATTGTATGATTGTGGTGTGAATGAGTTGGTGTGTAAAATGCCTCAAATATCTTATTGTATAGAATATGAAATGTGGATGTATGACTTGGTATGAGATTGAACCGAAAGGTCCGAGGAATTATGGTATAGTTTCGATATGGATGAAGTACCTAGCCTCGTTTATTGTTTGATGTTGTGAAAATTTTATTAATGGATGGTTGATGAATGCTTATGACTTACTGAGTTATAAACTCACTCGGTGTTTTCTTGTCACCCATTTTAGGTCTCTTGGACTCGTATTGTTGCGTGCTCGGAACCGTCGTTGAAGTCATCACACCGGCTGGAAATCTTTTGGTATTGTCTTCGTAGTTGAACTAGGAGAACATTTGGCATGTATAGGCTATTATGTTTTGTTGAATTGTGGGTTGTAAACTTTAAGCCATGTGAAAATGGCCTATGTGGTCGTTGAGTGGGATGCTAGAACCTATAGCCACGAGTCTTAGAAACTTTAATTTTGATAAGGTGGCCATAATTTGTGTCATGTATGATGGATGATTAGTAAGGCCAAGGAAAGATTCATGAAATTGGCATAGTTCACTGCAGTAACTGTTGCGGACAGCAGCAGTGATATGAGATTGAAAAATCACTAAAAATAGTAGAAGTAGAATTAAATAGTGAATAAATTATGAAATTGAACCTTGATGAATCTATTTTCATATGGACGAAACGAAACGACCATATGAGCAGTATACTGAGAGATATTAAAGTTCTCGTGAAACAGGGCCAGAACGGTTTCTGGATCCCCTGTCTCGAATTTGAAAATTTACCATAAATTATCCAGAAGGAATTAGAAGTCGTGCCTTATATGTGCAGATTCCCCTTTGAGTCTAGTTTCATTAGAAACAAAGGATATGAGTATTTAAGCCATGTACAAGAAGATATCCAGGTCGTAATGCGCGAAGGTCAGTGTAGTCGACCCCTGTAACATGGGCGACTTTAACTAATAAACTGTACCAATTGGCCCGACCAAAAATTCTAGAAATAAATCCAGGGATGGATATATGAGTCTAGTTTCAGGGAAAATTTACGGAACTGATTTTTGAGTTCTGGAACTCGAGATATGATTTCTAAGGTGACAGTGACGCAGTTAGCTAGCCTGCCTGGAACAGAAATCAATTATTTCAAAGAGAGAAATAAGGGAAGTAAGCCCGGTAACACCACATGGTCAAATCCGGTGACGGTCACGGGTTTGGGGTGTTACATTTTATTGGTATCAGAGCCAGGTTTAGTCGGTTCTAGGACTACCATAGCGCGTGTGAGTCTAGCTATACATGCCCAAAATGTTAGTGCTTAGAAATGTGATGACTTCTGACGGTTGAAGTTTTTGTTTTGATTTGCAAATGGAACCCGGTAGAGAGACCCTTGGCGGATGACGTTGAAAGTGTAGCGGCTGTTCTGCGCAAGGGACACCACCTGTTGAGCCTCGGTCATCCGCGAATAATCAAGTGAAGGGCGAAACAAGCCTTCTTCACCATGATGAATGAGTGGGTCGCATAATATGCCCGAACCAATCCGGCTGTCCAACCATTCTCGAATTTAAATACTCCACCCAAGAGCCCGTAATGCCTCCATTCATCGATCCCGTGAGGCTGAGTAAACCACCTGTGGACTTGATTAGGAAGCGTGGGGCCGAGGAGTTCAAGGCCATAGTTACTGATGATGCCGAAAAGGCCGAGTTCTGGTAAACTGTCATGCACACTCGATGAATGTCTTAAGTGTGCTATATCCTTGTTGCGAGACTCAGCTTACTATTGGTGGAGGACTTTAATTTCCATAGTCCCAAATGAATGAGTTACTTGGGATTTCTTTCAATCCGAATTTCGAAAGAAATACATTAGTCAACGGTTCATCGATCAGAAGCGTAAGGAATTCTTGGAACTCAAGCAAGGCCGGATGATCAGATCTAAATACGAACATGAGTTCGTAAGACTTAGTCGGTATGCTCGGGAGTGTGGCTGATGAGGTTGCTATGTGCAAGAGATTAGAAGAAGGCTGAATTTGAAGCTAGAGATTTTCGTAAAAGATCGACGGGTAAAGCTCCATTCTCTACGTAAAGAGGTTCGTGGAGGACACTAATAAGTCGAGGGCGATCGGGAATTTCCATCGAGCCCGACCATTGACGGACTCGAGCTACTTTGGTAGCTAGTGTGGGCAATAATCGTCAAGAGAAACCTGAATGCCCCCAATGTGGAAGACGACACCTAGGTGAATGTTGGGGTAAGTCATTAATAGGGCTGTTATGGATGCGGTTCAAGGACCACTTCATTAGAGATTGCACGAGCTAGATGAGAAGAATAAGATGCAAGGTGCAAGACCTAGTGAAACGACGGCTAGAGGTAGGCCCCGAGAATTTCGGAGGTAGGGGTGGTAATCGAGAGGAGCCTCGACACTACTGTTCGATCCGAGACCCGTGCTCTCGCTAGAGCATATGCCATCTCGCGCACGAGAGGTGGCATCCTCCCCGACGTTATCACCGGTACTTTTACTCTCTTTGATACTAGTGTGATTGCATTGATTGACCCGGCTCTACTCATTCATATGTATGTGAAACCTTAGCATCCAGTAAGACTCTGCCTGTTGAGTCTACTAAGTTCGTAATTCGGTGTCAAACCCTTTGGGTCAATACGCATTCGTTGATAAAGTGTGCAAGAGATGCCCCTAATAATTCGAGAATCTGCTTTTCCTACCGATCCGATACTTCTACCATTTGATGAATTCGATGTTATTCTTGGTATGAATTGGCTGATCGTACATGATGCAGTGGTGGACTGCAAAAGGAAAACCATTGATTGGAGGAGTGCAAATAATGAGGTAGTCCGAGTCGAGCTCATCGATTTAAAAGGAGTGCCGGCGATAATATCTTCTATGACCGCCGGAGATATGTGAAAAGGGTGTGAAACATACCTTGCGTATGTGTTTGAAAGTAAAGAGACGGAAAGGAAACTCGAATCGGTACCAGTGGTTTGTGAGTATTCAGATGTTTTTCCTGAGGAGTTACCGGGATTGCCACCGGTTCGAGAAGTGGATTTCAGCATCGAAGTTGTACCGGGTACTACGCCGGTCTCAATAGCCCCGTATCGTATGGCATTAACGGAAATAAAGGAATTGAAGGTTCAATTACAAGAATTGACGGGTAGAGGTTTCGCTCGACCGAGTTTTTCTCCATGGGGTGCACCTGTATTGTTTGTGAAAAAGAAGGACGGAACCATGAGGTTGTGCATCGACTATCGTCAACTCAATAAAGTGATGATAAAGAATAAATATCCATTGCCACGAATTGATGATTTGTTTGATCAATTAAAGGGAGCCTCAGTGTTTTCAAAGATATATTTGAGGTCGGGGTACTATCAGTTGAGGGTCCGAGAATCGGACATACCCAAAACCACTTTTAGAACGAGGTACGGTCACTACGAATTCTTGGTGATGCCGTTTGGGCTTACTAATGCCCCTGCGGTATTTATGGATTTAATGAATAGAATTTTCAAGCCATACTTGGATCGATTCGTAGTTGTATTTATCGATGACATTTTGGTCTATTCGAGAGATGAAACCAACATGCCGAGCACCGAGGCTAGTGTTGCAAATTTTACGAGATAAGCGAGTTATACGCAAAGTTCAAGAATGTGAATTTTGGTTGAAAGAGGTTAGCTTTTGGGGCACGTGGTGTCCGTGATCGGTGTCGTGGTGGACCCAAACAAAATTTCGCCATAGTCGATTGGAAATCTCCATGAATGTTACCAAAGTTAGGAGCTTTTGGGGCTTGCCGATTATTACCGACGATTTGTAAAAGGTTTTTCGATGATAGCTGCATCGATGACGAAACTACTCCAAAAGATGTTAAGTTCGAATGGACGGAGAAATGTCGAAAAGTTTCAATCAATGAAAACTTATTTGATGAAGCCCCAATTCTAGTGCAACCCGAATCGGGCAAAGAGTTTGTCATTTATAGTGACGCATCCCTACTTGGGTTGGGTTGCGATTGATGCAAAAGGGCGAGTTGTGGCCTATGCGTCGAGACAATTAAAGCCACATGAGAAAAATTATCCGACCCATGATCTCGAATTGGTCGCCATCGCACCGCTTTAAAGATATGGCGACATTACTTATTTGGTGAGAAGTTCCATATGTATTCGGATCACAAAAGTCTCAAATATTTGATGACCCAAAGAGACTTAAATCTGCGACAAAGACGTTGGCTCGAGCTGTTAAAGGATTATGAGCTGGTCATTGACTATCACCGGGAAAGGCTAATGTGGTTGCGGACGGCTTAAGTCGTAAATCACTATTTGCTTTATGAAGCGATGAATGTACACTTGTCCGTTTCTACCCGACAATGTGTTAGTAGCTGAATTGAAAGCCAAACCATTATTGATACGTCAAATTCGTGAAGCTCGTAAAGTCGACGATGAGTTGGTTGCAAACGGGTGAGTGTGTTCCGAACAAGGACTCGGAATTTCAAATCGATGATGACGATTGTTTGAGGTTCAGAAGTCGTCTGTGTGTTCCAAAGAATTCGGAACTTATTTCGATAATTCTGAACAAAGCCCATTGTAGCCAAATGGCAATCCACCCGGGGAGTACGAAGATGTACAATGATTTGAAACGTCGGTTTTGGTGGCATGGTATGAAACGAGACATCTCTGACTTTGTTTCGAGATGTTTAATATGTCAACAAGTGAAAGCGGAGCATCAAGTGCCTTCAGGATTACTTTAGCCGATCACGATACCCAAATGGAAATGGGATCGAGTAACAATGGACTTTGTGTCTGGGTTACCATTGACTCAGAATAAGAAAGACTCGGTCTGGGTCATTGTTGATAGTCTGACCAAGTCTGCTCATTTTATTCCTGTCCGTACGGATTTTTTGCTTGATAAATTGGCAGAATTATGCGTCTCCCAAATTGTTCGATTGCATGGGGTACCTATTTCTATCGTGTCGGATAGAGACCCAAGATTTACATCGCGATTTTGGAAGAAATGGCAAGAGGCTTTGGGTACCAAGCTGCATTTTAGCACTGCTTTTCACCCCCAAACCGATGGTCAATCCGAACGGGTAATTCAAATACTCGAGGATATGTTGAGATGTTGCATCCTTGAGTTTAGTGGTTCATGGGAACGGTATTTACCTTTGGTTGAATTCGCTTACAATAATAGCTTTCAATCAAGTATTAAGATGGCGCCTTACGAGGCTTTATACGGTCGTAAATGTCGTATCCCATTATTCTGGACTGAACTTAGTAAAGGAAAAATCTTCGGGGTTGATTTGATTAAGGATGCCGAGCAAAAAGTTCGAGTAATTCGTGAAAGTTTGAAAGCTGCTTCGGATCGCCAAAAGTCGTATGCGGATTTGAAAAGAAAAGACATTGAATATCAGGTTGGAGACAAGGTATTTCTCAAAGTCTCACCCTGGAAGAAGGTGCTTAGATTTGGCCGTAAGGGCAAATTGAGTCCGAGGTTTATCGGTCCGTATGAAATATCTGAACGAGTTGGGCCAGTAGCATACCGATTAATTTTGCCCCCTGAGCTCGAAAGGATCCACAACGTTTTCCATGTCTCGATGCTTCGACGATATAGGTCTGACCCAACACACGTAATTACTCCATCTGAGGTCGAGGTTCAGCCTAATTTGAGTTATGAAGAAGAGCCGGTTCGCATTCTGATGTGTGAAGTAAAAGAGTTACGCAATAAGAAAATCCCATTAGTGAAGGTGTTGTGGCATAAACACGGAATTGAAGGAGCCACTTGGGAACTTGAGGACTCTATGAAAGAGCGATACCCGAGCCTATTTACCGGTAGGATTTTCGGGACGAAAATTTCTTAAGAGGGGGAGAGTTGTGACAGCCCTAAATTGACCCTAGTCGGAAAGTGGTTTCGGGACCACTAAACCGAGTCATAAAAATAATTAATTGTTATATTCTATGCTTACTATGTGTGTGCATGCATATGTGGAAGTTTCATTCTCTAATTTTACCAATTTTGTGAGAAATTATTAAATAGGGATCAATGTGAAACATGGTGAAATATGATAGGCTAATTTTAAATGGCTTATTAGTGCATGTTAACACAAAGGTGGAGTTGCATGTCAAATAACCCATTTCTTAAGGTTAGTGGCCGCCATGACATGATGATGGTAAAGAAAACATGTCCTAGACATGTTGGCCTAGTGCATTATGGAAGGAAATAAAGAAATGAAAAAAAAAAGGGAAAATGATGAAGAAAATGTGTGTATGGATACTCTTGTGCCGTGACAAAACAAAGAAAAAAAGGGAAGAAAATTGGTTGTTCATCCTTCCTCATTTTTGTTACAATTGCCATGACTTGAAAAGATGAAGGAATAGGGAAATCTCCTAAAGCAAATCGGCATTCTTCTTTAGCTAGCAAGAGGGTGATGAAAACAAAGCTTGGAACTTAAGCTCTTCTTGGCCGAATGTAAAGAGGAAGAGGGGAGAAAGACTTTCGATCATGGAAGGAGAAGAAAGGTTAGTGAAAAGTGTTAGATTTGTTTTGAAATTCAAGCTTGTTTTAGGTTAATCATCTTGCTTCTTACTTAACCCAAGCCAAAAGAATCTTGAAATCTTGTTGGAGGTATGGTACATTCGTTTATGGTTAATGGGAGAATAATTTGATTTTAGCCTTTAAACCTTGAGGAAGAAATTGTTGTTGCAAGAAGTTGAGCTTATTGATAGTATAAATTTCTAATGCACCTAAGGTAATAGCCGAACATGTAGTGGTTTAATGCCTTGAACAAGTGTCGTTTAGATGTTCTAAGATTGTCTAAATTAGATGTTTAATCATCTAAGGGTTCGCATGGTGCATTCTTGAGAAGAGTTTGATTTGAAATCATGAGATCTTGTTGACTTGTGTTTAAGTTGTAATCGGCCATGGGCTATGGGTGTTTGCTAATCCGGTTTTGTTGCATAGGTGTTAAATACCTTGTATTGGGAATTTGATGAATAAGTAGCAATAAATTAAGATGAGATTGAGTAAATTTTAGCTTAGTTGTGTTAAGTATTCGCAATAATCATAATAATGTATATGAATGCCGTATGTTTGTGTTTGATGGAGAGGTGAATTGTTTGATTTAGCTCCGAGCAAAGGGGACTAAATCGGACAAAGGAAAGGAGAAAGCAAACGAGTAGCCGAATTGGAACCGTTCTACCCTACATAATGTAAGTCATTAGCATATATTTGGTGTTGATGTAAATGACCATAATATATACGCAATTGTGTTTAAATGAGTTGATGTGTAAATGAAAATGTATGTGTATGGAATGATGCCATTGTTGAATGTATAAAGGCAGCAAAATGCATAAGGTATTGGTCTCGGCACTAAGTGTGCGGGTATAAATGGACACGGTGACAAGATTGGCACTAAGTGTGCGGGTTTAAAATTGTACAGCACTAAGTGTGCGAGTTTGATTATATAGCACTAAGTGTGCGAGCTGAAAATATATAGCACTAAGTGTGCGAGCTGAAAATTATATAGCACTAAGTGTGCGAGCTGAAAATATATAGCACTAAGTGTGCGGATTCACTATATGCTCTTGCATTACAATTGGCACCGAGTGTGCGACATTATCGAGTTAATCCCGGACAGCGGATCGGTAAGTACCTTGAGCTCATGACGAATAGGCAATACGCTCATGCTCGGGGTTGAGCTTGGTAAGCTTTAAATCTATGTGATGATTGCAATTGTATGATTGTGGTGTGAATGAGTTGGTGTGTAAAATGCCTCAAATATCTTATTGTATAGAATATGAAATGTGGATGTATGACTTGGTATGAGATTGAACCGAAAGGTCCGAGGAATTATGGTATAGTTTCGATATGGATGAAGTACCTAGCCTCGCTTATTGTTTGATGTTGTGAAAATTTTATTAATGGATGGTTGATGAATGCTTATGACTTACTGAGTTATAAACTCACTCGGTGTTTTCTTGTCACCCATTTTAGGTCTCTTGGACTCGTATTGTTGCGTGCTCGAACCGTCGTTGAAGTCATCACACCGGCTGGAAATCTTTTGGTATTGTCTTCGTAGTTGAACTAGGAGAACATTTGGCATGTATAGGCTATTATGTTTTGTTGAATTGTGGGTTGTAAACTTTAAGCCATGTGAAAATGGCCTATGTGGTCGTTGAGTGGGATGCTAGAACCTATAGCCACGAGTCTTAGAAACTTTAATTTTGATAAGGTGGCCATAATTTGTGTCATGTATGATGGATGATTAGTAAGGCCAAGGAAAGATTCATGAAATTGGCATAGTCTACTGCAGTAACTGTTACGGACAGCAGCAGTGATATGAGATTGAAAAATCACTAAAAATAGTAGAAGTAGAATTAAATAGTGAATAAATTATGAAATTGAACCTTGATGAATCTATTTTCATATGGACGAAACGAAACGACCATATGAGCAGTATACTGAGAGATATTAAAGTTCTCGTGAAACAGGGCCAGAACGGTTTCTGGATCCCCTGTCTCGAATTTGAAAATTTACCATAAATTATCCAGAAGGAATTAGAAGTCGTGCCTTATATGTGCAGATTCCCCTTTGAGTCTAGTTTCATTAGAAATAAACGACATGAGCATTGAAGCCCTGTATGAGAAGATATCCAGGTTGTAATGCGCGAAGGTCAGTGTAGTCGACCCCTGTAACATGGGCGAATTTAACTAATAAACTGTACCAATTGGCCCGACCAAAAATTCTAGAAATAAATCCAGGGATGGATATATGAGTCTAGTTTCAGGGAAAATTTACGGAACTGATTTTCGAGTTTTGGAACTCGAGATATGATTTCTAAGGTGACAGTGACGCAGTTAGCTAGCCTGCCTGGAACAGAAATCAATTATTTCAAAGAGAGAAATAAGGGAAGTAAGCCCGGTAACACCACGTGGTCAAATCCGGTGACGGTCACGGGTTTGGGGTGTTACAGATGGTAACCGGGCTAAGTCCCGAAGGCATTTGTGCTAGTGACTAATTCCGAGCTAAGTCAAAAGAAACTAAAGAAACAAAAGAAAGGAAATAGAAACAGAATAGGGGACGAAACAGAAAGAAAAGAAAAGAAGAAATTTAGGGTTTTCAAGGTTCAATTTTAAATTGGTAAGTCAAATTAAGTCATTTTCTTGTAATTTTTGAGTTTTTATGAAACTAGAACAAAATACTATTAAGTATGTGCTAAAATTTTGGAAGATATTAGATTTTAGACATTAAATTTTATTGAGTAAAAGTGTGAATTGAGGATTGAATTAATAGAATTTCTAACTAGAAGTGGGAGATAGATTAAATTGTAGAATAAGTTATAAATTTTGTATAATAGGGACTAAATTGAAAGAAATTAAAATTATGATTTTTATGCTGAAAATTTATTGTTAAGTTTAAGTTTAGTTAAATTTTGAGAAAAATAAGGTATAAATTGAGGTAGAAAATGGATGAATTAGTTAGGACCAAATTGAAATTAAGGTAGAAATTGAATAGAAATTGAAGTATTTAATGTGAATTAATGTTGTATTAATCAGTGTAAATTATTATTATTTTCGTAGCTAACAAAGAACCCAAGGCATTGGCATCGAAAGGAAAGGAGAAAGCTATCGAGGACTAAACTAGAGATTTACGGTTTGTATTACTATAATTCAAGTTATTTATTATTAAGTATTAATTCTAAATTTATTTATTTTATGGTAAGTAAATTTTGAGGTAAGTAAATTTATTGAATTGAATTTAGAAAATTGAATTGAATGAGAAATACGTGTTGGTATTACTATAATTCAATTTAATTATTAATAATTGTTGAATTTTAAGTTGATATGCATGGTAAGTATTAGTATTGAATTGTATGAAATTAAATTGAATTGTGATTATATGCGAATAATTGAAATGCATATTGAATTGAGAAAGTGTATTGAACTATGAGTATGTGAATTGAAAATTTGATTGAAAAGTAGAAAATGATTGAATTGAAAATGTGAGAAATTGTAACTGAATTGAGATTTATATGTGATCTAGAAACCCTATTACCTAGTCGAGCTGAGTCGGATATAGTTGGCATGCCATAGGATTGGAAGTGTTCAGGGATACTTCGACTCGATGAGACACTGGGTGTCATACTGTTACTTCGGATAGATTTGATGAGATACTGGGTACCACTTTACTTCAACTAGGCCGATGAGACACTGGGTGTTAACTTTGCTTTAAACTATCCGATGAGGCACTGGGTGCCAAATTAGTGTGTTTGGTTGGATTTGTGTATCTGCCAAAGTCCGAGTCTGTTAATAGGGGTAATTAAAAGAAAAGTTAAGTTGAATAAAAGGAATTGGTTGAGCCATTGAAAGAAATGTAAAAATGGAACATGAATTGAAAATGTGATTTGATTGTGAGTATGACAATGGAAAGCATGAACCAATGGTTCATGAATTAGATAATGGCTCAACATGAATGTATATGATTTCAATTGACGAATAGCTAGATTAAATTGTATGAATATATTGAGAATGGCAAATTTATGTTTAAATTGGTTTAGTAAATATTAAAGTTAGATGATTTAATTTATATGATTATTATGTTTAAAATTTAAATTATGGTAATACCACTGAGTATGAAATACTCAGCGTACGGTTGTTTCCGTTCGCAGGTCAATAGAAGTCTAGTGTCCCGGTCCAGCATCCGAATGATCCCGACTACAAGAAAATGATTTTGGTGATGTTTTCTTCCCTTAAGTGAAAGTGGCATATACATAGGGATTTTACTGATTATTTTAGTATGTTATATAATTTTTGTTGTAAAGAAAGGTATTTGGTATTTTGATGATTAAATTAGTGAAATGGTAGAACTTGTTATAGCATTGATATTGAATTGAAATGGTTTGAATAGTTTTAAGAGCTAATTAAAAATGATAGTAGGGTTTTCATTACTTAAGTTGTTAAGTCAATATGTCATGTATGATTCAAGTATATTTGAGTATATAAATGCATTGGTTGAAATACTGGATTAGTTTGGTTGCGATTTGAAATTGCAGGGAAGGTTAGATATTTATAACGGGGTTATATTTAATTTTTATTTAAAATAAAATAATAAAAATAAAAAATAATGAACGAAGTCAATTAGCAAAATTTTATATGAATTTATGATTATTCTATAACATGTTTGTTATTTATTTAAGAGTTATTTGTAAATTATCCATTATGTCCGGTAATGCCTCGTAACCCTGTTCCGACAAGGGTTTAGGGTTAAGGGGTGTTACACGGGTTTTGGGTCCTGAATTAATTTCTGAGACTGAGGATAAAGTTAGACTGATTCGGAATCATCTAAAGGTAGCCTCTGATAAACAGAAATCTTATGCAGATCTGAAGAGGCGAGATATTAAGTACTATGTGAGGGACTTCATGTTTCTTAAGGTTTCTCCATGGAAAAAGGTTCTGAGATTCGGTCGTAAGGGCAAGTTGAGCCCTAGGTTTATTAGGCCATATAGGGTTCTGGAGCGTGTGGGAGCCATCGCTTATCAATTGGAGCTACCTCCAGAGTTAGACCATATCCACGATGCCTTTCATGTTTTGATGTTGAGGCGGTATCAGTCGAATCCATCTCATGTCGTTTCTATTGAGGAGATCGAGGTTAGGCCAGATTTGAATTTTGAGAAGGAGTCTATCCAGATTTTGGATCGTGATATTAAGTTTTTGAGGAGGGAGTCCATACCGTTAGTGAAGGTTCTGTGGCAAAATCATGGCACTGAGGAAGCCACGTGGGAACCTGAGGACTCAATGCGTCACCAGTATCCTCATCTGTTCTGATCATGTAAATTTCGAGGTCGAAATTTCTTTTGGGGGTAGAGTTGTAACGCCCTAATGAATTTATTTCTGATTCTATAATTATCTGACACAAATGTGTATCTACTTTTGTGGTTAAGTGTTCTGTGTATGTGTGTGAGGTCTTGGGTTCAAGCTTCACCTTTGTTAATTTTTTTCTTTTTTATCCAAGCCTTATCCTTGTTGAGTGAGCTTACATAAAATTGTCTGTAAAATCATATCAGAATAAGCCTACTGGTTCGAGTGGTAAAGGAGTTAATGTGTTAGAGGTCCTGTGTTCGAATCCCTGTACGAGCGTAGATGTTATATTTTTGCTTGGTTTCCTAATAGAGTCTGATAGAGGTTCGGTGGAACTAAAATTCTGAGGTGATTGAGATTGAGGGCTTAGTGGGGAGTAAGGATTTATCATATTGTTTTAATTTTTATTTTGTTTGAAAAATATTTCTCTCTTCTAGAAAGGTTTCTGACGTTTTTTTCTTCTCCTTTTGGCTTTGTCAATTTCTTTTATTTCATCGTCCTCTTCTTTTCTAATTCTGTTACTTTTCCATGTCGCTCAATTTGTCATGTCTCGATTTTTGGTACTCCTTCGCGAATTGACAAGTGGTGTGTTGATTTGATTCGTGTTAATTTTCGATTTGTAAGCATTTGAGGAAGTTTTGTTGAAATATCTTAGCGTTGAGTAATTGTTGACGTTTTGTGGTTATCTTGTAGAAAAAGGCTGTGAGAGAGGTGGTTTCGCTCTGACGAACGGAACGGTGTAGGTAGTGGATTATCATTGGCGGTAAGTCAGTTTCATGGCTAGATTATTGTTGGTAAATCGTTAATCAATCTTCTAAAATCAATATTGGGTATTCTTTTTTTAGGTTCTGGTGGCCTGGGGATCATTGTTGCATCGAAATCATACCAAGTGTGTACCCGAAATGCAGAAAAATGAGATTTGACGAAAGCCAAAAAACCCTACTATTGACGCCACACGGGCGTGTGCCTAGCCATGTGGATGGCTGTGTGTGAGACACGGCCGTGTGGTCAATGAAGGCATGGCCATACACAAGACACGACCTTGTGGTGGCCGAAGTGTGGCTGTGTGAGCCACACGAGCTAGATTAAGTTGGGCGTGTGGGCCACAAGGGCTTGTGGACTAGCACGGGCAATCCACACAAGCGTGTCGGTTTTTGGGCTAGGCCGTGTGGGCCACACAGGTAAGGCAAACCTGGGTGAAGCAACAGGGGCATGTGGGCCCATATTTCTAAAATTTTCCCTAGGGTCACACGGGTCGCTCCGATCGACTGTGGGCCTACAGTAAGGTTGGAAAGGGCTAATTTAACCCTATTTTGTGTGTTATGATATTCTGATAGACTGAACTGAGTAAGGTACTAAATGTATGCCTAACTGTACTGAAATATGTATATCTATATCTATACTGTATCTATATTTAAGCATGTTGAGCATGTTTAATCTGTTATATTTGTAACTAATTTTCTGTATCTTTTATTGGGGTTGTATATGAGGAGGAAGTGTCTGTATGGCGATCATCACCCATATTCTGGCAGCTTGGCTTCGTATTATCTGATATGTGTCGTAATGGCACGATATGATGTGTAGGGTTGGGTGGGTGTTTTTAACCCCACATGGTGTGATGGGATGGTCGAAAATGGTGTGTAGAGGATAGAGGTAGGATTCTGATTATCTAATCTATGTATTTGTATCCGTATCTATATCCAAGATGGACATGAGTCCGTATCTGCATCTGATTATATATATATGATTATTGTATGTTTGCATGCTTAAATCTGTTGGGTTACACACTGAGTTTACTAAAACTCACATCTTCTTGTCTGTCCTGTTCAGGTAATCCACAAACTTAGGCAGATCGGTGCGGCAGAGACTCAGCGGTGACCACTCGACAATAAACTATTAGAACTTGCTCATTTATGGTTTTATTAAGTTTTTTGGTTTCCAATTGAGAGTTTGTAATTTTTGGGACTCTCTGGACTGTATGGATTTTTAATTGTTGGTTTTGGTTTCGTTCATTGGATAATGTGCATGCTTCAACAAACATAACTCTTTTAAAATGACGGTTTTATACAGACAAAGGTTTTCTAAAAACACGACTGTATTTTCAAAATATAACAGTTTTAAGGCTTCCGCTATAATAAGTTTTGGCAAATGAACTAAATAAATGGTGTTTCCAACAAAATTGTGAATGTGCGTGAATTATGAAACGTGAATAATTTGATGAGACAACTCCGTTTTCAAAGCCATTCTTTGTGACGTCTCTGGATTTGGAAATATTGTCTAGGCCAGGTTTGGGGTGTTACATTTGACTAGAGGTAGGTAAAAGATAGATAATTTTAAGCTAAAAAACATATACCCTACTTTTATCAGACTCTTGAAATAAATACCTCCAAATTCACCAACTAATTTTGCATTTGAGTACACATGCTCCTTGTACATCTATTTTTTCGAGTACATATGCTCTTTTTTTTAACACCCTTGAGCATATTACTGCATGTAATTTTAGTATCTAATACTTCTTCTCAACTCCCCCGGGCTTATTTTCAGAAAATATTCTGGATAGGATGAGTATAGTGTTTGGAACAATTTAAAGATAATTATGAGAGAAGGGATGGCTTATTATTGCAAGGTTCGAATAAAATTAGGCCATATAGTCTCAAAGTTGGGTTTCAAGGGATAATTATTTATTAAGGTTGACTTGAAAGGCTTAAATGGCCCAAAGAAAAGTTTGCCTAAATCATTTTCAAAATTTCATGCCTCCTAGGATTTCGCCTCAAGAAATTACTAAGTCAATTCTAGAGACTTAAACTTTCATGCATGCTTAGCTTTTCTAAGGAATTAAAAATTTTATGGTTCGATTTACAAACTTTATTAAGTGTCACATTTATGTCATAATTCAGCTAACATAACAAATATTGAGATAATAGAAGTTTATTTATACTAAAGCTTAGCTTAATTATGAGAGAAGGGATGGCTTATTATTGCAAGGTTCGAATAAAATCAGGCCATATAGTCTCAAAGTTGGATTTCAAGGGATAATTATTTATTAAGGTTGACTTGAAAGGCTTAAATGGCCCAAACAAAAGTTTGCCTAAATCATTTTCAAAATTTCATGCCTCCTAGGATTTCGCCTCAAGAAATAACTAAGTCAATTCTAGAGACTTAAACTTTCATGCATGCTTAGCTTTTTTGAGGAATTAAAAATTTTATGGTTCGATTTACAAACTTTTTTAAGTGTCACATTTATGTCATAATTCAGCTAACATAACAAATATTGAGAAAATAGAAGTTTATTTATACTAAAGCTTAGCTTAATTAACAAAAATTCACTTTTTTGAGCAAAATATAACTTAATCATAATTGGATAGGAAAAATGAATTCTAAAAAAAAAAAAGAAAAACAATTTCAATTTTTGGTCCCCTTACTTAAGATGAACAATTTCCCCATTGTTAGAAACAATATATAGAACGAAAGTAAATATAGAAGTGAATAGATACTGTACACTAGGTAGGATCCTAAGAAAAGGAGGTGAGTCAAGTTTAACTGCTTAAATACCAAGCTTTTCCTAGATAGATCCAATCCTAAAGATGTACATATATATTGACACACATCTTATTTTGCAAATTGTTAAATTTTATTAATGATTTCAACCTCTTATTTTATTATGTGAGAAATAGAAATATCCGAAGAAAGATTAAAACTAAAAACTTAGAATGTCCTAAAAAGGTAAAGTAAAGACAAGATCCCCTCTTTTTTTTTTTATTTGTAGACCCCTAAAAATCTTACCCATCTTTTGCTTCATCGTCCTTGTTTTTTTTTTTTTTTTGAATCGCATCATTCCTTCCTCGACATTAGAATCCATGGATCGAATATAAAGTTTGGAAATTTAGACACAAAAGCAAACGAGTTGTGAAATATTCTCTTAAAAGCATCTCTAATTGTGTCGTCCCGTATTGTTTTGTATCTCTAATAAGCTTGTTGCTGCCATTACATATGTTGTATTAAATCCATCAATTTTGACAACTCAACTCTAAGATTTTGGCTAGGCGAATGAGCGCTAAACATTGGGGTCATCATGTCAGGTTCGAAAACTGGTTCAGTTGGTTCTATCAAGTCAGGAATTTCAACTAGCTCCATTGGTCCTAGTTCTATAGGAATTTCATCTTCTTAGGTGTCATCAATCAGCTCAGCTTGCGTTTAAAGAATATAATTTCCTACTACATGACAAGGTCTCAATCTGTGAGTGTGCTTTGGCTATATCCTGTCTTCTTTACATATGCATGAATTTTAGCTTTCAAACATAAAACTGTTATTGTAAAGGGAAAATAAGTTGGACCAAAACGTCTAGCTGCATAGTTTTGAATTTCTTTAAGAATGATCTTGCCCACATTAATGGTCTTTGCTGTCGTAATCAAGTATAGCAAGACCATTCGTTCTACTAAAATCGTAGTCTCATGTGAAATAGGCATAAGACTGAATCGGACAAAATAAAGCCATATGTGACAGCCCAAAATTGACCCTAGTCGGAAAGTGGTTTCGGGACCACAAAACCGAGTCATAAAAATAATTAATTGTTATATTCTATGCTTATTGTGTGTGTACATGCACATGTGGAAGTTTCATTCTCTAATTTTACCAATTGTATGAGAAATTATTAAATAGGGATCAATGTGAGACATGGTGAAATATGATAGGCTAATTTTAAATGGCTTATTAGTGCATGTTAACACAAAGGTGGACTTGCATGTCAAATTGCCCAATTTATTAATGGTGGCCGCCAAGATGGGATATTGATGGGCAATATATATGTTTAATTAGATTTTAATAATAAGGAATGGGTCATTGGAGATAAAATAATGTTAGTAAAAGAAGAAAAGAAAAGAAAAAAAAAAAGAATGCTCATCTTTTCTCCATTGCCGTGACTTGAAGGAGGAGGAAGAATGGAATTCTTTGGTTCATGATTTGGCTTGGATGATGCTTAGGAAGAGGTAAGCACTTTGAAATCCTTGGAAATTTAGGTATAAATGAGGTGATTAGTTCAAGTTCTACTCATTTCATGGATTAAATTTTTGTTGTTTGGAGGTTTGATATTCGGCCAAGTAGTTGAAGCTCTTGGTGCATATGTTTTTTTTCTTTTGAAGGTTGAAATTGGTTTGTTCATAAGGGGGGTGCGAATGTGGCCATCGAAGGGTCTTAATGAACAATATATGTAGCTTGGGTTTATAACATTCGGTTAAGGAATGTTGTGTGCTAGCAAGTTTGGTTTAATACTAGATGTAAACCACTTTGTATTTGATGAATTGAAGAAAATAGTGAAGGGCAAATTAAAAAGATGTTGAATGAATTTTTGGCTTAGTTGAGCTTAAGCATTCGGTCAATTATGGGCATTGTTGTAACCTAATTGTAATTTGCAACTCTTAATTTTGAGATGTGAAGCTATGCTAGAAGAGAAAAGAAAATTCGCCAAGTGTTCATGGGAGGAAACTATGTGCTTGAAAGAATAAAAGTGACACTATAATTGATAGTATAGGTATTCGCCATTCAATCAAGTGTATAGGTGATGTTAGATCAAATTTAGCACATTCGGCTATATAAGTATACCCATTTATGATATTGCCTTGATTGTATAAAATTGACTAAAATGGGTAATTAGTAAGGGTGGTTACCTAATATACGAATATGTATATGTGTATGTATGATTGGATTATTGATAGTATGGTAATTGCATAAGGCTATTAGCGAATAGCTAAGAACGTAAGGTAGTAAGATAAAAATTTTACCATGTCGTTCGTATGTCATAAGATCATTAAAATGTGGATACCAATATATGTACCAAAGCGGTTGAATGAGTTAATTTATTTGTTTAAGCTCAAGATCCTAAAGGAGAGGCGTCCAACAAGGGAAATCAAGATCATCGAGTAGCCGACTTGGAATTATTTACCCAAGACAAGGTAAGTCATTAAGCACATATGTTTGATATTGCTTAAATGATTGGAAAATCTATGCAATTGTGTTTAATGGAATGCTATATATATCTATAAATTAAATTGTATGTGTATAGAATGAGGATAATTGTTGAATGTAAAAGAAATAGTGGAATGTGTAGAAAGTTTGCTTTCGGCACTATGTGTCTTGGGCAATACGTGTGTATGGTGACGAGATTGGCACTAAGTGTGCGTGCTGGAAATATATGGCACTAAGTGTGCGTGCTGGAAATATATGGCACTAAGTGTGCGTGCTGGAAATATTTGGCACTAAGTGTGCAAGCTGGAAAAATACGGCACTGGGTGTGCGAGTTCGGAGGGTATGGCACTGTGTGTGCGAGCTTAAATTACGTGGCACTAAGTGTGCGAAATCGAGTGGTAAGCACTGTGTGTGCGTACTCTATATATATGGAGGGTGTGTCTCCATTGAATTGAGTATGGACAGCGGATCGGTAAGTACCTCGAGCTCATGACGAATAGAGAATACGTTCATGCTTGGGGTTGAAATTGGTAAGCCTTAAATCTATGTGATGATTGAAATTGTATGGTTGTGCTGGAAAATGAGTTAATGTGTAAAAATGCTTCGATTATCTTGTTGTGTAGAATATGAAATGTGGATGTATGAATTGGTACGAGATTGGACCGAAAGGTCCGAGGTATTATGGTATAGATTCGATATGGACGAGTACCTAGCCTCATTTGTTGTACATGTAGTAGTAACTTTATCAGTGGATTGATGAATGCTTATGACTTACTGAGTTGTAAACTCACTCGGTGTTTTTCTTGTCACCCATTTTAGGTCTCTTGGACTCGTATTGTTTGCGTGATCGGGACCGTCGTTGAAGTCATCACACCGGCTGAAATCTTGTGGTATTATTTTTGTTGTTGAAGAACATTTGGCATGTATAGGCTATTATATTTTGTCGAATTGTGGCTTGTAAACTTTAAGCCATGTGAAAATGGCCTATGTGGTCGTCGAGTGGGATGCTAGAACCTATAGCCACGAGTCTTAGAAACTCAAATTTTGATAAGGTGGCCATAATTTGTGTCATGTATGATGGATGATTAAGGCCAAGGAAAAATTCATGAAATTGGCATAGTCTACTGCAGTAACTGTTGCGGACAGCAGCAGTGAGATGAGATTGAAAAATCACTAAAAATAGTATAAGTAGAATTAAATAGTGAGTAAATTATGGAACTGAACCTTGATGAATCTATTTTTATATGGACGTAACGAAACGACCATATGAGCAGTATACTGAGAAATATTAAGGTTCTCGTGAGACAGGGCCAGAACGGTTTCTGGGTCCCCTGTCGCGACTTTGAAAATTTACCATAAATTATCCAGAAAGAATTAGGAGTCATGCCTTGTATGTACAGATTCCATTTTGAGTCTAGTTTCATTAGAAACAAACGGCACCAGTATTAAAGCCCTGTACAGAGAGATATCCAAGTTGTAACGCGCGAAGGTCAGAGCAGTCGATCCCTGTAACATGGGTGACTTTAACTAATAAACTGTACCAATTGGCCCAACCAAAAATTCTAAAAATAAATCCATGGATGGGTATATGAGTCTAAATTCAGGGAAAATTTACGAAACCAGTTTCCGAGTTTTGAAACTCGAGATATGATTTTTAAGGCGACGGTGATGCAGTTTTCCAGCCTGACTGGTAATGTCAAATTGGTTGGTATCTTGAGAGGGTTTGGCCGTTAACCCCTCGTGTCCGACACCGGCGTCGGTCACAAGTTAGGGGTGTTACACCATACCTTCGCTAATGGGGTCAAGTATTCTCTATGACAAGTATGAGTCTCGTGTTTCGATACAATCCATTTAGAACCCGGAACTATGAGTTCTTGTAGATTTTCTTGCAATTTTTCCACCTTAATATTTCCTATTAAGTAAAAATATTCATCGTATTCGAAATCAAGTAAATCAAAATTCATTAATGGAACTCCAGTTTATAGGTACCTTAATTCCTCGAACAGAAACTTCAGTGAAGACACTTAAGGTCAAATTTGCATAAAATTCTCAAACAAACTCGTCATCCGCACTTGGTATTTTCTCACAAAACACTTTCCACTTTAAAGCTTCAACAACTTTTTGAATGCTCATCATGAAATCAGTATAGTTACATTCTTTCAAAGTAAAACCTTTCTCTGGAAGCATTTGTTGATTTTATTCAAAATGGAATTTGTTTAGTGATTCTTCAACTTGGACCGAGGATTAAGTTCTTTTACGAGGCATGATTCGAATTAAATAATATATGAGATGGAAACAAATAATAATTTCCAAAATTTAATTAGAATAAAATATTAACAATTCATAAAATTGAACAATTAAATAATTAAAACAAATTAAAATTAGGGAAGAAATTTCTTACCACCCTTGTAATTAACTAGATAAGAACTCAAGGAAAGGGAAGGTGAAGCAATTGGTGTCAGGTTAGGGTTGATTAGAGGGTGCTTAGAGTATTGGATTGGACGGTGCGATGCTACCTTAGGTGTTGGGGGAAGATGGTAGATGTGACAAGGTGGAAGGGTAGTGTGTGTTGAGCAAGGGCATGCGCAGGTTGGTATGAAAGGAGCAAAGGCACGTGGTTGCTACTAGGTGCACTGGGTGTCGCAGCTAATGTTGCTAGTAGTTGGGACGCACGGCTATTGGTGGTTGCAGTTGGGGCTGATAGTACTTAATGGTAGAGAGGAAGGAAAAAGTTGGTGGTGAGTTTATGGGTAGGGAAAAGATGGTGGTATTTAAAGTCAAGGTAGGGTGGAGTTTAACTCAACTTCTTAGATAAAATATTAATAAAATATTAACACTTCTAATCCTATACAAGTTTAATAACAATTAATATATAATATAAAATATATTACTATATTATTTGTCATTATCTTATTTATTAAAATTAAAAATTAAAAACTTTTATTTTAGCTGTTTAAAATATTTACAAAAATGCAGCTAATTATTGAAAACAATTCAATTAAGTACTTGAACTAGAAAATAATTTAAAAATAAAATATAAAACTAAAACTTGGATCAAAATTGACCCTTTTATTCAAAAAATTAAAATATATTTTGCTACTTAGGAATTATTTTCTCAGAAAATTATGTTGAAATCAATTCCCAGGAAATATTGGTGGGGTCATAAGTTGTCCCCGCTTAAATTCTAATTTTCTGACAGAATTTATGTTAACATATTAATCTAGAAAATATAACCTATGTCATTTATTTGAAAAATAAGGACGAAAAATAAAAAAAATCTAATAAAATGAGCGAGGTTTTATTTCGCTCAATTTTATCGCTCCAGTAATGTTAAGTGTTGAGTGCTTACTCTGAAATTACCTTTCTTACCATGAAGCTCAACAACCTCGTATGGGAAAACTTGATGAATAGTAAATGGACCGGACCAATGAGATTTTAACTTACTTGGAAAGAACTTTAATATGGAATTGAATAGTAAAACTTGCTGACCTGTTTCAAATTCTCAGAATCAGATGCGCTTGTCATGCCATCTTTTCAATCTTTCCTTGAACTGTAACACCCCTAACCCGTATCCATTGCCAAAATAGGGTTGCGGAGAACTACTAAATAAACGTAACCTAAAAATGTTCATTTCCAAATATTCAATAATCATAGCATAATCTATTCATATACATGCATATCGTCCCTTATTCGAGCCCTCGAGGCCTTAGAAACACTTTGGAAACGATTTGGGACTAAATTGGGAACATTTGAAACATTAAGGAAAAAGTTAGAAAAATTTAAACTACAAGGGACACACGGCCGTGTCGCATGGCTGTGTGTCACACACAATTAAGACACATGCCCATGTGGATAAGAAATTGGCCAAAAACAAGCCATTTCATTCACCCATCTCAAGCACATACCAAAGTACATTTGCACACATGATCAAGGCTTTAAAACATGCTCAAAACCTGCATAAAAAGAACTCATTCAAAGATCCAAAATACATCCAACCAATGTACCAATAAGGCACCTGAATCATCAAATATCAAACATATCCAAACATGTGGATATTTGTCCATACCTTAACCATACACACCTAACTTATTTCCATCTCAAACATACCATAATTGACCACATTTCAAACATACCATACTAGATCCATACCATATCAAAATAACTTTACCATATGGACCATTGTTCTCATACATCAAAACCACCTAAGTGACACAAAACTAACCATTTTCAAATGGTACAAAACAACTATCATATATACATACAAAATTAAATACTTAGCATTCAACTCAAATTTTAAACATAAGTTTCCTATACATGCCATTATAACTGTGGCCAAAAAACATTGAAATCTGCCGATATATCTGTGGGATAGTGTGATAGGTCTCCGACAAGCTTCCTAATCGAACAAGCTTCCAATTATCTATAAAACATAGGAAATAAAACTATGTAAGCACACAATGCTTAGTAAGTTCGTAAAACATAAAACATTACTTACCATTTCATTACATAACATTAAATTTATGCCTAATACAATCTAACCACAAGCTTGGCACAAGCCTAAGCACCAACAACAACACATGCTAGCATGCTCAAACATAATCCATGTGAGTTTAACATAGATAAGTCATTGCACATGAACATAATTCATTTGAATTCATCATCTTCCTTAACATAACATACTTTCAATGTAACTCGCCATTTCAATTCTTTTTATAAATACATATCATGGTTCATATTGAACCCTTACCATTTCCTTTCCCTTTCATGCCGTTGAACCATTTAGAATATCATCAGATACTCGAGATAGCTCTCACGAAGTGTGCTAAACATATAAGCGTAACATTTCCTTTCCTTTACATCATTGCTCACATGAGCTGTGAAATGGGCTTGCTTACATGAGCTGTAGGTCGAAATGTAAGCTACATGATGCTATTCACATGAGCTGTGGAGTATCTACAACAAATACAGGACCTCAGCCATCGTTAGGACATTCAAGACTAGCACCCAAAACATGGAAACCCTAATGACATGTCATTCGTATCCTACGAATTCCTAAGGTTCAAACGGGCTCGATAGTCGTTGTAACATCGTTGGATTTACATTATTTAGTTACATAACAATAAACACATTACATATAGCTCAAACCATAGCATTAAAATGATAACAATCATACGAACCTACCTCGACGATTAAGGTGAACCTGCCTCGATGATTAAGGCGTAGAAATGAAGTCGACTAATCTGAAGCTTTAGCTTTACCCCGATCTAAATCTGTACAAGGTCTATCTTGATCTAAATAAATAAATTCAATCTATTTAATACACATACTATTCAATTTAATCCAAAATTCATACTTTTGCAAATTTATATTTTTTCCCTTAATATTTTAACTTCTTTACAATTTAGTCCTTAAGCTCGTAAATGGAAATTTACATAATTTCATCATTAACCCATGCTAGCTGAATTTTATTATGAGTACATATCAACTCATACAAATCACTATTTCACAATTTCACCATGTACTTTTACTATTTTCACAAATAAGTGACATTTTTATCAAAACTCACTTTACAAAACTTGTTTATTTATTAACAAGGACTCAAAATCCTTCATCACACTTCATAATTCATGCAAGAATTTTCATGGAAAAACCCTAATCCTTTAACAGTTTTGCAAATTAGTCCTTGGGCTAGCTAAATTAAGCTACAACAATCCCAAAAACATAAATATTATTAAAAACGGAGTTGTAAAACATACCATGCAAGCACCACAACCTAACTGAACCCTAGCAAGCATCCATGGAGTTTCTTCTTACAGTATTCGGTGGAGGAAGATGAAACAAAATGACACATTTTGTTTATTTCTTAATTTACATTAACATAATTACTAATTTACTAAAATAACCTTATTAATTTACCTTATAATCACTTCATTTTATGTCTATAATTGTCTACCAACTAATCAAATGGTTTAATTATCATTTAAGTCACCCATATTAAAATTTCATAGCAATTTAACACCTTTAGTTAATAGAATTATACTTTTGCACCATTTACGATTTAGTCATTTTCACTTAATTAAGCTTGCAAACATTAAAATTTCTTAATGAAATTCTTATACGACACTGCTAACATACTGTAAAAATTAAAATAATAATAAAATAAATATTTTCACATCAGATTTGTGGTCCCGAAATCACTGTTCTGATTTCATTTAAAAAGGACTATTATATGAACAAATCGGCATTTTCATATGAGAATTTTCAAAATTATTCTAACTCAATAAGTTGAAGCATTCGTTTCTCCAAGGGCAAATGACAGGCTTTCCTAAAAACTAACCAACAAGGAGACATCCCTAAAGGTGTTTTGTATGTTGTCCTACAAGCCCATAAAGCATCATCCAGTCTTTTGGACTAGTTTCGTCAGTTTGGACAAACTACCTTTTCGGGTATACCTTTTATCTCTTTATTTGCCAATTCAGCTTGCCCATTTGTTTACAGATGGTAAGCTGTGGCAACTTTGTGCTCCACTCTATGACTATTGGGCAACCATTTCAAGCATTTGTTCACAAAATGGGACCCCTCATCACTGATGATAGCCCTAGGAGTTCCAAACCTTGTAAACACGTATTTCTGCAAAAACTTCATTATTACCTTGGCATCGTTCATTGGATATGCCTCAATCTCAACCCACTTAGATACATTATGACAGCCCTAAATTGACCCTAGTCGGAAAGTGGTCTCGGGACCACTAAACCGAGTCATAAAAATAATTAGCCGTCATAGTTAATGCTCATTATATGTACATATGCATGTGTGAAAAATTCATGTTTGAATTTTGTTAATTGTAAGTGAATTTTATCAAATAGGACTTATGTGAAAAAAATTTAGAAATGTGCTAGGCAAATGTAAAGTGGCCTATTAATGCATGTTGTGAAAATGATGGGCTTGCATGTCAAATTTCCCTAAATTAAAGCCTAGTGGCCGGCCATGACAAAGAGTGATGGGCAAAACATGTCATAAAACATGTTGTGTAAGTGGTTTATGTTGGAATAAATAAAATAAGGAGTATGGGTAATAAAGAAATGAAAAAAAGGAAATAAGGTGTGTGATTCCCCTCCCCCCCATTGCCGTGAGTTGAAGAAAAGAGAAAAAAAAAATTGTTCATCCTTTTCATTTTCTTTTGGCCGAAAATTCTAAGGAAGAAGGAAGGAGTTCTTGCTCCATGTTTGGTTTAGAAGAGGATTAGGAGGAGGTTCGGCCATACTTGTATCAAGATTAAGGTATGTTTGATGTTGTGCCATGAGATTCATGCATGTTTTTAGTTGCTAGCTTGATGTTCTTATTAGCCCATGGTTCAAATCTTTGCTATGTCATGGGGATGGTATTCGGCCAAGGTGGATTTTGTGTTGATATCATTGCATGCTAAATGTGAAGCTTGTTAATGATGCATGTGATGGTGGATTGATAACTCTTGAATCTCCTTTTTAGCATCCTTGAGTGAGACATTAAGTTCCTTATTCAACCATGACCAAAAATTGAAATGGTAAGGTGTTGTGATGCATTCGGCTATGGTAGGATATAGAAGAGAAATAAGGTTGTTGTTAGATGAAGTAGAGTCTAACAAATGAGCTCGTATGTGCATTGGTTGCTAGATGGAGAAGAATCGGCTAGCAAGTTGTGTGCTAAGGCCGAATGTAATTTGGTATATTATGGGTAATGCATGTGTTGAATTAGTGTAAAGGGAGAGGATGCTTTAATAGTGTATATATGTGTATTAGCCAAGTTTTGAACTTGAAACAAATGGTGTTTAGCCAACACAAGACCATACTTGTAGAATGTATTAAGTGTTGCAATCGGCCTTAGCATAGATGCGTATGTTCGGCCATTGGTAGCCTATTGATGGCTTTAGCTTGACTTAGAAAATTCGACTAAGGGGAAATATTAGCTAGTATGTTGAATTCGATTCGTGATTTCGTACATATGTGACTCTAATGTCTAATGTATATATATGGGCTAAGTACCTTGAGCTTCTCTTTTGATGTTCGAATGAATTGTATTAAATTGTTGATGTGATTAAAAATGCGTATGATCATTGTGTATTTGAGCTAAAAGGTGGCCATATGACCTATCAAACTCCTTGTCATATTCGGCCATAAGCTAGCAAAATGAGACTTTGATAAGTTAAATTTGTTTGAATTAGCTCAAGAGCTTAGGGGACCACAGTTGGATAAGGGAAAGGAAAAAGTGATCGAATAGCCGTTGAAGCCGTTCGACAACATCCGAGGTAAGTTTTCGAGTAATGGAACTTAAATTATGATTCGATTAGATTATGTCTTAAGTAAATCAAAATCATGCTCTTTGTATGTGGTTATTGAGCCGAAATTGTAGATATGATAAGTGTCTTGTATTGAGCTTTGGTAATGAAAATGAAATATGGATGTGTCATGATTTATTGATATATGTGTGCATGGTTCTTCGAATGATGTCCGGGCTAAGTCCCGAAGGCTTTGTGCTAAGTGACTATATCCGGACTAAGATCCGAAGGCATTTGTGCGAGTTACTAAATCCGGACTAAGATCCGAAGGCATTTGTGCGAGTTACTAAATCCGGACTAAGATCCGAAGGCATTTGTGCGAGTTACTAAATCTGGGATAAGTCCCGAAGGCATTTGTGCGAGCTACTATAACCGGGCTATGTCCCGAAGGTATTTGAACGAGTAGCTATATCCGGTTAAACTCCGAAGGTACGTGATTCGGGAATGAATGAACTTGCTGTAAAAATTTCAGTTAATACGCTTGTGAAATCCCGACAATGAGGTATGTTTCGTATGTGCTTTGAATTAGTCGAGCCCTTACAAAAGTATTCGCCCAATTGATAAATGAGCTACCGGCCTTTGGCTAAATTGATCTTTTGTGTATGAACATAAGGGTTGGTAATGTGAAGTAAGTATGATATTGAGAATTTGTGCATATGAAATTATTCGTTTAGCTATATGAATGCTATGCTTTTGTTGTGCTGGAATCCCTTGCTCAAAACTTACTAAGCATAAATTGCTTACTCCGTTTCTTTGTTTCTCTGTTTTATAGATTTTGGCTCGTCACCATCGGACTCGGGATATTTGGAAGTCGAAGTCTCCCACACTATCAAAGCCCCTTTTGGTACAATTTTGGTTGAACTTTGAAATGGCATGTATAGGACTACCCTTTTGTTGTTGGTCATGTACCCATGGATTTTGTGTAAATTTGGATAGCCATGCGAAAATGGCTTATATATCGTTTTAGCATAGTACTATAATCGTTTTGTATGTTGATCACTAAGAGGTATGGAAATGTTTGGAAACAATTAGCCACTGGAATGGTTAATCATGATTATACTTTGTGCTATGTATGCAAAAGGGCTAATTGAATCATGGAAACTATGAAATAGGTAAAGTCTACCTTAAAGGCAGATCTTGACAGCAGCAGCGATGTGGATGTGAAAATCACTAAAAATAGTAGGAATGGAATTAAATAGTGAATAAATTATTTAAATTAACCTTGATGAATCTACTTTCATATGGAAGAAACGAAACGGTCATATGAGTTGTATGTTAAGAGATATTTAGGTTTTCGTGAAACAGGGACAGAACGGTTTCTGGATTCCCTGTTCCGACTTTGGAAATTCATTATAAATTAACCAGAGATAATTAGGAGTCATTCCATATATGTATAGATTCCTCTTTGAGTCTAGTTTCTATAGAAATAAACGGTATCAGTATTGAAGCCCTGTACAGGGAGATACCCAGGTCGTAATACATGAAGGTCAGTGTAGTCGCACCCTGTAACAGGGGAGACTTTAACTAATAAACTGTACTAATGGGCTGACCAAAAATTCTAGAAAAAAATTTGTAGATGTATATATGAGTCTAGTTTCAGGGAAAAATTATGAAACTGATTTTTGAGTTTTGGAAATCAAGATATGATTTTTAAAGTGACAGTGACGCAGTTAGCCAACTGCCTGGAAAATTTTTAAAATGGACTGTGAAAATGAATGGTTTAAGCCGTTAACCCCTCGTGTCCGACCCTGGCAGCGGTCCCGGGTACGGGGCGTTACAATTAAATTGGTATCAGAGCTATGGTTTAGTCGATTCTAGGACTACCGTAATGCGTTTGGGTCTAGCTATACATGCCATTTTATGTGATTATTTGATAGTGTGGTGATTTCTGACATTTGCAAATGTGTTCATTTATAGTAATGGATCCCGATCCCGACCGAGCGGTAGCTGATGATCTTGAGAGTGTAGCGCCTGCTCCCACACAAGGGACAGCGCCGGCGGACTCTCAACCTAATGCTAGTAATCCAAATGATGAAGCTAGACAAGCTTTCTATAGCGTGATGAATGATTGGTTCAACCAATACATTCGAACTAATACGGCTGTTCCACAACCTCCATTCCCAACAAACACAACCCCAAGACCTACAATGCCTCCGAATCGACCAAATAAGGTCAAATAAGCCCCAGTTGATAGAATCCGAAAACACGGGCTCTTGAATTTAAGGCTACGGATAGTGATGATGCCGAGCAAGTTGAATTTTGGTTGGACAACACTATTCGGGTACTCGATGAACTAACTTGCACACCGATGAGTGCCTAAAGTGTACTATCTCCTTGCTACGTGATTACGCCTACTATTGGTGGAATACATTGACTTCTGTTGTGCCTAGAGAGCAAGTAACTTGGGAGTTCTTCCAAACCGAGTTTCGAAAGAAGTATATCAGTCAGAGATTCATTGACCAAAAACGGAAGGAATTTCTTGAACTCAAACAAGGTTCCATGTCGGTTACCGACTATGAACGAAAATTTGTGAGGCTTAGCCGGTACGCGAGAATGCATTTCTTCAGAAGCTGTGATGTGTAAACGCTTCCAAGATGGACTGAATGATGATATAAAGTGTATGTTGGTATTTTGGAAATCGAGAGTTTGTGGCTCTTGTCGAGTGAGCGTACAAAGCCGAGGAGCTCAAGATGGAGAAAAGAAAAGTGAAGTGGGAGCAAGGAGTTTCAGAAGAGGTCTTCGGGAAGCCCTTCCCACAGTCATCAAAGAAATTTAGAGATGGCTTAGGCGGTCGAGAGACTTCGGGCTTTTCTAGACGAGATCGTGATCGACCCCAGTGAGCACACGAGTCACTTGATCGCCGGTGTTGGAAATGATCGTCGAGACAGAACGGAGTGCCAATATTGTGGCAAATGGCATTCTGGGAGTTGTAGGTTCCGTGACCGCTCCTATTACAAGTGCGGATCAGTCGACCACTTCATTAAAGATTGCCCGAGGTTGCCTGAACAGAATATAAATCAGAGTGGGAAACCGGGTGCTACCACTGCTCGAGGTAGACCATCTGGAAATACGGGCAATGCTAGTGGTGGTCAGAGAGGATCTAGAGATGTTGCAACCAGATCTGAGGCCCGTGCTCCTGCTAGGGCTTATGCTATACGCGCACGCGAGGATGCTTCCTCGCCAGATGTTATTACCGGTACCTTTACTCTCTTTGATACTAATGTGATTGCTTTGATTGACCCTGGTTCTACTCATTCTTATATATGTGAAACCTTAGCATCTAGTAAGACTTTACCTATTGAGTCTACTGAGTTCGTAATTCGGGTGTCAAATCCCTTGGGTCGTTACGTGCTTGTCGACAAAGTGTGTAAGAAATGTCCCCTAATAATTCGAGGTTCCTGTTTTCTGGCGGACTTGATGCTTTTGCCGTTTGATGAATTTGACGTTATCCTCGGTTTAGATTGGTTGACCGTGCATGATGCGGTTGTGAATTGAAAAAGCAAGACTATTGATCTGAGGTGCGCAAATAACGAGATAATCCGGGTTGAGTCTACGGACTTAAAGGGGTTACCAGCTGTAATATCAGCAATGATGGCCCAGAAATATGTAAGAAAGGGGTGCGAAGCATACCTTGCGTATGTACTTGATGATAAGGAGTTAGAAATAAAACCGAATCATGCTTGGTGGTTTGTGAATACTCGGATGTTTTTTCAAGAATTACCGGGTTTGCCACTGTTCGGAGATAGAGTTTGGTATTGAGCTTGTACCTGGGACTACGCCGATTTCGATAGCTCCGTATCGTATGGCACCAACCGAGTTAAAAGAGTTGAAAGCTCGGTTGCAAGAATTGACGAATAGAGGTTTCGCTCGACCAAGTTTCTCACCTTGGGTGCACCAAGATTGTTTGTGAAAAGAAGGACGGAACCATGAGGTTGTGCATTGACTATCGTCGGTGAATAAAGTGACGATAAAGAATAAATATCCGTTATCAGCGTATTGATGATTTGTTTGATCAACTAAAGGGAGCCTCGGTGTTTTCCAAGATAGATTTGAGATCGGGTATTACCGATTCATGAATTCGAGATTCGGATGTACCCAAACCGCTTTAACGAGGTACGGTCACTACGAGTTCTTAGTGATGCCGCTTGGGCTCACTAATGCCCCGCGGTATTTATGGATTTGATGAATCGGATCTTCGAGATGATTTGGCCCGGTTCGTAGTTGTGTTCATTGATGACATCTTGGTCTATTCAAGAGATGAGACCGAACATGCTGAACACCGAGATTAGTGTTGCAAATTTTACGGATAAGCGGTTATATGCTAAGTTCAGCAAGTGTGAGTTCGGTTAAGAGATGTTAGCTTCTTGGGTCATGTGGTATCTGCAGACGGTATTCGAGTCTAATTCGAGCAAAATTTCAGCCATACTTAACTAGAAGCCTCCGAGAAATATTATCGAGGTTCGAGCTTTTGGGACTTACTAAGCATTACCGACGGTTTGTAAAAGGTTTCTCGATGATAGCCACACCCATGACGAAGCTACTTCAAAAGATGTTAAGTTCGAATGGACGGAAAAATGATGAAAAGTTTTGATCAACTAAAAACTTATTTGGTGAAGCTCAATTTTAGTGCAGCCGAATCGGGCAAAGAGTTTGTCATCTATAGTGACGCCTCCCTACTTGGGTTAGGTTGCGTATTGATGCAAGAAGGTCGAGTTGTGGCCTATGCGTCGAGACAATTAAAGCCACATGAGAAAAATTATCCGACTCATGATCTCGAATTAGCTGCCATCGTATTTGCTTTGAAAATATGGCGACATTACTTATTTGGCGAGAAGTGCCATGTGTATTCGGATCACAAAAGTCTCAAATATTTGATGACTCAAAGAGACTTAAATCTGCGACAAAGACGTTGGCTCGAGCTGTTAAAGGATTATGAGCTTGTCATTGACTATCACCCGGGAAAGGCTAATGTGGTTGCGGATGCCTTAAGTCGTAAATCACTGTTCGCTTTACGAGCGATGAATGTACACTTGTCTGTTCTACCCGGCAATGTGTTAGTAGCTGAACTAAAGGCCAAACCATTATTGATTCATCAAATTCGTGAAGCTTAGAAAGTCGATGATGAATTGGTTGCAAAACTGGCTGAATGTGTTCCGAATGTGGAATCAGAATTTCAAGTTGATGATGACTATTGTTTGAGGTTCAGAAGTCGTTTGTGTGTTCCAAGAAATTCAGAACTCATTTCGATGATTCTGAACGAAGCTCATTGTAGCCGAATGTCAATTCACCCGGGAAGTACGAAAATGTACAACGATCTGAGACGCCAGTTTTGGTGGCATGGTATGAAACGAGACATTTCCGATTTTGTTTCCAAGTGCTTAGTATGTCAGCAAGTGAAGGCGGAACATCAAGTGCCTACGGGTTTGCTTCAGCCGATCATGATACCTGAATGGAAATGGGAACGAGTCACGATGGATTTTGTATCTGGGTTGCCAATGTCGGCAAGTAAGAAAGATGCGATTTGGGTCGTTGTCGATAGACTGACTAAGTCGGCTCACTTTATCCCCGTACGTACGGATTTTTCATTGGATAAACTAGCTGAATTATATGTTTCTCAGATTGTGAGATTACACGGGGTACCGATTTCTATTGTGTCGGACAAAGATCCGAGATTCACCTCGCGATTTTGGAAGAAATTGCAAGAAGCTTTGGGTACCAAACTGCATTTTAGCACTGCTTTTCTTCCACAAACAGATGGTCAATCCGAGCGAATAATTCAGATACTTGAGGATATGTTGAGATGTTGCATCCTCGAGTTTAGTGGTTCATGGGAACGGTATTTACCTTTGATTGAATTCGCTTACAACAATAGTTTTCAGTCAAGTATTAAGATGGCACCTTACGAGGCTTTGTACGGTCAAAAATGCCGTACGCCATTGTTTTGGACCGAACTCGGTGAAAGTAAAATTTTCGGAGTGGACTTGATTAAAGATGCTGAACAGAAAGTAAAAGTAATCCATGAAAGTCTAAAGACAGCCGCAGATCGTCAGAAATCGTACGCGGATTTGAAACGAAAAGACATTGAATATCAGGTGGGAGATAAAGTGTTGCTTAAAGTTTCACCTTGGAGAAAGATACTCCAATTTGGCCGTAAGGGCAAACTGAGTCCGAGATTCATCGGGCCATATGAGATATCCGAACGAGTCGGTCCAGTTGCGTATCGTTTGATTTTGCCCCTTGAACTTGAAAAGATTCACGACGTCTTTCATGTTTCGATGCTTCGACGTTATAGATCTGATTCGTCGCACGTAATTAGTCCATCAGAGGTTGAAATTCAAGCCAATATGAGTTATGAAGAAGAACCGATTCGTATCCTAGCACGTGAAGTGAAAGAGTTGCGAAACAAAAGGGTTCCGCTAGTGAAAGTGTTATGGCTCAAACACGGGATAGAAGAAGCTACTTGGGAACCCGAGAAATCTATGAAAGAGCGATACCCAAACCTATTTACCGGTAAGATTTTCGGGGACGAAAATTTCTTAAGTGGGGGAGAGTTGTGACAGCCCTAAATTGACCCTAGTCAGAAAGTGGTCTCGGGACCACTAAACCGAGTCATAAAAATAATTAGCCGTCATAGTTGATGCTCATTATATGTATATATGCATGTGTGAAAAATTCATGTTTGAATTTTGTTAATTGTAAGTGAATTTTATCAAATAGGATTTATGTGAAAAAAATTTAGAAATGTGCTAGGCAAATGTAAAGTGGCCTATTAATGCATGTTGTGAAAATGATGGGCTTGCATGTCAAATTTCCCTAAATTAAAGCCTAGTGGCTTGCCATGACAAAGAGTGATGGGCAAAACATGTCGTAAAACATGTTGTGTAAGTGGTTTATGTTGGAATAAATAAAATAAGGAGTATGGGTAATAAAGAAATGAAAAAAAGGAAAGAATGTGTGTGATTCCCCCCCCATTGCCGTGAGTTGAAGAAAAGAGAAAAAAAAAATTTGTTCATCCTTTTCATTTTCTTTTGGCCGAAAATTCTAAGGAAGAAGGAAGGAGTTCTTGCTCCATGTTTGGTTTAGAAGAGGATTAGGAGGAGGTTCGGCCATACTTGTATCAAGATTAAGGTATGTTTGATGTTGTGCCATGAGATTCATGCATGTTTTTAGTTGCTAGCTTGATGTTCTTATTAGCCCATGGTTCAAATCTTTGCTATGTCATGGGGATGGTATTCGGCCAAGGTGTATTTTGTGTTGATATCATTGCATGCTAAATGTGAAGCTTGTTAATGATGCATGTGATGGTGGATTGATAACTCTTGAATCTCCTTTTTAGCATCCTTGAGTGAGACATTAAGTTCCTTGTTCAACCATGACCAAAATTGAAATGGTAAGGTGTTGTGATGCATTCGGCCATGGTAGGATATAGAAGAGAAATAAGGTTGTTGTTAGATGAAGTAGAGTCTAACAAATGAGCTCGTATGTGCATTGGTTGCTAGATGGAGAAGAATCGGCTAGCAAGTTGTATGCTAAGGCGAATGTAATTTGGTATATTATGGGTAATGCATGTGTTGAATTAGTGTAAAGGAGAGGATGCTTTAATAGTGTACATATGTGTATTAGCCAAGTTTTGAACTTGAAACAAATGGTGTTTAGTCAACACAAGTGACCATACTTGTAGAATGTATTAAGTGTTGCAATCGGCCTTAGCATAGATGTGTATGTTCGGCCATTGGTAGCCTATTGATGGCTTTAGCTTGACTTAGAAAATTCGCTAAGGGAAATATTAGCTAGTATGTTGAATTCGATTCGTGATTTCGTACATATGTAACTCTAATGTCTAATGTATATATATGGGCTAAGTACCTTGAGCTTCTCTTTTGATGTTCGAATGAATTGTATTAAATTGTTGATGTGATTAAAAATGCGTATGATCATTGTGTATTTGAGCTAAAAGGTGGCCATATGACCTATCAAACTCCTTGTCATATTCGGCCATAAGCTAGCAAAATGAGACTTTGATAAGTTAAATTTGTTTGAATTAGCTCAAGAGCTTAGGGGACCACAGTTGGATAAGGGAAAGGAAAAGTGATCGAATAGCCGTTGAAGCCGTTCGACAACATCCGAAGTAATTTTTCGAGTAATGGAACTTAAATTATGATTCGATTAGATTATGTCTTAAGTAAATCAAAATCATGCTCTTTGTATGTGGCTATTGAGCCGAAATTGTAGATATGATAAGTGTCTTGTGTTGAGCTTTGGTAATGAAAATGAAATATGGATGTGTTATGATTTATTGATATATGTGTGCATGGTTCTTCGAATGATGTCCGGGCTAAGTCCCGAAGGCTTTGTGCTAAGTGACTATATCCGGACTAAGATCCGAAGGCATTTGTGCGAGTTACTAAATCCGGACTAAGATCCAAGGCATTTGTGCGAGTTACTAAATCGGACTAAGATCCAAAGGCATTTGTGCGAAGTTACTAAATCCGGATAAGTCCCAAGGCATTTGTGCGAGCTACTATAACCGGCTATGTCCCAAAGGTATTTGAACGAGTAGCTATATCCGGTTAAACTCAGAAGGTACGTGATTCGGGAATGAATGAACTTGCTGTAAAAATTTCAGTTAATACGCTTGTGAAATCCGACAATGAGGTATGTTTCGTATGTGCTTTGAATTAGTCGAGCCCTTACAAATAAGTATTCGCCAGTTGATAAATGAGCTACCGCCTTTGGCTAAGTTGATCTTTTGTGTATGAACATAAGGGTTGGTAATGTGAAGTAAGTATGATCTGAGAATTTGTGCATATGAAATTATCCGCTTAGCTATATGAATGCTATGCTTTTGTTGTGCTGGAATCCTTGCTCAAAACTTACTAAGCATAAATTGCTTACTCCGTTTCTTTGTTTCTCTGTTTTATAGATTTTGGCTCGTCACCATCGGACTCGGGATATTTGGAAGTCGAAGTCTCCCACACTATCAAAGCCCCTTTGGTACAGTTTTGGTTGAACTTTGAAATGGCATGTATAGGACTACCCTTTTGTTGTTGGTCATGTACCCATGGATTTTGTGTAAATTTGGATAGCCATGCGAAAATGGCTTATATATCGTTTTAGCATAGTACTATAATCGTTTTGTATGTTGATCACTAAGAGGTATGGAAATGTTTGGAAACGATTAGCCACTGGAATGGTTAATCATGATTATACTTTGTGCTATGTATGCAAAAAGGGCTAATTGAATCATGGAAACTATGAAATAGGTAAAGTCTACCTTAAAGGCAGATGCTGACAGCAGCAGTGATGTGGATGTGAAAAATCACTAAAAATAGTAGGAATGGAATTAAATAGTGAATAAATTATTTAAATTAACCTTGATGAATCTACTTTCATATGGAAGAAACGAAACGGTCATATGAGTTGTATGTTAAGAGATATTTAGGTTTTCGTGAAACAGGGACAGAACGGTTTCTGGATTCCCTGTTCCGACTTTGGAAATTCATTATAAATTAACCAGAGATAATTAGGAGTCATGCCATATATGTATAGATTCCTCTTTGAGTCTAGTTTCTATAGAAACAAATGGCATCAGTATTTAAGCCTTGTACAGGGAGATATCGAGGTCGTAATACATGAAGGTCAGTGTAGTCGTACCCTGTAACAAGGGAGACTTTAACTAATAAACTGTACTAATTGGCCCAACCAAAAATTCTAGAAAAAAATTTTTAGAAGGATATATGAGTCTAGTTTCAGG
Source organism: Gossypium arboreum (assembly GCF_025698485.1). NCBI lineage: Eukaryota > Viridiplantae > Streptophyta > Magnoliopsida > Malvales > Malvaceae > Gossypium > Gossypium arboreum. The sequence goes on along the minus strand of NC_069082.1, from coordinate 89,582,578 downwards.
AAAAAATTACGAAACTGATTTTCGAGTTTTGGAACTCAAGATATGATTTTTAAAGTGACAATGACGCAGTTAGCCAACCGCCTGGAAAATTTTTAAAATGGACTGTGAAAATGAATGGTTTAAGCCGTTAACCCCTCGTGTCCGACCCCGGCAGCGGTCCCGGGTACGGGGTGTTACATACATAGTTTATTGCTACTAATATATACTAGTGACCAAAAAAAGGAGGGAAAGGACCAAGGAAGTCAATACCCCAAACATTGAATAATTTTACCTCAATAATGTTTGTTTGGGACATCTCATTTTTGTTGGTTATGGTTCCAACCCTCTGGCATTGATCACAACTTTTCACGTAGGCATACACATCTTTGAATAGAGTTTGCCAAAAGAATCCAGCTTGCAATACTTTGGTTGTAGTGCGTGATCTTTCGAAGTGTCCTCCACTTAGAGTTGTATGAAAATTTTATAGAATTTCATGTATCTCATTTTCTGCCACACATCTCTTGATCATTTGATCTCCGTATTATGTGAACATGACTCTTTCCAGAAGTAGTATTTCACATCATGGAGAAAATTTCTTATTTGTTGATATGTCTTTTCAAGTGGCATCATACCACAGGCTAAATAGTTAGCAAAATCAAAAAAACAAGGGGTGTTATAGATGTGATTTACCTTAAGTATGTGCTCGTATGGAAATGTCCCCTAAATGGGTATAAGAGGAAAAGTTCCTTCTTGCAACTCTAATTTGGATAAGTGATTTGCTACTTGATTTTCTACCCCTTTTTCGATCTTGAATTTCTAGATCGAACTCTTAAAGTAAAAGTAACCATCAAAACAATCTTGGCTTAACATCTTTCTTAGCAAGTAAGTATTGAATTGTCGAATGATCCGTATAGATAGTCACTTTGGTACCTACAAGATAAGATCAAAACTTGTCAAAAGAAAATAAAATAACAAATAACTGTTTTTCCATTACCGTGCAATTCAGTTGAGCTCCCGTCAGAGTATGACTTGCGTAGTATATAGGATGAAAAACTTTGTTCCTTCGCTGGCTTATCACAGCTCCTACCGCGAAGTCACTTGTGTCACAAATTAATTCAAATGGAAATTCCCAATCTGGTGTGACGATAATTGGTGCTGAGACCAATTGATTCTTCAGATCATTGAAAGCTCTCAAACATTCTTCATCAAAGTTGAATGTTGTATTCTTCTCCAATAGTTTGCATAATGGTTTAGCAATTTTGGAGAAGTCCTTGATGAATCTCCGATAAAATTTGGCGTGTCTCAAAAATCTCCTAACACCCTTTACAAATGTTAGAGATGGGAGTTTTTGAATGACATCTACCTTTTCTTTATCTACCTCGATCCCTCATCTCGTTATTCAGTGCCCCAAAGCAATACCTTCTCGTACTATGAAATGACACTTATCCCAATTGAATACAAGGTTTGTTTCTTCGCACCACCTTCGTACTTTGGCTAGATTGGCTAGGCAATCATCGTACATGTCTCTGAACACTGAAAAATCATCCATTAAAATTTCCAAAAACATTTTCACCATGTCAGTAAAGATCACCATCATACATCTTTGAAATATAGTAGGTGCGTTACATAAACCAAATGGCATACATCTAAAGGCAAATGTACCGTACAGGCATGTGAATGTTGTTTTGTGCTGATCCTCCGGTGCTACCGTTATTTTGTTGTACCTTAAGTATCCATCGAGAAAATAGTAATCGCCTCATCCCACGAGTCTATCCAGCATTTAATCTAAGAACGACAAAGGAAAGTGATCTTTACAAGTCGCGTTGTTTAATTTCTGATAATCTATGCAAACTCTCTATCCTACAACTACTTTAGTCAGTATTAACTCATTGTTTTCATTCTCCATGAGTATAATGTCTCCTTTCTTTGGTACACACCAGACCAGACTTACCAACGAACTATTTGAGATAGGGTAAATTATACCTGCATCTAACCAGTTAATGATTTCCTTCTTTACCACATCTTTTATGATGGGGTTCAATCTCCATTGTCCATCAATCATCCCTTTCTCACCATCTTCTAGGATGATTTTATGCATGCACACGGATGGACTAATACCTCGAATATCGATTATGGTTCATCTGATAGCCTTTTTAAATTGTTTTAGCACTAGAATGAGTTTCTCTTCGTGTTCTTTAGTTAGTTGAGCTGAAATAATCACAGGCAAAGTAGAAGCGTCACCTAAATAAACATATTTTAATTGTGAAGGAAGTACCTTAAGTGCTAATCTAGGTGGCTCATTGATTGACGCTTTTGGTTGGACATTCTCTATGCTCTCTAATTCTAAAGATTCAAAACAGGATTGTGGATTAAATCCCTTTCGGTCAGCTTTTAACAAAGCTAAATATTCCCACCCCTGCTTATCACTTAGAGGGTCTGACATTAAGATTTTTTCTAATGGGTCCTCAACAGAATTGAGTTCCCATTCCATGGCTAATTCTTCTAACTCGGTTACTGTAGAACACTAATCAATTACGAAAAGAAATCACATAGATTTAAAAACATTGAACGTTACTGGTCGTCCTGAAAACACATGGTAAGCTCACCCTTTTGCATATCAATTAAGGTCCTTCCAGTGGCTAGGAAAGGCCTTCCTATGATGATTGGCACCTCCTTATCTGCTTCAATGTCTAAAGCAACAAAGTCAACAGGAAAAATAAATTTGTCTACACGTACCAATACATCCTCGATTTTTCCTTCCAAATGTCTTAAGGATTGATTTGCTAACCGAAGTGTAACCATGGTTAGTCTCCCTTCCCCTATCCCCAATTTTTTGAATATGGACCTGGGCATCAAGTTGATGCTTTCACCCAAATGACTTAATGTCTTACCACAATAAGATGCTCTAATGTGGCAAGGTATGATAAAACATCTAGGGTCGTTCATCCTTGGGGTAGTTTATCTTGTAGATATGCATTACATTCTTTTGTTAGAGCTACCGTCTCAAATTCTTCAAGTCTGCATTTCTTGGACAGGATATCTTTCATGAATTTAACGTAGTTTTGCATCTGCTTAAGAGCTTCTACCAATGGGATGTTGATATGAAGTTACTTGAGTACATCTAGGAACTTCTTGAACTGGGCTTCTTATTTCTGCTTTTGAAGTCTTTGAGGGTAGGGTTGTGAAGGATTCTTTACTTGAACTAGGCAATTCGTATGGTGTGGCACTTCTATATCTAACGAAGGTGTTAGTTTATCAGAATTGATTGGTTTCGAAGTTACCTTCTCAGATTTTGTAGATTTTGGTTCTAGTGAAGCTGGGTTTTCCACACTTGGTTGAATTTCCACTTTATCTTAAGCTTCAATTAGCTCTTTTTCAACTTCGACAGTGTTGGGCTTTAACGTCTTTCAAATCCTTAGATTCAATTCTTTATAGTGCTCTTTCCTAGGATTTTTTGGATTTTTCGTATCACTAGGCAAAGCACCTTGTGTTCGGTTTGTAACAGCCCATTTTCAATAAAATCAGAAAAGTGGTTTCGGGACCACAAATCCGAGCCGAAAAGAAAATTTATTTTAATATTATTGCATGGTTCATATTATGATAGGAATGTTGCATAAAAATTGTGATAAGAAAATTTTACCGATTATGTGCTTAATTACGAAAAGGACTAAAATGTAAAAGTTGAATTCTAGTAGCTATAAGGATTAAATAGCTATGGAATTCAAAACTTGAGGTCCTTATATGGTAATTAGACCATTAAATAAAAGTTAGTAGATATTTTTTATGATTCATCCATGGAAATTTAGAAAAGGGTAAGGACTAAATTGGAAATAAGAAAAATTAATGGATGATAAATAATTAATAAGAAATAAAAATCATTTTATATCATCTTCTTCCCCAAGCATTCCATGGAAACCCTAGGAAAGAGAAAACAAGCTTTCTTAGCTTAATTGGGTAAGTATTCAAGCCCCGTTTTTAGTAATTTTTATATTTTTGAGATCGGGATAGTCTAATCTATCCATTTTAGGGATTAATTTGAAAAGTTAACAAAATATAAAAATTTTGTCATGGATGAATATGCTGGAAATTTGAAATTTATGGTATAATATGAATGGTTGTTGATAGGTAAACAACTTTTACAAAGTGAATTTTGATGAAAACATGATTTAGGGACTAAATTGAAAAGCTGTAAAAGTTGTAGAAAAATTCTAAATTTTTTGAAATACATGTGCTATAAAAGTTATACTAAATTTTTTATTAGGCTTGGAATAAGGATTAAATTGTATGAATTTCATTTTCTGAGCCTAGGGATGAAGTTGGAATTTATGAAAAGTTTAAGGGCAAAATGGTAATTTTGCCTAGGATGTAAAACGAATTCTATTGAGTATGAATTGTATTAAATTGATGATTAAATTCATTTATATAGATTCGGATAACTCAAATTCGAAGCTAGATCGAGGAAAAGAGAGTTTCGGATTAGTAGATTTTCTTATTCAAACTATTATCAAGATAAGTTCTTGTAACTTACTTATGCATGTTAATATGTTTCAATTGAATGTTGCATATGATTTGAATGTGGTATATGTTTATATGATTTATATGAATGTTATAAATACATGAAATGATCACATGATTGGAAATGTATTTAAAATGTCAAGTTCCATTGGAATAATGAAAATCAATGGATACGTGTGGTTTCCCGTATGTGAATGTGATTCTGTATATATTGTAGACAGGACTTAGCTCAGGTGAGCAATCCTGATATGGCCCTCTTGAGCATCATGATGTATAGTTCCTGCGAGCATCTTGATCGGTAGTGATTTAGCAAGTGTTGCGCACTATCGCAGCTTTTTGTGAGCTTTCTGTTACATGTTTTGATCGATTGTGATCCAGCATATAGTGCGGACACAAACGCAACTCTACGTGAGCGTCCTGATATGAACTCTTAAGAGTTTCTTGACATGGCTTGCTTGAACTTCCTGTTACCATATCCGGTGCTCCCTGATATTGTGACAGCCCAAAATTGACCCTAGTCGGAAGGTGGTCTCGGGACCACAAAACCGAGGCATAAAAATAATTAAAAATTTATTTTGATGCCTATAATATGTGTGTGCTCATGTATGACATTTTATGATGATTGATTTAGTGTTATAAGGGTGAATTCCACAAGAAAGGACTTAGTAATGAACTTTGAAAGTATGATAGGAAATGTGTGATGACTAATTAAAGCATGCATGCAAAATAATGGACTTGCATGTCAAATTCCCTTTTATAGGTGGTGGCCGGCCATGACAAGGAGGATGGGCTAAACATGTCATGAAACATGTTTTGTTGGTGCATTAGGGTGAAATAATAAACAAAGGTGTATGGGTGATAAAAAATGAAAAAAATGTGTGTGAGTGTGGTAATCCCCCCCCATTGCCGTGAGTTGTAGAGAAGGAAAGAAAAAAATTTTGTTCATCCTTTCTTTGAGCCAAAACTAAGGAAGAAGGAGGATTTTTGCTTCATGCTTGGTTTGGAAGAGATCTAGAAGGAGATTTGGCTAAGTTTGCATCAAGATTAAGGTATGTATGAGGTTGTGTTAGGAGTTTCATGCATGTTTTGGTTGCTAACTTGATGTGCATGTTAGCCATGGCTCAAATCTTTGTTAAGCCATGGAAATGGTATTTGGCCAAAGTTGTTATGGTGATAAAGCCATTGCATGCTAAGTGTGAAGCTTGATGATGATGCATGCAATGATGGATTGTCTACTCTTGAGTAAGATTTTGAGCTTTCTTTTGTTTTATCATGATTGAAGTTGAAAAGGAGCATGATTGTCATATTCGCCATGATGCATTCATGAGCATGGTTCATGCTTCTTGCATGTTAGTTAAAATTTGTGTTTTGGATGGCTATGGACACCTTGAAATTCGCCATGCTCATATATGTATATATATGTTTGCACATGATGTTTTGGTTATGAAGGAAGTGATGAATAAGTTTGTTTAAAGAAGAAGATGTTGAAGAATAATTGTGAAATTGTAAGCACATTCGCCTAGCACACATATGAGTGCTTGATGCTATATTGTAAGTTTTGAGCTACAATATGCAAAGCATTAACTAGTAAAATGCATGCTGTTTTGTGTGGTATTAAGTGCATAATTGGCCTCAACATGGACAAGTATATTCGCCTTGGGTAGCCTATTGAAGGCCTTAGCTTTTCCTTGATGCTCGAATAAATTGTATTGAATTGCTTGATGTAGTATAAAATGTGCATGACCATTGTGTATTCAAGCTAAAGGGTGGCCATATGACCATTTAAATTCCTTGTCATATTCGCCATAAGCTAGCACAATGAGGTTTTGATAAATTGAATTTGTTTGAATTAGCTCAAGAGCTAAGAGGGCCACAATTGGACAAGGGAAGGAAAAGTGATCGAATAGCCGTAAAAGCCGTTCGACAACATCCGAGGTAAGTCCTCAAGAAGTGACCTTACTTGAATTATGTGGAATGAAATATGGATGTATTGATTATTGATTTATGTGTGTATGAGTATTCGAATGATACCGGGCTAAGTCCCGAAGACGATTATGTTAGTGATTATAATTGTGTTTGAGCCTTAGTAACGAAAATAAATATGTATGTCCAATGATTATTGATGTATGTGTGCATGAGAAATTGATTGATATCCGGGCTAAGCCTCAAGACAATTATGCTGGAAATTATAACCGGTTAAGACCAAGGCAATTGTGCTAGTGGCTACATCCGGCTAAGACCCAAGGCATTCGTGCGAGTCATTCTATCCGGGCTAAGACCAAGGCATTTGTGCAAATCGTGATATCCGGGTTAAGTCCCGTGAGGCCTTGGTGCGGGTTACCATAACCGGGCTATGTCCCAAGGCGATTGATCGAGTAGCGACATCCGGTTAAACTCGAAGGTATGTGATTTGAAAATTATAAGCTTGCTGGAAAATTTCAGCTAATGCACTTGTGAAATTTCCCAATGACAAGGTAAGTGCGGTGTGTGCTTTGCGCTAGGAGTAAGAGCGTGTGAACATCCGCTCCTATGATGGAACGAGTTATCGGCCTTAATGAAGCTGTTATTTGTGTATGAACATAAGAGTTGGGATGGTGAAGTAAGTATGATTATGTGAATGTGCATTAATGAAATGATGCATTTAACTATGTGAATGTATTGCTGTAATTAGAGTTGATTATATTCCTTGAGACTTACTAAGCATAAAAATGCTTACTCGCCGCTTTGGCTCTCGTTTTCTAGATTTCGCTCGATAGCAATCGGATTCGGATCGTTGAAGTCGAAGTCATCCACACTATCAAGCCCCCATTTTGGTATAAATTCTTGGTTGAACTTGAAATGGCATGTATAGGACTACCCTTGTTGGTTTAAATATGTTATGATGTATATGTGTACGGCCATGCGAAAATGGCTCGTAATAGTGAAGTATCAACTTAAACTATTTGCGGTTTGTATATATATATATGGTGTCATGATGTGACTATGAATTGAAATGGGAATGTTGGTCACATGATCAGCCATTGGCATGGTTAAAATGATCATATGTGGACCTATGTAAGGCAAGACTAGTTGGTTCATGGAGACTACAAAATAGGTAAGACCTACCTTAAAAACAGATGCTGCCAGCTGCAGTAACGTGAATGTGAAAAATCACCAAAATTTGTAGGAATGGTATTAAATAGTGAATCAGCTATGTAAATGAACATTGATGAGTCTATTTTCATATGGAAGAAACGAAATGGTCATAGGAGTTACATGTTAAGAGATATTAAAGCTATTGTGAGACAGGGCCAGAACGGTTTCTGGGTTCCTGTCGCAACTTTAAAATTTACTATAAATTATACAGAAATAATTAGGAGACATACCTTATATTTACAGATTCCATTTTGAGTCTAGTTTCATTAGAAACAAACGGCACCAGCATTAAAGCCCTGCACAGAGAGATATTCAAGTTATACCGCGCGAAGGTCAGAGCAGTCGATCCCTGTAACATGGGTGACTTTAACTAATAAACTGTACCAATTGGCCCGACCAAAATTCTAGAAATAAATCCATGGATGGATATATGAGTCTAAATTCAGGGAAAATTTACGAAACCAGTTTCCGAGTTTTGAAACTCGAGATATGATTTTTAAGACGACAGTGACGCAGTTTTTCCAGCCTGACTGGAAATGTCCAATGGATGGGCAAAACAAGTGAACTTGGCTTGCTAACCCCTCGTGTCCGACACCGGCGATGGTCTCGGGTTCGGGGTGTTACAGATATTATCTCTTCGGAGATATCTTATAAGCTTTATCAGCTTCCTAAATAAAACTCATATGAGTTTACTGATTAGCCCGGATAAGTCTCCTGTTACATGATTACATGGCTCATTTGAGCATCCTGATAGGTGGCTCGAGAATGTGCTTCTTGAATAAGTGCCCTACTGGGTACCCCTGATTATGAATTAACGAATTACAGATTTTTACACCTTGAGTGTACTATTTGAGTATCCATCGATATTTCAATAATTCAACGGATAAAACTCTCGACATGAGAAAAATGATGAGATAAATAGAAATGTACCTTGAATGCTTTTGAATTATTTGATGAAGGGTTATATGATGAGCTCATCTGTAACACCCCAAACTCGGCCTGGAAGTTTGGCTTGAATCTGGCGTGTCACATTGAAGTGTTTTTCGAAAACCATGTTTCCATTAAAAACCCTTCTTAATAATTAAAAACTTATACCCTTTTTAAACCTTGTTAGAAAACCTCAACTAAATAACATTCTTAACAACTTTGTAAAAATCCTGGCAGTTGTGGAAGCTTAATTTAAAAACAATTGCGGTTACGTGATGTTTTGAACAACAGTAGTTGCTTTGGAAAACCGTGTTCTAACACTAGCAATTATAAGAACAATAAATAAAATTCCAAATTTGAAATCCAGAAAATTGCAACGGCTTTACTACAACCCACATAAAACATTTAAAAGTAATCATCAAAACTATAAAATAAACAATGTGTGTGGCTTCCTCCGAGCCCCTCGCAGCTCCGATCCGTCTAAGGCTGGAAATTACCTGAAAGGTTAATAAACGGGGTGAGTTTACGAAAACTCAGTGTGAAATCCCCTACTATAAAAGGAACAATCAGTCATATAAAAGAATTAATAGTCTGGCCCCAGCCTTACTTACAGTTCCAGTATCAATTGGGCCTTAGCCCACTATAACAGACAGTACCAGATGGGCTTTAACCCATTACAGAATAAGAAACATTATCAGAACTAGAATTAGAATCGTAATCGAATCGGTGATGTAATCGAATCGTAATCGTAATCGAGGATCGTAATGTAATCAAAATCGTAATCAATATCGTGCAATGTAATTAGAATCGAATCGAGATCGGGTAACAAACTCAAAAATCAGAATGTGAATGCAATCCCAAATCAATCCAGCCTATAACCAACCGCTACACTCCACCCGTACCAGCCCTACACTCCATGTGGGGAATAGCTCAACCCACCCAGCCCTACACTCCACAGTTGCAAAGATTATCGCTCATTATCGATATTGTGACAAAGTCACCAGATATGAATATTGTGGCGAGCCACCGTATCAGATATTTGTGGCATAGCCACTAGAAACAGATAATGTGGCAAAGCCACTTAATAGAATACGTGGCACAAAGCCATCGATAACTGCATTATGTTAGGCACATAGCCGTCAACTAGAGTAACATAACCGGCACACAGCCCTAGGTAAATGTGATCGACACAGAGTCGTCAATAACCATATATTGGCACATAGCCTTAGGCAAATACGTTTGGCACATGACCATAATCAAGTTGGCACAGAGCCATATGTAGGTTGACACAAAGCCATAATCGAAGGCTTTAAGCCATCAGAGTCAGATCATGTTAGGCACATAGCCATCAAGTGATTGTAATATAGTCGGCACACACCTTCTGTAAATATGATCGACACTCACCATTGATCATCCACGATCGTCTTGGGCGACCCGTACGACCTTATCAAATCAATACGAATATACGGCTCTTAAGCCTTCGGTGGATCCACAGTCGTCAAGCAACCATGCGATCCTAACAGATCAGATCTTCCTCCGTACAAAATCCCAACCCATGCAACATGTTACATATGCAGAATGTCATGCCCATATTTGAATCAAATAATCACAGTCAAGTCATTCATATACCAACATATATTCACAATCAAATTCGTCAACCACACAGTCCAAGTTAGTCACTTGGCCACCAGGGCAAAACAGTCATTTAACACCTTAGGGGCAAAATGGTAATTTTACCCACAAGGTATCTCGGTAATTCTACCCTACAGGGGTATTTCGGTAATTCTACCCTATAGGGGTATTTCGGTAATTCTACCCTACAGGGGTATTTCGGTAATTCTACCCTAAAGGGGTATTGCGATAATTCTACCCTACAGGGGTATTTCGGTAATTCTACCCTATATTTCGGTAATTCCACAAATCAGGGGTATTTTGGTAATTTTACAAACCAGGGGTATTTTGGTAATTTTATTGATCGAGGGTATTTTGGTAATTTTGTAAACCAAGGGTATTTCAGTAATTTTGTAAATCGAGGGTAAAATGGTAATTCTATAAATCGAGGGTAAAACAGTAATTCTGTAAATCGAGGGTAAAATGGTAATTCTATCTTACAGGAGTATTTTAGTAATTTTACAAATCGAGGGTATTTTAGTAATTTTGCAAACTGAGGGTATTTTGGTAATTTTACAAATCGAGGATATTTAGGTAATTTTATAAATCAGGGGTACTTTGGTAATTTTACAAGTTGAGGGTATTTCAATAATTTTACAGGTCGAGGGTATTTCAGTAATTTCACAAATCAGGGGTATTTTGGTAATTTTACAAGCTAGGGGTATTTTGATAATTTTACAAACCAGGGGTATTTTGGTAATTTTACAAACTAGGGGTATTTTGGTAATTTGGTAAACTAAAGTATTCTAAACAAGGATAACAATACGAATAGGCCTAAAGCCTATTCTCGGCCCAAATGGGCCCACACGCTCATGTGGCCCTTTTAGCCCAAATCTAGCCACAAATATGAGATTCACCTAGCCTAGCCCAATATTTACTACACAATCAAATAACTTATCCAATTGGGCCCGTAGGCCCATTAGGCCCACATGGCCCCTTTCGGCCCATCGCGACCCGAAGTAGCCATCCTACAGCTAGAGTAGTAAGAAATACACACCTGATTGGAGACTGGAGTTAATCCACGCTCCGAGCACTCTTAGCCGACGCCCAACCCAAACGAGCACGCCACAAAGCGAAAGAGATCAACCAAGAAAGGTACCTTACTCTCCTCAAGGTTCTCTCTATTTAAAGCCAGCTTCGCATCCACTCTTATGTTAGCTTCCCGATGTGGGATCCCTCCATCATCAGAGTTTAAATTCAACACCAACTCTTGTCGCCCCTTGTTAGCAAAATAAATGCTCTTTGCTTGCCATGAGATTCGAACCCATGCCTCCCCTTAAATGCTCCACACGCTACTTGCCACTAAGCCACAAGGCTTTTTGTGTCACAATTTCTCCAACAATATTCTTAAGGCCTACCTACTACACCCAGGGTTTGATTCACCTTAAACCAAAATTTTTGCTAGAGTCCAGGTTTGAACCCAGGACTTCTCCAACACTTCTCAGCATATTTAACCACTAAAACAAGCCTTCAACTACAAAATTTTCACGCACAACAGAATATTATAAGTTGCCTTCAACCGCTCCCATGCTCAAGGCCCAAAACTTCTAGTCCCAAATTCAGGGTGTTACAACTCTACCTCCCTTAAAGAAATTTTGTCCCCGAAATTTTCGTCTAATAGGGTAGTCGTGTAACATCTACCCCACTATGCTACCGCTGCGTACTCTGATCCTACTATCACTATCACACTTCAACTAGAACTTGAAACATATCATACATACAGCACTTATTCACAGAACCGAATCCGGCGTGTCACATTGAAGTGTTTTTCGAAAACCATGTTTTCATTGAAAACCCTTCTTGATGTTTAGAAACTTTTACCGTTTAAACTTGAATAAAACCTTAGCCTTATTTTTTTTTCCAAAACGTGATTCATTGTAATAATCAAAGCATTGTTAACAACCTTGTAAAATCTTATGGGAAACTTTGAAAACTTGTAAACCTTTGTAGTGGCAGAAACATGTTATTTTAAAAAACACTTCAATGTGACATGCCAGATTCGAGCCAAACTTCCAGGCCGAGTTTGGGGTGTTACATTTAGTGGTATCAGAGCCTAGTTGCAACAACTCGGCTGTGGATTGGGTTTTCAAAGGTTGAATTTCAGAAAATTATTTTCAACCACGTGGTCTGTTTGATGTATTTCTCCTAAAAAGTGTGGCACACCGAGTCTCCAACGCCGAATCCGTAAGTCTTCTGAATACTTTTGTCTGTTTAGAAATTGAAATACTGTGGATTCCTTAGATATTGGTCTGAATTTAAATTTGGAATTTTATTTATTGTTCTTATAATTGCTAGTATTAGAACACGGTTTTCCAAAGCAACTACTGTTGTTCAAAACATCACGTAACCGCAATTGTTTTTAAATTAAGCTTCCACAACTGCCAGGATTTTTACAAAGTTGTTAAGAATGTTATTTAGCTGAGGTTTTCTAACAAGGTTTAAAAAGGGTATAAGTTTTTAATTATTAAGAAGGGTTTTTAATGGAAACATGGTTTTCGAAAAACACTTCAATGTGACACGCCAGATTCGAGCCAAATTTCCAGGCCGGGTTTGGGGTGTTACATCATCTATGCTTATTTGATGTACAAATGTATTATATGACTAACTTACTTGATTAAGTATATGTGTTTAGGTAAACTTGTCAAATTGATGAAAAGCATGTTAATTGTATGCTTAACATTAATAAATGTAAATGGTAAGTTGTAATTCCTGTTAGATGAACTTACTAAGCATCAAATAATTACTAGGTTTTTTTTCTCTATTTTATAGTGCTTAAAAGCTCGTGAAGGTTGGAGATCTGTTGGAGCATCATCACACTATCCACTAGCTTGTTTTGGTATAAATAGTAAACTTATTTTCTTATTGTAATGACCCAAAATTCACAGGTATCGAAAAAGTGCAATATCGGGCCTCCGTTTTAGTGAAATGAGTTCATAAATAATTATTATAAATATTTATGAGTCTAGTGACGTGTTTAATTAGGTTTAAATTAGATGAATTTTGCTTAATTTGGAGTAATTAGTAAAAAGGACTAAATTGAGTAAAGGGTAAAAGTTTAATTATAGATTAAAAGAAAATAGTAGGGACCAAATGGGCAATTAAGCCACATTTGGAGGTTGAGGCGACATATAAAGAAATGTCTAGAAATTTTGTTGTTTTATTATTATTATTATTATTATTATTATTATTAGAAAAATAAATTAGAATATGACAAGTGTAAGGTGATAAAATAGACAAATGTAGGAAAATATATGCATACAAATCAATTAGTAAATAGATATTTAGTATTTATATTTATTAAGTAAAAGATAATTATTAATTAAATAATTATAATATGAGATTTTTAGTTGATAAATAAATTAGATTTATGACAAATGTATGGTTGAGATAAAGTCCATGTGTATTAATTAAAATAAAAACATTTGTAATACAAATATTAGTAATTAAATAGATATTTTTTATTTTTATTATTAAATAAAAGATGTTTATTTGATAATTAATTAAATTATAAGATTTTTATGAGGTAAACAAATTAAATAGAGACAAATGTAAATTATATGATTGTACAATTGTATTAATTATATTTGTTATTAAATAGATTTTATAAAAATAATTATCAATAGAAACTAATATATATATATATATATATATATATATTATAAAAGAAACAAAGATGAAACATAAAAGAAAAAGAACGAACGTTACAAAGAGCAAAACGGGAAAGGAAGAAAGAAAGGAGAAAAGGAAAAGAACAGGAAAAACTAGGGATTTGAAGCTTTAAACTTTAAAAGGTAAGTCAATCAAGTCCTTTTCTCTTAATTTTGATTTTTTAAAATCTTTAGAACAAAGTTTTGATGAAATTAAATTGAGGTTTGGAAGTTCTAAGGTTTTTGAACATAGTTTATGTTGAACAAAAGATGAATTACAATTTATTTGATAGAATTATTGATTAGAATTGATAAAGGGATTAAATTGTAAAGTAAGCTATAAGTCTTATGTTGTAGGTACTAAATTGAGGAAAATTTGAAATTAGTGAAATATACTGAAAATTTAGTTGTTAAATTTGAGTTTGGATGAAATTTGAATAGAACTAGAGTGTGAATTAAATTAGAAAAGTAGATAAATCTAGTTAGGACTAAATTGGAACTAAAATATAAATTGGATAGAAATTCAATTATTATTATAAATTAATGTTGTAATTAATAGTGTAAATTATTATTATTTTCGTAGCTAACAAAGAACTCAAGACATCGGCACACAAAGGAAAGAAGAAGGTTATCGAGGAATAATCGAGTAAATCCGGGTTTGTATTACTATAATTCAAATCTATTTATTATTAATTGTTATATTTTAATTTAAATGCATGGTTTGATAAATTTAGGAAAGTAATTGAAATAATGATATCAATTTGAATGAAATTGATTTAAAAGTGTTTATGGCTATTGAAATTAAATGTGAACAAATTGGAAATTAAAAGTGATTTGAATGGAATCAAAATGAATTGAATGAAGAAAATATGTGATTATTTGAAATGTATATTAATTGAAAAGTGATTAGTGATTTGAACTTAATTGGAAAATGAATCGAAAATATGAATTGAATGAAAGTAAATTAAATTATGAATATGGTGAATATGTGAATTGTGTATTGATTGAAAAGTGGATTGAATTGAATCAAAGTATAATTATATGTGTTTATCTGAAATGTGTATTGGTATTGAATTGTATATTGATTAGAAAGTGAAAAAGTGAATTTGAATTGAATTGTGATTGAATTGAAAGTGAATTTGAAACAGAAAAATGATTTGAATACCCTATATTAACTAGTCGGGTTGAGTCGAATATAGTTGGCATGCAATAGGATTGGAAGTGTTTAGGGATACTTCGACCTTGAGTCGATGAGGCACTATAAGTGTTGTACTATTACTTCGACTTTAAGTCGATGAGGCACCTTGTGTGTCGTACTATTACTGTTACTTCGGTTTAATCCGATGAGGTATTGAGTATCGTACTGTTACTGTTTACTTCGGCAAAGTCGATGAGGCACTGAGTGTCGTACTGGTGTGTTGGTTGGATCAGTGTATCCGCCAAGGTCCGGGTTTGTTAATAGGGTGAATAACTGAAATGAGAAAATTAAATAAATTTGATTAATCGTACTATTAAAAGTATGAGAAAGAAATTATGGGTTGAATTATGAATTGAATTGAGACATGAGATTTGAAGCATGAACTTAAGGTTCATGAAATTGTTAAATATCGAATTATCGATATTGAAATCAACTGAATAAATGAAATGAGAAAATCAAATGAATTTGATCGATTGAACTAGTGCAAGTATGAGAAAGTGAAATTATAAATTGAAATATGAATTGAAATTGAGATATCGAAATAAGAAGTGAAAATAGAATGAATAGGAAATAATGAAATAGTGTATGAGTTAATTGAATATAATCATATGAATTAATTATAATTATTTTTATTGAAAATGTTGGTTTAAATAATTATTGAAAGATTAATGTGACTGAATAACTGATGATTATTGAATGATTATATTAAAGTCTTGAACAAGTGATTGTTATTGATTGATTATGAATAGAAATGAATATTTTCTTGAGAATAAGTTATTGAATTGAAATATAGAAATGAAATTTATGAAATAATGATTTATGAAATGGTTATTGATTAAATGCATGAAATGGATATTGATGTAGTAAGAAGATATATAAATTAAAATGAAGAAAAGCTATTTAAAATACATATTATTAAATTAAAATTAAAGTTTAAATGCATGAAAGATTTATTAAAGGTAAAATAGTGGTAAGATTTAATGTATATATATATATATATATATATATTGTTTTACCTTAAGTATTTGAATTATAGTAATACCACTGGGTGTATACTCAGCGTACGGTTTGTTTCCATGCACAGGTTAGGTACAGGAATTTTCGAATAGTTGAATTTTGAGATTGCAAGCTTTTATCTCATTACATCTTCAAGCAACAACAGGGTATGTTTTAAAATTTTGAATAGAATGGCATGTACTTAGGAAAAATATTAAGTATGTTCCAAGTGTCCGTTTTTATGTTCTAATATATCAGTGATTAGCCAAGAATTACTTTGGCACCAAATGTAATATTCCTATATCAGGTTCCTTGAGTTGAACATGGTATAAGGGTGTTACAGGTATAATAGCATGTATAGGTAACTTGGCCATTGTTGGCATATAAATGTGGTATGTAAACTAGTCATTAGAATGGCTAGTAATGATTTGTTTTTAGAATGGCTAGTAATGATTTGTTTTAGTATATTTATAAAGTCATATTATGACAGATACCTATGTGTTAAGTATATTAAGTATGGTTGATCAAGTTATGCTTAACATATAAGTGAAACAAGGGTAAGAATAAAAACATGAATGCATATGATAAAATATCATATTAAATGTTATAATTGGATTGGATTTAATGCTTGAATTGGTTGATATATACTTGTAAGTTTTGGTGTAGTTTACTGGAAAATTTGGGTAAGAAATAAAGCTAAGAAATGGCTTTATTTTGTCCACACAGGTAGACACACGGGCATGTGTCTTGACCATGTGTGACACACAGCCTGGCACACGGGCATATGGTTTGGTCGTGTATCCCCTGTATCTTAAATTGAAGAAACAGAATGCTTAGAATTAAGCACACGGGCAAAGACACGGGCGTGGGTCTCAGCTGGGTATGCTACACGACCTAGAACATGGGCATGTGTCTTGGTCGTGTGAAACCTGTACTTAATTTTGGAAAATTAAATTAATCGAACGGCCTAGCACACGGGCGTGTGGCTGGCCGTGTGGCATAAGTTAGAGAGTTATGCGGGGTCAAACACTGCCTATAACAGGGGCGTGTCCTTTAACCACATAGGTGGGTGTACCCTGCATCTAGGAAAAATTTTGGAAATTTCATGAAAAATTCTTTGAGTTTCTGATTTAGTCCTAACTCGATTCTAATACTCGTATTGGGCTTCGAGGGTCCATTTAAGGGACATTATGAATAATCTCAGAAAATGTATAGTAATTGACATGAATTATCTGTAAATATTCTAAAAACTTCAGTAATGCTCCGTAACCCTCTTCCGGCGACGGACATGGGTTAGGGGTGTTACACGGTTCTTAAGTTCAGTAGCAAATTGACCCACTTGATTCTCCCAATTCCTTAAAGTGTTGTCATTCTTTTCCATATATGCCTTCAATAAGTTCTCAAGGTTATTGAAAGGTTAGAGTTGTGGTGGTTTCTGAACTTGTTAGGTGAATGCAGGTGACTGGGTTGATCTGGGTTATGCGTAAGTGTTACTAAGTCCAGCCCTTTGGCTACTCGAAGAGAAATTTGGATGGTTTCACCAAGATGGGTTATAAAAATTGAATTGCAGTCCCTACCTACCTCGATTCTGGTTCTAGTTACCCATGTAATACACGGATTCTAGGTTTGATGGGTAATCTTTGAACAAGTGCCCTTCCCCACAATAAACACGGGCTATATTATTGTATTGGTTAGGTGGTCGAGCAGCAATACTGTTAAACCCTTTAGTAGTAAAATTTTTAAGCATTGAGGATATCGAAGATACTTGAGCTATAAGTGAAGTGATGGCGTTCACTTCATGTACTCTTGCACTCGTCTTGAAGCTATTCGATTAGTTGGCCACTAGTAATTTTTGCTAGCAATTTTCTCAATGATTTCATAAGCCTCATTATAAGACTTAGAAAGGAGAGTAGAAAGGAGAGCACCATTGGTAGGAGCGTCTACTATCATCCTCGTGTGAGCATTGAAACCGTTATAGAAAGTCTCTATTTAGATACAATGTAGGATTCCATGATGAGGGCACTTTCGTAACAGTTCTTTAAACCTTTCCCATGCCTCACACAAGGACTTGTCATCCATCTGTTGGAAAATAGTAATTTCATTTTGCAACTTCACATTCTTTCTAGGTGAGAAATATTTCATAAGGAAGGTTTTGATAACTCTCACCATGTGGTAATAGAATCTGGTGGCAATGAGTTCAACCAGGCTCAAGCTCTATCCCTTAGTGAGTATAGGAACAACTTTAATCTTAGTGCATCTTTGGGTACTCCGGTTAACTTGAAGGAATCACTCACCTCCATAAATAATTTGAGGTGAAGGTGAGGATCTTCAGTAGGCATTCCACTGAATTGGCCCACTGTTTGAAGCATTTAGAACATAATTGGCTTCAACTCAAATTGTTGTGCCTTAATTTCGGGTCTCCTAATACCTAGATTAAGCTCATGAAACAATGGCACGACATACTGTCTTAAGGCTCTATAGCTATCATCAGCAACAAGGACAGGATTTTTAGCATGATTTGCTCCATTTCCTTGATTTTGGTTTTCAAAGTTCATCTCTTCGGTCCTTCTCTAAGTTGCTTGTCTTCTCCTTTGTCGAAAAGTCCTTTAAATTTCAGGATCTATAAGGAGTAAGTCAATAATTCAATCAATACTCATAAACACCTGAAATAATCACAGAAAAATAATTAAATTAAAATTCAATAGAAAAATAGACCAAAATGCAAAATTGATAATTTCACAAATAATGTCTTTTAAAACAATCCTTGACAATGACGCCAAAAACTTGGGACAAAGGAAATGTGCAAGTGTACACAATCGTATCAAGAAATAAAGTGACAAGTAATGTTGAGTTATCGTACCCACAGAGACTGTGCAAGAAAATATTTATGAAATGCAAGTTTAAGCAATTTGGTGGAGGAAATATATAATGATTTGTAAGAAGTGATCTAAAAACTAAAATTAACTAAGTATTTAATTAAAAGAAAAAAAAAGTAAAATTCCAATGCACGATTTCTAAGACAAATAAGATTTTAATCAATATGACATAAATGTGTTAGATCAATTTCATTCTTTAACTTAGAATTATTAAAACTATGCTCATGTTGTTACGAATAATTTCATGGCAACTTGGTCTTTTTTAACTAATGCACATACATACTTACTAAATCAATTAATCTCTTAAACATATTTCTATGTCAATTCTAACAATTAATCAATTTTCATAAGTAAATATAAGATAAAGTGAGGTAACAATATATTCCTATATTGAAACAATTTAATCACAATAATCTTACAAGTTATGTAAAGGTAAAGTATTGTTTAATACCATCGCTAACTTAATCTTTAACTACCTTATAAGATTAAACATGCACCAATTAAATACTATGAAAATTAATTATAATTTCAATCCAATTAATAATTAACTCTTTTGTTACCTTACAATTAAAATGCAAGCATAACATATGCGTGATTTTATTTAATTGAACAAACTACCAAGGCTTAGAACAACACAAACATGATTTTAACAAATTAAGTGGAAAGAATGCAATTAATCTAACACGAATGAAATTTAATTCACTTTAATTCATTTAAGAACATTAACACAAAAAAATTCATAATCATGATCACAACATAAACTAAAAAGATTAAGAGAAGGGAACTAGAAAAACAAATCCCAATGATCTTTCGAAGCCAGACTAGTGCGCTCCTCTCTTCTCTGCTTGTTTTGTTGATCCAAGGTCTTTACAAACACTCAATTGTTTCTACTCCAAGGGGTGTGCTAGCTCCTTGTCAAGAGGGGAAATCGACGAGGGAAGAAGGAAATTGGAAAGCAACTAGAAGGGAAAAGAAAAAGAAAAATGAGAGAAAAATGTGTGAAAAAGATGTGTGAAGTGAGGGATGAAAAATGAGGAAGTGAGGGGGCTATTTATACTTAAGATTGGCAACTCAAGGTGGCTAAAAATAACAGCCAGCCCCTCATCTTATGGTCGACCATGCTAGTGGAAGGAGTGGTTAAGTTTGAATTTGTTATTTTTAGTTTGTGGCTAAAAATAGAATGCATGAAAAAGGGAGGGGTTTGAATGGCATTTAGGAAAAGTTCAAGGGCTGATTTGTAAGCGTTAAAATCAGCCAAAATAATCTAATTGGGTTAGCAACATGGAACGGTTTAGGCTGCTCTTTTGGGCTTGTTCATCCTCCCTCTTTACTTGCTCAATTCAAGCTATTTTTCTCTACTTCAAGTTGCTCGTTTTTCCTGATAAAAAATCAATCAGGCCAACTGATTTAAGGAAGTCTAGAAACTTAAATTTAAGTCCTCCATGGTTGTTAGTTCATCATCTTGAACTCTCATGGTGCCTCGTCGATTAATTTTTTCAAGGTGACTGTCGAGTTGGTTTTTCACCTTTTGTGCAACACTGCCAAAAATAACCCAATTTATGCAAGATTATTACAAAAATAATTAAAATTCAAAATGTTTTATAAACTAAGCTTAAATTAATTATTGTATACTAAAATTATAAATTTTGACAGAAATTACTTAGAAATTGCATGAATTAGTGCTCAAAAGGTGTTGAAAAAGTCTATATATTTTAGTGTTTTCATACGCCTAGGGTTTTGTCGCACTATTGGATTTGACGGTTGCTCATCAACTTCGGCTTCATCTTGATGTGCAAGTCAGGGTTGATCGCTAACTTCGACTCCTTCCTCTGTGGTTGAACCCGATCATGTCCTAGCCGCCCATCATGGATCCCCTCCGAGTTGAGTTGGCGATTGTGAGGATGACCCACCTCGATAGAACAACAACGCTGGGGGTGTTTACGACACTATCGACGAGCCACTATATGGTGTCGTTTGGCCGATTACGGATAGAAGGTGAGAACTGAAGGCAATACTGGATATGTCGGTGTTGTTGGCGGGATCGGCATGTAATATTGCACGGTGGGTGACAGTCGTGCATAATATATCCTTGGAAGAATGTGTTAATGTAGGGAATGGTGGGGTGTGCTTTAGCATTTGTGTAAAATAAAATGGTGTTGAATGTGTTGATGCATGGAATGATGTACGTGTTGTGATGGTTGTGTAAAATAAATCGGAACTGAAGGTGATGCATGTTGTGATGTTGACAAAAAAATGGGTTAAAAGAAAAAATAAATGAACCATACTAACCAAGAGGTTGCACGACAATCTGGTCCTCCGATGTAGATGGAGCAGATGTTGATCCCATTGCGTCTCCATCTTCCAACCTAGGATTGATGGGCCCTCGTCTTGGCCTCCTACGGCGACGTTGCCTATTCTTCTCTGAATCCGGCAATAGATATGACTTGTCGTTATACCTGAACCAGTCCATGTAATATGAGATGTCGCCAACTCCAATATGAGAAATGGTTCACACGTTGGTAAGAAATCGTACCTACGCTCCCACATCTCAATATGCTTCTTGTGGAATGTTGGCCAATCTTCCTCGAGTCTCCCCCGCAAGTCGATCTTGTAGAGGTCATCGAGCTCTTGGGATGGCAGCGGAATACGTTGCATAAACCCGACCTGTCGCATGACTTGGTCGGATTCATGCATCTCGACCGTTGCAAAAATGACCAATGGCACTTTGACGTGCCAGATGTTGCGATTGGCCAAAAATTTGACTGGGACACATTCTTGAATCATCAAATCCACATATATTGCATCCATACAAACTACATATGAATTTATAATTTTTAGAATGTGTGTAATATTTAATTCCAAGTGCTAGAAACATATTACATAACTTTGAAATTCATAAATTAACATTCTCTTCTGTTTCTTAATCTAGAGCTAGTCAGATATCGTCGAGCTCAGTCGATATACCGCTATATCTCGCGGGGTTGTTCCACCCTATTCAAATAATATGTTATTTCAAAATTACAAAAATGAAAATAATAATGGTAATGACATTGTGGAAAGAATTTTACCATATGACGAGTGGGAATTCGTAAGAGAGTTCCACTTGAGGGCATAAAAATGGTAGTCGATACCATACCCATGATTGAAGAATGAGCATGCAATCATTGATTTTGGCTTTATCTGGTATTGTGGCTCGACACATTTCTCAATAAAAATTCCGTTGATACCCAACTAAGTCGTCTCGATTCCTTCAAGTCAGCTAGTAGTAGTAGCCACCTCAAATGCACCATATTATAAGATTAATCTGGCATTAACAGACCTCCGATCAACCTCAAGATGAATGTGCACGCGAATTATTCCTTTTCAACATTGCTCGTTGAAGCCCCGATAGTTTGGAAGTTGTCTTCCAACCATCTCATCTCGATCCGGCTATCCTAAACTTGTTCGGCACCTTCCCTAGCAGTTACTCTCATGTTGCACTCCAATCTGCACTAAGAATTGGCCCTATAGTGGCATCCCCATCGACCGATAGACCAAGTTGTAAATTGACGTCCTCAAGTGTAAGTGTACACTCATCGCAGGGGAGATGAAACGTGTGCGTCTCTAGTCTCCATCTCTTGATCAAAGCACTGATGAGTGGGAGATCTAGTTTAGTCCCTCGAGCATGTGAGCTGCATATAAAAAAACCTGCATCTCACAAGTGTCCATAAACAACCTTTGGTGCACCTTCGCTTAAGTTGTTTATGCACGTCTCCAAATTCCAAACTTCAAGCTAAGTATATAAACCTAAAATATTAATAACCTAAACAACATAATAATTAACTATTTAAATTTAAATAATTTAATAAATTTACTTACCATTTGTAACTGAACGCTGGAGATATGCTTGTCATCCGAACGAATAAGTTGATTTGCCATTTAAGATTTTATAAAAAAAAAGAATAAAATTGAAAAGAATAAATTTCAAAAAAAAAGAATTTTAAAAAATATTTGAGGATTGAGGATTGAAAATTGAAATTGAAAATTGAAAATTAAAATTTAAAGATTGAAATTGTAAAATTGGAAATTGGGGATTAAATATTGAAGATTGAGAAATTAGGAAGAATGAATGAATATGAAGTATTTGGGTGAAAGAATGAATGTTTGAAGGGTATAGGAATTTTTATTACAATTGGACCCTTACTAGCTGTTGGAAAAGTTACCGTTAGAATGGTACCATTAAAGGAAAACTCATCCTATAAGGTGCATCTTCACTGTCACATCAGTAAAAACACTTTGTATTAAGTGTTTTTATCCTCTCCTAAAAACACGTCTTGCTTGACACGTTTTCATTGATGTGACAGTAAAAATGCATTCTGTAAAACACGTTTTCCATTCTCTCTCTGGAATCAACACAAATCAATAAATTTTAAGAAAAATCAGCCTACTTTTTTTATTTTTTTTCTGATTTATAACAATTGTTATACTATTAGAAATTTTAGTAAAGCTTATTTTTGGCCCGCACACAAATTGAAAAAAGGAAAATTTTAAAAATAATATTGAAAGTCACATGCACCAAAATATCTAATAATGTGCCAGGGCATACCTTTAGAGATTTTGATATTAACTTGCAACTGGTTGAATTAATAAAAAAATTTTTTCCCGGAACGTAAAGCAAAACTTCTTAATATTTTGACTCAGATTTTAACTTAAATTTTTTAATCATTTGACTCAATCCCGACCATACCCAAAAACCTCTTACCGTTAAGAAAAAAGGTATATATATTTAAAGTTTTAATTTAATTGAAAAAAAAAATTCTTAAATTATACTTGATTTGGCAAAGTAGTCCCAGCATGGTGAAGAGGAGAGAGTTTTGAAGTCATGGAAAACCATTGCAATTTACTAACAGCCATTAATGAGACCTCAAATCACAAGACCAGATCAGACCAGTTACCATGAAATATTCGTTTTAACCAACAGCTTCCCGAACTGACTCAGAACAGATCATTACATTATTAAGTATAACCCTATCATTAAATTCTATTATTTATTCTCTCTCTCCTATTAGATGAATATGAGATTTTATAGCAGAATTAACTCCATAATACTGAACTCCACCAAAAATACCTCAAAAGCTTTCAAGTTTTCAACTTTAAATTGTCTTTCTTAAAGAGTATCCAATAATTTTACAGTCTAGAATTAGCAGACTGTTCTCCCATAACAAATTGATGCAATGTACAGATTTTTGGCCCATTTTTCCTGCAACAATGAACAAACATCGCATTAAGGTAAGAACTCCATAAAAATGGAGGTTAAGCAGATATAGTAGATACTACACTTTAGACAACATTTTACTACCCATTGTTAATGTTTAAAGTTAATAGGCTATGTTACTTGGGACTCAGGAGGTGAGTGCCGGAAAGGGTAAGTTTAATTTTCTTTTCCCAAGTTCTTTCATATATTTTGATAACCATAACCCTATATCCAGATTCGAATATGTCTAATATGGATATTGGACATACTTTTAAGGTAAATTAAGAGTAGGAGCAACATAGGTTATGGTGTTAAAAGATTTAGGAAGGGGCAAAACTAGGGATATACCCACCTTTACATGGGTGCTTGGAAAGGCAGATGTACGTAAAGTTTCCTGAGTTTCATCCATTGTTTTCCGCTTCGGAATGCTCAATATGAAGGCAGCTTGATCTCCAGTCGCAGCCATAGATGTTATTCTATAGCCACTCTCCCATCGCCGATGTATCCCTTCACTTGGATATAGAAAGTCAAGCTCCACAACCTTGAATCATTAAAATAAGTATAAAATGAAGTATAATCAGCTACTTCTGAAATGGAGGGCAGTGTAGAGCTGAAGATGCATGTAAAAAATAGAAAGAATAGGAATACCTGATCGGAGAATCCGGAGTTCCTAGACATTACCACACCCCAGCGACTCCCGGAAGTTGTCATTGATGTTACATGAAAGCCTTCTTTCCACTTCTTGTTTATCCATTTGAAAGGAAAAGATTCACTCACTTTGTATGACTGCTGGGTGTAAGGAGTTCCTACAAAGTTGTGGAATTTCAAGAACAGCTTGGTAATTAGGGTCTATATTACTCAGACTCAGGCATGGGTGTCAGATACAAGTAACATAGCTCAAAATGCAATTTCATCTCGTTTCAAAGTCGTCAAGAAAGGAAATTTATTTAGTAGG
The DNA here is from genome assembly GCF_025698485.1 of Gossypium arboreum. Taxonomy (NCBI): domain Eukaryota; kingdom Viridiplantae; phylum Streptophyta; class Magnoliopsida; order Malvales; family Malvaceae; genus Gossypium; species Gossypium arboreum. The sequence continues at coordinate 89,557,446 of NC_069082.1, read as the reverse complement.
AAATTTACCAACCTTTTGACATAACAACCAAGGAACTTCCGTTATTTGCTCCAGCTATCGAACTAATATAGTAGTTCTTTTCCCACTGCTCCATAATCCAATCCTAATGAAATATGATAGATATTAAAGTAAGAAGTAAAATATGCATGTAAATCAAAACAGAAAATGAAACGAACCAGTGCTTTAGAATAATTACCTTGTGTAGAAAGATGGTCGACAATTCATAAACCTGGGAAGAGAAACTAGTTCCAGCATCCATGATCAGGGCCCAGAGATTAGCTGATGAAGCCACACAACTAATAAACAATCCATCTTCATTGCCCTTATCCACATGCTGCCGCAACCTCGAATCCGCTACATTATAGTGATATCTACAAGGTTGACAAAAATTTATACGCAAGATGAACAAACACCGTTTCAGAATTACCTTAAGTTGAACAAAATCTATGCAAAGCAAATTTTGAACCAATATCTCCTAATTCACTTAGAGCAGGCACAGAAAAATAAACATCAGAAAGGGCCGCAATCTAATTTCAATAGACCACATTCAACGGCAAACAACCAGTCACTAAGAATATGAAGGTCCTTTCTTATTTACTTTTTAAGTTTTGCCAGCCCCCATATACATTTAATCATCATATGAGATACCAAAAATGAATACAACTTGGTTAAACTTACAATCAAAATCCCAGAAGTGGAGATATAACAAAATGTTTGAGCAGCACAAGATACCTATGTTACTCGGACTATGGCATAAGTGTCAGGTATGGGCATTTCCGACACAAGTACTTTCAATTTTTTCTAAGTTCTCCATATATCTGTCATATCCCAATACTCTATCTGGATATGTGTGACATGGGTACTTCAAACAAAATGAAGGGCTGGAGTAACATAACAAGATACAAGCAGAAGTATAAATGAATATTATATTTAACAAGAAAATGCAACTTTACCTCTGCTTCATAGGACGACGTGCATTGTAAGCAGAAATCCACTGAGTAGCAGGACTACCAAGACGTACTTTTTTCTTAGGTTGATCATCGTCTTCCAAATTAATCACTAATCTTCCCCGTTTTTGCCCAACCTATTTATTTAAAAGGAAATGGAGAAAGGTTGCTTGAGTGAGCATCCTATCTAATCCAATTTAATTGGGGAAAAAGACATAACAACCACCTTAAGAGCTCCATCAATTCTAATTGGTCTCAGCGCCGTGCATGGTTCAATTAGGCTTTCAAATATGGATATGAGCTTGCCATAATTCGGCTCCTCATCAAACTTCATATTTGTAACAACTTCGAGGAACTGCTTAAAAGGGGCAGGACAAAAGCAACACATCAACTCTGGAGAAGTGGCCATCTTTTTCTTGCAAACCATAAAACTCTTGTTATCCCCCTGTAAAGTTTGATGTAAAAGTCAAAATGGTTAAGAGGAAGTAAATCAAACCTATGTCACTCAAACTTGGAGATATGGGTATGAGGCTAAGATGTGTATGTTTAAATTTTTTCAAAGTTCTTCTATGTATTTAAAGAATCCTTTGAAGGTTATATCCCCACAGCCATTTCCAAATAAGTGTTGGACATGAGTGCCAAATAGTAATATTTCAAGAAAAATAAAAAGTCGGAGAACATATAATCAGATTAGGGAAATCCTTAATCAAAACAGTAACAAACCTGATAACCCTGCCATGGTAACCGTCCTTTTATTAGAAATATCAACGTGTATGCCAATGACTCAAGGTCATCCCTACGGCTTCCAATCCGACCTAAATGTGCATGTACACTAGCATATCTAACTGTTCCCCTGGTAGAAGAAATATTTCAATATAGTAACGCCAAAAATAAGTAGTAACTGGTTAACATTTTAAATAAAAAGGTCAACACACCTGAATACATCAGGCCTCTGATCATAATCAACATGTTGACCCGAGTGTGCATCTTTCCATCTAGAAGCTGAGCCAAGAAAATGGGAGGCATACAGTAATTAATACCACTATGTGCTCATGTTCCAGAAAGAACATACAGTTAACAGGGAAGTGAGGATTGAAGAAAACATACCTAAACCTAGATCGATAAGATATAGCTTCTTCTCATCAGCTGAGCCACGTTGACCTAGTAAAAAGTTCTCAGGCTTCACATCTCCATGCACAAACCTTTTTTCAAGCAGACAATAAGCAATGGCAATCAGCTGCAACTATGCAAAATAGGGAAGTGTATTCTATATAGTGCAGAAAGTTAGAATAAATTTTACCCCTTTAAATGAAGCTTTTCAAGAATCGATATTGCCTCTACTGCAACACATGCAGCCATATTTGGTGACATCCTGCTATAAAACACCATGTTATAGATTTACATAGACATGCCTGGGTAGGTATGACAGACAGATACAAGGAATAGTCTATTTCTTACGATTGTCCTAGAGTATTCCAAACATCCCATAGGCTAGGACCGAGCATATCCATTACCTGAAATATTAATTAACATTCTTTAAGATACATTAATTAACTAGGGAGTTGTGACTTCTGAGTTATGACACCCAGAAGCTCAAAATCAAAACTCACAAGAATGTAGAAATCTCCTTGCCGGCCCTTGTAGTGCACCCAAGGAATCCCATAGCACCCATTTAGGGAACTTTTCATTTTGAGAGGAAATTAAGAGAAACAAGAATCAGAATGCTGCACAAAAAAATAGGTAGAAACGAAGCTTTACATAAAAACTTATGGTTAATAGTGCCATACTTGTACACTTGCCACTCATAAGGTGGGCCATAATTGCAACTTTTACTGTTCCGGTGCTCAAACTTCAAGGCTACCTGTGATGAAAAAATCTCATGAGTCATGACATAGCATGCCAAGTGGTTTGACTCAGAAAATCCTTAAACATGGGAATGAGTTACTCAGACAAACCTCGATTGCATCTGGTCCGATTCTACCACTACCACCGCTTTCCCTTCGGCCAACATAAACTTGGCCAAAACCACCCTTACCCAATTTCCTTTCTATCTTATATACAGGAGAATTACCCACCTGAACCTGAAAAGAGTAACAAAAACGGTATACAGTCAAGAGATTTGATGACATGGACAACTAGATAACAAGGAATGTTTTAGTTAGTAAGAAACTGAGGACTAGAAAACAGGTGACCAAACATATACTGAAACACCTGCAACTTGAAGCTAAAACATCCCTCACTTTCATGTAGAATAAACTAGAAATGATTATCCTAATAGTTTTGAACAGAGCTGAAATGCTGAAATTAGGAAATCACTAATTTCCTCTTAGTTGAGGAAAGCCTACTGGAAAAAGAATTTGAAGCCAGTTTTCTTCCCGAGGGCTTCCCGGGATAAGCAACTTAATATGGAACGTTTAAGTAACAGATAACATATTCTATAAAAAGAAAGATACAGTAACTAACATTGAGCTACCTTTTCAGGAATTACTGTTGTGCTAGCTTCTTCTTCAACTCCTATTATTTTGTCAGCACTCCCGCCGTCCATTGCAATATCTTTATTGGCCACTACCTCTACTTGGTTGAAAGCAGGTTGAGCATCAGCCAAAGGTGGAGCCCCAGGAAGAACCTGACAAGGCTCAGGGTCTAAATCGATCAACCTAATACCCCGGCCTCTACCAGAAGCTTTTGTCCTATTGGGTACTTCTGGTGAGGGCACTTTAGCTACAGCTGTAGCCTTACCCCGCCCTCTTCCACCGACTTGCCTCCTAGTTCGGTTTTGAGCAGGCAGTACCCAATTCTCTGCTTGATCGACTGGTTGAAAAGGCGGCTGAAGATCACCAAGGCGTTTTGATTTCCGAGCTCCACTTCGCAATTCTGGCATCCTCAACCCATGCAAATCACATTCCACTCAGATCCTCTGCTACCAGTCTAGATCCTGTAACCAAATTTACCAATATAGAAACTAATAAAGAACATTTCATAAGCAAAATACAACACATTTGGAAAGCTGAAATAATAAATAACTAAATATTAAACATTTTTAGCATGGCCTTAAACAAATACCCAAGGTTTACATAAACTTTGTCTATCAATATCAATTCCAGAAACCAAATTATAAACAATAATAACAAAATCACGGATTAAATTATCAAAATGAGTAAACCAACAATTCTTACCATTAAGTATTCACTACGTAGGTATCTAGAAGTGAGCGAGAAAGAGAGAGAGAGAGAGAGAGAGAGAGAGAGAGAGAGAGAAAGAGAGACTATTTTAGCAAATACCCTTTAAAAAAAATCTATTTTTGCTCGGAAAATGGAAGCTATAAAGCAAATGTAGCAAAAAACCATACAGTATCTATGCATGTTCGTTACATATTTGATCAAAGGTCAGTCATTTTAGTATCAAACAACATCATTTACAATAAGAAACAACAATCTTTGAGTTCATTACATCAATCAATCAAATAAAACAACAAACCTAAATCGAACAATATTCGTATTTCATCACCACAAAACATGATTTAAAAATTGGGAAAAAAAAAGTTACATAAAAATTTCAATTTCATAATCGGTTTAAACGATGTTCAGTAACCAAACAATCCTAAATCTGATCATTCAAGTTTTCAGCAAAAATAAATAAACAGAAGTACAACTCATAATCAAACAAGCTACAAATATTCTAAAACAAATAACTCACAGATCAATTATCCTCAAAAAAACTTGATGGGTTAACCTTAGATCCTTAATAAACTGCTCAGAAAACACATTTTTGGATATGTAAAATCAAGACTTGAATAAAAAAGACGCCTTTTTTCTTTGGATTATTTGGGGATAAAATGAACATAAAAAAAGTAGGCAAGAAATTAGGGTAGTGAGAAGAGAGATGAAAAGGAACTTTTTTCCGTTTCGTTTTTTCTGAAAGGTTGATCGAATTGAAATACAAGTGAAACTAGAGATGAAGAATACTAGTGCAGTTAATTTGGGCGAGGGTCTTTTATTTTTGTGTCAACAAAAAAGTTGATGTAAAATGTAATGAAATTTTTATTTTAAAATTTTAATTTAATAAATAAACTCTTTTTACTTTTTAATTCCTATTTCGCTTGTTTTTTTGAATATTATCATTCTATTCAACTTTAACGATTTTATTAAAAAATATTATATTATATTATATTAACACTGAAAAATAAATTTTGAAAATGTGAAAATCCAAATTATAATTTCTTTTCTTAATTTAATTAATATTAACAATCTCATTCATTTTTAATACAAATTGGGTGACCTAGAAGACGGTTGAGTATCTAAGCTTTTCAATCAAACGATCGAACTTTCACATCTCTTTGATTCCCTTTAATCTTTTGCTTGATCTCTTCTTTACCTTATTTGTTTCATCTTATATTGTTTATATATATATATATATATATATATATATATATAAAAGTTATCTCTTAGCCATTTCACACGAACTCTCCCTTTCTATCATTATTTATCTTAATTTCCTTCTTCTCTTCCTTGATTAGGGTTTTTTCCCTTTCTCCTCTTTTTGATCTTGAAGCATGTTCTTGTTTGTTAGTTTCTATTATATGTGGGTTGAGAAGTGCGAAAGATCATCTCCTTGGTTTTCTAAATGTTTCATCTTGTCGCAGTTCCAATATCTTAGGCATTTGAGTATCTCAAGCTAGGTGATCACTACTTGTCATATCTAGACATTACTTAACTTCAAAATCCCTCATCTTCCACCCCATATCATTTATTATAGATGGCGCCCTTTAAGATTCCTTCCCCATCTTTATCACCCTTATAAACCTATTGCATGCCATTTCTTTTACATGCAACCCCTATTGTCTACCTTCCTAATTATGTGTTTCTACACTTTTACTCAACCTTAAAATGGTTAGAAGCCCTCTTCAAAAAATGATTGCAGTTGGTCGAAAAGTAACGAAGAATTTGAGACTTTCGACAAGGAGGATTACATGCACTACATTAAAGAAGATGAACAACAACCACTAAATAATGTACAAGTAAGGAAAGGAAATGTTGTGCACTTTGACTACAACAATCTCTCCCCCTCATTCAAGCCTATTAGTGCCACTGTTTGATCACCTGCATCCACAACTTTAAACAGTTCTTGGTACGACACCTACAAAGACTCGTTAATAGGTTTTGGGACTAGAGAGATCGAGTAATTGTCTCTTCAAGAGATGGATATTTCTATGTTATCTGCTTCGATAACTTCTTTTATCTTCATTTTATTCATAAAAAAAGGTCACTAATCTATAAAGGATGCATTGTTGATGAAGGCACAATGAACCCCTTACATTTACCCAAATCTTGATTTCTTCATTCCTTAACTATATAGGTGTAAATATGAGGTCTGCCTCCCTTTATTGTAACATCTATTACCCAATTTGACAACTGGCATAAGTAACTGATGTCACACTAACACCTTCTTTGCATTTACAAGATTTCATTTTTATAAAATTCATCATTTATAAATTTAACAAAATCTCATTAAATTATTTCCAACATTTTCATAGTTTTAAATGCATTTTAAAACCATACTGAACTTTCGGTAACTCAAAATGATTAAAAATACAAGTTGTATAGGTGTAGTGGGGCATGCCTCAAGACAACCCTTGTATGTCTTGAGACTTTGAGCTATATGTCTTGAGAGAGTGATTAAATGTCTCGAGACATTTGCCTCAAAATTTTATGTCTCAAGACATAATATCCATGTCTCGAGACTTTGAACCCCTAGAGCAAAAAAATGAGTGTTCAAACTTGTTTGTCCTAAGACTTAAGTGTCATATCTCAAGACTAAAGTGTATGGAACCCAAATTTAGACTCCAAAACACTTCTAGACCATTCCAACTCTCATCCAAAAATTACCAATATATGACACATCGTTTTAAAGCTTTAAAGGCCTTTGAGAAATCACCAATGCGATGACCTCATACTCATCTAAAAAATCATTTTTTTCAAAAAATAAACAAAAATATCAAGTAGTTATAGTGCATGCATCTCAATGTTAAACACTCAATCAACCATGGCCCTTAAGCCAACTACATAGTAATCCTCAATACAAAACATTAATAGCATTCAACACTAAGACCCAATAATATGAAATTGAAATATATACAACATAAATGAACCCTTTTAAGTACATGTTCACAAATTTCTCAATGAGATATAAATCAAAGTATATAGAAATAAACTCACTCCAATATAAACCCCTATTTACATGCCAATTAACTAGTCTAATATAATCTAAATTCAAGCATTCTAAACTCTTCAATCCTCGTATGGGGATGTGACCTCTGCAAGATATGATCTTTAACCTCTCGAGTTCTATTAACAATCTACGTGCAAGAAACAACGACATATAGCAAAGTTTGCTTAATAAGTGCAAAAGGATTTCCTATGTTACATTTAAACCTTAGGTTTATGATGAATCTTTTATGAATGGGAAAATATACTTCCAAGTTATGCCACTTACTTAAATGTAAGGATTTAATCTCTTTTCATCTCTAGAATTCTTTAATAAAGTTTAACTCATTCTAACATATTTCAATTGAATCATTCACTTTACATCTCAAAGTGATTATAACCTATTACTTATTTTCTCATTTGATGAACATCCACTTAATTCATTCAATCTTTATTTCCATTACTTGCATCATATACACATTCTGTCAATTTAACGCGTATCTTTTATTTTTATACAACTTTTACAATTGCATTTCATTAATTCATCTTCCACATTTGTACAAATGATAGTTAATGCCAAATTCAAATTTCATATTCTCAATACTAAATTATTTAAGCTTTTAAAGTCTAGCTTATAATCAATTATTCATTCGTATTAAAAAATTATTTTCTCTTATAAACATTTTATTATAAGGCATACTCAATAATTCATTTTATTATCATAATTCAAGCACATAGCTTTTAATTAACTTTCATTTCATAAGTATAATAGAAATAGCTCATACTTAAATATACTCATATTTTAATTTACAAATCGATTTATTGTTGTTGGGATCTAGTGCCCTCAAGTAGTATTTCAATATACTTGTACTTTTTGAACAAATTGGTTTAATAAAATATATATTAATTACATTAATACCCTTTGTATATTGTCCTCGATATTTTTGCACACAAAGCAAAATAGAAGCAAATATTAAATCACTAGTTATTTAACATTTAACTAATACTAAGTGGTATTACGTGGTTGAATCATAATACGAAAAGACAACTTGTATTAGTAGATAAACCTAAACATGTCCTTAGTCTAATTGAAAATAAAAAAATCAATTCAAAAACTAATATACCATCTATTAAGTCCAATTGGGGAGATGCTTTGTCTTAAACATCGAAGCAGATAACTCCTAGAAGATAGAAACATAGATGTGACTGACTGGATTGACAGTACATCAAACAAGACCTAAGTAGAATAGATCTTAAATCTGTTAATGGATTTATTCACTTGTGATGTTCATAGCGTGGCATACCTTAAACATGAGTAGATGATCAACTATGTATGTGTGATTCATATACTTTGATGTAAGTAAAAGCCTAAATTCAAATAAATAAGGAATTAAAAGTTGGTGCCTTGGGTATACGACTTCTGCAGTATGTAGTATCATTCACAATAGTTGAATTCAAAATCCAACTAATGGGTAAACAATATCCTCTTATCAGCATTACTTGATAGATGAAATGTAAACATGACCACGAGTCATTTGTCTTTCTGATAAATGACTTGATTACTATTCGATAGTAATTGACTTTTCATGAAGAGAGATGTAATGACTACCATGAGATAAAATAGGATCATATAGGGAGAAATAAGCTATCTTAAGAGATTTAGATATACTATGAGGGTAACACACTTATAACAATGTCATTGAAAGGAAACTTATTAAAGTAGTAGGGAGAGCTCAGTCATGACACTATAGTGGAATGACTTTATGACTAAATAGGTTTATAATTAATAGGTGAAAAGATAGAACTTAATTACAAATTATTTGAGCCTTAATCATATATGTGCAGTCAATCCCTCCATTAGCTCATTGAAGCCATAAATGAATTTCATGTAGAACCAAATAAATGAAATGAATAGAAATGATTAAGTTATAGAAATAAATAGAAATGATTTGAGAATTAATTTAAGGTATTCAAACTGTTATTTATTTAATTATAATTAGATAATTGAAGTTAAAAATAGAATTAAATTAATTAGTCATTATGAATCCGTTGAACATGAAAATTAAATATATTTCCTCATAGATTCTTTTATGGTAAAGTTGTTGTGTGTAACACCCCAAAATAAATAGGGTTAGAAGTAATAATTAACCAAGAAATAACTTGGTATTGATGGTTAAGTGCTTAGTATACTCCCTAGAGGTCTTAAGGTTAATCCACACTCTTCCCATTTCCTTTTTTTTTTCGATAGCTAAGGAACAAATTCAAACTAGGATATATATTAGATTTGGTAGAAAAAGAACAAGAGTGGGCAACAACCCAAATGGTTAAATATCTATTCCCCCATTAATACCCAGGTTTGAAACATGCCATTTCCCCTCCCAATTCTTTTATTTTCAGCAGAAAAGGTTAATTACCCAAACAACCCCTCAAGTTCAAGAAACCCTAGGTATTTAATCTTTTCTCCTAATCATAAAAGAACTATAATTTTCTTTCCGAATCAAAATAGATTTTCTTTGCTCTTTTCCCCTATTTCTTCTATAATTCTTTTCATCATCTTCTTTTTTACATAATTTTTGCTCTACAATGCTATAAATATTTTCTTGTTTTCTCGAATCTAAAATCAATCCCAAGCATGAATTGTTTTTCACTGATTGTCGGAATTATAGTCGTTAACCCACAAATTCTCATCAAAAGTTCGGTAAGTACTCTAGTTTCAATTAGTAGAACCTATAAATTCTGAAATTACAATGTTCATTGCTAATTTCCCAAATCAATTATGAACCTTTATGAAACCTTTCAAAATCTTGATTTTTCTTGAAATTCGTAATTAATTCTTGTGTAATTATTGATTGAAAGACTTGTTGTAGGTGTCTCGAATCAGATTTGGATTTGAGGATCATCATTTGAGACCCCGATGTTAGGTATGTGTTCTTTTATGAGAAAATCAAGGTAAAACCGAGCCTAACATAGACTACATAGCCGACCACATGAGCGTGTGAGCCATCTGTGTTGACCAAATGGCCCTTGCACATGGCTATGTTCACCCTGAAACCCTAGGGAATTCGCTTCTGACATGGCCTAAGACCCTCCATACAGTCTGCCATACGATCGTTTCTCCCTTATAGGTTGAATTTTCGAATGCCACATGGTCTCAGTCTGTTACACAACCTAGTCACACGACCGTGTACCCCCTCCATACGGTCCAGGGCTTCCTACACAGTTTGGTCACACGACCGTGTGTCCCTTGCTTATCAGAAATCACAGTTTCACCCAGAATTTTTAAATTTATGCATACTAGTCCCTGAATGGTTCATGAACTATTTTTAGTGATTTATTTTATTCAATTGAGTCCCTAATTTTGGGGTTAATGCTAGAATCCATGAATGATTGATTATATTACTAATATATGAGTATGTTATGTGATTTATACATGCCTTCTATGACTAAATTATTGATAAATTACTATTATTACTTGTTTAACCGAATTACTGATTGTATGAGTCACATGCTTACTGTATTGATAACCGAATACATAATAACCATGTTTACTGCTACTAATGATATAAACACATGTTAAGCTTATTTACTGTTTCTGTACTGTATTGATACTAGCATGTCTTACTACATTGCATGGGGCGGGATGCGTTGAAAGGAGAAAGTACTAGCAGTTTTAACTGCAAACACTGGTGGTTTATCCATAAATTACTGGAAGCTTTCATCTGCAAAATCATTGTGTGTTCACAACCACTAGCAGCGTATTAATCTGCAACACTGGTAGTTTATCCACAAAATAGTCACATCCTGGAAATAGGGTCGGTAGTATTGGCATTAAATTATAGATTAAAAGTAGAGTAAATAGAAAACATGTTAGTAATTAGGATTAAAAAGGAATAAAAGCTAAAGTAGAGAACTTAAAAAGGTAAATTAAGACTAATAGTAAAAAGGTAAATTAGGACTAATGGATAATGGGGGAGTTGTTAAAATAAGGGTAAAAATAGGAAAGGCTTATAGAGTAAATAATCAAGTTCTAGGTATGAGTTTGGCTATAAAAAAACCCTTGACTCCTCATCTTTCTTCCTCACATTCATTACATTTTTCTCATTCTTTGCATTTCAAAAGTTAGTTGTATCTAGTAGTTATTTTTCTCTCAAAATTTTCTGTAGTCTACATTTTTCTTGGCATCCAAACACACTTTTTTCTTCGTTTCTTCAAGAAAATCATCTATCTATCTTCTAAATCTGTTTGGTTATTGTGCAGACTACTTGGCATTGCGAAAGATAGCAAAGTTGAAGGTAAAAACTCTATTTTCTTATGTCAAAACTGCATTAAATGTTTTTAAGTGAGTTCTCTTAGGTCTAAGCATGAAAGATGAGTAAACTTTGGTTTTAAATGGTTCTGTTTTGAGAAAGTGTTAGATCAAGGTTGATGAAGCTCATACATGTTCTTTAAAATGATTTTTGAATGATTTTCAAATGAGTTTTGAAAAGATTAAGAGGTTTTAAGATCATGTTTAACAACATTTTTTTTGGAAAATGCATAAACTATTTGACTGTATTCTTAAAGAAGATGATGAATAATAATCGTTTTGAAATATAAGAGTTGAGTTAGATCACACTTAGTTAATAAGCTTAGGTCTATTAATACTTGCGAGGTAGGAAGGTTAAGAGGTAGCAAATAGGTTAAGTAAATATATTGTATGAGTCTAGTAGATATCACATAGGTCGTGAGCTGTAGTTGAGTAGAATAAGTGATAAACTATTTCAAATGGTAAGTAATGTGTATGTTTATTGTGTGAAGCTGAGAACATTGGTGGAGCATCGAAGAGTAGAGACAAAGGCAAGTAGAAGGTCACATAGTTGACGTTGTGGTGAACTAAAGTGAGTACTTTATGTACTACACTTGAAAACGAGTTCGCGCACAACTAAAAGTCAAGTAAGATGTGCGAACACTTTTATTTTAATATGTAAACCCTGGCATGTACATACGAGCCCTGTTATATTTTCATGCAAAACATATTGTAATTTGATGCGAGCTTTGAGTTGTGATCTGTGAACCATGCTTTTAAATTGTGCGAGCCTATAAGTGAGTGCGAGCTCCATGTTTAAAGCTTTGTGATATGATTGGTGCGAACTGTAATATATATCATATAAAGAGAAAGGATTGTATAAAACAGTGACACCACGTCATCTGTATCCCTTTCCAATAGTTTTATGCCACATCAGTATTCTTATCCTGAATTTTAGTATTTTAATTTGGATTTGATTTTTTTCAGGATAAAATCCTGAAATTCAGGATAAGAATACTGATGTAGCATAAAACTATTGGAAAATGATATAAATGACGTGGTGTCACTGTTTCATACAATCCTTTCCTATCATATAAATAGGTGTTGTGGGTTTTAAATTATATAATATATATACATGTTGAAAAATGGGTTCTGCCATATATTATAAATGCAAGCGGTGGTTTTATTATAAATAATATATATGTATATTATTTAGCTAAATGTGTACGCATACTTATACAATAGATAATTATGATGTAAAAGGGTTTTATACAATGAATGCATGCACCGGTTTCTTTTTAAATAATATATATACATATCTTTGCACTAACGGGTTCTTGTATTATTTAATATATAAATGTATACAGATGGTGTGCAAACTTTAAATCTACTATGTTGTGTGTACTTATACTATTATGAAAACTCACATTTCATGTGAACATATGTCATATGCGAACCCTGTTATTTTATGCTTGATGTTATGTATATGTGAGCTTAATGCTTTGCAAACAATATTATAACGTGTTGTGATACTGCGAGCTCTATTAAAATTGTGAGCCTAAAGTGACGTGATCTGTAAATGTGTATTATTGTGCTATATTGGCATTGTAAATTTTTGGAACCATTGGACATAGTTGACATGCCATAGGATTGTGAATGCTCACCTATATTATGTGATAGGGCATTGTGGCCCGGTGACTCGATGGAGAAATAAGGGAATGTCGAACAATGCTCCATTAACCAAGGATTAGAAGGATGTGTTCAGAGAGTGCGAGCATTCGTGCTACACTTATATGGCGATTTGAGTGATTCTATAAGTCTTAGGGTGTGTTTTGGGAGATCTGTTTATCTAATAAGTATATTATTTAGTTATGTTTCCTTTTAACGAATTGCCAATATATCATTAACTAAACGGGGTTGATTATATGTGAATTAATGACATGAAAACTGATTGCATGCGAATCACTTACACGTAAAGCTGTTTATGTGCAAACTGTTATATGTGATATGCCTATAAGTCAATTGTTTAGTATGTGAATTATTTATGTGTTTTCTTGTGTTGTGCGCATGTGTATTCACTGAGCTTTCCCAAGCTCATCTGTTTATTTTCTTTTCCCTTTCAGATAAGTAGTGTGCGAAATAGCGAGGAGGGTGGCAATTCAGTGATCAATCGCACAAACTTTTTTCTACAGTATGTGCATCAAGCTTATAAAACCCCAAGAAGGCAATATGGGACATTCCCAGGCTAGAGACTTAGAATGGGACTTAGATAGTTTTGGAAAATTTATAATTTTTTTCAAGGGTGTAAATAAAATTTTCGGATTGTTTAATTTTTGTGACTTTTTCATATTCGTGTTTCCCTTATTTGGTTGAAATTTCTACTTGAATTATATGATACTGCTTATATGAACTAACAAGACATTTCGTAGCTAGTAGAGCCTGTCAAAATTCAAGTATGCCTTATTCCGCTTTTTATATGACTTATTGCTTGATTTAGAAAAGCATGCTCTTAGAACTAATTGCTTGCATGAAATCTTCTGTATATGTATGGTGAGGATGGATGGTTGGTGTGATTTATGGTAGTTTTTTAGAGAGTCACCTTTGTGGCTAATGTGTTGCTTGGAATTTGGGTCGGACCGTCCTAGCCAGGTTTGGGGTGTCACAAGAATTCGAGGGAATTCTTACTGTAGAGTGTAGCGATAGGGTAGAACCTATTTATACTGTTAAACTAAAATTGATAAATATATTGCATCGTTACACATTAACATGCTTGAATAAACTTTCAATTTCTGCTATGTTATACAATTACTAATGTCTTGAGAACTGTTATTATCACTATTTGGCATTGATTTACTTGTAATGGAACTCACACTGAATGTCATAGCTCAGTCCCCCTTTAATTTTCATTCTTATAGATAACCCACCAAGTTAGGATTCGGACACGACATTTGGAGGGTCTCGGCTCAATTATAATCACAAAATTATTTTAGGTTCATTATATGATTTATTATATTATTCAAGGACTATAGTATTTTATTTTGAACTGTGGCATGAGACTTAAGATTCTGAATTTTATTTTGCTTGACACTTAATTTTATTTTAGGGTAATAAGAGATGATTATTAATAAGCTATACATGAAACCCCAATTTTTATTTAAAAACAACCACTTATCACCTTTTCGCTGCTATACCTTAATTAATGTTTTGAAGATTAATAAATTGGTAATTAACTAAGTTTTCTACTAAATTAAACAAAGGTTTTTAAATTACTATTTTCAAAACCACAACAACTCATTGGGTCTGTAATACCCCAGATTTTAGGGTTAGAAATTTTGAGCTTTGTGGTCGGGGGCAGTAAGTAGTTTGATCTATTGTGTTTATTTTCGCATTCTAGTGTCAGAATGGACCTGCTGGTCTAGTGGTTGGAAGTGTGTTAATATGCCTTTAGGTCCTGGGTTCGAATCCTTAGGAGTGTTTGGAGGGACCATTTTTGTTTTTTTAAGGGTTTAGATAATTATTTCCTTTATTTAGTGCTTTTATATTATTATTATTATTTATTTTACTTAATGTTTATTTTTATTTTAGTTTTTAGTTTTTCTTCTCTTCTACACATTCTCGATCATTTTTTTTCTACTATGCTTTTATTTTTTTTTGGCTTTCTTCTATCTTTTGAAAAGGAAGAGAAGAGAACAGTTTTGTTTTGGTTTCAAAAAGTTTTAGGTTCGTATTGAGGTTGTCAACGTGTGTCGATTGGTTTCTAGCATCTTGCTTGCTATCAAGTGTCGGTTTCAAACCTTTGTTATTCTATTTTTGATTTGTTAATTCAATTTTGTGGTAATTGATAATTTTGAGTGTGTATTCTGAATTGTGTAATTTAGTATTGATTTGTTGTGGAACTCTACAGTTTTTTTAGGCTTCAGTAATTGAGCAATTGGGGCTTGTATCATTTCAATTATTTGTAATTTAGTGTGTTGTGGTTGGTTTCTAGGATACTTGGATTAGGGGTCATTTTAGTGACTGGGAAACAAGACTTTCAGTCAATTTCAGAGTGGTTTCATGACCACATGGGTGGCCACATAGGCGTGTGCCTACTCACATAGCCGTGTAAAATAGGGAATCAGGGTTTTCGGGTAAGATTAAGTGCCACACGGTCATGTGGCTGATTTGGGAAATTTAGTCAATTTTTACACGGCCATGTCTCTTGGGTACACCGGCATGTGCAATTGGGAATTTAGGGTTTTCGATGATTTTTGGTGCCACACGGCCTGGCCACATTAGCATGTGGACCCACACGGACGTGTGAGATCTTCATACGCCTGTGTCTCCTCTGTTATGAATTTTTAGCACTTTTGGACAGTGAGTTACACAGGCTACTCACACGGCGTGTGTCTCTCTACATGGGCATATTGACCCCCACACAGCTGGGCCATACGGCAGTGTGGCCTTATGTCACCAACTTTTGTACTGTGTTTGTTTTTTACTTGTTTGTGATCTTATGTGTTTCGACCCTCAGTTAGGCCTTAGAAAGGGTGGTTAGGACTCTATTTTGGCTCAGACATATCTGTTATAAGCAATCGTTGCATTAGTTAAGTGACTCGTTAATGTGATGTTGCTTAATCTTTGAATATTATGATATAAGATTCTAAATTTGGTCGGTTGAACGTGCGTACTTCTGGTTCTATTTATCTAGTGTGTGATTGTTTGAAAATTATGTACATCGATTCTGTAATAGATTGACTAATTATGAGCTTCTACATCTGTATAATTGTCAGTGTTTGGTGTGCATTCTTGCATTTGCATTATGATTTTGGGTTTGGGATATGAAGAGAAGGAAGTCTGATCTGATTTGGTAATTTCAACTACATACATCTATATAACGGTTTACCGTACAGTAAGATACTTTTGGCAGCTCAGCTGCATACTGTTATTTATGTGGCTTTGTTCTGCATGCACAGTGTGTAGGGTTGGATGGGCCTTTCGAAGTCCTATGTGGTGTGTAGGACTGGTTGAGTTTCTTATAGCTCATTTGTGGTGTGAATGGGGGACGTAGAGGTGTTTGGCTGGATGGGTGGGTTTCACGTTGATGCATTTGTTCCGTATTTTGTCTGTCTGTCTTGATTGCAAGATTAACGGTATATAGATTGATGTGTTCAGTATTGATGGTTCTGTTTTGGTTGTGATGATTATTTAGATACTGGATTGCCATTGTGATTTTTTTAATAGTAGCACTTAATTTTCATTTTTTTGTCATTACGAACTCACACTGAGCTCGTGTAGCTCACCGCCCTCAGTTTCCCTTTGTCAAGTATTTCATATGCTCTTGTTGGACTCGACACATTAGAGGTCTCAGACAGCTACGTTTAGAATCAACTTTAAAAGTATTTTTATAAATTCTGCATTTATAAATAAATTGTTTAAACTGTAAATTTTATTTAGAATATTGTGGTATGAATTTTGGGTTTTACACACATAAGCATCTTTTGGACTGAAATTTTTGTAATTTCGGGATTTTACAACAAAGAGTTTTACGTAACTTAAATACCATTTTTTTTCTAGATGGTTAAACTAAAATTTTTCCTACGATCACTTTAGTGATCAATGTAACCTCCAAGATTCGGTCTAAACTTGTAAGCTAAGTTTTGATGCATTACATTTAGTGGTATCAGAGCTAAGTTTACAAAAACTTGGCTTGTGTTTTTACGTATCCATGTGCGCACTTGTTTGTTTTAAAAAAAAGGGTTTTGATAAACCGTACCATAGTATTTGGAGATTATGTGTGTTACACTAATTTTGAGGAGATAATGTCTCAGACCCCGATGCTGGTCCAAGGTGAAATTCGAAACTGTAAGATTAAAAAGATAGATTTCATATTTATTTTGTGCTCGTTTTCTGAAAATATAAATACTCAAAGTTAGCCAAAAGACCGATATGGTTCTAATGGTAAGCATGATTGTGAGGGTCAATCTGGTGATACTCTCGAAGAGTCGTTGGCTTCTTCAGGATGTGAGCTTGTTCAGGAGTTAGGAGTTAATGTGGTTCCACCAAATTCGGGTAGCGATAACCCGGAGGTTAGAACCGAGGCGTTGACTAGAGTGGTGAGAGAGGTATTAGAGAAAGTCTTCGAGGCTAGTTTAGAGAAGAGTAGAGAGTTAGTTCAAGGTAGGTGTGTGAATTGTGGGAAGAAAAGGGATAGTAGTCCTTTGAGGTTAGAGCATCAGTTTGCGAAGCGTATAAGAAAGCAGTTGGGTGTTAGTAAAGGTTCTGCGAATGGTTCTAGTAATGGAGTGAGCGTATCGGTTTGTGGGCACCATAAGAAGCATCATTCGGGTGACTGTTGGAAGAAGTTGGGTGCATGTCTTAGATGTGGGTCCACAGAGCATCGAATTAGGGAGTGTCCACAACGACATTGAGACATGTATGGTTGTAGATTGTTGTGATTCTGTGTGTTGGTTATTTGAATGACATTGATAATTATTCATTGGATAACGTTTATGTGTAATATAGGATAAATAAGTATCTACTTCAGTGGCTAAGTGTTTTGGATATGTATTTGAGGTTTGTGTTTGAGTTTCTGTGTATGTAAGAATGTTGATTTGGTTTATGGGATAGATGTTCGGGTTAGGTGTGTGAGGTGTGGAAGTATAATATGGCAGTGGTGGGGTTTAGAGTGTGCAGCAGGTGCGTAGTGGTAGAGTTTGTATTAAACAACTGTTCTGTTAGTGGAAATTTCGAGGACGAAATTTCTTTAAGGAAGGGTGAGTTGTAATACCCTAGATTTTGGGGTTAGAAATTCTGAGCTTTGTGGTTGGGGGCAGTGAGTAGGTTGATCTATTGTGTTTATTTTCGCATTCTAGTGTCAGAATTGGCTTGTTGGTCTGGTGGTTGGAAGTGTGTTAATATGCCTTTAGGTCTTAGGTTCGAGTCCTCAGGAGTGTTTGGAGGGACCATTTTGTTTTGTTTTAGGGATTTAGATAATTATTTCCTTTATTTAGTGCTTTTATTTTATTATTATTTATTTTACTTAATGTTTATTTTTATTTTAGTTTTTGGTTTTTCTTCTCTTCTACACGTTCTCTATCTTTTTTTCCTCTCTACTTTTCTTTTTCCTTTTGGCTTTCTTGCTTCTTTTGAAAAGGAAGAGAACATAACAGTTTTGTTTTGGTTTCGAAAAGCTTCAGGTTCGTATTGAGGTCGTCAATGTGTTTCGATTGGTTTCTAGCGTCTTGATTGCGTATTAGATGTGGGTTTCAAACCTTTGTTCTTCTATTTTTGATTTTTTAATTCAATTTTGTGGTAATTGATAATTTCGAGTATGTGTTTTGAGTTGTGTAATTTAGTATTGATTTGTTGTGGAATTTGACAATTTTTTTAGGCTTCAATAATTGAGCAATTAGGGCTTGTGTCGTTTCAATTATTTGTAATTTAGTGTGTTGTGGTTGGTTTTTGGGATACTTGGATTAGGGGTCATTTTAGTGACCAGGAAACGAGACTTTTAGTCAATTTCGGAGTGGTTTTGTAACCACATAGGTGGCCACACGGGCGTGTACCTGTTCACATGGCTGTGTGGAATTGGGAATTAGGGTTTTCGGGCAGGATTAAGTGCCACACGGCTAGGTGACACGGCCGTGTGGCTGATTTGGGGAAATTAGTCAATTTTCACACGGTCATGTCCCTTGGGTACACAGGAGTGTGCAATTAGAAATTTAGGGTTTTCGATGATTTTTGGTGTCACACGGCTCGGCCACACGGGCATGTGTACCCACACGGACGTGTGAGATCTCCACATGGCTGTGTCTCCTCTGTTATGAATTTTTAGCACTTTTGGACAATGAGTTACATGGGCTGCTCAAACGGGCGTGTGTGGCCTCCACATGGGCATGTAGACCCCCACACGACCTGGGCATTTTCTACACGGTCGGGCCACACGTCCAGACCACACGGCCGTATGGCCTTATGTCACCAACTTTTGTACTGTGTCTGTTTTTTACTTGTTTGTGATCCAGTGTTTTTTGACCCTCGATTAGGCCTTAGAAAGGGTGGTTAAAACTCTATTTTGGCTTAGACATATCTGTTATAAGCAATCGTTGCATTAGTTAAGTGACTTGTTAATGTGATGTTGCTTAATCTTTGAATATTGTGATATAAGATTCTGAATTTGGTCGATTGAACGTGCGTACTTCCGATTTTGTTTATCTTGTGTGTGATTGTCTGGAAACTGTGTACATCGATTCTGTAATTGATTGACTAATTACGAGCTTTTGCATATGTGTAATTGTCAGTGTTTGGTGTGCATTCTTGCATTTGTATTATGATTTCGGGTTTGGGATATGAAGAGAAGGAAGTCTGATATGATTTGGTAGTTTCAACTGCAATACATCTGTATAGCAATTTACCACACAGTATGATACTTTTGGCAGCTCACTGCATACTGTTTTTTACATGGATTTGTTCCACATGCATGGTGTATAGGGTTGGATGGGCCTTTCAAGGTCCTATGTGGTGTGTAGGGCTGGTTGAGTTTCTTATAGATCATTTGTGGTGTGAATGGGGGACGTAGAGGTGTTTGGCTGGATCAGTGTGTTTCATGTTGATGCAATTGTTCCGCATTTTGTCTGTATATCTATTTGGTTGCGAGATTAACGGTATATAGATCGATGTGTTCAGTACTGCTGGTTCTGTTTTGGTTGTGATGATTATTTGGATCCTAGATTGCCATTGTGATTTTTTTTTAATTGTAGCACTTAATTTTCGTTTTTTTGTCATTTCGAACTCACACTGAGCTCGTATAGCTCAGCCCCCTGTTTCCCTTTGGCAGGTATTTCGCATGCCGTTGCTGGACTCGGCACATCGGAAGTCTCGCACAGCCACGTTTAAAATTAACTTTAAAAGTATTTTTATAAATTCTGCATTTATAAATAAATGGTTTGAACTGTAAATTTTATTTAGAATATTGTGGTATGAATTTTGGGTTTTACGCACGTAAGCGTCTTTTGGACTAAAAGTTTTGTAATATCAGGATTTTACAACAGAGAGTTTTACGTAACTTAAATACCATTTGTTTTTTAGATGGTTAAACTAAAATTTTTCCTACAATCACTTTGGTGATCAATGTAACCTCCGAAATTCAGTCTAAACTTCTAGGTCAGATTTTGGGGTGTTACAGGGTCATATCAGTGGCTAATGTAATCTTCCAAATTCGGGTTTAACGTTTAGGCTGGGTTGGGAAGGTTACACCATGACTTTAATGAAATTAGAATTAAGTTAAGAAAATTATTTAATTAGAAATTAATTTAGTTAATTTAATTAATTGTTATAAAATAAATTGATAGAAAGTAAAGAATAAAGAAAATAAGAGAGCAAAAGAGAGAGCGTATTTTATTGATCAATCGGAATCATCTACAATGCTTCTCCAAAGTCTATATTTATAAACATAAGAAGTATAAATGAAATAAAACTCTGCTTCTAATTACTATTAAAGTTTAAAGTACTTAAAAACTTCTCTAGATCTTGATCGGTATCCACTTAATAATAAAATATTCATAACACTCCCCCATGGATGTCCATTGGTAGATAATGTATCTCGTTAAAACCCTAATAAGATAAATACCCTGTGGGAAAAAAATTCCTAGTAAAGGAAAAGAAAGTACATATATCTATAATACACATAATATGTTGCCTCATTAAAAACCTTACCAGGAAAACCGAATGAGACAAAACCTCAGTTAAGGGAAAAATAGTACAACGCCTATTTACTTCCCCTCATGAAAACATCACATACTTTCTCATATTCTACGTATTCAATCTTGAATACTAGGTTTGAAATGGCTATTTGAATGCATTTGCTAAGTATTTATATCACCATTCTTTTGAAAGTCATGAGTGGGGGAAAATTTGGGGAAAATATATTTTGATCTCTTTAGGAGTTTCAACAATAATCATAGCAAACTTTAATCATGGTTCTTCTATAAAAATATAAATATGTATTTTGGATCATTTTATAATCCTCTTTTAACTACTATTCACTCAATCAAATTTACCACATATGTTCAAATTATTTCAATTCATATAAATGAACAATTTCTCGAGAATTTCAATATGCTTCTGGCATTCTAAATCCTTCAAGGATTTTAATATAAACTTTACTATATAGTGATTCATAAAAGGTTGTAACAACAACCATTAGACACAAGTTAAATCTTTTATGAACTATCAGGTTAATAACATATCTAAAGGTTATTGTATCTACCGCAAAAAAAATATTATATATTTTCATAATCAATGCCAGGACTTAGCAAAACCTTCATATTTTTTTCCGTTTTTGGAAAACTACTTCATTTGTACCCTCACTGGCTTTATACCTTTAGATATTTGGACTGTTGGTCTAAAAAATCCATGAATTTAATTGTACTTAAGTTGCGTCTTTTTATTTTGACCAATTTATTCCATATCTATATATTCTCAATAGATTTATTCAAAACCTTTATTTTATTTCATTATTTTAACAATAAAATTGCATGTAAAACCA
Source organism: Gossypium arboreum (assembly GCF_025698485.1). Classification (NCBI taxonomy): domain Eukaryota; kingdom Viridiplantae; phylum Streptophyta; class Magnoliopsida; order Malvales; family Malvaceae; genus Gossypium; species Gossypium arboreum. The sequence goes on along the minus strand of NC_069082.1, from coordinate 89,535,486 downwards.
TTGTCGACCACTCTTATTATCAGTTCCACATTTTCTTGAATTTACATAACTGATTGAGAGCTCTTATTTTCACTATTTTAATCTTTAGTTATGTCTTGAGTCTCTTCCAGAGTACCCACCTCCACAATATGACTATCTAGAAGAAATTTTATCTTTGGAACCAATAATCTATTATTTATTCTAACTGATTGTCCTACTGGGACTTTGATTCAAAATATTAGATGGTATATAACATTTGGTTATTCTCATTGAGTTTCTGAATACATCTGACAATTAACTTGTAATAAAGTGAGTTATCCTTTTTGAACTTCTGGTTCAAATTACTCTCTATAAAGATCCAGATAATGATAACTCATTACAGGCATTGATTTCATTCAACTATTATTTCTTTCCCCCTAATATTGAAAAAATAGTCAAATCAAAATAGTGATCACAAATAATATCATAATTGAATCTCCAAATACACTCAAAACATCTAATAATATAAAGAGACTTGTAATTAATATATATTCCCAACTTTCTTTGAGGATTCACTTATCTTTGTGCGTTGAGGTAGAGTAATTGGAACATATACGCACATACAAAAATTCAAAGATAAGAAATATTTAGCTCTGGACTTAAAACCAATTATAATGGAGAGTATTTATAACTTATTGGCTTGATGCGTACAACATGTAAGTCAACATAATCTCATGTTGAAATAGGAAGTTTAGTTCTCATAAGCAATGGTTTAAATATTAATCAGATGAGTTCAAGTAATAATTTCTCTAAACCATTATGCACATAAATAATAAGCTTTTACAAAAGTTTTTCAAACTCAATCAATAAAAGACTGAGATATAAACTCATCAACTTTAGCAATATGAATTGTCTTAATTGCATAATCTGAAATTAAATATTTAAACAAGCAATCTAGCAAACGACAAGTTGCAAGTTGATAACACATATATGATTATTTTGTAGATGCATCTACCAGAAATCATATAATATCAAAATAATCCATATGGTGGATAAATAGACCCATATTCATTTCAGAAATGCAAGACATTAAATCTCAACTTTAGCTAGTGAGTTTATAATAAGCAATTTTCATTGAGAACAAGCAACAAATGAAAAATTTAAAGAATTTTATGGTTCTTTAATGAATGTCCATATGAATTCTCAATTAATTTTTGTATCATATATGATCCAAGATGTTCTAATTGTGTCAAGTAGTAAATACATTTTATTAGTAAACTTTTGGTTTATTTAAAATGCATTTCAATTGTAAAAATAATGTCAATATAAATCGTAACAAATTGATGATTTTATTATCATTCCTTTTACTTTGTATCTACATATAAGTACCATTGTGACATTTACTACTAGAAATGTCCAAATCAATGCGAAGTTTATAATGCCACTAAGTCGAATAAATAAATAAAATTTCCAAACAATTATATGCAATACTTACTTGTGGAATATGCCAAAATCTTCAATTATAAAAAGTTATAAAATTATTATATTTATTGCAAACATTCACTTCAAAAATGTGCAAAAAATAATTCGACAATAATGTAAGCATATATCGTATTTCTTACCAATAAGATTATATAGATATCATCTGCTTCAAGGAATGATAAATTAATATAAATCATTGAACATTTTGTACTAAGAACAAACATTTGACAATATTATGAATCATTCATCTTCTTCTTATCTATTTGTCAATAATGACAATCAGTTAAATTTTCATAATTGTTAAGAATTCCTACATTCACTTCAGAGAATGGAACAAAACTGGTGGAAAAAATAACTCGTTATTTTGTTTAGCCATAATGAGATATGAGATCAATTCAAAATACTTTTAAAGCCTTTATAACAAGAGTTTTGCATAATCAATTAACTACCAAGAATAATTGGCTAGGTCTTGTATAGAAACAAGCCTAAATTAATTATATCAATAAAAGTCATATTTCAAATATTAAAATATGACATAATGAAAAACTAGCAATTTTTTCTTTCATAACCATCATCATAAACATGCATGAAATTTAATTCAAAATTCAACCATTCATGCTCATAAAACTTTTCATTTACAATTGCTCATGCCATTTCTCTAAATAACTAACACATGGAATAATATAAAACATATAAACTACTACCTTTAACAATTCTTTGAACTAAATCAAATCAATAACCATAAAGTTCATTGGTTTATTAACACAAATTTGCATACTAAATATGTTTTAATCAAATATATTATTTAATTATAAAACATATTATAGTAATATAAATACATAAGTTAATATTCACTTTCATGTACAAATGATATGCTTAAAACAATATGTAACCCATGTAATCAAAACTTAAAAGAAGATCATCTCAAATATTTAAACCATATATAAAAATGATTTAATATTTAAAGATGTACCTTTTTTTTTCTGTATTGAGTCTTGACGATTTTATCAAGATGTAAACAAATTAAACTCCAGTAGTAGACTTTGATCCAATTAAAATCTATTAATAGCAAAATTTGAGAGTGGATCTCATTTTCCAAGTGTACAACAGGTACATAACCAATGACTTTTCATACATAAGTTTTCTCTCTTGCAAGTTCTCATCAGTAATATTTTTCCACATAATTTTAATTAAGAATTTATTTTGAATACTGTAGAGTTATACTCATAGTTTTTTGAAAAAAAACTTGCAACTTCAGATGCCTCCAATCATAATGAGATTTAGATAGAATTACCATATTCTATTGCTCATAAGTAGATCTTTCACAGTCAAATATTTTGCTTTCAACCCTTTAATGGGGATGATGACAAAAGAAGATCACAAAGATAATCACAATCAATTCAATTTTATAACAAAAGTAATCAATAACTCAATCCTTCATTTTTTCATCTTTTCAAAATAGATATTTATAGCAATAGCGATTTTATGAAATATAATCTTTTCTTCACTCACAATCTCAATATGATCTCCATTATAATGAATATCTTTTAAAACTAATGTATTAATTATCACAAATTTTGTGCTTTTTAAATATTGATATATTAAGCTTTCAACTAATTTTGTACTATAATAATATTTGTTTGTTTTAGTACCCAATAAGATAAATATTTTCTATCTGTAATAATAGAATTCATTACTACGTTCTCATATCATTCCTCAAAGAATATTAACAAAAACAAAATATTTGGGCATATGCCGCATATGTGGCCAATAATCTTTCACATCAAATTGATAATATAAGTTATCTTTATCCTTTGAAGAACTATCTTAAGAACTCTCGTTGTTCTCTTATTTATTACTATGTTCCCACTTTTAGTGGTTCATGATTATATCTTTTATTTTCTTTACGTTTGCATTCACTTCGGGGAGTGCAACAAATCTAGTAGGAAAAAATTCTAAACGCCTCCATAGATTCTTTACTTCATAATCACCATCGTAAACATACGTGGATTTTAAATCAGAATCTATCTATTCATGTTGTCATGATTAGTCTTTAATTATAATAAACATGATATAATAAATAAATCATAGAAAGATATACCTAAATATCTTTAACATCACCATCACCCACATAAGGATTATATAAATTTCTTTGGATAATGATTACCCATAGTGCGCAGGCCTCAATTGAAGACTAAAATTGCAACAGCTCTAGAAGGCAATTGACAACAACTTGAGTAGTAGATTTAGAGTGACCGTATTATAAAATAAAAGAGAATTGTGCTGATAACATGTTATAAAATAAAAAGATAGAAAGTAAAGAACAAAGAAAATATGAGAGAAAAAGAGAGCGTATTTTATTGATCAATCGAATCATCTACAATGCTTCTTCAAAGTCTATATTTATATACATAAGAAGTATAAATGAAATAGAACTCTACTTCTAATTACTATTAGAGTTTAAAGTACATCAAAAGTTATTTAAATCTCAATGGACATCCACTTAATGATAAAATATTCATAACATTAATCAAATAAATAATATTTAATTTCAAAAATAAAAAAAATTGGGTTGGATTAAATTCTAAAGTGTTGGGTCAAAAATTTAAAATGCACATATAATTGGACCCAAATCCCTTCATATTACATGAGGGGTGACAACCTTGGTGTTATTATCTAGGGTGTTAATGATGGTCGTAAAACTAACTAATAATTCGACTAAGGCAAGCACACCTATCGAATAGTAGTATGGTTGAGGTGAGACTGGAAATATCGTATCCACGAGGACTAAAAGTACTAGTAATTACTATCTTTTTACTATCTAGCCTTAGAATCAAAAGGATATTTTAAAAACTAAAATTAAATATCTAATTAACTAAGATTACGATAGAGATAAAAGTTGGAAAATACTTTAGGAAAACTGTTGGAGAAGACAATACCTAAGGAAGAATCCATCTAGACTTCACTTATCACTTCTGAATTAGACGATTTATGTGACAGCCTTAAAATGACCCTAGTCGAAATGTGGTTTCGGGACCACAAAACTGAGGCATAAAAATAATTTAATATTTATTTTATTGCCTATAATGTGTGTTAACCCATGTGTGACATTTTTTATGCTTTGATTTAGAGTTATAAATGTGAATTTCACTAGAAAGGACCTAGTAGTAAACTTTGAAAGTATGATGGGGAAATGTGTGATGACTAATTAAAGCATGCATGCAAAACAATGGACTTGCATGTCAAATTCCCCCCCCAATAGCTAGTGGCCGGCCATGACAAGGAATTATGGGCAAAAATCATGTCATGAAACATGTTTGGTAAGTGGGTTATGTTGGAATAAATAAAATAAGGAATATGGAATAAAAAAAAAATGTGTGTGTGTGAAGGCTTCTCCCTCCCCATTGCCTTGTAGGTAGGAAAGAAAACAAAAAATTTTGTTCATCCATTTTCACTCTCTTTTTGGCCGAAAATACTAAGGATAAGGAGGGAGTTTTGCTTCATACTTGGTTTGGAAGAGGATTAGGAAGAGGTTGGCTATACTTGCATCAAGATTAAGGTATGTTTGAGGTTGTGCCATGAGATTCATGCATGTTTTTAGTTGCTAGCTTGATGTTCTTGTTAGCCCATGGTTCAAATCTTTGTTATGTCATGGGAATGAAATTCGGCCAAAGTGAATATGGTGTTAATGCCATTGCATGCTAAATATCAAGCTTGATAATGATACATGTGATGGAAGATTGAGGATTCTTAGATTTTCTTTTAGCATTTTTTTGAATGAGATACTAAGTTCCTTGTTTTACCATGACCAAATTGAAATGGTATGGTGTTGTGGTATTCGGCCATGTTTTATCCATAAGTATGATTCATGCATGTTGCATGGTAAGTAAGATTTAAGCTTTGGATATGTGTATATATTTGGATATAAGCCACTTGAGAATTTGGCTCTAGCATATATCTATGTATATGTTCGCACACGATGTATTGGTATGACATATATGCTATTTCAAGGTGTATATTTGCTTGTGATGATGTCTCGATTATGAAGTAAATGAGAGATGTGCAATGAGTTACGATATGTAATGCGTTAGTAGTAAAATGTATGCTGTTTTTGTGTGGTATTAAGTGTATAATTGGCCTCAAATTGGACATGCATATTCGCCACATGAGGGAAATTGGTGTGCATGCATTTGGTTAGAGGCAAGCATATTGATGCCTATTCTTGGCTTAGAAAATTCGCTAAGAGGAATATTAACTAATGTGTTGAGTTCGATTCATGATTTCGTACATATGCGACTTTGATGCCTAATGAGTATATATATTGGCTAAGTATCTTGAATTCCTCTTCGATGCTCACATGATAAAACCAATTTATTTGTTAAATTAAGCTCAAGAGCAAAGGGAGCTAAATCCGATAAGGGAAGGAAAAGTCGTGGAATAGCCGTCGAAATCGTTCGACCAAGTCCGAGGTAAGTTCTTGAGCAATAGAGCTTAAATTTGAATTGATTAGATCATGTTTAAAGCAAATTAAAATCATGCTCTTTGTGTGTGGCTATTGAGCCGAAATTACAAATGTGATAAGTGACTTGTGTCTGAATTTTGCTAATAAAAATGAAATGTGAATGTGTTATGGTTTATTGATAAATGTACATGGTTATTCGAATGATATCCGGCTAAGTCCCAAGGCTTTGTGCTAAGTGACTAAATCCGGACTAAGATCCGACGGCATACGTGCGCTTACTAAATCCGGACTAAGATCCGAAGGCTTTCGAGCAAGCTACTAAATCCGGGTTGAGTCCCGAAGGCATTCGTGCGAAGTTATCAGAATCGGGCTATGTCCCGAAGGCATTTGAATGTGTAGCCATATCCGGTTAAACTCAAGATACGTGATTCAAGAATGAATGAACTGCTGTAAAATTTCAGCTAATACGCTTGAAAATTCCAGCAACGAGGTATGTTCGTATGTGCTTTGGAATAGTTGATTCCTTGAATAATATTCGCTCAATCGAGAAATGAGCTTTCGGCATTTGGCTAAGATGAACCCTTATGTATGAATATAGGGGTTGGAATGTGAAATAAGTATGATATTGAGAATTTGTGCATATGAAATTATCCGTTAGCTATATGAATGTTATGCTTTTGTTGTGCTGGAATCCCTTGCTCTAACTTACTAAGCATAAATTGCTTACTCCGTTTCTCTGTTTCTCTGTCTATAGATTTTGGCTCGTCAGCTATCGGACTCGGGATTTCTAGAAGTCGAAGTCTCCTACACTATCAAAGTCCCTTTCGGTATATATTTTGGTTGGATTTTGAAATGGCATGTATAGGACTACCCTTTTGTTGCGTTTTAAGTACTTTTGTGATGTATGTGTGTACGACCATGCGAAAATGGCTCGTAAAAGTGGAGTATGGCATTAGACCATTTGTGCTTATGTATATATGTATTGTTTTATGATGTGACTATGGACTGAATGGAAGTTTGAGCAAATGATCAGCCATTGGAATGGCTAAAAATGATTATATGTGGACCTATGTATGACAAAACTTTAGTTGGTCCATAGAAACCACGAAATAGGTAAGGTTTACCTGAAAAACAGATGCTGACAGCAGCAGTGGTGTGGATTTGAAAAATCACTAAAAATTGTAGGAATGGAATTAAATAGTGAATAAATTATGTAAATGAACCTTGATGAATCTACTTTCATATGGAAGAAACGAAACGGTCATATGAATTATATGTTAAGAGATATTAAAGTTCTCGTGAAACAGGGCCAGAACGGTTTCTGGATCCCCTGTTCCGACTTTAGAAATTCATTGTAAATTAACCAGAGATAATTAGGAGTCATTCCATATATGTATAGATTCATCTCTGAGTCTAGTATCTATAGAAATAAACGACATCAGCATTGAAGCCCTGTACAGGGAGATATCCAATTCGTAACACACGAAGGTCAGTGTAGTCGATCCCTGCAATAGGGGAGACTTTAACTAATAAACTATACTAATTGGCCCGACCAAAAATTCTAGAAAAAAATATGTTGATGGACTTATGAGTCTAGTTTCAGGGAAAAATTATGAAACTGATTTTCGAGCTTTAAAACTCAAAATATGATTTTTGAAGCAATAGTGACGCAGTAACCAGCTAGTCTGGAAAATTTTTATGGACTGTGAAACAATTTAGCTGAGTTTGTGTGCACCTTGTGTTCGACTCCGGTAACGGGCTCGGGTACGGGGTGTTACAATTTTATTGGTATCAAAGCTACGGTTTAGTCGATTCTAGGACTACCGTAATGTGTTGGGTCTAGCTATACATGCCATTTTATGTGATTATTTGATAGTGTGGTGATTTCTGACAATTGAAATGTGTTTATTTATAGTAATGGATCCCGATCCCGACCGAGCGGTAGCTGATGATCTTGAGAGTGTAGCGCTGCTCAAGACAAGGGATAGCTCCGCGGACTCTCAACCTAATGCTAGTAATCCTAATGATGAAGCTAGACAAGCTTTTATAGCGTGATGAATGATTGGTTTAACCAATACATTCGAACAAATACGGCTGTTCCACAACCTCCATTCCCAACAAATACAACCCCCGCACCTACAATGCCTCCGGTAACTGACCAAATAAGGTCAAGTAAGCCCCCAGTTGATAGAATCCGGAAACACGGGGCTACTGAATTTAAGGCTACGGATAGCGACGACGCCGAGCAAGCTGAATTTTGGTTGGAGAACACTCTCCGTACTCGATGAGCTATCTTGTACACCTGATGAATGCCTAAAGTGTACTATCTCCTTGCTACGCGATTACGCCTACTATTGGTGGAGTACTCGACTTGTTGTGTCCCGAGAGCAAGTAACTTGGGAGTTTTTCCAAACCGAGTTTGAATAAGTATATCATCGAGATTTGTTGATCAAAACGGAAGGAATTTCTTGAGCTTAAGCAAGGTTCTATGTCGATTCGACTACTGGCGAAAATTTGTTAGACTTAGTAGATACGCTCGGGAATGTGTTTCGTCCGAGGCTATCATGTGTAAACGCTTTGAGGATGGGCTGAATGAAGATATAAAAATGTTCGTTGGCATTCTTGAAATACGAGAGTTCGTAGTACTTGTCGAGCGAGCTTGTAAAGCCGAGGAGCTTAGAAAAGAAAAACAAAAAGTTGATGTGGGAACTGGAGAGTTTCGTAAAAGATCCTCGGGAAAGTCTCTTCAACAGGCATCGAAGAAATTTCGAGATGATGTGGGCCGGTCTAGAGGCACTTCGGGCCTTTTTAGACGAGATCGTGATCGACCCCCTGTGGGTACACGAGGCACTTCGGTTGCCAGTGTTGGGAATGAACGTCGAGATAGAACGGAGTGTCAGCATTGTGGCAAATGGCATTCTGGAAGTTGTAGATTCCGTGACCGCTCCTGTTACAAGTGCGGATCAGTTGACCACTTCATTAAAGATTGCCCGAGGTTGTCTGAACAGAATGTAGATCAGAGTGGGAAACCGGGCGCTACCACTGCTCGAGGTAGACCATCTAGAAATATGGGCAATGCTAGTGGTGGTCAGAGAGGATCTAGAGATGCTACGACCAGATCCGAGGCTCGCGCTCCTGCTAGAGCTTATGCTATACGTGCCCGCGAGGATGCTTCATCGCCAGATGTTATTACGGGTACTTTCACTCTCTTTGATACTAATGTGATTGCTTTGATTGACCCTGGTTCCACTCATTCTTATATATGCGAAACCTTAGCATCCAAGAAGACTTTACCTATTGAGTCTCTCGAGTTCGTAATTCGGGTGTCAAATCCTTTGGGTCGTTACGTGCTGGTCGACAAAGTGTGTAAGAAATGCCCCCTAGTAATTCGAGGTTCCTGTTTTCCGGCGGACTTGATGCTTTTGCCGTTCGATGAATTTGATGTTATTCTTGGGTTGGATTGGTTGACCGTGCATGATGCGGTTGTGAATTGCAAAAGCAAGACTATTGATTTGAGATGCGCAAATAACGAGATGATCCGAGTTGAGTCTACGGACTTGAAGGGGTTGCCAGTTGTAATATCATCAATGTTGGCCCAGAAATATGTAAGAAAAGGGTGCGAAGCATACCTTGCGTATGTACTTGATGATAAGGAGTTAGAAATAAAACCCGAATCTGTGCCGGTGGTTTGTGAATACCCGGATGTTTTTCCCGAAGAATTGCCGGGTTTGCCACTGTTCGGGAGATAGAGTTTGGTATTGAGCTTGTACCTAGGACCACACCGATTTCGATAGCTCAGTATCGTATGGCACCAACGGAATTAAAGGAGTTGAAAGCTCGGTTGCAAGAGTTGGTGGATAGAGGTTTTGCTCGCCGAGTTTTTCACCTTGGGGTGCACCGGTGTTGTTTGTGAAAAGAAGGACGGAACCATGAGGTTGTGCATCGACTATCGTCGACTTAATAAAGTGACAATAAAGAACAAATATCCGTTATCAGCGATCGATGATTTGTTCGATCAACTGAAGGAGCCTCGGTGTTCTCAAAAATAGATTTGAGATCGGGCTATTATCGCCATGAATCCGAGATTCGGACATACCCAAAACCGCCTTGAAGCGAGATATGGTCACTACGAGTTCTTAGTGATGCCGTTTGGGCTCACTAATGCCCTGCGGTATTTATGGATTTGATGAATCGGATCTTGGATCATATTTGGATCGGTTCGTAGTTGTGTTCATTGACGACATCTTGGTCTATTCAAGAGATGAGACCGAACATGCGAAGCACCTGAGATTAGTGTTGCAAATTTTACGGGATAAGCAGTTATATGCTAAGTTCAGCAAGTGTGAGTTCTGGTTAAGAGAGGTTAGCTTCTTGGGTCATGTGGTATTTGTATCGGGTATTCGAGTCTAATTCGAGCAAAATTTCAGCCATACTTAACCGGAAACCTCCAAGAAATATTCTCGAGGTTCGAGCTTTTTGGGACTTGCGGTTACTACCGACGGTTTGTAAAAGGATTCTCGATGATAGCCACACCCATGACGAAACTGCTTCAGAAAGATGTCAAGTTTGAATGGACGGAAAAGTGTCAGAAAAGTTTCGACCAATTGAAAACTCATTTGACGGAAGCTCCAAAGACTAGTACGCCCGAATCGGCAAAGAGTTTGTCATCTATAGTGATGCCTCCCTACTTGGGTTAGGTTGCGTAATGATGCAAGAAGGTCGAGTTGTGGCCTATGCGTCGAGACAATTAAAGCCACATGAGAAAAATTATCCCACCCATGATCTCGAATTGGTCGCCATCGTATTCGCCTTAAAGATATGGCGACATTACTTATTTGGTGAGAAGTGCCATGTGTATTCGGATCACAAAAGTCTCAAATATTTGATGACTCAAAGAGACTTAAATCTGCGACAAAGACTTTGGCTCGAGTTGTTAAAAGATTATGAGCTTGTCATTGATTATCACCGGGAAAGGCTAATGTGGTTGCGCACGCCTTAAGCGTAAAATCACCGCTTGCTTTACGAGCTATGAATGTATACTCGTCCATTCTCGCCCGACAATGTGTTAGTAGCCGAATTAAAGGCCAAACCATTGTTGACTCATCAAATTCGTGAAGCTCAGAAAGTTGATGAGGAGTTGCTTGCAAAACGGGCTGAGTGTGTTCTGAACAAGGAATCGGAGTTTCAAATTGATGATGACGATTGTTTGAGGTTCAGAAGTCATTTGTGTGTTCCAAAGAATTCGGAACTTATTTCGATAATTCTGAACGAAGCCCATTGTAGCCGAATGGCAATCCACCCGGGGAGTACGAAGATGTACAACGATTTGAAACGTCGGTTTTGGTGGCATGGTATGAAACGAGACATCTCCGACTTTGTTTCGAGATGTTTAATATGTCAACAAGTGAAAGCGAAACATCAAGTGCCTTCAGGGTTACTTCAGCCGATCACGATACCCGAGTGGAAATGGGATCGAGTCACAATGGACTTTGTGTCCGGACTGCCATTGTCAGCAAGTAAGAAGGATGCGATTTGGGTTGTCGTTGATAGATTGACTAAGTCGGCTCACTTTATCCCTGTGCGTACGGATTTTTCATTGGATAAACTAGCTGAATTGTACGTTTCTCAGATTGTGAGATTACACGGGGTACCGATTTCTGTTGTGTCGGATAGAGATCCGAGGTTCACCTCGCGATTTTGGAAGAAATTGCAAGAAGCTTTGGGTACCAAGTTGCATTTCAGCACCGCCTTTCACCCCCAAACCGATGGTCAATCCGAGCGGATAATTCAGATACTTGAGGATATGTTGAGATGTTGCATCCTCGAGTTCGAGTGGTTCATGGGAGCAGTACCTACCTTTGATTGAATTCGCACAACAATAGTTTTCAATCAAGTATTAAGATGGTGCCTTACGAGGCTTTGTACAGGCGTAAATGCCGTACACCATTGTTTTGGACCGAGCTCGGTGAAAACAAAATTTTCGGAGTGGATTTGATTAAAGATGCTGAACAGAAGGTAAAGGTAATCCGTGAAAGTCTAAAGGCGGCCACAGATCGTTAGAAATCGTACGCGGATTTGAAACGAAAGGACATTGAGTATCAGGTGGGAGATAAAGTGTTTCTTAAAGTTTCGCCGTGGAAAAAGATACTCAGATTCTGCCATAAGGGCAAGTTGAGCCTGAAATTCATTGGGCCGTACGAAATTTCCGAACGAGTTGGCCCAGTTGCGTATCGTTTGATTTTGCCTCCTGAACTCGAAAAGATTCACAACGTCTTCCATGTTTCAATGCTTCGACGCTATAGATCTGATCCGTCGCACGTAATTAGTCCATCAGAGGTTGAAATTCAAGCCGATATGAGTTATGAAGAAGAACCGATTCGTATCCTAGCTCGTGAAGTGAAAGAGTTGCGAAACAAAAGGGTTCCGCTAGTGAAAGTGTTATGGCTCAAACACGGGATAGAAGAAGCTACTTGGGAACCCAAGAACTCTATGAAAGAGCGATATCCAAACCTATTTACAAGAAGATTTTCGGGACGAAAATTTCTAAAGTGGGGAGAGTTGTGACACCTTAAAACGACCCTAGTCGAAATGTGGTTTTGGGACCACAAAACCGAGGCATAAAAATAATTTAATATTTATTTTATTGCCTATAATGTGTGTTAACCCATGTGTGACATTTTTATGCTTTGATTTAGAGTTATAAATGTGAATTTCACTAGAAAGGACCTAGTAGTAAACTTTGAAAGTATGATGGGGAAATGTGTGATGACTAATTAAAGCATGCATGCAAAACAATGGACTTGCATGTCAAATTCCCCCAATAGCTAGTGGCCGGCCATGACAAGGAATTATGGGCAAAAATCATGTCATGAAACATGTTTGGTAAGTGGGTTATGTTGGAATAAATAAAATAAGGAGTATGGAATAAAAAAATGTGTGTGTGTGAAGGCTTCTCCTCCCCATTCTTTGTGTAGGTAGGAAAGAAAACAAAAATTTTGTTCATCCATTTTCACTCTCTTTTTGGCCGAAAATACTAAGGATAAGGAGGGAGTTTTGCTTCATACTTGGTTTGGAAGAGGATTAGGAAGAGGTTTGCTATACTTGCATCAAGATTAAGGTATGTTTGAGGTTGTGCCATGAGATTCATGCATGTTTTTAGTTGCTAGCTTGATGTTCTTGTTAGCCCATGGTTCAAATCTTTGTTATGTCATGGGAATGAAATTCGGCCAAAGTGAATATGGTGTTAATGCCATTGCATGCTAAATATCAAGCTTGATAATGATACATGTGATGGAAGATTGAGGATTCTTAGATTTTCTTTTAGCATTTTTTGAATGAGATACTAAGTTCCTTGTTTTACCATGACCAAATTGAAATGGTATGGTGTTGTGGTATTCACCATGTTATATCCATAAGTATGATTCATGCATGTTGCATGGTAAGTAAGATTTAAGCTTTGGATATGTGTATATATTTGGATATAAGCCACTTGAGAATTGGCTCTAGCATATATCTATGTATATATGTTCGCATTACGATGTATTGGTATGACATATATGCTATTTCAAGGTGTATATTTGCTTGTGATGATGTCTCGATTATGAAGTAAATGAGAGATGTGCAATGAGTTACGATATGTAATGCGTTAGTAGTAAAATGTATGCTGTTTTTGTGTGGTATTAAGTGTATAATTGGCCTCAAATTGGACATGTATATTCGGCCACATGAGGGAAATTGGTGTGCATGCATTCGGTTAGAGGCAAGCATATTGATGCCTATTCTTGGCTTAGAAAATTCGGCTAAGAGGAATATTAACTAATGTGTTGAGTTCGATTCATGATTTCGTACATATGCGACTTTGATGCCTAATGAGTATATATATTGGCTAAGTATCTTGAATTCCTCTTTCGATGCTCACATGATAAAACCAATTTATTTGTTAAATTAAGCTCAAGAGCAAAGGGAGCTAAATCCGATAAGGGAAGGAAAAGTCGTGGAATAGCCGTCGAAATCGTTCGACCACGTCCGAGGTAAGTTCTTGAGCAATAGAGCTTAAATTCGAATTGATTAGATCATGTTTAAAGCAAATTAAAATCATGCTCTTTGTGTGTGGCTATTGAGCCGAAATTACAAATGTGATAAGTGACTTGTGTCTGAATTTTGCTAATGAAAATGAAATGTGAATGTGTTATGGTTTATTGATAAATGTACATGGTTATTCGAATGATATCCAGGCTAAGTCCCGAAGGCTTTGTGCTAAGTGACTAAATCCGGACTAAGATCCGACGGCATACGTGCGAGTTACTAAATCCGGACTAAGATCCGAAGGCTTTCGAGCAAGCTACTAAATCCGGGTTGAGTCCCGAAGGCATTCGTGCGAAGTTATCAGAATCGGGCTATGTCCCGAAGGCATTTGAATGTGTAGCCATATCCGGTTAAATTCTGAAGATACGTGATTCAAGAATGAATGAACCTGCTGTAAAATTTCAGCTAATACGCTTGAAAATTCCAGCAACGAGGTATGTTCGTATGTGCTTTGGAATAGTTGATTCCCTTCGAATAATATTCGCTCAATCGAGAAATGAGCTTTCGGCATTTGGCTAAGATGAACCCTTATGTATGAATATAGGGGTTGGAATGTGAAATAAGTATGATATTGAGAATTTGTGCATATGAAATTATCCGTTAGCTATATGAATGTTATGCTTTTGTTGTGCTGGAATCCCTTGCTCTAACTTACTAAGCATAAATTGCTTACTCCGTTTCTCTGTTTCTCTGTCTATAGATTTTGGCTCGTCGCTATCGGACTCGGGATTTCTGGAAGTCGAAGTCTCCCACACTATCAAAGTCCCTTTCGGTATATATTTTGGTTGGATTTTGAAATGGCATGTATAGGACTACCCTTTTGTTGCGTTTTAAGTACTTTTGTGATGTATGTGTGTACGACCATGCGAAAATGGCTCGTAAAAGTGGAGTATGGCATTAGACCATTTGTGCTTATGTATATATGTATGGTTTTATGATGTGACTATGGACTGAATGGAAGTGTGAGCAAATGATCAGCCATTGGAATGGCTAAAAATGATTATATGTGGACCTATGTATGACAAAACTTTAGTTGGTCCATAGAAACCACGAAATAGGTAAGGTTTACCTGAAAAACAGATGCTAACAGCAGCAGTGGTGTAGACTTGAAAAATCACTAAAAATTGTAGGAATGGAATTAAATAGTGAATAAATTATGTAAATGAACCTTGATGAATCTACTTTCATATGGAAGAAATGAAACGGTCATATGAATTATATGTTAAGAGATATTAAAGTTCTCGTGAAACAGGGCCAGAACAGTTTCTGGATCCCCTGTTCCGACTTTAGAAATTCATTGTAAATTAACCAGAGATAATTAGGAGTCATGCCATATATGTATAGATTCCTCTCTGAGTCTAGTATCTATAGAAATAAACTGCATCAGCATTGAAGCCCTGTACAGGGAGATATCCAATTCGTAACGCACGAAGGTCAGTGTAGTCGATCCCTGCAACAGGGGAGACTTTAACTAATAAACTGTATTAATTGGCCTGACCAAAAATTCTAGAAAAAAATATGTTGATGGACTTATGAGTCTAGTTTCAGGGAAAAATTACGAAACTGATTTTCGAACTTTAAAACTCAAGATATGATTTTTGAAGCGACAGTGATGCAGTAACCAGCTAGTCTGGAAAATTTTTATGGACTGTGAAACAATTTAGCTGAGTTTGTGTGCACCTTGTGTTCGACTCCGGTAACGGGCTCGGGTACGGGGTGTTACAATTTATTCACTTGACTTAATCCATAGAAATCCCTGATTTATGTTAATATCTCTATCAAGACTAAAAACAACTGACTCTAGGTTGATTAATCGAAATCTCTTTCTAATTAAAACTCCGGTCGTCGCATTAACTCGATCTATGGATCCCCTTATTAGATTTGACTCTAATTCGGTAGATTTATGTCTTCCTATCTCTAGGATTGCATGCAACTCCGCTTAATTATGGGCGATCTACTCTTAAACAGGGAATTTTCTTCCTCTGAATAAGCACATCAAAAACCTGAATTAATATCATGGAATATTAAAGTAAGGGTTAAATTCACAATTAAGAATAAGAACAAGTATTTATCATATAATTCAAATAGTAATAAGATTCGTCTTAGGTTTCATCTCCTTTAGGTATTTAGGAAGTTTAGTTCATAATAATAGAGAGAAACATCTCAAAATTGGGAAAACAACAAAACATAAAGAAACCCAAAAACTTCGGTAGAAATTGAATGGAAATCTTCAGTCTTGAAGGAGATCCTGCTTCCGGGATGATTCCGATGGTTGACCTTGAGTGTTTTCTGCGTTCTACTCTCCGTGTCCCCTTTAATTCTCTTCTAGGGTGTTTATATATACTTTGGAATTCTTCAAAGCCCTCAAACTTAGCCTTTTTCGAGTAGAATTAGACTTGGGCTAAATAGGGATACGGTCGTGTGCCACTCCCGTGTAAAGGTGCTCAGGCCGTGTGTAATTTTGACTTGGTTTAATGTCGACATGGCCATGACACACGGGCGTGTGAATCACCGGTGTGAAAGTGCCTAGGCCATGCGAAACACTGATTTAGGCTCAAATTTGTCTGTTTTTGGCTTATGTTTCGCTCTTTTTGCTATCCTAAGCTCTCCTAAGTATAAAACATGAAATTAAAAGATTAAGAGCATCAGATTCAATGAAATCAAGAAAAAATCATCCATAAATACGCCAAGAATGGGGTAAAAATATGTATATATTATGGTTTATCAAATATCCCCACACTTACGCATTTGCTTGTCCTCAAGCAAAATCCCCAACTCACAAATAAAATAAATCCTTCTCAACTTATAATTCTCATCAATAATATTTCGAAGTAATCCCTAGCAATCATACATTGAAAGCTTAACTAAAAGAACATAAAAGTTTCCAACAATCCAAATTGAACATTTCAATCATAAAATCATAGGTATCCCTCTTTATCTAAGTAATTACCTTTAATTCCAAATCGACAAGGGTAACATTCCTTACTAAAGATTCACTCAAATCACTCAAAGTGTTTAAGGTTCAATAATTAAGCACTCAATAGTTAAACATGAAAAGTTATTACCATAGGCTTGCATGAAAAATCAAATCTCCACCACTATAATAAGATGATACACAAATCAAAAGGTCTTTAACAGGGTTGTAATGGGGCTTAGGTTAAAGGTGTGGATAAAGGCTGAAAATGAGGGTTAGAATCGAGATTAATTTAAATAAATTACCAAACTTAGACAAATGAAACTAATTGCTGAATTACAAAAAAGTGTCAGGATTCGAACTATCCGAAACTAATGATGAGAGCTTTTATCAATAAAACAACTTTAACTTATCCAAGCTCTTTAGAAAAATATGTGACTGAATGAAAATAAATATACTATTTTTTTTAAGAATAAGAACAAGTATAATAATGGAACGTACATAATAATAAATAACTCAACAACTGGAATGAACGAACATAGTTAGGTAACTAATCAAATCAAATATCGATAAAAAGGGAGTCAATGAGAAGGGAGAAATTCTTAACAAATAAAAAATGGTTAATTTGAGGATTACTATTAAGGGGAAAAATCAAGAAATAATAGTCAAGGCTCAAAAGGGTTCACTAAGGGTCAATTGTATGGGTAGGCTTTTTATGGGGTAAATGGGTTAAAACTTAAGTGCCTTTATCATTTTAGTATATCAAAACAAAGGTATGGTCTCGACATGTATTATTGATGCAAGTTCTAGAATAGCAAATCAATGTTGACACACTCATAAAAATTTAGTGAGCAAGAAAGATATATGCTCCAAAAGGCTCAAAATCTCACGAAAGTTATGGGTGTTTGATGTCAATCCTGTAAACTCAAAACTTCAAGATAATACCTCAATTCAGGGAAATAACCTAACAATTTTAATTCTCAAAAGTCAACTTATCATGCTTGATCCTCTAATGTCTAAAAGTTTAAACAATCAATGCATAGTTACCTATGATTTAATTCAAAACATATCAATAAAAATCATAAATCAATCAAATTCATTCTAATAGTAATATGAGAGATTTATTTGAGAACAAGATAAAAATTTAGGGATTTTATGATAATCATAAATAATCTCCCCACACTTAAGATGTACATTGTCCTCAATGTACAAAGTTAGATAATAATATGAGTATAATATCAGAAGAGAGGGAGAGAAGCGAAACTGCTCTGAATTTTTGGATGAAATCTTTGGAATAGTAAATGCCAGAGTTGTGGATAAGGCTGATGAAAGGTATGATTTTGAGTTGCTAATAAGAAAATAAACATAACTGTGGAAGAGAATTAAGGGATCACTCGATAATAGCCATAAATAAACATAGTTCAAAATATAAAACATAAGTCTTAAGAAAACTAAATAAAAGAATAATAAAAATAAAAATAAAAATAAAAATAAAAAGAAATAAAACAAATGGACTCAGAGGTCATCATCATCAGATGCGTTAGCGTTACGGGGTGGTGGTAGAGGCATGGGTGTGGATCTTGGGTTCGGACGGGTGAAGGGAGAAGGGGAGGAGAGGAAGGAAAGAAGAGAAAAGAGAGGGGGAAAGGGATGGGGAAGAAAGAAAAAGAAAGGAAAGGGAAGGTGAGAAGGGATGATGGTGGCCAGACGGGGAGTGGAAGGTGGCTGGAGTAGGGGGATTAAAGGGTTGAGGTGGCTAGGAGAAAGGTGGGATGAAAAAGACAAGAGAGAAAAAATTAAGGTATGGGGGGTTAAAATAGGGGCACGGTCGTGTAAAGGCCCGTGTTAGGCTCCACGGCCATGTCAAACGGCCGTGTGGCTCGAGTTTAGCCCTTGTTAATCTCAAAAATTGAATGCCTAATCGTCACATGGCCATATCGCACAGCCGTGTCCTTTGTTGTTCGCTTCTCCCACGCTCGTGTGGTGTCCCACACGTCCGTGTGTCCGAACACACAGCCGTGTGCCTTGCCCGTGTAACTCTCTGACTTGTTTGAAAATTAAAAATTTAGCTCCAGTTTTCATACGGTCTAGGACATGTCCATGTGTCCACTCGCACGCCCGTGTGGATCTGTCGCAGGCCGTGTGGCTCGATACTTGGGGATTTTTAGCCCTGTTTCCACTCGGCTAAGGACACGCCCGTGTGTCCAGGCTATGTGGGTTACTGTTCTTGCATAAAGAAATATGAAAAATAGCTAAAATAAACTAGTTAGTGGTGTTAGTGCTCGGGTTGCCTCCTGAGAAACGCTTATTTAGAGTCTAAGCTCGACTTTCCTCTCATTTGCATGGTCATGGTGGATCACGGAGTCGAGACTCCTTTTTCTCATTATCGATTCTATTATCCACATAAAGTCTAAGTTGAGTAATATTTACTTTAAAAGTGCCAGATTGAGAATGATTTACCTCGACTTTACCGTATGGGAAAACATTCAGTACCGCGAAAGGAGTCGCTTTGTTTACATTAAGCTCTGAAGTAGAAATTCAGGGGTCCTTTTCATCTAACAATACTTTATCCCCAACCTTAAATTGCGTTGTTTCATCCCTACGCCTATCGTGGTGCCGCTTTGATTCATCGTTTTGGTTTCTCCTTGACATGTGTTCGCCATTCGTCTTGTTCATCGAGCTGAAGCCTTCGTTCTTCGTGAGTCACTCTGTTTTTGTTGCATGTATTAGAATGAGGCTCCATCAAGTTCTTCCTAGGCGACTCCTGTAAAGGAGTTTGAGTTGCAACATTATTCAGATTAACTGAACTTAAACAATCATTTCGATTACTAAATATTTTAGTAAAATCACGAGCTTGAAGTTTAATCGTGTTATCACTTACACGAAGTATCAATTCACCTGTGCCAATATCGAAGATAGTTCTAGCAGTTGCTAAAAAGGTCCTTCCTAAAATTAAAGGTACGTCACTATCCTTGTCCATGTCTAGAACAATGAAGTCAACTGGGAATATAAATTTATCAATTTTGACCAGCACGTCTTCAATAATATCCCTAGGAAATCTAATTGTTTTATCTGCCAATTGAATGTTCATCCTAGTTTGTTTAGGTTTCCCAAGATCTAGTTGTTTAATCATTTTATAGGGCACGACATTAATACTTGCCCCTAAATCAGCCAAAGAATTGCTGACAGTTAAACTACCAATTAAGCAAGGAATCGTAAAACTCCCTGGATCTTTCAACTTGTTGGGTAGCCTATTCTGCAGAATGGCTGAGCAAACTGTGTTTAACTCCACATGCGATGCATCATCCAACTTTTGCTTATTTGCTAAAAGCTCCTTTAAAAATTTAACTGCGTTTGGCATCTGCGAAAGAGCTTCAATAAACGGAAGTTAATATGTAATTTTTTTAATAATTTAAGGAATTTACTGAATTGTTTGTCTGTGTGGTCTTTTCTTGTCGCATTGGGGTATGGAACACGAGGTTGATACTCTTTTCTTACATCAACCTTACCGTTATCCACCACATTGTCCTGCCTCGGTTTTGGTTCATCCTCAACTAACCCTTCATTATTGTGCACAGTAATGACATGCAGTTGCTCTCTTGGGTTAGTTTCAGTATTACTTGGTAGACCACCTTGTGGTCGTTCAGAGATTAACTTAGCAAGCTATCCTATTTGAGTTTCGAGCCCTTGAATCAACGCTTGTTGATTCTTAAGCTCTTTCAGTATTCTAAAAATGAGTTTTCGACACCGAGATGAATTTTGTAAGCATCTCTTCAAGGTTCAGTTTCTTCTGTTGTTGGTAAGGTCGTTGTTGAAAACCTAGAGGATATTGTGGCCTTTGATTTCCCTGACCACCCCACGAGAAATTGGGATGGTTCCTCCAACCTGCATTATAAGTGTTACTATATAGGTTATTTTGAGGTCTAGAATTAGTACCCATATAGTGGACTTGTTCCTTATTGGTGCTAGGGTTGAAGGATGGATAATCTGTATTGTGCACTCCTCCTCCATTTGAATCACACCTCATCACTGGATGTACCTGAGTAGAACCATACAAAGCATGAATCTTTTTATTTAAAAGTTCTACCTGGTTAGAGAGCATAGTGACCGCGCCGAGGTTGAAAACACCAGCTACTTTTGTCGGCTTTGTTCTCATAACTTGCCATTGATAGTTATTCAGTGACATCTCTTCAATAAATTCATAAGCCTCTTCAGGTGTTTTGTTGTTTAAAGTTCCACTGGCGGCTGCGTCGATCAATTGCCTTGTTGAGGGGTTCACACTGTTATAAAAAGTTTGAACCTCCAGATATAGAGGTAACCCATGGTGAGGGCACCTTCTCAATAAGTCCTTGTATCTCTCCCATGCATCATAAAGAGTTTCTAGATCCATCTGCACAAAAGAAGAGATATCATTCCTTAATTTAGCCGTTTTAGCCGGAGAAAAATATTTAAATAAAAATTTTTTAGTCATTTGTTTCGAAGTGGTGATTGACCCTCGCGGTAACAAGTTCAACCACTGTTTAGCCTTATTCCTCAATAAGAATGGAAACAACCGAAGGCAAATCGTATCGTCAGAAACACCATTGATCTTAAAGGTGTCGCAGAATTCTAGAAAATTTGCTAAATGAGTGTTTGGATCCTCGTCTTGCAAACCATCAAACTGAACAAAATATTGTATCATTTGAATCGTGTTAGGTTTCAGTTCAAAATTATTTGCAGCAATAGCAAGTCTAACTATACTCGATTCAGTTCTTGCTATAGTAGGTTTAGCATAATCATGCATAGTACGAGGAGCAGGATCTTGATTTACTGGATTTGCAGCAACCACAGGAGGTAGCAGATTATTCTAATTATCAGCCATCTCCTCGGTTGTGGTATGGATATCGGCCTCTCGGTCTTCCTCTATGTATTGTAGGCTTCGCCTTATTTCCCTTCAGTTTCTACGAGCTGTGCTTTCAATTTCACTATCAAAAAGTAGAGGTCCTGACGGGTTTCTTCTAGTCATAAACTATAAAAACTTGCCAGAAGTAGAGAAAAGAAAAGTTAGTAAATAAAAACAAAATTAAATTGCAATGAAAATAAATAATGGCTAAAGTAATAAAAATTAAGCGTTCCTAATATCTTAGTCCCCGGCAATGGTGCCAAAAACTTGATGGTCGTAAAACTAACTAAAAATTCGACTAAGGCAAGCGCACCTATCGAACAGTATTATAGTTGAGGTGAGATCGAAAATATCGTATCCACGAGGACTAAAAGTACTAGTAATTACTATCTTTTTATTATCTAGACTGAGAATCAAATGGATGTTTTAAAAACTAAAATTAACTATCTAATTAACTGAGATTACGACAGAGATAAAAGTTGGAAAATACTTTAGGAAAACTGATGGAGAAGACAATACCTAAGGAAGAATCCACCTAGACTTCACTTATCACTTCTGAATTAGACGAATTATTCACTTGACTTAATCCATAGAAATCCCTAATTTATGTTAATATCTCTCTTAAGACTAAAAACAACTGACTCTAGGTTGATTAATCAAAATCTCTTTCTAATTAAAACCCCTATCGTCGCATTAACTCGATCTATAGATCCCCTTATTAGATTTGACTCTAATCCGGCAGATTTATGTCGTCTTATCTCTAGGATTGCATGCAACTCCGCTTAATTATGGGCGATCTACTCTTAAATAGGAAATTTTCTTCCTCTGAATAAGCACATCAAAAACCTGAATTAATATCCTGGAATATTAAAGTAAGGGTTAAATTCACAATTAAGAATAAGAATAAGTATTTATCATATAATTCAAATAGTAATAAGATTCGTCTTAGGTTTCATCTCCCTTAGGTATTTAGGGAGTTTAGTTCATAACAATAGAGGGAAACATCTCAAAATTTAGAAAAAAAAACATAAAGAAACTCAAAAACTTTGGTAGAAATTGAATGAAGATCTTCAGTCTTGAAGGAGATCCTGCTTCCGGGATGATTCCGATGGCTGACCTTGAGTGTTTTCTGCATTCTACTCTCTATGTCCCCTTTAATCCTCTTCTAGGGTGTTTATATAGACTTTGGAATGCTTCAAAACCCTCAAAATTAGCCTTTTCCGAGTAGAATTAGACTTGGGCTCGACAGGGACACAGCCGTGTGCCACGCCCGTGTAAAGGTGCTTAGGCCATGTGTAATTCTGACTTGGTTTAGTGTCGACACAACCATGACACATGGGCTTGTGGTCTACCTGTGTGTCACACACGAGCATGTGAATCACCCGTGTGGAACTACCTAGTCCATGCAAAACACTGATTTAGGCTCAATTTGTCCGTTTTTGGCATGTTTCTCGCTCTTTTTGCTATCCTAAGCTCTCCTGAGTATAAAACATGAAATTAAAGGATTAGGAGCATCAAATTCAATGAAACCAAGGAAAAATCATCCATAAATATACCAAGCATGGGGTAAAAATATGTATATATTATGGTTTATCAGTTAACCATGTTTTTTCAATAGTTATCACATTAAAGTTCCTAGCCTTTGATAACTTTAGTAAAATGTGGGTCAGACACTTGAGGTTAACAAACCAAACACACTAGTGTCTTACGCTAGCAACACATTCATCCAAACACCCTATGAATAGGCTAAAATGCACTTATGTGCTATGCCATAAGGCAACATGTCAAAGTCTTTTATCCATAAACTTCTATCACAAACGCATGCACTGACCTTCATGGTGTGCTAATTGTATTGATTCTACTAAGCTTACAAAGGAAAAAAAAAAAACATATTAATTCATATTTATACATATCACTATCTCATAACATATTCATATTCAGATAATAATTTTCATGAAATATCAAATTTCATATTATTTCATATATATCATAGTTGATAAAACTAAAGTCGATAATGACAATATAGGACAATTGTAAAAAAAGAAAAGAAAAGAAAAATAAAACACACAGATTTTACATGGAAACCCTTTCGGGAAAAAACCACAAGCAGAGGAGGAGAAATTCACTAATGTTGAAAAGTGAATGATGTAAAAGGAGTTTCGACTACATCTATTTAAAGGTTGAAAAACCTTATTCTAATCACTGTCAAATAGATTAAAAAACCTTATTCTAATCACTGTCAAATAGAATTGTAGTTCTATACGGATTCTACTTGTGTGACACGGTCCGTACACAAATCCCTTTGTTTTACCACTGTATTTTATTTATTTAACAAGGAATTGAGTCACACAACTCTGACAATAATTACACTTTAATTGGTCATTGAGCAACTAATTATCACTTCATATTCATTTTACATATTCACTTATCACATAGGTGAATCATATCACAAAATCTCATTCTCTCTTTTTCAAATACACAAACGCACACATGTATCTGTGTGTTTAATAACCATTTCACAACAGATTTTTATAGCCATTAATTGACAAATCCTCATTTATCACTTTATACATACTATCATTCTACCCCTCATACTTAATGTTCACATAACAATACTGGAATTAATATTTTATATAGCACATTTCTCCTTCCATTGCTTCAATTTTCACTTTTGCCATTATTTCATTTTGTTATATCACATTTTATAACTTGTTCAATTTTGAAAATTAATTTTATTTTACTTCTTTTCATAATTTCTCTAATTATGACATATATTTAAAGTTCCTATAGCACATTCATATTTTACTCTTATACAAATAAAGTCAAGGCTTATTATTATTAACATTACTAGTTCACTTATTAAATATTTCAATGCTTTAAGCAATGTGTTTTCACATTTTATTACACACGTTCAATTAAACTATATATTCATTTAAATCTCATAATCTTATTCATTTTAAGAAAATTTTGAAAATCCATGGGTATTTACCTTTTGATGAACAAAAGTCAACAAAAAGTTTCTTTTTTTCCTTTTCAACACAGAAATCCCTTTTTTTTTTTGCTTGAAGCTCTTGTCCACTAATTTCTCTTACTAGTCACAAAAATATACACATAACGTTATTAGAACATGCTCAAGTAAATTTTTTTACACTAAAATCCTAAATAAAAATGGTGGATGTAGACACTTAATTTTGTTTGTGGCTTATGAACTTGACTTAAAATATCTCAAACACAATATCATGCATGTTTTGGCTACTTACGCACATTTCAAACTATAACTACCATGCATACGTATTGACCTCTATCGCACGTGCACAAAAAAACAAAAAATTTTATAAAGCAATTTAAAATTACGGTGTTAACTGCAAGAGAACAATGTTAGTTGTAATATTTATAGTGTCAATGGAATACTAGAGTACTCCAAGGATCAAACCTAAGGGATTATTGGTAAATGTTTTTATCAAGTTAATTACAAGTTAATGAGTTACTAATCTAATCGAGTCGGAAATTATTAATACAAATTCTAAAATAAATTGTTTATAAAATAAATTTAAATTATAATTTAAACTAACTAATCTAATTTTGTTCCCTATTGCTTTTGACAATATAAATGATAAAACAATGATCGATTAATTTGTTAGTTGCTAGGTAAGTTAATTATATTGTTTATCACTCTTAGCTAAGAATCTCCTCTCAGTCTCATCTTAAACTAAAAGATACCACTTAGGTTATCCTCTTGGTCTCACCTAGGCATATAAATCTTTTCGACTCACTATTCAACACAATTATATTGAGCTATCTATTGATGAACTCTCCTTTCGGTCTTGTTTATCTAGATTTTCCACTAGAGGCGTCAAATCTAGAGGTGTGCATGGGCCGGACCGGGCCAAGACAAAATTTTAGGCCCGTTTTCTAGGCCCAAGCCTGGCCCGACCCGAAATATGGGCCTAAAAATTTATCCAAGCCCTGCCGAAAATAAAATTGTTAAGCCAAAACCTTGCCCGGCCGGACCCATATTAATTTTTTCACTTATTTCATTAAATAAAAAATTTTAAAATATAATAAATCAAATACATTTAAAACAAATATTAAAATAAGAAACAAATAAAAATGATACTAAAACAATTCTTAAAACAATACACAAATTAAAAATATAATAAAAAGTGATTATATTAAAATTGAAAATAAAATTAAAAATATAATAAAAAGTGATTATATGTAACACCCCAAACCCGGCCCAGACGTTAAGGCCGAATCTGACGTGCCACTTTGAAGTCAAAAACCCGTGTTCCCTTTTTAGTGTTTTAAAAAGCCGACTTTTGTCAAACTAACCTAGTGAATGGAAGCTGGGCACCAGGTAGGTATCCATAACAGAGGAGGTGAGCCATGCAGGCTGCTTAAGTACCAAGCTCTCCGATTGGATCCAATCCTAGACACGCCCACATCCATTGCCACACTTGGTTATAACAAGTTGAAATTTCTTTGAGTGATTATCTTTGGTAAATCGAATATTCGTGACGTCGTGTTATTTTAAAAAAAAACAAGTATCATTTTGAAATCACGCCCTAAGTCTAGCCCATTTGAATTAGTATCCATCAATTTAAAGTTGTTTTTAATAATATAATCCCAGAAAAATCAAAGAAGAAAATAAAGTTAAAATGGCCTTATTACAACCAAAAAATTAAATAGTAATTAAAAATAACTTAAGAAAACCAGTCTCTTTTTCAAACCTAAAAGTATTCACCATGGCCACTCTGAATCCCCTCCGGCTCCAAGTCACCCACATCAAGGCTCACCTGCAAGGTTAAAGAAGGGGTGAGTTTGGGGAAACTCAGTGTGTAAGGAAAACCCATTCAAAGCCCAAGTCAGCTCAAGCCCATTGGGCCTAAGCCCATTCAAGTAACAATGGTACTGGGCTAGAGCCCTTTTCAGATTACAATAAACTGGGCCTTAGCCCCTTATTCAGATAACAGTATGGCCCATACGCCCATTTCAAAATACATGCAACATCAGTAAACATATGCAAGCCCATTTGGGGAGACTACTCAACCCACCAACCACTACACTCCACCCGTACCAGCCATACACTCCATGTGGGAATAGCTCAACCCACCCATTTAACACTCCACAGCTTGTAGCCTTGCTACTCGTTAACAAGAATTGAGGCAAAGCCCCAAGACGTGGACAAGCCACTTTCAGTACTTCCTCCGTCAATATCCCGTCTCATGCATCGATAATAACAACATGGCATGAAGTAAATAACAACGATCAAACATGCATTTAGGTCAATTTAACCCTAGGGGTATTTCGGTAATTTATCTCCTAGGGGTTAAACTGTAAATTTTCCACTTTTAAAGGTATTTCAGTAATTTATCTATTTTAGGGTTTTTCATGCATATTCCTACCTTTCACGTACTAACAGAATCACTATCGAGGGTTCTTACCGAATTGGGTCCGTTGGCCCATCATTCCAATTTTGGCCCATTAAGCCCCAAAAATATCGAGGGCACAGAAATCATGCACTTTGCAGTCCAAACATTGCAGCTTACCAAAAACATTAATCAATTTACCTCACGAGCATTCGCACACTCGCAAATCTACAAAATACCGGTTTTCAGCATTTCGGCTTTTTGACTTTTGCCGATCTAGACTAAGAAAGAGGGTGTTAGTTACACACCTGTTTGCGACGATATGCTGACAAGATCCACACACGAACCGCCTACAATTGGATTACTAACACGTTAATCTAACTATTCAAATACAAACTACGTATTAGCCCCTTACAATATTAGGCCAACCACACCTACAGATCATAGTAAGCTTATAAGAAATCAATAAGCAACTCATTAACAAATTTTTGTCAATGTTTACCACATAATCATAATTTCACTGCAAGCTGTCTTCTAGAGCAACAGTCACTAAATCATTTATAATTGGAGCTACGAAACTCCAAATCAAGTGCCGTTAATTTTCCATAAAAATAGATTCATATATCTTCTATCCATAAAATTTTCAGAATTTTTTGTATGGCCAATCAATACTAGATTTTTCTTAAAGTTTCCCATGTTTCACTGTTTGACTAATCTGACCACTCTTCATTACGAATCAAATTTCTCATTTTACAGAATTCAAAATATGTTCTCATTTATTCCATTTGAAACTAGACTCATTAAGCTTTAATTACATAATTTATGTAGCTTCTAACTCATCTCCCACAATTTATGGTGATTTTCCAAAGTCACATTACTACTGCTGTCCCAAGCAGATTTATTACCAAATCACTCTTTCACACCTAACTTGCATGCTTGTTATTTAAACATGTATATCACCAATCAATCATCACATATCTATGATTTTACTTAAGTATAATCTCCATTTCATCATTTTAAAGCACAACATGTTGCCGATTTTTCCCCTTAGCATCTAAGGCACATGCATGCTCATTTGTTTGGCTCAACTTCACCTATCTTCCATTTTTCATCAAAAGAACATGAAACAACAACCAAAAACCAAAATATGCTTCATGAGTTAGGGTAGAATCAAGAAGAACTCATGAACATCAAGATAGAAGCAAAGTACCAAGAACTTACCTTCAATTTTTCCCCCTCCTAGTGACTGAATATTCAAGGGTTTCCTCCCCTATTTGCTCTCTCTCAAATTCGGCTATGAAGAACAAAGAATGAACAAAAACCTTCCTTTACTTACTTTTGTTATTCTTATCACTCAACATTTTATGACACATTAATGATAACTATTAAAATGCTAATGCCCATCATCCATTAACTATTAAAATGCTAAAATGCATACATTATCAACTATCCATCACCTTGGCCGGCCATTACATTAAAAGTGGGGAATTTGACATGCAAATCCTCCTATTTTGCACTACTATTTATTTGGCCACTACAAATTAGCCTATAGCATTTTCAAACATTTTCACATAGGTCCTATTTCATAATTTCACTCCCTTTTTCTTATGGAACAAAAATTAACTAAAATTACAGGGTTCTATCTTAAGCTTGGGCCTTCTAGAGGCCCACTAACATAATTAAACCTACGCCAACATTCACAGAATTCGCGAAAATTGGGGCGTTACAACTCTACCCTCCTTAAAGAAATTTCGGCCTCGAAATTTACCTGATCCAAATAGTTGAGGGTATTGTTGACGCATAATCTCTTCTGATTCCCAAGTAGCTTCTTCCCTTCCATGATTATGCCACAGTACTTTTACCAATGGAACCGACTTCCTTCTTAGAATTTTAACCTCTCGATCTAAAATTTGTATGGGTTCTTCCTCAAAGGTCAAATCAGTCCTTACTTCAATCTCCTCCACTAGCATAATATGTAAGGGATCCGATCGATATCGTCTTAACATAGACACATGAAAAACGTCATGGATTCTGTCTAACTCTGGTGGTAATTCTAACTGATACGCTACTGGCCCTACCCGCTTAAGAACTCGATAAGGCCCTATAAACCGCGGACTCAATTTGCCTTTCTTGCCGAATCTTAAGATATTCTTCCAAGGTAAAACCTTTAAGAAAACCATATCCCCAATTGCGAACTCTATCTCTTTGCGCTTTAGATCCGCATACGACTTCTGTCTATCAGATGCCTCCTTTAATCGATCTCTTATCAACTTAACCTTACTTTCAGTATCTACCACCAACTCCGGTCCAAGCACTTGTCGTTCACCCAACTCTGTCCAACACGTAAGCGTACGACATCTCCGCCCATAAAGTACCTCATATGGAGCCATCTGAATACTTGCTTGGTAGCTGTTATTGTATGCAAACTCCGCCAATGGCAAGTAGTCCTCCCAACTCCCACGAAAATCGATGATACAACCCCTTAACATATCCTCCAAAATCTGAATAACCCTCTCCGACTGTCCATCTGTCTGTGGGTGAAAGGCAGTACTGAAATCCAAACGTGTACCCAATGCCTCCTGCAACTTCTTCCAGAACCGAGATGTAAACCTAGGGTCTCGGTCGAAAATAATGGACACTGGCACTCCATGTAGTCGCACTATCTCTGCCACATACAACCTAGCCAACTTTTGCAGGGAGTAATCAGTATGAACTGGTATGAAATGGGCAGATTTTGTTAACCTATCCACCACTACCTACACAGAATCTTTCTTGGTGGGTGTCAAAGGTATCCCACTTACAAAGTCCATAGTGACTCTCTCCCACTTCCACAATGGAATTTTCACTGGTTGCAGTAATCTAGAAGGAAATTGATGTTTAGCTTTCACTTGCTGGTATGTCAGACATTTCCCCACGAACTCCATTACTTCTCGTTTAAGCCCAGACCACCAGTACAGTTTTCGCAAGTCGTGATACAACTTATTCCCTCCAGGATGCATGGCACAAAGTCCCCCATGAGCTTCTTTCAATGTTTACTGTCTCAAGTCAGAGTCCTTCGAAACACAAATTCTTCCTCGGAAGCATAAAACTCCTTCAGTATTAGTCCAAAATCCTCATTCTCACCCTTCTCAACTTGCTGAAACCTAAGAACCAATGAGTTATCCTTCAACTATTTTTCTTTAATCTGCTCAGTCCAAATAGGCCTTACTTGCTATTCTGCTAACAGACTTCCATCATCAAACAGACTCAAACGTGCAAACAAGGCTCTCAAATCAGAAACAACCCTTCGACTCAACGCATCAGCCACCACGTTAGCCTTAGCTGGGTGGTATTCAATCGAACAGTCATAATCCTTAAGCAACTCTACCCATCTTCGTTGCCTAAGGTTTAACTCCTTCTGAGTTAACAGATACTTTAGGCTCTTATGGTTCGTGTATATGATACACTTTTCTCCATATAAGTAATGTCTTTAGATTTTCAACGCGAAGATCACTGCTACTAGCTCTAAGTCGTGTGTAGGGTAGTTCGCTTCATGAGACTTAAGCTGCCGCGAAGCATAAGCGACCACCTTACCCTCTTGCATCAGTACACATCTTAACCCCACATATGACGCATCGCTGTACACAGTGAAGTCCTTCCCAGACTCCGGTTGAATCAACACTGGTACTTCAGTCAATACCTTTTTCAAATGGTCAAAAGCTTTTTGCTGACTCTCAGTCCAGACAAATGCTACCCCTTTCCTAAACAGTTTCATCAATGGTGCAGCAATCAGAGAAAATCCTTCTACGAACCTTCGGTAATAGCCTGCCAAACCCAGGAAATTCCTAATTTCCGATACTGATTTTGGTGGCTTCTATCCCAGAACTGCCTCAACTTTTCGAGGATCCACTTTAATTCCTTCAGCAGAAACCACATGACCTAGAAAAGCCACTTCTCGCAACCAAAATTCACACTTACTAAACTTTGCATACAGTTTCTTCTCTCTTAGCACTTGCAGCACAATACGTAGATGCTCTTCATGTTTCTCTTTGGTTTCTGAGTATACCAGAATATCATCGATGAAAACTACCACGAATCGGTCCAAGTAAGGTTGAAACACTCGGTTCATCAGATCCATGAAAGTGGCAGGTGCGTTCGTCAACCCAAATGGCATAACCAGGAACTCGTAATGACCATATCGAGTCCTGAATACTGTCTTATGAATATCCACTTCCTTTACCCTTAACTGATGGTATCCAGATCGAAGGTCAATCTTGGAAAATACCAAAGCTTCTCTAAGTTGGTCAAATAAATCATCAATTCTTGGCAGAGGGTATTTGTTCTTTATCGTCAGTTTGTTCAACTGGCGGTAATCGATGCACATGCGCATCGTCCCGTCCTTTTTCTTCACAAATAGCACCGGTGCTCCCCATGGAGACACGTTTGGCCTAATGAAGCCCCTATCCAACAACTCTTAAATTTGAGCCTTTAACTCCACTAACTCCTTCGGTGCCAGCCTATACGGTGCGATGGACACAAGCGCCGTTCCAGGCAACAAATCTATTCCAAACTCAACTTCTCGGTTCGGAGGCAATCCTGTAAGCTCCTCCAGAAAAATATCTTGGAACTCCTTTACGGTCCTAACCTTATCCACTGTCAGTCCTTCCTCTTCTGACTGACTTACAAATGCCAAATAGACCTCACAACCTTTCTGAATCCACTTTTCGGCTCTTAATGCCGACACCACATTAGACAAATAATCCCTTCACTCACCTATCACTATAACCTCCTCATCCTTTGTGGTCCTTAACACCATTCGTTTAGCAGCACAATCCAGAGTAGCTTTATGCTTAACAAGCCAGTCCATTCCCAAAATGAGATCAAACTCTCCGAACGGTAACTCCATCAGATCTCCAGGGAAAATCTTACCTTGAGTTTCTAAGGGTACATCCCTACACAGTTTGTCTACCCTAACCGAATAAACCAAAGGACTTAGTACAGATACCCCACTCATAATCTCCTCAGAGTGCACACCCAACGACCCAGATATGGCACATGCAAATAGGAATTAGTAGATCCAACATCCACTAAGGCAGTATACGGCATGCTAGAAATAAAAAACGTACCAGTTATGACGTCAGGTGCGTCACCCTCCTCGCGGCGACGAGTAGCATATACCAAAGCTGACTGACGAGCCTCAGTGTTAACAGTACCCTTGCCAGGTGCCCTACATCCATGGCCATTTCCACCGCGACCTCGGCCATGACCTCTCGACGGCGACGGTCCACCTCGCGCTGTTTGCACGGGTTGCACAGCCCTTTATTCAACCACTTGAGCCTGAGCTGGCCTCTTAGGACAATCCCTGATCTTATGTTCCTTTGATCCACAATGAAGACAAGCCCCAGAACGTTTCCAACATTCCCCCAGATGCATTCTACCATAATCTCCACAAGCTTGTGGTCTAACAGTATTCACCGTAACCACTCGAACTGGTTCCTCTATCCTAGCTCTCTTAACATTCCGGTTTGCAGCACCAGTTGGTCCAGCATCTCTCCTGAACCAATTTCAATCCCTGTCGCATTTCTTTCGTTCAGCTTGCTTCACCTCTTCAGCTATCTTAGCCTTTTCTACCAGTGCAGCAAAATCGCGCTCTCTCTGCGGAGCTATGAGCACTCTTAGCTCATCCTTGTGGCCATCCTCAAAGCGAAAACTGCACTCGTATTCGGTAGAGACAATACCATTAGCATACCAGCTCAATCGCAGAAACTCTGCCTCATATTCAGCAACGGTCTTACCACCACAGGTCAGTTCAGAATTCCTTCCTTCACAAGATCCACATAGCTAGCTCAGACATACTTCGCCTTGAAGGATCGCTAAACAACTCCCAAGTTACCCTCTCACTGGGTACCCTCTCTCACGATGATCTACCATCGACACGCCTCGTCCGTAGTAAGGATCTCGCTCCTTTTAACTTTTGCTCTCTTGAGGTCCAAGTCATCCATAATCCGCTCCGTGGCTTCCACCAAGATTTTACCATATTTGGGGCTACTCAGATACACCCCTAAAACTTCCGTTCATTGGCTTGAGTCGCCGAAATGGACCCCTATTCATGGGCCTAATATTAGCTCCGGCCACCCTTTTCAAAACTCTTAACATGGCCTGGGACAGAGCGTCATCCCCCATGGCCCGATCATACGGCCCATTCTCATCCACCGGTGGTGGTCGTGCTACTCCAGCGAGTATGTGTTCAGAAGACGAAGATCCAGCTTGAGTACTACCTCGGCCTCAAGCACGGCCTCTTCCCTGAGTAGCTCTCGTACTCATATCGATTTATCTGATTACGAATTTTATGTAGTTAGTTTACTGTTTCCACTGTTTATTACAAAATATCTTATGAACAGATAAGGTTTCAGAGTTGTTCTCGCGTAACCACAGTTTAGCTACTGTCTCGATTTCCTAGGGCTTAGTTTACCCTACGGTCTCGGGCCAGTAGCCTTTACGCTATATTATCTATAGTACTATCTCTAAGGTTTAGTACTAACTACAATACGATTCAAGATATAAAATGAATAGTACTTACGACCTTGGTGCCGGGATTGGTGTGCCACCTCATCGGTTTCAGATAAACTCAAAAGATTTAGACTTTTGAAATCCATTTTCCAAACATTTGTGTTAAAAAAAAAGTTCGGAGATTATCTCCTTTAAACAGAAAGTTTTCAAAAGTCAGATTTTTACAAAAATACCCTTTCTTTTTTTTTTGGCATAAAGTTTTGAAAATCGTTTTTGGACCCGATCCACAACCGACTTGTTGCAACCTAGGCTCTGATACCATTAAATGTAACACCCCAAACCTAGCTCAGATGTTAAGGCCGAATCCGACGTGCGACTTTGAAGTCAAAAACCCGTGTTCCTTTTTTAGTGTTTTAAAAAGTCGACTTTTGTCAAACTAACCAAGTGAATAGAAGCTGGGCACCAGGTAAGTATCCATAACAGAGGAGGTGAGCCATGAAGGCTGCTTAAGTACCAAGCTCTCTGATTGGATCCAATCCTAGACATGTCCACATCCATTGCCACACTTGGTTATAACAAGTTGAAATTTCTTTGAGTGATTATCTTTGGTAAATCGAATATTCGTGACGTCGTGTTATTTTAAAAAAAAACAAGTATCGTTTTGAAATCAAGCCCTAAGTCTAGCTTATTTGAATTAGTATCCATCAATTTAAAGTTGTTTTTAATAATATAATCCCAGAAAAATCAAAGAAGAAAATAAAGTTAAAATGGCCTTATTACAACCCAAAAATTAAATAGTAATTAAAAATAACTTAAGAAAACCAGTCTCTTTTTCAAACCCAAAAGTATTCACCATGGCCACTCTGAATCCCCTCCGGCTCCAAGTCACCCACATCAAGGCTCACCTGCAAGGTTAAAGAAGGGTGAGTTTGGGGAAACTCAGTGTGTAAGGAAAACCCATTCAAAGCCCAAGTCAGCTCAAGCCCATTGGGCCTAAGCCCATTCAGGTAACAGTGGTATCGGGCCAGAGCCCTTTTCAGATTACAATAAACTGGGCCTTAGCCCCTTATTCAGATAACAGTATGGCCCATAGGCCCATTTCAAAATACATGCAACATCAGTAAACATATACAAGACCATTTGGAGAGACTACTCAACCCACCAACCACTACACTCCACCCGTACCAGCCATACACTCCATGTGGGGAATAGCTCAACCCACCCAACCCAACACTCCACAGTTGCAGCCTTGCTGCTCAGTTAACAGTAAATTGAGGCAAAGCCTCCAGTACGTGGACAAGCCACTTTCAGTACTTCCTCCGTCAATATCCCAGTCCTATGCATCAGATAATAACAACATGGCATGAAGTAAATAACAACAGTCAAACATGCATTTAGGTCAATTTAACCCTAGGGGTATTTCGATAATTTATCTCCTAGAAGTAAAACTGTAAATTTTCCACTTTTAAAGGTATTTCAGTAATTTATCTATTTTAGGGTTTTTCATACATATTCCTACCTTTCACGTACTAACAGAATCACTACCGAGGGTTCTTACCGAATTGGGCCCGTTGGCCCATCATTCCAATTTTGGCCCATTAAGCCCCAAAATATCGAGGGCACATAAACCATGCACTTTGCAGTCCAAACATTGCAGCTTACCAAAAACATTAATTGATTTACCTCACGAGCATTCGTACACTCGTAAATCTACAAAATACCGATTTTCGGCATTTCGGGTTTTTGACTTTTGCCGATCTAGACTAAGAAAGAGGGTGTTAGTTACACACCTGTTTGCAACGATATGCTGACGAAATCCACACACGAACCGCCTACAATTGGATTACTAACACGTTAATCTAACTATTCAAATACAAACTACGTATTAACCCCTTACAATATTCGGCCAACCACACCTACAGATCATAGTAAGCTTATAAGAAATCAATAAACAACTCATTAACAAATTTTTGTCAATGTTTACCACATAATCATAATTCCACTGCAAGTTGTCTGCCTAAGCAATAGTCACTAAATCATTTATAACTGGAGCTACGAAACTCCAAATCAAGTGCCATTAATTTTCCCTAAAAATAGACTCATATATCTTCTATCCATAAAATTTTCAAAATTTGGTATGGCCAATCAATACCAGATTTTTCTTAAAGTTTCCCATGTTTCACTGTTTGACTAATCTGACCACTCTTCATTACAAATCAAATTTCTCATTGTACAGAATTCAAAATATGTTCTCGTTTATTCCATTTGAAACTAGACTCATTAAGCTTTAATTACATACTTTATACAGCTTCTAACTCATCTCCCACAATTTATGGTGATTTTCCAAAGTCACGTAACTGCTGCTGTCCCAAGCAGATTTATTACCAAATCACTCTTTCACACCTAACTTGCATGCTTGTTATTTAAACATGTATATCACCAATCAATCATCACATATCTATGATTTTACTTAAGTATAATCTCCATTTCATCATTTTAAAGCACAACTGTTAGCTGATTTTTCCCCTTAGCATCTAAGGCACATGCATGCTCATTTGTTTGGCTCAACTTCACCTATCTTCCATTTTTCATCAAAAGAACATGAAACAACAACCAAAAACCAAAATATGCTTCATGAGTTAGGGTAGAATCAAGAAGAACTCATGAACATCAAGATAGAAGCAAAGTACCAAGAACTTACCTTCAATTTTTCCCCCTCCTAGTGACATAATATTCAAGGGTTTCCTCCCCTATTTGCTCTCTCAAATTCGGCTATGAAGAACAAAGAATGAACAAAAACCTTCCTTTACTTCCTTTTGTTATTCTTATCACTCAACATTTTATGACACATAAATGATATACTAATATTTGTGTCATACTCATGCCATAATTCCAATAAAAATATGCCCATAATGCTTACCATGCCCATCATCCATTAACTATTAAAATGCTAATGCCCATCATCCATTAACTATTAAAATGCTAAAATGCATACATTATCAACTATCCATCACCTTGGCCGGCCACTACATTAAAAGTGGGGAATTTGACATGCAAATCCTCCTATTTTGCACTACTATTTATTTGGCTACTACAAATTAGCCTATAGCATTTTCAAACATTTTCACATAGGTCCTATTTCATAATTTCACTCCCCTTTTCTTATGGAACAAAAATTAACTAAAATTATCGGGTTCTATCTTAAGCTTGGGCCTTCTAGAGGCCCACTAACATAATTAAACCTATGCCAACATTCACAGAATTCGCGAAAATTGGGGCGTTACAGCTACCATGCATACATATTGACCTCTATCGCACGTGCACAAAAAAACAAACAATTTTATAAAGCAATTTAAAATTACGGTGTTAACTGCAAGAGAACAATGTTAGTTGTAATATTTATAGTGTCAATGGAATACTAGAGTATTCCAAGGATCAAACCTAAGGGATTATTGGTAAATGTTTTTATCAAGTTAATTACAAGTTAATGAGTTACTAATCTAATCGAGTCGGAAATTATTAATACTAATTCTAAAATAAATTGTTTATAAAATAAATTTAAATTATAATTTAAACTAACTAATCTAATTTTGTTCCCTATTGCTTTTGACAATATAAATGATAAAATAATGATCGATTAATTTGTTAGTTGCTAGGTAAGTTATTATATTGTTTATCACTCTTAGGTAAGAATCTCCTCTCAGTCTCATCTTAAACTAAAAGATACCACTTAGGTTATCCTCTTGGTCTCACCTAGGCATATAAATCTTTTCGACTCACTATTCAACACAACTATATTGAGCTATCTATTGATGAACTCTCCTTTCGGTCTTGTTTATCTAGATTTTCCACTAGAGGCGTCTAATCTAGAGGTGTGCATGGGCCAGACCGGGCCAAGACAAAATTTTAGGCCCGTTTTCTAGGCCCAAGCCTGGCCCGACCCGAAATATGGGCCTAAAAATTTGTCCAAGCCCGGCCGAAAATAAAATTGTTAAGCCAAAACCCTGCCCGGCCCGACCCATATTAATTTTTTTAGTTTATTTCATTAAATAAAAAAAATTAAAATATAATAAATCAAATACATTTAAAACAAATATTAAAATAAGAAACAAATAAAAAATGATACTAAAACAATTCTTAAAACAATACACAAATTAAAAATATAATAAAAAGTGATTATATTAAAATTGAAAATAAAATGTAAATATGATTAAAAATAAAAAATATATATTTAGTGTATAATTTGGGCCCGGGCCAAAAAAGTTTTACCTGAGCCCGACCCTTTTTCTAAACGGGCCTCGTTTTTTTGCCCAAACCCATATTTCGGGCCTATTTTTTTACCCGAACCCTCCCATTTTTTGGGCAGGCCTTCGGGCCGGGCCTCTAGTCAAATCTAGCATATTAAGCATTGTAGACACCAATTTCGTTCGAGCCCATTTGGAGGCCCATTTAATTTTTTGTTATCTGTTAGGTCGTTCGAAGCCCACCTGGTTTTGGTCTATTTGAGACATTTATTTTTTTTCTCTTCTTTCCTTTTTGGGCCTATCAAAGGCTCAAATTATCATTATTATCATCACTACTACTATTATTATTAAATATCATTATTATCATTTTTACAAATAAACAAGATTAAAAATAATATATATACATGAAATGAAATGAAAGAAAAAAAAAAGAGAGGAGGATTTTCATTATTTTTGTTCTTAAAAAAAAGGTAAAAAAAAAAACACAACAACTACAAGCATTCTATTTCTATTTTTTTCTTTTCTTCTATATTTTTTTTTTGTTATAAACATGTCATGAATGATCAGGTTTTGGGCTCCGATGAAGGGGATGTCACCGGACCGTCGGTCCTCAGCCCTTAGGAGCCCCCAAAAATCTTGCTTTTTCCCTCCCTTTTTTAAAACAAAGTGTTCTTTTTTTCAAAAAAAAAAAGGCTTGATTTTGGGAAAAGTTTTGATTTTTTTAAAAACTAGGAAGTTTAGATTTTAAAAATAAAAATACATTTTTTAGTCATTTTAAAGGAAAGTTTAAAATTTTAAAACAAATTTTTATTTTTCAACTATTTCAAAATAAAAGTTTTAATCATTAAGAAAGATAGTGTTTTTTTAAAGGAGAAATTTTAGATTTTGAAAAATAAAAATATGTTTTTTAAGTCATTTTAAAGGAAAGTTTAAGTTATTAAAATAAAATTTTGATTTTTTAACTATTTGAAATAAAGTTTTGATTTTTAAGAAAAGTAATATTTTTTTAAAGAAAACTTTGATTTTACAAAAAAAAAAAAATCTGGCCACCATAAGTGGCAGCTTCACTACTGGAGGCCAGAGAGCCGTTGGGCTCTTCGGTGGTGGAGCCATGGCCAGCATAGGAGGAGGAAGAGAAAGAGCAAGAGTTTCTTTTTTTTGAAAAAAATTAGGGTAAAATGAAAGAATGAATAGTTTTATTTTTTTTCATTTATAGGTGCCAAAAATGGGTAATTTATTCTCACTCTTTACTTTTTAAATTTATGAAAAATATCTCATTTTTTGCAGCGCCGTCCTCACTCTCTGACCTATTTACACTCGACATCCTTTTATTTTTTCAAACATTCGATTTAATCTGAAATTTAAAAATTAAAAGCAAATTAATTGCTACACCACTCCTCTGTCTTCCACATTTTTTATCTTTTAGTCCCAAAATCGAGCTATGCCATTTTGTTTCCATCTTTAATAAATTATTTACACTTATATCTTCCCTTTCATTTGCATTTATAACTTATATATTTAATGTCAATTACGCATTTTATTTTAATGTTTTATATTTATTCACACTTGTATAATTTTTATTTATTCTTATTTCGTTTTATTTATTTTCATGTCTATTTATATTTATGTTTTTTA
Source organism: Gossypium arboreum (assembly GCF_025698485.1). NCBI lineage: Eukaryota > Viridiplantae > Streptophyta > Magnoliopsida > Malvales > Malvaceae > Gossypium > Gossypium arboreum. The sequence continues at coordinate 89,495,966 of NC_069082.1, read as the reverse complement.
CACATTCCCTTACATACATTTTAATATTATTTATTTATGTTACTTTGATTCTTTTATTATATTATGAATAAGGTGTATTATTGTTATTATTGTTATCATCATGTTAAGGTTTATTTATTTTATTTATTTAATCTTTCTTTTTATTATTACTATTTTGAAAGAGTTTTAACTTTTCATTAGCTTTAGCCAATTTAATTAATTCTCCTATTTTATTACTATTCGTTTTAAAGGAAGGAACTTTAGGTCATTTTTCCATCTTATAATTGTTAACATGAAGTTAGTTAAATAGGTGTTATATTTTAATGAAACCATAAGGTTTTTACATTTGGATTTAGGTTAGTCCTTAAGATCTTACCTACCATTTACCTTAGAAAAATTATAAATAATATGTAAGACTTTTTAGGGTTTTAAACTAATTTTAAAATATCGTATAGGATTAGAATCTTAAGTTATTATGTAAATATTCTTTAGGACTATATTTAAGATTAAAACTAAAGATTTTTGTAGGTGAATTGTAAATAATGAGTAGGTCTTTCTAAGTATTTTATTTTAGAAACTTTTTAAGAAAGCTAATAAATGTCATTTAAGATTTATTATTTGAAGATTTTGACTAATTTAAATTTTAGATCAAGAATTTTAAAGTAAGATAAATCATAAACCCGACATAGAATACTTTCGTAAGATCTTGATAGGTTCAACATTATTAATTAAATCAAATAATAATAATAATAATAATAATAATAATAATAATAATAATAATAATAATAAAGGATCGAATAAGTTATAGATGGATTTTAATATTTCTCTTGATTCATTGATAATTTCAGGTTTTTTTAGAATTCTAAAATAGAATTAATTTTAGGAATTAAAGGTATTTTACTAGAATTATTTAGGTATCCTTTAGGTTCCCGTTAAAAGTAAAAATATTTAATTTAAGTTTCAAATTAGATAAGTTTGGTGAACACATCTTAATCGAGTTACAAGTAAACCGGAGGCATTTCCTTTAGAGTTTTTATTTAAGATTTCTATAAGATTTTAGCCTAGATTAAGACATTAATATGCTTAAAAAAAAAACTAGTTCTTAAGACCCCGTAGGACTATCCCTTGATAGGCATGTGGGGGTGCTATAACCTTCCCCACACGTAACTGTATTCTCAAACCCAAAATTTGGTGATGAGATCGAGTCTAGAATTTTAGGATTTTTCGTAGTATTAATTCTAGACTTTTAGATGATAGGTGGCTAACCAACTTAGACCTAATTGGTTAGTGGCAACTCTACATAAATTTAGGCCCTCAGTGTCTAGCATTGCTTACTAGGCGCCCTACCCTTATGTAGGCAATGTTATGACAGCTTGGTGACTCCACTAGGGACGTTAGTGAGTGGACTTACTTAGGTTTGAGAGCTAGGTTTTTTAGTATTTGTGCATATTAGATTTATTTATTCGTGCATTAAAATAATTGTCTAATGTCGTTTTAAATTGTTGAATATGTGTTAAATATCAATTTATTTGTTCATTTCATTTATTTATCCTATTTTGACATGAATGCCAATGTGTTTGTTTATTCTTTTATCGATGAAATTGATTAATTTTGTTTATTCTTTTATCGATGAAATTGATTAATGTGTACATCGACTCTGCTGTCGTGGGGTAGCTATAATTGCCATTCATGTTGCATCTTGCTTTCGGTCTTTCGCCTGGGCCCATCCTTTTTGGGAGGAGTAGCCTTAGATTTTCGTGTGGCAATATGTCACCGCATAAGTTTTAAGGACTATTCCTTGGTTAAGATGGACATAGATGTTCGTGTAGCAAATGCTACTGTGTACGCTATGGAAGTCTTACCACCCAAGGGCCAACCCTTTTTAAAGGGGAACGCATCCCTATGGATGTCGTATTTAAGCCTTGGGTTCCCCGTGCATTAGAGTCAGCCGTAAGCCAGCATGTAATGACCATTTTAAATTTGAAGCCTAGACATAAGAACCGTACTACCTTAGCTCTCATAATAATACCCTATAGGACTCATGAGCAATTATTCGTATGTTTTGTGTTTGAATTTCATCACAATGCTTTATGATTTAATTTCATATTTTTTTTCATTTGACTTTATTTTGTGTCTGTGTTTCTCCATGACATAATTCATGTATCATGTAAATACCTGGGGCACAGTGTCGCATCTATATTTGACATGAATACACTTCGAGAAGATTCAATTGTTCGGCATGGGGTAGAAAATATAGGGATAATAGCGAGAATGTCAGAGTATACTCAGAGCAGAGAAGGCGATTGCCAGATAACTAGTTTTGACTCGAGCCTACCTCAGATATTCTGCATGGACTATAAGAGGAATCACAAAGATGAGTTAATGGGAGTATGACAATCATGGGACAAGGCTAAGAAAACGCACTTTCGAGATGAGAACGGCGAGTAACGATTTGCCCTATGGCAATAGGATTGATTAGGATTTTCTTTAAGTGTGAATGAAAAATGAAAAAAAAAATTGTAAGCCAAAAAGTTTTCGAACCTTCCATGAAAGAAAATGTTTATATTCGAGTATATTTGCGACAATGTGCCCCAATTTCAATCATTAATTCATTTATCCATTCATTCATCCATCCATTCATTCACTCATTCACTCATTTGTTTATTTAAAAACATTATTTGAAAAAAAAAGAAAATAAGACCCTTTTTTTATAAAAAATCTAAATAATTTTCTAACTTTGGAAATAAATGCCATTTGAAAAATGACCAAGGATAGCTCACCGGTATAACACCTGCCTTGGACAACTGACAGCTCATACCGTTACCTACTATCCATGAGTCCTTCGAGATATAATCATTTTTAAGAGTTTTTATATCAAAGTTTAATATCATTCAGTTAATTTAATTTCCTTCAAGTCACTTTTATTCATTCAATCATTTTCATTCATATACCAATATACATACTCATAATTATTTTAGCAATATACCTCATGAATTGATAAATGATCCAAATGACATCTTTAAATCAAATTCTCATAATTATGTTCACTACAACGATCATGGGATGGAAGGGGAGGAAGTTGTACTAGATGAGTTTTTAAGGCTAGTTAAACAATAAAAGAAGCTTATAGAACCCCACTTGGAGGGAAAAGATTTAATTAATCTGGGTGATGATGAGGTAAGAAAGGAAATTAGGATTGAAACCACTCTCATGCTAGAGCAAAGTCAATTGTTGAAAGATCTACTTGTTGAGTTCTCAGATGTGTTTGCATGGTCATACCAAGATATGCCAAGTTCAGACACTAATATCATGGAACACAGGCTACCTTTGAAATCAGATTGCAAGCCCGTATACCAGAAGTTGAGAAGGATGAAGCCTGAGATGTTGTTGAAGATTAAAGAAGAGGTCAAGAAACAATTTGATGCGAGATTTCTGGAAGTAGCTAAATATCCAGAGTGGGTGGCGAATATTGTACTAGTGCTTAAAAAGGATGGGAAAGTCAAAATGTGCGTCTATTATAGAGATTTAAGCCAAGCTATCCCCAAGGATAATTTTTCGTTACCTTATATAGACACAATGGTGGATAACACTGCTAAACATTGTGTTTCTCTTTCATGGATGGATTCTTGGGGTATAATCAAATAAAAATGGCGAGGGAGGACATGGAAAAAACCTCATTCATCACGACTTAGGGAACCTTTTGTTACAGGGTCATGCTGTTTGGTTTAAAAAATGCTGGGGCCACATATCAACGAGCAATGGTGACACTGTTTCATGACATGATGTGTAACATCCAAAAAAACGGAGGTTAGTAGAATCGAGTTTGTGAATCAAGAGAGAGTGGTCATGCCTTAATTTTTTAGATTATCTATGCATTTTTAGAAAATAAATACGGTATTGATTTGTTGGTTAAGTGTTAGTGAAATGTTCCTTGAAACTCAACTTCAAATCCCTTCTCTCTCACCATTTTTATTATTTTGCAAATTTTTCCTAAAACCTTAGTTTGTAACATGTATTATTTTTAAAATAAATATTTCAAAATTATATCAAGAATGAGTTATTGGTTTTATGGTTAAACATTAGTGAATTTATCCTTGAGGTACTAATTTCAATTCCATTCCCATGCAAAAAATTTAATTTTTTTGACAAAAACCCCTTGTTTTAATGCGTGGGCCATCCAAGCCTATTTAATCTAGGTATAAATATTAATTTTTCACTAATAATAAGCCTTTAATTCTCCTTCTCATTGCCCTAGCCATTCCTCTCCCCCTCTCATTCTCTTTGATTTTAAATTTTTTTCCTTTCCTCCATTATTGTCGTCGCCTACACCTAGTTTTACCATTTCTTTCTTTTTTTCTTTTTGCCACAAGATTTGTAAACATATTCTCCGCCATATTTCTTTAATTTTTCCCAAATAAAATCAGTCTCAAATCTGAAACCTTGAACTCCAAGATCGATCCCAAACATTTCCAAGAAAGTGTCATTGTCGTTTCTCCCGACTAGCTTGGGTAAGGTCTCTTTTTCTCTTCAAATTCTTGATTAATTTTATCAATTAAAAACCAAAATTTCCAGATCTGAAATTTGGGGGATTTTAAATGATTTCAAAGGTATTTTCAATATTTTAATAAGATCTCAAACTGTTTTAAAATTCAGCCCAATTTTGGCCACCATGGGTGGTAGTGCATGCACCTATGTGCAAGAAGGGGGGCTGTTTTGTTTCTTGGTTATTGATTATGTTTTTCCAGCCTTAATTCAAGTTCTTGAACCCTCCTAATAATATTTTAAACCCATTTCAATTGGGGAAAAACATTCTTGATCGATTGGCCATTCGAAACCCATAAATTGTGAAGCGTAAGTTCAATTAAGGGTAACTAGTTTGTTATTTCAACATAGTTGTTGGGAAAAGGTTATGACTTGATTAAATGAAGGAATTTAATAATTAATTAGCTACTGATTTTATAGTATATTGTTGAATTAGGTGCTGAGCCAAATGCCTCAAATCATCCATAAAGGTGAAGAACGATTGTATGTACGGTTCGCATCGATACAGTGTAAGGAATCTAACTAGTTTGGATTCATAAAATAGTTATAATTTCAATGATCAGTTTGAACTCATAAGTGAGTGTTTGGGGGCTGGTTTAATGGTAAATTGTTACACTGAATTTTGGTTTTGGTTCATTTAAGGAATTATTAAGGAAAATTGGAAGATTCGCTAGTGTGCTTCGAGGAAATGAAAAATAAGGTGTGGGTCCTAAACTCATAATTTTTTTTGAAAATGTTAAATATCATGTTATATTTGATAAATTAGCTTGCTGATTGGATTGGCTTAATAGCCAAATTATTGATTTTGTGAGTGGACAAACTAGGTATGTTTCGAGCCTTAAAAGTCTGACATGTTTGCAAAATTGCTAGTCTGATAGTATGAATATTTAATTGAGTTTGTAATTGCATATTTGAGTTATGAGATATGAGAATATTTGACTGAATGATACAATGTGTTGAGATATTAAGCTTATGTATGATTTAAATGCATGAGATATTTATTGTATTGTGTACTGAAAAGGGTGTTATATATGCACAATCAAAATCTGCAAAGTATGTAAAATTGAACGATATTGATTGATACCAACACAATGGTTGTTTGAAAGATTGGAACATTGTTTCCATTTACTGAAAGTATGCTATTATTGAGGACATGCTAAGCATGTCAAATGAATGTGAAAAGTATTGAGATATGATTCTGTATGAGATTGTGTGACATATTGCATATGCATTAGGTTGAGATTTTATGCTTGGTGGAAGAGTTCCGTGGAGTATTGGTGGCATATTAAGTCCATATTATTCATAGTCAGTGCACTGCACCTGGAGTACTGAGGGCAATGGAGATTTATCACATTTTTACTGGTAGCTTGTCTGCATTTTTACTAGTAAAATTTTCTGCATATTATTTTTGGTGGTTTTAACCACAACAGGCTTAAGCCCATAATGTTTTTGGAGTTCAGATGATCGATTCTGGGGAACTCTTGGATGGTATGGGTAGGAACCTTTTTGCATTGCATCATGTGCATGACATATTCGAATGTTATTAATTTATGCTACTATTGTATTTTGTTGTATTGAATGGTGTCAAAATTAATGATACTCGAATGAATGATGACTCGTGCTCATACACCGTTTGACATCGATATTGATAATGGCTATGTAATGATATGAAGTTGTAGCGCCCCAAAAATTTGGTATTCATGTATATGTTTTAATTTAACACAAGTGTATATTTGCTTCAGTGGTTAAGTGTTCTGGGTATGTATGTGAGGTCCTAAGTTCAAGCTCTAGTTTGGGAAAATTTTGGTATTTTAATGAGTAAAGCCTGAACTTGGTCCATTAGGATTATATTATATTATTTGTAATTTCATATTAGAATGGGCCTGCTAGTCTGGTGGTTAAGTGGAGTGTTAGTGTGAGGGAGGTCCTGTGTTTGAGTCCTTGCGTGGGCATTATTTTTACTCGTTCATCCCGAAGAGTTTGAGTTGGACTAAAAATCTGAGTAGTTGGAAGTAGTGGGTTAGTGGAGTGATTGAGGGAATGGGATGGTTATCAAAATATTTGGGGTATTTTCTCATTCCCAAAAGCCCCTTGTCAAAATTTCTTCCCTTTTTGCTGTCGAATCTTCTTCTTTTCTTTTACTATCGTTTTCTTTTTCTAAAAAGTTCCTGCATCCCGTTATTTCGATCCATTTTTCGCGTTTTTGGCAGGTACGGTTAGTGTATTATTATTCTTGGAATGATGAATCATAGTTTATTGAGTTTCGATTGGTGTTTAGGAGACAATCAAAGGGCTGGAATTCTTAATTGACGATTTAAGTGTGCGAAATTTCCATTGTACGATCGGAGGTAACTTTTTTGTTAGTTTAGCATTCGGTTATCCTGTGAGTTTTTATTTGAGTATGACTATAAGTGACTAATTTGGTGAGTTGTTGGTCAAATTTAGGTTCTGGTGGTGTTAAAGTTGCATGGGCTGCGAAATTGAAACAGGTGTGTACCCGAAAACATAGAAAATAAGAAACGGTGAAAGCTGAAAAATGAATCTGTCGACGCTACATGGGCTTGTGGTCACCCGTGTGGTAGGCTATGTGACAGTACACGGGCGTGTGATCGACGAGCTAGGCCGTGTGTACAAGACATGGGTACATAACAGGACTGTATGATGGCCGGTGAGGCCGTGTGCAACACATGGGCTCAACCTATTAGACCGTGTGGGTCACATGAGCATGTGGACCCACACGGGTGAACCACACGAGCGTGTGGGATTCTGGGCTAGGCTGTGTGATCTATACGACCAAGGTCAATTTAGACCGTGTGGGCCCACACGGGTAGGCCACATGGAGGTGTGAGCCCATTTTTCTAAAATGATTTGTAAGGTTGCACGGGTCACCCAAGTCAACTGTAGACCTACCGTAGGGTTGGTAAGCGCTATTTAGACCCCTCATTGAGTATTCTAACTGTCTGATTTCTGTATCGAGCATGAACTGAGATATCTGAATTGAATGTATGATTTGATAAATTGCATATTAGTATGTCATTTTTGTATATTGCATTGCATCGGGGTTGGGATGATATTATTGGGAGGAAGTATTCTGAAAGGCTCTTAAGCTTGATATTTGGTAGCTCAGCTGCAATTATTTGATTATGTGCTGCATTTCGGTATAGTATAGTGTGTAGGGACGGGTGGGTCGATTTTATCCTCACATGGTGTGTAGGGTTGAACGGAGATAGTGTGTAGAGACTGGTGGGTAGGATTCTGACATTCTGTCTGCATACTGTATCTGAGATAGGCTAAGGCCCTAAGTTGTATCTGATTTTGTATTCGATGGGGTAAGGCCCTAACTGATTCTGTAAAGGGCTCTGGCCCCAGGCTGTTTATTTATGACACCTGATGTGTATTCTGTATGTTTTATTTCTGTAAGGATTACACACTGAGTTTGTGAAAACTCACCCTTTTTTGTTTAATCTGTGAGGTTATCACTAGACTTGACGGATCAGTGTAGCGGAGGGCTCAACGGTGACCACCACTATCGAACTGTTTATTTACAGTTTTTGCAGTTATATCGTTTAATTCTTATTGGTATTTTTTTTTGTATGATGGACATTGGGATTGTTTGGTTTTAATTTGGGATGTTGAAACTGTTGATTATGGATTTATAAACTGTAATGCAAGAAAGTATGGTTTTCCTAAATTAAACAATGATTTTTCGTAAATGAAATAATTTTTCAAAAATTATTTGGGTTTCAAAAGCTTCTGCGCAAAAGAAATGTTTTAAATCAAATCAATTAGAACATGGTTTCCCGAACTAAGTAGAAGTTAATAATTGGAACAATTTGAAGGCAACACATTTTCAAAAACACTCTCATGTGACATCGCTAGATTTGGCCATAATATCTAGGCCGGGTTTAGGGTGTTACATTTAGTGGTATCAGAGTCAAGTTGCAAAACTCGGCTGTGTATTTGATTTTTTTAAAAGAAGTGATTTTTAAATAATTTGAAATATTTTTGGAATAAGTATGTGGTACACTGAGTCTCCGGAGCCAATCCTGTAAGTTCCTGAAACTCTATTTAGAATTATCTGAAAGTATGATTAAAATATACTGAAACTACTTTAGGTAGTATATTACATTAAAAACACTCTAGGTAGTGTAAATTGAAAATTATAGTGAGACTACTACTCGCGATAACTGACTCTGAACATTCTGATACTGTACTACATAAAATATTTGTTAATAAAATATCAGAATGGTTAACTAATGCATAAAACTGTTAATACAGATAAATTCTGAAATTTACGACGAGCACACATGGTACTCATGGACGGGGTACTAGGGGTCGTGGTAGAGGCCATTGAGGGGCTCAAGTGGGGTCCTCATCATCTAGGAATCTGTCTAACTTAAATACTAGTGAGACACCTGTATCACCTGTGACAAAGACTGGGTCATGAGATCGTGTGGTTGGGGACGACGCACTGTCCCAAGCCATGCTACAGATTTTAAAGAGGGTCGCTGGGCCCAACACTGGATTTGAGGGTCGAGGGTTGGTTACAGAATGACTCCTATCCAACGGGGTTGAGTTATTAGGGGTGTCGCTAGAGTCGCCCAGAACGTGGCTGAGTATTGGATGGAGGCCACGAAAAGAATTATGAACGACTTGGACTGTACTGCTGAGAAAAAGCTTAAGGGGCCTGTTTCACTGCTTCGCGATGAGGCATATCAATGGTGGCTGACCGTTAAGGAGGGCATTCAACCTGAACAACTGACATGGGATCTTTTTAAGACGACCTTTTAGGGTAAATATGTGGGGCCCAGTTATATCGACGCTAAGAGGCGGGAATTCCTTAATCTCACTCAGGGGGATTGTTCAATGGCTGAGTATAAGGTCGAGTTCTTGAGATTAAGCTGTTATGCGTGAGGCATGGTGGCAACCGAGTATGAGGCTGTGTCTGATTTAAGGATGGTCTCAGGGACAGTTTGCGAGTTCTGATAGCTCTGCAGAGGGAGCGTGATTTTTCTGCTCTAGTTGAAAAGGCGAAGATCGCTGAAGAAGTAAAGCGCATTGAGTGCCAAAATTGAGACAGGGGAAAAGTAAGAGGGATTTGGAGCTATCGAGTTCTGGGATAAGGCCTAAGAAAAAGGCCAGATCTGATAAGCCAGTGAGAGTTGGGCCCCTGTGGCACCAACTGGGGTGGCACTTTGCGGACATTGTGGTAGACGCCATTCAGGCGAGTGTTGGAGGACAACTAGGGCATGTTTGAGATTTGGGTCCACTGAGCATCGTGTTAGAGATTGTCCATTGAGAATTGATGTAACAACCCGATTTAGACCTTATTTAGAATAGTGGTTTCGGGACTACAAATTTGAGTCAAAAAATATTTTAATATTATTTTTGGTGTCTACAACATGTTAATTTATATGTGTGAAATTTTCATGATTTAATTTTATCGTTTGAGTGTTCGATTTGATTAAAAGAACTTAATTGCGTAAAATGTAAAAGTGGCTAGCTAATTGTATAAATGCTGAATTGTTGTTGTTTTTATAATGTGGAGTCCTTAAAAGGAAATTAGACCATTAAAGGGTAGTATGGGCGGTTTTGGGTTTATAATATATGGTTTACTTATTAAATTATTAAGTTTAGTTTTGTAAATTAGCAATATAAGTTATTATAATAAAACATAATTAAAGTAGACATGCATGTTCATCTTATTTTGGCCGAACTCAAAGAAAATAAAGCTTTTGAAAGCTTTAAACATTTCGCACTTTGGAAGCTTGATTCAAGGTTAGTTTTTGTTCAATTTTTGATAATTTTTACATTTTTGATATCGTTGCTTCGAGTACTAGCTAGCCCATGCTAGAATTTTTTAATTTGATGATGTATTCATGAATTTTCATTATTGATAGCTTGATGATTTTTGTGTTTGATGATGAAAAATAAATATATGTAGTTAGATTGTTAAGTTTAATTAAGTGATTTTTGATAAAAATGTCTATTTAGGACTAAATTGTAAATTTTGTAAATTGATGTGTCAAAATGTGAAATAAATGAAACATATGGGCTTATATGGACTAGGGATAAATTCGGCCTAACATGGGTGTGGTGAAATTATGAATATTTTGTGTTTTGTGAAATAGGGACAAAATTGTGAAAAACGTGAAATGTCAAGGGCAAAAGTGTAATTTTCCCATTTTTGTGTTTTTGGACTAAATTCAATGGCTATGTTAATAAACAAGTTAAATTTTTATTAATTTAAATCAAGAAAAGAGGAAATCAGAATTAGATCGGGGGAAATCTAAAGTTGACTAGTCGTCCTGGTTCATTCGTCTTTGTTCGAGGTAAGTTCATAAGTAAATAGATGTCATTAAATTCGATTGTATATATATTATTTGTGTAGAATTGAATTACTACTTGTATATATATGTTCAAGCCGAATTTGTATAAGTATGGGACAAGTATTTACGAGACTAAATTAATCGAGTAGCCCTGTACGAACCTTAGGAATAGTTAGGATACATATGTCATGACATAGGGTTCCGATATGTGATTTTGTGTAAGACCACGTCTGGGACGTTGGCATCGATTTGTGATTTATGTGTAAGACCCTGTCTGGGACAGTGGCATCGATATGTGATTACATGTAAGACCACGTCTGGGACGTTGGCGTTGTATGAGCTTTTCGATTATTCGAGTATCCTTATTAATTCCGAATGGTTCAATGGGCAATATCGAATATTGATCGAATGTAAAATTGAGCCAAGAGGTCAAGTATGTGCTTTGGGAAAAAAAAAAAGGTAAGTGTGTACTTGTGATATATATATATATATATGAAATATGCATATAAAAGTTAGTATTATATATGTTTATGAGTATATGTTTAGTTGGCCATGACATTAGAATGTTAATGTTTATGAGATATGTTTGTACTTACAAGAATGATATATGCACATTTGGTTAAGGTTTGTTTGGTTTGGTCTACTTTAATTGAATTAAGAATGTTGTCAAAAATAAATTATTTGCTTATGACTTACTAAGCTATTTTAGCTTACTGTGTGTATTCGTTTGATGTTTTATTGGTTTTGGGAGTTGGTTACGAGCTTAGGGATCGTCAAGGAAATCCGTCACACTATCGATCGTTATTTCGGTATTACAAAAGTTTAAAACTATGAACTTATGGCATGTATAGGCTAGCCTTTGTGTTAGTTTATTTTGAATGTGTATACATTTAGCCATGCGAAAATGGCTTAATCTTGATATTAATGTTGATATGCATTCGGTTATGGCATAGACTTATTAAAGTATATTTCATGGTGTATATATGTGTGGTATTTGGTTATATGGTTTGGCTTGATTATTAAGTTAGTTGGTGGTTTAGTAATTTGACATAGGATAAGTAAATTTTGGTAAGAATGTTCCATGTCATGTTTGAATGGTGTTTTGGTTATATGTTTTAGTCGAGTATTGATATGAATGACTTATAAAATTAGTTCATGTTGATAACATTAATACATGGCATATATGTTTGTGATGTTTGGTTATATGATTCAGCTATGAGAAATGGTAGGTATGATAGATGTTTGTGATGTTTGGTTATATGATTCAGCTATGAGAAATGGTAGGTATGATGTATAATAGGCTTAATAGTTAGCTCATTCTGGAATTATGAAATATGGTATAATTAAGGTGATGGATGATTGTATATTGGCTTTATAGGTTTGGTTGCTAAATGGTAATTAATGAATATGTTTCATGATTGTTTTGGTTGATTATTTTGCGAAATGGTTATGATTAGGTATGTTTTGGTTAGTTTTAATAGATAGTTAAAAGTGTCAAGTTGATGCTAATATTAATATAGGTATGCGTACATGTGTGGTTGTAAATTCGATTACGATATTTAGTTCATATTGATATACATATGATATTGATAATGGTGTGACCGAAATAATAATTAGTTAATAGGATGAAATATGAAGTTTAGGTATATTAATATAGATGTGAATTAGGTATACATTGGAATGTTATTTGTGTTCCAATGTTATATATGGCTTTTGTTCTTAGGGTAAATTGCGCATTATATTTATATGTATCATTAGTATGTTCGGCCATGTTGTAATGTTACTAAAGTCGCATATGTGATTGCATAATAATTAAAGTAATATGGTTTGAATGGTTTTATTTTGTTCTTGTGTAGAAGTTATCAAATGATATATTTGATATTCAACTAATGAAATAGATATTGGCATATATTCGATGTATGGAGTGTAATGATACATGATGGGATATGTTTTAAGTATATAAGTGCCATTAATATTAGAGTCATGTGGTTCGAACATTTATATGTATTAAGTATTTGTAATATGGATTTGTTGCACATTATTTAATCCAAATATATGATTATATAAATGATATTATTATAGTTGAAATTTGAAGCATTGTTTGTATATGTGTTAAAATAATAAAGCATAATCAATTTTATCTGGTTATGTGTTCCATATGTGCAAATTTTACTAATATGATTTAGTGGATGGTTACTATTGGATTTAGAAGTTATATTGTATAGAAGTAGATGTTTGGTAATGTCTCGTAACCCTATTATAGCAACGGATGTGGGTTAGGGGTGTTATATTTTATTGGTATCAGAGCTACGGTTTAGTTTATTCTAGGACTAACGTAGTGGGCGTGAGTCTAGCTATACATGCCATATTTATAAATTGCGATAGTGTGGTGATTCCTGACAATTAAAATGTGTTTTCGTATAGTAAATGGATCCTGATCGAGCTGTAGCAAATGACGTGGAAAGTAATGCACCCGCTCCCACTCAAGGGGTAGTGCAATTTGATTCTAGACTTAGTTCAAGTAGCCACGAGGGAGAGGCTAAACAAGCCTTCTTCCAGATGATGAACGAATGGTTCACACAGTATATCCAGGCAAATCCGGCTATTCAACAACCCCCACCCCCGCCTAATCCTCCTTAGATAGCCGTGGTACCTCAAGTTATTGATCCGATGAGATTAGATAAGCCCCAGGTTGATAAAATCAGAAAACACAGGGCTGAAGAATTCAGAGCCACTGTTGATGATGATGCTGAGCGAGCTGAATTATGGCTCGATAATACTATTCATGTGTTTGAGGAGCTATCCTGTACCCCTGACGAGTGTATAAAATGTGTTGTATCTTTACTTCGAGATTCTGCATATCACTAGTGAAATGCATTAATATTAGTAGTTCCGAAAGAACGGGTGACCTGGGAGTTCTTTCAGACTGAATTCCGTAAGATATACATCAGTTAGAGATTCATTGATAAAAAAAATGCAAAGAATTCCTCGAGTTGAAACAGGGTCGTATGACCATAACAAAGTATGAATGGAAATTTGTGAGACTCAGCAGATATGCCTGGGAATATGTTTCTACTGAAGCTATAATGTGTAAAAGATTTGAAGATGGGTTGAATGAAGACATTAAGCTGTTAGTCGGGATACTTGAAATACAAGAGTTCGTTGTACTAGTCGAGCGAGCATGCAAAGTTGAAGAGCTTGGGAAAGAGAAAAGAAAAGCTAACTTTGAAGCTAGAGATTCACGAAAAAAATCATCGGGTAAAACATTTCAGTTGGCATCTGTGACAGCCCTAATTTGGCCCTAGTCGGAAAGTGGTTTCGGGACCACAAAACCGAGTCATAAAAATAATTAACCGTTATAATCTATGCTTACTGTATGTGTACATGCACGTGCGAAAGTTTCATGTTTTAATTTTATCATTTGTATGTGAAATAGATTAAATAGGACTCATGTGAAATAAATGTGAAAGATGATAGGTTAAACTCAAAGTGGTGTAATAATGCATGTTAGAAAAGGATGGGTTTGCATGTCAAATATCCATTTTTGACAATTAGTGGCCGGCCATGATGAAGTGATATATAAAAATATGTATTAATTATTAGTTAATGGCTTTATATGTTATAGTATAGATGAATAAAATGAAAAGAATAATAGAAAGAATGGGAAGAAAACAAAGTCTTAACTTTGTTCTTCATAGCCGAACCAAAAGGGAGAAAAAGGGGAGCAAACATTCGGCCATTTGAAACCTAAGGAAGGTTAGTAAATCAAGTTAGATTTTTGAAATTCTAGTTTTTTTTAGGTTTCTCATCATGCTACTTACTTAGCCCATGCCAAAACTTTGAATTTGGATGGTTGAATTGAACATTCGGTTATGGTAGATAAGGAAGGAATTTGATTTTTATCTTTAAGTTTTGATGAAGAAATTGTTGATGAAAGAAGTTGATCTTATTAAAAACTATAATTTCTAATACTCATATGTGTAATATTCGAACATAGACTTTGCTTAATGTCTTGAACAAATGCCGATTAGGTGTTTTGAAATGGATAAATTAGGTGCTTGATTTCCTAAAGGTTCGGCATAGTACATGATATTTTTGTTAGTATGATTTCGAAGAATTTGAGTAATGTTATGTATAAGTAAAATTATTAGGTACGGTCTTGGCGGTATATATGTACAATTGATCTATTTAGCTAATAATATCTAGGGTGATAAATAATTAAATAATATGTATACAAAGAATGTGTGAAAGAGTGAATTGGCAATAATCTCTTTAGGACACCAGCAGTAAAGTGTTTTTGGAAAAATCACTATAAATTGTGGGAGTTGAGTTAGAAGCTGAATAAATTATGTAATTAAAGCTTGATGAGTCTAGTTTCTTATAAAAGAAACTATAAAAGCAAAGGAATTGCCGATAATGAGATAATTGAAGTAATGTGGGACAGAGTCAAAATGACTTCTAGATCCCCTGTTCTGTTTTTATAAAATCACTATAAAACGTATAAAAATAGTAAAATGATGAAATTTATATGCTTAGACTCCTTAATGAGTCTAGTTTCAAATGAAATAAACAACGACATGTTTTTAATTCTGTACAATGAGAAATTTATTTCGTAGTGAAGAGTGGTCAGATTAGTCAAACAGTGAAACAAGGGAAACTTTAAGAAAAATATGGTATTGATTGGCTAAACTAAAAATTCTGAAAATTTTATGGATAAAAGATATATGAGTCTATTTTCAGAGAAATTTTACGGAAATTGATTTAGAGTTTTGTATCTCCAGTTATAAATAATTTAGTGACTGTTGCTCAGGAAGATAGCTTATTGTGAATTTGTGATTATGAGGTAATCATTGATAAAAATTTGTTAAGGAGTTGCTTAATGTTTTCTTATAAGCTTACTATAATCTGTATGTGTGAAAGTCGAATATATATGTATTATATTCTGAAAATAATATTTGAATAGTCGATTAATGATTAGTTTAAAATTTGTTGAATTAAAGCTCAAGAGCATAGGGGGGCAATTTCGAATAAGGGAAAAGAGAAAGCAATCGAGTAGCCTATCCGCAGTTGTTCAAATAAATCCGAGGTAAGTCTTTGAGTAATGGAACTTAGCTTATGATTTGATTAAACAATGTTATATATTTATATATGTAGCACAATAAATAAATTGTGACTTGATGGTTTCTCTTGATTTACATATTGAAATAAATGGGTAGTGCATCGGCTTGTAGTCGAATGGTTATAGAAAATCATGTAGAGTAGCGAAACGGAATCGTGTTATTTGTATGAGTTGTTGAGCCGAAAATGGAATGATGGATAATTATGTTGTGTTTGTGATCTAATAATGTAAATAAATTGTTAATGATTTATAATATAAAAATATTTTGTGCATGACAATTGAGGATTATATCCGGGTTAAGTCCCGAAGGCATTCATGCTGGTTGTTATTTCCGGGTTAAGTCCCGAAGGCATTCGTGCTGGTTGTTATTCCCGGGTTAAGTCCCGAAGGCATTCGTGCTGGTTGTTATTTCCGGGTTAAGTCCCGAAGGCATTCATGCTGGTTGCTATTTCCGGGTTAAGTCCCGAAGGCATTTGTGCTGGTTGTTACATCCGGGCTAAATCCCGAAGGTAATTGGGTTGGAAATGTGCGATCTTGTCGTAATAATTGCTATTGATGGGCTTACAACCCTAAGATGATCAGGTATGCACCGTATATACATTGAAATTAAGTTAAGATTGACTATGAGCATGTAAGTATATGGGTTGAAGTGTGAAGTAACATAAGTATGTGATTTTTGCGTATTTGCATTTATTTAGCCTTGTAATCGAATTAGATGTATTCGGCATAATTATGAGGTTAGTTGGGTAAAAAGAGATTATCTACATACGAATTCGTGTTTAAGGAAAAATTTAAGATGAGTATGAACAATAGGGGTATATTTAATCATGACTACATTTAGTCAGAAAGATGATGAGCCTTATGAATGCTATGCTTTAGTTATAAATGATTTCATTACTTAAGACTTACTAAGCATCGAAATGCTTACTCTTTTTGCCTTCATTCCCGCTTTATAGATTTTGTTCGTGAACTATCGGACTCTGGAGATCCAAAGTCAAGTCGTCCACACTATCTAAACCTTTCGGTACTCTTGTAAATGAACCTTGATAATGGCATGTATAGGATTGACTTTTGATGTTAATTACGTATCTTTTGGTGATGTATATATGTATAGCCATGCTAAAATGGCTTGTTAAGTTATTATATGCGCTCCACAAAATTAATGTGTATGTGTGGATGATAATCGATTAATGTTTTAAATGTTTTGATGTGAATTAAACTTAGGAATGAATTAAGGTACTATTTAAATTGAGAAGATTGCTTTGCATAGTGTATAAACGAAATTCGAATTCAATGGTATGCTATCGGAAATTACCTGAGTATTGTCAAATGAATTTTCGTACTTATTTGGTAATATTCCTTACCCCTCCGGCGACGGATACGGGTTAGGGGTGTTACAGTATCAAAGAAATTCCTAGATGATTTTAGCCGTTCAAAGGCTACTGCGGGCTATTCTAGACATGATCGAGATAGACCACCAGTGAGTTCGAGAGTTACCTCAGTAGCTAGTGCTGGTAACATCCGATCGAACCAATCTGAGTACAAACATTATGGTAAACGACATCCCAACAATTGTAGATTGAATGATCGGGCTTGTTTTAAATGTGGATCGATGGATCACTTCATTTGTGAATATCTTGAGTTAGTTGAGCAAGATATGAAGTGGAATACGAGGCCAATTCACATGGCAGCTCGAGGTAGACCATCCAAAAATACGGGTAATGTAAGTGGCAGTCAGAGGGGAGCTAAAGACACGGCTGTTAGATTTGAGGCTCACGCACCTGCCAGAGCTTATGCTATCCGCGCTCATGAAAAAGCTTCATCTCCAGATCTGATTACCGGTACTTTCACTCTCTATGATACTAGTGTTGTTGCATTGATTGACCCTGGATCGACTCATTCTTATGTATGTGAAACTTTAGTATCCAGTAAGACTTTGCCTGTTGAGTCTACTAAGTTTGTGATTAGAGTGTTGAACCCCTTAGGCTGGTGTGTTTTAGTTGATAAAGCATGCAAGAATTTTCCATTGATGAATCGAGATTCATGTTTTTCGGCTGATTTGATGTTGTTGCCATTCGACGAGTTTGATATAATTCTGGTTATGGATTGGTTAACATTGCATGATGCTATTGCGAACTGCAAACGAAAGACTATTGATTTGTGATGCTGGAATGATGAGATTATTCGGATTGAGTCTAATGATTTGAATGGTTTACTAGCAGTGATATCTTCAATGTTAGGTCGAAAATATGTGAGAAAGGGTTGTGAAGCTTACTTTGCCTATGTGCTTGACTCTAAAGTGACCGAAAATAAGATTGAATCAGTACCAGTTGTGTGTAAGTATTCAGATCTGTTTCCTGAAGAATTACAAGGTTTGCCACTGATTCAAGAAGTAGAGTTTGGCGTTGAGTTAGTGCCAGAGACAACTCCGATATTGATAGCTCCGTACAGATGGCACCGAAAAAATTAAAAGAGTTGAAAGCTCAGTTGCAAGAATTGACTGATAGAGGCTTTGTGTGATCAAGGTTTTCTCCTTGGAGTGCACTGGTTTTGTGTGTGAAAAAGAAAGATAGAACTATGAGAATGTGCATGGATTATTGACAGCTCAATAATGTGACTATAAAGAATAAATATCCTTTTCCATGAATTGACGACTTGTTCGATCAGTTGAAAGGGGGCATAGTGTTTTCAAAGATAGACTTGAGATCAGGTTACTATCAGCTATGAGTTAAAGACTTTGATGTGCCGAAAAGTGCTTTCCGAACGAGGTATGGACACTATGAGTTTCTGGTTATGCCTTTCGGACTTACTAATGCACCTGCTGCTTTTATGGATTTAATGAATATAATCTTCAGACAGTATTTGGATCGATTTGTGGTTGTGTTTATAGATGACATTTTGATCTATTCCCGTAATGAATCCGAGCATACAGAACATTTGAGAATTGTGCTATAGACTTTGCGTGATAAACAGTTGTATGCGAACTTCAGTAAATGTGAGTTCTGGTTGCGTGAAGTTAGATTCTTGGGACATGTTGTATCAGCATCAGGTAATCAGGTTGATTCGAGTAAGATTTCCACGATATTAGATTAGAAGCATTTGAGAAATGTATCTAAAGTCTGAAGCTTTTTGGGACTTGCTGGTTATTACAGACGATTTGTAAAAGGTTTCTCTGTGATTGCAACCCCGATGACAAGACTACTTCAGAAAGATATTAAGTTTGAGTGGTCAGAAAAGTGCCAGAAAATTTTTGATCAGTTGAAAGCTTTGTTGACTGAAGCTCCGGTACTAGTTCAACCAAAATCGGGTAAAGAATTTGTAATCTTTAGTGATGCATCTTTGAATGGTTTGGGATGTGTTTTGGTGTAGGAAGGCAAAGTTATAGCTTATGCCTTGAGACAGTTAAAGCTGCATGAAAAGAACTATCCGACGCATGATTTGGAATTGGCAGCTATTGTGTTTGCGTTGAAGATTTGGCCCTACTATCTATTCTGTGAGAAATGTCACGTTTATTCCGATCACAAAAGCTTAAAATACTTGATGACTCAGAAAGATCTAAATTTATGACAGCGAAGATGGTTAGAGTTGTTAAAAGATTACGAGCTTTTAATTGACTACCATCGGGAAAGGCCAATGTAGTTGCTGATGCTCTAAGTCAAAAATCTTTGTTTGCTCTGCGTGCAACGAATGCGCATATAGCTCTATCTAATGGTGGCTCGATTGTAGCTGAGTTGAAAGTGAGACCATTATTTATACAACAGATTTACGAAGCTCAGAAAGTCGATAAAGAATTGTTAGCAAAACGGGCACAATGTGATTCAAACCTTGATTCAGAATTTTAGATTGATGCTGATGATTATTTAAGATTCAGAGGTAAAATATGTGTTTCAAGAAACTCAGAGTTGCGTTGGATGATTTTGAATGAAACACATAGCAGTCGATTATTAGTTCATCCGGGAAGCACAAAACTGTAAAATGATTTGAAACAGTTTTACTGGTGGCATGGTATAAAACAAGACATCTCTGATTTTGTTTCAAAATGTTTAATCTATCAACAAGTCAAAGCCGAGCATCAGGTACCATATGGGTTACTTCAATTGATTATAATACCCGAGTGGAAATGGGATAGAGTCACGATGGATTTTGTATTGGGTTTGCCTTTGACATCAGGCAAGAAAGATGCGATCTGGGTTGTTGTGGATAGATTGACTAAATTGGCTCATTTCGTTCCGATTTGCACAGATTATTTGCTAAAAAGCTTGCTAAGTTGTACATTTCTCAGATTGTGAGATTGCACGGAGTACCTATTTTTATTGTTTCGGATAGAGATCCGAGGTTCATATCGCGATTTTGGAAGAAACTATAAGATGCATTAGGTACGAAACTACATTTTAGCACTACTTTCCACCCACAGACGGATGGTCAATCTGAGCGAATTATTCAAATACTCGAGGATATATTGAGATGTAGCATTCTTGAGTTTGAGGGTACGTGGGAATGATACTTACCACTGATTGAATTTGCGTATAATAATAGCCTTCAATCAAGTATCAAAATGACTCCTTATGAGGCTTTGTACGGTTGCAAATGTCGAACACCTTTATATTGGACTGAACTCAGTGAGAATAAGATACACGGGGTCGATTTGATCAAAGAAACTGAACATAAAGTAAAAGTGATTCGTGATAGTCTAAAAGTAGCATCAGATCGTCAAAAATCGTATGCAGACTTGAAACGAAAAGATATTGAGTTTTAGATCGGGGACAAAGTGTTTTTGAAAGTCTCACCATGGAAGAAAATACTTCGATTCGGTCGTAAAGGCAAATTGAGTCCAAGATTTATTGGGCTGTATGAGATTATTGAGTGTATTGGGCCGATTGCTTATAGATTGTTGCTGCCACTTGAGTTAGAAAAGATCTATAACATGTTTCACGTATCGACGCTTCGACAATATCGATCCAACCATCACATGTGATTTCCCTATCTGAGATTGAGATTCGATCTGATATGACATATGAAGAAGAATCGATTTGGATTTTAGATCGCGAGGTTAAAGAATTAAGAAATAAGAAAATTTCTTTAGTGAAAGTCTTATGGCATTGACATGGGGTTGAAGAAGCTATGTGGGAGCCCGAGGATGCTATGAGAGATCGGTGCCCAAACCTATTTGCCGGTAAAATTTCAGGGACGAAAATCCCTAAGGGAGGAAGAGTTGTAACAGCCCGGTTTAGACCTTATTCGGAACAGTGGTTTTAGGACTACAAATCTAAGTCAAAAATATTTTAATATTATTTTTGGTGTCTACAACATGTTAATTTATATGTGTGAAATTTTCGTCATTTAATTTTATCGTTTGAGTGTTCAATTTGATTAAAAGGACTTAATCGAGTAAAATGTAAAAGTGGTTAGCTGTAAGTGTCGAATTGTTGTTGTTTTTATAATGTGGAGTCTTTAAAAGGAAATTAGACCATTAAAGGATAGCATGGACAATTTTGGGTTTATAATATATGGTTTACTTATTAAATTATAAAGGTTAGTTTTGTAAATTAGTAATGTAAGTTATTATAATAAAACATGATTAAAATAGCCATGCATGTTCATCTTATTTTGGCCGAAACTCAAAGAAAATAAAGCTTTGGAAATCTTTAAACATTCGACATTTTGGGAGCTTGATTCAAGGTTAGTTTTTGTTCGATTTTTGATAATTTTTACGTTTTTGATATCATTGCTTCGAGTACTAGCTAGCCCATATGTGAATTTTTGAATTTGATGATGTATTCATGAATTGCTATTGTTGATAGCTTGATGATTTTTGTGTTTGATGATGAAAAATAAATATATGTTGTTAGATTGTCAAGTTTAATTAATTGATTTTTGATAAAAATATCTATTTAGGACTAAATTGTAAATTTTTTAAATTGATGGGTCAAAAAGTGAAATAAATGAAACATATGGGCTTATATGGACTAGGGGTAAATTCGGCCTAACATGGGTGGGGTGAAATTTTGAATATTTTGTGTTTTGTGAAATAGGGACTAAATTGTGAAAAATGTGAAATGTCAGGGGCAAAAGTGTAATTTTCCCATTTATGTGTTTTTGGACTAAATTGAATGAATATGTTAATAAAAAGTTAATTTTTTATTAATTTAGATCAAGAAAAGAGGAAATCGGAATTGGATCGGGGGAAATCTAAAGCTGTTTACTAGTCATCCTGGTTCGTTCGTCTTTGTCGGAGGTAAGTTCATAAGCAAATAAATGTCGTTAAATTCGATTGTATATATATTATTTGTGCAGAATTGAATTATTACTTGTATATATATGTTCAATTCGAATTTGTATAAGTACAAGAGAAGTATTTACAGGCTTGAATTGATCGAGTTACGACATCCAAAAGCCCCATATGAACCTTAGGAATAGTTAAGATATATATATCATGAAATAGGGTTTCGATATGTGATTTCGTGTAAGACCACATTTGGGACGTTGGCATCGATTTGTGATTTACGTGTAAGACCCTGTCTGGGACAGTGGCATTGATATGTGATTACATGTAAGACCACGTTTGGGACATTAGCATTGTACGAGCTTTTCGATTATCCGAGTATCCTTATTAATTCCGAATGGTTCAACGAGCAATATCGAATATTGTTTGAATGTAAAATCGAGCCAAGAGGTCAGGTATGTGCTAAGCTAAAAGGTTGGGAAAAAAATAAGGTAAGTGTGTACTTGTGATATATATATATATATGAAATATGCATATAAAAGTTAGTATTATATATGTTTATGAGCATATGTTTAGTTGGCCATTGAAATTAGAATGTTAATGTTTATGAGATATGTTTGAACTTACAAGAATGATATATGCACATTTGGTTAAGGCTTGTTTGGTTTGGTCTACTTTAATTGAATTAAGAATGTTATCAAAAATAAATTATTTGCTTATGACTTACTAAGCTATTTTAGCTTACTATGTGTATTCGTTTGATGTTTTATAGATTTATATGTATTAAGTATTTGTAATATGGATTTGTTGCACATTATTTAATCCAAATATATGGTTATATAAATGATATTACTATAGTTGAAATTTGAAGCATTGTTTGTATATGTGTCAAAATAATAAAGCGTGATCAATTTTATCTGGTTATGTGTTCCATATGTGAAAATTTTACTAATATGATTTAGTGGATGGTTATTATTGGATTTAGAAGTTATATTGTATAGAAGTAGATGTTTGGTAATGTCTTGTAACACTATTCCGGCGACAGATGTGAGTTAGGGGTGTTACAACTGATTAGATGCAAGCTCCGGTTGCTGGGACTGCATAGCCATCGAGGGTAGTTCAGTAGCCATCTTGGGGTTGGGGTCAGGCTAGGGGTGGTAACGGCATGGGCCGAGGATAGAGAGCGCCGGGTAGAGGTGCTGGACCGACTGAGGTGAGGCAACCTGCTTTGGTCTATGCTACTCGTCATCGTGAGGATAGAGATGCTCCGGACATCATTACGTGTATGTTTTTAATTTATAATGTACCTTATCTTGCACTAATAGACATAGGCTCTATAAACTCATATGTAGCTAGTACTGTGTCTGAAACCTTGAGGATTCCAGTCAAGAGTACTGATAGTGAGGTAACCATGTTAAGTTCTTTGGGGCAGTCTGTCTGAGTTAGTAGATTGTATAGAGATGTTCCGCTAGAGGTCCAAGGGACAGTATTTCTATCTAATCTAATGGAGCTTCCATTTGGGGAGTTCGATTTGATTTTGGGAATGGACTGACTTGCAAAACACCGAGTAAGTCTGGATTGTGTGATGAAAAGGGTTGCCTTGAGGACCGATGATAAACCGTAATTTATACATATTTTTATCCCATGCTTAACACAATTATGGATGATTTCTCCTTAGATTTGGTGAATTCGATCCTCCTAATTCTTTAATTTCATGTTTTATACTTAGGTGAGCATAGAAGAGTAAAAAAAGCGAGAAACGGGCCAAAAACGGATAAAATGGACCCACATGGGAAATCAACATGGCCTGGACTTCCTCACACGGGCGTGTCACACGGTCGTGTCTCCTTGGCAGGATCGAAGCACGACTTACACGGGTAGAGTACACGCCCGTGCCTATTCAATAGCCTTGACCATGGGCTGGAGTAATCGCACACGGATGTGTCACATGGGCGTGTCCCTACCGAGCCCAAGTATAACCCTATTCGGAAAAGGCCAATTTTGAGGGCTCTTAGGCATTCTAAAGCCTATTTAAACACCTAAGGAGGCACTTAGGAAGTGGACGCAGAGGAGGAAGCAGGGAATTACTCAAGGAAAGCCAATTGATCCATCTCAGAAGCCGGATTCATCATCAAGATTGAAGATCTCCCTTTAAGTTCCTTCAGGAGTTTTGGGTTTTCTTATGTTTTGTTATCTTTATGCTTTTGGATGTTTTCTTTCATAAGTATGAACTAAACCCCCTAAATACCTAAGGGGAATGAAGCCTAAGACGGATCGTGTTATTATTATTTGAATTGTATGATAAATATTTGACTTGCTCTTAATTATGTGTTCTTAATTCTTGTTTTAATATTCCAAGATATTGATTCAAGTTAATGCTCTTATTCAGAGGAGGAATAGACCCTGTCTAAGAGTAAATTTTCCATAATTAAGCAGAGTTGATTGCACATCTAGAGATAGGGTGATAAGATTTTGTCGGATTAGAGTGAAACCTAATAAGGGGAACCATAGATCGAGTTAATGCAACACTAGGGCGTTAATTAGAAAGAGATTTCAATTAATCACCTAAGGTTAGATGTTATTAGTCTTGAGAGAGATAATAATATAACTTAAGGATTTCTACGGATCAAGTCAAATGAATAAATCGTCTGATTCAGAGTCAAATAACAAGTGAAGTCTAGGTGGATTTTTTCTTAGGTATTGTCTTAATCAATCGAATTTTCTAAAAAGTATTTTCCCAAATTTTCTTTCTGTGCATTCTTAGTTTAGTTAATTGGCATGGATAAACAAATCCCTTAATTTTTAGGCTAGATAATAAAAAGAAAGTAATTACTAGTACTCTTAGTTCCTCTGGGTTCGACAATCCGGTCTTGCTAAAGCTATACTACTGTTCAATAGGTACACTTGCCTTCATCGTGATAATAGTTAGTTTCAAGAACAATTAATTATAAATATTTAAAACCTGTCGCGGATATCACATACCAACCGAAGAGGACAGTGAGGTGGTGGTGATTAGGGAACAACGAGACTACTTGACTAATGTGATCTCAGCTTTGGTAGCAGAAAAGTTGGTTCGGAAAGGATGTGAGGCATTCTTGGCCTACATCAGTGTTTCTGATTCTGGGGACTCTTCGGTTAAGGACATTAGAACTGTGAGGGACATTCTAGATGTGTTTCCTGAGGAGCTACCGGGGTTGCCTCCAAGCCGTGAGGTAGAGTTTGGGATTGAGCTGATTCTGGGTTCAACTTCGGCATCTATCGCCCCTAATCGAATGACACCAAAGGAGTTTACAGAGCTTAAGGATCAGATTCAAGAACTGTTAGACCATGGGATCATTCGCCCCAGTGTATCTCTATGGGGAGCACCTATTCTATTTGTAAAGAAAAAAGATGGGTCAATAAGGATGTGCATCGATTATCGACAGCTGAACAAGCTAACAATCAAGAAGAAATACCCACTTCTGAGAATAGATGATTTATTCGACCAGTTCAGAGGGGCTTCTGTGTTTTCTAAGATCGATCTACGATCGGGATATCATCAGTTGAGAGTAAAGGAGGCTGACGTGCATAAGACGACATTTAGGACGTGATATGGACATTATAAGTTCCTGGTTATGCCCATTGGTTGGACTAATGCACCAACGTCATTTATGGACTTGATGTAACACCTCTTACCCGTGTCTGGTGCTGGAATAGGGTACGAGGCATTCCCAGACTTAATCATTCACAAACATACAAAAACCAGGCCATAAAATTGGAGCATAGTCACACTTGACATGATTATCGCAAGCTAAAGAACACACTCTGAACATGAATCATGATTGATAGATTATGGATCAAAGATAACAAGAAAACCAAGTGAAGAAATTCAGGACAGAAAAATCCCAAGATACGAGACTATATTGAAAGACTGAAAACAAACTCTTAACGAAATATGAAAGATCTTGATAATTCCTCAGAGGGAAAAAGTCCAGAAGAAAACATCATTTTATCCCACTGGAATCAAATGCAACAATTAAGAGAAACAAAATCATAACATCAAATGCATTTTCTCATAAGTACCCATCAGACAAAATATAACAAAATACCAGAGAGAAGTAGAGCAAAACAGATTATAAGCCGGTCAGACTGACAATACCTTCGTCTGACATTTAGATCAGATAGCATCCTCATATAACAAGAATTTCATCAAAAGATAGATAGCTACTATAACACTTCCGAGAACAATGATCTTTTAGAATATATCAAGAGAGGCAATCATCATCTGTTCACTGTAATTTCCATACCCAGACGTCTTATATTTCTAATATTATTTCTCCAACTATTTCTGCCATCACAAATCCCATAATATTATTTTCACTAAAAAGATTAGTTCTGAGAAGATTTCAATCATTACATTTTCTCGACCACGTACCTGAGTAATTCGATTTACCAAAGTAAATTTCTTCTCTAACTGTGACAGTGCATAATTCACATAAACTTTATGTCAACCTGATACCTTTCTAGCTCCGGCTTTACTCATCAACTCACTCTCAACCTCTGATCATGTTTATAGATATTTCTCCACTGAACTCTTTGGTTTTCACACTTGTGAGTTTATTCAGCGTAAAGCTCATGAAATCCCATTATAAAACACCACTTTAGTATGGGGGTGAGGTTGTAGGGCCTCTGACTCAACTCTTATATACATACATATGTGACATAACTTTCATCATCATAGCAACATCATCAAAATCATATCATTCATTTCAGACAAACTAACATTCATATTCGTTTTACGCCAACTTTCTAGTTATCTCATTTAGACAAGCACACTTATGCACGCACTCTATGAATTCTGAGTAACTTTACTTATCCCAATCTTTTAATCAAACAAGTTACGTACATAACATCATACGAAAGCCAACAAGCATGGATAAGTATATTCCAATCTATACTTTCATCTCGCACATCATCGTATGCATATCATTACAAACATGTAAATCAATCTAAGCAATTTAACACTTATATTCAGATTATGTGAACTTGCCAACCATATTCATTCAAAAAAGTATACATGAACATTCATTCCATCAATATTTTGATAAGTTATCCAAACATATGTTTTCGCCTGAGTAAATCAGTCATATACATCATAGAATCATCAACTAAATATAAGTAAACTCATTACAATATAGTCTTTTATCTCATTTCAAGGAACCATTGCAATCCATCAAAATTTTAATGTTCAAACAAAACAATATCATTTTTGCGTAGCATAATATTATGAATCTTGTTCGTACCTTTCCGAGTTTCAACTCATCACCACGACACTTCATTCAAATACTTTGGTATTACTATCAACATAATTGGGAGTAGCTCGGTTGGAGAGTACTTTTTGTCTGAGCAAGATAACTCTCATTTGCACCGAGAGACATCACACAATCATATATCCGTGGGATGTATAGATAGACTCTCATACATTCTAGGTCAGTCAATAAACTGATTAAATCATAGCTCTAATACCACTAAATGTAACACCCCTTACCTGTGTTTGATGCTGGAACAGGGTACGAGGCATTACCAGACTTAATCGTTCACAAACATGCAAAAATCAGGCCAATAAAATTTCTTTTAATTCAAAACTTTTCAAACACATGCATGTCATCCCTTATTTGGGTCTGCGAAGCCTAAAACATACATCGAGACTGATTCGGGACTAAACTGCGAACTTGAGAAGCTTCTGGAAAACTTAGAAAGTTTTCCCCTGAAATAGGGTCACATGCCCGTGTGCCTTTGGCACGCCCGTTTCCTCAGGCCGTGTAACTCTCTATCTATGACATTAGTATGCAAGTCGAACCACAAGCCGGGCCACATGCTCGTGTCTCTAGGCCGTGTCCCTCACACGGTTGTGACGTACAACCGTGTCTCAACCGATGTAGTCAACACTTAGGCTATTTTCCAAGCCTTCATGTTACCCATATACCCTTACAACCTTATACATATTAAAACCACAATTCATGGCCTCATTTTAGTGATTAAATACTATTTATTTACACATATTCATAACATTAACATGTCCTCTTACAAGCAATGCATCTACTCATGCAATACCAAGTCTAGATTCCTTAATTCACATTCATAAGACTTGTCATTTTGATGATCACTTCTACCACTCTACTATGGTTACGAACCATGCATGGAAAACAAACATAATCACATCATAAACATTAGACATGACACGAATAGCTAGGTTTACAAGCCATAATCAATATGAGCCACATCTCATGGCCATATACGTATAACTTAATATAAGCCAATACATTTGGCCAAAGCATAATAATACATGTCAATAAACTATATCCTTATACATGCCACTCACTTGAAATTTCTAATATATGCTTCATTCTTCCAATGGTAGTGTGTAACGCCCCGTACCCGAGACCGTCGCCGGAGTCGAACACGAGGTGTTAACAGACTTAATTCATTACTTAAACAACTCAAACAATTTATTTTTAAAATTTCCAGTTAAACTAGCAATCTGCGTCATAGTCGCTTAAAAATTCATATCTCGAGTTACGAAACTTGAAATCCAATTCCATAAATTTTCCCTGAAATTAGACTCATATATCTATTTACTAATTTTTTTATAGAATTTTTGGTGGAGAAAATTAGTACAGTTTATTAGTTAAAGTCTCCCCTGTTTCAGAGTTTGACTGCTCTGACCTCTATGTATTACGAATCAAATATCTCCCTGTACAGAGTTTCAATGACTATGCCGTTTGTTTCTAATACAACTAGACTCAATAAGGAATCTGTAAATATAAATCATGACTTCTAATTATCTTTGAAAAATTTATGGTGAATTTCCAAAGTCAGAATAGGGGATCCAGAAATTGCTCTGGCCCTGTTTTACAAAAATTTAAACATCTCATAAAATATAACTCATATACCTGTTTTGTTCCATCCATATGAAAATAGACTCATAATTATTCAATTCCATATATTATTCATCATCTAATTGTATCTCTACTATTTTTAGTGATTTTTCAAACTCACGTCACTGCTGCTGTCTAAATCTATTTTATTGTAAATTTTACCTATTTCATGGTTTCCATGGATTAGCTAGCAATTTAGCATACGTAACACCCAATATGATCATGATTAGCCATTCCAATGGCTAATCATTACCAAGCATTTCCATACCACTCAATAGCCATATCATAAGACCATATACACAAAATGATTATAATGCTATACATGCCATACTCAAAATATACAAGCCATTATGCCAAGATGGTAACGGATAGTGTGAGCGTGCCTCCGACCGTTTCCGATTTCCGAGCTGGCTTGTCAACACTAAAAGGAATGAAAAGGAGGGAGTAAGCATAAATGCTTAGTAAGTTCACATGCAAATAGCAAGTAACATAACTATATAAGCAAACATAAAACATCATTTACATAATCATCACCGAGACATTCATATCACATTTTCATTTATCATCTTACCATATTGTTGTTATATCGAGTTTTCAACGTGAGGGTTAAGTACATACCTGTTCAAAGTATTCATTTCACAACACTTACCAATACGTCCCTTTCATCTCTAGTATTCCTCCATTTGAGTAGAACTTTACCCATTGAACACATCGGAATATAATTTGGATACATGGAAAGTTTGCACATAAGTGCCACATATGTAGCCAAGCTACCATGTAACCCGCCCATAAGCGAACTCGGACTCAACTCAACGAGCTCGGGCGTTCGCATCCATAAGTGAACTCGGACTCAACTCAACGAGCTCGGATGCCTAGTTACATCTCTCAAACTCGGACACAACTCAACGAGCTCGGACATTCGCATCCATAAGTGAACTCGGACTCAACTCAACGAGTTCGGATGCCCAAACATCCTAGTGACATGTCACTTGTATCCTAAGCCATTCCTAAGGTTCAACGGGACCTTTTTCCCAATCATGTGTCTCAACCATCTTCTACAAAATGCCGTTACCGATACTCGGTAGTATTTCACATTTTCCAAGTATATCACATAATTTGACATATTAACAAACAATTATCACAGTATAATATTTCATAATAATTATCATATCATTTAAATAACATAAAAACATTTAAAATAATAACTATGTTACCAACATTTACATATGAACTTACCTCATATGCGAAAATGGCTACTTTTACCATTTCGTCCTCAACTTGGTATTTTTCCATTTTAGCCCGAATTTTAGTTTTCCTTTCTCTATCATTTAAAATATAGTCTAATTAGGACTCACATTATTCAAATTGACCCAAAATCATATTTTGGCAAAATTATAGTTTTGCCCCTAAACTTTTGCATATTTACACTTTTTCCCCAAAGCTCGTAAATTAAACTTTAGCCTATTTTCTTATGTTTTATGACATGCTGATCATTTTTCCCTTCTATGGCAACACAAATTCTCACTCTAACATGTACTTATGACTATTAGATATTTTTACCGATTAAGCCCTTTTGCTAGTTTTCGCTTAAAACCGAGTAGCACAAGTTTTCTAACATAATTTAAAACCTCATATTCTATCATAAAATACCAAAATACACAAATTTCACCTATGGGTATTTTTCCAAATATGAACCCTAGGTTGAATTATTGCTAGCATAAGCTTAATCGAGCTACCGGGACTCCAAAAACATAAAAATCATTAAAAACGAGGCTAGAACGAACTTACAATCGAGCTTGGAAGCTTGAAAAACCCTAGCCATGGTTTCTCCTTGCTATATTAGGCCATGGGGTTGAAGATGAGCAAAATTGGCTTTTAATTTTGTATTTTAATTCATTTTACCCCTAAATGACCAAAATGCCCTTACTACTAAACTTTCCAAAAATTCCATCCATGTCCAATTTTTGTCCATAGACTTATAAATTGGTAAAATTTCTATTTAAGACCTCCTAGTTAATATTTCAAAACAATTTCATACTAGAAACTTCTAGAATGCAAGTTTTGCAAATTATTCGATTTAGTCCCTAATTTCAATTTAAGTACTTTATGCAAAAAATTTCTTCACGAAATTTTCACACAATCATGCAATCATATCATAGACCTCAAAATAATCATAAAATAATTATTTCTATCTCGGATTTTGTGGTCACGAAACCACTATTCTGACTAGGCCCAAAATCAGGATATTACATAGTGACTTGATAGTGTGACGTTGTCTCCGACGATCACCAACCCCGAGCTAACCTGAAAAAGCTAAAAGAAATGGAAAGGAGAGGGTAAGCTTTATAGCTTAGTAATACAGTATGAAAATAATAAGCAATTTATCAATATGCTTCCACCAATTCTTACAACATGATCTCAAGGTAATACTATCATAATTACCTTTTTACCTATGTTCTGATCAAGCTATTTTCTCGAGTTACAGTCACTAAATTTCTTATAACTGGAGTTACGAAACTCTAAATTAAGATCTGAAAATTTTCTCAGAAATAACATAAAATTTTTAGAATTTTTGGTTCAGCCAATTACTACAGTTTATTCTTCAAAGTCACCCCTGTTCTGCTGCTTGACAGCTTCCACCTTTCCTTACTAAAAATTATTTAACACCTCCCACAGCATTTGAATGAGGTTCCCATTTGTTTCATTTGA
Organism: Gossypium arboreum; assembly: GCF_025698485.1. NCBI lineage: Eukaryota > Viridiplantae > Streptophyta > Magnoliopsida > Malvales > Malvaceae > Gossypium > Gossypium arboreum. Next base: position 89,464,148 of record NC_069082.1, on the reverse strand, counting down.
AAATAGGCTCATTAAGGATTCTAAGCATCTAAATTTTAACCCACAATGAGTTTTGTACAATTTTTAATGATTTCCCAAATCAAGACAGGGGATTTCGAAATCGTTTTGACTATGTCCCACAACAATTTAAATATTTCATAACATGAAACTCTTTTGCTTACAAAGTTTCTTTTATGTGAAACTAGACTCATTAAGCTTTAATTTCATATTTTATTCAGCCTCCAACTCAATTTCCACAATTTTTGGTGGATTTTCAAAATCAGACTACAACTGCTGTCCAAAACTGTTTTAGTGTAAGTTAATGATACTAAGTTTATCACACCTTATTAATTCATTTTCACCACATCGGCAAAGATGCATATTTATACATCATAAATATTGACCTTCAATCACAAGGCCATCAAAAAATCATTCTCATAGGCATGAATTACCTATTTACATCTTTACCAAATGTGCATCATAAACTGAAATTATTTCTCATAAGCTTGGCATACATACCTGTTTACTCTACATGCTCATATTCATTCCTTACTAATCATACAACATAAATTGAATTCACATCTCATCAATTTCATGTAAGTATCTATACCACTCACCACGTGGTCATAAGTTCTCTCATTTCATTATAAATCATAAATCTTCCGTTGAACCATTTGGAATACTATAGGATATTCATTAGCCCCAAACATGGGAAAAGATGCCGACGCCATGTCCCAGACATGTCTTACACTGGCTAACATCAAAGTTGATGTTATGTCCCAGGTTGGTCTTACACTGACTTTCATATATCGAGGCGATGCCATGTCTAAGACAGGTCTTACATTGGCTCTCATCTATCAGTGTCGATGCCATGTCCCAAACAGTTCTTACACTGACACACAATAAGCTGACGCCATGTTCCAGACAGGTCCTACACTAGCTTGTATATCTCGAGGCCGATGCATGTCCCAGACATGTCTTACACTAGCATACATATCACCCAATGTCATGATATGAATAATCAAGTCTATTCCAAATGTTCAACCGGAAGTCTTTCTTACACTAATTCTCATAATTCACGTTCTCATCACAACTCAACAATTCATGTCGAACTAATGATATTATACATGGTAACATTTAATTTGCATTATTTACGTACAACTTACTCGCTCCAATGAAATACCATATTCCATCAAATTTCCAAGCATTCAATCAACACATAAATGTTATTAACAATTTGGCATCAATTTCTCATATACAATATTATCAACATAAAATTTAACACAAATATAGCAAGATAGATTTTCAAGTATACTAACAATATCATGGATATCATGCTTATTTAATCACACGGACTTACCTCGAATGCAATTTCGGCTAATTACGCCATTTTAGTCTATAACCTCGTACTTTTTGATTTAAGCCCGATCTCGGTTCCTTGATCTAAAATGATGAAATTCACTCATTTAATCACTAAATAAATTTAGACAATAAAAAATTCACATTTTTGGCAAAATGACCATTTTGCCCCTAAACTTTCACAAAATGACCATTTTATCCTTAGGCTCGAAAATCAATTTTTATCGAATTTCCTCATGTATTTAGCCTAACCGAACCCTTTTTACTCTTATAGCCACCCAAGATTTCCATTATTTCACCATATTACTATTTATTTTACAATTACTACAAACTAGTCCTTTTTAGGTGTTTTTCATGAACAACACTTCACAAAAGTTGTTTTTTAAACAACTAATATTCATTTTATTCCATAAATTTTCAGCAAATATCATAGATTCTCTCATGGTAAAACCCTAGACTTTCATCCATTTTGCAAAATAGCCCCCTTTAGTTAGCTCATGCTACAAAGGTCCAAAAAACACAAAAATAAATAAAAATAATCATCAAAATCACTTACTTGCAAGGGATGGAAGTTGCTGAAATTTTGAACTACCAAAACCCCTATTTTTTTGGTATTTTCGGTGAAGGAAGGAAGAAAGATGAAAAGATGACATCCCTTTTCTTTTTGTTTTATTTTTAGTTAATATTAAGCTACTAACAACATCTAACTTTGACTTTTCTACTCCTATTTGTCTCTATGGCCAGCCAAGCCTATAAAATAGGTCTATTTCCACTTTAAATAGCCCAAATTATGGTTCTCTAGCAATTTAACATATTTAACTAGCGAATCACAACTTTTTCCCTTTATGCGATTTAGTCCTTTTTCACAATTAAGCATGAAATCGCTAAAATTATTTCACCAAAATTTTCATGCACTCATATAATCATGCTATAACACATAAAATAACATTAAAATAATTTCTCCTACCCTGGGATAGAGGTTCTGAAACCACTGTTTCAATTAGGCCCAAAATCAGGCTGTTACAATTCTCCCCTCTTAGGGATTATCGTACCTGAAAATCTTACCAGAAAAGTGGTTTCGGTATTCGCATAAACTTTTCTTTCCCATAATCATTGATAAAGAACTTTCAGTTGACTGTGTCTTTAATATTTATCTTCTTACTTTCTCATATTAGTTTCAAAAGTCGATCATTGCTATACTACACCTCGGCTGAATTTCAACCTCTATCTTAGAGTTCATACACACAAAAGTCTGACCTATGTCATCATGTCACATATACACACATACTTGAATCTTTTCGAATTCATATAGTAAGACTAGTTAATTCATCTTGGTCTTATGCTCTCTATAATTTCACACAGTCCAATTGATTACCACTTCAACACTCAGTTGTCTCTAAATTTCAAAGCCACCTTTAGCTTTCCCAAGAAATCATGGTATAAAACCCGGATCTCAATCCGATTAGTGGAGACTAGAATTCCAAGAAATCCAACAATCATAAAGACACACAATTCCATGAATCTGATAAGCGAAAGTTTAGTATATACTCGCATGATTTGCATATCTCATCAAGCATTTAACAATAAGCTACACCACATTTTTTTCCTCTTTCCAAGACGGAAATAATTTTGATAAGGCCTTAAGAATAATTGTTTCTCAATTCTATTCTAATATCAGCATTGGAGAAGATAGCTCCGATAAAACCTGATGCTCGGTTCTAACTCTATTAAGAAATGAAATATTTTTATGGTATCGAATGCTCTAAGCTATCACATTATCTTATTGTCTTAAAATACATCACAATTCATACAACAGCGCGTTACTGAAAATTAAGAAGTCTCTACCCAAGTGTAGACTAGACCAATTCAAATGCTTCAGTTAATAATATTCTAATCTTTCCAAGTTTTGCTAATCATGGATTAAGCCATTCGACTTTCATAAGACGGAAATTTTATCACACAATCATTCGTAATTCACTCATCATGCTAATCAGAGACCATTTCACTTTCATTAGCTCAATTAACCAATATATCTCAATTGAAAACATTAATTTTGATTAACTTACTTGAGAAAAGAGATCCATTGTACCAATTGAAACTCATAATTTCACCACTTATACCTTTGTCAATGTCAAATCCTTAAATAGACATTAGAGAATTCCAAATACTAACATCACCGCATTACCATGATCAAATTAGGAGCATAGTCACACTTGACATGATTATCACAAGCTAAAGAACACACTTTGAACATGAATCATGATTGACAGGTTATGGAACAAAGATTACAAGAAAACCAAGTGAAGAAATCTGGGATAGAGAAATCCCAAGATACAAGACTATATCGGAAGACTGAAAATAAACTCTTAAGAAAACATGAAAGACCTCGATAATTCCTTAGAGGGAAAAGTCCAAAAGGAAACATCATTTTATCCCACTAGAATCAAATGCAACAATTAAGAAAAACAGAATCATAGCATCATATGCATTTTCTCATAATTTTCCATCACACAGAATAAAACAAAATACGAGAGAGAAGTTGAGCAAAACATATTATAAACCAGTTAGACTGACAATACCTTCGTCTGACATTTAGATCAGATAGCATCCTCATTTAACAAGAATTTCATCAAAAGATACATAGCTACAATAACACTTCCGAGAATAATGATATTTTAGAATATTTCAAGAGAGGCAATCATCATCTATTCACTGTAATTTCCATACCCAGACGTCTTATATTTCAAATATTATTTTTCCAACTATTTCTGCCATCACAAATCCCATATTATTATTTTCACTAAAAAGATTAGTTCTCGGAAGATTTCAATCATTACATTTTCTCGACCTCGTACCTGAGTAATTCGATTTACCAAAGTAAATTTCTTCTCTAACTGTGACAGTGCATAATTCACATAAACTTTATCTCAAGGTAATATTATCATAATTTCCTTCATGTTTAAACTATTTTCTCGAGTCACAGTCACTAAATTACTTATATCTGGGGTTACAGAACTTTAAATTAAGATCTAAATTTTTTTTCAGAAACTAGACTCGAATATATTCTTACCATATAATTTTCAGAATTTTTGTTTAGCCAATTAGTACAGCTTATTCTTCAAACTCACCCTGTTCTGCTGCTTGATAGCTTCCACCTTTCCTTACTAAAAATTATTTAACACCTCACACGGGATTTTAATGATGTTCCCATTTGTTTCCTTTGAAAATAGACTCATTAAGGATTCTAAGAATATAAATTTTAACCCACAATGATTTTTGTATAATTTTTAATGATTTTCCAAAATTAGGACAGGAGATTTCGAAATCATTCTGACTATACCTCACAACAATTTAAATATTTCATAATATGAAACTCTTTTGCTTACAACATTTCTTTTATGTGAAACTAGACTCATTATGATTTAATTTCATATTTTGTTAAACCTCTTACTCAATTTTCACAATTTTTGGTGGATTTTCAAACTCGGACTATGGCTACTTGCCAAAACTGTTTTAGTGTAAGTTAATGATACTAAGTTTATCACACCTTATTAATTCATTTTCACCATATTGGAAAAGATACATATTTCTACATCATAAATATTGACCTACAATCACAAGGCCATCACAAAATCATTCTCACAGGCATGAATTACCTATTTACATCTTCACCAAATGTGCATCATAAATCGAAATTATTTCTCATGAGCTTGGCATACATACCTTTTACTCTACATGCTTATACTCATTCCTTACTAATCATACAACATGAATTGAATTCACATCTAATCAATTTCATGTAAGTATCTGTACCACTCACCACATGGTCATAAGTTCTCTCATTTCATTATAAATCGTAAATCTTCCGTTGAACCATTTGGAATACTACAGAATATTCATTAGCCCCAAACATGGGATAAGATGCTGACGCCATGTCCTAGACATGGTCTTACACTAGCTAACACATCAAAGTCAATTCCATGTCCCAGCAGGTTTTACACTGACTTTCATATATCGAGGCCGATGCCATGTCCCAGATAGGTCTTACATTGGCTCTCATCCATCGGTGTCGATGCCATGTCCCAAACAAGTCTTACGCTGACACACAACAAGTTGACGCCATGTCCCAGATAGGTCTTACACTAGCTTGTATATCTCGAGGTCGATCCATGTCCCAGACATGTCTTACACTAGCACTCGTCTCAATGCCGATGCATGTCCCAGACATGTCTTGCACTAGCACACATAACACACAATGTCATGGTATGAATAATCAAGTCTACTCCAAATGTTCAATCGGAAGTCTTTGTTACATTAATTCTCATAATTCACGTTCTCATCACAACTCAACAATTCATGCCGAACTACTGATATAATACATGATAACATTTAATTTGCATTATTTACGTACAACATACTCGTTCCAATGGAATATCGTATTCCATCAAATTTCCAAGCATTCAAACAACACATAAATGTTATTAACAATTTGGCATCAATTTCTCATATACAATATTATCAACATAAAATTTAATACAATCATAGTAAGATAGATTTTCAAGTATATTAACAATAGCATGGATATCATGCTTATTTAATCACACAGACTTACCTCGAATGCAATTTCATCTAATTTCGCCATTTTAGTCTATAACCTCGTACTTTTCAATTTAAGCCCGAATCCCGGTTCCATGATCTAAAATGATGAAATTCACTAATTTAATCACTAAATAAATTTAGACAATCAAAAATTCACATTTTTGGCAAAATAACCATTTTGCCCCAAAACTTTCACAAAATGACCATTTTATCCCTAGGCTCGAAAATCGATTTTTATCGAATTTCTTCATGTCTTAAGGCTAGCCAAATCCTTTTTACTCTTATAGCAACCCCAGATTTCCATTATTTCACCATATTACTTTTTATTTTACAATTACTACAAACTAGTCCTTTTTAGATGTTTTTCATGAACACCACTTCACAAAAGTTGTTTATTAAACAACTAAGATTCATTTTCTTCCATAAAATTTCGGCAAATATCATAGATGCTCTCATGGTAAAACCCTAGACTTTCATTCATTTTGCAAAATAGCCCCTCTTTAGTTAGCTCATGCTACAGGGTCCCAAAAACACAAAAATAAACAAAAATGATCATCAAAATCACTTACTTGCAAGGGATCGAAGTTGCTGAAATTTTGATCAATACCCGTATTTTGCTAGTATTTTCAATGGAGGATGGAAGAAAGATGAAAAGATGACATCCCTTTTCTTTTTGTTTTATTTTTAGTCAAAATTAAGCTACTAACAACACCTAACATTGACATTTCTACTCCTATTTGTCTCTATGGCCGGCCAAGCCTATAAAATGGGTCTATTTGCACTTTAAGCACCCCCAATTATGGTTCTCTATCAAGTTAACACATATAGCTAGTGAATCACAACTTTTTCCCTTTATGCGATTTAGTCCTTTTTCGCAATTAAGCATGAAATCGCCAAAATTATTTCACCAAAATTTTCATGCACTCATATAATCATGCTATAACACATAAAATAAAATTAAAATAATTTCTCCTACCCTATAATAGAGGTTCCAAAACCCCAGTTCTGACTAGGCCCAAAATTGAGTTGTTACAATTCTCCCCTCTTAGGGATTTCCATCCCCGAAAATCTTACCAGAAAAGTGGTTTTGGTATTCACATAAACTATTCTTTTCCATAATCAATGATAAAGAACTTTCACTCGACTGTGTCTTTAATACTTATCTCCTTACTTTCTCATATCAGTTTCAAAAGTGGTTCATTGCTATACTACACCTTGGCTAAATTTCAACCTCTATCTGAGAGTTCATACACACAAAAGTCCGACCTATGTCATCATGTCACATATACACACATACTTGAATTTTTTCGAATTCATATAGTAAGACTAGTCAATTCATCTTGGTCTTATGCTCTCTATAATTTCACACAGTCCAATTGTTTACCAATTCAACTCTCAGTTGTCTCTAAATTTCAAAGCCTCCTTTAGCTTTCCCATGAAATCATGGTATAAAACCTGGATCTCAATTTGATTAATGGAGACTAGAATTCCAAGAAATCCAACAATCATAAAGACAAAAAATTCCATGAATCTAATAAGCGAAAATTTAGTATATACTGGCATGATTTACAAATCTCGTCAAGCATTTAACAATAAGCTACATCACATTTTTTTTCCTCTTTCCAAGATGGAAATAATTCTGATAAGGCCTCGAGAATAATCCTTTCTCAATTCCATTCTAATATCAGCACTAGAGAAGATAGCTTTGATAAAACCTGATGCTCGGCTCTAACTCTGTTAACAACTCAAATCTTTTTGTGGTATCGAATGCTCTAAGCTATCACATTATCTTATTGTCTTAAAACACATCATAATTCATACAACAGTGCGTCATTGAAAATTAAGAAGTCTCTGCCCAACTGCAGACTAGACCAGTTCAAATGCTTCAGTTAATAATATTCTAATCTATCTAGGTTTTGCTATTCATGGATTAAGCCATTCGACTTTCATAAGACGAAAATTTTATCACACAATCATTCAGAATTCACTCATCATGCTAATCAGAGGCCATTTCACTTGCATTAGCTCAATTAACCAATATATCTCAATTGAAAACATTAATTTTGATTAACTTACTTAAGAAAAGAGATCCATCTACCAATTGAAACTCGTAATTTTACCACTTATGCCTTTGTCAATCTCAAATCCTTACACGAAAATTAGAGAATTCCAAATACTAACATCACTGCATTACCATGATCAAATCAGGAGCATAGTCACATTTGACATGATTATCGCAAGCTAAAGAACACACTCTGAACATGAATCATGATTGACAGATTATGGAACAAAGATAACAAGAAAACCAATTGAAGAAATCCGGGACAGAGAATTCCCAAGATACGAGATATATCGGAAGACCGAAAACAAACTCTTAAAGAAATATGAAAGACCTCGATAATTCCTCAAAGGGAAAAAGTCCAGAACAAAACATCATTTTATCCCACTAGAAATGAAATGCAACAATTAAGAGAAACAAAATCATAGCATCATATGCATTTTCTCATAAGTACCCATCAGACAGAATATAACAAAATACCAGAGAGAAGTAGAGCAAAACATATTATAAACCGGTCAGACTGACAATACCTTCATCTTACATTTAGATTAGATAGTCTCCTCATATAACAAGAATTTCATCAAAAGATAGATACCTACCATAACACTTCCAAGAACAATGATCTTTTAGAATATATCAAGAGAGGCAGTCATCATCTGTTCACTGTAATTTCCATACCCAGACATCTTATATTTCAAATATCATTTCTCCAACTAGTTCTGCCATCACAAATATCATATTATTCTTTTCACTAAAAAGATCAGTTTTGAGAAGATCTCAATCATTACATTTTCTCGACCTCGTACCTGAGTAATTCGATTTACCAAAGTAAATTTCTTCTCTAACTGTGGCACTGCATAATTCACATAAACTTTATATCAACCTGATACCTTTCTAGCTTCGGCTTTACTCATCAACTCACTCTCATTATCTGATCATGTTTATAGATATTTCTCCACTGAACTCTTTGGTTTTCACACTTGTGAGTTTATGCAGTGTAAATCTCATGAAATCCCATTATGAAACACCACTCTAGGAAGGGGGTGAGGTCGTAGGGCCTTTGACTCAACTCTCATATACATACACATGTGACAGAACTTTCATCATCATAGAAACATCATCAAAATCATATCATTCATTTTAGACAAACTAACATTCATATTCGTTTTACGCCAACTTTTCAGTTATCTCATTTAGACAAGCACACTTATGCACCCACTTTATGAATTCTGAGCAACTTTACTTATCCCATTCATTTAACCAAAAAAGTTACGTACATAACATCATACGAAAGCCAACAAACATGGATAAGTATATTCCAATCTATACTTTCATCTCGCACATCATCGTATGCATATCATTACAAACATGTGAACTTGCCAACCATATTCATTCAAATAAGTATACATGAACATTCATTCCATCAATATTTTGATAAGTTATCTAAACACATGTTTTCACCCGAGTAAATCGGTCATATATATCATAGAACCATTGCAATCCATCAAAATTTTAATGTTCAAATGGAACAATATCATTTTACCCGCAGCATGATATTATGAATCTTGTTCGTACCTTTTCGAGTTTCAACTCATCACCACGGTACTTCATTCAAATACTTTGGTATTACTATCAACATAATTAGGTGTAGCTCAGTTGGAGAGATCTTTCGTCTAAGCATGATAGCTCTCATTCGTATCGGGAGACATCACACTATCATATATCTGTGGCATGTATAGCTACACTCTTATACATTTTAGGTTAGCTCGAGAACCAACTAAACCATAGCTCTAATACCACTATATGTAACACCCTTTACCCCTTGTTTGATGCTGGAAGCAGGTACGAGGCATTATCGGACATAATTGTTCACAAACATACAAAAATTGAGCTGTAAAATTTCTTTTAATTCAAAACTTTTCAACCACATGCAGGTCGTCCCTTATTTGGGTCTTCAAAACCCAAAACATACATCGAGACTGATTCGAGACTAAACCAAGAACTTGAGAAGTTTCAGGAAAACTTAGAAAATTTTCCCCTGAAACAGGGTCACACGCCCGTGTCCTCAGGCTGTGTAACTCTCTGTCGTATCCCTCACACGCCCGTGTCCTCAGGCTGTGTAACCACACGGCCGAGCCACACGCCCATGTCTCTAGGTCGTATCCCTCACACAGTTGAGACATACGATCGTGTCTCAGCCCGTGTAGTCAACACTTACGCTATTTTCCAAGCCTTCATGTTACCCATATACCCTTACAACCTTATACATATTAAAACCAAAATTCATGGCCTTATTTTAGTGATTAAACACTCTGTATTTAGACATATTCATAACATTAACATGTCCTCTTACAAGCAATGCATCTACTCATGCAATACCAAGTCTAGATTCCTTAATTCACATTCCATAATTAATATGAGCCACATCTCATGGCCATATACGTATAACTCAATATAAGTAATACATTTGGCCAAAGCATAATAATACATGTCAATAAACTAGATCCCTATACATGCCACTCACTTGAAATTTCTAACATATGCTTCATTATTTCAATGGTAGTGACTTGATAGTGTGATGCTATCTCCGACGATTTCCAACCCCGAGCTAACCTGACAAAGCTAAAAGAAATGAAAATGAGAGGGTAAGATTTGTAGCTTAGTAAGACCGTATGAAAATAATCAACAATTTATCAATATGCTTCCACCAATTCGTACAACATGATCTCAAGGTAATACTATCATAATTGCCTTTTTACCTATATTCTGGTCAAGCTATTTTCTCAAGTCATAGTCACTAACTTACATATATCCGGAGTTACGGGACTCCAAATTAAGATCTGAAACTTTTCTCAGAAACTAGACTCATATTTATTCTTACCATAAAAGTTTCAGAATTTTTTGTTTAGCCAATTAATACAATTTGTTCTTCAAAATCACCCATATTTTGCTGCTTGACAGCTTCCACCTTTCCTTACTAAACATTATTTAACTCCTCACACGGGATTTGAATATGGTTACCATTTGTTTCCTTTGAAAATATACTCGTTAAGTATTCTAAGCATATAAATTTTAACCCATGATGATATTTGTACAATTTTGACAATGTCTCACAACAATTTAAATATTTCATAATATGAAACTATTTTGCTTACAATGTTTCTTTTATGTGAAACTATACTTATTAAGCTTTAATTTAATATTTTATTCAGCCTCTAACTTAATTTCTACAATTTTTTGTGGATTTTCAAAGTCGAACTACGACTGTTGTCCAAAACTGTTTTGGTGTAAGTTAATGATACTAAGTTTATCACACCTTATTAATTCATTTTCACCACATTGGTAAATATACATATTTATACATCATAAATATAGACCTACAATCACAAGGCCATCACAAAATGATTCTCATAGGCATGAATTACTTATTTACATCTTCACCAAATGTGCATCATAAACCGAAATTATTTCTCATGAGCTTGGCATACATACTTGTTTACTCTACTTGCTCATATTCATTCTTTACTAATCAATCAACATGAATTGAATTCACATCTCATCAATATCATGTAAGTATTTGTACCACTCACTACATGGTTATAAGTTCTCTCATTTCATTATAAATTGTAAATCTTCCATTGAATCATTTCTAATACTATAGGATATTCATTAGCCCCAAACATGGGATAAGATGCCGACGCCATGTCCCAGACATGGTCTTACACTGGCTAACATATCAAAGTCGATGCCATGTTCCAGACAGGTCTTACACTAACTTTCATATATCGAGGCTAATGCCATGTCTCAGACAGGTCTTACACTGGCTCTCATCTATCGGTATCAATGCCATGTCCTAGACAGGTCTTACACTAACACACAACAAGCTGACGCCATGTCCCAGACAGGTCTTACACTAGCTTGTATATTTCGAGGCCGATGCATGTCCCAGACATGTCTTACACTAGCATACATATCACCCAATGTCATGATATGAATAATCAAGTCTATTCCAAATGTTCAACCGGAAGTCTTTCTTACACTAATTCTCATAATTCACGTTCTCATCACAACTCAACAATTCATGCCAAACTAATGATATAATACATGATAACTTTTAATTTGCATTATTTACGTACAACTTACTCATTCCAATGGAATATCATATTCCATCAAATTTCCAGGCATTCAATCAACACATAAATGTTATTAACAATTTGGCATCACTTTCTCATATACAATATTATCAACATAAAATTTAATACAATCATAGCAAGATATATTTTCAAGTATATTAAAAATAGAATGGATATCATGCTTATGTAATCACACGGACTTATCTCGAATGCAATTTCGACTAATTACGCCATTTTACTCCATAACCTCGTACTTTTCGATTTAAGCATGAATCTCCGTTCCTTGATCTAAAATGATGAAATTCACTCATTTAATCACTAAATAAATTTATAAAATTAAAAATTCACATTTTTGGCAAAAGAACCATTTTGCCCCTAAACTTTCACAAAATGACCATTTTATCCCTAGGCTCAAAAATAGATTTTTATCGAATTTCTTCATGTCTTAAGCCTAGCCAAACCCTTTTTACTCTTATAGCAACCCAAAATTTCCATTATTTCACCATATTACTATTTATTTTTCAATTACTACAAACTAGTCCTTTTTAGGTGTTTTTCGTGAACACCACTTCACAAAAGTTGTTTATTAAACAACTAAGATTCGTTTTCTTCCATAAAAATTCAGAAAATGTCATAGATGCTCTCATGGTAAAACCCTAGACTTTCATCCATTTTGCAAAATAGCCCCCCTTTAGTTAGCTCATGCTACAAGGGTCCCGAAAACACAAAAATCAACAAAAATGATCATCAAAATCACTTACTCGCAAGGGATGGAAGTTGCTGAAATTTTCAACTCTCAAAACCCCTATTTTGCTGGTATTTTCGATGGAGGGAGGAAGAAAGATGATGATACGTGATATTCGTGATAGACTTTAAATATTTATAATGAATCATTCTTGAAACTAACTATTATCACGATGAAGGAAAGTGTACCCTTCGAACAGTAGTATAGCTTTAGGAAGACTGAATTATCGAAACCAAAGGAACTAAAAGTACTAGTACCAACTTCCTTTTTATTATCTAGCCTAAAAAATAAAAGGGTTTTGTTTATCTAACTAATTAGTTAAACTAAAAAATCATAGAAAAGAAATTTGGGAAAATACTTTTTGGAAAACTCGATTGATTAAGGCAATTCCTAAGGCAAAATCCACCTAGACTTCACTTGTTGTTCGACTCTGAATCAGACGATTTATTCATTCAACTTGTTCCATAGAGATCCCTAAGTTATATTATTATCTCTCTCGAGACTAACAACGTCTAACCCTAGATTGAATAACTGAAATCTCTTTCTAATTAACGCCCTAGGGTTGTATTAACTCGATTTATGGATCCCCTTATAAGGTTTCACCCTGATCTGGCAAAATCTTGTCACCCTATCTCTAGGCGCGTAGCCAACTCCGTTTAATTATGATAAATTTACTCTTAGACAGGGTCTATTCCTCCTCTGAATAAGAGCTTAACTTGAATCAATATCCTAGAATATCAAAACAAGAATTAAGAACACATAATTAAGAATAAGTCAAATATTTATCATACAATTCAGATAATAATAACTAGACTCGTCTTAGGTTTCATTCCCCTTAGGTATTTAGGGGTTTTAGTTCATACTAATGAAAGAAAACATCTCAAAAGAATAAGAATAACAAAACATCAGAAAACCCAAAGATCCTGAGGGAATTTGAAGGGAGATCTTCAGTGTAACACCTCGTACCCGAGTCCGTTACCGGGATCGGACACAAGGTGCACACAGACTTAACTATTTTCACAGTCCATTTAGAAATTTCCAGACTAGCTGGTCACTGCATCACTGTCGCCTTAAAAATCATATCTTGAGTTTCAAAGCTCGAAAATTTGTTTCGTAATTTTTCCCTGAAACTAGACTCATATGTCCATCTACGGATTTTTTTCTAGAATTTTTGGTCGAGCCAATTAGTACAGTTTATTAGTTAAAGTCTCCCCTATCCCAGGGTTCGACTACACTGACCTTCGTGCGTTACGAATTGAATATCTCCTTGTACAGGGCTTTAATACTGATTCCGTTTGTTTCTATAGAAAATAAACTCAGAGAGAAATCTATACATATATGGAATGACTCCTAATTATCTCTGGTTAATTTACAATGAATTTCCAAAGTCGGAACAGGGGATCCAGAAACCGTTCTGGCCCTGTTTCACGAGAACTTTAATATCTCTTAACATATAACTCATATGACTGTTTCGTTTCTTCCACATGAAAGTAGATTCATCAAAGTTCATTTACATAATTTATTCACTATTTAATACCATTCCTACTATTTTTAGTGATTTTTCACATCCACATCACTGCTGCTGTCAGCATCTGCCTTTAAGGTAGGCTTTACCTATTTCATGATTTCCATGATTCAATTGGCCCTTTTTGCATACATAGCACAAAGTGTGATCATGATTAACCATTCCAATGGCTAATTGTTCAAAACAATTCCATACCTCATAATGATCAACATACAAATGATTATAGTACTATGCTAAAAACGTATATAAGTCATTTTCGCATGGCTATCCAAGTTTACACAAAACCGAAAGGTACATGACCTACAACAAAAGGGTAGTCCTATACATGCCATTTCAAAGTTCAACCAAAATTGTACCAAAATGGGGGCTTTGATAGTGTGGATGACTTCGACTTCGATGATCCCGAATCCGATAGCTAACGAGCAAAATCTATAAAACAGAGAAACAGAGAAGACGGAGTAAGCAATTTATGCTTAGTAAGTTTGAGCAAGAGATTCCAGCACAACAAAAGCATAGCATTCATAAAGTTAACGGATAATTTCATATGCACAAATTCTCAATATCATACTCATTTCACATTCCAACCCCTATGTTCATACATAAGGGATCATCTTAGCCAAATACCGAAACCCATTACTCGATCGAGCGAATATTATTCAAGGAATCAACTAATTCAAGCACATACGAACATACCTCATTGCTGGAATTTTTCAAGCGTATTAACTGAAAATTTTATAGCAAGATCGCTCATTCTCGAATCACGTACCTTCAGAATTTAACCGGATATAACGACTCGCTCAAATGCCTTCGGGACGAAGCCCGGTTATAGTGACTCGACGAATGCCTTCGGACTTAACCCGGTCTAGTAACTTGCACAAATGCCTTGGCTTAGCCTGATTTATTAACTCGCACGAATGCCTTCGGATCCTAGTCCGGATATAGTCACTTAGCACAAAGCCTTCGGGACTTAGCCCGGACATCATTCGAATAACCGAGCACAATTATCAATAAATTATGACACATTCGTATTTCATTTTCATTAGCAAAACTCAAACACAAGGCACTATTCACACTTGAAATTTCGGCTCAATAGCCACACACAAAGAGCATGATTTTAATTTGCTTTAAACATGATCTAATCGATTCAGAATTTAAGCTCTATTACTCAAGTACTTACACTGGATGTTGTCGAGCGATTTCGACGGCTACTCGACTACTTTTTCCTTCCCTTTATCGGATTTAGCTCCCCTTTGCTCTTGAGCTTAATTTGACAAATAAATTGATTTAATCATTTGAGCATCGAAAGAGGAATTCAAGGTACTTAGCCAATATATATACTCATTAGGCATCAAAGTCGCATATGTACGAATCATGAATCGAACTCAACACATTAGTTAATATTCCTCTTAGTCAATTTTCTAAGCCAAGAATAGGCATCAATATGCTTGCCTCTAACCGAATGCATGCACACCAATTTCCCTCATGTGGCCGAATATGCATGTCCATGTTGAGGCCAATTATACACTTATTACCACACAAAAACAGCATACATTTTACTAACTAATGCATTCCATATTGTAACTCAATACACATCTATCATTTCCTTCATAACCAAAACATCATCATAAGTAAGTATATACCTTGAGATAGTATATATATGTCATACCAATACATCATGCTCAAACATATATACATATATATATGCTAGAGTCGAATCTCAAGTTGATTGTAACTAAACATGAACATGATTTCGAAACACAAATCTTACTTTCCATGCAATGAGCATAAATCACACTTATGGATGTACCATGGCCGAATACATCACGACACCATAATTTTGGTCATGATTACACAAAGAACTTAGTATCTCATTCAAAATGCTTAAAGAAAATCTAAGAGTCCTCAATCCACCATCACATGTATCATCATCAAGCTTCATATTTAACATGCAATGGCATTAACTCAAAATCCACCTTGGCCAAATACCATCCCCATGATATAACAAAGATTTGAACCATGGGCTAATAAGAACATCAAGTTAGCAACCAAAAACATGCATGAATCTCATGGCACAACATCAAACATACCTTAATCTTGATGCAAGTATAGCCAAACCCTTCCTAATCCTCTTCCAAACCAAGCATGAAGCAAAACTCCTTCCTTATCCTTAGTATTTTCGGCCAAAAGAGAGTGAAATGGATGAACAAAATTTTTTGTTTTCTTTCCTACCTACACGGCAATGGGGAGGAGAGAAGCCTTCACACACACATTTTTTTTATTCCATACTCCTTATTTTATTCATTCCAACATAACCCACTTACCAAACATGTTTCATGACATGATTTTGCCCATAATTCCTTGTCATGGCCGGCCACTAGCTATTGGGGGGGGAATTTGACATGCAAGTCCATTTTTTTGCATGCATGCTTTAATTAGTCATCACACATTTCCCCATCATACTTTCAAAGTTTACTACTAGGTCCTTTCTAGTGAAATTCACATTTATAGCTCTAAATCAAAACATCAAAAATGTCACACATGAGTTAACACACATTATAGGAAATAAAATAAATATTAAATTATTTTTATGCCTCGGTTTTGTGGTCCCGAAACCACATTCCGACTAGGGTCGTTTTAAGGCTGTCACATTCAGTCTTGATGGTAAATCCGGCTTTTGAAATGGATCGATCGACTTTCCTTGAGCAATTTCTTGCTTCCTCCTATGCGTCCCTTCTTCTCTTCTTCTAGGGTGTATTTATAGGCTTTGGAATGCCTAAGAGCCCCGAAAATTGGCCTTTTTCGAATTGGACTAAACTTGGGCTGGTCAGGGACACGCCCGTGTGCGATTGCTTAAGGCCGTGGTCAAGGCTGTTAAATGGGCACGGGCGTGTGATCTACTTGTGTAATTCGTGCTTTGACCTCGCCAAAGGGACACGGCCGTGTGGTCTGCCAGTGTGAGGAAGTCCAGGCCGTGTTGATTTCGTACGTTGGCCCATTTTCTCCATTTTTTTCCCGTTTCTCATTCCTTTCACTCTCCTATGCTCACCTAAGTATAAAACATGAAATTAAGGCATTAGGAGCATTGAATACACCAATTTTAAGGAAAAATCATCTATAAAATATGCTAAGCATGAGATAGAAATATGTATAAATTACAGTTTATCAAATATCCCCACACTTAAGCATTTGCTTGTCCTCAAGCAAAATCCTCAACTCATAATCAAAATAAATTATTCTCAACTTATAATTTCTATAGATAATATCTCAAAATAATCCATAGGTAATCATACATTGAAAATTCAACTGAAAGAACATCAAAGTTTCAAACATCCCAAGTTGAGCATTTTATTATGAAAACATAGGTGTCTCCCCTCATCTAAGTAATTACCTTTGATTCAAAATATCACAAAGTTTCTCATCTTCACTAAAGATTCACTCAAATCACTCGAAATGCTTAAGTACAATAAATGAAGCACTCAATAGTCAATAGTGAAAAGTCATTACCATAGGCTTGCATGAAAATCAAATCTCCACCATTATAAATTGAGATGAAAAATCAATCAAAAGGTCTTTAGAGGGTTGTAAAGTGGCTTTGGTTAGAGGGTGTGGTTACAAGCTGAAAGAAAGGGTTAGAATCGAGATTGAATTGAAAAATTACCTAACTAGAAAAATGACTAGTCATCAATTGCGTACAACAGGGCTTTTTCTCAGAATATGGAATTTAACTTCTTTAGCTCAAAAGATCACTACTACAAATATGTATACATGTATATATATATATTAAGAACAAGTCAAATTACAAAATAGAATAAAACATAGCTAAGCAACTGTTCCAACTCAAATCTCGACAAAAATAAGGATCAAATTAATTTAGGGGATTTCAACAATAATGAGTTATGGGTTAATATTGAGGGTAAATCAATGAATGAGTTGTTAGGCTCAAGGGGGTTCACCAAGGGTTAATTGTGAAGGTAGGCTTTTATGGAGTGAGTGGGTTAAACCTAAGTGCCTTTATCATTTTGACATATCAAATCAGATGGTGTGGTCTTGACATGCATAATCAAGCAAGTTCTAGAATAACAATTCAGTACTGACGCACTCATAATGAAAGTGAGCATGAAAGAAATAATAGATGCTCTAAAGGCTCAAAATCTCACAAAAATTATGGCTTTTTGATGTTTAAACTTGTGAATTCCAACTCAAAATAATACCGAAACTTGGGGAAACAACCTAAAAGTTTTTAATTCTTCAAAAATCAACTTATTATGCTTGATTCCCTAATGTCTTAAAGTTTAAACAATCAATGCATAAATGCCTATGTTTTAATTCAAGATATATCAATAAACATTATAGACTAATTGGAATTCATTCTAATAATGATATCAGAAGATCGCATGAGAATAAAACAAGATTCAGGGATTTTTCTGATATAAAAGACCCCCCACACTTAAGATGTACATTGCCCTCAATGTACAAAGGTAGATATATTGAAAAAGATAGATTTATAATCATAAGATAGGGAGAGAAGTGAAACTTCCTGAATGATGAATGAATTCCTTGAACTGGAGTTTAGGAGAATAATCATCGTAAGAGTGGAGGAGGATACTCCGGTGGTGGTAGAGGTTCATTAGTCCATAAGTCCTGCACCAAAAGAATATTATATCTAGTGGTAGCTAAGGTCATGGTCGAGTAAGACATAATAGTCGTGGAGAACCTTTCCCGATGGAGTTTTTAGTTCCTATGTGATGATGAGCTTAGGAGCTCCTTATAACTGTGATAGAATTAGGAACTTTTTTAGGGAATATATAAGTAAGAATAATTACTCGATATGAAATAGCCGAAATTCAAAATTGTTAAATAAAAATTATAAAACCTAATAAAAATAAGCTTAAAGAAAAATAAAAAGTAGTCTTAAAGTAGAATAAAAGTAAAAACAGAAAATAATAAATAAAAGTTTTTAAACATCTTCACAGCTAGATGGTTCGCGAGGTGGGGGTGGCGATGAGATGTGGAAGTGCTAACAAATCTAGTGTAGTGTAGCATCAATGTGATTAAAGCGCTGAAAACACTACCGCTCGAATCGAGTTAGGTGCTCAGAGATGTCAGTGTATGAAGCCGCCGTATGAACTGGACGAGAGGGTGGTGGTGGTTGAAATGGTGGGTCCTCATGATGTGGAGGGACATCATCAGTAATTCTACAGGGTCTCCCTCCTCGGCTGATTAGGCGAGGCGATACTGAGGAGGATGGGTTCCTCGGCACTTCTTGATCATCCTCATACTAAGCATGCTCGAGATTCCTTGTGGGGACATCTGGCCAATAAGAGTAAGGGAGGATGATTGGGCTACTGTGTTGAGGAGCCCGAAGTGTCGTGCCATTCGAGTCATGTAGTGGCCAATAGAGATGACCTCCCTCTGATGCCGCTCCATTTGGTGGCAAATGGCGAAGGCAATAAAGTAGGTGAGGTCGAGTACATGTCCATTCGCCATGCTTCATAGAAAGTAGGCATCGTGAATGTTGTCGACGCTAGTGCTCTCTTGACATCCTGTCAAAGCGTGTGCCAAGATGGCGTGTATGTACCTCAAGGAGGGAGAGAGAGTTGATGCCTTGGAGTAGCTCAGGTCGTAGGTGGCTAAAACCGGGGACCAAAGTGTACCAGCACTTCAAGGAAGAGTAATGGATATGGCGAAGGAGAGGGTCAAAGTCATTCTCATCCATGAACTCCTCTGTGTACAGGTCCAAAGCTATACCGAACTTGGGCACACTCAACTGGCGGACTAAACTGCCGAGACAGAACTGGACTGTTCCAGGATCATCAAAGTTGGTCATGACATCTTGAACATGGAATGTCGAGCAAAGTTCAAGTGTGAGCTCAAGGTATGTCGGCTCGATGATTGCAAAGAAGAGGTCCCATGGATCGGTTCTCAAGAGTGCTAGTACATCGTCAGCCAACTAGACTTGTTCAAGCACTGTCCAGCCAATGCAGCGGCCCACACCTAAAGGTCGGGCCCGTAGGATTTTGAATAGTTCTTCCTGATTGCCGGGTGGAAATTGGAGGTATAGGTGGCAAATTTCCATGGTAGTGCCTGAGGAAGATGCCTCTTTCTACTTTTTCGAAGCGAGAACGGCAGTTTTCTTGCCACATGAGCTTGACATGGTATACCTAGAAGAAGAACAAATAATATAACATAACTAACTAACTCAAGAAGTAATCATGAATATAGTTAAACTAACCAGTCCAACTAACAATACTCAACAGTTTAATCTAAATGATAGAATTTTATATAGCAATTAACATAATAAAAGTATGATTATTTTCAACATAAAATGACTGAACTAGACTCTTATAGGAACACACAAAAATAATGAATGTATCAGAAAGCATTGACTAAAATGGCAAAGAATAAATGTATAAGCATGACTATAGTGAGAACTATGAATATAAATAAAAAATCTGCCAAATAAAACCATAAGAATCATTAAATTAGTAAAACTAATGAAGAAAATAGAGAGAAAAGAGTAAACAAACACTAAAAAGATGAGAATGGGTGTCGAAAATGGAGTTGGAGGCGGAGCACGAGTGTGGGAGGGAGACCGTGTGGACTTGCAACGGCTAGGGTTAGGGATTTTGGGTGAAGAAGATGATGAATAGTGAAGGGTATGTATAGATTTTGGGACACACGGGCAGGGGACATGCCTGTGTTCCCTAATTTTTGCCCATGTGATTCGCGAATTTTGAATTTGGGCGCGTTTGACATTTGGCCCATGCCCGTGTTCCTTGGGTGTGTGGGCGCACACGGCCGTGTCGCATAGCTGTGTCTGTCTTCGTTTGCTTCTTCCACACCCACGTATGTAGGCCCACGCCCGTGTTAATTTAACAGGTTTGACCACAGGTCTAAGACACGGGCGTGGCAAATGGCCGTTCTATTTTCTCAGGTTCAACCACAGTTCTAAGACACGGGCATGTCGGACACCTATTTTGTTTTGACAGGATCACCCACGACCATGTTGCACGGCCATGGACATTTATCGCAGCCCATGTTTGGGAAGATCTTTGCTCTATTTCCCCACGATAATAAACATGCTCGTGTGCTTGGCCGTTTGAGTGTGGCAAACCTGTATTCAACAACTCCGTTAGTAAGTTAGGTGTTTAAACACTTAAAATTTAAAGAAGTTAATAATGTTAGTGCTCGGGTTGCCTCCTGAGAAGCGCTTATTTATAGTCTAAGCTTGACTTACCTCTCTGGTGAATGGTCATGGTGGTTCGAGGAGTTTATACTCCTCATTCTTGCTATGAATTTCATCAACGTAAGGTTTAAGACGAGTACTATTTACCTTGAATGTACTGAATTTGGGGTGATTTACCTTAACCGTACCGTATGGAAAAATGGTAGTTACCATAAGAGGGGTTTCTTCATTCGGTTCAGAAGTGGCGATTTGAGGATTTGCTGCATCTAGTAGTACTTTGTCTCCAACTTGAAGTTGATTTGGTGAGGCATTGAGCTTGTTCTAGCGTAGTTTTGGTTCATTGTGTTTCCTCGGTTTAAATGTTAGCCATTCATCTAACCCTTCGATTTGTAACATTCGATCTTCATGTGTAGATCCTTTGTTGTGGATTGAACATGGCTCATGTGTGTCCTTCGAACTTATTTCCTACAAAATAGGTTGCACCATATGATTAGTCTTAGTAGAATAATTTGTACAATCACCTTCAATTTTTGATGTGTTGTTCGGGTTGCGAGCTTGAAGGGTGATTGTTTCGTCTCCTACATGAAGTGTGAGTTCGCCTGTGCCAACGTCAATAATTGTTCTAGCAGTTGCTAAAAAGGGCCTTCCCAAAATTAAAGGAACGTTATTATCCTCTTCTATGTCTAGAACAACAAAATCATCTGGAATATAAATTTGTCAATTTTAACGAGTACGTCTTCAACAATACCCTTAGGAAATCTGACAGTTTTATCTGCTAATTGAATGCTCATCCTAGTTTGTTTGGGTTTCCCTAGACCTAGTTGCGTAAACAATTTGTAAGGCATAACATTGATACTAGCCCCTAGATCAGCCAACACATTATTAACATCTAAACTACCAATTAAACACGGAATTGTAAAATTCCCTGGATCTTTTAGTTTTTTGGGTAGCTTATTCTGAAGAATGGCTGAGCAAACTGCGTTCAGCTCCACATACGACCTTTCATCTAACTTTCGTTTATTTTCTAGAAGCTCTTTTAAAAATTTGACTGCGTTTGGCATCTGCGAAAGTGCTTCAATAAACGGTAGGTTAATATGTAGTTTCTTTAAAAGTTTAAGGAATTTACCAAATTGTTTGTGTGAGCGGTCTTTCTTTGTCGCATTGGGGTATGGCACACGAGGTTTATATTCTGGACTTATCGATTTTTGTTCATTTTGGCCTACCTCATTCTTACCTTCGCTTACCACCGGTTCCGGCCTTGGTTTTGCCACTAACCCTTCCTCATCTTGAATGGCAATTGCGTTGAGTTGCTCCCTTGGGTTAGATTCAGTGTTGCTTGGCAGGCTACCTTGTGGTCTTTCGGAAATCAATTTGGCGAACTGTCCAATCTGAGTTTCGAGCCTCTAGATTGATGCTTGTTGATTTTTGAGTACCGTCTCGGTATTTTAAAAACGAGTCTTTGACATTGAGATGAATTTGGTTAGCATCTCCTCAAGGTTCGGCTTTTTCTGCTGCTGGTATGGTGGTTGCTGAAAGCCTGGAGGGGGTGGTGGTTTCTAATTTCCTTAGCCTCCTCATGAAAAATTTGGGTGATTCCTCCAACCTGCATTGTAAGTATTGCTATAAGGATTGTTTTAAGATCGAGGATTATTACCCATGTAATTTACCTGCTCGTTCTCCATGTTGTGGCCATAAGGTGGGTATTTTGAATTGCTCGATCCACCTCTATTTGCTTCGCACTGCATTACTGGGTGAACTTGTGAAGAACTAAGAAAACCATCAATCTTTTTAGTCAAGAATTCTACCTGATTAGAGAGCATGGTGACCGAATCGATGTTATAAACGCCAGCTGTTTTCATTGGCTTTGTCCTCATGACTTGCCACTGATAGTATTCAGTGACATCTCCTCTATAAATTTATAGGCATCTTTAGGTGTTTTATTATTGATGGTTCCACCAGCAGCTACGTCAACTATTTGTCGAGTCGAAGGATTCAAGCCATTATGAAAAGTTTGAACCTGTAGCCAGAGTGGTAACCCATGGTGAGGGTATCTTCGCAAAAGGTCCTTATATCTCTCCCATGCATCGTAGAGTGTTTCTAAATCCATCTGCACAAAAGAAGAGATATCATTACGTAATTTAGCTATTTTAGCCGGCGAAAAATATTGTAGTAAAAACTTTTCGGTCATTTGTTCCCAAGTAGTGATTGAACCCGTTGGCAACGAGTTCAACCACTGTTTAGCTTTGTTTCTCAATGAAAAAAGGAATAACCGAAGACGAATGGCTTCATCAGAAATGCCATTAATTTTAAATGTGTCACATAGTTCCAAAAGGTTTGCCAAGTGAGCATTGGCATCCCCGTCCTACAAACCATCAAACTGAACAAACTGTTGTATCATTTGAATTGTGTTAGGTTTCAGTTCAAAAGTATTTGTAGCTACAACAGGTCTAACTATGCTCGATTCAGTTCCTGTTAGAGAAAGTTTAGCATAATCATACATAGTGCGCGGAGTAGGATTCTGATTAACAGCAATCGCAAGAGGTAACGAATTTTCTTGGTTTTCAGCCACCTCCTCGATTATGGTTGAAGTATCGTCCTCTTGCTCTTTCTCTATGTATCGCAAGCTTCGCCTTAGTTCTCTTCGGTTTCTGCGAACTGTGCGATCAATCTCACTGTCAAAAAGTAATGGTCCTATGGGTTTCCTCTAGTCATAAACTAGAAGAACTTTCCAGAAAAAGGGAAAAAGAAGAATTAGTAATAAAAATTAGAATAAAATTTAAATTAAAGTAAAAGTAAATGGCTAAAGTAATAAAAATCGAGTGTTCCTAATATCTTAGTTCCCCGACAACGGCGCCAAAAACTTGATACATGATATTCATGATAGGTTTTAAATATTTATAATGAATCGTTCTTGAAACTAACTATTATCACGATGAAGGCAAGTGTGCCTATTGAACAGTAGTATAGCTTTAGCAAGACCGGATTATCGAACCCAAAGGAACTAAAAGTACTAGTACCAACTTCCTTTTTATTATCTAGCCTAAAAAAGAAAAGGGTTTTGTTTATCTAACTAGTTAATTAAACTATGAAATCACAGAAAAGAAATTTGGGGAAAATACTTTTTGGAAAACTCTATTGATTAAGAAAATACCTAAGGAAAAATCTACCTAGACTTCACTTGTTATTACACTCTGAATCGGATGCTTTATTCATTCAACTTGTTCCGTAGAGATCCCTAAGTTGTATTATTATCTCTATCGAGACTAACAATGTCTAACCCTAGATTGAATAACTGAAATCTCTTTCTAATTAAAGCCCTAGGGTTGCATTAATTCAATCTATAGATCCTATTATTAGGTTTCACCCTAATCTGGAAAAATCTTGTCACCCTATCTCTAGACGCCCAACCAACTCCGCTTAATTATGAAAAATTTACTCTTAGACAGGGTTTATTCCTCCTCTGAATAAGAGCTTAACTTGAATCAATATCCTGGAATATCAAAACAAGAATTAAGAACACATAACTAAGAACAAGTCAAATATTTATCATACAATTTAGATAATAATAACATGATTCGTCTTAGGTTTCATTCCCCTTTGGTATTTAGGGGTTTTAGTTCATACTAATGAAAGAAAACATCTCAAAAGAATAAGAATAACAAAACACTAGAAAACCCAAAACTCCTGAGGGAATTTGAAGGGAGATCTTCACTCTTGATGGTGAATCCGGCTTCTGATATAGATCGGTCGGCTTTCCTTCAGCAATTCCTTCCTTCCTCCTATGCGTCCCTTCTTCTCCTCTTCTAGGGTGTATTTATAGGCTTTGGAATGCCTAAGATGCCTAAAAATTGGCCTTTTTCGAATTGGACTAAACTTGGGCTTGGCAGGGACACGCCTGTGTGCGATTGCTTAAGGTCGTGGTCAAGGTTGTTAAATGGGCATGGACGTGTGATCTACCCGTGTAAATTGTGCTTTGAACTTGCCAAAGTGACTCGGCCATGTGGTCTGTCCATGTGAGGAAGTCCAGGCCGTGTTGATTTTGTACGTTGGCCCATTTTCTCCGTTTTTGGCCCGTTTCTCATTCCTTTCCCTCTCCTATGCTCACCTAAGTATAAAACATGAAATTAAGGCATTAGGAGATCAAATTCACCAATTTTAAGGAAAAATCATCCATAAAATGTGCTAAGCATGGGATAGAAATATGTATAAATTACGGTCTATT
This sequence comes from Gossypium arboreum, assembly GCF_025698485.1. Classification (NCBI taxonomy): domain Eukaryota; kingdom Viridiplantae; phylum Streptophyta; class Magnoliopsida; order Malvales; family Malvaceae; genus Gossypium; species Gossypium arboreum. Next base: position 89,438,341 of record NC_069082.1, on the reverse strand, counting down.
AGATAAAAAGATGACATCCCTTTTCTTTTTATTTTATTTTTAGTCGAAATTAAACTACTAACTACACCTAACTTTGACTTTTCTACTCCTATTTTTCTCTATGGCTGGCCAAGCCTATAAAATGGGTCTATTTGCACTTTAAACACCCCCAATTATGGTTCTCTAGCAATTTAACATATTTAGCTAGCAAATCACAACTTTTTCCCTTTATGCGATTTAGTCTTTTATCGCAATTAAGCATGAAATCGCTAAAATTATTACACCAAAATTTTCATGCACTCATATAATCATGCTATAACACATAAAATAATATTAAAATAATTTCTCCGACCCCTAAATAGAGGTTTTGAAACCATTGTTCCGACTAGGCCTAAAATTAGGTAGTTACACTTGATGAATTGAGTGTTCCAACCCTATTTGGTCCAATTCGTGGTGGTATTCATTGACGACATCTTGGTATATTCTAAGATAGAGGATAAGCATGATAAGCATCTCAGAGTGGTTCTACAAATTCTTCGTGAGAAATAGTTGTATGCGAAGTTCAGTAAGTGTGAGTTCTAGCTTCAGGAAGTAACATTTCTGGACATGTAGTTTCTACTGAGGGGATACAAGTCGATCCTTGTAAGATTAAGGAGGTGTTGGATTGGAAATGGCCGAAGAATGTGTCTGAGATTTGTAGCTTTCTGGGGCTAGTAGGATATTATCGACGTTTCGTAAAAGGGTTCTCCTTGATCGCAGCTCCGTTGACTAAGCTTATGTGTAAGAGAGTTCCTTTTGCTTGGACTGATGCATAGTAAGATAGCTTTGATAACCTCAAGACCGTTTAAACTCAGGCTCCTATTCTGATACAGCCTGAGCCTGTTAAAGACTTCGTGGTATACAGTGATGCGTCATATGTAGTTTTAGGTTGCGTACTGATGTGAAATGGAAAGGTAGTTGCTTATGCATCTCGTCAGCTCAAGACTCATGAGACTAATTATCTGACAAATGATCTAGAGTTGGCAATGATAGCCTTCGCATTAAAAATCTGGAGGCACTACCTGTACGATGAGAAGTGTTCTATCTACACTGATCACAAAAGCCTCAAATATCTCCTCACTCAGAAAGAGTTAAACCTTAGGCAGCGTAGATGGGTTGAACTGCTTAAGGATTATGACTGCACTAACGAGCACCATCTTGGTAAGGCCAATGTGATGGCCGATGTGTTAAGTTATAGGGCTATGATCGATCTAAAAGCGATGTTCGCTTGACTTAGTTTATTCGACAATGGGAGTCTGTTGGCAGAACTTCAGGTAAAACTGACATGGATTGATCAAATCAGAGGTAAACAGATAGGGGATAAGTCTCTTGAGTTGCGTTTTCGTCAGGTTCAAGGTGGTGTTAATACTAATTTTGAGATTGACAGTGATGGGGTATTTTGTTTCCGCGGTCAGATTTGTATGCCGAATGACGGGGATTTAAGCCAGTCAATTCTAAGGGAAGCACATAGTAGCCCTTATGCTATGCATCCTGGCGGGAATAAGACATACTGAGATTTGAGAGCATTAAACTGGTGGCCAGGGTTGAAACGTGAGGTTATTGACTTCATTGCTTGCTGTTTGACTTGTTAGCAAGTTAAGGCTGAACATCAGCTACCTTCGGGTTTACTGTAGCCGGTTAAGATACCAACGTGGAAATGAGAGCGAGTAATGATGGACTTCGTTAGTAGGTTAACTCTAACACCCACTAACAAAGATTCTGACTGGCTCATCGTTGATCGATTGACCAAGTTTGCTCACTTCATTCCAGTCAGGACAGACTTTTCTCTGCAAAAGTTGGCTAAACTCTACATTTCTAAAATAGTGAGGCTACATGGGGTACTTGTCTCAATCATCTCTGATAGGGATCCTCGCTTCATGTCTTAGTTCTGAAAGAAACTGTATGAGGCTCTGGGTTTGAGGTTAGACTTCAGTACTGCTTTCCTTCCTTAGATAGATGGTCATTCGGAGAGGGTGATTCAGATACTGGAGGACATGTTGAGGGGCTGTATTTTTTATTTCTGAGGTAGTTGGGAGGAGTACTTTCCATTACCAGAGTTCGCTTACAATAGTGGCTATCAGTCTAGTATACAGATGGCACAGTACAAGGCACTGTATGCTCGTAAGTGTCGTACAGCCTTATGCTAGACTGAGTTGGGTGAGTGACGTATTCTGGGTCCAAAATTGATTTTAGAGACTGAGGAAAAAGTTCATTTGATTCGAGATTGACTAAAAGCGACTTCTGATAGGCAAAGATCTTATGCAGGTCTGAAGCATCGAGAGATTGAGTATTTTGTGGGGGACTTTATGTTTCTGAAGGTCTCGCCATGGAAGAAGGTTTTGTGGTTCGGCCGCAAGGGTAAGCTGAGCCTTCAGTTTATTGGGCCATACTGAATTCTAAAATAAGTGGGGTCAGTCGCTTATAAGTTGGAGCTACCTTCAGAGTTATACCACATTCACGATGTGTTCCACGTCTCGATGTTGAGGCACTACCGCTCTGATCTCACGCACATCATCCCTGTTGAAGAGATTGAGGTTAGGCCAGATCTGACCTTTGAGGAGGACCTAGTTCAGATTCAGGATTGTGACGTAAGAGTTCTGAGGAGGAAATATATCCCTTTAGTGAAGGTTCTGTGGCAGAATCATAGTACTAAGGAGGCCACATAGGAGCCTGAGGATGCGATGTGTTAGCAGTATCCTCACCTATTCTGATCAGGTAAATTTTGAGGACAAATTTTTATTTTAGGGGGGTAGAATTGTAACGGCCCAAAAATTTGGCATTTATGTATCTGTATTAATTTGACACAAGTGTGTATCTGCTTCAATGGTTAAGTGTTCTGGTTATGTTTGTGAGGTCCCAAGTTCAAGCTCTAGTTTGGGAAAATTATGGTATTTTAATGAGTAAAGCCTGAACTTGGTCCATTAGGCTTATATTTTATTATTTGTAATTTTATATCAAAATGGGACTACTGGTCTGGTGGTTAAGTGAAGTGTTAGTGTGGGGGAGGTCCTGTGTTCGAGTCCTTGTGTGTGGATTATTTTTGCTTGTTCGTCCTGAACAGTTTGAGTTGGACTAAAAATCTGAGTAGTTGGAAATAGTGGGTTAGTGGAGTGATTTGGGGGAATGGGATGGTCATCAGAATATTTGGGGTATTCTCTCCTTCCCAAAAGCCCCCTACCGAAGTTCCTTCCCTTTTTGCTGCCGAATCTTCTTCTTTTCTTTTACTATCATTTTTTTCTGAAAAGTTCCTGTATCCCGTTATTTCAATATGTTGTTCATGTTTTTGGTAAGTACGGTTAGTGTATTATTATTCTTGGAATGATGAATAGTAGTTTATTGAGTTTCAGTTGGTGTTTAGGAGACAATTGAAGGGCTGGAGATTCTTAATTGATGGTTTAAGTATGTGGAATTTCCATTGTGCGGTCGGAGGTAACGTTGTTGTTAGTTTAGCGGTTCAGTTATCTTATGCATTTTTGTTTGAATATGACTATAAGTGACTATATTGGTGAGATGTTTGTCAAATTTAGGTTCTGGTGGTGTTGAAGTTGCGCGGACTACGAAACTGAAACATGTATGTACCTGAAAACACATAAAACAAGAAACTGTGAAAGCCAAAAAATGAATCTATCGACGCCACACAAGCGTGTGGTCGCCCGTGTGGTAAGCCTTGTGACAGTACACGGGCCTTTGATGACGAGCCATGCCGTGCGCGCAAGACACAAGCACATGACACGGCCGTGTGGCGGCCAGTGAGGCTGTGTGCGACACACGGGCTCGACCTATTGGGCCGTGTGGGCCACACAGGTGAACCACATAGGCGTGTAGGATTTTGGGCCAGGCCATGTGATCCGCACGGCCAAGGTCAATTTAGGCCCTGTAGGCCACACGGGCATGTGGGCTCATATGGGTAGGCTACATGGGCGTGTGAGCCCATTTTTCTAAAATGATCTGTAAGGTTGCAAGGGTTGCCCAAGTCCACTGTGGACCTACCGTAGGGTCGATAAGCACTACTTAGACCCCTCATTGAGTATTTTGACTGTGTGATTTCTGTATCGAGCATGAACTGAGATATCTGAACTGAATGTATGATCTGATAAATTGCATATTAGCATGTCATTTTTGTATGTTGCATTGCATCGGGGTTGGGATAATGTTATTGGGAGGAAGTATTCTGAAAGGCTCTTAAGCCTGATATCTGACAACTCAGCTGCAATTATCTGATTATGTGCTGCATTTCGGTACAGCCTGGTGTGTAGGGATGGGTAGGTCAATTTTATTCCCACATGGTGTGTAGGGTTAGACAGAGATGGTGTGTAGAGGCTGGTGGGTAAGATTCTGACATCTTGTCTGCTTACTGTATCTGACATGGGCTAAGGCCCTAAGTTGTATTTGATTCTATATTTGATGGGCTAAGGCCCTAACTGATTCTGTAAAGGGCTCCAGCCCCAGACTGTTTATTTATAACACCTGATGTGTATTCTGTATGTTTTATTTCTGTGGGGATTACACACTGAGTTTGCGAAAACTCACACTTTTCTGTTTAATCTGTGTAGGTAATCCCCAAACTTGATGGATCGATGCAACAGAGGGCTCAACTGTGACCACTACTATTAAACTGCTTATTTACAATTATTGCATCGCTTAATTCTTGTTGGTATTTTTGTTATGATGGACTTTGGGACTGTTTGGTTTTAATTTGGGATTTTGAAACTGTTGATTATGGATTTATAAACTGTAATGTAACAAAGTATAGTTTTCCTAAATTAAACTAAGATTTTTCGTAAATGAAACGGTTTTTCAAAAATTATTTAGGTTTCAAAAGCTTCAGTGCAAAAGAAATGTTTTAAATCAAATCAATTAGAACACAGTTTCTTGAACTAAGTAGAAGTTTATAATTGGAATGATTTGAAGGTCAATGCGTTTTCAAAAACACTCTCATGTGATATCGCCAGATTCGGCCATAACGTCTAGGCCGGGTTTGGGGTGTTATAGAAGTTCTGGTGATGGCTTTGTATTCTTCTCTTAATGCTAATATGTTTCATTGTATTTGTTGTTTTTTTCGGTTTAAATAATTGTTTGATTCACATTGAGCTTTTCATAAGCTCACGCCCCAATAGTGTTTAAATTTTTAGGTAAACCTCGAAATTAAGATCGAACTCAGCATTTAGAGTATCACCTTGGGCCTCAGACCATTTTTGATAAGTATTAATAAATTTCTATTAGTTTTGGCCTGTATTTTTTTAATTATTTTTGGTATGTGGCTTGGTAGCTTTTCATTGGGGATTTTTTACATGCATGGATTACTTAAGCATAATAATCGGATAATGCATGATATCAGGCTTAAGTAAAATTTTATATTGTTCCCTAGTTTTTGCTGCATTGCAAAGGAACCGTTTTTGAAAAACAAATCGATAAGGCAACTAAGCTTCCAAAATGACTTGAAAAATGGTTTTTCCAATGCTTTAGTTTAACATCGAGTTTTTTTTAAAAAGAAGAGCAACAAAACAACACTATCAACAATAAAATGAATCCTAAGTATACACGACCTAATGAATGAATGCTTTTTAGCTAACTTAATGTACAAGTACGATTTTCTTTAAAATGAGTTTATTTAAGGTCTTCAAAAGTAACGTAAGTTAGCTTAGCCATTTTGGTGGCTAATGTAGCCTTCTCAATCTAGCCATAACGTCTAAGCGGGGTTTAGGAGGTTACATGATGTATAAAATGATTGAATTTTATGTTGACGATATGATAGCAAAGTCTGTTAGGGAGGAAAGTCATGTGGAAAACCTCCGTAAACTATTTGAAAGAATGATGAAATACACATTGAGATTGAATCCAGCAAAATGTACTTTCAGGGTAAAGTCGAGGAAGCTGATATGTTTCGTAGTGAATAAACGGGGAATTGAAATAGATCCAGATAAGGTTTGAGCAATTCAAGATTTGACATCCCTTAAAACTCAAAAGGAGGTAAGAGGTTTTTTGGGATTGTTAAATTGCGTGTCTTGTTTCATCTCACAGTTGACGGATAAATGTAATCCCATCTTTAAGCTCTGACGTAGCGATAATGATGGTGAATGGACTTAAGATTGTCAAAAAAACATTTGAGAAAGTAAAAGAGTATTTGGCTAAGCCACCAATTTTGATTCCCCCGGTGTCAGGAAGACCTTTGATTTTGTATTTGGTAGTGCTAGATAATTCTATAGGTTGTGTTCTATGGCAACGAGATGGGTCAAACAAGAAAGAGCACGCAATCTATTATCTGAGGAAGAAGTTCATCGAATATGAAGCCAAGTATTCCAATCTAGAAAAGATGTGTTATGTCGTGGCATGGACTGAACGTCGATTAAGGCAATACATGTTGTATCCCACCACTTTCCTCATCGCAAAGTTGGACCCTTTAAAGTACATTTTCTAGAAGCCATCATTATCAGGAAGAATTGCTCAATGGAAAGTGGTATTTTCCAAGTATGACATCATCTACGTGTCCCAAAAGGCTATAAAAAGAAGCATAGTTGTAGAATTTCTAAAGGATCACACGAAAGAGGAATACTAGCCCATGAGTTTTGATTTCCCAGACGAAGAAATCATGTCAATTTTGAAGTGTGAAGAAGAAATTTGGAGGGTGTATTTCAATGGAGCATCCAACATGATGGGGCTTGGGATTGGAGCAGTACTAATCTCCCCAAATGGCCAGTATTTTCCCTTTATAGATAAACTAATGTTCACCTGTACAAACAATGTAGTTGAATACAAGGCATACATTTTGGCACTTTAGATTGCCATTGAGAAAAATATTATAGTTTTAAAAGTTTTTGGTGACTCAGTGTTATTTGTTTACCAATTAAGAGGAGAATGGGAAACAAGGGATTCCAAACTGATTTACTATCAAACATATGTGCATGGACTGATCAAAGAGTTTGATGATGTTAAATTTTGTCATTTTCTATGAGAAGAAAACCAGTTAGCAGATGCATTAGCTACTTTAGCCACCATGTTCAAAGTAGGATCCAAAACAAAAGTGCAACCTATACAACTAAGGGTCAACGACTTGCCGGCCCACTGCGTGCGAGTAAAATTGGGAAGAGATGGGAAACCATGGTATGTTGACATTAAGCGATATTTGCAATACCAGAAATACTTGGATTATGCCTCAAAAAATTATAAACAAATAATTAAGAGGTTGGCTATGGGTTTCTTATTGGACGGTGAGTTTTTGTACAAAAGAGGACGTGACCAAACCCTATTGAGATTTGTCGCCACAGAAGAGGCGAATCAAATAATAAAAGAAATTCATGATGGAGTATGTGGAGCACATAGTAGCAGACATATGATGGCAAGGTAAATCATGAGGGCTAGATATTTTTGGTTGATGCTAGATTTATACAGACAGTATTAATGCTCATCCTACCAATCTTCACGTCTTGGTACCTCCTTGGTTATTCTCAATGTGGGGCATGAATGTCATTGGCCCTATCTCAATGAAAGCATCAAATGGGCATCGTTTAATTTTTGTAGTGATTAATTATTTCACCAAGTGGGTCGAAGTCACTTTATATGTCAATGTAACTCGATCGATGATCTAAAAATTTTTGAAAAAAGAATTCATTTTTTGATACGGTTTACTAGAAAGAATCATCTTAGATAAGAGATTTGCGTACAATTTAAGATCAAGCATCACAATTCTGCGCCATATTGTCCAAAAATGAATGGGGTAGTCGAGGCCGCAAACAAAAATATCAAGAAGATCATTTCCAAGATAACAAAAACGTATAGGGATTGGCATGAGAAACTCCCTTTTGCTCTTCACGCATACTGGACATCAGTGAAAACTTCGACTGGAGCTACTCTATTTTCATTAATGTATAGCATGGAGGCCGTTTTACCTATCGATGTTCAAATCCCATCTTTACGAGTGTTGAGGGAAGTGCGACTAGAGGAGGCTGAATGGGTGAAAGAGAGATACGAGCAGTTGAATTTAATTAAGGAAAAAAGATTAGCAGCTTTATGTTATGGCAATTTGTATCAGCAAAGAATGATGAAGGCCTATAATAAGAAGGTGTGACCAAGGCAGTTCAGGAAGGGGGATTTGGTACTGAAGAAGATTCTGCCATATGTTCATGATCATCGGGGAAAATGGACACCAAAATGGGAGGGACCATATGTGGTGAAGAAAGCTTTCTCTGGTGGAGCATTGATTCTTGCTGAAATGGACGGAGACAAAATGTCAAACCCTGTAAATTCTAATGCAGTGAAAAATACTTTGCTTAAAAATTAAGCTTGATTATTCTTAAAGAGTTATTCACAGTAAGTAATATTGGCTTTTTCTATTTTGCTTTTCTTTGTGCATCACGTTTGAGTTACTTTTTTCTTTGGGATCTTGCATTCTCCTTAAGGTTAATTACTTAATAAGTTGGTCATGTTTAAAGTGACGAATGGCATTTTTGAAATATCCTTCACTTGAAGAAAATTTCATCCTCTGTTAACCACTTTGGGCCATCTTGTTTGTTCAGAATTGACCATTATCGAAGGATCACCCTCCATGTTGGAGGATAATTTTTGAGGTTTTAGGTATGGATTGATGATTTTACAACATTGTGAGACAGACATGAGATTACGCGCAATTCAAATTGAAAAGATGAGCATATTCCCAAGAATGACCTTTTTTATGAGATTTTGAAATGATAAATGGCATTCTTTTGTTCTCCCCATCACTTGGAGAAAATTATATCCCTCGACAACCCATTTTGAGCTTGATGTATCTTCTTTTTGAACCCTAATTAAAGTCATCCATTGAATAACAGGGTTTGACAAGAAATATAATGAAAAATGAAAGCAAAATTCTAAATTCTTGACCTTATTCTGAAAAAATAAAAAAGAAGAAAGACAAAAAGGAAAAGAAATAGGAAGGAGTAAGAATGAAGAAACATGATTGAGAGATGGAAGGACCAATCAAAAATTCAAAATAACTCCTCATGGTTTTTACACTCTTTCATATAATATATATTTTATCCTTGAAAACCTTTCTCTGATTGACCCTTAAGCCTCAAACCACGTTACAACCCTTAAAAGACCATTTTGATCAAATATGTTTGTCTAAATCAAGAAGTTAATCCTTACGAAATTGTGATGTCTTAAAGAGCATAAAAGAGGGAGATGAACTCTAGGGTGAAAACTCAGAAATGAGCAGTCTAGAGATATTTCTTAAAATGAAAAAAAGATATCAGATGCCCTAAAGGATAATGAAGATTTTCAGAAGAAATTGATCCTTTGGTACGAGCCCTAAAGTCATCTATTTGAGCCTATTTTATCCCTTTCTTTGGCACCCAAACTCGAGTCGACATTATAACCTTGGAACACGTTCTGATTGCTCATGGCTGGTTTAAATTATGGAATTAATCTACTTGGAGAATGTAAGAGTCTATAGAAAGAAGATTTTGCCAAAATAAAACAAACACAAAAAAAAAGAAAAAAAACAACAAAACAACAAAACAACAAAACAAAAAGGAAAACAAAAAAATAAAAAAAAATAAAGAGAGAGCAAGAGAAAGGAGCTATATTGAAGAATATATACTTTAAGACACAATTTTGCAAAACAGCATGGTACAGGGTTCACAGTCAGAATAGTCCAAAGTTAGGAAAAGGAAATTCGGCTTTACAAGAATTAACGAGTTGACTCACGATGCAAGAAATTTATGTTTCAAGGGTGGATTTATTTAAATCTGTTGTAACAAGTTTGTTAAGTGAATTATCATTTAAGAATTTAATTTACGAGTCATAAAAATCATTTTGAAATTTGTTAAGGTGATATCCCGTAATGTAACACCCCGTACCCGAGTCCGCTGCCGAAATCGGACACGAGGGGTTAACGGCTTAAACCATTCACTTTCACAATCCATTTTAAAATTTTCCAGGCAGTTGGCTAACGCGTCACTGTCACTTTAAAAAATCATATCTTGAGTTCCAAAACTCGAAAACCAGTTTCGTAATTTTTCCCTGAAACTAGACTCATATATGCATCTACAAATTTTTTCTAGAATTATTGGTCAGGCCAATTAGTATAGTTTATTGGTTAAAGTCTCCCTGTTGCAGGGATCGACTACACTGACCTTTGTGCGTTACGAATTGGATATCTCCTGTACAGGGCTTCAATACTGATGCCGTTTGTTTCTATAGAAACTAGACTCAAAGAGGAATCTATATATATATGGCATGACTCCTAATTATCTCTGGTTAATTTAAAATGAATTTCCAAAGTTGGAACAGGGAATCTAAAAACCGTTCTGGCCGTGTCTCACGAAAACTTAAATATCTCTTAACATACTGTTCATATGATCGTTTCGTTACTTTCCTATGAAAATAGATTCATCAAGGTTCGACTACATAATTTATTCACTATTTAATTCCCTTTCTACTATTTTTAGTGATTTTCACATTCACGTCACTGCTGCTACCAGCATCTATTTTTAAGGTAAACTTTACCTATTTCATGATCCTCCATGGATCAACTAGAGTTTGTCATACATATACCAAAAGTGATCATGAATGACCATTCCCATGGCCAACCGTTACCAACATTTCCATACCTCTTGACAAACAACATACAATGATTATAATGCTATGATCAAAGTATATCTAAGCCATTTTCGCATGGCTATCCAAATTTACACAAAACCGAAGGGTACATGACCTACACCAAAAGGGTAGTCCTATACATTAACCAAGATATCCCCTCACTACTAGTCTATTCTATACATGCCATAAGATATTCCAAAACATAGCAGTACCAAACAGTGGATAGTGATAGTGTGACTAGTTCTTGACGATCCCCGAGCCTGTAGCTTCCAAATGAGATCTATAAAACAGAGGAAACAAAGTACACTGAGTAAGCATTACAATGCTTAGTAAGTTTCAAGCAAGGTCAACAGATAACAATCAAGTTATAACATAGTTGTTCGTATTCCTATTTCACTCTTCCTTCGGGCATACCACCCTTTATCCAAATATGCACATCTCATCATAATCATAGGAATAGTCTCATAGATTGCTCTCGATACATCACATAACTACCTTATGGTTTAGTTTAAATCAAGCTCACATATAAACTTGGAGTACATACTGTTTAACCTTTCGATTATGTATTTTTATAAGCAATTTTATAAAAGAAGTCTTACCCGGACATAATCTCCACACGTAGTCATCGGGTCTTACCCGGTCATAATCTCCACATCGTAGTCATCGGGTCTCACCCGAATGTGACAGCCCAAAATTGACCCTAGTCGGAAGGTGGTCTCGGGACCACAAAACCGAGGCATAAAAATAATTAAAATTTATTTTGATGCCTATATATATGTGTGCTCATGTATGACATTTTATGATGATTGATTTAGTGTTATAAGGGTGAATTCCACAAGAAAGGACTTAGTAATGAACTTTGAAAGTATGATAGGAAATGTGTGATGACTAATTAAAGCATGCATGCAAAATAATGGACTTGCATGTCAAATTCCCCTTTATAGGTGGTGGCCGGCCATGACAAGGAGGATGGGCTAAACATGTCATGAAACATGTTTTGTTGGTGCATTAGGGTGAAATAATAAACAAAGGTGTATGGGTGATAAAAAATGAAAAAAAATGTGTGTGAGTGTGGTAATCCCCCATTGCCGTGAGTTGTAGAGAAGGAAAGAAAAAATTTTGTTCATCCTTTCTTTGAGCCAAAACTAAGGAAGAAGGAGGATTTTTGCTTCATGCTTGGTTTGGAAGAGATCTAGAAGGAGATTTGGCCAAGTTTGCATCAAGATTAAGGTATGTATGAGGTTGTGTTAGGAGTTTCATGCATGTTTTGGTTGCTAACTTGATGTGCATGTTAGCCATGGCTCAAATCTTTGTTAAGCCATGGAAATGGTATTTGGCCAAAGTTGTTATGGTGATAAAGCCATTGCATGCTAAGTGTGAAGCTTGATGATGATGCATGCAATGATGGATTGTCTACTCTTGAGCAAGATTTTGAGCCTTCTTTTGATTTATCATGATTGAAGTTGAAAAGGAGCATGATTGTCATATTCGCCATTCATGAGCATGGTTCATGCTTCTTGCATGTTAGTTAAAATTTGTATTTTGGATGGCTATGGACACCTTGAAAATTCGCCATGCTCATATTGTATATATATGTTTGCACATGATGTTTTGGCTATGAAGTAAGTGATGAATAAGTTGGTTTAAAGAAGAAGATGTTGAAGAATAATTGTGAAATTTCAAGCACAATTCGCCTAGCACACATATAAGTGCTTGATGCTATATTATAAGTTTTGAGCCACAATATGCAAAGCATTAACTAGTAAAATGCATGCTGTTTTGTGAGGTATTAAGTGCATAATTGGCCTCAACATGTACATGAATATTCGCCTTGGGTAGCCTATTGAAGGCCTTAGCATTTCCTTGATGCTCAAATAAATTGTATTGAATTGCTTGATGTAGTATAAAATGTGCATGACCATTGTGTATTCAAGCTAAAGAGTGGCCATATGACCATTTAAAATCCTTGTCATATTCGCCATAAGCAAGCACAATGAGGTTTTAATAAATTGAATTTGTTTGAATTAGCTTAAGAGCTAAGAGGGCCACAATTGGACAAGGGAAGGAAAAGGTGATCGAATAGCCGAAAAAGCCGTTCGACAACATCCGAGGTAAGTCCTCAAGAAGTGATCTTACTTGAATTATGTAAGATGAAACATGGATGTGTATGATTATTGATCATGTGTGTATGAGTATTTGAATTCCACCGGGCTAAGTCCCAAGGCTAATATGCTAATGATTATAATTGTGTTTGAGCCTTAGTAACGAAAATGAAATATGTATGTCCAATGATTATTGATGTATGTGTGCATGAGAAATTGAATGATATCCGGGCTAAGCCTCAAGACAATTATGCTGAAATTTATATCCGGTTAAGACCAAGGCAATTGTGCTAGTAGCTATATCCGGGCTAAGACCAAGGCATTCGTGCAAGTTGTTAAATCCGGGCTAAGACCAAGGCATTTGTGCAAATCGTGATATCCGGGTAAAGTCCGTTGGCCTTGGTGCGGGTTACCATAACCGGGCTATGTCCCAAGGCGATTGAACGAGTACCGACATCCGGATAAACTCGAAGGTATGTGATTTGAAAATTATGAGCTTGCTGGAAAATTTCAGCTAATGCACTTGTGAAATTTCCCAATGATAAGGTAAGTGCGGTGTGTGCTTTGCGTGCTAGGAGTAAGAGCGTATGAATATCCGCTCCTATGATGGAGCGAGTTATCGGCCTTAATGAAGCCGTTATTTGTGTATGAACATAAGAGTTGGGATGGTAAAGTAAGTATGATTATGTGAATGCGCATTAATGAAATGATGCATTTAACTATGTGAATGTATTGCTGTAATTAGAGTTGATTATATTCCTTGAGACTTACTAAGCATAAAAATGCTTACTCCGCTTTGGCTCTCGTTTTCTAGATTTCGCTCGATAGCAATCGGATTCGGGATCGTTGAAGTCGAAGTCATCCACACTATCAAGCCCCCATTTTGGTATAAATTCTTGGTTGAACTTGAAATGGCATGTATAGGACTACCCTTGTTTGTTAAATATGTGGTGATGTAAGTATGTACGGCCATGCGAAAATGGCTCGAAAAGGAACATGAACTTAGAATAATTGTGGTTTGTATGTATATATTTGGTGTCATGATGTGGCTATGGCTTGAAATGGGAATGTTGGTCATATGATCAGCCATTGGCATGGTTAAAATGATCATATATGAACCTATGTATGGCAAAGACTAGTTGGTTCATGGAGACTACCAAATAGGTAAGACCTACCTTAAAAACAGATGCTGCCAGCTGCAGTGACGTGAATGTGAAAAATCACCAAAATTCGTAGAAATGGAATTAAATAGTGAATAAGCTATGTAAATGAACCTTGATGAGTCTATTTTCATATGGAAGAAACGAAATGGTCATAGGAGTTACATGTTAAGAGATATTAATGCTATTGTGAGACAGGGCCAGAACGGTTTCTGGGTTCCCTGTCGCAACTTTAAAAATTTACTATAAATTATCCAGAAAGAATTAGGCGACATACCTTATATGTACAGATTCCATTTTGAGTCTAGTTTCATTAGAAACAAACGACACCAGCATTAAAGCCCTGTACAGAGAGATATTCAAGTTATACCGCGCGAAGGTCAGAGCAGTCGATCCCTGTAACATGGGTGACTTTAACTAATAAACTGTACCAATTGGCCCATCCAAAATTCTAGAAATAAATCCATGGATGGATATATGAGTCTAAATTCAGGAAAATTTACGAAACCAGTTTCCGAGTTTTGAAACTCGAGATATGATTTTAAGGCGACGGTGATGCAGTCTTCCAGCCTGACTGGAAATGTCAAATTGGTGGGCAAACCATGTGAACTTGGCTTGTTAACCCTCGTGTCCGACACCGGCAATGGTCTCGGGTTCGGGTGTTACAATTTTATGGTATCGAGCCACGGTTTAGTCGATTCTAGGACTACCGTGAGGTGTTTGGGGTCTAGCTATACATGCCATTTAATGATGAATCGATAGTGTGGTGATTTCGACAATTTGACTTTGAGTTTGTTTATAGCAATGGGTCCCGATCCCAACCGAGCAATAGCTGATGATGTGGAGAGTGTGGCGCTGCTCCCGCACAAGGGACAGCACCGCGGACTCTCAACCTATGGCCAGCAATCCGAATGATGAGGCTAGGCAAGCCTTTTATAGTGTGATGAACGAATGGTTTAATCAATACATTCGAACTAACACGGCTGTCCCACGACCTCCATTCCCGACAAATGCAACCCCGCACCTACAATACCTCCAGAATCGACCAAATAAGGTCAAGTAAGCCCCATCGATAGGATTCGAAAACATGGGGCCACTGAATTTAAAGCTACGGATGATGATGATGCCGAACGAGCTGAATTTCGGTTGGACAACACTATCCGGTGCTCGATGAGCTATCTTGTACACCGATGAATGCTTAAAGTGTACCATCTCCTTGCTACGTGATTCCACCTACTATTGGTGGAGTACTCGACTTCGTGGTACCTAGAGAGCAAGTGACTTGGGAATTTCTTGATCTTAAGCAAGGTTCTATGTCGGTTACCGACTATGAACGAAAATTTGTGAGGCTTAGCCGATACACGCGAGAATGCATTTCGTCCGAAGCTATCATGTGTAAATGCTTCGAGGATGGGCTGAATGATGATATAAGGATGTTCGTTGGCATTCTCGAAATACGAGAGATCGTAGTACTTGTTGAGCGAGCTTGTAAAGTCGAAGAGCTTAGAAAGGAGAAACAAAAAGTCGATGTGGGAACCGGAGAATTTCGAAGAGGTCCTCGGAAAGTCTCTTCAACAGCAATCAAGAGATTTCGAGATGATGTGAACCGGTCTAGAGGCGCTTTGGGCTTTTTTAGACGAGGACGCGATCGACCCCTGTGACCACACGAGTCACTTCGATCGCCGATGGTGGAAATGATCGCCGAGAGAGGCGGAGTGTCAACATTGTGGCAAATGGCATTCGGGAGCTGTTGGTTTCGTGATCACTCCTGCTATAAGTGTGGATCGGCCGACCACTTTAGGAAGGATTGCCCGAGGAAGCTTGAAGCAGAATGTGAGTCGAGTGGAAACTCGGGTGCTACCATCGCCGAGGAAGGCCACCTAGAAATATGGGCAATGTCGGTGGCGGTCGAGAGGATCTAGAGATGCTACCATCGATCGAGGCTCGTGCTCCTGCGAGGACTTATGCCATACGCGCACGCGAGGATCTTGCCTCTCCGGATGTCATTACGGTGCTTTCACCCTTTTCAATACTAAAGTGATTGCGTTGATTGACCCGGTTCTACTCAATCTTATATATGTGAAACCTTAGCATCCAAGAAGACTTTGCCTATTGAGTCTCTCGAGTTTGTAATTCGGTGTCAAACCCTTGGGTCATTACGTGCTTGTCAACAAAGTGTGCAAGAAAAGTCTCCTAGTGTTCCGAGGTTCTTGTTTCCGCGGACTTGATGCTTTTGCCGTTCGATGAATTCGACGTTATTCTTGGTTTGGATGGGTTGACCATGCACGATGCGGTCGTAAATTGCAAAAGCAAGACTATCGATTTGAGGTGCGCGAATAACGAGATAATTCGGGTTAAGTCTACGGACTTAAAGGGTTGCCACCGTAATATCGCAATGTTGGCCCGAAAATATGTAAGAAAAGAGTGCGAAGCGTGCACAGCGTCGTGCTTTCGATGACAAGGAATCGAAAAGAAACCCGAATCTGCGTGCGTGGTTTGTGAATACCGGATGTTTTCCCGAAGAATTGCCGGGTTTACCACTGTTCGGAAATAGAATTTGGCATCGAATTGGTACTGGTACCACTCAATTTCGATAGCTCCGTGATCGTATGGCACCAACGGAATTAAAGGAGTTGGAAGCTCGGTTGCAAGAATTGGTGGATAGAGGTTTTGCTCGCCCGAGTTTTTCGCCTTAGGGTGTGCCGGTGTTGTTCGTGAAAAGAAGGATGGAACCATGCGGTATTTGTGCAGATCGACTATCGTCGACTTAATAAAGCGACGATAAAGAACAAATATCCGTTGCCACGTATTGACGACTTGTTCGATCAAGCGAAGGAGCCTCGGTGTTCTCGAAAATAGATTTGAGATCGGGCTACTATCAATTGCGAATCCGAGATTGGACGTGCCCAAGACCGCCTTCGAGCGAGATATGGTCACTATGAGTTCCTAGTGATGCCGTTTGGGCTCACTAATGCCCCGCGGTATTTATGGATTTAATGAATCGGATCTTTAGACCATATTTGGATCGATTCGTAGTCATGTTCATTGATGACATCTTGGTCTATTCAAGAAATGAGACCGAACATCTTTGAACACTGCGGTTAGTCTTTGCAAATTTTACGGGACAAGCAATTATATGCTAAGTCCAGCAAGTGTGAGTTCGTTTAGAGAGGTTAGCTTCTTGGGTCATGTGGTATCTGCATCGGGTATTCGAGTCGACCGAATAAAATTTCAGCCATACTTAATTGGAAGCCTCAGAAATATTATCGAGGTTCGGAGCTTTTGGGGCTTCTTAGGTTATTACCGACGATTTGTAAAGGCTTCTCAACGATAGCCACGCCGATGACGGCTTACTCCAAAAGGACGTTAAGTTCGAATGGACGGAGAAATGCCAAAAAGTTTCGATCAATGAAAACTTATTTGATGAAGCCCCAATTCTAGTGCAACCCGAGTCCGCAAGGAGTTTGTCATCTATAGCGACGCCTCTCTACTTGGGTTAGGTTGCGTATTAATGCAAGAAGGTCGAGTTGTGGCCTATGCGTCGAGGCAATTAAAGCCACATGAGGAAAAATTATCCGACTCATGATCTCGAGTGGCCGCCATCGTATTCGCCTTTAAAGATTTGGCGACATTACTTATTTGGTGAAAGGTGCCATGTATACTCGGATCACAAAAGTCTCAAATATTTGATGACCCAAAGGGACTTAAATCTGCGACAAAGACGTTGGCTCGAGTGTTAAAGGATTATGAGTGATCATTGACTATCACCCGGAAAGGCGAATATGGTTGCGGATGCCTTGAGTCGTAAATCGTTATTCACTTTACGAGCGATGAATGTGCACTTGTCCGTCCGATCCGACAATGTGTTAGTGGCTGAATTGAAAGCCAAACCATTATTGACACACCAAATTCGAGAAGCTCGTAAAGTCGACGACGAGTTGGTTGCAAAGCGGGCTGCGTGTGTTCGAACAAGGACTCGGAGTTTCAAATCGACGATGACGATTGTTTGAGGTTCAAAAGTCGTCGATGTGTCCCAAAGAATTGAACTCATTTCGATAATTCGAAGGAAGCCCATTGTAGCCGAATGGCAATCCACCCGGGAGTACGAAGATGTACAATGAGTTGAAACGTCGATTTTGGTGGCATGGTATGAAGCGAGACATCTCCGACTTTGTTTCAAGATGTTTAATATGTCAACAAGTGAAAGCGGAACATCGGTGCCTTGAGATTACTTCACCAATCACGATACCCGAGTGGAAATGGGATCGAGTCACAATGGACAAATTAGCGGAATTGTACGTTTTTCGATTGTGAGATTACATGGGGTGCCTATTTCCATCGTGTCGGATAGAGATCCGAGATTTACCTCGCGATTTTGGAAAATGTTGCAAGAAGCTTTGGGTACCAAGTTGCATTTCAAAGACCGCCTTTCACCCCCAAACCGATGGTCAATCCGAGCGGATAATTCGGATACTTGAGGATATGTTAAGATGTTGCGTCCTCGAGTTTAGTGGTTCATGGGAACGGTATTTGCCGTTGATTGAATTCGCTTACAACAACACTTTCAATCAAGTATTAAAATGGCACCTACGAGGCCTTGTACGGTCGTAAATGCCGTACACCATTGTTTTGGACCGAGCTCGGTGAAAGCAAGATTTTCGGGGTGGATTTGATTAGGGATGCTGAACAGGAAGTGAAAGTAATCCGTGAAAGTCTGAAGATAACCTCCGATCGTCAGAAGTCGTACGCGGATCTGAAGCGTAAGGATATCGAGTATCAGGTGGGTGATAAAGTGTTCCTCAAGGTATCGCCTTGGAAAAAGATACTCGATTCGGTACCGTAAGGGCAAGTTGAGCCCGAGGTTCGTTGGGCCATATGAGATATCCGGCGAGTCGATCCAAAGTGGCATATCGTTTGACTTTGCCCCCTAAACTCGAAAAGGTTCACGATGTCTTTCACGTTTCGATGCTTCGACGCTATAGATCCGATCCATCGCACGTGATTAGTCCATCAGAAATTGAAATTCAAGCTAATATGAGTTATGAGGAAGAACCGATTCGTATCCTATCACGAGAAGTGAAAGAGTTGTGAAACAAGCGGGTTCCGCTAGTAAAAGTGTTATGGCTCAAGCACGGGATAGAAGAAGCTACTTGGGAGACCGAGAACTCTATGAAAGACCGATATCCAAACCTATTTACGGTAAGATTTTGGGACGAAAATTTCTTAAGTGGGGAGAGTTGTGACAGCCCAAAATTGACCCTAGTCGGAAGGTGGTCTCGGGACCACAAAACCGAGGCATAAAAATAATTAAAATTTATTTTGATGCCTATAATATGTGTGTGCTCATGTATGACATTTTATGATGATTGATTTAGTGTTATAAGGGTGAATTCCACAAGAAAGGACTTAGTAATGAACTTTGAAAGTATGATAGGAAATGTGTGATGACTAATTAAAGCATGCATGCAAAATAATGGACTTGCATGTCAAATTCCCCTTTATAGGTGGTGGCCGGCCATGACAAGGGAGGATGGGCTAAACATGTCATGAAACATGTTTTGTTGGTGCATTAGGGTGAAATAATAAACAAAGGTGTATGGGTGATAAAAAATGAAAAAAAATGTGTGTGAGTGTGGTAATCCCCCATTGCCGTGAGTTGTAGAGAAGGAAAGAAAAAATTTTGTTCATCCTTTCTTTGAGCCAAAACTAAGGAAGAAGGAGGATTTTTGCTTCATGCTTGGTTTGGAAGAGATCTAGAAGGAGATTTGGCCAAGTTTGCATCAAGATTAAGGTATGTATGAGGTTGTGTTAGGAGTTTCATGCATGTTTTGGTTGCTAACTTGATGTGCATGTTAGCCATGGCTCAAATCTTTGTTAAGCCATGGAAATGGTATTTGGCCAAAGTTGTTATGGTGATAAAGCCATTGCATGCTAAGTGTGAAGCTTGATGATGATGCATGCAATGATGGATTGTCTACTCTTGAGCAAGATTTTGAGCCTTCTTTTGATTTATCATGATTGAAGTTGAAAAGGAGCATGATTGTCATATTCGCCATTCATGAGCATGGTTCATGCTTCTTGCATGTTAGTTAAAATTTGTATTTTGGATGGCTATGGACACCTTGAAAATTCGCCATGCTCATATTGTATATATATGTTTGCACATGATGTTTTGGCTATGAAGTAAGTGATGAATAAGTTGGTTTAAAGAAGAAGATGTTGAAGAATAATTGTGAAATTTCAAGCACAATTCGCCTAGCACACATATAAGTGCTTGATGCTATATTATAAGTTTTGAGCCACAATATGCAAAGCATTAACTAGTAAAATGCATGCTGTTTTTGTGAGGTATTAAGTGCATAATTGGCCTCAACATGTACATGAATATTCGCCTTGGGTAGCCTATTGAAGGCCTTAGCATTTCCTTGATGCTCAAATAAATTGTATTGAATTGCTTGATGTAGTATAAAATGTGCATGACCATTGTGTATTCAAGCTAAAGAGTGGCCATATGACCATTTAAAATCCTTGTCATATTCGCCATAAGCAAGCACAATGAGGTTTTAATAAATTGAATTTGTTTGAATTAGCTTAAGAGCTAAGAGGGCCACAATTGGACAAGGGAAGGAAAAGGTGATCGAATAGCCGAAAAAGCCGTTCGACAACATCCGAGGTAAGTCCTCAAGAAGTGATCTTACTTGAATTATGTAAGATGAAACATGGATGTGTATGATTATTGATCATGTGTGTATGAGTATTTGAATTCCACCGGGCTAAGTCCCAAGGCGAATATGCTAATGATTATAATTGTGTTTGAGCCTTAGTAACTGAAAATGAAATATGTATGTCCAATGATTATTGATGTATGTGTGCATGAGAAATTGAATGATATCCGGGCTAAGCCCCAAGACAATTATGCTGAAATTTATATCCGGTTAAGACCAAGGCAATTGTGCTAGTAGCTATATCCGGCTAAGACCAAGGCATTCGTGCAAGTTGTTAAATCCGGGCTAAGACCAAGGCATTTGTGCAAATCGTGATATCCGGGTAAAGTCCCGTTGGCCTTGGTGCGGGTTACCATAACCGGCTATGTCCCAAGGCGATTGAACAGTACCGACATCCGGATAAACTCAAGGTATGTGATTTGAAAATTATGAGCTTGCTGGAAAATTTCAGCTAATGCACTTGTGAAATTTCCCAATGATAAGGTAAGTGCGGTGTGTGCTGCGTGCTAGGAGTAAGCGTATGAATATCCGCTCCTATGATGGAGCGAGTTATCGGCCGTAATGAAGCCGTTATTTGTGTATGAACATAAGAGTTGGGATGGTAAAGTAAGTATGATTATGTGAATGCGCATTAATGAAATGATGCATTTAACTATGTGAATGTATTGCTGTAATTAGAGTTGATTATATTCCTTGAGACTTACTAAGCATAAAAATGCTTACTCATTGCTTTGGCTCTCGGTTTTCTAGATTTCGCTCGATAGCAATCGGATTCGGGATCGTTGAAGTCGAAGTCATCCACACTATCAAGCCCCCATTTTGGTATAAATTCTTGGTTGAACTTGAAATGGCATGTATAGGACTACCCTTGTTTGTTAAATATGTGGTGATGTAAGTATGTACGGCCATGCGAAAATGGCTCAAAAGGAACATGAACTTAGAATAATTGTGGTTTGTATGTATATATTTGGTGTCATGATGTGGCTATGGCTTGGAAATGGGAATGTTGGTCATATGATCAGCCATTGGCATGGTTAAAATGATCATATATGAACCTATGTATGGCAAAGACTAGTTGGTTCATGGAGACTACCAAATAGGTAAGACCTACCTTAAAAACAGATGCTGCCAGCTGCAGTGACGTGAATGTGAAAAATCACCAAAATTCGTAGAAATGGAATTAAATAGTGAATAAGCTATGTAAATGAACCTTGATGAGTCTATTTTCATATGGAAGAAACGAAATGGTCATAGGAGTTACATGTTAAGAGATATTAATGCTATTGTGAGACAGGGCCAGAACGGTTTCTGGGTTCCCTGTCGCAACTTTAAAATTTACTATAAATTATCCAGAAAGAATTAGGCGACATACCTTATATGTACAGATTCCATTTTGAGTCTAGTTTCATTAGAAACAAACGACACCAGCATTAAAGCCCTGTACAGAGAGATATTCAAGTTATACCGCGCGAAGGTCAGAGCAGTCGATCCCTGTAACATGGGTGACTTTAACTAATAAACTGTACCAATTGGCCCATCCAAAAATTCTAGAAATAAATCCATGGATGGATATATGAGTCTAAATTCAGGGAAAATTTACGAAACCAGTTTCCGAGTTTTGAAACTCGAGATATGATTTTTAAGGCGACGGTGATGCAGTCTTCCAGCCTGACTGGAAATGTCAAATTGGTGGGCAAACCATGTGAACTTGGCTTGTTAACCCCTCGTGTCCGACACCGGCAATGGTCTCGGGTTCGGGGTGTTACACGGAACATATTCCAAGTTTCATGTACATTTAATCACATGTTACAACATTCACATTAGCCATTCAGCTTTGCCACATATGCATATCACACATATATTTTACATTAGCCATTCATTTGTATTATTCGAATACAAGCTCAACATGCAACCTCATCCCTTTAGTTTTCCATTCAATAATCGAACACAAAGATCACATGCCTAACTCACTATCCAATCTTGATTTCTAACACAAATACTCTCCCTTAACCGAATGTCCATAACCAATTTGCAAAACATTTTCACTTCAACATAGCCGATTGTCATTAAGCAATTAAGCCACATCTATTCAATTTTTACCAAGCTCAACTTATCTATAATCAACCTTCAATACTCTAAAGCATCAAAAACAACATAAAAAAAATACAACCATCCATGACCGAATGTCATCTTCATAAATTTACAAAAACATTTGCCATGAGCTAGCTTCTATACTTGATGACCACTCCAAATATACAAAGATTTTCAATGAAAGAGCATTAATCATACCTTAATCCCAAGAACCACCTTGGCCGAACTTCCCCTCTTCTTCCTCCTTCAATTCACGGCCAAGAAGAACCAACTTCTTCTTTTCTTTCTTTCTCAAGTCACGGCTAAAGGGGAAGAACATGGATGAGACAACTTTTTTTTTCTCATCACCCTTCCCATTCATTTCTTTATTACAAACCCTTTATTCTTTTCTTTCTCCCATAACCCACTAACACAACATGTTTCCAACATGTTTCACCCCATATCATTTTGTCCATCCTCATGCTCATGGCCGGCCACTACTAGTTGGGGGGGAAAATTGACATGCAAGTCCTCCCTTTTGACTACATGCACTATTAGATCCTTTTAGATTAGCCTATCACATTTCAAAAGTGTCACACAAGTCCTTTTGACTAAATTCACATGCAATTTACTAAATCGAAGCTTAAAAATTTTTGCACATTCATATTCACATATTTTAGACCATAAATATCACATTCAAATAATTTGGTGACTCGGTTTAGCGGTCCCAAAACCGCTTTCCGACTAGGGTCACTTTAGGGCTGTCACAACTCTCCCCCACTTAAGAAATTTTCGTCCCCGAAAATTTCTACCGATGCATAGTTTAGAATAACGTCCTCTTATTGAATTATATTCATATAAACATTAGCTCATCGATAGCAATTGTAATTCATTATTGATTTCACATCGATCTATAAAATCATTTTCTTATCTCAAAACAAATACGTAAACATTTCTACAAGTATGCACATATATCTCATTTCCTTGATTTCATAAGCAATAATCACTTAATTTAATTCACAATTGCATTTCAACCACATATCAAGCACATACTAACATGTATAATTCATATCATCAACCCACATATTTGTAACCCACATTTTCATCCACGTATAAGCTGTAACCTGGCCGAAAATACACATATACTCAAACATCCCAATAAATATTCTTTATAACTCCATCGTATCTCAATATTCAACTTCCACATACCTGAACATTTAATTCATTCAGCACATACGAACATACCTTATTGCTGGAATTTTTGCAAGCGTATTAGCTGAAATTTTTACAGCAAGATTGCTTATTTCTGAATCACGTACCTTCGGGATTTAACCGGATATAGCGACTCGCTCGATTGTTCTCGGGACATAGCCCGGTTATAATGATTCGTACAATTGCCTTCGGGAATTAGCCCGGATTTAGTAACTTAGCACAAATATCAACCAATCAATACACATTCTTATTACATTTTCATTACCAAAGTTCAAACACAAGACACTCATCATATTTACAATTTCGGCTCAATAGCCACACACCAAGAGCATGATTTCGATTTGCTTAAAACATGATCTAATCAAATCATAATTTAAGCTCTATTCACTCAAGAACTTACTTCACATTACCAACCCTTATGTTCATACACAAAAGATCAATTTAGCCAAAGGCGGTAGCTCGTTTATCAATGGCGAATACTTACTTGTAAGGGCTCAACTAATTCAAGCACATATAGCTCTTACAATGCCATATCCTAGATATGGTCTTACATATTCTCACATCTCGAGCCGATGCCATGTCCCATGCATGGTCTTACACATTATCTCAAGTCAATGCCTTCGTCCCAGACGAGGGTCTTACATGAGTCTCATTTCACACACTTAGTGCTCTGTTGAAAAACTCGCACACACAGTGCCTCAATTACTGATCTCGCACACGTAGTGCCTCAATTACTGATCTCGCACACATAGTGCCTCAATTACTGATCTCGCACACATAGTGCCTCGATTACTGATCTCGCACACATAGTGCCTCAATTACTGATCTCGCACACATAGTGCCTCGATTACTGATCTCGCACACATAGTGCCTCTATTCATTCGTTATTACCCATTGAAAGGACTTAACCAAGTCTATAAAACATCATATATGTACACTTTTAAACATATCATCTCATTTAAGTTTGAATTCGTATAGAAATGAACACTTAAACTTTGCTCAAATTACCGGCATGAAGCCTACTAGGCACGAAGGCCCGAATACACGTCACTAGCATGAATGCTCTTCGGAACTTAGTCCGGATATATCACTCTCAATTCTCATGTACATATACACATATAGCAACCACATTTTAATAGTCAAAAATCATCACACTATCATTTTATCACTTTATGGCATGTATAAATAGACTCACGCGTGCTACGTTAGTCCTAGAAACGACTAAACCGTAGCTCTGATACCAATAAAATTGTAACACCCCCGTGCGAGTCCGCTGCGAAATCGGACACGAGGGTTAACGGCTTAAACCATTCACTTTCACAGTCCATTTTAAAATTTTCCAGGCAGTTGGCTAACCGCGTCACTGTCACTTTAAAAAATCATATCTTGAGTTCCAAAACTCGAAAACCAGTTTCGTAATTTTTCCTGAAACTAGACTCATATATGCATCTACAAATTTTTTCTAGAATTATTGGTCAGGCCAATTAGTACAGTTTATTGGTTAAAGTCTCCCCTGTTGCAGGGATCGACTACACTGACCTTTGTGCGTTACGAATTGGATATCTCCCTGTACAGGGCTTCAATACTGATGCCGTTTGTTTCTATAGAAACTAGACTCAAAGAGGAATCTATATATATATGGCATGACTCCTAATTATCTCTGGTTAATTTAAAATGAATTTCCAAAGTTGGAACAGGGAATCTAAAAACCGTTCTGGCCGTGTCTCACGAAAACTTAAATATCTCTTAACATACTGTTCATATGATCGTTTCGTTACTTTCCTATGAAAATAGATTCATCAAGGTTCGACTACATAATTTATTCACTATTTAATTCCCTTTCTACTATTTTTAGTGATTTTCACATTCACGTCACTGCTGCTACCAGCATCTATTTTAAGGTAAACTTTACCTATTTCATGATCCTCCATGGATCAACTAGAGTTTGTCATACATATACCGAAAGTGATCATGAATGACCATTCCCATGGCCAACCGTTACCAACATTTCCATACCTCTTGACAAACAACATACAATGATTATAATGCTATGATCAAAGTATATCTAAGCCATTTTCGCATGGCTATCCAAATTTACACAAAACCGAAGGGTACATGACCTACACCAAAAGGGTAGTCCTATACATTAACCAAGATATCCCTCACTACTAGTCTATTCTATACATGCCATAAGATATTCCAAAACATAGCAGTACCAAACAGTGGATAGTGATAGTGTGACTAGTTGTTGACGATCCCCAGCACTGTAGCTTCCAAATGAGATCTATAAAACAGAGGAAACAAAGTACACGGAGTAAGCATTACAATGCTTAGTAAGTTTCAAGCAGTGTCAACAGATAACAATCAAGTTATAACATAGTTGTTCGTATTCCTATTTCACTCTTCCTTGGGCATACCACCCTTTATCCAAATATGCACATCTCATCATAATCATAGGAATAGTCTCATAGATTGCTCTCGTATACATCACATAACTACCTTATGGTTTAGTTTAAATCAAGCTCACATATAAACTTGGAGTACATACCTGTTTAACCTTTCGCATTGCGTATTTTTATAAGCAATTCTTATAAAAGAAGTCTTACCCGGACATAATCTCCACACGTAGTCATCGGGTCTTACCCGGTCATAATCTCCACACGTAGTCATCGGGTCTCACCCGGAACATATTCCAAGTTTCATGTACATTTAATCACATGTTACAACATTCACATTAGCCATTCAGCTTTGCCACATATGCATATCACACATATATTTTACATTAGCCATTCATTTGTATTATTCGAATACAAGCTCAACATGCAACCTCATCCCTTTAGTTTTCCATTCAATAATCGAACACAAAGATCACATGCCTAACTCACTATCCAATCTTGATTTCTAACACAAATACTCTCCCTTAACCGAATGTCCATAACCAATTTGCAAAACATTTTCACTTCAACATAGCCGATTGTCATTAAGTAATTAAGCCACATCTATTCAATTTTTACCAAGCTCAACTTATCTATAATCAACCTTCAATACTCTAAAGCATCAAAAACAACATAAAAAATACAACCATCCATGACCGAATGTCATCTTCATAAATTTACAAAACATTTGCCATGAGCTAGCTTCTATACTTGATGACCACTCCAAATATACAAAGATTTTCAATGAAAGAGCATTAATCATACCTTAATCCCAAGAACCACCTTGGCCAAACTTCCCCTCTTCTTCCTCCTTCAATTCACGGCCAAGAAGAACCAACTTCTTCTTTTCTTTCTTTCTCAAGTCACGGCTAAAGGGGAAGAACATGGATGAGACAACTTTTTTTTTCTCATCACCCTTCCCATTCATTTCTTTATTACAAACCCTTTATTCTTTTCTTTCTCCCATAACCCACTAACACAACATGTTTCCAACATGTTTCACCCCATATCATTTTGTCCATCCTCATGCTCATGGCGGCCACTACTAGTTGGGGGAAAATTGACATGCAAGTCCTCCTTTTGACTACATGCACTATTAGATCCTTTTAGATTAGCCTATCACATTTCAAAAGTGTCACACAAGTCCTTTTGACTAAATTCACATGCAATTTACTAAATCGAAGCTTAAAAATTTTTGCACATTCATATTCACATATTTTAGACCATAAATATCACATTCAAATAATTTGGTGACTCGGTTTAACGGTCCCGAAACCGCTTTCCGACTAGGGTCACTTTAGGGCTGTCACAACTCTGATACCAATGAAATGTAACACCCCGAACCCGAGACCATCGCCGGTGTCGGACACGAGGGGTTAGCAAGCCAAGTTCACTTGTTTTGCCCATCCATTGGACATTTCCAGTCAGGCTGGAAAAACTGCGTCACTGTTGCCTTAAAAATCATATCTCGAGTTTCAAAACTCGGAAACTGGTTTCGTAAATTTTCCCTGAATTTAGACTCATATATCCATCCATGTATTTATTTCTAGAATTTTTGGTCGGGCCAATTGGTACAGTTTATTAGTTAAAGTCACCAATGTTACAGAAGTCGACTACACTGACCTTCGCGCATTAAAACTTGAATATCTATCTGTACAGGGCTTTAATAATGGTTCCGTTTGTTTCTAATGAAACTAGACTCAAAATGGAATCTGTACATATAAGGCATGACTTCTAATTCTTTCTGGATAATTTATAGTAAATTTTCAAAGTCACGACAGGGGACCCAGAAACCGTTCTGGCCCTGTCTCACGAGAACTTTAATATCTCTCAATATACTGCTCATATGGTCGTTTCGTTCCATCCATATTAAACTAGATTCATCAAGGTTCAATTTCATAATTTATTCACTATTTAATTCTACTTCTACTATTTTTAGTGATTTTCAATCTCACCTCACTGCTGCTGTCCGCAACAGTTACTGCAGTAGACTATGCCAATTTCATGAATCTTTCCTTGGCCTTAATCATCCATCAAACATGACACAAATTATGGCCACCTTATCAAAATTAAAGTTTCTAAGACTCGTGGCTATAGGTTCTAGCATCCCACTCGACGACCACATAGGCCATTTTCACATGGCTTAAAGTTTACAACCCACAGTTCAACAAAATATAATAGCCTATACATGCCAAATGTTCTTCAACAACGAAGACAATACCAAAATATTTCAGCCGTGTGATGACTTCAACGACGGTTCCGAGCACGCAACAATACGAGTCCAAGAGACCTAAAATGGGTGACAAGAAAACACCGAGTGAGTTTATAACTCAGTAAGTCATAGGCACTTTACAATTATCCATTAGCTAAATTCATCACAAAGTGAAACAATGAAACAAGGCTAGGTACTTCATCCATATCGAACTATACCATAATTCCTCGGACCTTCGGTTCAATCTCATACCAAGCCATACATCCACATTTCATATTTATACGATAAGATATTTGAGGCATTTTCACACACTAACTCATTTTCACCACAATCACACAATTGCAATCATCACATAGATTTAAAGCTTACCAAGCTCAACCCCGAGCATGAACATATTGCCTATTCGTCATGAGCTCAAGGTACTTACCCGATTCGCTGTCCGGGATTAACTCGATAATGTCGCACACTCAGTGCCAATTGTAATACAAGAGCATATAGTGAATCCGCACACTTAGTGCTATATATTTTCAGCTCGCACACTTAGTGCTATAGAATCAAACTCGCACACTTAGTGCTGTACAATTTTAAACCCGCACACTTAGTGCCAATCTTGTCACCATGTCCATTTATACCCGCACACTTAGTGCCGTGTCCAATACCTTATGCATTTTGCTGCCTTTATACATTCAACAATGGCATCATTCCATACACATACATTTTCATTTACACATCAATTCATTAAACACAATTGCATATATATTATGATCATTTAAATCAATACCAAATATATGCTTAATGACTTACCTCGGATGTTGTCGCATCGTTTTCAATGGCTATTCAATTACTTTGTCTTTCCCTTGTCCAACTTTGATCCTTTGAGTTCTTGAGCTAGTTCACACAAATTTAACTTATTAAAACCTCATTATGCTAGCTTATGGCCGAATATGACAAGGAGTTTAAATGGTCATATGGCCACCCTTTTGCTTGGATACACATTGGTCATGCACATTTTATATTACATCAAGCAATTCAATACAATTCATTCAAGCATCAAGGAAAAGCTAAGGCCCTCAATAGGCTACCTAAGGCCGAATATACACATCAACATATGTATTCGTTCATGTGGCGAACATACACATTCATGTTAAGGCCGATTTCCACACTTGATACATTCAACAAGTAAGGTCGCTTGTATCGACTTAACACCAATTTGATTCAAGTTCACAACTAGGCTAGTATGCATATATACACTAGTAAATCAAACACTAACATTTGTACTTCACCTTACTAGCACTTCTCATTCAAATGACATGAACAACGAACATAGTTTCCTTTTATTCCCTACCATGGCCAAATGCCATACAACACCATACCATGCATCATTACAAGCTTTACCTTTAGCATGCAAATAACATCCACAAATCCACCTTAGTTGAACCTTAACTCATCTTCATGCCTCACCACCACAACATCAAACATCAAACATCAATGATACCAAGAAGACAACACCCATGGCGAATATCATCCCCATTTCATGGTAAAGGTTTAGACCATGGGTTAGGTGGAACTCAAACTATCAACTAAAAACATGCATAAATCTCATGGATAACATCAACATACCTTAGTCTAGCAAACTCCCATGGCTGATTTTCTCAAGCTTCCCCCTTTCTTCTTAGTACATTCGCCAAGCAAGGAGAAAATGAGAGAATGAACATTTTTTTTTCTTTCTTTCTTTGTTTTGTTTCTCTCATGTACGGCAAGGGGGGAAAGCATCCACACTCTTTTTTTTTGTTATCATCATTTTCTTTTTTCCATTTCTTTAATGCTAACTTTCTTAATTTATTGTTTCCTACATGCATCACTAGTCTAACATGTTGGAGACATGTTTCCACCCATAGTATGGCCGCCATCATGCTTCATTTTGGCTAATTTGACATGCAAGGACAACACTTTCCCACATGTATTAATAGGCCACCTTACATTTGCCTAGCACATTTCTAAATTTTCTCACATAAGTCCTATTTGATAAAAATTCACTTACAATTAACAAAATCCAAACATGAAATTTTCACACATGCATATATACATATAATGAGCATCAATTATGATGGTTAATTATTATTATGACTCGGTTTAGTGGTCCCGAAACCACTTTCCGACTAGGGTCAATTTAGGGATGTCACAACTCTCCCCCACTTAAGAAATTTTCGTCCCCGAAAATCTTACCGGTAAATAGGCTCGGGTATCGCTCTTTCATAGAGTCCTCAAGTTCCCAAGTGGCTTCTTCCATTCCGTGTTTATGCCACAACACCTTCACTAACGGGATTTTCCTATTGCGCAACTCTTTTACTTCACGCCTCATAATGCGAACCGGTTCCTCTTCATAGCTCAAATTAGGTGAATCTCAATCTCGATGGAGCAATTACGTGCGATGGATCAGACCTATATCGTCGAAGCATCGAGACATGAAAACGTTGTGAATCCTTTCGAGCTCGGGGCAAAATTAATCGATATGCGACTGGCCCAACTCGTTCGGATACTTCATATGGCCCGATGAACCTCGGACTCAATTTGCCCTTACGACCAAATCTAAGCACCTTCTTCCAAGGTGAAACTTTGAGAAAGACCTTGTCTCCAACCCGATATTCAATATCTTTTCTTTTCAAATCCGCATACGAAATTTGGCGATCCGAAGCGACTTTCAAACTTTCACGAATTACTCGAACTCTTTGCTCGGCATCCTTAACCAAATCAACCTCAAGAATTTACCTTCACTAAGTTCAGTCCAGAATAATGGGGTACGGCATTTACGATCGTATAAAGCCTCGTAAGGTGCCATCTTAATACTTGATTGAAAGCTATTGTTGTGGCGAATTCAATCAAAGGTAGATACCGCTCCATGAACCACTAAACTCAAGGATACAACATCTCAACATATCCTCGAGTATTTGAATTATCCGTTCGGATTGACCATCGGTTTGGGGGTGAAAGGCGGTGCTGAAATGCAACTTGGTACCCAAAGCTTCTTGCAACTTCTTCCAAAATCGCGAGGTAAATCTCGGATCTCTATCCGACACGATGGAAATAGGCACCCCGTGTAATCTCACAATCTGAGAAACGTACAATTCGGCTAGTTTGTCCATTGAAAAATCCGTACGTACGGGGATAAAGTGAGCCGACTTAGTCAGTCTATCGACAACGACCCAAATCGCATCCTTCTTACTCACTAACAATGGCAGTCCGGATACAAAGTCCATTGTGACTCGATCCCATTTCCACTCGGGTATCGTGATCGGCTGAAGTAATCCTGGGTACATTTATATGTGTAACACCCCTATCCTGTAACCGTCGCCAGAATAGGATGAGGCGTTACCAGAAATTAGGAATAAGATCGGAAGAATAAAATTTTAAACTCCCTTCTTTAATGTTGTTTTTTTTGAAATAACGAACATTCATTTAGATAAGTACTAAACACGACCGAGGATAAAATCTAAACTTCTATAAGTAAACGTCCAACAGATGCCATTTTCGTATGGCTTATATACAATAGTCATAATATCATTCTACTGTATTGTCTATCCTATACATGCCATAAGCTAAGTCTAATTACATAGTTGCCGCAATGGTAGATAGTGTGACGAAGTGCTGATGATCCCCGAGCTGGTAGTCAGAATCCACAACCTATAACCAAAACATGATTGAACAGAGTAAGCTTTTGCGAGCTTAGTAAGTTTTAAGCAAAACAAAGTGTTCTCATTCACTATCATTGGTCATTCATTTCAACTGTTCGATGAAGTTAATCTAGAGCTTCATCTCGAACCATAATATCAATAGACGAATTACTTGGCTGTCTTATATATATATACCTTGAATAATAGTGACCTAGATGGTGAATATTTCCAAAGCACATTCTTCGTCAATTTTCAACTTTCCATGTTCCTTTCCACTTATTCATAATCACACCCTTATTTTTAAGTATTTCAACATGACAAATCTTGAATTACCAGTAGGCACATAAAGAAACAAACATATTCCTTATCACATATACGTAAATGTGAAAACATAATTCTTACCTTGTCTTGGTACATTTAGCCCAACCCATACTCAAATCATAAGGCTTTTGGGCAGAATATGCTCTAATACATAAGAACATTTCATCACATACTTCATTATACAGCATACCATTACCAATTAGATCATTCACATATTTGGAGTCATAATATTAATCACATTTACTTACCTCTTCGATCGATAATTCACCTTGAAATCACTCCACCGATGAGTAAGTAATACTTTTGAACATCTTAAATACATAACACTTATTTGATGGTAACTATTGCAGATACTCAATATCAAAGTCTTACTTGAATCCTAGCATTTAGCCGTCGGGTCTTTAAAGCTCGGATATAGTACAAGCACGAAGCCTATGGACGTTAATCAAGATAATATTCTCGCATAAGGCCTGCGGGGTTTTAACCGGGATATAGTACTGACACAAATGCCCTTCGGGACTTATCACATTTATACACTTTCACATCCATCACGTTGGCCACTCGCCCTATCACATATATACACCTTCACATTCATCACATTGGCCATTCGGCCTTATCACATATATACACCTTCACATTCATCACATCGCCATTAGGCCTTATCACATATATATACACTTTCACATTCATCACATCGCCATTAGGCCTTATCACATATATACACACTTTCACATTCATCACATTGGCCATTCGGCCTTATCACATATATACACCTTCACATTCATCACATCGCCATTAGGCCTTATCACATATATACACATTCACATTCATCGCGTAAAATCTTAAACCAAAATATAAATTTTTCATGTATTCACATCACAATTATTCAAATATGCTTCACATACCACATATACTATCATGTACATACTTGGGCTTGGTTGAATCTACATCAATCACTTTTCCAATGAATAATTCAATTTCACGCCATACTATCATTTCATATTGAATACTCATAAACTTACAATTTCACAAATTTTAATATCAAAGATCCATCTAACACTCATATATCATTTTACAATATCACAATTAGAATTCAAGTATGGGTTTAATCAATAGCTTATGAGCAACTAAAACAAGTTTTATCCATGTTTACAACAAAAATCACATATTCACTACAAGCTGTTTTCCTGACCAATGGTCACTAAATTATTTATAACCGGAGCTACAAGGCTCCAAATCACTTGCCGTTAATTTTCCTGAATATAGACTCGTATATCTTCCATCCATAAAATTTTCAGAATTTTAGGTTTGGCCAATCAATACCAGATTTTTCTTAAAGTTTCCCCTGTTTCACTGTTTAACTAACCTGACCAGTCTTCACTACGAATCAAAATTCTCATTGTACAGAATTCAAAGTATGTTCTATTTGATTTCATTTGAAACTAGACTCATTAAGGAGTCTAAGCATATAAATTTTATCTTGTAACCATTTTTGTACAAATTATAGTGATTTTCTTAAAACAGAATAGGGGATTTCGGAGTCATTCCGACACTGTCCCGCACAACTTTAAATATACCTTCATAGGAATTTCATATACAATGCCAAACCTCTAATTCATTCACTTCTATAACCCAAACGGCAATAGCTTACATTTTAACATTTAAATATCAAGCATTTGTTCAAGTAAATATAATTACTAACAACTAAGTATTAACTAACTCAAACTTCATTAAAACATGAGAACAACAATCTATCCTCTTCAATTTCTCCCATGGTCGAATGCTCAAATCCTTTCCAAAAATCAAAATTTTAATATGGGTTGAATAAAGAGCTTGGTAGCTAACTTAAAATTAACAAGAATTTTAAGAATTGATTAGAAGTCTTACCTTGATTCAAGCCTAAAGTGACCGAATGGAGCTCCCCCCTTTCCTCTCTTACAATTCGGTCATGAATAACAAAGATGAAGCTTTTTTTTTTTTCTTCACCCAAATTCTCACTTATTTCTTCATTCAATAATATTATAAAAATTATAAAACCATTTAGTTGCCTTAAAACTAGTAAATAATACATATATATTGTCATAAACATCAACATGGCCGGCCACTATCATGAAAAATGGACATAATGAGTTGTAGGTGTGACAGCCATGCGATTTGGGTCGTTGTAGATAGATGTGGCCATGATATGTCTTAAACTCAAATGGTAAGTTCATATGTGTTTGGACTTGGAAATTTAAGAGCAAATTGTAATAATTTGCTTGGACAGCAGCAGTAATGTGATTTTAGAAAATCACTATAAATTATTGGTGTGGAATTATAGGCTGAATAATATATGTAATCAAATCTTATTTGGTCTAGTTTCGTATAAAAGAGACCGTGGAAGCAAAGAAATTTCCTATAAAGAGATATTTAAAGTTGTGTGGGACAGGGTCAGAATGACTCCGAAATCCCCTATTCTGTTTTAAGAAAATCACTATAATTTGTACAAAAATGGTTACAAGGTAAAATTTATATGCTTAGACTCCTTAATGAGTCTAGTTTCAAATGAAATCAAATAGAACATACTTTGAATTCTGTACAATGAGAATTTTGATTCGTAGTGAAGACTGGTCAGGTTAGTTAAACAGTGAAACAGGGGAACTTTAAGAAAAATCTAGTATTGATTGGCCAAACCTAAAATTCTGAAAATTTTATGGATGGAAGATATACGAGTCTATATTCAGGGAAAATTAACGGCAAGTGATTTGGAGCCTTGTAGCTCGGTTATAAATAATTTAGTGACCATTGGTCAGGAAAACAGCTTGTAGTGAATATGTGATTTTGTTGTAAACATGGATAAAACTTGTTTTAGTTGCTCATAAGCTATTGATTAAACCCATACTTGAATTCTAATTGTGATATTGTAAAATGATATATGAGTGTTAGATGGATCTTTGATATTAAAATTTGTGAAATTGTAAGTTTATGAGTATTCGAATATGAAATGATAGTATGGCGTGAAATTGAATTATTCATTGGAAAAGTGATTGATGTAGATTCAACCAAGCCCAAGTATGTACATGATAGTATATGTGGTATGTGAAGCATATTTGAATAATTGTGATGTGAATACATGAAAATTTATATTTTGGTTTAAGATTTTACGCGATGAATGTGAATGTGTATATATGTGATAAGGCCTAATGGCCGATGTGATGAATGTGAAGGTGTATATATGTGATAAGGTCGAATGGCCAATGTGATGAATGTGAAAGTGTGTATATATGTGATAAGGCCTAATGGCCGATGTGATGAATGTGAAAGTGTATATATATGTGATAAGGCCTAATGGCAGATGTGATGAATGTGAAGGTGTATATATGTGATAAGGCCGAATGGCCAATGTGATGAATGTGAAGGTGTATATATGTGATAGGGCGAGTGGCCAACGTGATGGATGTGAAAGTGTATAAATGTGATAAGTCCCGAAGGGCATTTGTGTCGATACTATATCCGGGTTAAAACCCGCAGCCTTATGCGAGAATATTATCTTGATTAACGTCCATAGGCTTCGTGCTTGTACTATATCCGAGCTTTAAAGACCCGACGGCTAAATGCTAGGATTCAAGTAAGACTTTGATATTGAGTATCTGCAATAGTTACCATCAAATAAGTGTTATGTATTTAAGATGTTCAAAAGGATTACTTACTCATCGGTGGAGTGATTTCGAGGTGAATTATCGAAGATCGAAGAGGTAAGTAAATGTGATTAATATTATGACTCCAAATATGTGAATGATCTAATTGGTAATGGTATGCTGTATAATGAAGTATGTGATGAAATGTTCTTATGTATTAGAGCATATTCTGCCCAAAAGCCTTATGATTTGAGTATGGGTTGGGCTAAATGTACCAAATACAAGGTAAGAATTATGTTTTTCACATTTACGTATATGTGATAAGGAATATGTTTGTTTCTTTATGTGCCTACTGTAATTCAAGATTTGTCATGTTGAAATACTTAAAAATAAGGGTGTGATTATGAATAAGTAGAAAGGAACATGGAAAGTTGAAAATTGACGAAGAATGTGCTTTGGAAATATTCGACCATCTAGGTCACTATTATTCAAGGTATATATATATAAGACACCAAGTAATTAGTCTATTGATATTATGGTTCGAGATGAAGCTCTAGATTAACTTCATCGAACAGTTGAAATGAATGACCAATGATAGTGAATGAGAACACTTTGTTTTGCTTAAAACTTACTAAGCTCGCAAAAGCTTACTCTGTTCAATCATGTTTTGGTTATAGGTTGTGGATTCGACTACCACTTCGGGATCATCAGACTTCGTCACACTATCTACCATTGCGGCAACTATGTAATTAGACTTAGCTTATGGCATGTATAGGATAGACAATACAGTAGAATGATATTATGACTATTGTATATAAGCCATACTGAAAATGGCATCTGTTGGACGTTTACTTATAGAAGTTTAGATTTTATCCTGGGCGTGTTTAGTACTTATCTAAATGAATGTTCGTTATTTCAAAAAAACAACATTAAAGAAGGAGTTTAAAATTTTATTCTTCCGATCTTATTCCTAATTTACGTAACGCCTCATCCTATTCAGCGTGAGTTACTGAGGATAGGGTGTTACACGTAAAATTTGATTTTCATGATATGTTGTGTGTGGATAGGGATTTGATCTTTTTCAACTTAAAAACATGATTCTCAAAATAATTATCTTTTAGGAAAATTTCAAGAAAGGAAGAAAGGAAAGCATTCATTGCATTTAGAGGCCCAGGTGTGCAAACCCATTTACTTTTCATTACAATTAGAGGCCTAGGTGTAGAGGTTCATTCACTTTTCATTGTATTTAGAGATCCATGTGTGAAGATCTATTTACTTTTCGTTTCATTTAGAGTGTAACACCCTAAACCCAAGCTAGGAGTTACCGAATCCAAGAGGTTACATTGATCACCGAAGTGATCGAGGAAAAATTTTAGTTTAACAAACAAAAAAAAAACATTAGAGTAAAAAGTCGTGTAAAATTCTCAATTAAAGATTCCTGATATTCCAAAAGAAAATACAGTCCCCATGATGCTTACGTACATAAAATGTAAAATTTCATACCACAGTTTTCAAAATAGTACTTACAGTTCAAGGTGTTTAGTTATAAACTCAGAAACTACTAAAAATTCTATTAAAGCCTGTTTGAAACTGAGACTATCCGAGACCTCTGCATACCGTGTCCAGCATTAGAGTTTAGAAACATAACTGCAAGGAAAACACTAAGGGGGTGAGCTACATGAGCTCAGTGTGAGTTCGACTCGAAACTAAAAACAAAATTACGAAACTCAATGCAATAGCACAATAGACTTACCAATACTCACAGAGTCAGAAAGTAACCTTGGTGCCAATGTCCTATCAGAACGTAACAACTCAGACACACCAAGTCACACACAGTCAGACAAAATATAGTCATATCATCTTGCACCCAGAACACTCAAACAGATATGTATGAAATGCAGTCAAATAATAAAACCCACCCATCCAACCAACACACCTCTCTATCCCCTGATCAAACCCTATAAGAGTTGATTACGCTTATCCAGCCAAAACACACTACATAGAACCTCGAAAGGCCCATCCAACCCTACACACCATGTATGTGGACTAAGCCACACAGATATAAATATGCAGCAAGGCTAGCGTATATGCAGTACAGTGCAATGCGATAATCTACTATATAGACATATTGTAGTTGTGACAGCCCTAAAGTGACCTTAGTCGGAAAGTGGTTTCGGGACCGCTAAACCGAGTCACCAAATTATTTGAATGTGATAATTATTGTCTAAAATATATGAATATGAATGTGTGAAAGTTTTAAGCTTTGATTTATTTAATTGCATGTGAATTTAGTTAATAGGACTTATGTGAGAAAATTTAGAAATGTGCTAGGCAAATGTAAGTGGCCTATTAGTGCATGTAATCAAAGGGGTGGACTTGCATGTCAATTTCCCCTATTTAATTAGTAGTGGCCGGCCATGACAATAAGGATGGACAAAGTGTGATGGGTAAAACATGTCATAAACATGTTGTGTTAATGGTTTATGTTAGAAATGATAAAATAAGGAGCATGGTAATAAAATAATGAAAAGGAAAATGATGAAGAAAAAAGAAAAGAAAAAAAAAAGTTCTCATGTTGTGAACTTGGCCGAATAGAAGAAAGAAAGAGAGGGAAAAGAGCTTGGAGAAAATCGGCTATGGTGGTTCACTAGGCTAAGGTATGTTGATGTTGTTCCATGAGATTCATGCATATTTTTAGTTGTTAGCTTGAGTTCTACCTACCCCATGGTCTAAATCTTTGCTATGAGATGGAGATGATATTCGGCCATGGGTGTTGCCTTCTTGGTTGGTGGTTGATGTTGTGGTGATGAGACATGAAGATGAGCTAAGTTTCGGCTAAGGTGGACTTGTGTTGATGTCATTTGCATGCTAAGTGTGAAGCTTTGTAATGATACATGTGATGGTGATTGATGACTCTTGGATTTTCTTTTTAGCATTTTTGAGTTAGACATTAAGTTCTTTGTTTAACCCATGACCAAAATTGAAATGGTATAGTGTCTTGATGCATTCGGCCATGGTAGGAAGTAGTTGAGAATAGATAGTAAGGTGAAGTGCAAATATTAGTATTTGATTATTAGTGTATATATGTGTATTAGCCGAGTTTTGAACTTGAAACGAAATGGTATGTAGTCAATACAAGTAACCATATTGTAGAATGTATTAAGCATATAATCGGCCTCAACATAGACATGCATATTCGGCCACATGAGGTAGATTGGTGTTGCATGTATTCGGTTAGAGGCAAGCATATTGATGCTTTTATCTTGGCTTAGGTAATCGGCTAAAAGAGAGTGTGGGCTAATATGTTGAGTTGATTCATGATTTCATATATATGTGACTCTAATGTCTAATGTATATATGGGTTAAGTACCTTGAGTTTCTCTTTTGATGTTCAAATGATTAAATCAATTTATTTGTTAAATTAAGCTCAAGAGCAAAGGGGAACTAAATCCGATAAAGGGAAGGAAAAAGTGATTGAATAGCCGTCGAAATCGTTCGACAACATCCGAGGTAAGTTTTCGAGTAATGAAATTTAGTTTACGATTTGATTAAGTCATGACGTATAATCATAACAATATACGGTGATATAATGATTCTACTTGAATTATATGTGAGTTAATTAGTCTATACGTATGATGGGTAGCCGTATGTGCATAGAAATCATGTCATGAAGCAAACTGAATCATGCTGTTCGTATGTGGCTATTGAGCCAAAAATGGGAATGCTTAATAATTGATTTGTGTTTGAATTCTAGTTATGAAAACGAAATAAAGATGTGTCATGATTTACTGATATGTGCATGAATATTTGGATACTAACGGGGTTAAGTCCCGAAGACATTTGTGCTAGTGATTAATTCCGGGCTAAGTCCCGAAGGCATTGGTGCGAGTTACTAATTCCGGGCTAAGTCCCGAAGGCATTTGTGCGAATTGCTATATCCGGGCTAAGACCCGAAGGCATTTATGCTAGTGACCATATCCGGGCTAAGACCCGAAGGCCTTGTGCGAGTGGTTATATCCAGATAAATCCCGAAGATACTTGGGTTTGGGAATGAGCAATCTGCTGTAATAATTTCAATTATTACGCTCGTAAAATCCCAACGATGAGGTATGTTTCGTATGTGCATTGAGATAATTGATTCCTTCTAAATAGTATTTGCTCAATCGATTAACAAGCTTCCGGCTTTTAGTCAGGTTGATTCCTTATGTATGAATATAAGGGTTGGAAATGTGAAGTAGGTATGATTGTGAGAATATGTGTATATGAAATTATTCGTTTAGTCGTATGAATGCTATACTTCAGTTGTGCATGATTTCATTGCTCAAAACTTACTAAGCATTAAATGCTTACTCCGTTTTCTTTGATTCTCTGTTTTATAGATTTTGGTTCGTCAGTTATCAGACTCGGGATTGTCGAAGTCGAAGTCGTCCACACTATCAAAGCCCTTTTGGTACACTTTTGGTTGAACTTTGAAAATGGCATGTATAGGACTACCCTTTTTGTTGTTGGTCATGTACCTTTTGGTTTTGTATAGATTTGGATAGCCATGCGAAAATGGCTTATATATACTTTGAGCATAGCATTAAAATCATTTTGTATGTTTTTCATTGAGAGGTATGGAAATGTTTGGTAACGATTAGCCATTGGAATGGTTAATCATGATCATTTTGGTGCTTTGTATGACAAATTCTAGTTGATTCATGGAAAACCATGAAATAGGTAAAGTTTACCTTAAAAGCAGATCTTGACAAAGAAGTGGTGTGGATTAGAAAAATAACTAAAAATAGTAGGAATGGAATTAAATGGTGAATAAATTATGTAATCGAACCTTGATGAATCGACTTTCACATGGAAGAAACGAAACGATTATATGAGTCGTATTTTAAGAGATATTTAAGTTTTTGTGGAACAGGGCCAGAGCAATTTTTGGATCCCCTGATCTTACTTTGGAAATTCACTATAAATTAAATAGAGATAATTAGAGGTCATTCCATATATGTATAGATTCATTTTTGATTCTAGTTTCGTTAGAAACAAACGGCATAAGTAATGAATCCCTGTACAGGAAGATATATAAGTTGTAATGCATGAAGGTCGAGCAATGAACCACGAAGCAGGGAGACTTTAACTAATAAACTGTACTAATTGGCTCGACCAAAATTATAGAAAAAATTTGTAGATGGATATATGAGTCTAGTTTCAGGTAAAATTTACTAAACTGGTTTTCAAGTTCGACTCAAGATATGATTTTTAAGGTAATGAGTGACGCAGATTAGCCGACTTGTCGGAAATTTTAAAATGGATGTGAAAATCAACGAAATAAGTCCGTAAATACCTCGTGTTCGACTTTGGCAACGGTCTCGGGTACGGGGTGTTACAGTAGTTAAAGTGCCAAATCAGATAATGATACGCAGCAAAGCCAACATACATGCGGTACAGTGCAGTAAATAGCTGTACGAGTAACCTTGCAGTTAAACTACCAGATTACGTCTTCTTTCTCTTCACAACCAAACCCAAAATACTTAATGCCTGTGTATGTATGCATTCAAACCCACAAAAATAAGGAA
Source organism: Gossypium arboreum (assembly GCF_025698485.1). Taxonomy (NCBI): domain Eukaryota; kingdom Viridiplantae; phylum Streptophyta; class Magnoliopsida; order Malvales; family Malvaceae; genus Gossypium; species Gossypium arboreum. The sequence continues at coordinate 89,396,656 of NC_069082.1, read as the reverse complement.
CACGTCAATAGACAATTAGATAGAAGCAGATATGCACACATACCCAATAGATCAGATTCAGAATCAAATATCTCACACAACAGTCATGGATAACACCCAAGCCGAAGTCCAGGTCAGAATTTTTAGCCACCCTAACTAAAGATCTGTCAAGGCTGAAACATATAGAAACATTCTCAGATAAAAAACACACACAGAACCAAAATAAGTGTCTTAGAGCCACACGATCGTGTGCTCCGGCCGTGTGGGATTCAAAAAGCCCGTGTGGAGGGAGGCACACGCCCGTGTGGCAGAGTCACACGACCGTGTGAAACATGGACATGTTTTATGTGAATAGGCCGTGTAACTCACTGTCCAAAAAGTGTTAAAATAGAGTACAGGGCAAACACGGCTGTGTAAGGGTCTCACACGCTCGTGCGCCAACCAGACATGGTCGTGTGTCCAAAACCCATGCCCGTGTGGGATCTCTAAACCCTAAAATTAGCCACACCGTCATGTGGTAAGAAAATAACTAAATCCCTAATTCCCAAATGTACACGCTCGTGTGCCTAAGGGACACGGCCATGTGAAAAATGACTAAAATCCCTAAATTGGCCACAAGGCTGTGTGGCACCAAAACTTGCCGAAAAACCCTAATTCCCAAAAGCACACGGTCGTGTGAATGGACACACACCTATGTGGCCACCTTTGGGGTCACAAGAACACTCGTAAATAGCCTAAAAATTGAGTTTTCCGGTCACTAACTCGACTTCCAAACATAACATTACATAAACCAACCATAACGCTCCAATTTCAAGAAATTATAAACGAAACGAGCCTCAATCGCTCAATTACCAAAACACACAAAAAGATCGCTGAACCACAGCAAAATCAACAATTCACAAATAAATTAAAAGAGATTCGAATCCCACACCTGATTCACGATCGAAGACATTCAGACATTGGCTTGACGACGAGGAAGCTACTCCCCGAAATCCACAAGGAACACCAATTACCAAAAAAAAATAAAAAATAAAAAGAACAAATGAGGAAGAGAAAAGGAAAAAAACCGAGAGAGGAAGAAAACAAAATGTCCAGAAAAAAAATAATTTCCAGATAAAAGTAAAATAAATAAATAGTCATAAATATTAACTTAAAACAAAACAAAATAAAATATTTCTCCAAAAAGCCCACACAAAGACTCGAACCCAGAACCTTAAGGTATACTAACACTCACATAACCACACAACAGACCAACAAGCCGATTCTGACACTTAAACACACAACTAACCACAATAGCACACCCTACACTCAAACCTTAACCACCAAAACTCAACTTCTAACCCCAAAATTCGGGGTGTTACATCTCACCCCTCCTTAAAGAAATTTCGTCCTTGAAATTTCCAACTAACAGAATAGTGGTATAACACAGGCTACACCATTACGCTCCCGCTGTGCACTCTAGTCCTAAAACGCTACCACGCTAGACTTGAACTCAAGTCTTCATACACACACCTAGAACACTTAACCACTGAAGCAGATACATATTTGTCCTATCACACACAATTACAATGCTCTAACCAAAATATCAAAACATTCACAACCATACCTGTCTCAAAGTCATCGAGGACACTCCCGGATCTGATGCTCTGTGGACCCACATCGTAGACATGCTCCTCCTTCTTCTAGCAATTGCTCGGATGGCGTTTTTTACAGTGCTAAAAAAACGAAGCTCTCGCACCACTACCAGCATCATCTGCACAACTGCTTTTGTCACTCAAATGCGTTCTAACATGCTTCACAGAACGAGGCTCCAACCTCGGAGGACTCTGATCTCTTTTCTTCCCACAATCAACACACCTAACTTGGAGCATTTCACTAGGCCCCCTTATCCTAGCCTCAAACACTTTCTCCAGCACTTCCCTCACTACCCGAGTTAATGCCTCAGTATCAAGCTCTGGGTTATCGCTACCCGTAGATGGTGAAATCGCATTGACCTCTAACTCTTGAACAGACACACGTCCCGAAGAATCTGACGACTCATCACGATCTTACTTACCTTCAGAATCCATATTTGTCTTGTGGCTAGCTTAAAATATCTAAATTTTAGAAATCGAACACAAATAAATGCAAAAATATACATTTCAAGTAGCACAATTTCAAATTTTCACCTATATCTACATCAGAGTCTCAAACATTTCATTTTCGTAAACCATTTCAAAAATACAAATCATTTCAACTTACTGTGGTAAAGTTTCTCAAATTCTTTTTTAAAAACAACCACGTGTGCATACGGATACTTAGAAACACAGGCTGAGTTTTTGCAAACTTGATTCTGATACCACTAAATGTAACACTCTAAAACTGGCCTAAGAGTTAGAACGAATCCCAGAGGTTACATTGATCATCGAAGTGATCGAAGAAAAATTTTAGTTTAACAAACCAAAAAAAAATTGCAGTATTAAAGTCGCATAAAATTCTCAATTAAAGATTCCTGATATTCCAAAAGAAAATATAGTCCCCATGACATTTACGTACGTAAAACATAAATTTTCATACCATAGTTTTAAAAACAGTACTTACAGTTCAAGGTGTTTAGTTATAAACTCAGAAACTATTACAAATTCTATGTCTGAGACTTCCGCATGTCGTGTCCAGCGTCAGAGTTTCAAAATACTTACAAGGAGAACACTAAAGGGGTGAGCTACATGAGCTCAGTATGAGTTCAACTTGAAACTAAAAATAGAATTATAGAAATCAATTCAATAGCACAACAGACTTACGAATACTCACAGAGTCAGAAAGTAACCTTGGTACCAACGTCCCATTGGAGCGTAACAACTTAGGCACACCAAGTTACACACAGTCAGACAGAATATAGTCATATCATCTTGTACCCAAAACACTCAAACAGATATGTATGAAATGCAGTCAAATAATAAAACCCACCCATCCAGCCAACACACCTCTCCGTCCCCCGATCACACCCTATAAGAGCTGATTACGCTCATCTAGCCAAAACACACCACATAAGACCTCGAAAGGCCCATCCAACCCTACACACCATGTATGTGGACTAAGCCACATAGATATAAATATGCAGCAAGGTTAGTGTATATGCAGTACAATGCAATGCGGTAATCTACTGTACAGACATGTTATAGTTAAAGCGCCAAATCAGATAATGGTACGCAGCAAAGCTGACGTACGTGCGGTATAGTGCGATAAACCGCTATACAAATAAGCTTGCAGTCAAACTGCCAGATCAGAACAAAAACAATCTTCCTTCTCTTCACAACCAAACCTAAAATATTTAATGCCAGTGCATGTATGCATTCAAACCCACAGAAATAATGATCACACCAATAGACAATCAGACAAAAGAAGATATGCACACATACCCAATAGATTAGATTTTGAATCAAACATCTCACACAACAGTCATAGATAACACTCAAGCCAAAGCACGGATCAGAATTCTTAGCCACCCTGACTAAAGATCAACCAAAGTCGAAACACACAGACACATTCTCAGATAAAAAACACACATAGAACCAAAGTAAGTGTCTAAAACATACGGTCGTGTGGGGGTAAAAACGCTCGTGTAGAGGGAGACACACGGCCGTGTGGTAGAGGCATACAACCGTGTGAACAGGCCATGTAACTCACTGTTCAAAAAGTGCTAAAATAGAGTACAGGGTAGACACAGCCATATGTCTAAAACATATGCTCGTGCGGGATCCCTAAATCCCCAAATTAGCCATACGACTATGTGGCACCAAATCACTAAATCCCTAATTCCCAAATGTACACGCCTGTGTGCCCAGGGGACACGTTCATGTAAAAAATGCCTAAAATCCCCAAATTGGCCACACGATCGTGTGGCAAGGCCGTGTGGCACCAAAACTTACCAAAAGACCCCAACTCCCAAAAAGCACACGACTGTGTGAACCGACACACGCTCGTGTGGCCACCCATGTGGTCATAAAAACACCCGCAAACACCCTAAAAATCAAGTTTTTTGGTCACTAAATTGACCTCCAAACATAACATTACATAAACCAACCATAACACTCCAATTTTAAGAAATTATAAATGAAACAAGCCTCAATCGCTCGATTACTGAAACACACAAAAAGACCATCGGACCACAACAAATCAACAATTCGCAAATAAATTAAAAGAGATTTGAATCCGACACCTGATTCACAATCGAAGACGTTCAGACACTGACTTGACGACAAGGAAGCAACTCCCTAAAATCTACAAGCAACACCGATTACCAAAAAAAATAAAGAAGAGCAAATGAGTAAGAGAAAAGGAAAGAAATCGAGAGAGAAAAAAATAAAACGTGCAAAAAATAAAATAATTGCTGGATAAAAGTAAAATAAATAAATAGTCATAAATATTAACTTAAAATGAAACGAAATAAAATATTTCTCCAAAACGCCAACATAAAAACTCGAACCCAAGACCTTGAGGTATACTAACACTCACTTAACAACTAGACCAGTAAGCCCATTCTGACACTTAAACATGCAACTTACCATAATAGCACACCCTACACTCAAATTCTAACCACCAAAACTCAACTTCTAGCCCAAAATTTAGGGTGGTACGTATGAGGTCCATTTACTTTTCATTACATTTAGGGGCCCAGGTTTGGAGGTTTATTCACTTTTCATCACATTTAGAGATCCAAGTTTGGAAGTCTATTCACTTTTCATTGTATTTAGAGATTTAGGTGTGGAGGTCCCTTTACTTTTCCTTGTATTTAGAGACCTAGGTGTAGAGGTCCTTTTACTTTTCGTTGCATTTAGAGGCCTAAGTGTTGAGCTTCATTTACTTTTCATTGCATTTAGAGGCCCAGGTGTGGAGGTCCATTCACATTTCATTGCATTTAGAGACCTAGGTGTAGAGGTCCATTCACATTTCATTGCATTTAGAGACCTAGGTGTGGAGGTCCATTCACATTTCATTACATTTAGAGGCCCAAGTGTGGAGGTCCATTTGCTTTTTATTGCATATAGAGGCACAGGTATGGAGGTCCATTTACTTTTTATTGCATTTAGAGGCCCAAGTGTGGAGGTCCATTTACTTTTCATTGCATTTGAAGGCCTAGGTGTGGAGGTCCATTTACTTTTCATTGCATTGTATATGAAGGCACATGTGTCAAGTCTATTCACATTTCTTCTGCATTTTCATTTCAAAGATTTGGTTGTGAGGTCTATCTTGTTTCACTCTTTATGTTTTGATGATTTGGTATCTAATTTTCTACTTTTGGATAATGTAATATGTTTTGATCAGTTTCGAGTTTGGTAATTACAAAAATCTATTAGTCCTTTTACTACGAGGTTGAATGGGATTTGATAGTGGTTAGGTGTCTACGTCTTTGTACATTCCTTCTATGCAAGCCACGAATAAAAAGGGGCAGCTGTAGACACCCATTTTGTCCAAGGCCATTTGGAGGCCCATTTAATTTTTTGTTCCCTCTTGAGTCGTTCGAAGCCCACCTGGTTTTGGCCTATTTGAGACATTTATTTTTTTTTTCTATTCTTTCCTTTTTGGGACTGTCAATGGCCCAAATTATTATTATCTTCACTACTACTATTATTATTAAATATCATTAAATATCATTATTATCATTTTTACAAATAAACAAGTTTAAAAAATAATATATATACATGAAATGAAATAAAAGAAAAAAAAAGAGATGAGACTTTTCATTATTTTTGTTCTTAAAAAAATGGTAAAAAAAAACACGACAACTACAAGTATTCTATTTTTTTTTCTTTTCTTCTATATTTTTTTTTGTCATAGACATGTCATGAGGGATCGGGTTTTGGGCTTTGATAAAGGGGACGTCACCAAACCATTGGTCCTCCTGTAACACCTCAAATTTTATGTTTCTGCTTTTGGGAATTAATTGACACAACTGTATATCTGCTTTAGTGGTTAAGTGTTCTGGGTGTGTATGATAGGTCCCAAGTTCAAGCCTTGTATTTGACAAATTTTGATTATTTTTAGAATTAAGCCCTATCTCTGTCCAATGGGCTTATATTAAGTTATTTGTAAAACCATATTAGAATGGGCCTGCTGGTCTAGTGGTTAAGTTTAGTGTTAGATTGTTGAAAGTCTTGTATTCGAATCCCTGCGCGAGCATGGGAGTTTATTTTTGCTTGTTTGACCGAGAGAGTTTCAGTCAAACAAGAATTCTGAGTTGTGGGGTTAGTGGGAGAGAATTTAGGGATGTGTATCACATCCTTTTTGTTTTTTTTTCAAAACTCCATCTCTCCTCCAATTCTCAAAAGTTTTTGATGTGAGAATTTCCTTTCCTTGCTCTCTGTCATTTCGCTGTTGTTATTTTCGATTTTGGCTATCTATCTACTGTCGAATTTTCACGTTACTTTAGTATTTGTGTGTTCGTGCATTACTGATAAATATGATGGGTACGATTCTTGTTTTGATTTAATGAATTTTACGCTAAATGGAGTTCAATTTGTGTTTAAGAGTGGATCAAGAGGTTGGAGGCTGCTATTCGGCATCCTAGTAGTGTGAATTCATCGTAGTGTGATCAAAGGTAAGGATGTTTGTGAATTTAAGGGTGCCTGTTTCAATTTGGTTCGATTTAGCTACACTCTCAAGTGATTAATATAATTATTTTGTTGGTCAATTATAGGTTTTGGAAGCTTGGGACTGCATTTGCTGAAAAAGTGTACCAGGTGTGTACTCAATTGCACAGAAAACAAGGTTTCAGCCAAAGTCGAAAACCTCAGTATCGATACCACACGGGCGGCCACTGTGTGCCCTAACACGGGCGTGTGTTCGCTGAGGCCAGGCTGTACATACATGACATGGCCATGGGATGGCCAGGCTGGCCATGTGTGACACATGAACTGGACTGATTTGGGCCTTGTGGGTGACACGGGCGTGTGGGCCCACACGGGTAGTCCACACGGGTGTGTAGGATTCTGGGCAACGGCCAAGGAAACGTGTGGACCACACGGGCAGGCCACATGTACGTGTGAACCCATTTTCACTAAATTGATTTCTAGGGTTGCACAAGTCGCCCAAGTCGACTGTGAACCTACTGTAGGGTTGGTAAGCATTTCCCGAATTATGTGAACTGACTGATTGATGGATATATATTGAGTATGATGATAGTTTGCATGTATACATTTACTGATTATATGTACTGATATCATGAGATAGCATGTCATGTATTGTATGTTGCATCACATGGGGCTGGGTTGATTTTATTTAGAGGAAGTGTATTGAAAGGCTCTTAAGCCTAATATACTGGTAGCTCAGCTGCAATTCACTATTTTCTGCCGCATTCAGTACTAACTGGAGTGTAGGGATGGGTAGGTTGATTTAATCCCCACATGGAGTGTAGGGTTGGACAAAGATGATGTGTAGAGGCTGGTTGGGTAGGACTTTGTTCCTGAATACTGTATATCTATTACTGATACTATGATGGGCTAAGTTCCTTGTGCATACTGATACTGATACTGAGTTGGGCTAAGGCCAAACCGTTACTGATACTGAAAGGGGCTTAGGCCCAAGACTGTTTTTGACTGTGCACTGTGTTTACTATTATTTGTTTTCTGTAGGATTGTACACTGAGTTTACGTAAACTCACCCCTCTCTGTTTAATGTCCACAGGTAATCCCCATGCCTAGAAGGATCGGACGGTAGAGGACTCGATGGTGACCACAGTTTTTGGGACTTTTACGATTGATAATTTGTGATTTATGGTTTTATTTACCGTGGTTTATTTGGATGTAATTTGGGGAATTTTTTAGACTTTTGCTTAAATTTGGTTTTTATTTATTTTTATGGATTTATAACTGCTAGACGTAGAAAAACTCGATTTTCAAAAAGGCAAAGTTTTCTCTAAACCTACGATTTACTCAAAACGGTTTAAAAGCTTCTGCAACGAGTTATGTTTAAAAGAATCGTTTAAACGAGTAAGGATTTTGGAATTAATGAGAGATAAGAAAAGTAATTAAACGGAAATGGGTTTATCGTAGAAACTTATTTTTCAAACACCCTATCATGTGACATTGCTAGATTCAGTCATAACGTCTAGACTGGGTTTGGGGTATTACACCTCCACCCTAGGAGCCCCCAACCCCCCCTTTTCTAAAACAAAGTTTTCTTTTTTAGAAAAAAATGTTTGACTTTGGAAAAATTCTGATTTTTTTTTACAAAAAGAGAAAGTTTAGATTTTAAAAATAAAAATCTGTTTTTTAGTCATTTTAAAGTAAAGCTTAAAATTTTAAAACAAAGTTTTTATTTTTTGAACTATTTAAAATAAAATTTTAATCTTTAAGAAAAATATTTTTATTAAAAGGAGAAAGTTTAGATTTTAAAAATAAAAACATGTTTTTAAGTCATTTTAAAGGAAATATTAAATTTTTAAAACAAAGTTTTGATTTTTAAACTATTTGAAATAAAGTTTTGAGTTTTAAGAAAAGTAATGATTTTTTCTAAAGAAAATTTTGATTTTGTAAAATAAAAAATAAAAGAATTCTGGCCACTGTACATGGCGGCTCCATCATTGGAGGCTGGAGAGCCATGGCCAACATAAAAGGAGGAAGAGAAAGAAGAAGATGTTTTTTTTTTGAAAGAAATGAGCGTAAAATGAAAGAATGAATAGTTTTTTTTTTCATTTATAGGTGCCAAAAATGGATAATTTATTTCCACTCCCTTACTTTTTAAATTTAAAAAAAATACTCCTTTTTTTGCGACACTGCCCTCATTCTCTGACCTATTTACACCTACAACCCTTTTATGTTTTCAAACATTCGATTTAATCCAAAATTTTAAAAATTAAAAGCAAATTAATTGCTACATCAGTCCTCTGTCTTTCACATTTTTTATCTTTTAGTCCCAAAATCAAGTTATGTCATTTTGCTTCCATTTGCAATAAATTACTTACACTTATGTCTTCCCTTTCATTTGCATTTATATCTTATATATTTAATGGCAATTATGCACTTTATTTTAATGTTTTATATTTATTCAGGCTTGTATAATTTTTATTTATTCTTATTTCGTTTTTTTTATTTTCATGTCTATTTATATTTATGTTTTTTTGCACATTACCCTTACATACATTTTAATATTATTTATTTTATGTTACTTTGATTCTTTTATTGTATTATTATTGTTATTATTATTATCATCATGTTGAGGTGTTATTTATTTTATTTATTTAATCTTTCTTTTTATTATTGCTATTTTGAAAGAGTTTTAACTTTTCATTAACTTTAGCCAATTTAATTAATTTTCCTATTTTATTACTATTCGTTTTAAAGAGGGAACTTTAGGTGATTTTTCCATCTTATAATTGCTAACATGAAGTTAGTTAAGTATGCGTTATATTTTAATGAAACTATAAGATTTTTACATTTGGATTTAGGTTAGTGCTTAAGATCTTACCTACCATTTACCTTAGAAAAATATAAATAATATTTAGAATTTTTTAGGGTTTTAAATTAATTTTAAAATATCATATAGGGTTAGAATCTTAAGTTAATATGTAAATATTCTTTAGGACTTTACTCAAGATTAAAAGTAAATTTTTTGTAGGTGAATTATAAATCATGAGTAGGTCTTTCTAAGTATTTTATTTTGAAATTTTTAAGAAAGCTAATAAATGTTATTTAAGATTTATTATTTTAGGATTTTGACAAATTTAAATCTTAGATCAAGAATTTTAAAGTAAGATAAATCATAAACCCGACATAGAATACTTTCGTTAGATCTTTATAGGTTCAACATTACTAAATAAATAATAATAATAATAATAATAATAATAATAAATGATCGAATAAGTTATAGATGGATTTTAATATTTCTCTTGATTCATTCGTAGTTTCTAGGTTTTTTTTTTAGAAATCTAAAATAGAATTAATTTTAGGAATTGAAGGTATTTTACTAGAATTATTTAGGTATCCTTTAGGGTTTCCGTTAAAAGTAAAAAATTTTAAGTTAAGTTTCAAATTAGACAAGTTTAGTGAACACATCTTAATCGAGTTACAAGTAAACTGGAGGCATTTTCTTTAGAGTTTTTATTTAAGATTTCCATAAGATTTTAGCCTAAATTAAGACATTAATATGCTTAAATAAAAAAAAAAACTAGCTCCTAAGACGCCATAGGATTATCCCCGGATAGGCATTGTGGGGGTGCTAATAACCTTCCCCATACATAAACGTACACCCGAACCCAAAATTTGGTGATGAGATCGAGTTTAGACTTTTAGGACTTTTCATAGTATTAATTCTAAACTTTAGACAATAGGTGGCTAACCAACCTAGTCGTAATTAGTTAATGGCGACTAGGGGTGAGCAAAATTCGATTCGATTCGAAAAAATAAAAAAAGTTCAAATTTTGAGTTAATCGAATTGAGTTATTCGCATTAACTTGAAAATAAATTTCGAATTTCGCGTTCAAGTCGAGTTGAATTTTTACAATTCAAATAACTCTAACGATTCAAATAATAGATTAGGATAAATACCCTTTTGGTTCTTATCAATTTTAAAATGAGCAAATTGGTTTCTCTCTTAACAAAACTACAAAAATAAAAATAATTTTCAAAATTGAAAATTTAAAAATTTAAAATTTTATAAAATAATAATTTTAGAATCTAAATAAGAGATTAATGATTCAAGTTTATCATACTAAAATATCTATTATTATTATTATTATTATTATTATTATTATTATTATTATTATTATTATGCTATAGAAAAGTTTTCAAATATATATGGTTTCAAATTTATGTGCTCTAACATAGAAATAGTTATATTGTAACAAGATTTATACTTGACATTATTAATTTTTCTAATTTAACTTGAATAATTTCATTCGATTCGACCGAATGCTTACACTTAGTTCAAGTTATTTGAAAATCCAAATAAGAGAAGGCAAAACTACGTCGTTTAGATAAATGTTTACCTAGTAGTCTTACTTTCCTTCTCGAATCGCCCCACTTTCCCTTTTTTCCTTTACTCAAAATTAATCTAAAAACTTGTATTCCGTCTACTATTTAAATAATCGGACCATGTAAATGCCACATTAAGTATAAATAATAGGATTTGTTAGCTCAACTCAAAATTTTTTTATTCAATTCAACTTGATTCAAAAAAATTCAAATTGAATTCGGTTACTAAAATAAGATTCAACAATTTGACTAACTCGAAATTTTTTTACTCGATTCGACTCGACTCGATCAAATACTCACCCCTAGTGGCGACTCTACATAAATTTAGGCCTTCAGTGTCTAGCATTGCTTATTAGCCCCCTTTACCCTTATGTAGGCAACGTTAAGACAAGCATTTCAATATAATTGAACAATCAATTAATCAAGCATAAACATGAACTTAAGCTAACAAATAACTAGCCAATCAACCATCAAACAATTTAGCACATAATCAAACTTAAATTCCAAACAAACATTTTATAAAACACATGGTAGGCATAAAATAAAACTAAAGAGTTTGAGAAAATTCTCATTAAATTGATTGAAATCTGATGAAGCCCAAGAGTTTGTTCCTTTCCCTTTTACATAGTCTTCAACAAGAAGAAATAAAACAAAAAAAGGAAAATCTGTTCTAAAAATAAAAGAGAAAACCTAATTTAAAGAAGTGAAAAGAAAAGAAAAACCCTAACCTAAAACTGTGAAAACCTAAGAAGAGTGTTCAACCACCAAAATCTTTGAAAACAAAGGCTTATAAATTTGTATTTATAGCCTACAAACATTTAACCTAACATTGACCATTATGCCCTTAAATGAAAAATAGACTTAAACTCGTTGGACATAAAATTGCCCCGACAATTTTTTCTCTCGTTAGGTAGTGGTATCGCAATACATCAAGATACCCACAATAGTCTTAAGATTGGGAATCTTAGGGATCTCGGTATCGTGATACCCATTACTTGGTATCAGGATATCTCTGTAGTTGGCCTCAATTTCATTCACATTAGCACTGTTATGGGTATCACAACTTTCATGCCTTGATATCGCGATACCCCCTTTTAAGTGATATTTTCTTCATGTTTGGGTCATTATCAACTCCCTACACCACTTAATCTCATTCTTAGGTTCCTTATGGCACGATTGGCCAATTTGGGTCTTAAAAATGACATAAAACTAACAAAATCAATTTATTAACAACAAAAGTAAAATTCAAAAAAAGAAAAGAAAAGACACTTAATTTGCTTGAGAATAAGCTCTTTAAGTGTAATGGAGAGCCTAATTTGATTTATCAAATTATGAAAGATCACATTCCAATTCACCTATCTATGATATAACATAATATAACATATACATACCAACTTATACTACTTGTATGACATCTAAAAGATAATATACATAACCTACGTACATGCTAAATAAGCTAGTGTGTGTACATAAAAAAAATGGTTCGAAGTGTAGCAAATATATTAGCTTCAGTATGACTTCGATGATGCAAGGTTCAACAACAATCTTCATGATTTGATCCACAACTTACATGAGGAAAAAAATTCACACGTTAAGTATTCCAACAAGCTTAGTGGTGTACCAAATAAAATCCATTTTAGCCTTTTTTTTCTTTATTATCAAATATTGAGGTTATAAAATACAATTAGTGAATTAGCCAACTTTGTATACCCATTCAAAACCATCACCAATTCTTGTCTTATTGAAATTGTTATCACATAGCTTCCTAGGAGTATTTGATCTTGTTCCTATACTCAATTATATCATTAGATCTTGCCTTAGTTATAACTTTTATATTACTAGTTCCAAGTTCATCTAGCATTTATTTAAACCATACCAATTTCATGTTTCTTTACCATACTTAGCATAGTCACACTCTTACTTATCAATTCACTTATACTTTTGTTATCCATTAACAATATCATTTATCACTATTTACTCACATACCAATTTTTTACAACTTATACAAGTGTTTATTCCTTAGCTTATTATCCAAATCCTTTATCTATACATATCATTCTAATGGTAATAACATATTTCAGTATCAAAATCAATCATTTTTACAATTCAAATCGTAGCATTAGTAAAATACAAAAGAATTTTGGAGTCAAATATATGGGAATACATACCCATCCAATATTGAGATTGGTAGGAATTTCACTCACAACCATCCAATACAAAGATATGTTGGGAATTGCCAATCACACTCATTTGGTGGTGAGATTTCTAACCACACCCATCTAGTATGAAGATAAGGTGTTTTTAACAATCAATGATCATATGCAGTACTAGTAACCTTATTAGCATGCTAACTATATGTAAAACTAATTCCTACCAATTTTATTAGGTCATTTTACAATATCTCAAGGTTTCTCATGTTGAGAACATAATCACATTAATTTTATTTTTGCATAGCATACTCACTTATAATGCATCAAATGCATAAGGGGGTCACAATATTCAAGTGTTTTAGTGTAACGCTCGATTTTTGGGCCTGAAAGTAATGGGCCTTGAGTTTGGGCTCGGGTAAAAGATGGCCCGAATAATTTGGATGTTATTGTTATTATTATTTTTATTTTTATTATTTTGTAGGTTTAATGTAGCAATTAAATAAATTACAAAGGGTTATGGTGTGGGAAAAAGGTTCAGGCTCGGCCCATAGCTTTAGCAAAATTCTTAAATTTTGCCTCTTAAGGGAATCTGGGCAGTAGGCTTTATTAATAAATTGGGTTGAGTTTTAGCACAAGAAGGCATCTGGCCCGGTGGCTAAGGACACTAGGAGGGCGTGGGAGGTGCCTAGGTTCAAGGCACAGCATGCACAAATGGTTATTTTTTTTACAACCAAGGATTGCCGCAAGGAGGCCTTATAAATATCTCGGGAGGAAAGGTGACACAAAAGAGGCATGTGGTCAAGTGGCAAGGAGGTGTTAAGAGTATGCATGTGGTTAGGGGTTCGAGTCTGGTAAGTAGCGATATTTTGTTTTATTTTTAAACGAACCGGGACTGCTGCAGATAAGTCTTAAAGTTAATTGTGAGTGGATTATATCATGAGAAGAGCTTCAGTGCAGTGGCAGTAGTGTGCTAGGCCTGCCGAGAGGTTATGAGTTCGATTCCAGGGGAAGGCGAATTCTGTTTTATTTTTAAACGGGCTAGAACTGAAGTGGGTTAAAGGTTAAAATTAATTGTGACCATATATTAGTAAAGGAAGAAGCGTGGTGCAGTGGCCAGTAGCTTGGGCGAAGGCGCATGGGCGCAGAGCAGACGGAGTTCTGGGGTTCGAGCCTTATCTCAGGCACGTAAGGTTAGGATTTTTTGCTGCACGCGTGGGGAAAGAGTTGGGGTCTGATCAGGTCTCTTGGCAGCATGCCGAAGCGGTGCAAGTAGTGGGCTGATTTGTAACACCACAAACCCGACCCAGACATTATGACCGAATCCGACATTTTACATTGAAATTTTAAAAACCCATGACTCGTATCAGAGTTTTAAAAGATCGTCTTTTTTAAAGTTAACAAAGTGAATGGAAGCTGTGAACCAGGTAGGTATTCGAAACAGAGGAGGTGAGCCATGAAGCTTGCTTAAGTACCAGGCTCTCGATTGGATCCAATCTTAGACATGCCCACAACCATTGCCACACTTTGATAAACGAGTTGAAATTCATTTGAGTAGATATCCTTGATAAACTGGTTAATCGTGTCGTTGCGTTATTTTGAAAACGAGTATCATTTTGTAAACGCGCCCTAAGTCTAGCCCATTTGAATTATTATTAGAAATATTTAGAGTTATTAAAAATAAAATAATCCCAGAAAAAAATAGTTAAAATGGCCTTATTACAACCCAAAAATGAATAGTATTTAAGATAAACTAAAGGAAACCGGTTACTTATTGTAAAGTCCAAGAGGGATCACCGTGGCCCTGCTGAATCCCCTCCGGCTCTAAGTCCCCACATCAAGGCTCACCTGTAAGGTTAAGGAAGGGGGATGAGTTTGGAAACTCAGTGTGCAACAAGCCCCTTTCAGAGCCCAACCAATATCAGCGTACTGGGCCTAAGCCCAAGTTCAGTTTCAATATATACTGGGCCGAAGCATTTCGCTTAACGGTTACTGGGCCAAAGCCTTTTCATAAATCATATCACTGGACCGAAGCCTTTACTGTAATCAGTATGGCCCATAGGCCCATTTCAATATCACATACAATATTAATGGATGTATGCAAGCCCGTTTGGGGAGACTACTCAACCCACCAACCGCTACTCTCCACCCGTACCAACCAAGCTCTCCATGTGGGGAATAACTCAACCCACCCAACCAAACTCTCCACTGGCAGCATAGCTGCTTTATCATATAACTGGAGGCCTAGCCTCTTTTAAAAACTAGGGCAAAGCCCTTTTTGATAAACTGGGGCAAAGCCCTTTTCGATAAACTAGGGCAAAGCCCTTTTAGCACTTCCTCCATTCATATTAAACCCCACCCATGCATATGTGAATATATCATGGCATATCATCTGCATATCATGGCATATCATGTACAAAAGCAGTATCACGTGCATCTTAATTATAACATAACCCTAGGGGTATAATGGTCATTTTCACCTAGGGGCAAAAAAGGTCATTTTCACATTATAAGGGTAGTTTCATTTCTCTATCAATTATTAGGGTTTTTCATGCTCATTATCAATTATCAACAATTTCAAGTGTTTAATCAACGATTGTAGCCTATTCTAGCAAAACCGAGTCATTGGGTCAAAAACCCCTAATGGGCCCTGCATGGTCGATTTAGTCATCTAGACCCATTTAGCCTATATTCCATAAAGGTATTAGCTTTCTTAATGTGTAATTTATCTGGATTCCATTTTCTGCCAACTTACCCAAATGGGCCCGAAAGCCCATTGAGCCCGATTTCAGCCCCTCGAGGCCTAACTTATCGTGATGCAGCAAATCGTACCCTTACCTGTTCCAATGATCCCGATCATCAAACTTAGCGTATCTAGCTAACCTATGAGCTTTCGCATGCTCACAAGTCCTCGAAATGCCAGAATTTTTGGCATTTTGGCTTTTCAGCTTTTCAGCATATATCGAGTTAAGCTACGAAAGAGGGTTCGTTACACACCTGTTTTGTGACGTTCACCAACGAAGTCTCCCATGGCAACCTACAATTATTCACCACCATTCTTAGTCTATAGTTCATGCTAATCAATCCAAATCTTACCTTACCAAAATCGGCCAAAGAACCCCTAATGGCCATAGTTCACTTACCTTCACAAGGTCTGGCTGCTTAGTTAGCCAGTCCATTCCCAAAATAAGATCAAAATCCCCAAATGGCAGCTCCATCAAATCTCCTACAAATATCCTATCTTGTGTCTCCAAAGGCACCTACCTCCCTAAAGAGTTTATCTACCTTAACCGAGTGTCCTAAAGGGCTTATCACTGATACCCCACTCACAGTCTCCTCAGGAAGCACACCCAATGCCTCAGATACATCATAAGCAACATACGAGTGATTGGAACCCACATCAATCAAAGCAGTGTAGGGCGTGCTATGAATGAAGAACATACCGATTATAACATCAGAAGCGTCATCCTCCTCACAAAGTCGTGCAGCATAAACCAACGCTGGCTATCGAGCTTCAGCATGTCCAGCACCTTGCCGAGTGCCCCACGTCCATGTCCATTACCATTGCCACATCCACCTTGCCCACGGTCTTTCTGTGGTGGTGGTCCTCCTCGCGGCTGTTGGACACCTCTTTGTTCCGCAGCTTGATCCTGAGTTGCTCTCCGAGGACACTTTCTGAACTTATATTCCTTTGACCCATATCGAAAGCATGCCCCAGTTCGTTTCCAGCACTCCCCCATATGTACTCTGCCATAGTCTCTACAAGCCTGCGGTCTAAAGGTATTCACCAGAAGTGCTCGAACCGGTTCCTCTATTCTAGCTCTTTTAGCATTCCTATTTGCAACACCTGATGGTCCAGAATCCCTCCTAAATCTGGGTCGATCCCTCTCACGATTCTGCCATTCAGTTCATTTTACTTCCTCGGCTATCTTAGCCTTCGTAACTAACGCAGCGAAATCACGCTCCCTCTATGGATCTATCAGCACCCTAAGTTCATCGCGGAGGCTACCCTCTAATCGAACACTGCACTCATATTCGGTCGCAACTATCCCGCTAGCATATCGACTCAGCCTCAAGAATTTTTCCTCATACTCTACAATAGTCTTATTATCCTGAACCAGATTCAAAAAATCCTTTCGACGGGCATCTATATAACTAGCTCCAACATACCTCCCCTTAAAAGTAGTCTTGAACAATTCCCAGTTTACTCGTTCGATTGGGGTACTCTCCCTTACGGTGATCCACTACAGGTATGCCTCATCTCGTAGCAACGACACAACCCCCTTCAGCTTTTGCTCCACAGAGCAATCCAAGTCGTCCATAATCCGCTTTGTTGGCTCTAGCCAATATTCAGCCACATTTAGGGCTACTCCAGATACGCCCCTAAAAACCTCTGCTCCGTTAGCCCGGAGTCGCTCAGAGAAGGATCCCCTATTTACTATCCCGGTGCTAGCTCCAGCAACCCTTTCTAAAACCCTTAGCATTGCTTGGGACAAAGCATCGTCCCCTACAGCCTGATCATATGACCCAGTCTTAGTTGCTTGTGGCACGA
The DNA here is from genome assembly GCF_025698485.1 of Gossypium arboreum. Classification (NCBI taxonomy): domain Eukaryota; kingdom Viridiplantae; phylum Streptophyta; class Magnoliopsida; order Malvales; family Malvaceae; genus Gossypium; species Gossypium arboreum. The sequence continues at coordinate 89,379,029 of NC_069082.1, read as the reverse complement.
ATGCCTCCTCAGCTGGCCTATGCCCTGAGGATGAAGATTCAGCTTGCACCCTTCCGCGACTACGTCCGCGACCTCGTCCACGAGTTCCTCTTGTACTTATATCGAATTATTTGATTACAAATTTTATGACATTAGTTTAATATTTCAATTGTTTATTACGAGATGTCTTATGGATATATAGCAATTCAAGGATTGTTTTCGCAACATCGTCGCCTAGCTACAGTCTCATTCCTACCGTTTTACAGCTCTACCCTATCTAAAGTATCATAGAAGGGGCTCAGTTCTATCATATCAATATCACATAATGTAAAGGAAAGTATACTAACAGACTTGGTGCCGGGGATTCAATGTGCCACTTCTTTCTCCAAACCATTTTAAAACAAAAATATGTATTTGATCACAGAAAATAGAAATTCTTAAAATTTGATTTAAAACAACTTTGGTTCGAAACTCTTGATTTTAGACCCGTTTAAAAACCCACTGCCGAGTTGTTACAACGGGCTCTGATACCATTAAATGTAACACCCCAAACCGGCCCAGACGTTATGACCGAATTTGGCGTGCCACATTGAAATTTTAAAAACCCATAACTCGTATTAGAGTTTTAAAAGATCGTCTTTTGCAAAGTTAACAAAGTGAATGGAAGCTGTGCACCAGATAGGTATCCGAAATAGAGGAGGTGAGCCATGAAGGCTGCTTAAGTACCAGACTCTCGATTGGATCCAATCCTAGACATGCCCACAACTATTGCCACACTTTGATAAACGAGTTAAAACTCATTTGAGTAGATATCCTTGATAAACCGGTTAATTTTGTCGTTGCGTTATTTTGAAAACGAGTATCATTTTGTAAATGTGCCCTAAGTATAGCCCATTTGAATTATTATCAGAAATATTTAGAGTTATTAAAAATAAAATAATCCCAGAAAAAAAAGTTAAAATGGCCATATTACAACCCAAAAATGAATAGTATTTAAGATAAACTAAAAGAAGCCGGTTACTTATTGTAAAGTCCAAGAGCGATCACCGTGGCCACGCTGAATCCCCTCCGGCTCCAAGTCCCCACATTAAGGCTCACCTGCAAGGTTAAGGAAGGGGGTGAGTTTGGAAACTCAGTGTGCAACAAGCCCCTTTCAGAGCCCAACCAATATCAGCGTACCGGGCCTAAGCCCAAGTTCAGTTTCAATATATACTGGGCCGAAGCATTTCATTTAACGGTTACTGGGCCAAAGCCTTTTCATAAATCATATCCTTTGGGCGAAGCCTTTATCAGAATGTCGGTATGGCTCATAGGCTCATTTCAATATCACATGCAATATTAATGGATGTATGCAAGCCCGTTTGGGGAGACTACTCAACCCACCAACCGCTACTCTCCACCCGTACCAACCAAGCTCTCCATGTGGGGAATAACTCAACCCATCCAACCAAACTCTCTACTGGCAGCATAGCTGCTTTATCATATAACTGGAGGCCTAGCCTCTTTTAAAAACTGGGGTAAAGCCCTTTTTGATAAACTGGGGCAAAGCCCTTTTTGGTAAACTGGGGCAAAGCCTTTTTAGCACTTCCTCCATTCATATAATACCCCACCCATGCATATGTGAATATATCATGGCATATCATGTGCATATCATGGCATATCATGTACAAAAGCAATATCACATGCATCTTAATTATAACATAACCCTAGGGGTATAATGGTTATTTTCACCTAGGGGCAAAAAAGGTCATTTTCACATTATAAGGGTAGTTTCATTTCTCTATCAATTATTAGGATTTTTCATGCTCATTATCAATTATCAACAATTTCAAGTGTTTAATCAGCAACTCTAGTCCATTCTAGCAAAATCGAGTCATTGGGCCAAAAACCCTTAATGGGCCCTGCATGACCGATTTAATCATCTAGACCCATTTAGCCTATATTTCATAACGGTATTAACTGTCTTAATGTCTAATTTATCTGGATTCCTTTTTCTACCAACTTACCCAAATGGGCCCGAAAGCCCATTGGGCCGGATTTTAGCCCCTCGAAGCCCAACTTACCGTGATGCAGCAAATCGTGCCCTTACCTGTTCCAATGATCCCGATCATCAAGCTTAGCGTATCTAGCGCTAACCTATGAGCTTTCGAATGCTCACGAGTCCTCGAAATGCCAAAATTTTTGGCATTTCGGCTTTTCAGCATATATCGAGTTAAGCTACGAAAGAGGGTTCATTACACACCTGTTTTGTGACGTTCACCGACGAAGTCTCCCACGGCAACCTACAATTATTCACCAACATTCTTAGTCTACAGTTCATACTAATCAACCTAAATCTTACCTTACCAAAATCGGCCAAAGAACCCCTAATGGCCATAGTTCACTTACCTTCACAGGGTCTGACGATATGATTCAAGCTTATCCAACACTGACACTCCAAGCCTTGCTGCTCCTCCAAAGTTTATCTATTCTACTATACAAACCATAAAAATCAAATGAAGAAGCTCAATGAGGCCTATATCTCAAATCGACAACCTCCCTAAACTATAGGGGGTTTCGACTTTTGTCAACAGTTATACTACTGAATCGATTTGAGTATGAATACTTACCACAGTCTTTCTTTTTTGTACCGCTTAAAACTTAGCAGATGAAGGAATTGACCACCAAAAAATGAAGAGAAAAAAGAAGGTTGCTGGTCAACAAGAAATCGGCACAACCAAGCTTCACAGGTTTTGGCTTTGTGGCTTTTCGGCAAAAGTGATGATGAGAAAGAGAGTAGTAAATGGGAAGAAAGGAATAGTAGGCTAGTTTTGGAGAAGAAAGGAAAAAAAGATGAATGGAAAGGGTGATAGTTCTGGTTAGAGAAGAAAAAGGAAGAAAAGAATGGCTCTATGGTGTTCCAATAGAGGAAAATCGGCACAACTATAGCCTAATGCCGAAATGCTACCCTCAAAATCCCCAAGCTGATTTCTCCTCCCTAATCCCCTCTATTCGGCCAATCTAATCCCTCCTTCAAATACCTAAAATCTCTTCCCTTATCACTCCTTAATTCAAGCATTCAACTGATTCAAACTCTCTCCAATAGAGTTCCATTCGGCTTCAACTTCTGCATGCTCAAGGCATAAAAATAACATCACATTTGCCATCATAGTGAATCGAACCCTGGCTTTCCCCCAACCACTTACACGCCACCTTTTTAGCTCCTTAGTGGCTTCACTTAGCCACATTGCCAGGGGTTCTTTTGTGCTACTTTTTACCCACACCTTTTAATAAGGCCACCTATCCACAGCCCTTAACTCCTTAAGTCTAAAATTCAAAAATTCTACTGGGTTTTAGCCATCACATGGGCCTTCCATAAGCCCAATTACATAATCCAATTATGAATTTCACAACCAAATACCAAATTTTAAAAACTCTACCAAAATCTCGAGAATCACGAAAAACCCGAAAATCAAGATGTTACATGATCGGTTAGGAGTTTGAATGAAATTCAAACATTGAAGGTGGCCAAAAATCAAGGAGCAATTCGGGGAATTGGAATTTAGGAAGAATTCCTATGCCGATATACATTTATTCTGCCATAGCTAATAAGTGCCATATATCTTTGGCCTTTAGGATTTATTTTTTTCTTTTTTTCTTTTTCGGTAGGGGGTGCCGTTTCTGACAATTCTTTTCTCTTCTTATTTTCTCCTCTCTTCATCTATTTTCTCTTCTTCTTATTTTCCTCTATAGCCGAATCTTTCTATCATTCTACTCAACTCCTCTTCCTTACCATTTGTTTCTAAGCCTTATAGCCGATTGCCATAAAAGCCGAAATCCCGAAAGCCTGTTTTTCTTCTGTACCGATTTCTCCTAGCCAAACCCTCTGATTCTTCTCCATCTTTTTGGCAGATTCTCTCATCCTCTGAAACCCAAAGTCCTGTCGACAAAACCACTACAAAACTCTCATATTTCATCTTTCTCTTTACTATTTCAAAAAGCCGGAAACCCCATAGTCTTAGAGGCATAGCCGAATCTTTAGACCTTTAAAGATTGGATTTCTGCTAACATTTGAGGGGTTAGATCTGCATCAGAATCGAATAGGAACTAAAGTGGAATCATTGACTGAAGGAACCGGTGGTAAGTTTTCGAATCTATTCTTTATTTCGGGTTTTAAAAAAGCCGAAACCCCTAAAGGCTTAGGGAGGCTGTCGATTGGGCCCTATGGCTCTTAGGGTTGTGACAATTGTTTTATTGTGATGATAGTGTGATTTAGAGGCTACTGATCGGAGGCTTGGACAAGTGGAACGACTGGATTTAAACCTAGTCGCTAGATTCGGGAAAAGGTAGGATCTCTAGTGCCTAAAGTGTTGATGGCCGACTTTTGGGTAAGGAGTTTTGTATACAAGTTGTTATTGATTCATAGTTAACGTATTGGTAACTGACTGTAGGCAACTGGTGTGTGTGGAACTCATCAGCGTTTCGTCGCAAACAGGTGTGTAAACGACACTCACTCATAGACTAGATCGGCAAAAGCCGAAAAGCTGAAATGTCGAAAAGCCAGTATTTTGGGACTTGTGAGCGTGCGGGCGCTCGTGAGATGGTTTGAATTGCTATTCCTGGTAATCTCAAGTGATAGGATTGCAGAGTGCGCAATTTCATGCACTTTGGTATATTTAGGCTTAATGGGCCGAAAACTGGATAATGGGCCAACGGGCCCAAATCGGTAAGAATGCTCGATAAGTGTTTCTGTTGATGCGATAATGGCTGTAGTATGTGTGTAAACCCTAAAATAGGTAAATTTACTAAAATACCCTATGTATGAAAATTACCATTATACCCCTAGGTGCAAAATGACCATTATACCCTTAGGGTTGATTTTGACTGAAATGCATGATATTCTGATTCTGTTTATTGTATGACATGACATGTATATCTGTTGCATGGGATATGGGTTATAATGATGGAGGAAGCATTCTGGTGGCTCTGCCACAAATATCTGTTTCTGGTGGCTCTGCCACAAATATCTGTTTCTAGTGGCCCTGCCACAATTATCTGTTCTGGCAGCCATGCTGCATACTTGTGAAGTGTAGACGGATGGGTGGGTCGAGTAGTCTCCCCACATGGTGTAAGGTTGGCACAGGGGTGTATACGAATGGATATGGGTTGGGTTTTCTGCATACATGATATCTGTTCTGTTTCTGTTATGGGCATATGGGTTTCATTCTGAATTCTATATAGGGCTAAAGCCCAACTTAATCTATTTCTGTGGTTTGAACTGATTTGGACTATGGTTGGGTTAATTTACACACTGAGTTTCCCAAACTCACCCTTTAATTTTATCCATGCAGGTAACCCCCAACATAGTGGACTTGGAGCTGTGAGGGATTCGGAGTGGCCAAACGTACTGCAAACTTGATTTTCTTCTTATAATTTAATTATTTTTCATTTACTTTTATGATTTGGGTTTTAAGTTGTAATAAGGCCGCTTTAATGATTTTAAATGGTTTTAATATGTTTTACTAGAATAGGTATGATATTATCTTAAACGCTGAAATTGATTAGTTTTAGGGCGTATTTTCAAAAACAGTAATTGATTTTAAAATATCACGACAACAAAGCAGAACTTCTGCAATGAAAACGTTTTCCAAAATTAATCATTTTTCTTTAAACTGGACTTAATTGAATTGGTTTCCTAAGAACATACACTAAGTTAAGGTGTGGCAATGGTGGTGTGCATGTCTAGGATTGGATCCGAAGGGAGCTTGGTACTTAAGACCTCCTCTTTTCCGGTATCCTACCTGGTGCACAGCTTCCATTCACTTTAACTTAAAACGAAAGTACTCTTAACGCTAAGAAAGATTTTAGATAAAACATGAGTTTTTCAGTAATGCTTCAACGTGACACGCTGGATTAGGCCAAACGTCTCGGCTGGGTTTGGGGTGTTACATTTAGTCAATTGATAACACATTAATTCACTTAATTAAGCTCATATTCTTCATATACAATCAAACACTTGAAGGCATCATGTTTAACACATATTTTGCTAATGCCTCATTTGTTCATTCTTCCTATTAACCTTACAGGATTCATATTTTTTCATATTTTCATTACAAGTCATGTTCTTTCATAGCTTCACTTTCCAATAACATGCCTCTTTTAAATCCTTAACCACTTAGGCATTCTACCATTCAACCAATGATATCGATTATATCTCCATACATAATTTAATGTTATAACACTCATCATATATCACGTTATAAACTTGTTAAGCTATTAGCCAATTTTAATTAACTCGCCTTAACAAAGCGTCTATTCAATTTTTTAGTTTTCATTCCATTTATCATGCTTGTTAACCATATGACTTGGTCGTTTAATCAAGTAAAAGGTAAAAGGGAATTAATGGAGAACTTTCCAAATCTCCAAGCTTTTCAAGAGGGCAAACCTTCATTCATCCATTCACTTACAGACTTTATCATTGCCCTTGTTTGTTTCACTTTTCTCTACAATTTTCTCTTCACAAAATACATGTACAAAAATAATCAACAATCATACCAAAGTAGATAACTTGAAGTATAACAACAACTATATAATTTATGCATGAATGTAACTTAACCAAATAGCTTTTGTAACACCCTATACTCGGCTTGGTCACCGAGCCTGAATATTAGGATGTCACACCACCGCCACACATCACATGCATTAGCATGGTTCATTATTAAACAAACATCTTCCATTTTAGCTTTCGTAATAATTATAAGTCATACATATTCCAAACGTCATTAAAACATGCTAAACATTCATCAAACAGACTTAAAATGAGAGTTAAACATGCTTATAGACTACTAAATAGAAATTCTAAATTATTCACGTAGGTATCAATACTGAATAAAAGGTATCGATATTTCTCTCAAAAGCTATCGATATTATTTGGAAAATCGATACCAAAATAGCATTCTGTTTCTTGTTTAAAATCAAAATATAAGAAATTATCGGTACATTTTATAAAGTATCGATTATTTTACCCCTAGTATTGATACTCGTGATATAGAATCGATACCAAATTATGTTACTGACTTCATGCACTTTAAAAAATCATGAAGGTATCATTTTTAAAACATGAATATCAATATCTACGCTCTAGATGACAAAAATTCAGTAGTTTAAGCCATATAATCAATTCCAAATAATAACTACTCAACATGCAACTTTGACCTTATCAAGTAATTACCAAAATGACCGCAATAACGGCTTAATCATCGAAAACGTGTCCGAATAAGCAAATGATATAACAATAAAAATAGCTATAAATCCTAAGAACAAATAAGCTATGCGAGTTATCAAAACATTATGGCAAAGTTCATGCAATAGTTCTACCACATTATTCAACGTCCAATTTTAACCATACATACAGTTCATGGCACTTCAACATAACAAATATTCAAACCAAAACAATACCAATGAAATAATTAAAACATCTATCAAAAGTGCTAGAAAACTAAACCCATAAAATATCATGAGGACCACAATAATAATTGATCAAAGTCTAACCACATTGCCTTATCCCAGTAGTTCAAAAAATAATATTAATACTACCTACGCAGATACTAAAGCCTAATTTGGATCACTTCCTTGGTATCCCTGCACCACTCATACCGCAAACACTAAATATCAACAATGGTTAGAGAGAATGAGTGAGCTTAAACAAGCTTAGTGCATGTCAAAGTAACCACAAAGTATACACAATATCAAAGGTTAAATAAGCATACTACAACATGTTCACAACCATATTCTAACCAAGTCAAAATAACATATTTATGCTTCATTAAATCATAAAACTAGCATATACTCTCATGTACAACTACACTCAACTTATATACAAATATTTCATTTTACAATAATTCATCAAGACTAAACATCATATACGTGCTTTAATAACTCCCAAGTCTAGCTTATATATGCACATGCATTCACAAGTTAAATGAAAATGACCCAAACCACAATTACATATGCAATTTGCTATGAGAACATACTAACATTTTCATGAAACTTAAACTTGTTTCTGCATCCATCTCACATCGTATTATCACAATAAATAAGATCACATTTAAACAATAATTTGGTACTTGAGGCTATGAAACATAAAAGTCAGCTCTATCACCACACATTGGATACATGGATCTCCAACACACCAAATGACTCATTGGGTTGAACAAATCCCAAAATTGTAGCACATAGCTAACACTCTCCAATACACTAACATATCCCGGTGAATGGAGCTTAACTCACATTTCCTTATCTCTTAAAACTGTCTTGGGGCCTCAATGCCCAAATCACAAAACACAAGGGTGAGTTCTCATAATCCTATAGTATGCCAAGTATATCTAACGATTTTAAAAGATCACAAAGCCAAAATATCCACAATTATACATTTTTATTATTGATTTAATGAACATCATCTCTGTTCGTATTCATCAATTTACATCAAAAACTTGTACACAATGCATGCTTATCGAATTCACATTTAATTGCACTTTAAGTGCCACAATAATACTCATTGAGCCATCACATATCCAACCACATATGTGTGCATTAAAATCAGTACATCATATATCACATACAAGTATTCTCACATATTACCTATCATAATAATATCACATTCCACAATTCAACACATATACACTTACCAAAATTCTGCTCGCTTTTGCTATATATTTGCATTATTAGCATATCATTATCACAATAGTCATCACACATGTCCCATATCACAATATCGCATCAATAATAATCAATCCATAATTATTCACATAATTACATAATTTTTCCAAAATAAAGCAAGGGAAATAGAAAGCTTACACTTTGAACTTAGGATAGGGTTTGGGCTATTTCTAAGATCCCAATTAACACTACGAATCATGTCTAAAAATAATGATTCTAAACAATCACCATTCGCGTTTTTGCCTAATCGCTGAAAGTTTAAACTAGCTTTTCCTTGCCTTTAACTTTACTCGTTGAAGGTCCTAACAATTTTGAAGCTTCAAAAAGGTAAATCACACAAAAACACAATAAAAAATCAACCAAAGACTCACTTGAAACAATCAAAACACAAATCTAAGCTTAATTCTCTTGTAATTAAAACCTTCGACATAGCAAACTTGAAATTCAAATATCTCGGTTTATACTTAATCTTTTTGCCTAAAATGAATTCCATTCATCTAATTATTCACTTACAACAAATTCTCAACTTTTAAACTATGCAAAACTACCTGGTTCATGGTATCAAAATTTTTTGACATGTTATGGCAATTTTCATTAAAATTCATTAAATCCTTAGAAATCCTTAATGAAACTTTAAAGTAAGTTTAGAAACCTTCTAATCACATCAAAACTAATTGAAAAGCACTTTGAAACCATGTCTTTATTCAAAATCTCGAAATCCACTATTAACAATCCAATTTTTTGCTTTTATTTGAAACATGTGATTTAATGACTAAAAACTCTATTTAAAAGAATAGATAACATTAAAAACTAATAAGGAATCGAACAGTTACCTTCAATGGAAGAAAAAAAAAGATTTTGGTTAAAAACCCCAAAAACCTACAAGCTTGAGAGATGACAAATTAATGGTGTTTTGGGTGTTTTTCTTGAAGTTCTATTGAGATTTATGGCTTAGGTGATGATAGAAATTAATATATTAAAGTTTAGGAATCAAAGTTGTGTGGGAAGAGCTTTTGAAAAACAAGGATGACCACAAAAACAAAGGGTGAAGAAACTAATATGAATAACATGTAGGTGGGGGAAATATTAGGTTGACTTTTAAAATTTGGTTTAATTGCCTTATAAATACTCAAAATTTAGATTATTTTACAAATCAATTCTTATTTTAAAATTGAAAGTCTTTTCAACAATATTTTTAAAAATTGATTTAATCTTATAAAAGCCATAGACGAAAACATTTCTGGTTCCCTATGCTACGAAATACCCAAGCACACTAGAGCTAAAATCCCCATTTTACCCTCGAAACTTCTAGGCTCAATTTTGAGGTGTGACAACTTTCTTACATCACTCTCTTAACACTTCCACCTTGAATAACTTAACTTCTAATTAATCAATTGCATCAAATCAAGCATCCAACTTATAGGTATTAGATTCTAAGAGAGCTTGTGACAAGATTTGACCATAGTGTTTAATAAAAACTCATGAATTTTGGGCAGAATAGCTCACAATTTGCAAGGATTCTCCACTTCTCTACACCTAGCTAATTATGTGAAAAAGGAAAAATTTAGGAACCTTCTTCACTCTTCCATTGTCAAGTCTCATAAGTTCCAACTTATTTTGATAAATGGTTAGACTCAAGTCCTACTAAATTAAGGGTAATCAATGGCTTACAATCCATCTCATATTTCCTAATTTTTTTTTTTGGTGAAAAATGATAAACAAAATTACAGCTTAACAACTACTAAGAGACTCTAAAAGCTTTGTCTTGTTGGATAGCCATAACCACCAAATCAGGAGGTACTTTAAATATCTGAAGGGAAGTCTGCCAAGAGAGACTAATCTTTTCCAATTGATCAAATTACACACCCTAGGAACATACTTAATTTCCTACTAACCTTCAGAGTGCAAAAACCGTTTAACTCTTCTAAGCAAGATAATACCAGAGTCCACTGATTCCTCAAGAATCTTGACTTTCTTGTAGCCCTTACTTAATAAAATGAGAATTCCATCAAGAATACCCCAAAGTTCTGCCTCCAAAGGCGAACATCAACCCAAATAATGATTGAAACCCAAAATCCAACTGCCAACCTGATCACGAACCACGCCACTTGCGAAAGCATTTCTGGAAGCTTTAGCCACTACTCTATCAGAAAATAAATAGACCCAATTATCTTCATAATGATAGTGAATTTTTAAATTGGGTGAATTGGGCTTTATCCAAAATAGAAAAGGTTCAAATTGTTGAGCCAAACTCAGAGAGGTTTTTATAACATCATAAGTTGTCCAATTGATGTTTTGGAAGATGAAAAGATTCCTGTTCTTCAAAATTCTCCAAGCAATTGACCCAAATAAGCATGACCAAGTAATTCTCTTATCTTGCATCTTAAAATGACAACAAAGATTAGTGAAAAACCAAATTTAAAAGGAATTAGAAAAAAACATGGGTTTCTTCTCAAGAGGGACTACAAGCATCCAAGTTTCCTTAGCTGTCGAACGATCTCGGAGAATGTGCATAATGTCCTTAGTATCATGACCACGTAGAAGGCACACACTATTTTGCCCAATTCCTCTCATAGCACTTTTTGAATTAGTAAGAAGCCTCTGTTTGGCCACAAGCTAAAGAAAAAGACGGACTCTCTATGGGCCTTGATATTTCTAAATAGGCTTCCAAATATCATCTTTAAGACTCCAGGAATGTTCTTTTAAATCCTACGAATAGAAAAAGAGCCTGAACTAGATTGAGCCCAAACGATCCTATCCTCACCACTAGCAGAATGAGGAGGGGGAATACTTACTATACTATTTATCATGTCATCAGGTAGCCAAATACGAAACAAATCAATGTTTCAAGAACCATCAAGAAGAACCCAATCCCTCAAAGTACTATCCAAATCAAGGCTTGTATGCATTGGAACATAAGGAAAAAGAGGGCCAACATCTAGTGCCCAAGAATTTTTCCAACCACGAATTGTAGAGCCATCACCTATAGGCTACATGGGATTCTCACAAAAAAGAGGGCCACACCTTAGAGAGGGAATGCCAAAGATGAGAGCATTGATTTCTGTGAATAGTATCTGGAAGCTAATTCTTCCAACCATATTTCGAGCGAAAGACACGAACCCAAAAAGCGTCCTTTCTACAGACTAGGTTGAACCCAATTTTCATAATGAATGAATTATTTTGGTCTTGAAGGTACCGAAACCCAAGGCCCCCATGAGACCTAAGCTGACAAATGGACTCTCAACCTACCAAGGTTATTTTTGAATGTCCAGCAGAACCACCCTAAATGAATTGCCTTGCAATCCTCTCTATCTTATCACACACACCTTTTAGGATTAACAAGGACTTCATGAAATAGTTTGGAATAGCTAGGAGAACTGATTGGGTGAGAGTGACACGTCCCGCAAAGGAGAGTTTTCTAGCTTCCCAATTTTGAAGTTTACGCCTCACTTTATCAACCAAAAAATTCAGAGTACTTTTAGTAATACGTTCATGAAGGAAAGACACCCCTAAATAACTTCCTAGATTAAGAACTTTCTGGAACCTAAAAAATTGGCTAAGATGGCCACATAAACCAGTATCAACACCTTTGGAGAAATACATATTACTCTTCCTCGTGCTGATTTTGTGCCCAGAAAAGTCACAGAAGTGCTTAAGGATTTCCTTTAACAAAAAATCTTGTTCCAACTCCGTTTTGCTGAAAATGACAAGGTCATCAGCAAAAAAAAAAAGATGAGATAAGGTCGGATCTGACCTAGATAACCGAATCAGATGCCACCTACCAGCTGTGATTTATGAGCAAATAATATGGCCCAACCATTCCATGCAAAGAACGAAAAGATAAGGCGATAAAGAACACCCTTGTCTAGTCCTTTTCACAGGCTTAAAAGACTGAGACGAAACTCTATTCCATAAGATTTGCATAGAGGAAGAAGAAATTGCACCTATAATCACCTTTCCGAGGAACTCAGGAATCCCAGCTGCTACTAGAGACACATCAATAAAATCCCAACTAATCCTATCTTAGGCATGACGATCTAATTTCTACTAACTCTCCTACTACGCATCGAATGAATGACCTCTTGTGTAATACTGACATTATCAGATATGTTACGCCCAGCAATAAACCTCGCTTGCTCAGGTGATATATAATTCAGACACACCACTTTAAGTCTATTAGTGATCACCTTCATCACCAACTTATACATCACCGAACAAAGACTAATTGGCCAAAATTGACTAAAATCCTCCGGTCAATCTTTCTTCAGAATAAGCACAATTAAAGTGTTGTTAAGAGCTTCCTCAATTTTATTACCAGCAAAGATTCCCTAAACCCACTCACAAACTACCCCTCCAACTGAGCCCCACTGGCTTTGGAAAAAATACGCTTGGAACCCATCACTTCCCGGAGCTTTCAACGAAGCTATGTCAAAAAGAGCCTTCTTTATCTCTTCATTTGATACCAACTTTTTAAGGAAATTGATTTCATGCTCCTTAAGGTGGGGAAAAATATTAGAGGGAAGTTTACTGATGGGAGTTGGGATTTCACCATGCAATCTCTCAAAGAACTTGGCAGTTTCATCGCTAAGAATATTCTGATCAGAACACCAATCCCTACTACTAATGCGTAAGGCCATAATACAATTGAATTTCATCTTTTGCACTGTACGACTATGAAAGAACTTGGTATTGCAATCCCCAAACTGGAGCCAATCACACTTAGCCTTTTACCTCCAAAAAGTTCCTCATGGTTAATCAAACTTTCCAATTCATCTTGAACCTCCACCTCCAAGTTAACTAACCTATTGGAGGTCAACCAAATGCTCGTAAGCGATCTCATAAGCTATCATTTATGCGTGCCTATAAAGCCATATACGGACCTGTTCCATTCTTGGACATATGAAGTAAAATCAGATAAAGAATCAGCCATGTTACCTGAAAACCTCCACTTACTATAGACCAAATCTTTAAAATTCGCATGCTTTGTCCATCCTGCGAGAAACTAAAAAGGTCTCCCTTTGGGAATACTAAATTCAATATTAGTTTTCAGAAGGATTGGCCTATGATCCGATTTAATCCACGAAAAATGAGAAATGAGATTATGTGAAAAGGATGAAATCCAAGTATTATTAGTTAATGCTCGATCTATCCTCTCGTGCATATTACCTCTTTGCCAGGTAAAGGAGGGTCTTATAAATCCAAGGTCCTGCAAATTACAATAATGAACAAAATTGCCAAATAAATTACATCTCTTACTAGTGGAGTGATCACTTTTTTTATCCTTAGGTGAGAGGATAGCATTAAAGTCACCCATAATCAGCCAAGGTAAAGGATCGTGAGGTAAAACATCCATTAAATCAATCCAAAGAGACTTCCTCTTAACTTTTTCATGACTACCATACACAAAAAAGATAAAAAAGAAATTTGTGTGAGTACTGCCATGAACACGAAGAAGCATGAATTGGGGATGATTATGAATAATGCTAATGCAAATATTGTCTTTCCAACCAACCCAGATGCCACCTGTTAAAACCAATAGACTCAATGTGGTGAGAAAAGTCAAAACTCAATTTATCAATAATAGAATTAGCTTTTTTACCACTTACTCTCGATTCCAACAGGCACACTATATTCGATTTTTGCTCAAAATTATACTCACGAAAAATGCGGAGAAATTTACTACTTGCACGACCTTGAAAATTCCAAGAAAAAATTGATAAATTTAAATCCATGATAAAAAATAAACTAGAAAAAAACAAAAAAAAAACCCAAGAAACGTTACTATCTAGAGCTTTAATAATCATTCCTGAATTCTTTTACCAGCACCTGGTCAATTGAACCCAAATCAGCATTTCATAATGTGGAAACAGTCTGAGCCAACCTAGACATAGAATCACTCAAAGGAATTTTAAAAGAATTTTTATTTTAAAATTATTCCCTTTCCTATGCGTAATTTTGTTTATTTTGCTTGTAGCCCGAAAGCCCCCATCTTTACTCCTTAATACTTTCCCTAAACTCTGAATTTTATTAACACCCGGAGCTGAAACAGTGGCCCCCTTCAATTGAGCACCATCAGCTGAATCTTTCTCTTTGAACGAAACAACAGTATGTCTATTGGGGTTTAAACCACTAGAGGAATCAACTACTTGAACTTCAACTGGCTCTGACAACGGAGAAGCTGGCTTGGTTAATAGAGCTGGGCCACCATCTTCACTCACTTCCTGAACTACAAAAATCAGACTAAAGCAAGAAACGATCACTGGTGTTGAATTGGAACAGTTAGTGGAAGCTTTAAACATCTCAGCACCAGTCGAAACTTTAAAAGTAGAATCATTCAAAAAAGGAAAAGAACTCCCTGATTCATTATTTTGAAGAGAAGACTTTGTGTCCGACACGTCCTTGGGCTGATTCATTGAGCTACTCGATGGGTCTATAACAACCTTGAGAGCTGTTGATTCGATTACTCCAATAGCAAAAGTAGGCTCAATAGGTGTCTGGCCAGCTAAGGCTTTCACTTCTAGATTTCTTCTTTGTGGGTTTAAAAGCCCATCCCTTGATCACTTATTCTATCTCCCACCAATTGCTCAATCCTCATTGACTTAGGGTTACCTCGTGTCTTAAACCCTTGTTGCATAACATTCTCTTCAATCTTTAATTTGTTCTTAAAACCAGCCAACTTTCCAGTATCTTTCTTATTTAACTTATCTTATAGATCAACAAAAACTTCCATATTAGCCAGAGCATCAAATCGAGAACCCGATTTTCCTTTCTATATGAAGTCCATTTTTTTAACATTATTATTCCTAGAATTATGCCTTACTTTCCTTTTGATCAACATCCACGGCTCGTAAAAAGCGTATTCTCTTTCGTTTACAGCCTTTTTCAAAGTAGTATCCTTCTGATCCTTCCCCACTATTGAATTTGATTACAGCGAAGCACACAACTCCTTGGTATGTCTGTACTTCCTACAGGTAAAGCAAATCGTAGGCAGCGCTTCATACCCAACTTTCTGATGTAAACCATGCACAAGAACTTAAGCGATTAGAGGCTTGTCCAGGTTGACATAAGTAGCCATTCTGGCGAAGCGACCTCTAACTTTACCGTTGGTATTGAAATCTAACTGAACAACTTTTCCAGTGGTCTCTCCTATTTCTTCAAGAATTTTCCTTCTGTATAGAAACCTTTGGAGGCCTAGTAAACGTATCCAAGCCATCACCATGCTTGGGTATGGTTGTAAGGGGTTGAATTATTTGGTCCAATGTTGAACAGTCAAATACTGACAATAAATCAGCCAAGGACCCTGTGACAGAACTTTTGCATAGTCATTGGTGGAATAAAATTTAGCTAGAAAGTATCCATTCTCTATGTCCATGAGATGGAAAGGCTTGGAGGTATTCCATAAGCTAATGATTCTATTATTTAAAGCCCCATACCCAATATTTCTACCAAGTAATTTCAAAACAACCATGTGTTCCATTTCTTTGAATAAGATTTGTTGAATCCTCTCTGAGAAATCAATAGCAGGTATTCCATTAACAATGGATCTGTGAATATCTCCTTCATAAAATTCCATATCTTCATTAGCACCAGCACCAGAATTATCCAACCCCAGCTTATTAGATGCTCCAGATTTATTCCTTAGAAGTTTATCCTTCCAAGATAAAATTAGACTCGGACCAGATTCAACCAGCATATCAGTGATTTCTTTGCCATTGCCCTCTTTGAAATGAAATTTCTTTGTATTATGATCTACATCTGTCCAAGAACCATCACCATCCTTGATTTCCAAATGAGAAACGTTATCACTAGAGTTTAGAGATATTTCCATCTTCTTCTTTTTTTGTCCTTTTTCATATTACATATTCATATGTAATGTGTGACACCCTACACTCAACCTAATTGTCAAAACCGGATGTGTGACATCACATTACGTCATCAAAGCAACTCAGACTATTCAATCCATTATATAAAACAATTTGGCATTTAATTGCCAAACAGTTCATTAAAATTACTATTCATTATAATGTCATTTTAATTTCATTAAACTTTACAATCTTTTTAAATTTATGTCATGTAAAAATTTTCAAACCTTTCAATTTAAATCCATGTAATACTTCAACTTATGAATTAATACTTCATTAATTTATCATATAACAATTACTCACTTAATGTCTCATCAATTTCATTTAAACTTCACTTACATATTAGCAATTCCATCTCTTATATCAACTTTTTAGTGTTACAATTTTTCTATTATTTTACTCCTCTTCTCTATTCCACATCCTATATGTACATGTATATGTATATAATAGTCTTTGGCTTTTAGTATAGCAAGCCTGTATGTAACATTAATTAGACTTTCACTAATTACACATGTACTCTTAACATGACTGTCTACTTGAATAACAGTAGCTAAATTATTTATATCTTAGACTACAAAATTCAAAATTCAGATCTGCTTTTTTTTTTTAAACTTCACGTACTAAAATTTTTATACAATACACTATTTTCTTTAAATCTCCCCTTATTCTGCTGCTTGGCAGCTTTAAACCTTTTCTTCTAACAATTATTTATCTTTCTATACAAATTTAATATAATATTGTTTGTTTCTTTTGAAAATAGACTCATTAGGATTTTATACATATAAATTTCATTTCCTAAATATTTGTGTACAATTTTTAATGATTTTTCAAAGTCAGAATTGAGGAACCTGAAATTAATCTGACCTTGTCTCACTTAAATTTACTTATCTCACAATTTTGAATTCCATTACTTAAATAGTTTCTTCCATAAAAAATAGATTCATTAATATTTAATTTTCTACTTGGTTCATCATTTAAATCACATTTTACAATTTTTGGTGAATTTTAAAAGTTGAGCTACTTTTGCTGTCCAAAAACTGCTTTTGGTGAAAATATTTACTTTTCCATGGTTCTTTGCTTAACTTTCAATTAAATGTATATAATAATTACACTTTTGATTATTATTCAATTTAGTCATAAAAAGTATTATGCTAGTAACACATTTATTTCTTTACCTTAATATTTCTCATGATACAATCATATCTCTCTTTTCTTATAAAACTTAATGTCTTTATATATCATTCAGTCTAAAAATACTTACTATCCCTACTATCTTGATTAATTTCACATATCATACATTCCAATCATAACATATCTAATTTAATTCTTTAAAATACAAATAAAGCTAATATGAAAACTTACCTCTTTTATCAAAAATTTTCTCCTCTTTGCTTCTAATCCTTTTTCTTCTTCAATTCATGACTATCCTTATCCTTTCTTGTAATTTTCTTCACTCTATAGAATCTCTACTTCATTTTTCCTCTTTCGTGCTTATGGAAATTTTCACGAAATTTGGAGAAATGATGAGATTACATGACAAAGGACTCATTGTAAGATATGAAAACTTTCTCTTCATATATATATAGTGAAGTTGGAGGCATTATGAAGAAATTTCTTCATCTTTCCATACAAATATCTCAATTCATTAGTTAATTAAAATTATAATAAAATATTAAAATATTCTAATTGATCATGTTTTGACACAATTTCTAACTAATTATTATCATGATTATCCTGATTGAAAAAATGATCATTTTGCCATTGTAATATCTCAATATTCACTATTGTGTCATTTCCAACTTTTGGTAAAATTATAATTTAGTCCCTCTTATTTTCCACTTATTCAATTTGGTCCTCATTCACCATTTTTTCCTCTTTAGTCATTTACTCCTTTAAGGTATTTTCACTTTATTCCTTCAACTTTTCCATAATTATGTTATGACCCATAAACCACATCACTTTTCATATCTTTTCAATTTAGTCCTTATCTTAAATTAATACATCATATCCTGTTTTGACTAAATTTCCTTTTTTATTCACTACTTGCTTTTCTAAAACTGATAAATTTCCATTATAAATTAAGCTTGAGGTTATATTATTATTCTTATACATTAAGCCTGAAGTTATATTGACATTCTTATAGTTCAGGGCAATGGTCCTTGTTCATAAATAATTATGACCTGAATAATCCAGAGAACTACTAAAGCAAGAACAAAAGAAATTTAAACCAAATTGCAAGATAATTAATTTTACAAATAATGATTAAATTAGTCCTAGTAATGGCGCCAAAAACTTGTTGCAAATTTTCTTATGATATGCAAGTGTACACAACCGCTAGCAAGTAATATAGTAGTAAATACTAGAGTTATCGTCTCTACAAGGACTAATTTTAAAACATAAATTGCAAAATTAACATGTAACACCCCTAACCCGTATCCGTCGCCAGATTAGGGTTATGAGGCATTACTGAACAAAACATAATTCCAAACATTCACATATTCATGCAAGTCATACTCATACATATTAACCACATGACTAATTAAATATAATACATGCATTATTAATCACATTGTCATTACGAATCATACCTCAAATTTAAACCAAATCCATGGCATTCAAACAAACATAATTCCAACCCAATAATCATACGCATCTTCAACTGAATAATATTTATCACAAATCATTTATTCATTAGCAAATATACTCAAACGCAAATACTTTCATTATAAACCAAACCATTATGTCAAGCTTCAATCGAATACACAACATGTACATGTATATAAATATATATAATTAACATCTTATTAAAAATTCATATAGCTCCCATAGTACATTATTACTCGAATCACTATACATTTGATAGATATCTTTATATCACTTACAATCTATATTAAACAATTTTTCACTTTAAATACACATACACTTACATGCAACCGAACTAAATTCTATTCATTAACACAAAACATATCCTATATCATGTCATTCAAAATATGTGTTAACAAGCTTAGTATACGAATTCACATTTATAATTAACCAAACACGTACCATAACCGAATTGACTAACCACATTTATACATACCATGACCGATTTATTAAGTACAAGCAAATCCAATAATCATTTTCAAGCTATTTCTAAATCATAAAACACTAATCACATATACTTTTCATTCATTTCACATAACATTAAAATCAAAATGAGATAAACCATTGCCAAACATAACCGTATTCAAACTTTAAAGATAAGCCATATTTGCATGGCTCAATATATATACACATTCAAAGTTATACAAAATACATATTAGCTTATACATGCCATAAGTTTCAAAATAAACTTTTAATAATACCGAAAGTTGACGATAGTGTGGATGACTTTGATCACAATCTCCAAGCTTGAAACTTACAACCAAAATCTATAAAACAGAGTAACAAAAACACACACAGAGTAAGCCAACTTAGCTTAGTAAGCCTTAAGCAATTTAAACAACTCAAGTAAATAATCAAATCATTTCATACAAGCCGAATTGTACCATTAAAGTTATACTTTAACTCAAATAAGTTAACTTGGCCGAATGTTCAAGGTCAATAATAACACCACATAAATACTTACCTATATAACCGAAAATATATAAGATCCAATATATCATCTCATAAAAACTTACCTATATAGCCAAATACACAAGGTTCATTATAATATCTCATATGGCCGAATATATAAGTTCAAATTATCATCACATGTAACCTAATGTTCAAGTTCAATAAAATATCTCATATGGCCGAATATACAAATTCAATATAACCTCATATGAAATCGAATATACAAGTTCAATATAACTTCACAAGCAGTCGAATGTACAAACTCAATATGACCTCAAATGTACATACTTATGTGGCCAAATATAAAAGTCATTTAGATCAACCTACTTGCTCATTTCCACATCAATGTGAAGTCTTATAGACATAGACTTAAAATAAATCACCGGTATAAAACCTGCTAGGCATAAGCCTGAATCACACACCGGCACAAAGCCTGCTAGACCTAAGGTCTGATATTTATTCACCTTTACTAAGCCTGCTAGGCACAAAGCCTGATCAAAGTCACCAGCACAAGGCTTGCTAGGCTCAAAGCCCGAATATCACAAACATATACTCATTCCACAACATTTCATATATCGAATCATACAATAAACCATGTTTAACTGCTTAAAGACTTACCTCGGATATTGACGGACGTTACAAATCGGCTATTCGACTATTTTTGTTTTTCCCCGATCCAAGTCCGATTTCCTTTGTTCTTGATCTATATAATTTCAAATTAACCTCATTTAAACATAATTTCATTCAATTTAATCTAACAACACATAAATGGGAAAATTACCATTTTACCCCTGATATTTCATACTTTTACAAATTAATCCTAAATGAACAAAACACAAAATACTCAAAATCTCACAACATTATAGTCGGGCCGAATCTTCAACATACTCATACTAGTCCATCTATTTCACATTATAATCCCTCAAATTATTATTTTTTTCAATTTAGTCCTATTAACTCAAAATTATCAAAAACTTCAATACAAAATTTGTTAATCTAAAACATATTTTTGATATTTCATCATCAAACATCACAAAACACAAATATTCATCAATGACATAGCACAAAATATTCACCAAATTCAAAAATTCAAGCATGGGTCGGGTAGCACTCGAAGCAACGATCTCAAAAACGTAAAAATTATCAAAAATTGACAAAGAAACAAACCTTGTATTTAGCTTGCAAAATGGTTGAACCTTAGTTCTTTTTCTTTTTCTTTTTCTTTCTTATTTATGGTTTCGGTGGATGTTGATATATGAACATAACTTAATATATTTTTATGTTATATGTTATATAATAACTTAACATTATTTTACCTTTTTAACCTTTGTTTTAAACATTTTATTTTCACTTATAATTGTCCATTATCGTCCACCCATTTTAATAATGTCCTATTTACAACTTAAAGTCTCCCACTCAATAAGCCAACATCAATTTGACCCAATACTTAAAACCATCAAATTTTGAATTTACGCGATTAAGTCCTTTTATTTAATTAGACGCCTAAACGACAAAATTAAATCACGAAAATTTCACAGATATAAATTCACACAAAATAAATACAGAAAATAATTTTAAAATATTTTTCTGAGTCGGATTTGTGGTCCTGAAACCACCGTTCCGATTAGGGTCTAAATTAGGCTGTTACAACTCTCCCCCTTAGGAATTTTCGTCCCCGAAAATTTTACCGGTGAATAGGTTTGGATAACGTTCTTTCATTGCATTCTCTGGCTCCCACGTTGCTTCCTTAATTCCATGTTTATACCACAATACTTTAACTAAAGAAATTTTCTTATTTCGTAACTCTTTAATCTCACGAGCCAGAATACGAATCGGTTCTTCCTCGTAAGTCAGATCTGAATGAATCTCAATCTTTGATGGACTAATCACATGTGAGGGTTCGTGTAACACCCCGTACCCGAGACCGTTACCGGAGTCGAACACGAGGTGCTAACCGACTAATTCATTTACTCTCGCAGTCCAATTAAAAATTTTTCCAGACGGTAGCTAAGCTAACGTCCTTGTCACCTTAAAAATCATAACTTGAGTTCCACAACTCGAAAATCAGACTCATATTTCCATCTACAGATTTTTTTCTAGAATTTTTGGTCAAGCCAATTAGTATATTTTATTAGTTAAAGTCTCCCCTTTTGCAGGGATCGACTACACTGACCTTTGTGCATTACGAATTGGATATCTCCCTGTACAGGGCTTCAATACTGATGCCGTTTGTTTCTATAGAAACTAGACTCAGAGAGAAATCTATAAATGTATGTAATGACTCCTAATTATCTCTGGTTAATTTAAAATTAATTTCCAAAGTCGGAACAAGGGATCTAGAAACCGTTCTGGCCCTGTTTCACGATAACTTTAATATCTCTTAACATACAACTCATATAACCGTTTCGTTTCTTCCATGTGAAAGTAGATTCATCAAGGTTCATTTATATAATTTAGTCACTATTTAATTCCATTCCTACAAATTTTAATGATTTTTCAAATCCACACCACCGCTGCTGCCAAAGATCTGTTTTCAAGGTAAACTTTACCTATCTCTTAGTTTCCATGGACCAACTAGAGTTTTGTCATACATAGGTCCACATATAATCATATTTAGCCATTCCAATGGCTAATCATTTGCCCAACACTTCCATTCAGTCCGTAGTCACATCATGAAACCATACATATATACATAAACACAAATGGTCTAATGCCATACTCCACTTTTACGAGCCATTTTCGCATGGTCGTACATACATACATCACAAAACGTGCTTGAAAAACAGCAAAGGGTAGTCCTATACATTAACCATGATATCCTCTCACTACTAGTCTATTCTATACATGCCATAAGATATTCCAAAACGTAGCAGTACCAAACGGTGGATAGCGATAGTGTGACTAGTTCTTGACGATCCCCGAGCCCAGTAGCTTCGCAATGAGACCTATAAAGGCGGAGGAAACAGAGTAAACGGATAAGCATTACAATGCTTAGTAAGTTTTAAGCAGTGTCAATAGATAACAATCAAATTATAACATAGTTGTTCGTATTTTTATTTCACTCTTCCTTCGGGCATACCATCCCTTTTTCCGAATATGCACATCTCATCATAATCATGGGAGTAGCCTCATAGATTTCTCTCGTATACATCACATAACTACCTTATGGTTTAGTTTAAATCAAGCTCACATGTAAACTTGGAGTACATACCTGTTTAACCTTTCGCATTGCGTATATTTATAAGCAATTCTTATTACGAAGTCTTACCCGGACATAATCTCCACACGTAGTCATCGGATCTCACCCGGAACATATTTCCAAGTTTCATGTACACTTAATCACATGTTACAACATTCACATTAGCCATTCAGCTTTACCACATATATATATACACTTTCACATTCATCACATCGGCCATTAGGCCTTATCACATATACATACACTTTCACATTCACCACATCGGCCATTAGGCCTTATCACATATACATATACTTTCACATTCACCATATCGGCCATTTGGCCTTATCACATATACATACATTTTCACATTCATCACATCGGCCATTAGGCCTCATCACATATATATACATTTTCACGAATCTTGATATCGAGATCCATCGACACTCATGTATCATTTTACAATATCACACTTTAGAATTCAATATGGGATCAATCAATAGCTTATGAGCAACTAAAACAAAATCACAACAAAATCACATATTCGCTACGAGCTGTTTTCCTGAGCAATGGTCACTAAATTATTTATACCTGGAGCTACAAGACTCCAAATCACTTGCTGTTAATTTTCTCAGAATATAGACTCATATATCTTCCATCCATGAAATTTTCAGAATTTTTGGTTTGGCCAATCAATACCAGATTTTTCTTAAAGTTTCCCCTGTTTCACTGTTTGACAAACCTGACCAGTCTTCACTACAAATCAAAATTCTCATTGTACAGAATTCAAAGTATGTTCTACTTGATTTCATTTGAAACTAGACTCATTAAGGAGTCTAAGCATATAAAGCTTATCTCATAACCATTTTTTACAAATTATAATGATTTTCCAAAAACAGAACAGGGGATTTCGGAGTCATTCCGACACTGTCCCGCACAACTTTAGATATCTCTTCATAGGAATTTTCTTTGCTTCCACGGTCTCTTTTATAAGAAACTAGACCAACTAAGCTTTGATTACATGTTTTATTCAGCCTATAATTCCACACCAACAATTTATAGTGATTTTCTAAAATCACATTACTGCTGCTGTCCAAGCAATTTATTACAATTTGCTCTTAACTTTCCAAGTCCAAACACTTATGAACTTACCATTTGGGCTTAAGACATATCATAGCCACATCATATCTTATCAAATCAACTCATTATGTCCTATTATGATTGAATTTACTCAACGATTAATCGCTTAAAACTTACCTCGGATGTGGTCGACGATTAGATGTCCACGGCTATTCGTTTACTTTCTCTTTTCCCCATCCGACTTGATCCTCTTTGCTCTTAAGCTTAAGTAAAACAATAGATTTGCTTAAGTACTTAACTAATATTATTCACTTAACAATCACATTTGGCACTCACATATCATTTAATCTTTGATTGACCAGTTTAACACATACCAAAATCCAATCATACATCTAACCTTTATCTCAATACCAAACCGAGTTATAAGATCATACATTATACTAAGCATATCATTAAACATACCTATTCAATTTAGCTAATTTCATAGCCGATTAATCACCTTGAAACTTACCTTAATACACATTTTATCCCATTGCCGAATACATATATATATATATATATATTCAACCCAAATCCCTTTCTTAACTCGTGATTCACTAACTTGGGAGTTATTTTCTAACAAATTTTAACTTACTCTAATACCGAATGCTACTCAAGCTTTAAGCTCATGTCCTTTCATTATTAAACAAATGTTATAACATAAATAACATCCCTTTTTCAATTTGAGCATCAACACATAAAGAAATTAAACACAAAGATTCATAGTCGAAACTTATACATAACATCATTCAAGGTTTAATCCCCCAAATTCATGCACAAAGCCGAACCTATTGAGAGATGTATATACAACAATATCTAGTTAGTACATTCAAGCACCTATGGCATTCCCTTCAATTTAATACTAAGACAAACCAAAAGATTTATTCATGTAAATTCAAAATTTCAAGTTCATCTCTTTCTCATATAAATACCAAAAATTAAGTATTTACTAGCTTAAACTCTATTAAACCTTAAAACATCAATCCACCATCACATGCATCATTACAAAGCTTCATTTTTTTTAGCATGTAAATGACATCAACACCAAGCAAGAATGATGCATCCATGGCGAGTGTCATTTCCATCACCTAGCAAGATTTAGACCATGGGCTAGGTAGAACTCAAGCTACCAACTAAAACATGCATGCATCTCATGGACAACATCACACATACCTTTGTCTAGCAAATCACCATAGCCGATTTTCTCAAGCTCCTCCCTTCCTTTCTTTCCTCTATTTGGCCAAGGATGTTCAAGGATGAACAAAACATTTTTTCTTTGTTTTCTTTCTTCCATTCACGGCAAAAGGGGGCATGGATGAGACCATTTTTTTCATCACTCCTCCCTTTCATTATTTAATTCTTCCTTACATACATCACTAACCCAACATGTTTGTGACATGTTTCCACCCATAGCATGGCGGCCACTATGCTTCAATTTGGATAATTTGACATGCAAGGACAAACACTTTCCCACATGTATTGATAGGCCATTTTACATTTGCCTAGCACATTTCTAAATTTTCTCACATAAGTCCTATGTACTCCATTCACATGCAATTAACTAAATCGAAGCTTAAAAATTTTTTTGCACATTCATATTCACATATTTTAGACCATAAATATCACATCCAAATAATTTGGTGACTCGGTTTAGCGGTCCCGAAACCGCTTTCTGACTAGGGTCACTTTAAGGCTGTCACAGGTCGGATCTATATCTCTGAAGCATCGAAACATGAAATACGTTATGGATCTTTTCTAACTCAGGTGGCAATAACAATCTGTATGCAACCGGCCCAATTCGTTCGATAATCTCATATGGCCCAATAAATCTCAGACTCAATATGCCTTTATGACCAAATCTGAGTATTTTCTTCCACGGTGAGACGTTCAAGAAGACTTTATCTCCAATCTGAAACTCTATATCTTTTTGTTTCAAATTCGCATATGATTTCTAACGATCTGATGCTGCTTTCAAACTTTCACGGTCACTTTCACTTTCTGTTCAGTTTCTCTGATCAAATCAACCCCGTGTGCCTTATTTTCACTGAGCTCAGTCCAGTACAATGGTGTACGACATTTACGATCGTACAAAACCTCATAAGGTGCCATTTTGATACTCGATCGAAAATTGTTATTATACAAAAATTCAATCAAAGGTAGGTATCATTCCCACATACTTTCAAACAAAAAAATGCAACATCTCAGCATATCCTCAAGTATCTGAATGATTCGTTCAGACTGACCATCTGTCTGGGGATGAAAAGCAGTGTTAAAATGCAGTTTAGTACATAGTGCATCTTGCAGTTTCTTCCAAAACCGCAATGTAAACCTTGGATCTCTATCTGATACAATAGAAATAGGTACTCCGTGTAGTCTCAGAATCTAAGAAATATATAACTCAGCAAGTTTATTGAGTGAAAAATCTGTACGAACCTGAACAAAGTGAGCCGATTTAGTCAATCTATCCACAATAACCTAGATTGCATCTTTCTTGTTCAGTGTCATCGTTAACCCAGATATAAAATACATCGTAACTCTGTCCCATTTCCATTCAGGTATCATGATTGGCTGTAGCAATCCAGAAGGTACCTGATGCTTAACTTTTACTTGCTGACAAATTAAACATTTCGATACAAAGTCAGAAATGTCTTGTTTCATACCTTGCCACCAATAATGCTGTTTTAGATCATTATACATCTTCGTACTACCCGGATGAACAGATAATCGACTGTTGTGAGATTCATTCAAGATCATCTGAATCAACTCTGTATTTCTCGAAACACATATTCGGTTCCTGAATCTCAAACAGTCATGAACATCAACTCGAAACTCTGAATCTACATTTAAATCACATTGAACCCGTTTCACTATCAAATCATTATCAACCTTCTGGGCATCACAAATTTGCTGAATAAATAATGGCCTGGCTTTTAACTCAGCTAATATCGCACCATCATCAGACATAGTCATATGCACATTCATTGCATGCAAAGCAAACAGTGATTTTCGGCTTAAAGCATCAGCAACAACATTAGCCTTTCCCGGGTGATAGTCAATGACAAGTTCGTAGTCTTTTAGTAATTCTAACCATTGACGTTGTATCAAATTCAGATCTTTCTGAGTCATCAAGTACTTTAAACTTTTATGATCGGAATAAACATGACATTTCTCCCCGAACAAATAATGGCGCCATATCTTCAATGCAAACACAATAGCTGCCAATTCTAGATCATGTGTCGGATAATTATTTTCATGTAGTTTTAACTGTCTCGAGGCATAAGCTATAACTTTGCCTTCCTGCATTAAAACACAACCCAAACCATTTAAAGATGCATCACTATAAATAACAAATTCTTTACCTGATCCTGGCTGAACTAACACCGGAGCTTCGGTTAAAAGAGCTTTCAACTGATTAAAATTTTTCTGGCACTTTTCTGACCACTCGAATTTGACATCTTTCTGTAGCAGCTTCATCATCGGAGTTGATCGTCTATAGTAACCAGCAAGTCCCAGAAAACTTTTGACTTCAGAAACGTTTTTCGGAGGTTCCAAATCGAGTATAGCTGAAATCTTACTCGGATCAACTCGAATACCTAATGCTGAAACAACATGTCCCAGAAAGCTAACTTCGTGTAACTAGAACTGACATTTACTAAACTTAACATACAACTATTTTTCTCGCAAAGTCTGTACCAAAAGTCTTAAATGCTCGGCATGTTCGGTTTCATTACGGGAGTAGATCAGTATATCATCAATAAACATGACCACAAACCGATCTAAATACTGCCTAAAGATCCAATTCATCAAATCCATAAAACCTGCAGGTGCATTAGTAAGTCCAAACGGCATAACTAGAAACTCATAATGTCCGTACCTAGTTCGAAAAGTAATTTTTGACACATCGGAATCTCTGACTCGCAACTGATAATAACCCGATCTCAAATCTATATTCAAAAACACTGAATCCCCTTTCAACTGATGAAACAATTCGTCAATTCGTGGCAACGGGTATTTATTCTTTATAGTCATCTTGTTCAACTGGCAATATTCAATACACAATCTCATAGTTCCGTCTTTATTTTTCACAAATAAAACTGGAGCACCCCAAGGAGAGAAACTCGGTCGTGCAAAATCTCTATCTGTTAACTCTTGCAACTATGCTTTCAACTCTTTTAATTTTGTAGGTGCCATCCGATACGGAGCTATTGAAATAGGAGTCATTCTTGGTACTAACTCAATACCAAATTCTACCTTTCGAATAGGTGGTAAACTCGGTAATTCTTTTGGAAACACATCCGGATACTTACACACAATTGGTACAGATTCAATCTTCTTTTCAGTCACTTTACTATCAAGCACATAAGCAAAGTATGCTTCACAACCTTTCCTCACATATTTTCGAGCTAATATCGAAGATATTACTGCTGGTAAACCACTCAGATCATTAGATTCAATCCGGATAATTTCGTTGTTCTGACATCTCAAATCAATGGTGTTTCTTTTGCAATTAACAACGGCATCATGCAAAGTCATCCAGTCCATACCTAAAATTATATCGAACTCGTCGAATGGTAACAACATCAAATCGGCCGGAAAGCATGAATCTCGAATCATCAATGGGCAATTCTTACACACTTTGTCAACTAGAACACATCGGCCCAGGGGGTTTGATACTCGAATTACAAACTCAATAGACTCTACAGGAAAAGTCTTACTAGATACTAATGTTTCACACACATATGAATGAGTCGAACCAGGATCAATCAATGCAATAGCACTAGTATCATAAAGAGTGAAAGTACCAGTAATAACATCTAGGGAAGAAGCCTCCTCGTGAGCTCATATGGCATATGCTCTGACAGGTGCACGAGCCTCAGATCGAATCGCTATATCTTTTGTCCCTCTCTTACTACCACTTACATTACCCGAATGTCTGGTTTGTCTTCCTCGTGCTGACATGTTACTCGGTCTCGCATTATGAATAGTGTTTTGCTCAGCTAACTTCGGACAATCTCGAATGAAATGATCCATCGATCTACATTTAAAACAAGATCGATCATGCAATCTATAGCTTCCAGAATTCCATTTACCACAATGCTTACACTCGGATCTATTCTGTCGATCATTACCAACACTAGCAATCAGAGTAACTCGTGAACTCACAAGAGGTCGATTTCGATATCGTCTAGAAAAGTCAGAAGTAGCTTTAAATCGACTAGAATCATCTCAAAACTTCTTCAATGCTGATTGAAAAGTCTTACTCGGTGATCTTTTATGGGAATCTCTAGCTTCAAAATCAGCTTTTCTTTTCTCTTTCCCGAGCTCTTTGGCTTTGCAAGCTAGCTCAACAAGTACCACGAACTCTTTAATTTCAAGTATACCAACCAGCAATGTAATGTCTTCATTTAAACCGTCTTCGAATCTTTTATACAAGATAGCTTCGGTTGAAACACATTCACGAGCATATCGACTAAGTCTCACAAATTTTCTACCGTACTCGGTTACAGTCATACGACCCTATTTCAATTCCAGAAATCCTTTGCGTTCCTGGTTGATAAATCTCTGGCTGATGTATTTTTTACTGAACTCTGTTTAAAAGAATTCCCAAGTCACGATCTCTTTCGGGACCATTGATAGTAGTGTATTCCACCAGTGATATGCAGTGTCTCTTAATAAAGATATGGCACATTTTAAACATTCATCTGGAGTACATGATAACTCATCGAACACACGGATAGTATTATCAAGCCACAACTCGGCCCGTTCAGCATCATCATCATCATTAGCCTTAATCACTTCGGCCCCGTGTTTTCTGATTTTATCTACAGGTGGCCTGTTAAGTCTTATCTGATCAATCATCGGAGGTATCACAAGTATCGGAGATGGATTATTCGAGGGTGGAGGTTGTTGTACAGCTGGATTAGTCTGAATATACTGAGTAAACCAATCGTTCATCATTTGATAGAAGGCTTGCTTAGCTTCCCCCTCATGGCTACTCGAG
This sequence comes from Gossypium arboreum, assembly GCF_025698485.1. NCBI lineage: Eukaryota > Viridiplantae > Streptophyta > Magnoliopsida > Malvales > Malvaceae > Gossypium > Gossypium arboreum. Next base: position 89,348,599 of record NC_069082.1, on the reverse strand, counting down.
ATAGGTCGAGCCAACTGGCACTGTCCTATGCATGGGAGTAGGCACTACACTCTCGACATCATCAGCTACAGCTCTATTAGGATCCATTTACTATATACGAAAGCACATTTTCAAATGTCAAAAGTCATCACACTATCGCAGTATAAATTATGACATGTATAGCTAAACTCACACACCCTACGTTAGTCCTAGAATCGACTAAACCGTAGCTCTAATACCAATAAAATGTAACACCCCTAACCCGTATCCGTCGCCGGATTAGGGTTATGAGGCATTACTAAACAAAAACATAATTCCAAACATTCACATATTCATGCAAGTCATATTCATACATATTAAGCACATCGCTAATTAATTATAATACATGCATTATTAATCACATTGTCATTACGAATCATACCTCAAATTTAAACCAAATCCATGGCATTCAAACAAACATAATTCCAACCCAATAATCATACGCATTTTCAACTGAATAATATTTATCACAAATCATTTATTCATTAGCAAATATATTCAAACGCAAATACTTTCATTATAAACCAAACCATTATGTCAAGCTTCAATTGAATACACAACATGTACATGTATATAAATATATATAATTAACATCTTCTTAAAAATCCATATAACTCTCATAGTACATTATTACTCGAATCACTATACATTTGATAGATATCTTTATCTCACTTACAATCTATATTAAACAATTAATCACTTTAAATACACATACACTTATATGCAAACCGAACTAAATTCTATTCATTAACACAAAACATATCCTATATCATGTCATTCAAAATATGCGTTAAATAAGCTTAGTATACAAATTCACATTTATAATTAACCAAACACGTACCATAACCGAATTGACTAACCACATTTATACATACCATGACTGATTTATTAAGTACAAGCAAATCCAATAATCATTTTCAAGCTATTTCTAATCATAAAACACTAATCACATATACTTTTCATTCATTTCACATAACATTAAAATCAAAATTAGATAAACCATTGCCAAATATAACCATATTCAAACTTTAAAGATAAGCTATATTCGCATGGCTCAATATATATACACATTCAAAGTTGTACAAAATACATATTAGCTTATACATGCCATAAGTTTCAAAATAAACTTTTAATAATACCGAAAGTTGACGATAGTGTGGATGACTTCGATCACGATCTCCGAGCTTGAAACTTACAACCAAAATCTATAAAACAGAGTAACAAAAATGCATATAGAGTAAGCCAACAGAGTAAGCCAACTTAGCTTAGTAAGCCTTAAGCAATTTAAACAACTCAAGTAAATAATCAAATCATTTCATACAAGCCGAATTGTACCATTAAAGTTATACTTTAACTCAAATAAGTTAACTGGGTCGAATGTTCAGGGTCAATAATAACACCACATAAATACTTACTTATATAACCGAAAATATATAAGATCCAATATATCATCTTATAAAAACTTACCTATATAGCCAAATACACAAGGTTCATTATATTATCTCATATGGCCGAATATATAAGTTCAAATTATCATCACATGTAACCTAATGTTCAAGTTCAATAAAACATCTCACATGGTCGAATATACAAATTCAATATAACCTCATATGAAATCGAATATACAAGTTCAATAGAACTTCACAAGTAGCCAAATGTACAAACTCAATACGACCTCACATGTACATACTTATGTGGCCAAATATAAAAGTCATTTAGATCAACTTACTTGCTCACTTTCCATATCAATGTGAAGTCTTATAGACATAGACTTAAGATAAATCGCCGGTATAAAACCTGCTAGGCATAAGCCTAAATCACACACTGGCACAAAGCCTACTAGACCTAAGGTCTGATATTTATTCACCGGCACTAAGCTTGCTAGGTACAAAGCCCGATCAAAGTCACCAGCACAAGGCTTGCTAGGCTCCAAGCCTGAATATCACAAACATAAACTCATTCCATAACATTTCATATATCGAATCATACAATAACCCATGTAACACATACACACTTCCAGATGTTTTGATGTCATTCAAATACAACTCAATCACATTGATTCGTTAATATTTCTCATTCGGCTAACATACTAATACATCAAAAAAATTTGAATCATCATAGTAAATCATTCTATGTTCAAAATAAACCATGTTTAACTACTTAAAGACTTACCTCGGATATTGACGGACGTTACAAATCAGCTATTCGACTATTTTTATTTTTCCCCGATCCAAGTCTGATTTCTTTTGTTCTTGATCTATATAATTTCAAATTAACCTCATTTAAACACAATTTCATTCAATTAATCTAACAACACATAAATGGGTAAATTACCATTTTACCCCTGATATTTCATACTTTTACAAATTAATCCTAAATGCACAAAACACAAAATACTCAAAATCTCACAACATTATAGTCGGGCCGAATCTTCAACATACTCATACTAGTCCATATATTTCACATTATAATCCCTCAAATTATTATTTTTTTCAACTTAGTCCTATTAACTCAAAATTATCAAAAACTTCAATACAAAATTTGTTAATCTAAAACATAGTTTTGATATTTCATCATCAAACATCACAAAACACAAATATTCATCAATGGCATAATAGAAAATATTCACCAAATTTAAAAATTCAAGCATGGGTCGGGTAGTACTCGAAGCAACAATCTCAAAAACGTAAAAATTATCAAAAATCGACAAAGAAACGAACCTTGTATTTAGCTTGCAAAATGGCCGAACCCTAGTTCTTTTTCTTTTTCTTTCTTATTTATGGTTTCGGTGGATGTTGATATATGAACATAACTTAATATATTTTTATGCTATATGTTATATAATAACTTAACATTATTTTACCTTTTTAACCTTTGTTTTAAACATTTTATTTTCACTTAAAATTGTCCATTATCGTCCACCCATTTTAATAATGTCCTATTTACAACTTAAAGTCTCCCACTCAATAAGCCAACATCAATTTGACCCTTATACTTAAAACCATCAAATTTTGAATTTACGCGATTAAGTCCTTTTATTTAATTAGACGCCTAAACGACAAAATTAAATCACAAAAATTTCACAGATATAAATTCACACAAAATAAACACAGAAAATAATTTTAAAATATTTTTGTGACAGCCCAAAATAGACCCTAGCCGGAATGTGGTTTCGGGACCACAAAACCGAGGCATAACAATAATTTAAAATTTATTTCGATGCCTATAATATGTGAGTATTCATGTATGACATTTTTTGATGATTGATTTAGTGTTATAAAGGTGAATTTCACTAGAAAGGACTTGTGTGAGAAAATTTAGAATTGAGATAGGCAAATGTGGAAGTGGCCTATTGATGCACACTAGAAATGTTGTCCTTGCATGTCAAATTCCCCAAATTTGACTATAGTGGCCGACCATGGTGATGAATATGGGCAAAAGAAAACATGTCTTAAACATGTTTTGCTAGTGGTGCATGCTAGAAATAATAAAATAAGAGGATGGAAAAAAAGGAAAAAAAAGTGTTCATCTTTCACCATAGCTCTTGGCAGAATGTCCTAAGGAAAGAAAAGAAAATTTTGCTCATCCATTTTCACTTCTTGGCGAAAATACTAAGGAAAAAGGGGAGGATTTTTGCTTCATGCTTGGTTTGGAAGAGATCTAGAAGGAGATTTGGCTAAGTTTGCATCAAGATTAAGGTATGTATGAGGTTGTGTTAGGAGTTTCATGCATGTCTTGGTTGCTAACTTGATGTGCATGTTAGCCATGGCTCAAATCTTTGTTATGCCATGGAAATGGTATTTGGCCAAAGTTGTTATGGTGATAAAGCCATTGCATGCTAAGTGTGAAGCTTGATGATGATGCATGCAATGATGGATTTTCTACTCATGAGTAAGATTTTGAGTTTTCTCTTTGTTTTATCATGATTGAAGTTGAAAAGGAGCATGATTGTCATATTCGCCATGATGCATTCTTGAGCATGATTCATGCTTCTTGCATGTTAGTTAAAATTTGTGTTTTGGATGGCTATGGACACCTTGAAAATTCGGCCATGCTCATATATGCATATATATGATTGCACATTATGTTTTGGTTATGAACTAAGTGATGAATATATTGGTTTAAAGAAGAAGATGTGGAAGAATGCTTGTGAAATTGCAAGCACAATTCGGCCTAGCACACATGTAGGTGCTTGATGCTATATTATAAGTTTTGGGCCACAATGTGCAAAGCATTAATTAGTAAATTGCATGCTGTATTTGTGAGGTATTAAGTGCAAAATTGACCTCAACATGTACATGAATATTCGGCCTTGGGTAGCCTATTGAAGGCCTTAGCATTTCCTTGATGCTCGAATAAATTGTATTGAATTGCTTGATGTAGTATAAAATGTGCATGACCATTGTGTATTCAAGCTAAAGGGTGGCCATATGACCATTTAAACTCCTTGTCATATTCGGCCAAAAGCTAGCACAATGAGGTTTTAATAAATTGAATTTGTTTGAATTAGCTCAAGAGCTTAGAGGGCCACAATTGGACAAGGGGAAGGAGAAAGTGATCGAATAGCCGAAAAAGCCGTTCGACAACATCCGAGGTAAGTCCTCAAGAAGTGACCCTACTTGAATTGTGTGAAATAAAGTATGGATGTGTATTGATTATTGATTATGTATGCATGAGTATTTGAATTCTACCGGGCTAAGTCCGAAGGCGAATATGCTTGCGACTATAATTGCGTTTGAGCCTTAGTAACGAAAATGAATTATGTATGTCCAATGATAATTGATGTATGTGTTCATGGGAAATTGAATGATATCCGGGCTAAATCCCGAAGACAATTATGCTGGAAATTATATCCGGGTTAAGACCCGAAGGCAATTGTGCTAGTGGCTACATCCGGGCTAAGACCCGAAGGCATTCGTGCGAGACATTCTATCCGGGCTAAGACCCGAAGGCATTTGTGCACGTGATTATATCCGGTTATATTCCGAAGAATCTTGGGCTGGAGGTGAGTGTTGGTTGCTGTAATGAATTCAATTAGTACACTCGAAAAGCCCAAAGGATAAGGTACGTTATATGTGCATTGGAAAGTCGACATGTATGAGCAACATTCGCTCAATCGACTAATGAATTTCAGTTATTGAATTGATTGATATTTTGTGAAATCATATAATGATGAAGTGTGAAGTAAGAATGTGTATTAATGAAATGATGCATTTGGCTATGTGAATGTATTGCTGTAATTAGAGTTGATTATATTCCTTGAGACTTACTAAGCATAAAATGCTTACCCGTTGCTTTGGCTCTCGGTTTTTTTCAGATTTCGCTCAAGCAATTGGATTTGGGATCGTTGAAGTCGAAGTCATTCACACTATCAAGCCTCCATTTTGGTATAAATTTTGATTGAACTTGAGATGGCATGTATAGGACTACCTCTTGTTTATTAAATATGTTGTAATGTAAGTATGTACGGCCATGCGAAAATGGCTCGAAAAGGAAGCATGAACTTAGACTAATTGTGGGTTGTATGTATATATTTGGTGTCATGATGTGGCTATGGCTTGGAAATGGGAATGTTGGTCATATGATCAGCCATTTGCATGGTTAAAATGATCATATATGAACCTATGTATGGCAAGACTAGTTGATTCATGGAGACTACCAAATAGGTAAGTCCTACCTTAAAACAGATGCTGCCAGCTGCAGTGGCATGAATGTGAAAAATCACCAAAATTCATAGGAATGGAATTAAATAGTAAATAAGCTATGTAAATGAACCTTGATGAGTCTATTTTCATATGGAAGAAACGAAATGGTCATAGGAGTTACAGGTTAAGAGATATTAAAGCTATTGTGAGACAGGGCCAGAATGGTTTCTGGGTTCCCTGTCGCAACTTTAAAATTCACTATAACTTATCCAAAAGAATTAGGAGACATACCTTATATGTACAGATTCCATTTTGAGTCTAGTTTCATTAGAAACAAACGACACCAGCATTAAAGCCCTGTACAGAGAGATATTCAAGTTATACCGCGCGAAGGTCAGAGCAGCCGATCCCTGTAACATGGGTAACTTTAACTAATAAACTGTACCAATTGGCCCGACCAAAAATCCTAGAAATAAATCCATGGATGGTTATATGAGTCTAAATTCAGGGAAAATTTACGAAACCAGTTTCCGAGTTTTGAAACTCGAGATATGATTTTTAAGGCGACAGTGACGCAGTTTTCCAGCCTGACTGGAAATGTCAAATTGGTGGGCAAAACATGTGAACTTGGCTTGTTAACCCCTTGGGTCCGACACCAGCGATGGTCTCGGGTTTGGGGTGTTACAATTTTATTGGTATCAGAGCCACGGTTTAGTCGATTCTAGGACTACCGTGATGTGTTTGGGGTCTAGCTATACATGCCATTAAATGATGAATCGATAGTGTGATGATTTACGACAATTTGACTTTATGTTTGTTTATAGCAATGGATCCCGATCCCAACCGAAGCGATAGCTGATGATGTGGAGAGTGTGGCGCTGCTCCGCGCAAGGGACAGCGCCGGCGGACTCTCAACCTATGGCCAGCAATCCTAATGACGAGGCTAGGCAAGCCTTTTATAGTGTGATGAGCGAATGGTTTAATCAATACATTCGAACCAACACGGTACATTCCACAACCTCCATTCCCGACAAATGCAACCCCGCACCTACAATACCCCGGTGGTGACCAAATAAGGTCAAGTAAGCCCCAGTCGATAGGATTGAAAACATGGGGCCACTGAATTTAAGGCTACGGATGATGATGATGCCGAAGCGAGCTGAATTATGGTTAGATAACACTATCCGGGTGCTTGATGAGCTATCCTGTACACCCGATGAGTGCTTAAAGTGTACCATCTCCTTGCTACGCGAGTCCGCCTACTATTGGTGGAGTACTCGACTTACGTGGTGCCTAGAGAGCAAGTGACTTGGGAATTCTTTCAAACCGAGTTCAAAAAAGTATATCGATTAGAGATTCATCGACCAAAAGCGGAGGAATTTCTTGATCTTAAGCAAGGTTCTATGTCCGTTACCGACTACGAACGAAAGTTTGTGAGGCTTAGCGATGCTGCGAGAATGCATTTCGTCCGAAGCTATTATGTGTAAACGCTTGAGGATGGGCTGAATGATGATATAAGGATGTTTGTTGGCATTCTCGAGATACGAGAGTTCGTAGTACTTGTTGAGCGAGCTTGTAAAGTCGAAGAGCTTAGAAAGGAGAAACAAAAGCTGATGTGGGATTGGAGAATTCGAAGAGGTCCTCGGAAAGTCTCTTCAACAAGCATCGAAGAGATTTCGAGATGATGCGAGCCGGTCTAGAGGCGTTTGGGCTTTTCTAGACGAGGACGCGATCGACCCCTGTGACCACACGAGTCACTTCGATCGCCATGATGGTGGAAATGATCGCCGAGAGAGGCGGAGTGTCCACATTGTGGCAAATGGCATTCGGGGAGCTGTTGGTTTCGTGATCGCTCCTGCTATAAGTGTGGATCGGCCGACCACTTTATGAAGGATTGCCCGAGGATGCATGAACAGAATGTAAGTCAGAGTGCAAACCCGGGTGCTACCACTGCTCGAGGTAGGCCACCTAGAAATATGGGCAATGTCAGTGGCGGTCAGAGAGGATCTAGAGATGCTACCATCAGATCTGAGGCTCGTGCTCCTGCTAGGACTTATGCCATACGCGCACGCGAGGATGCTGCCTCTCCAGATGTTATTACCGGTACTTTCACTCTTTTCAATACAAATGTGATTGCTTTGATTGACCCTGGTTCTACTCATTCATATATATGTGAAACCTTAGCATCCAGTAAGACTTTGCCTATTGAGTCTACTGAGTTTGTAATTCGGGTGTCAAACCCCTTGGGTCATTACGTGCTTGTTAACAAAGTGTGCAAGAAAAGTCCCCTAGTGTTCCGAGGTTCTTGTTTTCCGGCGGACCTAATGCTTTTGCCGTTCGATGAGTTCGATGTTATTCTTGGTTTGGATTGGTTGACCATGCACGATGCGGTTGTAAATTGCAAGAGCAAGACTATCGATTTGAGGTGCGCGAATAATGAAATAGTTCGGGTTGAGTCCACGGACTTAAAGGGGTTGCCAGCTGTAATATCAGCGATGTTGGCCCAGAAATATGTAAGAAAAGGGTGCGAAGCGTACCTTGCGTACGTGCTCGATGACAAGGAATCAGAGAAGAAACCCGAATCTGTGCCGTGATTTGTGAATACCGGATGTTTTCCCAGGAATTGCGGGTTTACCACCTATTCGGAAATAGAATTTGGCATCGAATTGGTACTGGTACCACTCCAATTTCGATAGCTCCGTATCGTATGGCACCAACGAAATTAAAGGAGTTGAAAGCTCGGTTGCAAGAATTGGTGGATAGAGGTTTTGCTCGCTTGAGTTTTTCGCCTTGGGGTGCGCGGTGTTGTTCGTGAAGAAGAAGGATGGAACCATGCGATTGTGCATCGACTATCGTCGACTTAACAAAGCGACGATAAAGAACAAATATCCGTTGCCACGTATTGATGACTTGTTCGATCAAGCGAAGGGAGCCTCGGTGTTCTCGAAAATAGATTTGAGATCGGGCTACTATCAATTGCGAATCCGAGATTGAGGCGTGCCCAAGACCGCCTTGAGCGAGATATGGTCACTATGAGTTCCTAGTGATGCCGTTTGGGCTCACTAATGCCCTACGGTATTTATGGATTTAATGAATCGAATCTTTAGACCATATTTGGATCGATTAAGTAGTCGTGTTCATTGATGACATCTTGGTCTATTCAAGAAATGAGACCGAACATCTTTGAACACTGCGGTTAGTCTGCAAATTTTACGGGACAAGCAATTATATGCTAAGTTTAGCAAGTGTGAGTTACGGTTAGAGAGGTTAGCTTCTTGGGTCATGTGGTATCTGATCGGTATTCGAGTCGACCGAATAAAATTTCAGCCATACTAAATTGGAAGCCTCAGAAATATTCTTGAGGTTCAAGCTTTTTGGGGCTTGCTGGTTATTACCGACGATTTGTAAAGGCTTCTCAACGATAGCCACGCCGATGATGGCTTACTCCAAAAGGATGTTAAGTTGAATGGACGGAGAAATGCCAAAAAGTTTCGATCAACTGAAAACTTATTTGGTGAAGCCCCAATTCTAGTGCAACCCGAGTCCAAGCAAGGAGTTTGTTATCTATAGCGACGCCTCTCTACTTGGGTTAGGTTGCGTATTAATGCAAGAAGGTCGAGTTGTGGCCTATGCGTCAAGGCAATTAAAGCCACATGAGAAAAATTATCCGACTCATGATCTCGAATTGGCCGCCATCGTATTCGCCTTAAAGATTTGGCGACATTACTTATTTGGTGAAAGGTGCCATGTATACTCGGATCACAAAAGTCTCAAGTATTTGATGACCCAAAGAGACTTAAATCTGCGACAAAGACGTTGGCTCGAGCTATTAAAGGATTATGAGTTGATCATTGACTATCACCCGGGAAAGGCGAATGTGGTTGCGGATGCCTTGAGTCGTAAATCGTTATTCACTTTACGAGCGATGAATGTGCACTTGTCTATCCGATCCGACAGTGTGTTAGTGGCTGAATTGAAAGCCAAACCATTATTGACACACCAAATTCGAGAAGCTCAGAAAGTCGATGACGAGTTGGTTGCAAAACAGGCTGCGTGTGTTCAGAACAAGGACTCGGAGTTTCAAATCGACGATGACGATTGTTTGAGGTTCAAAAGTCGTCTGTGTGTCCCAAAGAATTGAACTCATTTCGATAATTCGAATGAAGCCCATTGTAGCCGAATGGCAATCCACCCGGAGTACGAAGATGTACAATGATTTGAAACGTCGATTTTGGTGGCATGGTATGAGCGAGACATCTCGACTTTGTTTGAGATGTTTAATATGTCAACAAGTGAAAGCGGAACATCGGTGCCTTGAGATTACTTCACCAATCACGATACCGAATGGAAATGGGATCGAGTCACAATGGACTTTGTATCCGGACTGCCATTGTCGACAAGTAAGAAGGATGCGGTTTGGGTCGTGGTAGACCGATTGACTAAGTCGGCCCACTTTGTCCCCGTCGTATGGATTTTCAATGGACAAATTAGCGGAATTGTACGTTTCTCAGTTGTGAGATTACACGGGTGCCTATTTCTATCGTGTCGATAGAGATCCGAGATTTACCTCGCGATTTTGGAAAAAGTTGCAAGAAGCTTTGGGTACCAAGTTGCATTTCAAGACCGCCTTTCACCCCAAACCGATGGTCAATCCGGCGGATAATTCGAGATACTTGAGGATATGTTAAGATGTTGCATCCTCGAGTTTAGTGGTTCATGGGAACGGTATTTGCCGTTGATTGAATTCGCTTACAACAACAACTTTCAATCAAGTATTAAGATGGCACCCTACGAGGCCTTATACGGTCGTAAATGCCGACGCCATTGTTTTGGTGAGCTCGGTGAAAGCAAGATTTTCGTGGTGGATTTGATTAGGGATGCTGAATGAAAGTGAAAGTAATCCGTGAAAGTCGAAGATAGCCTCCGATCGTCGAAGTCATACGCGGATCTGAGGCGTAAGGATATCGAGTATCAGGTGGGTGATAAAGTGTTTCTCAAGGTATCGCCTTGGAAAAAGATACTCAGGTTCGGCCGTAAGGGCAAGTTGAGCCCGAGGTTCATTGGACCATATGAGATATCGAGCGAGTCGGTCCGGTGGCATATCGCTTGATTTTGCCCCGAACTCAAAAGGTTCACGATGTCTTTCACGTTTCGATGCTTGACGCTATAGATCCGATCCATCGCACGTGATTAGTCCATCAGAAATTGAAATTCAAGCTAATATGAGTTATGAGGAAGAACCGATTCGTATCCTATCACGAGAAGTGAAAGAGTTGCGAAACAAGCGGGTTCCGCTAGTGAAAGTGTTATGGCTCAAGCACGGGATAGAAGAAGCTACTTGGGAGACCGAGAACTCTATGAAAGAACGATATCCAAACCTATTTACCGGTAAGATTTTCGGGGACGAAAATTTCTTAAGAGGGGGGGAGTTGTGACAGCCCAAAATAGACCCTAGCCGGAATGTGGTTTCGGGACCACAAAACCGAGGCATAACAATAATTTAAAATTTATTTCGATGCCTATAATATGTGAGTATTCATGTATGACATTTTTTGATGATTGATTTAGTGTTATAAAGGTGAATTTCACTAGAAAGGACTTGTGTGAGAAAATTTAGAATTGAGATAGGCAAATGTGGAAGTGGCCTATTGATGCACACTAGGAAATGTTGTCCTTGCATGTCAAATTCCCCAAATTTGACTATAGTGGCCGGCCATGGTGATGAATATGGGCAAAAGAAAACATGTCTTAAACATGTTTTGCTAGTGGTGCATGCTAGAAATAATAAAATAAGAGGATGGAAAAAAAAAAAGAAAAAAGTGTTCATCTTTCACCATAGCTCTTGGCGAATGTCCTAAGGAAAGAAAAGAAAATTTTGCTCATCCATTTTCACTTCTTGGCCGAAAATACTAAGGAAAAAGGGGGAGGATTTTTGCTTCATGCTTGGTTTGGAAGAGATCTAGAAGGAGATTTGGCTAAGTTTGCATCAAGATTAAGGTATGTATGAGGTTGTGTTAGGAGTTTCATGCATGTCTTGGTTGCTAACTTGATGTGCATGTTAGCCATGGCTCAAATCTTTGTTATGCCATGGAAATGGTATTTGGCCAAAGTTGTTATGGTGATAAAGCCATTGCATGCTAAGTGTGAAGCTTGATGATGATGCATGCAATGATGGATTTTCTACTCATGAGTAAGATTTTGAGTTTTCTCTTTGTTTTATCATGATTGAAGTTGAAAAGGAGCATGATTGTCATATTCGCCATGATGCATTCTTGAGCATGATTCATGCTTCTTGCATGTTAGTTAAAATTTGTGTTTTGGATGGCTATGGACACCTTGAAAATTCGCCATGCTCATATATGCATATATATGATTGCACATTATGTTTTGGTTATGAACTAAGTGATGAATATATTGGTTTAAAGAAGAAGATGTGGAAGAATGCTTGTGAAATTGCAAGCACAATTGACCTAGCACACATGTAGGTGCTTGATGCTATATTATAAGTTTTGGGCCACAATGTGCAAAGCATTAATTAGTAAATTGCATGCTGTATTTGTGAGGTATTAAGTGCAAAATTGACCTCAACATGTACATGAATATTCGGCCTTGGGTAGCCTATTGAAGGCCTTAGCATTTCCTTGATGCTCGAATAAATTGTATTGAATTGCTTGATGTAGTATAAAATGTGCATGACCATTGTGTATTCAAGCTAAAGGGTGGCTATATGACCATTTAAACTCCTTGTCATATTCGGCCAAAAGCTAGCACAATGAGGTTTTAATAAATTGAATTTGTTTGAATTAGCTCAAGAGCTTAGAGGGCCACAATTGGACAAGGGGAAGGAGAAAGTGATCGAATAGCCGAAAAAGCCGTTCGACAACATCCGAGGTAAGTCCTCAAGAAGTGACCCTACTTGAATTGTGTGAAATAAAGTATGGATGTGTATTGATTATTGATTATGTATGCATGAGTATTTGAATTCTACCCGGGCTAAGTCCCAAGGCGAATATGCTTGCGACTATAATTGCGTTTGAGCCTTAAGTAACGAAAATGAATTATGTATGTCCAATGATAATTGATGTATGTGTTCATGGGAAATTGAATGATATCCGGGCTAAATCCGAAGACAATTATGCTGAAATTATATCCGGTTAAGACCCAAGGCAATTGTGCTAGTGGCTACATCCGGCTAAGACCGAAGGCATTCGTGCGAGACATTCTATCCGGGCTAAGACCCGAAGGCATTTGTGCACGTGATTATATCCGGTTATATTCCGAAGAATCTTGGGCTGGAGGTGAGTGTTGGTTGCTGTAATGAATTCAATTAGTACACTCGAAAAGCCCAAAGGATAAGGTACGTTATATGTGCATTGGAAAGTCGACATGTATGAGCAACATTCGCTCAATCGACTAATGAATTTCAGTTATTGAATTGATTGATATTTTGTGAAATCATATAATGATGAAGTGTGAAGTAAGAATGTGTATTAATGAAATGATGCATTTGGCTATGTGAATGTATTGCTGTAATTAGAGTTGATTATATTCCTTGAGACTTACTAAGCATAAAAATGCTTACCCGTTGCTTTGGCTCTCGGTTTTTTTAGATTTCGCTCAAGCAATTGGATTTGGGATCGTTGAAGTCAAGTCATTCACACTATCAAGCCTCCATTTTGGTATAAATTTTGATTGAACTTGAGATGGCATGTATAGGACTACCTCTTGTTTATTAAATATGTTGTAATGTAAGTATGTACGGCCATGCGAAAATGGCTCGAAAAGGAAGCATGAACTTAGACTAATTGTGGGTTGTATGTATATATTTGGTGTCATGATGTGGCTATGGCTTGGAAATGGGAATGTTGGTCATATGATCAGCCATTTGCATGGTTAAAATGATCATATATGAACCTATGTATGGCAAGACTAGTTGATTCATGGAGACTACCAAATAGGTAAGTCCTACCTTAAAAACAGATGCTGCCAGCTGCAGTGGCATGAATGTGAAAAATCACCAAAATTCATAGGAATGGAATTAAATAGTAAATAAGCTATGTAAATGAACCTTGATGAGTCTATTTTCATATGGAAGAAACGAAATGGTCATAGGAGTTACAGGTTAAGAGATATTAAAGCTATTGTGAGACAGGGCCAGAATGGTTTCTGGGTTCCCTGTCGCAACTTTAAAAATTCACTATAAATTATCAAAAAAGAATTAGGAGACATACCTTATATGTAAAGATTTCATTTTGAGTCTAGTTTCATTAGAAACAAACGACACCAGCATTAAAGCCCTGTAAAGAGAGATATTCAAGTTATACCGCGCGAAGGTCAGAGCAGCCGATCCCTGTAACATGGGTAACTTTAACTAATAAACTGTACCAATTGGCCCGACCAAAAATCCTAGAAATAAATCCATGGATGGTTATATGAGTCTAAATTTATGGAAAATTTACGAAACCAGTTTCCGAGTTTTGAAACTCGAGATATGATTTTTAAGGCGACAGTGACGCAGTTTTCCAGCCTGACTGGAAATGTCAAATTGGTGGGCAAAACATGTGAACTTGGCTTGTTAACCCCTTGGGTCCGACACCGGCGATGGTCTCGGGTTTGGGGTGTTACAATTTTTCTGACTCGGATTCGTGGTCCTGAAACCACCATTCCGATTAGGGTCTAAATTGGGCTATTACAACTCTCCCCCTTAGGAATTTTCGTCCCCGAAAATTTTACCGGTGAATAGGTTTGGATAACATTCTTTCATTGCATTCTCCGGTCTAAATTGGGCTGTTACATAACAAATGGCAACTTGGAAAGTAAATTAAAATTTGATTGAATACAAAGAAATATGCAAAGCATTTTAAAACTAGTAACACAAATTAATAGTAATGAACTGAAAAGCCAGGAAAATTATTTCCCCTAATATGCAACTACTGGTAGTGATGTTGTAACAATGTTGCAGCATTATGATAGTTTATTAATCTGGAATAAACAATTTATAGGCTTGTTTCGAAGTCACTATCTTCAATCCTTAAACTAATTTAACAAATATCTATGCCAATTTAATATCAAGAATACAATTGCATGCACCATTCCTAGAGGATTATGCACGGTATGTCACACCAAAAATTGGGCCTAGAAGTTTCAAGGGTAAAATAGGAATTTTAGCCCATATGTGTTCAGAATTTCTTAAGCATGGTAATCATTAGTGTTCTCGAAAATGGCTTTTAGAAAATTAAATCAATTTTTGAAAATGAGCTTTAAATACCTTTAATTTTAAAAATAGGACTGATTTGTAAAAGAGTCAAACTTGTGAGTTTTTAAGAGGTAACTAGACCAGATTTTAAAATTCCACCTAAAAACCCCCTTCTTCAAGTTGTTTCACAAAAGCTCTTCCCTATTTTTTTTTTGACGTCCCTTTGTTCTCCCAACTTTCCCATTTGGTTTTGATTTCCAAATCCCAATTCCTTTTAATTTCTATCATCTTTTAAGCCATAAACCTCCATAGAAACTAAGAAAAACTCCCCAAAACACCATTAATTTCTCTATTGTCAAGCATGTGGGTTTTTCGGGTTTTTAGCCAAAATTTCATTTTTCTTCCATCAAAGGTAACAGTTCGATTCCCTATTTGTTTTAAATGTGATCTAGTCTCTAAAATAGAATTCTTAGCCATTAAATCTCATGTTTGAAATAAAAGCCAAAAATTGGGTCCTTAATGGTGGATTTTGGGACTTTGAACAGAAACATAGTTTCAAAGTGTATTTCAAATTGTTTTAATAGGATTTTAAGGTTTCCACACTTACTTTGAAGTTTTATTAAGGATTTCTCAAGTTTTAATGAATTTTCATCATAATAGCTATTGTATGTCGAAAAATTTTGATACTATGAATTGAGAGATTTTGTGTAGTTTAAAGGTTAGGAATTAGTCGTAGATGAATATGTAGATGAATGAATTTTTTCTTCATGCAAAAAGATTAAGTGCAGACCAAGTTATTTGAGTTTTAAGTTTTTTATGTCGAAGGTTTTGGTCACAAAAGAACTTAGCTTAGGCTTATGTTTTTGATTGTTTGAGGTAAGTCATTGGCTAATTTTTGGTTGTGTATTTGTGTGGTTTGTCTTGTTGATACGTTGGAGTTGATTGGACCTTCAACGAGTAGAGACAAAGGCAAAGAAAAGCTTGTTTGAGCTTTCAGCTTTCGGTGAAAGCATATTTGGTGAGTGTTTTGGAATCACTACTCGTAGATGATTCATTTTGTAAATTGGGAATTTAGAGTTAGCCTAAACCCCTATTCTAAATTCTGACTATAAATTTTCTTATACCAAGATTCATTGTGATATAGTGTGCTTGTGCAAATGTGGAAATATGAATAAATATGTGATGCTATGACATGTGTTATAAGCTTGTGATAACTATTGTGAAATTGAATATGTGGGCATGTTATTCATGCCAAGTGGTAGTGATTATATTGTGCTAATAATGTGAATATGCAGTGAATATGTATGGAAAGTCAATAAGCAATGTGTGATAAAATTATGGATATTTTGGCCTTGTGGCCTTATGAGACCGTTGGATATAGTTGGCATGTAATATGATTTTGAGGCGCTGATGCCCGTGACAGTTTTGAAGAGATAAGGGAATGTGAGATAAGCTTTATTCACCAGAATATGTCTGGTGTGCTGGAGCGTGTTTTAGTCCCTTAATTATTCTTAATTTTTGGTTGTGGATGTTGTAACTCTACCCCCTAAAAAAGAAATTTCATCCCCGAAATTTCATGTCATGCCAACCTTGGAGGTGGACTTAGGGATCTTTCCTTATTCTTATGGTTCACTACACATTCATTTATCCCTCTTACAAGTTCTCCTAACTCGGTTCCCTTATACACTCTCATTACCTTTTAGTTCTACTCGTTTTGTATATTGATTCTATACTTAACGAAGTAGAGGTTCCCGCTTCTAAGTAGATATCTGGTTACTTTGTTGTGGGTATTCCTTGTCCTACAACGTCTCCTCTCTTTTATAATTTGGATGGAAGTTCCATGGTGAACACTGCCTGTCTACCACCTCATCACTTTATCATTGGTGGATGCTTTCGGAAATCTTAAATTTACTTACGTTCTAACTCGCCCATCTTGTGGATCCTTAACATTAGTGAATCCTAGCTTCCAGTTCATTGACGACTTTTAATCCTACCACTATGCACTCTAACCCATAATCTTTTATCTAATCCCCTAATTTAGTGGATACTCAAAGATGGGTACCACTTGACTTATCTATTATTTTTTCTTGGTTAAACGCCTCAAGATTTCTAAGTTCATTCACATGCTAACCTTACCCATCTGATGGGTCAATTCCTTCTTTTCACAGGGCAACCAAGCTCACATGTGACTCATCTTTTACTACTATTCTTGCATAATGTCAGAGTGATTACCCTGACTCCAAAATCTTACTCCAATGGTAATAAAGGCTTCCTTCCTTACTCAAAAGGGCTCACAGGAGATTACACATCCCCATCTCTAATCATCCTAAGGTGTGTCAACCACCTACTTTCAAACTCAAAGAAGCTCTGGTCCATAGCTTCCCAAATCTGCTCTTAGACTCAGCTCGCTATGACTCTTTCTGCTACATCGAACAGAATCTATATTAGTATCACTTATCTTCTCTTTGTCTTTCTTGGTAGGAGTCTATCTCCAACGTACTTAATGACTTCCTTCCACTATTGGTAGGGTGGGAAGATCCTTGTCTGCCCTTCAAAGTGAAAGCCAAATCAAACTTGCCAGAATCTAGAGGATCACTCTTTCTGAATGACACCCAAGTGTACAACTTCCTAGATTCATGGAAGTCTATACGCCAAAGTTAGGGATTTGCTATTGTTCTCCCACTCTCTGCTAAAAGCTCAAGTAGAGTCGTTCTCACTTCTCTCGAGAGACTCGTCAGGAAACTACACGGACGCCTTTAAGGTGGTCATCACTTTAGGCGTATTCAAAACTCTTACTTTTCTTTGTACCTTTTTCTTTAAATAAGTTTCCTATTTTTAGTAATTGTACTTTTCAATCAACGCACTTTTCCTCTTACCTATATTCATCTATTCACATTCCCTTATTTATAGTTTTCTTGTATCCTTGCAACATGCAATTTTTGGAACTTATAGTACTTCATTTTCTCAATCATACTTTCTACGTTATAGTTTCACTTATGGGTACTTACCTCTCAATTCTCTAATCTAGGCGTATGCATCTCTATGGCACATGTTTTCTCTTTAACACTATTAAAGACTTGAGGGACTGGGCTAGTTTGATCACCATGCACGTAGGGGTACTTCTTTCCAATCTTCTAAGTCAGAGGATCGACTAAATCTATAACTCTGATACCACTATATTTGTAACACCCTAAGCCCAACCTGTCCTCAGAATTCGGGTATGGAGATCACAAAGGACCTATATTTAAACTTACCAATTTAACTGTTATAAATAGTATAAAATGAAATTTATCTAATAAAGAAATTAATAATAATTCCTACAACTAAGGCCTTAAGCCACTAAATGCTTAATCCTTGGAATTATTTCTATCTCTACTCAGATAATTTCCTAAGATTTGGCTAAGGGCTAACTAATTCAAAATTTAGACCCTAAAGATGTCATCTAGCTACACTATGGTTGATGCTGAGGTGAAACCTCCAATGATACCATCTCTCTATGTGTATGACTTGATCCATCAGCTATTATTGATCTCCACCCCATCTGGCTTGGTCCCTTCTCGAAGTCCTCAATTATCCTCACAAGTCTTACGAACATCCATCAACTCCGTAAGTTTGAATGAACTTAGTGAGTTCCTTAACTATACCATAATTAACCCTATTGCATGGAGCTAAAAAACATAAAATAAATTAAATGTAAATACTTTGTGATTCTATCAAGGCAAGTTACCTTGCTTGGGTGGCGGAATCCATTTGACTCTTCGAGCTACTCGGCTTGCCGTAAGTCCCTTCTCTGATTAGACTCTTTACATGACAATACCCTATGCTGCTTCTCTATAACGGCAAAACCTATCCTTATTTCTCGTCTTTCCTTTCCTCATTACTCTTTCCCCCATACATGGGTGTGCATTATCCCAATTAGATCTAACTACTTACCGGTTTCCCATCATGGACCCTTATAGTAACCTTTCCAACTATCCACCCAAAGATTCTTAGAACATACTCTCATTGGCAAACTTGATCGTGCCTGTTCTTTCTGGACTTTTTCTTTCCCATACCTTAGGCACCGATTGACATCTCTACATTTTGCTGACATTCAACATGACTCCCCATTCTGGCGAGTCTATTCTCCTCCTTTTTCATTGTTCACATTGACGGATTACTATTAGTAATTCGCTCTTTAGCGCAACCCTTAATAGGGGACTTGCCTATCTCATTGATCGGTCTGACTTTTTGGATCATAGGTTATAGCCTATGTGGCCACATGACTTGTCATCCAATTTCTCACCTCTTTCCTACCAGCTATTATCATGGTGACGTATCCGCAATAGACTTTCCTTGAAAAGTAAGTCTTGACAGACATATTGTCTCTATGTAACACCCTATACTCGTAACCCACACCAGGTTGAAGTACAAGGCATTACCTAACTATATCTCTTGCATACAAACAATTTCAAGTCACCAATACTTGGCCCAAATTAAAAAATTTTCAATTTTTACATAAACTTCTTACTGTAGGCCCATGAGCCCCAAATCGATCTTTAAAAACTATTCGGAACCATTCCAGGTCCTTAAACCAACCTTAAAAAATTTACCTTAAAATAGGGAACAAGCCCGTGTGGAAAGGTAACACGCCCGTGTGACCATTTCAACATTGGTGCTACTAGCCCGTGTGGCTCACATGGCCTAAGCACCCTGGGAAACGCCCGTGTCCCACACCTATGTAGAATTAATTTCTAATTCTCACCTACAGGGGTTTTCACACGGCCAGGAAACGCCCGTGTTCTATCCTGTGTGCAAAAACTTGGACATTCTGTTTCTGACATGAGCATCCCTAAAATGTCACATGGTCATGGCACACACCCGTGTTCTAGGCCGTACCCTCCACACGACTGAGACACACGGCCATTTCCCTGCCCATGTGTTTATTACCATGCATACTGACCTAAAATTTTTACATGCAGGGGACACACAGCTGAACTACACACCCATGGGGCAAACCGTGTGTCACACACGGTTTAGACACAAGCCTATGTGTCTACCCGTATGGACAATGTGACAGCCCTAATGTGACCCTAGTCGGAAAGTGGTTTCGGGACCACAGAACCAAGTCATAAAAATAATTAACCGTCATATTTGATGCTTATTATATGTATATATGCATGTGTGAAAATTTCATGTTTGAATTTTGTTAATTGTAAGTGAATTTTATTAAATAGGACTTATGTGAGAAAATTTAAAAATGTGTTAGGCAAATGTTGAAGTGACTTATTAATACATGTTAGAAAATGCTTGTACTTGCATGTCAAATTAGCCAAATTTGACATAGTGTCAAACCATGTTATAGATTAAAGAATATTATAACTATTTTATGCTAATAATTTTATGTTACAAAATGAAATAATGAATAAGGTTAATAAAATACTAGTTAGTGGGAGGAGAAACCAAAGTTAGCCTATGTTTTCTCCTCCATTGCCGTAACTAGAGAAAGAAGAGGAAGAAAAGTCTTTAGGGAAGAAAATTCAGCTAAGGTGGATAGCTAAAGTAAGGTAAGTTCAATGTCATTCTTGGAAAAACTTATGCACCATTTGGATGATTAGTTTAAATTCTACCTATTTTATGGTTTGAAGATAGGTTTTGTATGAGTTAAGTTTCGGTTAAGGTGGATTGTTTTGATGTCATTAGCATGCTAAGTGTGAAGCTTTGTAATGATACATGTGATGTGGGATTGATAAATTGGGTTTTATAAGGAAATTATGCCATAGCCGAATGTGTCTTGAAGAAGATGTCATATCTGCTTATTATAAGTATATGTGTATTTGGCTAATGAGTTTGAATTGAAGTTTCGATAGGTTGTGGGTTGAGTGGCCGAGTGAATTATAGACTTTGCAAGGATGGAATTTACTTATAAGTTGTGTGTGTATGGCTTTATTTGTTAATGACATTTAACAATATTATATGCTTAGTATTGATGTAGTATAAGTTACCAATGTTCTTGCCGAATGTGTGTTTGATAATAGAGGAGTTGTTATTGAATGTTTAAATAAATTGGATAATTAAAAATGGTAAGTCAATTGAAGAAGCCATACTTTGTGTGCTTAAATTTCTTAGTGAACATTCGGCTATGTCCCTAGTGAATGGATGAATTGATAAAATTGTTTATAGAGAATTGCTTTGCTATGCTTATGTTAATAATATGAGAAATGAATTAATATGGTCTTAGTGTACCGATTAGGAGCTAAGAAGTTGAACTAAAGATAGAAGATTTTGAGTAAATGTTTCATAGACTTTTTCTTTTGGAATTTAGTTCCTATGAATTCAAGCTTATTAAGTGGCCACCTATTTAGCTCTTAATGATTTTTATGTCATGAATAATGAGTTGATGAAAAGGTTTAATATGACTAAACTTGTTTAACATAGCTCAAGAGCATAGAGCGGCAACATCGGATAAAGGAAAAGCTAAAGTCACGGAATAGCCAAACCGAGACTTGTTCAGAAGGATATAAAGTAAGTTTTGAGTAATCGCCTTTAGTATAAGATTTACGATGCCTTAATATGTATATGCTAGATGAACATTATCTTTTAGTCCTACTTGATCAAAGATGTGTGGTAAATAATTTAATTATATGACATTTAGTTGAATGGTTAATTCGGGTTAAATTGGATTGATGAAAGGTAGATGTGATTTGTTTGTATGATCTTCAAAACGAAATGAAAATGATGGTGTATATTTAGCCCTTATATACGAATGGAGCAGTTGAATTACCAATGTGATAGGCTATGTGAAAGGTGTTACCATGTGAATATATATATGCGAGAATTATATCCGGACTTCAGGTCCGTAGGCTATAAGCGAGAATTATATCCGGAATTCATGTCCGCAGGCTATATGCGAGAATTATCCGGACTTTATGTCCGCAGGCTATATGCGAGAATTATATCCGGACTTTAGGTCCGCAGGCTATGTGCTGGACATATATCTGAATTTGAAGTCTTGAAGGCTTTATGCTAGTGACTGGATTCGGGTTCTAACCTAGCAGGCTTAATGTCGATAATTTGAGTAAGGTTATGAATTGAATGTACTATACAGTATGAAAAACAGGTAAGCATTTCGTACACTTAAGCGAACCCACTTTTAGATTGAAGTTTCATATATAAGGAATGGAATGTGCATATGTATGTATAGATATACGTATGGATGAATATCGCATCTATGAATATGAAAATAACTACTTCGGACGATGTCTTTATTTATATGAAGGTATACGATTAAATTATTTCTATAATTCATGTTTATGATCGAGGTTCAGGTTGTGATCTCTTTGTATGTTAGTGTATATATATATATATATATGTAATTTCGGGCAAAAAGGTATACAGCTGATTCGAGTTTAATATTTGGAATGTTGACTTCTATGTCAAATTTTACCTGTTTAAAATTACTTAAGACTTACTAAGCATCATTTTGCTTACTCCGTTACCTTGTTTCCTTGTGTTATAGATTTTGTTCGTCAGCTATCGAACTCGGACGTGTCAAAGTCGAAGTCATCCACACTATTTAAGCCACTTTTTGGTACTCTTCAGTTGAACTTGATAATGGCATGTATAGGGCTGACCCTTGTTGTTGAATTAAGTATCTTTTGGTAATGTATATTCGTATAGCCATGCGAAAATGGCTTGTATATTTTGAGTATAACATTATGATCATTTTGTATATATGGTCTTATGATATGGTTATTAAGTGATGTGGAAATGTTTGGTAATGATTAGCCATTGGAATGGCCAATCATGGTCCTATTGGTGCTACGTATGTCAGGGCTAATCGTGATTATACTTGGAAATAACGTATGTCAAATTACTAGTTGATTCATGGAAAACTATGAAATAGGTAAAATTTACCTTAAAATAGATGATGACAGCAGCAGTGATGTGAATTTGAAAAATCACTAAAAAGAGTAGAAGTGGAATTAAATAATGAATAAATTATTTAATCGAATCTTGATGAGTCTATTTTCATATGAAAGAAACGAAACGACCATATGAGCCGTATTTTAAGAGATGTTTAAGTTTTCGTGAAACAGGGCCAGAGCGATTTCTGGATCCCCTGTTATGACTTTGGAAATTCACCATAAATTAACCAGAGATAACTAGAGGTTATGCTTTATATGTACAGATTCCTTCTTGAGTCTAGTTTTATTAGAAACAAACGGCATAAGTATTGAAGCCCTGTACAGGGAGATATCTAAGTCGTAATGCATGAAGGTCAGAGTAGTCAAACCCTGAAACAGGGGAGACTTTAGCTAATAAACTGTACTAATTGGCCCAACCAAAAATTTTAGAAAAAAATTAGTAAATATATGTAGGAGTCTAGTTTCAGGAAAAATTTACGGAATTGGATTTCGAGTTTCGGAACTCGAGATATGATTTTTAGAGTGACTGTGATGCAGTTAGCCAGCTCGTCTGGAAATTTTTAAAAATGAATTGTATAAGCTGTTTAAGTAAGGAATTAAGTCCGTTAGCACCTCGCGTTCGACTCCGGCAACGGTCTCGGGTTCGGGGTGTTACAGACAATATAAGGCTATTTTCCAAGCCTCATTGCCACCTTTATATACCTAATTCCATGCAAATACCAAGTAATACCAAGACAAACACAATTTCTAAAATCAAATAGCCACAATAGACATTCATTTACCGATGGCAATATATCTTTATAAATCAAAATGAGTGTTAGCCATCATTCAAGGCTTCACAAAATGAAGGGTTCCCAACCCAAGTCATTACCATTAGCCAATTCTCAAAGGCACAAAATAATAAAGTCTAAGCCTTATACATGCCATATTCAAAAATATAAATCCAATTATACTAGTCATTTCGGCTGATATTGTGATCGATATCTCTGACTTTTGGTAATCCTTGAGCTAGATAGGCGGCACTGTAAGGAAATGGAAAGGAAAGTGAGTAAGCATAAAGCTTAGTAAGTTGCACATAAACAGATATACAATAATAAGTCTACCCTTTATCAACAACACATGATACTAAAGTGAGCATAAGTATGACTTACTCTTCACTTCATAAATATCACATAGCATATACAATGAGTTCATATCTTATATATTTGTATCAATTAGGTACCTGTAATACTCACAATATGGTTATACTTTCCTCATTAACTTAAATTTATAACTCTCGCCGTTGAACCATAAGCCTCAATCATGGGTGAGGTGCCGATGCCATGTCCCAGACATGATCTCACACTGGCTATCATCTTTGAGCTGATGCATGTCCCAGACATGTCTTACACTAGCACTTGTCTCAATGCTGATGCCATGTCCAATACATGGTCTTACACTAGCTCTCATAATGTGGCCGATGCATGTCCCAGACATGTCATACACTAGCTCACACAAGTGACCTAAGTGATACAGCATGAATATACAATTTACTTTCTAAGGTTCCAACAGGAATTCTACTATCTCAATGATCATTACACATTCTCAAAATCTCGAAATAAAGCAATTCATGCCATATCTATTCAATGATAATTTCAACACGGATAGTAGTAATGAAGTTATATTATTTGCATACAACTTACCTCGGATTTCAAAATGTAACGACTATACGGTTTAGTCGATTAGCTTGGCTTTCCCCCAGTCTTGGTTTGGATTTGACAATTCTTGATCTATATTAGAAAAATACACTCGTTTAGTCACTAATTACAATTAGGCAATTGAAAATTCATATTTTCGATAAAATAACCATTTTGCTGCTAGACTTTGGTAAAATGACCATTTTACCCTTATGCCCGAAAATCAATTTTTATCAAATTTCTTCGCTTCTTAAGCTTAGCTGAACTCTTTTTACTCTGATAGGAACCCAAAATTTCCACTATTTCATACACTCATCACTTATTTTGCAACTTATGCAAAATAGTTCTTATAGGTGTTTTCATGCTAACACCTTTCACAAAAGTTGTCTATAAGATAACCAAGACTCATTTTCTTCATAAAAACTCAGCAAACACTACAAATCCATTCATGGAAAAACCCTAAACTCTTAATCATTTTGCAAAATACAGCCCTCATTTGAAAGCTTATGCTTCAAGGAGTCAAAAAATGTAAAAATCGTTAAAAGAAACTATCAAAATCACTTACTTGCAAGTGCTTCAAGTTGCTAAAAAATTTAATCTTTCAAACCCTATTTCATGGCTGATATTTTCGATGGAAAGAGATGAGAAGAAAAGAAATTGACAACTTTTTCTATTTTATTTCTTTTTGGTCAAAATAGCTACCAAATTTCCACTTAATTTTGAAAATTGTCTCCCCTATGTCTCATGGCCGGCTATACTATCAATTAAGTGTATATTTTCCCATTAAATACCCCTAATTTTTGGTTCTCTAACAAAATAACACCTTTAGCTATCAATTTAGGACTTTTACACTTTATGTGATTTAGTCCTTTTTCGCAATTGGGCTCACAAACGTCAAATTTAGCTCACCAAATTTTTCATGTACTAATATAAACATGCTATGAATCTGAAATAATAATAAAATAATTCCTTAAACTTTAGATTTGTGCTCCCGAGACCACTATTCTAACTAGGCCCTAAATCTACTTGTTACATTTCTCCCCTTTAGGGATTTTGGTCCTCAAAAATCTTACCGGCAAATAAGTTCGGGTACTGCTCCCTTATAGACTCCTCGGGTTCCCATGTGGCTTCCTCGACTCCATATATATGCCATAAAACTTTCACAAGTACTATACTCTTATTTATCAATTGTTTGACTTCCCGGGCTAAAATCTTGACCAGCTCTTCGCTATACGTCAAGTCCGGAAGTATCTCAACCTTTGTCGGCTCCATCACATGCGAAGGGTCTGATCTATATCGACACATCATGGTCAGATGAAACACGTCGTGAATCTTTTCCAATTCTAGTGGTAAATCTAATCGGTAGGCAACTGGTCCTACTTTCTCGGTAACCACGTAAGGTCCTATGAAACAAGGACTCAACTTGCCTTTTCTACCAAATCTGAGGACTTTCCTCCACGGAGATACTTTTGAAAATACCTTATCACCGATTTGAAACTCAATTTCCTTTCGTTTCAAATCCGCGTAAGATTTCTATCTATCCGAGGTAGCCCTTAAGTAGTACGAATTACTCTAACTTTCTCTTCAGTCTCCTTGACTAATTCGACCCCGTGAATCTGATCCTCTTTAAGCTTAGTCCAATATAAGGGCGTTTGACATTTTCGCCCATATAATGCCTCATAAGGTGCCATTTTCAGACATTTCTGATAACTATTATTATAGGCGAATTCAACCAACGGTAGATACTTTTCCCAATTGCCTTGGAACTCAAGGACACAACACTACAATATGTCCCTTAATATTTGTATTACCCTCTCTGACTGTCCGTCGGTTTGCAGGTGAAAAGCTATGCTAAAACTCAACTTTGTTCCCAATGCCTCTTGTAATTTTTTCCAAAACCTAGAGGTAAATCTCAGGTCTCTGTCTGAAACAATCGATATGGGCACTCGGTGTAGTCTCAGAATCTCAAAAATATACAAGTCGGCTAATCTCTCAAGGGATTAATCGGTAGGCACTGGTATAAAATGTGTCGACTTTGTTAGCCTATCCACAATAACCCAAACAACATCATTTTTCTTTGGGGTTACCGGCAAACCCACCACAAAGTCCATAGTGATCCGATCCCACTTCCACTCGGGGACCATGATAGGCTGAAGTAGACCCGAAGGCATTTGATGTTCAGCCTTTACTTGTTGACATATCAGGCACTTAAACACAAACTCTGAAACATCTCTTTTCATACCCGACCACCAATACATTTTCTTAAGGACGTTGTACATTTTCACACTGCCCGGGTGGACAAACAAACAACTACTATGTTCTGCTCTCAAAATCTCCTGAATAAGCTTATTTTCCTTAGGTACACAAACTCTATCTCTGAACATTAAACATCCATCAGTACCAATACAAAAATATGATTCAATTCCCGACTCACACTGAGTTCTCTTGGTTTGCAATTTCTCATCATCATTCTGAGCTTCTCGGATCTCTTAAAGAAACATCAGTCTTGCTCACATCTCTATTAGAATTGTACCATCATCAGACAATGTCATATTGACATTCATTTCTATCAGCGCAAATAATGATTTTCTACTTAAAGCGTCGGCGACTACATTTGCCTTTCCCGGATGGTAGTCGATAATCAATTCATAGTCTTTTATCAGCTCTAACCAATGTCGTTGCCGTAAATTCAATTCCTTTTGAGTCATCAGGTACTTTAAGCCTTTATGGTCGGTGAATACCCAACATTTCTCCACATACAAATGTCTCCAAATTTTTAGTGCTAACACGATGGCGGCCAACTCTAAATCATGCGTCGGGTAGTTTTTCTCATGTGGCTTCAGTTGTCTTGAAGTGTAAGCTACGACCTTACTTTCTTGCATAAGCACACCCCAAACCATTTAAGGAGGCGTCGCTATATACTACAAACTCCTTGCCCAATTCCAGTTGCACTAACACTGGGGCTTCAGTGAACAAAGCCTTTAATCTCTCGAAACTGCTGGCACTTTTCTATCCATTCAAATTTGACATCCTTCTGTAATAGCCTTGTCATTGGATTAGTGATCATAGAAAACCCATTTACAAACTGTCTGTAGTACCTGGCCAATCCCAAGAAACTTCGAACCTCAGTCACATTCTTTGGAGGTTTCCACTCAACAATAGCCGAGATCTTACTTGGGTCAACTCGGATCCCGTCTCCCAACACAAGATGTCCTAAGAAACTGACCTCCTTAAGCCAAAAATCCACTCTTACTGAACCTGGCATACAATCTCTTGCCTCTCAAGGTTTGCAACACAACTCTCAGATGCTGTGCGTGCTCGCTCTCATCATGCGAATAAATCAATATGTCATCGATAAAGATGACGACAAACTTATCCAAATATGGACTGAAAATGCGGTTCATCAGATCCATAAATACCGTCGGGGCATTAGTCAAACCAAAAGGCATAATGAGGAATTCGTAATGCCCATATCTCGTCCGAAAAGTAGTCTTTAGTACATCTTGCTCTTTTACTCTCAACTGGTAGTAACTGGATCTTAGATCAATCTTGGAAAATATAGTGGCCGCCTTAAACTGATCGAACAAATCATCAATTCTTGGCAAAGGAAATTTGTTCTTCACAGTCACCGTATTGAGCTGTCTATAGTCAATACATAATCTCATCGACCCATCTTTCATTTCACGGAAAGTACCGGGCACCCATAGTGAAAAACTTGGTCTCGCAAAGCCCTTATTCGTAAGCTCTTGCAACTATGCTTTCAACTCTTTCAACTCGGTTGGAGCCATCCTATACGGAGCAACCGAGATGGCGTCATACTGGGAACCAACTTAATTCCAAACTCGATTTCCCTCACTGGAGGTAGTCTAGGTAATTCTTCCAGAAACACGTCTTTAAACTCACAGACCACTGGTATCGATTCAATCTTCAACTTAGACACTCAAGCATTCAACATAAAAGCTAGATACGTCTCATATCCTTTCCTCAAATATTTCTTAGCAGTTAAAAACGATAGTACTACAGCTAAATTATCTGACGCATCTGGCCCAACTCGAAGAACATTCCCATCTTCAACTTCAACTCAATTATCATTTTCCCGCAGCCCACTACAACATTATGAGTAGTCAACCAATCTATTCCAAGGATTACATCAAACTCATTAAATGATAATAACATCAAGTTAGCCGGAAAACAATGACCTCTAATTGTCAAAGGACAATCCTTACACACTTGGTCCACTAATACCTATCTGCTTAAAGGGTTAGACACTTTGATCACAAATTCAGCGGACTCTACTAGCATGCTTATACGAGGTACCAATTCTACACAAATATAAGAGTGGGTAGATCCCGGGTCAATTAATGCAACAACATATATATCAAGGATAGAAAAAGTACTCATGATTACATCGGGAGACTCTGCCTCTTCCCGAGCTCAAATAGCATAAGTCCTTATAGGTGATCAGCCCTCGGACCTCACTGCAGCGTCTTTGGGTGCACCTCTGCTAGAAGCCCTGCTTCCCAGGTTTTTTTGTGGTCTACCCCTCAACGGGGCAATACTTGCCTTTATTTCCTGCTTTCTCTCTCCCATCTTAGGAAAATCATGAATAAACCGGTCTAGTGACCCACACTTGTAGCAGCCCCTTTCGTTCCCTAGGCACTCGCCAAAATGATGCCTACCACATTGTAAGCATTTTGGCCTATTTGGTCGAGTGCTACCGACACTTGCAACCGAAGTGGTCTAGGCTCTCAAGGTTGTGCTCTACCGGTTCTTGTTTCTATTTGAAAACCCCACTGAGATATTCGATTGGGTACCAAACTCTCTTGATCTTTTAGACGAGGATTGATATGATTTCCCCATCTGTCTCTTCTTTAAATCCCGCGACTCAATAGCTTCTTTTCTCCTTTCTTTTATTAGCTCCTCAACCTTGCATGCTCTCTCGACTAGTACCACAAATTCTCTTATCTCTAAGATGCCAACAAACACTCGGATGTCTTCATTAAGTCCATCCTCAAACCTCTTACAAATAGAAGCTTCAGTGGATACGCATTCTCGCGCATATTTGCTTAGTTTCATGAACTCGCGTTCATACTCCGTCCCAGTCTTATTACCTTGCTTCAACTCTAAAAATTCTCTCCTTTTTTGATACACGAACCTCTGGCTAATATACTTTTTTCGGAACTCTTCTTGGAAAAATTCCCAAGTTATTCTTTCTCTCGGTACCACAGACACGAGAGTATTCCACGATTGATATGCCGAATCCCATAAAAGTGACACCGCACACTTCATGCATTCTTCAGGTGTGCATGATAATTCATCAAATACCCTGATGGCATTTTCTAGCCAAAACTTTACTCTTTTTGGATCATCATCTATGCTGGCCCAAAATTTCTCGGCCCCTTATTTTCGGATCTTGTCTATCGGAGGCTTCTATCTTCTAAACATGTTCGCGCCTTGCAGAGTTACTGGGGCATACTGAGGAATCAAGGGAGGTGGGGGAGGTGGAGTGTTCGGGTTCACACGAACGAACTCCATGTACCAAGCATCCATCATCCAGAGGTAGGCTTCTCTAGCCCCTTCGCCTTAGCCCATAGTCACGGGCTCACTCTCTACTGGCGCAGTCCCTTAGCGGGAGCTGGCGCGTTATTTTCTATCTCATTCGCTGTGGCTCTATTAGGATCCATTTACTATATAAAGCATAATTTATAATCGTCAAAGATCATCGCACTATCAGTATATAATTATGACATGTATGGCTAGACTCGTACTCTCGCTAAGTTAGTCCTAGAACCGACTAAACCATAGCTCTGATACCACTAAATGTAACACCCTATACCTTTAATCCACTGTAACACTCCTAACCCGTATCCATTGCCAGAATAAGGTTATGAGGTATTACTTGACTGAACAAAACTTCTATAAGTTCAAAGATACTTACCAGACATAAATTATCAACAATGCAAACCTGTCTCATTGATTTTCCATAAGAGCTCTTATAAAATTTCTAAAATGACTCACTATCAAAACATAACCGAATATCTAATAACAAATTAACTACTATCAAGTTATAATAAAAAAATTTCAACACTTTAGTTCAATTATAAGGCTTCCCTAAACAAAATGAGCAAGCCATCTTCGCATGGCTATAATGTATACAAAGTCAAAATATCATTCTACCTATAGTCTATCCTATACATGCCTTAAACCATGATGATATACAATCTTCTCAACTCACCTAATGACTCGATGATGATATCTCCGGCTCTTTCAACTCGAGCTAAAGTATAAACCTATAAGAAGTAGAAAAGAGAACACGGAGTAAGCTTCAATGCTTAGTAAGTTTTAAGCAATGCAAACAATTAATTTACTTATAGATCGATTACTTCAAATTTTCAAGAAATCATTCCTAGATAATTGCCATTTTGGCCAAGTATCCATGAACATAATGCATATTTAGCAAATTCACCTCACTTGAATCTGAACTAAATTAAAACAAAATATTGAAATCACAAATAAGATCATAAGAACTCAAAAGCATTTCATTAACTAGTTTTAACCATGTTTGCAACAAAATCACAAATTCACTACAAGCTGTCTTCTGAGCAACAGTCACTAAATTATTTATAACTGGAGCTAAGAAACTCCAATTCAAGTGCCGTTAATTTTCCATTAAAATAGACTCATATATCTTCCATTCATCAAATTTTCAGAATTTTTGGTTTGACCAATCAATACCAGATTTTTATTTAAGTTTCCCCTGTTTCACTGTTTGACTATTCTGCCACTCTTTACTACGAATCAATTTTCTCATTATACAGAATTTGAAATATGTTATCGTTTATTTAATTTGAAACTAGACTCATTAAGAAGTCTAAGTATATAAATTTTATCTTATAATCATCATTTTACAATTTACAATGATTTTCTAAAAATAGAATAGGGGATTTCAAAGTCATTTTGACTCTATCTCACGCCACTTCAAATATCTCATTATCTACAATTCTTTTGCTTACAAGGTTTCTTTTATAAGAAACTAGACTCATTAAGCTTTAATTACATAATTTATTCAGCTTCTAATTTAATTTCCACAATTTATGGTGATTTTCCAAAATTAAGCTACTGTTGCTGTCCCAAGCAGATTTATTACAAATTTGCTCTTTCACACATTCCTTGCATTCAAATTATCTAAAACATGTATATCATGTCATTCAAGTTCGAACTCATATAACATAGGCATTAAAATGCTTCACTAACAGCTTTAGTTCAATTGAAACGAATAAAATACAATATCATATTCACATTTAATTTTCCATGATCGTAATCACCTAAAAATAAATCATATACTTTCACAAACCTTTCCACAAGGACCAAGTGTTTATATTTGAATATAAACATAGAATCACTTCACATAACTTCACACATTTACCGAATATATCATGATCACATTTATAGTCATAACACTTATTCACAGATGCATCACTTTATATATTTATAATTTAATTCAAATCAAATCGCATACGAGTACATGATACGTACCTGGCCAACTTAATATGTAATGCACTTTCAATTTGTCAACTTAGTGTAGGATCTTGTAGTTGTATACTTTTATCAAATTCATCGGAACTTGGCCTGCTAGGTATAAAACCCGAAATTATATTACAAGCACCAGCACGAAGCCTGCGGGTCTTTAGCCCGGACACATTTCCAGCACGAAGCCTGCGGGACTTTAGCCCGGATACATTTCCAGCACGAAGCCTGCGAGACTTTAGCCCGGATACATTTCCAGTGTCTTGCATATTTATTCACATGTTAACACATTTCACATAACATATCACATTAGCAATTCAATTGCTTCATTCGAATATAAGCACAAAATGTACACCTACCCTTTAACTTTCGGTTCAATAATCATACACAAGGAACACAAAATCTTTTCACTATCCCAGTTTCACTTTTAATAACCATTCGGCTATATGCCATATTCACAAATAATTTCACACACAACCTCGATCCAGTAGGAACAATAGTCACAATTCTTCTATTATACCAATATCCCATTCTTTGACTTTGTTTCATAATAGCTATTCGGTCACCACATTTATACCATTCAATTCACATTCGACTTTATACAAACAAGTACAATAAAATTGTATACACATATTACACACTTTCACATCATCACTTAATAGTCATTCGGCCACATTATATACATAAATCATTCATTTCATATTCGGCTTTATAGCCTAAATTCAATATACTTATTGCAAATCGAACTTGTAAAGGTCAAATAATTACATATCATATTATATAATCTTAAGCGCACAACAAATCAAATTTAATTACTTAAGGACTTACCTCAGACAACGATAATCGGAACGAGACGACTAATCGACCACTTTGATTTTCCCCCCGATCCAAATCCGAATTCCACTTTTGCCAATCTAATTAATATCAAAATTAACTCACTTATTCAACATTTCATTAAATTTTATCTAAAGACACATAATTTGGGCATTTTGCATTTTATCCCATAACATTTCACATTTTACAATTTAATCACTATTTCAAAATAACACAAATTACTCAAAATTTCCAATTACCCATGTTTAGCGAATCTTACCCATTACTATACGAGTCCATATATTTCATTAATTTCACATTTTAGTCCCTCAATTTATTATTTTGCAATTAAGTCCTAATTACTCAAAATTATCAAAATTCCAAAACAAAATATGTTAAGCTAAAACATATTTTTCATTTTTCATCATTAAACCACAAAATCACAAGCTATCAACAATGGCACAACTCAAAATATTCATCAAAATAAAAATTCAAGCATGGGCTTTGTAGTACTCAAGCAACGATCTCAAAACGTAAAATTATCAAAAATCGAACAAAAACGAACCTTGTATGGGCTTGAATATTGACCGAACCCTAGCTTGCTTTCTTTTCTTTTTATTTTGTTTAGTTTCGGCTACCAAGAACATATGAACACTCAAATATGGCTTTGTTTATTTTATGTTTATATTATAATATAACATATATTATATAATATTTAATTTACTTATATATCTTTACTAATATAATAGAAAAACCATGTAACTTATATTTTATGTCAGTCCCACTTACTTATTAATGAGATATTTACAACATAAATGTCCCAACTTAGAAAGCCACTAACAATTTGGCCCTCATGCTTTAAACTATCAAGTTTTTAATTTATGCGATTAAGTCCTTTTATTAAATCAAGCACACAACAATAAAATTTTAAATACGAAAATTTCACACATATCAATTCACATACTTTAAACACGGAAAATAATATAAAAAATATATATATTTTTTTACTCGGATTCGTGGTCCCGAAACCATCGTTCTTACTAGGGTCTAAACTAGGCTGTTACAACTTTCCCCTTAGGGATTTTCGTCCCCGAAAATCTTACCGAAAAGTAGATTAAAGATTTGTTTCGACATAGTATATTTCAAATTCACGCAAGGCTACCCATTTCAGATCTATTAAATCTCACGACTAACATTTTAATCTATCTTCCGCTATACATCATATTAAACCAAAATTGTTTATAACTATCTTGAATTACTTTCATTTTCTGCTTTATTTCGCTGATGATATTAATCTCATGAATCAATTATTTACAAAGCTCGATCCTAAACAACGGAGTTAGATAACTACCACATACAATACCTCATACAATATCACTTTTATACTACCGATAATTTGTCAAATAGCAACAATTTTTCTTAGTTACTTTCAAACTTTAAAACATAAAATAAACAAATATTTCAAGAATTTTCAAAACAACCCGTACTCATAGCTTCATCGTAGTTTCTCCCTGAATTACCATATAAATTTTAGATTTCAATCTAAAACAATGATAACTAGCACCATGTGCAAACCGATCTCAAACAAATAACTCACCGATTTATCAAAAGAGAAATCTATATGTACGAAAAGACTTATTCAGACAGTTAACAATGATTCAAATAACATCTATCTTTTTTCAATGATAAGAGATAATCCTGATACACAATTCATCAAAATTCTATTTCACCATTATTCAGATGTCAAAGCATGCTGAAGTAGTCCTGAAGACGCTTAATAGTTAACTTTAACCTATTGAAATCTCAGACATTTAAATGCGAGGTCAGAAATATTACGTTTTATACCTATTATCAATACCACTTTCTCATATTAAAATGCCTCTTATTACTCCTGTATAAACAGTCTAATTGACACTATGAGCCTTTTGGAACAATGGTTATACAATCTCAGACTTCTTGGTTTATACACTCTATTTCAAAGCAACAAGCAATCATCACTTTCACATTTAAAATTCTAAATCAGAAATCAATTTAAGTTGAACCCCTTTCTAACTTATAACTTGATAACACCTTTCTAAGCTTCACGAATTCACTTAGTGCATTAATTTAATTTCTAATCCAGCTAACATGTAATCATCCATTGATAATATCAATCACGTATTCATCGCTCGTAGAGCACACCAAAGTTTCTTATTCAGATCATTTAAAACTAAAATCATTTCTCAGATAATATCATTATCTCACTATTTAACTCTTTAATCTTTCTTTCCAAACTCGTTCTATTTCGTTTCATTGAAACCTTATAATGATATCACTGGTAAGGGGGTGAGGTCGTTAAGCCTCGAAAGGGAGTTTCGTAGTCGAATACACATATAAATTCATCACTCATCATCATAGTATTATACACCTTGATTCAAACACTTCATTCAAACATTTCAACTTTTCATCTTGTTACAAACATATTTTCACATATCTTAGTTTCACATGCAACTTTATTTCATGTGAGTATTAACCAAACATAAGTGAATTTATCACGATTCAAATTTTAATTTTTATTACTCAAATTACCAAATAATTTCTCATTAAATTTCCACATTTAGTCTTGATCATTTTTCAATATTTATCCCATTGAAAACCGTCTTACGGTTTTGAGTACGTCGCTTACTTGATGCCAGAGTCCAACTATGGTCTTATACTAACTTTGCTCTGCCTATGTTGATGCCTATTTCGTTAGGTCTTACACTAGCTCATCTGTCTCATGTATTGCCATGGTCCAACCATGGTCTTTTCAAATCAATTCATTATTGAACGATCGTACTCTTTCCTCGCTTTTATCCAATTTGATCTTTCATTACCATTTACTTTATACAATCTCATACATCTTTTTACACTGATGCACACGTATCATAAAATTCTTTTCATACTTTTTCAATTCCATCATATCACATATATATTACAATCAGTTCAATATCAATTTCAGATCAATTAATAATAACTCGGTTGGAACACATTATTACCTGAGCAAAACAATTTATAAGAGCCGGGAGACCTCACACTATCACACTTTACATACGGCATGTATAGCTAGACTCTTACACTTGCTATGTTAGTCCGAGAACCGACTAAACCATAGCTCTGATACCACTAAATGTAACACTCCTAACCCGTATCCATTGCCGGAATAAGGTTATGAGGTATTACTTGACTAAACAAAACTTCTATAAGTTCAAAGATACTTACCAGACATAAATTATCAACAATGCAAACCTGTCTCATTGATTTTCCATAAGAGCTCTTATAAAATTTCTAAAATGACTCACTATCAAAACATAACCGAATATCTAATAACAAATTAACTACTATTAAGTTATAATAAAAAAATTTCAACACTTTAGTTCAATTATAAGGCTTCCCTACACAAAATGAGCAAGCCATCTTCGCATGGCTATAATGTATACAAAGTTGAAATATCATTCTACCTATAGTCTATCCTATACATGCCTTAAACCATGATGATATACAATCTTCTCAACTCACCTAATGACTCGATAGTGTGATGATATCTCCGGCTCTTTCAACTCGAGCTAAAGTATAAACCTATAAGAAGTAGAAAAGAGAACACGGAGTAAGCTTCAATGCTTAGTAAGTTTTAAGCAATGCAAACAATTAATTTACTTATAGATCGATTACTTCAAATTTTCAAGAAATCATTCCTAGATAATTGCCATTTTGGCCAAGTATCCATGAACATAATGCATATTTAGCAAATTCACCTCACTTGAATCTGAACTCAATTAAAACCAAATATTGAAATCACAAATAAGATCATAAGAACTCAAAAGCATCACATTAACTAGTTTTAACCATGTTTGCAACAAAATCACAAATTCACTACAAGCTGTCTTCCTGAGCAACAGTCACTAAATTATTTATAACTGGAGCTAAGAAACTCCAATTCAAGTACCGTTAATTTTCCTGAAAATAGACTCATATATCTTCCACCCATCAAATTTTCAGAATTTTGGTTTGACCAATCAATACCAGATTATTATTGAATTTTCCCCTATTTCACTATTTGACTATTCTGCCACTCTTCACTACGAATCAATTTTCTCATTATACAGAATTTGAAATATGTTATCGTTTATTTCATTTGAAACTAGACTCATTAAGGAGTCTAAGTATATAAATTTTATCTTATAATCATCATTTTACAATTTACAATGATTTTCTAAAAACAGAACAGGGGATTTCAAAGTCATTTTGACTCTGTCTCACGCCACTTCAAATATCTCATTATCTACAATTCTTTTGCTTACAAGGTTTCTTTTATAAGAAACTAGACTCATTAAGCTTTAATTACATAATTTATTCAGCTTCTAATTTAATTTCCACAATTTATGGTAATTTTCCAAAATTAAGCTACTGTTGCTGTCCCAAGCAGATTTATTACAAATTTGCTCTTTCACACATTCCTTGCATTCAAATTATCTAAACATGTATATCATGTCATTCAAGTTCGAACTCATGTTAACACATTTCACATAACATATCACATTAGCAATTCAATTGCTTCATTCGAATATAAGCACAAAATGTACACCTACCCTTTAACTTTCGGTTCAATAATCATACACAAGGAACACAAAATCTTTTCACTATCCCAGTTTCACTTTTAATAACCATTCGGCTATATGCCATATTCACAAATTATTTCACACACAACCTCGATCCAGTAGGAACAATAGTCACAATTCTTCTATTATACCAATATCCCATTCTTTGACTTTGTTTCATAATAGCTATTCGGTCACCACATATATACCATTCAATTCACATTCGACTTTATACAAACAAGTACAATAAAATTGTATACACATATTACACACTTTCACATCATCACTTAATAGTCATTCGGCCACATTATATACATAAATCATTCATTTCATATTCGGCTTTATAGCCTAAATTCAATATACTTATTGCAAATCGAACTTGTAAAGGTCAAATAATTACATATCATATTATATAATCTTAAGCGCGCAACAAATCAAATTTAATTACTTAAGGACTTACCTCAGACAACGATAATCAGAACGAGACGACTAATCGACCACTTTGGTTTTCCCCCCGATCCAAATCCGAATTCCTCTTTTGCCAATCTAATTAATATCAAAATTAACTCACTTATTCAACATTTCATTAAATTTTATCTAAAGACACATAATTTGGGCATTTTGCATTTTATCCCATAACATTTCACATTTTTACAATTTAATCCCTATTTCAAAATAACACAAATTACTCAAAATTTCCAATTACCCATGTTTAGCCGAATCTTACCCATTACTATACGAGTCCATATATTTCATTAATTTCACATTTTAGTCCCTCAATTTATTATTTTTGCAATTAAGTCCTAATTACTCAAAATTATCAAAAATTCCAAAACAAAATATGTTAAGCTAAAACATATTTTTCATTTTTCAGCATTAAACCACAAAAATCACAAGCTATCAACAATGGCAAAACTCAAAATATTCATCAAAATAAAAAATTCAAGCATGGGCTTTGTAGTACTCGAAGCAACGATCTCAAAAACGTAAAAATTATCAAAAATCGAAAAAAAACGAACCTTGTATGGGCTTGAATATTGACCGAACCCTAGCTTGCTTTCTTTTCTTTTTATTTTGTTTAGTTTCGGCTACCAAGAACATATGAACACTCAAATATGGCTTTGTTTATTTTATGTTTATATTATAATATAACATATATTATATAATATTTAATTTACTTATATATCTTTACTAATATAATGGAAAAACCATGTAACTTATATTTTATGTCGTCCCACTTACTTATTAATGGGATATTTACAACATAAATGTCCCAACTTAGAAAGCCACTAACAATTTGGCCTCATGCTTTAAACTATCAAGTTTTTAATTTATGCGATTAAGTCCTTTTATTAAATCAAGCACACAACAATAAAATTTTAAATGCGAAAATTTCACACATATCAATTCACATACTTTAAACACGGAAAATAATATAAAAAATATATATATATTTTTATTCGGATTCGTGGTCCCGAAACCACTGTTCTTACTAGGGTCTAAGCTAGGCTGTTACATCCACGCCGGGTCATAGTACGAGGCATTACCTAACTATATCTTCGGCATACAAACAATCTCAAGTCACTGAGACATAGTCTAATTTAAAACTTTTTCAATTTCTACTTAAACTTCTTATTGTGGGACAACGAGTCCCAAATCGATCATTAAAAATGATTCAGAACCATTTTGGGTCCTTAAACCAACCTTAAGAAATTTTACTTAAAATAGGGCACACGCCCGTGTGGAAAGGTAACACGTCCGTGTGACCATTTCAACAATGTCGTGCCGCTGGCCCGTGTGGCTCACACGGCCAAACACCCTAAGACACGTCTGTGTAGAATTAATTTCTAATTCTCACCTACAGGGGTTTTCACACGGCCAGACACATGCCCGTGTCAATGACCCGTCTCCCTCACACGGCCATGACACGCCTGTGTTCTAGCCCGTGTCCAAAAACTTGGACATTCTGTTCCTGACGTCAGCATCCCTAAAATGTCACACAGTCGTGGCACATGCCCGTGTACTAGGCCGTGTCCTCCACACGGCTGAGGCACACGACCGTGTCCCTACCTGTGTGTTTATTACAATGCATACTGACCTGAAATTTTTACGTGCAGAGGACACATGGCTGAACTACTCACCCATGGGGCAGACCGTGTGCCACACATGGTCTACACACACGCCTGTGTGTCTACCAGTGTGGACAATATAAGGCTATTTGCCAAGCCTCATTGCCACCCTTATATACCTAATTCCATGCAAATACCAACCAATATCCAGACAAACACAATTTCTAAAATCAAACAGCCACAATAGACATTCATTTACCCATGGTAATATATCTTTGTAAATCAAAATGAGTGTTAGCCATCATTCAAGGCTTACAATACCCCGAAAATTTTTACAGCAAGATATTATCCTTGATATAGTAAAATAAGAAAATAAAGTGACAAAAAGGAAAATTTTGAGTTGTGTCAACCTTGGGAATTATATTATGATATATTAATTCAAGAAAGAACTAAATTGTAAAGATGAGAAAAGTCTTGTTGCACAAGAGTAAATACTCAAAATTTGAGGGGTTAAAGTGTAAATATGGAAAAGTTGAAGGACCAATAGTGAAAATATTTTAAGGGAAAAATGGTCAATTAGTAAGAGAGTGAATTCTAGAATGTAATGATTATGTGGATGATATTCTAAATTAATTAATTAGACAAATATTATTTTATTAATATTTTAATGAGATATTTATTATTATTTTTTATTATTTATTTAGTATATAAGGAAGGAAAGATGAAGAATTATCATCATCTTTCCATGCATGTAAACGTTAGAAGAGAAGAAAAGAAAGAAAGTTTTCTTGTTTTACAATTTAGTCCTTCCACCAAAAATTTACTATTTTCACCTAGAAATCAAAAGAATTTCCATAGCTACCAAGAGAGAAAAGTGTTAAGGAGACTATGGGGAGTTAGAATATCAAATTGGATTCAAGGAATAGAAGTTGGAGGAGAGAGAAAATCAAGATGAAGATTAGAACAAGGTAAGAATATCACGATATCAATATATTTTTAAGTTTGATATTATTGAAAAAGCATGGGATTGATGTTAATGTAGAGTTTCCTTACATATGACCCTATGTTCTTGATATGTTATTAAAGAGAAAACAAGAGAAAGTGATGAGAAATAGTATAGAGAAAGAAAATAAGGGTGTTATAAACATGGTAATTAATATCTTGCACTAAAACAGTTTTGGACAGCAGTAGTGGTCTAACTTTGAAAAATCACCAAAAATTGTGAAAATTGAATTAGAATTTGAATAAAATATGAAATTAAATTTTATTGAGTCTAGTTTTTCATAGAAGAAATGGTGTAAGCAATGAAATAGTAAATTGTAAGATATAACAAATTTAGTTAGACAAGGTCAGATTGATTTTGGGTTCCCCTATTCTGAGTTTGGAAAATCATAAAAAAATTGGAGAAACATAATAAAGGTCTAAATTGATATTTTTAGAATCCTTAATGAGTCTATTTTCAATAGAAACAAACAAGAACATCATTCAAATCCTGTAAGAGGAGATAATTAATTTTTAGTGAAGAAGGTTTAGAACTATCAGATAGTAGAATAGAGGTGACTTTAAAGAATAAACTATACTTATTGGCTAAATAAAAAATTCTAAAAATGTTATGGTAAGAAGATAAGCAAGTCTAGTTTCAGGGAAAATTATCAGATCTTAATTTTGAGTTCTGTAGCTCAAGATATAAATAATTTAGTGACTATAACTCAAGTAGACAGCTTGATG
This sequence comes from Gossypium arboreum, assembly GCF_025698485.1. Taxonomy (NCBI): domain Eukaryota; kingdom Viridiplantae; phylum Streptophyta; class Magnoliopsida; order Malvales; family Malvaceae; genus Gossypium; species Gossypium arboreum. Next base: position 89,307,404 of record NC_069082.1, on the reverse strand, counting down.
TGAACATATAAGTAAATAGTGGAATCATGTATAAATTAAGGATGTGGAATGGAGAGGAGGAGGAGGAAAATATATGAATATTCATTTAGTATGAGTTTACTTTAAAAATGGCTAATTTGCATGTTTTAGGTTCATGCACTAAATTGAATAAGAGTAAAACTTTAGGGTAATTTTGTAAAAATGTCAAAAAGACCAAATTGAAGAAAATGAATTGTTTTAGCATTTAAATTAATAAATTGAATGAAATTATTAATTTAGATCAAGATCGAGTGAAAGATCAGAAAAATAGAAAATTACCAAGATGCCCCTGAATCTTGATATTTCTGTAATTTAGCCACGTAAGCTCATATAACTTAATTAAGTATGAAAATGTATTGATTTGATTATTGACTTGTGAGAATTATGATATGTAAATGGCATGAGTATGTAGCATGAAAATGTTAACATATGATATATGTGATTGATAAAAAGGGTACAAGAATCCGTTCGAATATTGAATTCCGATTGGACAGGTGATTACCCTTATAAATGAGGTCTTGCGTGTGTTACAGTAAAGGTTATTCTGATTTCATTATGAAAAGGAATTTCACCTGAAAGGGTGACACTTGAAAAGGATACATGTACCTAAAAGGTACAACTGGAAAAGGAAATGTACACTGTGTGTGTACAACTTAAAAAGGAAACGTACACTTTGTATGTACAATTGAAAAGGAAATGTACGCCTTGTGTGTACAATGTGAAAAGTGGTAGCTTCGGCTACCTGATCATTGAAAGTAGTAGCTTCGGCTACCTGATTAGTGAAAAGTGGTAGCTCCAGCTACCTGATTAGTGAATAGTGGTAGCTTTAGCTACAAGTGATAAGTGATAAGCAATAGCTTTAGCTACACTTGTCTGATTAGTGACAAGTGAAAAGTGTGGAAGTGCAAGTCCATAGTTGAACTATGGCAAATTGATAAAGTGTGCCAATGATGGCAAAGTGATATAGTGTGCCAAAGATAGCAAAGTGTTCAGTGATCAGTGATGAATTGACGGATAAGACCATGGTTGATCCATGGAAAAGTGTGAAATGTAGATATGGTATTTCCATACCGAGCTGTGAAACGTAGGTATAGTGTTTGCATATGGAGTTGTGAATCGTGGCATCGAGCAAACGACGGACTCAAATCCGCAAGACGTTCTCTAATTTGACAAAGATTGGTAAGTGACATATGAAAGTCGATTGGAAGACTTATGGTTATTATTGATATTAATCTAAAATAAGTGTACCATTGATATTTAAATGGTTCAATGGGTAAAGTTCGATATGAGATAACATGAGTTTGAAATGCATTATAATGTATATATCTCGAAATATATGGAAATGATGGTGCGTGAAATATTGATATAATGAAATTAATGATATATGTTTATAAAGAAATAGTAAAAGAATGATAGATATCATGACATGCAAAAATGTGATTATCTTTGATATGTTGCGACAAGGAAATTATGTATGTTGAGATGAACAATAAACTCAAGTGTAATATGATGAGAAAATAAGTTTATCTATGTTGAATTTATATGAATATGTTTAAGTATGCTAACATGTGTTACTGTTGATGCTTAGAAAAGTGCCAAGCTATTGGTTAAATGGTAATATGTTTATTTATATGATGTGTTGAAAGGCCAAGTGCTCAAATGAAAATATACTTGTGATCGTGAGAGAGTGACAAGTTTTAAGTTACATAATATCTTATGAAATGGCTTATCATATGATTAATTGAAAAGAGTTATGTTCAACTGCACTAGCTTGTGGTTATAATGGTATAGTATGCTTATGACCGGTGTGTTATACATAAGGAATGAGTGTGGAAAGTAAAGAGATACATATGAAAATAAAGAAACTAGGAAGAGTTAAAATTATTTAAAATCTTACTAAGCTAGAGATGATATGTAAAAGTGATGCTGTAGATTTATTCACCTTGTAAATTGATCAATATAGCTTCATGAGTATTATCTGAAGCACACCGCTTGGCCACACAGTCGTGTGACCCCTACAGTGTTGAAAATTTGTAAATATTTTCGAAAAATTTTCTGAGTTTCCGGTTAAGTCCCGATACATATTTTGAGCCTCGATGGCTCACATAAGGGACACTATGATTAAATTACAGGTATGAATGTTATGTGAAGCGAAATTTCTGTTAAATGATCTGTAAACTTTGGTAATGCTCTGAAACCCTATTTCGATGATGGATACAGGTTAGGGGTGTTACATTTAGTGGTATCAGAGCTATGGTTTAGTCAGTTCTCGAACCAAACGTAGCATATGTGGAGTCTAGAAGTACATGCCATTATATAAACTGTGTTTGTAACAGCCCTATTCTGACCCTAGTCGGGAAGTGGTTTCGGGACCGCTAAATCGAGTTGCAGAAATAATTGAATATAATATTTTATGTCTAAAATATGTGATCATGCATGTGTGAAATTTGAATGCTTTGATTTTTGTCAAATTGAATGTGTTTCTAAATAAAAAGGACTTATGTGAGAAGCTTTGAATATATGTGTGGCTTATTTTAAGTGATTAATTATTGAATGATGCAAATAAGTAGGTTTGTGACAGCCCAAAAGTGACCCTAGTCGGAATGTGGTTTCGGGACCACAAAACCGAGGCATAAAAATAATTTAATATTTATTTTATTGCCTATAATGTGTATTAACTCATGTGTGACATTTTTGATGTTTTGATTTAGAGTTATAAATGTGAATTTCACTAGAAAGGACCTAGTAGTAAACTTTGAAAGTATGATGGGAAATGTGTGATGACTAATTAAAGCATGCATGCAAAACAATGGACTTGCATGTCAAATTTCCTCCCCAATAGCTAGTGGCCGCCATGACAAGGAATTATGGGCAAAAATCATGTCATGAAACATGTTTGGTAAGTGGGTTATGTTGGAATAAATAAAATAAGGAGTATGGAATAAAAAAAATGTGTGTGTGAAGGCTTCTCTCCTCCCCATTGCCGTGTAGGTAGGAAAGAAAACAAAAATTTTGTTCATCCATTTTCACTCTCTTTTGGCCGAAAATACTAAGGATAAGGAAGGAGTTTTGCTTCATGCTTGGTTTGGAAGAGGATTAGGAAGGGTTTGGCTATACTTGCATCAAGATTAAGGTATGTTTGATGTTGTGCCATGAGATTCATGCATGTTTTTGGTTGCTAACTTGATGTTCTTATTAGCCCATGGTTCAAATCTTTGTTATATCATGGGGATGGTATTTTGCCAAGGTGGATTTTGAGTTAATGCCATTGCATGTTAAATATGAAGCTTGATGATGATACATGTGATGGTGGATTGAGGACTCTTAGATTTTCTTTAAGCATTTTTGAATGAGATACTAAGTTCTTTGTGTAATCATGACCAAAATTATGGTGTCATGATGTGTTCGCCATGGTACATCCATAAGTGTGATTTATGCTCATTGCATGGAAAGTAAGATTTGTGTTTCGAAATCATGTTCATGTTTAGTTACAATCAACTTGAGATTCGGCTCTAGCATATATATATGTATATATGTTTGAGCATGATGTATTGGTATGACATATATATACTATCTCAAGGTATATACTTACTTATGATGATGTTTCGGTCATGAAGGAAATGATAGATGTGTATTGAGTTACAATATGGAATGCGTTAGTTAGTAAAATGTATGCTGTTTTTTTGTGTCAGATTAGTGTATAATTGGCCTCAACATGGACATGCATATTCGGCCACATGAGGGAAATGGTGTGCATGCATTCGGTTAGAGGCAAGCATATTGATGCCTATTCTTGGCTTAGAAAATCCGCTAAGGAGAGTACTAACTAATGTGTTGAGTTGATTCATGATTTTCGTACATATGTGACTTTAATGTCTAATGAAAATATGTGGGCTAAGTACCTTGAATTCCTCTTTCGATGCTCAAATGATAAAACCAATTTATTTGTTAAATTAAGCTCAAGAGCAAAGGGAGCTAAATCCGATAAGGGAAGGAAAAGTCGTCGAATAGCCGTTAAATCGTTCGACCACGTCCGAGGTAAGTTCTCGAGTAATGGAACTTAGATTATGATTTGATTAGATCATGCTCTTTGTGTGTGGCTATTGAGCCGAAATTGCAAATGTGATAAGTGACTTGTGTTTGAATTTTGCTAATGAGAATGAAATACGAATGTGTCATGATTTATTGATAATTGTGCTTGGCTATTTGAATGATGTCCGGCTAAGTCCCAAGGCTTTGTGTTAAGTGACCATATCCGACTAAGATCCGAAGGCGTTCGTGCGAGTTAATAAATCCGGTTAAGCCCAAGGCATTTGTGTGAGTTAATAAACCGGGTTAAGCCCAAGGCATTTAGCGAAGTTACTAAACCCGGTTAAGTCCCGAAGGCATTCGTATGAAGTTACTATAACCGGGTTTGTCCCAAGGCATTTGAGCTAGTCGTTATATCCGGTTAAATTCAAGGTACGTGATTCGAGAACGAGCGTTCTTGCTGTAAAAATTTCAGTTAATACGCTTGAAAAATTCCAGCAATGAGGTATGTTCGTATGTGCTTGAAATTAGTTGATTCCTTGAATGATATTCGCCGATCGAGTAATGAGCTTCCGTATTTGGCTAAGATGATCCCTTATGTATGAATATAGGGGTTGGAATGTGAAATAAGTATGACATTGAGAATTTGTGCATACGAAATTATCCGTTAGCTATATGATTGCTATGCTTTTGTTGTGCTGGAATCCTTGCTCAAACTTACTAAGCATAACTTGCTTACTCCGTTTCTCTGCTTCTCTGCTTTTATAGATTTTGCTCGTTAGCTATCGGATTCGGGATCATCAAGTCAAGTCATCCACACTATCAAAGCCCTTTTGGTATTCTTTTAGTTGAACTCCGGATATGGCATGTATAGGACTACCCTTTGCTGTTTTTCAAATACGCTTTGTGATGTATGTGTGTACAGACCATGCGAAAATGGCTCGTAAAAGTGGGGTATGGCATTAGACTATTTGTGTTTATGTATATATGTATGGTTTCATGATGTGAGCATGGACTGGAATGGAAGTGTTAGGCAAATGATCAGCCATTGGAATGGCTAAATATGAGTATATGTGGACCTATGTATGACAAAACTCTAGTTGGTCCATGGAAACCACGAAATAGGTAAAGTTTACCTTGAAAACAGATACGGACAGCAGCAGTGGTGAGCATTTGAAAAATCACTAAAATTTGTAGTAATGGTATTAAATAGTGAATAAATTATGTAAATGAACTTGGATGAATCTACTTTCATATGGAAGAAACGAAACGGTCATATGAGTTATATGTTAAGAGATACTAAAGTTCTTGTGAAACAGGGCCAGAACGGTTTCTGGATCCCTGTTCCGACTTTGGAAATTCATTGTAAATTAACCAGAGATAATTAGGAGTCATTCCATATATGTATAGATTCCTCACTGAGTCTAGTTTCTATAGAAACAAACGACATCAGTATTGAAGCCCTGTACAGGGAGATATCCAATTTGTAACGCACGAAGGTCAGTGTAGTCGATCCCTGCAACAGGGGAGACTTTATCTAATAAACTGTACTAATTGGCTCGACCAAAATTCTAGAAAAAATCTGTAGATGTACATATGAGTCTAGTTTCAGGAAAAATTACGAAACTAATTTTCGAGCTTTGAAACTCAAGATATGATTTTTAAAGCGACAGTGATGCAGTAACCAGCTTGTCTGGAAATTTCTAAATGGGTTGTGAAAATAGTTAAGTCTGTGCATTTTGTGTCCGATTCGATAACGGACTCGGTGCACGGGTGTTACAAGGTTTGCATGCCAATTTGCCACTTTTAATGCTAGTGGCCGGCCAAGCTCATAAGTATGGACATTATATGCATGATTTAATATTATTATATTTATTAGTGGTGAGAAATATGTAATAAAAAAATGTATTAAATGAATTAAAGATGAATAAAAGAGTATGGGTAATAAAAATAATGTGTTAGTGGGAGGAGAAACCAAAGTTGGTTTATTCCTCCATTGCCGTAGCTAGGAAAGGGGGGAGAAGAAATTTCCTTGGGTTGTTAAAATTTTCGGCTAAGGAGATTGCTAGATGAAGGGCTGTTCGAATAGAGAGGGAAGAAGAGGGCTGCTGCATGTTTAATTTTTGAGCTCACTTAGGAGCTGGTTCCTTAAGAAACTCGCTGAAGGTGGCAGCAAGAAGGGGAAAGAAACTGCTCAAGAGTAGGTTCAGCTGCTGTTCAGTAAGTCCTTGCAATGAAACTTTGAAAAATTTCCATGTTTATACTGTGTTTAATACATGTTAGTTGTTACCAAAATACTGGTGTTAGAAGTGAAGAAGAGTTGATAAATAAATGTATAAGTTGGTGTTGAAACCTGCTGTTGAAGGCTGATAGTTTCAGCATGTAATTGCTGTAGTTTATCGTGCAATAAATCCTGGTGTAATTGATCTGCTGCTGCTCTAATTAAGGTAAAATGTTGGTTAATCAATGTCCTGTTTTGTGGTAATAAGCAAAATATAAAGATGGTTGAAATTAACATGCATTATTGTTCGGTTTATGTTTGAAGAGTTATTAACTTTTGGAGGTTAAAACAGTTTAATTTGGGATTTACATTTTCAAATTTCAGTTTTAGTAATGTCCCATTATTATTGGTTGAAGCTAAGGAAATAAGCATTTGTTGAAAGGATGTAGGGAACTGAATTGTCTGAAAATTATTTGCTGTCAGCTAGTGAAATTTTAATGTTCGAATGTATGCTGAAATTTTAAGTGTCCGAATGCATGCCAGAATTTAACATGTTCAAATGCACGCTGGAGTGTTTTGTTTAGGTAGGTTAAATGTGTCGGATATTCAAACCGTCTATACACTAGAGTCATTGTACCGTTTCAAACAGGACAAGAACTCATGTACTTAAAATTGAGCTATCATGTTGCATGATCTTGTGTGGTAAATTAAATGAAAATCGGCGACATTGATATCAAATTTTAGTACAAAATATAGGTGAGTACTGGATATATGAAATTATGTAAATATTTAAATTATGATGCATGATTTATGTGTATAGAAATGAAATGTCTTTAGTGAGAACTCGATGATGTGTATTTGTGAGCATGCATGTGCATTAGATGCTAAGTGGGAAAATCGGTTAACATGTTGTGTGTATTATGGCCGAATGTGAATCTGTATAATATTGAGTAATGTTTGTGTTTAAAAATGATGAAACGAAGTTTATGCTTAAGTGAAATTATAGGTATGTGATGATTGATTTGTGATATGCATGTTTAAATAACATGCATTGCAAGGTATGTGTGAAAGAGTGAATTGGTAATAAATCTGCTTGGGACAGCGGCAGTAACGTGATTTTGGAAAATCACCATAAATTTTGGGAGATGAGTTAGAAGTTGAATAAATTATGTAATTAAATCTTAATGAGTCTAGTTTCTTATAAAAGAAACCGTGTAAGCAAAAGAATTGCCTATAATAAGATATTTGAAGTGATGTGGGATAGGGTCAAAATGACTTCTACATCCCCTATTCTGTTTTTATAAAATCATTATAAATTGTAAAAAAATGGTTATAAGATGAATTTTATATGCTTAGACTCCTTAATGAGTATAGTTTCAAATGATATAAACAAGAATATATTTTGAATTCTGTACAATGAGAATTTTGATTCGTAGTGAAGAATGGTCAGACTAGTCAAACAGTGAAACAAGGGAAAACTTTAAGAAATATCTGGTATTGATTTGCCAAACCAAAAATTCTGAAAATTTTATGGATAAAAGATATATGAGTCTATTTTCATGAAAAATTAACAGCACTTGATTTGGAGTTTCGTAGCTCCAGTTATAAATGATTTAGTGACTGTTGCTCAGGAAAAACAGCTTGTAGTGAATTTGTGATTAAGTAGTAAACATTGATAAAACTGTTTGAGTTGCTTATAAACTATCAATTAAAATTTTAATCAAAGTACCGGATCCGTATTAAAGTGAGGCTATAAGCCGTAAATGACTAGTATACCTAGTCAATTTTTTTATGATGAAATTGATGTACAAGATATATATATGTGGTAAAGCCGAATGGCTAATGTAAAATATGTATGAGATATATATATGTGGTAAAGTCGAAAGGCTAATGTGAAATATGTATGAGCCATGCATATGTGGTAAAGCCAAATGGCTAATGTGAAATATGTATGAGATGTGTATATATATTGTGGCTGAATAACAAATTGTGAAAGGTGTGTATTAGTAGATATTTGATGAGGCAAATGAATTACAAATATGATAGTCGATGTGAATGTTGTAACATGGGATTAAATGTACATGAAACTTGGAAATATATTCCTGGTACGACCCGATGACTACGTTTGGGGATTATCCGAGCTAAAGGTCTCGCTGATGATTCGACTAAAGCGTAAGATTATATGACTTCACAGTAACAATTGTAAATAAATACGTTCAATGCGTTAAGTTGGACAGGTATGTATTCTGAGCTTATATTTAAGCTTGATTTGAATTAAATCACAAGGTTGTTATGTGATGCATATGTGAGTAAAACAATAAGACTGTTTCTATGATTATTGTGCATTTGGTCAATGTGAAAAGTTAGGTGAAAATATGTAATGTACCTATGTTTATAAGAGATCACTATCAAGTAAAAATTTATCTGCTTATTGTATATTACGTAATTGTGTATATTCAGCCAAAAAAAGGGCAGTATACCTAGAAAGAGGTTATATGAGAATTCGTAAGATCGACTTTAATTTGGTTGGTCAGGTATGTGATAAATACTTGTACGTGTTAGACCCATCAGAATTAAATCATGATTGTAAAGTGGAAAGCAAATATGAAAATGCCATATGAATATGTGGGTATACACTTATGGAGAAATATTATAGGATATTGGGAGATATACATTTTGACTTGACCGATGAGGGTAACTATAGATATGAAATGAAATGATATATATATGAATCAAATAAACAAATTGGTTATATTTGAGTTCAAGAGTTTTTTTTTTTAATTTGCTTAAGACTTACTAAGCTTATAAAAGCTTACTCTGTTGTTATGTTTCTCTGTTTTATAGATTGTTGAATTTGGCCTTTTGCTCGGGGATCGTCAGCAACTTGTCACACTATCACTATCCACTGCTTGGTACTGCTATGTTTTGGATTATCTTATGGCATGTATAGAATAGACTAGTGGCGGAAGAATATTTTGGTTAATGTATATAAGCAATGCGAAAATGGTATCTTTTGAATGTTTACTTAGAGAAGTTTAAATTTTATCCCTGGCTGTGCTTAGTACTTATTTAAATGAATGATCTTTATTTCAAGAAAAAGTTTAAAATTTTACTGTTCTGACATGAGTTACAAGTCCGGTAATGCCCCTTACCTATTCCGGCGACGGTTACAGGATAGGGGTGTTACAGTGTTTGTGTGATATCTTGTAACACCCCGAACCCGAGACCGTCGCCGGAGTCGAACACGAGGTGTTAACAGACTTCAAACCACTTATTGAGAATTTCCCAGACAAGCTGCCAATCTGTGTGCTAGTCGCTTCAAAAATCATATCTTGAGTTTTAAAACTCGAAAATCAGTTTTGTAATTTTTCCCTAAAACTAGACTCATATGTCCATCTACGGATTTTTTCTAGAATTTTGGTCGAGCCAATTAGTACAGTTTATTAGTTAAAGTCTCCCTGTTACAGGGATCGACTACACTGACCTTTGTGCGTTACGAATTGGATATCTCCTGTAAAGGGCTTCAATACTGATGCCGTTTGTTTCTATAGAAACTAGACTCATAGAGGAATCTACACATATATGGCATGACTCCTAATTATCTCTGGTTAATTTACAATGATTTTCCAAAGTCGGAACAGGGATCCAGAAACCGTTCTGGCCCTGTTTCACGAGAACTTTAATATCTCTTAAAATACAGCTCATATGGTCGTTTTGTTTCATCCATGTGAAAATAGACCCATCAAGCTTCGAGTACGTAATTTTTTTTAGCTATTAATTCCACTTCGACTATTTTTAGTGATTTTTCAATCTCATATCACTGCTGCTGTCCGCAACAGTTACTGCAGTAGACTATGCCAATTTCATGAATCCTTCCTTAGCCTTACTACTCATCCATCATACGTGACACAAATTATGGCCACCTTATCAAAATTAAGGTTTCTAAGACTCGTGGCTATAGATTCTAGCATCCCACTCAAACGACCACATAGGCCATTTTCACATGGCTTAAAGTTTACAACCCAAAATTTAACAAAACAAAATAGCTCATACATGCCAAATGTTCTCCTAAGTCGACTAAGAAGACAATACCAAAATTGCTCACGGTGTGATGACTTCGTTGTGATTCTGAACACCCAAAAGGAGACGAGCCCAAGGAACCTAAAATGGGTGACAAGAAAACACCGAGTGAGTTTATAACTCAGAAGTCATAAGCATTCCACAACCATCCATTAATACAATTATCATAAAATGAAATAATGAAACAAGGCCAAATGTTCCACCATACCGAACTATACCATAGTTCCTTAGATCTTCGGATCAATCTCATACCAAGTCATACATTTACATTTCATATACTGTTCAATAGGATATTTGAGGCAATTTCCATACATCATTTCATTTCCGCAACAATCATGCAATCAAATGAACTTTCATCTATTCCACGATACCTTATTTACGGAATGCAATTGAGATCATCACATAGATTTAAATCTTACCAACTCCACCCGAGCATGAACATAGCATCTATTAGCCATGAACCCAAGGTACTTACTCTTTCCGCTGTCCATACTCATCTCGATAAAGTCACGCCCATATAAATGTTCAATCGGAGATATGTGTAGAGTTCGCACACATAGTGCTTAATACTCAATCACGCACACTTAGTACCATATGATTCAAGCCCGCACACATAGTGCCATATAGTCCAAACTCGCACACTTAGTGCCGTACATTACAAGCTCGCACACTCAGTGCCAATCTTGTCACCGTACACATCTATTTCTCGCAGATTAGTGCCGAAGCAAACTTCCTACACATTTCACTATCTCTTTTACGCTCAACATTATCATCTTTTCATACACATACATTTGTATATATTTCATCTCATTAAACACAATTGCATAGATATTACAATCATTTAAGCAATATCAAATATATGCTTAATGACTTACCTTGTGTTGGGTAAAAATAGTCCAAGTCGGCTACTCGATGACCTTCGCCTTTCCCTTGCTTGATTCTCCTTCTTTAACTCCTTGAGCTTAATCAATAAATCAACTAGTTTAACCATCTCGCTAAACATTTATAGTTCAATTACACATGCATATGTATATTTGTATATTCGGCAACCCCTCTTACTAATTACTCATTTAGTCGATTATACACATGATTAAAGGTAGCATCATGAATGGGCATACTTATATATATATATATACATACCCGATTGTGCACCAAAAATTTGACTCAACATCACCTACATACTCCCTTTGATGGCGAATATATATATATGTATAGTGTCATCTATAACATCATCTAAACACCTAAATTCTTCTAATGCACACTTGACCAACCATTTTCCCAATCTAGCATAGCTTCACCTCCATTTGTGATATCATATAAATTTGCATGTTGCTACATTTCTTAGGTTCAACATCTCTATGCCCATTATAGCCACTCCCTAACCCAATTCTAAAAATCGGCAACATCCCTTTCAACTATGTTAATGAATACTCCTCCCTTCTTAGTCCCAACTTTGGCACCTCCAACAAAATGACTTAACATCTTCACTTTCATGCTAACATAACAAGCAACTTAGTTCATCCACACAACTAACATGTCAATAGCATCAAGGTATCTACTAAATTTTTTTTTAAGCTTCTTGTCAAATTCCAACTCTCCAACAACCCCAAATCCCACCATGGGATAGATAGAATTCAAACTAACAACCAACAATACACATGAATTTAAAGGAATAACTTCAACATACCTCAACTTAGATACTAGTATGGCCGACTTCTCCAAAGCTTTTCTCTTTTCTTTCACTTGGTTTTTCGCTAAGGGTAGCAAGGATGAACACCTATTTTTTTGTTCATTTTCTTATCATTAATCTTTATTTCCTCTATTTTAATATCTTACCAACATTAAATAATAATAACACATGATCTTGGAAAGATGAAGCCATGTTTGGTGGCCACTCAACTTAGTTTGGGGCATTTTGACATGCAAACCCAACTTTTCATAATTCCATACTATTTGGTCCTCACTTATTTACCTATCAAATTTTCTAAGTCTCTCAACTAAATCCTTTCGAGCAAGATTCACATTCCTAAGATAAAATTGAATCATCAAATTTTTATACAAGTACTACCACACATATAAGGTATGCAAATAAAATTTTAACTAAATTTTATGACTCGGTTTTGTGGTCCCGAAACCACATCCCGACTAGGGTCAAATTAGGGCTATTACAATTCTCCCCATCGACGAAATTTTCGTCCCCGAAAATCTTACGGTAAATAGGTTTGGGTAACGCTCTTTCATAGAGTTCTCGGTTCCCAAGTAGCTTCTTCCATCCCGTGTTTGAGCCATAACACTTTTACTAATGGAACCCTTTTGTTTCGCAACTCCTTCATTTCACGAGCTAGGATCGAATCGATTCTTCTTCATAACTCATATTGGCTTGACTCTCAACCTCGATGGACTAATTACGTGGGACGGATCAGATCTATAGCGTCAAGCATCGAAACATGAAAGACGTCGTGAATCTTTTCAAGTTCGGGGCAAAATCAAACGATACATAATCGGACCGACACGTTCAGATATCTCATATGGCCCGATGAACCTCGGACTCAATTTGCCCTTGCGCCCAAATCGAGTATCTTTTTCCAAGGCGAAACTTTAAGAAACACTTTATCTCCCACGATACTCAATGTCTTTTCGTTTCAGATCCGCGTCGACTTCGACGATCGGAGGCTATCTTGATTTTCACGGATTACTTTTACTTTCGTTCAAGCATCTTTAATCAAATCCACTCCAAAATTTTGTTCTCACCGAGCTCGGTCCAAAACAATGGTGTACGGCATTTACGCCCGTACAAGGCCTCGTAAGGCGCCATCTTAATACTTGATTGAAAACTATTGTTGTAAGCGAATTCAATCAAAGGTAAGTACTGCTTCCATGAACCATCGAACTCGAGGATGCAACATCTCAACATATCCTCAAGTATCCGAATTATCCGCTCGGATTGACCATCGGTTTGGGGGTGAAAGCGGTCTTTGAAATGCAACTTGGTACCTAAAGCTTCTTGCAATCTCTTCCAAAATCGCGAGGTGAACCTCGGATCTCTATCCGACACCACAGAAATCGGTACCCCGTGTAATCTCACAATCTGAGAAACATACAATTCAGCTAGTTTATCCAATGAAAAATCCGTACGCACGGGGATAAAGTGAGCCGACTTAGTCAGTCTATCAACAACAACCCAAATCGCATCCTTCTTGCTCGCTGACAATGGCAGTCCGGACACAAAGTCCATTGTGACTCGATCCCATTTCCACTCGGGTATCGTAATCGGCTGAAGTAATCCTGAAGGCACTTGATGTTCCGCTTTCACTTGTTGACATATTAAACATCTCGAAACAAAGTCGGAGATGTCTCGTTTCATACCATGCCACCAAAACCGTCATTTCAAATCGTTGTACATCTTTGTACTCCCCGGGTGGATTGCCATTCGGCTACAATGGGCTTCGTTTAGAATCATTGAAATAAGTTCCGAATTATTTGGAACACACAGACGACTTCTGAACCACAAACAATCATCATCACCAATATGAAACTCCGATTCCTTGTTCGGAATACACTCAGCCCGTTTTGCAACCAACTCATCATCAACTTTCTGAGCTTCACGAATTTGATGAGTCAACAATGGTTTGGCCTTTAATTCGGCTATTAACACATTGTCGGGTAGGATAGACAAGTGTACATTCATAGCTCGTAAAGCAAACAATGATTTTCGGCTTAAGGCGTCCGCAACCACATTAGCCTTTCCCGGGTGATAATCAATGACAAGCTCATAATCTTTTAACAACTCGAGCAACGTCTTTGTCGCAGATTTAAGTCTCTTTGAGTCATCAAATATTTGAGACTTTTGTGATCCGAATACACATGGCACTTCTCACCAAATAAGTAATGTCGCCATATCTTTAAGGCGAATACGATGGCGACCAATTCGAGATCATGGGTCGGATAATTTTCTCATGTGGCTTTAATTGTCTCGACGCATAGGCCACAACTCGACCTTCTTGCATCAATACGCAACCTAACCCAAGTAGGGAGGCATCACTATAGATGACAAACTCTTTGCCGATTCGGTTTGTACTAATCTTCGAGCTTTCGTCAAATGAGTTTTCAATTGGTCGAAACTTTTCCGACACTTTTCCGTCCATTCAAACTTGACATCTTTCTAAGCGGTTTTGTCATAGGTGTGGCTATCATCGAGAATCCTTTTACAAACCGTCGGTAGTGTAAGCAAGTCCCAAAAGCTCGAACCTCGTAATATTTCTTGGAGGCTTCAGTTAAGTATAGTTGAAATTTTACTCGGTCGACTCGAATACCCGATCAGATACCACATGACCCAAGAAGCTAACCTCTCTTAACCGAACTCACACTTCTTGAACTTAGCATATAACCGCTTATCCCGTAAAATTTGCAACACTAATCTCGTGTGCTCGCATGTTCGGTCTCATCTCTTGAATAGACCAAGATGTCGTCAATGAACACCACTACGAACCGATCCAAATATGATCGAAGATCCGATTCATCAAATCCATAAATACCGCAGGGCCATTAGTGAGCCCAAACGGCATCACTAAGAATTCGTAGTGACCATATCTCGCTCAAGGCGGTTTTGGGTATATCCGAATCTCGGATTCATGGCGATAATAGCCCAATCTCAAATCTATTTTTGAAAACACCGAGGCTCCTTCAGTTGATCGAACAAATCATCGATACGTGATAACAGATATTTGTTCTTTATTGTCACTTTATTAAGTTGACGATAGTCGATGCACAACCTCATGGTCCCGTCCTTCTTTTCACAAACAACACCGGTGCACCCCAAGGTGAAAAACTTCGGCGAGCAAAGCCTCTATCCACCAACTCTTGCAACCGAAGCTTTCAACTCCTTTAATTCGTTGGTGCCATACGACACGGAGCTATCGAAATCGGTGTGGTCCTGTACAAGCTCAATACCAAACTCTATCTCCGAATAGGTGGCAAACCCGTAATTCTTCGGAAAAACATCCGGTATTCACAAACCACCGCACAGATTCGGGTTTTATTTCTAACTCCTTATCATCAAGTACATACGCAAGGTATGCTTCGCACCTTTTCTTACATATTTCGGGCCAACATTGATGATATTACGGTGGCAACCCCTTCAAGTCCGTAGACTCAACTCGGATCATCTCGTTATTTGCATCTCAATTCAATAGTCTTGCTTTTGCAATTCACAACCGCATCATGCACGGTCAACCAATCCAACCCAAGAATAACATCAAATTCATCGAACGGCAAAAGCATCAAGTCCGCCGGAAAGCAGAACCTCGAATGACTAGGGGCATTTCTTACACACTTTGTCGACCAAAGACGTAACGACCCAAGGGATTTGACACCCAAATTACGAACTCAGTAGACTCAACAGGTAGAGTCTTACTGGATGCTAAGGTTTCACATACATATGAATGAGTAGAGCTAGGGTCAATCAATGCAATCACACTAGTATCAAAGAGAGTGAAAGTACCGGTGATAACGTCGGGGAGGATGCCTCTCTCTCTTGCGGATAGCATATGCTCTAGCAGGAGCACGAGTCTCGGATCGAACAACCGTATCAGGGACCCCTCTCTGATTACCACCCCTACCTCCTGAAATCCTCGGGGGTCTACCTCTAGCCGTCGTCCCACTAGATCTTGCACCTTGCATCTTATTCTTCTCATCTAGCTCCGTGCAATCTCTAATGAAGTGGTCCCTCGAACCGTATCCATAACAGGCTCTATTAACAGACTTACCCCAACATTCACCTATGTGTCGTCTTCCACATTGGGGGCATTCGGGCTTTTCTTGATGATTATTGCCCACACTAGCTACCGAGGTAGCTCGTGAGTCCATCGATGGTCGTGCTCTAATGGAAATCCCCGCAGTCGCCCTCGACTTATTTGTGTCCTCTCTGAACTTCTTTACAGCCGAAAATAGAGCCTTGCCCGTCGATCTTTTACGATAATCTCTAGCTTCAAATTCAGCCTTCCTCTTCTCCTTCCGAGCTCTTCCGCCTTGCGTGCTCGTTCAACTAGTGTTACAAATTCTTTTATCTCCAAAATACCCACCAAGAGCTTTAACTCTTCATTCAATCCCTCTTCAAATCTTTTGCACATAGCAACCTCATCAGCCACACACTCCCGAGCATACCGACTAAGTCTTACGAACTCATGTTCAGATTCGACATCAATCATACGACCTTGCTTGAGCTCCAAGAATTCCTTACGCTTTTGATCGATGAACTGTTGACTAATGTATTTCTTTCGAAATTCGTTTGGAAGAAATCCCAAGTAACTTGTTCCTTTGGGACTATGGAAATTAAGGTCCTCCACCAATAGTAGGTGAGTCTAGCAACAAGGATATAGCACACTTAAGACATTCATCGGTGTGCATGACAATTCATCAAACACTCTAATGGTGTTATCAAGCGAACTCAGCCCTTTTCAAAGATCGGTAACTATGGCCTTAAACTCCTCGCCCCACGCTTCCTAATCAAGTCCACGGTGGTTTACTCAGCCTCACAGGATCAGCAATCGATGGCATTACGGGCTCTTGGGTGGATTATTTAAATTTGGGAATGGTTGGACAGCCGGATTGGTTTGGGCATATTACGCGACCCACTCATTCATCATGGTGAAGAAGGCTTGTTTCGCCTTCATCTTGATTATTCGCGGATGAATGAGGCTCAACAGGCGGTGTCCCTTGCGCAGGAGCAGCCGCTACACTTTCAACGTCATCCGCCAAGGGTCTCTCTACCCCGGGTTCCATTTGCTAATCAAAACAAAAATTTCAACCGTCAGAAGTCATCACATTTTTAAGCACTAACACATTGGCATGTATAGCTAGACTCACACGCGCTACGGTAGTCCTAGAACCGACTAAACCATAGCTCTGTTACCAATAAAATTGTAACACCCCGAACCCGAGACCGTCGCCGGAGTCGAACACGAGGTGTTAACAAACTTCAAACCACTTATTGAGAATTTCTCAGACAAGCTGCCAATCTGTGTACTAGTCGCTTCAAAAATCATATCTTTAGTTTTAAAACTCAAAAATCAGTTTTGTAATTTTTCCCTGAAACTAGACTCATATTTCCATCTACAGATTTTTTTCTAGAATTTTTGGTCGAGCCAATTAGTACAGTTTATTAGTTAAAGTCTCCCCTATTGCAGGGATCAACTACACTGACCTTTGTGCGTTACGAATAGGATATCTCCCTGTACAAGGCTTCAATACTGATTCCGTTTGTTTCTATAGAAACTAGACTCAGAGAGGAATCTACACATATATGGCATGACTCCTAATTATCTCTGGTTAATTTACAATGATTTTCCAAAGTCGGAACAGGGGATCCAGAAACTGTTCTGGCCCTGTTTCACGAGAACTTTAATATCTCTTAAAATACAGCTCATATGGTCGTTTTGTTTCATCCATGTGAAAATAGACCCATCAAGCTTCGAGTACGTAATTTTTTAACCTATTAATTCCACTTCTACTATTTTTAGTGATTTTTCGATCTCATATCACTGCTGCTGTCTGCAACAGTTACTGCAGTAGACTATGCCAATTTCATGAATCCTTCCTTAGCCTTACTACTCATCCATCATACGTGACACAAATTATGGCCACCTTATCAAAATTAAGGTTTCTAAGACTCGTGGCTATAGATTCTAGCATCCCACTCAAAGCGACCACATAGGCCATTTTCACATGGCTTAAAGTTTACAACCCAAAATTTAACAAAACAAAATAGCTCATACATGCCAAATGTTCTCCTAAGTCGACTAAGAAGACAATACCAAAATTGCTCGCCGTGTGATGACTTAGTTGTGATTCTGAACACCCAAAAGGAGACGAGCCCAAGGAACCTAAAATGGGTGACAAGAAAACACCGAGTGAGTTTATAACTCAGAAGTCATAAGCATTCTACAACCATCCATTAATACAATTATCATAAAATGAAATAATGAAACAAGGCCAAATGTTCCGACCATACCGAACTATACCATAGTTCCTTAGATCTTTCGGATCAATCTCATACCAAGTCATACATTTACATTTCATATACTGTTCAATAGGATATTTGAGGCAATTTCCATACATCATTTCATTTCTGCAACAATCATGCAATCAAATGAACTTTCATCTATTCCACGATACCTTATTTACGGGAATGCAATTGAGATCATCACATAGATTTAAATCTTACCAACTCCACCCCGAGCATGAACATAGCATCTATTAGCCATGAACCCAAGGTACTTACTCTTTCCGCTGTCCATACTCATCTCGATAAAGTCACGCCTCCATATAAATGTTCAATCGGAGATATGTGTAGAGTTCGCACACATAGTGCTTAATACTCAATCACGCACACTTAGTGCCATATGATTCAAGCCCGCACACATAGTGCCATATAGTCCAAACTTGCACACTTAGTGCCGTACATTACAAGCTCGCACACTCGGTGCCAATCTAAATCCTTGTACACATCTATTTCTCGCACACTTAGTGCCAAGCAAACTTCCTACACATTTCACTATCTCTTTTACGTTCAACATTATCATCTTTTCATACACATACATTTGTATATATTTCATCTCATTAAACACAATTGCATAGATATTACAATCATTTAAGCAATATCAAATATATGCTTAATGACTTACCTTGTGTTGGGTAAAAATAGTCCAAGTCGGCTACTCGATGACCTTCGCCTTTCCCTTGCTTGATTCTCCTTCTTTAACTCCTTGAGCTTAATCAATAAATCAACTAGTTTAACCATCTCGCTAAACATTTATAGTTCAATTACACATGCATATGTATATTTGTATATTCGGCAACCCCTCTTACTAATTACTCATTTAGTCGATTATACACATGATTAAAGGTAACATCATGAATGGGCATACTTATATATATATATATACATACCCGATTGTGCACCAAAAATTTGACTCAACGTCACCTACATACTCCCTTTGATGGCCGAATATATATATATGTATAGTGTCATCTATAACATCATCTAAACACCTAAATTCTTCTAATGCACACTTGACCAACCTTTTTCCCAATCTAGCATAGCTTCACCTCCATTTGTGATATCATATAAATTTGCATGTTGCTACATTTCTTAGGTTCAACATCTCTATGCCCATTATAGCCACTCCCCTAACCCAATTCTAAAAATCGGCAACATCCCCTTTCAACTATGTTAGCCGAATACTCCTCCCCTTCTTAGTCCCAACTTCGGCACCTCCAACAAAATGACTTAACATCTTCACTTTCATGCTAACATAACAAGCAACTTAGTTCATCCACACAACTAACATGTCAATAGCATCAAGGTATCTACTAAAATTTTTTTTTAAGCTTCTTGTCAAATTCCAACTCTCCAACAACCCCAAATCCCACCATGGGATAGATAGAATTCAAACTAACAAACAACAATACACATGAATTTAAAAGAATAACTTCAACATACCTCAACTTAGATACTAGTATGGCCGACTTCTCCAAAGCTTTTCTCTTTTTCTTTCACTTGGTTTTTCGGCTAAGGGGTAGCAAGGATGAACACCTATTTTTGTTTTGTTCATTTTCTTATCATTAATCTTTATTTCCTCTATTTTAATATCTTACCAACATTAAATAATAATAACAACATGATCTTGGAAAGATGAAGCCATGCTTGGCCGGCCACTCAACTTAGTTTGGGGCATTTTGACATGCAAACCCAACTTTTCATAATTCCATACTATTTGGTCCTCACTTATTTACCTATCAAATTTTCTAAGTCTCTCAACTAAATCCTTTCGAGCAAGATTCACATTCCTAAGATAAAAATTGAATCATCAAATTTTTATACAAGTACTACCACACATATAAGGTATGCAAATAAAATTTTAACTAAATTTTATGACTCGGTTTTGTGGTCCCGAAACCACATCCCGACTAGGGTCAAATTAGGGCTGTTACATATCTTCTGACTCTAATGAGATTTGTTTTACTTAAAGATAGAAATGCTTTCCAACCGAGCTAATTTTGATAATGCTAAAAGTAATACTCAACTATATGAGTAGAAAGTTGATTATGATGAAACAAAACCTGTAAAGGTACGGATAAATGTTTTATAATACTTGAGAATGATAAATGTTATGTTATATGAGTAAATACATGAAAATTAAATTATGAGGCTTTACGATCTTTACCCATTGCTAGTACAGTTATATACAATGAAATTCATGAGATTTGTATTAATTAAGTTCAGAAGTGTAAAAGTGAAAAAGTTCAATGGTTGACCAATTGATAATACAGCCGGAACTGAGAATAAGTTAATAAGTAAAGATGGGTTCTGAATAGAGTTATCAGATTTTTCTTACACTAGTTGAGATATACAGTATCACTGTTAAAGGAAGAAGTTATTTATGGGAAAATCGATTTATTCAAATATGGTATTTACAGAATAGTTAACTGAAAATTTCTTCCAAATTAGTTTTTTTTAGTGAAGTGAATAATGTGAAATTATTGATGACTACACTAGCCAATAGATTGGTGAATAAATTGCAAAAATATTTGAATATAGTCGTTATAATTAAGATATATTATAGTAAATTTTTGGGATTTTATATGGGTATCTTGTATGTACTGATATTTTCAGAGGCATATGCAACTGTTCATGTTTAGATGCTATAATCATTATATGGAAAGGTTGGATAAATATGTGTAGAAAGAAACTATGAAATCAAAGAAACAATGAAGTTCATGATCAAAAAGAAAACAAGGAAATTTCGATGACGAAATTTATTTTAAAGGGGAGAGAAATGTAATACTTCGAAAATTTTTACAGTAAGATATTATTCTTGATAGAGTAAAATAACAAAATAAAGCGACAAAAAGGAAAATTTTGAGTTGTGTCAACCTTGGGAAGTATATTGTGATATATTAATTCAAGAAAGGACTAAATTATAAAGATGAGAAAAGTCTTGTTGCACAAGAGTAAATACTCAAAATTTGAGGGGTTAAAGTGTAAATATGGAAAAGTTGAAGGACCAACAGTGAAAATATTTTAAGGGCAAAATGGTCAATTAGTAAGAGAGAGAATTCTAGAATGTAATGATTATGTGGATGATATTCTAAATTAATTAATTAGATAGATATTATTTTATTAATATTTTAATGAGATATTTATTATTATTTTATTATTATTTATTTAGTATATAAGGAAGGAAAGATGAAGAATTATCACCATCTTTCCATGCATGCAAACGTTAGAAAAGAAGAAAAGAAAGAAAGTTTTCTTGTTTTACAATTTAGTCCTTCCACCAAAAATTTACTATTTTCACCTAGAAAACAAAAGAATTTCCATAGCTACCAAGAGAGAAAAATGTTAAGGAGACTATGGGGAGTTAGAATATCAAATTAGATTCAAGGAATAGAAGTTGGAGGAGAGAGAAAATCTAGATGAAGATTAGAACAAGGTAAGAATATCATGATATCAATATATTTTTAAGTTTGATATTATTGACAAAGCATGGGATTGATGTTAATGTAGAGTTTCCTTACATATGATCCTATGTTCTTCATATGTTAGTAAAGAGAAAACAAGAGAAAGTGATGAGAAATAGTGTAGAGAAAGAAAATAAGGGTGTTATAAACATGGTAATTAATATCTTGCACTAAAATAGTTTTGGACAGTAGCAGTGGTCTAACTTTGAAAATCACCAAAAATTGTGAAAATTGAATTAGAATTTGAATAAAATATGAAATTAAATTTTACTGAGTCTAGTTTTTCATAGAAGAAATGGTGTAAGCAATGAAATAGTAAATTGTGAGATATAACAAATTTAGTAAGACAAGGTCAGATTGATTTTGGGTTCCCCTGTTCTGACTTTGGAAAATCATAAAAAAATTGGAGAAACATAATAAAGGTCTTAATTGATATGTTTAGAATCCTTAATGAGTATATTTTCAATAGAAACAATCAAGAACATCATTCAAATCCTGTACAAGGAGATAATTAATTTTTAGTGAAGAAGGTTTAGAACTGTTAGACAGCAGAATAGATGTGACTTTAAAGAATAAACTATACTTATTGGCTAAATAAAAAAATTTTAAAATGTTATGGTAAGAATATATATAAGTCTAGTTTCAGGAAAAATTATCAGATCTTACTTTTGAGTTCTGTAGCTCAAGATATAAATAATTTAGTGACTATAACTCAAGTAGACAACTTGATGTGAACATATATGTAAATAGTGGAATTATGTATAAATTAAGGATGTGGAATGGAGAGGAGGAGGAGGAAAATATATGAATATTCATTTAGTATGGGTTTACTTTAAAAATGGCTAATTTGCATGTTTTAGGTTCATGGACTAAATTGAATAAGAGTAAAACTTTAGGGGTAATTTTGTAAAAATGTCAAAAAAGACCAAATTGAAGAAAATGAATTGTTTTAGCGTTTAAATTAATAAATTGAATGAAATTATTAATTTAGATCAAGATCGGGTGAAAAATCAGGAAAAATAAAAAATTATGAAAATGCCCCTTAATCTTGAAATTTCTGTAATTTAGCCAGGTAAGCTCATATAATTAATTAAGTATGAAAATGTATTGATTTGATTATTGACTTGTGAGAATTATGATATGTAAATGACATGAATATGTAGCATGAAATTGTTAACATATGATATATGTGATTGATAAAAAGGGTACAAGAATCCGTTCAAATATTGAATTCCGATTGGATAGGTGATTACCCTTATAAATGAGGTCTTGCATGTGTTGTAATAAAAGTTATTCCGAAAGGAGTAGTGTTATGATCTCATTATGAAAAGGAATTTCACCTGAAAAGGTGACACTTGAAAATGATACGTGTACCTAAAAGGTACACGGGAAAAGGAAATGTACACTGTGTGTGTACAACTTAAAAAGGAAACGTGCACTTTGTGTGTACACTTGAAAAGGAAATGTACGCCTTGTGTGTACAATGTGAAAAGTGGTAGCTTCAGCTACTTGATTAATGAAAAGTGGTAGCTTCAGCTACCTGATTAGTGAAAAGTAGTAGCTTCGGCTACCTGATTAATGAAAAGTGGTAGCTCCAGCTACCTGATCAGTGAATAGTGGTAGCTTCGGCTACAAGTGATAAGTGATAAGTAATATCTTTAGCTACACTTATCTGATTAGTGACAAGTGAAAAGTGTGGAAGTGCAAGTCCATAGTTGAACTATGCCAAAGTGATAAAGTGTGCCAATCATGGCAAAGTGATATACTGTGCCAAACATAGCAAACTGTTCAGTGATCAGTGATGAATTGACGGATAAGACCATGGTTGATCCATGGAAAAGTGTGAAACGTGGGTATGGTATTTCCATACCGAGTTGTGAAATGTAGGTATGGTGTTTCCATACTAAGTTGTGAATCGTGGCACTGAGCAAATGACGGCTCAAATTCGTAAAACGTTCTCTAATTTGACAAAGATTGGTAAGTGACATATGAAAGTAGTATTGGAAGACTTATGGTTATTATTGATATTGATCTAAAATAAGTGTACCATTGATATTTAAATGATTCAATGGGTAAAATTCTGATATGAGATAACATGAGTTTGAAATGAATTATCACAGGTATATATCTGAAATATATGGAAATGATGGTGCGTGAAATATTGATATAATGAAATTAATGATATATGTTTATAAAGAAATATTAAAAGAATGATAGATATCATGACATGCAAAAATGTGATTATCTTTGATATGTTGCTACAAGGAAATTATGTATGTTAAGATGCGCAATAAACTCAAGTGTAATATGATGAGAAAATAGGTTTATCTATGTTGAATTTATATGTATATGTTTAAGTATGCTAACATGTGTTATTGTTGACGCTTAGAAAAGTGCCAAGCTATTGGTTAAATGGTAATATGCTTATTTATATGATGTGTTGAAAGGGCAAGTGCTCAAATGAAAATATACGTGTGATCATAAGAGAGTGGCAAGTTTTAAGTTACGCAATATCTTATGAAATGGCTTATCATATGATTAATTAAAAAGAGTTATGTTCAACTGCACTAGCTTGTGGTTATAATGGTATAGTATGCTTATGACCGGTGTGTTATACATAAGGAATGAGTGTGGAAAGTAAAGAGATACATATGAAAATAAAAAAACTAGGAAGAGTTAAAATTATTTAAAATCTTACTAAGCTAGAGATGATATGTAAAAGTGATGCTGTGGATTTATTCACCTTGTAAATTGATGAATATAGCTTCATGAGTATTGTCTGAACCATATGGCTTGGCCACACAGCCGTGTGACCCCTACAGTGTTGAAAATTTGTAAATATTTTCAAAAATTTTTTGAGTTTTTGGTTAAGTCCCGATATATATTTTGAGCCTCGATGGCTCACATAAGGGACACTATGATTAAATTATAGGTATGAGTGTTATGTGAAGTGAAATTTCTGTTAAATGATCTGTAAATTTTGGTAATGCTCTGAAACCCTGTTTCGGCGATGGATACGGGTTAAGAGTGTTACAAGGCTTAACAAAATGAAGGGTTCCCAACCCAAGTCATTACCATTAGCCAATTCTCAAAGGCACAAAATAATAAAGTCTAAGCCTTATACATGCCATATTCAAAAATATAAATCCAACTATACCGGTTGTTTGGCTGATAGTGTGATCGATATCTCTGACTTTTGGTAATCCTTGAGCTAGATAGGCGGCACTGTAAGGAAATAGAAAGGAAATTGAGTAAGCATAAAGCTTAGTAATTTGCATATAAACAGATATACAACAATAAGTCTACCCTTTATCAACAACACATGATACTAAAGTGGGCATAAGCATGACTTACTCTTCACTTCATACAAATCACATAGCATATACAATGAGTTCACATCTTATACATTTGTATCATTTAGGTACCTGTAATACTCACAATACGATTATACTTACCTCATTAACTTAAATTTATAACTTTCGCCGTTGAACCATTCAGAACACTACCGGATATTCCATAAACCTCAATCATGGGTAAGGTGCCAATGCCATGTCCCAGACATGGTCTTACACTAAATCTTGCATAACTGTGCCGATGCCATGTCCTAGATATGTCTTACACTGACACATCTTGTAGCCGATGCATGTCCCAAACATGTCTTACACTGGCTTATGTCCTGAGGTCGATGCATGTCCCAGACATGTCTTACACTAGCACTTGTATGAATGCTGATTCCATGTCCCAGACATGGTCTTACACTAGCTCTCATAATATGACCGATGCATGTCGTAGACATGTCTTACACTCACTCACACAAATGACCCAAGTTATACGGGATGAACATCCGGTTTACTTCCTCAGGTTCCAACGGGAATTCTACTATCTCAATGATCATTACACATTCTCAAAATCTCAAAATAAAACAATTCATGCCATATCTATTCAATGACAATTTCAATACGGATAGTAGCAATGAAGTTATATTATTTACATACAACTTACCTCAGATTTCAAAATGTAGCGACTATACGGTTTAGTCAATTTGCTTGGCTTTCCCCTAGTCTTGGTTCGAATTTGACAATTCTTGATCTATATTAGCAAAATAAACTCGTTTAGTCACTAATTACAATTAGGCAATTGAAAATTCATATTTTCGGTAAAATGACCATTTTGCCCCTAGACTTTGGTAAAATGACCATTTTACCCTTATGCCCGAAAATTGATTTTTATCAAATTTATTCACTTCTCAAGCTTATATAAACTCTTTTTACTCTTATAACAAGCCAAAAATCCCACTATTTCACACACCCATCACTTATTTTGCAACTTATGCAAAATAGTCCCTTTAGGTGTTTTCATGCTAACACCATTCACAAAAGTTGTTTATAAGGCAACCAAGACTCATTTTCTTCCATAAAAACTCAGAAAAAACTACAAATCCATTCATTGTAAAACCCTAAACTCTTAATCATTTTCCAATATAGACCCATCATTTGAAAGCTTATGCTTTAAGGAGTCCAAAAATGTAAAAATCGTTAAAAGAAACTATCAAAATCATTTACTTGCAAGTGCTTCAAGTTGCTGAAAAATTTAAGCTTTCAAACCCCCTTTCATAGCTGATATTTCTAGTGGAAAGAGATGAGAAGAAAAAAAATTGACAACTTTTTTCTATTTTATTTCTTTTTGGTCAAAATAGCTACCAAATTTCCACCTAATTTTGAAAATTGTCTCCCCTATGTCTCATGGCCGGCTATACTATCAATTAAGGGTAAATTTTACCATTAAAGACCCCCATTTTTTGGTTCTCTAACAAAATAACACCTTTAGCTATCAATTTAGGACTTTTACACGTTATGCGATTTAGTCCTTCTTCGCAATTGGGCTCACAAACATTAAAATTAGCTCATCAAATTTTTCATGTACTAATATAAACATGCTATGAATATAAAATAATAATAAAATAATTCCTAAAGCTTCATATTTGTGGTTTCGAGACCACTATTCTGACTAGCCCCTAAATTGGACTAGTACACTTTACTTACCTTTCCATACTTGGCCAACTTGTGAACTGCCTTATCTTTCTCTAATTCTTGTTGGGTCCTCACCCATTCCTTGTTTCTTCAATCTCTATCACCATTTTTTGGTAGTTTCTTCAAGATCTGTTACCATGTTTACACATTCTTTACTCTTCTTCCACATGCATGGATTCTCATACTTGGCACCAAGGCTTGTAGTCTTCACTTGAGGTTCTAGCGTACTTTCCATATCTGCTCCATGGTGGACTCTAGGTCACCATAGCCAAACTATGGTCTTATATCCTTTTTACCTCTTTCTCTCTTCCCAGCTGACTTACTCGTGTTTACTTTTCCAATGGACTTATTCATGTTTACTGTCCCAGGGGACTTACTCTCTGTAGATACCATGGAGTCTTTCATCCATAGTCTTACTCATCATACCTGGCTGTCATAGAAGCTTTCATCTATGGTGTCACATTGTATACCGTATACCATATACCTTGTTGCCATGGCATCTTTCATCCATGATTATTACCATGCACCATGCTACCATAGCATCTTTCATCTATAGCATCTTTCATCTATTGCATGACACTACGTACCATATACTAGACTACCATAGAGAAACATCTTGAGATAGGGCCTGGAAGTTTTAGCCTAACAAGAGAGGGTTCACCAATATTTCAATGAAGGAGAGGTTCGCCAAAAGAATATTAGTAAGGAGTTTGCCAAAAATTCAGTGAAGTAGTGTATGCCAACAGATGGGTAAGGAGGTTCACTAGATTCATTGCAAGTTGTGTTCTCCAATTGGCGAGCTAGGGTTCACCTGTTGGTTTGGCAAGTTGGGGTTCGTCAGTTGGTTTGGTGAGTTGAGGTTGTCCTGTTAAGTTACGAAGTAGAGGTTAGCCCTTCAATTAAGAAATTAAGATATTGTGTATCTAGGATACTTTTCGTGCACGTAACACCTTTCCTAAGTCAGGTAGGGTATCCTAATATTATTAAGACACTCAGTGCCTATAAATATAGCCCTTATTCCATGAAAAATACATCTTTGAATATCTTGTTGTCAAGTCTTTGTTCTGAACCAAGTTCATAGAAAACGAGGTAAGCCTTTCTCTTGTTAGGGTTAGTTGACCAAAAATCTAGGTTCGCTCGTATGTTCATATTCTTTGTAAGTCCTATTTGTTTAGTAATTTATGTATGTGTATGTATGTTATGAACTAGCCAAACCATCAACCAGCAAGGATAAAGGCAAAGCAAAATTTGTTTAAAATTATCAGCTTTTTCAATGAGTGTCCAATAATCACTATATAAGTGCTAACTGTTATGTTTTTCAGTGTGTGAGTGTTCATGGTTGGTTACTTGTGTGTGAACTATTATGTTTTCCAAGAACTTTGGGTTTTCAAACTAAGTTCCAAGAGTAAATTTTACAAAACATCCAAATAAACCATTTTAGGAAACTAAAATTAACATTGTGAATTTAAATGTTTAAATCCATGTCATGTAAATTTTCAAAGCATTTCCTGGTGTTTAAGGCCTCCAATTTTATTGAGTAAAAATCAAGACTTATTTTCAACAGTTTCAAAATATGCCAAGAACAATCTGAACATTATGTTGTGACCACACGATTTCTACATCGAACATTATGTTGCTACTATGTGTGCAACTGTCTTCTACCCAGCCCTTTTGTTGTTACCACTTTTGCGTCAGTCTCTAACAAGTGTAGAACTCTGTGTCTGAACGATATCAACCCTATTCGAACAATCTTTGAATCGATACTCTTTCAATCCACATCGAAGACATGTTTCAATCAATCTCAAACACTTGTTCGAATGCCTACGACTGTAATGCTCACATGTTGCACATTCAAATAAAACCTTTTGAAGCAACCATGGTTGTACTCTGCGTACGAGACTAGTTCGGCCAGAACTGACGTCGAGCACTTTTACTAGACCTCTGCGATTCTTAGCTCCTCTTATCTGCACGCTGCAAATCACTTGATTGGTTAGAACATTTCTTTCTGAACTTAATTAGCACTGATCTTAATGGCTCGATCAAAGCTTCCTCCATAGTTTTAGCCTTCTCGACCATTTCGCCAAAAGCCTCAGCACCATTTGCAACCAAGAACACACGAATGTCCCTTTTTAGTCTGATTAGGAACCTCTTACACCTATCCTTCTTCTCAAAACACACCATTTCAAGAGCATACTGGTTTAGTTACAGAAAATCTGACTCATACTCAACCACTAACATTCTGCCTTGAACTAAGTTAAGGAACTCTCTCTTCCTCGTATCCAAATACTACTCTCCCATTTAATTCTTCCAAGACGCCTCCAGAAAGAAATCCCAAGCCAGTTTATCAGCTGTCGTTCCGCTCTTAACTATACTCCACCAAAAATGAGCTTTACGGTTATGTAGGGATACGATGCAACCCAATTTCTCCTCATCTGAGCAGTTCATCTGGTCAAGGAATCTTTCCACACCCTTAAGACAATATTCAGCAATAGTTGGACTGACTCCCATTACTCCTCTAAATTTTTTTCCATCCAAAGCTCGTAAACACTCAAGTAGCAATCTTTGATTCAAAGGTGCAGGGTTTCCTTTAGCTATTCACTGGAAATCCCTGATCATCGCTTGTACTAAGGGCTCAACACCCGCCTCAAGTATCGCTTGACCAGGAGCAGACATCTGAAGTACATTCACATTAACTCTCCCTCATTGAGAAGACAAATCAACTATAGTATAAACATAAACATAAAAATAAACAATACCAAATAGTGACAAGTGACAAGTGATCCAAGGCAATTCCTGCAAAGAAAATATTTTTAAATAAGGCAATGCGCTCCCATTCCTACCTCAAAAACAAGCAAATTCCATATAAGGATATTTTCGTCCAAAGTTTCAAATTCTTGATTTTGTTTCAAAATTAAATTGCCATTTTAATTTTTAAAAATTTGAAACCTAAGAGTTAATAAACCCTAGCTAACCTGGCTTTTGTGAACCTATTGCTGCCAACCTGCTTTTGCAAACCTGACTCTTATACCACCAAATATGACAAACCAAACCCGGTCAGGATGCACCGACCCAAATCTAGAACATCACATTAGCCACTTACGTGACTCTCCTTACCGATCATCCAAACACACTACAGACCAACCATCACACCAACTAAAAACATGCTTAAATAAATAATTTTAATCAAACAAGCCTAAATCATGTTTCGGCTAACATAATACAAAAAAATATAAATAGGGGTAAAATTGACATTTTAAACATCATAAGCAAAACTCATAATTTTTATATTTGGCTCATTCAATGTCTTAGGTATTCTATTTTAAAAAATTTGTGAAAATTTTAGCTTAAAGCGACATTTAAAAATCACTTAATTTCAAAACCAAATTTAAGGACTAAAATGTAAAATTTACAAAATATCTTGATAAATCATTTTAGGAAACTGAAGTTAACATTTTGAATTTCAATGTTTAAATCCATTTCATATAAATTTTCAAAGCATTTTGTGGTGTTTAAGGCCTCCAATTTTATTGAGTAAAAATCTTGACTTATTTGCAACAGTTTCAAAATAAACCCAGAACAATTAGAATGATGTGTCGCGACCACGTGATTCCTACGTTGCAAAATTGACCTGGTATCACGATATCCTATAGGTCTCATCACGATATCAAGTAAAAAATTTTTAGAAAAATTGCAACACTTACATAAGACACTTTGACACTTCCATACAAATACTATTTTGTGATTTCATGCCATCTTCCCCATTCCAACATGTCATATGGCATACATAATACACATAAATCATGCTCAAATACATAAGTTCATACATTAACATGCTTTGGCATCCAATTCAAACACCTATGTTAGCATGCTTTTCTAAAAACTCTTTTTAATTTACTCAACATACCAAGTTTGCATATAAGGCGATTTAAGTGCATAAATGGTACAAAACATACCAAAAGGTCATTTTGGACTTACCTTAATGCTTAGCAAGCCAAACCACCTGCATTTTATATGTTAGCCAATAACAAGTACACAACACCTTACTTATTCAGCCAACAACATGCCTTCATAAATCATCCATTAAAAAAGTCCATCCAAAACAATATTAAAAGTTCCAAAAACAGTTTACACAGTCCATAATGTCTATTTACTAACCATTAACAATTCAAAAATTAAAACCCTCTAGATTATTCCCCCATTGCGTTCCTTACCGAGTTGGAAACACATCAAATACACTCAAATCGTTAACTTGTTTTAGATCACTAGGAATGCTCACTTTTCCTCTTCTCAAGCTATTTTTCCACAAATTTTTCATAAAGAGTGTGAGGTTTTTCAAGCGTAGAGAGTGCTCAATGATTTCCACAAATAAACATATTATCCATAGTTAAAATAAGGCATACTATCTCAATCAATCATGGCAAGTTATCTAGCATGTCTCATAGCATTGACATTAATATATTGGCATAGTTGTGACAAAGAAACATGCAAATAACATAATGCATTGGATAAGTGGATCTCCAAACACACCAATTGACTTATAGAGTCTGTCTCTATCTTCTTTAAATGTAGCATTGTAACATCCTAATTTTGGGTCTAGTTAGAACAGTGGTTTCTAGACCACAAATCCGAAGTAAAAATAATTATTTGATGATTATTTTGAGGTCTGTGGCATGATTGCATGATTGTGTGAAAATTTCATGAAGAAATTTTATGCATAAAGTGTTCAATTTTATCTTTAGGACTAAATTCAATAAGTTGCAAAATGTGTGTTTTAGAAGCTTTAAGTATGAAAGTGATATGCATTCTTAATTAGAGGTTCTCATATTTCAATTTGATCAATTTCTAATTTTATGGACAAAAATGGATATCTTTTTGAAAATTTTCAAAGAAAGGCTTTAGGGGCATTTTGGTCAGTTGATTAATAAAAGAATAAAAAGGGAAAATAATGCCAAAATTTGTTCATATTTCTTCAACCTTGGCTGAATTTTACAAGGAGACCATATCTAGGGTTTCTTCAACTTTCAAGCTTGATTGTAAGTACATCCTAGCCCCGTTTTTAATGCTCTTTACATTTTTGAAGTCCTCGTAACCTGATTTACCTATTTCTACCATTATTTTGAAGTACGGTTCATGTTTTAAAATTTACCCATGTGTGACATGCTTGTATTTTGATGTTTTATGGGAGATATTGTATGTTTAAGGTGTGATAAACAACCTTTACTAAGTGATTTTTAGTGAAAAAGCATAAAAATGACTTATTTGTGAACGTTGTAAAAATGGGTAGTAGAAATGTGATTTGATAAAAAATATGGGTTGTTATGAGCATGATTTAGGTTCAGTTAGGCTTAGGTAACAAAGAAAATGGATACATTTCATTTAAGAGCCTAAGGACTAATTTGTAAAAATGTGAAAAGTTAGGGGCAAAACTATAATTTTGTCATAATGTGATTTTTGGACAGCGTTGAGTAATGTGATAATTAAATAAGTTAAATTTTCTATTATAGATCAAGAAAAATAAAGTTCAGACCTTGATCGGGGGAAGAACAAGGTTATTGACGATTAGGTCCATTTCTTACTATTTTTGTAACACCCCGAACCCGAGACCGTTGCCGGTGTCGGACACGAGGGGTTAACAAGCCAAAACCACTTATAGCACCGACCAACTTGACATTCCCAGGCAAGCTGGAAAACTGCGTCACTGTTGCCTTAAAAAGCATATCTCGAGTTACAGAACTCGGACACTGATTCCGTAAATTTTCCCTAAATTTAGACTCATATATCCATCCCTGGATTTTTTTCTAGAATTTTTGGTCAGGCCAATTGGTACAGTTTATTAGTTAAAGTCACCCATGTTACAGGGGTCGACTACACTGACCTTTGCGCATTACAACTTGAATATCTCTCTGTACAGGGTTTCAATACTGATGCCGTTTGTTTCTAATGAAACTAGACTGAAAAAGGAATCTGGACATATAAGGCATGACTTCTAATTCATTCTGGATAATTTATGGTAAATTTTAAAAGTCGCGATAGGGGACCCAGAAACCGTTCTGGCCCTGTATCACAAGAACTTTAATATCTCTCAGTATACTGTTCATATGATCGTTTCGTTACTTTCATATGAAAATAGACTCGTCAAGGTTCGATCACATAATTTATTCACTATTTAACACCATTCCTACAAATTTTGGTGATTTTTCACATCCACGTCACTGCAGCTGGCAGCCTCTGTTTTTAAGGTAGGCTTTACCTATATTGTAGTTCCCATGGACCAACTATAGTCTAGTCATACTTAGGTCCACATATGATCATATTTGGCCATTCCAGTGGCTGATCATGTGACCAACACTCTCATTCCAAACCATAATCACATCATGAAACCAAATATAATTACAAACCACATATGGTCAAATTCCATACTCCACTTTTACGAACCATTTTCGCATGGCCGCACACATATACATCACAAAGTACTTAAAAACAACCGAGGGTGGTCCTATACATGCCATATCCAAAACTCAACTAAAGGAGTACCAAAAAGGGCTTTGATAGTGTGGTTGACTTCAACTTCTATGATCCCGAATCCGATCGCTAACGAGCAAAATCTATAAACAGAGAAACAAAGAAACGGAGTAAGCAATTTATGCTTAGTAAGTTTCGAGCCATAATATACACACAACCAAAGCATAGCATTCAAGTAGCTAAACAATAATTCATATGCACAATTTCTCAAAGACATGCTTACTTCACAATCCCAACTCTTATATTCATACACAAATAACGGCCTAGTTAATGCCGATAGCTCATTTATCATTAGAGCGAATATTCATACGCACTTACTCATAGTGTGCTAAGCACACACAAAACATACCTTGTTGTTGGGAATTTCACAAGTGCATTAACTGAAAATTTTCCAGCAAGTCCAAAGTTCTCGAATCACATACCTTCGGAGTTTATCCGGATATAGCTACTGTTCAAACGCCGGGACATAGCCCGGTTATGGTAACCCGCACAAAGGCCTTCGGACTTAACCCGGATATCACAATTTGCACAATTGCCTTCGGCTTAGCCCGGATATCATAACTCGCCTAATTGCCTTGGGCTTAGCCCGGATATCATAACTCGCACAATTGCCTTCGGCTTAGCCCCGATATCACTCGAACATTCATACACATCTTTGTTTCAATTTCATAACACAACTTTTATGCACAATTCACTTAGCAAAATATCATTTCGCTCAATGGCCACATACAAAGGCACAATTTCGATTGCTTATTACTTCATTCAATCGAATCAAAATCTAAGTTTCGATACTCGAAAACTTACCTCGGACGTGGTCGAACGATTTCGACGGCTATTCGACGACTTTTTTCTTCCCTTATCGGATTTAGCTCCCTTTGCTCTTGAGCTTAATTTAACAAATAAATTGGTTTTATCATTTGAGCATCGAAGAGGAATTCAAGATACCTAGCCAATATATATGCTCATTAGGCATCAAAGTCGATATGTACGAAATCACGAATCGACTCAACACATTAGTTAATATTCCTCTTAGTCAATTTTCTAAGCCAAGAATAGGCATCAATATGCTTGCCTCTAACCGAATGCATGCACACCAATTTCCCTCATGTGGCCGAATATGCATGTCCATGTTGAGGCCAATTATGCACTTAATACCACACAAAACAGCATGCATTTTACTAACTAACGATTACATATTGTAGCTCAATACACATCTCTCATGTACTTCATAACCAAACATCATCACAAGCAAATATATACCTTGAAATAGTATATATGTCATGCCAATACATCATGTGCAAACATGTATACACATATAGGTGCAAGGTCAATCTCAAGGGGTTCATACCCATCCAAACACAAATTTTACCAATCAAGTAACAAGCATAAATCATGCTCATGAATGCACCATGGCGAATACATCACAACCATACTCTTTCAACTTCGGTCATGGTTAAACAAAGAATTCAATGTCCTACTCAAGAATACTAAAAGAAATTTCAAGAGTAGTCAATCCATCATTACATACATCATCAACAAGCTTCACATTTAGCATGCAATGGCTTTAACACAATATCAACCTTGGCCAAATACCATTTTTCATGGCATAGCAAGGATTTGAACCATGGCTAACATGCACATCAAGTTAGCAACCAAAACAAGCATGAATCTCATGACACAACCTCAACATACCTTAATCTTGATGCAAGTATAGCCAAATCTCCTTCTAGATCTCTTCTAAACTAAAAATGGAGCAAAATTTCCTTCCTTCTTAGAATTTTCAGCCCAAAGAAAATGAGAATGGATGAAACAAATTTTTTCTTTTCCTTTCTCTCAACTCACGGCCAAGGGGGGAAGCATGGATGAGACCATTTTTTTCTTTCTTTGCCCATGCTCTTTATTTTATTATTTCACCCTAATGCACCAACAAAACATGTTTCATGACATGTTTTGCCCATCCACTCTTGCCATGGCCGCCACTTCATGTTGGGGGAAATTGACATGCAAATCCCTTATTTTTGCATGCATGTTCAACTAGTCATCACACCTTTCCCCATCATACTTTCAAAGTTTACTACTAGGTCCTTTCTAATGAAATTCACATTTATAACTCTAAATCGAAACATCAAAATGTCACACATGAATTAACACATATTATAGGCATCAAAATAAATTATAAATTATTTTTATGCCTCGGTTTTGTGGTCCCGAAACCACCTCCCGACTAGGGTCAATTTTGGGCTGTCACAATTTTGTACCGAGGTAAGTTTGTGTGTAAATAATGCAATGTTATATTATGTATTTAATGCTTAATATTGCATAAATTGTACAATTTTCTCCATGGAAATATTCAACAAAGTTTCGACGATGAGAAAATCCCGGTTGAGGCTTAGGAATAGTTTAGGATACAAGTGAAATGTCACTAGGAAACTGTGTTATGTTATCTATGTGAATCCGGGTGCTGGTCGTGTACGTCCTACCTATAGCTAGGTAGTCCGGCATGTGTTGCGGATACTTGATAGCTTTTTTGAGTGATTCGTGTAGCTACGTCTTGATGATAGCTTGTGTGAGTAGGCCCGTGATTAGCTCATGTGTGAGCCCTATGTTTTATTAGATATGAGGTAGAATTGGCTACATATGTGACACTTATGTGCAAGACTTTCCGTGTATCCGATAGTATTCCAAGTGTTCAACGGGTAATCTGAAGAGTATGTCAAAGTATGTGACTACATTACGAGTTGGTACAGGTATGTATGTAAAACTCATGAGTATGAATCTGGGTGTAACACCCCTAACCCGTATCTGTCACCGGACTAGGGTTACAAGGTATTACCGGACATATCGGAATGTTTTGCAATCATTTCACAATCAAAAGTCATACACCGTCAAATCATAGTCAAATATCAAAACTAATTCGCACAAGTTTCATAATTTCAAATTTCAAACCATATAGCAACCATTTCTATAACATTCGAATACCCAAGTCATAACCCAACCATAATTCATTTCATATACAAAGCATATAACAAGACATCTATATCCTTAGCTAAATACAATCATAACAGTTTGAAATCTATATACATGCACTTATTAAACCAATTTGGCCTTATATCACGGTTTAATATCCATTTGCGCATAAAACTTTAGGTAACTATAATGATCCAATTAACAAATAAAGCACAAACCAAACTGCTCCATCTATAAATCAATCTCCAATCCATTTAAATTCATTTATCATGAATTTATATCTTTGGTCAATTATATACTAATTGGGCCGATTACTTTTCTCTTCTTTCTCTCTTCCTGAGAATTATCTATTAATATACAGATATAAATCAAGTCCCATGTCTAATATCCATGCACATTTCATTACTCCCAGTTTAAAGTTTTAAACTTTTTCATTTGCACAAACAATTCTCTATGATCGATATCGCACACTTAGTGCTCGATTTAAAGGTCCGCACACATAGTGCTCTTACTCATTCGCACACATAGTGCCGTGTTTCCTCACACACATAGTGCTATATAATCTCGCACACATAGTGCCATGTTGTGACATCCCTAATGTGACCCTAGTCGGAAAGTGGTTTCGGGACCACAAAACCGAGTCATAAAAATAATTAACCGTCATAATTGATGCTTATTATATATATATATGCATGTGTGAAAATTTCATGTTTGAATTTTGTTAATTGCATGTGAATTTAATTAATAGGACTTATGTGTGACACTTTTAAAAGGTGATAGGTTAATCTATAAGGACCTATTAATGCATGTTATAAAAATGATGGGTTTGCATGTCAAATTTTCATTTATAATAAGTAGTGGCCGGCCATGGTATGGGTCTTTGATGATAATATGTATTTTCTATTAGCATTATTAGTTTACAAAATAAAATAAGGAATTAAGAATAATAAAACATGTGGTAAATGGGAGGAGAAACCAAAGTTTTCCTCTTTGCTCCTCATTGCCGTGACTAGGAGAGAACAAGCTTGGAAAAATTCAGCTATGGTGGTTAGCTAAATCAAGGTAAGTTCAAGGATGATTCTTGGATTTCTAGCATTTTTTTTGAGTTAGTCATTAAGCTCCTTGCTTAGCCCATGTCCAAATTTTGAATCTTGTTGGTAACATGAGTAATCGGTTAAGAGAAAATGTTCAAGAAATGGTTGTTGTTCATGTTATTTGGATGAAAAGAAAAAAAATTGGAAGTTAGGTGAAGTAGAGTCTAACAAATGAGCACATATGTGCATTAGTTGCTAGATGGAGAAAAATCGGCTAGCAAGTTGAGTACTAAGGCCGAATATGATTTTGGATATTATTGGGCAATGTATGTGTTTTGAATTGATGGAATGGAGAGGATGCTTTAATTGTGTTATGAACAATTATATGTTAAATTAAGGTTTGTTAAGCTAGCTATTAAGGTGAAGTGCAAATGTTAGTATTTGATTGCTAGTGTATATATGTGTAATAGCCGAAATGAAGATGCTTGATGTCATGAATAAATGTTGTTTATATGTTTGAAAATTGAGTAAAAATTTGATGTTTAATCACTTAAGGATTCGGCATTGTTTAAGATAATTTACTTAAAATGTGATTTTGAATGTTATGAGTATTGGGATGTAAGTATATGTGTGTGCTTGATCATAGGTGTTTGCTATGAAATTTTGTTTGGTTGAGTGATGAATGGCCGAATGAACTATAGGCTAGGGTGGATAAATTTTTGTACATAAGTAGTGTGTGTGACTATTGGTTAATGAATATTCGGCATAATGGGGTTTATGAGTAAATGGCATAATATATATATATTTGTGAATATGTGGTAGTGCATAAAACAAGAAATCGATTAAATTGGGACGGTCACACATAGGTATATTCGGCTTGTAGTTTTATAAATGTGATATGAGTATGTTGTTTGTAAATGAGTAGTAAATATGTTAAGAGTGGTTCTAAAATGTATATGGATGCAGTGTGATTGTGTTTGATTGGGAAGTAAATTGTTTGATTTAGCTCAAGAGCTTAGAGGATCAAAGTCGGATAGGGGAAAAGAGAAAGTAAACGTATAGCCGTGGATATCTAGTCGTCGACCACTTCCGAGGTAAGTTTTAAGTGATTAAACGTTGAGTAAATTCAATCATAATAGGACATAATGAGTTGATTTAATAAGATATGATGTGGCCATGATATGTCTTAAACTCAAATGGTAAGTTCATAAGTGTTTGGACTTGGAAATTTAAGAGCAAATTGTAATAATTTGCTTAGGACAGCAGCAGTAACGTGATTTTAGAAAATCACTATAAATTGTTGGTGTGGAATTATAGGCTGAAAAAAATATGTAATCAAAGCTTAATTAGTCTAGTTTCTTATAAAAGAGACCGTGTAAGCAAAGAAATTTTCTATAAAGAGATATTTAAAGTTGTGTGAGACAGTGTCAGAATGACTCCGAAATCCCCTGTTCTGTTTTTAGAAAATCATTATAATTTGTACAAAAATGGTTATAAGATAAAATTTATATGTTTAGACTCCTTATTGAGTCTAGTTTCAAATGAAATCAAATAGAACATATTTTGAATTCTGTACAATGAGAAATTTGATTCGTAGTGAAGAGTGGTCAGATTAGTCAAACAGTGAAACAGGGGAAAATTTAAGAAAAATCTGGTATTGATTGGCCAAACCTAAAATTCTGAAAATTTTATGGATGGAATATACATGAGTCTATATTCAGGGAAAATTAACGACAATTGATTTTGAGTTTTGTAGCTCCAGTTATAAATAATTTAGTGACTATTGCTCAGGAAAAGCAGCTTGTAGTGAATATGTGAATTTGTTGTAAACATTGATGAAACAATTTGAGTTGCTTATAAGCTATTGCTGAAATTGATGTACAAGATAAATATATATGTGTGTGGTAAAGCCGAATGGCTAATGTGAAATATATATGAGATATGTATATGTGGTAAAGCCGAATGGCTAGTGTGAAATATGAATGAGATATGTATATGTGGTAAAGCCGAATGGCTAGTGTGAAATATGTATGAGATATGTATATGTGGTAAAGCCGAATGGCTAGTGTGAAATATGTATGAGATATGTATATGTGGTAAAGCCGAATGGCTAGTGTGAAATATGTATGAGATATGTATATGTGGTAAAGCCGAATGGCTAATGTGAAATATGTATGAGATATGTATATGTGGTAAAGCCGAATGGCTAGTGTGAAATATGTATGAGATATGTATATGTGGTAAAGCCGAATGGCTAGTGTGAAATATGAATGAGATATGTATATGTGGTAAAGCCGAATGGCTAGTGTGAAATATGAATGAGATATGTATATGTGGTAAAGCCGAATGGCTAGTGTGAAATATGTATGAGATATGTATATGTGGTAAAGCCGAATGGCTAGTGTGAAATATGTATGAGATATGTATACATGGTAAAGCCGAATGGCTAGTGTGAAATATGTAGGAGATGTGTGTATATTGTGGCAGAATGACCAAATGTGAAAGGTGTGTATTATTAGATATTTGATGAGGCAAATGAATTACAAATATGACAGTCGATGTGAATGTTGTAACATGTGATTAAATGTTCATGAAACTTGGAAATATATTCCGGGTAAGACCCGATGACTACGTGTGGAGATTATGTCCGGGTAAGACCCGATGACTACATGTGGAGATTATGTCCGGGTAAGACCCGATGACTACGTATGGAGATTTTGTCCAGGTAAGACCCGATAACTACGTGTGGGGGCTATTCGAGCTAAAGGTTTCGCTGAAGATTCGAGTAAAGCACAAGATTATACGACTTCACAGTAACAATTGGTAATAAATATGTTCAATGCATTAAGCTGGTGAGGTATGTATTTTGGGATTATATTTAAGCTTGATTTGGACTAAATCACAAGGTCGTTATGTGATGCATATGTGAGTAAAGCAATAAGACTGTTCTATGATTATTGTGCGTTTGGTCAATGTGGAAAGTTAGGTGAAAATATGTAATGTACCTATGTTTATAAGAGATCACTATCAAGTGAGAATTTATCTGCCTATTATATATGATGAGATGGGCATATTCGGTAAATGGATGGTATGCCCGAAGGAAGAGTGAAATAAAAATACGAACAACTATGTTATAATTTGATTGATATCTGTTGACACTGCTTAAAACTTACTAAGCATTGTAATGCTTACTCCGTTTACTTTGTTTCCTCTGTTTTATAGATCTCATTTGGAAGCTACAGGCTCGGGGATCGTCAGCAACTAGTCACACTATCACTATCCACTACTTGCTACTTTATATTTTGAATTATTTTATGGCATGTAAAGAATAGACCAGTGGCCGAAGAATATTTTGGTTAATGTATATAAGCCATGCGAAAATGGCATCTTTTGAATGTGTACTTATAGCAGTTAAATTGTATCCCTGACTGTCTTTAGTATTTACCTAAATGAACGTTCTTTATAAAAAAAATATATATTCAAAAATTTTACTGTTCGGATATGAGTTTCAAGTCCGGTAATGCCCCTTTACCTATTCCGGCGATGGATACGGGATAGGGGTGTTACATTTTATTGGTATCAGAGCTACGGTTTAGTCGATTCTTGGACTAACGTAGCACGCGTGAGTCTATTTATACATGCCGTAAAGTGATAAAGTGATAGTGTGATGATTTTTGACTATTAAAATGTGTTTGTTGTATTGTAATGAAT
This sequence comes from Gossypium arboreum, assembly GCF_025698485.1. Classification (NCBI taxonomy): domain Eukaryota; kingdom Viridiplantae; phylum Streptophyta; class Magnoliopsida; order Malvales; family Malvaceae; genus Gossypium; species Gossypium arboreum. The sequence goes on along the minus strand of NC_069082.1, from coordinate 89,266,272 downwards.
TTTGATCCCGATCGAGCTGTAGCAAGCTTCTGACTATGAGAATTTGCGGTATAACTTCACTTGGATATGCTTAAATCTTTAAGTTGATCAGGTACGTATCATGTACTCGTATTTGAATTTTGATTTGGATTGAATTATAAGGGTATAAGTGATGCAATTTTGAAAGAGTGTTACGACTACAAATGTGATCTTTGTATGTGGCTATGGAACTAAAAGTTGAATGGTCGATAAACATGTTGTGTTTGTATTCAAGTAATGTGAATGATATACTAATGTGTATTGTTATATAGGTATATGTACATGAGAATTGAGAGTTATATAGCCGGGCTAAGTCCTGAAGAGCATTCGTGCTGATGTTATATCCGGGCTAAGTCCCGAAGAGCATTCGTGCTGATGTTATATCCGGGCTAAGTCCCGAAGAGCATTCGTGCTGATGTTATATCCGGGCTAAGTCCCGAAGAGCATTCGTGCTGATGTTATATCCGGGCTAAGTCCCGAAGAGCATTCGTGCTGGTGTTATATCCGGGCTAAGTCCCGAAGAGCATTCGTGCTGGTGTTATATCTGGGCTAAGTCCCAAAGAGCATTCGTGCTAGTAATGTATCCGGGCTAAGTTCTGAAGAGCATTCGTGTTAGTAATGTATCCGGGCTAAGTTCCGAAGAGCATTCGTGCTAGTGATATATCCGGGCTAAACCTCGAAGGCATTCATGCTGGAGTTATGAGGCACTGTGTGTGCAAGTTCTTCAACCGAGCACTATGTGTGCCAGATTAGTAGTTGAGGCACTATGTGTGCGAGTTCTTCAATCGAGCACTATGTGTGCGAGATTGGTAATTGAGGCACTATGTGTGCGAGTTCTTTAATCGAGCGCTATGTGTGCGAAATCAGTCAGTGGGCACTGTGTATGCGAAGTGTGTTTCATGTATGACCTCATGTGAGACGATGGCATTGATTTGTAATAGTAAGTAAGACCTAAAGAGAAAATTCGTTAAACGGACTAAACACTGGTGAACTAATTAGAGTCGGAGATTATACAACATTGTGCTAAATTGGTAGTGAAATAAGTTCGAGACATTAAATTGACAAGGTACGTGATATATATATACATTATGAATATGAGATTCTCGGTATATGCAGTTATATGTGCTATTGTGAATAAACACTATTTTGTTAATCATGTTCAAGAAATTATTTTGACTAAGTTTCGACATTTGAAAGTTGGTAAGAATTCCTGATGAATGGTGATAATTTTGAATATTTGAGTTATTCAGGCCTTGTGCCTAGTAGATTTGGGACCGGTGAAGTGTATACTAGGCTAATAGCCTAATTAGTTGATGGCTATCGAGTCTATTCGGACTTTGGGTTAAGTAGGCTAGAACCTGTGTGTGGGGTTCGAGCCTATACCTAGTGGGTTCAGACTAATGAGTAAATTGTGTTATACCTATGTGTGTTATTACCGAAATGAAAAGTAAGTGAGTAAGTGTCAATTTTGTGGATCTCTATGAATTATTATGATCAAACTAAGAAAGTTTTGTTAGTTAAAGCACTGAAGCGTAAGTTCGGAGTTGAGGAAACTAGGTGGGATCTAGAGAACTCAATGAGAGAAAGCTACCCTATCCTATTTGCCGGTAAGATTTTCGGGGACGAAAATCCCTAAAGGGGGGAAGAGTTGTGACACCCCTAACGTGACCCTAGTCGGAAAGTGGTTTCGGGACCACAAAACCGAGTCATAAAAATAATTAACGGTCATAATTGATGCTTATTATATATATATATATATGCATGTGTGAAAATTTCTTGTTTGAATTTTGTTAATTGCATGTGAATTTAATTAATAGGACTTATGTGTGACACTTTTAAAAGGTGATAGGTTAATCTATAAGGACCTATTAATGCATGTTATAAAAATGATGGGTTTGCATGTCAAATTTTCATTTATAATAAGTAGTGGCCGGCCATGGTATGGGTCATTGATGATAATATGTATTTTCTATTAGCATTATTAGTTTACAAAATAAAATAAGGAATTAAGAATAATAAAACATGTGGTAAATGGGAGAAGAAACCAAAGTTTTCCTCTTTGCTCCTCATTGCCGTGACTAGGAGAGAACAAGCTTGGAAAAATTCTGCTATGGTGGTTAGCTAAATCAAGGTAAGTTCAAGGATGATTCTTGGATTTCTAGCATTTTTTTTGAGTTAGTCATTAAGCTCCTTGCTTAGCCCATGTCCAAATTTTGAATCTTGTTGGTAACATGAGTAATCAGTTAAGAGAAAATGTTCAAGAAATGGTTGTTGTTCATGTTATTTGGATGAAAAGAAAAAAAAATTGGTAGTTAGGTGAAGTAGAGTCTAACAAATGAGCACATATGTGCATTAGTTGCTAGATGGAGAAAAATCGGCTAGCAAGTTGAGTACTAAGGCCGAATATGATTTTGGATATTATTGGGCAATGTATGTGTTTTGAATTGATGGAATGGAGAGGATGCTTTAATTGTGTTATGAACAATTATATGTTAAATTAAGGTTTGTTAAGCTAGCTATTAAGGTGAAGTGCAAATGTTAGTATTTGATTGCTAGTGTATATATGTGTAATAGCCGAAATGAAGATGCTTGATGTCATGAATAAATGTTGTTTATATGTTTGGGAATTGAGTAAAATTTGATGTTTAATCACTTAAGGATTCGCATTGTTTAAGATAATTTACTTAAAATGTGATTTTGAATGTTATGAGTATTGGGATGTAAGTATATGTGTGTGCTTGATCATAGGAGTTTGCTATGAAATTTTGTTTGGTTGAGTGATGAATGGCCGAATGAACTATAGGCTAGGGTGGATAAATTTTGTACATAAGTAGTGTGTGTGACTATTGGTTAATGAATATTCGGCATAATGGGGTTTATGAGTAAATGGCATAATATATATATATATATATATATATATGTGTGTGTGTGTGTGAATATGTGGTAGTGCATAAAACAAGAAATCGATTAAATTGGGATGGTCACACATAGGTATATTCGGCTTGTAGTTTTATAAATGTGATATGAGTATTTTGTTTGTAAATGAGTAGTAAATATGTTAAGAGTGGTTCTAAAATGTATATCGATGCCGTGTGATTGTGTTTGATTGGGAAGTAAATTGTTTGATTTAGCTCAAGAGCTTAGAGGATCAAAGTCGAATAGGGGAAAAGAGAAAGTAAACGAATAGCCGTGGATATCTAGTCGTCGACCACTTCCGAGGTAAGTTTTAAGTGATTAAACGTTGAGTAAATTCAATCATAATAGGACATAATGAGTTGATTTAATAAGATATGATGTGGCCATGATATGTCTTAAACTCAAATGGTAAGTTCATAAGTGTTTGGACTTGGAAATTTAAGAGCAAATTGTAATAATTTGCTTAGGACAGCAGCAGTAATGTGAATTTAGAAAATCACTATAAATTGTTGGTGTGGAATTATAGGCTGAAAAAAATATGTAATCAAAGCTTAATTAGTCTAGTTTCTTATAAAAGAGACCGTGTAAGCACAGAAATTTCCTATAAAGAGAAATTTAAAGTTGTGTGAGACAGTGTCAGAATGACTCCGAAATCCCCTGTTCTGTATTTAGAAAATCATTATAATTTGTACAAAAATGTTTATAAGATAAAATTTATATTCTTAGACTCCTTAATGAGACTAGTTTCAAATGAAATCAAATAGAACATATTTTGAATTCTGTACAATGAGAAATTTGATTCGTAGTGAAGAGTGGTCAGATTAGTCAAACAGTGAAACAGGGGAAACTTTAAGAAAAATCTGGTATTGATTGGCCAAACCTAAAATTCTGAAAATTTTATGAATGGAAGATATATGAGTCTATATTCAGGAAAAATTAACGTCAATTGATTTTGAGTTTTGTAGCTCTAGTTATAAATAATTTAGTGACTATTGCTCAGGAAAAACAGCTTGTAGTGAATATGTGAATTTGTTGTAAACACTGATGAAACTATTTGAGTTGCTTATAAGCTATTGCTGAAATTGAAGTACAAGATAAATATATATGTGTGTGGTAAAGCCGAATGGCTAATGTGAAATATATATGAGATATGTACATGTGGTAAAGCCGAATGACTAGTGTGAAATATGAATGAGATATGTATATGTGGTAAAGCCGAATGGCTAATGTGAAATATGTATGAGATATGTATATGTGGTAAAGCCGAATGGCTATATGTATGAGATATGTATATGTGGTAAAGCCGAATGGCTAATGTGAAATATATATGAGATATGTATATGTGGTAAAGCCGAATGGTAAAGCCGAATGGCTAGTGTGAAATATGTATGAGATATGTATATGTGGTAAAGCCGAATGGCTAGTGTGAAATATGTATGAGATATGTATATATGGTAAAGCCGAATGGCTAATGTGAAATATGTATGAGATATGTATATGTGGTAAAGCCGAATGGCTAATGTGAAATATGTATGAGATATGTATATGTGGTAAAGCCGAATGGCTACTGTGAAATATGTATGAGATATGTATATGTGGTAAAGCCGAATGGCTAGTGTGAAATATATATGAGATATGTATATATGGTAAAGCCGAATGACTAGTGTGAAATATGAATGAGATATGTATATGTGGTAAAGCCGAATGGCTAGTGTGAAATATGTATGAGATATGTATATGTGGTAAAGCCGAATGGCTAGTGTGAAATATGTATGAGATATGTATACGTGGTAAAGCCAAATGGCTAGTGTGAAATATGTATGAGATATGTATATGTGGTAAAGCCGAATGGCTAGTGTGAAATATGTAGGAGATGTGTGTATATTGTGGACGAATGACCAAATGTGAAAGGTGTGTATTATTAGATATTTGATGAGGCAAATGAATTACAAATATGACAGTCGATGTGAATGTTGTAACATGTGATTAAATGTACATGAAACTTGGAAATATATTCCGGGTAAGACCCGATGACTACGTGTGGAGATTATGTCCGGGTAAGACCCGATGACTACGTGTGGAGATTATGTCCGAGTAAGACCCGATGACTACGTATGGAGATTTTGTCTGGGTAGGACCCGATAACTACGTCTGGGGACTATTCGAGCTAAAGGTTTCGCTGAAGATTTGAGTAAAGCATCAGATTATAGGACTTCACAGTAACAATTGGTAATAAATACGTTCAATGCGTTAAGCTGGTGAGGTATGTATTTTGAGATTATATTTAAGCTTGATTTGGACTAAATCACAAGGTCGTTATGTGATGCATATGTGAGTAAAGCAATAAGACTGTTCCATGATTATTGTGCGTTTGGTCAATGTGGAAAGTTAGGTGAAAATATGTAATGTACCTATGTTTATAAGAGATCACTATCAAGTGAGAATTTATCTGCCTATTATATATGATGAGATGGGCATATTCCGTAAATGGATGGTATGCCCGAAGGAAGAGTGAAATAAAAATACGAACAACTATGTTATAATTTGATTGATATCTGTTGACACTGCTTAAAACTTACTAAGCATTGTAATGCTTACTCCGTTTACTTTGTTTCCTCTGTTTTATAGATCTCATTTGGAAGCTACAGGCTCGGGGATCGTCAGCAACTAGTCACACTATCACTATCCACTGCTTGTTACTTTATATTTTGAATTATTTTATGGCATGTAAAGAATAGACCAGTGGCCGAAGAATATTTTGGTTAATGTATATAAGCCATGCGAAAATGGCATCTTTTGAATGTGTACTTATAGCAGTTAAATTGTATCCCTGACTGTCTTTAGTATTTACCTAAAGGAACGTTCTTTATAAAAAAAATATATTCAAAAATTTTACTATTCGGATATGAGTTTCATGTCCGGTAATGCCCCTTTACCTATTCCGGCGACGGATACGGGATAGGGGTGTTACACATGTAGTTTTTGCACACATAGTGCCGCATAACCTTGCACACATAGTGCTGAAATTTCTTATTTATAGCTACCACTATGTCATAGATAGGTTGATAAATCTCACATTCGATTTTCACAAATTCATACATACCATGATTTCTTTTCCAACCTATTTTATGTGCAATATTAACCGTAACTTAAATTACTTAGGAACTTACCTTTTTAGTTGGATGAACAACTCCGATCAGCTACTCAACCGCTTTCGCCTTTCCTTTGGCCGAACTTGGCTCCCTTTGATTTTGAGCTCCAACTAAGCAAATAAAATAATTCAATCATCGAAGCCCCAATTTATATTCATTCCTCATAGACACACACACATATTCGGTATTCCATCTAATATTAACCAAGCCATAACAATTTAAAGTTTAACCCTTAAACTTAATGCACATCCAAACATACTTCTCATCTATTCCATTTATTCGCTACATATACAAGATAATTTCGGCAATTCACATTTCCAAACTATTTTAATCAAATTCTCCATATCACATAAACTAAAATATGTACATATCTCATTCAAAGCATCCACACCAATTTATTATCCAATCAACCATAGCCGAAAACCTATCATACAATTAAAACCCTTGTTCAAATTATTATTCACTATAATACTATGGCTGAATCCCTCAATTAGCTAACATAGTCTCTTGTATTCAATCTAATCACGTATATACAACCTAAATTCCTCTTTTAACACATAATTCACTATCTTGGAACTCATTTTCTAACTAATTTAACTTACTCCAAAGCCGAATGCTATTTGAGCATTAAGCTCATGTTCTTTTCATTATTAAGCAAATATTATAACTCAACTAACATCCATTTTCAATTTGAAACATCAACATTCAAAATTAAACACGAAAATTCATAGCCGAATATATATACTTTGTCCCGAACTCATAAATTCATCCATTCTAAGCTCAATTTGCCAATTAAACAAGTACTACTAATATTAAGCATTATTTCACAATTTATCTTAAATTGCCGAATGGACTGATGCTCCTAATTCATATGTTTAACTTTTAATTTCAATATTTAGCAAACTCAAACATTATCTTTCATCCATTACTAATTCAAAACATTAAAATATTCAAGATCCAACACATAGTAGCCAAAACCAAATATCATAAGCTAATGACTTCACCTTAAACTAACTTATTAAGCCTTTAAATCGACTTCTAACCATCTCACATTTAAAGTTATCCATCATCTAATCTTCATGCTTACATGCCATAACCATATGGTTCTTATCATACTTGGACCACAAAATGCATAAATTTCACAAATTCTAATTACTATCATAAGCTCTGTAATAACCCAAATTTGACCGGGCCTTGGAATCCAAAACCAAAATTAAAATAAATAAATGTTTATTTGTTAAACAGTCCCTTTACAGCCCAAAAGTTAAAACCTACACTCGGTAGCCCAAATACCATTTAAACTATCCCTTAACACCCTTGACCCATTACAATTACAACCTTAGCTCAAATATACCCAAGGCCCAGACCTAAACTGGACCTGAATAACAGAGGCCCATAAAACCCAAAATTATCAGCTAGGGTTTTCAACCCTAGCTCTTTCCCCTCGCGCCGCAACAGTTTCTGGAAGCTTCGGGGGTGTCGGTACAACTCCCCAGATTGAGGCCATCAATGCATACTGACGCACCATCAATGCGTCCGTCCCTCTCGTGACCGTCCAAGCACCGCGATCTCAGGCCTCCCTTCTAGCCTTGGCACCACCGTTAACACCGAGATCGTTGGGATACCTGCAAGAAAAGGAAACACAGCAGATACGAAGAGCAAGAAAAGGAAACTAAAAGAATCTCAGCATATCAGTCAAAGATACCATAGACAAGAAATCAGAGATTTCTTTCCTTATGTAATAAATCAGTAGGCTATAAAAAAAAGCCTTTGTAACTCTTGTAACGAGGACACACATACGCGCACAGATACAGAAATAAAAAAACAAATATAAGCAGTTTCAACGGTGATAATCGAGTGACTTGTTCTTTTTTTTTTCACATGTATATGAACTGTTTAGCAAAATACTAGGGGTATTTGAGAAAGAGAAGGACTACCTGTTCTGGATCTTAAGAGACGAGGATTTTAAACCCTCCGATCCTCGTATACAGTGGCCCTTAGGACGGCGCGTGGGCGCGTGGCGTACAAAGGCCAGAACCGGAGCTCCCTTCTTTTCTCTCTTTCAGAGAGAATTTTTTTAGTTTTTTTTTTTAAAATCGGGTGCAAATGAATTTTAAGCTGAGATGGTAGCTTATATAACTTGAACGAAACGGCGTCGTTCTGCGACCCCCAGGATCCGCGTGTTGACCCGATTACCCGGGGAGGATCCGCGCATTTTTTAAAATTGGGTTAATTGTCCAATTGGTCCTCTCGCAATTTTTATATTTTTAATTTCATTTTATTTATTTGTTTATTTGGTATTAATATTTTAATTCCGTTTCAATTCGACCCTCCCAATGATTTACAATCATATTAGGGGAAACAGTGACGTTTTGGGAATAGGGCTATTTGCCTAATGACTCCCTTTGATTTCGCGAATGTTTCAAATTGGGTCTTAATTCAGTTTTAGCTTTGTGAATTTGCCCCATAATTTTGTTAAACATCAAATTTAGTCCTATATTTATTATATTATTCTATATATATATTGTATTATTTGTTTATTTTAATTTTACTTTTATATTATATATTATAAAATTGTTTTATTATGAGTATTATTTTTAATTATATATTATTATTACTTATTATATATATTATTTTCCTTAAATTATTATTTTACATCTTTTATATATTATTATATTTTCACATATATTATATTTATTAATTACTTATACATATATATATATATATATATATATATATATTGTTTTATATGTTACTTTATATCTATTATTTTTCTTATATGTTTATATTACATTTTATTATATAATCTTTATTATGTTTTATTTTCATATTATTTATTGTTTTATATATATATATATATATATGTTATGTATATCATGTATATAAATTATATTATTTTATATGTATTATTTTAAAAAAATGTAAAGCATTATTATTAAATCATATTTTTAACCCACACTATATACATATTTTTATTAATTATTTATTTATTTACTATATACTATTTCTTTTTAAAACTAATATTGTTATATTATGAAATCTTTTACATACTTCTAAACCAATATATTATCATATAATTATTATTCTTTTATTATATTATCTATTAAATACTATTTTAAAATGGTTATGAAATGTCTTGTTTTTTAATTGTATGTATATTTTGTTGGCAATCAATTACTTTTTTTATATATTAGTTTCTTTTCATATGTTTTATATTGTATGTATCATGTGGGTGTTAAGTTTATTTTTATTATAATATGCACTATATTTCTTTTATTTGTATATCATACATTATTTGATTTATGTTTTTATATCATGCATCATTTAAATATTATTTCGTGTGTTTATATACTTTGTTTATTCATTTTCAATACATGTTATACATATATCTTTGTTTGCATTTTTTGCTTCGTATGTATTATTCTTTATATCGTAGTATTCATTTTTATCTACCTAGTACAATAATATATTATTATGATTTATAATGTAATACGATTTTCCACGCATCATCTTTAAAAAGACAAGGCTCTAAAATTTTCAAAAAATATAAAGGCAATACTTGGTATTTGGAAATTTCGAAAAAGTAGTGCCCTAACTTATTGGGTTGCAACTTTTCTCGTTAAGTTCGAATAGTCAAGTACCCTTCTAAAGTTTTTAAAAGATTTCGAAATATAAGTGACTGTCTTGGAATTGCAAAGTGATATGTCCTAACTTACTGGATGTAACATTTTGCTGTTTTGAGATAGAGATTTCTAAGGGCTAACTTATAGTCGATACTTTGATACAAGTAAACCCAAATTTTCAAATACTTTAAAGAGGATTATATCTTAAAATTTTTAAATTTCCGACATTAAAGACATTTTATAATCAATTAGGTACCAATTTTTGGGCGTTACGAGGGTGCTAATCCTTCCTCGTACGTAACCGACTCCCGAACCCATTCTTTTATTTCGTGGACCAAAACTAATGATTTTAAAACAAAATGTTTTAAAGGTGATCCAATCACACCTAAAAAGATTGGTGGCGACTCCGTTGCTTTTAAAATCGATTCCCATTTTCCAAAACTCGATTTGAAAATGGTTTCGACAGTTTGGCGACTCCACTGGGGACTAATAAGAGAGTCAAGCCGTGTAATTGATTATCTCTTGTCTTAATGTCGGAAATTAAAAATTTTAAAATTTAATCTTCTTTGCATTACATGTGTTTGTGTTATTGCATGTGTTGCTATATTCTAATACGCATTGCATTTGCATGACTGCTGTGGTCACACCCTTAAGTGGGAGTGAGAAGCTACGCTTCGTGAGGTTTTCGCCTCGCAAGGTGATAGTGGATCACTTTCGGATACATCCGTACCTATGGTTTCGTGAGATTTTCATCTCCGTAGCCATAGGGAAATGTGTCCCCTGAATCGAACTCGATTCAAATGAGCCTATAATGGGTGAGGATCGAGGAATCTACTGGTTCAGGTACCTCAAACTTTAGAACTAACCTCATATAGAAAAACCGTAAGAGCCCAACTTAGTTAGAGTTAAACTTTAGATATCACCCTTATAAATTATTGTTGAGATTTATTGATATCATGTGATACTGACTATTTCTCTTCTTTTGTTTGCATGACATTTTGGCATTTACAAAGGTATCGATTCACGGTCAGTGTCTAAATTAGAGAGATTTATTATGGAGAACGAACTTCTTGATAGAGTGGAGGGCAACGCCAACGTCCATAGATGGTCTGAGCAAACTCAGTTAGAAAAGGGAGATAGTATAGTTGCGAGATATATATCGGAGATGTCAGGATATACTCGCATCAGTGTTACGCAGAATAATCTGCAAGAGCTTAAGGAGATTTGGGATCAATGGGGCAACGAGACTAAACAGTTATTCTATGGTAATTACGGAGACTTACCTTACTTGCTCGATGTCCAAATAGATAAGCATTTGTTCTGAGCCCTCGCTCAGTTTTGGAATCCAGCGTACAGTTGCTTTACTTTCGGGGAGGTAGACTTGGTGCCTACCGTAGAGGAGTACACTGCCTTGTTACGATGTCCCAGGTTCCAGGCAGATAGAATCTATTCTCGAGCTGTTAATGTCCCTACCTTTTGGAAGAAATTGATGGCTATTACAGGGATGAGTGAGCAGTGGATTACGGCCAGAATTAAGGAGAAAGGTGAGTGCAAGTGCATTTCATGGGACGCTTTGAAGGGCCTGATTTTGACGCATCCCGATGAAACAAAAAGGGTAGATGTATTTGCCTTAAGTTTGTACGGATTGATGGTGTTCCCTAGAGCTTTGGGATACGTAGATGAGGCAACCACAGATCTTTTCCATAGACTCAACAAGAGGGTCACTTCTGTCCCTGCAATTTTGGCAGAGACATTCAGGTTCTTAGGCACATGTAGAAAAGCTGGTGCAGACAGGTTTGTTGGTTGTGTACAATTGCTTCTAGCTTGGTTCTATAGTCATTTTCGGTTAATAGATAAGGTCGTTTGTCGGGTTTTCTTCGAGGATTACTCACCGCTGAAGGATATAGTCGCTTCAACTAAGAGAGTTGATGTTTCAGAGGAGAATTGGATGGCATTACTGCAAAGTCTTCAGCCGAAAGATGTTGAGTGGAGAGCTCCGTGGATGATTCCTGGTGAGATTCTTTACCGTTACGGCAGTTTCGATTGGTTCCCTTTATTGGGAATTTGGGGTGCCATTGGTTATGCCCCCTTGCTCGTGTTAAGGCAATTCAGTTTGAGGCAATTCGTGCCAGCAACTCATGGGCTAATTCAAAGTGAGTTCGCATATAGAGGAGCTGTGACAGCCCAAAATTGACCCTAGTCGGGAAGTGGTTTCGGGACCGCTAAACCGAGTCACCGAAATGTTTGAACGTAATATTTATTGTCTAGAATATGTAATTATGAATGTGTAAAAATTTCAAGCTTCGATTTAGCCGATAGCATGTGAATTCAGTTAGTAGGACTTGTGTGACACTTTTGAAAAGTGATAGGCTAATCTATAAAGACCTAATAGTGCATGTAGTCAAAGGGAGGACTTGCATGTCAAATTCCCCCAAATAGTTAGTGGCCGGCCATGACAAGAGATTATGGGTAAAAACATGTCATAAAACATGTTGGGACAATGGTGTATGTAAGAAAAAATAAAATAGTGAGCATGGGAATTTAATAATGAAAGGAACAAAAAAAAAAAAGAGAAAAAATGGTCTCATGCATGCCCATTGCCGTGAGTGTGGAGAAGGAAAGAAGAATTTTGTTCATCATTTTCATTTCCTTTGGGCTGAAAATTCTAAGGAAAAGGAAGGAATTCTTGTTTCATGTTGGTTTGGAAGAGGTTTAGGAGGAGGTTTGGCCATACTTGTACCTAGATTAAGGTAAGTTTGATGTTTTGCCATGAGATTCATGTATATTTTAGTTGCTAGCTTGATGTTCTTGTTAGCCCATGGTTCAAATCTTTGTTATGTCATGGGAATGAAATTCGCCAAAGTGAATATGGTGTTAATGCCATTGCATGCTAAATATCAAGCTTGATAATGATTCATGTGATGGTGGATTGAGGATTCTTAGATTTTCTTTTAGCATTTTTGAATGAGATACTAAGTTCTTTGTTTAACCATGACCAAATTGAAACGGTATGGTGTTGTGGTATTCGCCATGTTATATCCATAAGTATGATTCATGCATGTTGCATGGTAAGTAAGATTTAAGCTTTGGATATGTGTGTATATTTGGATATAAGCCACTTGAGAATTCGCCATTGCACCTACATGAATATATGTTTGCACATGATGAATTGGTATGACATGTATACTATTTTAAGGTGTCTATTTGCTTGTGATGTTGTTTCGATTATGAAATAAATGAGAGATGTGTATAGAACTACAATATGTAATGCGTTAATTAGGAAAATGTATGCTGTTTTTTTGTGTAGTATTAAGTGTAAAATTGGCCTCCACATAGACATGCATATTCGCCAAAGGAAGTAGATTGGTGTGCATGTATTCGGTTAGAGGCAACCATATTGAAGCCTTATCTTGGCTTAGATTGTTGACCAAATGGGTAATAAGTGAGGATGGTTGCGAATATACAAACATACATATGCATGTGTAATTGAATTATGAATGTTTAGCAAGAGGGTTAAACTAGTTGATTTATTGATTAAGCTCAAGGAGTTAAAGAAGGAGAATCAAGCAAGGAAAGACGAAGGTCATCGAGTAGCCGACTTGGACTGTTTTACCCAACACAAGGTAAGTCATTAAGCGTATATTTGGTGTTGATTTAAATGATCAATATATATATGCAAATGTGTTTAAATGAGTTGGTGTGTAATTGGAAATGTATGTGTATGGAATGATGCCATTGTTGAATGTATAAAGGCAGCAAAATACATAAGGTATTGGTCTCGGCACTAAGTGTGCGGGTATAAATGGACACAAGTGACAAGATTGGCACTAAGTGTGGGGTTTAAAATTGTACAGCACTAAGTGTGCGAAGTTTGATCATATAGCACTAAGTGTGCGAGTTGAATACATATAGCACTAAGTGTGCGGATTCACTATATGCTCTTGCATTACAATTGGCACCGAGTGTGCGACATCATCGAGCTAATCCCGGACAGCGGATCGGGTAAGTACCTCGAGCTCATGACGAATAGAAAATATGTTCATGCTCGGGGTTGAATTTGGTAAGCCTTAAATCTATGTGATGATTGAAATTGTATGATTGTGGTGGAAATGAGTTAGTGTGTGAAAATGCCTCAAATATCTTGTTGTGTAGAATATGAAATGTGGATGTATGACTTGGTATGAGATTGGACCGAAAGGTCCGAGGAATTATGGTATAGATTCGATATGGATGAGTACCTAGCCTCGCTTATTGTTTCATGTTGTAGTAACTTTATCGGTGGATTGATGAATGCTTATGACTTCTTGAGTTGTAAACTCACTCGGTGTTTTTCTTGTCACCCATTTTAGGTCTCTCGGACTCGTATTGTTTTGCGTGATCGGGACCGTCGTTGAAGTCATCACACCGGCTGAAATCTTGTGGTATTGTTTTTGTTGTTGAAGAACCTTTGGCATGTATAGGCTATTATATTTTGTCGAATTGTGGGTTGTAAACTTTAAGCCATGTGAAAATGGCCTATGTGGTCGTCGAGTGGGATGCTAGAACCTATAGCCACGAGTCGTAGAAACTCAATTTTGATAAGGTGGCCATAATTTGTGTCATGTATGATGGATGATTAAGGCCAAGGAAAAATTCATGAAATTGGCATAGTTCACTGCAGTAACTGTTGCGGACAGCAGCAGTGAGATGAGATTGAAAATCACTAAAAATAGTAGAAGTAGAATTAAATAGTGAGTAAATTATGGAACTGAACCTTGATGAATCTATTTTTATATGGACGAAACGAAACGACCATATGAGCGGTATACTGAGAAATATTAAGGTTCTCGTGAGACAGGGCCAGAACGGTTTCTGGGTCCCCTGTCGCGACTTTGAAAATTTACCATAAATTATCCAGAAATAATTAGGAGTCATGCCTTATATGTAAAGATTCCATTTTGAGTCTAGTTTCATTAGAAACAAACGGCACCAGTATTAAAGCCCTGTACAGGAGATATTCAAGTTGTAACGCGCGAAGGTCAGAGCAGTCGGTCCCTGTAACATGGGTGACTTTAACTAATAAACTGTACCAATTGGCCCAACCAAAATTCTAAAATAAATCAATGGATGGGTATATGAGTCTAAATTCAGTGAAAATTTACGAAACCAGTTTCCGAGTTTTGAAACTCGAGATATGATTTTTAAGGCGATGGTGACGCAGTTTTCCAGCCTGACTGGTAACGTCAAATTGGTTGGTATCTTGAGAGGGTTTGGCCGTTAACCCCTCGTGTCCGACACCGCGCCGGTCACGAGTTAGGTGTTACAATTTTATTGGTATCAGAGCCAGGTTTAGTCGGTTCTAGGACTACCATAGCGCGTGTGAGTCTAGCTATACATGCCAAATTGTTAGCGCTTAATAATGTGATGACTTCGACGGTTGGAATTTTTGTTTTGATTAGCAATGGAACCTGTGGTAGAGAGACCCTTGGCGGATGACGTTGAAAGTGTAGCGGCTGCTCTGCGCAAGGGACACCGCCTGCTGAGCCTCGATCATCCGCGAATAATCAAAATGAAGGGGCGAAACAAGCCTTCTTCACCATGATGAATGAGTGGGTCGCGCAATATGCCCGAACCAACCCGGCTATCCAACCATTCCCGAATTTAAATACTCCACCCAAGAGCCCGCAATGCCTCCATTCATCGATCCTGTGAGTTTGAGTAAACCACCGTGGACTTGATTAGGAAGCGTGGGGCCGAGGAGTTCAAGGCCATAGTTACCGATGATGCCGAAAAGGCCGAAGTTCGCTCGATAACACCATTAGAGTGTTAGATGAACTGTCATGCACACCGATGAATGTCTTAAGTGTGCTATATCCTTGTTATGAGACTCACTTACTATTGGTGGAGGACTTTAATTTCCATAGTCCCAAATGAACGAGTTACTTGGGATTTCTTCCAATCCGAATTTCGAAAGAAATACATTAGTCAACGGTTCATCGATCAGAAGCGTAAGGAATTCTTGGAACTCAAGCAAGGCCGGATGACCGTATCTGAATACGAACATGAGTTCGTAAGACTTAGTCGGTATGCCCGGGAGTGTGTGGCTGATGAGGTTGCGATGTGCAAAAGATTTGAAGAAGGATTGAATGAAGAGTTAAAGTTACTAGTGGGAATTTTGGAGATAAAGGAGTTCGTGACACTAGTCAAACGAGCCTGCAAGGCGGAAGAACTTGGGAAGGAGAAGAAGAAGGCTGAATTTGAAGCAAGAGATTACCGTAAAAGATCGACGAGTAAAGCTCCGTTCTCGGCTGTAAAGAGGTTCAGGGAGGACACCAGTAAGTCGAGGACGACCGCGGGAATTTCCATTAGAGCCCGACCATTGACGGACTCCCGAGCTACTTCAGTAGCTAGTGTGGGCAATAATCGTCAAGAGAGACCCGAATGCCCCCAATGTGGAAGACGACACCTAGGTGAATGTTGGGGTAAGTCTCATTAATAGGGCTGTTATGGATGCGGTTCGAAGGACCACTTCATTAGAGATTGCACGGAGCTAGATGAGAGGAATAAGACGCAAGGTGCAAGACCTAGTGGAACGACGGCTGGAGGTAGGCCCCCGAGAATCTCTGGAGGTAGGGGTGGTAATCGAGAGGAGCCTCTAATACGGCTGTCCGATTCGAGACCAGACTCTGCTAGAGCATATGCCATCCGCGCACGAGAGGAGGCATCCTCCCCGACGTTATCACCGGTACTTTTACTCTCTTTGATACTATTGTGATTGCATTGATTGACCCCGCTCTACTCACTCATATGTATGTGAAACCTTAGCATCCAAAGAAGACTCTACACCGTTGAGTCTCTCGAGTTCGTAATTCGAGTGTCAAACCCTTTGGGTCAATACGTGCTTTCGTTGATAAAGTGTGCAAGAGATGCCCCTAATAATTCGAGAATCTGCTTTCCTACCGATCCGATGCTTCTACCATTTAATGAATTCGATGTTATTCTTGGTATGGATTGGTGACCGTACATGATGCAATGGTGGATCGCAAAAGGAAAACCATTGATTTGAGGAGTGCAAATAATGAGGTAGTCCGAGTCGAGTCTCATCGATTTAAAAGGAGCGCCAATGATAATATCTTCTATGACCGCTCGGAGGTATGTGAAAAAGGGGTGTGAAACATACCTTGCGTATGTGTTTGGAAGTAAAGAGATGGAAAGGAAACTCGAATCGGTACCAGTGGTTTGTGAGTATTCAGATGTTTTTCCGAGGAGTTACCGGATTGCCACCGGTTCGAGAAGTGGAATTGACATCGGTTGTACCGGTACTACGCCGATTTCAATAGCCCCGTATCGTATGGCATTAACGGAATTAAAGGAATTGAAGGTTCAATTGCAAGAATTGACGGATAGAGGTTTCGCTCGACCGAAGTTTTTCTCCGGGCGACTGTATTGTTTGTGAAGAAGAAGGACGGAACCATGAGGTTGTGCATCGACTATCGTCAACTCAATAAAGTGACGATAAAGAATAAATATCCATTGCCATGAATTGACGATTTGTTTGATCAATTAAAGAGAGCCTCGGTGTTTTCAAAGATAGATTTGAGGTCGGGGTACTATCAGTTGAGGGTCCGAGAATCGGACATACCCAAAACCGCTTTTAGAACGAGGTACGGTCACTACGAATTCTTGGTGATGCCGTTTGGGCTCACTAATGCCCCTGCGGTGTTTATGGATTTAATGAATAGAATTTTCAGGCCATACTTGGATCGGTTCGTAGTTGTATTTATCGATGACATTTTGGTCTATTCGAGAGATGAAACTGAGCATGCTGAACACCTGAGGCTAGTGTTGCAAATCTTACGAGATAAGCAGTTATACGCAAAGTTCAAGAATGTGAATTTTGGTTGAAAGAGGTTAGCTTTTTGGGGCACGTGGTGTCTCTGATCGGTGTCGTGGTGGACCCGAACAAAATTTCGCCATAGTCGATTGGAAACCACCAAGGAATGTTACCGAAGTTAGGAGCTTTTTGGGGCTTGCGGTTATTACCGACGATTTGTAAAAGGTTTCTCGACGATAGCCACGCCAATGACGGTTACTCCAAAAGGATGTTAAGTTCGAATGGACGGAGAAATGTCGAAAAGTTTCGATCAACCGAAAGCCTATTTGATCGAAGCCCCAATTCTAGTGCAACCCGAATTGGGCAAAGAGTTTGTCATTTATAGTGACGCATCCCTACTTGGGTTGGGTTGCGATTGATGCAAGAAGGGCGAGTTGTGGCCTATGCGTCGAGGCAATTAAAGCCACATGAGAAAAATTATCCGACCCATGATCTCGAATTGGCTGCCATCGTATTCGCCTTAAAGATATGGCGACATTACTTATTTGGTGAGAAGTGCCATGTGTATTCGGATCACAAAAGTCTCAAATATTTGATGACCCAAAGAGACTTAAATCTGTGACAAAGGCGATGGCTCGAGTTGTTAAAAGATTATGAGCTCGTCATTGATTATCACCGGGAAGGGCTAATGTGGTTGCGGATGCCTTAAGCCGAAATCACTATTTGCTTTATGAAGCGATGAATGTACACTTGTCTATCCTACCCGACAATGTGTTAGTAGCTGAATTGAAAGCCAAACCATTATTGATACGTCAAATTCGTGAAGCTCGTAAAGTCGACGATGAGTTGGTTGCAAAACAGATGAGTGTGTTCGAACAAGGACTCGAATTTCAAATTGATGATGACGATTGTTTGAGATTCGAAGTCGTCTGTGTCCCAAAGAATTGAACTTATTCCAATAATTTTGAACGAAGCCCATTGTAGCCGAATGGCAATCCACCCGGGAGTACGAAGATGTACAACGATTTGAAACGTCGGTTTTGGTGGCATGGTATGAAACGGACATCTCCGACTTTGTTTGAGATGTTTAATATGTCAACAAGTGAAAGCGGAACATCAAGTGCCTTCAGATTGCTTCACCGATCACGATACCCGAGTGGAAATGGGATCGAGTCACAATGGACTTTGTGTCCGGCCGCCATTGTCGACTAGTAAGAAGGATGCGATTTGGGTTGTTGTTGATAGATCGACTAAGTCGGCTCACTTTATCCCCGTATGCACGGATTTTTCATTGGATAAACTAGCCAATTGTATGTTTCTCGATTGTGAGATTACACGGGTACCGATTTCTATTGTGTCGGATAGAGATCCGAGATTTACCTCGCGATTTTGGAAGAAATTTCAAGAAGCTTTGGGTACCAAGTTGCATTTCAGACCGCCTTTCACCCCAAACCGATGGTCAATCCGAACGGATAATTCAAATACTCGAGGATATGTTGAGATGTTGTATCCTTGAGTTTAGTGGTTCATGGGAACGAAGATTCGCCTTTGATTGAATTCGCTACAACAATAGCTTTCAATCAAGTATTAAGATGGCGCCTTACGAGGCTTTATACGGTCGTAAATGCCGTACCCCATTATTCGGATGAACTTAGTGAAGGTAAATTCTTCGGGTTTATTTGGTTAAGGATGCCGAGCAAAGAGTTCGAGTAATTCGTGAAAGTTTGAAAGTCGCTTCGGATCGCCAAAAGTCGTATGCGGATTTGAAAAGAAAAGATATTGAATATCGGGTTGGAGACAAGGTCTTTCTCAAAGTTTCACCTTGGAAGAAGGTGCTTAGATTTGGCCGTAAGGAAAATTGAGCCCGAGGTTCATCGGGCCATATGAAATATCTGAACGAGTCGGTCGATCGCGTATCGTTTGATTTTGCCCCTGAACTTTAAAGGATTCACAACGTCTTCCATGTTTCGATGCTTGACGTTATAGACCGACCGTCACACGTAATTAGTCCATCGAGGTTGAAATTCAAGCCGATATGAGTTATGAAGAAGAACGGATTCGTATCCTACCTCGTGAAGTGAAGGAGTTGCGAAACAAAAGAGTTCCATTAGTAAAAGTGTTATGGCTCAAACACGGATGGAAGAAGCTACTTGGGAACCCGAGAACTCTATGAAAGAGCGTTACCCAAACCTATTTACGGTAAGATTTTCGGGACGAAAATTTCTTAAGTGGGGGAGAGTTGTGACAGCCCAAAATTGACCCTAGTCGAGAAGTGGTTTCGGGACCGCTAAACCGAGTCACCGAAATGTTTGAACATAATATTTATTGTCTAGAATATGTAATTATGAATGTGTAAAAATTTCAAGCTTCGATTTAGCCGATAGCATGTGAATTCAGTTAGTAGGACTTGTATGACACTTTTGAAAAGTGATAGGCTAATCTATAAGGACCTAATAGTGCATGTAGTCAAAGGGGAGGACTTGCATGTCAAATTTCCCCTAATAGTTAGTGGCCGGCCATGACAAGAGATTATGGGTAAAAACATGTCATAAAACATGTTGGGACAATGGTGTATGTAAGAAAAAATAAAATAGTGAGCATGGGAATTTAATAATGAAAGGAACAAAAAAAAAAAGAAAAAAATGGTCTCATGCATGCCCATTGCCGTGAGTGTGGAGAAGGAAAGAAGAATTTTTGTTCATCATTTTCATTTCCTTTGGGCTGAAAATTCTAAGGAAAAGGAAGGAATTCTTGTTTCATGTTGGTTTGGAAGAGGTTTAGGAGGAGGTTTGGCCATACTTGTACCTAGATTAAGGTAAGTTTGATGTTTTGCCATGAGATTCATGTATATTTTAGTTGCTAGCTTGATGTTCTTGTTAGCCCATGGTTCAAATCTTTGTTATGTCATGGGAATGAAATTCGCCAAAGTGAATATGGTGTTAATGCCATTGCATGCTAAATATCAAGCTTGATAATGATTCATGTGATGGTGGATTGAGGATTCTTAGATTTTCTTTTAGCATTTTGAATGAGATACTAAGTTCTTTCTTTAACCATGACCAAATTGAAACAAGATGGTGTTGTGGTATTCGCCATGTTATATCCATAAGTATGATTCATGCATGTTGCATGGTAAGTAAGATTTAAGCTTTGGATATGTGTGTATATTTGGATATAAGCCACTTGAGAATTCGCCATTGCACCTACATGAATATATGTTTGCACATGATGAATTGGTATGACATGTATACTATTTTAAGGTGTCTATTTGCTTGTGATGTTGTTTTTGGTTATGAAATAAATGAGAGATGTGTATAGAACTACAATATGTAATGCGTTAATTTGGAAAATGTATGCTGTTTTTTGTGTAGTATTAGTGTAAAATTGGCCTCCACATAGACATGCATATTCGCCAAAGGAAGTAGATTGGTGTGCATGTATTCGGTTAGAGGCAACCATATTGAAGCCTTATCTTGGCTTAGATTGTTGACCAAATGGGTAATAAGTGAGGATGGTTGCGAATATACAAACATACATATGCATGTGTAATTGAATTATGAATGTTTAGCAAGAGGGTTAAACTAGTTGATTTATTGATTAAGCTCAAGGAGTTAAAGAAGGAGAATCAAGCAAGGGAAAGACGAATGTCATCGAGTAGCCGACTTGGACTGTTTTACCCAACACAAGGTAAGTCATTAAGCGTATATTTGGTGTTGATTTAAATGATCAATATATATATGCAAATGTGTTTAAATGAGTTGGTGTGTAATTGGAAATGTATGTGTATGGAATGATGCCATTGTTGAATGTATAAAGGCAGCAAAATACATAAGGTATTGGTCTCGGCACTAAGTGTGCGGGTATAAATGGACACGGTGACAAGATTGGCACTAAGTGTGCGGGTTTAAAATTGTACAGCACTAAGTGTGCGAGTTTGATCATATAGCACTAAGTGTGCGAGTTGAATACATATAGCACTAAGTGTGCGGATTCACTATATGCTCTTGCATTACAATTGGCACTGAGTGTGCGAGATCATCGAGCTAATCCCGGACAGCGGATCGGGTAAGTACCTCGAGCTCATGACGAATAGAAAATATGTTCATGCTCGGGGTTGAATTTGGTAAGCCTTAAATCTATGTGATGATTGAAATTGTATGATTGTGGTGGAAATGAGTTAGTGTGTGAAAATACCTCAAATATCTTGTTGTGTAGAATATGAAATGTGGATGTATGACTTGGTATGAGATTGGACCGAAAGGTCCGAGGAATTATGGTATAGATTCGATATGGATGAGTACCTAGCCTCGTTTATTGTTTCATGTTGTAGTAACTTTATCGATGGATTGATGAATGCTTATGACTTCTGAGTTGTAAACTCACTCGGTGTTTTTCTTGTCACCCATTTTAGGTCTCTCGGACTCGTATTGTTTGCGTGATCGGGACCGTCGTTGAAGTCATCACACCGGCTGAAATCTTGTGGTATTGTTTTTGTTGTTGAAGAACCTTTGGCATGTATAGGCTATTATATTTTGTCGAATTGTGGGTTGTAAACTTTAAGCCATGTGAAAATGGCCTATGTGGTCGTCGAGTGGGATGCTAGAACCTATAGCCACGAGTCCTAGAAACTCAATTTTTGATAAGGTGGCCATAATTTGTGTCATGTATGATGGATGATTAAGGCCAAGGAAAAATTCATGAAATTGGCATAGTCTACTGCAGTAACTGTTGCGGACAGCAGCAGTGAGATGAGATTGAAAATCACTAAAATAGTAGAAGTAGAATTAAATAGTGAGTAAATTATGGAACTGAACCTTGATGAATCTATTTTTATATGGATGAAACGAAACGACCATATGAGCGGTATACTGAGAAATATTAAGGTTCTCGTGAGACAGGGCCAGAACGGTTTCTGGGTCCCCTGTCGCGACTTTGAAAATTTACCATAAATTATCCAGAAAGAATTAGGAGTCATGCCTTATATGTAAAGATTCCATTTTGAGTCTAGTTTCATTAGAAACAAACGGCACCAGTATTAAAGCCCTGTACAGGGAGATATTCAAGTTGTAACGCGCGAAGGTCAGAGCAGTCGGTCCCTGTAACATGGGTGACTTTAACTAATAAACTGTACCAATTGGCCCAACCAAAAATTCTAAAAATAAATCCATGGATGGGTATATGAGTTTAAATTCAGGGAAAATTTACGAAACCATTTTCCAAGTTTTGAAACTCGAGATATGATTTTTAAGGAGATGGTGACGCAGTTTTCCAGCCTGACTGGTAACGTCAAATTGGTTGGTATCTTGAGAGGGTTTGGCCGTTAACCCCTCGTGTCCGACACCGGCGTCGGTCACGAGTTAGGGGTGTTACAGGAGCCGATTACAAAAAAAGGGTCGGTGACATCTCTAGCGCTTGGAACAAGACGTGTCGGTTGAAAGGTGTAGCTATTGGCCCTGCTACAACTCCAGAATATGTTGAATGGAGAGGTAGAAGGATTAATGATAATATTCCTGAGCCAAATATGGAAGGATCTTGATCAATGGAGGAATATCTGCAAGTGATGCCCTCGGAGTTAGAAATTATGAAGCAAGAATTTGAGAGGAAAAATCTAGAGCTCGAGAAAAGGATAGCAAAGCTTGAAGAAGAAAAGGTGTACTTGAGTTTAGATATTGATGTCCAGAAGATGGAGGTCGAAAAAGAAAGAAAGGGAAAGAGGAAGATTGAAGAGGATAGAGATGACTTGAAGGAATACTACAAAAGGGCACAGGTATCCTTGAGAAGAGCAAAAATAGGAGGGTCTTCAGATCAGTTACAGAAAGAGGTCCAAGAAGGAAAAGCTAGAGCTGAGTATTGGGAGAAGAAGTTTCAGGAGATGCAATCACGGAATTTGGCATTGGAAGAAGAGAATAAAGGGTTGAAGTCTAAAGTAACTGAGCTTGGAAGATCCCTTCATTGGCATCGCAACCAAGATTCTACAGTCAAAGAGCTAAAGAATAAAGTTGAAGATTTGGAAGCAGCGTTGCAGGAAGGTAAACTTCAGATTGAGCAACTCGAGACGCAAGGAAATTATCTAAAGGGAGAGCTTCATCAGTCTAGAGGGCAGATTAGAGAAAGGGATCATGTCATGGAAGAAGCCATAGCTCAGATTCGAGAGGTTGCTGAATATGTGCAAGACTTGGCCATAAGAGCCGATGTATTGAGTATGATGTGTGGGACGTCGTCAGACATAGGAAGAGAGCTAGCCCTTTTATTAAGTAGAGTTAAAACTTTGGGCATTAGGGCGAAAGCGTACTTGTAATCCATTTATATGTAAAGATATTCTTTTTCTAAATAAAGTTTTCTAAATGGGATTGAATCGAGATTGATGCCTTTGTTGCATTCATACATTTTGCATTACATCATATCATATGCATTCAAGGTTATAGAAAGACCCTAATTAGTTAAAGTTTCTTTACAAATGTAGAAAAGAAAAACTGGAAATTACACATCCTTACGGCACTCGCACTAAAACTAAGAACATGGATCAAAGGTTTGAGCAGTTGCAAAAGGATATGCAAGACCAGTTGCAAGAACAGTTGGCTAAAATGCAGAATGAGATGAGAGAGCAAATGATGGAAGCTCAGAGGAATATAATGGCCGAAATGACTCAGTTACTGAGGGCCACTGAGAAAGGAAAGGCTCCTATGGCCATTACTGAAGAGGAAAATGAGGGTCCTCCTCTAGGTTTTTCACCACCGCATGTATCATTGCAAACTGAGGCACCTCCTAGAAGGCCATCTACTACGGTGAGGCCTCAGCATGGGCCGATTGATGCTGGTATCCATGCGAATTTCCCGATTGGTTCAGGACTTAATATGGGTGACAATCTTACTAATCCTCTTGTTCCCGATCTAGATATGGTGGAAAAAGAAGATTTGAAGGCCGAAGCTGCAAGGCAATTGGATGAACGCTGCAGATGGTTAGAAGAAAAGTTCAAGGCTTTGGAAGGCACTGGCAATAATCATGGGGTTGATGCCAAGGACTTAAGTCTGGTCCCAAACCTAGTGTTACCTCACAAATTCAAAATGCTAGAATTTGAAAAGTACAATGGCACTACTTGCCCAGAGGCTCACATCACAATGTTTTGTAGAAGGATGACGGGGTATGTAAATAATGACCAGCTGTTGGTCCATTGTTTTCAAGATAGTTTAATAGGTGCGGTAGCCAGATGGTACAATCAGTTGAGCCGGGCTAGAATAAGTTCATAGAGGGATCTTGCACAAGCTTTCATGCAACAGTACAATCATGTAACAGACATGACCCCTGACAGGATTACCTTACAAAACATGGAGAAGAAGCCTAATGAGAATTTTAGGCAATATGCACAGAGGTGGAGAGAGGTAGCAATGCAGGTTCAACCACCACTGTTGGAGAAGGAGACCACTATGCTATTTATTAATACTCTGAAAGCCCCATTTATTACTCATATGATTGGAAGCACTACTAAAAGTTTTGCGGACATAGTTATGGCAGGAGAGATGATAGAGAATGCCATAAGGGGGGAAGAATTGAGGGGGAAGTAGCCAAAAGATCAGCCCCAAGAAGAAAAGACAACGAGGTAAACAATACAAGTGATTTTAATTCAAAAGCAGTCACAATTAGCCAACCCAAAGTAGCCACAGTTGGGCAACAAGGCTCTCAAAAGCAGGAATCCAACACTAGGCATGAGAGGATGCAATTTACACCTATACCTGTGACGTATAGAGAGCTCTATCAAAATCTATATGATGCACATGCTATAGCCCCTTTCCATTTAAAACCATTACAACCTCCGTATCCTAAATGGTATGATGCAAATGCTAGATGTGAGTATCATGCTGGAATATCGGGGCACTCAATCGAGAATTGTACTGGATTCAAGAAAGCCGTAGAGAGGTTGATCAAGAATGGGATTTTAAAATTTGAGAATACCTCAAGTACGGAGAATCCTTTACCAAACCATGACAATCAGGGAATAAATGCCATTGGTAAAGCCGGTGAAATAAGGGAAAAGGAAAATGTTGAGGAGATAAGGATGCCTATGAGGGTAATCTGGGAGGAGATGATGAAGAGAGGTATGTTGACTTCTAAAAATACGTGGGACTACAGTGAGTTCTGTGAAGATTGTGAGGAATTCAATTAAATACTTACAATTTAGCACTAATTTAGCATTTCAACATAGCCGATTGTCATTAAACAATTAAGCCACAAATATTAAATTTTATCAAACTCAACCAATTCAAGAATTAACAAGCTTAAACCTTATCCTTCTACCATATCTATTTCAAAACATTAACACACTATCCATGAAGTAGAAAACTTCCATGGCCGAATATACATGACAACACCAAACTTAAAATTTACAAATGGGCTAATTAAAAGACTTAGCAACTATCTCAAATTCACTAAAATTTTAAAAGCAAACTCATGGAACATACCCTAATTCCCAACAAAAGATGGCCGAATGCCTTAGGTGTTCTTTCTTCAATTTCTTGTTTAGTTTCGGCAAAAAGGGGAGAAGAATTAGAAACTTTGTTTTTTTCACCCTTTTTCTATTATTAATTCATGGTTTTCTAATATAAAACTATTTAATATTATTTCACTAATATAAAATATACAAAATGCCACATTTTTCATCATCATTACCGTCCACTATAATCATAGTGGTCCAATTGACATGCAAGTCCTCTATGATGCTATCCATATACAATTTGGCCACTTCAACTTTTACCTATCACATTTTTATGGTTTCTCAACTAAGTCCTTTCAAGTAAAATTCCCATTCATAAGACTAAATTAAAACATCAAATTTTCACACATGCACTATCACACATAGAAGTTATGCAAATAAAATTTTAAATAAGTTTTATGACTCGGTTTTATGGTCTCGAAACCACATTCCGACTAGGGTCAAATTAGGGCTGTCATAGTAACTATATAACATAACAAACTATACTTTAAACATTATCAAACCATTTTTAAATACAAGTACCAAATCTTACCATTTTAAACATTATAACATTATTCCCATTTTACCAAATCTAATTGAACCATTTTTTATCACGACGGCAAATCATACCATACCTAATTCACATCTAACTAATATAATCAACTACACACATGAACCACATACTTAAGTCGAATTTTTACTGTTACATATATATGTCACATTTCAACTCAAATATTAAACCTAACAATCTAATCTTTCATTACCAAACCTCAAACAGAACATATCAATCCCAATAATAATATAATCTATTCAATTAACTACATAATTTAAATCACCTATGCCGAATCACAATTTAAACTAAAACCGTTATCTATATTTATAATTTAGGCTAATACATATAAATCAAAATGATATTTATATATTTGGCTATAAATTCATCAACTACTCCATTACCAATGCCAAATCTCAAGACTAACCAAATTTGCAAATCATACCATATACCAAACTTATTAAATGAGCTAGTTATAAGTTGTTCATATCATTACCCAAATCAAGACATAAAAACAGACACCATTCAAATATGTCATATAGCATTCTTGCCAAAATGAGCTTAAACCGTGATCAAATATAACCTAACATAAGAATAATGATCAAGCCATTTTCGCATGGCTATATTTATATACACTTTCAAAATCAACCAAAACAAGTACTAGCCTATACATGCCATAGGTTCGAAGTTCAAACCATTTAAAGTACTGAAATAACAATCGATAGTGTGACGGATTTCCTTGATGATCCCGTAGCTTAAATAGCTTCCAAAACCTATAAAACAACAAACGAACACACACAGTAAGCTTAAATAGCTTAGTAAGTCATAAGCAATTAAATCAATTCAATGACATTCATCATTCAACTTAATTAAACCGAATCATATAACCATAACCACATATACAATTATTAAGCTTGCAACTTCATGCATCAATACATATACTTTAGCATTATTTTCCACTTGGCCGAATACAAATATATTCATAAGCATATTTAACTCTCATTTTCATAATGTACATTTCATATATTTATATAAAGTATATACTTACCTTACTATTCGATCATTTTACTTAGCACATACCTATCATTTTAGCTCTATTTCACATTCGATCTTAACTCGATATTTCCCTTTGAACCATTAAGAATTAATGAGGAAACTCGGATAATTGAAAAGCTCGTACAACGCCAACGTCCCAGAAATGGTCTTACATGTAATCATATATCAATGCCACTATCTCAGACAGGGTCTTACACGAACTCATATACGATGTCGATGTCCCAAACATGGTCTTACATGCAAATGAAAAATTGATGCCAACGTCCCAGACATGGTCTTACACGAAATCACATATCAGAATCTTATGTCATGACATATGTATCCTAACTATTCCTAAGGTTCGTACGGGACTTTCGGATGTCGTAACTCGATCGATTCAGACTTATAAATATTTCTCCATACTTAAACAAATTCAGCTTGAACATATATATACAAGCAATAGTTAAATTCGGCACAAATATAATATATACAATTGAATTTAACGACATGTATTTACTTATGAACTTACCTCGTACGAAGACGAACAGACCTGGTCGACTATTCAACAACTTTAGATTTCCCCCGATCCAAATTCGATTTTCTCTTTTCTTGATCTAAATTAATATAAATTAAACTTATTTAATCAAATATTCAATCAAATTCATCCAAAAACACATAAATGGGCTAATTACACTTTTGCCCTTGACATTTCACATTTTTCACAATTTAATCCCTATTTCACAAAACACAAAATATTCAAAATTTGACTACACCTATGTTAAGCCAAATTTACCCCTAGCCCATATAAGCCCATATGTTTCATTTAATTCACATTTTGACACCTCAATTTTCAAAATTTACAATTTGGTCCTAAATAGACATTTTTATCAAAAATCACTTAATTAAATTTGACAATCTAATAACATATATTTATTTTTCATCATCAAACATAAAAATCATCAAACTTTCAACAATGGAAAAACACAAAATCATCATAAATTTCAAAAATTGAGGTATGGGCTAGTTAGAACACAAAGCAACGATCACAAAAACGTAAAAGTCATCAAAAATAGAGTAAAACACATACCTAATTCAAGCTTCCAAGTGTGCTGAACCTAACAAGCTTATTTTCTTTCTTTTCTCTTTTAACATTCAGCAAAGAAAGATGAACATAATGGCCATTTTATGTTTTCTTTTAATTATATTACATTATAATATGTTAATTACCAAATTAGCCTTTTTATTTTCATTTAAAATCCACTAACCTTAGGCATTTTTGTTTGTCCATCCATAATTTCAATGGTATATTATCAACCTAAGGACCCCACATTAAAAGAACACATCAATTCAGCACTTTAACAATTAGTTTTACATTTTACGCGATTAAGTCCTTTTATTAAACCGAGCACACAAACGATAAAATTTTTACATGAACACACATATAAATTAACATGCTATAGACACCACAAATAATATTAAAATATTTTTTTGACTCAGATTTGTGGTCCCAAAACCACTATTCTGATTAGGGTCTAAATCGGACTAGTACAACTCTCCCCCCTTAGGGATTTTCGTCCCCGAAAATCTTACCAGTGAATAGGTTTGGGTAACATTCTCTCATAGCATCCTCGGGCTCCCATGTAGCTTCTTCTACCCCGTGTCGATGCCATAAGACTTTCACTAAAGAGATTTTCTTATTTTTTAATTTTTTAACCCCGCGATCTAAAATTCAAATCGGTTCTTCTTCGTATGTCATATCGGATCAAATTTCAATCTCAGACGGGGAAATCACATGTGATGGGTCAGATCGATATCGTCAAATCATCGAAACATGGAATACGTTATGGATCTTTTCTAACTTAGGTGGCAACAACAGTCTGTAAGCAACTGGCCTAATACGCTCAATAATCTCATACAACTCAATAAATCTCGGACTCAATTTGCCTTTACGGTCGAATCAGAGTATTTTTCTTTCACGGTGAGACTTTCAAAAACACTCTGTCTCCGATCTGAAACTCAATATCTTTTCGTTTAAAGTCTGCATACGATTTCTAACGATCTGATGCTACTTTTAGACTATCAAGAATCACTTTTACTTTTTGTTCAGTCTATTTGTGTAACACCCAATACCTGTATCCTATACTGAAGTGGAATACGAGGTGTTACCTAACTTGAACTCATACTTACAACCAATTCCGAGTCTTCATGACTTGGAAAATTTAAAACTTTCCTAAACTTATCAATATATTCTTAATATGGGCTTACAAGGCCCAAAAAAACACATCGAAAATCATTCAGGACCAATCTGGGTTCTTTTTCCAACTGTAGAGAAATGTCACTTGACATAGGGGCACACGCCCGTATAGGAAGGGCAACACACCAGTGTGAGCATTCCAACATGGCCGTGCTAATGGCCCGTGTGTCTCACACGGCCTAAGCAAGACAGGGACACGCCCATGTTCTCGACCCATGTGGAATTAATTCTAAATACACACCTCTAAAGGTTTTCACACGGCCTGTCACACGCCCGTGTCCTTCACACAGCCATGACATGCCCGTGTCCTAGTCTGTGTGCAAAAACCTAGACACTTTATTTCTGGTGTTAGCAATTCTCATGGGCCACTCGGCCAAGTCATACGCATGTGTGCTAGGCCGTGCCCTTCACACGGCTGAGGCACACGGTCATGTATCTACCCATGTGTTTACTACCATGCACAATGACTTGAAATCTTTTACACTTAGGGGACACACGGCCAGACCACACACTCATGGGGTAGATAGTGTGTCACACCCAAGACTGGTTTTCTTCCATAAAATTTCAGAAAACACCCTAAATACTCTCCTGGTCAAACCCTAAACTCTTAATCATTTTGCAGCATAGACCCCTCATTTGAAAGCTCATGCTTCAAGGGGTCTCAAAAATGCAAGAATCTTCAAGAAAACTCATTAAAATCACTTACTTGTGAGAGGAATAAGTTGCTGCAATTTTTGAAGTTCAAAACCCTTAACAGTGGCTCAGTGGAATGAAGAGAGAATGAAAGAAAAAGATGATAGCTAGGCTTAGGTATTATTATAATACACGTTATGTCATCAAATTTCACCTAATGTTGACTTTTCAACATTTCCATCTACCATGGCCGGACATCACCTATTTAATGGCCCAATTTCACTTAAAAATTGTGACATCCCTAAAGTGACCCTAGTCGGAAAGCGGTTTCGGGACCACTAAACCGAGTCATAAAAATAATTAATTGTTATATTCTATGCTTACTATGTGTGTGCATGCATATGTGGAAGTTTCATTCTCTAATTTTACCAATTTTATGAGAAATTATTAAATAGGGATCAATGTGAAACATGGTGAAATATGATAGGCTAATTTTAAATGGCTTATTAGTGCATGTTAACACAAAGGTGGAGTTGCATGTCAAATAACCCATTTCCTAAGGTTAGTGGCCGGCCATGACATGATGATGGGCAAAGAAAACATGTCCTAGACATGTTGGCCTAGTGCATTATGGAAGGAAAATAAAGAAATGAAAAAAAAGGAAAATGATGATAGCAAAAAAAGTGTGTGGATGTCTCCCCCATTTTGCCGTGAAGTGAACATAGAAAAACAAAAAAAGTGTTCATCTTTGAACATGCTTGGCCAAATTGAAGAAGAAAGCAAGAGAAGGTTTGGTCACCCTTGAGCTTGAATTAAGGTAAGTGAGTTCATGTTGGTTCTTGAAAGGTTAGCATACTTTAAGCTAGCTACTAAAATTTCCTACTTAGCCATGTCAAAATCTTGGTTGTGTGGTAATATTGGGTAATCGGCCATGGAAGAAATTGAGGAAAATGATTGTTGTCTTTGTGTTGTAATGAATATTTGTGGATGGGTGAAGTTTGAGTTAGTTAAGTGTTCATGTAGATGGTTTGGGTGATAGGGAAAAATCGCTTGTGTGTGTATGGATAGTTGCCGAATGTGTGTATAGTCAAAGAAGAAATTCTTAAAGTGTCTAGTTAATTGATGTTGGGTAAATGATGTGTGTAAATTATTTAAAATAAAATAATTGTATGAGTATTAAGGATGGTACATGAATTGACCTTAGAAGAAATTTTAGTATAATATGCTTGGATGTTAATAGGTTATTGCTTTAATGACCGAGTGTGTCAAGGGATAATGCATGGACTAATTGATTAATATGTGTTAAGGGAAAGTGAAAAATGTCTATTTGATAAGCTATATATATATTCGGCTATGAAGGCTGAAGGTTAAGTCATAGAGATTTTGGTGATATTCATATTCGGTCATAAGGGTTATATGTGTAACTTGGCTATGTGGGTTACGAGTTAAGGTAAATTGCTTATTTGATATGGGTATTTAGCCATAAGCTAGCATGATGGGACTTTAATAAGATAAATTTGTTTGAATTAGCCCAAGAGCTTAGAGGATCGAAGTTGGACAAGGGAAAGAAAAGTAATTGAATAGCCGTTGAAGACATTCGACAACATCCGAGGTAAGTCATTAAGCATATATTTGGTATTGATTGAAATGATCATAATATCTATGCAATTGTGTTTAATGAGATGATATGTAAATGAAAATGTATGTGTATGGAATGATGACATTGTTGAATGTATAAAGGTAGTAAAATACGAGAGCGTTTGGTCTCGGCACTAAGTGTGCGGGCAATAAATGGGCATGGTGACAAGATTGGCACTAAGTGTGCAAGCTTGAAAAGTATGGCACTAAGTGTGCAAGCTTGAAAAGTATGGCACTAAGTGTGCGAATTTAAATTATACGGCACTATGTGTGCGAGCTTAAATCACATGGCACTAAGTGTGCGTGATCGATTATTAAGCACTACGTGTGCGAATTTAATATATATATATGTTCGATCGGTTACTCATATGGAGGGTGTGACCTTATCGAGTTGATCATGGACAGCGGAAAGGGTAAGTACCTTGAGCTTACGGCGAATAGGCGCTATGTTCATGCTCGGGTTGAGTTGGTAAGTTTTAAATCTATGTGATGATTTAAATTGCATTCCGTAAATAAGGTATCGTGGAATAGATGAAAGTTCATTTGATTGCATGATTGTTGCGGAAATGAGATGATGTATGGAAATGCCTCAATTATCCTATTAAATAGAATATGAAATGTGAATGTATGACTTGGTATGAGATCGAACCGATAGGCCTAAGGAATCCATGGTATAGCGGTATGGATGGAGTACTTAGCCTCGTTTTCATTGTTTCGTTTAGTGATAATTTGGTTAAAGGATGGTTGTGAAATGCTTATGACTTATCGAGTTATATACTCACTCGGTGTTTTCTTGTCACCCATTTTAGGTCTCTTGGACTCGTATCTTTTTGTGTGCTCGGAACCGTCATCAAGTCATCACACCGCAAGCAATCTTTGGTATTGTCTTCTTAGTCGATCTAGGAGAACATTTGGCATGTATAGGCTATTTTGTTTTGTTGAAATTTGGGTTGTAAACTTTAGCCATGCGAAAATGGCCCATATGGTTGGTTGGATTTGGTTCCAAAACACTTATTCATGAGTCTTAAAAATCTTAATTTTGATAAGGTGGTCATAATTTGTGATATGAATGATGGATGATTAGTTGGGTCATGGAGGAATTATGAAATAGGCATTGTTTGCCTTAGTAACAGATGCTGACAGCAGCAGTGATGTGAGATTGAAAAATCACTAAAAATAGTAGAAGTAGAATTAAATAGTGAATAAATTATGAAATTGAACCCTGATGAATCTACTTTCATATGGAAGAAACGAAACGGTCATATGAGTCGGATTTTAAGAGATATTCAGGTTTTTGCGAAATAGGGCCAGAACGGTTTCTGGATCCCCTGTTCCGGCTTTGAAAATTCACTATAAATTAACCAGAGAGAATTAGAATTCATTCTCTATATATACAGATTTCTTTGTGAGTCTAGTTTCTTTAGAAACAAACGGCATAAGGGTTGGAGCCCTGTACAGAAAGGTATCCAAGACATAATGCGCAAAGGTCAGTGTAGTCGAACCCTGAAACAGGGGTGACTTTAACTAATAAATTGTACTAATTTGCTCGACCAAAAAATCTAGAAATAAATCCATGGATGGATATATGAGTCTAAATTCGGGGAAAATTTGCGGAACTGGTTTTCGAGTTCTGGAACTCAAGATATGATTTTTAAGGTAACAGTGACGCAGTCAGCCAGCTTGTCTGGAAACGTTAAAATGGTCTGTGTGACAAGTGAATTTAGTCTGTGAACCCCTCGTGTCCGACTCCGGCGACGATATCGGGTACGGGGTGTTACAAAAACCCCCCCAATTTATGATACATGGCAATTTGGCACCCTTAGTTATCAAATTAAGACTTTTGCACTTTATGCGATTTAGTCATTTTTCGCAATTGGGCTTACAAATGCTAAAATTAGCTCACCAAATTTTTCATGCACTATTATAAACATGCTATGAATCTATTTTAATAATAAAATAATTTTTATAACTTCAAATTTGTGGTCTCGAGACCACTATTCTGACTAGCCCCCAAAATCGGGCTGTTACATTTCTCCCCCTTAGGGATTTTCGTCCTCAAAAATCTTACCGATGAATAAGTTCGGGTACTGATCTCTCATAGTCTCCTCGGGTTCCCATGTGGCTTGCCCGACTCCTTGTCTATGCCACAAAACTGTCACAAGTGCTATACTCTTATTTCTCAACTGTTTGACTTCCTGAGCTAAAATCTTGACCGGCTCTTCACCATAAGTCATGTCTGGATGAATCTCAACCTCTGGCGGTGTAATCACATGCTAAAATCTATATCGATGTAGCATGGACACATGAAACATCGTGAATCTTTTCCAATTCAAGTGGCAAATCCAATCGGTAGGCAACTGGTCTTACTCTCTTGGTAACCACATAAGGTCCTATGAAATGAGGACTCAACTTGCCTTTTCTACCAAATCTGAGGACTTTCCTCCACGGGGATACTTTTAAAAAAACCTTATCACCGACTTGAAACTCAATTTCATTTTATTTCAAATCCACATAGGATTTCTTTCTATCTGAGGCAGCCTTCAAGCAGTCGTGAATCACTTTAACTTTCTCTTCAGTCTCTTTGACTAAATCGACCTCGTGAATCTGACTCTCTCTAAGCTCGGTCCAATATAAGGGCATTCGACACTTTCGCCCATACAAAGCTTCATAAGGTGCCATCTTCAAACTTGCTTGATAACTGTTGTTATAAGCAAATTCAACCAATGGCAAGTACTTTTCCCAACTACCTTGATATTCGAGAACACAACACCGTAAAATATTTTCTAAAATTTGAATCACTCTTTCCAACTGACTGTCAATTTGCGGGTGAAATGCCGTGCTAAAACTCAACTTAGTCCCCAAAGCCTCTTGTAACTTTTTTTAAGATCTCGAGGTAAATCTCAGGTCCCTATCCGAAATAATCGATAAGGGCACCCCGTGTAGCCTCACGATCTTAGAAATATACAAGTCGGCCAATCTTTCAAGGGAGTAGTCAGTACGCACTAGTATAAAATGTGCTGACTTTGTTAGCCTATCCACAATAACCCAAACAACATCCTTTTTCTTTGGGGTTAATGGCAAACCCATCACGAAGTCCATCATAATCTGATCCCACTTCTACTTGGGGACCGTGATGGGCTGAAGTAGACCCGAAGGTACCTAATGTTCAGCCTTCACTTGCTGACACACTAGACACTTGGGAAACGAACTCTGAAATGTCTCTTTTCATTCCCGACCACCAGTACATTTTCTTCAAGTTCTTGTACATTTTCACACTACCCAGGTGGACGGACAAACAACCACTATGTGCCTCATCTAAAATCTTCCAGATCAACTCGTTGTTCTTGGGTACACAAACTCTATCTTTGAACATTATACAACCATCGGTACCAATACAAAATTTGGATTCATTCCCTGTCTCACCCTGAGCTAGTTTAGCTTGCAACTTCTCATCGCTTTTTTGAGTTTCGCAGATCTCTTGAAGAAATGTCGGTCTAGCTTTTAACTCTTCTAAAACTGAATCATCGTAAGACACGGTCAATTGAGTACTCATGGCTCTCAACACAAATAGCGATTTTCTACTTAAAGCGTCGGTAATTACATTTGCCTTTCCCGGATGGTAATCGATAATAAACTCAGCTCTAACCATCAATGTTGCTACAAATTTAACTCCTTTTGGGTCATCAAGTACTTAAGACTCTTATGATCAGTGAACCCCCGACACTTCTCGCCATACAGATGGTGTCTCCAAATTTTCAATGTGAATACGATGGCAGCCAACTCTAAATCATACGTCGGGTAATTTTTCTCATGTGACTGCAACTGTCTTGAAGCGTAAGCTATGATCTTACCTTCTTGCATAAGCACGTACCCCAAACCATTCAAGGAGGTGTCGCTATATATCACAAACTCCTTACCCGACTTTGGTTGCACTAATATTAGAGCTTCAGTCAACAAAGCCTTTAATTTCTCGAAACTTTGTTTGCACTTTTCTGTCCATTCGAACTTGACATCTTTCTGTAATAGCCTCATCATTGGAGTAGCGATCATAGAAAACCCTTGAACAAACCTTCTATAGTACCCAGCCAAGCCCAAGAAGCTTCGAACCTCAGTCACATTCTTCGGTAGTTTCCACTCAACAATAGCTGAAATCTTGCTTGGGTCAACTCTAATCCTATCACCCAACACAATGTGTCCTAAAAATCCAACCTCCTTATGCCAAAATTCACTCTTACTGAACTTGGCATACAATTTCTTGTCTCTCAAGGTCTGTAACACAGTCTCAAATGCTCTGCGTGCTCACCCTCATCACGCGAGTAAATCAATATGTCATCGATAAAGACCACAACAAACTTA
This sequence comes from Gossypium arboreum, assembly GCF_025698485.1. Taxonomy (NCBI): domain Eukaryota; kingdom Viridiplantae; phylum Streptophyta; class Magnoliopsida; order Malvales; family Malvaceae; genus Gossypium; species Gossypium arboreum. Next base: position 89,229,817 of record NC_069082.1, on the reverse strand, counting down.
TCCAAATATGGCCAAAAAAAGCAGTTCATCAAATCCATAAACACTGTCAAGGCATTAGTTAAACCAAAGGGCATGACGAGGAGCTCATAATGCCCATACCTTGTCCGAAAAGCAGTCTTCGATGCACCTTGCTCTTTAACTCTCAACTGATAATAACCAGATCTCAAGTCTATCTTGGAGAACATTGCGGCTCCCTTCAACTGATCGATTAAATCATCTATCCTTGGCAAAGGATACTTGTTCTTCACCGTTACCTTATTGAGTAGTCTATAGTCTATACATAACCTTATCGACCCGTCTTTCTTTTTCACAAAAAACACTGGTGCGCCTCACGGTAAATAACTAGGTCTGGTAAAACCTTTATCTGTTAACTCTTGCAACTGTACTTTCAACTCTTTCAACTCTGTTGGGGCCATTCTACACGGAACAATAGAAATGGGTGCCGTTCCTGGTACCAACTCGATTCTAAACTCAATTTCCCTCTCTGGTGGTAGTCTTGGTAATTCTTCTAGAAATACATCTACAAACTCATAAACCACTGGTACTGATTCTATCTTCAACTCAGACACTTGAGTATTCAACACAAAAGAAAGATATGCCTCATATCCTATCCTCAAATATTTCTCAGCTGACATAAACAATATCACCACAGACGTTTTATTCGGTTCATTTGGTCCAACCTGAAGGACATTCCCATCTTCTCATTTCAACTTAATAACTTTTCTCCCATAGCCCACTACAACACTATGAGCAGTCAACCAATCCATCCCAAGGATTACATCAAATTCATTGAACGGCAATAACATCAAGTTAGCCGGAAAACAATGACCCCTAATAGACAGAGGACAATCTCTGCACACTTGATCAACTAGCACATGTCTGCCTAAAGGATTGGACACTTTTATTACAAACTTAGTGGACTCTACTAGCATGCTCATACGAGGTATCAATTCCATACAAATAGAAGAGTGGATCGACCCCCAGTAAATTAAAGTAACAACAGATATTTCATGGATAGAAATGGTACCCGTAATCATGTCAGGAGACTCTGCTTCTTCACGGGCACGAATAGCGTAAGTCCTTGCAGGCACTCTGCCCTCAGACCTCGCTGCAGCATCTCTTGGTGCACCTCTACTAGTAGCCCAGCTTTTAGGGTTCTTTTGTGGTTTACCCATCAATGAGGCACTACTTGCCTTCGCTTCTTGCTTTTTCTCCCTCTCTTCCATTTCGGGGTAGTCTCAGATGAAGTGGTCCAGTGACCCACATTTAAAACACCCTCTTTCTTTACCTCGACACTGATCGAAATGGCGTCTGTCACATTGCAGACACTCTGGCCAATTTGGCCGAGCACTACTGACACTCATGATAAAAACGGTCTGAGCTCTAAAAGTTGAGTTCTACCGATTCTTATTTCTATTCAAAAACCCCACTGAAGCATTCCATCAGGTAGTGAATTCCTTTGAACTTTTAGATGAGGACTGATATGATTTCTCCATCTGTCTCTTCTTGGAATCTCGCAACTCAATAGCCGCTTTCCTCCTCTCTTTTATCAGCTCCTCTGCCTTGCGTGCTCTCTCAACGAGTACTACAAATTCTCTCAATTCTAGGATGCCAAAAAATACTCAGATATCTTCATTAAGACCATCCTCAAACCTCTTACACATAGTGGCTTCTGTAGACACGCACTCCGGTGCATATTTACTGAGCCTCACAAATTCACGCTCATATTCCGTCACCGTCATTCGGCCTTGCTTTAGCTCTAGGAATTCCTTCCTCTTTTGATCTATGAATCTTTGGCTAATATAGCTTTTCCGGAATTCTTCTTGGAAGAATTCCCAAGTTATTCTTTCTCTCAGTACAATTGACACGAGAGTATTCCACCACTGATACGCCGAATCCTGAAAGAGTGACACTGCACACTTCACACACTCTTCAAGTGTGCACGATAGTTCATCGAATACCCTCATGGTATTTTCCAACCAAAACTCTGCTCTTTCTGGGTCATCATCTATACTAGCCCAAAATTCTTCAGCCCCTTGTTTCCGAATCTTATCCACTGGAGGTTTCTCCCTCCTAAACATGTCCGTGCCTTGCGGAGCTATTGGAGGAGGTGGGAGAGGTGGAGTGTTCGAGTTCGCACGGACGAACTCTGTATGCCAAGCATCCATCATTCGGAGATAGGCTTCTCTAGCCCCTTCAGCTTGGTCTATAGTCACGGGCTCACTCTCAACTGGCGCGGTCCCTTTAGCGGGAGTCGGCGTATTACTCTCTACGGCATCCACCGTATCTCTATCAGGATCCATTTACTATATAAAAATACAATTTATAATCATCAGAAGTCATCACACTATCAATATATAATTATGGCATGTATTGCTAGACTCGCACTCTCGCTAGATTAGTCCTGGAACTGACTAAACCATAAATCTGATACCACTAAATGTAACACCCAAAATACGAAGCGTTACCTAACTTGGAACATTTAAAACTTTCTTAAACTTATCAATATATTCTTAATATGGGCTTATGAGGCCCAAAAACACACATCGAAAATCATTCAGGACCAATCCGGGTTCTTTTTCCAACTATAGAGAAATGTCACTTGACATAGGGGCACATGCCCGTGTTTGTGGGGCAACACGCCCATGTGAGCATTCTAACATGGCCGTGCTAATGGCCCATGTGTCTCACAGCCTAAGCAAGACAAGGACGCATCCATATTCTCCACCCGTGTGGAATTAATTCTAAATGCACACCTATAGGGGTTTTCACAAGGCTTGGCACACGCTGGTGTCTTTAGCCCATGTCCTTCACACGGCCATGACATTCTATTTTAAGAGCCATTCTATTTCTGACGTCAGTAATTTTTAAGGGCCACACGACCAAGTTATACGCCTGTGTGCTAGGCTGTGACATTCACACAGCTGAGGTACACGGTCGTGTCTCTGCCCGTGTGTTTACTACCATGCATACTGACTTAAACTCTTTTACGCGTAGGGGACACACAGCCGGATCACACGCCCATGGGGTAGACCGTGTGTCACACACAGTCTAGACACACGCCCGTGTGCCTACCTGTGTGGACAATATAAGGCTATTTACAAAGCCCCATTGCCACCTTTACATATGTAGTTCTATACAAATACCAACCAATGCCAAAACAAGTTCCTATAACCAAATCAGCCACAATAGACATTCATTAAACCATGATAATGCATCTTTTATAAATTTAAAATGAATGTTAACCATCATTCAAGGCTTAATACAAATTGAAGGGTTTCCAACCCAAGCCAATACATGCCATATTCAAAAATATAAATCCAATTATACCGAATGCTTCGGTTAATAGTATGATCGACATCTCTAACTTTCGGTGATCCTTGAGCTAGTTAGATGGCACTGTAAGGAAATGAAAAGGGAAGGGAGTAAGCATAACAGCTTGGTAAGTTGCATACAAGTAAGTATACAACACCAATTTATCAAAAATCAACCTGCTCATAACAACAAGGTAGGCATAAGCATAACTTACTCATTACCGTCGATACGGGTCACATATTATATAATGAGCTCATATCTCATACGTACTAATTAGGTACCTATACCACTCACAACAGGGTTATACTTTCCTCATTAGCTCAAGCACATAACTTTCACCGTTGAACCATTCAGAATACTACTAGATTTTACATAAGCCTCAAGCATAGGGTAAGGTGCCGATGCCATGTCCTAGACACAATCTTACACTGGCTCATATCTCAAGTCGATGCCATGTCTCAGACATGGTCTTACACTGACTACCATCTCACAGCCAATGCATGTCCCAGACATGTCTTACATTGGCTGTAATAGCCCAAAATTGGGTCTAGTTGGAACAGAGGTTTCGGGACCACAAAATTTGAGATATAAATAATTATTTTATGATTATTTTTATGTCTATGATATGATTTCATGATTGTGTGAAAATTTCGTAAAGAAATTCTATGCATAAAGTGCTTAATTCGAAGTTAGGGACGAAATTGAATAAGTTGCAAAACTTGCATTCTAGAAGTTTCTAGTATGAAATTGATTTAAAATATTAATTAGGAGGTCTTAAATATTAATTTGACCAATTTCTAAGTTATGGACAAAAATTGGACATGGATGGAATTTTGGAAAGTTTAGTAGTAAGGGTATTTTGGTCATTTAGGGTAAAATGAATTAAAATACAAAATTAAAAGCCAATTTTGCTCATCTTCTTCACCATGGACGTGTATACCAAGGAGACTCCATGGCTAGGGTTTTCAAGCTTCCCAAGCTCAATTGTAAGTCCGTTCTAACCCCGCTTTTCAAGTTCTTTACGCTTTTGGAGTCCCAGTAACTTAATTTAGCTTATGCTAGCAATAATTCAACCTAGGGTTCATATTTGGAAAAATACCCATAGGTAAAATTTGTGTATTCTGGTGTTTTATGATACAATATGAGGTTTTAAATTATGTTAGACAACTTGTGCTACTCGGTTTTAAGTGAAAACGAGCAAAAGGACTTAATCGGTCCAAAAATACCTAATAGTCATAAGTATATGTTAGAGTGAGAATTTGATGTTGCCATAGAAGGAAAAGTGATCATCATGTCATAAAACATAAGAATAAGGGATGAAGTTTAATTTTGAGCCTAGGGGCAAAAGTGTAAATATGCAAAAGTTTAGGGCAAATTGTAATTTTTCCAAAGTTTGAGTTAAGGACTGTTTTGAATAGTACATTAATTAAATAAGTAAAATATGATGTTTTAGATCCCGAAAAATGAGATTTGAACCTAGAATGAGAGAAAAATCGAAAATTGGGAAAGTTGGTAAAATGGCCGTTTTAATATCAAGGTAAGTTCATATGTATAATAAGCATTAATTTATGCATGTTTCAATGTAAAATTGATATATTTACTATGATCTCCAAGGTGTTGAAAGTATATAAGTTGGTATGATAATAATACAACAATAATGTTGTAATTTATTTTTGAAAGTTAAATTTAGTGAATTAATTGAATTATGTTAAATTAAATGATTATGCAAGTTTATGAATTGATTTAAAAATATGTCTATGGTACATGAAGTGCATTGAATTATCATACATAAATGTGATTTCTATGATTATGGATATTATGGGAAATTGTAAGTTCATATGATTTTAATAAGACAATGTGTAATTTAATGTTATTGCGTTGATATTAAATGAGATGTAAGTTTATATGTAAGTAATACATCACTATTACTTGTATTATGATATTTTATAAAAATATTGGAAATATGTTTGTGGATAATTACTTGATTGGTGAAATTGTTGGAAAAGAGTGAGAAATCCCGATTGAACCTTTGGAAAGATTGGATGATACAGATGGTATGTAGCTAGGTCACATGTATAGTGCTGAGTGCACATCATGTGTACAAGAGGGCTACAAGACATTATGATGTAGCTAGGTCGCATGGGTGATACTATGTGTACACCATGTAGGCAAGAGAGCTACGGGATATATGTAGCTAGGTTGCATGTCTGGTTCCAAGTGAAGGACACCATGTAGACAAGAGAGCTACGAGATAAACTGGCTAGGTCACATGGGTGGTACTAAGTGTTCACCATGTGTACAAGAGAGCCGAACTATATGATGGGTGGAGCTATGTGCTGAAACCACCAAGTATCGAGGATTGATCCGAAGTGTTCAACGGGAGACTCTCTATGTATTGCTTTGTGAGTTTTGTGATGAATATGTGCAAGAACTTGGTTATGTGAATGATGTGTTCATTAAGTGACCAAGATGTGGTAAGGTTATAAACAAGTAAGTTATACATGAGGATGATTTTATGGTGACCTTGTGATCATGGGCCTATACTTGTGATGTATGAAATGTGGTGAAAATGATTTGTGATATGTATGTTAAAATGAGGTTAATACAAAGAAAGTGTGAAAGAGTGAATTAGCAATAAAACTGTTTTGGATAGTAGCAGTGACATGATTTTGAAAAATCACCAAAAATAGTATAAATTGAATCCGAGACTGAATGAGATATCAAATTAAATCTTAATGCGTCTAATTTCATATAAAAGAAACATAGAAAGCAAAGGAGTTCTATATTTTTAGATATTTATGTTTTCGTGAGACTGATTCAGAATGATTATGTGATCCCCTGTTCTAAATTTGGAAAATCACAAAAATTTGGAGAAAAATAATTAGAGGCTCAAAATTATATTTTTAAAATCCATAATGAGTATATTTTCAAGATAAATCAACAAGAACATTATCCGAGTTCTGATTGTGAGATAATTATTTTTAGTGAAGAGAGGTTAGAACTGTCGAGAAAGTGAAACAGGGAAATTTTAATGAATAAACTGTACTAATTGGCTAAAAATAAAATTATGAAAATTTTATGGTGGAACGATATGTGAGTCTAGTTTTAGGGAAAATCTACGGATCTTAATTTGGAGCTCTGTAGCTCGAATTATAAATAATTAAGTGACTATGACTCGTGTGGACAGTTTGATGTGAACATTTATTAGTAAATTGTGAAATCGTACTTACAAGAATGCTATATACATTAAGGATGTGGAATGGAGAGGAGGAGAAGGAAAATAAATATATGTGGAATACATGGAAACTATGGTATATGAAATATGGATATAATGAAATAAATGATATGTGTTTATAAGAAAACAAAAAGAGAAAGTTATGTATCATGACATGTATATATATATATATATATGACTAGTCTCAATGTAATGCTTGTTGGGTATGGAATTGAATTGAAATGTTTCAGGCAAACATGTTATTCTGCACATCTGAATCGTGGTATTTTATAAAGATATGACCTAGCTTTAAATATGAATGCTTGATGATTAAGCTGAAGATATTTGGTAAGATGATAATCTTGGTATAAATGTATAAGTGGTACTATAATAAACAAGGTAAAATGAGTATGAGGGACACATGTATGATGACATACAAATGCTATGTTTGTGGTTTAATTGAGGATGTTTAATCATTAAATGAATACCATGTTATATGCTTTTGATTTTGTGTAAGTGTGTAAGAGATCAAGGTTGACCAAAGCTTGGAAAATAGCCTAGGTATATTCCACACAGAGACACGACCATGTGTCTCGGTAGTGTATGGAACACGACTTTGGGACAGGCGTGTGGAGCCTTAAAGCATGAAATTTCCAAGATTTTCGTAAGTTCTCAGTTTAGTCCCAAACCCTTTCTAAAGTATGTTTTGGGCTCCGTAGACTCAAATAAGGGACTATGTGTAAGAGAATGAACGCTTTGAAATATGAATAAAATTTTATGGCTCGTATTTTAGTTTAATGTTTGTATGTTTTTCTGGTAACGCCTCGTACCTTAGCCCGGCCTCGGATACGGGTAAGGGATGTTACATTGGCTTATGTCTCGAGGCTGATACATGTTCCAGACATGTCTTACACTAGCCCTCATCTTAATGCCGATGCCATGTCCCAGACATGGTCTTACACTGGCTCTCATAATGCGGCCAATGCATGTCCCAGACATGTCTTACACTAGCTCACACACGAATGACCCAAATGTCATGGCATGAATATCCGATTTGCTTCCTCAGGTTCCAATGGAAATTCTACTATCTCATTTATCATCTTACATTCTCAATTTCACTATCAAGCAATTTATGTTGTAATAATTCAAGCACATATAATTAACAACGTAGTTATATTATTTACACACAACTTACCTCGGATTACAAAATGTGGCGACTAGCCGATTTAGTAGGTTTGCTTGGCTTTCCCCCGGTCTAGGTTTAGACTCGGTATTTCTTGATCTATAATAACAAAATGCACTTATTAAGTCACTTTATCAACCTAAGCACTCAACAATTTATAATTGGGCTAAATGACCATTTTGCCCCTAGACTTTTGCAAAATGATCACTTTACCTCTCGGCCCGAAAATCGATTTTTATCGAATTTCTTTATTTCTCAAGACTAGACGAACCTCTTTGACTCTTATAGCAACTCCAAATTCTCACTATTTCACGCATATATTATCTATTTTACAACTTATGCACATTAGTCCTATTAAGTGTTTTCATGCTAACACCTTTTTCCAAAAGTTGTTTATAAGGCACCCAAGACTCATTTTCTTCCATAAAATTTCAGAAAACACCCTAAATAATCTCTTGGTCAAACCCTAAACTCTTAATCATTTTGCAACATAGACCCCTCATTTGAAAGCTCATGCATCAAGGGTCTCAAAAATGCAATAATATTCAAGAAAACTCATTAAAATCACTTACTTGTGAGAGGAATAAGATGCTAAAATTTTTGAAGTTTAAAACCCTTAGAAATGGCTGAAAAAATCAGTGGAATGAAGAGAGAATGAAAGAAAAAGATGATAGCTAGGCTTAGGTATTATTATAATACACCATATGTCATCAAATTTCACCTAATATTGACTTTTCAACATTTCCATCTACCATGGCCGACCATCACCTATTTAATGGCCCAATTTCACTTTAAAAACCCCCAATTTATGATACATTGCAATTTGGCACCCTTAGTTATCAATTTAAGACTTTTGCACTTTATGCGATTCAGTCCTTTTTAGCAATTGGTCTCCCAAATGCTAAAATTAGCTTACCAAATTTTTCATGCACTATTATAGACATGCTATGACTCTATTTTAATAATAAAATAATTTTTTTGACTTTGAATTTGTGGTCCCGAGACCACTATTCTGAATAGCCCCCAAAATCTGGTTGTTACACTTTGATCAAATCGACCCCATATATCTTATTCTCACTTAGTTTAGTCCAATATAAAGGTGTTCGACATTTGCGACCGTACAAAGCCTCTTAATGCGCCATTTTGATACTTAATTGAAAGCTATTATTATACGCAAATTCAATCAGTGACAAATATCATTCCCACGTACCTTCAAACTCAAGAATACAACAACTCGACATATCCTCGAGTATCTGAATAATCCGCTCGGATTGACCATCCGTCTGTGGGTAAAAAGCAATGCTAAAATATAGTTTCGTACCTAATGCATCTTGCAGTTTCTTCCAAAACCGCAATGTGAACCTCGGATCTCTATGTGATACAATAGATATAGGTACTCTGTGCAATCTCACAATCTGAGAAATGTATAACTCAGCAAGCTTATCAAGTGAATAATCTGTGCGAACCGGAATGAAATGAGCCGATTTAGTCAATCTATCCACAACAACCCAGATCGCATCTTTCCTAACTGGTGACAAAGGCAAACCCGATACAAAATCCATCATGACTCTGTACCATTTTCGCTCGGGTATCATAATTGATTGAAGTAACCCAAATGGTACCTGATGCTCGACTTTGACTTGTTGAAAGATTAAACATTTCGAAACAAAATCAGAGATGTCTCGTTTCATACCATGCCACCAGTAAAGCTGTTTCAAATCATTATACATTTTTGTACTATCTGGATGAACAGATAACCGACTGCTATGAGCTTCATTCAAAATCATTTGAATCAACTCTAAATTTCTCGAAACACATATTCAGCCTCTGTATCTCAAACAACCCTCAGTATCAACTCAGAATTCTGAATCAATATTCGAATCACATTGAGCCCATTTCGCTAACAATTCATTATCGACTTTTTGAGCTTTGCAAATCTGCTGCATAAATAACGGTCTCGCTTTCAACTCAGTTACAATCAAGCCATCATCAAATAGAGCCATATTTGCATTCATTGCACGCAGAGCAAACAGAGATTTTCAACTTAGAGCATCAGCAACTACATTGGCCTTTCCCAGATGGTAGTCAATTACAAGCTCGTAATCTTTTAACAACTCTAACCATCTTTGCTGTCGTAGATTCAGATCTTTCTAAGTCATCAAGTATTTTAAGCTTTTGTGATCGAAATAAACATGACATTCTCACCAAACAGATAGTGGCACCAAATCTTCAATGTAAACACAATAGCTGCTAATTTCAAATAGTGTGTCAGATAGTTCTTTTCATGGGCCTTTAACTGTATCAAGGCATAAGCTATAACTTTTCCTTCTTGCATCAAAACATAGCCCAAACAATTCAAAGATGCATCACAAAAGATTACGAATTCTTTACCCGATTTTGACTGAACTAGCACTGAAGCTTCAATCAATAAAGCTTTCAACTAATCAAAACTTTTCTGGCACTTTTCTGACCACTCGAACCTAACATCTTTCTGAAGTAGTCGCATCATTGGGGTTGCAATCATCGAGAAACCTTTTAAAAATCGTCTATAATATCCAGCAAAACCCAGAAAACTTTGGACTTCAGAAACATTTCTCGGAGGTTTCCAATCTAGTATGGCCGAAATCTTGCTCGGATCAACCCGAATACCAGTTGCTGATACAACATGTCCCAAAAACCCAACTTCGCGCAACCAGAATTCACATTTATTGAACTTCACATACACCTATTTATCTCGCAAAGTCTGTAACACAATTCTCAAGTGTTAGCCGTGTTCAGATTCATCACGGGAGTAAATTAGGATGTCATCAATAAACACAACCACAAATCGATCCAAATAGGGTTTGAAAATCTGATTCATTAAATCCATAAAAGTAGCAGGTGCATTAGTAAGTTCGAAAGGCATAACCATAAACTCATAGTGTCCGTAACTTGTTCGGAAAGAAGTTTTTGGCACATTAGAGTCTTTAACTCGCAGCTAATAGTAACCCGATCTCAAATCTATCATTGAAAATACTATAGCCCATTTCAACTGATTGAACAAGTCATCAGTCCGTGGCAAAGGATATTTATTCTTTATAGTCACCTTATTGAGCTATCGGTAATCGATGCATGTTCTCATAGTTCTATCTTTCTTTTTCACAAACAAAACCGGTGTACCCTAGGGAGAAAATCTCAGTCGCGCGAAACCTTTATCTGTCAATTCTTGCAACTAAGCTTTCAATTCTTTTAATTCAGTTGGCGCCATTCTGTACAGAGGTATCGATATCAGAGTTGTCCCTGGCACTAACTCAATGCCAAACTCTACATCTCGAATCGGTGGCAAACTCAGTAATTCTTCAGGAAACACATCTGAATATACGAACACTACTGGTACTGATTCAATCTTCTTTTCATTCACTTTAGAATTGAGTACATAGGCAAAATAAGCTTCACAACCCTTTCTCACATATTTTTGAGCTAACATTGAAGAAATCACTGCCGGTAAACCATTCAGATCATTGGACTCAATTTGAATTATTTCATCATGCTAACATCGCAAATCAATAGTCTTTCGTTTGTAGTTCACAATAGCATCGTGCAATGTTAACCAATCCATACCTAGAATTATATCAAACTCACCGAATGGCAACAACATCAAATCAACCAGAAAACTTGAATCTTGAATCATCAACGGACAATTCTTGCATACTTTATCAACCAAAACACACCGGTCTAAGGGGTTCAACACTCTAATCATAAACTCAATAGACTCTATAGGCAAAGTCTTACTGGATACTAAAGTTTCACATACATAAGAATGAGTCGATCCAGGATCAATCAATGCAACAACACTAGTATCATAGAGAGTGAAAGTACCGATAATCACATTTGGAGATGAAGCTTCTTCACGAGCGAGAATAGTATAAGCTCTGGCAGGTGCGTGAGCTTCAAATCTAGCAGTCGTGTCTTTAGTTCCCCTCTGACGGCCACTTACATTACCTATATTTCTAGGTGGTCTACCTCGAGATGCCATGTTAGTCGACCTCGTATTCTGCTTCATGTCTTGCTCAACCAACTCAGGGCATTCACGAATGAAGTGATCCATCGATCAAAATTTAAAGCAAGCCCGATCATTCAATCTACAACTGTCGGGATGTCATTTACCGCAATGTTTACACTCAGGTTGGTTCGATGGGATGTTACCAACACTAGCTACTGAGGTAGCTCTCGAACTCACGGGTGGTTTGTCTCGATCATGTCTAGAATAGCCCGCAGTAGCCTTTGAATGGCTAAAGTCATCTCAGAATGTCTTTGATGCAGACTGAAATGTTTTACCCGATGATCTTTTTTGAGAATCTCTAGCTTCAAAGTCAGTTTTTCTTTTCTCTTTCCCGAGAGTTTTTCTTTTCTCTTTCCCGAGCTCATTAGCTTTGCATGATCGCTCGACTAATACAACAAACTATTTTATTTCAAATATTCTGACTAATAGGATAATGTCTTCATTCAACCCGTCTTCAAATCTTTTACACATTATAGCTTCAGTCGAAACACATTCCTGGGCATATCTGCTGAGTCTTACAAATTTCCGTTCATATTCTGTTACGGTCATACGACCCTGTTTCAACTCGAGGAATTCTTTGCATTTTTGATCAATGAATCTCTGACTAATGTATTTCTTACGGAATTCAGTCTGAAAGAACTCCCAGGTCACCCTTTCTTTCAGAACTACTGATATCAATGTATTCCACCAGTGATATGCGAAATCTCGAAGTAAGGATACAACACATTTTATACACTCGTTAGGGGTACAAGATAGCTCATCGAACACATGAATAGTATTATCGAGCCAGGATTCAGCTCGCTCAGCATCTTCATCAACAGTGGCTCTAAATTCTTCACCCCTCGTGTTTTCTGATTTTATCAACTAGGGGCTTATTTAATCTCATCAGATCAATAACTTGAGGTATTACAGGTATCTGAGGAGGATTAGGCAGAGGTACGGGTTGTTGAACAGCTAAATTTGCCTGGATATACTATGTGAACCATTCATCCATCATCTGAAAGAAGGCTTGTTTAGCTTCTCCCTCGTGGCTACTCGTAATCAGCCTAGAATTAGTCGGCGATGCCCCTTGAGTAGGAGCGGGCACATTACTTTCCATGTCATCAGCTACGGCTCGATCAATATCCATATACTATACGAAAACACATTTTAATTGTCAGGAATCATCAAACTATAGCAGTTTATAAATATGGCATGTATAGCTAGACTTATACGCACTACGTTCGTCCTAGAATCGACAAAACCGTAGCTATGGTACCAATCAAATATAACACCCCTAACCCATATCCGTCTCCGGACTAGGGTTACTAGGCATTGCCGGACATATTGGAACATTTCGCAATCATTTCACAATCAAAAGTCATACACCGTCAAATCATAGTCAAATATTAAAACCATTTTGTACAAGTTTCATAATTTCAAAGTTTGAACCATATAGCAACCATTTCTATAACATTCGAATACCCAAGTCATAACTCAACCATAAATCATTTCATATACAGAGCATATAACAAGACATCTAAATCCTTAGCTAAATACAACCACAACAATTTGAAATCTATATACATGCACATATTAAACCAATTTGGCCTTATATCACGGTTTAATATTCATTTGTGCATAAAACATTAGGTAACTATATAACATAACCAACTATACTTTAAACATTATCAAACCATTTTTAAATACAAGTACCAAATCTTAGCATTTTAAACATTATAACATTATGCGCATTTTACCAAATCTAATTGAACCATTTTTGATCACGACGTCAAGTCATACCATACCTAATTCACAATCTAACTAATATAATCAACCAACACATGAACCGCATACTTAAGCTGAATTTTTACTGTTACATATATATGTCACATTTCAACTCAAATATTAAACCTAACAATCTGATCTTTCATTACCAGGCCTCAAACAGACCATATCAATCCCAATAATAATATAACCTATTCAATTAACTGCATGATTTAAATCACCTATGTCGAATCACAATTTAAACTAAAATCGTCATCTATATTTACAATTTAGGCTAATACATGTGAATCAAAATGACATTTATATATTCAGCTATAAATTCATCAACTACTCCATTACCAATGCCAAATCTCAAGACTAACCAAATATGCAAATCATACCATATACCAAACTTATTAAATGAGCTAGTTATAAGTTGTTCATATCATTACCCAAATCAAGACATAAAACCAAACACCATTCAAATATGTCATGTAGCATACTTACCAAATTGAGATTAAACCATGATAAAATATAACCTAACATAAGCATAATGATCAAGCCATTTTTGCAAGGCTATATTTATTTACATTTTCAAAATCAACCAAAACAAGTGCTAGCCTATACATGCCATAGTTTCGAAGTTCAAACTATTTAAAATATCGAAATAACAATCGATAGTGTGACGGATTTCCTTGACGATCCCCGAGCTTGTAACTAGCTTCTAAAATCTAAAAAAAAAGCAAACGACCACACACAGTAAGCTTAAATAGCTTAGTAAGTCATAAGCAATTAAATCAATTCAATGACATTTATCATTCAACTTAATTAAACCGAATCATACTAACTATAACCACATATACAATTATTAAGCTTGCAACTCCATGTATCAATACATATACTTTAGCATTATTTTCCACTTGGCCGAATACAAATATATTCATAATCATATCTAACTCCCATTTTCATAATGTACATTTCATATATTTATATAAAGTATATACTTACCTTACTACTCGATCATTTTACTTAGCACATACCTGTCCTTTTAGCTCTATTTCACATTCGATATTAACTCGATATTGCCAATTGAACCATTCAGAATTAATAAGGATACTTGGATAATCAAAAAGCTCGTAAATTTCCAATGTCCCAGACGTTGTCTTACATGTAATCACATATCGATGCCACTATCCCAGATAGGATCTTACACGAACTCATATACGATGTCGATGTCTCAAACATGGTCTTACACGCAAATCACAAATTGATGCCAATGTCCCAAACGTGGTCTTACATGAAATCATATATCGGAATCCTATGGGATGACATATGTATCCTAACTATTCCTAAGGTTCGTATAGGACTTTCAGACGTCATAACTCGATCGATTCAAACTTATAAATACTTCTCCATACTTAAAAAAATTCAGCTTGAACATATATATACAAGCAATAGTTCAATTTGGCACAAATATAATATATAAAATCAAATTTAACAACATGTATTTACTTATGAACTTGCCTCGTATGAAGACGAACAAACCAGGTCGACTATTCAACAACTTTAGATTTCCCCCGATCTAAATATGATTTTCTTTTTTCTTGATCTAAATTAATATAAATTAAACTTATTTAATCAAATATCCAATCAAATTCATCCAAAAACACATAAATGGGCTAATTACACTTTTTCCCCTGACATTTCACAATTTTTACAATTTTCACAATTTAGTCCCTATTTCACAATTTATTCCCCTGGCCGAATTTATCCCTAGCCCATATAAGCTCATATGTTTCATTTAATTCACATTTTAACCCCATCAATTTGCAAAATTTACAATTTGGTACTAAATAGACATTTTTATCAAAAATCACTTAATTAAATTTAACAATCTAACAACATATATTTATTTGTCATCATCAAACATAAAATCATCAAGCTTTCAACAATGGAAAAACACAAAATCATCATAAATTTCAAAAATTTAGGTTGAGCTAGCTAAAACACGAAGCAACGATTACAAAAATGTAAAAATCATCAAAAACCGAGCAAAACACATACCTAATTCAAGCTTCCAAGTGTGCCGAACCTAACAAGCTTATTTTCTTTCTTTTATGTTTTAACATTCGGCAAAGAAAGATGAACATAATGGCCATTTTATGTTTTCTTTTAATTATATTACATTATAATATGTTAATTACCAAATTAGCCTTTTTATTTTCATTTAAAATCCACTAACCTTAGGCATTTTTTTCCATCCATAATTTCAATGGTATATTATCAACATAAGGACCCCACATTAAAATAACACAGCAATTCAGCATATTAACAATTAGTTAGCCATTTTACATTTTACGCGACTAAGTCTTTTTATTAAATCGAGCATAAAAATGATAAAATTTTTACACGAAATTTTCACACATATAAATTAACATGCTGTAGACACCACAAATAATATTAAAATATTTTTTTACTCGAATTTGTGGTCTCAAAACCACTATTCCGATTAGGGTCTAAACCGGACTGTTGCACTGGGTATGTGATAAACCACTGATAAGAATGCTAATGAGTGAGTTATGCCTAAGATACATGATGATATTTATGTCAACTTATGTTGCATAATTATATGATTAATGTATGATTAATTTTGCTTGTTATCTACATGCAAACATACTATGCTTTAAAGCTTACTCTCCCGTTTCTTTCCTTTCCTTATAGTGTCGCCAAACTAGCTCGAGGATCGAGGGACGTCGGAGCTCGATTCACACTATCAAACAATTTTTTGGGGTATACCTACTCTCAATATTTTGAGTATGGCATTTATAGGGACTTGGTCATTTTGTTATGTGTCATACTGGTTTAGCCAAATGTGTTGGCATTGTAATGGTTAATGATTCATTTTGTATATGGCCTTTAGAAGTTGGCTAATATTAATCTTATTGGTCATTGGTATTTTTATATGATGATGCTTATCATGAAGATGAAATTAGCTTGAATGGAAAAGAAAGTATGTGATATTTATGCATGATAGATGTTAGTATGTGCAAATGATGTATTGATATCTTATTTGTGGCTGATTTGGTTGTATATATATGCTTGGATTGGTATTGCTTGTTGTTGTGTAGGTTGGTGCAAGTAAGGGTGGCAAAATGGCTTGGTAAACAGCCTTATTTTTGTCCACATGAGCAGAGACACAACCGTGTGTGTTAGCCGTGTGAAGGACATGGCCTAGGGACATAGGCGTGTGTCCAAGGCGTGTGAAGTCTGCCCCTATTTTATGAAAATTTTCAAAAATTAAATTCACCACACAGCCTAGCACACGGGCGTATGACTTGGCCGTGTGACTTCCTTTGGTGCATGATGTCATAAACAGAGAGTTACACAGGTTAGGGATACGAGCATGTGTAACCACATGGCCAACCCACACGGGCGTGTCTCAAGCCACACGAGCGTGAGACCTTGTTTTGATGAAAAATTTTATAAATGTTGAAGAATTTTCTATGGTTCTCAGTTTAGTCCTTAACCACCTCCAATGCATGTTTTGGGTCTTGTAGGCTCATTTAGGGAGATAGGAATGTATGTGAAAAGTTTTAAATTTGGATGGAAATTTATGCCTCAGTTTTGTATATTTGCTTATGTTTAAGTTCGGTAATGCCTTGTACCCTATTCTGACATTAGATACGGGTAAGGAGTGTTACATTTAGTAGTATCAGAGCTACGATTTAGTCAGTTCTTAGACTAAAAAAGCGTGTGTACGAGTCTAGCTATACATGCCATATATAAATTGAGATAGTGTGATGACTCCGGACAATTTTAAACTATGTTTTCATATAGTAAGGGATCCCAAATAAGCTGTGGCAGATAATGTAGAAAGTAATACACCAGCTCCCACCCAAGGGACAGTGCTAGTTGAGAGTAGACCCATAACTGTGGGTCAGGGAGGAGAGGCTTAGGAAGCTTTCTTCCAAATAATGAACAAGTGGTTTTTAGGGTTTGTTCAAACAAACCCGACCGCTCAACAACAACATGCTCTACCCCCTCCTAATCCTCAACCTGTCCCCATAGTGCCTCAAGGTATGGACTTTATGAGATTGAATAGAACTTTGATTGATAAGATCAGAAAGAAAGGGGCTGAAGAATTTAGAGCAAATACCGATGATGATCCCAAAAAAGTAAAATTTTGGCTCGAGAATTCTATTAGAGTATTCGATGAGTTATCTTGTATGCTCTATGAATGCTTGAAATGTGCTATATTTTTACTGAGGGACACAACATATCACTGGTGGAAGACACTAGTATCTGTGGTTCCAGAAGAAAGGGTTACATGGGAATTCCTTCAAGAGGAGTTTCGAAAGAAGTATATCACTGAGCGATTCATCGATCAAAAGCGTAAAGAATTTCTTAAGTTGAAATAGGGCTGCATGTCAGTTGCTGAGTATGAAAGAGAGTTTGTTCAGCTTAGCAAGTATGCTAGAGAGTGTGTTTCCTCCGAAGCTATTATGTGTAAAATTTTTGAAGACGGGCTTAATAAAGACATCAGACTGTTACTGGGTATTCTTGAGCTGAAAGAATTTGTTGTGCTCATTAATCGGGCTCGTAAAGTAGAGGAACTAACTAAAGAAAAGAAAAAAGTTGAGTTTGAGGCTAGAGATGCAAGAAAGAGGTATTTAATGATTAATATTACATAAATTGTACAAATTTCTCTATGGAAATATTCAACAAGGTTTCGACGATGAGAAAATCCCTGTTAAAGCTTAGGAATAGTTTAGGATACAAGTGACATGTCACTAAGAAACTATGTGTTATGTGATCTATGTGAATCTGAGTACTGGTCATGTACGTCCTACCGGTGGCTGGGTAGTTCGACATGTGTTGCGGATACCTAACAGCTTGTGTGAGCAACTCGTGTAGCTACGTCTTGATTGACAGCTTGTGTGAGCAGGCCTGTGATTAGCTCATGTGCGAGCCCTATGTGTTATAAGATATGAGGTAGCATTGGCCACATATGTGGCACTTATGTGCAAGACTTTCCATGTATTCGATAGCATTCCAAGTGTTCAACGGGTAATCCAAAGACTATGTCAAAGATGACAAAGTATGTGACTATGTTACGAGTTGGTACAGGTATGTATGTAAAACTCATGAGTATGAATCTGGGTATGTGATGAACCATTGATAAGAATGCTAATGAGTGAGTTATGCCTAAGATACATGATGATATTTATGTCAACTTATGTTGCATAATTATATGATTAATGTATGATTAATGTTTATTGTTATCTACATGCAAACTTACCAAGCTTTAAAGTTTACTCCCCCTTTTCTTTCATTTCCTTATAGTGCCACCAAGCTAGCTTGGGGATCGAGGGACGTCGAAGCTTGATTCACACTACTGAACGATTGTTTTAGGTATACCTGGTTTCAATATTTTGAGTATGGCATGTATAGGGACTTGGTCATTTTGTTATGTGTCATATTGATTTAGCCAAATATGTTGGCATTGTAATGGTTAACTATTCATTTTGTATGTGGCCTTTGGAATTTGGCTAATATTAATATTGTTTATGCTTGATAGATGTTAGTATGTGCAAATGATGTATTGATATCTTGTTGGTGGCTGATTTGGTTGTATGTATATGCTTGGATTGGTATTGCTTGTTGTTGTGTAGGTTGGTGCAAGTAAGGGTGGCAAAATGGCTTGGTAAATAGCCTTATTTTTGTCCACATGGGCAGAGACACGGCCATGTGTCTCAACCATGTGAAGGACACGGCCTAGGGACATGGGCATGTGTCTAGGGTGTGTGAAGTCTGCACCTTTTTTATGAAAAATTTCAAAAATTAAATTTGCCAAACAGCCTAGCACACTGGCGTGTGACTTGGCCGTATGACTTCCTTTAGCGCATGATGTCATAAACAGAGAGTTACACAGGTTAGGGACACGAGAATGTATGCCTTGTACCTTGTTTCGGCGTCGGATACAGGTAAGGGTGTTACAAGCATGAAGCTAATACTCTCCAAACACACCACACTATCTTTATGAAAGGAGCTAAGCTTACATTCCTTTATCTTTCTAACACTATCTTCAAACTCAATACCCAAATAATAGCAATAAATGGTGAGCTCTCACAATCCTATGGCATGCCAATGATATCCAATGGTTTCAAAAGGTTACAATGCCAATATATTCACTTATATGAACACTTATATTTTGGTTTATGCACACTTTCACATATCATGTTCATATCACTTATCACATTCATATAATGCACTCCAAGTGTAAAAAATTTGTTCAATGAGCCAAATAAACCTTTATAATAGATGTGTATGCATAAAACTAGCTGTTCACAAAACATTTTTAGACATATATTCAATACATATATTCATAACACACACCTTAACATATCACAACACATGTAAGCTTATTTGCAAAATAAAAAAACTCAAGTAAGAACACTTACTCCTATGACTTAGATTAGATGATTTAATCTCCTAAGCCCCCTTTAACTAATTGTTTTGTTCATTAATTATAGCATATCATGCCACTCACCTCAGCAACTTGCTTCAATGGGAAAGCTCAATAAAGCTTTTGCTTGCCTTTGGCCTTGCTTGTAGAAGCTACCAAATGAATTGACACTTTACATACACATCAAATACAATAAAAAGGCATGAAAAATAGTAGTAAACAAGATTAATTCATTCTAAAATAACATATCAAAGCCTCTAGATCATTATATCGAAAACTTAGGTAATTTTGCTGAAAATACGATTTCACCACTCAAATCTTATTTCTAAAACTTAATTTTGATCATAATATTCTTAAATATCATCTAATTACATATTTCAACCTTCAAAATTTCCCATTTACGTAGATCTCAATTTTTTAGAACAATCAAGCCAAATAAACTTTAAAGAGAGGAAAACATTCAAATTCTTCAAAATTACTTAAAAACTTGTTAAATCAAGATTAAAAACATTCTAGTAGGATCAACATAAGTTGAAAATAGCTTTGAAATGGTACTTCAACTCAATAAAACAGAATCCACCATTTTCAAGCTTGAAATCAACTTAAAATCAAAAGATCTATTGAAATCTTGATCTAATTAATTAAAACTCAGTTTAAACAGCTAACACACTTTGTTAATCGTGAAAAGTTATAATGTTACCTTAATTTTGCAAAATTGATGAGCTACAAAGCTAATTCGAGTTTGAACATGTGAAGAAATTTAGTAAAATTGAGGATGAAAACCTAAGCATTCTTTAAAATTAAAAAAAAAAGGATGAACTAATTTCGGGAGAAAAGCATTAATTTGATTTTTTGAAATTTTTTGAAAAGGATGATGAATTGGGGGAAGTAGATGGTGGGTGATTTAAATAACCGACCAAATTTTAAAAATTGGGCATTTTTCCTTGTGACCATCTATAGTTTCCCCCTTTTTTTTCCAAATTAGTTATTTTTTTTTCAACTAAAGCTAATTTCAAAAATATTTTCATATTCGATCTCATTTTTAAATTTCGTTTAACAAAATTAATTCTCGAACACTAAATTTTAATTACTTAACATAAAATTTTTAATTCTAATTATTTTAATATTTTATTTAATTATTCCTATTTAATTTAATTATCTAAACTAATTACAGTTTTTGATTCATTAACCCCAACTTACCAACTTAATTCTACTAACCCGATTTTTCGGATGTGACAAATCTCCCCCTCTAAAAAGAATTTCATCATTGACATTATCTATTGCCACATCAGTTGTGTCTCAGTCTTGTGTTTCTCTAATTGTGTAGACCCAAGCTGGTCCTCCAGATTTAATCAGAGTAGCTATTGTGTGTGCAACTGTCCTCTGCCCAACCCTTCTACTGTTACCACTTTTTCCTCGATCTCTAGCAAGTGTAGGACTCCGTGTCTGAGCAATCTCAACCTTCTTCGAACAGTCTTTGAATCGATGCTCCTTCGATCCACATCAGATACATGCTCCAATAAATCTTCAACACTTGTCCAAATGCCTACGTCTGTAATGCTCACATGTTGGGCATTCAAATAAACCTCCTGATAAAACCATAGTTGTGCTTTAGGACGGGATTGGTTTTCTCAGAACTCGCATTGAACACTCCTATCAAACCTCTGTGATTCTTAGCTCCTCTTGTCTGCACACTCCGAATCACTTGATTGGTTAGAGCCTTTCTTTCTGAACTCAATTAACACTGGTCTCGATGGCTCAATTAAAGCTTCCTCAACAATTTTAGCCTTCTCGACCATTTCATCGAAAGCCTCAGCACCATTTCATATGTTCTGAAGTCAATATTTGTATCATATTTGCTCAAGGATCATCATTTTATTATTTTTGTTTATGTTGCTTGAGGACAAGCAACGACTTAAGTGTGGGGGAGTTTGATCTATCATAATTCGATGTAGCAGATTAAACTATTTTTCCCACTTAGGGAGCTTGAATACAAACATTTTCATTATATTTAACTTAAGTTTCTTTAGTTTTACTTATATCTAATAAAATGTGTGAATTGAGTCTTTTATTGACCTTAAGGGCCAAATGAGGCCTAAGGGAGAGCTAACTTACTTCGTGAATGTGCAGGAGACCATTAGAAGGCATTTTAGGCTGATACTAGACACTATGTCGCAACACAGGAGGTCCGATGTTGCAACATAGAGAACAAAATGGAGAAAGTAAGAAAATGCCTCCGATGTCGCGACACTGACTAAGGGTGTTGCTACATGCCCCTGAAAACATCCCAAGGAGGAGAATACTAACTTTTATATCACGACACTCCTAGTGCGTCACGACATCGACTGGGACGGAAAATAAACACGAAACATGGGTGTTTTGGTTTGCAAAATCAAACTTAAAGCACGGGAACGTCAGCTAACCTAGGGTTACGGACGACGGCCACCTGAAGGCTATAAATAAGCTCTTTTGGCACATGTTATATACATTATTCCATTAGCTTAGGTTCTTTTTTTAGATTTAGTTTCATTTTTTTCTTTCTTTCTTAGGTTTTTCAGAGTTTAGTTTATTTGTTCATTGCTTTCTTTCAAGAGATCTAATTTGTAAATATGGTCAACTACTAGGGATTCGTGTTATTATTTATTTAAATTAGTATTTTCTTAAACTCTACACTTCAATTCATTCACCATGTTTTATTCTTCCATTTATTCCATGTTGTTTATGAAAGCCATGAGGAACTAATCCTTCTAAGGGGGATTAGCGAGTAGAGGCATGATCTATTAACTATTTTGTAAGCTTACTCAACGAATCATCTATTTTGGAAAGGAAGAATGTGAAACAAACCCTAGTCTTGACAACCCCGGGGAGTCATCAATATGAGAATTAACCCAAAATTTGTATTACCCATCCGTGAACACCTTCACCTCAAGCTAGTTTGGACTATGAGGTCAGAAGATAAGTAGTTCTTGCTGACTCATTATTTTAGTGGAAGATTAGAAGATCATGCTAGGGTAGCAACTAGTTGGTTGATGAGGAACCCAAAATGACACTTGATTGGGATTGTCGAAGTAAGCTAATCACCCATCATCAGATTTGATTCTCTCTACTTTTAATTCTCTTGAAATTTAGTTTTCTTTTATGATATTTTGTTTTTATTATTAGTATCCCAAAAATAGCTTATTTATGTTTCCATACTATAACTCGATTAAAGTATTAATTAGATCTTTTAGTGTATAGGTTAAAATTGATCTTGCCTTTGTCTCTTTTGGGTCCAATCCTCAGAGTACTCACCTACTTTGTAGTAACACTATATTACAACTCGACTCGTATACTTGCGGATGCCACCTTGTCATTCTATATTTTATTGCAGTATTCACACTCTAGACATTAGTACTTCTGAAGGCGGTCAGATGTGACAAGTGATCTAAGGCAATTCCTGCAAACAAAACGTTTTTAAAGAAGGCAATGTGTTCCTATTCCTATCCTAAAAACAAGCAAATTCCATACAAGGGTATTTTCGTCTAAAGTTTAAAATTCTCAGTTTTGTTTCAAAACTAAATTGTCATTTTAAATTTCAAAAATTTTAAAGCCAAAAGTTAATAAACCTTAGCTAACCTGGATTTTGTAAACCTGTTGCTACCAACCTATAACACCCCTAGCCCATATCTATCATCAGATTAGGGCTACGAAGCATTTCTGGAAATTAACATCATACAACGAACATTTATTCAACATAAACAAGTCATAGCATAAAACATAGCAATATCTAGTCCCTTATATGAGCCATTGATGCCCTAAAAACACATTAGAAATGAGTCAAGACTAAATCGAAAACATATAAAAATTTTCAAAAAAGATACAAACTTTTAAACTACAGGGATCACACGGCCGTGTGGCCAGGCCGTGTGACTCACACAACTGAGACACACGTCCGTGTCTCAGGCTGTGTGGGCATTCGAAGTAGGGACACACGGCCGTGTCTCAGCTCATGTTCGTGCCCATGTAACTCTCTGACTTGGGTCACACGGCCAAGCCACATGCCCGTGTTTCAAACCGTGTACCCCTCGAAATGGCCTCACAAGGCTGAGACACACGCCCGTGTCTTTGGCTATGTGGATGAAAAATAGGTCATTTCCAAGCCATTTTTCTAACCCAAAGTCTAGCCACGTATACCAACCAAATGTACCTATTTACATGCATTCAAATGGCACCTATCATATGCTTATAAGAGCTAAAACATCATAGTAACTAACCATTCAACCAATATGCCAAAATAGCACCTCAATCTCAACAATCAAACTTGATTAAAGACTTACTAAATTCATCTATAATTCAATCAACACTACAGCAAAAACAGGTTTTTAGCGGCGTTTTTAGTGGCGTTTGGATCAAAAATGCCGTAAAGGTAAAGCATTAGTGGCGTTTTTGCATAAACACCGCAAAAGGTAAAGCAATAGCGACATTTTTCTCATAAACACCACAAAAGGTAAAGCAATAACGGTGTTTTTCTCATAAACACCGCAAAAGGTAAAGCAATAAATGCCGTAAATATTTTTTCACTTTTACTAAAACGGCGCCGTTTTGGCATATAAAAATCTATAAATAGTAACCCTCTTATTATATCCATTTTTCTTATTTATTTCTTATTAATTTTTTCGTTTCCCAGATATAAATTTCCTTCGATTCTCTTTCTCCTTTGTCTGTCTTTTCTTCTCGCTTGTGGTTTTCTTTCTTTTTTTTTAATTCAAATTTTCTCTATATTCTCAGCTTTATGTTGTTTTATTCTTTTTACTTGATGAAATCTTATATTTAATTTTTGAGATCAAAGGACAAACCCCAGAAAAGGAAAAAAAACAACAAAAAAATAGGATTTACTTACGCCGATAGCGTTAACTCGACAGTGTGATAATATCTTTGACGGCCTCCAACCCGAGCTAACCTGACAACCTAGGGAACATGGGAAAGAAAGGGGGGGTAACATTTACGCTTAGTAAGTTCATATGAAAACAATAAGCAACTCATTAACATGTTTTATCAATATTTACAACATATTCTCAAGTTCATAACAAGTTGTATTCCTGAGCAACAGTCATTAAATTATTTATATCTAGAGCTATGAAACTCCAAATTTAGTTCTGTTAATTTTCCTTGAAACTTGACTCGTGTATCTTTCTACCATAAAATTTATAGAATTTTTGGTTTAGCCAATTAGTACAGTTTATTTCTAAAATTTATCCCTGATTCACTGTCTAACAGTTCTGATCCTTCTGCACTAAAGTTCAATTATCTCATAGAACAGAAGTCAAATAATGTTCTTGTCTATTTCTTTTAAAACTAGGCTCATTAAGGATTCTAAAAATATAAATTATAACACTTAAATATTTTTTTACAATTTATAATGATTTTCTCAAACTAGAACAGGGGATCTCGAAGCCATCCTGACTCTGTTTCACAAAACTTCAAATATCTCAACATAGGAAGTTCTCTTGCTTATTATAAGAAACTAGGCTCAATAAGATTTATTTTCATATTTTATTCAGCTTCTAACTCATTTTACACTATTTTTAGTGTATTTTCAAAGTTACACTACTGCAGTAACCCAAATCTATCAAGGCTAAATTACTCATCCATGATCATTGTTCACAAAATTAATACAACATCATTTCATCCATCATGGTAAGAACACATATTTATGCATTATAGATCATCACATATCAAGACATTCTCATAAGCTTAGTGTACATACCTGCACAACTCATAACATAACTCAAGTACATACTCACCAATGACTTACCTCATTGGGACCATCATCAACTCTTTCTTGGGATTACCTGTTGAACGCTTTGAATACTAATCGGATACTCGAAAAAACCTTTGCACATAAGTGCCTCAATTGTAGCTAAAGCTACCTCATATCTCGTGACATTTAAATGCTCACACTCGAGCTAGCCATCTAGACTCATAATTCCTAGTGACATGTCACTCGTATCCTATTTTATTCCTAAGGTTCAAACGGGATTTTTCCTCGCCTATTAAGGCTTTGTCTTATCATATTTCTATTAATCACATACACTTAATATTTGTACAATTCAAGTAATGATAACATTTAAATACATGTATAGCATGGTATTGTTTACATACGAACTTACCTCGATACGACAAAGATGAAAAAGACGTAATCATCCCTTAATCTATTTCTTTCCGTTCTAGGTCCAAATCTCGATTTTCATCATCTATAACATCATACTCAACTTATTAGAACAATGTACTAATCAAATTAGACCATTGACACACTTGGGCAATTTTTACAATTTTGCCCTTATATTTTGCCAAAATTACCAAATTACCCCTAGGCTCGAAAAATGATTTTTATCACATTTCTTTACTCCTTTAGCTTAGATGAACCATTTTCATAACTATAGCAACTCATAATTTCAACTATTCACACATTTACAACTTGTTTTACATCTTTGCATAATAACCTTTTAAAGGTATTTTCATGCAAATTTCCTTCACAAAAGTTGTTTATTAGACAACTATAACTCATATTCTTCCATAAAAACTCAGCAAACAACACATATACATTCATGGCAAAACCCTAAACTCTTTATCATTTTGCAAACTAGACCCCTCATGTGAAAGCTTTTGCTTTAGGGGTTCTAAAAATGTAAAAATCATCAAGAAATAACCAAAGATTACTTACTTGTTAGGGCTTAAAGTGGCTGAAAGTTTAAAGCTCAAAACCCCCATTCTTTGCTACCATTTTCGTGAGGAAGAAGAAGAAATGAAAGAGAAAATGACATTTTATTTCTTTTTCTTATTTTATTACAAATTAGTCAAAATTAAAACACCTAAAAGCCACAAATTTTGGCTTTTTGACCAATTGGTCTCCCCTTGGCCGGCCACACACTTAAAAAGGGTCTAATTTCCCTTTAAAGGCCTCCAATTTTAGTTCTCTAGTCTATTAACACATTTAGGCATTAACACATAACTTTTACATTTTACGTGATTTAGTCCTTTTTTGAAATTGGACTAGAAATCGCTAAAATTAACTTACCAAAATTTACATGCACTTATAAAATTATATTATAACACATAAAATAATACTAAAAAAAATTCTCCGACCTCGGAATAGTGGTCCCGAAACCACTGTTCCGACTAGGCCCAAAATTGGGCTGTTACACCAGGTGAGTGATCTCTTCCCATCCTTCCAATGTTATAGTGATAGACATAGTTTAGGTTGTCTTAAATTAATGAAAAATGCATGCAAGATTCTCCTTTCTTTTAATATTTTAAAATTCAATTATTTTGTGGAAATGATTTAAACATTGTACTATTTATGCTATTATTGTTTGTAATTACTCTTTGTTTATGAAAATTCAATAATATTCTAACTATATCATAATCGTGTACATGATGGAAGAGGTCATATGTGCCAATAATATACATAGTATCGTACTTTCCATAAGTGACCAAAGTCTCTAATTTTGTTATCAAGGTGTGTTTCTAATGGTCAAAATGTCAAATCTTTATTTTCAATTTTTAATTTGTACTATATAATATGGAATTGATCAATTTTTTTGGACTTAATGTAACACCCCTCACCTATATCCAATGCCGGGACAGGGTTCTAGGTGTTATTGGACTTAAACCTTCACCAACATACAAAATCGGGTTACCAAATTTCGCCCAAAATTAAAACTTTTCAAACACATACGTTGTGACAGCCTTAAATTGACCCTAGTCGGGAAGTGGTTTCGGGACTGCTAAACCGAGTCACCGAAGTATTTGAATGTGATATTTATTGTCTAGAATATGTGAATATGAATGTGTGAAAGTTTTAAGCTTCGATTTAGTCGATTGCATGTGAATTTAGTTAATAGGACTTATGTGAGAAAATTTAGAAATGTGCTAGGCAAATGTAAGTGGCCTATTAATGCATGTTATAAAGATGATGGGTTTGCATGTCAAATTACCCAAAATTTGAACTAGTGGCGGCCATGCTATGGGTTAAAACCTATTATAAACATGTTGCGTTAATGCTTTATGTTAGAAATAATAAAATAAAAGGGTTAGTAATAAAATAATGGAAATTGGGGGTGATGAAAAAAAAAAGAAAAAGTTCTCATTTTGTTCTTCTTGACCTAAAAATCAAAGGAAAGAAAGGAAGAAAGGTTGAAGAGGTTCGGCCATGCTTGTAACTAGGCTAAGGTATGTTTGATGTTGTTCCATGAGATTCATGCATATTTTTAGTTGTTAGCTTGAGTTCTACCTAGCCCATGGTTTAAATCTTTGCTATGTGATGGAGATGATACTCGGCCATGGGTGTTGTCTTCTTGGTTGGTGTTTGATGTTATGGTGATGAGGCATGAAGATGATTGAATTTGAGTGCTTAATAAAAAGGATTGAATGTGAGTGTGTGTGAGAATTTGAAAAGGATGGGTCTTAACAACTTCATGAAGTATTCGGCCATGGTGCTAAAATGTTGTATTGTGTTTAAACTTAGAATTTTTAGTCATATGGATGTGTCTTGTTGTATGAGTGCTTGAACAAACTATGATTAAATGGATGCATAGATTCAAAGTGGGAAGAATTGGCTATTATGCTTGATACTAATGACGAATATGAGAATGTTGTACTTGAAAAAAAAAAGAAAATGTAGGTGAACATGACAAATGTATTCGGCTTAGGGCATAAGGATATGAAAATTTTGGGTATTTATTTTTGATTGTGTGTGCATGACTATGGATAGTTGGCTGCCAAAAATATTATAAATACATGGTGTATGTTAAATTTATTAAGCTACAAAACATTATACATGTTCGGCCAAAGTAAATTATTTGAGTAAAGTATATCTTGACGGTACATTTCGGCTAGTATAAAATGTATATGGATGTCGTATGACTATGTTTGATTTGGGAAGTAAATTGTTTGATTTAGCTCAAGAGCCTAGAGGATCAAAGTTGGATAAGGGGAAGGAAAAAGTGATCGAATAGCCGTCGAAATCGTTCGACAACATCCGAGGTAAGTCTTTGAGTAATGGAACTTAGTTTATGATTTGATTAAGTTATGACGTATAAGCATAACAAATAAACAGTGATATAATGATTTTACTTGAATTATATGTCGAGATAATTAGTTATACCTATGACGGGTAGTCGAATGTGCATAGAGATCATGTCATAAAGCAAATCAATTTATGCTCTTTGTATTGCGGCTATTGAGCCGAAAATGGGAATGATTGATAAGTGTCTTGTGTTTGAGTTCTAGTGATGAAAATGAAATATAGATGTGATATGATTTATTGATATACGTGCATGAATATTCTGATGATAACCGGGCTAAGTCCCAAAGGCATTTGTGCGAGTTACTATATCCGGGCTAAGTCCCAAAGGCATTTATGCGAGTTACTATATCCGGGCTAAGTCCCGAAGGCATTTGTGCCAGTTACTATATCCGAGCTAAGTCCCAAAGGCAGTTGAGCGAGTAGCTATATCCGGCTAAATCTCGAAGGTACTTGGTTTGGGAATGAGCGATCTTGCTGTAATAATTTCAATTAATACGCTCGTAAAATCCCAACGATGAGGTATGTTTCGTATATGCATTGGAATAGTTGATTCCTTTTAAATAGTATTCGTCATCGATTAATAAGCTTCCGGCCTTTGGTTAAGTTGATCCCTTATGTATGAATATAAGGGTTGGAAATGTGAAGTAGGTATGATTTTGAGAATATGTGTATATGAAATTATTTGTTTAGTCATATGAATGCTATACTTCAGTTGTGCCTAATTTCATTGCTCAAAACTTACTAAGCATTAAATGCTTATTCCGTTTCTTTGATTCTCTGTTTTATAGATTTTGGTTCGTCAGCTATCGGACTCGGGAGTGTCAAAGTCGAAGTCGCCCACACTATCAAAGCCCTTTTGGTACTCTTTTAGTTGAACTCTGATAATGGCATGTATAAGGCTGCCCTTTTGTTGTTAGTCAAGTACTTTGGTATTGTATATATATGGTTATTGAGAGGTGTGGAAATGCTTGGCAATGATTAGCCATTGGAATGGTTAATCACGATCATATTTTCGAGCTATGTATGTTAAAGGGCTAGTTGAATCATGGAAATTATGAAATAGGTAAAGTCTACCTTAAAAATAGATGCCGACAGCAGCAGTGATGTAAATTTGAAAAATCACTAAAAATAGTAGAAATATAATTAAATATTGAATAAATTATGTAATAGAACCTTGATGAGCCTGTTTTCATATGAAAGTAACAAAATGATCATTTGAGCCGTATTTTATGAGATGTTTAAGTTTTCGTGAAACAGGGCCAGAGCGATTTCTGGATCCCCTGTTCCGACTTTGGAAATTCATTATAAATTAACCAAAGATAATTAGAAGTCATGCTATATATTTATAGATTCCTTTTCGAGTCTAGTTTCTTTAGAAATAAACAACATAAGTATTGAAGCCCTGTACAGGGAGATATCCAAGTCGTAATGCGCAAAGGTCAGAATGGTTGAACCCTGTAACAGGGGAGACTTTAACTAATAAAATGTACTAATTGGCCTGACAAAAATTCTAGAAAAAAATTTTTGGATGGATATATGAGTCTAGTTTCAGGGAAAATTTACGGAATCAGTTTTCAAGTTTTGGAACTCGAGATATGATTTTTAAAGTGACGTGATGCGATTAACCACTTTGTCGGAATTTTAAAATGAACTGTGTTAATAAATGAAATAAGTCTCTTAACACCTCGTGTTCGACTCCGGCAACGGTCTTGGGTACGGGGTGTTACATACGTACCGTTCCTTATACAGGCCTTCGAGGCCTAAAACATATATCGAGGCAGTTCGGGACAAAACCAAGTTCATTCAATAAACTTTGGGCAACTTAATAAATTCTCTTGCTTTAGTGAGCACACACCCATGTGGCTGGGGCCGTGTGGTCACACATGCCCGTGTAGCTTGGGACATGCCCATGTCCTCAGCCTGTGTAACTCTCTGTTTATGATGTCAGCATGCATTTAGGGGCACATGGCCAAGACACACACCCGTGTTTCAAGCCCGTGCTCGAAACTGACTTAAAATTTTAGGTGCAGGGGACGTACGGCCATACCACACACCCATGGGGGTGATCCGTGTGCCACAGACGGCCTAGACACACGCCCGTGTGTCTACCTGTGTGGACCTTTTAGGACTATTTTTCAAGCCTTTGGTCACCCTCTATAAACCAATCACACTTATAGGTTATCTTAATACATAAT
Organism: Gossypium arboreum; assembly: GCF_025698485.1. Taxonomy (NCBI): domain Eukaryota; kingdom Viridiplantae; phylum Streptophyta; class Magnoliopsida; order Malvales; family Malvaceae; genus Gossypium; species Gossypium arboreum. The sequence goes on along the minus strand of NC_069082.1, from coordinate 89,198,589 downwards.
AACGCCAGATTATACACTTACATATAACCTTGATAAACCTCATTACATGTAAACCTCATATCATCGGTTTTATACATGCTAGGTTAATTCCCTTTTTGTATTAAGGTTTTCCATGTCTCATTGACACATTTAAGATTGGATGATTCTTATAACTCATTGCCAATTATAGTCAAGCCATCCCATGTAAACATAAACATGCATAGATTTGTAGGTCATAGCCTACTTCAAAATGACCAATTCCCATGGCCATATACAAATAGATGTGTATATCTTTACATGTATTCATTATGGCTAACCAAATTACATATCTAACAAAATAAACAAGAGCCCTATACATGCCATCGAACAAAATAAAACTGCCTATTTACCAAAGCTGGACTAGTTGATAGTATGTTGACTCTCCAACCATCTTCCAATCTTTATAAGTCCTCGAGCTCTGTAAGACAGGGAAAAGAGAGGGGTAAGCATTTACATGCTTAGTAAGCCCGAATAAATGGAAAATAAACTTGCCAATTAATTAGCATACAACCATATTAAGCAAATAAACCAACAAGGATGAAAAAGTTTCCTTATCACATGCATTCAACCAACAAGTTAGTCACAATAATAATGCATCATGTAATTTGTCTTAGATGAGCTCACCATTCTTCATTTCATTTATATACATCATATTAATCCCGTTGAGTTTCTAGGAAATCTCGATGGATTATCCATTATCCGTCAAGTCATAAGAATGATCATTTCAAGTATGCACTCTCGCGAATCTCACATCTTACGACGGTATTACCAGTCCAGGCTAAATCCTCCGCATCTTAAACTCATAAGGTGAAGTCGAGATTACTAATCCAGGCTAAATCCATTATAGAGACAAACACCCTTAATGAGCTCGGATCTGAATTACCAGTCCAGGCTAGATTTAGACCCTAATTGGGTTACCCGTCCGGGCTAAATCCACAATGCACACATATTCTTAGGGAAGCTGGATCACTCAAGGAACACTCGTTCGAGCTAGATCTTTTTTATATTTGACATCAACGGATTACACGTCTGGGCTAAATCCTTTCTGCAACATGTAGGATCGCAAGTCATGTAAGCCATGGTTTATCCATCAGATTTCCTTTTCAACCTCAATCGGGACATTTATCAACATGTCATTATTAAGGATATATTTCATAGGTTTTCATGCCATCATCAATTGCAATTACCATACATTCATAAATCATGCAATTAAGCATACTATGAGTTTACTTTAAGTTATTCGAACTTACCTAGTACTCGTCTCGGTATCGTGTTTCGGTTATTTTGAAACCTTTCGTTTTCCTCCTTTCCCGAGTGATAGTCAATGATCAGCTTATAATCTTTAACTAATTCTAACCATATCTACTATCTCAAATTCAATTCTTTTTGAGTCATCAAATACTTCAAACTCTTATGGTCGGTAAATATACGACAAGTCTCACCATATAAATAATGCCTCTAAATTTTCAAGGCAAAAACAATGGCGGCAAGCTCTAGATCGTGCGTAGGATAGTTCTTCTCGTGTGGCTTCAACTTCCACGAAGCATAGGCTATCACCTTACCATCTTCCATAAGTACACAACCCAATCCATTTAAGGTGCATCACTGTAGACCACAAACTCTTTTCCCGGCTTAGGTAACACTAAAATATGAGCTTCAGTCAGCAATGTCTTTAACCTCTCGAACTCTGCTGACACTTTTCTGTCCATTCAAACTTAACGTCTTTTTGTAGCAACCTCATCATTGGAGTCGCTATCATGGAGAATCCTTTCAAAAATCTTCGGTAGTAACCGGCTAAACCCAAAAACCTTCTAACCTCGGTTACATTTTTAGGCGGTTTCCATTCAACAATGGCGGAGATCTTACTTGGATTAACTCGGATGCCTTTACCCGAAACAATATGACCCAAAAACCCAACTTCTTGGAGCCAAAGCTCACTTTTGCTAAACTTAGCATATAGTTTTTTTCTTGTAAGGTCTGCAACACAGTTCTCAGATGCTTCGCATGCTCTGTCTCATCTTTGGAATAAATCAAAATGTAGTCAATGAACACAAAAATGAACCTATCCAAGTATGGTTGAAAGGTTCTATTCATTAGGTCCATGAATATGGCCGGTGCATTTGTTAACCCAAACAGCATGACAAGAAATTCATAGTGGTCATACCTCATTCTGAAAGCTGTCTTAGGCACGTTCGATTCCTTAACTCGTAACTGATAGTAGCCGGGCCTCAAGTCTATCTTAGATAACACAGTGGCTCCTCTGAACTGGTCGAACAAGTCATCGATCCTTGGCAAAGGATACTTATTCTTGATAGTTACCTTGTTCAACTGTAGATAATCTATACATAGCCTCAATGAATCATCTTTCTTCTTTACAAACAATACGAGAGCACCCCAAGGTGAAAAGCTTGGCCTTGCAAAACCTTTATCCATTAGCTCTTGCAACTGTGCTTTTAACTCTTTTAGCTCGGTTGGCGCCATCCTGTACGGAGCAATAGAAATGGGAGCTTTCCTGGAACCAATTCAATACCAAACTCTATCTCTCTTTTAGGAGGTAATCCAGGTAATTCTTCTGGGAACACATCTAGATATTCACATACTATTGGCACAAACTCAATCGTCAACTCTGTTTCCTTAGTGTTCAATACAAAAGCAAGGTAGGCTTCATACCTTTTTCTCATATATCTCTAAGCAACCAGCACTGTGATTACAACAGGCGGCGTACCCAATTCTCTTAAATCAACCCGAAAAATCTCACCATCTGGGCATTTCAATTCAATATACTTGCTACCACAGTTGACAACTACCTCATGCAGGGTTAACCAATCCATACCAAGTATTACATCAAACACATCAAATGGTAACAACATAAGGTTAGCCGAAAAACATTGACTATGAATCGTCAAAGGACAATTCTTACAAACTTTATCAATTAGGACTGATTTGCCTAATGCGCTCGACACTCTAATAATAAATTTCGTAGGTTCAATGGGTATGTTCATACTAGACAACAATCTCATGCAAATGTATGAATGTGTCGACCCCGGATCAATTAAGGCAACAACACATGTATTAAAAAGAAAAAAGTACCCGTAATAACATCAGGAGTAGAGGCTTCCTCTCGAGCGCGTATTGCATACGTTCTTGCTATGGTCGAGCCTTTGATTTTGCAGCGTCTTTAGTGGCAGTTGACTACCACTAGCACTTCCAGATATCTAGGAGGTCTACCTCGTGCAATGGGAGCACTATACTTCGTGGCTACTTCCACTTCTTTTTCATTTCACTCTAGGCATTCCCTGAGGAAGTGGTCAGAAGAACCACATCTGAAACACGTACTGCTCTTCATTCGGTACTCTCTGGAGTGAAATTTGTTGCATCTTTTTCACTTTGGCTTTTGATCATCTACACTCCCCACACTAGTTACCATCGAGGAGGAAGATTTCTGATTGCATCATTTGGAGCCTCTCGTTCTACCCGAATATCCTACTGATAAAGTGGAGCGTTCATGTTGGCTCCTTGATTTCTTTGTAGGAAACGAGAGCATCTTACCACTAGATCTCTTGCCCGAAACTCAAGCCTCTCTCTTTGCTTGCTTTCTTTCATTATTGAGTTCCTTAGCCTTCTTGGCCCGATCAGCTAATGCGGCGAACTCCCGTATCTCAAGAATCCCAATCAACAGCTTGATTTCCTCATTCAGACCTTCCTCAAAATGTTTGCACATTTCCGACTCAGTTTGAACCCATTCAGTGGCATACTGACTTAGCCTTACAAACTCCCTTTCGTATTCTGCTACAATCTTATTTCCTTGCTTGAGTTCCAGGAACTCCTTTCGTTTTGAGTCTAAGAACCTTTGACTGATGTATTCCTTCTTAAACTCTGCTTGGAAAACCCAAGTAATGTTTTCCTTTGGCACCACGGAAGATACAGTCTTCCACCAGTGGTATGCAGTATCCTTTAGGAGAGACACGACATACTTTAAGCACTCCTCAAGTGTGCACGATAATTCATCTAATACCCGAGTAGTATTCTCGAGCCAGAACTCAGCTTTTTCAGCATCTTCGTCGATCTTAGCTCTAAATTCCTCAGCCCCATACTTTCTAAGCTTATCTACAGGGGCCTTTTCAATTCTTACAGGTGCCATACCTCGTGGCAAATCCTCATTAGGTTGGTTAGGGGGCGAGGGAGGTCGTGGTATGTTGGGGCGATTTCTCAAATAATTCCCAAACCATTCATCCATCATGTTAAAGAAGGCTGCTCTGGCCTCTTCCCAACCTTCAGACATAAGCCTTCTACTACTACTAGAAATAGCTCATTGAACGGAAGCTAGAGCATGGCTCTCGGCTTCCTCGGACTCATCTTGAGCTTGATTGGAAGACATTTACTATATTCAAAAATAATTTAAACAGTTAGGATATGTTACACTACCAATGTTCGAATAATGGCATGTATAGCGATACTCAATACTTTCTACGGTAGTTCTAGAACTGACTATATCATAACTTTGATACCACTAAATGTAACACCCCTCACCCATATCCAATGCCGGGACAGGGTTAAGGCGTTACTGGACTTAAAACTTCACCAACATACAAAATCGGGTCACCAAATTTCGCCCAAAATTAAAACTTTTCAAACACATGCGTACTGTCCCTTGTACAGGCTTTCGAGGCCTATAACATACATTAGGGCAGTTCGGGACAAAACAAAGAACATACAATAAACTTTGGGCAACTTAATAATTTCTCTTGCTTTAGTGAGTCATACACCCGTGTGGGTGGGGCCGTGTGGTCACACACGCCCATGTAGCTTGGGACACGTCTGTTTCCTCAGCCCGTGGAACTCTCTATTTATGATGTTAGCATGCATTTAGGGGCACATAGCCAAGACACACGCCCATGTGTCAAGCCCGTGCTCGAAACTAACTTAAAATTTTAGGTGCAGGGGACGCATTGCCATACCACATGCCCATAAGGATAATCCGTGTGTCACACACGGCCTAGACACACGCCCGTGTGTCTACCCGTGTGGACCTTGTAGGGCTATTTTCCAAGATTTTGGTCACCCTCTATCAGCCAATCATACTTATAGGTTATCTTAATACATAATAACGCCAGATTATACACTTACATATAACCTTGATAAACCTCATTGCATGTAAACCCCATATCATTAGTTTTATACATGCTAGGTTAATTCCATTTTTGTATTAAGGGTTTCCATGTCTCATTGACAAATTTAAGGTTGGCTCGTTCTTATAACTCACTGCCAATTATAGTCAAGCCATCCCATGTAAACATAAACATGCATAGATTTGTAGGTCATAGCCTACTTCAAAATGAGCCAACTACCATGGCCATATACAAATAGATGTGTATATCTTTACATGTCTTCATTATGGCTAATCAAATGACATATCTAACAAAAGAAACCAAGATCCCTATACATGCCATTGAACAAAATAAAAGTGCCTATATACCAAAGTTGGACTAGTTGATTAGTATGTTGACTCTCCAACCATCTTCGAATCTTTACGAGTCCTTGAGCTCTGTAAGACAGGGAAAAGAGAGGGGTAAGCATTTACATGCTTAGTAAGTCCGAATAACTGGAAAGTAAACTTACCGATTATGTGACAGCCTTAAAACGACCCTAGTCGAAATGTGGTTTCGGGACCACAAAACCAAGGCATAAAAATAATTTAATATTTATTTTATTGCCTATAATGTGTGTTAACTCATGTGTGATATTTTTTATGCTTTGATTTAGAATTATAGATGTGAATTTCACTAGAAAGGACCTAGTAATAAACTTTGAAAGTATGAGGGAAATGTGTGATGACTAATTAAAGGATGCATGCAAAACAATGGACTTGCATGTCAAATTTCCCCCATAGCTAGTGGCCGCCATGACAAGGATTTATGGGCAAAAATCATGTCATGAAACATGTTTAGTAAATGGGTTATGATGGAAAGAATAAAATAAGGGTTATGGAATAAACAATTAATGTTAGTAGATGAGAAACAAAAAAAAGTGTCCATCTTCCTCCATAGCTTGGCGAATGTCCTAAAGGAAGAAAGAAAAATTTTGTTCATCTCTTTTCACTCTCTTGTTGGCCGAAAATACTAAGGTTAAGGAAGGAGTTTTGCTTCATACTTGGTTTGGAAGAGGATTAGGAAGAGGTTGGCTAAACTTGCATCAAGATTAAGGTATGTTTGAGGTTCATGCATGTTTTTAGTTGCTAGCTTAATGTTCTTGTTAGCCCATGGTTCAAATCCTTGTTATGTCATGGGAATGAAATTCGCCAAAGTGAATGTGGTGTTAATGCCATTGCATGTTAAATAACAAGCTTGAAAGTGATACATGTGATGGAGGATTGAAGATTCTTAGATTTTCTTTTAGCATTTTTTTGAATGAGATACTAAGTTCTTTGTTTCACCATGACCAAATTGAAATGGTGTGGTGTTGTGGTATTCGCCATGATATATCCATAAGTATAATTCATGCATGTTGCATGGTAAGTAAGATTTAAGCTTTGGAAATGTGTATATATTTGGATATAAGCCACTTGAGAATTGGCCCTTGCACCTACATGAATATATGTTTGCACATGATGGATTGGTATGACATATATACTAATTCAAAGTGTATATTTGCTTGTGATGATGTGTTGATTATGAAGTAAATAAGAGATGTGCAATGAATTACGATATGTAATGTGTTAGTAGTAAAATGTATGCTGTTTTTTTGTGTGGTATTAAGTGTATATTCGGCCACATGAGGGTAATTAGTGTGCATGCATTCGGTTTGAGGCAAGCATATTGATGCCTATTCTTGGCTTAGAAAATTCGCTAAGAGGAATATTAACTAATGTGTTGAGTTCGATTTATGATTTCGTACATATACAACTTTGATGCCTAATGTATATAAGGGCCAAGTACTTTGAACTTCACGTTGATGTTTGAATGTATTGAATTGCTTGTTGTGATGTAAAAATGTGCATGACCATTGTGTATTTGAGCTAAAGGATGGCCATATGACCATTTACACTCCTTGTCATATTCGCCATAAGCTATCATGATGAGATTTTAATAAGTTAAATTTGTGTAAATTAGCTCAAGAGCAAAGGGAGCTAAATCCGATAAAGGGAAGGAAAAAGTAGTTGAATAGCCGTCGAAATCGCTCGACAACATCCAAGGTAAGTCTTGAGTGATGACCCTACTTGAATTATATCAAAATTATGCTCCTTGTTTGTGTGGCCATTGAGCCGAAATAGTAAAGGTTGATAGATATTTTGTGTTAGAGCTTTAGTAACTGAAAATGAACTATGGACGTGTCTTGAATATTGATATATATGTAAGTGAACATTGGAAATATATCGGGCTAAGACCGAAGGCATTCGTATGAGTTGATATATCGGGCTAAGACCGAAGGCATTCGTGCGAGTTGATATATCCGGCTAAGACCGAAGGCATTCGTGCGAGTTGATATATCCGGGCTAAGACCGAAGGCCTTTGTGCAAGTCACCAAATCCGGGTTATGACCGAAGGCAATCGTCTTGATCGCTATATCCGGTTAAATCCGAAAGTATGTGATTCGAAGTGAGCAATCTTGCTGTGAAAATTTCAGCTTATACACTTGTGAAAATTCCAGCAATGAGGTATGTTTGTATGTGCTTGTACTAATTGAATTCTTACAAGTAAGTATCGCTAAGTTGATAAACGAGCTACCGGCCTTGGGCTAAGTTGTTCTTTTGTGTATGAACATAAGGGTCGGTGATGTGAAATAAGTATGAGTATGGGAATGTGAATTAGTAAAGTGGTTTAATTAGCCATGTGAATAAAATACCTTAGTCAAAGCTGATTTCATTGCTTGAGACTTACTAAGCATTAAAATGCTTACCCGTTGCTTTGGCTCTCTGTTTTATAGGTTTATTTCGTTAGCTATCGGATTCGGGATCAAAGAAGTCGAAGTCATCCACACTATCGAAGCCCCATTTTGGTACAAATTTTGGTTGAACTTTGAAATGGCATGTATAGGACCATCCTTTGTTGAAGGTCATGTACCTTCCGGTTTGTGTAAACTTGGATAGCCATGCGAAAATGGCTTATATCGTTTTAGCATAGAACTATAATCGTTTGTATGTTGACCCTTATGAGGTATGGAATTATTTTGAAACGATTAGCCATTGGAATGGTTAATCATGATCACGCTTTGTGCTATGTATGTAAAAAGGGCCAATTGAATCATGGAAAGTATGAAATAGGTAAAGCCTACTAAAGGCAGATGCTGACAGCAGCAGTGACGTGGATGTGAAAAATCACTAAAAATAGTAGGAATGGTATTAAATAGCAAATAAATTATGTAAGTGTACCTTGATGAATCTACTTTCATATGGAAGAAACGAAATGGTCATATGAGTTATAAGTTAACAGATTTTAAAGTTCTTGTGAAATAGGGCCAGAACGGTTTCTGGATCCCTGTTCCAACTTTGGAAAATCATTGTAAATTAACCAGAGATAATTAGGAGTCATTCCATATATGTGTAGATTCCTCTCTGAGTCTAGTTTCTATAGAAACAAACGGCATTAGTATTGAAGCCCTGTACAGGGAGATATCCAATTCGTAACGCACAAAGGTCAGTGTAGTCGATCCCTACAACAGGCGAGACTTTAACTAATAAACTGTACTAATTGGCTCGACCAAAATTCTAGAAAAAATATGTAGATGGACATATGAGTCTAGTTTCAGGAAAAATTTACGGAACTGATTTTCGAGTTGTAAAACTCAAGTTATGAATTTTAGAGCGACTAGTACTCAGATTGGCAGCTTGTCTGAAAATTGTCAATAAGTGGGTTGAAGTTCGTTAACACCTCGCGTTCGACTCCGTGACGGTCTCGGGTTCGGGTGTTACAATTTTATTGGTATCGAGCTACGGTTTAGTCGATTCTAGGACTACCGTAATGCGTTTGGGTCTAGCTATACATGCCATTTTATGTGATTATATGATAGTGTGGTGATTTCTGACGTTTGAACTTGTGTTTATTTATAGTAATGGATCCCGATCCCAACCGAGCGATAGCTGATGATGTGGAGAGTGTGGCGCTGCTCCCAAGACAAGGGACAGCGCCGGCGGACTCTCAACCTGTTGCTAGCAATCCGAATGACGAGGCTAGACAAGCCTTTTATAGCGTGATGAATGATTGGTTCAACCAATACATTCGAACTAATACGGCTGTTCCACAACCTCCATTCCCAACAAACACAGCCCCCGCACCTACAATGCCTCCGGTAATTGACCAAATAAGGTCGAATAAGCCCCCAGTTGATAGAATCCGAAAACATGGGGCTACTGAATTTAAAGCTACGGATAGTGATGATGCCGAGCAAGCCGAATTTTGGTTGGACAACACGATCCGGGTACTCGATGAGCTATCTTGTACACCCGATGAATGCCTAAAGTGTACCATCTCCTTGCTACGTGATTCTGCCTACTATTGGTGGAGTACTCTGACTTCTGTTGTGCCCCGCGAACAAGTAACTTGGGAGTTCTTCCAAACCGAGTTTCGGAAAAAGTATATCAGTCGAGATTTATGGACCAAAAACGAAAGGAATTTCTCGAACTTAAACAAGGTTCCATGTCGGTTACCGACTATGAACGAAAATTCGTGAGGCTTAGCCGGTACGCGCGAGAATGCATTTCTTCAGAAGCTGTGATGTGTAAACGCTTCGAAGATGGACTGAATGATGAGATAAAGCTGTATGTTGGCATTTTGGAAATCCGAGAGTTTGTGACTCGTCGAGCGAGCGATGCAAAGCCGAGGAGTTTAGTATGGAGAAAAGGAAAGCGAAGCGGGAGCAAGGGAGTTTCAGAAGAGGTATTCGGGAAGCCCTTCCAACAGATCATCAAAGAAACTTAGAGATGGCTTAGGCCGATCTAGAGACACCGGGCTTTTCTAGACGAGATCGCGATCGACCCCTGTGACCACACGAATCACTTGATCGCCATGAGTGGGAATGATCGACGAGAGAGGACTGAGTGCCGATATTGTGGCAAATGGCATTTTGAAGTGCTGTAGATTCCGTGACCGCTCTGTTACAAGTGTGGATCAGTTGACCACTTCATTAAAGATTGCCCGAGGTTGTGCGAGCAGAATGTAGATCGGAGTGGGAAACCGGTACTACCACCGCTCGAGGTAGACCATCTGGAAATACGGGCAAGGCTAGTGGTGGTCGAGAGGATCTAGAGATGTTGCGACCAGATCCGAGGCTCGCGCTCCAGCTAGGACTTATGCTATCGCCGACGCGAGGATGCCTCCTCGCCAGACGTTATTACGGTACTTTCACTCTCTTTGATACTAATGTGATTGCTTTGATTGACCTGGTTCTACTCATTCTTATATATGCGAAACCTTAGCATCCGAAGAAGACTTTACCTATTGAGTCTCTCGAGTTCGTAATTCGGTGTCAAATCCTTTGGGTCGTTATGTGCTGGTCGACAAAGTGTAAGAAATGCCCCTAGTAATTCGAGGTACTTTTTCCGCGGACTTGATGCTTTTGCCGTTCGATGAATTTGATGTTATTCTTGGGTTGGATTGGTTGACCGTGCATGATGCGGTTGTGAATTGCAAAAGCAAGACTATTGATTTGAGATGCATAAACAACGAGATGATCCGAGTTGAGTCTACGAACTTGAAGGGTTGCCGGTGTAATATCATCAATGTTGGCCCGAAATATGTAAGAAAAGGGTGTGAAGCATACCTTGCGTATATACTTGATGATAAGGAGTTAGAATAGAACCCAAATCTGTGCGGTGGTTTGTGAATACCGGACGTTTTCCGAAGAATTGCCGGGTTTGCCACTGTTCGGGAGATAGAGTTTGGCATTGAGCTTGTACAGGACCACACCGATTTCGATAGCTCCATATCGTATGGCACCAACGGAATTAAAGGAGTTGAAAGCTCGATTGCAAGAGTTGATGGATAGAGGTTTTGCTCGCCTTGAGTTTTTCACCTTGGGGTGCACCGGTGTTGTTTGTGAAAAGAAGGACGGAACCATGAGGTTGTGCATCGACTATCGTCGACTTAATAAAGTGACAATAAAGAACAAGTATCCGTTACCACGTATCGATGATTTGTTCGATCAACTGAAGAGCCTCGGTGTTCTCAAAATAGATTTGAGATCGGGCTATTATCGATTCATGAATCCGAGATTCGGACATACCCAAAACCGCCTTGAGCGAGATATGGTCACTACGAGTTCTTAGTGATGCCGTTTGGGCTCACTAATGCCCTGCGGTATTTATGGATTTGATGAATCGGATCTTCAGATCATATTTGGATCGGTTCGTAGTTGTGTTCATCGGCGACATCTTGGTCTATTCAAGAGATGAGACCGAACATGCGAGCACACGAGATTAGTGTTGCAAATTTTACGGGATAAGCGGTTATATGCTAAGTTTAGCAAGTGTGAGTTCGGTTAGAGAGGTTAGCTTCTTGGGTCACGTGGTATCTGCATCGGGTATTCGAGTCGACCAAGCAAAATTTCAGCCATACTCAAGCGGAAACCTCCAAGAAATATTCCGAGGTTCGAGCTTTTTGGGACTTGCCGGTTACTACCGACGGTTTGTAAAAGGATTCTCGATGATAGCCACACCCATGTGTAAACCGCTTGAGAAAGATGTCAAGTTTGAATGGACGGAAAAGTGTCGAAAAGTTTTGACCAATTGAAAACTCATTTGACGGAAGCTCCAAGACTAGTACACCCGAATCGGCAAAGAGTTTGTCATCTATAGTGACGCCTCCCTACTTGGGTTAGGTTGCGTATTGATGCAAGAAGGTCGAGTTGTGGCCTATCGTCGAGACAATTAAAGCCACATGAGAAAAATTATCCGACCCATGATCTCGAATTGGTCGCCATCGTATTCGCCTTAAAGATATGGCGACATTACTTATTTGGTGAGAAGTGCCATGTGTATTCGGATCACAAAAGTCTCAAATATTTGATGACTCAAAGAGACTTAAATCTGCGACAAAGACGTTGGCTCGAGTGTTAAAGGATTATGAGCTGGTCATTGACTATCACCCGGGAAAGGCTAATGTGGTTGCGGATGCCTTAAGCCGAAATCACCTTGTTTGCTTCTGCGATGAATGTACACTTGTCTATCCTACCCGACAATGTGTTAGTAGCGAATTAAAGGCCAAACCATTGTTGACTCATCAAATTCGTGAAGCTCGAGAAAATTGATGAGGAGTTGCGTGCAAAAGCGAAATGAGTGTGTTCGAACAAGGAATCGGAGTTTCAAATTGATGATGACGATTGTTTGAGGTTCGAAGTCGTTTGTGTGTTCCAAAGAATTGAACTTATTTCGATAATTCGAACGAAGCTCATTGTAGCCGAATGGCAATCCACCCGGAGTACGAAGATGTACAATGAGTTGAAACGTCGGTTTTGGTGGCATGGTATGAAACGAGACATCTCCGACTTTGTTGCAAGATGTTTAATATGTCAACAAGTGAAAGCGGAGCATCAAGTGCCTTGAGGTTACTTCACCGATCACGATACCCGAGTGGAAATGGGATCGAGTCACAATGGACTTTGTGTCCGGACCGCCGTTGTCAACAAGTAAGAAGGATGCAATTTGGGTTATTATTGATAGATCGACTAAGTCGGCTCACTTTATCCACAATGCGTATGGATTTTCATTGGATAAACTAGCTGAATTGTACGTTTCTCGATTGTGAGATTACACGGGTACCGATTTACATTGTGTCGGATAGAGATCCGAGGTTCACCTCGCGATTTTGGAAGAAATTACAAGAAGCATTGGGCACCAAGTTGCATTTCAGACCGCCTTTCACCCCCAAACCGATGGTCAATCCGAGCGTATAATTCAGATACTTGAGGATATGTTGAGATGTTGCATCCTCGAGTTCGATGGTTCGTGGGAACGGTACCTACCTTTGATTGAATTAAACACAACAATAGTTTTCAATCAAGTATTAAGATGGCGCCTTACGAGGCTTTGTACGAGGCGTAAATGCCGTACACCATTGTTTTGGACCGAGCTCGGTGAGAACAAAATTTTTGGAGTGGATTTGATTAAAGATCTTTGAGTAAAGTAAAAGTAATCCGTGAAAATCAAGATAGCCTCCGATCGTCGTAAATCGTATGCGGATTTGAAACGAAAGGACATTGAGTATCGGTGGGAGATAAAGTGTTTCTTAAAGTTTCGCCGTGGAAAAAGATACTCAGATTCTACCGTAAGGGCAAGTTGAGCCGAGATTCATTGGGCCGTCTGAAATCTCCGAACGAGTTGGCCCGATTATGTATCGCTTGATCTTGCCCCCGAACTTGGAAAGATTCACAACGTCTTCCATGTTTCAATGCTTGACGCTATAGATCTGATCCGTCGCACGTAATTAGTCCATCAGAGGTTGAAATTCAAGCCGATATGAGTTATGAAGAAGAACCGATTCGTATCCTAGCTCGTGAAATGAAAGAGTTGCGAAACAAAAGGGTTCCGCTAGTGAAAGTGTTATGGCTCAAACACGGATAGAAGAAGCTACTTGGGAACCCGAGAACTCTATGAAAGAGCAATATCCAAACCTATTTACCGGTAAGATTTTCGGGGACGAAAATTTCTAAAGTGGGGGAGAGTTGTGACAGCCTTAAAACGACCCTAGTCGAAATGTGGTTTCGGGACCACAAAACCAAGGCATAAAAATAATTTAATATTTATTTTATTGCCTATAATGTGTGTTAACTCATGTGTGATATTTTTATGCTTTGATTTAGAATTATAGATGTGAATTTCACTAGAAAGGACCTAGTAATAAACTTTGAAAGTATGAGGGAAATGTGTGATGACTAATTAAAGGATGCATGCAAAACAATGGACTTGCATGTCAAATTTCCCCCATAGCTAGTGGCCGGCCATGACAAGGATTTATGGGCAAAAATCATGTCATGAAACATGTTTGGTAAATGGGTTATGATGGAAAGAATAAAATAAGGGTTATGGAATAAACAATTAATGTTAGTAGATGAGAAACAAAAAAAAGTGTCCATCTTCCTCCATAGCTTGGCGAATGTCCTAAAGGAAGAAAGAAAAATTTTGTTCATCTCTTTTCACTCTCTTGTTGGCCGAAAATACTAAGGTTAAGGAAGGAGTTTTGCTTCATACTTGGTTTGGAAGAGGATTAGGAAGAGGTTGGCTAAACTTGCATCAAGATTAAGGTATGTTTGAGGTTCATGCATGTTTTAGTTGCTAGCTTAATGTTCTTGTTAGCCCATGGTTCAAATCCTTGTTATGTCATGGGAATGAAATTCGCCAAAGTGAATGTGGTGTTAATGCCATTGCATGTTAAATAACAAGCTTGAAAGTGATACATGTGATGGAGGATTGAAGATTCTTAGATTTTCTTTTAGCATTTTTTGAATGAGATACTAAGTTCTTTGTTTCACCATGACCAAATTGAAATGGTGTGGTGTTGTGGTATTCGCCATGATATATCCATAAGTATAATTCATGCATGTTGCATGGTAAGTAAGATTTAAGCTTTGGAAATGTGTATATATTTGGATATAAGCCACTTGAGAATTCGCCCTTGCACCTACATGAATATATGTTTGCACATGATGGATTGGTATGACATATATACTAATTCAAAGTGTATATTTGCTTGTGATGATGTGTTGATTATGAAGTAAATAAGAGATGTGCAATGAATTACGATATGTAATGTGTTAGTAGTAAAATGTATGCTGTTTTTTTTGTGTGGTATTAAGTGTATATTCGCCACATGAGGGGTAATTAGTGTGCATGCATTCGGTTTGAGGCAAGCATATTGATGCCTATTCTTGGCTTAGAAAATTCGGCTAAGAGGAATATTAACTAATGTGTTGAGTTCGATTTATGATTTCGTACATATACAACTTTGATGCCTAATGTATATAAGGGCCAAGTACTTTGAACTTCACGTTGATGTTTGAATGTATTGAATTGCTTGTTGTGATGTAAAAATGTGCATGACCATTGTGTATTTGAGCTAAAGGATGGCCATATGACCATTTACACTCCTTGTCATATTCGCCATAAGCTATCATGATGAGATTTTAATAAGTTAAATTTGTGTAAATTAGCTCAAGAGCAAAGGGAGCTAAATCCGATAAAGGGAAGGAAAAAGTAGTTGAATAGCCGTCGAAATCGCTTCGACAACATCCAAGGTAAGTCTTCGAGTGATGACCCTACTTGAATTATATCAAAATTATGCTCCTTGTTTGTGTGGCCATTGAGCCGAAATAGTAAAGGTTGATAGATATTTTGTGTTAGAGCTTTAGTAACGAAAATGAACTATGGACGTGTCTTGAATATTGATATATATGTAAGTGAACATTGGAAATATATCCGGCTAAGACCGAAGGCATTCGTATGAGTTGATATATCCGGGCTAAGACCCGAAGGCATTCGTGCGAGTTGATATATCCGGGCTAAGACCCGAAGGCATTCGTGCGAGTTGATATATCCGGGCTAAGACCCGAAGGCCTTTGTGCAAGTCACCAAATCCGGTTATGACCGAAGGCAATCGTATGAGTCGCTATATCCGGTTAAATCCGAAAGTATGTGATTCGAAGTGAGCAATCTTGCTGTGAAAATTTCAGCTTATACACTTGTGAAAATTCCAGCAATGAGGTATGTTTGTATGTGCTTGTACTAATTGAATTCTTACAAGTAAGTATGCGCTAAGTTGATAAACGAGCTACCGGCCTTGGGCTAAGTTGTTCTTTTGTGTATGAACATAAGGGTCGGTGATGTGAAATAAGTATGAGTATGGGAATGTGAATTAGTAAAGTGGTTTAATTAGCCATGTGAATAAAATACCTTAGTCAAAGCTGATTTCATTGCTTGAGACTTACTAAGCATTAAAATGCTTACCCGTTGCTTTGGCTCTCTGTTTTATAGGTTTCGCTCGTTAGCTATCGGATTCGGGATCAAAGAAGTCAAGTCATCCACACTATCGAAGCCCCATTTTGGTACAAATTTTGGTTGAACTTTGAAATGGCATGTATAGGACCATCCTTTGTTGAAGGTCATGTACCTTCCGGTTTGTGTAAACTTGGATAGCCATGCGAAAATGGCTTATATCGTTTTAGCATAGAACTATAATCGTTTGTATGTTGACCCTTATGAGGTATGGAATTATTTTGAAACGATTAGCCATTGGAATGGTTAATCATGATCACGCTTTGTGCTATGTATGTAAAAGGGCCAATTGAATCATGGAAAGTATGAAATAGGTAAAGCCTACTAAAGGCAGATGCTGACAGCAGCAGTGACGTGGATGTGAAAAATCACTAAAAATAGTAGGAATGGTATTAAATAGCAAATAAATTATGTAAGTGTACCTTGATGAATCTACTTTCATATGGAAGAAACGAAATGGTCATATGAGTTATAAGTTAACAGATTTTAAAGTTCTTGTGAAATAGGGCCAGAACGGTTTCTGGATCCCCTGTTCCAACTTTGGAAAATCATTGTAAATTAACCAGAGATAATTAGGAGTCATTCCATATATGTGTAGATTCCTCTCTGAGTCTAGTTTCTATAGAAACAAACGGCATTAGTATTGAAGCCCTGTACAGGGAGATATCCAATTCGTAACGCACAAAGGTCAGTGTAGTCGATCCCTACAACAGGCGAGACTTTAACTAATAAACTGTACTAATTGGCTCGACCCGAAATTCTAGAAAAAAATATGTAGATGGACATATGAGTCTAGTTTCAGGAAAAATTTACGGAACTGATTTTCGAGTTGTAAAACTCAAGTTATGAATTTTAGAGCGACTAGTACTCAGATTGGCAGCTTGTCTGAAAATTGTCAATAAGTGGGTTGAAGTCTGTTAACACCTCGCGTTCGACTCCGGCGACGGTCTCGGGTTCGGGGTGTTACAGATTAATTAACATACAACCATATTAAGCAAATAAACCAACAAGTATGAAATAGTTTCCCTATCACATGCATTCAATCAATAAGTTAGTCACAATAATAATGCACCATGTAATTTGTCTTAGATGAGCTCACCATTGATCATTTCATTTATATAAATCATATTAATCCCGTTGAGTTTCTAGGAAATCTGGATGGATTATCCATTATCCGTCAAGTCATAAGAATGATCATTTCAAGTATGTACTCCCGCGAATCTCACATCTTACGGAGGGATTACCAGTCCAGGCTAAATCCTTCGCATCGTAAACTCATAAGGTGAAGTCGAGATTACTAGTCCAAGTTAAATCCCTTATAGTGACAAACACCCTTAATGAGCTCTGTGACAGCCCAAAATAGACCCTAGCCGGAATGTGGTTTCGGGGCCACAAAACCGAGGCATAACAATAATTTAAAATTTATTTCGATGCCTATAATATGTGAGTATTCATGTATGACATTTTTTGATGATTGATTTAGTGTTATAAAGGTGAATTTCACTAGAAAGGACTTGTGTGAGAAAATTTAGAATTGAGATAGGCAAATGTGGAAGTGGCCTATTGATGCACACTAGAAATGTTGTCCTTGCATGTCAAATTCCCCAAATTTGACTATAGTGGCCGCCATGGTGATGAATATGGGCAAAAGAAAACATGTCTTAAACATGTTTTGCTAGTGGTGCATGTTAGAAATAATAAAATAAGAGTATGGAAAAAAAAAGGAAAAAAATGTTCATCTTTCACCATAGCTCTTGGCGAATGTCCTAAGGAAAGAAAAGAAAATTTTGCTCATCCATTTTCACTTATTGGCCGAAAATACTAAGGAAAAAGGGGGAGGATTTTTTGCTTCATGCTTGGTTTGGAAGAGATCTAGAAGGAGATTTGGCTAAGTTTGCATCAAGATTAAGGTATGTATGAGGTTGTGTTAGGAGTTTCATGCATGTCTTGGTTGCTAACTTGATGTGCATGTTAGCCATGGCTCAAATCTTTGTTATGCCATGGAAATGGTATTTGGCCAAAGTTGTTATGGTGATAAAGCCATTGCATGCTAAGTGTGAAGCTTGATGATGATGCATGCAATGATGGATTTTCTACTCATGAGTAAGATTTTGAGTTTTCTCTTTGTTTTATCATGATTGAAGTTGAAAAGGAGCATGATTGTCATATTCGCCATGATGCATTCTTGAGCATGATTCATGCTTCTTGCATGTTAGTTAAAATTTGTGTTTTGGATGGCTATGGACACCTTGAAAATTCGGCCATGCTCATATATGCATATATATGATTGCACATTATGTTTTGGTTATGAACTAAGTGATGAATATATTGGTTTAAAGAAGAAGATGTGGAAGAATGCTTGTGAAATTGCAAGCACAATTCGCCTAGCACACATGTAGGTGCTTGATGCTATATTATAAGTTTTGGGCCACAATGTGCAAAGCATTAATTAGTAAATTGCATGCTGTTTTGTGAGGTATTAAGTGCAAAATTGACCTCAACATGTACATGAATATTCGCCTTGGGTAGCCTATTGAAGGCCTTAGCATTTCCTTGATGCTCGAATAAATTGTATTGAATTGCTTGATGTAGTATAAAATGTGCATGACCATTGTGTATTCAAGCTAAAGGGTGGCCATATGACCATTTAAACTCCTTGTCATATTTGGCCAAAAGCTAGCACAATGAGGTTTTAATAAATTGAATTTGTTTGAATTAGCTCAAGAGCTTAAAGGGCCACAATCGGACAAGGGGAAGGAGAAAGTGATCGAATAGCCGAAAAAGCCGTTCGACAACATCCGAGGTAAGTCCTCAAGAAGTGACCTTACTTGAATTATGTGAGATGAAATGTGGATGTGTATGATTATTGATTATGTGTGTATGAGTATTTGAATTCCACCGGGCTAAGTCCCAAGCGAATATGCTAATGATTATAATTGTGTTGAGCCTTAGTAACGAAAATGAAATATGTATGTCCAATGATTATTGATGTATGTGCGCATGAGAAATTGAATGATATCCGGGCTAAGCCCCGAAGACAATTATGCTGGAATTTATATCCGGGTTAAGACCCAAGGCAATTGTGCTAGTGGCTACATCCGGCTAAGACCAAGGCATTCGTGCGAGACATTCTATCCGGCTAAGACCCAAGGCATTTGTGCACGTGATTATATCCGGTTATATTCGAAGAATCTTGGGCTGGAGGTGAGTGTTGGTTGCTGTAATGAATTCAATTAGTACACTCGAAAAGCCCAAAGGATAAGGTACGTTATATGTGCATTGGAAAGTCGACATGTTTGAGCAACATTCGCTCAATCGACTAATAAATTTCAGTTATTGAATTGATTGATATTTTGTGAAATCATATAATGATGAAGTGTGAAGTAAGAATGTGTATTAATGAAATGATGCATTTGGCTATGTGAATGTATTGCTGTAATTAGAGTTGATTATATTCCTTGAGACTTACTAAGCATAAGAATGCTTACCCGTTGCTTTGGCTCTCGCTTTTTTTAGATTTCGTCAAGCAATTGGATTTGGGATCGTTGAAGTCGAAGTCATTCACACTATCAAGCCTCCATTTTGGTATAAATTTTTTGATTGAACTTGAGATGGCATGTATAGGACTACCTCTTGTTTGTTAAATATGTTGTAATGTAAGTATGTACGGCCATGCGAAAATGGCTCGAAAAGGGAAGCATGAACTTAGACAAATTGTGGGTTGTATGTATATATTTGGTGTCATGATGTGGCTATTGCTTGGAAATGGGAATGTTGGTCATATGATCAGCCATTTGCATGGTTAAAATGATCATATATGAACCTATGTATGGCAAGACTAGTTGATTCATGGAGACTACCAAATAGGTAAGTCCTATCTTAAAAACAGATGCTGCCAGCTGCAGTGGCATGAATGTGAAAAATCACCAAAATTCATAGGAATGGAATTAAATAGTGAATAAGCTATTTAAATGAACCTTGATGAGTCTATTTTCATATGGAAGAAACAAAATGGTCATAGGAGTTACAGGTTAAGAGATATTAAAGCTATTGTGAGACAGGGCCAGAATGGTTTCTGGGTTCCCTGTCGCAACTTTAAAATTCACTATAAATTATCCAAAAGAATTAGGAGATATACCTTATATGTACAGATTCCATTTTGAGTCTAGTTTCATTAGAAACAAACGACACCAGCATTAAAGCCCTGTACAGAGAGATATTCAAGTTATACCGCGCGAAGGTCAGAGCAGTCGATCCCTGTAACATGGGTAACTTTAACTAATAAACTGTACCAATTGGCCCTACCAAAATCCTAGAAATAAATCCATGGATGGATATATGAGTCTAAATTCAGGAAAATTTACGAAACCAGTTTCTGAGTTTTGAAACTCGAGATATGATTTTTAAGGCGACAGTGACGCAGTTTTCCAGCCTGACTGGAAATGTCAAATTGGTGGGCAAAACATGTGAACTTGGCTTGTTAACCCCTCGGGTCCGACACGGCGATGGTCTCGGGTTTGGGGTGTTACAATTTTATTGGTATCGAGCCACGGTTTAGTCGATTCTAGGACTACCGTGATGTGTTTGGGGTCTAGCTATACATGCCATTAAATGATGAATCGATAGTGTGATGATTTCGACAATTTGACTTTATGTTTGTTTATAGCAATGGATCCCGATCCCAACCGAAGCGATATAGTGATGATGTGGAGAGTGTGGCGCTGCTCCGCGCAAGGGACAGCGCCGCGGACTCTCAACCTATGGCCAGCAATCCTAATGACGAGGCTAGGCAAGCCTTTTATAGTGTGATGAACGAATGGTTTAATCAATACATTCGAACCAACACTACTGTTCCACAACCTCCATTCCCGACAAATGCAACCCCAAGACCTACAATACCTCCGGTGATGACCAAATAAGGTCAAGTAAGCCCCAATCGATAGGATTGAAAACATGGGGCCACTGAATTTAAGGCTACGGATGATGATGATGCCGAGCGAGCTGAATTATGGTTAGATAACACTATCCGGTGCTTGATGAGCTATCCTGTACACCCGATGAGTGCTTAAAGTGTACCATCTCCTTGCTACGCGAGTCCGCCTACTATTGGTGGAGTACTCGACTTACGTGGTGCCTAGAGAGCAAGTGACTTGGGAATTCTTTCAAACCGAGTTCAAAAAAGTATATCATCGAGATTCATCGACCAAAAGCGGAGGAATTTCTTGATCTTAAGCAAGGTTCTATGTCCGTTATCGACTCACGAACGAAAGTTTGTGAGGCTTAGCCAGACGCGAGAATGCATTTCGTCCGAAGCTATTATGTGTAAACGCCGAGGATGGGCTGAATGATGATATAAGGATGTTTGTTGGCATTCTCGAGATACGAGAGTTCGTAGTACTTGTTGAGCGAGCTTGTAAAGTCAAGAGCTTAGAAAGGAGAAACAAAAAGCTGATGTGGGGATTGGAGAATTCCGAAAGAGGTCCTCGGGAAAGTCTCTTCAACAAGCATCGAAGAGATTTTGAGATGATGCGAGCCGGTCTAGAGGCGTTTCGGGCTTTTCTAGACGAGGACGCGATCGACCCCCTGTGACCACACGAGTCACTTCGATCGCCAGTGGTGGAAATGATCGTAGAGAGGGCGGAGTGTCCACATTGTGGCAAATGGCATTCGGGGAGCTGTTGGTTTCGTGATCGCTCCTGCTATAAGTGTGGATCGGCCGACCACTTTATGAAGGATTGCCCGAGGATGCATGAACAGAATGTAAGTCAGAGTGCAAACCCGGGTGCTACCATTGCTCGAGGTAGGCCACCTAGAAATATGGGCAATGTCAGTGGCGGTCAGAGAGGATCTAGAGATGCTACCATCAGATCTGAGGCTCGTGCTCCTGCTAGGACTTATGCCATACGCGCACGCCGAGGATCTGCCTCTCCAGATGTTATTACCGGTACTTTCACTCTTTTCAATACAAATGTGATTGCTTTGATTGACCCTGGTTCTACTCATTCATATATATGTGAAACCTTAGCATCCAGGAAGACTTTGCCTATTGAGTCTACTGAGTTTGTAATTCGGTGTCAAACCCTTGGGTCATTACGTGCTTGTTAACAAAGTGTGCAAGAAAAGTCCCCTAGTGTTCCGAGGTTCTTGTTTTCGGCGGACCTAATGCTTTTGCCGTTCGATGAGTTCGATGTTATTCTTGGTTTGGATTGGTTGACCATGCACGATGCGGTTGTAAATTGCAAGAGCAAGACTATCGATTTGAGGTGCGCGAATAATGAAATAGTTCGGGTTGAGTCCACGGACTTAAAGGGTTGCCGGTGTAATATCAGCGATGTTGGCCCAGAAATATGTAAGAAAAGGGTGCGAAGCGTACCTTGCGTACGTGCTCGATGACAAGGAATCAGAGAAGAAACCCGAATCTGTGCCCGTGGTTTGTGAATACCCGGATGTTTTCCCCGAGGAATTGCCGGGTTTACCACCTGTTCGGGAAATAGAATTTGGCATCGAATTGGTACCTGGTACCACTCAATTTCGATAGCTCCGTATCGTATGGCACCAACGGAATTAAAGGAGTTGAAAGCTCGGTTGCAAGAATTGGTGGATAGAGGTTTTGCTCGCCGAGTTTTTCGCCTTGGGGTGCGCGGTGTTGTTCGTGAAGAAGAAGGATGGAACCATGCGATTGTGCATCGACTATCGTCGACTTAACAAAGCGACGATAAAGAACAAATATCCGTTGCCACGTATTGATGACTTGTTCGATCAACTGAAGGAGCCTCGGTGTTCTCAAAAATAGATTTGAGATCGGGCTACTATCAATTGCGAATCCGAGATTGAGACGTGCCCAAGGCGCCTTGAGCGAGATATGGTCACTATGAGTTCCTAGTGATGCCGTTTGGGCTCACTAATGCCCTCGGTATTTATGGATTTAATGAATCGAATCTTTAGACCATATTTGGATCGATTCGTAGTCGTGTTCATTGATGACATCATGGTCTATTCAAGAAATGAGACCGAACATCTTTGAACACTGCGGTTAGTGCTGCAAATTTTAAGGGACAAGCAATTATATGCTAAGTTCAGCAAGTGTGAGTTCTGGTTAAGAGAGGTTAGCTTCTTGGGTCATGTGGTATCTGCATCGGGTATTCGAGTCGACCCGAATAAAATTTCAGCCATACTAAATTGGAAGCCTCAGAAATATTAATGAGGTTCAAGCTCTTTGGGGCTTGCTTAGGTTATTACCGACGATTTGTAAAGGCTTCTCAACGATAGCCACGCCGATGATGGCTACTCCAAAAGGATGTTAAGTTCGAATGGACGGAGAAATGCCAAAAAAGTTTCGATCAACTGAAAACTTATTTGACTGAAGCCCCAATTCTAGTGCAACCCGAGTCCGGCAAGGAGTTTGTTATCTATAGCGACGCCTCTCTACTTGGGTAGGTTGCGTATTAATGCAAGAAGGTCGAGTTGTGGCCTATGCGTCGAGGCAATTAAAGCCCAAAGGATAAGGTACGTTATATGTGCATTGGAAAGTCGACATGTTTGAGCAACATTCGCTCAATCGACTAATAAATTTCAGTTATTGAATTGATTGATATTTTGTGAAATCATATAATGATGAAGTGTGAAGTAAGAATGTGTATTAATGAAATGATGCATTTGGCTATGTGAATGTATTGCTGTAATTAGAGTTGATTATATTCCTTGAGACTTACTAAGCATAAGAATGCTTACCCCGTTGCTTTGGCTCTCAGTTTTTTTTAGATTTCGCTCGAAGCAATTGGATTTGGGATCGTTGAAGTCGAAGTCATTCACACTATCAAGCCTCCATTTTGGTATAAATTTTTTGATTGAACTTGAGATGGCATGTATAGGACTACCTCTTGTTTGTTAAATATGTTGTAATGTAAGTATGTACGGCCATGCGAAAATGGCTCGAAAAGGGAAGCATGAACTTAGACAAATTGTGGGTTGTATGTATATATTTGGTGTCATGATGTGGCTATGGCTTGAAATGGGAATGTTGGTCATATGATCAGCCATTTGCATGGTTAAAATGATCATATATGAACCTATGTATGGCAAGACTAGTTGATTCATGGAGACTACCAAATAGGTAAGTCCTATCTTAAAAACAGATGCTGCCAGCTGCAGTGGCATGAATGTGAAAAATCACCAAAATTCATAGGAATGGAATTAAATAGTGAATAAGCTATGTAAATGAACCTTGATGAGTCTATTTTCATATGGAAGAAACAAAATGGTCATAGGAGTTACAGGTTAAGAGATATTAAAGCTATTGTGAGACAGGGCCAGAATGGTTTCTGGGTTCCCTGTCGTAACTTTAAAAATTCACTATAAATTATCCAAAAAGAATTAGGAGATATACCTTATATGTACAGATTCCATTTTGAGTCTAGTTTCATTAGAAACAAACGACACCAGCATTAAAGCCCTGTACAGAGAGATATTCAAGTTATACCGGGCGAAGGTCAGAGCAGTCGATCCCTGTAACATGGGTAACTTTAACTAATAAACTGTACCAATTGGCCCTACCAAAAATCCTAGAAATAAATCCATGGATGGATATATGAGTCTAAATTCAGGGAAAATTTACGAAACCAGTTTCTGAGTTTTGAAACTCGAGATATGATTTTTAAGGCGACAGTGACGCAGTTTTCCAGCCTGACTGGAAATGTCAAATTGGTGGGCAAAACATGTGAACTTGGCTTGTTAACCCTCGGGTCCGACACGGCGATGGTCTCGGGTTTGGGGTGTTACAATTTTATTGGTATCAGAGCCACGGTTTAGTCGATTCTAGGACTACCGTGATGTGTTTGGGGTCTAGCTATACATGCCATTAAATGATGAATCGATAGTGTGATGATTTCGACAATTTGACTTTATGTTTGTTTATAGCAATGGATCCCGATCCCAACCGAAGCGATAGCTGATGATGTGGAGAGTGTGGCGCTGCTCCGCAAGGGACACAGCCGCAGACTCTCAACCTATGGCCAGCAATCCTAATGACGAGGCTAGGCAAGCCTTTTATAGTGTGATGAGCGAATGGTTTAATCAATACATTCGAACCAACACTACTGTTCCACAACCTCCATTCCCGACAAATGCAACCCGCACCTACAATACCTCGGTGATGACCAAATAAGGTCAAGTAAGCCCCGGTCGATAGGATTCGAAAACATGGGGCCACTGAATTTAAGGCTACGGATGATGATGATGCCGAGCGAGCTGAATTATGGTTAGATAACACTATCCGGTGCTTGATGAGCTATCCTGTACACCCGATGAGTGCTTAAAGTGTACCATCTCCTTGCTACGCGAGTCCGCCTACTATTGGTGGAGTACTCGACTTGTGGTGCCTAGAGAGCAAGTGACTTGGGAATTCTTTCAAACCGAGTTCAAAAAGTATATCGATCGAGATTCATCGACCAAAAGCGGAGGAATTTCTTGATCTTAAGCAAGGTTCTATGTCCGTTATCGACTACTGACGAAAGTTTGTGAGGCTTAGCCAGACGCGAGAATGCATTTCGTCCAAGCTATTATGTGTAAACGCCGAGGATGGGCTGAATGATGATATAAGGATGTTTGTTGGCATTCTCGAGATACGAGAGTTCGTAGTACTTGTTGAGCGAGCTTGTAAAGTCAAGAGCTTAGAAAGGAGAAACAAAAAGCTGATGTGGGGATTGGAGAATTCGAAAGAGGTCCTCGGAAAGTCTCTTCAACAAGCATCGAAGAGATTTTGAGATGATGCGAGCCGGTCTAGAGGCGTTTGGGCTTTTCTAGACGAGGACGCGATCGACCCTGTGACCACACGAGTCACTTCGATCGCCGATGGTGGAAATGATCGCCGAGAGGCGGAGTGTCCACATTGTGGCAAATGGCATTCGGGAGCTGTTGGTTTCGTGATCGCTCCTGCTATAAGTGTGGATCGGCCGACCACTTTATGAAGGATTGCCCGAGGATGCATGAGCAGAATGTAAGTCGAGTGCAAACCCGGTGCTACCATTGCTCGAGGTAGGCCACCTAGAAATATGGGCAATGTCATTGGCGGTCGAGAGGATCTAGAGATGCTACCATCGATCCGAGGCTCGTGCTCTGCTAGGACTTATGCCATACGCGCACGCGAGGATGCTGCTCTCCGGATGTTATTACCGGTACTTTCACTCTTTTCAATACAAATGTGATTGCTTTGATTGACCCCGGTTCTACTCATTCATATATATGTGAAACCTTAGCATCCAAAGAAGACTTTGCCTATTGAGTCTCATCGAGTTTGTAATTCGGGTGTCAAACCCCTTGGGTCATTACGTGCTTGTTAACAAAGTGTGCAAGAAAAGTCCCCTAGTGTTCCGAGGTTCTTGTTTTCCGGCGGACCTAATGCTTTTGCCGTTCGATGAGTTCGATGTTATTCTTGGTTTGGATTGGTTGACCATGCACGATGCGGTTGTAAATTGCAAGAGCAAGACTATCGATTTGAGGTGCGCGAATAATGAAATAGTTCGGGTTGAGTCCACGGACTTAAAGGGGTTGCCAGCTGTAATATCAGCGATGTTGGCCCAGAAATATGTAAGAAAAGGGTGCGAAGCGTACCTTGCGTACGTGCTCGATGACAAGGAATCAGAGAAGAAACCCGAATCTGTGCCCGTGGTTTGTGAATACCCGGATGTTTTCCCCGAGGAATTGCCGGGTTTACCACCTGTTCGGGAAATAGAATTTGGCATCGAATTGGTACCTGGTACCACTCCAATTTCGATAGCTCCGTATCGTATGGCACCAACGGAATTAAAGGAGTTGAAAGCTCAGTTGCAAGAATTGGTGGATAGAGGTTTTGCTCGCCCGAGTTTTTCGCCTTGGGGTGCGCCGGTGTTGTTCGTGAAGAAGAAGGATGGAACCATGCGACTGTGCATCGACTATCGTCAGCTTAACAAAGCGACGATAAAGAACAAATATCCGTTGTTACGTATTGATGACTTGTTCGATCAATCTGAAGGAGCCTCGGTGTTCTCAAAATAGATTTGAGATCGGGCTACTATCAATTGCGAATCCGAGATTGAGACGTGCCCAAGGCGCCTTGTAAGCGAGATATGGTCACTATGAGTTCCTAGTGATGCCGTTTGGGCTCACTAATGCCCCGCGGTATTTATGGATTTAATGAATCGAATCTTTAGACCATATTTGGATCGATTAAGTAGTCGTGTTCATTGATGACATCATGGTCTATTCAAGAAATGAGACCGAACATCTTTGAACACTGCGGTTAGTGCTGCAAATTTTAAGGGACAAGCAATTATATGCTAAGTTCAAGCAAGTGTGAGTTCGGTTAAGAGAGGTTAGCTTCTTGGGTCATGTGGTATCTGATCGGGTATTCGAGTCGACCGAATAAAATTTCAGCCATACTAAATTGGAAGCCTCAGAGAAATATTCTTGAGGTTCAAGCTTTTTGGGGCTTGCGGTTATTACCGACGATTTGTAAAGGCTTCTCAACGATAGCCACGCCGATGACGGCTACTCCAAAAGGATGTTAAGTTCGAATGGACGGAGAAATGCCAAAAAGTTTCGATCAACTGAAAACTTATTTGATTGAAGCCCCAATTCTAGTGCAACCCGAGTCCAAGCAAGGAGTTTGTTATCTATAGCGACGCCTCTCTACTTGGGTAGGTTGCGTATTAATGCAAGAAGGTCGAGTTGTGGCCTATGCGTCGAGGCAATTAAAGCCACATGAGAAAAATTATCCGACTCATGATCTCGAATTGGCGCCATCGTATTCGCCTTTAAAGATTTGGCGACATTACTTATTTGGTGAAAGGTGCCATGTATACTCGGATCACAAAAGTCTCAAGTATTTGATGACCCAAAGAGACTTAAATCTGCGACAAAGACGTTGGCTCGAGCTGTTAAAGGATTATGAGTGATCATTGACTATCACCCGGAAAGGCGAATGTGGTTGCGGATGCCTTGAGTCGTAAATCGTTATTCACTTTACGAGCGATGAATGTGCACTTGTCTATCCGATCCGACAAAGTGTGTTAGTGGCTGAGTTGAAAGCCAAACCATTATTGACACACCAAATTCGAGAAACTCGGAAAGTCGATGACGAGTTGGTTGCAAACGGGCTGCGTGTGTTCGAACAAGGACTCGGAGTTTCAAATCGACAATGATGATTGTTTGAGGTTCAAAAGTCGTCTGTGTGTCCCAAAGAATTGAACTCATTTCGATAATTTCAATGAAGCCCATTGTAGCCGAATGGCAATCCACCCGGGAGTACGAAGATGTACAATGATTTGAAACGTCGATTTTGGTGGCATGGTATGAAGCGAGACATCTCCGACTTTGTTTGAGATGTTTAATATGTCAACAAGTGAAAGCGGAACATCGGTGCCTTGAGATTACTTCACCAATCACGATACCCGAGTGGAAATGGGATCGAGTCACAATGGACTTTGTATCCGGACCGCCATTGTCGACCAAGTAAGAAGGATGCGGTTTGGGTCGTGGTAGATCGATTGACTAAGTCGGCCCACTTTGTCCCCGTCGACGCACGGATTTTCAATGGACAAATTAGCGGAATTGTACGTTTCTCGATTGTGAAATTACACGGGTGCCTATTTCTATCGTGTCGATAGAGATCCGAGATTTACCTCGCGATTTTGGAAAAAGTTGCAAGAAGCTTTGGGTACCAAGTTGCATTTCAGCACCGCCTTTCACCCCCAAACCGATGGTCAATCCGAGCGGATAATTCAGATACTTGAGGATATGTTAAGATGTTGCGTCCTCGAGTTTAGTGGTTCATGGGAACGGTATTTGCCGTTGATTGAATTCGCTTACAACAACAGCTTTCAATCAAGTATTAAGATGGCACCCTACGAGGCCTTGTACGGTCATAAATGCCGTACGCCATTGTTTTGGATTGAGCTCGGTGAAAGCAAGATTTTCGGGGTGGATTTGATTAGGGATGCTGAACAGAAAGTGAAAGTAATCCGTGAAAGTCTGAAGATAGCCTCCGATCGTCAGAAGTCATACGCGGATCTGAGGCGTAAGGATATCGAGTATCAGGTGGGTGATAAAGTGTTTCTCAAGGTATCGCCTTGGAAAAAGATACTCAGGTTCGGCCGTAAGGGCAAGTTGAGTCCGAGGTTCATTGGACCATATGAGATATCAGAGCGAGTCGGTCCAGTGGCATATCGCTTGATTTTGCCCCCTGAACTCAAAAAGGTTCATGATGTCTTTCACGTTTCGATGCTTCGACGCTATAGATCCGATCCATCGCACGTGATTAGTTCATCAGAAATTGAAATTCAAGCTAATATGAGTTATGAGGAAGAACCGACTCGTATCCTATCACGAGAAGTGAAAGAGTTGCGAAACAAGCGGGTTCCGCTAGTGAAAGTGTTATGGCTCAAGCACGGGATAGAAGAAGCTACTTGGGAGACCGAGAACTCTATGAAAGAACGATATCCAAACCTATTTACGGTAAGATTTTGGGACGAAAATTCCTTAAGAGGGGGGAGTTGTGACAGCCCAAAATAGACCCTAGCCAGGAATGTGGTTTGGGACCACAAAACCGAGGCATAACAATAATTTAAAATTTATTTCGATGCCTATAATATGTGAGTATTCATGTATGACATTTTTGATGATTGATTTAGTGTTATAAAGGTGAATTTCACTAGAAAGGACTTGTGTGAGAAAATTTAGAATTGAGATAGGCAAATGTGGAAGTGGCCTATTGATGCACACTAGGAAATGTTGTCCTTGCATGTCAAATTCCCCAAATTTGACTATAGTGGCGGCCATGGTGATGAATATGGGCAAAAGAAAACATGTCTTAAACATGTTTTGCTAGTGGTGCATGTTAGAAATAATAAAATAAGAGTATGGAAAAAAAAGGAAAAAAAATGTTCATCTTTCACCATAGCTCTTGGCGAATGTCCTAAGGAAAGAAAAGAAAAATTTTGCTCATCCATTTTCACTTCTTGGCCGAAAATACTAAGGAAAAAGGGGGAGGATTTTTGCTTCATGCTTGGTTTGGAAGAGATCTAGAAGGAGATTTGGCTAAGTTTGCATCAAGATTAAGGTATGTATGAGGTTGTGTTAGGAGTTTCATGCATGTCTTGGTTGCTAACTTGATGTGCATGTTAGCCATGGCTCAAATCTTTGTTATGCCATGGAAATGGTATTTGGCCAAAGTTGTTATGGTGATAAAGCCATTGCATGCTAAGTGTGAAGCTTGATGATGATGCATGCAATGATGGATTTTCTACTCATGAGTAAGATTTTGAGTTTTCTCTTTGTTTTATCATGATTGAAGTTGAAAAGGAGCATGATTGTCATATTCGCCATGATGCATTCTTGAGCATGATTCATGCTTCTTGCATGTTAGTTAAAATTTGTGTTTTGGATGGCTATGGACACCTTGAAAATTCGGCCATGCTCATATATGCATATATATGATTGCACATTATGTTTTGGTTATGAACTAAGTGATGAATATATTGGTTTAAAGAAGAAGATGTGGAAGAATGCTTGTGAAATTGCAAGCACAATTCGCCTAGCACACATGTAGGTGCTTGATGCTATATTATAAGTTTTGGGCCACAATGTGCAAAGCATTAATTAGTAAATTGCATGCTGTTTTTGTGAGGTATTAAGTGCAAAATTGACCTCAACATGTACATGAATATTCGCCTTGGGTAGCCTATTGAAGGCCTTAGCATTTCCTTGATGCTCGAATAAATTGTATTGAATTGCTTGATGTAGTATAAAATGTGCATGACCATTGTGTATTCAAGCTAAAGGGTGGCCATATGACCATTTAAACTCCTTGTCATATTCGGCCAAAAGCTAGCACAATGAGGTTTTAATAAATTGAATTTGTTTGAATTAGCTCAAGAGCTTAAAGGGCCACAATCGGACAAGGGGAAGGAGAAAGTGATCGAATAGCCGAAAAAGCCGTTCGACAACATCCGAGGTAAGTCCTCAAGAAGTGACCTTACTTGAATTATGTGAGATGAAATGTGGATGTGTATGATTATTGATTATGTGTGTATGAGTATTTGAATTCCACCCGGGCTAAGTCCCGAAGGCGAATATGCTAATGATTATAATTGTGTTGAGCCTTAGTAACGAAAATGAAATATGTATGTCCAATGATTATTGATGTATGTGCGCATGAGAAATTGAATGATATCCGGGCTAAGCCCCGAAGACAATTATGCTGGAATTTATATCCGGTTAAGACCAAGGCAATTGTGCTAGTGGCTACATCCGGCTAAGACCGAAGGCATTCGTGCGAGACATTCTATCCGGGCTAAGACCCGAAGGCATTTGTGCACGTGATTATATCCGGTTATATTCCGAAGAATCTTGGGCTGGAGGTGAGTGTTGGTTGCTGTAATGAATTCAATTAGTACACTCGAAAAGCCCAAAGGATAAGGTACGTTATATGTGCATTGGAAAGTCGACATGTTTGAGCAACATTCGCTCAATCGACTAATAAATTTCAGTTATTGAATTGATTGATATTTTGTGAAATCATATAATGATGAAGTGTGAAGTAAGAATGTGTATTAATGAAATGATGCATTTGGCTATGTGAATGTATTGCTGTAATTAGAGTTGATTATATTCCTTGAGACTTACTAAGCATAAGAATGCTTACCCGTTGCTTTGGCTCTCGTTTTTTTTTTTAGATTTCGTCAAGCAATTGGATTTGGGATCGTTGAAGTCAAGTCATTCACACTATCAAGCCTCCATTTTGGTATAAATTTTTTGATTGAACTTGAGATGGCATGTATAGGACTACCTCTTGTTTGTTAAATATGTTGTAATGTAAGTATGTACGGCCATGCTAAAATGGCTCTAAAAGGAAGCATGAACTTAGACAAATTGTGGGTTGTATGTATATATTTGGTGTCATGATGTGGCTATGGCTTGGAAATGGGAATGTTGGTCATATGATCAGCCATTTGCATGGTTAAAATGATCATATATGAACCTATGTATGGCAAGACTAGTTGATTCATGGAGACTACCAAATAGGTAAGTCCTATCTTAAAACAGATGCTGCCAGCTGCAGTGGCATGAATGAAAAATCACCAAAATTCATAGGAATGGAATTAAATAGTGAATAAGCTATGTAAATGAACCTTGATGAGTCTATTTTCATATGGAAGAAACAAAATGGTCATAGGAGTTACAGGTTAAGAGATATTAAAGCTATTGTGAGACAGGGCCAGAATGGTTTCTGGGTTCCCTGTCGTAACTTTAAAAATTCACTATAAATTATCCAAAAAGAATTAGGAGATATACCTTATATGTACAGATTCCATTTTGAGTCTAGTTTCATTAGAAACAAACGAAACCAGCATTAAAGCCCTGTACAGAGAGATATTCAAGTTATACCGGGCGAAGGTCAGAGCAGTCGATCCCTGTAACATGGGTAACTTTAACTAATAAACTGTACCAATTGGCCCGACCAAAAATCCTAGAAATAAATCCATGGATGGATATATGAGTCTAAATTCAGGGAAAATTTACGAAACCAGTTTCCGAGTTTTGAAACTCGAGATATGATTTTTAAGGTGACAGTGACGCAGTTTTCCAGCCTGACTGGAAATGTCAAATTGGTGGGCAAAACATGTGAACTTGGCTTGTTAACCCCTCGGGTCCGACACCGGCGATAGTCTCGGGTTTGGGGTGTTACAAGCTCGGATCTGAATTACCAGTCTAGGCTAAATTTAGACCCTAATCGGATTACTCGTCCAGGCTAAATCCATAATACACACATATACTTCGGGAGGCTCGATCACTCAAGGAACATTCGTCCGGGCTAGATCCTTTTTATATTTGAGATCAACGGATTACACGTCTGGGCTAAATCCTTTCTGCAACATGTAGGATCGCAAGTCATGTAAGCCATGGTTTATCCATCAGATTTCCTTTTCAACCTCAATCGGGACATTTATCAACATGACATTATTAAGGATATATTTCATAGATTTTCATGCCATCATCAATTGCAATTACCATACATTCATAAATCATGCAATTAATCATACTATGAGTTTACTTTAAGTTATTCGAACTTACCTGGTACTCGTCTCGGTATCGTGTTTCGGTTATTTTGAAACCTTTCGTTTTCCTCAATCGACCTCCGAAATTTGTTCCTCGGGGTCTATAACAATAAAAATAAATCATTAACACTTCACATTGTACTTTTTGAGTCTACATTTCACCCCTAGTCGAAATGACCGTTTTGCCCTTAACTTTTCATATTTTTACGATTTAGTCCCTAAGCTCGTATAATGGAATGCATGCAATTTCAACATTACCCAAGCCTAGCTAAATGTTCTTTCCTCTTATGGTAGCCCACATTTTTCCATTATTTCACATTTCTACCTCACATTTTACACCTTTTGCAAAAAGGTCCTTTTTAAGGGCTTTTCATGAAAATCACCTAAGAAAATATGTTTAACACACATCCAACTTCCATATTCCTCCATAAACCATCAAAATACAAGTAAATCATGCATGGGTAAATTTCTAAACATGAACCCTAGCATGAAATATGGGTAGAAATAGAGAGAGTAACCTATCGGGATTTCAAAAATACAAAGAACATTAAAAATGGGGCTTGGGTGCACTTCCTATTGAGCTTGAAAATGTTGAATACCCTAACTATGGTAACTTGAGAATTTTGGCTGGACAAGGAAGAAGAATGGCTGATTTTTGCCTTCTTTTTCCCATTTTATTTCATTAAATTGCCAAATGACCAAAATGCCCTTAAGCCCTTTCTTTAAGATTTCATCCATACAAGCCTATTTTTTTCCAAAAACTTAGAAATTGGGAAATTTGATTCTCAAGACCTTCTAATTAATATTCTAAAGCAATTTCATACAAATTGTTTCTAAAACCCAAGTTTTGCAATTTATTCAATTTGGTCCCTATTGTCCAATTAGACACCTTACTCAAAGAATTCCTTCATGAAACTTTAACACATGTATATTCTCATATTCTAGACCTCATAATAATCATAAAATAAATATTTTGATGTCAGATTTGTGGTCCCGAAACTACTATTTTGACTAGGCCCTATTTTGGGATGTTACACTTAATTTCAGGTTTGGTATTAAGGTTATTTATACCAAGATAACATTATATTAAGGTTTTTCCTAGAATCTAGATTTGGGTGTATCTACAATTGAAATGTTTCTAAGTGAGCAATAGGTGTTCTCAGAATCTTTGCAAAAGTTTTTTTTTTTTTGTTAATATCGTATATAGTAAGTGCCTTCCATGGCTCTTGATCTAAGCCTATCTTTACCTAAAATGCCTTTTTGATGGAGCAATATGCATTCTTCAAATCACTTCACACGTTTTATTTTGCACCATCAATGCCTAGGTCATAGCATTTTTTTCTCAATAATCTGGATATTCTTGAGAATTGGTTGGTGCTAACATAATTACCTAATGGCTGAATCATTTAAGGACTATTAAATGCTAAATTTTATGATCTCCACAAACTATTAAGGGACATAATTCAAAGAAAGTATGTTTACTGTTTGAAGTCTAATGCTTTCTTACTTCCAAGCTTATGATTATTCTTTTAGAATTTGGTAGTAGGCTACTCTTTTCACTAATAATTGATTAGTAACAAGGGATAATTTCAACTCTTGTTCAGATGAATCACCTAGGCTAAAGCATGATGGACCTAGTCTTTTATCTATGGCAACTGTCGATTGTGACGCTGTTGGTTCACAATTTGTTATCACCTTCAAGGCTAATCATGACCTAGTTAGGTAGTTTTTTATCTTCAAATATTTGTTCTCAGTTCCCTACCTCCCCAAATATATGCTTTGCTGTTATTCATCCTTGGATCTTGAGCTTTTGCATTTGTGGCATGTTGCAGAAAGTATATAGTCTTTGGACAGCTTGTACAAGGAAATGAAATTCTGAAGAAAATTAAAAATATGGGTGATGAGGAAGGAATACCAAATATGACAGTGAAAATTATTAATTTTGGTGAAGTCATTAAAGGTATAGGTCATAGTCATCTCTGATTGGAGGGTATATTTCATAAGATGGAATATCATGATCTAATTTATGGTAGACCTACCAAAGTTACACCTATATGGTGCTGCATGAGGCTTGGCCATCTTTCCTTTTTAATTTTACTTTTAAATTTCTTATCTTATCTGCAGACAATAGGAAAAATAAGTTGAGAACAGGCAAAGTTCTGGTGCTAACAATTATGAAGTGCAAAGGAAGGGGAAAAATAAAAAATCTTCAAGCGACAAAAGAAAGAAAAGAAGAAGACATGAAAGTTCACTTGCACGAGTACATACTAATATAATATGCAATTTTAGGAGAGAGCGTTGGCTGCGACTGAGAATAGACCTTTGCCTTCCTTGTATAGCAGTGCTAACATTCGTTCTCTGAAAATGGATGGTTTTAAATATGCACATAAAAAGGTAACATGGTCATAAATCATTTATATATTTAGATTTTATGGTTTCTATCATCCGTTGAAGTTTGAGAAATGTAATTTTCCCCTATATTTGCTTGGCATGTGAGGGAGCTTTTAGCTTATATTAAAACAATTTATTTGGAATGCAAAAATTTTGTATGTTTTAGAGAAATGAAAAAAAAATCATGTTTGTGGCTATTACATTTGTGATTAAATATTGCAGTATTGAGTTAATTTATCGGTAATTAACTTGGTGCAAATGAATG
This sequence comes from Gossypium arboreum, assembly GCF_025698485.1. Classification (NCBI taxonomy): domain Eukaryota; kingdom Viridiplantae; phylum Streptophyta; class Magnoliopsida; order Malvales; family Malvaceae; genus Gossypium; species Gossypium arboreum. The sequence goes on along the minus strand of NC_069082.1, from coordinate 89,162,846 downwards.
AACTTTATGATGTGTGAAAATTGTCAATTGAAATTTTTAAAGTTTGCATATGCTATTGAATAAATACTGAAATTTATTATGTTTGGAATCTAGAAATTTGGAGTGCTAGATGCTGTAAATTATGATGTCTGAATGGTAAATAGATGATGTTCAATTACTGAAATTTATTAAGTTTCAAAGCTGGAAACTTAGAGTGCTATATGTTGTAAACCGTGTTATCTGACTGCTGAACTTTAGGCATTTAAATGCTACAAATTATCATGTCTGAAGTTGGTATTTGGATAGCTAAATATTTTTTTTTGGACAAATAAATTTAGCTTGACAGACTTGATCAACAGCTTGTTTGGAGCTTGGTATTATCCTAAATTCTTATACCTTTGCTTTCGTTTGAAACTAATGTATGTGCTATTCAGGATAAAAGAAAAACTGAAGAGATTAAATGTTGACTTAATTGTTGATGACCGTTGTTAACAATGCTCAATTTTAATTATGAAATTTCTAAACTGAATATACTTAAATTTGTTGAGGAGATGGACTGCTACTGACTCAAATAATAGGGAATTATGAAAGGTTAAATGCCAACTTTGGCCTTTTTCCAAATGCCAGACTTTCAGCATTTAATTTCTCTATGTAAAGATGTTTTAAACTTGCTAAAAATGCAAAAATTGCATATGTTATTTATTTAATTAAATAAATGATATTGAGGTCTTTACCTTTTTTTCCTTGGTTGTTTTTTTGCATCTTTAAGCTGGTATGAGTGATGGAATTAAGTGAAATTTTAGTGAAATTTCTAGCTGTCGAGGGAGCTGCTGAAGCATGCAATTTGCCTGCATGTTGTCTAACTTCTTACCAATTTAGGTGGTTTCATTGATAGTTGTTTATTTTTATCCAAATAATAATTAAAGATCATCCAAGTGATCAGGAAATTAAAATTTCTGAACAATGTGAAACTAAATTGTTAAATGTTAACTAATGATGTCCAAATGGATATGAATTTATGATGTTAGTAAGTTTAAAATTTAGATGTTAAATGCAAAACATGTATATGTTGTTTAAACCATGCTATAAATGAATTTCCTGCTTGAAGTTGATTAAACCATGCTGTAAATGCAAAACATGTATATGTTGTTCACATGCTAAATTAACCATTAGTGAGCTTAAAATTGATCTATTCGAATGTGTTAAATTCATTGTTCAATGTGATGTTATTTATGTTAATGTATTGAGTATATTAAGCTGTGCAATTTGATGTTATATGTGGCGTTAATGTTGACTTTTTAATTACATATTTTATTATTAATCTGATTTAGGGTTTTGAATTTAGAAGAACCTTATCTTAGATAAGTTATCTACTTTAATAATAACTAGAATCTGATTATGTTATTTTGGTTGGTTCTTGTCTTTATATGTCATTCATTAACTTTTGTTTCCTTTTTTTCTCAAAACCGGTATGTCATTCATTTGCCTTCTTATGTTGGACCTACAAGTTATTCAAGCACTTACTACACTGGTGATTATCAGACAAGTAGAGGTTACCCAAGCAGCAGTTACACCCATCAGACTACCACATGGAATAGGAGCAATTATGCAAATTATACTACTCCACAGTATTCAAACTACACTCAAGATTCAAGTAGGGCTTATGTCGTTGGTAACGTAGGTGCAAATTCTTTGCATTATCAACAGCATTACAAGCAATGGGCTGATTATTACAATCAAACGGAAGTTAGTTGTGCCCCTGAAACAGAAAATTTTTCTGTTGCTAGTACATCCACTCAATTGCCTCAAGTGTCTCACATTCCTGGTGTTAGTGGTGGATATCCCACTTCAAACAGCCAAGCCCCCACAACCTTTGCTCCCCCTTGGAGGCCAGAGTCTAGTTAATCTCAAACAACATTGTTGTAGGTTTGAGTTTTTGTTGGATGCATGGTCCAGGATTAGCTGAATTCATGCATAGTGATAACTTATTTGAGCTAACCGTTGATCTTAAAGTGTGCATTCTATCATTATTTTGTTCTATTTGTATTTTGTTTGATTTGAGGTGTAGTATGATAAGTGCGATATTTTGTTTGATTGTTATTGATCAACTTTCTATTTGATGGGATATATATTTATATCATGGATATTCTTCTTCTTCTCAATATTTTGATAATGAATTTTAGATGCTTCCACTAGGTAAGATTTCGTTGCTCCTAAGATGAAGAGTCTTGGAACTTTATAAAATATATTTCCTTTCTTTGAAATGAATTTGAGCATGCTATGCATGACATATTGGGGTAAGTTTGTTCTTTTCAATACTACACTGGTGGAATCCCACTTCTGCTGCATTCTCTAACCAAAGAATGGAGTGATGTATGTATTGATAACAACATTTCTAAAGGATTAGCTTAGACGGGTAGAGAGATAGAAATAGATTTTTGGCTTGTTATAATATTTTAATTTTTTTTATTTTTCATGACCTTTAGCGGCATTTAGCGTTGCTAAGGGTCATGTTCTTTAGCAGTGTTTTTCTACATAAATGCTGCAAAATTTAGCGGCGTTATCTATAGCGGTATTTTTTTGCTTCGCTTATCAAAATGTCGCAAATTGTTTTAGTGATGCTTATAGGCCCAAAAAATGCCGCTAAAAACCTGTTTTGCTGTAGTGCAACCATTTGAATAACCTAAATGCTAGATTTATCATAATGTTCACATACCATTTTCATGCACAACAAATACCATTATGACCATTTCCACATCTACCATCTACCCTAATTAAATTTACCAAATGCCAGACACATTCAAGGCTATCAAAACTAGTCATTAACAACTTTATGTACTATCACATTCCATATCAACTAACAACTCATAGCATACCATTATACTCACCATTTCACTACCATCATTTTAGTACCTAGAGGCCAAAATAACAACCATTTAAAGTACCATATATACATGATATCATATCAACTATTTCATAAACAAAAATATCATATTTACAAGTCACACATAATGGTTATTTTCATCAAACAAAGACACCTATACATGCCATTATAACCATGACTCAAAATCATCAAAATCTACTGATATAGCCGATGGATATTGTGATATAACTCTGACAAGCTTCCACACCCAACGAGCTTCCAATTCACTACAAAACATTAATAAAATAACACAAGGTAAGCATTTAATGCTTAGTAAGTTCGTAATTCATAAAAAAAGCCTAAGGAAATTAATAAGATAATCCAATATAGTTTAGCACAAGCCTAAGCAACGATAACCATTCAAGTTAGTGATAACCACATAACGTAGCAAATTCATTGCACAACATAATAGCTTTTATGTACATAACATATAAGCATTCATACTTTCATGAACATAGTTAGGCATATTTTAAGCATCATCAACTCATACCTTTTTCATGCTTTCATAGCATTACATATCGAAATATTTGTCCTTCCTTCCCTTTGTATACCCATTAAACCACTAGAATAATATCGGATACGCGGGAATCTCGCACATTGTGTGCTAACATATGGTCAAAATCATTTCTTTCTCTTTTTCTCATATAAATGCTCTCTCTCTAGCCAGAAGTGGGTCTGCTCACACAAGCTGTCGATCGAAACACAACTTACACAAGTTGTCAAGTAATCGCAACACATGTCGAAAACTCAGCCACCGGTAGGACGTTCATGACCAGCATCCGAAACTCAGTAACCTCTAATGACATGTCATTTGTATCCTATATATTCTTAAGGTTCAAACGGGATTCAAAAGTAGTCGAAACTTCATTGGATATTTCCCTAGAGTAGTAATATCATAATACAACATAATAGCATTTAATTTAAAGTGTATTAAAACTTTAATTAAATGTACGAGCTTACCTCAATCACAACCGAAGAAATTCAATAAACTAATCGTACACTTTTCCTTTCCCCGATCTGCTTTTCTTGATCTAAATAATCAAATTTCACTCATTCAAACTTCATTCTATTCAATTAAATCCAAACTCATATTTTAGGAAAATTATATTTTTGCCCCTATAATTTTGATTTTATTTTAATTTAATCCCTAGATCATAAAATTAAAATTCATGAAATCTTCTATTAACCCACCATAGCCAAATTTCATATAAATCCCTAGCAATCCCTACATTTTATTTATTTCACAATTTCACCATGTATATTTTCTATTTTTCAATTTAATCCCTAATTGATAAATTCATCAAAAATCTCTTAACAGAAGTTATGTATCTAACAACAACTATTCATTTTCTTCCATCAAACATCATAAAAAATAAATATACATTCATGGTAAAACCTTAAAAATTTAACAATTTTGCAAATTAGTCCTCAGACTAGTTAGATTAAGCTACAACGACCCCAAAAACATAATAATCATTAAAAACGGGACAAAAATGCACTTACATGCACAAAGAGAAAGATGGTTGAATGTTTGAGCTTAGTTATGGCTTCTTTAAGCCCTATTTTTGGTTGAAGAAGAAGGAGAAAGATTATATCTTTCTTTTACTTTATTTTAATTTAAGTTGTTTTTATTAATTTACCTTTTTAACCTTATTAATTAGCATCCAAATCATTTAATTTAATGTCCATATTTGTCCATTTAAATAAAAAATGGTCTTATTACCATTTAAGGCCATTCATTTTCCAATTTCATAGCAATTTGACACCTTTTACTTATAGAACTCAAATTTTGCATCTTTTGCAATTTAATCCTTTTTATTAAATTAAGCATGCAAACGATAAAATTTGTTCACGAAATTTTTATACAACACTACTAACATGCTGTAGATATTAGAATATTAATAAAATAATTATTTTGATGTTGGATTTGTGGTCTCAAAACTACTATTTTAATTTCATTGAAAGCGAGCTATTGCATAACCTATTTTTGCAAACCTAGCTCTAATACCACCAAATGTGGCACCCTAAACTCTGTCGAAATGCACTGACCTAAATCTAGAATGTCACATTAACCACTAATCGCGATTTTCGTGACAGGTAAGTTTTATATATTTATAATTAATCGTTCTTTAAACTAATTATTATCACGATGTAGGCAAGTGTACCTATCGAATAGTAGTATAGTTTTAGCAAGACCAGATTATCGAACCCAAAGGAACTAAAATTACTAGTAATGACTATCTTTTTATTATCTAGCCTAAGAATAAGGGGGTTTTGTTTTAACTAACTAATTATCTAAACTAAGAATTCACAGAAAATAGAATTGGGGAATTACTTTTGGAAAAACGATTGAATTAAAATAATACCTAAGGAAGAATCCACCTAGACTTCACTTGTTATTCTGACTCTGAATCGGACAATTTATTCATTTAACTTATTCCGTAGATATCCTTAAGTTATGTTATTATCCCTATTCAAGACTAATAACGTCTAATCCCTAAATTGAATAATTGAGACTTTTCTCTAATTAACACCCTAGGGTTGCATTAATTCGATCTATGGATCACCTTATTAGGTTTCACCCTAATCCGGCAAAATCTTGTCACCCTATCTCTAGGCGTGCAATCAACTCTGCTTAATTATGACAAATGTACTCTTAGACAGGGTTTATTCCTCCTCTGAATAAGAGCTTATCTTGAATCAGTATCCTGAGATATCAAAACAAGAATTAAGAACACATAATTAAGAACAAGTTAAATATTTATCATACAATTCAGAAAATAATAACAAGTTTCGTCTTAGGTTTCATTCCCCTTAGGTATTTAGGGGATTTAGTTCATAACTAAAAAGGAAAACATCTCAGAAGAATAATGAATACAAAACATAAAAAAAACCTAAAACTCCTGAAGGGAAATTGAGGGGAGATCTTCAGTCTTGATGGTGAATCCGGCTTCTAAGATGGACCAATCGGCTTCCCTTGAGCAGTTCCTTGCCTCCTTTTCTCCTTGTGTGTATGTTTCTTTCTCCTCTAGTGTGTATTTATAGGCTTTGGAATGCCTAAGAACCCTTGAAAATTAGCGTTTTTCGAATTGGACTCAACTTGGGCTATAACGCCCCATACCCGAGACCGTTGCCAGAGTCGGACACGAGGTGTTAATGGACTTAATTCATTTATTTATACAGTTCATTTTAAAATTTCGAGACATAAGTGGCTAATCTGCGTCCTTGTCACCTTAAAAATCATATCTCGAGCTCCAAAACTCGAAAACTGATTCCGTAAATTTTCCCTGAAACTATACTCATATATCCATCTACAAATATTTTTCTAGAATTTTTGGTCAGGCCAATTAGTACATTTTATTAGTTAAAGTCTCCCTGTTTGTGGTTTGACTACTCGAACTTCATGCATTACGATTTAGATATCTCCTGCATGAGGATTCAATACATATGTTTGTTTCTAATGAAACTAGACTCAAAAAGGAATCCGTACATATAAAGCATGACTTCTAATTATCTCTGGTTAATTTATGGTAAATTTCCAAAGTCGAGCAGGGATCCGAAGAATCGCCCGCCCTGTTTCACGAAAACTTAAATATCTAGTAAATTACGGCTCATATGGTCGTTTCGCTTCTTCCATATGAAAATATACTCATCAATGTTCAATTACATAATTCATTCATTATTTATTTACATTTCTACTATTTTTAGTGATTTTTCAAACTTACAACACTCTCTTTGTCAAGATCTATTTTAAGGCAAATTTCACCTATTTCATAGTTTCCATGATTCAAGTAGCAAATTAACATACATTATTTCCAAGTATGTTCACGATTAGCCACGACGTACGTAGCACCAATAGAACCATGATTGGCCATTCCAATGTCTAGTCATTACCGAACATTTCCACGTCACTTAATAACCATACCATAAGACCATGATGTTATACTTCAAAATATACGAGCCATTTTCGCATGGCTATACGAATATACATTACAAATGGGTACTCAATTAACAACAAGGGTCAGCCCTATACATTCCATTTTCAAATTGAACTAAAAGAGTACCAAAAGTGGTTTAGATAGTGTGGACAACTTCGACTTTGACACTCCCGAATCCGATAGCTGACGAACCAAAATCTATAAAACAGAGAATCAAAGAAACGGAATAAGCATTTAATGCCTTGTAAGTTTTGAGTAATGAAATTAGTTTTGACTAAAGTATAACATTCATATGGCTAAATGAATAACTTCATATATGCACATTCTCATAATCATACTTACTTCACGCTTCAATCAATATATTCATACACAAGGTATCAAACCTAACTAAAGGCCGAAAGTTCGTTAATCAATTGAACGAATACTATTTAAAACGAATCGACTTTTCCGATGCATATCTGAAACATACCTTATCGTTTGGATTTTATGAACGTATTAATTGAAATTATTACAGCAAGATCGCTCACTTCCAAACCCAAGTATCTTTGATTTAGCGGATATAACAACTCGCACAAATGCCTTGGTCTTAGCCGGATATAGTAACTCGCACAAATGCCTTGGTCTTAGCCCGGATATAATCACTAGCATAAATGCCTTGGGACATAGCAGGATATAGCAACTCATACGAATGCCTTCGGATCTTAGTCCGGTTATCATCCGAATAATCATACACATATGTCCACAAATCATAACACAACTTTATTTCGTTTTCATTACTATAACTCAGTCACAAGGCACTTATCTACCATTACCATTTTAGGCTCAATAGCCACATACAAAGAGCATGGTTTTGATTTGCTATATAACATGATCTCCATACGCATTAATTTGCCCGTCATAAGTATAAACTAATTACCTCAATATATAATTCAAGTAGAATCATTATATCACCGTTTATTTGTTATGCTTATATGTCATGACCTAATCGAATCATAATCTAAGTTCCATTACTCGAAAACTTACCTCGGATGTTGTCGAACGATTTCAACGACTATTCGATCACCTTTTCCTTTCCTTTATCGGATTTAGTTCCCTTTGCTCTTGAGCTTAATTTAACAAATAAATTGATTTAATCATTTTGAACATCAAAGAGAAATTTAAGGTACTTAGCCCATATATATTAGGCATTAGAGTCATATATGTATGAAATCATGAATCAAATTCAACATATTAGCCAATATTCTCCTTTAGCCGATTTTCTAAGTCAAGATAAAGCCATCAATATGCTTACCTATAGCCGAACGCATAACATCAATCTATGTATTCATTCATGTGGCGAATATGCATGTCTATGTTGAGGCCGATTATATACTTAATACATTCTACAAATATGGTTACTTGTATTGACTAAATACCATTTTGTTTCAAGTTCAAAACTAAGCTAATACACATATATATACAAGTAATCAAATACTAACATTTGCACTTCACCTTAATAGCTAGCTTAGCAAACCTTAATTTAACATATAATTGTTCATAACACAATTAAAGCATCCTCTCCATTCCATCAATTCAAAACACATACATTACTCAATAATATTCAAAATCATATTCGCCTTAGTACACACTTGTTAGCCGATTTTTCTCCATTTAGCAACTAATGCACATATGTGCTCATTTGTTAGACTCTACTTCACCTAACTACCATTTCTCATCCAAATAACATGAACAACAACCATTTCTTGAACATTATCTCATGACTGATTACTCATGTTACCAACAAGATCCAAAATTTGGACATGGGCTAACTAAGGGACTTAGTAACTAGCTTAATACATTCAACAATTTCAAAAGCTACCATGAATTACATACCTTATTCAAGACTAGAAGGAAGGGCCGAATATTTGTTTCCCCTTCCTCTTTCTTCTTAGCATTTTCGGCCAAGGATGTTAAAAGATGAACACTTTTTTTTTCTTTTCTTTGTTTTATTCACTTAATTAGTTTAACACCCTTTTTCTTTATTTTTTTTATAATTTATGCCATTAATACATTATTTTATTGTTATTACCCATCACATTTTTTCTATCCTCATTGTCATGGCCGGCCACTACTATCAAAGTGGGGAAATTGACATGCAATTCCACCCTTTTGATTAGATGCACTAATAGATCCTTACAGATTAACCTATCACATTTCAAAAGTGTCACACATAAGTCCTATTAACTAAATTCACATGCAATTAACTAAATCGAAGCTTAAAACTTTCACACACTCATATTCACATATTTTAGACAATAAATATTATACTCAAATACTTGGTGACTTCGGTTTAGCGGTCCCAAAACCACTTTTCGACTAGGGTCAATTTAGGTTGTCACAACTTTCCCCACTTAAGAAATTTTCGTCCCAGAAAATCTTACTGAGTAAATAGGTTTGGGTATCGTTCTTGCATAGAGTTCTAGGTTTCCCAAGTAGCTTCTTCGATCCGTGTTTGAGCCATAACACCTTTATCGACGGAATCCTTTTGTTTCAAGAACTCTTTCACCTCACGAGCGAGGATACTGAATCGGTTCTTCTTCATAACTCAAGTCGATTGAATTTCAACCTCGATGGACTAATTATGTGTGAAGGATCGATCAGAACGTCAAGCATCGAAACATGAAAAACATTGTGAATCCTTTCAAGTTCGGGGTAAAAGCAACCTTTATGCAATGGACCAACTCGTTCGAGATTTCATACGGCCCAATGAATCTCGGACTCGGTTTGCCTTACTACGCAAATCGAGTATCTTTTTCCAAGGTGAAACCTTAAGAAACACTTTGTCTCCCACCGATACTCAATATCTCTTCGTTTTAAATCCGCGTATGACTTCTGACGATTTGATGCTGCCTTCAGACTTTCACGAATTATTTTTACTTTCTGCTCAGCATCTTTAATCAAATCAACTCCGAAAATTTTACTTTCAAAGAGCTTGGTCCAAAACAATGGTGTACGGTATTTACGACCGTACAAAGCCTCGTAAGGTGCCATCTTATTCAACTATTGTTGTAAGTGAATTCAATCAAAGGTAAATACCGCTCCCATGAACCATTAAACTCGAGGATGCAACATCTCAACATATCCTCAAGTATCTGAATTATTCGCTCGGATTGACCATCAGTTTATGGATGAAAAGCGGTGCTAAAATGCAACTTGGTACCCAAGGCTTCTTGCAATTTCTTCCAAAATCGCGAGGTGAACCTCGGATCTCTATCCAACACAATAGAAATAGGTACCCCGTGTAATCTTACAATCTGAGAAACATACAATTCAGCTAGTTTATCCAATGAAAAATCCGTAAGTACAGGGATAAAGTGAGCTGACTTAGTCAATCTATCAACAACAACCCAAATCGCATCTTTCTTACTTGCCGACACTGGCAACCCAGATACAAAATCCATCGTGACTCGATCCCATTTCCATTCAGGTATCATGATCCGTCAAGTAAACTCAGAGGCACTTGATGTTCCGCTTTCACTTGTTGACATATTAAACACTTCGAAACAAATTCGGAAATGTCTCGTTCCATACCATGCCACCAAAACTGACGTCTCAGATCGTTGTACATTTTCGTACTCCCCGGGTGAATTGACACTCGGCTACAATGAGCTTCGTTCAGAATCATCGAAATAAGTTTTGAATTTCTTGGAACATACAAACGACTTCTGAACCTCAAACAATCGTCATCATCAATTTGAAACTCTGATTCCATATTCGAAACCCATTCAGCCCGTTTTGCAACCAATTCATCATCAACTTTCTGAGCTTCACGAATTTGATGAATCAACAATGGTTTGGCCTTTAATTCAGCTACTAACACATTGTCGGATAGAACAGACAAGTGTACATTCATCGCTCGTAAAGCAAACAGTGATTTACGACTTAAGGCATCCGCAACCACATTAGCCTTTCCCGGGTGATAATCAATGACAAGCTCATAATCTTTCAACAACTCAAGCCAACGCCTTTGCCGCAGATTCAAGTCTCTTTGAGTCATCAAATATTTGAGACTTTTGTGATCCGAATATACATGGCACTTCTCACCAAATAAGTAATGTCGCCATATTTTCAAAGCGAATACGATGGCAGCTAATTCGAGATCATGGGTTGGATAATTTTTCTCATGTAGCTTCAATTGTCTCGACGCATAAGCTACAGCTCGACCTTCTTGCATCAATACACAGCCCAACCCAAGTAAGGATGCATCACTGTAGATGACAAACTCCTTGCTTGATTCGGGCTGCACTAGTACTGGAGCTTCAGTCAAATAAGTTTTCAGTTGATCGAAACTTTTCTGATACTTTTCTGTCCATTCAAACTTAACATCTTTCTGAAGTAATTTCGTTATTGGTGTGGCTATCATCGAGAAACCCTTTACAAAGCGTCTGTAGTAACTGGCAAGTCCCAAAAAGCTTCGAACTTCAGTAATATTTCTCCAAGGCTTCCAGTTAAGTATGGCCGAAATTTTGCTCGGATCAACTCGAATACCCGATGCAGATACCACATGACCCAAGAAGCTAACCTCTCTTAACCAGAACTCACACTTACTAAACTTAGCATATAACTGCTTATCCCGTAAAATTTGCAACACTAATCCCAGGTGTTCAGCATGATCGGTTTCATTTCTCGAATAAACCAAAATATCATCGATAAACACAACTAAAAACCGATCCAAATACGGTCTGAAGATCCGATTCACCAAATCCATAAATACCGCAGGGGCATTAGTGAGCCCAAACGGCATCACTAATGTAACATCCTGATTTTTGGGTTTTTCGCGATTCTTGATATTTTAAGTAATTTTCTAAAATTTGGTATGTGATTATGGAATTCATAATTTGGGTGTGTAAATGGGCTTATGGAAGGCTTATGAGTTAGCCAAAACCCGGTTGAATTTTTAAATTTTGGACTTAGGAGTTAGGGGTTCTGGCTAGGTGCCCTTATATTAAGTTGTAGGTAAAGTGTATCACAAAAAGAGCTTTGGTAGAGTGGCAAGGGTGACGCCACTAAGCTCCTAAAAAGGTGGCGTGTGGAGCATAAGGGAAAACCTAGGATCGATTCCCTGTGGTGGCAAATAAGATTATTTATTTTTATGGGCAGAAAGGGTAAGTGTTGGAACCTAAGTGGATTCTATAAGAGGAGAGTTGGATCAAGTCAAACGCATGGATTAAGGAGGGATAAGGGGAGAGATTTTAGGGATTTGAGAGAAGGATAGAGCTTAGCCGTTTGGAAGGGGTTAGAGAGGGGAATTCGGCAGAAGGGTATTAGGTTAGTAATTTCGGCATTAGGGTCTTAGCTGTGCCGTTTTCTCCTTTGTTTTAGTTTTTCTCTTCTTTCTTCTTCCCTGGCCGAATCTACCATCTTTCCTCTCATCTTTTCTCCCTTTTCTTATTCAAAAACCAGCCCATTACTTTCCTCTACTCATTTATTGTTCTTTCCTTAATCTCTACTTCTACCGAAATACCGCAAAAAAGCCGAAATCAGTGAAGATAGGGGGTGCCGATTCTTTGTGACCAGCAACCTTTTCTTTTCTTTTTAATTGTTGGCGTCCAATTCCTTTACCTTTTAGGCATCCGGATTCAAGAGGAGAAAGACTGTGGTAAGTGCTCAAACTCTAAACAATTCCTAGTGTAACTTTTGGCCAAAAGCCGAAACCCCTCTAGTTTAGGAAGGTGGCCGAATGTGGGTGTAGGCCTTATGGGGTCTTCTTTTAATATTTTTGTGGTTTATTTAGTGGAGGAGCAGCAAGGTGTAGTGTCGACTTGGAGTAGCTTGGATCACCGGAGTGGCTAGACCTAGTCATCAATCGCGACAAAGGTAAGATTCCTAAGGCCATTATGGATGGTAGCCGAATGTGTAAGTATTAGTATTAGATGATTTTTGGTTTGGTTCAATTATGGGAAGCTGATTATTAATGATGGATTATAGGAGAAATCGTGTAGGAGATCTCATCGAGGAATATCGCCAAACAGGTGTGTAACGAACCCTTTTTCATAGCTTAAAGCGATAAAATGCGAAGTCAGAAATGCCGAAATTCTGGCATTTCGAGGACTTGTGAGCAAGCGAATGCTCACTAGTTAGTTAGAATCGATGAGATGATGATTGGGAACAATGGAAACGGTAAGGACGTGATTTTGGCGTTCACAGGTAGGTTGGGCCTCGAGGGGCTGAATTAGGGCCCAATAGGCTTTCGGGCCCATTTGGGTAAATTTGGTAGAAAATGGGAAATCTGTTAAATTGCATGATAAGACTGTTAAAACCATTATGGAATATAGGCTAAATGGGCCTAGATGACAGCATCGGCTAAGTAGGGCCCATTAGGGGTTTTAGGCCCAATAACTCGATTTCGCTAAAAATGGGCCAGGATCACTATTTGCACCTATGAATTGTTTGTAACCATTAATGGACATGGAAACCCTAATTTTTGGTAAAATTACAAGATTACCCTATAACATTAAAATGACCGTTTTGCCCCTAGGTAAAAATGACCATTATACCCCTAGGGTTTATGTATGATTTTAATACATGGGATTTTGATAAACATGGTATGTATGATATGCACATGACATGTATGATATGCACATGATGTAATCATAAATGCATTGGGTTGGGTTTTATATGAATGGAGGAAGTGAAAAGGGCTTTTGCCCAGCTTATTAAAGGGCTTATGCTGATTATCAAAAGGCTTATGCCCCGCTTATAAAAAGGGCTTATGCCCCAGTTATCAAAAGGGCTTATGCCCCAATTATTAAAGGGCTTATGCCCCAGTTATTAAAAGGGCTTTTGCCCCAGTAATTAAAAGAGGCTAGGCCTCCAGATATATGATAAAGCAGCTATGCTGCCAGTGGAGAGTTATGGCGGGGTGGGTCGAGTTAATCCCCACATGGTGTGCTGGTTGGTATGGGTGGAGAGTAGCGAAAGGTGGGTTGAGTAGTCTCCCCAAATGGGTTACATTCTTTCATTGACATTACATGTGTTATAAAAATGGGCCTTTGGGCCTAACGTTCTGATAAAGGCTTCGCCCAAGAATATGAAATATGGAAAGGCTTCGGCCCAGTGTTATGAAATATGAAATATAAAAAGGGCTATGGCCCAGTACATGTTGAGATTGGATGTGGGCTTAGGCCCAACAGGATGTTATTGTTTTGGGCTCTGAAAGGGGCTTGTTGGACACTGAGTTTCCAAACTCACCCCTTTCCTTAACCTTGCAGGTGAGCCTTGATGTGGGGACTTGGGCCGGAGGGGATTCAGAGTGGCCATGGTGATTGTCTTTGGACTTTTAAATAAGCGTTGGTTTTTTTTAAATTTCCTTTAAAAATTATTTATTTTTGGGTTGTAATAAGGCCATTCTAACTTTCCTTTTATTTCTTTTCGGGATTATTTTAATTTTAATAACTTTAAAATTGGTTGATAATTATTCAAATGGGCTAGACTTAGGACGTGTTTTCAAAATGATAATTGTTTTTAAAATATCTCAACGCCACGATTAATTGATTTATCAAAGACGTCCACTTAAACAAATTTAAACTCAATATAACAAAGTGTGGCTATGGTTGTGGGCATGTCTAGGATTGGATCCAATCAAAGAGCTTGGTACTTAAGCAGCCTTCATGGTTCACCTCCTCTGCCTCGGACACCTACTTGGTGCCTAGCTTCCATACACTTTGTTAACTCAGCAAAATATATGGCTTTTAAAACACTAAAACGAAACACGGATTTTTAACTCCAATGTGGCACGTCAGATTTGGCCATAACGTCTGGGCCGGGTTTGGGGTGTTACATTTAATGGTATCAGAGCCTAGGTTGCAACAACTCGGCTGTGGATCGGGTCCAAAAATGTTTCCAGAAACTTAGGCCTAAAAAGGGTATTTTTGAGAATGGTTTTTTTTTTAGATGTTTTGCGGGGAATATATGTTAAAAAGGTACAAGTTTTCTGTTTTAAATCAAGAGTTCAAAATAAAGGGAGTTTTCAAACCAAAGTTTTTAAATTTCTATTTTTGGTGATTAAAAACATGGTTTTCAAGTTTCGATTGAAGAAAGAAGTGGCGCCTGAATCCCGGCACCAAGTCTGTAAGTATATTTTCTTTATGATATATGATATTATGAATAGTATTGAGACCCTACTATGATACTTTAGCTAGGGAGAGCTGTAAACGGTAGGAATGAGACTGTAGCTAGGCAATCCTTGAACTGCTATATCTCCATAAGACATTTTCTTAATAAACAGTGGAACGTTATACTAATTTCATAAAAATCGCCAAACAGAAAATTCGATATGAGTACAAGAGGAGCTCGTGGATGAGGCTGCGGACGTGGTCGCGGAAGGGTTCAAGCTGAATCTTCATCCTCAGGGCATAGGCCAGCTGAGGAGCCATCTGTGCCACAAGCAACGGAGACTGGGTCTTATGATCGGGCTGCTGGGGATGACGCTTTATCCCAAGCCATGTTAAGGGTTTTAGAAAGAGTGGTTGGAGCTAGTACTGGGACGGTGAATAAGGGGTCTATATCGGAGCGACTCCGGGCCAACGGAGTAGAAGTATTTAGGGGTGTATCTGGAGTAGCCCCAAATGTGGTAGAATATTGGCTAGAGGCAACAGAACGGATCATGGACGATCTAGACTGCTCAGTTGAGCAAAAGATTAAAGGAGCTGTGTCGCTGCTACGGGACGAGGCATACCGTTGGTGGATCACCGTAAGGGAGAGTACCCCAATTGAGCAAGTAACCTGGGAATTGTTCAAAACTACTTTTAAAGGGAGGTATGTTGGAGCAAGCTATGTGGATGCTCGTCGGAAGGAATTCTTGAATTTGACTCAGGGTTATAAGACTGTAGCAGAGTATGAGGCAGAATTTTTGAGGCTGAGTCGATATGCTAGTGGCATAGTGGCAATGAATATGAGCGCGATGTTCCGCTTCGAGGATGGTCTCCGCGATGAGCTTAGGATATTGATAGCTCCACAGAGGGAGCGTGGTTTTGCTGCATTGGTAGAAAAGGCTAAGATAGCCGAGGAGGTGAAGCTGAGTGAGCGACAGAATCGTGAGACGTGATTCAGAAAGGTTGTGAGGCGTACTTGGCCCTTGTAAGTTAAACGAGACTTGAGGAGATAACGGTAGAGTCGGTTAGGACTATTAAGGAATTTCAGGATGTATTCCCAGATGAACTTCCTGGCCCGAGCAGAGAAGTCCATTGCGCCTTATAGGATGGCACCAAAGGAATTGGTGGAATTGAAGGCTCAGATTCAAGAACTGTTGGATAGAGGGTTTATAAGACCAAGTGTTTCCCCATGGGGCGCACCGGTACTGTTCGTAAAGAAGAAAGATGGGACTATGCGAATGTGTATTGACTATCGGCAGTTGAATAAACTGACGATCAAGAATAAGTACCCGTTACCAAGAATCGATGATCTGTTCGACCAATTAAAAGGAGCCTCGGTGTTTTCTAAGATCGACCTTCAGTCGGGATATCATCAATTAAGAGTTAAAGAGGGGGATATTTATAAGACGGCATTCAGGATTCGATACGGTCATTACGAGTTTCTGGTAATGCCTTTTGGACTAACTAATGCACCGGCGGTATTCATGGATTTGATGAATCGGGTGTTCCAACCATACTTGGATCTGTTCGTAGTCGTTTTTATTGACGATATCTTGGTGTATTCGAAAATGAAAGAGAAGCATGATGAACATCTTCGTGTAGTGCTGCAAGTGTTAAGGGAGAAGCAACTTTATGCAAATTTTAGTAAGTGCGAGTTTTGGCTGAAGGAAGTTACCTTCTTGGGGCATGTTGTGTCTGCCGAGGGGATCTAGGTGGACCCTCGAAAGATTGAAGCAATTTTGGAATGGAAGCCACCGAAGTTGGTAACAGAGATTCGAAGTTTTCTGGGGTTGGCAGGTTATTATCGGAGATTCGTGGAAGGATTTTCTATGTTGGCAGCACCGTTAACGAAACTTATAAGGAAGGGAGCACCTTTTGTTTGGACAAATAAGCAGCAAGAAGCTTTTGAGAAGTTGAAGAAGGTTTTGACGGAAGCGCCAGTTTTGATTCAGCCAGAGTCTGGTAAGGATTTCACTATGTACAGCGATGTGTCACATGTAGGTTTGGGCTGCGTGTTGATGCAAGAGGGTAAAGTGGTCGCTTATGCTTCACGACAGCTTAAGCTGCACGAGGTGAACTACCCTACGCATGACTTGGAATTGGCAGCGGTAATCTTTGCACTCAAGATATGGAGGCATTACCTGTATGGAGAGAAATGCATCATCTATACGGATCACAAGAGTCTTAAGTACTTGCTGACTCAAAAGGAGCTGAATCTTAGGCAGCGAAGGTGGATAGAGTTGTTAAAGGACTATGACTGTTCGATCGAGTATCATCCAAGTAAGGCGAATGTCATGGCTGATGCGCTAAGTCGAAGGGCTGTGGCGGAATTAAAGGCGATGTTTGCTCGTCTAAGTTTGTATGACGACAGAAGTTTATTGGCGGAGTTGTAAGTAAGACCGACTTGGGTAGAACAGATTAAGAAGCAACAGTTGGAGAACGAGTCGTTGGTTTCTCGGTTTCAGCAACTTGGGAAGGGGGAGAATCCTGACTTTGGGTTAAATAGTGAGGGAGTTCTTTGTTTTCGAGGAAGAATTTGTATGCCGAAAGACTCCGACTTGAGATTGATGATTTTGAAAGAGGCACATAATGGACATTGTGCTATGCATCCAGGAGGGAGTAAGTTGTATCGAGACTTGCGAGAGCAATATTGGTGGCCTGGGCTTAAGCGAGAAGTGACCGAATTTGTAGGGAGATGTTTGACATGTCAACAAGTGAAGGCCGAGCATCAACTACCTTCGGGATTGTTACAGCCGGCAAATATACCACTTTGGAAGTGGGAAAGGGTAACTATGGACTTTGTGAGTGGGTTGTCGTTGACACCTTCTAAGAAGGATTCGGTTTGGGTGATTGTGGATAGGCTCACAAAATCTGCTCATTTCATACCTGTCCGAACCGATTACTCACTTGAAGTTGGCCAAATTGTATATGGCGTAAATAGTACGGTTGCATGGTGTGCCAAGATCGATAATTTGCATCGAGACCCAAGGTTTACATCTCGGTTTTGGCGAAGTTACATGAGGCATTGGGAAGCGATTGGATTTGATCGGCTTTTCACCCTCGATCGGATGGGCAATCGAGAGGGTTATTGATTTTAGAGGATATGTTAAGGGGTTGTGCTATTGAGTTTAGAGGCAGCTGGGAGGACCATTTGCCATTGGCGGAGTTCGCGTATAACAACAGTTACCAAGCAAGTATTCAGATGGCTCCATATGAGGCACTATATGGGCAAAGGTGTCGTTCGCCTACTTGTTGGGCAGAATTGGGGGAAGGGAAAATACTTGGACCAGAGTTGGTAGCAGATATTGAAGACAAGATTAAGGTGATCAGGAAGAGGTTAAAAGAGGCGGCGGATCGACAAAAGTCTTATGCCGATCTGAAGCGTAAGGATATTGAATATGCGGTAGGAGACATGGTCTTTTTGAAGGTTTCACCTTGGAAGAGGTTAAAAGAGTCAGGAAGAGGTTAAAAGAGGCGGCGGATCGACAAAAGTCTTATGCCGATCTGAAGCGTAAGGATATTGAATATGCGGTAGGAGACATGGTCTTTTTGAAGGTTTCACCTTGGAAGAAGATTTTGAGATTTGGTAAGAAGGGTAAGTTGAGCCCACGGTTTATTGGGCCTTACCGAATCACTAAACGGATAGGGCCGGTGGCTTATCAGCTAGAGTTACCTCCAGAACTGGATCGCATTCACGATGTCTTCCATGTGTCCATGCTAAGGCGATATCGTTCTGACCCAACTCATATCGTGCCAGTTGCAGAAGTTGAGGTACGATCGGATTTGACCTTTGAAGAGGAACCTGTGCAAATACTTGATCGTGATGTTAAGGTGTTGAGAAGGAGGTCAGTCCCGTTGGTGAAGGTACTTTGGAGGAACCATGGCAAGGAAGAAGCTACTTGGGAGACCGAAGAGGCAATGCGTCAGCAGTATCCTCAACTGTTTGGATTAGGTAAATTTCGAGGCCGAAATTTCTTTAAGGAGGGTAGAGTTGTAACATCCTGATTTTCGGGTTTTTCGTGATTCTTGATATTTTAAGTAATTTTCTAAAATTTGGTATGTGATTATGGAATTCATAATTTGGGTGTGTAAATGGGCTTATAGAAGGCTTATGAGTTAGCCAAAACCCGGTTGAATTTTTAAATTTTGGACTTAGGAGTTAGGGGTTACGGCTAGGTGCCCTTATATTAAGTTGTGGGTAAAGTGTATCACAAAAGAGCTTTGGTAGAGTGGCAAGGGTGACGCCACTAAGCTCCTAAAAAGGTGGCGTGTGGAGCATAAGGGAAGACACGGAATCGATTCCTGTGGTGGCAAATAAGATTATTTATTTTATGTGCAGGAAGGGTAAGTGTTGGAACCTAAGTGGATTCTGTAATAGGAGAGTTGGATCAAGTCAAACGCATGGATTAAGAAGGGATAAGGGGAGAGATTTTAGGGATTTGAGAGAAGGATAGAGCTTAGCCGTTTGGAAGGGGTTAGAGAGGGAATTCGGCAGAAGGGTATTAGGTTAGTAATTTCGGCATTAGGGTCTTAGCTGTGCCGTTTTCTCCTTTGTTTTAGTTTTTCTCTTCTTTCTTCTTCCCTAGCCGAATCTACCATCTTTCCTCTCATCTTTTCTCCCTTTTCTTATTCAAACCAGCCCGTTACTTTCCTCTACTCATTTATTGTTCTTTCCTTAATCTCTACTTCTCTGAAATACCGCAAAAAAGCCAAATCGGTGAAGATAGGGGTGCCGATTCTTTCGACCAGCAACCTTTTCTTTTCTTTTTAATTGTTGGCGCCCAATTCCTTTACCTTTTAGGCATCCAGATTCAAGAGGAGAAAGAGCGTGGTAAGTGCTCAAACTCTAAACAATTCTCATGTAACTTTTGGCCAAAAGCGAAACCCCTCTAGTTTAGGGAGGTGGCGAATGTGGGTGTAGGCCTTATGGGGTCTTCTTTTAATATTTTTGTGGTTTATTTAGTGGAGGAGCAGCAAGGTGTAGTGTCGACTTGGAGTAGCTTGGATCACCGGAGTGGCTAGACCTAGTCATCAATCGCGATAAAGGTAAGATTCCTAAGGCCATAATGGATGGTGGCCGAATGTGTAAGTATTAGTATTAGATGATTTTTGGTTTGGTTCAATTATGGGAAGCTGATTATTAACGATGGATTATAGGAGAAATCGTGTAGGAGATCTCGTCGAGGAATATTGCCAAAATGTGTGTAATGAACCCTTTTAATAGCTTAAAACGATAAAATGCGAAAACCAAAATGCCAAATTCGGCATTTCGAGGACTTGTGAGCAAGTTTAACGCTCACTAGTTAGTTAGAATCGATGAGATGATGATTGGGAACAATGGAAGCAGTAAGGACGTGATTTTGGCGTTCACGGTAGGTTGGGCCTCGAGGGTGAATTAGGGCCCAATAGGCTTCGGGCCCATTTGGGTAAATTTGGTAGAAAATGGGAAATCTGTTAAATTGCATGATAAGACTGTTAAAACCGTTATGGAATATAGGCTAAATGGGCCTAGATGATGTAATCGGCTAAGTAGGGCCCATTAGGGTTTTAGGCCCAATAACTCGATTTCGCTAAAAATGGGCCGGGATCCTTTGTTTGCACCTATGAATTGTTTGTAACCATTAATGGACATGGAAACCCTAATTTTGGTAAAATTACAAGATTACCCCTATAACATGAAAATGACCGTTTTGCCCCTAGGTAAAAATGACCATTATACCCCTAGGGTTTATGTATGATTTTAATACATGGGATTTTGATAAACATGGTATGTATGATATGCACATGACATGTATGATACGCACATGATGTAATCATAAATGCATTGGGTTGGGTTTTATATGAATGGAGG
Organism: Gossypium arboreum; assembly: GCF_025698485.1. Classification (NCBI taxonomy): domain Eukaryota; kingdom Viridiplantae; phylum Streptophyta; class Magnoliopsida; order Malvales; family Malvaceae; genus Gossypium; species Gossypium arboreum. Next base: position 89,142,023 of record NC_069082.1, on the reverse strand, counting down.
AAGTGAAAAAGGGCTTATGCCCCAGTTATTAAAGGGCTTATGCCCTAGTTATCAAAAGGGCTTATGCCCCAGTTATTAAAGGGCTTATGCCCCAGTTATTAAAAGGGCTTTTGCCCTGATTATTAAAAAGAGGCTAGGCCTCGGATATATGATAAAGCATGACTATCTTTGCCGGTGGAGAGTTATGGCGGGGTGGGTCGAGTTAATCCCCACATGGTGTCCTTGGTTGGTATGGGTGGAGAGTAGCGGAAGGTGGGTTGAGTAGTCTCCCCAAATGGGTTGCATTCTTTCATTGACATTACATGTGTTATAAAAATGGGCCTTTGGGCCACAACGTTTACAGTAAAGGCTTCGGCCCAGTAATATGAAATATGGAAAGGCTTCGGCCCAGTGTTATGAAATATGAAATATGAAAAGGGCTATGGCCCAGTACATGTTGAGATTGGATGTGGGCTTAGGCCCAACAGGCTGTTATTGTTTTGGGCTCTGAAAGGGGCTTGTTGCACACTGAGTTTCCAAACTCACCCCCTTTCCTTAACCTTGCAGGTGAGCCTTGATGTGGGGACTTGGGTCGGAGGGGATTCAGAGTGGCCACGGTGATTGTCTTTGGACTTTTAAATAAGCGTTGGTTTTTTTAAATTTCCTTTAAAAATTATTTATTTTTGGGTTGTAATAAGGCCATTCTAACTTTCCTTTTATTTCTTTTCGGGATTATTTTAATTTTAATAACTTTAAAATTGGTTGATAATTATTCAAATGGGCTAGACTTAGGACGTGTTTTCAAAACGATAATTGTTTTTAAAATATCTCAACGCATACGATTAATTGATTTATCAAAGACGCCCACTTAAACAAATTTAAACTCAATATAACAAAGTGTGGCTATGGTTGTGGGCATGTCTAGGATTGGATCCAATCAAAGAGCTTGGTACTTAGCGACCTTCATGGCTCACCTCCTCTGCCTCGGACACCTACCTGGTGCCTAGCTTCCATACACTTTGTTAACTCAGCAAAATATATGGCTTTTAAAACACTAAAACGAAACACGGATTTTTAACTCCAATGTGGCACGTCAGATTTGGCCATAACGTCTGGGCCGGGTTTGGGGTGTTACAACTAAGAATTCGTAGTGACTGTACCTTGTTCTGAAAGTGGTTTTGGGTATATCTGAATCTCAAATTCGCAACTGATAATAACCCGATCTCAAATCTATCTTTGAAAACACTGAGGCTCCTTTTAGTTGATCAAACAAATCATCAATGCGTGGTAACGGATATTTATTCTTTATAGTCACTTTATTCAGCTGACAATAGTCGATGCACAACCTCATGGTTCCGGCCTTCTTTTTCACAAACAATAGTGGTGCACCCCAAGGTGAGAAACTTGGTCGAGCGAAACCTCTATCCATCAACTCTTGCAACTGAGCTTTCAATTCCTTCAATTCCGTTGGTGCCATACGATACGGAGCTATCGAAATCGGTGTAGTCCTGTACAAGCTCAATACCAAACTCGCCTCCCGAATGTGGTAAACCCGGTAATTCTTCGGGAAAAACATCTGGATATTCACAAACCACCGGTACCGATTCAAGTTTCTTTTCTGGCTCTTTATTATCAAGTACGTATGCAAGATACACTTCACACCTCTTTCTCACATATTTTTGAGCTAACATCGTGGATATTATTGTTGGCAATCCATTCAAGACAGTAGACTCAACTCGGATTATCTCATTATTTGCACACCTCAAATTAGTAGTCTTGCTTTTGCAATTCACAACCGCATCATGCATGGTCAACCAATCCAAACCGAGAATAATATCAAATTCATCAAACGGTAAAAGCATCAAGTCCGCCGGAAAACAGGAACCTCGAATTACTAGGGGACATTTCTTACACACCTTATCAACAAGCACACAACGACCTAAGGGATTCGACACTCTAATAACAAACTCAGTAGACTCAACAGGTAAAGTCTTACTGGATGCTAAAGTCTCACATATATAAGAATGAGTAGAACCAAGGTCAATCAATGCAATCACATTAGTATCAAAGAGAGTGAAAGTACCGGTAATAACATCTGGCGAGGAAGCATCCTCTCGTGCACGTATGGCATAAGCTCTAGCAGGAGCACGAGCCTCAGATCTGGTTGTAGCGTCTCTAGATCCTCTCTGACCACCACTAGGATGTCCCGTATTTCTAGATGGTCTACCTCGAGCAGTAGTAGCACCCGGTTTCCCACTCTGATTTACATTTTGTTCAGACAGTCTCGGGCAATCCTTGGCAAAGTGGTCAGCTGATCCGCACTTATAACAGGAGCGGTCATGGAATCTACAACTTCCCGAATGCCATTTACCACAATACTGGCACTCTGTTCTGTCTCGACAATCATTTCCAACACTGGCAACCGAAGTGACTCGTGTACTCACAGGGGGTCGATCACGATCTCGTCTAGAAAAGCCCGAATTGTCTCTAGATCGACCTAAATCATCTCTAAATTTCTTCGATGACTGTTGAAAGGGCTTTCCCAAAGATCTCTTACGAAACTCCTTTGCTGCCATATCAGCTTTTCTTTTCTCCTTACTGAGCTCTTCGGCTTTGCAAGCTCGCTCGACAAGTACCACAAATTCTCTGATTTCTAAAATGCCAACATACAGCTTTCTATCATCGTTCAGTCCATCTTCGAAACGTTTACACATCACAGCTTCTGAAGAAATGCATTCTCGCGCGTACCGGCTAAGCCTTACAAACCTTCGTTCGAATCGATGAAGACATGGAACCTTGTTTAAGTTCAAGAAATTCTTTTCATTTTTGATCAATGAATCTCGGCTAATATACTTTTTCCAAACTCGGTTTGGAAAAACTCCCAAGTTACTTGCTCTCTGGGCACAATGAAATCAACGTATTACACCAATAGTAGGCGTAATCACGTAACAAGGAGATCGTACACTTTAGGCATTCATCGGTGTGCAAGATAGTTCATCAAGTACCGAATAGTGTTGTCCAACCAAAATTCAGCTTGCTCGGCATAAATCGTTGTCAGTAGCTTTAAATTGATAGCCCGTGTTTTCAAATTCTATCAAGCTGGGGCTTATTTAACCTTATCTCGTCGATTCGGAGGTATCGCAGTCTTGGGGTTGTATTAGTTGGGAATGGGGTTGTGGAACAGTAGTATTAGTTCGAATGTATTGGTTGAACCAATCATTCATCACGCTATAAAAGCCTGTCTAACTTCATCATTCGATTACTAGCAATAGGTTGAGAGTCCACCGCGCTGTCCCTTGTCTTGAGCAGCGGCGCTACACTCTCAAGATCATCAGCTACCGCTCGGTTGGGATCAGGATCCATTACTATAAATAAACACATTTTTAACTGTCAGAAATCTCCACACTATCAAATAAACACTTATCGGCATGTATAGCTAGACTCGGACGTATTACGGTAGTCTTAGAATCGACTAAACCGTAGCTCTGATACCAATAAAATTGTAATGCCCCGTACCCGAGACCGTTGCCGGAGTCGGACACGAGGTGTTAACGGACTTAATTCATTTATTTATACAGTTCATTTTAAAATTTCCAGACAAGCTAGCTAACTGCGTCACTGTCACCTTAAAAATCATATCTCGAGCTCCAAAACTCGAAAACTGATTCCATAAATTTTCTCTGAAACTATACTCATATATACATCTACAACTATTTTTCTAGATTTTTTGGTCGGGCCAATTAGTACATTTTATTAGTTAAAGTCTCCCCTGTTTCAGGGTTCGACTACTCTGAACTTCATGCATTACGATTTAGATATCTCCCTGTACAGAGATTCAATACATATGCCGTTTGTTTCTAATGAAACTAGACTCAAAAAGGAATCCGTACATATAAAGCATGACTTCTAATTATCTCTGGTTAATTTATGGTAAATTTCCAAAGTCAGAACAGGGGATCCAGTAATCGCTCTGGCCCTGTTTCACGAAAACTTAAATATCTAGTAAATTACGGCTCATATGGTATTTTTGCTTCTTCCATATGAAAATATACTCATCAATGTTCGATTACATAATTCATTCATTATTTATTTACATTTCTACTATTTTTAGTGATTTTTCAAACTTACAACACTGCTGCTGTCAGCATCTATTTTAAGGCAAATTTCACCTATTTCATAGTTTCCATGATTCAATTAGCAAATTAACATACATTATTTTCAAGTATGTTCACGATTAGCCACGACGTACGTAGCACCAATAGAACCATGATTGGCCATTCCAATGGCTAGTCATTACCGAACATTTCCACGTCACTTAATAACCATACCATAAGACCATGATGTTATACTTCAAAATATACGAGCCATTTTCGCATGGCTATACGAATATACATTACAAATGGGTACTCAATTAACAACAAGGGTCAGCCCTATACATGCCATATTCAAATTGAACTAAAAGAGTACCAAAAGTGGTTTAGATAGTGTGGACGACTTGACTTTGACACTCCGAGTCGATGGTGACGAACCAAAATCTATAAAACAGAGAATCAAAGAAACGGAATAAGCATTTAATGCTTAGTAAGTTTTGAGTAATGAAATTAGTTTTGACTAAAGTATAACATTCATTTGGCTAAATGAATAACTTCATATATGCACATTCTCATAATCATACTTACTTCATGCTTCAATCAATATATTCATACACAAGGTATCAAACCTAACTAAAGGCCAAAAGTTCGTTAATCAATTGAACGAATACTATTTAAAACGAATCGACTTTTCCAATGCATATACGAAACATACCTTATCGTTTGGATTTTATGAACGTATTAATTGAAATTATTACAACAAGATCGCTCACTTCCAAACCCAAGTACCTTCGGGATTTAGCCGGATATAACAACTCGCACAAATGCCTTCGGGTCTTAGCCGGGATATAGCAACTCGCACAAATGCCTTCGGGTCTTAGCCCGGATATAATCACTAGCATAAATGCCTTCGGGACATAGCCCGGATGTAACACCCCGAACCGAGACCGTCGCCGGAGTCGAACACGAGGTGTTAACAGACTTCAAACCACTTATTGAAAAGTTCCAGACAAGCTGCCAATCTGTGTACTAGTCGCTTCAAAAATCATAACTTGAGTTTTAGAACTCAAAAATCAGTTTCGTAATTTTTTTCTGGAACTAGACTCACATTTCCGTCTACAGATTTTTTTCTAGAATTTTTGGTTGGGCCAATTGGTACAGTTTATTAGTTAAAGTCACCCATGTTACAGGGGCCGACTACACTGACCTTCACGCGTTACAACTCAAATAACTCCCTGTGCAGGACTTCAATACTAGTACCGTTTGTTTCTACAGAAACTAGACTCAAAGAGGAATTCATACATATATGGTATGACTCCTAATTATTTCTGGTTAATTTATAATGAATTTTCAAAGTCCGAGCAGGGAATCCAGAAACCGTTCTGGCCCCGTTCCACTAAAACCCAAATATCTCTCAACATACAACTCATATAACCGTTTCGTTTCCTCCATATGAAAATAGACTCATCAAGGTTCATTTACATAATTTATTCACTATTTAATTCTATTCCTACTATTTTTAGTGATTTTTCACATCCACGTCACTGTTGCTGCCAGCATCATATTCTAGGATAGACTTTCTCTAACACATAGTCTCTATGATTCAACCACCCTTTTTCATATATGGTCCAAAATATAAGCATGATGACCCATTCTAATGGCTGGTCATTGCCAAACACTTCCATGCCTCTTAATGAGCATATACATACCAAATAATTATAACATTATGCTCAAAACATTCATAAGCCATTTTCGCATGGCTAGGCAATATTTTACATACCGAGTTCAAACAAAACATAATAGCCTATACATGCCGAAATGTTTTCTTAAACCATCTAAGAAGAAGATACCAAAAAGTCGCTAGGCGGTGTGATGACTTCGATGACAGTCCCGAGCACGCAAAATGGATCAAGAACCTAAATAAACAACAAATAAGCACACCAAATGAGTACATAACTCAGTAAGTCGTAAGCACTACTCTACCATCAACAATAACAATCATAAGTGAATAATCAAATAATACAAAATAGATGTTTCCAGCCATATCAAACTATACTGCAATTTCTAAGATTTTTGGTTCGATCTCATGCCCAATCCTTCAACCAAATCAAACGACAAGTCAGCCCAATCGATTTGAATCCGTTTCCTCAAGTTGGAACAACAATGCACTAGATAATTTTATGCGTACACCGTACAATCCCAATTTCGATATTTAGTTAGTAACTCAATCACTTACCTCGTTCATGCACAATTTATTTCCACAACCGAATGTGACTATAGCAAATCGCACACATAGTGCTATAGCAAATCGCACCCATAGTGCCATAGCAAATCGCACCCATAGTGCCATAGTAAATCGCACACATAGTGCCATAGTAAATCGCACACATAGTGCCATAGTGAATCGCACACATAGTGCCATAGTGAATCGCACACATAGTGCCATAGTAAATCGCACACATAGTGCCATAGTGAATCGCACACATAGTGCCATAGTGAATCGCACACATAGTGCCATAGTAAATCGCACACATAGTGCCATATGGTCTTTGCACACATTGTGCCTTATGTCAATTCATCATGGTAAAGCAACTTACTAAATTCAATTTGTACATATAATCATAATAATAAATAGGAGAATCACTCAAAAATATCTATCAAGGAGTTCTCACAACAAGTGCTTAAGGACTTACCTTGTGTTGAGTATAACGGTTTCGACCCGGCTACTCGATGTCCTTGGCTTTGCCCTTGCTTGTTTCTCCTTCTTTAACTTCTCGGGCTTAATAGATAAATAAACTAGTTTAATCATCTTGCTATACATTTATAGTTCAATTACACATGCATATGTATATTTGTATATTCGCAACCATCCTCACTTATTACCCATTTGGTCAACAATCTAAGCCAAGATAAGGCTTCAATATGGTTGCCTCTAACCGAATACATGCACACCAATCTACTTCCTTTGGCGAATATGCATGTCTATGTGGAGGCAAATTTTACACCTTATACTACACAAAAAAACAGCATACATTTTCCTAATTAACGCATTACATATTGTAGTTCTATACACATCTCTCATTTATTTCATAACCGAAACAACATCACAAGCAAATAGACACCTCAAAATAGTATACATGTCATACCAATTCATCATGTGCAAACATATATTCATGTAGGTGCAATGGCCGAATTCTCAAGTGGCTTATATCCAAATATACACACATATCCAAAGCTTAAATCTTACTCACCATGCAACATGCATGAATCATATTTATGGATACAACATGGCGAATACCACAACACCATACCGTTTCAATTTGGTCATGGTTAAACAAAGAACTTAGTATCTCATTCAAAATGCTAAAAGAAAATCTAAGAACCCTCAATCTACCATCACATGAATCATTATCAAGCTTGATATTTAGCATGCAATGGCATTAACACCATAACAACTTTGGCCAAATACCATTTCCATGGCATAACAAAGATTTGAGCCATGGCTAACATGCACATCAAGTTAGCAACCAAGACATGCATGAAACCCCTAACACAACCTCATACATACCTTAATCTTGATGCAAACTTAGCCAAATCTCCTTCTAGATCTCTTCCAAACCAAGCATGAAGCAAAAATCCTCCCCCTTTTTCCTTAGTATTTTCGGCCAAGAAGTGAAAATGGATGAGCAAAATTTTTCTTTTCTTTCCTTAGGACATTCGGCCAAGAGCAATGGTGAAAGATGAACACTTTTTTTCCTTTTTTTTTTTCATACTCTTATTTTATTATTTCTAACATGCACCACTAGCAAAACATGTTTGAAACATGTTTTCTTTTGCCCATATTCATCACCATGGCCGGCCACTATAGTCAAATTTGGGGAATTTGACATGCAAGGACAACATTTCCTAGTGTGCATCAATAGGCCACTTCCACATTTGCCTATCTCAATTCTAAATTTTCTCACACAAGTCCTTTCTAGTGAAATTCACCTTTATAACACTAAATCAATCATCAAAAAATGTCATACATGAATACTCACATATTATAGGCATCGAAATAAATTTTAAATTATTGTTATGCCTCGGTTTTGTGGTCCCGAAACCACATTCGGCTAGGGTCTATTTTGGTGTCACAACCCCCTCTTAAGGAATTTTCGTCCCGAAAATCTTACCGTAAATAGGTTTGGATATCGTTCTTTCATAGAGTTCTCGGTCTCCCAAGTAGCTTCTTCTATCCCGTGCTTGAGCCATAACACTTTCACTAGCGAAACCCGCTTGTTTCGCAACTCTTTCACTTCTCGCGATAGGATACGAATCGGTTCTTCCTCATAACTCATATTAGCTTGAATTTCAATTTCGATGGACTAATCACGTGCGATGGATCGGATCTATAGCGTCGAAGCATCGAGCGTGAAAGACATCGTGAACCTTTTGAGTTCGGGGGCAAAATCAAGCGATATGCCCTTGGACCGACTCGCTCGATATCTCATATGGTCCAATGAACCTCGGGCTCAACTTGCCCTTACGGTAGAACTCGAGTATCTTTTTCCAAGGCGATACCTTGAGAAACACTTTATCACCCACGATACTCGATATCCTTACGCCTCGGATCGCGCGTCGACTTCGACGATCGGAGGCTATCTTGAGACTTTCACGGATTACCTTCACTTTACATTCAGCATCCCTAATCAAATCCACCCGAAAATCTTGCTTTCACCGAGCTCGGTCCAAAACAATGGCGTCACGGCATTTACGACCGTACAAGGCCTCGTAGGGTGCCATCTTAATACTTGATTGAAAGTTGTTGTTGTAAGCGAATTCAATCAACGGCAAATACCGTTCCCATGAACCACTAAACTCGAGGACGCAACATCTTAACATATCCTCAAGTATCCGAATTATCCGCTTCGGATTGACCATCGGTTTGGGGTGAAAAGCGGTCTTGAAATGCAACTTGGTACCCAAAGCTTCTTGCAACTTTTTCCAAAATCGCGAGGTAAATCTCGGATCTCTATCGACACGATAGAAATAGGCACCCGTGTAATCTCACAATCGAGCAACGTACAATTCCGCTAATTTGTCCATTGAAAAATCCGTGCGTCGACGGGGACAAAGTGGGCCGACTTAGTCAATCGATCTACCACGACCCAAACCGCATCCTTCTTACTTGCGACAATGGCGGTCCGGATACAAAGTCCATTGTGACTCGATCCCATTTCCACTCGGGTATCGTGATTGGTGAAGTAATCACGAAGGCACTTGATGTTCCGCTTTCACTTGTTGACATATTAAACATCTCGAAACAAAGTCGGAGATGTCTCGCTTCATACCATGCCACCAAAATCGGCGTTTCAAATCATTGTACATCTTCGTACTCCCGGGTGGATTGCCATTCGACTACAATGGGCTTCATTCTGAATTATCGAAATGAGTTCAATTCTTTGGGACACACAGACGACTTTTGAACCTCAAACAATCGTCATCGTCGATTTGGAACTCCGAGTCCTTGTTCGAACACACGCAGCCCGTTTTGCAACCAACTCGTCATCGACTTTACGAGCTTCTCGAATTTGGTGTGTCAATAATGGTTTGGCTTTCAATTCAGCCACTAACACACTTTGTCGGATCGGATAGACAAGTGCACATTCATTGCTCGTAAAGTGAATAACGATTCGACTCAAGGCATCCGCAACCACATTCGCCTTTCCGGGTGATAGTCAATGATCAGCTCATAATCCTTTAACAGCTCGAGCCAACGTCTTTGTCACAGATTTAAGTCTCTTTGGGTCATCAAATACTTGAGACTTTTGTGATCCGAGTATACATGGCACCTTTCACCAAATAAGTAATGTCGCCAAATCTTTAAAGGCGAATACGATGGCGGCCAATTCGAGATCATGAGTCGGATAATTTTTTCTCATGTGGCTTTAATTGCCTCGACGCATAGGCCACAACTCGACCTTCTTGCATTAATACGCAACCTAACCCAAGTAGAGAGGCGTCGCTATAGATAACAAACTCCTTGCCGGACTCGGGTTGCACTAGAATTGGGGCTTCAGTCAAATAAGTTTTCAGTTGATCGAAACTTTTTGGCATTTCTCAAATCCATTCGAACTTAACATCCTTTTGGAGTAACCGTCATCGGCGTGGCTATCGTTGAAAGCCTTTACAAATCGTCGGTAATAACCGGCAAGCCCCAAAAGCTTGAACCTCGATAATATTTCTGGAGGCTTCCAATTTAGTATGGCTGAAATTTTATTGAATCGACTCGAATACCGTCTGAATACCACATGACCCAAGAAGCTAACCTCTCTTAACCGAACTCACACTTCTTGAACTTAGCATATAATTGCTTGTCCGTAAAATTTGCAGCACTAACCGCGGTGTTCAGCATGTTCGGTCTCATTTCTTGAATAGACCAAGATGTCATCAATGAATACGACTACGAATCGATCCAAATATGGTCTAAAGATTCGATTCATTAAATCCATAAATATCGCAGGGGCATTAGTGAGCCCAAACGGCAACACTAGGAACTCATAGTGACCATATCTCGTTCTGAAGGCGGTCTTGGGCACGTCTCGAATCTCGGATTCGCAATTGATAGTAGCCGATCTCAAATCTATTTTCGAGAACACCGAGGCTCCCTTCAATTGATCGAACAAGTCATCAATACGTGGCAGCGGATATTTGTTCTTTATCGTCGCTTTGTTAAGCTGACGATAGTCGATGCACAGTCGCATGGTTCCATCCTTCTTCTTCACGAACAACACCGGCGCACCCCAAGGCGAAAAACTCGGGCGAGCAAAACCTCTATCCACCAATTCTTGCAACTGAGCTTTCAACTCCTTTAATTCCGTTGGTGCCATACGATACGGAGCTATCGAAATTGAGTGGTACCAGGTACCAATTCGATGCCAAATTCTATTTCCCGAACAGGTGGTAAACCCGGCAATTCTTCAGGGAAAACATCCGGGAATTCATAAACCACTGGCACAAATTCGGGTTTCCCTTCCGACTCCTTGTCATCGAGCACATACGCAAGGTACGCCGCACCCTTTTCTTACATATTTACGGGCCAACATCGGCGATATTACGGTGGCAACCCTTTAAGTCCGTAGACTCAACCCGAACAATCTCGTTATTAGCGCACCTCGGATCGATAGTCTTGCCTTTGCAATTTATAACCGCATCGTGCATGGTCAACCAATCCAACCCAAGAATAACGTCAAATTAAATCGAACGGCAAAAGCATCAAGTCCGTAGAAAAACAAAAACCTCGAAACACTAGGGGACTTTTCTTACACACTTTGTTGACAAGCACGTAATGACCCAAGGGTTTGACACCGAATTACAAACTCGATGAGACTCAATAGGCAAAGTCTTCTTTGGATGCTAAGGTTTCGCATATATAAGAATGAGTAGAACCAGGGTCAATCAAAGCAATCACATTAGTATCGAAAAGAGTGAAAGTACCGGTGATAACGTCAGGGGAGGATGCCTCCTCTCGTGCGCGGATGGCATATGCTCTAGCAGGAGCGCGAGTCTCAGATCGAACAGTCGTATCAGTAGCCCCTCTCTGACTACCACCCCTACCTCCTGAAATTCTTGGTGGTCTACCTCTAGCTGTCATTCCACTAGGTCTCGTGACCTTGCATCCTATTCTTCTCATCGAGCCCGTGCAATCTCTAATGAGGTGGTCCTTGAACCGCATCCGTAACAAGCCTTATTGGTAGTCTTACCCCAACATTCACCTATGTGTCTTCTCCCACATTGGGGCATTGATTTCTCTTGGCGGTTATTGCCCACACTAGCTACCGAAGTAGCTCGGAGTCCGTCAATGGTCGTGGTCTAATGGAAATCCCATGATCGTCCTCGATCTATTGGTGTCCTCCCGAACTTCTTTACACCAAAGCGGAGCTTTACCCGTCGATCTTTTGCGATAGTCTCTAGCTTCAAATTCAGCCTTCTTCTTCTCCTTTCCAAGTTCCTCCGCCTTGCGTGCTCGTTCAACTAGTGTTACGAATTCTTTTATCTCCAAAATACCCACTAGTAATCTTAGATCTTCATTCAACCCTTCTTCAAACCTCTTGCACATAGCAACCTCATCAGCCACACACTCCGGGCATACCGATCGAGTCTTACGAACTCATGTTCAGTATTCGAGATCTTGTCATGCGGCCTTGCTTGAGTTCCGTGAATTCCTTACGCTTTTGATCAATGAACCGTTGACTAATATATTTCTTTGAAACTCCGTTTGAAAGAAATCCCAAATAACTCGTTCGTTTGGAACTATGGAAATCAAGGTCCTCCACCAATAGTAGGTGAGTCCCATAACAAGGATATAGCACACTTTAGACATTCATCGGTGTGCATGACAGTTCATCAAACACCGAATGGTGTTGTCAAGCGAACTCGGCCCTTCGGCATCATCGATAATTACGACCTGAACTCTTCAGCCCGCGCTTCCTAATCAAATCTACGGTGGCTTACTCAGCCTCACGTGGTCGATGGCGATGGCATTACGGGCTCTTGGGGTGGATTATTCAAATTCGGGATTTGTTGGACACCGGATTGGTTCGGGCATATGCGCGACCCACTCATTCATCATGGTAAAGAAGGCTTGTTTAGCCCCTCACCTTGATTATTCGCAGATGACCGAGGTTCAACAGCGGCGTCCCTTGTGCAGGAGCAGCCGCTACACTTTCGGCGTCATCCGCCAAGGTTCTCTCTACCGGGATCCATTTACTAATCAAAACAAAAAAAACATTTTAACCGTCGAAGTCATCACACGTTTAAACATTAACATTAAGGCATGTATAGCTAGACTCATACGTGCCATGGTAGTCCTAGAACCGGCTAAACCATGGCTCGATACCAATAAAATTGTAACACCCGAACCGAGACCGTGGGGAGTCGAACACGAGGTGTTAACGGACTTCAAACCACTTATTGAAAAGTTCCAGACAAGCTGCCAATCTGTGTACTAGTCGCTTCAAAAATCATAACTTGAGTTTTAGAACTCGAAAATCAGTTTCGTAATTTTTTCTGGAACTAGACTCACATTTCCGTCTACAGATATTTTCTAGAATTTTGGTTGGGCCAATTGGTACAGTTTATTAGTTAAAGTCACCCGTGTTACAGGGCCGACTACACTGACCTTCACGCGTTACAACTCAAATAACTCCCGGTGCAGGACTTCAATACTAGTACCGTTTGTTTCTGTAGAAACTAGACTCAAGAGGAATTCATACATATATGGTATGACTCCTAATTATTTCTGGTTAATTTATAATGAATTTTCAAAGTCCGAGCAGGGAATCCAGAAACCGTTCTGGCCCCGTTCCACTAAAACCCAAATATCTCTCAACATACAACTCATATAACCGTTTCGTTTCCTCCATATGAAAATAGACTCATCAAGGTTCATTTACATAATTTATTCACTATTTAATTCTATTCCTACTATTTTTAGTGATTTTTCACATCCACGTCACTGTTGCTGCCAGCATCATATTCTAGGATAGACTTTCTCTAACACATAGTCTCTATGATTCAACCACTCCTTTTTCATATATGGTCCAAAATATAAGCATGATGACCCATTCTAATGGCTGGTCATTGCCAAACACTTCCATGCCTCTTAATGAGCATATACATACCAAATAATTATAACATTATGCTCAAAACATTCATAAGCCATTTTCGCATGGCTAGGCAATATTTTACATACCGAGTTCAAACAAAACATAATAGCCTATACATGCCGAAATGTTTTCTTAAACCATCTAAGAAGAAGATACCAAAAAGTCGCTAGGCGGTGTGATGACTTCGATGACAGTCCCGAAACGCAAAATGGATCAAGAACCTAAATAAACAACAAATAAGCACACCAAATGAGTACATAACTCGAGAAGTCGTAAGCACTACTCTACCATCAACAATAACAATCATAAGTGAATAATCAAATAATACAAAATAGATGTTTCCAGCCATATCAAACTATACTGCAATTTCTAAGATTTTTGGTTCGATCTCATGCCCAATCCTTCAACCAAATCAAGCGACAAGTCAGCCCAATCGATTTGAATCCGTTTCCTCAAGTTGGAACAACAATGCACTAGATAATTTTATGCGTACACCGTACAATCCCAATTTCGATATTTAGTTAGTAACTCAATCACTTACCTCGTTCATGCACAATTTATTTCCACAACCGAATGTGACTATAGCAAATCGCACACATAGTGCTATAGCAAATCGCACCCATAGTGCCATAGTAAATCGCACACATAGTGCCATAGTAAATCGCACACATAGTGCCATAGTGAATCGCACACATAGTGCCATAGTGAATCACACACATAGTGCCATAGTAAATCGCACACATAGTGCCATAGTGAATCGCACACATAGTGCCATAGTGAATCGCACACATAGTGCCATAGTAAATCGCACACATAGTGCCATATGGTCTTTGCACACATTGTGCCTTATGTCAATTCATCATGGTAAAGCAACTTACTAAATTCAATTTGTACATATAATCATAATAATAAATAGGAGAATCACTCGAAAAATATCTATCAAGGAGTTCTCACAACAAGTGCTTAAGGACTTACCTTGTGTTGAGTATAACGGTTTCGACCCGGCTACTCGATGTCCTTGGCTTTGCCCTTGCTTGTTTCTCCTTCTTTAACTTCTCGGGCTTAATAGATAAATAAACTAGTTTAATCATCTTGCTATACATTTATAGTTCAATTACACATGCATATGTATATTTGTATATTCGGCAACCATCCTCACTTGTTACCCATTTGGTCAACAATCTAAGCCAAGATAAGGCTTCAATATGGTTGCCTCTAACCGAATACATGCACACCAATCTACTTCCTTTGGCCGAATATGCATGTCTATGTGGAGGCAAATTTTACACCTTATACTACACAAAAAAAACAGCATACATTTTCCTAATTAACGCATTACATATTGTAGTTCTATACACATCTCTCATTTATTTCATAACAGAAACAACATCACAAGCAAATAGACACCTCAAAATAGTATACATGTCATACCAATTCATCATGTGCAAACATATATTCATGTAGGTGCAATGGCGAATTCTCAAGTGGCTTATATCCAAATATACACACATATCCAAAGCTTAAATCTTACTCACCATGCAACATGCATGAATCATATTTATGGATACAACATGGCGAATACCACAACACCATACCGTTTCAATTTGGTCATGGTTAAACAAAGAACTTAGTATCTCATTCAAAATGCTAAAAGAAAATCTAAGAACCCTCAATCTACCATCACATGAATCATTATCAAGCTTGATATTTAGCATGCAATGGCATTAACACCATAACAACTTTGGCCAAATACCATTTCCATGGCATAACAAAGATTTGAGCCATGGCTAACATGCACATCAAGTTAGCAACCAAGACATGCATGAAACCCTAACACAACCTCATACATACCTTAATCTTGATGCAAACTTAGCCAAATCTCCTTCTAGATCTCTTCCAAACCAAGCATGAAGCAAAAATCCTCCCCTTTTTCCTTAGTATTTTCGGCCAAGAAGTGAAAATGGATGAGCAAAATTTTCTTTTCTTTCCTTAGGACATTCGGCCAAGAGCAATGGTGAAAGATGAACACTTTTTTTCCTTTTTTTTTTCATACTCTTATTTTATTATTTCTAACATGCACCACTAGCAAAACATGTTTGAAACATGTTTTCTTTGCCCATATTCATCACCATGGCGGCCACTATAGTCAAATTTGGGGAATTTGACATGCAAGGACAACATTTCTAGTGTGCATCAATAGGCCACTTCCACATTTGCCTATCTCAATTCTAAATTTTCTCACACAAGTCCTTTCTAGTGAAATTCACCTTTATAACACTAAATCAATCATCAAAAAATGTCATACATGAATACTCACATATTATAGGCATCGAAATAAATTTTAAATTATTGTTATGCCTCGGTTTTGTGGTCCCGAAACCACATTCCGGCTAGGGTCTATTTTGGGCTGTCACACCGGATATAGCAACTCGCACGAATGCCTTTGGATCTTAGTCCGGTTATCATCTGAATAATCATACACATATGTTCACAAATCATAACACAGCTTTATTTCGTTTTCATTACTAGAACTCAGTCACAAGGCACTTATCTACCATTACCATTTTCGGCTCAATAGCCACATACAAAGAGCATGGTTTTGATTCGCTATATAACATGATCTCCATACGCATTAATTTGCCCGTCATAAGTATAAACTAATTACCTCAATATATAATTCAAGTAGAATCATTATATCACCGTTTATTTGTTATGCTTATATGTCATGACCTAATCGAATCATAATCTAAGTTCCATTACTCGAAAACTTACCTCGGATGTTGTCGAACGATTTCAACGGCTATTCGATCACCTTTTCCTTTCCTTTGTCGGATTTTGTTCCCCTTTGCTCTTGAGCTTAATTTAACAAATAAATTGATTTAATCATTTTGAACATCAAAGAGAAATTTAAGGTACTTAGCCCATATATATTAGGCATTAGAGTCATATATGTATGAAATCATGAATCAAATTCAACATATTAGCTAATATTCTCCTTTAGCCGATTTTCTAAGTCAAGATAAAGCCATCAATATGCTTACCTATAGCCGAACGTACAACATCAATCTATGTATTCATTCATGTGGCCGAATATGCATGTCTATGTTGAGGCCAATTATATACTTAATACATTCTACAAATATGGTTACTTGTATTGACTAAATACCATTTTGTTTCAAGTTCAAAACTCGGCTAATGCACATATATATACTAGTAATCAAATACTAACATTTGCACTTCACCTTAATAGCTAGCTTAGCAAACCTTAATTTAACATATAATTGTTCATAACACAATTAAAGCATCCTCTCCATTCCATCAATTCAAAACACATACATTACTCAATAATATTCAAAATCATATTCGGCCTTAGTACACACTTGTTAGCCGATTTTTCTCCATTTAGCAACTAATGCACATATGTGCTCGTTTGTTAGACTCTACTTCACCTAACTACCATTTCTCATCCAAATAACATGAACAACAACCATTTCTTGAACATTATCTCATGACCGATTACTCATGTTACCAACAAGATCCAAAATTTGGACATGGGCTAACTAAGGGACTTAATAACTAGCTTAATACATTCAACAATTTCAAAAGCTACCATGAATTACATACCTTATTCAAGACTAGAAGGAGTGGCCGAATATTTGTTTCCCCTTCCCCTTTCTTCTTAGCATTTTCGGCCAAGGATGTTAAAAGATGAACACTTTTTTTTTTCTTTTCTTTGTTTTATTCACTTAATTAGTTTAACACCCTTTTTCTTTATTTTTTTTTATAATTTATGCCATTAATACATTATTTTATTGTTATTACCCATCACATTTTGTCTATCCTCATTGTCACGGCCGGCCACTACTATCAAAGTGGGGAAATTGACATGCAAGTTCACCCTTTTGATTACATGCACTAATAGATCCTTATAGATTAACCTATCACATTTCAAAAGTGTCACACATAAGTCCTATTAACTAAATTCACAGGCAATTAACTAAATCGAAGCTTAAAACTTTCACACACTCATATTCACATATTTTAGACAATAAATGTTATACTCAAATACTTCGGTGACTCGGTTTAGCAGTCCCAAAACCACTTTCTGACTAGGGTCAATTTAGGGCTGTCACATGGGCTCGGCAGGGACACGCCAGTATGACATGCCCATGTACGATTACTTTAGGCTGTGCTTGAGCTTGTTAGAATGGCACGGGCGTGTGTTCTACCCGTGCGAGTCGTGCTTCAATTCTTCCAAATTGACCGGCCATATGGTCTACCGTATGAGAAAGTCTAGGCCGTGTTGATTTCATACGTTGGCCCATTTTTTTCGTTTTTGGCCCGTTTCTTGTTCCTTTTGCTCTCGTAAGCTCGTCTAAGTATAAAACATGAAATTAAGGCATTAGGAGCATCAAATTTACCAATTCTAAGGAAAAATCATCCATAAAATGTGTTAAGCATGGGGTAAAAATATTTATAAATTACGGTTTATCAAATACCCCCACACATAAGCATTTGCTTGTCTTCAAGCAAAATTCTCAACTCATAATCAAAATAAATTCTTCTCAACTTATAATTTGTATCGATAATATCTCAAAATAATCCATAGGTAATCATACATTGAAATTTCAACTGAAAGAACATCAAATTTTCAAACATTCCAAGTTGAGCACTTTATCATGAAAACATAGGTGTCTCCCCTCGTCTAAGTAATTACCTTTGATTCAAAATGTCACAGAGTTTCACATCCTTAATAAAGATTCACTCAAATCACTTGAGTGTTTAAGGACAATAAATGAAACACTCAATAGTCAATAATGAAAAGTCATTACCATCGGCTTGCATGAAAATCAAATCTCCCCCACTATAGATTGAGATGATACATCAATCAAAAGGTCTTTAGAGCGTTGTAATGAGACTTGGTTAGGGGGTGTGGTCACAAGTTGAAAGAAAAAGTTAGAATCGAGATTAAATTGAGAAATTACCTAACTAGAAAAATAACGAGTCATTAATCGCGTACAACAGAGCTTCTTCTCAGAATATGGAATTTAACTTCTTTGGCTCAAAAGATCACCACTACTAATATGTATACATACATTTTTTTTAATAACAAGTTAAATAACTAACTATTAAGAACATGACATAGCTAAGCAATTTATTCAAATCAAATCTCGACAAAAATAGGGATCAAAATAATTGAGGGGATTTCAACAATAATGGTTAAAGGTTAAATTAAGAGTAATACAAGAAATGGGTTGTTAGGCTCAAGGGGGTTCACTAAGGGTTAATGGTGTGGTCTTGACATGCATAATCAAGCAAATTCTA
Organism: Gossypium arboreum; assembly: GCF_025698485.1. Taxonomy (NCBI): domain Eukaryota; kingdom Viridiplantae; phylum Streptophyta; class Magnoliopsida; order Malvales; family Malvaceae; genus Gossypium; species Gossypium arboreum. Next base: position 89,122,981 of record NC_069082.1, on the reverse strand, counting down.
GAATAACAATTCAATACTGACGCACTCATAATGACAGTGAGCATGAAAGAAATAATAGATGCTCTAAAGGCTCAAGATCTCACAAAAAATTATGGTTTTTTTTATGTTTAAACTTGTGAATTCTAATTTAAGATAATACCTAGACTTGGGGAAACAACCTAAAATTTTTAAATTCTTAAAAATCAACTTATCATGCTTGATCCCCTAATGTCTTAGAGTTTAAACAATTAATGCATAAATGCCTATATTTTAATTCAAGATATATCAATAAAAGTCATAAATCAATCAAAATTTATCCTAAACATGATATGAAAGCTTTTCAAGAGAACAAGGCAATCATTCAGGGATTTTTCTGATAGTGAAATGAATATCCCCCCACACTTAAGATGTACATTGCCTTCAATGTACAAAGATAGATATAAGAATATAAGAATATAAAAATAAGATAGGGAGTGTAACACCCCAAATTTGGGCCTAGAAGTATTGGGCCTTGAGTGCGGGTCCGTAAGGAGGTTGTATATAGGTATTTAATTGTACAATGAAATAAAACAATTAAATGTTCGCTTTAATGGTTAATGGCTTTGAGAAGTGTTGGAGAAATCTTGGGTTCAAACTTAGGCTTTAGCAAAAATTTTGGTATTAAGTGAAAAAAACCTGGATGCTTGGATAAGGGCCTTTTAAATTATTGTGGTAAATAAATAACACAAGGAAGCATGTAGTCTAGTGGTTGTGGCGTCATTAAGGTTGTGTGGGAGCCTGGGTTCAAGTCTTGGCTCTTGCAATTTATTTTGGTTTTTTAAGGGAACCTGAACTTTAGCCTTTAGACCTTATAATTAATTGGGGATAAAATATGACACAAAAAGCCTTGTGGCTTAGTGACAAGAAGCGTGTGGAGCATCTAAGGGGAGGCATGGGTTTGAATCCCATGGCAAGCAAGAAGCATTTATTTTGCTAACAGGGGGCGGCAAGAGTTGGTGTTGAATTTAAACTCTGATGTTGGAGGGATCCCACACCGGGAAGCTAACATAAGAGTGGATGCGAAGTTGGCTTTAAATAGAGGGAACCATGAGGAGAGTAAAGGTACCTTTCTTGGCTGATCCCTTTTGCTGTATGGTGTGCTCGTTTGGGTTGGGCGTCGGCTAAGAGTGCTCGGAGCTTGGATTAACTCCAGTCGCCAATCAGGTGTGTATTTCTCACTACTCTAGCTGTAGGATGGCTACTTCGGGTCGCGATGGGCCGAAAGGGGTCATGTGGGCCTAATGGGCCTACGGGCCCAATTGGATAAGTTGTTTGATTGGGTAGTAAATATTGGATTAGGCTAGGTGAATCTCATATTTGTGGCTAGATTTGGCCTAAAAGGGCTACACGAGCGTGTGGGCCCATTTGGGCCAAGAATAGGCTTTAGACCTATTCGTATTGTTATCCCTGTTTAGAATACTTTAGTTTACCAAATTACTGAAATGCCCTCGATTTGTAGAATTACCATTTTACCCTCGATTTATAGAATTACCGTTTCACCCCCAATTTACAAAATTACCGTTTTACCCTCGATTTATAGAATTACCATTTTACCCTCGATTTACAAAATTACCATTTTACCCTCGATTTACAAAATTACCATTTTACCTTCAATTTACAAAATTATCGTTTTACCCTCGATTGTGAAATTACTGAAATACCCCTGTAGGATAGATTTACCATAATAACCCTAGTTTGTAAAATTACCAAAATACCCCTAGTTTGTAAAATTACCAAAATACCACTGGTTTATGAAATTACCGAAATACCCTCAATTTGTAAAATTACCAAAATACCCCTAATTTACAAAATTACAGAAATACCCTTGACTTTCTAAAAATTATAGAAATACCATTGGTTTATAAAATTACTGAAATACCCTTGGTTTGTTGATTTACCAAAACACCCTTGTAGGATGAAATGACTAAAATACCCCTAATAGGTAAAAAGACCATAAAGCCCATGTAAGGTAAAGTGACCGTAATACCCTTGTATGGTAAAATGACGAATATGCCCTTATGTTCCGTATGGTGATGTGCTTAGGATTTACATATATTGATATTGGATTAGTTAAGTTTGAGTGGCGGTGGTGGTTATCGTGGCGATTGATCTTGGAAGCGCTTCAACTTCAACCCGTAATGGTGTGTACTAACCCTCGTAATAGCTTAGATTAATATTGCTGAGAAGCTGAAATGCTAAAATACTGGTATTTCGGGAACTTGTAATGTTGCGTTTGGGTATAAATGTGATAAATACGATAATATCGGTGTTTGGATCGATGGAACAGGTAAGAACTCAATTTTGTGCACGATGGTAAATTAGGCCTCAATGGGCTGAAATTAGGCCCAATGGGCTTTCTGACCCATTTGGGTAAAATTGATAGAAAATGGAATTTGGAAAAGTTGCACGTTAACACGGTTAGTATTGTTGTAAAATTTGGGTTAAGTAGGCTAAATCAGCATTCGTAGGGCCCATTAGGGGTTTTGGGCCCAAAAGCCCGAAATTGATAAAGTGGGTTAAAGATCATTGTTTAAACACTCAGAATTATTGATAATTGTAATGAACATGGAAAACCCTGATATTTGGTAAAATTACGAAAATACCCTTATAATATGAAAAATGACTATTTTGCCCTTGTGGGCAAGTGACTGACTTGGACTGTGTGGTTGATGGATTTGATTGTGAATATATGTTGGTGATATGAATGACTTGACTGTGATTGTTTATTCAAATATGGGCATGACATTCTGCACATATGACATGTTGCATTGGGTTGGGTTTTTATTTGGATGGAGGAAGTGCAAAAGGGCTTATGCCCCAGTTTATTGAAAAGGGCTTATGCCCCAGTTTACCGAAAAGGGCTTATGCCTTAGTTTATTGAAAAGGGCTTATGCCCCAGTTTACCGAAAGGGCTTAAGCCCCAGTTTATTGAAAAGGGCTTTGCCCTAGTTTACCGAAAAGAGCTTTGCCCCAGTTATTAAATAGGCTAGGCCTCCAAATATATGATAAAGCAGCTATGCTCCCAGTGGTGTGTTGGTTGGGTGGGTTGAGTTATTCCCCACATAGTGTGTTGGTTGGTACGGGTGGAGAGTAACGGATGGTGGGTTGAGTAGTCTCCCCAAATGGGCTTGCATACATTCATTGGTATTTCATGTGATATTGAAATGGGCTTGCATACATCCATTAACATTACATGTGATATTGAAATGGGCCTAAGGGCCATCACATTTCTGATAAAAGCTTCACCAATGATATGATTTATGAAAAGGCTTGACCCGATGATATGATTTATGAAAAGGCTTGACCCGATGAATCTATTAAGCGAAAGGCTTCGCCTAGTATATTTCAAGACTAAATAGGGCTTTGGCCCAGATTGTCTTGATCTTGTGTTTTCACTTTGTTTGTTTATTATTGGGATTACACTGAGTTTTCGTAAACTCACCTCGTTTCTAACGTGCAGGGTAATCCCTAAGCTTAGATGGTTTGGAGCTGCGAGGGACTGGAGATGGCCACACTCTTGTTTTTTTCTTTTAATTGCAATAAGTAGCCGATTTATTTCTTTATAAGTGTTATCTTATTAATATTATTGTTTGGTTTTGGGTTGTAATAAGGCCATTTTAATTATTTTTCGGGATTATTTTATTTTAATAACTTTAACTGTTTGTTAATAAATGGGCTAGACTTAGGACGTGTTTTCAAAATGATAATTGCTTTTAAAATAACATCACGCCACGATTATCCGATTTATCAAAGATTTCAACTTAAATAAATTACAACTCGATTTAACCAAGTGTGGCAATGGTTGTGGGCATGTCTAGGATTGGATCCATCGGAAGAGCTTGGTACTTAGCGACCTTCATGGCTCACCTCCTCATTACAGTTCCTACCGGTGCCCGGCTCCCATTCACTTTGTTAGCTTAACAAAAGTCAATTTTTAAAGCACTAAAATGAAACATGGGTTTTTAACTTCAATGTGGCATATCAGATTCGGCCATAACATCTGGGCCGGGTTTGGGGCGTTACAGGGAGAGAAGTGAAACTTCCTGAGTGATGAATGAATGTGACAGCCCAAAATTGACCCTAGTCGGAAGGTGGTCTCGGGACCACAAAACCGAGGCATAAAAATAATTAAAAATTTATTTTGATGCCTATAATATGTGTGTGCTCATGTATGACATTTTATGATGATTGATTTAGTGTTATAAGGGTGAATTCCACAAGAAAGGACTTACTAATGAACTTTGAAAGTATGATAGGGAAATGTGTGATGACTAATTAAAGCATGCATGCAAAATAATGGACTTGCATGTCAAATTCCCCTTTATAGGTGGTGGCGGCCATGACAAGGAGGATGGGCTAAACATGTCATGAAACATGTTTTGTTGGTGCATTAGGGTGAAATAATAAACAAAGGTGTATGGGTGATAAAAAATGAAAAAAAATATGTGTGAGTGTGGTAATCCCCCATTGCCGTGAGTTGTAGAGAAGGAAAGAAAAAATTTTGTTCATCCTTTCTTTGAGCCAAAACTAAGGAAGAAGGAGGATTTTTGCTTCATGCTTGGTTTGGAAGAGATCTAGAAGGAGATTTGGCTAAGTTTGCATCAAGATTAAGGTATGTATGAGGTTGTGTTAGGAGTTTCATGCATGTTTTGGTTGCTAACTTGATGTGCATGTTAGCCATGGCTCAAATCTTTGTTAAGCCATGGAAATGGTATTTGGCCAAAGTTGTTATGGTGATAAAGCCATTGCATGCTAAGTGTGAAGCTTGATGATGATGCATGCAATGATGGATTGTCTACTCTTGAGTAAGATTTTGAGCTTTCTTTTGTTTTATCATGATTGAAGTTGAAAAGGAGCATGATTGTCATATTCGGCCATGATGCATTCATGAGCATGGTTCATGCTTCTTGCATGTTAGTTAAAATTTGTGTTTTGGATGGCTATGGACACCTTGAAATTGGCCATGCTCATATATGTATATATATGTTTGCACATGATGTTTTGGTTATGAAGGAAGTGATGAATAAGTTTGTTTAAAGAAGAAGATGTTGAAGAATAATTGTGAAATTGTAAGCACATTCGGCCTAGCACACATATGAGTGCTTGATGCTATATTGTAAGTTTTGAGCTACAATATGCAAAGCATTAACTAGTAAAATGCATGCTGTTTTGTGTGGTATTAAGTGCATAATTGGCCTCAACATGGACAAGTATATTTGGCCTTGGGTAGCCTATTGAAGGCCTTAGCTTTTCCTTGATGCTCGAATAAATTGTATTGAATTGCTTGATGTAGTATAAAATGTGCATGACCATTGTGTATTCAAGCTAAAGGGTGGCCATATGACCATTTAAATTCCTTGTCATATTCGCCATAAGCTAGCACAATGAGGTTTTGATAAATTGAATTTGTTTGAATTAGCTCAAGAGCTAAGAGGGCCACAATTGGACAAGGGAAGGAAAAAGTAATCGAATAGCCGTAAAAGCCGTTCGACAACATCCGAGGTAAGTCCTCAAGAAGTGACCTTACTTGAATTATGTGGAATGAAATATGGATGTATTGATTATTGATTTATGTGTGTATGAGTATTGAATGATACCGGGCTAAGTCCAAGGCGATTATGTTAGTGATTATAATTGTGTTTGAGCCTTAGTAACGAAAATAAATATGTATGTCCAATGATTATTGATGTATGTGTGCATGAGAAATTGAATGATATCGGGCTAAGCCGAAGACAATTATGCTGGAAATTATAACCGGGTTAAGACCGAAGGCAATTGTGCTAGTGGCTACATCCGGGCTAAGACCGAAGGCATTCGTGCGAGTCATTCTATCCGGGCTAAGACCGAAGGCATTTGTGCAAATCGTGATATCCGGGTTAAGTCCGTGAGCCTTGGTGCGGGTTACCATAACGGGCTATGTCCCGGCGCGATTGATCGAGTAGCGACATCCGGTTAAACTCGAAGGTATGTGATTTGAAAATTATATGCTTGCTGGAAAATTTCAGCTAATGCACTTGTGAAATTTCCCAATGACAAGGTAAGTGCGGTGTGTGCTTTGCTGCGCTAGGAGTAGAGCGTGTGAATATCCGCTCCTATGATGGAACGAGTTATCGGCCTTAATGAAGCCGTTATTTGTGTATGAACATAAGAGTTGGGATGGTGAAGTAAGTATGATTATGTGAATGTGCATTAATGAAATGATGCATTTAACTATGTGAATGTATTGCTGTAATTAGAGTTGATTATATTCCTTGAGACTTACTAAGCATAAAAATGCTTACTCATTGCTTTGGCTCTCGGTTTTCTAGATTTCGCTCGATAGCAATCGGATTCGGGATCGTTGAAGTCATGATCATCCACACTATCAAGCCCCCATTTTGGTATAAATTCTTGGTTGAACTTGAAATGGCATGTATAGGACTACCCTTGTTGGTTTAAATATGTTATGATGTATATGTGTGCGGCCATGCGAAAATGGCTCGTAATAGTGAAGTATCAACTTAAACTATTTGCGGTTTGTATATATATATATGGTGTCATGATGTGACTATGAATTGGAAATGGGAATGTTGGTCACATGATCAGCCATTGGCATGGTTAAAATGATCATATGTGGACCTATGTAAGGCAAGACTAGTTGGTTCATGGAGACTACAAAATAGGTAAGACCTACCTTAAAACAGATGCTGCCAGCTGCAGTAACGTGAATGTGAAAAATCACCAAAATTTGTAGGAATGGTATTAAATAGTGAATCAGCTATGTAAATTAACATTGATGAGTCTATTTTCATATGGAAGAAACGAAATGGTCATAGGAGTTACATGTTAAGAGATATTAAAGCTATTGTGAGACAGGGCCAGAACGGTTTCTGGGTTCCCTGTCGAAACTTTAAAATTTACTATAAATTATCCAGAAAGAATTAGGAGACATACCTTATATGTACAGATTCAATTTTGAGTCTAGTTTCATTAGAAACAAACGGCACCAGCATTAAAGCCCTGTACAGAGAGATATTCAAGTTATACCGCGCGAAGGTCAGAGCAGTCGATCCCTGTAACATGGGTGACTTTAACTAATAAACTGTACCAATTGGCCCGACCAAAATTCTAGAAATAAATACATGGATGGATATATGAGTTTAAATTCAGGAAAATTTACGAAACCAGTTTCCGAGTTTTGAAACTCGAGATATGATTTTAAAGGCGACAGTGACGCAGTTTTTCCAGCCTGACTGGAAATGTCCAATGGATGGGCAAAACAAGTGAACTTGGCTTGCTAACCCCTCGTGTCCGAACACGGCGATGGTGCTGGGGTTAGGGGTGTTACAATTTTATTGGTATCGAGCCACGGTTTAGTCGATTCTAGGACTACCGTGAGGTGTTTGGGGTCTAGCTATACATGCCATTAAATGATGAATCGATAGTGTGGTGATTTACGACAATTTGACTTTGAGTTTGTTTATAGCAATGGATCCCGATCCCAACCGAGCAATAGCTGATGATATGGAGAGTGTGGCGCTGCTCCGCACAAGGGACAGCGCCGGCGGACTCTCAACCTATGGCCAACAATCCGAATGATGAGGCTAGGCAAGCCTTTTATAGTGTGATGAGCGAATGGTTTAATCAATACATTCGAGCTAACACGGTGCCCCACAACCTCCATTCCGACAAATGCAACCCCGCACCTACAATACCTCCGTGGCTCGACCAAATAAGGTCAAGTAAGCCCCAGTCGATAGGATTCGAAAACATGGGGCCACTGAATTTAAAGCTACGGATGATGATGATGCGAGCGAGCTGAATTTTGGTTGGACAACACTATCCGGTGCTCGATGAGCTATCTTGTACACCGATGAGTGCTTAAAGTGTACCATCTCCTTGCTACGTGATTCCACCTACTATTGGTGGAGTACTCGACTTCGTGGTACCTAGAGAGCAAGTGACTTTGGAATTCTTTCAAACCAAGTTCGAAAAAAAAAAAAAGTATATCGATCGAGATTCATCGACCAAAAGCGAAGGAATTTCTTGATCTTAAGCAAGGTTCTATGTCGATTCCGACTATGAGCGAAAATTTGTGAGGCTTAGCCGATACACGCGAGAATGCATTTCGTCGAAGCTATTATGTGTAAACACTTGAGGATGGGCTGAATGATGATATAAGGATGTTCGTTGGCATTCTCGAAATACGAGAGATCGTAGTACTTGTTGAGCGAGCTTGTAAAGTCGAAGAGCTTAGAAAGGAGAAACAAAAAGCTGATGTGGGGCTGGAGAATTCGAAAGAGGTCCTCGGAAAGTCTCTTCAACGAGCAAGAAGAGATTTTGAGATGATGTGAACCGGTCTAGAGGCGCTTTGGGCTTTTCTAGACGAGGACGCGATCGACCCCTGTGACCACGCGAGTCACTTGATCGCCGATGGTGGAAATGATCGTAGAGAGAGGCGAGTGTCAACATTGTGGCAAATGGCATTCGGGAGCTGTTGGTTTCGTGATCGCTCTGCTATAAGTGTGGATCAGCCAACCACTTTAGGAAGGATTGCCCGAGGATGCTTGAGCAGAATGTGAGTCGAGTGGAAACTCGGGTGCTACCTTCGCTCGAGGTAGGCCACCTAGAAATATGGGCAATGTCGATTGGCGGTCGAGAGGATCTAGAGATGCTACCATCGGATCCGAGGCTCGTGCTCTGCGAGGACTTATGCCATCTGCGCACGCGAGGATCTTGCCTCTCCGGATGTCATTACGGTGCTTTCACTCTTTTCAATACTAATGTGATTGCTTTGATTGACCACGGTTCTACTCAATCTTATATATGTGAAACCTTAACATCCGATAAGACTTTGCCTATTGAGTCTCTTGAGTTTGTAATTCGGTGTCAAACCCTTGGGTCATTACGTGCTTGTCAACAAAGTGTGCAAGAAAAGTCCCCTAGTGTTCGAGGTTCTTGTTTCGGCGGACTTGATGCTTTTGCCGTTCGATGAATTTGACGTTATTCTTGGTTTGGATGGGTTGACCATGCACGATGCGATCGTAAATTGCAAAAGCAAGACTATCAATTTGAGGTCTTGCGAATAACGAGATAATTCGGGTTAAGTCTACGGACTTAAAGGGTTGCCGGTGTAATATCGCAATGTTGGCCCGAAAATATGTAAGAAAAGAGTGCGGCGTACCTTGCGTCGTGCTTTCGATGACAAGGAATCGAAAAGAAACCCGAATCGTGCGTGGTTTGTGAATACCGGATGTTTTCCCTGAAGAATTGCGGGTTTACCACTGTTCGGAAATAGAATTTGGCATCGAATTGGTACTGGTACCACTCAATTTCGATAGCTCCGTATCGTATGGCACCAACGGAATTAAAGGAGTTGGAAGCTCGATTGCAAGAATTGGTGGATAGAGGTTTTGCTCGCTTGAGTTTTTCGCCTTAGGGTGCGCCGGTGTTGTTCGTGAAAAGAAGGATGGAACCATGCGGTTGTGCATCGATTATCGTCGACTTAATAAAGCGACAATAAAGAACAAATATCCGTTGCCGCGTATCGATGACTTGTTCGATCAACTAAAGGAGCCTCGGTGTTCTCGAAAATAGATTTGAGATCGGGCTATTATCAATTGCGAATCCGAGATTGGACGTACCCAAGAGCGCCTTGAGAACAAGATATGGTCACTATGAGTTCCTAGTGATGCCGTTTGGGCTCACTAATGCCCTATGGTATTTATGGATTTAATGAATCGGATCTTTAGACCATATTTGGATCGATTAAGTAGTCGTGTTCATTGATGACATCTTGGTCTATTCAAGAAATGAGACCGAACATCTTTGAACACGCGGTTAGTCTTTGCAAATTTTACGGGATAAGCAATTATATGCTAAGTTCAACAAGTGTGAGTTACGGTTAGAGAGGTTAGCTTCTTGGGTCATGTGGTATCTGCATCGGTATTCGAGTCGACCGAATAAAATTTCAGCCATACTTAATTGGAAGCCTCAGAAATATTCTTGAGGTTCTGAGCTTTTTGGGGCTTCTTAGGTTATTACCGACGATTTGTAAAAGGCTTCTCAACGATAGCCACGCCGATGATGGCTACTCCAAAAGGATGTTAAGTTCGAATGGACGGAGAAATGCCAAAAAGTTTCGATCAATGAAAACTTATTTGGTGAAGCCCCAATTCTAGTGCAACCCGAGTCAAGCAAAGAGTTTGTCATCTATAGCGACGCCTCTCTACTTGGGTTAGGTTGCGTATTAATGCAAGAAGGTCGAGTTGTGGCCTATCGTCGAGGCAATTAAAGCCACATGAGAAAAATTATCCGACTCATGATCTCGAATTGGCCGCCATCGTATTCGCCTTAAAGATTTGGCGACATTACTTATTTGGTGAAAGGTGCCATGTATACTCGGATCACAAAAGTCTCAAATATTTGATGATCCAAAGAGACTTAAATCTGCGACAAAGGCGTTGGCTCGAGTGTTAAAGGATTCTGAGTGGTCATTGACTATCACCGGGAAAGGCGAATGTGGTTGCGGATGCCTTGAGTCGTAAATCATTATTAAGCTTACGAGCGATGAGCGTGCACTTATGCATTCGATCCGATAGTGTGTTAGTAGCTGAATTGAAAGCCAAACCACTATTGATACATCAAATTCGAGAAGCTCGAGAAAGTCGACGACGAGTTGGGCGCAAAAGCGAATTTGAGTGTGTTCGAACAAGGATTGAGTTTCAAATCGATGATGACGATTGTTTGAGGCTCAAAAGTCGTCATCATTCCAAAGAATTGAACTCATTTCGATAATTCGAATGAAGCCCATTGTAGCCGAATGGCAATCCACGAGAAGTCGAAGATGTACAATGATTTGAAAGCGTCGGTTTTGGTGGCATGGTATGAGCGAGACATCTCGACTTTGTTTGAGATGTTTAATATGTCAACAAGTGAAAGCGGAACATCGGTGCCTTGAGGATTACTTGACCAATCACGATACCCGAGTGGAAATGGGATCGAGTCACAATGGACTTTGTATCCGGACGCCATTGTCGACAAGTAAGAAGGATGCGGTTTGGGTCGTGGTAGATCGATTGACTAAGTCGGCCCACTTTGTCCCCGTCGCACGGATTTTTCAATTGACAAATTAGCTGAATTATGCGTTTCTCGGTTGTGAGATTACGGGGTGCCTATTTCCATAGTGTCGGATAGAGATCCGAGATTTACCTCGCGATTTTGGAAAAAGTTGCAAGAAGCTTTGGGTACCAAGTTGCATTTCAAAGACCGCCTTTTCACCCCTAAACCGATGGTCAATCCGGCGGATAATTCGGATACTTGAGGATATGTTAAGATGTTGCGTCCTCGAGTTTAGTGGTTTATGGGAGCGGTATTTGCCGTTGATTGAATTCGCTTACAACAACGACTTTCAATCAAGTATTAAGATGGCACCCTACGAGGCCTTATGCGATTCGTAAATGCCGTACACCATTGTTTTGGTGAGCTCGGTGAAAGCAAGATTTTGGGGTGGATTTGATTAGGGATCTGAGCAGAAAGTGAAAGTAATCCGTGAAAGTCGAAGATAGCCTCCGATCGTCGAAGTCGACGCGGACTGAAGCGTAAGGATATCGAGTATCGGTGGGTGATAAAGTGTTTCTCAAGGTATCGCCTTGGAAAAAGATACTCGATTCGGTACCGTAAGGGCAAGTTGAGCCCGAGGTTCGTTGGGCCATATGAGATATCCGGCGAGTCGATCCGGTGGCATATCGTTTGATTTTGCCCCCGAACTCGAAAAGGTTCACGATGTCTTTCATGTTTTGATGCTTGACGCTATAGATCCGATCCATCGCACGTGATTAGTCCATCGAAATTGAAATTCAAGCTAATATGAGTTATGAGGAAGAACCGATTCGTATCCTATCACGAGAAGTGAAAGAGTTGTGAAACAAGCGGGTTTCGCTAGTAAAAGTGTTATGGCTCAAGCGCGGGATAGAAGAAGCTACTTGGGAGACCGAGAACTCTATGAAAGAGCGATATCCAAACCTATTTACGGTAAGATTTTCGGGACGAAAATTTCTTAAGTGGGGAGAGTTGTGACACCCAAAATTGACCCTAGTCGGAAGGTGGTCTCGGGACCACAAAACCGAGGCATAAAAATAATTAAAATTTATTTTGATGCCTATAATATGTGTGTGCTCTTGTATGACATTTTATGATGATTGATTTAGTGTTATAAGGGTGAATTCCACAAGAAAGGACTTACTAATGAACTTTGAAAGTATGATAGGAAATGTGTGATGACTAATTAAAGCATGCATGCAAAATAATGGACTTGCATGTCAAATTCCCCCTTTATAGGTGGTGGCCGGCCATGACAAGGAGGATGGGCTAAACATGTCATGAAACATGTTTTGTTGGTGCATTAGGGTGAAATAATAAACAAAGGTGTATGGGTGATAAAAAATGAAAAAAAATTTGTGTGAGTGTGGTAATCCCCCCATTGCCGTGAGTTGTAGAGAAGGAAAGAAAAAATTTTGTTCATCCTTTCTTTGAGCCAAAACTAAGGAAGAAGGAGGATTTTTGCTTCATGCTTGGTTTGGAAGAGATCTAGAAGGAGATTTGGCTAAGTTTGCATCAAGATTAAGGTATGTATGAGGTTGTGTTAGGAGTTTCATGCATGTTTTGGTTGCTAACTTGATGTGCATGTTAGCCATGGCTCAAATCTTTGTTAAGCCATGGAAATGGTATTTGGCCAAAGTTGTTATGGTGATAAAGCCATTGCATGCTAAGTGTGAAGCTTGATGATGATGCATGCAATGATGGATTGTCTACTCTTGAGTAAGATTTTGAGCTTTCTTTTGTTTTATCATGATTGAAGTTGAAAAGGAGCATGATTGTCATATTCGCCATGATGCATTCATGAGCATGGTTCATGCTTCTTGCATGTTAGTTAAAATTTGTGTTTTGGATGGCTATGGACACCTTGAAATTGGCCATGCTCATATATGTATATATATGTTTGCACATGATGTTTTGGTTATGAAGGAAGTGATGAATAAGTTTGTTTAAAGAAGAAGATGTTGAAGAATAATTGTGAAATTGTAAGCACATTCTGCCTAGCACACATATGAGTGCTTGATGCTATATTGTAAGTTTTGAGCTACAATATGCAAAGCATTAACTAGTAAAATGCATGCTGTTTTGTGTGGTATTAAGTGCATAATTGGCCTCAACATGGACAAGTATATTTGGCCTTGGGTAGCCTATTGAAGGCCTTAGCTTTTCCTTGATGCTCGAATAAATTGTATTGAATTGCTTGATGTAGTATAAAATGTGCATGACCATTGTGTATTCAAGCTAAAGGGTGGCCATATGACCATTTAAATTCCTTGTCATATTCGGCCATAAGCTAGCACAATGAGGTTTTGATAAATTGAATTTGTTTGAATTAGCTCAAGAGCTAAGAGGGCCACAATTGGACAAGGGAAGGAAAAGTAATCGAATAGCCGTAAAAGCCGTTCGACAACATCCGAGTAAGTCCTCAAGAAGTGACCTTACTTGAATTATGTGGAATGAAATATGGATGTATTGATTATTGATTTATGTGTGTATGAGTATTGAATGATACCCGGGCTAAGTCCGGCGATTATGTTAGTGATTATAATTGTGTTTGAGCCTTAGTAACGAAAATAAATATGTATGTCCAATGATTATTGATGTATGTGTGCATGAGAAATTGAATGATATCCGGGCTAAGCCGAAGACAATTATGCTGGAAATTATAACGGGTTAAGACCGAAGGCAATTGTGCTAGTGGCTACATCCGGGCTAAGACCGAAGGCATTCGTATGAAGTCATTCTATCGGGCTAAGACCGAAGGCATTTGTGCAAATCGTGATATCCGGGTTAAGTCCGTGAGGCCTTGGTGCGGTTACCATAACCGGGCTATGTCCCGAAGGCGATTGATCGAGTAGCGACATCCGGTTAAACTCGAAGGTATGTGATTTGAAAATTATATGCTTGCTGGAAAATTTCAGCTAATGCACTTGTGAAATTTCCCAATGACAAGGTAAGTGCGGTGTGTGCTTTGCTGCGCGCTAGGAGTAAGCGTGTGAATATCCGCTCCTATGATGGAACGAGTTATCGGCCTTAATGAAGCCGTTATTTGTGTATGAACATAAGAGTTGGGATGGTGAAGTAAGTATGATTATGTGAATGTGCATTAATGAAATGATGCATTTAACTATGTGAATGTATTGCTGTAATTAGAGTTGATTATATTCCTTGAGACTTACTAAGCATAAAATGCTTACTCATTGCTTTGGCTCTCGGTTTTCTAGATTTCGCTCGATAGCAATCGGATTCGGGATCGTTGAAGTCATGATCATCCACACTATCAAGCCCCCATTTTGGTATAAATTCTTGGTTGAACTTGAAATGGCATGTATAGGACTACCCTTGTTGGTTTAAATATGTTATGATGTATATGTGTACGGCCATGCGAAAATGGCTCGTAATAGTGAAGTATCAACTTAAACTATTTGCGGTTTGTATATATATATATGGTGTCATGATGTGACTATGAATTGGAAATGGGAATGTTGGTCACATGATCAGCCATTGGCATGGTTAAAATGATCATATGTGGACCTATGTAAGGCAAGACTAGTTGGTTCATGGAGACTACAAAATAGGTAAGACCTACCTTAAAACAGATGCTGCCAGCTGCAGTAACGTGAATGTGAAAAATCACCAAAATTTGTAGGAATGGTATTAAATAGTGAATCAGCTATGTAAATTAACATTGATGAGTCTATTTTCATATGGAAGAAACGAAATGGTCATAGGAGTTACATGTTAAGAGATATTAAAGCTATTGTGAGACAGGGCCAGAACGGTTTCTGGGTTCCCTGTCGCAACTTTAAAAATTTACTATAAATTATCCAGAAAGAATTAGGAGACATACCTTATATGTACAGATTCAATTTTGAGTCTAGTTTCATTAGAAACAAACGGCACCAGCATTAAAGCCCTGTACAGAGAGATATTCAAGTTATACCGCGCGAAGGTCAGAGCAGTCGATCCCTGTAACATGGGTGACTTTAACTAATAAACTGTACCAATTGGCCCGACCAAAAATTCTAGAAATAAATACATGGATGGATATATGAGTTTAAATTCAGGGAAAATTTACGAAACCAGTTTCTGAGTTTTGAAACTCGAGATATGATTTTTAAGGCGACAGTGACGCAGTTTTTCCAGCCTGACTGGAAATGTCCAATGGATGGGCAAAACAAGTGAACTTGGCTTGCTAACCCCTCGTGTCCGACACCGGCGATGGTCTCGGGTTCGGGGTGTTACAATGAATTTCCTTGAATAGCGAGAGCGAGTTGTTGGAAATAAAGCTGGAGGACAAACATGATTCTGAAGGACAAAAGGAGAATTGGGGGACTAATTTGATATAAATCATAAAGATAAACCGTGTTCAAAAATAAAAGAATCTTCAAAAATTAATAAAAGAAAAATAAAATAAGATACGTAATCTAATTTTTCAAGTGGCACGACCGGTTCACACGCCCGTGTGTATCGTGTCCTGCCCGTGTTTGTCGCGAAGTGAGATGTCATCACACGGCCCTAGGGCACACCCGTGTGTCTTGGCCGTGTGGCTACATAATCATGTTACATGACCGTGTGTGATGTGTTTCGCTTCTCCCACGGTCGTGTAGCTCTGCGCACGCCCGTGTTATTTTGACAGTGTTGTCTACGGGTGCTAAACACGGGCGTGTCGCACGCCCGTGTTTATTTGGCAGATTTGATCACAGCCAGGTCGCACGCCCGTGGCCACTTATCGCATCTTGTGTTGGGAAAGATAACTTTTACCCTATTTTTGCACGGCCGTATCGCACGGTTGTGTTTCCATCTGTAGTTGTCACACGGCCTGAAGCACAGCCGTGTGATCGGCCGTGTGGAGTTGGGAACCTGTGCTTCAAAGACTCTATTAGTGACCTAGATGTTTAAAAATTGAAATTTAAATAATTTAAAACCGTTAGTACTCGGGTTGCCTCTCGAGAAGCACTTCTTTATAGTCTAAGCTTGACTATTACCTTGTCGGTTTGTTCAGGCCAGTTTGTGGAGTCGTAGCTCCTCTCCATCGTCTTCAAAATTCTCACCATTATAAAGTTTGAGACGATGTCCATTTACTTTGAAAGTACCGTGTGATGGGTGACTTACCTCTATTGTGCCATATGGAAGAACAGATTGAATTACGAAAGGTCCTAACCATCGTGATTTAAGTTTCCCAGGAAACAATTTGAGTCTTGAGTTGTAAAGTAGGACAAGTTCTCCAACTTTAAATTGTTTTCGTTGTTTTAAACGAGTGTCATGGCGCCGCTTTGTTGCTTCCTTGTATAGGCATGAGTTTTCGTATGCATTGGCTCACTACTCATCAAGTTTGTTCAGCTGCATCAACCTTTTTTTTCCTACAAGTTCGGGATCAAGGTTTAGAAATTTAATAACCCAAAAAACTTTATGCTCTAGTTCGAATGGTAGATGAGAAATTTTTTCATAAACAAGTCTGTAAGGTAATGTCCCTATGGGGGTCTTAAAAGCAGTTTTATAAGCCCATAAGGCATCATCTACTTTTATTGCCCAAACTTTTCTATTTGATTCTACTGTTTTTTCGAGGATCCGTTTGATTTCTCAGTTTGCCACTTTAACTTGTCCATTAGTTTGAGGATGGTATGGGGTGGCTGTTCTATGATGAATTCCGTATTTCTTAAGAGTTTTTTCAAATTGGGTATTACAAAAATGAGTGCCCCTGTCACTGATAATTGCTCTAGGTGTTTCGAATCTCAAGAAGAGTTTCTTAAGGACACGTACTACCACCCTAGCATCATTAGTAGGTAGAGCTTGGGCTTCTACCCATTTGGACATATAATCAACTGCTACTAAGATGTATTTATTCCCAAATGAACTGGGGAATGGGCCCATGAAATCGATACCCCAAATGTCAAATATTTCACATGAAAGCATACAGTTTTGAGGCATTTCATCACATTTAGATATGTTACCTGTCCGTTGGCATTTGTCACGTGAAGTAACGTACCTGTTAGCGTCTTTAAATAACGAGGGCCAATAAAAACCTGATTCAAGTATTTTATGTGCGATCTTAGTTCCACTATAATGTCCTCCAGTTGGCTCTGAGTGGCAATGTTCCAATATTTTTTATGTTTCTGATCTTGTAACGCATCTTCTAATGACTTGATCTGCACATCTGCGAAAAAGAAAAGGGTTGTCCCAGAAGTAGTTTTTCACATCATTAAAGATTCGCTTCTTTTACTGGTGTGTTAACCCTTTTTGGATAATGTTAGTGGCTAAAAAATTTGCGATGTCTGCAAACCAAGGTACCTCGGAGTCAGATATAGCGAAAAATTGTTCTTCAGGAAACGAATCATTTATTTCAACTTCATCTAGTTCTTTGGTATTAGAGTTCTCAAGCCTGGACAGATGATCAGCCACGAGATTTTCAGCTCCTTTCGTATATTGAATTTCCAAGTCAAATTCTTTCGATAGGAGAATCCATCGAATGAGTCGAGGTTTTGCATCAGTTTTAGTTAAAAGGTAGCGAAGGGCAAAATGGTTAGTGTAAACAACAACTTTAGAGAATATAAGATATGATCGAAATTTATCAAATGCAAAAACCACAGCTAGCAATTCTTTTTTCGTAGTAGTATAATTCTCTTGTGCAGCTATCAAAGTTTTGCTAGCATAATAGATAGGTTGAAAATGCTTGTCTTTTCACTGTCCCAATACTGCACCTACTGCAAAATCACTCGCATCACACATTAATTCAAATGGTAAGTTCCAATCAGGTGCAATTATGATTGAAGCATTAATTCATTTATCCTTTAAAGTATTAAATGATTCTAAACACTCCTAATTGAAATTAAAAGGTATATCTTTTTCTAGCAATTTAGTCAAAGGCTTAGCTATTTTAGAAAAATCCTTAATAAATCTTCTATAAAAACCAGCATGTCCTAAAAAGCTTCTAATAGCCTTAACCGAACTAGGAGGGGGTAATTTTTTGATTGTTTCTATTTTAGATTTGTCCACTTCAATCCCTTTACTAGAAATTTTATGCCCTAATACAATACCTTCTTGAACCATGAAGTGACATTTCTCCCAGTTAAGCACAAGGTTCGTTTCCTCACATCTTATTAAAACTCGTTTTAAATTTTTAAGGCAGAGATGGAAAGAGTTACTGTAACACCCCTAACTCGTGACCGACGCCGGTGTCGGACACGAGGGGTTAACGAGACAAATCCTCTTAAAGTACCGACCAATTTGGCATTTCTGGACAGGCTGGAAAACTGCATCACCGTCGCCTTAAAAATCATATCTCGAGTTCCAAAACTCGGAAACTGGTTTCGTAAATTTTCCCTGAATTTAGACTCATATAACCATCCATGGATTTATTTTTAGAATTTTTGGTTGGGCCAATTGGTACAGTTTATTAGTTAAAGTCACCCATGTTACAGGGATCTACTGCTCTGACCTCCGCGCATTACAACTTGAATATCTTTCTGTACAGGGATTTAATACTGGTGCCGTTTGTTTCTAATGAAACTAGACTCAAAATGGAATCTGTACATATAAGGCATGACTCCTAATTCTTTCTGGATAATTTATGGTAAATTTTCAAAGTCGCGACAGGGGACCCAGAAATCGTTCTGGCCCTGTCTCACGAGAACTTTAATATCTCCCAGTATACTGCTCATATAGTCGTTTCGTTTCGTCCATATAAAAATAGATTCATCAAGGATCAGTTCCATAATTTACTCACTATTTAATTCTACTTATACTATTTTTAGTGATTTTCAATCTCACCTCACTGCTGCTGTCCGCAACAGTTACTGCAGTAGACTATGCCAATTTCATGAATTTTTCCTTGGCCTTAATCATCCATCATACATGACACAAATTATGGCCACCTTAACAAAATTTGAGTTTCTAAGACTCGTGGCTATAGGTTCTAGCATCCCACTCGGCGACCACATAGGCCATTTTCACATGGCTTAAAGTTTACAACCCACAATTCGACAAAATATAATAGCCTATACATGCCAAATGTTCTTCAACAACAAAAACAATACCACAAGATTTCAGCCGGTGTGATGACTTCAACAGCGGTTCCGAGCACATAACAATACGAGTCCAAGAGACCTAAAATGGGTGACAAGAAAACACCGAGTGAGTTTACAACTCAGTAAGTCATAAGCATTCGTCAATCCAGCGATAAAGTTACTACTACATGTACAACAAATGAGGCTAGGTACTCGTCCATATCGAATCTATACCATAATACCTCGGACCTTTTGGTCCAATCTCGTACCAATTCATACATCCACATTTCATATTCTACACAACAAGATAATCGAAGCATTTTACACATTAACTCATTTTCCAGCACAACCATACAATTTCAATCATCACATAGATTTAAGGCTTACCAAATTCAACCCCAAGCATGAGCGTATTACCTATTCGTCATGAGCTCAAGGTACTTACCGATCTGCTGTCCATACTCACTCGATGGAGACACACCCTCCATATAATTGTTCGATTGGAGATATTTATATATATATAATACGCACACACGTGCTTAATACTCGATTTCGCACACTTAGTGCCATGCGATTTAGGCCCGCACACACAGTGCCATGCCCTTGAGCTTGCACACTTAGTGCCATATATTTCCAGCATGCACACTTAGTGCCATATATTTCCAACACGCACACTTAGTGCCAATCTAAATCACCGTACACACGTATTGCCGCACACTTAGTGCCGAAAGCAAACTTTCTACACATTTCACTATTTCTTTTACATTCAACAATTGTCATCACTCCATACACATACATTTTCATTTATATATATATATCATCCCATTAAACACAATTGCATAAATTTTACAATCATTTAAGCAATATCAAATCGTGTAATGACTTACCTCGTGTTGGGTAAAATAGTTCCAAGTCGGCTACTCGATGACCTTCGTCTTTCCCTTGCTTGATTCTCCTTCTTTAACTCCTTGAGCTTAATCAATAAATCACTAGTTTAACCATCTTGCTAAACATTCATAATTCAACTACACATGCATATGTATGCTTGTATATTAAGCAACCATTCTTACTAATCGTCCATTTGGTCGATTATACACCTAACCGAATATGCACCAAAAACTTGATTCAACATTACCTACATACTCACTTTAATGGCGAATATATATATATATGTACAATGTCAACTAACATCTTTTAATCACCTAATTTCATCTCATGAACATTTAATCAAATTTTCCCAATCTAGCATATTTTCACATCCATTTGTAACATCATGTACAAACACATATACACATATATCAAAACACAAATTTTACCTATCATGCAACAAGCATAAATCGCACTTATGAGCATGCCATGGCGAATACATCCCACACCATCCCCTTTCAATTTTTGGTCATGGTTAAACAAAGAAAACTCCATGTCTTACTCAAGAATGCTAAAAGAAATTTCAAGAGTAGTCAATCCATCATTACATGTATCATCAACAAGCTTCACATTTAGCATGCAATGGCTTTAACACAATATCAACCTTGGCCAAATACCATTTCCATGGCATAACAAGGATTTGAACCATGGGCTAACATGAACATCAAGTTAGCAACTAAAACATGCATGAATCTCATGACACAACCTCAAACATACCTTAATCTTGACACAAGTATGACCAAATCTCCTTCTAGTTCTCTTCTAAACCAAGCATGAAGCAAAAATCCTTCCTTTTTCCCTTAGTATTTTCAGCCAAGATTTTGAGAATGGATGAACAATTTTTTCCTTTCTTTTTCCTCTACTCACGGCAACAAAGGGGGGCATCCATGCTCATTTTTTTTCATTTCTTTATTTTTTCTACATAATCCACTAACTAAACATGTTGGAAACATGTTCCCTTGCCCATATTCTTGTCATGGCCGGCCACTCACCTTAGGAAGTGGGTTATTTGACATGCAAGGACAACTATTTTCCCACATGTATTAATAGGCCACCTTACAATTGCCTAGCACATTTCTAAATTTTCTCACATAAGTCCTATTTGATAAAAATTCACTTAATATTAACAAAATCCAAACACGAAATTTTCACACATGCATATATACATATAATGAGCATCAATTATGATGGTTAATTATTATTATGATTTCGGTTTGGTGGTCCGAAACCACTTTCCGACTAGGGTCGATTTAGGGATGTCACAACTCTCCCCACTTAGAAATTTTCGTCCCGAAAATCTTACGGTAAATAGGCTCGGGTATCGCTCTTTCATAGAGTCCTCAAGTTCCCAAGTGGCTTCTTCCATTCCGTGTTTATGCCACAACACCTTCACTAACGGGATTTTCCTATTGCGCAACTCTTTTACTTCACGCCTCATAATGCGAACCGGTTCCTCTTCATAGCTCAAATTATTTGAATCTCAATCTCGGATGGAGCAATTACGTGCGATGGATCGAGACCTATATCGTCGAAGCATCGAGACATGAAAAGCCGTGAATCCTTTCGAGCTCGGGGCAAAATTAATCGATATCGTTGGCCCAACTCGTTCGGATACTTCATATGGCCCGATAAACCTCGGACTCAATTTGCCCTTACGACCAAATCTAAGCACCTTCTTCCAAGGTGAAACTTTGAGAAAGACCTTGTCTCCAACACGATATTCAATATCTTTTCTTTTCAAATCCGCATCGACTTTTGGCGATCCGAGGCGACTTTCAAACTTTCACGAATTACTCGAACTTTTTGCTCGGCATCCTTAACCAAATCAACCGAAGAATTTACCTTCACTAAGTTCATCGAATAATGGGGTGCGGCATTTACGACCGTATAAAGCCTCGTAAAGGCGCCATCTTAATACTTGATTGAAAGCTATTGTTGTGGCGAATTCAATCAAAGGTAAATCTGTTCCCATGAACCACTAAACTCAAGGATGCAACATCTCAACATATCCTCGAGTATTTGAATTATCCGTTCGGATTGACCATCGGTTTGGGGATGAAAAGCGGTGCTAAAATGCACTTGGTACCCAAAGCATCTTGCAATTTCTTCCAAAATCGCGACGTAAATCTTGGGTCTCTATCAGACCACGATAGAAATAGGCACCCGTGTAATCTCACAATCGAAAGCGTACAATTCCGCTAATTTGTCCATTGAAAAATCCGTGCGTCACGGGGATAAAGTGAGCCGACTTAGTTAGTCTATCGACAACGACCCAAATCGCATCCTTCTTACTCGCGACAATGGCGGTCCGGATACAAAGTCCATTGTGACTCGATCCCATTTCCATTCGGGTATCATGATCGGTGAAGTAATCCCGATGGCACTTGATGTTCGCTTTCACTTGTTGACATATCGGACACCTTGAAACAAATTGAAATGTCTCGTTTCATCGGGCCACCAAAATTGGCGTTTGGTCATTGTACATTTTAGTACTACCGGGTGGATTGACATTCGACTACAATGGGCTTCATTTAGAATTATCGAAATAAGTTCAATTCTTTGGAACACAGACGACTTCGAACCTTAAACAATCGTCATCATCAATTTGAAACTCGATTCCTTGCTCGAACACACTCGGCCCATTTTGCAAGCAACTCCTCATCAACTTTACGAGCTTCCGAATTTGATGAGCCAACAATGGTTTGGCCTTCAATTGACTACTAACACATTGTCGGGTAGAATAGACAAGTGTACATTCATCGCTAAATAAAACAAAGTGATTTCCGACTTAAGGCATCCGCAACCACATTGGCCTTTCGGGTGATAATCAATAACGAGTTCATAATCTTTTAACAACTCGAGCCATCGTCTTTGTCATGATTTAAGTCTCTTTGAGTCATCAAATATTTGAGACTTTTGTGATCCGAATACACATGGCACTTCTCACCAAATAAGTAATGTCGCCATATCTTTAAAGCGAATACGATGGCGACCAATTCGAGATCATGGGTCGGATAATTTTTCTCATGTGGCTTTAATTGTCTCGACGCGCAGGCCACAACTTCGCCCTTCTTGCATCAATCGCAACCCAACCCAAGTAGGGATGCGTCACTATAAATGACAAACTCTTTGCCCGATTCGGGTTGCACTAGAATTGGGGCTTGATCAAATAAGCTTTCAGTTGATCGAAACTTTTTCGACATTTCTCCGTCCATTCGAACTTAACATCCTTTTGGAGTAACCGTCATTGGCGTGGCTATCGTCGAAACCTTTTACAAATCGTCGGTAATAACAGCAAGCCCCAAAAGCTCCTAACCGGTAACATTCCTTGGTGGTTTCAATCGACTATGGCGAAATTTTGTTGGGTCCACCACGACACCGTCACGGACATCACGTGCCCCAAAAAGCTAACCTCTTTCAACCAAAATTCACATTCTTGAACTTTGCGTATAAGCGCTTATCTCGTAAGATTTGCAACACTAGCCTCGGTGTTCAACATGTTCGGTTTCATCTCTCGAATAGACCAAAATGTCATCGATAAATACAACTATGAACCGATCCAAGTATGGCTGAAAATTCTATTCATTAAATCCATAAACACCGAGGGCATTAGTGAGCCCAAACGGCATCACCAAGAATTCGTAGTGACCGTACCTCGTTCTAAAAGCGGTTTTGGGTATGTCCGATTCTCGGACCCTCAATGATAGTACCCGACCTCAAATCTATCTTTGAAAACACCGAGGCTCCCTTTAATTGATCAAACAAATCGTCAATTCGTGGCAATGGATATTTATTCTTTATCGTCACTTTATTGAGTTGGCGATAGTCGATGCACAACCTCATGGTTCCGTCCTTCTTCTTCACAAACAATACAGTGCGCCCCATGGAGAAAAACTTCGGTCGGCGAAACCTCTATCCGTCAATTCTTGCAATTGAACCTTCAATTCCTTTAATTAAGTTAATGCCATACGACACGGGGCTATTGAAATCGGCGTAGTACCGGTACAACCGATGCGAATTCCACTTCTCGAAGCGGTGGCAATCCGGTAACTCCTCGGGAAAAACATCGAATACTCACAAACCACTTGGTACCGATTCGAGTTTCCTTTCCGTCTCTTTACTCCCAAACACATACGCAAGGTATGTTTCACACCCCTTTTCACATATCTTGACGGTCATAGAAGATATTATTCTTGGCACTCCTTTAAATCGATGAGACTCGACTCGGACTACCTCATTATTTGCACTCCTCAAATTAATGGTTTTCCTTTTGCGATCCACCTTTGCATCATGTACGGTCACCAATCCATACCAAGAATAACATCAATTCATGAAATGGTAGAAGCATCGGATCGGTAGGAAAAGCAGATTCTCGAATTATTAGGGGCATCTCTTGCACACTTTATCAACAAGCACGTATTGACCCAAAGGGTTTGACACTCGAATTACGAACTCGGTAGACTCAGCGGTAAAGTCTTCTTTGGATGCTAAGGTTTCACATACATATGAGTGAGTAGGCGGGGTCAATCAATGCAATCACAATAGTATCAAAGAGAGTAAAAGTACCGGTGATAACGTCGGGGAGGATGCCTCCTCTCGTCTTGCGGATGGCATATGCTCTAGCAGAGCACGGGTCTCGGATCGGACGGTAGTATTAGAGGCTCCTCTCGATTACCACCCCTACCTCCAGAGATTCTCGGGGCCTACCTCCACCGTCGTTCCACTAGGTCTTGCACCTTGCGTCTTATTCCTCTCATCTAGCTCCGTGCAATCTCTAATGAAGTGGTCCTTGAACCGCATCCATATGAGCCCTATTAACGGACTTACCCCAACATTCACCTAGGTGTCGTCTTCCACATTGGGGGCATTCAGGTCTCTCTTGGCGATTATTGCCCACACTAGCTCTTGAAGTAGCTCGGAGTCCGTCAATGGTCGGGCTCTAATGGAAATTCCATGATCGTCCTCGACTTCTTGGTGTCCTCCACGAACCTCTTTACAGAGAAGCGGAGCTTTACTCGTCGATCTTTTACGGTAATCTCTTGCTTCAAATTCAGCCTTCTTCTTCTCCTCCCAAGTTCTTCCGCCTTGCGGGCTCGTTCGACTAGTGTCACGAACTCCTTTATCTCCAAAATTCCCACTAGTAACTTTAACTCTTCATTCAATCCTTCTTCAAATCTTTTGCACATCGCAACCTCATCAGCCACACACTCCCGAGCATACCGACTAAGTCTTACGAACTCATGTTCGTATTGAGATCTGATCATCCGGCCTTGCTTGAGTTCAAGAATTCCTTACGCTTCGATCGATGAACCGTTGACTAATGTATTTCTTTGAAATTGGATTGGAAGAAATCCCAAGTAACTCGTTCATTTGGGACTATGGAAATTAAAGTCCTCCACCAATAGTAAGTGAGTCTACATAACAAGGATATAGCACACTTAAGACATTCGTCGGTGTGCATGACATTCATCTAACACTCTAATGGTGTTATCGAGCGAACTCGGCCTTTTCGGCATCATCGGTAACTATGGCCTTGAACTCCTCATTACGCTTCCTAATCAAGTCCACGGTGGTTTACTCAGCCTCAGGATCGATGGCGGAGGCATTGCGAGTCTTGGGGTGGAGTATTTAAATTCGGGAATGGTTGGACAGTAGGGTTGGTTCGGGCATATTCGCGACCCACTCATTCATCATAGTGAAGAAGGCTTGTTTCGCCCTTCATTTTGATTATTCGCGGATGGTGAGGCTCAACAGCGGTGTCCCTTGCGCGAGAGCAGCCGCTACACTTTCAACGTCATCCGCCAAGGGTCTCTCTACCGGGTTCCATCGCTAATCAAAACAAAAATTTCAACCGTCGAAGTCATCACATTATTAAGCACTATCAATTTGGCATGTATAGCTAGACTCACACGCGCTATGGTAGTCCTAGAACCGACTAAACCATAGCTCGATACCAATAAAATTGTAACACCCTAACTCGTGACCGACGCGATTGCCGGACACGAGGGTTAACGAGACAAATCCTCTTAAAGTACCGACCAATTTGGCATTTCTGGACAGGCTGGAAAACTGCATCACCGTCGCCTTAAAAATCATATCTCGAGTTCCAAAACTCGGAAACTGGTTTCGTAAATTTTCCCTGAATTTAGACTCATATAACCATCCATGGATTTATTTTTAGAATTTTGGTTGGGCCAATTGGTACAGTTTATTAGTTAAAGTCACCCATGTTACAGGGATCTACTGCTCTGACCTCCGCGCATTACAACTTGAATATCTTTCTGTACAGGGATTTAATACTGGTGCCGTTTGTTTCTAATGAAACTAGACTCAAAATGGAATCTGTACATATAAGGCATGACTCCTAATTCTTTCTGGATAATTTATGGTAAATTTTCAAAGTCGCGACAGGGGACCCAGAAATCGTTCTGGCCCTGTCTCACGAGAACTTTAATATCTCCCAGTATACTGCTCATATAGTCGTTTCGTTTCGTCCATATAAAAATAGATTCATCAAGGATCAGTTCCATAATTTACTCACTATTTAATTCTACTTATACTATTTTTAGTGATTTTTCAATCTCACCTCACTGCTGCTGTCCGCAACAGTTACTGCAGTAGACTATGCCAATTTCATGAATTTTTCCTTGGCCTTAATCATCCATCATACATGACACAAATTATGGCCACCTTAACAAAATTTGAGTTTCTAAGACTCGTGGCTATAGGTTCTAGCATCCCACTCGGCGACCACATAGGCCATTTTCACATGGCTTAAAGTTTACAACCCACAATTCGACAAAATATAATAGCCTATACATGCCAAATGTTCTTCAACAACAAAAACAATACCACAAGATTTCAGCCGGTGTGATGACTTCAACGACGGTTCGAAAGCACGCATAACAATACGAGTCCAAGAGACCTAAAATGGGTGACAAGAAAACACCGAGTGAGTTTACAACTCAGTAAGTCATAAGCATTCGTCAATCCATCGATAAAGTTACTACTACATGTACAACAAATGAGGCTAGGTACTCGTCCATATCGAATCTATACCATAATACCTCGGACCTTTTGGTCCAATCTCGCACCAATTCATACATCCACATTTCATATTCTACACAACAAGATAATCGAAGCATTTTACACATTAACTCATTTTCCAGCACAACCATACAATTTCAATCATCACATAGATTTAAGGCTTACCAAATTCAACCCCAAGCATGAGCGTATTACCTATTCGTCATGAGCTCAAGGTACTTACCGATCTGCTGTCCATACTCACTCGATGGAGACACACCCTCCATATAATTGTTCGATTGGAGATATTTATATATATATAGAGTACGCACACACGATTGCTTAATACTCGATTTCGCACACTTAGTGCCATGCGATTTAGGCCCACACACAGTGCCATGCCCTTGAGCTTGCACACTTAGTGCCATATATTTCCAGCATGCACACTTAGTGCCATATATTTCCAGCACGCACACTTAGTGCCAATCTCGTCACCGTACACACGTATTGCCCGCACACTTAGTGCCGAAAGCAAACTTTCTACACATTTCACTATTTCTTTTACATTCAACAATTGTCATCACTCCATACACATACATTTTCATTTATATATATATATCATCCCATTAAACACAATTGCATAAATTTTACAATCATTTAAGCAATATCAAATACGTGCTTAATGACTTACCTCGTGTTGGGTAAAATAGTTCCAAGTCGGCTACTCGATGACCTTCGTCTTTCCCTTGCTTGATTCTCCTTCTTTAACTCCTTGAGCTTAATCAATAAATCACTAGTTTAACCATCTTGCTAAACATTCATAATTCAACTACACATGCATATGTATGCTTGTATATTCGGCAACCATTCTTACTAATCGTCCATTTGGTCGATTATACACCTAACCGAATATGCACCAAAACTTGATTCAACATTACCTACATACTCACTTTAATGGCGAATATATATATATATGTACAATGTCAACTAACATCTTTTAATCACCTAATTTCATCTCATGAACATTTAATCAAATTTTCCCAATCTAGCATATTTTCACATCCATTTGTAACATCATGTACAAACACATATACACATATATCAAAACACAAATTTTTACCTATCATGCAACAAGCATAAATCGCACTTATGAGCATGCCATGGCGAATACATCCCACACCATCCCCTTTCAATTTTTGGTCATGGTTAAACAAAGAAAACTCCATGTCTTACTCAAGAATGCTAAAAGAAATTTCAAGAGTAGTCAATCCATCATTACATGTATCATCAACAAGCTTCACATTTAGCATGCAATGGCTTTAACACAATATCAACCTTGGCCAAATACCATTTCCATGGCATAACAAGGATTTGAACCATGGGCTAACATGAACATCAAGTTAGCAACTAAAACATGCATGAATCTCATGACACAACCTCAAACATACCTTAATCTTGACACAAGTATGACCAAATCTCCTTCTAGTTCTCTTCTAAACCAAGCATGAAGCAAAAATCCTTCCTTTTTCCCTTAGTATTTTCAGCCAAGATTTTGAGAATGGATGAACAATTTTTTCCTTTCTTTTTCCTCTACTCACGGCAACAAAGGGGGGCATCCATGCTCATTTTTTTTCATTTCTTTATTTTTTCTACATAATCCACTAACTAAACATGTTGGAAACATGTTCCCTTATATATTCTTGTCATGGCGGCCACTCACCTTAGGAAGTGGGTTATTTGACATGCAAGGACAACTATTTTCCCACATGTATTAATAGGCCACCTTACAATTGCCTAGCACATTTCTAAATTTTCTCACATAAGTCCTATTTGATAAAAATTCACTTAATATTAACAAAATCCAAACACGAAATTTTCACACATGCATATATACATATAATGAGCATCAATTATGATGGTTAATTATTATTATGACTCGGTTTGGTGGTCCCGAAACCACTTTCCGACTAGGGTCGATTTAGGGATGTCACAGTTACCAAATACCGAGAAATCATCCATAAATACTTCCATGATATCTTCCACGAGTTCGTCAAAGATGCCTATCATACAGCGCTGAAAAGTGGCTGGAGCATTACATAATCCAAAAGGCAATCTACGATAAGCAAATGTACCATATGGGCATGTGACTTTCGTCTTTTCTTGATCTTAAGGAGCTATTGGGATTTGGAAGTAACTAGAGAGTCCGTCTAAAAAGTAGTGGTACATGTGCCCGGATAATCTTTCAAACATTTGGTCAATGAATGGCAAGGGGAAGTGATCTTTTCTTGTAGCATCATTCAGTTTCTTGTAGTCAATGCAAACTCTCCATCATGTGACTGTCCTTATTGGTATTAATTCATTCTTCTCGTTGGTCACAACCTTCATGCCTCCTTTCTTAGGGACAACCTGCATTGGACTTACCCAAGAGTTGTCAGAAATAGGATAAATAATTCTAGCATCTAGAAGTTTAATTACCTCAACTTTACCAATTTCCTTCATGTTGGGGTTCAATCGTCTTTGGGCTTGCATACACGGTTTGTATTCATCTTCTATCAAAATTTTGTGGGTGCAAAAAGAGGGGCTGATTCCTTTAATGTCAGAAATTTTCCAAGCTATGGCCTTTTTATGTTCTTTTAATACTTGGATTAATTCCTCTTTCTCCTTGGGTTGTAAGTTAAAAGAATAATAACTGGTAATATAGAATTATTTCCAAGGAATACGTATTCCAAGTGGTTTGGTAATTGTTTAAGTTCCAGTTTGGGAGGCTCTTCAATAGAGGGTTTTTGCTTAAGTTCGTTGTTTACTTTAATGCCCTCATATTCTACTTGTCTTGAAGAATGCTCATTAGGTTCATCATCTGTCTCCACTTCTTGAGCTAGATACAATTTCGTCGTGTCCTTCTGTATATTTTCCTGAAGAGAGTCTTAAGTTGTATGATCAATAGAGTTAATAAAATAACATGAATCATCCTGTTCCCTAGAAAATCTCATAGCATCATAAATTTTAAAGATATTCTCCTCGTCACCTACTCTAAGTACAAATTTACCGTCACCCACATCGATTATAGCCCTAGCAGTGGCTAAAAATGGGCGCCCTAAAATTAAGGGCACTTCCACATCTTCGTCCATGTCAAGCACAACAAAGTCAACAGGAAATGTGAATTTATTTATTTTCACAAGTACGCCTTCTATAATACCCCTAGGATATTTAACAGATCTATCGGCTAATTGAATACTCATCCTAGTAGGTTTAGGTTCCCCAAGACCAAGTTGTTTGAACATTTTATATGGCATCAAATTAATGCTAGCGCCTAAATCAGCTAGTGCTTTCTCAACATTCAGACTACCAATTAAGCAAGGGATAGTAAAACTTCCTGGATCTTTCAGTTTGGTTGGCAGTTTGTTTTGGAGTATGGCTGAGCACTCTTCGTTGAGTTCTAATGTAGATAAGACTTCGAACTTCCTTTTCTTTGTTAAAAGCTCCTTCAAAAATTTTGCGTATGCAAGCATCTGCGAGATAGCCTCAACAAAAGGTAACTTGATATGTAATTGCTTAAAAAGTTCAAGAAACTTATCGAATTGTGCATCAATGCAGTCTTTTTTCAATTTTGCTGGGTATGGAACTAGTGGTTTATATTCCTTCGGCACTGGTTTGTAACTATTTTCGAGTTTTTCTTCCCTTATTTTGCTTATCACGGCTTCTTGTGTTAGCTTCTTTTCAGATTCCGCTAACACTTTCCCACTCCTTAGTGTAACTGCTTTTACGTGCTATTTTGATTTGGTATTACTAGGTAAACTTCCTAGTGGTCTTTCCGAAATTAGTTTGGACAGTTGGGCTATCTGAGTTTCGAGCCCTTGGATCGACGCTTTTTGATTTTTAAGTGTTGTCTCGATGTTCTGGAAATGGGTTTCTGACACTGAGATAAATTTAGATAGCATCTCTTCAAGGTTCGGTTTCTTTTCCTGTTGATAGGGTGGTTGTTGAAAACCCAGAGGATTCTGTGGCCTTTGATTCCCTTGACCACCCCAGGAGAAATTTTGGTGGTTCCTCCAACCTGCATTATAAGTGCTACTATATGGGTTATTTTGGGATCTAGAGTTTTTGTTACCCATATATTGGACTTGTTCCTCCTCGATGCTAGGGTTGAAGGGTTGATACTCTGTGCATGCTCCTCCTCCATTCGTCTCGCACCTCATTACTGGATGTACTTAAGTAGAACCAAGTAAACCATCAATCTTTTTATTTAGAAGTTCTACCTAGTGACAGCATAGTAACCAAATCGACGTTATAAACGCCTACTGTTTTAGTTGGCTTAGTCCTCATGACTTGCCACTGATAGTTATTCAGTGACATCTCTTCAATAAATTTGTAAGCCTCTTCAGGTGTTTTGTTGTTGATGGTTCCCCCGGCTGCTGCATCAATCATTTGCCTTGTTGAGGGGTTCACACCATTGTAGAATGTTTGAACTTGCAACCATAGAGGTAATCCATGGTGAGGACACCTTCGTAGTAGGTCCTTGTATCTCTCCCATGCATCGTAAAGAGTTTCTAAGTCCATCTGTACAAACGAAGAGATATCATTACTTAATTTGGCTGTTTTAGCCGGCAGGAAATATTTTAATAGAAATTTTTTGGTCATTTGTTCCCAAGTAGTAATTGACCCTCGTGGTAACGAGTTCAACCACCGTTTAGCTTTATTCCTCAATGAAAAAGGGAATAACCGAAGACGAATGGCATCGTCAGAAATGCCATTAATTTTAAATGTATCGTAGAATTCCAGGAAATTTGCCAAGTGAGTGTTTGGATCCTCATCCTACAAACCATCAAACTGAACAAATTGTTGTATCATTTGAATAGTGTTAGGTTTTAGTTCAAAATTATTTTCAACAATAGCAGGCCTAACTATACTTAACTCAGTTCCTGTTAAAGTAGGTTTAGCATAATCATACATAGTACGGGGAGCAGGATTTTGATTTGCTAGTTCAACGGGTATCGCAGGAGGTAGCTGATTGTCATGGTTTTCAGCTATCTCCTATGTTGGGGTTTGAATATCGCCTTTTGCTCGTTCTCTGTGTATCTTAAGCTTCGCCTTATTTCTCTTTGGTTTCTGCGAGCTGTGCGATTGATTTCTTTGTCCAAAAGTAGTGGTCTTGACGGGTTTCTTCTAGTCATAAACTATAAAAACCTACCAAGAGAAAGGAAAAGTAAATTAATAAATAATAAAAATAAAATAGAATTAACTTGCATGAAAAATAAATGGCTAAAGTAATAAAAATTGAGCGTTCCTAATATCTTAGTTCCCCGGCAACGGCGCCAAAACCTTGATCGTGATTTTCGTGACAGGTAAGTTTTATATATTTATAATTAATCATTCTTGAAACTAACTATTATCACGATATAGGCAAGCGTACCTATCGAACAGTAGTATAGTTTTAGCAATACCGGATTGTCAAACCCAAAGGAACTAAAAGTACTAGTAATGACTGTCTTTTTATTATCTAGCCTAAGAATAAGGGGGTTTTGTTTTAACTAACTAATTATCTAAACTAAGAAATCATAGAAAATAGAATTGGGGAATTATTTTTGGAAAAATGATTGAATTAAGACAATACCTAAGGAAGAATCCACCTAGACTTCACTTGTTATTCTGACTCCGAATCGAACGATTTATTTATTTAACTTGTTCCGTAGAGATCCCTAAGTTATGTTATTATCCCTATTCAAGACTAATAATGTCTAATCCCTAGATTGAATAATTGAGACTTTTCTCTAATTAACACCCTAGGCTTGTATTAACTCGATCTATGGATCCCCTTATTAGGTTTCACCCTAATCCGGCAAAATCTTGTCACCCTATCTCTAGGCGCACAATCAACTCCGCTTAATTATGACAAATGTACTCTTAGACAGGGTCTATTCCTCCTTTGAATAAGAGCTTATCTTGAAACAGTATCTTGGGATATCAAAACAAGAATTAAGAACACATAATTAAGAACAAGTTAAATATTTATCATACAATTCTTAAAATAATATCAAGTTCCGTCTTAGGTTTCATTCCCCTTAGGTATTTAGGGGATTTAGTTCATAACTAAAAAGGAAAACATCTCAGAAGAATAATGAATACAAAACATAAAGAAAACCCAAAACTCCTTGAGGGGAGATCTTCAGTCATGATGGTGAATTCGGCTTCTGAGATGTATCAATCGGCTTCCCTTGAGCAGTTCCCTACCTCCTTTTCTCTGTGCGTGTATGTTTCTTCCTCCTCTAGGGTGTATTTATAGGCTTTGGAATGCCTAAGAACCCTCGAAATTAGCCTTTTCTGAATTGGACTCAACTTGGGCTCGGCAAGGACACACCCATGTGACATGCCCGTGTGCGATTACTTCAGGCTGTGCTCGAGCCAGTTAGAATGGCACGGGCGTGTGTTCTACCCATGTGAGTCATGCTTCGATTCTGCCAAATTGACACGACCATGTGGTCTGCCCGTGTGAGGAAGTCCAAGCCGTGTTGATTTCGTACGTTGGCCCATTTTCTCCGTTTTTGGCCCATTTCTTGTTCATTTTTCTCTCATAAGCTCACTTAAGTATAAAACATGAAATTAAGGCATTAGGAGCATCGAATTCACCAATTCTAAGGAAAAATCATCTATAAAATGTGTTAAGCATGGGGTAAAAATATGTATAAATTACGGTTTATCAGCCACTTACGTGACTCTTCTTACCGGTCATCCAAACACACCACAAACCAACCATCACATCAACTAAGAACATGCTTAAACAAGTAATTTTAATCAAACAAGTCTAAATCATGTTTCAGCTAACATAATATAGCAAAATATAAATAGGTAAAATCGTCATTTTAATTATTAAAAGTAAAATTCGTAATTCGTGATATTTGGTTCATTCAGTATCTTAGGCATTCTATTTTAAACCATTTGTGAAAATTTTAGCTTAAAACAACATTTAAAGCTCAATTAATTTCAAAACCAAATTTAAGGACTAAAATGTAAATTTTACAAAATATCCAGATAAACCATTTTAAGAAACTAAAATTAACATTTTGAAATTCAATGTTTAAATCCATGTCATGTAAATTTTCAAAGCATTTCATGGTGTTTAAGGCATCCAATTTTATTGAGAAAAAATCTGGACTTATTTGCAATAGTTTCAAAATATGCCCAGAACAATTTGAACGTCGTGTTGTGACCATGCGATTCTCACGTCACGAAATTGACTCGGTATCGTGATATCCTATAGGGCTAATCGCGATATTGACTCAAAAATTTGCAGAAAAATTATAGCACTTAAAAATAACACTTTGACACTCTCATACGCGTACTCTTTCGTGATTTCATGTCATTTTCCCTATTCCAACATGTCATATAGCATACATAATTATCATAAATCATGTTCAAATACATAAATCATACATTAACATACTTTGGCATCTAAGTCAAATACCTATGCTAGTATGCTTTTGTAAAGTCTCAATTTAATTTACTCAATATACCAAGTTTTCATATAAGGTGGTACAAAACACTCTAAAAGACCATTTTGGACTTACCTCAATGCTCAGCAAGCCAGACCACTTCCATTTTACATGTTAGCCATAACAAGTACACAACACCTTACTAATTTAACCAACAACATGCCTTCACAAACCATCCATTAAAAACACCCATCCAAACCAATATTAAAAGTTTCAAACACCATTTAAGCAGTTCATAACGTCCATTTGCAAACCATTAACAATTCAAAAAGTAAAACCATTTAGATTAGTTCTGTAACATCCTGATTTAGGGTCTAGTCAGAACAGTGGTTTCGAGACCATAAATTCGACGTAATAAAATTTATTTTTATTATATTTTTATGGTCTACAATTATGCAAAATGATTTTTTAAAAATTTCATTCGAAAATTTTGACGTTTGGGCACTCAATTTAGTCAAAAGGACTAAATCGTAAAAAGTGCAAAACATGAGTTCTAGAAGCTAGAGATGTCTAATTGCTATGAAATTTTAAATTGGAGGTCCTTATATGGTAATTAGACCATTGGTTAATTTGTTGGACAAAAATGGACGTGCATGGTAAAAATTCCAAAGAAAGGCTTTAGGGGTAATTTGGTCATTTAGTGATTAAATGGACTAAAAGACAAATTAAAAGCCAAAATTTGTCCATCTTCTACCCCATGGCTGTGTGAACCAAGGAGAACACCATGGCTAGGGTTTTCAAGCTTCCAAACTCAATAGTAAGTGTTTTCAAGCCCCGTTTTTAATGTTCTTTGCATTTTTGAAGTCCCCGTGACATGATCTACTCATTTCTACCCATATTTTAAACTATGGTTCATGTTTAAAAATTTACCCATGCATGATATGTTAGTATTTTTAAGATTAATGGAAGAATATGAAAGATTGAATTATGTTTAACAATTTTTACTAGCTGATTTTTCATAAAAACACCTAAAAATGACTAAAATATAAAAGTTGTAAAATGGGTAGTAAATGCCTAAAATTAAAGAGAAATTTGGGTTGCCATAAGAGTAATAATGGTTCGACTAGGCTTAAAGTACAAGAAAAACAAACACATTTCATTTTACGAGCCTAAGGGCTAAATTACAAATATGTGAAAGTTTAAGGGTAAAAATGCAAATTTGTAAAAGTGTGATTTTTGGGCCAATTTGAATAATGTGAATAATAAATAAGCTATATTTGAAATGTTAGATCAAGAAAACTGAGATTCGGGCTTAAATCAGGAAAGTACGAGATTATGGACTAAAATGGAATAATAAGCTGTGCTCAGATTCGAGGTAAGTTTGTATGATGATAATAATGTAATGTTATGTTTGAATTATATTCCTTACTTTTATTGCAATATTGTATGATTTAATATATTGGAAAAATTGATGGAATGGTTTATCTGATGTGGAAATATGACATGAAGAATATTACATGAAATGCAAGAAAATGATGATACATGATAAATGTTATATGAAATATGT
Organism: Gossypium arboreum; assembly: GCF_025698485.1. Classification (NCBI taxonomy): domain Eukaryota; kingdom Viridiplantae; phylum Streptophyta; class Magnoliopsida; order Malvales; family Malvaceae; genus Gossypium; species Gossypium arboreum. Next base: position 89,086,934 of record NC_069082.1, on the reverse strand, counting down.
GATATATGTTATGTAAATTCTTAAAAGCTTATTTGCTATTTGAGTTATGCCTTATTATGCTATGAATGGGCAATTGGTATTATTGTAAGCATGAATGATATTATGGTCATTATCCACGACGTCACGAGCAAGTGCAATAGAGGTGCAATGTGCAAGTAAGAAAAACCCCGTTTGAACCTTTGGAATAGTTTATGATACAAGTGACATGTCACTAGGAATTAAGAAGTCCGAACTCATTGAGTGGTCTGGGTTCGTGATATATGTGGCATCCGAGCTCGTTGAGTGGTCTGAGTTCATAATGGATGCGATACATGTGATTGAGTTCCAAGCAATGGTCTTGTGTATCCTACCGATGGCTAGGTAATCCTTAAGTGGTCAGATACTTGACAGCTTTTGTGAGCAACTCGTGTAGTTACATCTTGATCGATAGCTTATATGAGCAAGCCCGTGAGTAGCTCCATTGTGAGCGTTGTATGATATGAGGTAGCTTCGGCTACGTATGTTTATGTGGCACTTATGTGCAAGTTTCCACGTACCCAATAGTATTTTGAGTGTTCTACGGGTAATGCAATGGATAATATGATGAAAGACCCAAGGAGGGCATGTTAAAGAAGGTACGGTTATGTGATATACTATGAGTGAGTACAGGTATGTACGCTAAACTCATGAGCAATGCCTTGATGAAGAATGACTTATGGTGAGAAAGTTTATGTATATGTATATTTATGAACATATGATAAGTTTGCAAAAAGGCTTGAATGATGAATAATCTTTATGTTTATGGTATTATGTCTTTGTGTAATTGAACATGGAATCCATGAAATGGTGAGTTCATGATTAGTTGAAAATGAAATGGTGAGTTCATGATTATGATAGTTATCATTATATTGTACTAAAAGTGTTTTGGACAGCAGCAGTAGTCCGACTTTGAAAATCCACCAAAAATTGTGGAAATTGAATAGAAACTGAATGAGATATGAGATTAAAGCTTATTGAGCCTAGTTTCACATAAAGAAAACAGTGTACACAAAAGAATTTCATATTATGAGATATTTTAATTTTTGTGAGATAGGGTTAGAGTGATTTCAAGCTCCCCCGTCTTAATTTTGGAAAATCACTAAAAATTGTACAAGAATAATTATGGGTTAGAATTCAAATGAACAAATCTTTAATGAGTCTACTTTCAAGATAAATAGATAGGAACATTATCTAAATCCTGTACTAAGAGATAAATAAATTTTAGTGAAGAAAGGTGGAAGCTGTCAAACAGCAGAACAGGGGTAACTTTGAATAATAAACTGTACTTATTGGCTAGACCAAAAATTCTAGAAATTTTATGGTAAGAGGATATGTGAGTCTAATTTCAGGAAAAATTAGTGGATCTTAATTTAGAGTTCCATAGCTCAAGTTATAAATAATTAAGTAACTATGACTCAATTGTGGAATATGAGCAAATAGTGGAATTATGTGTAATTTCGATTGTGTTACCATGAGAACATGTTGTAAGAATTTGGAAAAAGCACGTTCATAAATTGCTTATTATTTTTTTCGTACGGGCTTACTAAGCTATAAAGCTTACCCCTCTCCTTTCCATTTCTTTTAGTGTTGTCAGGTTACTTGAGGTTGGAGATCGTCGGAAGCAGCATCACACTATCAAATTATCAAGCCAGGGTATTAATAAATCTTAAGTATTTTCAAGTGAGTGGCATGTAAAGAGACTTAGTACTTTATGATATGTGTTTCATGATTTGGCCAAATGTATTGGCTTATAATGATTCAATTGTATATACCTATGAGATGTGGCTTATATTGATTATTGGGTTATAACCCTATTATATGTGCATGCACAAGCTTAAGAGTTTCATGTGATGTGAGTGTGTTACTTGATGTGGTGCATAATGTCTTAGACAAGCATGTTATTCTATGCATGTGAAATATGTTGGTATGTTATAAAGTTATGAGTTAGCCTTGAATATGAATGTTTGATGATTAAGTTGAAATCTTTGGTATGATGGTAACCATGATATAAAAGTATAAGTGATATCATAATAGACAAGGCCAAATGAGTGTGTAAAACACATGAATCATGACATGCAAATGCTATGTTTGTGGTCTAAATGAAGATGTTGAATCGCTAAATGGAGGCCATGTTATATGTCATTGATGTTGTATAAATGTGTGAGGGTTTATGGTTGACCAAGGCTTGGAAAATAACCTAAGTGTTGGCCACACGGGCAGAGACACGGCCGTGTGGGGAACATGGCCTTAGAACACGGGCATGTGACTTGGCCATGTGGCCCCATTTCATTGCTGACGTCATAAATAGAGAGTTACACGGGCTGAGGACATGGGCGTGTCCCAAGCCACACGGGCGTGTGTGGCCACATGGCCTACCCACACGGGCGTGTGACTCTCTAAAACTAGAAAATTTTCTAAGTGTTGTAAAGAGTTCGTAAGTTCTTGGTTTAGTCTCGAACCACCCCCGATGTATGGTTTGGGCCTCATAAGCCCGTATAAGGGACGATATGCATGTGTTTGAATGTTTTTAAATTGGTTGAAATTTTATGGCCCGATTTTATGAAAATGTGTATGTTTAAGTCTAGTAATGCCTCGTACCCTATTCCAGCAAGTTCCCCATTGCCTTCCTTAATAAGTTGGAAACACATCAAACATACTCAAATTATTGCCTTACTTTGGATCACTAGGAAGGCTCACTTCTCCTCCTCTTATCAAGCTATTTTTTTGTTAATTGTTCATAAAGAATGTGAGCTTTTTCAAGCTCAGTGTGTAACAGCCCAAACCCGATCTATTTAACTAGATCCAAATCTTAGGTGTTACCCCATTTATGCAAACAAATCCTGAACTACTTATACAAATTTCAATCAACTATGACTTAATTACAAAACTTTTAACTTGAATTTGAAAGCATGTTCAAGAAGTAAATACAACAACAACACAAGGTGATCAAATTAAAATGTTATTAATTGGAAAACCTAATCTGATACAGACACCCAAAGTGTGGAATTCTCATACAAATTAGCCTTTGGATGCACCGCTAAGCTCGCTCTATATGGATAATATCCTGATAGGATCGTTCCCCCTGGCACTTACTAATAATTAGACTGAAACAAAAATATAAACTCAAGTATGCTCATAAGAATTTAACCTGCACAATGCTTGCACATTATTACTAAAGAATCATTATGACTTTCTTATTATACTGGTCTTTGAAAATAATTCTGGCAAATACTTTTCTCAAAATTTCATTTTTCATTCTCTATGGATATCACGCCTTATCCTTAACTCATTACTTACTATAACACCCCTAACCAGTATCTGTCACCAGACTAGGACTAAGAGGCATTACCGGACATATCAGAACATTTTACGATCAATTCATAAACATCATAGCATCATAGTCAAACAACATCACAGAGTCCCTTACTAAGGTCAATGAGACCTTAAACAGGCTTTAAGAAGGGGTCGAAACTAAATCAAACACATACAAAATTTTTCAAAGTTAAACAATTTTTCCAAGTTACAAAGGTCACACGCCCGTGTAAACAAGCCGTGTACCTCACACGTTATTAAACACACCCATGTGTCTAAGCCGTGGCGAAACAAGGCATACATACTGACTTAACCACACGGCCACAAGACACGCCCATGTGCCTTGGCCGTGGCTGAAACTGACTTGAGTCACACGGCTAACCAGACGCCCGTGTGCCTAGGCCGTGTACCCTTTGAAATGGCCACATATGCCCATGTGCCAAGGTTGTATGCCTCACACAGCCACCATGTAACATCCTGAATTTGGGGCCTAGAAGAGTTGGGTTTTGAGTCTGGGATTCGAATAGAAGAAAACCTGAATAATTAGGAAGTTTTAAATATTATCGTTTCAGAAAAAAAATTATTATTATTAGAAAAATATTACTGTATGTATGTTTGAAAATTTTTATGAAAATTATTATTTCTTGTATTATTGATATTTGAAATTTTTATTATTAGATATATTTATAAAATTATTATTATTATTGGAAAGAAAGAAAAATATTAGTTGTAGCATACGATTTTCGGGATTTTTTGGGTTTTTGTGATTTTTAGTAAATCTTGAAATTTTCATGTTCTAAATATTGGAATTATGTTTAAATGTGTTAGTAGACCTTTAGAAGGCCCAAGACTAAGCTAAACACGGTAAAATATCAAGGTGGGATTTTTAAGTGAATAGGAGATTTGGTTAAGTGGGCTTTTAAGAAGAACTGCGTAAGTTATGACACAAAAGAGCTCGGTAAAGTGGCAAAGGTGGCGCCACTAAGCTCCTAAAAGGTGGCGTGTGGAGCATAGAGGAAGACACAGGTTCGATTCCTTTGTTGGCAAATAGATGCATTTATTTTTAGTGCGGGGAGGGTAAGTGTTGGAGTTCGGTGGATTCGCTAGAGGAGAGTTGGATCGGTTTAACTGCTTGGATTAAGGAGTGATAAGGGAGAGATTTAAGGGATTGGGATGAGGCTAGGAGTTAGTCGAATGGGGAATTGAAAAGGAAAATCGGCGGGGATTATGAGGGTAGTATTTCGCACTTAGGGTATTGTTGGTGCCGCTTTTCTTCGCTTTTACACCTTAGGATTGTTCTTTTCTCTCTTTTCCTCTCTAGCCAAACTACCACCTCCCTACTCTTCTTCTTCTATTTTTCTTCTTCAAAACTATTCATCATACCTGCTATTCATCAATACTTTTGCCGAATCCATAAAAGCCGAAATCCTGTGATCATTGCTTGTGCCGATTTCTTCAAAGCCAGGTTCTCCTATGTTCTTTTGTTTTTATTAATTTGCAATTATCTTTTCTTAATCCTAGATCTCTGACCGCAATTCTACTTCAAGGTTGTAGCCCACATTATCATCTTCTTCATCACACAAAAGCCGAAAAACCATAGATTTGGGGGCTTATAGCCGAAACTTCAAGACTTTGGGGAATCGAGTTCTACCGTCGTTTGATAGATAAATCTACACTAGATTGCGTGGAAATCAAGTGGGAGTAAGGGGTAAGTACGTATCATCTCAGATCTGTTCTTATTTTGCAAAGTTAAGAAAAGTCGAAGTCCCTAAAATTAGGGAGGTGTCGATTTGGGCATATGGCTCTAAGAGTCTTTAGCGATGTTTTCTTTCGGTGACTAGAGTCTTCTTAAGCGTTGAATCTAAGACGTGGTTCATTGGAGCAATCGGATTTGAGCTAACTATCGATTTTGGCAAAAGGTAAGGTTTCAAAGGTTTTAGGGATATGGTTCGATCATGGATAAGTAAGTTTTGGGGGTTTAGTGATTATGGTTTGTAAATAAGAACTGTGCTAATAAATTGTAGGACATCGAAAGGGATCTCAGAAGCAGTCGTCGCGAATCAGGTGTGTACCGAACACCCTTTCTTAGTTCAATTCGGCAAAAGCCGAAATGCCGAAATTCCGGCATTTCATGGTCATGTAAGTATGTGAATGCTCTCAAGTCATAGAGGAATTGTTAGATCTGGCACCGCAAGGTGGTAAGCACGTTCGCGTGATGTTTTAGCGTATTTCGGAAAAAGGGGCTCGATGGGCCAAAACTGGGCCCAATGGGCTTACGGACCAATATGGGTAAGAGATGGGCAAATTAGCCTGTTAGGTAGATGGTGGAATCAAATTGCATAAAACTGATAAAAATTACTGAATTAGCTTGTGCAGTAGCGTAGATCACGAAATTACCCCTAAAGAGCAAAATTACCGAAATTACCCCTAAAGAGCAAAATTACCGAAATTACCCCTAAAGAGCAAAATTACCGATATACCCCTAGGGTTTTAAGTTGGCTGAACTGCTTGATTGATTACTACTGTATTTTGCATGATATGCATTTATTAATATCTGTTGCATGGGATTGGGGTATTAATGGAGGAAGTACTGAAAGTGGTTCATCCACGTCTTGGAGGCTTTGCCTCAATCGATGAATTTGAGTGCGTTCTGCAAGCTGTGTGTGTGGTTGGGTGGGTTGAGATATTCCCACATGGTGTGTAGGGCTGATGCAGGCGGTGTAGCGGTTGGTGGGTTGAGTAGTCTCCCGGATGGGCTTGCATTCATTATTTCTGTTGATACTCATATTTATGAACGGGCCTATGGGCCACACTTTGTTATGTAAAAGGGCTAAGGCCTTGCTCTTGATTCGAAAAAGGCTTGACCTCTTGTGTCTGTTATCTGAATAGGGCTTAGGCCCAATGGGCTCGAGCTGAATTGGGCTTTGGATGGGTTTCAGATACACCGAGTTTTCCAAACTCACCCCCTTCCTCTTCCCTCCTTGCAGGTGAGCCCTAGTTGGTGGACTTGGAGCTGGGCGGGATTCAGAGTGGCCATGAAGATGGATTGCCAATTTTAAATAAGTTTAGCATTTAATTTGGATTATTTTATTTTTATTATGTTTAAAGTTGTAATAAGGCCGCTCTTTTTAATTATTTTTATTTTGGGGATTATTAAACTGGTTAGCACTAGGGTTCGTTTTATAAAAACTACTTGATTTTTAAAAGATCACGATGACGCGCAAAGTTTCCGCAAAGTAAATGTTTTTCCAAGGAAATAAATATTTTAGACAAACGTTTTCAACTTAAACATTTTCTTAAGACGGACATAATCAAACGATTTTCTCAAAATTATACGAGATGTTAGAGTGTGGCAATGGTGGTGTGCATGTCTAGGATTGGATCCGGGAAGAGCTTGGTACTTAAGCAGTCCGACGGACTCACCTCCTCTTTTTCCTGGTTTCCTACCTGGTGCACAGCTTCTATTCACTTTAACCTACCTTTAAAAGTGTCTTTTACAACACCAACTCAGCTTTTCCAAACTAAGTAATACGGAATGTTTTGAACGCATCAATGTGGCGCATCAGATCCGGTCATAACGTCCAGGCCGGGTTTGGGGTGTTACACACCAGACACGCCTGTGTGTCTAGGCCATGCTCGAGACTGACTTTAAATTATAGGACTACCCCAGGGGACACACGGCTGTGTAACATGATCATGTGTCGCACATAGCTAAGACACACACCCGTGTCTCTGTCCGTGTGGACAAAAATAGGCCATTTGAAAAGCCAACTTGCCACCCATTTTGGGTCCTCCCTACTAGTATCAAAACCAAATCATTTCATACAAAATTTTGAATCAATTCATAATCAAAGCATACACCATTTGTGCCATATCACTATCAACCAATTTCATGCTTATTATTCAAACCTAAAACATGCTAAAATCACATACCAAATTCCTTCATTCATACATATTATAATCCCAACTTTTCACATTCATTTCTATATCAAATTCATACCATTTCCATAACTAGTTCACATAACTAACTTACCAAATTGACCATTTCTCATTTGGCCCTTTTATGCAAATCAAACATACCATTTCTTACCAAAATTTATATACTAGAAATCAAACCAAATAACAACATTAATCTAGCCATATCACATGGCATGATATACACTTCACAAAACATAATCAAATACTTCTAGCCTATACATGCCATACTTCAATATTCACATTTTCAAAAGGTACCAAAATAGAGTTCAATAGTGTGGTGATGATCCTTGATGATCCCTGAGCTTTCGGTAGCTTTGATAACTATAAAATAGATGAAAAACATACAAATAAGCTTTCAAAAGTTTAGTAAGCCATATACAGATAAACTTTTTATTTTAAGCATATAAGTATCATAAAATACATGTACTCCATAGCCAAATACCATTACAAACCACATAATTCATATACATTTCACATATTCCCAATTCATTTGCACATATAGCATATTTTCTTATTAAAAAATGTTGAACACATCTCCATGTACCTGAATCAGTTAATCATTCATTCAATCATGTATTTCTCAGAATGCCTGTTGAACCGTTCTCAGAAAGCTCATATAATGCCAACGTCCCAGATGTGGTCTTACATGTAATCAAATATCGATGCCACTGTCCCAGACAAGGTCTTACACAAAATCAAATACGATGTCGATGTCCCAGACATAGTCTTACACGTAAATCACAAATCGATGCCAACGTCCTAGACGTGGTCTTACACGAAATCACATATCGGAATCCTATATCATGACATATGTATACTAACTATTCCTATGGTTCGTACGGGGCTTTCGAACATCATCACATTCTCGGAACTTTCTCAATTTCACATATTCAGCTTCTATAAACAATCATCACAATTCAATATTATATAAACATGAATAAATCAATTCGAACACATTTATTTGTATATAGACTTACCTCGTACGGATTCGAACCAACGAAATCGACTACTCGATGACTTTCGACTTTCCACGATCTAATTCCGTTTTATTTGGTTCTTGGTCTATATAAATTCAAATTTAACTCTTTTATTCAACAAACCATTCAATTCAATCCATATACACATATTTAGGGTATTTTATAAATTAGCCCTCACATTTTCACATTTTAACACTTTAGTCCCTATTTCATAAAATCACCAATTATGCATAATATCATTTCATACATGCCTAGCCAAATTTTCCTTTAGCTCATACAAGCCCACATATTTCATTTATTTCACATTTTAGCCCCTTCACAATTTAGTCCAATATACTCAATTTCATCAAAAATCCTAATACAAAACATAGTAATCTAACACATATCTTTCATTTTCTATCATCTAACTTCATAAAACTCACATTATAAACAATGGCACAACTCAAAATCATCATCAAATTCAGAAATTGACACATGGGCTTGAAAGATTACTAAGCAACGATCACAATGTAACACCCCTATCCCGTAACCGTCGCCGGAATAGGACAAGGCGTTACCGGAAATCAGAAAACAGATCTTAACAGTAAAATTTTGAACATTCTCTTGAAATAAAGATTATTTATTTAAATAAATGCTAGACACAACCAGAGATTGAATTTCAAACTTATAAAATTAAACATCCAAAAGATGCCATATTCGCATGGCTTAAATACATTAACCAAAATATCCTTCCACTATTAGTCTATTCTATACCTGCCTTAAACCTTAATGATATACAAACTTTATCTATTCACATGATAACTCGATAGTGTGATGAAATCTCCTTGACTTCCAATGCAAGCAATTTCTCTGAAACCCTATAGACATAGGAAAAACACACAGAGTAAGCTTTGAAAGCTTAGTAAGCCTTAAGCAAATATATCATTTCAATGATTATGGAAATTCCATATCACTAATCCGAATTGAAAAATAATCTCAATTACATATACATTCATAGTACTCTTAAGTTCATATAACCTTATTAAGTAGCTTCACTTATTTATATTTACAAATAACTTATGACTATGATTTTAAATTCGTGTGATAACTGTCAATTCATTCGTATGAACAAAACTTGCACATATCCATTACATACCAACCAAAACATATCATATTTTTCCATGTTTGATTCATGGAACCACAAGGTCACATGTCAAGCACATATAGCATATATTTATCTGTTATTTATCACGTCTCATTTTCATATGGACTACATACATCTGACCAAGTTTATTCAATGTTCACAACATAATCACATAATCACTACAAGCTGTCCTTCTGAGCAGCAGTCACTAAATTATTTATAACTGGAGTCACAAAACTCCAAATCATGTGCCGTTAATTTTCCCTGAAAATAGACTCATATATCTTATATCCCTAAAATTTTCAGAATTTTTGGTTCAACTAATCAATACCAGATTTTTCTTAAAGTTTCCCCTGTTTCACTGTTTGACTATTCTGACCATTCTTCACTATAAATTAGATTTCTCATTGTACAAAATTCAAAATATGTTCTCGTTTATTTAATTTGAAACTATACTCATTAAGGAGTCTAATAATATAAAATTTATCTTATAATCATCATTGTACAATTTAAAATGATTTTCTAAAAACAGAAAAAGGGATTTTGAAGTCATTTTGACTCTATCTCACGCCACTTCAAATATCTCATTATCTACAATTCTTTTGCTTACACGGTTTCTTTTATAAGAAACTAGACTCATTAAGCTTTAATTACATAATTTATTCAGCTTCTAATTCAATTTCCAAAATTTATGGTGATTTTTCAAAATCACGCTACTGTTGCTGTCCCAAGCAGATTTATTACAAATTTGCTCTTTCACACATTCCTTGCATTCAAATTATTTAAACATGTATATCATGTCATTCAAGATCGAACTCATATAACATAGGCATTAAAAATGCTTCACTATCAACTTTAGTTCAATTGAAATGAATAAAGTACAATATCATATTCACATTTAATTTTCCATGATCGTAATCACCTAAAAATAAAATCATATACTTCCACAAACCTTTCCACAAGGACCAAGTGTTTATATTTGAATATAAACATAGAATCACTTCACATAACTTCACACATTTACTGAATGTATCACGATCACATTTATAGTCATAACACTTATTCATAGATGCATCACTTTATACATTTATAATTTAATTCAAATCAAAATCGCATACGAGTACATGATACATACCTGGCCAACTTAACATGTAATACACTTTCAATTTGTCATCTTAGTGTAGGATCTTGTAATTGTATACTTTTATCAAATTCATCGGCACTTGGCCTACTAGGTATAAAACCCAAAATTATATTACCAGCACAAAGCCTGCGGGACTTTAGCCCGGATACATTTCCAACACGAAGCCTGCGGGACTTTAGCCCAGATACATTTCCAGCACGAAGCCTACGGGACTTTAGCCCGGATACATTTCCAGCACGAAGCCTGCGGGACTTTAGCCCGGATACATTTCCAGTGTCTTGAATATTTATTCACATGTTAACACATTTCACATAACATATCACATTAGTAATTCAATTGCTTCATTCGAATATAAGCACAAAATGTACACCTACCTTTTAACTTTCGGTTCAATAATCATACACAAAGAACACATAATCTTTTCACTATCCCAGTTTCACTTTTAATAACCATTCGGCTATATGCCATATTCATAAATTATTTCACACACAACCTCGATCAAGTAGGAACAATAGTCACAATTCATCTATTATACAAATATCCCATTCTTTGACTTTGTTTCATAATAGCTATTCGGTCACCACATATATACCATTCAATTCACATTCGACTTTATACAAACAAGTACAATAAAATTGTATACACATATTACACACTTTCACATCATTACTTAATAGTCATTCAGCCACATTATATACATAAATCATCCATTTCATATTCGGCATTATAGCCTAAATTCAATATACTTATTGCAAATCGAACTTGTAAAGGTCAAATAATTACTTACCATATTATATAAAATCTTAAGCGCTCAGCAAATCAAATTTAATTACTTAAGGACTTACCTTGAATGTCATTGCACAATTACGAATTGATTAATCAACTACTTTTGCTTTCCCCCTTTCCGAATTTAGCTCCTTTTTCTCTTGAGCTTAATTCAAACAAACAAATAAACATTTATTCACCTTAATCCATCTCATGATCGAATGCCTTTAAGCTTAATAATAAAAATCCTTTAACAAAGTAACACTCAACCAAAACAAATTCGATTATACAACTACATAATTTAAAGCATCAATTATGCTTAACTAAACGTTAAGCTATAATCAGAATCACTCAGACATATTTATGGTCAAACATAGCAAGAAAACTAAATAGGCTTTACTAGCCACACTTAGTTCAATTATAACATAACTTCACTTACTTATAAGCACATTCGGCAACTTGATAATTAAGTTAATATCATGGTATCATAACTCAACATTTATCAATATGTCATTAGCAAAATATGCTCATGTCAAATTCACTCCCAATCACAACATAACTTCACTTACTTATAAGCACATTCGGCAACTTGATAATTAAGTTAATATCATGGTATCATAACTCAACATTTATCAATATGTCATTAGCAAAATATGCTCATGTCAAATTCACTCCCAATCACATCTCAAAATAAAACAAGCTTAGAACTGATTTAATAATTAAATTCCATTTCAAAGCATCAAACATTATCAAATGTATACTCATCCTAAATGACCGAATGCACATTAACTAAGCACTTAACAATTTTCTTTAGCCATTAAACTCATTCGGCAATGATAAGGACAAATTTAACAAACCTTAAATTTAACTTATAATTGTACATATCTCATTCAAAGCATCCACACCAATTTATTATCCAATCAACCATAGCCGAAACCTATCATACAATTAAAACCCTTGTTCAAATTATTATTCACTATAATACTATGGCCGAATCCCTCAATTAGCTAACATAGCCTCTTGTATTCAATCTAATCACGTATATACAACCTAAATCCCTCTTTTAACACATCATTCACTATCTTGGAACTCATTTTCTAACTAATTGAACTTAGTCCAAAGCCAAATGCTATTTGAGCATTAAGCTCATGTTCTTTTCATTATTAAGCAAGTATTATAACTCAACTAACTTCATTAGCCGACTACTCAAGCTCATTTGAGCCACATATAGTAATTTAGTTTGTTCATACTCAATTAGAAACATTTCTCCTTACAAATTATCAAAACATACACAATGTAACCCATTGAGCTCATGACCGAATGCTTCATGCATCACAAACACAAAATCATACACATGGGTCATGTTAGGAGCTTCAAAACCAATTTAAATTTCTCAAAATCCAAAGAAAAACATATGAAATCATACCTTAATTCCCAACACAAGATGGCAGAATGCCTTAGGTGTTCTTTCTTCAATTTCTTGTTTAGTTTCGCAAAAGGGAGACAAAATGAGAAACTTTGTTTTTATCACCCTTTTCTATTATTAATTCATGATTTTCTAATATAAAACTATTTAATATTATTTCACTAATATACAATACACAAAATGCCAAATTTTTCATCATCATTACCATCCACTATAATCATAGTGGTCCATTTGACATGCAAGTCCTCTATGATGCTATCCATATACAATTTGGCCACTTCAACTTTTACCTATCACATTTTTATGGTTTATCAATTGAGTCCCTTTTTATAATTTGACATCCAAATAACAAAATTAAAGCATCAATTTTTTATTTTTATTTTTTTTCACACATGGAAATTCACATAATAAAACATAGAAATTAATTTAATCCTTTCTTATTAATTAAACACCCAAACAATCACATTTTCGTACGAAATCTTCACATATGCTAATTCACATATAATGAACACAGATAATAATATTTAATTATTTTTCTGACTCAGTTTCGTGATTCCGAAACGACCATTCCGATTAGGGTCTAAAACGGGTTGTCACACACAAGAACATAGAAATTATCAAAAATGAATCAAAAATCACATACCAATTAGCCAAGATAAGTTTTGAATGCTTGAAGTCTTAGAAACCCTTATTTCTTTCCTTAGTTTCGGTCAAAAAGATGAAAATAAGATGAACATTTGATTTTGTTTTATTTTAACAATCATTTAATTAACAAATTACTTAAGTAACCATATTAATTTCATTTAAAAATCCCCTAACTCATGTCCAACCATGTCATTTTATGAATTCAATGGTCCATTTGCAACGTAAAGACCTCATATTTAAATAGACATATCAATTCGGCACTAAATCAAATGACACATAACTTTTGCATTTTCTGCGATTTAGTCTTTTTTGTAAATTAAGCACACAAACGATAACATTAAATCACGAAATTTTCACAGATATCAATTCAAATATAATAAGCACGAAAATAATATTAAAAAAAAATTTTGACTCAGATTTGTGGTCCCAAAACCACTATTTCGACTAGGGTGTAAACCGGGTTATTACACTTACCCTCTACATCTTTGATATGCCACTTACCTATTTCAATCTAATCTTTCATAAGTCTTTACCCATTTCCTTTACAAAGGTCCATACAACCGAAACATCGTTAGTCTTGTATTTGTAACTTTGAGCCATCGTTTCACCAAAATTCATGTTTTATCACATATACAGATAACAGGTATGATAAACCATAATATATACATATTTTTATCCTATGCTTGGCATATATTTGGATGATTTATCATAAGTTTTAGAGAATTTGATGCTCTTAATCCTTTAAATTCTTATGTTATACTTAGGTAAGCATAAGAAGGTGAAAAGAGTAAGAAATGGGCCAAAAACGGACAAAATGTGCTTATCTCAGTATTCCACACGGCTTAGACACTACCACACGGGTAATCCACACGCCCGTGTGTGACACACGAGCAGGCCACACGCCCATGTGTCATGGCCGTGTCAACATTAAACCAAGTCAGAATGGCACATGGGCGTGGCACACGACCATGTCCCTGTCGAGCCAAAGTCTAATTCTATTTAGAAAATGCTAATTTTGGGCTATTTTGGGCATTCCAAAGTCTATATAAACACTCTATAAGAGGATCAAAGGGGGGACGCAGAGTAGAATGTAGGAAATTCTCAAGAACAGCCATTGGAATCAGCTCGGAAGTAGGATCTACTTCAAGATTGAAGATCTCCACTCAATTTCTTTAGAAGTTCTTTGGGTTTCTTTATGTTTTGTTGATTTCCCAATTTTAAGATGTTTTCCATTATTATGAACTAAACTCCCTAAATGCCTAAGGGAGATGAAACCTAAGACGAATCTTATTACTATTTGAATTATATGATAAATACTTGTTCTTATTCTTAATTGTGAGTTTTAACCCTTGCTTTAATATTCTAGGATATTAATTCAGGTTTTTAATGTGCTTATTCAGTGGAGCAAAAGTCCTTATTTCAGAGTAGGTCATTCATAATTAAACAGAGTTGCATGCAATCCTAGAGATAGGACGACATAAATCAGCCGGATTATAGTCAAATCTAATAAGGAAATCCATAGATCGAGTTAATACGACAATAGGGGTTTTAATTAGAAAGAGATTTTAATTAATCAACCTAGAGTCAGTTGTTTTTAGTCTTGAGAGTGATACTAACATAAATCAGGGATTTCTACGGATTAAGTGAAGTGAATAAATTGTCTAATTCAGAAGTAATAAGTGAAGTCTAGGTGGATTCTTCCTTGGGTATTGTCTCCTCCATCGGTTTTCCAAAAGTATTTTCCAACTTTAATCTCTGTCGTAATCTTAGTTAATTAGATAATTAGTCTTAGATAAAACACTCTCTTAATTGTTAGGCTAGATAACAAAAAGATAGTAATTACTAGTACTTTTAATCCTCGTGGATACGATATTTTCGGTCTCACCATAACTATACTACTGTTCGATAGGTGCGCTTGCCTTAAGTCGAATTTTCAGTTAGTTTCACGACCATAAAGTTTTTGGTGCCGTTTTCGGGGACTAAGATAGTAGGAATGCTTATTTTTTATTACTTTAGCCATTCTTTATCTTTATTGCAATTTAATTTTGTTTTTTTTGTTTTAATTACTAAATTTTCTTTTATTTACTTCTGGCAAGTTTTTATAGTTTATGACTAGAAGAAACCTGTCAGAACCTTTGCTTTTTGATTGTGAGATCAAGAGCACATCTCGCAAAAATTGAAGAGAAATAAGGCAAAGCCTACAATACATAGAGGAAGAGCGAGGGAGCAATATTCACACTAATACCGATGAGATAGCTGAAAATTAGAATAATCTGCTACCTCAGGTGGTTGCTGCAAATCTAGTAAATCAGGGCCCTACTCTTCGTACTATGTATGATTATGCTAAACCTACTTTAACAGGAACTGAATCGAGTATAGTTAGACTTGCTGTTGCTGCAAATAATTTTGAACTGAAACCTAACACTATTCAAATGATACAACAGTTTGTTTAGTTTGATGGTTTGTGGGACGAGGGTCCAAACACTCTTTTAGCAATTTTTTTGGAATTCAGTGACACATTTAAGATCAATGGCATCTCTGACAATGCTATTTACCTTCGGTTGTTTCCCTTTTCATTGAGGAATAAGTCTAAACAGTGGTTGAACTCGTTACCGCGAGGGTCAATCACCACTTAGGAACAAATGACCGAAAAATTTTTACTTAAATATTTTTCACCGGCTAAAATGGCTAAACTGAGGAATGATATCTCTTCTTTTGTGCAGATGGATTTAGAAACTCTTTATGACGCATGGGAGAGATACAAAGACTTATTGAAAAGGTGCCCTCACCATGGGTTGCCTCTTTGGCTACAAGTTCAAACTTTCCACAATGGTTTGAATCCCTCAACTAAACAAATGATTGACGCAGCTGCTCGCGGAACTATCAAAAATAAGACACCTGAAGAGGCTTATGAGTTCATAGAAGAGATGCCACTGAATAATTATCAGTGGCAAGTCATGAGGACAAAATCGACAAAAGCAGCCGGCGTTTTTAACGTTGATTCGGTTACTATGTTTTCCAATCAGGTAGAACTTTTGAATAGAAAAATTGATGGTTTACTTGGTTCTACACAGGTTCATCCAGTAATGCAGTGTGATGCAAGTGGAAATGGAACGAGTAATTTAGAATATCCATCCTACGGCCTTAACATGGAGAACGAGCAAATGAATTATATGGGTAATAATCCTCAACCTTAAAATAATTCTTATAGAAACACTTACAATACAGGTTGGAGAACCACCCAAATTTCTCGTGGAGAGGGCAAGGCAATCCAAGACCACCACCCCATCCAGGCTTCCAACAACAACCTTACCTGCAAGAGAAAAAGCTGAACCTTGGGGAAATGATGACAATGTTTATTTCAGTAGTGGAGACTCATTTTCAGAACACTGAAACTGCACTTAAAAATCAGCAAGCATCAATTCAAGAGCTCGAGAATCAAATAGGACAACTGGCTAAGATGATTTCAGAGAGATCACCAGGGAATCTACCTAGTAACACCGAACCCAATCCAAAAGAGCATGTGAAAGTAGTTACATTAAGGAGTGGGAAAGTGCTAGTTGAATCTGAACAGAAGCTGCCACCAGAAGCTGACAGAAAAGAAGACAATGAGGTAAAACCCAAAAATAATGAAAAACCAGAGTTGAGGGAATATAAACCACCAATCCCGTACCCTACAAAGTTGAAGAAAGATCGCATGGATATACAATTCGGTAAATTTCTTGAACTATTTAAACAATTACATATTAACTTACCTTTTGTTGAAGTTATCTCGCAGATGTCTACATATGCAAAATTTTTTAATAAGCTTCTAAAAAATAAAAGGAAGTTTGAAGAATTATCTATAGTGGAACTCAACGAGGTGTGCTCAGCCATACTCCTAAATAAACCGCCAACCAAACTGAAAGATCCAGGAAGTTTTACTATTCCCTACTTAATTGGTAGTTTAAATGTTGAGAAGGCACTAGCTAATTTAGGAGCTACCATTAATCTGATGCCCTACAAAATGTTCAAGCAACTTGGCCTCAGGGAACCAAAACCTACTAGGATGAGTATTCAACTAGCTGACAGATTTGTTAAATATCCTAAGGGTATTATCGAAGATGTACTTGTAAAAGTAGAAAAATTCATATTCCCTGTCGATTTTGTTGTGCTTGACATGGATGAGGATGTTGAGGTGCCTTTAATTTTAGGTCGCCCATTTTTAGCCACTGCTAGGGCTGTTATTGATATGGGTGACGGTAAACTTGTGCTTAGGGTAGGTGACGAAGAAATTATTTTTAAAATTTATGATGCCATGAGATTTTCAAGGGAACAAGATGACTCATGTTATTTTATTGACTCTATTGATCATTCTATTTAAGATTCTTTATAGGAAATCGTACATAAGGACACGTTAGAACTGTGTTTTGACCAAGGAGGAGGTAAATGACAATGATTCTGCGATAGGTAAGATAAAAGCTGAACTAAATTCCAATGAGCCTTCACTGAGACAGAAGAGCTATAACGGCATTGAGGTAAACAATGAATTAAAATTAAAGCCCTCTGTTGAAGAACCTCCTAAATTGGAATTAAAGCAACTACCAGATCACTTAGAATATGCGTTTCTTGGAAATAATTCCATATTACCAGTGATTATTACTTCATATTTATAGCCAACCGAAAAAGACGAGTTACTCCAAGTATTAAAGAAGCACAAAAGAGCCATAGCTTGAAAGATTTCTGACATAAGAGGGATCAGTCCTTCTTTTTGCAAACATAAAATTTTAATGGAAGATGAATATAAACCTTGTGTGCAAGCTCAAAGACGACTGAATCCTAACATGAAAGAAGTTGTAAAAGCTGAGGTAATTAAACTTCTAGATGCTGGAATTATTTATCCTATTTCTGACAGTTCTTGGGTGAGCCCTGTGCAGGTTGTTCCTAAGAAATGAGGCATGACTGTTGTGGCTAATGAGAAGAATGAACTAATCCCAATGCGAACAGTCACGAGATGGAGAGTTTGCATTGACTATAGGAAATTGAAAGATGATACACGAAAAGATCACTTTTCCTTACCATTCATTGATCAAATGTTGAAAAGATTATCTAGGCATATGTATTATTGTTTCCTAGATGGACTCTCTGGTTATTTCCAAATCCCAATAGCTCTTGAGGACCAAGATAAAACGACATTTACATGTCCATATGGTACGTTTGCTTATTCATAAATGCCTTTTGGATTATGTAATACTCCTGCTACTTTTCAGCAATGCATGTTGGCCGTTTTTTATGAACTCGTGGAAGACATTATGGAAGTATTCATGGATGACTTCTCCATATTCGGTAACTCTTTCCATCTTTTCCTTAAAAATTTAAAACGAGTTCTAATGATATGCGAGGAAATGAACCTAGTACTGAATTGGGAAAATGTCACTTCATGGTTCATGAAGGGATTGTGTTAGGCCACAAAATTTCTAGCAAAGGAATCGAGGTTGACAAAGCGAAAGTTGAAACTATTAAGAAATTACCTCCCCCTAGTTCAGTTAAGGCTATTCGAAGCTTTTCAGGTCATGCTGGGTTTTATAGAAGGTTTATTAAAGATTTTTCTAAAATAGCTAGGCCTTTAACGAATTTACTAGAAAAATATGTGCCTTTCAGTTTCAGTCAGGAATGTTTAGAAGCATTTAATACTCTTAAAGATAAATTAATTAATGCTCCAATTGTAGTTGCACCTGATTGGAATTTACCCTTTGAACTAATGTGTGATGCGAGTGATTTTGCAGTGGGTGCGGTTCTTGGACAGCGGAAAGACAAGCATTTTCAACCAATCTATTATGCTAGCAAAACATTGACAGCCGCACAAGAAATTATACGACAACTGAGAAAGACTTGTTCGCTGTGGTTTTTGCATTCGATAAATTTAGACCATATTTAATATTATCTAAAGTTGTTGTCTACGCTGACCATTCTGCTCTTCGATACCTCATTACTGAAATAGATGGAAAACCTTGACTAATAAGATGGATTTTATTGTTGCAGAAATTTGATTTAGAAATTCAAGATAAGAAGAGAGCGGAAATCTTGCAGCAGACCATCTATCTAGATTAGAAAACCCATTTTTCAAAGAGCTTGATGAACATGAGATAAACGACTCATTCCCTAAAGAACAACTCTTTGATATATCTGACTCCGAGGAACCTTGGTTCGTAGACATTGCAAATTATTTAGCTACTAATGTTGCACCAAAAGGGTTGACACATCAGTAAAAGAAATGCTTCTTTACTGAGGTCAAAAACTACTTTTAGGAAGATCCTTTTCTTTTTTGTATATGTGCAGATCAAGTCATTAGAAGATGCGTTACAAAGTCAAAAGCAATTAGAATCTTAGAACATTGCCACTCAAGACCGACTGGAGGGCATTATAGTGGGACTAGGACCGCACATAAAACACTCGAATCAGATTTTTATTGGTCCACACTATTCAAAGACGCCAACAGGTATGTTACTTCTTGTGATAAATACCAACGAACAGGTAATATCTCTAAACGTGACGAAATACCTCAAACGTACATGCTTTCATGTAAAATATTTAATGTATGGGGTATTGACTTCATGGGTCCATTCCCTAGCTCATTTGGGAATAAATATATCTTAGTAGTCGTTGATTATAAGTCTAAATGGGTGGAAGCCCAAGCCTTACATACTAATGATGCTAGAGTGGTGCTAAGGTTCCTTAAGAAACTCTTCTCTCGGTTTGGAACACCTAGAACAATTATCAGTGATAGGGGTACTCATTTTTGCAATGCTCAATTTGATAAAAACCCTTAAGAAATATGGAGTTTACCATAGAACAGCTACCCCTTACCATCCTAAAACTAGTGGACAAGTCGAAGTCACAAATCGAGAGCTTAAACGTATTCTAGAAAAGACTGTAGAGTCAAATAGGAAGGATTGGGCAAATAAAATAGATGATGGTTTATGGGCCTATAGAACTACTTTTAAGACCCCTATAGGAACAACTCCTTACAGACTTGTTTATGGGAAGAGTTGTCATTTACCATTTGAACTAGAACATAAAGCATTCTGGGCTATAAAATTTCTGAACTTTGATCCCAAACTCGCAGGTGAAAAGAGATTTATACAGCTAAACGAGTTAGATGAATGGCGAGCTAATGCATATGAGAGCTCACGATTATCCAAGGAAGCAACGAAGCGCCGCCATGATGATCATTTAAAGCAACACAAGCAATTTGAAGTTGGAGACCTTGTCCTGCTATATAACTCAAGGCTCAAATTGTTTCCTGGAAAGCTTAAATCACGATGGTCAGATCCTTTCGTAGTCCAAACCGTCTTTCCATATGGCACAGTAAAGGTAAGTCACCCTACCCAAGGCATTTTCAAGGTAAATGGACATCGTCTTAAACTTTATAACGGTGAGGATTTTAAAGACAATGGAGAGGAGCTACAGATCTGCGAACCTGCCTAAACATACCTACAAGGTAAAGTCAAGCTTAAACTCTAAATAAGCGCTCTTCGGAAGGCAACTCGAGCACTAACCCCACTAAATAACTTTAGTTTTTTTTTCATTTTTTTCATATAAATTAACTGTAGGTATTTTTGGCACACATGGCCTAGAACATGGGCGAGCCTTAGGTCGTGTGCTCACCACAGGTAAGAGACACGGGCGTGGCCATGGCCGTGCTAAAACAGGACAAACATTTTCCCCAAGACAGGATGACATACGGGCTACGATAAATAGCCACAGCCGTGCGATACGGCCGTGTGTATCACACGGCTACGGGACACGGGCATACCCTAGAACGTGGTGAAACTACACTTTAATTCCCCCAAAAAAATCAATAGTGGCACGGCATGCGTTAAATCACCATGGCCGTGCGAGGTGGTCATGGAAGTTACACGGTCATGAACACGGGCGTGCTTGAGGCCGTGTGGGAAATTGCACAAACAAATGAAACTTTCAACAAGTCAGAATACAACACGGGCTTAAGCCACGACCGTGCCCAAAAGTCGTGCGCAATCCTGATTACTAGACATGGGCGTGTTGGACCTACCATGGGCATGGGAGAAGTGATTGAAGCACCACATGGCCATACGATGCGACCGTGTGGCGTGTCCACAGGCCGTGTGCAATACTGACTTAAATCATCAGACCATGAACACGGGCGTACTGGACCTACCACGGGCGTGGGAGAAATGAATGCACGTGCACACGGCCGTGTGACGCGGCCGTGTGGGTAACACGGCCTATAAACACAGGTGTGTCGAAGGGACCGTGTGCGACACTGACTAAGATTTCACAAAAAACACGGTCTAGGAACACACCACACGGGCGTGGGCCACGGCTGTGTGGTCCAAAATGGGGCTTACACAACTGTGGCCCTTATCTATTCCCCTCCCCTAACCCTAATTTTTCACCTTTTCCTATTTAAAACCCCACTATCACTATTCATCAACCTTTCCACTATTCACCTTCTCTACTCCGGTCATCATTCTCTGACGAACCTCCGGCAACCAACACCCCACTCTCTTTTCCTTTATTTCTTCCTATTCATCTCCCTTTCTCTATCCTTATTCAACCCCATACCCCCTATTTTCCTTCTTTCCTCACACAAATCGCAACCCCCTGCCCCATTTCGCGCACCACCGTCAACCACCTAGCCGCTGTCCACTCAACCATAATAGTTGGTTTTTCATATTCTTGATCTTCATCATGTTTTCTTTCATTTTATTTTAGTTTATCTCATTGATTCACTTATACATTTGATATTCATTTGGTACTTTGTTACCCCTTATTAACAATAGATTTGGGATTTACCTCTCTTGATTCTTGTTCATTTGCCTTGCTCGTTATTTTAATCATAGGATCTTTTGATATATTTGTGGATTTAGTTAGTCGTTAATGATGTTCGGTTTGTTTTTAGTTCTTATTTGTTTTCATTATTCGTTGCAGTGTCTTTTCCTTTTTACTATTGTTATTGCTAATTAGTTTAGTATACTATTAGTTAGTTTCACATTCTGTTAATTTTTGCATGCTAGGGTAATGGTGCATATAAGACTAAATTTCCATCTTGTTATCACAATAGAGTCTTTTAAGTCACATTTTTGTCTTAGCTCCTCCTAAACTTTTCGACGTCTTTGATTAAGTACCGATTCTATTCATATTGAAAAGTTTTCTCTTTCAGGTACATCATGACAAACACTCAAGGAAAGAAAACTTCCCTACCCACATCTAAAAAGCGAAAGGGATCAGGTCTAACCTCCTCAAGTGCCACCGCTGAGATCCGCCATCCATTCCATCAATTTCCACTAGGGCCCCAGGAAGAATTATTTCAGATTCTACGTGCCTGACACCTTGGTGTAGGCTGTTGCATCGATTGGGCCGCATTAGAGCAAGTCCACCTAACTGATTCGGTTTGAGCCCTCCTCGCCACCGCTCCATGGGACTGCTTCTTTGATATCATTGAGCCGATGTATTTAGAGTTCACTTTGGAACTATGCTCGACGTTTCAGTTGCAAACAGTTATGGCGGAGTACGACAACCCAGGAACAGTCCAATTCCGCCTAGGCGATCTAGTACGGCAGTTGAGTGTCCCAAAATTTGGAGCTACCGTGGGACTCTATACATACAATTTTATAGAGGCCGACAATTTTCCCCACCTCCACCGCCACATCCATTATGCACCATCATCGTGTTGGGTAGCCCTCATGCCTGCTACAAGCATCTATGACCCCAGCTGCTCAAAGGCATCGGCTCTAGCTCCAGCTCTGTGATATCTTCACACCCTTTTGTTACACACACTTATAGGGAGACGAGAAAGCACTAGCGTCATTAACACTCACAATGCATACTTCTTGTGGAGTATGAAGAAAGGGCATATTTTTGATCTCGCATACTTCATCGCCCTTGCCTTTCGCCATCAGACCGAACGGCACCGAAAGGGAGTCATCAACATCGGCCCTTATATAACTCGACTAGCTTGACACTTTGGGCTCCTACACACATCAGCACAGTCCTCATCGTTCACACTCATGGGCCAGATGTCCATACGGGGCATCTCGAGTATGCTCCACATGAGAATGATAAAGCGTCGTTGCGGGTTCAATCCTCCTCAATACCGACTAACACGAGCCACCGATAAGGATGACCTCGAGGATATTCCTGACGATATCCCTTCATTTCATGAAGACCCACCGTCTTCGCCACCACCAAGACACCGACCAGTTCATGCGGCTGCTTCATTAACAGAAATTTTTTACCACCTAGATCGATTTGAGCAATATTGCACTCGGTGATTTGACAACATAGAGGCGACTCTGCAATAGATTTGCCAGCATTTTCATATTTCGCCTTCAGCACCACCATTGGACGATCCAGCTACTGATGAGGACATTTGAGTCCATTTATTTTCACTTTAGTTGTTTCTCTTTTTGTTTTTATTTTTCCTTTTATTTTTATTTCTATTTCCATTTTTTTATGTTCTAAAAAGACTTTGATTGGTATATTTTAAATCCTTGAATTCTATAGTTGTTCCTTTATGAGTAACCCTAACAACCCCATTAATATAACACTCTATAACATCACTGGTGATATCACAGTTGCAAAAGGCTCAGTCGATTGGTGCTACTCAGAAATATACAAATAGACCCATAGGAAAACAGAATCCATGACTGTCATGTCCTACTTGACCACGACCATAGCCACCATGACACCGACCACCATGATAACCTCTTCGCTGGGCGCTGTGATTGTGGAACCCAACCTCTACCACCACCTTCACCTATGTCTCCAGGCCACATACACATCACTCCCAATGTCTCTAAACCCGCTTCTACTCTTTCAAGGACTACATCCAAATTCAGTGTAGTTTCACTTTCCCCTCTTCTATGATATTATGCTTATGTTGTCATTATTTATCTTTGTACATTGAGGGAAATGTACATCTTAAGTGTGGGGAGGTTAGCCATATCATTATTAGAAAACCTTTGAATTTTTATCTCATTCTCAAATAATTTCCTCATTCTATTATTGGAGTGAACTCTGATTGATTTATAATTTTTATTAATATGTTTTGAATTTAATCGTAAGGAATTGTGCATTGATTGTTTAAACTTTAAAGGCATTAGAGAATCAAGCATGATAAATTGACTTTTGAGAATTAAAATTGCTAGGTTGTTTCCCTGAATTGAGGTATTATCTTGAAGTTTTTAATTTACAAAAGTAACGTCAAATACCTATAACTTTCGCGAGATTTTGAGCCTTTTTTAGCATATATCTTTCTTGCTCACTTATTTTATTAGTTATGAGTGTGTCAGCATTAATTTGCTATTCTAAAACTTGCATCGATTATACATGTCGAGACCACACCTTTGATTTGATATACTAAAATGATAAAGGCACTTAGGTGTTAACCCATTTACCCCATAAAAAGCCTACCCACATAATTGACCCCCAGTGAACCCCTTTAAGCCTTAACTATTGTTTCTTGATTTTCCCCTTAATATCAACCCACAACTTAACCCTTTTTGATTCGTTAAGAATTTCTCCCTTTTCATTAACTCTTTTTATCGAGATTTAATTTGATTAGTTACCTAACTATGTTCGTTGATTCCAGTTTTTGAATTATTTCTTATTATGTACTAACCATTATTGTACTTGTTCTTATTCTTAAAAAAAAAGGTATATTTATATTCATTCAATTGCATATTGTTCTAAAGAGCTTGGATAAGTTAAAGTCATTAAATTGAGAGAAAATCTCACTTCATTAATTTTGGATAGTGTTAATTCTGGCACCTGTTTGTAATTCAGTAATTAGCTTTATTTTTCTAAGTTTTGTAATTTATTAAATTAATCTCGATTCTAGCCCTCTTTTTCAGTGTTTATCCACACCTTTAACCCAATCCCCATTATAACCCTATTAAAGACCTTTTGATTTGTGTATCATCTCATTCATAGTGGTGGAGATTTGATTTTCATGCAAGCCTATGGTAATAACTTTTCATGTTTGACTATTGAGCGCTTAATTATTAAACCTTAAACACTTTGAGTGATTTGAGTGAATCTTTAGTGAGGATGTCAACCCTTTTCAATTTGGAATTAAAGGTTATTACTTAGATAAAGGCAAATACCTATGATTTTATGATTAAAATGCTCAACTTCGATTGTTTGAAACTTTGATGTTCTTTTAGTTGAATTCTCAATATATGATTACTTGTAGTTTACTTCGATACAATATTTATGAGAATTATAAGTTGAGAATAATTTATTTTAATTAAGAGTTGAGGATTTTGCTTGAGGACAAGCAAATGCTTAAGTGTGGGGATATTTGATAAACCATAATATATACATATTTTTATCCTATGCTTGGCATATTTTTAGATGATTTATCATAATTTTTAGAGAACTTGATACTCCTAATCCTTTAAATTCTTGTTTTATACTTAGGTAAGCATAAGAAGGTGAAAAGAGCAAGAAATGGGCCAAAAACAGACAAAATGGGCTTATCTCAGTATTCCACAAGGCCTAGGCACTACCACACGGGTAATCCACACGCTCGTGTGTGACACACGAGCAGGCCACACGCTCTTGTGTCATGGTCGTGTCGACATTAAACCAAGTCAGAATTGCACATGGCCTGAGCACCTTCACATAGGCGTGGCACACGATCGTGTCCCTATCGAGCCAAAGTCAAATTCTATTCGGAAAAAGCTAATTTTGGGCTATTTTAGGCATTCCAAAGTCTATATAAACACCCTCGAAGAGGATCAAAGGGGGGACGCAGAGTAGAAGGCGAGAAATACTCAAGGACAGCCACCGGAATCAGCTCGGAAGCAGGATCTACTTTAAGATTGAAGATCTCCACTCAATTTCTTTAGAATTTCTTTAGAAGTTCTTTAGGTTTCTTTATGTTTTGTTG
Organism: Gossypium arboreum; assembly: GCF_025698485.1. Classification (NCBI taxonomy): domain Eukaryota; kingdom Viridiplantae; phylum Streptophyta; class Magnoliopsida; order Malvales; family Malvaceae; genus Gossypium; species Gossypium arboreum. The sequence continues at coordinate 89,060,630 of NC_069082.1, read as the reverse complement.
TTTTTCCAATTTTAAGATGTTTTCCATTATTATGAACTAAACTCTCTAAATACCTAAAGGAGATGAAACCTAAGATGAATCTTATTGCTATTTGAATTATATGATAGATACTTGTTCTTATTCTTAATTGTGAGTTTTAACCCTTGCTTTAATATTCCAGGATATTAATTCAGGTTTTTGATGTGCTTATTCAGTGGAGTAAAAGTCCCTGTTTAAGAGTAGATCATTCATAATTAAGCGAAGTTGCATATAATCCTAAAGATAAGACGACATAAATCTGTCGGATTAGAGTCAAATCTGATAAGAGAATCCATAGATAGAGTTAATGCAACAATAGGGGTTTTAATTAGAAAGAAATTTTGATTAATCAACCTAGAGTCAGTTGTTTTTAGTCTCGAGAGAGATATTAACATAAATCGGGGATTTCTACGGATTAAGCCAAGTGAATAAATCGTATAATTCAGAAGTAATAAGTGAAGTCTAGGTGGATTCTTCCCTGGGTATTATCTCCTCCATCGGTTTTCCAAAAGTATTTTCCAACTTTAATCTCTGTCATAATCTTAGTTAATTATATAATTAGTCTTAGATAAAACACTTTCTTAATTGTTAGGCTAGATAATAAAAAGATAGTAATTACTAGTACTTTTAGTCCTCGTGGATACAATATTTTTGGTCTCACCATAACTATACTACTATTCGATAGGTGCACTTGCCTTAAGTTAAATTTTTAGTTAGTTTCACGACCATCAAGGTTGTAACACCCCAAAAATCCTGAAACCCAAAAACCCCGAAATCTTGAATTTTTCTTTTTGTGCTTAGCAATTTCAGTTAAGTGTTAATTATGTGATAGTAGGTCTTGGTCAAGGTTTGAGTTTGAACCTAGGGGTAAAGGAAATTATAGTTTAAGTATTAAAAATTATTAAGAGAACCCTGATGGCATATAGGTGGGCTTTTGAATAAGTGAAGGGAAAATTGGATAGAAAAGAGCCTGCTGGCCAATGGGATAAGTGGCGTGTGGCTAGTGTCAGAGGTCTGGGGTTCGAATCCAACTTTGCTCAAATAAGGGATTTATTTTTGCTTAAAGGGTGGACAGAGGTGGCGTTGGAGTGAACTTTGTAGGGAGTGATAAGAGAAGAAATTCAAGGAAAGGTCAAGGGGTTATCAGAGAGAAAAACGAGGAGATGATGAGTAAGGATGAGGTAAAGCCGAATTGGGAACTTTGGCTTGAGAAATTTGACTATAGGGGCTATAAATAGGTGCCGAATAGGAGGTGGCCAGGCTAATGTCGAATTCCCTTCACCTTATTGCCAGAAACCCTTTTCCCTAAAAGCAGAAAACCCTTTGCTTTACTTTGTTTTCTTTGTGCCGATTTCTATCCTTCCTCTACACAATTTTCTTTGTTTCACTTGTGGGTTAGCCGACTTCTTCTTTCTTCTTCCCTTGGTACCGAATAGTCTTTTGTTGCCATACAAATCCCAAGGGGCCGAACACCTCTTTGGTCGAATACCCTTGGTGCCTCCACTACCCTTTCCACTCAGTCGATTCTAGTGTAAGTATTCGCTCTTCTAATCGGTTTGTTTTGCTAAGATCAGTTATTGTCCCTCACTTCTCCTCAGGAGAGAAACCTTGGTAAGTGTTCTTGATATTAGTTGGTCGAATGGTCATAGTTAAGGTAAGGGGGACTTGTGTTGGATACAAGTCACCCATTATTTTGGTTTTAATAATTAAGATTGGTGCAGATCTAGGGGTTGAGCATGGTTAGTGATTAAAGAAGGGACTGTTATAACTTGTCGCGCAAGGTAAGGTGAAAGGTGAGATTTCAGTTTTGGTAGAGATATATTTTAAGCATGCGATTAACTAAAGGATAATGTCGATTGTAGGTTCGGGGCTAAAGAAATCACAGCACGTTTTATTACCAGGTGTGTACTTCTACCCTATGATAGCTTGATATAAAGCCGAAGGTGTGTACATACACTGCACACACACAGTAGATTGGCAAAAGCCGAAATGTCGAAAAGCCAAAAGTTTGGCTACGGTAGACTTGCGAGTGTGCGAACACTTGTAAGAGGGAAACTGATAGGTTGCCTGAGGTCCAGAGGCCAGAATGGGCTAAATGGGCCCGATGGGCTGTGGGCCCATAATAGGCAAAAATTGATAATTGATGTTATGTGATGAAAACTTTTATGTGAGCATGACTGTAAATGTGATTGGGCCTAATGGCCATATGAATTTGATTAAGGCCTAATGGCCACATAAATGTGAAAGGACCTAATGGGCCATATGAAAGAGATTGGGCCTAATGGGCCATATATATATATAGGTATGGGGATTTTTCTAGGCTTTGTAAGAGGTTGTAGGCCTAGTACATGATGACTGCATAAAACTTAATTAATTTATTAAAGACCGTGGACAAGTCATAGGGTTAAAGTGTGGCAACGGGTATATGCATGTCTCGGATTGGATCTAGGGAGAGCTTGGTACTTAAGCGGTCTTAATGACCCACCTCCTCTTCTCTGGAATCCTACCTGGTGCATAGTATTCGTTCATCTTAGCTCACGGGATTTGTTAACGGGCCAAGGTAAGTAAAAACTTGTAATAAAAAAATTACTAAAATACCCCTAAAGGCAAAAATGACTAAAATACCCCTATGCGATGAGTGTAAGATTTATGATTGCTATATGTATATCTATTGCATTCATATGATATTCTATTTAGGATGCATATGGGTTGGGAATTATGAAACGGAGGAAGTATATGAGGGTCGCATGGTTGCTTCACAACTGTGGATCCACCGACGACTTTTAAAGCCCAACATGTGATTGGCAGCTTACTGCATTGAAGGTAGTTCCGCAACTGGGCTACCATTAGAGTGTATCGAATGGGTGGGTCGATATTTATATCCCCACATGGTGTGTACCGGGGGACAGAGTTGGTGTATAGTGGATGGATTATTGGGGTGGGTTGCACTGTATTGCATTGCATGTCTATTGTATGGTGAATGATGTTTCCTTGTTACTTGTCGAGGGTTGTACACACTGAGTTTGCGCAAACTCGCCCCCTCTTTTATTTTTCTCAAGTGATGCTCAGTAGTAGGTTCGATGTCTGGAGGGACTCTGGGTGGCCAGCTAGCAAGACAATTTGGATTCATTTTAAAAGTATATAAGTTACTCGTTTAATTAAGTAATTTTCATTTAGTATGGATTGTAATAAGGCCTCCCCTTTTTATTATTGTTTGGATTATTAAATTCGTACGTTGTAATTATAAGAAGTGGAACATGAATTTTTTTTCTAAGCTATAGTTTTCTTTTAATACTACGTTTCCGCAACTAAAGTTTTAAAAGATAAGTTTTCTTAAGTCAAATGTTTTAAGCAAAGCTTCGCAACAGAAAAGTGATTTTACTAAGTAATTGAGATGTAACTTTTTAATGAAGGGTTTTCAATGAAAACAAGGTTTTCGCTAAAACACCTCAATGTGACACGCCAGATTTGGCCATAACGTCTGGGTCGAGTTTGGAGTGTTACATTTAGTGGTATCAGAGCTTAGGTTGCAAAACTCGAGCTGTGAAGTGGGCCTTATTACTTTATTTCTTTTTCTGTTTTAAAAATAAATTTGATTGAATCACAATATTTTTGGAAAAGGGGAAGTCTTGCTGAGTGGCACACCGAGTCTCTGACATCCAACCAAGTAAGTTCTTTTATTCTTAAACTTGTTTAATTGTTAGACAGTAGATAGTTAGAGGGCTACTTTAGACGGTTATGTTAGAATCGAACTGAAGCTCGTAGGATTCTGAAACTGTAAAGGATTTTCGAAAACAATATTCTCTTTAAATACTTTCATAAAACATCGGGTTAATTATTGAAGCTAACTAAAACTTCATAAAATTTTTAATCCAGAAAATATGTGAATCAAAGATGAGTGCTAGAAGAGGTACGAGAGGTCGTGGCTGAGGTCGCAGAAGTGTTATGGCTGAGTCGTCAGCATCAGGCCATATGCCCGATGTTGGAGTAGAAGAGGCTCTGGCTTCACCCGTAGCTGGGACTGGGCCGTATGATTGGGCCACGAGAGAAGATGTATTGGCGCAGGAAATGCTAAGGATTTTGGAGAGGGTCGCTGGGCCCAATAATGGCAAGGGAAATTGGGGGTCCATTCCAGAGCGACTTCAATCAAATGGAGCTAAGATCTTTAAGGGCGTGGCTGGTGTGGCTCCTAACGTGGCGGAATAGTAGTTGGAGGCCACTGAAAGGATAATGGAGGAGTTGGACTGTTCACCGAAACAAAAGCCGAAAGGGGCAGTCTCACTACTTAGGGAAGAAGCTTATCAGCGGTGGCTGACAGTGAAAGAGGGCACTCAACCCGAGCAGGTCACTTGGAAGTTCTTCAAAGCTACATTTCAAGGGAAGTATGTAGGAGTGAGTTATGTGGATGCTAGAAGGAAAGAGTTCCTGAACTTGACCCAGGGAAACAAATCGATGGAGGAGGATGAGGTGGAATTTTTGCGCCTTAGTAGGTATGCAAGAGTTATGGTGGCAACGGACTATGACCGTTGCATTAGGTTTGAGGATGGACTAAGAGATAGTCTCAGGGTATTGATAGCCCTACAAAAGGAGTGAGTTTTCTCGGAGTTGGTGGAGAAAGCAAAGATAGCAGAGGAGGTGAAGGGCACAGAGCGGCTGAATCGAGATAAGGAAAGGGGTAAGAATAAGAGGGAGGCTGAGACTTCTAGTGTTGGACAGAGGCCTAGGGTTTGGGACAGAGATAATGGGCCAGTCAGAACAGGGCCCCCTGCTATGAAGCTAGGGGTGCCACCTTGTGCTGATTGTAGGAAATGTCATGTAGGCGAGTGTTGGAAGAGGACGGGAGCTTGTCTAGCTTGTGGATCTACGGAGCATACAATCAGATTTTGCCCTAGGATGCCAGCTCAAGTGCCAGTTGCGGGCCAAGGTGGTGCCCAGCCACCAAGGGGTGGTCAGCAGCCGCCCAGAGGCCATGGTCAGGCCAGGGGTGGAAACGGTTTAGGCCGTGGAGCACAGGGCAGAGGTGCTGGCAATGCTGAGGCGAGATAGCCAGCATTGGTCTATGCAGCACATCGTCGAGAGGACAGAGACGCTCCAGAGGTGAATATTGGTATGTACGTTAACCATAATATGCTATTTATTTAGTTTGGAATTAGAGTGCACAGCGGGAGCGTGGTGTGGAAGTCTATGCTATGCAGCTGTACTCATAGTTGGGAATTTCGAGGATGAAATTTCTTTTAGGGGGTAGAGTTGTTGTAACGTCTCCACGCCCGAGGCCGTCGCCGGAGTCGAGTATGAGGTGTTACTAAGCTTAGTTTAACATTTTTAGAACTTTGGATTATTTGTTTCTACATTCACAGCTTTTAAGCTACTTGCGTCACAGTCACAAGAAAAATCATATCTCGAGTTAAGGAACTCGAAATTAAGATCCGTAAATTTTCCCTGAATCTAGACTCACATACCTATCTACTAATTTATTTCTAGAATTTTTGGTTGGGCCAATTAGAACAGTTTATTAGTTAAATTTACCCCTGTTTCAGGACTCGACTGGTCTGACCTCTGTTTACTACGAACCACATTTATCTCTATAAAAAATTCATATGACTATGAGATTTGTTCTACTAAAACTAGACTCAATAAGGATTCTGAGGATATAAAATAAACCACCTAATTATATCTTTACAATTTATGGTGAATTTCTAAATTAGGAACAGGGGATTCAGAAACTGCTATGACTCTGTTTCACTAAAATTCAAGTATCTTCTAACATATAATTCCTTTACTTGTTCCATTTGTTTCATGTGAAACTAGACATAATAAGCTTCAATTTTATATGTAGTTCATCACCAAATTCAATTTCTATGATTTTAGTAAATTTTAAAACTCGCGTTAGTGTTTCTGCAGTATTACGCTTATGGTAAATTTCATCCTTTTATGAGTTTTATGCACTAAGTATCTTAATAGTTTTCCTTAACATCAAACATAATCTAAACTAACCATTTTCATAATTTATCATGATCAAGCATTTCCTCAACCATTTCACAACCATACCATAAGATCATTTACACAAATTAGGTATATTGCTATACATGCCATACTTAAATTTACAAGCCATTTACCAAAAGTCTTCTGGATAGTGTGACTGAGCCTTCGACCTATCCCGACTCCTGAGCTGGCTTGTCCAAAACTACAATGAGTAAGAAGGAGGGAGTAAGCATAAATGCTTAGTAAGTTCATATGCAAATAATAAGTAACATAACAAACAGTTATACCAATCAACATTAGCATACATCACTAAAACACATATCACATTTTTAATCATTCTTCATCATCTTATTACCTTATCGTGGTTGTATCAATACTCAACCCGAGGGTTCAATACATACCTATCCAAAATATCCATTTCATATCACTTACCAATACGTCTCTTTACATCTCGAATATTCCTCCATTTGAGTAGAACTTTACCCGTTGAACACATCGGAATATAATTCGGATACATGGATAACTTGCACATAAGTGCCATATATACAATCAAGCAATCATGTAACCCGCCCATAAGCGAACTCGGACTCAACTCAATGAGCTCGGGCGTTCGCATCCATAAGTGAACTCGGACTCAACTCAACGAGCTCGGATGCCTAGTTACATTTCACGAACTCGGACTCAACTCAACGAGTTCGGATGCTCAACCATCCTAGTGACATGTCACTTGTATCCTGATCTATTCTTAAGGTTCAAACGGATTTTTCTCGAACACTTATCCTTCTTGTCTTCCGTAGAATGCCAAATTAATACTCAGTAACTATTATATTTAACAAGTAGCTCACATAATTTACATATTATTTGAAATTAACCACAAAGCATACATTTCATAATGAAATTCAGCATAACACATAATTAATATCAATAACTTAAAAATAACAATTATGCTACATTATTTACACATGAACTTACCTTGGTACCAAAATACAAGGATTTTGCAATTTAGTCCACAATCTTTTCTTTTCCTCGATTGAGGTCGATTCCACGTCTTTCTTGATCTAAAATAACACATTTAGCTCATTTAATACTCACATTATCAAATTAATCCTTAACTCAAATTTTGGAAAAATTACAATTTTGCCCCTAAACTTTTGCATATTTACATTTTTGCCCCTAAGCTCGGGATTAATCTTTATTCCTTATTCTTATGTTTTACAACATGCTGATCACTTTTCTCTTCTATGGAAACATCAAATTCTCACTCTAACATGTACTTATGACTATTAGGTATTTTTACCGATTAAGCCCCTTTTACTCGTTTTCGCTCAAAACCGAGTAGCACAAGTTGTCTAACATAATTTAAAACCTCATATTCTATCATAAAACATCAAAATACACAAATTTCACCTATGGGTATTTTTCCAAATATAAACCCTAGGTTGAATTATTGCTAACATAAGCTTAATCGAGCTACGGATTCTAAAACGTAAAGAACATTAAAAGCGGGCTTGGAATCACTTACTATGGAGCTTGGAAGCTTGAAACAAACCCTAGCTATGGAGAACCCTTGAAATTTCGGCCTAATGAAGAAGATGGACAAAAATTGGCTTTTAATTTTGTTTTTAATTCATTTTAATAACTAAATGACCAAAATACCCTTACTACTAAACTTTCCAAAAATTCCTTCCATGTCCTAATTTTGTCCTTGAACTTAAAATTGGTAAAATTTCTATTTAAGACCTCCTAATAAATATTTCAAAGCAATTTCATACTAAAAATTTCTAGAATGCAAATTTTGCAACTTATTCGATTTAGTCCCTACTTTCAATTTAAGCACTTTAGGCATAGAATTTCATCACGAAATTTTCACACAATCATGCAATCCTAACATAATCATCAAAATAATTATAAAATAATTATTTCTATCTCGGATTTGTGGTTACGAAACCACTATTCTGATTAGGCCCTGATTCGGGATATTACAACTCTCCCCCCTTTAAGGATTTTCTTCCTCGAAAATCTTACCTGTAAATAGATGTGGGTATTGATTTCTCATAGTTTCTTCAAATTCCCATGTAGCTTCTTCTACTCCATGCCTTTGCCACAACACCTTCACAAGTGCAACATTTTTATTCCTTAGTTGTTTGACCTCTCAAGCTAAAATCTTAATCGGTTCTTCTTCGTAGGTCATATCTGATTGTAGTTCAATTTCTGTCGGTGAAACTACATGTGAAGGATCCGAACGATACTGACGTAATATAGATACGTGGAACACATCATGAATCTTCTCTAATTCAGGTGGTAATGCTAGCCGATATGCTACCGGTCCAACTTTTTCAATTACTTCATACGGCCCAATATAACGCGGACTTAATTTTCCCTTCCGTCCAAATCTAAGAACTTTCTTCCACGGAGACACCTTTAAAAATACTTTATCACCAACTTGAAATTCAATGTCCTTTCGTTTTAAATCTGCATAAGATTTCTGTCTATCTGAAGCAGCTTTCAAACAGTCTCGAATTACCTTCACTTTTTCTTCAGTTTCTTTTATTAGATCAACTCCATAAATCTGATTTTCCTTGAGTTCAGTCCAATACAAAGGTGTTCGACACTTGCGACCATACAATGCTTCATAAGGTGCCATTTTCAAGCTCGTCTGATAACTATTGTTGTAAGAAAATTCTACCAACGGCAAATATCTTTCCCAACTTCCTTGAAATTCCAATACACAACATCTGAGCATGTCTTCAAGAATCTGAATTACTCTCTCTGATTGTCCATCAGTTTGTGGATGAAAAGCAGTACTGAAATTTAACTTTGTACCTAATGCGTCTTGCAACTTTTGCCAAAGCCCAAGTAAACCTTGGATCTCTATCTGAAATAATCGACAATGGTATTCCGTAATCTAACAATTTCTCTAATATATAGTTCACCAACTTGTTAAGAGAATAATCCGACGCATCGGGATAAAATGAGTGACTTAGTTAATCATCAACTATTACCCAGATGGCATCTTTCTTTCCGGAGTCAATGGCAATCCTGAAACAAAATCCATAGTAATCCGATCCTATTTCCATTCAGGAACCATAATAGGCTGAAGTAATCCTGAAGGCACTTGGTGTTCAATTTTCACCGTTGACAAATTAAGCATTTGGACACAAACTTTGATATATCTCTTTTCATTCCATTCCACCAATACATTTTCTTCAAGTCATTATACATTTTCGTACTACCGGATGAATCGAGAAATAACCACTATGTGCTTCTGTAGGATCTTTTGAATCAATTCCTCATTCTTTGGTACACAACCGATCTTTAAACATCAAGCACCCATCGAACCAATTTTGAAATCTAACTCAGATCTACTTCACATCGCTTTCTCTTGGCTTGCAAATCTTGATCATCTTTCGAGCTTGAAATCTCTTGCAAAAACATTGGTTTTGCTCTTAACTCGCTAGAATCGAACCATCATCGACACTTTCAATTGAGTGTTCATAACTCTCAAAGCAAACAACAACTTTCTACTCAAAGCATCAGCAACCACATTCGCTTTTCCCGGATGATAATCAATAACAAGCTCGTAATCTTTCAACAACTCCAACCATCTTCGTTGTCTCAAATTCAAGTCTTTTTGTGACATCAAGTACTTAAGACTTTTGTGGTCGATATATACCCGACATTTTTCACCATACAAATAATGTCACCAAATTTTCAAAGCAAACACCACCGCAGCCAATTCCAAATCGTGAGTAGGATAATTCCTCTCATGAGGTTTTAACTGCCTCGAAGCATATGCCACCACTTTTCCTTCTTGCATGAGCACACACCCCAAACCATTTAGAGAAGCATCACTATACACCACAAATTCTTTACCCGATTCGGCTGTACTAACACCGGTGCCTCTGTTAATAACTTTTTCAATTCTTCAAAACTCGTTGACATTCTTCCGTCCATTCAAATTTAACATCCTTTCGAGTAATCTAGTTATAGGAGCAGCAATTATAGAAAATCCATTTACAAACCGCCGATAATACCCAGCTAGCCCCAAGAAACTTCTAACTTCAGTTACATTTTTCGGTGGTTTCCAATCAACAATGGCTAAAATTTTACTAGGATCAACCCGTATACCATCACCTGAAACAATATGACCCAAAAATCCAACTTTCCGGAGCCAAAATTCACTTTTACTAAACTTAGCATACAGTTGCTTATTTCTCAAAGTTTGCATAACTATCCTCAAATGCTCAGCATGCTCTGTCTCATCTTTTGAATAAATTAAAATATCATCTATAAACACCACAACAAATTTGTCCAAGTATGGCCGAAATATACGATTCATTAAATCCATAAACATAGCAGGAGCATTTGTCAATCCGAATGGCATAACTAAAAATTCATAATGACCATACCTTGTTCTAAAAGCAGTTTTAGGCACATCCGACTCTTTTACCCGCAGTTGGTAATACCCAGATCTCAAGTCAATCTTTGAAAACCATGTCGCTCCTTTTAGCTGATCAAACAAATCATCAATTCTTGGCAACGGATACTTGTTTTTGATTGTCACCTTGTTTAACTGCCGATAATCAACACACAACCTCATAGAACCATCCTTCTTTTCACAAATAACACGGAGCACCCAAGGTGAAAAACTCGGTCTCATTAAAACCTTTATCACCAACACTTGCAATCGTGACTTTAATTCCTTCAACTCTGCTGGTGCCATTCTATACGGAGCAATCGAAATCGGAGTCGTTCCGTGATCAAATCAATAACAAATTCTACTTCCTCGACGGAGGCAAACCCGCAATTCTTCCGAAATACGTCCGCAAATTCACACACAACCGATAATCGATTCAACTTTCTTTTCAACTTTTTTGTATTAATTACATACGCCAAATAAGCTTCATAACCCATTCTTAGATATCTTTGAGCCGACATTGAAGAAATCACACTAGGCAATGCCTCTGATTTATCTGATTCAACCCGCAGAGTTTCACCATTTCCACACTTTAATTCTATAACCTTTTCTTTGCAATTTACTATAGCATCATGCAATGTCAACCAATCCATACCCAAAATAACATCAAATTCATCAAACGGTAACAACATCAAGTCGGCCGGAAAGTAATGACCCCGAATCATTAAAGGGCATTTCTTGCTTACTTTATCAACTATCACGCATTTGCCTAACGGGTTCGACACTCTAATCATAAATTCGTGTTCTCAACAGTATATTCATACTAGACACCGTTTCATGCATACATATGAATGAGTAGAACCGGGATCAATCAAAGCAATAACATTAACATTATAGAGGGAAAATGTACCGGTAATCACATCAGGTGAGGAAGCATCTTCACGTGCTTTAATAGCATAAGTTCTAGCCGGAGCCCTTCCTTCAGGTCTAACTGGTGCATCCCTGGCTTCATTCTTACTGCTTGCTTCGCTCCCAGCTTTTCTTAGATATCTTCCTCTCAAATCCGCCCCACTTGTTTTTGTATTCTAAAATTTTTCTTTTTCAGCTCTCTTTGGGCAGTCTCTAATAAAATGATCCGGAGAACCACATCGAAAACATTCATTTGCTCTACACGGACCAAAATGATTTCTACCACACCGCTGGCACTCAGGTTTAACAAATCTCGAGTTCCCTACACTGGCTGCCGAAGTAGTCTGGGATTTAGGACCCACATTTTGCTTCCTATAATTCCCATATGATTGCCCAGCTGAAGCTTGGGAACGAGGATTCATATTCCTTGACTTTCCAGGTTGCTGTGAAAATGAACCGCTCATCGGTATTTTCTTCCAATTTCTAGTCTCAGCCTCTACCTTTTTCTTTTCTTTAAGTAATTCTTCGGCCTTACAAGCTCGATCAACCAATACTACCATTTCTTTTAATTCAAGAATTCCAACAAATACCTTGATGTCTTCGTTGAGCCCGTCTTCAAATCGTCGGCACATCTTGGCCTCTGAGGACATACTCTCCGCATACTTACTTAATCGAACAAACTCTCTTTCATATTCTCAGAATCATTATATTACCTTGCTTCACTCAAGAAATTCTTTACGCTCGATCAATAAATCTTTCACTAATATATTTCTTCCAAACTCTTCTTGAAAGAATTCCTGTGTTATTTTCTCTTTCGGTACCATCAAATCAAAGTCTTCCACCAATTATAAGTGAATCCTCAACAAAGATATAGCACATTTCAAACATTCTTCGTGTACAAGATAATTCGTCAAATACCAGATTGAATTTTCAAGCGTAACTCGCTTCTCAAGCATCATCATCAATATTTGCTTTAAATTCTTCCCCTTGCTTGCAAATTCTATCAACTGGAGTTCTATGAAATTTCATCGTCTACACCCCGAGGCATCGGGGTACAAAGTTGAGGAATTGGGGAGGTGGGGAGGTTGTACATTTGGGTTCGTCACGAACGAACTCAAGGTACCATGCACTCATCATTTGGAGAAAGGCTTCCCGACCCTTTCTCCTCCTCCCGACCAACAAGAGGAGGTGGATTTTCAATCGGGCTGCTCCTTCACCGAGTGGCGCATTACTCTCTACTTCATCTGCCACAGCTAGATTGGGATCCATTTACTATATAAAAAAAATCATTTAAAAAGTTCAGAAGTCGTCACACTATCACAATTTATACATATGGCATGTATAGCAAAATCCGTACATACAACACGTAGTCCGAGAACCGACTAAACCTGCTCTGATACCACTAAATGTAACGCCTCCACGCCCGAGGCCGTCGCCGGAGTCGAGTATGAGGTGTTACTAAGCTTAGTTTAACATTTTTAAAACTTTGGATTATTTGTTTCTACATTCACAGCTTTTAAGCTACTTGCGTCACAGTCATAAGAAAAATCATATCTCGAGTTACAAAACTCGAAATTAAGATCCGTAAATTTTCCTTGAATCTAGACTCACATACCTATCTACTAATTTTTTTCTATAATTTTTGGTTGGGCCAATTAGTACAGTTTATTAGTTAAAGTTACCCCTGTTTCAGGACTCGACTGGTCTGACCTCTGTTTACTACGAACCATATTTATCTCTATAAAAAATTCATATGACTATGAGATTTGTTTCTACTAAAACTAGACTCAATAAGGATTCTGAGGATATAAAATAAACCACCTAATTATATCTTTACAATTTATGGTGAATTTCTAAAGTAGGAACAGGGGATTCAGAAACTGCTATGACTCTGTTTCACTAAAATTCAAATATCTTCTAACATATAATTCCTTTACTTGTTCCATTTGTTTCATGTGAAACTAGACATAATAAGCTTCAATTTTATATGTAGTTCATCACCAAATTCAATTTCTATGATTTTTAGTAAATTTTAAAACTCGAGTTAGTTTTTCTGCGGTATTCTGTTTATGGTAAATTTCATCATTTTTATGAGTTTTTATGCACTAAGTATCTTAATAGCTTTCCTTAACATCAAACATAATCTAAACTAACCATTTTCATAATTTATCATGATCAAGCATTTCCTCAACCATTTCACAACCATACCATAAGATCATTTACACAAATTAGGTATATTGCTATACATGCCATACTTAAATTTACAAGCCATTTACCAAAAGTCTTCTGGATAGTGTGACTGAGCCTTCGACCTATCCCGACTCCTGAGCTGGCTTGTCCAAAACTAAAATGAGTAAGAAGGAGGGAGTAAGCATAAATGCATTGTAAGTTCATATGCAAATAATAAGTAACATAACAAACAGTTATACCAATCAACATTAGCATACATCACTAAAACACATATCACATTTTTAATCATTCTTCATCATCTTATTACCTTATCGTGGTTGTATCAATACTCAACCCGAGGGTTCAATACATACCTGTCCAAAATATCCATTTCATATCACTTACCAATACGTCTCTTTACATCTCGAATATTCCTCCATTTGAGTAGAACTTTACCCGTTGAACACATCGGAATATAATTCGGATACATGGATAACTTGCACATAAGTGCCATATATACAATCAAGCAATCATGTAACCCGCCCATAAGCGAACTCGGACTCAACTCAACGAGCTCGGGCATTCGCATCCATAAGTGAACTCGGACTCAACTCAACGAGCTCGGATGCCTAGTTACATTTCACGAACTCGGACTCAACTCAACGAGTTCGGATGCTCAACCATCCTAGTGACATGTCACTTGTATCCCGATCTATTCCTAAGGTTCAAACGGGATTTTCTCGAACACTTATCCTTCTTGTCTTCCGTAGAATGCCAAATTAATACTCAGTAACTATTATATTTAACAAGTAGCTCACATAATTTACATATTATTTGAAATTAACCACAAAGCATACATTTCATAATGAAATTCAGCATAACACATAATTAATATCAATAACTTAAAAATAACAATTATGCTACATTATTTACACATGAACTTACCTTGGTACCAAAATACAAGGATTTTGCAATTTAGTCCACAATCTTTTCTTTTCCTCGATTGAGGTCGATTCCACGTCTTTCTTGATCTAAAATAACACATTTAGCTCATTTAATACTCACATTATCAAATTAATCCTTAACTCAAATTTTGGAAAAATTACAATTTTGCCCCTAAACTTTTGCATATTTACATTTTTGCCCCTAAGCTCGGGATTAAACTTTATTCCTTATTCTTATGTTTTACAACATGCTGATCACTTTTCTCTTCTATGGAAACATCAAATTCTCACTCTAACATGTACTTATGACTATTAGGTATTTTTATCGATTAAGCCCTTTTACTCGTTTTCGCCAAAACCGAAAGCAAAGACAAGTTGTCTAACATAATTTTAAACCACATATTCTATCATAAAACATCAAAAAACACAAATTTAACCTATGGGTATTTTTCCAAATATAAACCCTAGGTTGAATTATTGCTAACATAAGCTTAATCGAGCTACCGGATTCCAAAACGTAAAGAACATTAAAAGCGGGCTTGGAATCACTTACTATGGAGCTTGGAAGCTTGAAACAAACCCTAGCTATGGAGAACCCTTGAAATTTCGGCCTAATGAAGAAGATGGACAAAATTGGCTTTTAATTTTGTTTTTAATTCATTTTAATAACTAAATGACCAAAATACCCTTACTACTAAACTTTCCAAAAATTCCTTCCATGTCCTAATTTTGTCCATGAACTTAAAATTGGTAAAATTTCTATTTAAGACCTCCTAATAAATATTTCAAAGCAATTTCATACTAAAAATTTCTAGAATGCAAATTTTGCAACTTATTCGATTTAGTCCCTACTTTCAATTTAAGCACTTTAGGCATAGAATTTCATCACAAAATTTTCACACAATCATGCAATCCTAACATAATCATCAAAATAATTATAAAATAATTATTTCTATCTCGGATTTGTGGTTACGAAACCACTATTCCGATTAGGCCCTGATTCGGGATATTACAGTTGTAACGCCTCAAAAATCTCGAAACCCAAAAATCCCGAAATCTCAAATTTTGCTTTTTGTATTTAGCATTTTCAGTTAAGTGTTAATTATGTGATGGTATGTCTTGGTCAAGGTTTGAGTTCGAACCTAGGGGTAACAGAAATTATAGTTTAATTATTAAAAATTATTAAAAGAACCCTGATGGCATGTAGGTGGGCTTTTGAATAAGTGAAGGGAAAATTGCATAGAAAAGAGCCTACTGGCCCAAGGGATAAATGGCGTGTGGCTAGTGTCGGAGGTCTGGGGTTCGACTCCCACTTTGCTCAAATAAGGGATTTATTTTTTCCTAAAGGGTGGACAGAGGTGGCATTGGAGTGAACTCTGTAGGGAGTGATAAGAGGAGAAATTCGAGGAAAGGATCAAGGGGTTATCAAGGAGAAAAACGAGGAGATGAGGAGTAAGGATGAGGTGGAGCTGAATTAGGAACTTGGGCTTGAGAAATTTGGCTATAGGGGCTATAAATAGGTGCCGAATGGGAGGTGGCTAGGCTAATGTTGAATTCCCTTCACCTTGTTGCCAGAAATGCTTTTCCCTAAAAGCCAAAAACCCTTTACTTTACTTTCTTTTCTTTGTGCCGATTTCTATCCTTCCTCTACACAATTTTCTTTGTTTCACTTGTGGGTTAGCCGACTTCTTCTTTCTTCTTCCCTTAGTACCGAATAGTCTTTTGTTGCCATACAAATCTCAAGGGGCGGAACACTTCTTTGGCTGAATACCCTTGGTGCCGCCACTACCCTTTCCACTTAGTTGATTCTAGTGTAAGTATTTGCTCTTCTAATCAGTTTGTTTTGCTAAGTATCTATTATTGTCCCGCACTTCTTTTCAAGAGAGAAACCTTGGTAAGTGTTCTTGATCTTAGTTGGTCGAATGGTCATAGTTAAGGTAAGGGGAACTTGTGTTGGGTACAAGTCACCTATTATTCTGGTTTTAATAATTAATATTGGTATAGATCTAGGGGTTGAGCATGGCTAGTGATTAAAGAAGGGACTGTTATAACTTGTCATGCAAGGTAAGGTGAAAGGTGAGGTTCAGTTTTGGTAGAGATATGTTTTAAGCATGCGATTAACTGAAGAATGATGTGGATTGTAGGTTCGGGGCTAAGGAAATCGCAACACGTTTTATTACCAGGTGTGTACTTATACCCTATAATAGCTTGATATAAAGCCGAAGGTGTGTAAATACACTGCACACACAGAGTAGATCAGAAAAAGCCGAAATGCCGAAAAGCCAAAGTTTGGCTACAGTAGACTTACGAGTGCACGAACACTTGTAAGGGGCAAACCGATAGGTTGCCTGAGGTCGAGGGGCAATTCCATGGACTTGGGTTGTAAATTGGCTAAACGGGCCGAAATGGGCTAAATGGGCCCAATGGGCTGTGGGCCCATAATAGGCAAAAATTGATAATTGATGTTATGTGATGAAAAATTGTATATGAGCATGACTATAAATGTGATTGGGCCTAATGGACGTATGAATGTGATTTGGCCCTAATGGGCCACATAATTGTGAAAGGGCCTAATAGGCCATATGAAAGAAATTGGGCCTAGTGGGCAATATATATATATATTGGTATGGGGATTTTTCTGGGCTTTGTAAGAGGTTGTAGGCCTAGTACATGATGACTGCATAAAACTTAATTAATTTATTAAAGACCGTGGACAAGTCATAGGGTTAAGGTGTGGCAACGAGTATATGCATGTCTAGGATTGGATCTATGGAGAGCTTGGTACTTAAGCGGTCTTAATGACCCACCTCCTCTTCTCTGGAATCCTACCTGGTGCATATTATTCGTTCATCTTAGCTCACGAGATTTGTTAACGGGCCAAGGTAAGTAAAAATTCGTAATAAAAAATTACTAAAATGCCCCTAAGGGCGAAAATGACTAAAATACCCCTATGCGATGAGTGTAAGATTTATGATTGCTACATGTATATCTGTTCCATTCATATGATATTCTGTTTAGGATGCATATGGGTTGGGAATTATGGAACGGAGGAAGTATATGAGGGTTGCATGGTTGCTTGACAACTGTGGATCCACCGACGGCTTTTAAAGCCCAACATGTGATTGGCAGCTTGCTGCACTGAAGGTAGTTCTGCAACCAGGCTACCATTGGAGTGTATCAGATGGGTGGGTCGATATTTATATCCCCACATGGTGTGTACCGAGGAACGGAGTTGGTGTGTAGTGGATGGATTATTAGGGTGGGTTGCACTGTATTGCATTGAATGTATGTTGTATGGTGAATGATGTTTGCTTGTTACTTGTCGAGGGTTGTACACACTAAGTTTGCGAAAACTCATCCCCTCTTTTATTTTTCTCAGGTGATGCTCAGTAGGAGGTTCGATATCTGGAGGGACTCTAGGTGGCCAGCTAGCAAGACAATTTGGATTCATTTTAAAAGTATATAAGTTACTCGTTTAATTAAGTAATTTTCATTTAGTATGGATTGTAATAAGGCCTCCCCCTTTTTATTATTGTTTGGATTATTAATTTCGTGTGTTGTAATTATAAGAAGTGGAACATGGATTTTTTTTCTAAGCTATAGTTTTCTTTTAATATTACGTTTCCGCAACTAAAGTTTTAAAGGATAAGTTTTCTTAAGTCAAATTTTTTAAGCAAAGCTTCGCAACAGAAATGTGATTTTACTAAGTAATTGAGATGTAAATTTTTAAGGAAGGGTTTTCAATGAAAACAAGGTTTTCGCTAAAACACCTCAATATGACACGCCAGATTCGGCCACAATGTCTGGGCCGGGTTTGGGGTGTTACAAAGGTACCTTTCTTTAGGTATACAATTAGAAAAATCCTTATTGACAAATCTCAATAATTCGCAACAAATGCTGGATTCTGGTTTAAGTAGTGAATTCTTTGTACATTAGTGTCATCTCATACCATATCTCGTACAGCACGCAAATAACCCTATTGGCAGGATGATTGTGTTCTATCATTTCTTACGTTGATCCGGGCACATTTAATACATTAAATCATTTATTTACAATTTAGTTGTAACACCCCGTACCCGAGTCCGTTACCGGAGTCGAACACAAGGTGCACACAGACTTAATTGTTTTCACAGTCCATAAAAAAAAATTTCCAGACAAGCTGGTTACTGCATCACTGTCGCCTTAAAAATCATATCTTGAGTTTCAAAACTCGAAAATCAGTTTTGTAATTTTTCCCTGAAATTAGACTCATATGTCCATCTACAGATTCATTTCTAGAATTTTTGGTCAAGCCAATTAGTACAGTTTATTAGTTAAAGTCTCCCATGTTACAGGGGTCGACTACACTGACCTTCGCGCGTTACAACTTGAATATCTCCCTGTACAGGGATTCAATACTGATGCCCTTTGTTTCTATAGAAACTAGACTCAAAGAGAAATCTATACATATATGGCATGACTCCTAATTATCTCTGGTTAATTTACAATGAATTTCCAAAGTCGGAATAGAGAATCCAGAAACCGTTCTGGCCCTGTCCCACGAAAACCTAAATATCTCTTAACATATAACTCATATGACCGTTTTGTTTCTTCCATATGAAATTAGACTCACCAAGGTTCATTTACATAATTTAATCACTATTTAATTCCATCCCTACTATTTTTAGTGATTTTTCACATTCACATCACTGCAGCTGTGAACCTCTGTCTTTAAGGTAGATTTTACCTACTTCATAATTTCCTTGTTTCAACTAGCCCTTTTAGCATACATGGCACAAAAGATGATCACGGTTAACCATTCCAAGGGCTAATCGATTCCAAACATTTCCACATCTCTTAATGAAAAACATACAAAATGATTATGATACCATGCCAAAGTGTATATAAGCCATTTTCGCATGGCTACCCAATTTATACAAAATCAAAGGGTCTATGACCAACAAACAAAAGAGTAGTCCTATACATGCCATTTCAAAGTTCAACCAAAATTTGTACCAAAAGGGGGCTTTGATAGTGTGGGAGACTTCGACTTCGAAAAATCCCGAGTCTGATAGCTGACGAGCCAAAATCTATAAAACAGATAACAAAGAAACGGAGTAAGCAATTTATGCTTAGTAAGTTTTGAGCAAGGGATTCCAGCACAACAAAAGCATAGCATTCATATAGCTAAACGGATAATTTCATATGCACACATTCTCAATATCATACTTACTTCACATTACCAACCCTTATGTTCATACACAAAAGATCAACTTAGCCAAAGGCCGGTAGCTCATTTATCAACTGAGTGAATACTTACTTGTAAAGGTTCAACTAATTCAAGCACATACGAACATACCTCGTTGCTGGAATTTTTGCAAGCGTATTAACTGAAATTTTTACAGCAAGATTGCTCATTCCTGAATCACGTACCTTGAATTTAACCGGATATAGCGACTCGCCGATTGTCTTGGGACATAGCCGGTTATAGTGATTCGCACAATTGCCTTCGAATTAGCCCGGATTTAGTAACTCGCACAAATGCCTTGGGACTTAACCCGGTTTTGGTAACTCGCACAAATGCCTTCGGACTTAACCCAGCTTTTGGTAACTCGCACAAGTGCCTTGAATTGACCCGGATTTAGTCACTTAGCACAAAAGCCTTCGGACTTAGCCGGATACCATTCGAATAACCAAGCACATATATCAACAAATCAATACGCATTCTTATTACATTCTCATTACCAAAGCTCAAACACAAGACACTTATCATATTTACAATTTCGCTCAATAGCCACACACAAAGAGCATGATTTCGATTTGCTTAAAACATGATCTAATCAAATCATAATTTAAGCTCTATTACTCAAGAACTTACCTCGGATGTTGTCGAATGATTCCGATGGCTATTCGACCACTTTTTCCTTTCCTTTATCGGATTTAGCTCCCCTTTGCTCTTGAGCTTAATTTAACAAATAAGTTGATTTAATCATTTGAGCATCGAAATAGGAATTCAAGGTACTTAGCCCACATATATTCATTAGACATTAAAGTCACATATGTACGGATATCATGAATCAAGCTCAACACATTAGTTAGTACTCTCCTTAGCAATTTTCTAAGTCAAGATAAAGCCTTCAACATGCTTACTTATGGCGAACAACACATCAACCTATGTACTCAATCATGTGGCGAATATGCATGTTGATGTTGAGGCTAATTACATGTTCAATACCACACATGAATGGCATACATTTTACTAACTAATGCATTACATATTGTAGCTCAATACACATCTATCATTTACTCCATAACCAAACATCATCATATGTAAATATATACCTTGAGATAGTATATATGTCATACCAATACATCATGTGCAAACATATATACATGTAGGTGCAAGGGCGAATCTCAAGTTGCTTATAACCAAATATAAACATATATCCAAAGCTCAAATCTTACCTACCATGCAACATGCATAAATCATACTTATGGATATACCATGGCGAATACACCACAACACCATACCGTTTCAATTTTGGTCATGGTTAAACAAAGAACTTAATGTCTCACTCAAAAATGCTAAAAGAAAATCCAAGGGTCATCAACCCACCATCACATATATCATCAACAAGCTTCATATTTAGCATGCAATGGCATTAACACAAAATCCACCTTGGCCGAACATCATTCCCATGACATAGCAAAGATTTGACCCATGGGCTAATAAGAACATCAAGCTAGCAACTAAAAACATGCATGAATCTCATGGCACAACCTCAAACATACCTTAATCTTGATACAAGTATAGCCAAACCTCTTCCTAATCCTTTTCCAAACCAAACATGAAGCAAAAACTCCCTCCTTTTTTCCTTAGAATTTTCGGCCAAGAGAGAATGAAAGGATGAACAAATTTTTTTTTTCTCTTTTCTTCAACTCACGGCAATGGGGAGGGGGAGAAGCCTTCACACACATTTTTTTTTTCATTTTTTTATTACCCATACACCTTATTTTATTTATTCCAACATAAAACACTTACACAACATGTTTCATGACATGTTTTGCCCATAATCCCTTGTCATGGCCGGCCACTAGCTATTAGGGGGGGGAATTTGACATGCAAGTCCTCCCTTTTGATTACATGCACTATTAGGTCCTTATAGATTAGCCTATCACATTTCAAAAGTGTCACACAAGTCCTAATAACTGAATTCACATGCAATCGACTAAATCAAAGCTTGAAATTTTCACACATTCATAAATACATATTCTAGACAATAAATATTACGTTCAAACATTTCGGTGACTCGGTTTAGCGGTCCCGAAACCACTTCCCGACTAGGGTCAATTTTGGGCTGTCACATTAGTCCATTTCTCACATTTTTTTTTACTAATTCACATACAATTCAAATCACATTCAAGGTATATAAATATATAATTCAAACACATACATTACATTGAGATATACAACTATACCATATGAACTTACCAGACAAAAACAACAACAAGCGAAATGTCGACGACAAATCTATAATTTCCCCTTTTCCTCGATTATTTATCCTTGGTCCAAATCTTGATCTATACTATAATTCATTTCAATTTATCAATTTCAATTACCTTATAACATCTTATTCTATGCATATGACATTTTAAATTAAGTTTTCACAAATTCCCTAAAATTTTTCATCTATTTAATTTAGTCCCTAAAACGAAAACAATCATATCTTTCACATTTAAGCCCTGTTTGTCTATCTGATTTCAATCTCATCCCTCTACGATTCTCTAGTACCTATATTTATAAAAATTTCAAGCTAATTTTGAAATAATTACACTTTAGTCCCTACATTCAAAAGTAGGAAATCTCTCTTTACAAATTAGTCCCCTTGTAACATTCCAAATTTAGCTTCATAAAATTTAGAAATATATCAAAAATAGGGAATTGACCTTATGGTTAGTCATTAAATATGAAAGTTTGAAGGTTAGTTGGAGGTCCCAAGTTCAAGTCTTAACTTTTACAAATTAAATTATTTTTTTGCAAATTCATTTGTTTTTTTATGTGTTGGCATCCAAGTTTAGTAAACCTAGGTATAAATACAATTTTTTTAATCAAAATAATCAGCCTTTTAATCCATTTCTTCTACCTTAGCCGTCCCTAACCCCCTATCCCTCTCTTCAACTCTATTTTTTTTCTTTTCCCTTTTTTCCTCTATTATTGTCGTTGCCTACACCTCCCCTTTTATCATCATCATCTTCTTCTTTTTGCATCAAGATTGTGCATCATCTCCTTTTCTATATTGCTACAATTTTCCCTTAATTTGATTATCCCTAAATCTAAAATTTTGAACTTCAAGATCGATCCCAAACATCACTTAGAAGTGCCATTGCTGTTTCTCTCGACTAGCTTGTATAAGGTCTCTTCTCTCTTCAATTTTTTAATTAATCTTGTCCATTAAAAACCTAAATTTTCAGATCTGGAATTTAGGGGATTTTAAATTGTTTTAAATTTATTTTTCTATATTTTAATGTGGTTTCAAATCATTTTAAAATTTGGCCCAAATTTCGGCCACCATGGGTAGTGGTGCGTGCGCATATGTATAGAATATGGGGATGTTTTGTTTCTTAAATCTTGCCCAATTAATTCCAGCCTTAATTTGAGTTCTTGAACCCTTCTAATCATCTATTAAACCCATGTAAATTAGGGAAAAAAACGTTCTTGATCGTTTGGGCATTTGAATATCACAAATCGAGAAGCATAAGTGCGGTTAAGTGTAAAATTAATTATTGTTTAGACATAGTTGTAGGGTAAATGTTATGGATTGATTAAATGAAAGAATTGAATAATTATTAGATGCTGATTTTCCAGTATATTATGGAATTAGGTGCTGATCCAAACGCCTCGAATCAACTGTAAAGCCGAAGAACGATCGTACGTACGGTTCGCATCAATACAAGGTAAGGTGTAACACCCCAAACCCGGCCTAGACGTTATGGCCGAATCAGGTGCGTCACATCAAACCATTTTTCATATTTGATCTTTCCGGTGAAAATCCATTACTGAATCTAAATTTATTATTAAACCACAGTTCATCAAAACGTATACCAATTTGTTTGCCTTTGGTATATTACCTCATTTAAAATCGCGGAAGCATTTTGAAAAGTTTGTTGTTGGAAGCTCGTATTCCTTAGAAAAATCATGCCATTTTGAAATCTCGAGTTTTCCTACACTAGCAGTTGAGTATAAGAAATCACAATCCAAATTAAAACTTAAAACCCACCAACGGCCTTACTACATAAAAAAAAACCCAAAATGAAATCTAATTGCAATTAAAAGAAACAGAAACAGTAGTGTGGCCATCTCCGAATCCCTCACAGCTCCAAACCATCTAAGCTTAGGGATTACCTGCACAGTTAGAAACGGGGTGAGTTTACGAAAACTCAGTGTGTAATCCCAATAACAAACAAACAAAGGAAAACACAAGATTAGTACGATCCGGCCAAAGCCCTATTTAGTCTTGACATATCTTGGGCCAAAGCCTTTCGCTTAACGATTCATCGGGTCAAGCCTTTTCATAAATCATATCACTAGGCCGAAGCCTTTTCATAAATCATATCACTGGGCCTAAGCCTTTACTGTAAACGGTATGGCCCTTAGGCCCATTTCAATATCACATGTAATGTCAATAGATGTATGCAAGCCCATTTCAATATCACATGAAATACCAATGAATGTATGCAAGCCCATTTGGGGAGACTACTCGACCCACCATCCGCTACTCTCCACCCGTACCAACCAAGCTCTCCATGTGGGGAATAACTCAACCCACCCAACCAAACTCTCCACTGGAAGCACAGCTGCTTTATCATATAACTAGAGGCCTAGCCTCTTTTAATAACTGGGGTAAAGCCCTTTCTGATAAACTGGGGCAGGGCCCTTTTCGGTAAACTAGGGCAGAGCCCTTTTAGCATTTCCTCCATCAATATAACCCATATCCCATGCAATATGTCATGTATGCAGAATTTCATGCCCATATTTGAATCAAACAATCACAGTCAAGTCACTCATATCACCAACATATATTCACAATCAAATCCGTCAACCACACAGTCCAAGTCAGTCACTTGCCCACAAGGGCAAAACAGTCATTTTTCATATTATAAGGGTATTTTCGTAATTTTACCAAATATCAGGGTTCTCCATGTTCATTAACAATTGTCAATATTTCTGAGTGTTTAAACAATGATCTTTAACCCACTTTATCAAATTCGGGCTTTTGGGCCCAAAACCCCTTATGGGCCCTACGAATGCTGATTTAGCCTACTTAACCCAAATTTTACAACAATACTAACCGTGTTAACGTGAAACTTTTCCAAATATCATTTTTTTATCAATGTTACCCAAATGGCCCAAAAGCCCATTGGGCCCAATTCCAGCCCATTGAGGCCCAACTTACCATTGTGCACAAAATTGAGTTCTTACCTGTTCTATCGATCCAAACACCGATCTTATCGTATTTATCGCATCTATACCCAAATGCAACATTACAAGTTCCCGAAATACCGGTATTTTAGTATTTCGACTTCTCAGCAAATATTAATCTAAGCTATTACGAGGGTTAGTACACACCTGTTACGGGTTGAAGTTGAAACAGTTCCATAATCAATCACCTACGATAACCACCACTTGTCACTCAAACTTAACTATTCCAATATCAATATATGTAAATCCTAAACACATCAGTCATACAGAACATAAGGGCGTATTCATCATTTTACCATACAAGGGTATTACGGTCACTTTACCCTACAGGGCTTTACGGTCTTTTTACCTATTAGGGGTATTTTAGTTATTTCATCCTACAAGGGTGTTTTGGTAAATCTACAAACCAAGGGTATTTCAGTAATTTTGTAAACCAATGGTATTCCTATAATTTTTAAAAAAAGTCAAGGGTATTTCTGTAATTTTGTAAATTAGGGATATTTTGGTAATTTAACAAATTGAGGGTATTTTGGTAATTTCTCAAACCAGTGGTATTTTGGTAATTCTATCTTACAGGGGTATTTCAGTAATTTCACAATCGAGGGTAAAACGGTAATTTTGTAAACTGAGGGTAAAATGGTAATTTTTTAAATTGAGGGTAAAACGATAATTCTATAAATCGAGGGTACTTTGGTAATTTTACAAGTCGAGGGTATTTCAGTAATTTGGTAAACTAAAGTATTCTAAACATGGATAACAATACTAATGGCCCTAAAGCCCATTCTCTATTAAATGGGCCCACACGCTCAAGTGGCCTTTTTAGCCCAAATCTAGCCACGATATGAGATTCACCTAGCCTAGTCCAATATTTACTACGCAATCAAACAACTTATCCAATTGGGCTGTGAGGCCCATTGGGCCCATATAGCCCCTTTCTACCATCACTACCAAGTAGCCATCCTACAGCTAGAGTAGTGAGAAATACACACCTGATAGGAGACTAGAGTTAATCCGCGCTCCGAGCACTCTTAGCCGACACCCAACCCAAACTAACACGCCTTAAAGCGAAAAGGATCAGCCAAGAAAGGTACCTTTACTCTCCTCATGGTTCTCTCTATTTAAAGCCAGCTTCGCATCCACTCTTATGTTAACTTCCCGATGTGGGATCCCTCCAACATCAGAGTTTAAATTCAACACCAACTCTTGCCACCCCCTGTTAGCAAAATAAATGCTCTTTGCTTGCCATGAGTTTTGAACCCTGGACCTCCTCACCAACTCTCTGACGCCACCTTCTTGCCTCTTATGTGGCGCTACTTTGCCACTAGACCACAAGGCTTTTTGTGGCACAATTTCTCCAACAATATTCTTAAGGCCTACCTACTACACCCAGGGTTTGATTCACCTTAAACCAAAATTTTTGCTAGAGTCCAGGTTTGAACCCAGGACTTCTCCAACACTTCTCAGCACACTTAACCACAAAATCAAGCCTTCATTAACGAAATTTACATGCACAACAAAATATTATAAGCTACCTTCAACAGCTCCCATGCTCAAGGCCCAAAACTTCTAGGCCCAAATTCAGGGTGTTACATAAGGAATCTAACTAGTTGAATTCATAAAATAGTTATTAATTTGAAAATTGGTTTGAACCCATAAGTGGGTAAATGACAGTTGGTTAAGTGGTAAATGATTTAATTTATACTGAATTTTGGTTTAAGCTCGTATAAAGGTTTATTAAGGAAAATTAGAAGATTCACTAGGGTGCTGCAAGAAAGCAAAAAATAAGGTATGGGTCCTAAACTTGCAAAATTTGTTTGATAATGATAAATGTTAGGTTATATTTGATAATTAGCTTGCTAATTGGTCTGACATAGTAGCCAAAATATTAGTTTTGTGAGTGGCCAAACCAGGTAAGTTTCGAGCCTTTAAAGGTTGATGTGTTGGCAAAATTGCTAGTTTGACTGTATAAATGTGTAATTGAGATTATTATGCATAGTTATATTATGTGGTATGAGAATGTTTGATGGAATGGTATGAAATGTTGAGATATTGGTTTTATGCATGATTTAAATGCATGAAATATTTACTATGATATATATACGTGAGGTTGCTATTAGTGCACAATGAAATTCGTAAAGTATGTGAATTGAATGATATTGATGAATACCATCTTAATGGTAATTTGAAAATTGGAACATTGTTTCCTTTCTCTGAAAGTATGTGATTATTGAGAAAATGTTGAGCTTGTCAAATAAAAGTGAAAAGTATTGAAATGTGATTGTGTATGAATTTGTATGACATATTGCATGTGCATTGGGATGGGATTTTATGGTTGACGAAGGAGTTCTGTGGAGTACCGGTAGCATATTAAGTCTGCATATATTTTTAGTCAATGCACTGCATTTGGAGTACCAAGGGGATTGGCAATTTTATCGCATTATATATTTGGCAGTTTCACTGCATTATTGATTATTGGTGGTTTTACCACATTGAGCATTGCTCACATACGTTGGAGTTTGGCAAACGGGTTCTGGGGAACTCGTGGTGTGTAGCGGATGGTATGGGTAGGATCTCACATGTGCATTTTTCACGATCATGTGCATTTGAAAATTATTATTGTTAATGTTTGATTGTGCTATTGTTACCTCTATGAAATTGCCTGTATGAATGCTTAATACTCGTTTAATCTTACATTGAGCTTGTTAAGCTCACCCCATTATCTCAACTTCTCAGGTAATGATCAAACTTAGGATCGAAATTGGCATGCGGACGTATGGCAGGCTTCGGACTTTACTTCGTCATATTATTTTAACTTAATTATATTTTTAGGTTATTTTATTATTATTTAGTTTTGGATTGTAAAGTTTCTTTAAATTGTGTTTTGGGACTGTTCAAGATTTTGGGGTTTTTCATGCATGCATGACGCACATATTTGGTATAGATACATGGTTTTATAATATTTTGAAATGGACTATGCATGATATATGACTAAATTAATAATTTATCTAGTAATGGTATATTTCTACTGTTAAGAAGATAACAAAATGATTTTACAAAGGCAACGCCATCAGTAAGGTTTTACAAAAACTCGCCTAATTTACTAATTTGATCTAAGCATGGTTGGATTAAGTAAATGGATGTTTTCCAAAGCTAACAATAGAAACCACGGTTTTATAAAAAGAAGTACCTGAAGGTTTTTAACTATCATTAGGGTAAGTTTGACACTAAGGTGTCCAGTGTGGCCTTCCCGATTCGACCATAATGTTTAGGCCGTGTTTGGGGGGTTTCAGCCTTTTTTTTTTCATTTCCAAGCTTATAAACTAACAAATAACACCAAAAGCTTCAAAAATCATCAATGGCAACATTTTAAACCTTTAATAGTTTTGAAAAATAAAACACGGTTTAGCTAAATTGAGTTACAATGATATCAAAAACATAAAATTCATGAAAAACGACTTAGAACCACGCACCATGCAAGGTCGAATGTTGAGGGATTTTATAAAGCTTTCATTCCATCTTTCAGTGGTGAAGAATTAGTGAGGGAAGATGAGAATAAGGTCATTTCTCTTTCTTCCCACTTTTTTTTCTTTTATTTATGTTATAATTTCATTATTTTAACTTTAATTTTTAATAAGATAATGCTAAAACATGCTCCAAGTGTCCACTTACAATTCAAAAATATTCTAACTATTATTTAGACCTTAATTTAATTGCTAAATAAGTCCTTAAGCAAATAAAAGTCTATAAAGATTAAATTTTACGTTTTTACGATTTAGTCCTTGTACATTAATTAACTATCAATTCAATAAAATTGCTGGACCAAAAATCAATATAATTCTAATATACTCATAAATATTAATTAATAACATTTACAGACTCAATTATCGAAAATAAGGTTCTAAAACCATCATTTTCAGCACCACTAAAAAATAGGTTGTTATACTTTTGGTGCATTGAACTCTCGGGATGAAAACTCTAATGAATTAAGTTTAGCTCTTGTTCCAAATCCTTTTGAATTAGCTTCAAACCTAGCTAAATACTCATCTTCATCATCTTCATATGTAAAATCAAATAACAAGAGACGTTCTAAAGGATCATCAAGAAAATTATGTTCTAGCTCTATAAAAATCAAAGAATCTACCAGTGAAACAACAAAACATTCTTCAACATCATCAAAAAATTTCATAGTCTTGAAGACATTAAAAGTCACCTTGTCATCGTAGACCCTCATGGTGAGTTTACCCTTTTACACATCAATTAAAGTTCTATCGGTTGCAAGGAACAACCTTCCCAAAATAATAGGCACCTCTCTATCTGCCTCATAGTCTAACTTAATAAAATCAACGGGAAATATAAACTTATCCACCTAGACCAACACATCTTCAATCTTCCCATCAGAATGAGCAAGAGATCTATCTTCCAATTGAAGAGTAACCACAAAAGGTCTGACTTCACCAATCCTCAATTGCTTGAAAATCGACATTGGCATCAAATTTATATTAGCACCTAAATTGCACAAGGCCATCCCACAATAAAAAATCTCTAATATTTCATGGAATGGTAAAACTCCTTAGATACTTCATCTTAGGTGGCAATCTGTTATGCAAAAATGAGTTGCACTCTTTAATTAGAGCCATGGTTTCAAATTCCCCTAACCTTCTCTTCTTAGAAAGAATATCCTTTATAAATTTCACTTAGTTGTGCATTTGCTCAAGGGCTTCCACAAGTGGAATATTGATATGCAGCTATTTTAACACATCCAAAAATTTCCTAAATGTAGTATCTTACTTTTGCTTTTGAAACCGTTGAGGAAATGGTGGCTGTTAAATTTTTAATCTATCAGGATGGCTTTGCTAAGGCAATACTTCAGCATTGGGAGCACGTGCAAATTTTAGTATATTAGGATTTCCAACATTTTCTTGAATTTCTCACTGTATTGGATTGTAGAGGGTTCACACTTAGCTTCAAATTTTTTTATCTCCAATGTCTTTCCATTTCTCAAAGTGACGGCTTTGCAATGTTCCTTACCAACATTTATCAATTTTTTTGTGTCACTTGGTAAAGCACACTAGGATCAGTTTCTAATCTCATTAACTAGCTGCCCAACTTGATTTTTAAAATTTCTCAATGTCTCTGCTTGGCTTTGGATAAATGCATCATTCTTGGCCATGTAAGTCTTTAACAAAATTTTAAAAGTATTAGAAGACTTGGCTTGTTGAGGTCTTTGAACTTGTTGAGAATACTTGGGTGGATAATTTGGTCTAAAAGGCATAGATGAGTTGATAGGACCAGCCCCTTAATTACTCCATGAGAAATTTGGATGATGCTTCCATGAAGGATTATAGGAGTTCAAATATGGCCCATTCTTATTTTGATTTCCCATGTAATAAATCGACGTCGAATTTGGAAGACAATTATCGAAGATATGACCATCACCACAATACACACAAGAAATATTCTCAAATTGATCTAAAGGTTGCCCTGTCGAGTTACGATTTGATAATACATGTTCATGTTCCTGAGCATAGTCGACATAGATGATACTTGGGTTCCCACAGATGTAAGTGCGTTTACTTCATGAACTCTAGCTATTCTTCTCTCGATAGGTGCTTTAGTATTCACCCACTGATAATTGTTGTTGGAGATCCTTTCAAGAATTTCATATGCTTCATTGTAGGAGTTAGCAAGAAGAGCTCCATTTGCTGAAGTATCTACCACCATTCTAGTATGAACATTGAGACCATTATAGAAAGTCACTATTTGAATACAGTGAGGAATGTTATGATGGGGATACTTTCGCAATAACTCCTTGAACCTCTCCCATGTCTAATATAAAGATTCTTCATCAAGCTGCTGAAAGGTGGTAATTTCATTGTGAAGCTTGGCATTCTTACTGGGAGAAAAGTACTTCATCAAGAAATGTTCAACCAACTTTTGCCATGTAGTTACGGAATTTGAAGGTAAGGAGTTCAACCATGCTTGTGCTCTATCTCTCAAAGATTATGGAAATAATTTCAATCTCAAAGCATCCTTTGTAACTCTGGCCAATTTAAAAGAGTCACTCACTTCCATCAATAGGAGAAGATGAAGGTGCAGATCTTCAGTAGGCATCCCATTAAACAGACCCACAGTTTGCAGCATTTGGAATATGACTGACTTTAGTTCGAATTGTGGAGCCTCAATCTCGAGTCTTATAATACCCGAATTTTAGCATTATTAGCAATTGCTCCCCCTTGAACTTGTTGTAGAGGATCCATTACTACAACTGTCCCTAAAATACTTATTCTCTTCTTCTTCTGAAATTATGCTTAAACAATTATAACCTGAATAATTATGAGAATTAATAAAGCAAGAAAAAAGAAGTTTAAACCAAATTGCAAGATAATTAATTTCATAAATAATGACTAAATCAGTCTTCAGAAATGGATCCAGAAACTTATCACAAATTTTCTTATGATGCGCAAGTGTACACAATTGCTAGCAAGTGATATAGTAGTAAATACTAGAGTTATCATCTCCATAGGGACTGATTTTAAAACATAAATTGTAAAATTAACAAATGGCAACTTGAAAGGTAAATAAAAATCTGATTGAATGCAAAGAAATATGCAAAGAAATTTAAAAATAGTAACACAAATTAATAGTAATGAATTAAAGAGTCAGAATAATTATTTCCCCCTAATATGCAACTACTAGCAGTGATGTTACAACAATGCTGCGGCATTATGACAGTTTATTAATCTGGAATTTTCAGTTTATAGGCTTCTTTCAAAGTCACTATGTTCAATCCTTAAACCAATTTAAAATATGTCTATGCCAATTTAATGTCAAGAAACAATTGCAAACACCATTCCTACAAGATTATGCACGGTAACAATATATGTCTATATCGTTAGACATTTAAAATCAAAGAAATTAAACATGCACCATTCAAGTTTTACATCCATTAATCACAACCTTTTCAGAATTAGCAATTAACTCAATTACCCACTAATGTTGATCAAGCAATAGTAAGTATTAAACATGAATAACACTTTAATAAATAAACCTCATATTGCAACAAGCATCCTTAGCAAATTACCAATAATTCTATATTAGAGTTTCATAATTATTCTAGCTAACAAATGTTTAGCCTATAATCACAAAATTAAAAATGATTAATAAAAACTCAACCATGATTCAAAATAGAAAAAGAAAAGAAACAAAAGACAAAGAGAAAAGTGTAGAGATTTCAAGCCAAATAAAATGGTTCTCCTCAATTCGTTTTTCTCTTTCTTCCTCTTCTTCTCTCCTTTTTTTTCAAGTTGCTTTCTTTTGAAAATTGATGATTTCTTTAAGCATCAGGCAACTTCCTCTCTATGTTCTGAAAGTGTGGTATTTATATCCCCCAAAAGATTGTAGGCTAGGTCAACTCCCCTTTCTATTATATTTTGTCATCTTGGGAGTGTTTGAGCCTTTACATTTTCGCATAGCCCTATTTCTTCTTATTCTTAGTCATCATCAACACTTGATTAAGAAATAGGTTAAGCCCAAAAGCTGATGTGGCGTTATTTATATGTGAAGTCTCTAATCTATTCCTGTTAAGCTTGATGCTGAGGTTTTTGCTACAACATTGGGGCTTCAGATGTCGAAATTCGATATCTTCTTTTCTCCACATTTCTAATGTTTTGGTAGCCATCTTTAGAAATAAAATTTCACATTTTCAGTGTCTAATTTGACAAAAATACATTATTAAAATAAAAGCTTAAAATGTTAACTACTTAACATAAACATAATTAAAACAACTATAAAAACACTCCAAACCACTCTTATATTGATTGAAATATAAGCTTAAAAGTAATAAAATAACTCTATATCTTAAAGTTATGAAGATACATATGCTCTTACCCAATTCCAAGCTAGAATTCACTTGGGGTTGTTAATTCTTCTCCATTTTAAAGAAAGAGAAGTCTTTAAGTTTTGTAATCTTCAGTGAATGAAAGAAATGTGATAATATTATAAATGGAAGATCAAGAATAGACGAGAGAATGACTTCATGCTTAGTGATATTGATTCTTTGATGCAGCACATGGTGATGATCAAAGCATCATACGAAGATAATTAAATTTAGAGTGAAGTTAAATAGTAGGTAGAATTGGCCACCGCCGACCTTAACCTTCCTATCTCTTTAGCTTATTTGGTTTT
Source organism: Gossypium arboreum (assembly GCF_025698485.1). Taxonomy (NCBI): domain Eukaryota; kingdom Viridiplantae; phylum Streptophyta; class Magnoliopsida; order Malvales; family Malvaceae; genus Gossypium; species Gossypium arboreum. The sequence goes on along the minus strand of NC_069082.1, from coordinate 89,027,548 downwards.
TATTCTTATAGTCTTTTGTAAAAAAAAAAAAAAGAAAAAAAAAGAAGAAAAACTATCAAAATTTGACTACTAAAGCATAAATAAAGTAACAAAATAACTTATATTTAAATCTTGTATTGACTTAAATTCTGAATTCATAACCTACATCTTTTTATTCTTATAAACAAAGGGTCAAAATTAAAGCTTGTTTGATAAATAATAAGGTACATATTAGGATTCTTTTTATTTATTTAAAAAAAAAAGATGTTTATTTTATATGAACTAAGGCCTTGGCCCAATTTAAAACCAAACCCACTAAATTAAAAGCAGACAATGTTTCATAGGAAGAAAAAATGGCCCATCATCAAACGAATTAATATTACAAAATTAGAAAAATGAAAAGAAACGAAATATCCTGATCTGGAAGTGGAGACATGGGGGCATTTGAATCATTGTTTGTCTATTTGAGTAATTAAAGCCAAAAAAATCTACTCTAAGAAAAAGGCCATAAAATAGGTGTCATATTTTAGTGCAATAAAATATAACATTGTTTAGTCTACTCTTAAACCCTCCACTCTCCCAAAGCTCTTGGGTTTTTGGCGGCTACCCCTTCTCCACGCCTTCCGTCTTTTCTTTCCCCAAATTTCCTAGTGTTTACAAGTCTAGGGTTTTTCTTTTTCTTCTTCTCCTTCTTCTCTCTCTAAATCTTCACCCTTGATATTGATCATGGCCAACTCTGATCGTATCCTTTCTAACTTTGCTCCCCCGGGCATGTTTTGTTTTCGTAGATTTCTGGATAACTATCCTTGTTTCTCTTTGCATATTGCTTCTTAGTATTTTCCTTTTTAGTTTTAAGGATTTTCTTGTTGTTTTGATGAGGTATTTTATTTTTGTATGGGTTTTAGTGGGGTTTATTCAAAAGTTTTGTTTTTTCATTGGTTTCTACTAGTTCTTTTTTGGGGATTTAGATTTGGTTGATTCTTGAAGTCATGAATTTAAATGTATTTTATCTTTGGGTCTTTGCTGTTGAGGTTTGTATGTAATTTTCTAAATGGGGCTTACTAGTTTTTACTAGAAAGGTCTTTTAATTGCTTTATGCTTAGGTTTGATGGATTTGGAAACTTATGAATGATGTGTTTAATCTTTGATGATGCTATTTGTAGATTAATATACAATTATTGGATTGTTTATATGATATTGTTAGCTTAAAATCTGGATCTTTTTTGCTTTAAGTGATGTGCTCTTGATATATCTGAGTTGTAGCGTCCAATTTTTAAATTCTCGGTTTTGTTCTTATCCTTTACATCTACAATCACAGAAATTGCAGATTCACTAGGGAAATTGTCTCTAGATTCACAAGCCGTGACTGCAAAAGTTCCCGATACCGTAAAGAAGGTAATACTTATATTGTGAGATGCTTATTTCTTATCCTTGTTGATAAAAGTTCTAGTTTTTATTTAGTTGGTTATTCATTTTTTTATTCTGTGCAATTCAAGCCTCTTAGTTGAAGTTGGTTTCTTGGTTACCTGTATACACTAGTTATTGTCCTCTTTGTGTGGGTAAAGATGTTTGCTGTTATCCTAAGTTACTCGGATTTGGATGTGAGCGTCCAATATGGGTATGTTTCTGGCAAGGGTGTGTTCAATTTTCTTTTAAGTTTTCCATGTATTTGGAGGATCTTTAGAATGTCATATCTCTATTTTCTGGTCTAGATTTGGCCATGGATACCTCAATTAAAATGAAGAGTTGAAGTGAAGTAAATCCTACTGCATGCCATTAACTCAATGATTATAATGTTTGATAAGTGGTGAAGAGAATAATTCATAATTCATTGAGAGATTAATGAATATATGTTGCAGTGATTATCAATGTATGATGGTTTGACTATAACATTTAGATGTTTATGGAGTTTGTTTAACGTGACTAATTTTTTGTTGATTGATTAGGCTGAGTATCGTATTTGATAAGCTTAATGTTTATGGGCAGGATCTTTATGGTGATAATGGCTCATATGTGTACGAGCAGACTTATGGTTATATGCCATATGGGGTGTATTCTATGCCTAGTTCACCTCTTCCTGCTATGGGACATGACGGTCAACTTCATGCTCTGCAAGAATACCATTATCCAAGTCCTTATTACCAGCCACTGCCTCAAACTAGTCAAGCCAATGTTTCTCAAGTTGAGGTTTCAACTTCTGGTGTAGGTGATCAAGCTTCCTTATCCATTGAAACAAATAAGGGAAATACAAGTACTATCACAAATGGTGGGGGCTTGAGTGGTAATAGCGGATCAGGTTCATTGAAATCAACTTTCAAAAGCTCCTCGTTAAATCCGAATGCTTCCTACAAAAGAGGAGGCTTGGCAACAGGTAATCTATCCCTAGGCTTTAGCTATGATGGGATTCAGTCAACAATTCCATGGTTAGATATGTCGATGTCTTCTAATGGGCAATCAAAACATGCTGCACATGGTGGATTCTCCTCATATACGAACAACGCTTCATCGGGCAGGAATCAGAACCTTCACCATTTCCCTCATGTTATGGTATGTTCAAACTGCTTCATTACTTAGATCCGAATTCTAGTCTGGAGTCTGGACACATGCACTGCTTAAGTAGATTGTATATACTAGATATATAAAAGATTTTAGTGTCTCAATTTTTCATCATCAATTGGCCTAATTGTTTGAGTGATCTGAATGCAGAATTTGCACAATGCAAGGCCATCATCAGGTGTGGCCCAAGCATATGGGTACATGAACCACATGTACCCTAGCAACATGACCTATGATCACTATGGTAATGCCATTAGAGGTGGTTCTGGTTTTGGATCATATGGTTATGATGCCTGGAAGAAAGGACTAGGGTGGTATCCTGTTGGTAACAACATCAAATCAAAGGGTCGTGGTTATGGAAAAGAAAGTATGAATGGTTTAAATGAGCTGAACAAAGGACCTAGAGTGAAAGGATATAGGAGTCAGGATGGTGTCGAAGCTGCAACACTAGCTGTCAAAGAACCGAACCTTCCACTGATAGAGAGCGACAAGGAGAACAATGTTTCTCTTGTTCCAGATATCGAGCAGTATAATAAAGAAGATTTTCCTGAGAGTTATTCAGATGCAAAGTTCTTCATCATTAAATCCTATAGTGAGGATGATGTCCACAAAAGTATCAAATACAATGTGTGGGCCAGTACATCTACTGGCAACAAGAAACTTGATGCAGCATTTCACGAGGCCAAGGGGAAGCCTGATAGCTGTCCGGTGTTTTTATTGTTCTCGGTGAGTATGATTACCATTTATTCTCTGTTTTGATTTAGTCAGTACGTGCTTTACTTGAATTTTTCTGAAGCTTGATTTGTTTCCAGGTTAATACCAGTGGACAATTTGTCGGAGTAGCAGAGATGGTGGGCCCTGTTGATTTTAACAAAACTGTAGAATATTGGCAACAAGACAAGTGGACCGGTTGCTTCCCTGTGAAGTGGCACATCATTAAGGACGTGCCAAACACTTCATTGAGGCACATAACACTTGAGAACAATGAGAACAAGCCTGTTACTAATAGTAGGGACACCCAAGAGGTATTTTCTGTGTATATTTGTGTGCATATGATTTACTATATCACTCGGTTTCGGGATGAATGTTGGGTATGGGTATATACTCAAAATGGGTCAATTTTCTAAGTTATTTTATATATTCAGAGAATCATGGTCCCATGTCCATACCCTGATATGTGCCAGATACGGGTGTTAGGCACTGGTAGTTGAGGGCAGAGCAGCATAGGTTATATATTTCTCCTTTTCGTGATTCTTTTCGTCCTTCTTATTGTGAAATGGTCTGTGGCGGCTATAGGTAAATTTTGAGCAGGGGGTTCAAATTCTCAAAATATTTAAGGATCATTTCAGTAAGATGTGCATTCTCGACGATTTTGAATTCTACGAGGCTCGTCAAAAGATAATCCAAGAAAAAAAGACTAAACATCAGTTGTCACAAAAACAGGTATTTGTAACTCTTGGTTGAATCTTGTGCCGCTTTTAACTTGCTTTTTGTCCATTTTTATTTGGCTTTGCATAAACTGCTGAAATATTAGTTACTTTATATTCTTCAGATCCAGTTTTCAAGTGGGCAGCCTAAAGAAGATGTTGTAACTGATAACAAAAAAAATGCAGCAATAACAAATGAGACTTTGGAAAAATCCGTAGAGGCAGCTTTGATAGAACCAACTGTTGCATCGAAAGGTGAGAATGGAAATATGAAACCCGTAGAAGAGAATGGATCGGTTGCTGCAACTGAAGGCGACAACCCCACAAAAGCAGTTAGTGTAGGGAATGCTTGCTAATTTGGCTTCTTAGATTATAGAATAGAATTGTAGTTTTGGGATGGTTATTATTAACAAGCTTAGCTAATTCATATCTACCTTTCAGCCTTTACTCGTAGCAATTAAGCTTTGCATCGTGAGACAATCTCGATTGAGATTTTTTTCATTTTGTTTGTGATTTTAATCTGTTTCCTTTGTTTCTATTAATGAGAAAGAGTTGAAGAAGAAAAAAAATAAAAGGCAATGAGAAAGAAGATAGTCCTGTTTGGTATTTTATTACGACAAGTTGGAAGATCATGCTCATATGATTACTCTTAGAAGGTGGTCTGCTTGTGATTTTGTACAGGAATGATTTTCATGTATAAAATATGTGGTTATGTGACGGATGTAAAACCAACAATTGAGACATTTGAACAAGTTAGGAGGGTGCGGGCAGAATCTGACTGTTCAATATGAATATTACGTATATCTTTAAATATAAAATACGCAATTGTTTACTTCAAATCTCTTGTTTCAGATTAAAAATAAAAGGGATCACGAGATTCCTGAGAGGCGAGGTCACCCTTAAAAGCAGATGAGAATGGAATGAATAAGCAGTCTAATTTATGCTAGAGAAGCATAAACCCAAGTCTCAATAATAACGAGTTTACTGTCCTCGCTCTGGAGATAAATTAAAAATAATTTATTTTTAAAATACGTATAAAATTTTTATTAAATCAAATGACCCAAGTATTGTATTTGGAATTAATTGTTTTATGTCAAATTATGGTTAAAATCTTTATACTATGTTTAAATTTAAGATTTAGTACTTAAAATTTAATTTAACATTATTTGGTTCCTCTATATAATATTATTAGTTAGTCGAATGTAACTATACAATTCAAAAAGAAAAAAATAGCAAACACTAGTTGTAGATGGTGAAGGACAAGTTTCATCAACACAACAAAAGTTTTAGCCTCACCATCAATAGAACATTATGACATGTTGACAATTGACTTTGTCACAACTTAAGCATGACATACCTGAAGTGGTTGCAAGCATTTAATATGATAATGAAATTAGCTTCAGTTGGTCCAAAGCTACAAGCAAAAATCGACAAAAGAATCGAACATTCACCAAAATAGAGAAGACAACAATAAAATCATTCCCAAAGTCACCTGTAAAACTAAAATTACATGCATAAGCAAATTAAAAAACGTGCTATAAGAGCAGACAAAAACTTCCAAAACTGAAGACTTAATAAACAAATGAAAAAATAAACAAAAACATATAAAATGTAAGACCCTTAACCCGTATCTGTCGCCAGACTAGGGTTAAAGGTGTTACCAGACAAATCGGAACATTTCACAATAATTCACAAACATCATTCACACATAATCATAAATCATTATAGAGTCCCTTACATAGGTTAACGAGACCTTAAACATGCTTTAGAAAGGGGTCGGGACTAAACCAAGTTCATACAAAAATTTTCAAAACTTAAACATTTTTTAAAGTTGTACAGGTCACACGCCCGTGTGAACAGGCCGTGTGCCTCACACAGCTTTAGACACGCCCGTATGTCTAGGCCGTGTCAAAACCGAGCATACATACTGACTTGTCCACACGGCCACAAGACACACCCGTGTGAAAATTAAAGAGGCTATTGACTTGGGTCAGATGGCCAGTTACACGCCCGTGTGTCTAGCTCGTGCTCGAAACTGACTTGGCCACATAGCCTAGCACACGCCTGCGTGTGCTATCATGTGGTCTGCCCAGGCTCATTTCGAAATGGCGCTCGAGCAACATGGCTGAGACACACGCCTGTGTCTCTACTCGTGTGGGCAAAAATAGGCCGTTTACAACGCAAAATTGCCACCCAATAAGGGTCCTCCCTACAAGCAATAAATAAACATCAATTGCATACCAAATGTTCATTCATTTCACAACCAATACATACACCAATCATGCCATAATATTACCAACGAATTTCATGCTCATAACACATACCAATTCATGTCATTCCATAAGCTAAAACATACTAAAACATATGGTTTATAACCTTGATACATTCCATTCATTCTCATACCAAATCCTTAGCCAATTCTAAAATATGCACATACCAAAACTTACCAAATTGGTCATTTCTTTTGACCAACCAAATGCACATCATAATGGCACATTTGCATCACATATCATATATCAATAACAAACCATAAGATCAAACACAAACTAGCCATATCACATGGCATGAAATATACATTACAAAACATATCCAAATACTTCTAGCCTATACATGCCATACTTTTATGTTCACAATGTCAAAAGGTACCAAAATAAGGTTCGATAGTGTGGTGATGATCCTCAATGATCCCCGTGCTTCTAGTAGCTTTGATATCTATAAAACAATGCGAACACACACAAAGTAAGCTTTCAAAAGCTTAGTAAGCCATATACAAATAAAATTAACATTCAAAACATGAAAGCATCATCAAATTATATATACTCCATGGCCAAATACTATCTCAAATCACATAGTTCATATACATTTAACATATTCCCAATTCATTTACACATATAGCATATTTTCTCATACTTATAACATATATCATCACTTATACATGTACTTACCTTTTACTCTCAAACATGTATACATTTCAAACGTACTTGAATTGGATACACATCACATATAATCATTCGTTTTTGGGAATGCTCATTGAACCGTTCGGAATCATAAGGATACGTGGATAGCTCAGAAATCTCGTACAATGCCAACGTCCCAGACGTGGTCTTACATGTAATCAAATATCGATGCCACTGTCCCAGACAGGGTCTTACACGATAACACATATTGGATCCTATGTCATGACATATTTATCTTAACTATTCCTAGGGTTCGTACGAGGCTTTTCGGACGTCGAAACTTTGTCGATACTTTCTCGGATATCTTATATTCAAGGCATAAAGCCATTTATCATTGTTCAATAGCATATAAGCATAAATAAACCATTTCAAATACATTTATTTGTATATAGACTTACCTCGTACGAATTTGGATAGGCGGAATTGGCTACTCGACGACTTTCGACTTTCCCTGGTCTAATTCCGTTTTCTTTAGTTCTTGATCTATATAAATTCAAATTTAACTCTTTTATTCACTAAGTCATTCAAATCAATCCAAAATCACATATTTAGGGAATTTTACAAATTAGCCCTTATATTTTTATATTTTGACAATTTAGTCCCTAATCACAAAAATCACAAAATACACAAAATTTGCATATACCCATGTTAGGCTGAATCCTCATAGTACTCATATAAGCCCATATGTTTCATTTATTTCATATTTTAGTCCCTCAATTTACAATTCTCAAAATTTAGCCCATTTTACTCAAATTCATCAAAATTTCAAAGACAAAATATGTTAACCCAAAACATATCTTCCATTTACCAACAACTAACTTCACAAAACTTATAATTTCATCAATGTCTCAACTCAAAATCGTTAACAATTTCTAAAATTTAGACATGGGCTAGATAGAATACAGTGCAACGATTACAAAAATGTAGAAATTATCAAAAACCAAACAAAATCCATACCTTAATCACCAAATCAATGTGCCGAACCTTAAAACTCTTTTTCTTTGGTGTTTTTCGGAAAATATGAGTAAAATGAAGCAAAATTCATATTTTGTTTAATTAACTATCATTAATTTAACAAATTTACTTAAGTAACCTTTTTATTTTCATTTAAAATCCACTAACTCATGCCTAAATATGTCCATTCATAAATTAAATAGAATAATTGCATCATAAGGACACTGCATATATAAAGACATAGCAATCAAGCACTTTAACAAATAGAAGGCCACTTTTACATTTTACGCGGTTAGGTCTTTTTCACAAATTAAGCACACAAATGATCGAATTTTCATACGAATCTTTCACACATGCTAATCAACATATTATAAACATAAAAAATAATATTAAAATATTTTTCTGACTTAGATTTGTGGTCCCAAAACCACTATTCTGACTAGGATCTAAATCGGCCTGTTACAATTCTCCCTCCTTAGGGATTTTCGTGGCCGAAAATCTTACCGTCGAACAGATTCAGATATTGTTGTCTCATAGAATCTTCAGGCTCCCACATGGCCTCTTCAACACCATGTTGATACCACATCACTTTAACTAACGAATTTTTCTTGTTTCGCAGTTTTTTAACCTCATGAGCTAAAATACGGATCAGTCTTGTTCGTAGGTCATATCAGACTGAATCTCAATCTCAGACTGAGGAATCACATGTGAAGGATCGGATATGTATCATCGAAGCATTGATACGTGAAACACATTATGAATCTTTTCTAACCCAGATGGCAACAACAAATGATAAGCAATTGGCCCGATACGCTCAATAATCTCATACGACCTGATGAACCTCGGACTCAATTTGCCCTTTTCTGCCAAATCTGAGTACTTTCTTCCACGGTGAGACTTTCAAAAACACTTTATCACCGATTTCATATTCAATGTCTTTCCGTTTCAAATCTGCATAAGATTTTTGACGATCGGAAGCTGCTTTCAGACTATCTCGAATCATTTTTACTTTCTGTTCAGTCTTTTTTATTAAGTCAACCTCGTGAATCTTATTCTCGCTGAGTTCAGTCAAATACAAAGGTGTACGACATTTGTGACCATATAAGGCTTCGTACAGTGCCATTTTAATGCTCGATTGAAAATTGTTATTATAAACGAATTCAATTAAAAGGTAAATACTATTTCCACATACCTTCAAACTTAAGAATGCAACATCTTAAAATATCCTCGAGAATCTGAATAATCAGCTCAGATTGACCATCCGTCTGTGGGTGAAAAGCAGTACTGAAATGCAATTTAGTACCTAATGCCTCTTGTAGTTTCTTCCAAAATCGCAAAGTGAATCTTAGATCTTTATCTAACACAATAGACAATGGCATACCATGCAACTTCACAATATCGGAAATGTATAACTCAACTAATTTATCAAGTGAGTAATTAGATCGTACTAGAATAAAATAAGTTGATTTTTTCAATTGGTCAACTACTACCCAGAAAACATCTTTCTTTCTAAGAAATAGGGGCAAACCCAAAACAAAATCCATCATCACTCTATCCCATTTCCACTCTAGAATCATAATCGGTTGTAACAAACCAGATTGCACTTGATGTTCAACTTTAACTTGCTGACAGATTAAACATTTAGAAAAAAAGTCAGAGATACTCTTTTTATTCCAGACCACTAGTAATGCAGTTTCAGATCACTATACATTTTACTACTGCACGGATGAACAGATAAACGACTGTTGTGAGCTTCGTTCAAAATCATCTGAATCAATTCTGGATTTTTTGAAACACAAATTCGATATCAGAATCTCAAACAATTATCATTATCAACTCAAAATTCAGAATCAGAATTCAAATCATACTGAGCTCATTTTGTGATTATCTCATTATCAACCTTTTAAGCATCAATAATCTATTGTAAAAACAACAATCTCACTTTCAATTGGGATAATACTAAACCATCATCGTATAGAACCAAATGAGCATTCATCGCACATAATGGAAACAATGATTTCTGACTCAAAGTATCAGCAACAACATTTTCTTTTCTTGGATGGTAGTCAATAACAAAATCATAATTTTTTAATAGTTCTAGCCATCTTCTCTGTCACAAATTCAAATATTTCTGAGTCATCAGATATTTAAAACTCTTACGATCAAAATATACGTGACATTTCTCACCAAACAGATAGTGGCGCCAAATCATCAAAGCAAATACAATCGCAGCTAACTCAAGGTCGTGCGTCGGGTAGTTCTTTTCGTACGGCTTTAACTGTCTCGAAGCATAGGCTATAACTTTGTCTTCTTGCATCAAAACACATCCCAGACCGTTCAACGAAGCATCACTGTAGATCACAAATTCTTTACCCGATTCGGTTTGTACTAACACTAGAGCTTCAGTCAACAGAGCTTTCAATTGATCAAAGCTTTTTTGACACTTTTCGGACTATTCAAACTTCACATCTTTCTGAAGCAGTTTCGTTAATGGAGTTGCAATCATAGAAAAGCCTTTTATGAACCGTCTATAATAACCGGTAAGTCTTAGAAAACTACAGGCTTCGGAGACATTTCTTGGAGGCTTCCAATCTAAAATAGCTAAAATTTTGTTCGGATCAACTTGGATACCTGATGCTGATACCGTATGGCCCAGAAAAATGACTTATCGTAACCAGAATTCACATTTGCTAAAATTCACATACAGTTGCTTATCTCGCAAAGTCTCTAGCACTATTCTAAGATGCTCGGCATGCTCAGATTCATCACGTGAATAAATCAATATGTCATCAATGAATACGACAACAAATCGATCTAAATACGGTTTGAAAATTTTGTTCATCAAATCCATAAAGACAGTAGGTGCATTCGTTAATTCGAAAGGCATAACTAAGAACTCATAGTGGTCATACCTCATTCTGAATGTAGTTTTGGGAATGTCTGAATCTTTTACTCGCAAGTGATAATAATTTGATCTCAGATCTATCTTTGAAAACATAGTAGCTCCTTTCAATTGATCAAACAAATCATCAATTCGAGGCAGAGGGCATTTATTCTTGATAGTCACTTTGTTCAATTGATGATAATCAATGCACATTCTCATCGTACCATCTTTCTTTTTCACAAACAAAACTGGTGCACCTCAAGGTGAAAAACTCAATCTAGTGAACCCTCTATCGGTCAATTCTTGCAACTGAGACTTTAAGTCTTTTAGTTCGGTCAAAGCCATTCCATACGGAGCTATCAAAATCGAAGTAGTTCCCGGTAGCCAAATACTACTTCATGAATTGGAGGTAATCCCGAAAGTTCTTCAGGAAACACATCAAGGAAGTCACAGACAATATACACTGATTCAACTTTCTTTTCTATTACTTTTGAATCAATCACATAAGTAAAGTAAGCTTCACCACCTTTTCTCACAATACTCAGAGCTTTCATCGAAGATATCACAGCAGGCAATCCATTCAAATCAGTAGATTCAATTCAAACTATTTCATCATTCTTGCATCTCAAATCAATAGTTTTCTGTTTGCAGTTCACAATAGCATCATGCAAAGTTAACCAATCCATACCCAGAATTGTATCAAACTCATCAAAAGGTAATAACATCAGATCGATAGGAAAACAAATGTTTCGAAACATTAACGGACAATTCTTGCACACTTTGTCAACCAAAACACATCTGCCTAAAGGATTCGATACTCTAATCACAAATTCAGTAGACTCTATAGGCAAAGTCTTACTGGATAATAAATTCATGCATATATACGATTGTGTTGGTTCGAGATCTGTAACGCCCCAATTTTTGAGAATTCTGTGGATGTTGGCAAATTTTAAATTTTTGGTGTTCTGTCTGCTTGGCATAGATTTAATCAGGTTAGTGGGCCTTTAGAAGGACCAAGCTTAAGTTAAAACCTGATAATTTTAATTAGTTTGATTCCATAGGAAGAAGGGGTTCTGGTTAATTGGGCTTTTAAGTATTAATTGGGTAAAAATTAAACACAAGGAAGCAGGTGGCAAAGTGGCATGTGACGCCACTGGGGAGGCTATAAAGGTGGCGTGTGGATGCTAGGGAGAACCAAGGTTCAAGTCACAATGAAAGCATATGAAGGGAATTATTTTTATGGTTGGAAAGTGTAAGTAATGGAACTCAAGTAAAAGACTGTCAGGAGGAGTTTAAATTGCTCAAGGGATTGAGTAAGGAGGGGATAAGGGAGAGGATTTAGGAGCTAATTAGGGAGAGCAGTATTGGCTGAATGGTGGACTCTTGGGGAGCAAGAGTTGGCCGGCCAAGGGTTTGCTTAGGGGGAAAATTTCGGCTAGGTTAAATGCCAAGTATAAATTCGGCATTTAGGGGTAAGTGTACCATTTTTCTGACCATCTTTCCTTTTCCTCCTTTCTTTTCTTTTTCTCTCCATCTACCTTCTCCTCTTCTTTTCTCCATAGACGAATCCTTCTACCACTCTTCCCTACACCACTTCCTTACTATTATTTCTAAGCCTTATAGCCGAATATCACAAAAGCCGAAATCCCGAAGGTTCATATTGTCTGTGCCGAATTCTCCTAGCAAAACCTACTGATCTTTCTTCATCCTTTTTGATCAATTCTTTCTTTTTCTGAACCCCAAACCTTTATCGACAAAGCCACTACAAAACCCTCACCTTTTCTTCACTGTTGCAAAAAGCTGAAAACGCATAGCCTTAGGGACATAGCCGAATTCTGAGATCTCTAAGGGCTCGACTTTTGTTATCATTTGAGGGGTTAGATCTGCATCAAAATTGAGTAGGAGTTAATTGGAATCATTGACCAAAGAAACCTGTGGTAAGTTTTTGAACCTAATCTTTATTTCAGGTTTTAGAAAAGCCGAAACCCCCTTAAAGGTTAGTGAGGTTGTCGATTTGGGCTTGTAGCTCTAAGGGTTGTTATAATTGTTTTGTTTTGGTAATAGTGTGATCTAGAGGCTGCTGATCGAAGGATTGGACAAGTGGAACGACTGGATCTAAACCTTGTGGCTAATTTCGACAAAGGTAGTATCACTAGTGCCTAAGGTGTTTTTGGCCGAATATGGTAAGGGGGTAAATATGTAGTTCATTTTAATAGTTAGATTAACGTGTTAGTAATCCAATTGTAGGCAGTTCGTGTGTGGATCTCGTCAGCATATCGTCCAAACAGGTGTGTAACTGACACCCTTTCATACTTTAGATTGGCAAAAGCCGAAAAGCTGAAATGCCGAAAAACTAGTCTTTTGTGGACTTGCGAGTGTGCGAATGCTCGTGAGGTAAATTGATTAACGTTTTTGGTAAACTACAATGTTTAGACTGCAGAGTGCATGATTTCTGTGCCTTCTATTTTTTTGGGCTTTATGGACCAAAATTGAGATAGTGGGCCAATGGGCCCAATTCGGTAAGAACCCTCGGTAAGTGTTTCTGTTAGTACATGAAAGGTGGGAATATGCATGAAAACCCTTAAAATTGATAAAATTACTGAAATACCTTTATAGGTGGATAATTTACAGATTTAACCCTAGGAGTAAAATTACTGATATACCCCTAGGGTTAAGGTTGACCTGAATGCATGTTTGACTGTTATTATTTACTGCATGCCATATTATTATCTGATGCATGGGACTGGGATACTGATGGAGGAAGTACTAAAAGTGGCTTGTCCACGTACTAGAGGCTTTGCCTCAACTTATCGATAATGAGCAAACAATCTTTGCAATCTGTGGAGTGTAGAAATTTGGGTGGGTTGAGCTATTTCCCACATGGAGTGTAGGGCTGGTACGGGTGGAGTTTAGCGGTTGGTTATAGGCTAGGTTGGGCTTGCATACACGAATATGTCTGATCTGTTCTGGAATGGGCCTCTGGGTCATACTGTTATCTGAAAATGGGGCTAAGGTCCAGTTTATTATATTCTGAAAAGAGCTTCGGCCCAATACCCACTGTTATCTTAATGGGCTTAGGCCCAATGGGCTTGAGCTGACTTGGGCTTTGGATGGGTTTTCCTTACACACTGAGTTTTCCAAACTCACCCCTTTCTCTTCCATCCTTGCAGGTGAGCCCTAGTTGGTGGATTTAGAGCTGGGCGGGATTCAGAGTGGCCACGAAGATTAATTTTTGTTTTTTTTAAGTTTCGCATTTATTATTTTGACTATTTTTATTCTGGTTTAAGTTGTAATAAGGCTGCTCTTCTTACTATTTCTATTATTTTGGGTTATTAAATTGGTTAACTCTAGGGCGTGGTTTATAAAAGTTACTTATTTTCAAAATAACAGGATAACTAAGCAAAGCTTCCGCAATGTAAACGTTTTCAAAAGAAATGAATATTTAAAATAGACTTAAACTTAATTAACTATTCATGGACTAGTAACAGGCTTAAAGTGTGGCAATGGATGTGTGCATGTCTAGGATTGGATCCGTGAAGAGCTTGGTACTTAAGCAGTCCAACAGACTCACCTCCTCTTTTCTGGCTTCCTACTTGGTGCACAGCTTCTATTCACTTTAACTTAAAACAAAACATTCTTCAAACCCTAAGAAAGATTTTTGGATAAACCATAACTTCTTTAGTAACATTCTCCATGTGACACGCTGAATTCAGTCATAACGTCTGGGCCGGGTTTGGGGTGTTAAAGGATCTATCAAAGCAATCACAGAAGTATCAGAAAGTGTGAAAGTACCGGTTATAACATCTGGAGACGAAGCTTCTTCGCGAGCTCAGATGGCGTAGGCTCTGGCAGATGCTCTAGCCTCAGATCGAACAACGGTGTCTTTAGTTCCTCTTTGACTACCACTCACATTGCCCGTATTTCTGGAAGGTTTACCTCTAGCTGAAGTGTTACTCGGTCTCGAATTTTGTACAGTTTCTTGCTCGATAGATTCGGGGCAATCACGGTGAAATGGTGTAATGATCCATATTTGAAACAAGCCTGATCATACAATCTACAATTGCCAGGATGTCTTTTACCACAGTGTTTGCACTCAGGGTGATCAGATCTGACATTTCCAACACTTGCAATAGAAGTAGCTAGAGCTCTGAAGCTCGAATGTTATCTTTCACGATCTCTACTCGAATGTCCCACATTAGCCTTTGAACGACTATAATCATCTCAGAATTTTTTTGACGCAGACTGAAATGATTTACTTGCGGATCTCTTTCTTATATCTCTAGCTTTTGAATTAGCTTTTCTTTTCTCTTTCCCGAGTTCTTCAGCTTTACAAGCTCGTTCAACAAGCACAACAAACTCTTTGATTTCTAAAATCTCGACTAACAATTTGATGTCTTCATTCAAGCCATACTCAAATCTCTTGCACATAATTTCTTTAGTCGAAACACATTCTCGTACATACTAGCTCAGTCTCACAAATTCTCGCTCATATTTTGTAACAGACATACGGCCTTGTTTAAGTTCAAGAAACTCTTTGCGTTTCTGATCAATAAATCTCTAACTGATATATTTCTTTTTGAATTCAGTTTGAAAGAAATCCCAAGTGACTCGATCTCTCGGAACCACGGATATCAAGTCTTCCACCAGTGATACACTGTATCCCTCAGAAGTGAAACGACACATTTTATGCATTCCTCCAGACTCAAAGACAATTCATCGAATACTCGTATTGTATTTTCTAACCAGAACTCGACTCTCTCAGTATCATCACTAGTTGTAGCAAGGAATTCTTCAGCTCCATATTTTCTAATTTTATCAACCAGAGGCTTATTTATCTGAGTTTTAGCTTGTGGCATAATAGGGACTTGTGGAAGATTAGGCGGAATTGGGGATTGTTGAATAGCCGGATTAGTTTAAATATATTGGGTGAACCAATTGTTCATCATTTGATAGAAGGCTTGTCTACCCTCTCCATCATGGCTACTCGTAGCCAGTCTAGAGTTGGATGGCGCTGTCCCTTGTGCGTGAGTAGGCACATTGCTCTCGACATCATCAGTTATGGCTCATTCGGGATCCATTTACTATATGAAAACACATTTTCATTGTCAGGATTCATCACACTATCACAGTACATAAATATGACATGTATAGCTAGATTCACATATGCTACGTTAGTCCTAGAATTGACTAAACTGTAGCTTTGATACCAACCAAATGTAACACCGTTAACCCGTATCCGTCGCTGGACTAGGGCTAAAGGCGTTATCGGACAAATTGGAACATTTCACAATAATTCACAAACATCATTCGAACATAATCATAAATCTTTACAGAGTCCCTTGCATAGGTCAACGAGACCTTAAACGTGCTTTAGAAAGGGGTCGGGACTAAATTGAGTTCACACAAAAATTTTTAAAACTTAAACATTTTTCAAAGTTGTACAGGTCACACGCCCTGTGAACAGGCCATGTGCTTCACACGGCTTTAGACACGCCCGTGTGTCTAGGCCATATCAAAAAAGGGCATACATACTAACTTGTCCACATGGCCACAAGACACATCCCTATGCCAGGCCGTGTGAAAATTAGGGAGGCTACTAACTTGGGTCACACGGCCAGTCACACACCTGTGTGTCTAGCCCGTGCTCGAAACTGACTTGGCCACATGGCCTAGCATATGCCCGTGTGTGCGATCGTGTGGTCTGCCCAGGCTCATTTTGAAATGGCCCTTGAGCAACATGGCTGAGACACACACTTGTGTCTCTGCTCGTGTGGGCAAAAATAGGCCATTTACAAGGCCAAATTGCCACCCAATAAGGGTCTTCCCTATAAATAATAAATAAACATCAATTGCATACCAAATGTTCATTCATTTCACAACCAATACATACACCAATAATGCCATAATATTATCAACCAATTTCATGCTCATAACATATACCAATTCATGTCATTCCATAAGCTAAAACATACCAAAACATATGGTTTATAACCTTGATACATTCCATTCATTCTCATACCAAATCCTTAGCCAATTCTAAAATATGCACATACCAAAACTTACCAAATTGATCATTTCTTTTGACCAACCAAATGCACATCATAATGGCACATTTGCATCACATATCATATATCAATATCAAACCATAAGATCAAACACAAACTAGCCATATCACACAGCATGATATATACATTACAGAACATATCCAAATACTTCTAGCCTATACATGCCATACTTTTATATTCATAATGTCAAAAGGTACCAAAATAAGGTTCATAGTGTGGTGATGATCCTCGACGATCCCTGAGCTTCCGGTAGCTTTGATATATATAAAAAAATGCAAACACACACAAAGTAAGCTTTCAAAAGCTTAGTAAGCCATATACAAATAAACTTAACATTCAAAACTTGAAAGCATCATCAAATTATATATACTCCATGGCCAAATACTATCTCAATTCACATAGTTCATATACATTTAACATATTCCCAATTCATTTACATATATAGCATATTTTCTGATACTTATAACATATATCATCACTTATACATGTACTTACCTTTTATTCTCAAACATAGTATACATTTCAAACGTACTTGATTCGGATACACATAACATATAATCATTCGTTTCTTAGAATGCTCATTGTACCGATACGCGAATAGCTCAGAAATCTAGTACAATGCCAACATCCCAGACGTGGTCTTACATGTAATCAAATATCGATGCCACTATCCCAGACAGGGTCTTACATGAAATCAAATACGATGCCAACGTCCCAGACGTGGTCTTACACGCAAATAATAAGTCGATGCCAACGTACCAGACGTGGTCTTACACGATAACATATTGGATCCTATGTCATGACATATGTATCCTAACTAGTCCTAGGGTTCGTACGGGGTTTTTCGGACGTCGAAACTCTGTCGATACTTTCTCGGATATCTTATATTCAAGGCATAAAGCCATTCATCATTGTTCAATAGCATAAAAGTATAAATAAACCATTTCAAATACATTTATTTATATATAGACTTACCTCGTACGGATTCGGATAGACAGAATAGGCTGCTTGATGACTTTCGACTTTACCCGATCTAATTCTGTTTTCTTTAGTTCTTGATCTATATAAATTCAAATTTAACACTTTTATTCACCAAGTCATTCAAATCAATCCAAAAAAAACATATTTAGGGAATTTTACAAATTAGCCCTCATATTTTCATATTTTGACAATTTAGTCCTTAATTATAAAAATCACAAAATACACAAAATTTACATATACCCATGTTAGGCCGAATTCTCATAGTATTCATATAAGCCTATATGTTTCATTTATTTAACATTTTAGTCGCTCAATTTAAAATTCTCACAATTTAGCCCATTTTACTCAAATTCATCAAAATTTCAAAGACAAAATATGTTAACCCAAAACATATATTCCATTTGCCAAAAACTAACTTCACAAAAATTATAATTTCATCAATTTCTCAACTCAAAATCATTAACAATTTCCAAAATTCTGACATGGGTACAGTGCAACGATTACTAAGACAGAAATTATCAAAAACCGAACAAAATCCATACCTTAATCGCCAAATCAATGTGCCGAACCCTAAAACTCTTTTTATTTCTCTTTTATTTAGTTTTTTTTTCAGAAAATATGAGTAAAATGAAGCAAAATTCATATTTTGTTTAATTAACTATCATTAATTTAACAATTTACTTAAGTAACCTTTTTATTTTCATTTAAAATCCACTAAATCATGCCTAAATATGTTCATTCATAAATTCAATGGTATAACTGCATCATAAGGACCCCACGTATACAAAGACATAACAATTAAGCACTTTAACAAATAGAAGGCCACTTTTACATTTTACGCGATTAGGTCATTTTCACAAATTAAGCATCCAAATGATTGAATTTTTATACGAAACTTTCACACTTGCTAATTCAAATATTAAAAACATAGAGAATAATATTAAAATAATTTTTTGACTCGAATTTGTGATCCTGAAAGCACTATTCCGACTAGGGTCTAAACCGGATTGTTACATAAAGCTTAAGACAACACGGGTCCAAATTAACACGTGAAATAATTTATTGTTCTGAAATATTCTCAAATCAGAAACAAATTAAGAAGTTGACGAAGAGCCACCCACTTTCCAAGAAAAACTATTAGTAGTCAGTGGGGTTTTAGCGAACAATAGGCATCATCATCTATCCGTCACAACTTGTGAAGACAACAAGATTACCCATAGAATAGATTTGCAAACTTAAAAGAGAGAAGACATGTATAGTGAATGAGAAGAAGAAAGAAAGAAAGAAAGGGTTGATAAGAGAGGAAAAAGGTGGGTGATATTCAATCTGGAGGCTAACATCGTCGCTAAGCAAAACAAAAGATAAGAAGTAAACAGCTTGGAGAAAAAAAGAGAAAAATTTTTAGGATTTTTTCTTAATTGGCATGTTTTTTTAATCGTAATGGTTAAAGATGTTAACTATTTGGACTAACTAATATCATTGTAAAAGTAGATAACCAAATTGTGTTAAACTAAAATATAAAGACTAAATCCAAATTTGAGCATAATAGAGGGAGAAAAATTGCAAATTTATCATTATCTTATAATGATTGATAAAAGAGAAAAAAGAGATGTTTCGTTTTTTGGTCTAAATAATTAGTAACCTTCATGATTTTGGTAGTGGAAATGTTTTTTGAATACTTATTCCAACTTAACATGCCAAAATAATTTTTAGAATAGTGTTTTTTTAATCCACATGATCAAAATAATTAAGAATATTAATTATTTGGGCTAATTAATAACATTATAAAATATAAAATTAAATTATGTTCAAAATTAAAATATAAAAATTAAATCTCAAATTTAAAATAATAGAGAGATAAAAATGAAAATTGACAAAATTCCTATAATGTAAATAAAATAAAATAAAAAACCTAATGAGACTTTTGTGTTTTCTTTTTCTTTCCCTAGTCTCCTCTAGTTTCTTCCCTTCAATAGCTGGCCCACAACCCAACCAGCCATAATAATCTTCACAATTCTAAACCTTTGGACATTCTTTTCGTATATTGTTTATATAGACAATAGGATAATAGAAGATTTAGAAATTCAAAAACCATAAATTAAAAGCTGCTAACATCTATACCATAACTAAAAGTCATCCACTAAAGCATTATAATTGCAGAATTTTGAATAGTGTCTTATTTTGTGGCAGTTAAGTTGGAAAAGATAGAATTGGATGGGTAATTACGGTGTCAAACCTTAAATTTTTTAAGGGTAAACTACTTTGGTTATCACTCAACTTTTTAGTAGGAAAAAAACATATAGAGTCATCATTTTTGGACAACCTAGGGTGACAAAATTAACAGATTGTGAAAACCATCGTTGTTGGGCAACCTAATGTGGTAGTATGTACATATTAGCGTTATCATTGTTGGGCAACCCAAGGTGACAGATTTGCGTATCCGTTCTAAGTCCATGTCTGGTTAATAGAGTTATAAACATATGGATTGATTAAATGATATGTGCAATGGTAAATGAAATAGAAATGCAATATGATAAATGAATCCAGAACGAGCCTTAGGGCCCGATTAAGTATGAAAGAGTTAATATGCTTAGGAATAGTTAAAATACATATATGCAATCGAATATTTATATATATGTAAATGTTGATATTAGAAAATGAATAAGTATAGTATATTTAATGATATTATGAATTGATTAGGTATCAGGTGAAATGAATGATGATCGGAAAGTTTGTATGTATTTTTGGTAAATTGATATGTCAAATGATATTTTGCATGTCTATTATGTGTTATAAGTTGTTGTATGAACTTGTATAAGCATGAGTTCGAAATTGTGATTAGATTAAATAAATGTATATGCCTATAATTTTGTATTATTTTCGTTTGAATCATGGAAATACCACTGAGCGTATTTGCTCAGTGTACAGTTTGTTTTCTCAGTGCATAGGTATAAAAGATACTTGATACTATAAGCTATTGATCTAGAATCCTGGAAGCAATCCCCTACGCAACAAAGTTTGTATAAGTTTTGTTTTGGTGGCAAGTATGGCATGTACCTAGGTTGAGTCAATTTTGGTATAATATTATTGATCTATCGTAATTTGATATGGCAAATTAGGCTTTCCTGGTACACTTGATGAGCTTGTTTTCAAACATATTAGTGTCTTTTCTATAGTTTTTTGTAGTTCTTAGGTTTTAATTTCATAAGTTTTAATGCCTCGTATTTACTTTTCTTGAGACCCAAATTGGCCAATAGTGCTATTAGGGGACTTGACATGTGGTTGAATGTTGTAGGGACACGTTGGAGGCTGGAATCAAGTGAGAACATCAAAAAAGGAGAGGGTACCATGATATCCTACCATTGAAATTGCGATACCTCTAAAAGGCCCCCAAAGATGAAACCACCTACAGTTGTATCGTGATATCCATTTTGGGTATCACAATACCCACTTGCCAGGACCTACAAGTTCAAGACTACTGACGATATAGCGATATCTATTCCAAAGGTATCACAATATCCATATCGTGAGGGGACAAAAAATGACACAAATGATAGTCTTTGTCCAATCAAAGCACCAATCATTGAAGGCCCATTCAAGGGTATTTTGGGCAACATAATAGGGTCAGAATAACTGCTGAAATGAACCAAAATTTGGCTGAGAGAGAAAAAAGGCCACATTAGCTTAGTTTTAGCCTTAGTTTCACTAGGTTTTCTCTTAGTGTTTCTACACTTCTTCTAGGGTTTATGTGATAGGCTGTTTTTCAATGGTGTCAGAAACAATGGTTTTGGGACCACAAATTCGACGAGTAAGTTTGTAAATATTATTATTTAATATTTATGAGTCAAATATAATTTTTAAAAAGATTTTTGATTTGATAATTTATGTTATATAAGCGATTTATTAAGTTCTAGTGGTTTGACCTTAAGGTCAAGTGGTTTTAGAAAATGAGGTATCGGTACCTCGTTTCTATAAACTGAGTTGTAAATATTTTTATAAATATTTACGAAGTATCATTGAGGTTTTATTATTGAAATTTTTTAACATTTCAATAGTTAATTAATTAAAAAGACTAAATTGTAAAAGTGCAAAATATGCTAAATATAGCATTTAAGTGATGAAATAGCTTAATTAATAAATGAGAAAGGACTTAAGTAACAATTATTCCCCAATTAATATAGTGGGACTGCAATTTAATGGGAAATGATAAAATAATGTGTTTTGGGTGGCAATTTTGTAAATTAATAAAAGTTTAAACAAAATTAAAGAATGAAAAACAAAATTACTTTCATTTTTCTTCTTCAATGGCCAAAATCCATAGCCAAGGGGGTGAAGCTTCGATTTTGGGTGTTTCTTTTGTATGATCAAGATTGAGTGAAAAATCAAGGAGAATGAAAAATTACCAAATAGCCTTTGTACTTTGACATTTTTGCGATTTGGCCAGGTAAGTTCTTACGGTTAATATTTATTATTTATATATACAGGTGATTGGTATTACACGATATAATATATATGTTCTATTTTTGGAAATGAATTATTATCTAAGTTATAATATTGAATTTGATACTCGATTTGAATTGAACGTAGGATAGAGTACATTCGTGTTTTGGTGTATTACGGGAGTTTGGAATGGAGATGGTATTGGAGGGAGATATCTGTATATTACCCAAGTAAACTGAGGTTCAGCATTTATTGCAAACTCTCATGCTATACTTTCTATTTGGCATGATTCCGGTGGAGCAGCTCTTATGAGTTTCTGTTTAGCTCTTAAGAGCTTCTGTTGGCATGTTTTGGGTGGACCAAGTCTTATGAGCTTCTGTTTGGTGTATTTCAGTTGGACCAGCTCTTATGAGCTTTTGTTTGGCATATTTAGGTTGGATCAGCTCTTCTGAGCTTCTGTCTGGTGTGTTCGGTCCAGCTGACAATGTACTATTATCCGTAAGTTGTTCTTCGAATGAAAAATCTTGGTAAGGTAATCTGTTTAATGAATTTGAAAGATTTTTTATTTATTGAATATTGATCTTAACATAAATAAATTCATCAGTTGAGATTATAGATGATGCTTAAATTTGTTCTAAGCTTATGGTTGTATTATATCATGTTTAATATTAAGTATATACACTGAAATGGTAAGTAGCCAAATGAAAATATGCTTATGTTCATAAAAAATGGTAAGATTCAAAAGGTGTATTTTTTTGAATAAATGGTTTATCATGTGATTGACCTCAAATGAGTTATATTCATAAATACTTTAACTTGTGTATTAATGATGGAGATTAGGCTTATGTTAAGCTTGAGACTATGATTGAAGTTTATGTTTATGTTTGGTATTATATAAATGAAACGTGTAAGAAAAGATAATGAAATGGTAAGTTCATTATTGAAATGTGATATGATGAAAAAGGGATTGATGAATTGAATGATGTCTTTATATATGAGAAATTACGTATGTTATGGATGAACTTACCTATGATGTGAATAAATAATTTAACTAGTGAATTGATATTTTTATTTAAGTTTATGCTTAGTAAATGAAATGGAAAGCAAGTAAAGGAAGTAATTCATAGTTTTATTAAAAAGTTAATGATGGTGTATAATGATTTATAAAATCCTATGATGTTAGGAATTAAAATATATATGATGTGATAGACTTACTCATTTATGAATTGATGGTTATGTAGTTCATAAATCTTGAGGCATTAATATAGGTTTATATTTAATCTATTAAGTTCGTTGTTGAAATGAAATGTTATGTTTAAAGTTTGTAAGAGCTTACTAAGCATTCATTGCTTACGTAGTTATTTTCCTTTACTTACAGATTACCGGAAGCTCGGTCAGATTGGAAGCTTGTCAGAGATCTATCACACTATCCAACGGTTATATCGGTAGATTTGATATCTTGATCAAGGTATAATGGCATGTATAAGTGAATTGTGTTGGATGAGATGTTGTTATGTTTGTCTTGTAAATGTGGTATTTTGGTTGGTTTGCTTTTGGCATTTGATGTCTTTATCGTTCGTGTTTTTATCACCAAATTGATATATGAATTGAATGGTTTATTATTTCGTTTGTTCGGTAATGCTTTATGACCCTGTTCTGGCAATGAATATGGGTTAAGGGTGTTACAGTTTTTATTTTTTCTTCTTCTTTCTTAGTTTGAGAGTTTATTTTATTGCACTCTCTTCTTGTTCTTAGTGTTCTTGTAGTTAGTTAAGTTAGTTATCACTATATCTTAGGTTTATTTACACTTTCAGTCCCTGTACCTTGGTTGTAATGACATTTCTAGCTTTAGTTTAATGTATTTCAGTTTTCTTTACTTTAAATCCGTTAAAGTTTGTTCTTTTTATGTTTCTTGCTTTAGATTTACTTGTTGAATGCTTCTCTTTACATATATTTTAAGTTTTCTTGTATAAAAGTCCAAGCTTTTACCTTTTTCTTAAGCTTTTCTTTAATGGCTTCCATGTTTTTCTTTTCCATGTTTATTAGCTTTATTTTCAGATGAGTAACTAAACCTTTAAAAGGGGTTGGTTGATGGAGAAGTGATGAGATAATTTTTGAATAAGGGATCAAATCATAATAAATTGGACTAATTTGAAAAAACCGAAAAATTTAGGATTGACGACTCTAAGGGAATATCTAGGCAAGTGAGATCGAGAGGAGATCTTGTTGGGCACTAATTCATTAGTCCCAGGTTAACTGGTTAGATTGAGAGATAATCCGAATTAATTTGTCTAACTTGGTAAAATTGAGACCAAGAGGTAAAATAGAAACATTTTGGAAGTTTAAGTGATCTGAATCCCTAATTTGAGAATTAGTGAACCGCTTTGTGCTCAACCAATCACCATTTGTTATTTAATTGTTAATTTCGTAATTTTGTACATTTACAATTTAGTCATTTTATGGTTTTTCGTAATATAATTTTTTGTGATTAGTTGGTTAGACTCTTTATTTCACGCACGTTATTTAGAAATTGTTCAATCCACGATTCTCTTGGTTTGATCATTGGAATACTCTAGTGTTCAATTGTAACACTACAAATAATACAACTGACCTGTCACACTTGCAGTAAGACACGATAATTATATTTGTTTTAGTGAATGTTGATTTCTTTCGTCCATCGTTCGCGAGGGCAATGCGAGGAGGGCGGTCCATTATAGTTATATGCACCTTTGAATCATAACTTGATGTATGAAATTGGTCTGTTGGATGAAATGTATAGATAGAATTCAAATATGTTTTAAAATAGTATGAAAAGTTGCAATTGTCAATGGCTTGGTAAATAGATATGTATTTTTGAGGTTCTGAATGAAATGTTTTAGTTAGAAAAATTAAAGATGTAATGGCATTTGTACATTCTTGAAAAAGGTGTTGTAATTCTAGAATTGAGGTTTGAAGATTTCAAATGTGGCCTGAAATTATGTATTGAATATTTATTGAGATTGAATGGGAATTACAAGTTGTTGTTATTTAACATTTAGTAGAAACAGGATGTCACATCACGATGTCGGGTGTTTGTTGTTGCAATGAGATTAGGCCACCATGCCACGACGTGACGTCGAGCATGGGTCATTAAGACAAGAAATTGATAGTATGTTATGTAGTGACGTTAACTTAAATTTGTAAAAATATTGCAGTTTTTTCCTAATTCAATCTCGGGTTTGCATTAGAGCTTTTGTAAGCTCGTTCAAGACTCGAAAATAATTTTATATTGTATTGTATGCATGTACTGGCTGGAATTGATACATTTAATGGTGTAGTTTTTTTGTAGTTTGATTGTGGTTGCTTCGGTAACAAATATGACACATTATAGGTCGGGCTTGGCGATCGAGTTGGGTATGGGGTGTTACAAAGTCGTGGAAAGCCAACATAATGGCTAACACGTTAAGTCAAAAAGTAGAGTTTGCTGCGATCAGCCAGCCAGATAGCTTTCTATTAGAGCATATTAAAGAGGGATTGTCCTATGATCCCACCACCAAAGCATTGATAGAACTTGCTATAGAAGGGAAAATGAGGCAATTTTGGCTCGAGGGAGATTTGTTGTACACTGAGGGGCATCGTCTTTATGTGCTTCAATATGGGAAATTGTGCGAAGAAGTCATGAAATAGTGCCATGACTCGAGATGGGCTAACCATCCAGATATACACTGTAACTTGACTCTTTTAGAGGACCGTTATTATTGGCCTTTCATGGTGATGATGTTGAAACGTATTGAAGACTTGTCTAGTGTGCCAACAAGACAAGGTAGAGTTAAGAACTCCAGCTGATTTATTACAACCTTTTCCCATTCCAGAATGCCCATGAAAGATTGTATTTATGGATTTTATTATTAGTTTGCCTAAACTTGATAGATTTGTGAGTATTATTATTATGGTGGATAGATTTTCTAGGTATGGAACCTTTACTCCAGCAATCAAGGGTTGCCCTACTGAGCAGATAGCTCGTTTGTTCCTTAAACATATGGTGAAATATTGGGGAGTGCCACAGTATATTGTTAGTGATTGAGATGGGTGGTTTACAGGCCAGTTTTGGATAGAGTTGTTCAAGTTGATGGTTAGAATTGAACTTTTAGATAAGCTGTAAACTCTAGACTGTAGACACTAAGGAGAAATAGGTAACACTTGAATTTTTTTTTTTTGAAAATTGGAGACATACTTTAGATTTTAAATTTTTTAGAATTCACCATAAACACCTAAGGTAGACGTGGCAGAGGTAAGCCGCGTAGGGCTACACCTATTGTGTCGCCCATTATTCAAGGTGAAAACCCAATTCCCAAGGAGGAATACATAGAAAATTCAATTTCCAATGGTGGCAGAGGTTGAGAATGGAGATGATGTAGTGTCACAAGCAATGCCGAGGGTTTTGCAGAGGGTTGTTGAAGCCCAAACTAGATCGGGAAGCATGAATCGGTTACAAAGAGGCTCCGACCAAATGGGGCTAAAATATTCAAAAGTGTTGTTGGAACATTCCCTACTATGACTTACTACTGGATGGAGTCGATGGAGAGGATTTTGGAGGATTTAGATTGTACTCCAAGACAAAGATTGAAGGTTGATGCGTGATATTCATAACAGGTTTTAAAGATTTACAAATGAAACATTCTTGAGACTAACATATTATCACGATTAAGGCAAGTGTACCGATCAAACAATAGTATAGTTCAGCAAGACTGGATTGTCGAACCCAAAGGAACTACGAGTACTAGTATTTACTTCCTTTTTATTATCTAGCCTAAAAATTAAGAGATTTGGTTATCTAAATTAATTACTAACTAAGACTGCACAGAAAGAAAACTCAGGAAAATACTTTTGGGAAAGTTCGATTGATTGAGACAATACCTAAGGAAAAATCCACCTAGACTTCACTTGTTATTTGACTCTGAATTAGATGATTTATTCATTTGACTTGATCCGTAGAAATCCCTAAGTTATATTATTATCTCTCTCGAGACTAATAATGTCTAACCCTAGGTTGAATAATTGAAATCTCTTTCTAATTAACACCCTAGAATTGCATTAACTCGATCTATGTATTCCCTTATTAGGTTTCACCTTAATCCGACAAAATCTTGTCACCTTATCTCTAGGCGTGCAATCAACTCCACTTAATTATGATAATTTTACTCTTAGACAGGGTCTATTCTTCCTCTGCATAAGAGCGTTGACTTGAATCAATATCCTGGAATATTAAAACAAGAATTAAGAACACATAATTAAGAACAAGTCAAATATTTATCATACAATTCAGATAATAATAACAAGATCTATCTTAGGTTTCATTCCCCTTACGTATTTAGGGGGTTTAGTTCATATTTATGAAAGAAAACATCTCAAAAGCATAAATATAACAAAACATAAGAAAACCCAAAACTCCTGAAGAACTTGAAGGGAGATCTCCAGTCTTGATGATGAATCTGGTTCTTGAGATGGATCAATCAGCTTTCCTTGAGTAATTCCTTGCTTCCTACTCTCCGTCCACTTCCTAAGTGCCTCCTCAAGTGTTTAAATAAGCTTTGGAATGCCTAGGAGCACTCAAAATTGGCCTTTTCTGAATTGGACTAAACTTGGGCTCGGTAGGGACACGTCCGTGTGACATGCCCGTGTGCGATTACTTAAGGCCGTGGTCAAGGCTGTTAAATAGGCACGGGCGTATGGTCTACCCATTTAAGTCGTGCTTCGATCCTACCAAATTGACACGGCCATGTGACACGCCCGTGTGAAGAAGTCCAGACTGTGTTGTTTTCCTATGTGGGTCTATTTTCTCCATTTTTGGCTTGTTTCTCGATATTTACTCTCCTATGCTCACCTAAGTATAAAACATGAAATTAAAAGATTATGAGCATCGAATTCACCAAATCTAAAGAGAAATCATCTGTAAATGCGCTAAGCATGGGATAAAAATATGTATGAATTACGGTTTATCAAATACCCCCACACTTAAGTATTTGCTTGTCCTCAAGCAAAATCTTCAACTCAAGATCAAAATAAATTCTTCTCAATTTATAATCCCTATCAATAATATCTCAAAATAATCCATAAATATTTATACATTGAAAATTCAACTTAAAGTACATCAAAGTTTCAGGCATTCTAAGTTGAGCATTTTATCATGAAAACATAGGTGTCTCCCCTCATCTAAGTGATTTCCTTGTTCAAAATATCACAGAGTTTAACATCCTCACTAAAGATTCATTCAAATCACTCAAGGTGTTTAAGGACATCAATTAAAGCACTCATTAGTCAATATGAGAAGTTATTACCATAGGCTTGCTTAAAAATCAAATCTCCACCACTATATATTGAGATGATACCTCAATCAAAAAGGTCTTTAGAGGGTTGTAATGTGGCTTTGGTTAGGGGGTGTGGTCACAAGCTGAAAGAAAAGGTTAGAATCAAGATTGAATTGAAAAATCACTTAGCTAAAAAAACAACTAGTCCTCAATTAAATACAAGTGAGCTTCTTTCTCAGAATATGGAATTAACATTCAAGCTAAAAAGCGACGAATTACAACTAATATGTATTGGAATACATTCTTTTTTTTAAGAACAAGTCAAATATTTAGAAGAGCAAAACATAGCTAAGCAATTGGTTCAAATCAAATCTCGACAAAAAATAGGGATCGAATTAGGGGATTTCAACAATAATGGGTTATGGGTCAATATTGAGGGTAAATCAATTAATGGCTTGTTAGGCTTAAAGGGGTTCACTAAGGGTTAATTATGAAGGTAAGGCTTTTTCGGAGTGAGTGGGTTAAACCTAAGTGCCTTTATCATCTTGACATATCAAATTAAATGGTGTGGTCTTGACATGCATAATCAAGCAAGTTTTAGAATAACAAATCAAAACTGACGCACTCATAATGAAAGTGAGCATAAAATATGCTCTAAAGGCTCAAGATCTCACAAAAATTATGGCTTTTTGATGTTTAAACTTGTGAATTTCAACTCAAGATAATACCTAAACTTAAAGAAACAACCTAAAAGTTTTTCATTCTTCAAAAATCAACTTATCATGCCTGATTCCCTAATGCCTTAAAGTTTAAACAATCAATGCATAATTGCCTATTTTTTAATTCAAGACATATTCATAAAAATCATAAATTAATTAAAATTCATTCTAATAGTGATATGAGTAATTCACGTGAGAATAAGACAAAATTCAGGGATTTCTAATGATATTAAAAAAGACCCCCCACACTTAAGATGTACATTGCCCTCAATGTACAAAGATAGATATATTGAAAAAGATAGATATATAATCATAAGATAGGGAGAGAAGTGAAACTTCCTGAATGATGAATGAACTCCTTGAATTGGAGTCATGGAGAATGAACGACCAAAGCAATGATGTGGGTGGAGGAGGATACTCAGATGGTGGTAGAGATTCATTAGTCCATAAGTCCTGCGCCATTGGAGATTTTATTTCCTGTTTGATGACGAGCTTTGGAGCTCTTTATGACTGTGATAAAATTAGGAACTCTTTAGGAAAAATAATGAAGCATAATTACTCGTGATGAAATAGTTGAAAATAGAAATTGTAAAAACTAAAGATAAAATAGTATTAATAGGAAATAAAAAGTAATTTCAAAATATAAAGATTAAGCTAAGATAGATAATAGGTGTTTATAGAGAAATTAGGACACACGGCCATGGGGCACGCTCGTATGCCTTCATTTCAGCCTGTGCGTTTCGTGGTTTTTGAAATTGGGCGCATCGGTGTACTCGGCATGTTACATGATCGTGTCAATCTTCGTTCGCTTCTCCTACGCTCGTGTATGCAGGCACATGCTCGTGTTAAATTGACAGGTTTGCCCACGGTTGCAAAACACGGGCGTGTAGCACGCCCGTGTTATTTTAGCAGTTTCACCCAAGACCATGTCGCACGATCGTGGCGACTAGTGGCATCCCGTGTTGGGGAAGAAATTTTTGCCCTGTTTTCACACGGCTGTACCGTATGGGCATGTTGCATCCCGTGGTATGTGTACGACCTACAACACGCCCGTATGCCTGGCCATGTCGTTCTGAAAATCTTGTGTTCAATGACTCAGTTAGTGTATTAAATGTTAAAGACTAAAATTTAAAGAAGTTAGCACCATTAGTGCTCGGGGTGTCCCCGAGAAGCGCTTGTTTATAGTCTAAGCTCGACTCTACGTTGTGGGTGTATTTAGGTAACTTCATGGAGCCGTAGCTCCTCTTTATCATCTTTGAAATTCTCACCATTATACATTTTGAGACGATGTCCATTTACCTTAAAAGTGTCTTGTGATGGATGACTTACCTCTACTGTACCATATGGAAACACAGTTTGAACTACGAAAGGACCTGACCATCGTGATTTAAGCTTTCTAGGAAACAATTTGAGCCTCGAGTTATATAACAGGATAAGATCTCCAACTTCAAATCGCCTTCATTGCTTCAAACGGGCGTCGTGGTGACACTTTGTTGCTTCTTTATATAGGCGCGAATTTTCATATGCATTGGCTCGCCACTCATCTAACTCGTTCAACTGCATCAAACTTTTTTCACCTACAAGTTTGGGGTCAAGGTTTAGAAATTTTATAGCCCAGAATGCCTTGTGTTCTAACTTAAACGGTAGGTGACAACTTTTCCCATAAACAAGTCTGTAAGGTGATGTTCCTATGAGAGTCTTAAAAGCAGTTCTATAAGCCCATAAAGCATCATCTACTTTCATCACCCAATCCTTCCTGTTTAATTCTACTATCTTTTCTAGGATACGTTTAAGCTCTCCGTTTGCTACTTCGACTTGGCCACTAGTTTGGGGGTGATAAGGGGTAGCTGTTCTATGATGAACTCCGTATTTCTTGAGGGTCTTGTCAAATTGGGCGTTACAAAAATGAGTACCCCTATCACTGATATTTGCTTTAGGTGTACCAAATTGAGAGAAGATTTTCTTAAGGAATCGTACTACTACTCTAGCATCATTACTAGGTAAAGCTTGGGCTTCAACCCATTTGGACATATAATCAACAGCTACTAAGATGTATTTATTCCCGAATGAACTAGGGAATGGACCCATGAAGTCGATACCCCAAGCATCAAATATTTCACATGAGAGCATATATGTTTGAGGCATTTCATCACATTTGGATATATTACCTGTCCTTTAACACTTGTCATAAGAAGTAACATACTTGTTGGTGTCTTTGAATAGAATGGGACAATAAAAACCTGATTCGAGGACTTTATGTGTAGTCTTATTCGACCGTAATGTCCTCTAGCCGGCCCTGAATGGCAATGTTTTAAGATTTTCAATGCTTCTATCCTTGTAATGCATCTCCTAATGATTTGATCTGCACATTTACGGAAAAGAAAAGGGTCTTCCCAGAAGTAGTTTTTCACACCAGTGAAGAATTGCTTCTTTTGCTGATGTGTCAACCCTTTTGGGATATTGTTAGTGGCTAAAAAATTTGCAATATCTGCGAACCAAGGTACCTCAGAATCAAATATAGCAAAAAATTGTTCTTCAGGGAATGAATCATTTATTTTGAGGTCAGCTGGTTCTTTGGTACTTGAGTTTTCAAGCCTGGAGAGATGGTCAACCGTAAGATTTTCAGCTCCTTTCTTATCCTTAATCTCCAAGTATATTCCTGCAATAATAAGATCCATCGAATGAGTCGAGGTTTTGCATCAGTTTTAGTCAAAAGGTGGCGAAGAGCGGAATGGTCAGTATAAACAACAACTTTAGACAATATTGAATATGGCCTAAATTTATCGAATGCAAAAACCACAGCTAGCAGCTCTTTCTCCGTGGTGGTGTAGTTTTCTTGTGCGGCTGTCAAAGTCATGCTAGCATAATAGATAAGTTGAAAATGTTTATCTCTTCACTGTCCCAAAATTGCACCTACTGTAAAATCACTCGCATCGCACATTAGTTCAAAAGGTGAATTCCAATCAGGTGCAATTATAATTGGAGCTTTAGTCAATTTATCCTTTAAAGTATTAAATGCTTCTAAACACTTCTGATCGAAATTAAAAGGTACATCTTTTTATAGTAAGTTAGTCAAATGCTTAGATATTTTAGAAAAGTCTTTAATAAAACTTCTATAAAACCCAACATGTCCTAAGAAACTTCTAATAGCCTTAACCGAATTAGGGGGAGGTAGTTTTTCAATGGTTTCAATTTTAGATTTATCAACCTCAATCCCTCTACTAGAAATTTTATGTCCTAACACAATACTTTATTTTATGTTC
Organism: Gossypium arboreum; assembly: GCF_025698485.1. Taxonomy (NCBI): domain Eukaryota; kingdom Viridiplantae; phylum Streptophyta; class Magnoliopsida; order Malvales; family Malvaceae; genus Gossypium; species Gossypium arboreum. The sequence goes on along the minus strand of NC_069082.1, from coordinate 88,995,036 downwards.
TAACACAATACTTTCTTGAACCATAAAGTGACATTTTTCCTAGTTAAGCACAAGGTTTGTTTCCTCACATCTTATTAACACTCGTTTTAATGTCTTCTACGAGTTCGTCAAAAATGGCCATCATGCAGCGCTGAAAAGTAGCAGGAGCATTACATAATCCAAAAGGCATTCTACGATAAGAAAATGTACCATATGGACATGTGAATGTCGTCTTTTCTTGATCTTCAAGAGCTATTTGGATTTGGAAATAGCCAGAGAGTCCATCTAGAAAGCAGTAGTACATGTGTCCTGACAATCTTTCCAACATTTGGTTAATGAATGAAAGGGGAAAGTGGTCTTTTCTCGTGGCATCATTTAGTTTTCTATAATCAATGCACACTCTCCAACCTGTGACTGTCCTTGTTGGGATTAATTCATTCTTCTCATTGGCTACAACAATCATGCCTCCTTTCTTAGGAACGACCTGCACTGGACTCACCCAAGAACTGTCAGAAATAGGATAAATAATTCCAGCATCTAGAAGTTTAATTACCTTAGCTTTAACAACTTCCTTCATGTTAGGGTTCAGTCGTCTTTGGGCTTGTACACATGGTTTATATTCATCTTCCATTAAAATTTTGTGGGTGCAAAAAGAAGGGCTGATCCCTTTAATGTCAGAAATTTTCCAAGCTATGGCCCTTTTATACTCTCTTAATACTTGGAGTAATTCCTCTTTCTCCTTGGGTTGCAAGTTGGATGCAATAATTACTGGTAATGTGGAATCATTTCCAAGGAATGCATATTCCAAGTGATTCGGCAATTGTTTAAGTTCCAGTTTGGGAGGTTCGTCAATAGAGGGTTTTTGCTTAAGTTCATTTTTTACCTTAATTCCCTCATATTCTACTAGTTTTGGGGAGGTTTCATTGGAGTTTAGTTTGGTTCCTATTTTATAATCATCATCCATCCCCTCTCCTTGGCTGAGACATAGTTCCATCGTGTCCTTGTGTACGATTTCCAGAAAAGAATCTTGAGTAGCATGATCAATAGAGTCAATAAAATAACATGAGTCATCCTGTTCTCTAGAAAATCTCATGACATCATAAATTTTAAAAATAATCTCTTCGTCACCTACTCTAAGTACCTACCATCACCCACATCAATCACAGCTCTGGCAGTGGCTAAAAATGGCTGACCTAAAATTAAAGGCACCTCAACATCTTCATCCATGTCAAGCATAACGAAATCAACAGGGAATATAAATTTATCTACTTTTACAAGTACGTCCTCTATGATTCCCCTAGGATATTTAACAAATCTATCAGCTAATTAAATACACATCCTAGTGGGTGTAGGTTCCCCAAGACCAAGTTGTTTAAACATTTTATATGGCATCAAATTAATGCTAGCGCCAAAATTAGCTAGTATTTTATCAACATTCAAACTACCAATTAAGAAGGGAATAGTAAAACTTCCTGGATCTTTCAGTTTGGTTGGCAATTTATTTTGGAGTATGGCTGAGCACTCCTCATTAAGTTCCACTATAGATAAGTATTCAAACTTCCTTTTGTTTGTTAGAAGCTCCTTTAGGAATTTTGCATATATAGGCATCTGCGATATAGCTTCAACAAAAGGTAAGTTAATATGCAGTTGTTTAAAAGTTCAAGAAATTTACTAAATTGTGCATCCATGCAGTCTTTCTTCAACTTTGCTGGGTATGTGATTGGTGGTTTATATTCTTTTGGCATTAGGTTGTCATTGTTTTCAGGTTCGAGCTCCTTTCTGTCAGCTTTTTATAGTGGCTTCTTTTCAGATTCAGCTAATACTTTCCCACTCCTTAGTGTAACTGCTTTCACGTGCTCTTTTGGGTTGGGTTTAGTGTTACTAGGTAGACTTCCTTGTGGTCATTCAGAAATCAGTTTGACAACTTGGCCTATCTGAGTTTCGAGCCCTTGGATTGATGCTTGTTGATTCTTAAGAACTATCTTGGTATTCTGGAAACGAGTTTCTAACACTGAGATGAATTTTGTTAACATCTCCTCAAGGTTCGGCTTCTTTTCTTGTTGGTAAGGTGGTTGTTGAAAACCCGGAGGATGTTGTGGCCTTTGATTTCCTTGACCGCCCAATGAGAAATTGGGATGGTTCCTCCAACCTGCATTATAAGTGCTACTATACGGGTTATTTTGGGGTCTAGAGTTATTGTTACCCATATATTGGACTTGTTCCTCCTCGGTGCTAGGGTTGAAGGGTTGATATTCTGTGCATGCTCCTCCATTCGAATCGCACCTCATCATTGGATGTACCTGAGTAGAACCACACAAATTGTCAATCTTTTTATTTAAGAGTTCTACTTGGTTAGATAGCATAGTAACCACGTCGAGGTTGAAAACGCCAGCTGCTTTCGTCGGCTTTGTTCTCATAACTTACCACTAATAGTTATTCAGTGACATTTCCTCAATAAATTCGTAAGTAGCCTCAGGTGTTTTATTATTGATATTTCCTCTAGCGGCTACATCAATTATCTGCCGAGTCGAAGGATTCAGGCCATTATGAAACGTTTGGACCTGTAGCCAAAGCGGTAACCCATGGTGAGGGCACCTTCTCAAAAGGTCCTTGTATCTCTCCAATGCATAGTAGAGTGTTTCTAAATCCATCTGCACAAAAGAAGAGATATCATTACGTAATTTGGCTATTTTAACTGGCGAAAAATATTTTAATAAAAACTTTTCGGTCATTTGTTCCCAAGTAGTGATTGACCCTTGTGGTAACGAGTTCAACCATTTTTTAGCCTTATTCCTTAACGAAAAGGGAAACAACCGAAGGCGAATGGCGTCATCAGAACCGCCATTAATTTTAAAGGTATCACAAAATTCTAGGAAATTTGCCAAGTGAGCGTTGGGATCCTCATCCTGCAAACCATCAAACTGAACAAACTGTTGTATCATTTGAATTGTGTTAGGTTTCAGTTCAAAATTATTTATAGCAATAGCAGGTCTAACTATACTTGACCCAGTTCCTGTTAAATTAGGTTTAGCATAATCATATGTAGTGCGTGGAGCAGGATTCTGATTTACTGGATCAGTAGCAATCGCAGGACGTAGCGGATTTTCTTGGTTTTCAGCCATCTCCTCGGTTGTGGTTGAAGTATCGTCCTCTTGCTCGTCCTCTGTGTATCTTAGGCTTCACTTTATTTCTCTCTGATTTCTGCAAGTTGTACAGTCGATCTCACCGTCAAAAAGTAATGGTCCTGACGGGTTTCTTCTATTCATAAACTAGAAAAACCTATCAGAAGGAAATAAATGAAGAATTAGAAAAGAAAAGAAAATAAAAATTTAAATTGCAATAAAAGTAAAATGGCTAAAGTAATAAAAATCGAGTGTTCCTAATATCCTAGTTCCTAGGCAACGGCGCCAAAACCTTGATGCGTGATATTCATAACAGGTTTTAAAGATTTATAAATGAAATGTTCTTGAGACTAACTTATACCTATCGAACAGTAGTATAGCTCAGCAAGACCAGATTGTCGAACCCAAAGGAACTAAGAGTACTAGTATTTACTTCTTTTTTATTATCTAGCCTAAAAATTAAGAGATTTGGTTATCTAAACTAATTACTAACTAAGAATGCACAGAAAGAAAACTCGGGAAAATACTTTTGGAAAAGTTCGATTGATTGAGACAATACCTAAAGAAAAATCCACCTAGACTTCACTTGTTATTTGACTCTGAATCAGACGATTTATTCATTTGACTTGATCCGTAGAAATCCCTAAGTTATATTATTATCTCTCTCGAGACTAATAATGTCTAACCCTAGGTTGAATAATTGAAATCTCTTTCTAATTAACACACTAGAATTGCATTAACTCGATCTATGGATTCCCTTATTAGGTTTCACCCTAATCCGGCAAAATCTTGTCACCCTATCTCTAGACGCGTAATCAATTCCATTTAATTATGACAATTTTACTCTTACATAGGATCTATTCCTCCTTTGAATAAGAGCGTTGACTTGAATCAATATCCTGGAATATTAAAACAAGAATTAAGAACACATAATTAAGAACAAGTCAAATATTTATCGTACAATTCAGATAATAATAACAAGATCTGTCTTAGGTTTCATTCCCCTTAGGTATTTAAGGGGTTCAGTTCATATTTATGAAAGAAAACATCTCAAAAACATAAAGATAACAAAACATAAGAAAACCCAAAACTCCTGAAGGAACTTGAAGAGAGATCTCCAGTCTTAATGATGAATCCAACTCTTGAGATGGATCAATTGGTTTTCCTTGAGTAATTCCTTGCTTCCTACTCTTCATTTGCTTCCTAAGTGCCTCTTCAAGTATTTAAATAGGCTTTGGAATGCCTAAAAGCCCTCAAAATTGGCTTTTTCTGAATTAGACTAAACTTGGGCTCGGCAGGGACACGCCCGTGTGACACGCCCGTGTGCGATTACTTAAGTCCGTGGTCAAGGCTGTTAAATAGGCACGGGCGTATGGTCTACCCGTGTAAGTCATGCTTCGATCCTGCCAAATTGACACGGCCGTGTGACACCCCCGTGTGAGGAAGTCTAGGCCGTGTTGTTTTCTCATGTGAGTCCATTTTCTCTGTTTTTGGCCCGTTTCTCGCTCTTTTTACTCTCCTATACTCACCTAAGTATCAAACATGAAATTAAAGGATTAAGAGCATCGAATTCACCAAATCTAAGGAGAAATCATCTGTAAATGCGCTAAGCATGGGATAAAAATATGTATATGTTACAGTTTATCGAAGGTTACTATGTCCTTGCTAAAGGATGAGGCCTATCACTAGTGTTAGTCTGTTGTGAGGGGTACACAGGCGGAACGTTTGACCAAGGGATATTTTTGGAGGCCTTTCAACAGAAGTATGTGGGCACAAGGTATGTGAAGTCCCGCAAAGTCGAGTAATCGAGTTGAAGAAGGGAGATAGGACTATGGCAGATTATGAGGTTGAATTTCTGATGCTTAACTGCTATGCTTAGGGTATGGTTTCCATTGATAAATATAAATGCATGAGGTTAAAAAATGGACAGTGTTTTGACCTCAAAATACATGCTGCTCTACACTAGGAAAGGGTGTTTGAGACCCTACTGAAGAAACTAACATTGTGGAGGAAATCAAGTAAGTGGAACTCAAAAAATGTGAAAAGAATAAGGTCCTATTTAAGAGAGATTTTAGTTTCACTGGCTCAAATACTCATCCCACAAAACGAGCCAAAAAGGAGCAGATCACAGCAAGGGTTTTTATAGCTGATTCTGGGGGAAAGACTTCCAACTGTCGTATTGTCATAAGCGCCACCTGGGTGAGCATTAGAGGAAATTGGGAGCTTGTCTGAAAGGTGGATAGACTAAGCACATGATAAATGATTGTCTTTTTCGGGTCGAGTTGATGCAAGCTTCGACTCAAAATTAGGCCCAAAATTAGAGAGAGGGTCAGTTACCTCTAAGGGGCTGAATACAAAATAAGGCCACTAATAATGTTGCGATTGGAAATTAGGGTGCAAACCGAACTGAGGCTAGCCAGTCTACCCTTGTTTACGCTTTTAGAGGTCATGAGGATTGAGGTACGTTCGACGCCATGACATGTACCTTTACTGTCCATTTTGTTCCATGTTTTGCCTTGATTGATATAAGATCTACCATTCTTATGTCTCTTGTGATATGTTCGATAAATTGGGTATTGGGGGTAGAGAAAACCACTAGTGATGTTACCGTAGTTAGCCCTTTAGGACAATCAATTGTTGTAAGTAAGGTCTACATGAGATGTCTATTGGAGATTTAAGGTGTAGTGTTTTTAGTAGATCTTATGGAATTACCTCTTGGTGAGTTTGATTTAATTCTAGGAATGGATTGGTTGGTAAAACACCAAGTTAGTTTGGACTATGCCTCTAAAAGAGTGACTTTGAAAATGGCTGAGGGTAGTGAAATTGTTATAGTTGGATAGCGAAGAAACTATTTATCTAATGTGGTCTCCGTAATGGTAGCCGAGAAGTTGGTACAAAAAGGGTGTGAGGCCTATTTAGCCTATGTGTTAGATGTATGTGCACAGTAGTGCAACTGTAGATAGTATCTAAATAGTTAGGGAATTCCTAGATGTATTTTTCGAGGAACTACTAGGGTTACGTCTAGATTGTGAGGAAGAATTCAGACTTGAGTTGTTGCCTGGAACCGCTTCAGTATCCATTGCTCCCTACCGCATAGCACCTAAGGAGTTTCAAGAATTGAAAGTTCAAGTTCAAGAGCTTTTGGATTATGGTTTTATTAGACCTAGTGTTTCTTCATGGGGAGCTTCAGTTCTATTTTTTAAGAAAAAAGATGGCTCCCTAAGGCTGTGCATTGACTATCATCAATTGAGTAAACTAACTGTTAAGAATAAGTATCATCTACCCAGGATTGACAATTTATCCGATCAATTTCATGGTGCAACAATGTTCTCTAATAAATTTAAGGTTTGGGTATTATTAATTAAAGGTGAAGGAGGTAGATGTGCCCAAAATTGCATTTAGGACTCGGTATGGTCATTACGAGTTTCTTGTTATGCTTTTTAGATTAACTAATGCTCCGTTGCATTTATGGACTTGATGAACCGAGTGTTCCAACCCTTCCTTGATTAGTTCATCGTTTTGTTTACCAATGACATCTTAGTTTATTCTAAAACTGAAACCGAACACGATGAACATCTTAGGAAAGTTTTGTAAATCCTCTGAGAAAGGCAAATTTATGTGAAACTAAGTAAATGTGAGTTCTGGCTTAAAGAAGTAATGTTTCTAGGTTATGTGGCATTTGCAGAGGGTATCCAAGTAGATCCGAAAAATATAGAGGCTATTTTGGAATGAAACAACCCAAAAATGTTTCTGATATCCAAAGTTTCCTTAGTTTAGCCAAGTATTATAGGAGGTTTGTTGAAGGGTTCTTGTTGATTGATGCATCTCCAACTAAGTTGTTGAGGAAGAATGTTTTGTTTAAATGGGCAGATGATCAGTAAGCTAGCTTTGAAAAGCTAAAGTCTGTGTTGACTCAAGCCTCATGTTAATTCATCTTCTGTCAGGAAATGTGTATGTGGTATATAGTGATGCATCTTACATTGGCCGTATAGTGTGTTGATGCAAGATGGAAAAGTAGTCACCTACGCGTCAAGGCAGTTGAAACAGCATGAGTGCAACTATCCAAATCACGAATTGAAGTTGGCATCCGTGGCGTTCGCATTAAAAATTTGGAGGTACTACTTGTAAGGTGAGAAGTGCTACATTTATACGGATCATAAGAGTCTCAAGTATCTTTTCACCCAAAAAGAGTTGAGCTCAAGGCAACGGAGGTGGATAGTTTGAGCTCAAGGCAACGGAGGTGGATAGAATTATTAAAGGACTATGATTGTGTGATTGAATATGACCCCAGAAAAGCCAATATAGTGGTTAATGCTCTAAGTAGAAAACATATGACTGGTCTAATAATTATGTTTGTTAGGTTAAGTCTAGTGGATGATAAAGGTTTATTAGCAAAACTTCAAGTGAAACCCACCTTGATTAGTGAGATTATGGATAAAAATCCGTTAGATGTGTCCTTTTTGCCATGGATTAAGCCTGTAGAGGATGATATTCTATGCTTTTGAGAGAGGTATTGTGTGTCGAAAGATAAGGAGCTAAAACAATCCATACTTCGGGAAGTGCATAGTAGCATTTATGCTATGCATGTTGGAGGAAATAATATGTATCAGGAATTAAAGAAACTTTATTGGTGGCATGGACTGAAATGAGAAGTAACAAATTTGATAGCTAAGTGCCTAAACTACCAACAAGTGAAGGGCGAACACCAGTTTTCTTCTGGCTTGTTACAACCGATTAAGATACCTAAGTGGAAGTGAGAGCAAATAACAATGGACTTTTTTTAGGGTTACTCTTAACACTAAGGAAGATTCAATTTGGGTGATAGTAGACCGATTAACTAAGTAGATTCATTTCTTACATGTTTGTACATATTATTAATAATAAAAGCTGGCTAAGTTATATATTTCGGAGATTGTGCAACTACATGGAGCACTATTATCAATTATTTCAAATCGAGATCCCCATTTTACATCTTGATTCTGGAAGAAGCTACATGTGGCACTGGGTACTAGTTTGGATTTTAGTACTACCTTCCATCCATAGATCTCGATGTACAATCCAAACGGGTTATTTAAATATTGGAAGATATGTTATGGGGCTGCATTATCGATTTTCAAGGAAGTTCGGAAGAACACTTGCCTCTAGTTGGATTTTCCTATAATAATAGCTTCCATTCGAGTATACTAATGACACCTTATAAAGCTTTGTATGTTCGTAAGTGTTGAACACCATTGTGTTGGACTGAACTTAGTGAAAGGAAAGTTTTGGGTCCCGAAGTAGTATAAGAGTTTGAGGGGAAAATAAGGTTAATCCAAGATAGACTGAAAGTGGCTTCGCATAGGAAAAATTCATATGCTGACCTTAAAAGGAAGGACATTTAGTACATGGTCGGAGATCAAGACTTTCCAAAAGTGTCTCCATGGAAAAAGTGTTGAGGTTTGGGTTAAAGGGCAAGTTAAGTCCTAGGTTCATTAGTTTCTTACAAAATTCTTAAAAGAGTCAATCCAGTGGCATATCAATTAGAACTACCTTTTAAATTGGACTGTATCCATGATGTTTTCCATGTCTCCGTGTTGAGACGATATCAATTCGACCCTTCCCATATTGTTCCAATCGAAGAGATTGAAGTAAAACCAAATTTATATTTTGAGGAGGAACCAATGCAAATTCTAAATCGTGAGGTAAAGGTTCTGAGAAGGAAATAGACCCCACTAGTTAAGGTTCTATGGTAGAACCATCGCACTGAGGACGCCACGTGGGAACTAGAAGACACGATCTGTCAACAATATCCTCATCTGTTCGAATCAGGTAAATTTTGAGGATGAAATTTCTTTTAAAGAGGGAAGAGTTGTCACGCCTCGAAATAAAGGGGGTTAATAGAAATGAGTAAATGAGAAATTGGCAATAGCCCAACTGTTAAAAGTTAGCTTTCATTCCTAGAGGTCCTTGGTTCGAGTCCTTCCTTCACCTCCCATTTCCTTTTAAATTAAAAAATAATGGGTAATTTGTTATGCCGCCCTTAGGGTTTTCAAACCCTAGGTATTTAACCCACTTTTTCCTAATTAGAATTTGCCCTTTGTTTTTCTTTTCAACTCCTAGTAGAATTTTTCTTCCCTTTTCTATTTCTTCTGTTTTTCTTTTCTTTTCCTTTTCTTTACACCATATTTTAATCCTAATTATTGTGGATTATTTTGCTTTCTCGAATCAATCATCCCTCGTTCAATCGTTTTTTTTCAGTTTTGTAATTTCCATCAATAACATTTGTATCCTTGCCAATAAACTATAAGTACACATCGTTTCGATGACTAGAACCCATATTTTCATAATATTACTATTTTATGCTAATGTTTGTTTGATTAATCAATCTTTTACGATTTTTGCCAATCTTTAATAATCTTTGTCAAAATCTTGACTCTATTTGTTAATTCATGTGTAAATATTATTTGAAGGTCTAAATATAGGTTAATTTGATCAAAGTTAATTATGGGAAGCCTCAGCCAGACTCGTTGTGAAAGGTGTGTGTCTTTTGCAAGTGAATCAGTAATGATCATGTGTAGGATTAGGGCCACATAGGTGGACCACATGGTCATGTAATTGTGTTAGGTGCTGAATGGAACACCTCAAATCAATATTAGCTATTGATTTTCCAATATGTAATTGTGTTATGTGTTGACTGGAACACCCCATATCAACCGTAAAGCTGAAAAACGTTCGCACTCATGATTCGTAACAAAATAGTGTAAGAAATCTAACTAATTTGGATTTGTAAAAGAGTAGTAATTTTCACGATTGGTTGGGACTATAAGTGGGTGTTTAAAGGCTAGTTAAGAGATGAGTTGATGAAATTTATACTGATTTTTTACTTAGGTTCGTTTTAAGGTTTATAAAGGAAAATTGGGAGATTCACTAGTCTGCGGTGAGAAAGCAAAAAATAAGGTGTGGGTCCTAAATTTAAAAACTTAATTAAAAATGATAATTTTTTGATATATTTGATGATTTAGTTTGCTGATTGGATTGACTTAATAGCCAAATAATTAATTTTGTAAGTGGCCTAATAAGGTACATTTCGAGCCATAAGAGATTGATATATAAGCAAAGTTGCTAGTTTGACAGTGTGACTGTGTGAATGCTATTGTGATGCATGATTGTCTTATTTGGTATGAGATTGATTGCATATATAGCATGATTTTTTGAGTTATGAGTTTATGCATGATATAATTGCATGGATAGTTTGCTATGTTATATTGGAAAGGTTGCTATAAATGCACAGTGGAAAATTGTAAAAGTATGTGAAATCATGTATTGTTGAATGATATCATCTTAATGGTAATTTGAAAGTTGGAACACTGTTTCCATTTACTGAAAGTAAGTGATTATTGAGGGCATGTTGAACATGTCAAAGAAATGTTAAAAGTATTGAGATATGACTATGTATGAGATTGTGTGACATATTGCATTTCCATTGGTATGGGATATCTTGTGGTTGACGGAGGAGTTTCGTGGAGTACCGATGGTATATTAAGTCCGCATTTATATGTAGTCAGTGCATTGCACTTGGAGTATCGAGGGGATTGGCGATTTTGTCGCATATTATATGTTATTGGTGATTGTATCATACTATTTGATATTCGACGAATTTTCTGCATTATTGATTATTTGGTGGTTTTACCACATCGACCTATGTCACATTTGTTGGAGTTTGGTAGATGGGTTCTGAGGAACTCGTGGTGTGTAACGGATGGTATTGGTAGAAACCTTTTATCATTGCCTCATGCTCACGACATATTTGAATGATATTGATTTATGCTACGTATTATACTGTGTTGAATTAAACGGTATCCAAATTAATGATTGTTACTCAAATGAATGATGACCCATGCTCATACACCGTTTGACATCAATTTAATAATGGCTATGTAATGATATGAAATTCCAAAGATGGTTCTACGTTATTCTGTTAAAGTTAATATGTTTCACTATATTCGGTATTTATGTTTGTTTAAATAACTGTTCCACTTACACTGAGCTTACATAAGCTCACCCTCCATAGTGTTTAACTTTTTAGGTAAACCTCGAAATTAGGACCGGACTCGGCATTTGAAGAATCACCTTGGACCTCAAACTATTCTTAGTAAGTATTAGTAAGTTTTTGTTGGTTTTGGTTTGTAATTTTTAATTATTTCTGGTCTGTGGCTTGGTAACTTTTCTTTAGGGGATTTTTGCATTCATGGATTACTCAAGCATAATAACCAAAAAATGCATGATATTGGAGTATAGGTTCAAAGCCTCAAACTGAGTCTTGATATTTGTAACGACTGGATAGTCGGGTGTCAGAAAGTGTATTTTCGGTACTCTATTTTTGTAATCCAGACCTATAAATATTTTTATTAAATATTTACGAGGTTAGTTAATAATGACTTAGATTTTGGTTATGTGAATTTTGTGAAATTAGGAGTTGTTAAGGTACAGGGACTAAGTTGCATATGAGTTAAAAGTTGAATTATAAATTGAAATAAACTAAAACAATTAAAATAGCAAATAAGCATTTATTTAGTGTGGTCGACGACATTAATAATGTATGTTGTATGTATATTGTTAACTTAACATATATATGTATGTTGTAATAAATAAATGGTATAAAATGTATGTAAATTATATTATATAGTAATATGGTAGAAACATAATTAAAGAAATAGTAGGAAAATGGAAAGAAAGTGGATTGCATGCAAATTAGAAAAGAAAGAAAAGAAAAGAAAGAAAGAAAAGAAGACGAGAACGCACGGTTAGGGACTTGAGGGGTTAAGCTTGAATTGTTCAATGCAATTTAGTCCCTTTTCTTGTAAATTTTATGTTTTTGGAATCCCGACACCTAGGGCTACCCGACCCATGTTGTATTTTTTAATATTTTTCAAGATTTTAGATGTGGACATTGTCGAATGGTTTAAGTATTAAAGATTAAATTGATAGATTTTTAAGTTAGAAATGGAAAAAGACTAAATTGTGAAATTAATTGTTGATTTTGAGTAATAGAGACTAAATTGAGAAAAGTTTGAAATTAAAGGGTCGAATTGAAAAAGAGGGAGCTAAATTTAGTTTAGAGTGAAACTAGTATAAAAATATAAAGTTAAATGTGGAGGTTAAAATTAGTCTCGAGTTAGGGACTAAATTGAAATTTAAGCAAATATAATGTAAAAATTAAAAATTCAATGTGAAATTGAAGTGTGCAATATTTATGTAATTTAATTATTTTATTCTGTAGCTAACATCGTGCTGAAATCCTTGAGTAAAAAGGGGAAGGATAAAATCAATGTCAAATAGCTTGGAATTCACGGTTTGTGTTTCTATAATCCGAACTCTAATAAATTGTTGCATTTTGAACTATTGTGCATGGTACAACATGAGGTGAGAACTTTTGAACATTGGGCTGAAATAAATCAAATGATGATTAAAATGACTCAATTATGAATATCGTGAAATGTGGTATTTTATTACTGTTGAATTGAATATATGCTTATATGTGATGATATACATTCATGAAATTGAGACATCGGTTGTATTGAAAGTAAAGTGAAACCCTATTAACTGTTTTGGGTTAAGTCGAATATAGATGGCATGCCATAGCATAGGAATAGTTCAAAGGTTTCTTTGACCTCGAGCCGATGAGGCACTGGGTGCCAATTTGCTTAGGTTTAACTGATGAGTCATTGGATGTCAATTTATATAGCACTGGGCACAGTTATTACTTCGAATTATCCTATGAGGCATTGGGTGCTAAACTAGTGTGTTGGTTGGATGCATGTATTCGTCCGAGTTTGAGTCATGTTAATAGTTGAAATTAAATAATAAATTTTTGTGTTTGATATTGAGATGACAAAGATGAGAAATGAATATGAGACAAGAAATGAAATACGAAATGATGAAATGAGATGTGAATTGTGAAATGAAATCAAGTATTCATCAAAGAGTTGGATCATGCCATTGCATGAGTTGAGAATAACAAATGCTATATGAAAAATGCCATTATGTGAGTTATTTATCAAATGCCTTCTTAAAGGCTATTGCCATGTTTTGGAAATTGTAAGATTTTGAATTCAAATATTGGTGAATGAAGTTAGCATAATAAATTTGATATATTACATGACATTTCTGTATTGTATGTTGCATCTTTCATATTTACATTAAGATTTAAATTGTTTGGATTATAGAAATGCCACTGAGTTATACTCATCATGCGACTTTTTTTCCATGCACAGGCTAGGTTCTTTTCAATGTAGCGCCGACTCAGCATCAAACAACAAATCCAGAGCTCAAGTATGGTGATAGCTTATTTTGTAATGGCATGTACCTAGGGAGTCCTTGTTAATATGTTTATGATGATGGTATTTTTGTTTCTTAGTTAAATGATGAATAAATGTATGTATATGTGGTTATAGTTGAGGCAATGTTGGTATGATAGCTTAGCCTAATGCTTGGTATGTACTTAGCTTCAAATTTGGTAACTTTGGGAGTTGAAAGTTAGTTCAATTATGGTAATTGTGATATGAATGAAAGTCTTGAATGGTTGATGCGTTGTTGAAATGTTTGAACATATAAAATGTTAGATGATGGGTTTGGTATAAATTGAGCATGTTTAATCATGTTTTGAGTAGGTTAAATGATTTGTAATTGAGTTGCTTAGTGTCCATGTAAGTAGGAAATGGTAAACTTGGGTTTTAAGGTACTTTTAGGTGCACACAGCCTGGGATATGGTCTGTCACACAGCCGTGTGTCACCCACGGGCAACACATACAAGTGTGTGACCTATGCCAGTGAGTTACACGGGAAAAGACACCACCGTATGTCTCAAGTCAGTGAGTTACATGGGCAAGGACATGGGCTAGGACATGGCCGTTTGTCCCGACTTTGAAAGTCACACGGGCTGGGGCATTCCACACGGCCTGGCCACATGACCGCCTATCCCCTATTTCTAGTTATTTTTTAAATTTCTCTAAAACTTTCAAAATTGTTCCAAATTAGTCCTTGCCTATTTTTAGACTATTTTTAGGGTCCCGTAGACTTGAAATAAGGGATGTATGAGTAGCTTTTACTTTGAGTTAGAATGAATTAGCAAACTTGAATTAAGTGCATTCTACTAACATTATCGAAGGTAGAAATAGTCGTAGTATGAACCAAAACTCTGATTCTAATAATTGGAATAGTCTTGATATGTATATATCAAACTTATAGCATTCAAGAAGGGATAAATAGTGATAAGAGTGTTGACAGTTAAAGATCAAGTTTAGCATTACATAGCATGATTATTTTTCCATTTTATAAGACTATAATCTGAAAGTATTAGATTGTCATGACCTGCCCCATGTATATTTTAATGTTAATGGTTAGCTTACATGTTTAATTATGATTGACTATTTGTTTTGATTTATTAGTAATGCCCGTGACCCTAATCTAACGATAGAGAGGGGTTAGGGGTGTTACATTTTGTGGTATCAAAACTACAGGTTTAGTTGATTCTCAAACTAAATTAAGCTCAAAATTGAGTCTAGAGGTACATGCCAAAGTTGAGTAAAGTTGAGTCGGGATTTAGATGCTGGTTATAATTGTTTTTGTTTTATTGTTAAAAGATGGCAAACGGATCTGATAAATATTAACCCAACTGGTGCTCAATGACCTAATGTTGAGCAAAATAATAATGATGGAGCAGGTGATTTAGATTTACTCTGAGCTATCGCTTAGGCTCTTCAGTGTGTTGTGGGAACTATTTCTACTACAACACCTGCACCTACCATTCGACGAGCTCCGATAAAATATTTACGAAGATCTGGTGCAACTGAGTTTTTGGGGTTGAAAGGGTTGATCCCTCAGCAGTTGAAGTTTGGATTGAATCCACTAAACCTATTTTACAACAACTTGAATGCAACCCACGTGAAAGCATAATTTGAGCTGTTTTCTGTACTGCAAGGAGAAGTATAAACCTGGTGGCAGTTAGTGACACGTCGTATATCTACTGAATAGGCAAACTGGGAATTCTTTCAAAAGGAATTTCAAAAGAAATATGTCAGAGAACTGTATCTTGAAGATAGAAGGAAAGAGTTTTTGCTGTTAAAGTAGAGTGGGATGTTAGTGGCTGATTATGAACAGGAGTTCTTACGACTCAGTAA
The DNA here is from genome assembly GCF_025698485.1 of Gossypium arboreum. NCBI lineage: Eukaryota > Viridiplantae > Streptophyta > Magnoliopsida > Malvales > Malvaceae > Gossypium > Gossypium arboreum. The sequence continues at coordinate 88,979,777 of NC_069082.1, read as the reverse complement.
GTATGTTGCTGAATTTGTACCATCTGAAATTAAAAGTTGTAAGCAATTTTTGCGTGGGCTACGTGATGAGCTTCGAGTACAGTTGGTATCGCACTGACTCACAGAATTTACCGATATAGTCAAATGGGCAAAGATGGTGGTTGAAGCTCTAGGTCTTGATAAAAAGGTTGAAGTTACTCGCACCACTGGAAAATGATTTAGAGCTACTAGCTCACATCCACAACCGAAGCGAACTAAAGGATTTCATGGTAGCTGGAAGTCGACTTTTAATTCTAACAGATCTGATAGAAACAGTGATTGACAACCGACTATGTACACAGATAGTGTGCGAGGTTCATCTAGGGATACTAATATTCCGAATTGTGATAGAAAAGCACCATGGTGAATGTTGGAAGCTAACACGAGCATGTTTTCATTGTGGATCTACGGAGCATTTTACAATGAGAATGCTACTCTTGTTTCTTCTTAGAAGTCTTGTGTCCGAAGAATGAACATTTTGCTTGAAAGTGTCTGAAGAATGAGAATGCTACTCCTGTTGCTTGAAAGGGGTCGCGAAACAAGTCGCAGTGGTTCTTTTGCTAGAGGCGGTGCTAGGAAGGGAAATGATACTGCTACTTACTAGGTAGATACCAGAATGCCAGCATGAGCTTATGTTGTACAAACATGTGAGGACAGTGATGTTACCGACGTTATGGTAGGTATCTTTTTATTGTATTTAGAACCTGTTTATGCTTTGATAGACTTGAGATCTTCACACTCATATGTTAATGCTGAGTTAGTTAAATCAGGAAGTTTAAAAGTTGAGACATCTAGCGCATCGTTAGTTGTGTCAAGTCTTTTAGGGCAATCCATAATAATGGATCAGGTATATAGGCGATGTCCATTAGAGATATAGAATATAACCTTCCTTGTCTATTTGTTAATAATGCCATTTGGTGACTTTGATTTAATTTTGGGAATGGATTGGCTTACTGTAACACGTAGGTTGGTGCAAGTGTACACAGTCGTAATAAAGTAATAAGTAAGTATCAAGTTATTGTCTCCACAAGGATTGTATTTGTGTTAAATAACTTAATTGTAAAATTATATTAACAACTTGGTAAATAAAAACACAATATGATTGAGAAATGTTGATTAAAATTAAATATATTAAACTAAATGCAATGATCCCCAATGTAAATTATCCTAAATATGCAAACTATATGAATGAAATAGATTTTAGAAAAAGTAAACACAATTTGCAACAATTATAACATAAATAAACTAGGACAATTACTTTAATTAAACTCAATTTATTATCAACATGCTTAATAATAGTCAGAAAAACACTCTATGGTAACTCGATCTTTCAAGAGTTTGGAAACCACATTAGGTCCTTTCGGAATCCTTTACTTAGTAAATATGCATTTTACTGAAACTTATTTACTAAGGGTTTCTTAGCATTCGTACGAGGTCACAGGGATGTGTTATGTTTGAAACAGTTTAATCACACAAATCTAACAACTATGCAGATAACAGAGCTTGGTTATAGTTGTTATGCAACCTGCAATTTAATCGGGTTAGGATCTAAATTGAGCATGCACATTTCAATTATGTGTCCTGTAGCAACCCGATTTTGGGCCTTGTCAGAACAGTGGTTTTGGGGCCACAAATCCAACACAGTGAAACTTTTTTATTGCATTTTCATGGTCTACAGTTTTATGGAATTATTTTGTGAAAATTTCGTTTGAAAATTTTGACGTTTTAGCACTCAATTTAGCAAAAAATGACTAAATTATAAAAAGTGCAAAAGTTGAGTTCTACATGCTAGAGGTGTCTAATTATTATGAAATTTTAAATTAAAGGTCCTTAGATGGTAATTAGACCATTTTACTTTAAGTTGGACAAAAATAGACATGAGGTAAGAGAATTTTAGTGTTTTAAGAAAAGGGCATTTTGGTCATTTAGTAATTAAATGAATTAAAAAGAAAAACATCAAGACAAAATCCTTGTCCATCTTCTCCCCCTTGTGCCAAAATTTAGAAGGGAAGCCATAGCTAAGGTTTGGCCACTTTCAAGCTCGATTGTAAGTCCGTTCTTGCCCCATTTTTTAATGCTCTTTACATTTTTAAAGTCCTTATCAGTCGATCTCTATTTCTACCATTAATTAGAGAAATAATTAAGGTCTAGGGTTTGAACCATGTTAGATATATATGTATTTTGATGTCTAATGGTAGAAAATGTGTGTTTGGTGTATGATAAACAACTTTTGCTAGGTGATTTTTGATGAAAATGTCAAAGGGACCTATTTGTAAAAAGGTTATAAAATGTGTGTAAAAGAGTGATTAAATGAAAAATGTGGGTTTTTATAAGCATGAAAGAGGTTCGACTAGGCTTGGGAATCGAAGAAATTGAATCTATTTCATTTTACGAGCCTACGGACCAAAATGTGAAAATGTCAAAGTTTAGGGGCAAAAATATAATTTTTCATAGTGTAATTTTTGGGTTGAATTGAACAATGTGAATATTGAATGAGTTAAATTTGCTATTATAGATCAAGAGAAATAAGGTTCGGACCTAGATCAGGGGAAAACAAAGTGTTTGACGATTAGGTCTCATTTCTAATATTTTTGTACTAAGGTAAGTTCTTATATAAATAATGCATTGTTTTAATTATGTTTTAAATGCTTTATTGTTGTATGAATTGTGATTGAACCTTCGATGCATTTGATAAAGTTACAACAAGCATGAAATCCCAGTTGAACCTTAGGAATAGATAAGATACAAATATCATGACATTAGGGTTACTGAGACTATGTGTAAGACCATAACTGGGTTATGGCATCAATATGAGATTATGTGTAAGACCATATCTGGGATATGGCATTGATATGAGACTTCGAGTAAGACCATAGCTAGGCTATTGGCATCGATACGAGATTATATGTAAGACGATATCTGGGATATGACATTGGTACGGTACTATGTGTAGGAGATCTCCCTAGTATCCTTTATTATTCCAAGTGGTTCAACGGGTAATGTAACGAGTATGTCAAGGATGAATTGTGTGTAAATCCAATTCGAGATGACTTAGGTATGTATGTAAAACTCATACGTAATGAGCTCATTATGTGATGAACCCTCGATAAGGTTATGATTGAGTAAGTTATGATTATAAGACCTTAATAATATTTATGCCAATTATCATCATGTTAAATGTAAGTTAAATGTGTGTTTATGATGCTTATTATTTGCAAAGGAACTTACTAAGCTATATAGCTTACTCCCCTTTCTCTTCCCTTGTCTTATAGTGTCACCGAGCTAGCTCGGATTTGGGGATCGTTAGAGACTCCATCACACTATCAATTGATTATTTTGGGTACCAATGAATTTGACATTTTGAGTTATGGCATGTATAGGGACCTGGTCATTTTGTTATGTGTCATAATTGATTTCGCCAAATGTGTTGGCTTATGTTGGTTGATAATTAATTTTGTAAATGGCCATTGAAATTGGCTAATATTGGTTTAAGTATATATGCATATGATGATGTTTTCATGGATGTGGAAATTTGCATGGTTTAATGTAACACCCCGAACCCGAGACCGTCGCCGGAGTCGAACACGAGGTGTTAACAGACTTCAAACCACTTATTGAGAATTTCCCAGACAAGCTGCCAATCTGTGTACTAGTCGCTTCAAAAATCATAACTTAAGTTTTACAACTCAAAAATCAGTTTCGTAATTTTTCCCTGAAACTATACTCATATGTCCATCTACAGATTTTTTTCTAGAATTTTTGGTTGAGCCAATTAGTACAGTTTATTAGTTAAAGTCTCCTATGTTACAGGGGTCGACTACACCGACCTTCGTGCGTTACAACTCGAATAACTCCCTGTGCAGGGCTTCCATACTGATGCCGTTTGTTTCTATAGAAACTAGACTCAAAGAGGAATTTATACATATATGGTATGACTCCTAATTATATCTGGTTAATTTATAATGAATTTTCAAAGTCGAAATAGGGAATCCAGAAACTGTTCTGGCCCTGTTTCACGAAAACCCAAATATCTTTCGTTTCTTCCATATGAAAATGGATTCATCAAGGTTCATTTACATAATTTATTCACTATTTAATTCCATTCCTACTATTTTTAGTGATTTTTCACATCCACGCCCTTTATTCGCCAAAGATCTATTTCTAGGGTAGACTTTCTCTAACACGCTTCTATGATTCAACCACCCTTTTACATATATAGTCCAAAATATAATCATGATGACCCATTCTAATGGCTGGTCGTTGCCAAACATTTCCGTGCTTCTTAATGAGCATATACATACCAAATGATTATAACATTATGCTCAAAACATTTATAAGCCATTTTCGCATGGCTATTCAAAATTTTACATACCAAGTTCAAACAAAACAAAATAGCCTATACATGCCGAAATGTACTCCAAGACCAACTACGAAGAAAATACCAAAAGTTGTTAGCCGGTGTGATGACTTCGATGACGGTCCCGAATACGCAAAAAGTCGAGTCCAAGAAACCTAAAATAGGTGACAAGCAAACACCGAATGAGTATATAACTCAGTAAGTCATAAGCAATGCACTAACAACCATTAATAACATTATCGCAAGAGGAAACAAAATGGAACGAGGCTAATTACTCCATTCAAACCGAACTATACCATAGTTCCTTAGACCTTTCGATTCAATCATACATCTACATGACCTTTCACTCATTCCGCGATAATTCTTATGTACGTGACTTCAATTTACATTGTCACATAGGTTCAAACTTACCAAGCTCGACCCCAAATATAAACTTAGCGCCTGTTAGCCATGAACTCAAGGTACTTACCCGATCCGCTGTCCGTGATCAACTCAATAGTGTCGCACACTCGGTGTCAATAGTGATTCAAAAGCATATAGTGAGTCCGCACACCTAGTGCTATATAATCAACTCGCACACTTAGTGCTACATGATCAAACTCGCACACTTAGTGCTGTACAAGTTTTAAACCCGCACACTTAGTGCCATTCTCATGATCACAAATGTTTATACCCGCACACTTAGTGCCAAATCAACAACTCAATACATCTCACCTCTTTTCCTTCCATTCAATACTTCCATCACCACATACACACATGTATATAAATTCATCATTCCTTTCGGCATAATTACATAGACATTATGTCTATTCAAATCAATACAAAATATATGCTTAGTGACTTACCTTGTGTTGGGTAAAACAGTCCAAGTCGGCTACTCGATGACCTTCGTCTTTCCCTTGCTTGATTCTCCTTCTTTAACTCCTTGAGCTTAATCAATAAATCAACTAGTTTAACCATCTTGCTAAACATTCATAATTCAATTACACATGCATATGTATGTTTGTATATTCGACAACCATCCTCACTTATTACCCATTTAGTCAATTATCTAAGCCAAGATAAGACTTCAATACGGTTGCCTCTAATCGAATACATGCACACCAATCTACTTCATTTGGCGAATATGCATGTCTATGTTGAGGCCAATTTTACACTTAATACCACACAAAAAAACAGCATACATTTTACTAACTAACGATTACATATTGTAGCTCAATACACATCTCTCATTTACTACATAACCGAAACATCATCACAAGCAAATATACACCTTGAAATAGTATATATGTCATACCAATTCATCATGTGCAAACACATATTCATGTAGGTGCAAGGTAGAATCTCAAGTTGTTTATATCCAAATATAAACACATATCCAAAGCTCAAATCTTACCTACCATGCAACATGCATGAATCATACTTATGGATATACCATGACCGAATACATCACAACACCATAATTTTGGTCATGATTAAGCAAAGAACTTAATGTCTTACTCAAAAATACTAAAAAGAAAGTCCAAGAGCCATCAATCCACCATCACATATACCATTAACAAGCTTCATATTTAACATGCAATGGCATTAACACAAAATCCACCTTGGCCAAATACCATCCCCATGATATAACAAAGATTTGAACCATGGGCTAATAAGAACATCAAGCTAGTAACTAAAAACATGCATGAATCTCATGGCACAACCTCAAACATACCTTAATCTTGATGCAAGTATAGCCGAACCCTTTCCTAATCCTCTTCCAAACCAAACATGAAGCAAAAATTCTCTTCTTCCTTAGGATTTTCGGTCAAGAGAGAATGAAAGGATGATTAATTTTTTTCTCTTCTTTTCTTCAATACACGGCAATAGGGGGTTCACTCACACACATTTTTTTTCATTCTTTATTACCCATGCTTATTTGTTTATTTCTTTTCTCCCTAATGCACCAACAAAACATGTCTATGACATGTTTTGCCCATCCTCATTGTCATGGCCGCCACCTCTTATAAAAGAGGGATATTTGACATGCAAGGCCATTGTTTTGCATGCATGCTTTAATTAGTCATTACACATTCCCCCGTCATACTTCCAAAGTTTTCTACTAGGTCCTTTCTAGTGAAATTCACATTTATAGCTCTAAATCAAAACATCAAAAATGTCACACATGAGTTAACACATTTTATAGGCAATAAAATAAATATTAAATTATTTTTATGCCTCGATTTTGTGGTCCCGAAACCACATTTCGACTAGGGTCGTTTTAAGGCTGTCACATTTAAGTTGATAAGTATGTGATGTTCGTATGAGGTAAATGATAGTATGTGAATGATGTGTAGATGTCTTGATTGTGGCTGGATTGGTTGAATGTAATTGCTTGGATTAGTGTTATGTTTTGTTGTGTAGGTGTGTGCATAAAAGGGTGACAAAATGGCTTGGTAAATAGCCTTGTTTTTGTCCACACGGGTAGACACACGGGCATGTGTCTAGGCCGTGTGTGACACACCGCTTGCCCCATAGGCGTGTGTTTTGGCCGTGTGGCCCCTGCACCTCAATTGTTTCAAAATAGAGAGTTACACAGGTTAGGGACATAGGGGTGTGTGACCACACGGCCTGCCCACAAAAGCGTGTCCTGAGCCACACGGGCATGTGGCTCTTAAAACATTAAAAAATTCCTAAATGTTGTGAAATTTTCTAAAGTTATTAGTTTAGTGCTGAACTACCTCCAATGTATGTTTTGGGCCTCGTAGGCTCGTTTTAGGGATGATATGAATGTGTATGAAAAGTTTTAAATTTGGATGGAAATTTATGTCTCTGTTTTGTATGATTGCTTGTGTATAAGTCAGGTAATGCCTCATACCCTATTTTGGTGTTGGATACAGGTAAAGGGCGTTGCATTTAGTGGTATTGGAGCTAAGGTTTAGTCAGTTCTTGAACTAGCATAGCGTGTGTAAGAGTCTAGCTATACATGCCATAAATGAACTGTGATAGTGTGATGACTCCTTACAATTTTGAACTGTATTTTTGTATAATAAATGGATCCCAATCGAGCTGAGGCTAATGACGTTGAAAGTAATGTGCTGACACCCACTCAAAGGGCAGCACCTTCGATAGTAGACTCCCAATGGTTGGTCAGGGAGAAGGGGGTAGGGAAGCCTTTCTCTACATGATGAATGAGTGGTATACAAAGTTTGTTTGAACAAATCGAAATGCCCAACCTCCTCTACCACCACCTATTCCTCGACTGGTTCCCATATCTCCACAAGGTATGGAATTTGTAAGAATGAACAAGCCCCCGATTGATAAGATCTGAAAGTACGGGGCTAAAGATTTCAGAGCTAATGTGGATGATGATCCTGAGAGAGCCGAGTTTTGGCTCGAAAACTTCATCAGGGTATTTGATGAGTTGTCTTGCACATCGGATGAGTGTTGAAAGTGTGTCATGTCACTTCTGAAAGATTCTGCATATCACTGGTGGAATACACTAGCATCTGTGGTTCCGAGAGAGAGGATGACATTGGAATTCTTTCAAGAGGAGTTTTGAAAAAAATATATTAGTTAGTGGTTCATCGATCAGAAATGTAAGGAATTTCTTGAGCTGAAAGAGATTTGAGGATGGGTTGAATAAGGATATTCGTGTGTTAGTTGGGATCTTAGAGCTGAAAGAATTTCTAGTGGTGGTCTAGTAAGCTTATAAGGCCGAAGAGTTGAATAAAGAGAAGAGGAAAGCTGATTGCGAAGCTAGAGATTCAAGGAAAAGAGTGATGAGTAAGTCATTTCCATCCCAGTCAAAGAAATCTAAATAAATGTATTCCCGTTTGAATGTATTAGTTGGGTGTTCTCATAGAGACCGCGGGAAGCAATACTCGAGTTTTAAATCTCAAGCCACTTCAATGGAAAGTCTGGGTAATGTGACGTCTAACAGACCCGAATGTCAGTATTGTGGAAGAAGATATCCCAGCGAGTGTAGGATGAATGACCGGGCTTGTTTCAAGTGTGGTTCTTAGGAGCATTTTTTTCGAGATTGCCCTGAAATAGTTGAGAAAGAAAAAATTCAGAGTGCGAAGCTGAGTAATACTACCAATAAGGGTAGGCCACCGAGGAATACGGGAAATAGAACTAGTAGTAAAGGTGTGATGAAGGATTCAATTGTGAGATCCAAAGCTCGAGCACCTGCTAGAGCTTATGCCATCTGTGCTCGTGAAGAAGCGACATCTCCCGATGTTATTACTGATACTTTTTCTCACTATAATAATAACGTAGTTGCATTGATTGATCTTGGATTGACCTATTCTTATGTTTGTGTGAAACTGGTAACTAGTAAAAGCTTGCCTATTGAGTTTACTGTGTAGCAATCCATTTTTAGCCAAATCGAAATAGTGGTTTCAGAACATAAATCCGAGGTCAAAAAATTAATATTATTTTATGTGTTTACATCATGATTGTATGTATGTGTGAAAATTTCGTGAGCTAATTTTATCGTTTAATAGTTCAATTTGAGAAAAACGACCAAATCGTGAAAAATGTAAAATTTGCATTCTACTTGTTAAAAGTGTCTAACTGCTAAGGTTTATTAAATGAAAGGTCCTTATGATGTTATTAAACCATTGATAGTGGAATTAGACATAGATGGCCTCATAATAAGTGTTTTATACGTTTATATTAAAGGTTAAAATTGGTAATTGATAAATCATGTTATTATTACTAAAACAAAGTGAATTAAAACATTATTTTCCATCTCCATGCATCGAAATTTGAAGAACAAGAAGAGAAAATAGGGTTCTTCATTTGGCTATGAATATTTCAAGCAATTAGGGATGTTTTGAGCTCGCTTTTTAATGATTTTTACGTTTTTGAGATTGTTTCTTTGTATTCTAGCTAGCCCATGCCTTAATTTATAAATTTGTTTATGATTTTGTGAAGTGCCATTGATGATTATTTGAACTTTTGGATGTTTGATGATGAAATATGAAAACTTGATGATAGATTTTAATGTTTTGTAAAGTGATTTTTGACAAAAATGTCAAATAGGGATTATATTGTGAAATGTGTAAATTGAGGGGTTGAAATGTGAAATAAATGAAATATGTCGGCTACTAGGGACACTAGTCAAACTCGGCTACGGTGAAATTGGATTAAATTGCTTGAATTTGTATTTTTATGAAATAATGACTAATTTGGAAAAATATGGAACTTTTGGGGTTAAAGTGTAAAAATTTCCAAATATTTGATTGTGGATTGAATTGAATGATTTGATGAATAAATGAGTTAGTTTTGAATGTATATAGATTAAGAACGAAAGAAATCAGATTTAGATCGAGGAAAATCAAAGGTTATCAAATAGTCGGTCCAGTCCGTTTATCTCAAATACAGGGTAAGTTCATATGCAAATAAATGTCTTTAAATTGAATTATATATGTTTAATTATCATTGAATTACTATGAATGTTGAATGTTGAATGATCAAATACGAGGAAGAATCGATAGGGTTACAATATCCGAAAGTCCCGTACGAACCTTAGGAATAGTATAGGATATGAATGTCATGACATTAGGATTAACGAGATGTGATTATGTGTAAAACCATGTCTAGGACATTGGCATCATTATGTGATTACGTGGAAGACCATGTCTGGGACATTGGCATCATTAATTAATTTCGTGTAAGACCATAGTTGGGCTATCGGCATCAATATGTGATAACATGTAAGACCATATCTGGGATATGGCATTGTAAAAGCTATATGTGATTTTCGAGTATCCTTAACAATTCCAAAAGGTTCAACACAAGTCGAGAAAGAATGTGTGAATGAGTTAAGTGACTCAGGTACGTACGAGATTCATACAAGTATTGAAAAGAGAAGTATTTAATGAATTCATTCATGATATTGAATATGTATACATTGGGAGGGGTTTGTGAGCTTATATGTGCTTAGTTTGCCTATTGATGGAAATGATGTTGATTCATGTGGTAATTTTATTTTATATGGCTTACTAAGCTTTTAAAGCTTACTTTTTGTGTTCTTTCCCTGTTTTATAGATAATCGAAGCTAGCTCGGACTCGGGGATCATCAAGAACACAGTCAAACTATCGATCAACTTGTTGGTATTTTTGGTGCTTTGTATATATGGTATATGGCATGTATAGGCTAGTGATATGATGATGTGTTTTGAGATATGATATTAGCCATGATATTTGGCTCATAAATGATGTAAATGTTGGTGTGTATTTGGCCATTTGGGTTGGCTTATTTTATGAGTTTGGTAAGTGAAACATGATGTATATAAATGGCTTTGTGTTTTGGCATGTTTGTCATGGATGTTGTGATGATTAATTGGTATGATTTGAGGCTTAAAATAGATGATAAGATGACGAGAAAAATGCATAGAGAAGATAGGTGAAATTATTGGTAATGGCATATTTTTTTAGTATGTTTTGGATTATGATTTGAGTATTGAAATGGATGGATTTTAAATGGCATGATTTGTATGTGAAATAAGATGTTGTGGTTGCCTATAAATGTATTGAAAGGGTATGAAATGATGTGGTTTTGGTTTTCTTGAGGAGGGTGAGAAATATGGCTTAAACCAAGCCTATTTGTGCCCCGCACAGTTGAGCACACAGGCGTGTGACTCGACCGTGTGTCTGCTATAACTTAGTTAAACAAGTCAGTGAGTTACACAGCTTAGACATGTGGGCGTGTCTATTGGTCGTGCGTGACCCATGGGTCGGCACATGGGCGTGTGGCCAACCGTGTGACCCAAGTCAGTATACCCTCTAGATTTCACAAGGCAATGGCCCACAGGCATGTCTCCGGCCGTGTGATACAAGTCAATATGTATGTCCTGTTTTCACACGGCTTCTGACATGGGCGTGTATGGTAACCGTGTGAGGCACACAGCTTGTTCACACAGGCGTGTGATCCCCGTATGCATGAAAATTTTATAAGTTTTCCAAAATTTTCAAATGTTATCGGTTTAGTTCGAAACCTATTTCAAGAAGTATTAAGGTCTCATAGAGCCTTATAAGGGACAACGTAATTATGTTTGATTGATATTTAAGTTTATAATGGATTTATGTTTGAGAAATGTATGTCATATGTTGTGATTTGATTGGTAATGCCTCGTAATCCTATTTCAGCAAAGAATATAGGTTAGGGGTGTTACAATTTATTGCTATCAGAGCTACGATTTAGTCGATTCTAGGACTAACGTAGCATGTATGAGAGTCTAGCTATACATGCCATATATACTCTACGATAGTATGATGATTCCTGATAGCCTAAATTGTGTTTTTGTATAGTAATGGATCCCGAAAGAGCTGTAGCTGACTAGAGAGTAATGCGCCTGCTCCCGCTCAAGGGACAGTGCCTACTAAATCTAGACCCATGACAAGTAGCCACGTGGGAGAGGCTAAACAAGCTTTTTTCCATATGATGAGTGAGTGGTTCATGGAGTTCGTTCGAACGAATCCGGCTGGTGAACAACCTCCACCCCCACCTGTTCCTCAACAAAACCTTACTATTTCTCAAGTTATATATTTGACACAGTTGAATAAGCCGCTAGTGGATAAGTTTTAGAAACATGGGGCTGAAGAGTTTGGAGCTATTGTTGATGATGATACAGAGAGAGCTGAGTTTTGGCTCGAAAATAAAATTAGAGTATTTGATGAATTGTCTTGTACTCTTGACGAATGTATCAAATGTGTTGTATCTTTTTTGAGAGATAATACATACCATTGGTGGAAAATGTTGATATCTGTGGTTCCTAGAGAATGGGTTACTTGGGAGTTTTTTCAATCTGAATTCCAAAAGAAGTACATAAGCTAGCGGTTCCTTGATCAGAAGCATAAAGAGTTTCTGGAGTTAAAACAAGGTAAGATGACTATTACTGAGTATGAAAGAGGATTCGTACGGTTATGCAAGTATGCCCGGGAATATGTTTCCACTGAAGAAATCATGTGTAAACAATTTGTAGATGGATTGAATGAAGATATAAAATTACTAGTTGGAATTCTAGAGTTGAAAGAATTTTTCGTTCTAGTTGAGAGGGCTTGTAAAGCCGAGGATCTTAGTAAAGAAAAGAGAAAGGCAGATTCAGAAGCTAAAGACTTGAGAAAAAGATCAATGAGTAAGTCGTATCAATCATAATCGAAGAAATTCGGAGACTCGTTTAATCGTTCTAATGTATCAGTGGGACATTCAAGAAGAGATTGTGAAAGGCAACATTCGAGCTTTAAAACTCCGGCTATCTCTATAGCTACTGTCGGAAGTGCGAAAGAAAATCGACCCGAATGTAAACAGTGTGAAAAATAGCATTTTGGTGATTGTAGAATGAATGATCGAGCTTGTTTTAAATGTGGATCGTTAGATCATTTTATCAGAGATTGCCCAGAGTTAGCTGAAAAAGAGAAAGCTCAGAGTATGAGGCCGAGTAGTACTGCAGTTAGAGGGAGATCACCCAAATATGCTGGTAGCATGAGTGGTAGTCAGAGAGCGACAAAAGACTCTATTGTGAGGTCTAAGGCATGAGCACCTGCCCGAGCTTATGCTATCCATGCACGGGAGGAGGCATCCTCGCTAGACGTGATTACCAGTACTTTCACTCTCTATGATACTAATGTGATTGCATTGATAGATCCAAGATCAACTCATTCTTATATATGTATGAATTTAGTATCCAGTAAGACTTTTCCTGTAGAGTCTACCGAATTTCTGATTAGAGTATTGAACCCCTTAGGTAAATGTGTTTTAGTTGACAAAGTCTGCAAGAATTGTCCGTTAATGCATCGAGATTTCTATTTTTCGGCTAATTTGATGTTGTTGCCATTCGATGAATTTGATATTATTTTGGGTATGGATTGGTTAACGATGCATAGTGCTATAGTGAATTGTAGACGAAAGACAATTGAACTGAAATGTTAGAATAATGAGACTATTAGAATTGAATCTGATGATCTAAATAGTTTGCCAGTTGTGATCTAGTCTATGTTAGCTCAAATATTTGTGAGAAAGGGGTATGGAGCTTATCTTGCTTATGTACTTGATATGAAAGTGGCAGAAACAAAGATCGAATCAGTACCAGTTGTGTGTGAGGATCCAGATGTATTTCTCGAAGAGTTACCCGGTTTACCACCTATCAGAGAAGTTGAATTTGGTATTGAATTAGTATCGGGTACAACGCCGATATCGATAGCTCTGTATAGAATGGCATTGACAGAGTTAAAGGAATTGAAAGCTCAGTTGCAAGAGTTGACAGATAAAGGTTTTGCTAGACCGAGTTTTTCGCCTTGGGGTGCTCCTGTATTGTTTGTGAAAAAGAGAGATGGCATGATGAAAATGTGTTTTGACTACAGACAGCTGAATAAAGTGACTATAAAGAATAAATACCCTCTATCGCAGATTGATGATTTGTTTGATCAGTTAAAAGGGGAAACAGTGTTTTCGAAAATCGATTTGAGATCGAGTTATTCCCAATTGCGAGTTAAAGACTTCGATGTGCCAAAAACTGCATTTAGAACAAGGTACGGACATTATGAATTTTTGGTTATGCCTTTCGGATTAACGAATGCACCTGCTGTTTTTATGGACTTGATGGTATTTAGATTGATTCGTAGTTGTTTTTATGAACAAGGTAGTTGTGTTTATTGATGATATCTTGATTTACTTTCGTGATGAATCTGAACATGCCGATCATTTGAGAATTATGTTACAAACTTTGAGAAATAAACACTTGTTTGCAAAGTTTAGCAAATATGAGTTTTGGCTATGAGAAGTTGGATTTTTGGGACATATCGTTTTAGCAGATGGCATCCGAGTTGATCTGAGTAAGATATCTGCGGTTATAGATTGGAAGCCTCCAAGAACTGTATCTGAAGTTTGTAGTTTTCTAGGACTAGCCAGCTATTATAGAAGATTTCTGAAAGACTTCTCGATGGTTGTGACTTTGATGACATGATTGCTTCAGAAAGATGTTAAATTTGAGTGGTCAAAAAAGTGCCACCAGAGCTTTGAACAGTTGAAAGCTTTATTAACTAAAGCTCCAGTGTTAGTTCAGCCTGAGTCGAGTAAAGAATTCATAATTTTTAGTGATGCATCGTTAAATGGCCTGGGTTGTGTTTTGATACAGGAAGGAAAAGTTGTAGCTTATGCCTCGAGACAGTTGAAGCTACACAAAAAGAATTATCCGACGCATGATCTTAAATTGGTTGCGATTATGTTAGCGCTGAAAATTTTGCGTTATTACTTATTCAGTGAGAAATGTCACATCTATACCGATCACAAAAGCTTGAAATATTTGATGACTTAGAGAGATTTGAATTTGTGACAGCGGAGATGGCTAGAATTGTTAAAAGACTATGACTTGGTAATTGACTATCATCCAGGGAAGCAAACTTAGTTGCTGATACTTTGAGTCAAAAGTCCTTGTTTGCTTTACGTGTTTTGAACATACAATTAGCTTTGTTTGACGACGGTTCGTTAGTAGCTGAGTTGAAAGTGAGACTGTTATCTCTACAGCAGATATGTGAAGTTCATAAGTTTGATAATGAATTGCAAGCAAAATGGGTTCAGTGTGAGTCAATTTCTAATTCAGAGTTGCAAGTTGATTCTGATGATTGTTTGAGATTCAAAGATCGAATATGTGTTCCAAGAAATTCAGAGTTGATTAAGATGGTTTTGAATAAAGCACATAGTAATTGTTTATCAGTACATCCGAGAAGTACGAAAATGTACAATGATTTGAAAAGTTTTATTGGTGGCATAGTATGAAACGTGAAATCTCAGAATTTGTTTCGAAATGTTTGATTTGTCAGCAAGTCAAACCTGAGCATCAAGTGCTGTCAGGTTTATTACAGCCTATTATAGTTCTCGACTGGAAGTGGGATCAAGTAACAATGAATTTTGTATCGGGTTTGGCCTTATCTCTGGAAAAGAAAGATGCGATCTGGGTTGTTGATAGATTGACGAAATCAGCTCATTTCATCCCAATACGTACATATTTCTCGTTAGATAAATTGGTCGAGTTGTATATCTCAGTGATTGTTCGATTGCATGGAGTGCCACTATCTATTGCTTCAAATAAAGATCCAAGATTCACTTCAGGATTTTGGAAGAAATTGCAAGAAGCTTTGGGTACAAAGTTGCATTTTAGCACGACATTTCACCCTCAAACGGATGGTCAATCCGAGCGAGTTATTCAGATACTTGTGGATGTGTTGCGTTGTTGCATTCTCGAGTTTAGGGGCAGCTGGGAGAAATATTTTGCTTATAATAATAGCTTACAATCAAGTATAAAGATGGCACAATACAAAGCTCTATACGGTCATAAATGTCCAACACCATTATACTAGACTGAGCTAAGCGAGAATAAGATTCACGGGATTGATCTGATCAGAGAAACTGAATAAAAAGTGAAAGTAATTCGCGATAGTTTGAAAGAAACTTCGGATCGATAGAAATCGTACACAGATTTGAAAAGGAAAGATATTGAGTTTCAGATCGGGGATAGAGTATTTTTGACAGTGTCGCCATGGAAAAAGATATTGTGGTTTGGTCGAAAAGGGAAATTGAGTCCACGATTCATTGGACTGTATAAGATTATTGAGCAAGTCAGACCAGTTACTTATCGACTATCTTTACCGTCAAAGCTAGAGAAAATACATAATGTGTTTCATGTATTAATGCTTTAACGATACCGATTCAACCTTTCACATGCCATTTGCCTGACTAAGGTTGAAATTCAGACAGATTTGTCATATGTTGAAGAACCGATTCGAATTTTAGCTCGTGAGATTAAAGAGATGAGAAATAAGAAAATTGCATTAGTGAAAGTATTATGGCATCGAAACGGGGTCAAAGAAGCTATGTGGGAACACGAGAATGCTATGAGAAATCAATACCCTAACCTATTCACTGGTAAGATATTCAGGGACGAAAATCCCTAAGAGGGAAAGTTGTAACAACCCGTTTTTCACTAAATCAGAATAGTGGTTTCAGAACCACAAATCTGAGGTTAAAAAATTATTTTAATATTATTTTATGTGTTTACAGAATGATTGCATGTATGTGTGAAAATCTCGTGAGCTAATTTTATCGTTTAATAGCTCAATTTGAGAAAAAAAGGACTAAATCGCGTAAAATGCAAAATTTGCATTCTACTTGTTAAAAGTGTCTAATTGCTATGGTTTATTAAATGAAAGATCCTTATGATGTTATTAAACCATTGATAGTGGAATTTGACATAGATGACCTTATATTAAGTGATTTTATATGTTTATATTAAAGGTTAAAATTGGTAATTGATAAATCATGTTATTATTAATAAAACAAAGTGAAGTAAAACATTATTTTCCATCTCCATGCACCAAAATTTGAAGAGAAAGAAGAGAAAATCAGGTTCTTCATTCGGCTATGAATGATTCAAGCAATTAGGTATATTTTGAGCTCGATTTTTAATGATTTTTACGTTTTTGAGATCGTTTCTTTGTATTCTAGCTAGTCCATGCCTTAATTTTTGAATTTTTTTTAATGATTTTGTGAAGTACCATTTATGATTATTTGAGCTTTTGGATGTTTGATAATGAAATATGAAAACTTGATGATAGATTTTAATGTTTTGTAAAGTGATTTTTGACAAAAATGTCAAATATGGATTATATTGTGAAATGTGTAAATTGAGGGGTTCAAATGTGAAATAAATGAAATATGTGGGCTACCAGGGAAACTAGTGAAATTCGGCTATGGTGAAACTGGATTAAATTGCTTGAATTTGTATTTTTTGTGAAATAAGGACTAATTTGTAAAAATGTGAAACTTAGGGGGCTAAAGTGTAAAAATACCCAAATATGTGTTTGTGAACAGAATTGAATGATTTGATGAATAAATGAGTTAATTTTGAATGTATATAGATCAAGAATGAAAGAAACCAGATTTAGATCAGGAAAAATCAAAGGTTATCGAATAGTCGATCTAGTTCGTTTATCCCGAATACAAGGTAAGTTCAAATGCAAATAAATGTCTTTAAATTGAATTATATATGTTTAATTGTCATTGAATTGCTATGAATGTTGAATGATCCAATACAAGCAAGAATCGACAGGGTTACAATATCCGAAAGTCTTGTATGAACCTTAGGAATAATATAGGATACGAATGTCATGACATTAGGATTAATGAGATGTGATTATGTGTAAAAGCATGTCTAGGACATTGATATCATTATGTGATTACGTGTAAGATCATGTCTGGGACATTGGCATTGTTAATTAATTTCGTGTAAGACCATAGCTGGGTTATCGGCATCGATATGTGATAACATGTAAGACCATATTTGGGATACGACATTGTATAAGCTATATGTGATTTTCGGCTATCCTTAACAATTCCAAAAGGTTCAACACAAGTCGAGAAAGAATGTGTGAATGAGTTAAGTGACTCAGGTACATCCGAGATTCATGCAAGTATTGAAAAGGGAAGTATTTAATGAATTCATTCATGATATTGAATATGTATACATTGGGAGGGGTTTGTGAGCTTATATGTGCTTACTCATAGTTTGCCTATTGATGGAAATGATGTTGATTCATGTGGTAATTTTATTTGTATATGGCTTACTAAGCTTTTAAAGCTTACTTTGTGTGTTCTTTCCCTGTTTTATAGATAATTGAAGCTAGCTCGAACTCGGGGATCATCAGGAACACCGTCACACTATCTATCAACTTGTTGGTATTTTTGGTGCTTTATAAATATGGTATATGGCATGTATAGGCTAGTGATATGATGATGTGTTTTGAGATATGATATTACCCATGAGATTTGGCTCATAAATGATGTAAATGTTGGTGTGTATTTGGCCATTTGGGTTGGCATATTTTATGAGTTTGGTAAGTGAAATATGATGTATATAAATGGCATTGTGTTTTGGCATGTTTGTCATGGATGTTGTGATGATTAATTGGTATGATTTGAGGCTTAAAATAGATGATAAGATGACAAGAAAAATGCATAGAGAATATAGGTGAAATTGTTGGTAATAGCATATTGTTTTAGTATGTTTTGGATTATGATTTGATTAGTGAAATGAATGGATTTTAAATGGCATGATTTGTATGTGAAATAGCATGTTTTAGTTTCCTATAAATGTATTGAAATGGTATGAAATGATGTGGTTTTGGTTTTCTTGAGAAGGGTGAGAAATGTGGCTTAAACCAAGCCTATTTGCACCCCACATGGTTGAGAACACGGACGTGTGACTTGGTCGTGTGTCTGCTGTAACTTAGTTAAACAAGTCAGTGAGTTACATGGCTTAGATACACAGGCATGTCTAATGGCCATGTGTGACCCACAAGTTGGCACATGGGCGTGGGGCCAGCTGTGTGACCCAAGTCAATATACCCTCCAGATTTCACACGGTCATGGCACACGGGCGTGTCTTCAGCCGTGTGATAAAAGTCAAAATGTATGCCCTGTTTCCACATGGCTTGTGAAACGGGCATGTCTAGTGATCATGTGAGGCATATGGCCTGTTCACACGGGCGTGTGATCCCTGTATGCATGAAAATTTTATAAGTTTCCCAAAATTTTTAAATGTTATCGTTTTAGTCCCAAACATATTTCAAGAATGTTTTAAGGTCTCATAGGGCCTTATAAGGGACAATGTAATTATGTTTGATTGATATTTAAGTGATAATGGATTTATGTTTGGGAAATGTATGTCATATGTTGTGATTTGATCAGTAATGCATCGTAACCCTATTCTGGTGACAGATATGGGTTGGGGGTGTTACGTACTGAGTTTGTGAATTATAGTGATGTGTCACTGAATGGATTAGGATGTGCGTTGATGCAAGAGGGAAAAGTGATAGCTTATGCCTCGAGACAGTTGAAACCACATGAGAATAATTTTCTAACGCATGATCTGGAATTAGTCGCCATTGTGTTTGCTTTGAAAATTTGGTATCATCATTTGTACGGTGAGAAATGCCATATCTTTACTGATCATAAGAGTTTAAAATACTTGGTGACTCAGAAAGATTTAAATTTGCGGCAACAGAGATGGCTCAAGTTACTGAAGGATTATGAGCTAGTAATTGATTACCACCCGGGTAAGGCAAATATAGTCACAGATGCGCTGATTTGTTTGATTTGAGAGCGATGAACACACGGTTGACTTTGTCCGATAATGGTTCGATCCTAGCAGAGTTGAGAGCTAGACCATTATTTCTTCAACAAATGCTCAGAAATGTGACAGTGAATTGCAAGCCAAAAGAGTTCATTGTGAATCGGGTAGTAATTTAGATTTTCATGTCGGATCCGATGATTGTTTGATGTTCCGAGGCAGAATTTGTGTACCGAAAAATGATGAAATTATTCAAAAAATTCTTCATGAAGCACATAATGGTTTCTTATTTGTGTAACACCCCTTACTCGTAACTGATGCCAGGATAGGGTACAAGGCATTATCGGACTTAAACAAACATAAGTCCATAAAACCGAGACATGAATTTCCATTTAAAATTTAAAACTTTTCATTCTTCCCCTTAACGTCCCTAATATAGACTTACGAGGCCCAAAACACGCTTTGAAAATGGTTCGGGACTAAACTGTACACGTAGAAAACTTTGAAAAATTTCAAGGCAAACAGGGGCTCACGCCCGTGTGGAAGAGTGACACACCTGTGTATCCTCTTAACATAGCTGTGTTGAAGGCTCGTATAGCTCACACGGCCTGAACATATCGGGACACGCCCGTGTCCCTAGCCTGTGCAGATTTATTTCTTAATTCAAACCTACAAGGGTTTTAACACGGCCTGGCACACTCCTGTGTCCAAGGCCCGTGTCCCTCACAAATCCATGACACACCAATGTCTCAGCCAGTATACAAAAACCTTGACATTCTGTTTCTAACATCACCAACCATTTAGGAGCACACGGCCAAGGCACACTTCCATGTGCTATAGCCCTGTCCTCCACGCGGTTGAAACACACGATCGTGTCTCCACTCGTGTGGTTACTACTAGGCATTCTGTTTAGAAAAATTAAGGTCCAGGGGACACACGGCCGGACTACATGACCATGGGGCTGTGTGACACACGGTTTAGACACACGCCCGTGTGTCTTCCTGTGTGGACAAAAACAAGGCTACTTACCAAGCCTTTTTGTCACTCTTACTTACACCAACCTACAAAACATCAAGCAATACCAATACCACACAAACACATGATCATATCAGCCAATAGCAAGGCATCCACAAATCATTTCCAAGCTATTTTCTATCACATACAACATATCGTACTTATCAACACAAACCATGCAACAAATACATCCATGAAAATTCTCATCAAATGCATTTAGCAATAATCAATATTAGCCAACCTCAATGGCCTATACAAAAAGAATATCACATCAATATGAGCCAACACTGATGGCTATACCAACATGACACTTAACAAAAAGACCAAGTCCCTATAGATGCCATACTCAAAATGATAAATCTAACTCTACCCAATTGTTCCGTTTGATAGTATGATCGAGCCTCCAACGTCCTCTGATCCCTGAGCTAGCTTTGTGATGCTATAAGAAAATGGAAAAGAGAGGGAGTAAGCATAAAGCTTAGTAAGTTACATGTAAATAATTAACAGGACTTTACCAAGTAATATCATACTCATAACATATTATACACTTGCACAAGATTCTCGAATGACCATAGACCTAACTTACTTATTTTCATCCTTACTACTCATATACACAACCCGAGCTCATTCTCATGGGTTTTGTGTAGATACTTGTACCACTTCCAACATAATCATAACTTTTCTCAATAGTAATATAATCTTTAAATCACTCGTTGAACCAGTTGGAATAATAAAGGATACCTGATAAACCTTATACAAAAGGGTAAGATGCTGATGCCATGTCTCGGACATGGTCTTACACTGGTTCTCATATATCAGTGTCGATGCCATGTCCTAGACATGGTGTCATATTGGCTCATACAACAATACTGATGCTACGTTCCAAACATGGTCTTACACTGGCTCACATATCAAGGCCGATACCATGTCCCAAACATGGTCTTACACTAGCTCTCATAACAATGTTGAGGCCATGTTCCAAACATGGTCTTACATTGGCTCATACAACAATGCTGATGCCATGTTCCAAACATGGTCTTACACTGGCTCACATATCGCCCTAGTATCAAGGCATGGATATCCGATCTATTCCTACTGTTCAACCGAGAGTTTTACCACATCAAATCTCGTCATGTATATTCGTAAAAAAAATCGAACATTCCATGCAATATCAATTTTTCAATGCATAATAACAATAGAATTGTGATATTTACGTGCAACTTACCTCGGTATACAAAATATGGGCGACTAGTTTGATTTAGTCCACTAGCTTGGTTTTCCCTCGGTCTAGGTTCGGATTCCATCTTTCTTGATCTATAATAACAATATTTATTTATTTAATCATCAGAAAAATTAAGATATTCCAAAATTCCTACTTAGGTAAAATGACTATTTTGCCCTTAACTTTTACATTTTTTTTACAATTTAGTCCCTAGGCTCGTAAAATGATTTTCAGCAAATTTTCTCATTAACCAAGCCTAGAAGAATCTACTTTAAGCCTATAGCATCTCACAATTTTAATTATTTCACACATTTACCACCTATTTTATAACTTTTACAAAATGATCACTTTTAGGGGTTTTTCATGAAAGCCACTTCACAAAAGTTGTTTATTTAAAAACCACAATTCATTTTGATCCATAAAAATTCAGAAAACAACATGAGTACTCAAATGGAAACACCCTAGACTCTCAACCATTTTGCAAAATAGTCCCCTCATTAGTTAGCTTATACTACAAGGGTTCCAAAAATACAAAAATCGTCAAGAAAGACCATCAAAATCACTTCCTTGTAAAGAAACCAAGTGGCTGAAATTTTCAAGCTTCAAAACCCCCTTTTTTGCTGTAATTTTCGATGGTGAAGAGAAAGAATGAAAAAGATGATAGCTAGTCCTTTAGTTTTATTATTTTATTATCAATTAAATCATCTAACATTTGGCCATTCCTTGAATTAAGGCTCTATGTCCAACCACTAATATTTTATTGGTCTATTTACTCAATAAGGACCTCTACTTTAATGTTCCATAGCTTTTTGACACCTTTAGCTAGTAGAACAAAATTCTTGCACTTTATGTGATTCAGTCCTTTTTCAAAATTAAGCATGCAATCACTGAAATTAATTCACCAAAAATTTCAAACACTCATATAATCATGCTATAACACATAAAATAATATTAAAATAATTTCTCTGACCTCAGATTTGTGGTTCCAAAACCACTATTCTGACTAGGCCTAAAATCAGGCTTTTACAATCTGTGCATTCGGGTAGTACAAAAATGTATAATGATTTGAAGTAATGGTATTGGTGGTTAGGTATGAAACGAGATATTTCAAAGTTTGTTTCGAAGTGTTTGATTTGTGAAAAAGTGAAAGTCGAACACCAAGTGCCTTCAAGTTTACTTTAGCCAGTGATGGTACCTGAGTGGAAGTGGGAAGGTTTACTATGGGCTTCATAATTGGGTTGCCTTTGACTCTAAAAAAGAAAGATGCTGCCTGGGCTGTTGTTGATAGATTAACGAAATTGGCTCATTTTATTTTGGTACGTACTGACTACTCACTTGATAAGTTAGCCGAATTGTACATTTCAGAGATTGTGAGATTGCACGGAGTGCCTATGTCTATTATTTCGGATAGAGATCTGAGGTTCACTTCGAGATTTTGGAAGAAATTGCAAGAGGCTTTAGGTACAAAGTTGAACTTTAGTACCGCATTTCCTCCACAAACCGACGATCAATCTGAAAGAACTGTTCAGGTACTCGAAGATATGCTCCGATGTTGTGTTCTAGAATTTGAGGGTAGTTGGGAAAAATATCTACCATTAGTCGAGTTTGCTTATAACAATAGTTTTCAGTCGAATATAAAGATGGAACTGTATGAGGCATTGTATGGTCGCAAGTACAGAATGCCTTTGTATTAGACCGAACTTAGTGAGAAACAGATTAACGGGGTTGACTTGGTTAGAGAAACCGAAGATAAAGTAAAGGTAATCCGTGATTGCCTGAAAGCCACTTCAGATCGGCAAAAGTCATACGCAGATTTGAAAAGAAAAGAGATTGAATTTTAGGTTGGTGATAAAGTATTTTTGAAAGTATCTCCGTGGAAGAAGATTCTGAGATTCCAAAACCATTGTTTTGACTAGGCCCAAAATCGTGCTGTTACAATTCTTCCCCCTTAGGGATTTTCATCCTCGAAAATCTTACCGTTAAAAAGGTTTGGGTATTGGTCTCTCATAGTCTCCTCGGGCTCCCATGTAGCCTCTTCTACCCCATGTCTATGCCATAATACTTTCACCAGTGCTATACTCTTATTTCTCAATTGCTGAAACTCCTGAGCTAAAATCTTAACCGGTTCTTCGCCATAAGTCATATCTGACCGAGTCTCAATCTCTATTGGCGAAAGAATGTGTGAAGGGTCAGAACGGTAAAGACGTAACATTGCCACATGGAATACATTGTGGATCTTCTATAACTCAGACGGTAAATCTAATTGGTATGCTACTGGTTTGATTTTCTCGATCACTTCATAGGGTCTAATAAAACGTGGACCTAATTTTCCTTTCTTACCGAATTGAGGACTTTCTTCAACGGTGATACTTTCAAAAATACCTTATCTTCGACTTGAATCTCAATCTTTTTCTGTTTCAATTCTGCATAGGATTTCTATCTATCCGAAGTGGCCTTTAAACAATCACGAATCACCTTTACTTTCTCTTCGGTTTCTTTAACTAAGTCGACCCCATAAATCTGATTCTCTCTAAGCTCCGTCCAATATAATGATGTTCGGCACTTACGCCCATACAATGCCTTATAAGGTGCCATTTTCAAGCTTGATTGAAAACTATTATTATAGGCAAATTCCACCATCGCAAGTGTTTTTCCCAACTACCCTAAAATTCAAGAACACAACACCGGAGCATGTCTTCCAGTATCTGTATTACTCTCTCTGACTGACCATCAATTTGCGAACTGAAATTGGTACTAAAATTCAACTTTGTACCTAAAATTTCCTGTAGCTTTTTCCAAAACTGCAATGTGAATCTTGGATCCCTATCCGGAATGATCGACAAAGGTAATCCATGAAGTCTCAAAATTTCAGAAACATACAACTCAGCTAGCTTATCAAGTGAGTAGTCGGTATGTACTGGAATAAAGTGAGCCGATTTTGTTAATCAATCGATTACGACCCAAACAACATCTTTCTTTCTCAGTGACAGCGGCAATCCCGTCACAAAGTCCATAGTAATACGGTCCCATTTCCATTCTGGAACCATCACAGGCTAAAGTAAACCTGAAGGTACTTGGTGCTTAGCTTTCGCTTACTGACAAATTAAGCATTTCGAAACAAACTCTGAGATGTCTCTTTTCATACCTGGCCACCAATTCATTTTTTTCAAATCATTATACATCATGGTGCTACCTGGATGGATGGACATACAACTACTATGTGCCTCATGAAGAATGTTCCCAATAAGCTCGTCATCTCTAGGTACACAGATCCTATCCTGGAACATCAAACAGCCGTCGGTACTAATCCAAAAATCTGATTCGTTAACTGTCTCGCACTGAGCCATCTTGGCTTGCAAATCTTTATCACTTTTCTGAGCTTCAAAAATCTCTTGAAGAAACATTGGTCTAGCTCTCAACTCTGCTAGAATCGAACCATCTTCGGTTACAGATAGCTGAGTATTCATAGCTCTCAAGGAAAATAATGACTTCCTACTCAATGTATCTGCGACCATGTTCGTCTTTCTTGGGTGATAGTCAATTGCCAACTCGTAATATTTTATCAAATCTAGCCACCTTCTTTGCTATAGGTTCAAATCCTTTTGAGTCATCAAGTACTTTAGGCTTTTATGGTCGGCGAATACTGGGCATTTTTCACCATACAAATGGTATCTCCAAATTTTTAATACGAACACGATTGCGGCTAACTCCAAGTCATGTGTTGGATAAATTTTCTCATGTGGTTTGAGCTGTCTCAAGGCATACGATATTACCTTGCCTTCTTACATAAGCACGCATCCCAATCCATTCAAGGATGCATCACTATACACTACGAATTCTTTTCCCGGTTTCAGTTGCACTAAGACTGGTGCTTTAGTCAATAATGCTTTTAGTTTCTCAAAACTCTGTTGGTACTTCTCTGTCCATTCGAACTTGACATCTTTCTGTAGCAGCCTCATCATCAGAGTAACAATCATGGAGAATCTTTTAACAAACCGTCTATAGTATCCAGCTAAGCCTAAAAAGCTTTTAATGTCTGACACATTCCTCGGCGGTTTCCACTCAAAAATAGTCGAAATCTTACTCGGGTCAACTCTAATCCCGTCACCCGACACAATGTGTCCCAAGAATCCAACATCTCGAAGCCAAAATTCACTTTTACTAAACTTAGCATACAACTGCTTATCTCTCAAAGTCAGCAAAATAGTTCTCAAATGCTTTGCATGCTAACTCTCATCATGAGAATAAATTAATATATCATCAATAAAAACCACAAAAAATTTATCCAAGTATGACTAGAAAATATGGTTCATTAAATCCATAAACACTATAGGAGCATTCGTTAAGCCAAAGGGCATGACAAGGAACTCATAATCCCATACCTTGTCTGAAATGCAGTTTTTGACACATCTTGCTCCTTAACTCTCAACTGGTAGCAACCGGACCTCAAGTCTATCTTAGAAAATACCGTGACTCCCTTTATTGATCAAACAAATCGTCAATCCTTGGCAAGGGATACTTGTTCTTTACTATTACCTTGTTAAAATGTCGATAATCTATACATAGTTTCATTGAGCCATCCTTTTTCACAAATAGCACCAGAGCACCCCACGGGGAATAACTAGGTCTCACGGAACCTTTATTCGTTAATTCTTGTAATTGAACCTTCAACCCTTTTAATTCCGTCAGAGCCATCCTATACGGGCCAATCGATATAGGCGCAGTATGAGGGACAAATTCAATACCAAATTTGACTTCACTACTTGGAGGCAATCCTGGCAACTCTTTCGAAAACACATCCGAATACTCACAAATCATTGACACTGAAACAATCTTTACTTCCGATACTTGGGTATTCAACACAAACGCGAGATAAGACTCATACCCTTTTCTCATATATCTCGAGCTATCATAGAAGATATCACTACAGCTGAGCTAGTTCACCAGATTCAACTTGAAGAATATCCCCATTTTCACATTTCAGTTCAATGAATTTTCTTCCACAATTTACTATCACATTATGAGCTGTCAACCAATCCGTACTAAGAATTACGTCAAGTTCATTAAACAGTAACATGAGGTTAGCCAGAAAACAATGACTTCTAACCGTCAAGGGACAATTTCTACATATTTGGTCAACTAACACATGCTTGCCTAATGGATTTGACACCTTTACCATAATTTCTGTAGACTCGACAGGCATATTCATACTAGACGCCAATTTCATGCAAATATAAAAATAAGTAGATCCTGGATCAATCAAAGCAACAATAGAGATATAATGAAGAGAAAAAGTACCCACAATCACATTTGGGGATGAAGCCTCTTCACGAGCACGAATGGTATAAGTCCTTGCAGGCGCTCTGCCCTCGGACCTCACGGCGAAATATCTAGGTGCACTTATGCGGCTAGTCCCACTTCTCGGGTTCCTTTGTGGTCTACCCTTCGAAGGGGTAATACGATCTCACACCCTGGTTCCTATCTTTCTCAACCATCTCAAAATAATTCCGAATAAAATGATCTAGTGATCCACATTTGAAATAGCCTCTATCATTCCTTCAACACTCACCGATGTGATAGCTACCACATTGTGAGCATTCTAGTCTATTCGGTCGAGCACTACCAACACTCGTAATAGAAGTGGTTGGAGCTTTAGACGCAGTGTACTGCTTACTCCTATTTCTATTCGAGAACCCAACTAAAGCATTGGATCGATTAATAAACCCTCTCAATTTCTTAGACGAGGATTGAAATGATTTCCCCATTTGTCTTTTCTTTGAGTTACGAGATGCAATATAAGCTTTTCTCTTCTCTTTGGCCAATTCTTCGGCCTTGCAAGCTCTCTCAACAAGTGCCACAAACTCCTTTAATTCTAGAATACCAACTAATAGTCGAATGTCTTCGTTTAATCTGTCCTCAAACCTTTTACACATGATGGCTTCAGTGGAAATGCACTCCCAAGCGTATTTGCTGAGCCTAACAAACTCACGTTCATACTTCGTTATTGTCATTCAGCCTTGCTTTAATTTAAGAAATTCCTTTCTTTTCTGGTCTATAAATCTCTGGCTAATATACTTTTTTCGAAACTCTTCCTGGAAGAATTCCCAAGTTATCCTTTCCCTCGGAACAACTGGTACAAGGGTGTTCCACCGTTGGTAATCCAAGTCTCGTAGGAGTGACACAACACACTTCATGCACTCCTCAAATGTGCAAGACAATACGTTGAATGTCGTGATGGTATTTTCAAGCCAGAACTCGGCTCTTTCTGTGTCATCATCTATATTCACTCGAAATTCCTCGACCCCTTGCTTTCGAATTCTATCAACCAGAGGATTTTCCCTTCTAGTCATTTCCACCACTTAAGGAGCTATAAGGGTAGGTTGAGGGATTGAAGGGGGTGGAGGAGGTGGAGCGTTCAGATTTGTATGAACAAACTCTGAATACCAAGTACTCATCATGTGAAGGAAGGCTTCTCTAGCCCCTCCGCCTTGACTAAGTGTCACAGGCCCACTTTCAACTGACGCGGTCCTTTCAGCGGGAGCTGGTGTATTACTCTCTGCATCATCCGCCACTATTCCGTCGGGATCCATTTACTATATGAAAGCACAATTTAAGTTCATTTGGAGTAGTCACACTATCATATTACTTATATGGAATGTATAGCTAGACTTGTACACACGCTAGGTTAGCCTAAGAATCTGATACCACTAAATGTAACACCCCTTACCCATGACCAACGCCGGGACAGGGTACGAGGCATTATCGGACTTAAACATACATAAGTACATAAAACTGGGACATGAATTTCCATTTAAAATTTAAAACTTTTTAGTCTTCCTCTTAACGTCCCTAATATGGACTTACGAGACCCAGAACACGCTTTGAAAATGGTTCGGGACTAAACTAAGCACTTAGAAAACTTTGGAAAATTTCAAGGCAAACAAGGGCACACGCCCGTGTGGAAGAGTGAAACGCCTGTGTATCCTCTTAACATGGCCGTGTTGAAGGGCTGTGTAGCTTACATGGTTTTAACATATCGGGACACGCACGTGTCCCTAGCCCGTGAGGATTAATTTCTTAATTTGAACCTACAGGGTTTTTATAGGCTTGGCACACTCTCGTGTCCCTCACACGGCCATGACATGCCCATATCTCAGCCTGTGTACAAAAACCTTGACATTCTATTTCTGACATCATCAACCACTTAGGAGAAAACGGCCAAGGCACACGCCCATGGGCCTGTGCTATGCTGTGTGGCAAATTCAATTTCGAATTAAAGGTGCAAACTTCACATGGCATGGGCACACGCTCGTGTGCTATGGTCGTGTCCTCCGCACGGTTGAGACAGACGACCGTGTCTCCGCCTGTATGGTTACTACTGGACATTCTGTTTAGAAAAATTAAGGTGCAGGGGACACACTGCCGGACCACACGCCCATAGGGAAAACCGTGTGTCACACACAGTCTAGACACACACCTGTGTGTCTACCCATGTGGACAAAAACAAGGCTATTTACCAAGCCTTTTTGTCACCTTACTTACACCAACCTACAAAACATCAAACAATACCAATACCACACAAACACATAACCATATCAGCCAATACCAGGGCATCCACAAATCATTTCCAAGCTATTTTCTATCACATACAACATCTCGTACTTATCAACACAAACCATGCAACAACTACATCCATGAAAATTCTCATCAAATGCATTTAGCAATAATCAATATTAGCCAACCTCAATGGCCTATACAAAAAGAATATCACATCAATATGAACCAACACTTATAGCTAAACCAACATGACACTTAACAAAAAGACCAAGTCCGTATAGATGCCATACTCAAAATGATAAATCTAACTATACCCAATTGTTCTGTTTGATAGTGTGATCAAGCCTCCAACGTCCTCTGATCCCCGAGCTAGCTTGGTGATGCTATAAGAAAATGGAAAAGAGAGGGAGTAAGCATAAAACTTAGTAAGTTACATGTAAATAATTAACAACACTTTACCAAGTAATATCATACTCATAGCATATTATACACTTACACAAGATTCTCGAATGACCATACCTAACTTACTTATTTTCATCCTTACTACTCATATACACAACTCGAGCTCATTCTCATGGGTTTCGTTTAGATACCTGTACCACTTGCAATATAATCATAACTTTTCTCAATAGTGACATAATCTTTAAATCACCCGTTGAACTGGTTGTAATAATAAAGGATACCTGATAAGCCTCATACAAAAGGGTGAGATGCCGATGCCATATCCCAGACATGGTTTTATACTGGCTCATACAACAATGCCGATGCCATGTTCCAAACATGGTCTTACACTGGCTTACATATCGAGGCCGATGCCATGTCCCAGACATGGTCTTACACTAGCTCTCATAACAGTGCTGAGGCCATGTTCCAAACATGGTCTTACATTGGATCAAACAACAATGCCAATGTCATGTTCCAAACATGGTCTTACATTGGTTCACATATCGCCCTAGTATCATGGCATGGATATTCGATCTATTCCTACGGTTCAACCAAGAGCTTTACCACATCTAATCTCGTCATGTATATTCATAACAAAAATCAAACATTCCATGCAATATCAATTTTTCAATGCATAATAATAATGTGATATTTACGTGCAACTTACTTCGGTATACAAAATATGGGCGACTAGTTTGATTTAGTCCACTAGCTTGGTTTTTCCCTGGTCTAGGTCTGGATTCGTATTTCTTGATCTATAATGACAACATTTATTTATTTAATCATCACATAAATCAAGATATTCCAAAATTCCTACTTTGGAAAAATGACCGTTTTACCCCTAACTCTCACATTTTTTTTACAATTTAGTCTATAGGCTCGTAAAATGATTTTCATTGAATTTCCTCATTAACCAAGCCTAGCCAAATCTACTTTAAGCCTATAGTATCTCACAATTTCAATAATTTTACACATTTACCACCTATTTTATAACTTTTACAAAATGATCACTTTTAGGGGTTTTTCATGAAAGCCACTTCACAAAAGTTGTTTATTTAAAAACCACAATTCATTTTGATCCATAAAAATTCAGAAAACAACATGAGTACTCAAATGGAAACACCCTAGACTCTCAACCATTTTGCAAAATAGTCCCCTCATTAGTTAGCTTATACTACAAGGGTTCCAAAAATACAAAAATCGTCAAGAAAGACCATCAAAATCACTTCCTTGTAAAGAAACCAAGTGGCTGAAATTTTCAAGCTTCAAAACCCCCTTTTTTGCTGTAATTTTCGATGGTGAAGAGAAAGAATGAAAAAGATGATAGCTAGTCCTTTAGTTTTATTATTTTATTATCAATTAAATCATCTAACATTTGGCCATTCCTTGAATTAAGGCTCTATGTCCAACCACTAATATTTTATTGGTCTATTTACTCAATAAGGACCTCTACTTTAATGTTCCATAGCTTTTTGACACCTTTAGCTAGTAGAACAAAATTCTCGCACTTTATGTGATTCAGTCCTTTTTCAAAATTAAGCATGCAATCACTGAAATTAATTCACCAAAAATTTCAAACACTCATATAATCATGCTATAACACATAAAATAATATTAAAATAATTTCTCTGACCTCAGATTTGTGGTTCCAAAACCACTATTCTGACTAGGCCTAAAATCAGGCTTTTACAATCTGTGCATTCGGGTAGTACAAAAATGTATAATGATTTGAAGTAATGGTATTGGTGGTTAGGTATGAAACGAGATATTTCAAAGTTTGTTTCGAAGTGTTTGATTTGTGAAAAAGTGAAAGTCGAACACCAAGTGCCTTCAAGTTTACTTTAGCCAGTGATGGTACCTGAGTGGAAGTGGGAAGGTTTACTATGGGCTTCATAATTGGGTTGCCTTTGACTCTAAAAAAGAAAGATGCTGCCTGGGCTGTTGTTGATAGATTAACGAAATTGGCTCATTTTATTTTGGTACGTACTGACTACTCACTTGATAAGTTAGCCGAATTGTACATTTCAGAGATTGTGAGATTGCACGGAGTGCCTATGTCTATTATTTCGGATAGAGATCTGAGGTTCACTTCGAGATTTTGGAAGAAATTGCAAGAGGCTTTAGGTACAAAGTTGAACTTTAGTACCGCATTTCCTCCACAAACCGACGATCAATCTGAAAGAACTGTTCAGGTACTCGAAGATATGCTCCGATGTTGTGTTCTAGAATTTGAGGGTAGTTGGGAAAAATATCTACCATTAGTCGAGTTTGCTTATAACAATAGTTTTCAGTCGAATATAAAGATGGAACTGTATGAGGCATTGTATGGTCGCAAGTACAGAATGCCTTTGTATTAGACCGAACTTAGTGAGAAACAGATTAACGGGGTTGACTTGGTTAGAGAAACCGAAGATAAAGTAAAGGTAATCCGTGATTGCCTGAAAGCCACTTCAGATCGGCAAAAGTCATACGCAGATTTGAAAAGAAAAGAGATTGAATTTTAGGTTAGTGATAAAGTATTTTTGAAAGTATCTCCGTGGAAGAAGATTCTGAGATTTGGTCGTAAAAGCAAGTTGAGTCCATGTTTCATTGGGCCGAATGTGGTTATCAAAAGAATAGAGCCAGTGGCATATCAGTTAGCTTTACCGACAAAGTTGGAAAGGATTCATAATGTGTTTCATGAGTCGATGTTGTGATGATATCGTTCTGCCTTCACATGTGGTTTCTCCAGCAGAGATTGAGATTCAACTGGATATGATGTATGGTGAAAAACCGATCAAGATTTTAGCTCGGGAAGTTAAACGATTGAGAAATAAACGTATAGCCTTAGTGAAAGTTTTATGGCAACGACATGGGGTCGAAGAGGTTACGTGGGAACCCGAGGAGGCCATGAGAAAATATTACCCAAACCTATTTTCCGGTAAGATTTTTAAGGACGAAAATCCCTAAAGGGGGAGAGTTGTAACAGCTCAATTTTGGGCCTAGTCGGAACAGTGGTTTCGGGACCACAACTCTGACATAGTGAAACTTGTTTTTATTACATTTTCATGGTCTACAGATTTATGGAATGATTTCATGAAAATTTCATTTGAAAATTTTGACGTTTGAGCACTCAATCTAGCAAAAAGGACTCGATTGTAAAAAGTGCAAAAGTTAAGTTCTACATGCTAGAGGTGTCTAATTGTTATGAAATTTTAAATTGAAGGTCCTTAGATTGTAATTAAATAATTTTACTTTAAGTTGGACAAAAATAGACATGAGGTAAGAGAATTTTAGTGTTTTAAGAAAAGGGCATTTTGGTCATTTAGTAATTAAATGAATTAAAAAGCAAAAATCAAGGAAAAATCCTTGTCCATCTTCTCCCCCTTGTGCCAGAATTTATAAGGAAGCCATAGCTAGGGTTTGGCCACTTTCAAGCTCGATTGTAAGTTCGTTCTTGCCCGATTTTTAATGCTCTTTACATTTTTGAAGTTGTTATCACTCGATCTATCTATTTCTACCATTCATTAGAGAAATGATTAAGGTCTATGGTTTGACCCATTTTAGATATGTGTGTATTTTGATGTCTAATGGTAGAAAATGTGTGTTTGGTATATGATAAACAACTTTTGCTAGGTGATTTTTGATGAAAATGTTAAAATGACCTATTTGTAAAAAGGTTATAAAATGTGTGTAAAAGAGTGATTAACTGAAACATGTGGGCTATTATAAGCATGAAAGAGGTTCGACTAGGCTTGGGAATCAAAGAAATTGAATCTATTTCATTTTACGAGCCTACGGACCAAAATGTAAAAATGTCAAAGTTTAGCAGCAAAAATGTAATTTTGCCATAGTGTAATTTTTGGGCTGAATTGAACAATATGAGTATTGAATGAGTTAAATTTTACTATTATAGATCAAGAGAAATGAGGTTCGGACCTAGATCGGGGGAAAAATAAAGTATTTTACGATGAGGTCCCATTTATACTATTTTTGTACCGAGGTAAGTTCTTATGTAAATAATTCATTGTTTTAATTATGTTTTAAATGCTTTATTGTTGTATGAATTGTGATTGACCCTTGGACGTATTCGACAAAATTACGAGAAGCGTGAAATCCCAGTTGAACTTTAGGAATAGATAGGATACAAATGTCATGACATTAGGGTTACTTAGACTACGTGTAAGACCATATCTGGGATATGGCATCGATATGAGATTATGCGTAAGACCATATCTGGGATATGGCATCGATATGAGACTTCGAGTAAGACCATAGCTGGGCTATTGGCATCAATACGAGATTACATGTAAGACCATATCTAGGATATGGCATTGGTACGGTACTATGTGTATGAGATCTCTTGAGTATCCTTTAGTATTCCAAGTGGTTCAACGGGTAATATAACGAGTATGTCAAAGATAAATTGTGTGTAAATCCTATTCAAGATGATTCAGGTATGTATGCAAGACTTGTAACACCCCGTACCCAGGACCGTTGCCGGAGTCGAACACGAGGTGTTAACAGACTTATTTCATTTATTAACACAGTTCATTTTAAAATTCCAGACAAGCTGGTTAACTACATCACAGTCACTTTAAAAATCATATCTCGAGTTCCAAAATTCGAAAACTGATTTCATAAATTTTCCATGAAACTAGACTCATATATCCATCCACAATTATTTTTCTAGAATTTTTGGTTGGGCCAATTAGTACAGTTTATTAGTTAAAGTCTCCCCTGTTACAGGGTTTGACCATTCTGACCTTTGCGCATTACGACTTTGATATCTCCCTGTACAGCGCTTCAATACTTATGTCGTTTGTTTCTAAAGAAACTAGACTCGAAAAGGAATCTATAAATATATGGCATGACTTCTAATTATCTTTGGTTAATTTATAATGAATTTTCAAAATCAAAACAGGGGATCCAGAAATCGCTCTGGCCCTGTTTCACAAAAACTTAAAATCTCATAAAATAGGGCTCATATGATCATTTCGTTACTTTCATATGAAAATGGGCTCCTCAAGGTTCGATTACATAATTTATTAAATATTTAATTCTAGTCCTACTATTTTTAGTGATTTTTCAAATTCACATCACTGCTGCTGTCGGCATTTGTTTTTAAGGTAGACTTTACCTATTTCATAATTTCCATGATTCAACTAGCCCTTTAACATACATAGCTCGAAAATATGATCGTGATTAACCATTCCAATGGCTAATCATTGCCAAGCATTTCCACACCTCTCAATAACCATATATATACAAAATGATTATAATGCTATGCTCAAAATATTTAAGCCATTTTCGCATGGCTATCTAAATATATACAATACCAAAGTACTTGACTAACAACAAAAGGGCAGCCCTATACATGCCATTATCAGAGTTCAACTAAAAGAGTACCAAAAGGGCTTTGATAGTGTGGGCGACTTCGACTTTGACACTCCCGAGTCCGATAGCTGACAAACCAAATTCTATAAAACAGAGAATCAAAGAAACGGAATAAGCATTTAATGCTTAGTAAGTTTTGAGCAATGAAATTAGGCACAACTGAAGTATAGCATTCATATGACTAAACAGATAATTTCATATACACATATTCTCAAAATCATACCTACTTCACATTTCCAACCCTTATATTCATACATAAGGGATCAACTTAACCAAAGGCCGGAAGCTTATTAATCGACTGAGCGAATACTATTTAAAGGGAATCAACTATTCCAATGCATATACAAAACATACCTCATCGTTGGGATTTTACGAGCGTATTAATTGAAATTATTACAGCAAGATCGCTCATTCCCAAACCAAATACCTTCGGGATTTAGCCGGATATAGCTACTCACTCAACTGCCTTCGGGACTTAGCCCGGATATAGTAACTCGTACAAATGCCTTTGGGACTTAGCCCGGATATAGTAACTCGCACAAATGCCTTCGGGACTTAGCCCGGATGTAGTAACTTGCACAAATGCCTTCGGGACTTAGCCCGGTTAATTCGAATATTCATGCACGTATATCAATAAATCATATCACATCTATATTTCATTTTCATCACTAGAACTCAAACACAAGACACTTATCAATCATTCCCATTTTCGGTTCAATAGCCGCAATACAAAGAGCATAAATTGATTTGCTTTATGACATGATCTCTATGCACATTCGACTACCCGTCATAGGCATAACTAATTATCTCTACATATAATTCAAGTAAAATCATTATATCACTGTTTATTTGTTATGCTTATACGTCATAACTTAATCAAATCATAAACTAAGTTCCATTACTCAAAGACTTACCTCGGATGTTGTCGAACGATTTCGACGGCTATTCGATCACTTTTTCCTTCCCCTTATCCAACTTTGATCCTCTAGGCTCTTGAGCTAAATCAAACAATTTACTTCCCAAATCAAACATAGTCATATGACATCCATATACATTTTATACTAGCCAAAATGTACCATCAAGATATACTTTACTCAAATAATTTACTTTGGCCGAACATGTATAATGTTTTGTAGCTTAATAAATTTAACATACACCATGTATTTATAATATTTTTGGCAGCCAACTATCCATAGTCACGCACACACAATCAAAAATAAATACCCAAAATTTTCATATCCTTATGCCCTAAGCCGAATACACTTGTCATGTTCACCTACATTTTCTTTTTTTTCAAGTACAACATTCTCATATTCGGCATTAGTATCAAGCATAATAGCCAATTCTTCCCACTTTGAATCTATGCATCCATTTAATCATAGTTTGTTCAAGCACTCATACAACAAGACACATCCATATGACTAAAAATTCTAAGTTTAAACACAATACAACATTTTAGCACCATGGCCGAATACTTCATGAAGTTGTTAAGACCCATCCTTTTCAAATTCTCACACACACTCACATTCAATCCTTTTTATTAAGCACTCAAATTCAATCATCTTCATGCCTCATCACCATAACATCAAACACCAACCAAGAAGACAACACCCATGGCCGAGTATCATCTCCATCACATAGCAAAGATTTAAACCATGGGCTAGGTAGAACTCAAGCTAACAACTAAAAATATGCATGAATCTCATGGAACAACATCAAACATACCTTAGCCTAGTTACAAGCATGGCCGAACCTCTTCAACCTTTCTTCCTTTCTTTCCTTTGATTTTTCGGTCAAGAAGAACAAAATGAGAACTTTTCTCTTTTTTTTTTCACCCCCCCAATTTCCATTATTTTATTACTAACCCTTTTTATTTTATTATTTCTAACATAAAGCATTAACACAACATGTTTATAATAGGTTTTAACCCATAGCATGGGCGGCCACTAGTTCAAATTTTGGGTAATTTGGCATGCAAACCCATCATCTTTATAACATGCATTAATAGGCCACTTACATTTGCCTAGCACATTTCGAAATTTTCTCACATAAGTCCTATTAACTAAATTCACATGCAATCGACTAAATCGAAGCTTAAAACTTTCACACATTCATATTCACATATTCTAGACAATAAATATCACATTCAAATACTTCGGTGACTCGGTTTAGCGGTCCCGAAACCACTTCCCGACTAGGGTCAATTTAGGGCTGTCACAACTCTCCCCAACTTTAAGAAATTTTCGTCCCCGAAAATCTTACCGGTAAATAGGTTTGGGTATCGTTCTTTCATAGAGTTCTCAGGTTCCCAAGTAGCTTCTTCCATCCCGTGTTTGAGCCATAACACTTTTACTAAAGGAACCTTTTTGTTTAGTAACTCTTTCACTTCACTAGCTAGGATACGAATCGGTTCTTCTTCATAACTCATATCGGATTGAATTTCAACCTCTGATGGATTAATTATATGCGATGGATCAGATCTATAACGTCGAAGCATCGAAACATGAAAGACGTCGTGAATCTTTTCAAGTTCAGGGGGTAAAATCAATCTATACGCACCTGGACCGACTCGTTCAGATATTTCATATGGCCCGATGAACCTCGGACTCAATTTGCCCTTACGCCCAAATCTGAGTATCTTTTTCCAAGGTGAAACTTTAAGAAACACTTTATCTCCCACCTGATACTCAATGTCTTTTCGTTTCAAATCCGCGTACGACTTCTGACGATCCGATGCTGCCTTCAGACTTTCACGAATTATTTTTACTTTCCGCTCAGCATCTTTAATCAAATCAACTCCGAAAATTTTACTTTCACCGAGCTCGGTCCAAAACAATGGTGTACGGCATTTACGATCGTACAAAGCCTCGTAAGGTGCCATCTTAATACTTGATTGAAAACTATTGTTGTAAGCAAATTCAATCAAAGATAGATACCGTTCCCATGAACCACTAAACTCAAGGATGCAACATCTCAACATATCCTCGAGTATCTGAATTATCCGCTCGGATTGACCATCGGTTTGGGGATGAAAAGCGGTGCTAAAATGCAACTTGGTACCCAAAGCTTCTTGCAATTTCTTCCAAAATCGCGAGGTGAATCTCGGATCTCTATCCGACACAATAGAAATGGGTACCCCGTGTAATCTCACAATCTGAGAAACATACAATTCAACTAGTTTATCCAATGAATAATCTGACGACGGAATAAAATGAGCCGACTTAGTCGATCTATCAACAACAACCCAAATCGCATCTTTCTTACTCACAAGCAATGGTAACCCGGATACAAAATCCATCGTGATTCGCTCCCATTTCCATTCGTGTATCATGATCGGTGAAGTAAACTCAGAGGCACTTGATGTTCCGCTTTCACTTGTTGGCATATTAAACACTTCGAAACAAAATTAGAAATGTCTCGTTTCATACCCTGCCACCAAAACTGACGTCTCAGATCGTTGTACATTTTCGTACTCCCCAGTTGAATTGACATTCGGCTACAATGAGCTTCGTTCAAAATCATCGAAATAAGTTCTGAATTTCTTGGAACACACAAACGACTTCTGAACCTCAAACAATCGTCATCATCAATTTGAAACTCTGATTCCATATTCGAAACACATTCAGCCCGTTTTGCAACTAATTCATCATCGACTTTCTGAGCTTCACGAATTTGATGAATCAACAATGGTCTAGCCTTTAATTCCGCTACTAACACATTGTCGGATAGAACAGACAAGTGTACATTCATCGCTCGTAAAGCAAACAGTAATTTACGACTCAAAGCATCCGCAACCACATTAGCCTTTCCTGGGTGATAGTCAATGACAAGCTCATAATCTTTTAACAACTTGAGCCAACGTCTTTGTCGCAGATTCAAGTCTCTTTGAGTCATCAAATATTTGAGACTTTTGTGATCCGAAAATACATGGCACTTCTCACCAAATAAGTAATGTCGCCATGTTTTCAAAGCGAATACAATGGCAGCTAATTCGAGATCATGGGTTGGATAATTTTTCTCATGTGGCTTCAATTGTCTCGACGCATAAGCTACAACTCGACCTTCTTGCATCAATACACAACCCAACCCAAGTAAGGATGCATCACTGTAAATGACGAACTCCTTGCCTGATTCGGGCTGCACTAGTACTGGAG
This sequence comes from Gossypium arboreum, assembly GCF_025698485.1. Lineage (NCBI taxonomy): Eukaryota > Viridiplantae > Streptophyta > Magnoliopsida > Malvales > Malvaceae > Gossypium > Gossypium arboreum. The sequence continues at coordinate 88,940,519 of NC_069082.1, read as the reverse complement.
CTTCCATCAATTGAGTTTTCAATTGATCGAAACTTTTCTGACACTTTTCTGTCCATTCAAACTTAACATCTTTCTGAAGTAGTTTCGTCATTGGTGTGGCTATCATCGAAAAACCTTTTACAAACCGTCTGTAGTAATCGGCAAGTCCCAAAAAGCTCCGAACTTCAGTAATATTTCTCGGAGGCTTCCAGTTAAGTATGGCTGAAATTTTGCTTGGATCAACTCGAATACCCGATGCAGATACCACATGTCCCAAGATGCTAACCTCTTAACCGAACTCACACTTCATTGAACTTAGCATACAACCGCTTATCCCGTAAAATTTGCAACACTAATCCTGGTGTTCAAGATGATCGGTTTCATTTCTCGAATAGACCAAAATATCATCGATAAACACAACTACAAACCGATCTAAATACGGTCCAAGATCCGATTCATCGATCCATAAATACATGGGGCATTAGTGAGCCCAAACGGCATCACTAAGAATTCAGAGTGACCGTATCTCGCTCGAAAGCAATTTTGGGTATATCCGAATCTCGAATTCAAGAATCGATAATAACCTGATCTCAAATCTATCTTTGAAAACACCGAGGCTCCCTTTAGTTGATCAAACAAATCGTTAATGCACAATATCAGATATTTATTCTTTATTGTCACCTTATTCAGCTGACGATAGTCGATGCACAACCTCATGGTTCCGTCCTTCTTTTTCACAAACAATACTGGTGCACCCCAATGTGAGAAACTTGGTCGAGCGAAACCTCTATCCATCAACTCTTGCAATTGAGCTTTCAATTCCTTTAATTCCGTTGGTGCCATACGATACGGAGCTATCGAAATCGGTGTAGTCCCAGGTACAAGCCCGATGCCAAACTCTACCTCCCGAACAGGTGGTAAACCCGGTAATTCTTCGGGAAAAACATCCAGATATTCACAAACCATCGGCACAGATTCAGGCTTCTTTTCTAACTCTTTATCATCAAGTACATACGCAAGGTATGCTTCACACCCCTTTCTTACATATTTCTGAGCCAACATCGATGATATTACAGCTGGCAACCTATTCAAGTCAGTAGACTCAACTCGGATTATCTCGTTATTTACACACCTCAAATCGATGGTTTTTCTTTTGCAATTTACAATTGCATCATGTACGGTCAACCAATCCATACCGAGGATAACATCAAATTCATCAAACGGTAAAAGCATCAAATCGACCGGAAAACAGGAACCTCAGATTACTAGGGGACATTTCTTACACATTTTGTCGACAAGCACGTAACGACCCAAGGGATTTGACACCCGCATTACAAACTCAGTAGACTCAACAGGTAAAGTCTTACTGGATGCTAAGGTTTTACATATATAAGAATGAGTAGAACCAGGGTCAATCAAAGCAATCACATTAGTATCAAAGAGAGTAAAAGTACCAGTAATAACATCTGGCGAGAAAGCATCCTCGCGTGCGCGTATAGCATAAGCTCTAGCAGGAGCACGAGCCTCAGATCTGGTTGTAGCATCTCTAGATTCTCTCTGACCGCCACTAGCATTGCCCGTATACCTCGATGGTCTACCCCGAGCAGTGGTAGCACCCGGTCTCCCACTCTGATTTACATTCTATTCAGACAATCTCGGGCAATCTTTAATAAAGTGGTCAACTGATCCGCACTTGTAACAGGAGCGGTCATGGAATCTACAACTTCCCGAATGCCATTTACCACAATACTGGCACTCCGCTCGTCTCGACGATCATTTCCAACACGGCGATCGGGCGACTCGTGTACTCACGGGGTCGATCACGATCTCGTCTAGAAAAACCGAAGTGTCTCTAGACCGCCTAAGTCATCTCTAAATTTCTTTGATGATGTTGAACGGGCTTTCCAAGATCTCTTCTGAAACTCCTTTGCTCCCATAATGCTTTTCTTTTCTCCTTACTGAGCTCTTCGGCTTTGCAAGCTCGTTCGACAAGTACCACAAATTCTCGGATTTCTAAAATGCCAACATACAGCTTTATATCATCGTTCAGTCCATCCTCGAAACGTTTACACATCACAGCTTCTGAAGAAATGCATTCTCGAGCGTACCGGCTAAGCCTTACAAACTATCGTTCATAATCAGTAACCGACATGGAATCTTGTTTAAGTTCAAGAAATTCCTTCCGTTTTTGATCAATGAATCTTTGACTGATATACTTTTTCCGAAACTCGGTTTGAAAAAACTCCCAAGTTACTTGCTCTCTGGGCACAACAGAAATCAACATATTCCACCAATAGTAGGCAGAATCACGTAGCAAGGAGATAGTACACTTTAGGCATTCATCGGGTGTACAAGATAGTTCATCAAGTACCCGAATAGTGTTGTCCAACCAAAATTCAGCTTGTTTCGGCATCATCGCTGTCCTGCACTCTAAATTCAAGAGCCCTGTGTTTCGGATTCTCACAACCGGGGCTTATTTGACCTTATTTGGTCGATTCATCGGAGGTATTGTAGGTAGGGGGGTTGTATTAGTCGGGAATGGGGGTTGTGGAACAGCCGTATTAGTTCGAATGTATTGGTTGAACCAATCATTCATCACGCTATAGAAAGCTTGTCTAGCTTCATCATTCGGATTACTAGCAATAGGTTGAGAGTTCGCCGGCACTGTCCCTTGTACGGGAGCAGGCACTACACTCTCAAGATCATCAACTACCGCTCGGTTGGGATCGGGATCCATTACTATAAATAAACACATTTTCAATTGTCAGAAATCACCACACTATCAAATAATCACATAATGGCATGTATAGCTAGACCCAAACGTATTACGGTAGTCCTAGAATCGACTAAACCGTAGCTCTGATACCAATAAATTTGTAGCACCCCGTACCCAAGACCGTTGCCCGAGTCGAACACGAGGTGTTAACAGACTTATTTCATTTATTAACACAGTTCATTTTAAAATCCAGACAAGCTGGTTAACTGCATCACAGTCACTTTAAAAATCATATCTCGAGTTCCAAAACTCGAAAACTGATTCCGTAAATTTTCTATAAAACTAGACTTATATATCCATCAAAAAATTGTTTTCTAGAATTTTTGGTTGGGCCAATTAGTACAGTTTATTAGTTAAAGTCTCCCCTATTACAGGGTTCGACCATTCTGACCTTCGCGCATTACGACTTGGATATCTCCCTGTACAGGGATTCAATACTTATGCTGTTTCTTTCTAAAGAAACTAGACTCGAAAAGGAATCTATAAATATATGGAATGACTTCTAATTATCTTTGGTTAATTTATAATGAATTTCCAAAGTCAGAACAGGGGATCCAGAAATTGCTCTGGCCCTGTTTCACGAAAACTTAAACATCTCATAAAATACGACTCATATGATCATTTCGTTAGTTTCATATGAAAACAGGCTCATCAAGGTTCGATTACATAATTTATTAAATATTTAATTCTAGTCCTACTATTTTTAGTGATTTTTCAAATTCACATCACTGCTGCTGTCGGTATTTGTTTTTAAGGTAGACTTTACCTATTTCATAATTTCCATGATTCAACTAGCCCTTTAACATACATAGCTCGAAAATATGATCGTGATTAACCATTCCAATGGCTAATCATTGCCAAGCATTTCCACACCTCTCAATAACCATATATATACAAAATGATTATAATGCTATGCTCAAAATATTTAAGCCATTTTCGCATGGCTATCCAAATATATACAATACCAAAGTACTTGACTAACAACAAAAGGGCAGCCCTATACATGCCATTATCAGAGTTCAACTAAAAGAGTACCAAAAGGGTTTTGATAGTGTGGGCGACTTCGACTTTGACACTCCCGAGTCCGATAGCTGACGAACCAAAATCTATAAAACAGAGAATCAAAGAAACGGAATAAGCATTTAATGCTTAGTAAGTTTTGAGCAATGAAATTAGGCACAACTGAAGTATAGCATTCATATGACTAAACAGATAACTTCATATACACATATTCTCAAAATCATACCTACTTCACATTTCCAACCCCTATATACATACATAAGGGATCAACTTAACCAAAGGCCGGAAGCTTATTAATCGACTGAGCGAATACTATTTAAAAGGAATCAACTATTCCAATGCATATACGAAACATACCATCGTTGGGATTTTACGAGCGTATTAATTGAAATTATTATAGCAAGATTGCTCATTCCCAAACCAAGTACCTTCGGGATTTAGCCGGATATAGCTACTCGCTCAACTGCCTTCGGGACTTAGCCCGAATATAGTAACTAGCACAAATGCCTTCGGGACTTAGCCCGGTTATCATCCGAATATTCATGCACGTATATCAATAAATCATATCACATCTATATTTCATTTTCATCACTAGAACTCAAACATAAGACACTTATCAATCATTCCCATTTTCGGCTCAATAGCCGCAATACAAAGAGCATAAATTGATTTGCTTTATGACATGATCTCTATGCACATTCGACTACCCGTCATAGGTATAACTAATTATCTCGACATATAATTCAAGTAAAATCATTATATCACTGTTTATTTGTTATGCTTATACGTCATAACTTAATCAAATCATAAACTAAGTTCTATTACTCAAAGACTTACCTCGGATGTTGTCGAACGATTTCGACGGCTATTCGATCACTTTTTCCTTCCCCTTATCCAACTTTGATCCTCTAGGCTCTTGAGCTAAATCAAACAATTTACTTCCCAAATCAAACATAGTCATACGACATCCATATACATTTTATACTAGCCGAAATGTACCATCAAGATATACTTTACTCAAATAATTTACTTTGGCCGAACATGTATAATGTTTTGTAGCTTAATAAATTTAACATACACCATGTATTTATAATATTTTTGGCAGCCAACTATCCATATTCATGCACACACAATCAAAAATAAATACCCAAAATTTTCATATCCTTATGCCCTAAGCCGAATACACTTGTCATGTTCACCTACATTTTCTTTTTTTTCAAGTACAACATTCTCATATTCGGCATTAGTATCAAGCATAATAGCCAATTCTTCCCACTTTGAATCTATGCATCCATTTAATCATAGTTTGTTCAAGCACTCATACAACAAGACACATCCATATGACTAAAAATTCTAAGTTTAAACACAATACAACATTTTAGCACCATGGCCGAATACTTCATGAAGTTGTTAAGACCCATCCTTTTCAAATTCTCACACACACTCACATTCAATCCTTTTTATTAAGCACTCAAATTCAATCATCTTCATGCCTCATCACCATAACATCAAACACCAACCAAGAAGACAACACCCATGGTCGAGTATCATCTCCATCACATAGCAAAGATTTAAACCATGGGCTAGGTAGAACTCAAGCTAACAACTAAAAATATGCATGAATCTCATGGAACAACATCAAACATACCTTAGCCTAGTTACAAGCATGGCCGAACCTCTTCAACCTTTCTTCCTTTCTTTCCTTTGATTTTTCGGTCAAGAAGAATAAAATGAGAACTTTTCTCTTTTCTTTTTCACCCCCCCAATTTCCATTATTTTATTACTAACCCTTTTTATTTTATTATTTCTAACATAAAGCATTAACACAACATGTTTATAATAGGTTTTAACCCATAGCATGGCCGGCCACTAGTTCAAATTTTGGGTAATTTAACATGCAAACCCATCATCTTTATAACATGCATTAATAGGCCACTTACATTTGCCTAGCACATTTCTAAATTTTCTCACATAAGTCCTATTAACTAAATTCACATGCAATCGACTAAATCGAAGCTTAAAGCTTTCACACATTCATATTCACATATTCTAGACAATAAATATCACATTCAAATACTTCGGTGACTCGGTTTAGCAGTCCCGAAACCACTTCCCGACTAGGGTCAATTTAGGGCTGTCACAAGACTCATACGTAATGAGCTCGTTATGTGGTGAACCCTCGGTAAGGTTATGATTGAGTAAGTTATGATTATAAGACCTTAATAATATTTATGCTAATTATCATCATGTTAATTTTATGTTAAATCTATGTTTATGATGCTTATTATTTGCATAGGAACTTACTAAGCTATATAGCTTACTCTCATTTCTTTTCCCTTGTCTTATAGTGTCGCCAAGCTAGCTCTAATTTGGGGATCATCAGAGACTCCATCACACTATCAACTGATTATTTTGGGTACCAATAAATTTGACATTTTGAGTTATGGCATGTATAGGGACTTGGTCATTTTGTTATGTGTCATAATCGATTTGGCCAAATGTGTTGGCTTATGTTGGTTGATAATTCATTTTGTAAATGACCATTGAAATTGGCTAATATTGGTTTAAGTATATATGCATATGATAATGTTTTCATGGATGTGGAAATTTTCATGGTTTAAGTTGATAAGTATGTGATGTTCGTATGAGGTAAATGGTAGCATGTGAATGATGTGTAGATGTCTTGATTGTGGCTGGATTGGTTCAATGTAATTGCTTCAATTAGTGTTATGTTTTGTTGTGTAGGTGTGTGCATAAAAAGGTGACAAAATGGCTTGGTAAATAGCCTTGTTTTTGTCTATATAGGTAGACACACAGGCGTGTGTCCAGCCCGTGTGTTACACACAGCTTGCCTCATAGGTGTGTATTCTAGCCGTGTGTCTCCTGCACCTCAATTGTTGGAAAATAGAGAGTTACACAGGTTAGGGACATTGACATGTGTGACCACACAGCCTACCCACACGAGCGTGTCCCAAGCCACACGAGCGCGTGGCTCTTAAAACATGAAAAATTGCTAAATGTTGTGAAATTTTCTAAAGTTCTTAGTTTAGTCTCGAACTGTCTCCAATGTATGTTTTGGGCCTCTTAGGCTTGTTTTAGGGACGATATGAATGTATGTGAATTTTTTTTAGATTTGGATGGAAATTTACTTCTCGATTTTGTATGATCGCTTGTGTATAAGTCTAGTAATGCCTTAAACCCTATTTTGGTGTTGGATACGGGTAAGGGGTGTTACATGTCCACTAGCCTTCGTCTGGTTAGGATCGCTCAGCTAATTCAGGTTCATTTCAATGACGTATGAATGAAATAAAAACTTGATTTTAATTGAAAACATGATCGATTGAGGCACAAATATTATAAGCATGAATCAAATAAATATTATTTAATCAAACCAATCATCCTAGCTTAAATATAATTAAGCTAACATTGTTGTAACAAGAACAAAGAACACATGGCAACATTGCAGATTAAATAAAAAATAAGGAAGATTAAACACAAATCAAAAGTGGCTGTCACCCAAGACTCTGACCGATGAGGCTCCTTCGCTTTGGTCCTTTGCTGATAGCTCTCTAAGGTGGCCGACCAAGGGTTCTTTAAGAGGCTTAATTGATAAAATCTCTATGAAGAGATGATGCTAGGCGTGGTGAATGGAAAATGCTAAAGAGAATTGAGAGAAAAGAGAGAATGATGAAGGATGAGGGATGATTAGGAATGGTGAAATGAAGTCTTATGTATAGGTGAAGAGAGGAGAGTAGTTTGCTAAAAATAGAGAGGTTTAGTCTCTTAAAGCTTATTCAATGAGTGGTCGGCCATGATTAGTGGATTTTAAGTTGAATTTTGCTTTATTTTTAAGTAATTTAAATGCCATAACAACTCAGGACTAAGACTCGGTCAAATGTAAATCTTCGGGAAAATCTCTAATTCTTCAACATTGTAAGGACCTTGTACAATTAAACCAAAAATTGGCTTATGTGGACAGCCATCTGTAGTCGAAATTGAGTTGACTTGGTCTTTAATTTGGACGGTTTTTGTAATCCAACAAATCTATCAGACCTATCCAAAATAAATCAATAAATTAAAGGACCAAAGAATAAAATAAACAAATAATTAAAACCCAAATTATTAATGAAATATTTTAAAATGATTTATTAAATATGATTTTATATTATTATTTAATTTAATCATGCATGACCCATTTTATGTCCGAAAAACATAATATGTTCAAATAAATATAAAATAAGCCATTTAATGCATGAAAACTATATAATAAAGCATAAAATCACATTTTAATAATTTCTATGTCTTAATTTCATATTTTTACATATTTAATTAATTTATTAAACAATTAAGTAGTTCTAATAACAAATTTAAGTAAAAAGGTGATAAATTGCATAGGAAAAATCCTATATATTTTTCAGTTTACACGTATTGAGCATGATGTGATTCTTGACTGTCATAAAAAGAAATTTGTGGTTCAGAGTGAAGATGATAACATAATTGAAGTGAATGGTGTTCGAACAAGTGGGTCAACTCGTATCTTTTCGGCAATTCAACCTAATAAACTTGTAACACCCCGTACCCGATACCGTTGCCGGAGTCGAACGCGAGGTGCTAACAGACTTGATTACTTTGTTTTCACAATCCATTTAAAAAAAAATTTCCAGACAGGCTGGCTAACTGCGTCACTGTCGCCTTAAAAATCATATCTCGAGTTCCAAAACTCAAAAACTGATTCGGTAAATTTTCCCTGAAATTAGACTCATATATCCATCTGTGGATTTATTTATAAAATTTTTGGTCGGGCCAATTGATACAGTTTATTAGTTAAAGTCTCCCCTGATTCTGGGTTTGACTACTCTGACCTTCATGTATTACGACTTGGATATCTCCCTGTACAGAGCTTCAATACTCATTCCGTTTGTTTCTAATGAAACTAGACTCAAAGAGGAATCTATAAATATAATGCATGACTTCTAATTGTCTCTGGATAATTTATGGTAAATTTTCAAAGTTGAAACAGGGGATCCAGAAACCGTTCTGGCCCTGTTTCACGAGAACTTTAATGTCTCTTAATATACTGTTCATATGATTGTTTCGTTACTTTCATATGAAAATAGATTCATCAAGGTTCGATTACATAATTTATTCACTATTTAATTCCATTCCTACAAATTTTAGTGATTTTTCAAATCCACACCACTACTGCTGTCAGCATCTATTTTCAAGGTAAACTTTACCTATTTCGTGGTTTCCATGGACCAACTAGTGTTTTGTCATACATAGGTCCACATATGATCATATTTAGCCATTCCAATGGCTGATCATTTGCCCAACACTTCCATTCTAGTCCATCGTCACATCATGAAACCATATATATATACATAAACACAAATGGTCTAATGCCATACTCCACTTCTACGAGCCATTTTCGCATGGCTGTACACACATACATCACAAAAAGTACTTGAAAAACAACAAAGGGTAGTCCTATACATGCCATATCCAGAGTTCAACTAAAAGAGTACCAAAAAGGCTTTGATAGTGTGGATGACTTCGACTTCGATGATCCCGAATCCGATAGCTAACGAGCAAAATCTATAAAACAGAGAGCCAAAGCAACGGGGTAAGCATTTTAATGCTTAGTAAGTCTCAAGTAATGAAATCAGCTTTGACTAAAGTATTGCATTCACATAGCTAAATGAATCACTTTATTAATACACATTCTCATAATCATACTTACTTCACACTTCATCAACATATACACACACAAGGTATCAACCTATCTAAGAGCCGAAAGTTCGTTAGTCGATTGAACGAATACTATTTAAAACGAATCAACTTTTCCGATGCACATGCAAACATACCTTATCGTTTGGGTTTTTTTTAGCGTATTAATTAAAATTATTATAGCACAAATCGCTCACCTTCAAACCCAAGTTTCTTCGGGATTTAGCCTGATATAACCACACGCCCAATTGCCTTCGGGTCTTAACCCGGACATGGCAACTCGCACAAATGCCTTCGGGTCTTAGCCCGGATATAACAACTCGCACAAATGCCTTCGGGTCTTAGCCCAGATATAACAACTCGCACAAATGCCTTCAGGTCTTAGCCCGGATATAACAACTCGCACAAATGCCTTCGGGGCTTAGCCCGGATATCATTCAAATGCTCATGCACACATATATCAATATTCATGACACATCCATATTTCATTTCCGTTACTAAGGCTCAAACACAAATCATTTATCAAACCTTTCCAATTTCGGCTCAATAGCCACACACAAAGAGCATGATTTCAATTGGCTTTATAACATAGGCTCTATGCACATTCGGCTATCCGCCATAATATGACAAATCATTTCAATATAAATCAAGTAGGGTCATTACTTGAAGACTTACCTCGGATGTTGTCGAATGATTTCGACGGCTATTCGATCACTTTTTCCTTCCCCTTATCTAACTTTGGTCCTCTAAGCTCTTGGGCTTAATTCAAACAAATAGAGCTTATTTAATAATTTATCAATTTAACAATCCGATTAAATACATTCATATTATACAATTAGCGCGAATAGCTTTATTGACTAGTTATTCAAGCATTATACATGTGCTCTACTCATGCACCACATGAATAATAGGACTAGCTTAATACCTTGCATTTTCAATTCATAGACATCATTTCGTTCCTCACAACACACATTTTGTCCCTAACCATCATAAGAGCCCAAGGCATCACTTACAATGCCGAATTCCAATTAAGTCTACCATCATAGCATTATCATATTTATGCACTTGGTAAGTTGCGTCTGAACACATTCGGCACTAGGTGTCCAAACCAATGTTCTCTAACATTAAACTCAATTTATAACCCATTCACAATTCCTTAGCAACAAGCATTTAACAACAATGTACTTAACCAATTCCTTAAGCACACATTCGCAACATATATATATATCGTCAATGACTAAAACACTTAGGCCGATTCTTTCCATTTTGTATCTATGTACCTATTTGATCATTAGTTTAGTTCAAACACCCTTACACCAAGATTCATCCAATTTAACATGAAACACAAACCTAAATCCTCAATAGCTACCATGGCGAAAGTTCTAGTCATCCCAAAATTCAAAATTCTTAGCATGGGCTACCTAGAGGATTTGATGACTAGTTCAAATCTCAAGCCATTTAACATACTTATCAAAATATATAACATTACCACCATTTTTCTTTAACCTCTACCATGGCCGAATGTTCATATCACCATCCATTTCAAAGATTTCGGCATGGTTAAGTAAGGGACTTAGAATCTAGCTTAAAACCATGCTAAGATTTTAAAGGACTAGCTTGAGTTTCTTACCTTAATGAAGGCCTACCATGGCCGAATGGCTCCTCCTCTTCCTCTCTTAGAATCGCCAAGAAGAAAACATGAGAAAGACTCCTTTGTTTCTTTTCTCTTTTCCTTATTTTATTTACTTATGTTATAAAATATAAGCTACTAACTAATAATTAATACATATTATGTGCATATAAGCCCATCATGGCCGGCCACTACTTATGATATATGGGAAATTTGACATGCAAACCCCTCATTTTTGCATGCATGATCCACTAGTCATCACACATTTCCCCATCATACTTCCAAAGTTTACTACTAGGTCCTTTCTAGTGAAATTCACATTTATAACTCTAAATCAAAACATCAAAAATGTCACACATGAGTTAACACATATTATAGGCATCAAAATAAATTTTAAATTATTTTTATGCCTCGATTTTGTGGTCCCGAAACCACATTCCGACTAGGGTCATTTTAAGGCTGTCACAACTCTCCCCCACTTTAGAAATTTTCGTCCCCGAAAATCTTACCGGTAAATAGGTTTGGGTATCGCTCTTTCATAGAGTTCTTGGGTTCCCAAGTAGCTTCTTCTATCCCGAGTTTGAGCCATAACACTTTCACTAGCGGAGCCCTTTTGTTTCGCAACTCTTTCACTTCACGTGCTAGGATATGAATCGGTTCTTCTTCATAACTCATATTGGCTTGAATTTCAACCTCTGATGGACTAATTACGTGCGACGGATCAGATCTATAACGTCGAAGCATCGAAACATGAAAGACGTCGTGAATCTTTTCGAGTTTAGGGGGCAAAATCAAACGATACGCAACTGGATCGACTCGTTCGGATACTTCATATGGCCCGATGAACCTCGGACTCAATTTGCCTTTACGGCCAAATCTGAGTATCTTTTTCCAAGGCGAAACTTTAAGGAACACTTTATCTCCCACCTGATACTCAATGTCTTTTCGTTTCAGATCCGCGTACGACTTCTGACGATCGGAGGCTATCTTCAGACTTTCATGGATTACTTTTACTTTCTGTTCAGCATCTTTAATCAAATCCACTCCGAAAATTTTACTTTCACCAAGCTCGGTCCAAAACAATGGTGTACGACATTTACGCCCGTACAAAGCCTCGTAAGGTGCCATCTTAATACTTGATTGAAAACTATTATTGTAGGCGAATTCAATCAAAGGTAAATACCGTTCCCATGAACCACTAAACTCGAGGATGCAACATCTCAACATATCCTTGAGTATCTGAATTATCCGCTCAGATTGACCATCGGTTTGGGGATGAAAAGCAGTGCTAAAATGCAGTTTGGTACCCAAAGCTTCTTGCAATTTCTTCCAAAATCACGAGGTGAATCTCGGATCTCTATCCAACACAATAGAAATCGGTACCCCGTGTAATCTCACAATCTGAGAAACATACAATTCAGCTAGTTTATCCAATGAAAAATCCGTGCGTACGGGGATAAAGTGATCCGACTTAGTCAGTCTATCGACAACGACCCAAATCGTATCTTTCTTACTTGCCGACATTGGTAACCCAGATACAAAATCCATCGTGACTCGTTCCCATTTCCATTCAGGTATCATGATCGGTGAAGTAAACCCAGAGGCACTTGATGTTCGCCTTTACTTGCGACATATTAAACACTTCAAACAAAATCGAAATGTCTCGTTTCATACCATGCCACCAAAACTGACGTCTTAGATCGTTGTACATTTTCGTACTCCCCGGGTGAATTGACATTCGGCTACAATGAGCTTCGTTCAGAATCATCGAAATGAGTTCTGAATTTCTTGGAACACACAACCGATTTCTGTACCTCAAACAATCGTCATCATCAATTTGAAACTCCGATTCCACATTCGGAACACATTCAGCCCGTTTTGCAACCAACTCATCCTCGACTTCCTGAGCTTCACGAATTTGATGAATCAATAATGGTTTGGCCTTTAATTCGGCTACTAACACATTTTCGGGTAGAATAGACAAGTGTACATTCATCGCCCGTAAAGCAAACAGTGATTTCCGGCTTAAGGCGTCCGCAACCACATTAGCCTTTCCCGGGTGATAATCAATGACAAGCTCATAATCTTTTAACAACTCGAGCCAACTTCTTTGTCACAGATTCAAGTCTCTTTGAGTCATCAAATACTTTTGTGATTCGAAAATACATGGCACTTCTCACCAAATAAGTAATGTCGCCATATTTTCAAGGCGAATACGATGGTAGCTAATTCGAGATCATGGGTCGGATAATTTTTCTCATGTGGCTTTAATTGTCTCGACGTATAGGCCACAACTCGACCTTCTTGCATCAAGACGCAACCTAACCCAAGTAGGGAGGCGTCACTATAGATGACAAACTCTTTGCCTAATTCGGCTGCACTAAAATTGAGCTTCCGTCAAATAAGTTTTCAGTTGATCAAAACTTTTCTGACATTTTTCCGTCCATTCGAACTTAACCTCTTTTTGAAGTAGCTTCGTCATGGGTGTGGCTATCATCGAGAAACCTTTTACAAACCGTCGGTAGTAACCGGCAAACCCCAAAAAGCTCCGAACCTCGTAATATTTCTCGGAGGCTTCCAGTTAAGTATGGCCGAAATTTTGCTCGGGTCAACTCGAATACCCGATGCAGATACCACATGACCCAAGAAGCTAACCTCTCTTAACCAGAACTCACACTTACTGAACTTAGCATATAACTGCTTATCCCGTAAAATTTGCAACACTAATCTCATGTGTTCAGCATGTTCGGTCTCATCTCTTTAATAGACCAAGATGTCATCAATGAACACAACTACGAACCGGTCCAAATACTATCTGAAGATCCGATTCATCAAATCCATAAATACCGCAGGGGCATTAGTGAGCCCAAACGGCATCACTAAGAACTCGTAGTGGCCGTATCTCGTTCTAAAAGCAGTTTTGGGTATATCCGAATCTCGAATTCGCAACTGATAATAACCCGATCTCTAATAACCCGATCTCAAATCTATCTTTGAAAACACTGAGGCTCCCTTTAGTTGATCAAACAAATCATCAATACGCGGTAACAGATATTTATTCTTTATCGTCACTTTATTCAGCTAACGATAGTCAATGCACAACCTCAGGGTTCCGTCCTTCTTTTTCACAAACAATACTGGTGCACCCCAAGGTGAGAAACTTGGTCGAGCGAAACCTCTATCCGTCAATTCTTGCAACTGAGCTTTCAATTCTTTTAACTCGGTTGGTGCCATACGATACGGAGCTATCGAAATCGGCGTAGTCCCAGGTACAAGCTCAATACCAAACTCTATCTCCCGAACAGGTGGCAAACCCGGTAATTCTTCGAGAAAAACATCCGGGTATTCACAAACCACCGGCACCGATTCGGGTTTTATTTCTAACTCCTTATCATCAAGTACATACGCAAGGTATGCTTCGCACCCCTTTCTTACATATTTTTGGGCCAACATTGATGATATTACAGCTGGCAACCCCTTTAAGTTCGTAGACTCAACTCGGATCATCTCGTTATTTGCGCACCTCAAATCAATAGTCTTGCTTTTGCAATTCACAACCGCATCATGCACGGTCAACTAATCCAAACCAAGAATAACATCAAATTCATCGAACGGCAAAAGCATCAAGTCCGCCGGAAAACAAGAACCTCGAATTACTAGGGGGCATTTCTTACACACTTTGTCGACAAGCACGTGACGACCCAAGGGATTTGACACCCGAATTACGAACTCAGTAGACTCAATAGGTAAAGTCTTACTGGATGCTAAGGTTTCGCATATATAAGAATGAGTAGAACTAGGGTCAATCAAAGCAATCACATTAGTATCAAAGAGAGTGAAAGTATCGGTAATAACATCTGGCGAGGAACCATCCTCGCGTGCGCGTATAGCATAAGCCCTAGCAGGAGTGCGAGCCTCGGATCTGGTCATAGCATCTCTAGATCCTCTCTGATCACCACTAGCATTGCCCGTATTTCTAGATGGTCTACCTCGAGCAGTGGTAGCACCTGGTTTCCCACTCTGATTTACATTCTGTTCAGGCAACCTCGGGCAATCTTTAATGAAGTGGTCAACTGATCCGCACTTGTAATAGGAGCGGTCATGGAATCTACAACTTCCAGAATGCCATTTTCCACAATATCGGCACTCCGTTCTATCTCGACGATCATTTCCAACATCGGCGATCAAGTGACTCGTGTGCTCACGGGGTCGATCGCGATCTCGTCTAGAAAAGCCCGAAGTGTCCCTAGACCGCCCAAGCCATCTCTAAATTTCTTCGATGATCGTGGGAAGGGCTTCCCAAGACCTCTTACGAAACTCCCTTGCTCCCACCTCGCCTTTTCTTTTCTCCATCTTGAGCTCCTCGGCCTTGCAAGCTCGCTCAACAAGTACTACAAATTATCGGATTTCCAAGATGCCAACATACGACTTTATATCATCATTTAGTCCATCCTCAAACGCTTACACATTACGGCTTCGAGGAAATGCATTCTCGTGCGTCTGGCTAAGCCTCACAAATTTTCGTTCATAATCGGAACCGACATGGAACCTTGTTTGAGTTCAAGAAATTCCTTCCATTTTGGTCAATGAATCTCGATCGATATACTTCTTTCAAACTCGGTTTGGAAGAACTCCCAAGTTACTTGCTCTCGGGCACAATGTGAAGTCGAGTACTCCACCAATAGTAGGCGTAATCGCGTAGCAAGGAGATAGTACACTTTAGGCATTCATCGGTGTGCAAGATAGTTCATCGAGTACCGAATAGTGTTGTCCAACCAAAATTCAGCTTGCTCGGCATCATCACTATCCGTAGCCTTAAATTCAGAGCCCTGTTTTCGGATTCTATCAACTGGGGCTTATTTGACCTTATTTGGTCGATTCATCGGAGGCATTGTAGGTGCGGAGGTTGTGTTTGTTGGGAATGGAGATTGTGGAACAGCCGTATTAGTTCGAATGTATTGGTTGAACGAATCATTCATCACGCTATAAAAAGCTTGCCTAGCCTCATCATTCGGATTGCTAGCAATAGGTTGAGAGTCCATGGCATTGTCCCTTGTGCGGGAGCAGCGCCACACTCTCCACATCATCAGCTATCGCTTCGGTTGGGATCGGGATCCATTACTATAAATAAACACAAACTCAAATGTCAGAAATCACCACACTATCAATTAATCACATAATGGCATGTATAGCTAGACCCAAACGTATTACGGTAGTCCTAGAATCGACTAAACCGTAGCTCTGATACCAATTTAATTATAACACCCCCTACCCGACATCTGTTTGAGTCGAACGCGAGGTGCTAACAGACTTGATTACTTTGTTTTCACAATCCATTTAAAAAAATTTCCAGACAGTGGCTAACTACGCCATCGTCGCCTTAAAAATCATATCTCGAGTTCCAAAACTCGAAAACTGATTCGTAAATTTTCCTGAAATTAGACTCATATATCCATCTGTGGATTTATTTATAAAATTTTTGGTCGGGCCAATTGATACAGTTTATTAGTTAAAGTCTCCCGTGATTCTGGGTTCGACTACTCTGACCTTCATGTATTACGACTTGGATATGTCCCTGTACAGAGCTTCAATACTCATACCGTTTGTTTCTAATGAAACTAGACTCAAAGAGGAATCTATACATATAATGCATGACTTCTAATTGTCTCTGGATAATTTATGGTAGATTTTCAAAGTCGAAACAGGGGATCCAGAAACCGTTCTGGCCCTGTTTCACGAGAACTTTAATGTCTCTTAATATACTGTTCATATGATTGTTTCGTTACTTCATATGAAAATAGATTCATCAAGGTTCGATTACATAATTTATTCACTATTTAATTCCATTCCTACAAATTTTAGTGATTTTTCAAATCCACACCACTGCTGCTGTCAGCATCTATTTTCAAGGTAAACTTTACCTATTTCGTGGTTTCCATGGACCAACTAGAGTTTTGTCATACATAGGTCCACATATGATCATATTTAGCCATTCCAATGGCTGATCATTTGCCCAACACTTCCATTCTAGTCCATAGTCACATCATGAAACCATATATATATACATAAACACAAATGGTCTAATGCCATACTCCACTTCTACGAGCCATTTTCGCATGGCTGTACACACATACATCACAAAAAGTACTTGAAAAACAACAAAGGGTAGTCCAATACATGCCATATCCAGAGTTCAACTAAAAGATTACCAAAAGGGCTTTGATAGTGTGGATGACTTCGACTTCGATGATCCCGAATCCGATAGCTAACGAGCAAAATCTATAAAACAGAGAGCCAAAGCAACGGGGTAAGCATTTTAATGCTTAGTAAGTCTCAAGTAATGAAATCAGCTTTGACTAAAGTATTACATTCACATAGCTAAATGAATCACTTTATTAATACACATTCTCATAATCATACTTACTTCACACTTCATCAACATATACACACACAAGGTATCAACCTATCTAAGAGCCGAAAGTTCGTTAGTCGATTGAACGAATACTATTTAAAACGAATGAACTTTTTCGATGCACATGCAAACATACCTTATCGTTTGGGTTTTTTTTTAGCGTATTAATTAAAATTATTATAGCATAAATCGCTCACCTTCAAACCCAAGTTTCTTCGGGATTTAGCCGGATATAACTACACGCCCAATTGCCTTCGGGTCTTAACCCGGACATAGCAACTCGCACAAATGCCTTCAGGTCTTAGCCCGGATATAACAACTCGTACAAATGCCTTCGGGTCTTAGCCCGGATATAACAACTCGCACAAATGCCTTCGGGTCTTAGCCGGATATAACAACTCGCACAAATGCCTTCGGGGCTTAGCCCGGATATCATTCAAATGCTCATGCACACATATATCAATATTCATGACACATCCATATTTCATTTCCGTTACTAAGGCTCAAACACAAATCATTTATCAAACCTTTCCAATTTCGGCTCAATAGCCACACACAAAGAGCATGATTTCAATTGGCTTTATAACATAGGCTCTATGCACATTCGGCTATCCGCCATAATATGACAAATCATTTCAATATAAATCAAGTAGGGTCATTACTTGAAGACTTACCTCGGATGTTGTCGAATGATTTCGACGGCTATTCGATCACTTTTTCCTTCCCCTTATCCAACTTTGGTCCTCTAAGCTCTTGGGCTTAATTCAAACAAATAGAGCTTATTTAATAATTTATCAATTTAAAAATCCGATTAAATACATTCATATTATACAATTAGGCGCGAATAGCTTTATTGACTAGTTATTCAAGCATCATACATGTGCTCTACTCATGCACCACCGAATAATAGGACTAGCTTAATACCTTGCATTTTCGAATTCATAGACATCATTTCGTTCCTTACAACACACACTTTGTCCCTAACCATCATAAGAGCCCAAGGCATCACTTACAATGCTGAATTCCAATTAAGTCTACCATCATAGCATTATCATATTTATGCACTTGGTAAGTTGCGTCTGAACACATTCGGCACTAGGTGTCCAAACCAATGTTCCTCGAACATTAAACTCAATTTATAACCCATTCAAAATTCCTTAGCAACAAGCATTTAACAACAATGTACTTAACCAATTCCTTAAGCACACATTCGGCAACATATATATATGTCAATGACTAAAACACTTAGGCCGATTCTTTCCATTTTGTATCTATGCACCTATTTGATCATTAGTTTAGTTCAAACACCCTTACACCAAGATTCATCCAATTTAACATGAAACACAAACCTAAATCCTCAATAGCTACCATGGCTGAAAGTTCTAGTCATCCCAAAATTCAAAATTCTTAGCATGAGCTACCTAGAGGATTTGATGACTAGTTCAAATCTCAAGCCATTTAACATACTTATCAAAATATATAACATTACCACCATTTTTCTTTAACCTCTACCATGGCCGAATGTTCATATCACCATCCATTTCAAAGATTTCGGCATGGTTAAGTAAGGGACTTAGAATCTAGCTTAAAACCATGCTAAGAGTTTAAAGGACTAGCTTGAGTTTCTTACCTTAATGAAGGCCTACCATGGCCGAATGGCTCCTCCTCTTCCTCTCTTAGAATCGGCCAAGAAGAAAACATGAGAAAGACTCCTTTGTTTCTTTTCTCTTTTCCTTATTTTATTTACTTATGTTATAAAATATAAGCTACTAACTAATAATTAATACATATTATGTGCATATAAGCTCATCATGGCCGGCCACTACTTATGATATATGGGAAATTTGACATGCAAACCCCTCATTTTTGCATGCATGATCCACTAGTCATCACCCATTTCCCCATCATACTTCCAAAGTTTACTACTAGGTCCTTTCTAGTGAAATTCACATTTATAACTCTAAATCAAAACATCAAAAATGTCACACATGAGTTAACACATATTATAGGCATCAAAATAAATTTTAAATTATTTTTATGCCTCGGCTTTATGGTCCCGAAACCACATTCCGACTAGGGTCATTTTAAGGCTGTCACAAAACTTCTCAATCAAGGCTGTGAAGCTTTTCTAGCCTATGTTATCAACTCAAATTCTAATGATAGTCAGAGTAGTAAGTGTAACATCCCCAAAACCCCAAGTATTTATTTTCGTATGATGTAGTACACAAGTGTATGTCTGCTTCAGTGGTTAAGTGTCCTGGAAAGTGTTTGAGAAGTCTTGGGTTCAAGCTTTGGCTTATGTAAAAATTTTGTTTTAAATGGATAAACCCTTGGCTGCAGATAGTAGACTTTTAAATAAAAGTTGGTGTTTTATGTTAAAATGGGCCTGCTGGTCTAAGGGATAGGAGGCATGTCACTATTACTGAGGGTCTTGAGTTCGAGTCCTGCTTTGTGCAAGGGAGTGTTTTATTTTGCTGCACTTGTCGTGTGGGTAGTAGAGGTTGACCGAAACACTGCTGAGTGGAGTGGAGTTTGAAATTGGTGGTTTAGAAGATTTTGATGGAGAGATTGTAGGAAAATATTATGGGATTTTGAAGTGCGGAAGAGTTAGTCCCGAACTGGTATGCTAGCCACTCAAGAATTCAGTTGGGGATTAGGATGTTTTCTTTTCATTTTTGGTTTCTATGACCACTTTTGGTCCTTTTCTACACTTCTTGGTAGCCGAATTCTGCTAGGGGATCATTCGGGTACTTTTCATTTTGTCCATTTCAGTTTTTCTCTTCATTTTCAGTGCCATACTAACCGAATTCACTCTTCTCCCTCTACTCATTTAGTGATCGTTTTCCCTTGCTTCCTTTTGTTTGGCCGAATACTTCCCTTCCTTTCTCTCAAATTATTTTGACTTTTGTTGGCCAATTCTCTTCCTCTTCTTCTTCCCTTTCCCTCAATCGATTTTTTATTGATCTATTGCTTCTCCTTCTTTGGCTCTCTCTCAATCAGTTGTGCTTGGTCGAATACTACTTTTTCTGTTACCCTCAATGTGCCGACTCTTCCCTCTTTTTCTCTGTCAATTTTGGTGGTAATTGCTGCTATTCGGTTATTCTCACTCTTGTTCCCTTTCTGTCGTGCTAATAGTTTTTATCTAACATCTTCTTTTGCTACTGACAATTGCTAGGGGTATGGTTATGCTAGCTTTTGTCTCTGTCATAGCAGGTGATCATTTTGGGGATAGTAGGCTGATTGCTTTCCTTCCCTATAATCGGTTCTGCGATTTTGGTAAGTGGTATATGCTTGGTTCAAACTGTTGTGCGAACAATAATGATTAAGGTTAATAGGTTTCGGTTAGAATGCAGGTGATCTGTAAAGTGCCTGTAATCAATCTTGTGCAACGATTGAAGTGTGCAGAGTCTCAATCGTTCGATCAAGGCAAGTACTAAGTAATATCTTGGTTAAGTGTTATTAAAGGGATTGTTAATCCTTTTGATTACAGACTGATGGTGTATCATGTTTGATATAGGTTTGGAGTACTTGTGGGCTAGGCGCGCACTTTCGCAAACAAGGTGTGTAAACACTGCCCTAATCGTAAATCAGCAAAAGTCAGAATAAGAGACTGACAACACTACACGGGTGTGCGCTCGCTCGTGTGGTAGTCTGTACGCTTAAACATGGGCTTATGATCATTGAGGCCAACCATGAGCGATTTTATGGGCCGAGGCTTTTTTGGGCCATTTTGGGCCAAACTGGGCCTTGTGGGCCTCACGAGCACGTGGGCCCCACACGGGTAAACCACACAGTCATGTAGAGAATATTGGGCCAGTTTGTGTAATCCACACGACCAAAGCCATTTCTGGGCTAAGTGGGCTACGCAGGCGTGTGGTTCCACATGGGCTCCCAATATTGGTCGTGGGCCCATTTTCACTGTTAGACTATTAAGGTGGCACGGGTCACCCGAGATGACTGTGGACCTATTGTTGGGTCGGTAAATATACCTAGACCCTTTTGTGATAAAATAACTATTATGCCCTTATGAGATGTATGATTATATTTGAGCATGCCACTTTACATATACTGAATGCACGTGTGATATTATGACACAACATGATATGTTGCATGGGGATGGGTTTGATTATGATTGGAGGAAGTGTACTGTACTGGCAGCTCTACTGCAAGTATTGTTTAGTGCCGCAACCAGTACTACTTGGAGTGTAGGGATGGGTGGGTTGATTTTATCCCTACATGGAGTGTAGGGTTGGACGGAGATGGAGTGTAGAGGCTGGTTGGGTAGGGTCTATTGATTGCATATCTGTATTGTACTATCACTGAGATAGGCTCAGGCCCACACTGATACTGCTACTGTAATGGGCTAAGGCCGTAGTTGAAACCGAACCGTTACTAAATTCGGCTTAGGCCGAAACTGTATATGCTCACTAATTGGTTATATATGGGATTACACATTGAGTTTTCATAACTCACCCATCTATTTATCTGTACAGATAATCCCCAGGCTTAGGCGGGTCAGTGTTGCAAGGGGCTCAAAGGTGGCCACACAACTGCACAGACTTTTTCATTGGGTTTTAAATTATAGTAGTTTTATTTTGGGTATTTTTAATGTAATAAGGCCTTTTAAAATTTTTAATCTTTAATTTGGAGTTTTATTTATTTTGATTTATATCTGCTAGTAGTAGGATGCGGGTTTTCAAAAAAATAAATGTTTTTCAAAACACCACGTTTACGCAACATGTTTTAAAAGCTTTTGCAAGAAATAATGTTTTAAAATTAGTAACAATTTAATATGACTAACTTTTTTCCAAATGACTTAAATTTTGAAAATGAACGAGACATCCTAAAATATTCGTTAAGATCACAAAGGGGTTAAATATAGAACGGGTTTTTTAACGATATTATACTTTGCAAAAAAACCCTTCAATGTGACATCACCAGATTCGACCATAACATTCAGGCTGGGTTTGGAGGTGTTACATTTAGTGGTATCAGATCTAGGTTTGCAAAACTCAGCTGTGGATTTGGGTTTCTTGTAAACTTGAAATTTCTAAAAGAACTACTTCAAATGATTTGAAGTATTTTTGAATGTGTGGTACACCGAGTCTTCGGCCATGGTTCTGTAAGTCTTCTGGAAGTGTTGCCTAAAATACTGAGACTACTGTAGTAGTAAACTGTACGAAAACATTTTATTTAGGGTAAACTAAAACTGTAGTAAGACTACGATCTGCAAAAATAAACTCTGAATTACTAATACTGTTTTACATAAAATATCCGCTAATAAACACTGGAACTGTAAACTGATGCATAAAATTGTTAATACAGACGTAGTTCGATAATAAGCACCAGATGTACTCGTGGAAGGGATACAAGAGGCCGCGACGGAGGCCGTAGAGGTGTTCGGGCTGGGTCTTCATCATTTGGCCACATGCCTAATGTTGAAGCTAAAGAGGCGCTAGCTTCACTAGTGATTGAGACTGGGTCTCATGATCATATGGCTGGGGACGACGCATTGTTCCAGGCTATGCTGCGAATTTTGGAGAGGGTCGCTGGGCCCAATACTGGTGCTGTGGACATTGGGTTGGTTACGGAACGACTTTGGTCTAATGGAGTTGAGATTTTTAGGGGAATTGCTGGAGTTGCCCTTCATGTGTCTGAATATTGGATTAAGGCCGTGGAAAGAGTCATGGATAATCTCGATTGTACCCCTGAAAGAAACTAAAGGGTGCAATGTCACTGTTGCGAGATAAGGTCTATCAGTAGTGGCTTACGGTTAAAAAGGGTACTCAGCCCGATCGGTTGACCTGGGAATTTTTCAAGACTATTTTTCAAGGAAAGTGTGTGGACGCTAGTTATGTGGATGCCCAGAGGAGGGAGTTTCTAAATCTGACACAGGGGATAGATCAGTGGTCTAATATAAGGCTGAATTTTTACGATTAAGCCGTTATGAGCGAGGCATGGTGGCGACTGAGTACGAGCGATGTGTTCATTTCAAGGACAGCCTCAGAGATAGCCTAAGGGTTCTGATAACTCTATAGAGGGAGCGAGATTTTGCTGCTTTAGTGGATAAGGAGAAGATCACTGAGGATGTGAAGCACACTGAGCGCCAGAACCATGAGAAGGAGAGAGGTAGGAACAAAAGGTATTTAGAGCCCTCAAGTTCATTTCTGAGGCCTAAGAAGAAGGCCAAAATTGATGGGTTGGTCAGAGTTGGGTCCCCTGTTGCTACTATTGGGACACAGCGTTGTACTGATTTTGGAAGATGCCATCAGGGCGAGTGCCAGAAAAGGATTAGGGCATGTTTGAGGTGCGGATCATTAGAGCATCATATCAGAGATTGTCCATGGAGGCTCGATTAGATGCAAGCTATTGGTATGCATACTGTACAGCTGCCAAGGGGTGTTTAGCAGCCACTTAGAGGCCATGGTTAGGCCAGAGGTGGAAATGGTTTGGGCCGTGGTCAGAGGGCACCGAGCCGAGGTGCTGGTCATATTGAGAAGAGGCAGTCAGCCCTAGTTTATACTGCACGTCACTAAGAGGATGGAGATACCCCAGATGTTATCACGGGTACGTTCTTTATCTATAATATACATTATACTACACTGATAGATATAGTATCTACTCATTCCTATATAGCTTGTAATGTATCTGGGACTTTGGATATCTTGGTTGAGAGTACTGCAAGTGAGGTTACTATGTTGAGTCCATTGGGGCAGTCTGTAAGGGTAGATAAACTGTTCAGAGATGTACCTTTGGAGGTTCAAGGAGTTATCTTCTTGGCGGATTTGATGGAACTCCCTTTTAGAGAATTTGACTTAATTCTGGAAATGGACTAGCTGTTTAAACATCGAGTGAGCTTGGATTGTGCTACGAAACAGATGGTACTGAAAACTGTGGAGGATGACAAGGTAGTTATAATTGGGGAGCATCAGAATTACTTGTCAAATGTGATTTCAGAATTACACATCGAGCGTCGGCGTGTTAGATTCTGGGGTTTCTTCTGTTAAGGATATCAGAATAGTTAAAGACATTCCGGATGTTTTTCTTGATGAGCTGCCTAGGTTACCTCCAAACCATGAAGTTGAGTTTGAGATTGAGCTCCTGCCTGGTATAGCTCCAGTGTCCATCGCCCCTTATAGAATGGAATCGAAGGAGCTTGTGGAGCTTAAGGCTCAGATTCAAGAGTTATTAGATCGAGGGTTCATCTAACCTAGTATGTCTCCATAGGGAGCACCTATTTTTTTTGTGAAAAAGAATGATGGATCCAGGCTCCTGTGCATCGATTATCAATAACTGAATAAATTGACCTTTAGGAATAAGTACCCCTGACAAGGATTGATAATCTGTTCGACTAGTTCTGTAGAGCTTCAGTTTTCTCCAAGATTGGTCTCTGATCGGGGTACCATCAACTGAGGGTTAAAGAGACTGATGTTTATAAGACAGTGTTTAGGACTCATTATGGTCATTATGAGTTCGTAGTGATATTGTTTGGATTGACGAATGCACCTACTGCTTTTATGGATTTGATGAACCAAGTGTTCTAGCCTTATCTAGATCAATTTGTAGTGGTTTTTATTGATGACATTCTAGTGTATTCGAGAACTAAAGATGAACATGATGCACATCTCTGAGTTGTTCTGCAGATTCTGAGGGAGAAACAATTGTACGCCAAGTTCAGTAAGAGTGAGTTCTGGTTACGAGAGGTAGCATTTCTGGGCCATGTGGTATCTGCTGAAGGAATTGGGGTTGATCCTTGAAAAATTAAAGTTGTTCTAGTTTGGAAGCCGCCTAAGACTGTATCAGAGATTCGCAGTTTTCTGGGACTGGCAGGGTATTATCGATGATTTGTTAAGGGGTTTTCATTGATTGTTGCACCTCTGATGAAGTTGTTGTGTAAGGGTGTGCCGTTTAATTGGATTGATTCACAACAAGAGAGTTTTGAGAAGCTTAAGAAAGTTCTGACTGAGGCCTCTGTCTTGATATAGCCAAAGTCTGGGAAAGAGTTTATTGTTTACAGTGATGCATCACATGTTGGGTTGGGATGTGCATTGTTGCAAAAGGGTAAGGTGGTTGCATATGCATCTCATCAGCTTAAGACTCATGAGGCGAATACCATCCTGAGTAAATGGATTGAGCTACTTAAAGACTATGACTGTACAATCGAATACCATCCTGGCAAGGCTAATGTGGTGGCCGACGCACTGAGTCGTAGAGCTATGACTGATCTGAGGGTGATGTTTGCTCGCCTCAACTTATTTGATAATGGTAGTCTATTGGTCGAACTTTAGGCCAAATCGACGTGGATTGAACAAATTATGTAACACCCCAAACCCAGCCTAGACGTTATGGCCGAATCAGGCGGTGTCATATTAGAGTGCTCTTTGAAAATGTGATCTTGTTAATGAAAACCCGTTAATCTCAAATCATTCTAGCTATTCGTTATTTATTTCAAATTGTCATTACTTTTTAAACTCAGTTTATTGTGGAAGCATTTCAAAAGCGTTGCGAAAACATAGTGTTTTTAAAACAACTATCATTTTGGAAAACCGCATTCTACGTCCAACAAGTATATATTATATTAAACAAAAACCCAAATTAAAAACAAGAAAATTATAAGGGCCTTATTACATAATTCAAAACTCAAAATGAAATATAATAGTGAATAAAAGAAAATAGAAGCAGTAGTGTGGCCATCTCTGAGTCACTCGTAGCACTGATCCGCCTAAGGATTTCCTGAACAGTTAAAACAAATGGGTGAGTTTATGAAAACTTAGTGTGTAATCCCAATATCAAGCAAACTGTGAATAACACAGTCTGGGCCTAAGCCCAGATCAGTAACAGTCTGGGCCTGAGCCCATTAAGAAACAGTAAGTGTGGGCCTTAGCCCAATGTAGTAACAATACAGTACAACCATGCAACCCAACCCAAACTAGCCAACACACCACTTCATACCACCAGCACACCATGTGGGGACAAAGTCGACCCACCCAGCATTGTAACATAGCTGCTAGTAATAATATCGTAACAAAGCTGCTAGTAACAGTAATGCAGCAAAGCTGCCAGTATCAGTATATGGCACAAAGCCATGAGTAGCAACACGAAGCCATCAATAGCGGCACAAAGCCATCAATAGTGCCACAAAGCCATCAATAGCGGTACAAAGCCATCAGTAGTAGCACAAAGCCATCAATAGTGGCACAAAGCTGTCAATAGTGGCACAAAGCCATCAATAGCGGCACAAAGCCATCAGTAGGTCCACAGTCGTCTTGTGCGACCCGTGCAACCTTAGGTCCACAATCTTCTTATGCGACCTGTGCAACCATATCAGTACATTACACTTCCTCCAAAATATATAAACCCATCCCCATGCAAAATATTATATCATAAATCATACATATATGCAGGATGTCATACTCAGAAAGAATAGTCAAATCATAGCACAAACCAGTCATTTACCCTCGAGGGGTAAAATATTCATTTTACACTATAAGAGTATTTTGGTCATTTTACCTTCCTTGGGATCTAGGTACTCTTATCAACCCATCAGAAGGTCCACAGTTGCCTTGAGCGACTCATGTAAACTTAACGGTTCTAACAGTGTAAATGGGCCCAATGCCCATCATGCTGTCCAAGTATGCCCACACGCCAGTATGGCCCATCAAGCCCAAAAATTACCATAGCTATGTGAACTACACAGCCCAATCCGGTAATTACAATGTACCACTGAATTTATCTGTGTGGGGCCACGAGCCCATTGGGCCCATAAGGCCCATTTTGACCCATCGAGGCCCAAAGTAGCCTAAGCCCATGAGAACGCCCATGGTGGCCTCTACAGTCTTACGCCTATGATTCGTGGGCTTGGCTTACCATATGAGTGTTCGTACACCCATGTGGTCAAAAGGCCATTTCCTCGGCTTTTCGGCTTTTTGGCATTTAAGCTTTTTCTATTCTACAGTCTATTTAGTGTGTGAATACACACCTGCTATGGAGTTGCAACCAAAACACTTCTGAAACAAGAACCTATGATCAACCACAACCCCTCATTAGTCTAAAACCCTTGTTAATCCAATACCATAATATTGAAACCGTTGCAACCAAAACATGTACTTACCAAACAATAATCGTAACCTTCCCTTGCTCTAACTCCACGTACTCCTTCCAAAAGCTTTACCTTCACAAGAACAGTTAACTAGCTTATAAACATCTATAATCCCGTACAGATATGTCTAAAACTTGAACCCTTACCTGTAGAGGAACTATCACTTGTAAAGGAAAAGTAATTAGCCCAACACCTTGCTTATAGAAATTGAGGCCCTAGCAACATTCGGTAAGATCACAGTATTACAAGTCAATCATTAAGGTGAAAAAGAGAATGAGTGGCAAGGGTACATTTACCCCCCAGAAGAAGAAGACGACAAACCCTTAGAAGAAGACTTACCAATACCTAGCCAAGGCCTAAGCCTAGAAATTGCCCGAAAAGTAAATGGATAATCGACCAAGAACAATCTGGCCAAGAGAAGAAAGCATAAAAGTGGAATAAAAAGTATGTTTGGCTTTGAAGAATAAAAGACCCTTGATTTGGCCAACACACTAGAGAAGCATAAGAAATCGGAGAGAAGAGGAGGAAACAATCGATCAAGCAAAAACTCGAAAGTTGAGAAAGAAAGGAAGAGAAGTCAATTGTTGTTTGTGAAAAACCAAAAATGAAAATAGGAAAGTGCCCGAATGGTCAAAACGAGAAATTCCCCAAGTCCCTTAGCAGAAATCTGCTATTCAAAAAACAAAGAACAAAATACCCATAACTCAAAATGGAAAACGAGAGTGCTAAACTGACCAAATGAGGTGTAGGACCCTAGGCCGAATTCATCAGTGCCTAGAGTCCCTATTCGGCCAACTTCCCACAACAATTCAAACTCCTTATTTTCCTCCACGAATCCCTCCCTAAAAATCCTCCTTTATCTCCTCTTTGATTTACTCCACCCTTCTCTCCTTGACCAATTCAAATTCTACCTTGCAAAGTTTTAGTTGGTTTCTGCTTCTCACATGGCAAGAGAGCAAAATAAATACTCTTTTTACCTTGCCATGACTTGAACCTTAGACCTCAAAAGAAACATCCATACGCTACATCCACTTGATCAATAGGCTCTTTCTGTCATACCTTACCAAATTTTATTTATAACCCTACTAACCAAAGATAGGGGTTTTATCCTTAAAAAAAACCAAAAACTTTTGTGGAAGCCAGGACTTGAACCCATGACTTCCTAGACACTTCTAGAGCACACAACCACTAAGTTAAACACTCAGTTGTGTCATTTTTCTGCACAATTAAATCTTTATGTGCAGTCCCCTAACTGTACCCCTGCTTAAAACCTAATACTTCTAGGCCCAAATTCGGGGCATTACAAATTAAGGGTAAACAGTTGGACGATGAGTCATTGGGTCTTCGATTCCAATAAATTGAAAGTAGTAACATGTTAGATTTTGAACTAAATAATGAAGGGGTACTCTGTTTCTGTGGGAGAATCTACGTACCAAAAGATATTGATTTGAGACAGTCTATACAACGAGAGGTGCATAGTAGCCCTTATGCTATGTATCCTGGTAGGAATAAGATGTACCGGGATCTTCGTGAGTTATATTGGTGGCCATGTCTTAAGCGTGAAGTTACCGACTTTGTGAGTAAATTTCTAACTCACCAACAGGTTAAGGCTGAACATCAGTTACCCTTAGGGTTGCTTCAGCCAATTAAAATTCTGTCCTGGAAGTGGGAGAGAGTGACTTGGACTTCATTAGTGGGCTGCCCCTAACGCCTACTAAGAAGGATTCAGTATGGGTCATCGTGGATCGATTGACCAAACCTGCCCATTTCATACTAGTCCGACTGATTACTCTTTACAGAAGCTGGCTAAACTGTATGTGTCTGAGATAGTGAGACTGCATGGGGTACTGATTTCCATAATATCTGATAGAGATCCTCACTTCAAGTCTCGGTCATGGAAGAAGTTACATGAGGCTTTGGGTACAAGGTTGGACTTCAGTACTGTGTTCTATCCTCAGACAAATGGTTAGTCAGAGAGGATGATTCAGATACTGGAGGACATGTTAAGGAGTTGTATGATTGATTTTCAAGGCAATTGAGAGGATTACTTGTCACTAACAGAGTTTGCTTATAACAATAGCTATCAGTCTAGCATAAATATGGCACCTTACGAGGCATTATATGGTTGTAGGTGTCGTACTCCTTCGTGTTGGACTAAGTTGGGCAAGCGGCGTGTTCTGGGCCCTGAATTGGTTTTTGATACCGAGGATAAAGTTAGACTAATATGGGTTTGACTGAAGGCAGCATCAGACAGACAAAAGTCGTATACAAATCTGAAGCGTAAAAAGATTGAGTATTCTATGGGGGACTTCGTTTTTCTCAAGGTCTTACCATGGAAGAAGGTGCTGAGGTTTAGACAGAAGGAAAAGTTGAGTCCTAGGTTTACTGGGCCTTACCGCATACTGAAACGTATGGGGTTGGTTGCATATCAGTTGGAGTTACCTCCAGAGTTGGACCAGATTCACGATGTGTTTGACGTCTCTATACTGAGAAGGTACCGTTCTGATCCCACGCATGTTATTTCAGTTGAGGAGGTTAAGGTTAAACTAGATCTGACTTTTGGGGAAGAATCGATTCAAATATTAGAACATGATGTGAAGGTTCTAAGGAAGAAGTCTATCCCATTGGTGAAAACTTTTTGGCGTAATCACAGTTCTGAGGAGGCAACGTGGGAACCTAAGGAGGCAATGCGATAATAATACCTTATCTGTTCTAATCAGGTAAATTTCAAGGCTGAAATTTTCTTTTAAGGGTTGAGTTGTAATACCTAAAAAACCCTAAGTATTTATTTTTGTGTGATGTAGTACACAAGTGTATGTCTGCTTCAGTGGTTAAGTGTCCTGGAAAATGTCTAAGAAGTCTTGGGTTCAATCTTTGGCTTATACAAAAATTTTGTTTTAAATGGATAAACCCTTGGCTGTAGACAGTAGGCTTTTAAATAAAAGTGGGTGTTTTATGTTAGAATGGGCCTACTAGTATAAGGGATAGGAGGTGCGTCATTATTACTGAGGGTCTTGACATTGAGTCCTGCTTTGCATAGTAGAGTGTTTTATTTTGCTGCACTTGTTGTGTGGGTAGTAAAGGTTGACCGAAACACTGCTGAGTGGAGTGGACTTTAAAATTGGTGGTCTAGGAGATTTTGATGGAGAGATTGTAGGAGGATATTATGGTATTTTAAAGTGTGGAAGAGTTAGTGCTGAACTAGTATGCTAGCCACTCAAGAATTTGGCTGGGGATTAGGATGTTTTCTTTTCATTTTTGGTTTTGATGACCGCTTTAGGTTCTTTTCTGCACTTTTTGCTATGCTTGGTTCAAATTGCTATGCGAACAATAACGATTAAGGTTAATAGGTTTCGATTGGAATGTAAGTGATCTGTAAAGGGCTTGTAATCAATCTTTTGCAACGATTGAAGTGTGTGGATTCTCAATCGTTCGATCAAGGCAAGTACTAAGTAATATCTTGGTTAAGTGTTATTAAAGGGATTGTTAATCCTTTTGATTACAGACTGATGGTGTATCATGTTTGATATAGGTTTGGAGTACTTGCGGGCTAGGCGCACACTTTCGCAAACAAGGTGTGTAAACACTACCCTAATCGTAAATCGACAAAAGCCGGAATAAGTGACTGACGACACTACATGGGTCTGCACTCACTCGTGCGGTAGTCCGTCTGCCTAAACATGGGCGTATGATCGTCGAGGCCAACCATGAGTGATTTCATGGGCCGAGGCCGTTTTGGGCCATTTCGGGCCAAACTGGGCCGTGTGGGCCCCACGAGCACGTGAGCCCCACAAGGGTAAACCATACGAATGTGTGGAGAATATTGGGCCAGGCTGTGTAATCCACACGACCAAAGTCATTTATGGGCTAAGTGGGCCACGCGGGCGTGCGGGCCCACACGGGCTTGCAATATAGGCCATAGACCCATTTTCACTGTTGGAGTATTAAGGTTGCACAGGTCACCCGAGACGACTGTGGACCTACTGTTGGGTCGGTAAGTGTACTTGACCCCCTTTGTGATAAAATGACTATTATGCCCTTATGAGATGTATGATTATATTTGAGCATGCCACTTTACATATACTGAATTCACGTGTGATATTATGACACGACATGATATGTTGCATGGGGATGGGTTTCATTATGATTGGAGGAATTGTACTGTACTGGCAGCTCTACTGCAAGTACTATTTAGTGCCGCAACCAGTACTACTTGGAGTGTAGGGATGGGTGGGTTGATTTTATCCCTACATGGAGTGTAGGGTTTGAAGGAGATGGAGTGTAGAGGCTGGTTGGGTAGGATCTATTGATTGCATATCTGTACTGTACTATCACTGAGATGGACTCAAGCCCACATTGATACTGATACTGTAATGGGCTAAGGCCCTAAGTGAAACTGAACTGTTACTGAATTGCGCTTAGGCCCAGACTGTATATGCTCACTGATTGGTTATTTGATATGGGATTACACACTGAGTTTTCATAACTCACCCATCTGTTTATCTGCACAGGTAATCCCTAGGCTTAGGTGGGTTGGTGTTGCAAGGGACTCAAAGGTGGTTATACAACGTCACGGGCTCTCTCATTGGATTTTAAATTATAGTAGTTTTATTTTGGGTATTTTTAATGTAATAAGGCCTCTTAAAATTTTTAATCTTTAATTTGGGGTTTTATTTATTTTGATTTATATATGCTAGCAGTAGGATGCAGATTTTCAAAAAAATAATGTTTTTCAAAACACCACGTTTACGCAACATGTTTTAAAAGCTTTCGTAAGAAATAATGTTTTAAAATTAATAACAATTTAATATGATTAACTTTTTGCCAAACAACTTAAATTTTGAAAAGGAACGAGACATCCTAAAATCTTCATTAAGATCACAAAACAGTTAAATATAGAACCGGTTTTTCAATGATACTATACTTTGTGAAAAACACTTCAATGTGACATCACCAGATTCAGCCATAACGTTCGGGCTGGGTTTGGGGTTGTTATAGTAAGATTCGTACTATTTTTGAATTCCCTGATGTATTTCCCGAGGAATTAATGGGATTACCACCAGATCGACAGGTTTAATTCACAATTGAAGTCTTTCGTAGTACGACTCTGGTGTCCATGTCTCCTTATCGTATGGCGCCGACAATGCTAAAAGAATTAAATGTGCAATTGCAAGATTTTCTGGGTCGTGGCTTTATACGCCTTAGTATATCACCTTGGGAAGCTCTAGTGTTATTAGCCAAAAAGAAAGATGGCTCGATGTGACTTTGTATAAACTACCGGGAATTGAATAAGTTGGCAATTAAGAATCAATACTCCTACCTTGTATTGATGACTTATTCAATCAACTAAAAGGAGTTTTTGTCTTTTCGATTATCAATTTGAGATGGGGTTACTATTAGTTGAAAGCAAAAGATTGTGACGTACCTAAGATGGCATTTCGTATGTGTTATAGCCATTATGAATTTTTTGTGATGCCTTTTGGGTTGACTAACACTTCTGCGACATTCATGGATCTCATGAATCATGATGCCTTTTGGGTTGACTAACACTTCTGCGACATTCATGGATCTCATGAATCATACTTTTCAACCATATTTAGATAAATTTATGGTATTTTTCAATAACGACATCTTGATCCATTCTAAATCTAAATTCGAGCATGAGCAACACCTCAAAATTGTTTTGCAAGTGTTACGAAAGAAACATATATATGGAAAGCTTAGCTAGTGTGAATTCTAGTTATCAGAAGTTATGTTTCTGGGACATGTTATCTTAACATATAGAGTTAAGTTGATTCAAAATAGATTGAGGCTATTGTTCAGTGGAAAGCATCAAGGAAAGTGTCAGAGGTTCGTAGTTTTCTTGATTTAGCTGGTTATTATAGAAGATTTGTAAATGGATTTTTGAAGATAGCTTTGCCAATGACAAAGCTGTTGCACAAAAACATTCAGTTCATTTGGAGCAAGGTATACCATGAGAGTTTCAATAAATTAAAACAGATGTTGACTGAGGCACTAGTTTTAACTTTACCTAAATCGAGAAAAGATTTTGTGGTCTATAGTGATGCCTCATTGAGTGGTCTCAATTGTGTCTTGATGCAAGATGGAAAAGTGATCGCTTATGCGTCTCATCAACTAAAAATGCATGAACGTAACTATCCCATGCATGACTTAGAGCTAGTTGTTTTGGTTTTTGCTTTGAAAATTTGGAGGCACTAGCTGTATTGTGAAAAATGTCACATCTATATCTATCACAAAAGCCTTAAATACCTCCTAACTCAAAAGGAGTTGAATTGAAGACAACAATGTTAGGTTGAACTTCTAAAAGATTATGATTGCATTATTGATTACCATCTTGGTAAAGCTAACGTCATAGTTGACACGTTGAGCCAGAAAGTAACAGCGGAATTACAAGCAATGTTTTCTCAACTTAGTATCAATGATGATGGAAACTTGTTAGCTGAGTTGAAGGTCAAGCCGATCTTGTTTGATCATATTAATGGAGCATAGTTAGATGATGCCAAGTTAGCAAAGAATTGAGAAATGGTTCAAAATGGCATGATAGAAAATTTCAGCATCAGTGATTGTGATTGTTTGAGGTTTCATAATCAAATCTGTGTTCCAAATGTTGCAAAACTAAAAGAGTTGATACTTCGCAAAGCTCACGATAGTTCGTTTGCTTTGCATTCTGGAGAAACGAAATACTTCGCAAAGCTCACGATAGTTCTTTTACTTTTCATTCTGGAGAAACAAAAATGTGTCGCGATCTGTGAGAATCCTATTGGTGGCCAAGAATGAAAAGAGACGTAGTTGAGTAAGTAGATAAATGTTTAACTTGTCGAAAAATTAAGGTAGAACATCAGGTTCCCATAGGATTACTTCAGCCCATTTCTATTCCTGAGTGGAAATGGGAACGTATCATGATGGATTTTGTAACAGGGTTACATTTATCTTCGAGCAAGAAAACTGTTGTTTGGGTGATAGTTGATCGATTTACGAAATCAACTCATTTCATTGCAGATAGGACTATTTCCAAAATTAAGTCTCATACCCTAGACTCTTTGACTGAGATTTGTGTTTCATTTCGAGATTTTGGAAACAGTTGCATGAATCTCTAGGTATGAGACTTAA
Source organism: Gossypium arboreum (assembly GCF_025698485.1). Lineage (NCBI taxonomy): Eukaryota > Viridiplantae > Streptophyta > Magnoliopsida > Malvales > Malvaceae > Gossypium > Gossypium arboreum. The sequence continues at coordinate 88,905,745 of NC_069082.1, read as the reverse complement.
TTTCAGCACAACCTTTCACCTACAGAAAGATGGGCAATCTGAACATGTTATCCAGATTTTGGAAGATATGCAGTGCACTTGTGAAATTGATTTTGAGTCACGTTGGGAATGTTATTTACCTTCGGCCAAATTCGTATATAAATAATATTCTCTAATCAAGTATTCAAATTGCACCTGTTTGCTGGATGGAATTGTGTGAAAGAAAAGTTTTTAGGTCGGGATTGATTCTAGAAATAAAAGATATTTTTAAAATAATCCGAGATAAATTGAATAAAACTTTCGATAGACAACAATCGTACACAGATTTGAAACTTCGAGACATTGAGTTTTTGGTTGGAGATAAAGTATTTCTAAAGGTTTCACCATGGAATAAAATTTTGAGATTTGGCCGAAAATGGAAGTTGAGTCCTCGTTTCAATGGACCTTATGAAATCATTGAAAGAGGAGGACTAGTGGCATATCAGTTAGCTTTGCCTACGGAATTACAGAAAATGCATGACGTTTTCCATGTGTCAATGCTTAGAAGGTATCGATCAGATCTGTCTCACATTATTTCAACAGAAGAAATTGAAATTCAACCTAACTTGTCTTATGAAGAAGAATCAGTAGACATTTTAGCCCGCGAGATGAAAGAATTGCGTAATAAATATGTTCTTTTAGGAAAATTTCTATAGCATAGTCATAGTGTGTGACAGCCTTAAAACGACCCTAGTCGAAATGTGGTTTCGGGACCACAAAACCAAGGCATAAAAATAATTTAATATTTATTTTATTGCCTATAATGTGTTAACTCATGTGTGATATTTTTATGCTTTGATTTAGAATTATAGATGTGAATTTCACTAGAAAGGACCTAGTAATAAACTTTGAAAGTATGAGGGAAAATGTGTGATGACTAATTAAAGGAAGCATGCAAAACAATGGACTTGCATGTCAAATTTCCCCCATAGCTAGTGGCGGCCATGACAAGGATTTATGGGCAAAAATCATGTCATGAAACATGTTTGGTAAATGGGTTATGATGGAAAGAATAAAATAAGGGTATGGAATAAACAATTAATGTTAGTAGATGAGAAACAAAAAAAAAAAAAGTGTCCATCTTCCTCCATAGCTTGGCGAATGTCCTAAAGGAAGAAAGAAAAATTTTGTTCATCTCTTTTCACTCTCTTGTTGGCCGAAAATACTAAGGTTAAGGAAGGAGTTTTGCTTCATACTTGGTTTGGAAGAGGATTAGGAAGAGGTTGGCTAAACTTGCATCAAGATTAAGGTATGTTTGAGGTTCATGCATGTTTTAGTTGCTAGCTTAATGTTCTTGTTAGCCCATGGTTCAAATCCTTGTTATGTCATGGGAATGAAATTCGCCAAAGTGAATGTGGTGTTAATGCCATTGCATGTTAAATAACAAGCTTGAAAGTGATACATGTGATGGAGGATTGAAGATTCTTAGATTTTCTTTTAGCATTTTTTTGAATGAGATACTAAGTTCTTTGTTTCACCATGACCAAATTGAAATGGTGTGGTGTTGTGGTATTCGCCATGATATATCCATAAGTATAATTCATGCATGTTGCATGGTAAGTAAGATTTAAGCTTTGGAAATGTGTATATATTTGGATATAAGCCACTTGAGAATTCGCCCTTGCACCTACATGAATATATGTTTGCACATGATGGATTGGTATGACATATATACTAATTCAAAGTGTATATTTGCTTGTGATGATGTGTTGATTATGAAGTAAATAAGAGATGTGCAATGAATTACGATATGTAATGTGTTAGTAGTAAAATGTATGCTGTTTTTTTTGTGTGGTACTAAGTGTATATTCGCCACATGAGGGGTAATTAGTGTGCATGCATTCGGTTTGAGGCAAGCATATTGATGCCTATTCTTGGCTTAGAAAATTCGCTAAGAGGAATATTAACTAATGTGTTGAGTTCGATTTATGATTTCGTACATATACAACTTTGATGCCTAATGTATATAAGGGCCAAGTACTTTGAACTTCACGTTGATGTTTGAATGTATTGAATTGCTTGTTGTGATGTAAAATGTGCATGACCATTGTGTATTTGAGCTAAAGGATGGCCATATGACCATTTACACTCCTTGTCATATTCGGCCATAAGCTATCATGATGAGATTTTAATAAGTTAAATTTGTGTAAATTAGCTCAAGAGCAAAGGGAGCTAAATCCGATAAAGGGAAGGAAAAAGTAGTTGAATAGCCGTCGAAATCGCTCGACAACATCCAAGGTAAGTCTTCGAGTGATGACCCTACTTGAATTATATCAAAGTTATGCTCCTTGTTTGTGTGGCCATTGAGCCGAAATAGTAAAGGTTGATAGATATTTTGTGTTAGAGCTTTAGTAACGAAAATGAACTATGGACGTGTCTTGAATATTGATATATATGTAAGTGAACATTGGAAATATATCCGGGCTAAGACGAAGGCATTCGTATGAGTTGATATATCCGGGCTAAGACCAAGGCATTCGTGCGAGTTGATATATCCGGGCTAAGACCAAGGCATTAAATGCGAGTTGATATATCCGGGCTAAGACCGAAGGCCTTTGTGCAAGTCACCAAATCCGGGTTATGACCGAAGGCAATCGTCTTGAGTCGCTATATCCGGTTAAATCCGAAAGTATGTGATTCGAAGTGAGCAATCTTGCTGTAAAAATTTCAGCTTATACACTTGTGAAAATTCCAGCAATGAGGTATGTTTGTATGTGCTTGTACTAATTGAATTCTTACAAGTAAGTATCGCTAAGTTGATAAACGAGCTACCGGCCTTGGGCTAAGTTGTTCTTTTGTGTATGAACATAAGGGTCGGTGATGTGAAATAAGTATGAGTATGGGAATGTGAATTAGTAAAGTGGTTTAATTAGCCATGTGAATAAAATACCTTAGTCAAAGCTGATTTCATTGCTTGAGACTTACTAAGCATTAAAATGCTTACCCGTTGCTTTGGCTCTCTGTTTTATAGGTTTCGCTCGTTAGCTATCGGATTCGGGATCAAAGAAGTCGAAGTCATCCACACTATCGAAGCCCCATTTTGGTACAAATTTTGGTTGAACTTTGAAATGGCATGTATAGGACCATCCTTTGTTGAAGGTCATGTACCTTCCGGTTTGTGTAAACTTGGATAGCCATGCGAAAATGGCTATATATCGTTTTAGCATAGAACTATAATCGTTTGTATGTTGACCCTTATGAGGTATGGAATTATTTTGAAACGATTAGCCATTGGAATGGTTAATCATGATCACGCTTTGTGCTATGTATGTAAAAAGGGCCAATTGAATCATGGAAAGTATGAAATAGGTAAAGCCTACTAAAGGCAGATGCTGACAGCAGCAGTGACGTGGATGTGAAAAATCACTAAAAATAGTAGGAATGGTATTAAATAGCAAATAAATTATGTAAGTGTACCTTGATGAATCTACTTTCATATGGAAGAAACGAAATGGTCATATGAGTTATAAGTTAACAGATTTTAAAGTTCTTGTGAAATAGGGCCAGAACGGTTTCTGGATCCCCTGTTCCAACTTTGGAAAATCATTGTAAATTAACCAGAGATAATTAGGAGTCATTCCATATATGTGTAGATTCCTCTCTGAGTCTAGTTTCTATAGAAACAAACGGCATTAGTATTGAAGCCCTGTACAGGGAGATATCCAATTCGTAACGCACAAAGGTCAGTGTAGTCGATCCTACAACAGGCGAGACTTTAACTAATAAACTGTACTAATTGGCTCGACCAAAATTCTAGAAAAAATATGTAGATGGACATATGAGTCTAGTTTCAGAAAAATTTACGGAACTGATTTTCGAGTTGTAAAACTCAAGTTATGAATTTTGGAGCGACTAGTACTCAGATTGGCAGCTTGTCTGAAAATTGTCAATAAGTGGGTTGAAGTCTGTTAACACCTCGCGTTCGACTCGTGACGGTCTCGGGTTCGGGGTGTTACAATTTTATTGGTATCAGAGCTACGGTTTAGTCGATTCTAGGACTACCGTAATGCGTTTGGGGTCTAGCTATACATGCCATTTTATGTGATTATATGATAGTGTGGTGATTTCTGACGTTTGAACTTGTGTTTATTTATAGTAATGGATCCCGATCCCAACCGAGCGATAGCTGATGATGTGGAGAGTGTGGCGCTGCTCCCGACAAGGGACAATGCCGGCGGACTCTCAACCTGTTGCTAGCAATCCGAATGACGAGGCTAGACAAGCCTTTTATAGCGTGATGAATGATTGGTTCAACCAATACATTCGAACTAATCTGGTGTTCCACAACCTCCATTCCCAACAAACACAGCCCCCGCACCTACAATGCCTCCGGTAATTGACCAAATAAGGTCGAATAAGCCCCCAGTTGATAGAATCCGAAAACATGGGGCTACTGAATTTAAAGCTACGGATAGTGATGATGCCGAGCAAGTCAATTTTGGTTGGACAACACGATCCGGTACTCGATGAGCTATCTTGTACACCGATGAATGCCTAAAGTGTACCATCTCCTTGCTACGTGATTACGCCTACTATTGGTGGAGTACTCGACTTGTTGTGCCCATGAACAAGTAACTTGGGAGTTCTTCCAAACCGAGTTTGGAAAAAGTATATCGATCGAGATTTATGGACCAAAAACGAAAGGAATTTCTCGAACTTAAACAAGGTTCCATGTCGGTTCCGACTATGAGCGAAAATTCGTGAGGCTTAGCCGATGCAGCGAGAATGCATTTCTTGAAGGCGTGATGTGTAAGCGCTCAAGATGGACTGAATGATGAGATAAAGCTGTATGTTGGCATTTTGGAAATCCGAGAGTTTGTGACTCTCGTCGAGCGAGCGTGCAAAGCCGAGGAGTTTAGTATGGAGAAAAGGAAAGCGGAAGCGGGAGCAAGGGAGTTTCGTAAGAGGTATTCGGGGAAGCCCTTCCAACAGTCATCAAAGAAACTTAGAGATGGCTTAGGCCGATCTAGAGACACCGGGCTTTTCTAGACGAGATCGCGATCGACCCCTGTGACCACGAATCACTTCGATCGCCGATGAGTGGGAATGATCGACGAGAGAGGACGAGTGCGGATATTGTGGCAAATGGCATTTTGAAGCTGTAGATTCCGTGACCGCTCCTGTTACAAGTGTGGATCAGTTGACCACTTCATTAAAGATTGCCCGAGGTTGTCTGAACAGAATGTAGATCGGAGTGGGAAACCGGGTACTACCACTGCTCGAGGTAGACCATCTGGAAATACGGGCAAGGCTAGTGGTGGTCAGAGAGGATCTAGAGATGCTGCGACCAGATCCGAGGCTCGCGCTCCAGCTAGGACTTATGCTATACGCGCGCGCGAGGATGCCTCCTCGCCGGATGTTATTACGGTACTTTCACTCTCTTTGATACTAATGTGATTGCTTTGATTGACCTGGTTCTACTCATTCTTATATATGCGAAACCTTAGCATCCAAGAAGACTTTGCCTATTGAGTCTCTCGAGTTCGTAATTCGGTGTCAAATCCTTTGGGTCGTTATGTGCTGGTCGACAAAGTGTGTAAGAAATGCCCCTAGTAATTGAGGTACTGTTTTCCGCGGACTTGATGCTTTTGCCGTTCGATGAATTTGATGTTATTCTTGGATTGGATTGGTTGACCGTGCATGATGCGGTTGTGAATTGCAAAAGCAAGACTATTGATTTGAGATGCGCAAACAACGAGATGATCCGAGTTGAGTCTACGAACTTGAAGGGGTTGCCAGCTGTAATATCATCAATGTTGGCCCAGAAATATGTAAGAAAAGGGTGTGAAGCATACCTTGCGTATGTACTTGATGATAAGGAGTTAGGAATAGAACCCAAATCTGTGCCGGTGGTTTGTGAATACCCGGACGTTTTCAGAAGAATTGCGGGTTTGCCACTGTTCGGAGATAGAGTTTGGCATTGAGCTTGTACAGGACCACACCGATTTCGATAGCTCCATATCGTATGGCACCAACGGAATTAAAGGAGTTGAAAGCTCGGTTGCAAGAGTTGATGGATAGAGGTTTTGCTCGCCCGAGTTTTTCACCTTGGGGTGCACGGTGTTGTTTGTGAAAAGAAGGACGGAACCATGAGGTTGTGCATCGACTATCGTCGACTTAATAAAGTGACAATAAAGAACAAGTATCCGTTACCACGTATCGATGATTTGTTCGATCAAGCGAAGGAGCCTCGGTGTTCTCAAAATAGATTTGAGATCGGGCTATTATCGATTCATGAATCCGAGATTCGGACATACCCAAAACCGCCTTGAGCGAGATATGGTCACTACGAGTTCTTAGTGATGCCGTTGGGCTCACTAATGCCCCGCGGTATTTATGGATTTGATGAATCGGATCTTGAGATCATATTTGGATCGGTTCGTAGTTGTGTTCATCGACGACATCTTGGTCTATTCAAGAGATGAGACCGAACATGCGAGCACCGAGATTAGTGTTGCAAATTTTACGGGATAAGCGGTTATATGCTAAGTTTAGCAAGTGTGAGTTACGGTTAAGAGAGGTTAGCTTCTTGGGTCACGTGGTATCTGCGACGGGTATTCGAGTCGACCCAAGCAAAATTTCAGCCATACTTAACGGAAACCTCCAAGAAATATTCTGAGGTTGGAGCTTTTTGGGACTTGCGGTTACTACCGACGGTTTGTAAAAGGATTCTCGATGATAGCCACACCCATGATGAAACCGCTTGAAAGATGTCAAGTTTGAATGGACGGAAAAGTGTCGAAAAGTTTTGACCAATTGAAAACTCATTTGACGGAAGCTCCGGTACTAGTACGGCCGAATCGGCAAAGAGTTTGTCATCTATAGTGACGCCTCCCTACTTGGGTTAGGTTGCGTATTGATGCAAGAAGGTCGAGTTGTGGCCTATCGTCGAGACAATTAAAGCCACATGAGAAAAATTATCCGACCCATGATCTCGAATTGGTCGCCATCGTATTCGCCTTAAAGATATGGCGACATTACTTATTTGGTGAGAAGTGCCATGTGTATTCGGATCACAAAAGTCTCAAATATTTGATGACTCAAAGAGACTTAAATCTGCGACAAAGACGTTGGCTCGAGTGTTAAAGGATTATGAGCTGGTCATTGACTATCACCCGGAAAGGCTAATGTGGTTGCGGATGCCTTAAGCCGAAATCACTTGTTTGCTTTTCTGACGATGAATGTACACTTGTCTATCCTACCCGACAATATGTTAGTAGCGAATTAACAGCCAAACCATTGTTGACTCATCAAATTCGTGAAGCTCAGAAAGTTGATGAGGAGTTGCGTGCAAAACGGGCTGAGTGTGTTCTGAACAAGGAATCGGAGTTTCAAATTGATGATGACGATTGTTTGAGGTTCGAAGTCGTTTGTGTGTTCCAAAGAATTGAACTTATTTCGATAATTCGAACGAAGCTCATTGTAGCCGAATGGCAATCCACCGGGAGTACGAAGATGTACAATGAGTTGAAACGTCGGTTTTGGTGGCATGGTATGAAACGAGACATCTCCGACTTTGTTGCAAGATGTTTAATATGTCAACAAGTGAAAGCGGAGCATCAAGTGCCTTGAGGTTACTTCACCGATCACGATACCCGAGTGGAAATGGGATCGAGTCACAATGGACTTTGTGTCCGGACCGCCGTTGTCGACAAGTAAGAAGGATGCAATTTGGGTTATTATTGATAGACTGACTAAGTCGGCTCACTTTATCCCTGTGCGTATGGATTTTTCATTGGATAAACTAGCTGAATTGTACGTTTCTCGATTGTGAGATTACACGGGTACCGATTTACATTGTGTCGGATAGAGATCCGAGGTTCACCTCGCGATTTTGGAAGAAATTACAAGAAGCATTGGGCACCAAGTTGCATTTCAGACCGCCTTTCACCCCCAAACCGATGGTCAATCCGAGCGTATAATTCGAGATACTTGAGGATATGTTGAGATGTTGCATCCTCGAGTTCGGTGGTTCGTGGGAGCGGTACCTACCTTTGATTGAATTCGCTTACAACAATAGTTTTCAATCAAGTATTAAGATGGCGCCTTACGAGGCTTTGTGCAGGCGTAAATGCCGTACACCATTGTTTTGGACCGAGCTCGGTGAGAACAAAATTTTGGAGTGGATTTGATTAAAGATGCTGAGCAGAAAGTAAAAGTAATCCGTGAAAATCGAAGATAGCCTCCGATCGTCGTAAATCGTATGCGGATTTGAAACGAAAGGACATTGAGTATCGGTGGGAGATAAAGTGTTTCTTAAAGTTTCGCCGTGGAAAAGATACTCAGATTCGGCCGTAAGGGCAAGTTGAGCCGAGATTCATTGGGCCGTCTGAAATCTCCGAACGAGTTGGCCCGATTGCGTATCGTTTGATCTTGCCCCGAACTTGAAAAGATTCAACGTCTTCCATGTTTCAATGCTTCGACGCTATAGATCGATCCGTCGCACGTAATTAGTCCATCAGAGGTTGAAATTCAAGCCGATATGAGTTATGAAGAAGAACCGATTCGTATTCTAGCTCGTGAAATGAAAGAGTTGCGAAACAAAAGGGTTCCGCTAGTGAAAGTGTTATGGCTCAAACACGGGATAGAAGAAGCTACTTGGGAACCCGAGAACTCTATGAAAGAGCAATATCCAAACCTATTTACGGTAAGATTTTCGGGACGAAAATTTCTAAAGTGGGGGAGAGTTGTGACAGCCTTAAAACGACCCTAGTCGAAATGTGGTTTCGGGACCACAAAACCAAGGCATAAAAATAATTTAATATTTATTTTATTGCCTATAATGTGTGTTAACTCATGTGTGATATTTTTTATGCTTTGATTTAGAATTATAGATGTGAATTTCACTAGAAAGGACCTAGTAATAAACTTTGAAAGTATGAGGGAAAATGTGTGATGACTAATTAAAGGAAGCATGCAAAACAATGGACTTGCATGTCAAATTTCCCCCATAGCTAGTGGCGGCCATGACAAGGATTTATGGGCAAAAATCATGTCATGAAACATGTTTGGTAAATGGGTTATGATGGAAAGAATAAAATAAGGGTATGGAATAAACAATTAATGTTAGTAGATGAGAAACAAAAAAAAAAAGTGTCCATCTTCCTCCATAGCTTGGCGAATGTCCTAAAGGAAGAAAGAAAAATTTTGTTCATCTCTTTTCACTCTCTTGTTGGCCGAAAATACTAAGGTTAAGGAAGGAGTTTTGCTTCATACTTGGTTTGGAAGAGGATTAGGAAGAGGTTGGCTAAACTTGCATCAAGATTAAGGTATGTTTGAGGTTCATGCATGTTTTTAGTTGCTAGCTTAATGTTCTTGTTAGCCCATGGTTCAAATCCTTGTTATGTCATGGGAATGAAATTCGGCCAAAGTGAATGTGGTGTTAATGCCATTGCATGTTAAATAACAAGCTTGAAAGTGATACATGTGATGGAGGATTGAAGATTCTTAGATTTTCTTTTAGCATTTTTTTGAATGAGATACTAAGTTCTTTGTTTCACCATGACCAAATTGAAATGGTGTGGTGTTGTGGTATTCGGCCATGATATATCCATAAGTATAATTCATGCATGTTGCATGGTAAGTAAGATTTAAGCTTTGGAAATGTGTATATATTTGGATATAAGCCACTTGAGAATTCGCCCTTGCACCTACATGAATATATGTTTGCACATGATGGATTGGTATGACATATATACTAATTCAAAGTGTATATTTGCTTGTGATGATGTGTTGATTATGAAGTAAATAAGAGATGTGCAATGAATTACGATATGTAATGTGTTAGTAGTAAAATGTATGCTGTTTTTTTGTGTGGTACTAAGTGTATATTCGCCACATGAGGGGTAATTAGTGTGCATGCATTCGGTTTGAGGCAAGCATATTGATGCCTATTCTTGGCTTAGAAAATTCGCTAAGAGGAATATTAACTAATGTGTTGAGTTCGATTTATGATTTCGTACATATACAACTTTGATGCCTAATGTATATAAGGGCCAAGTACTTTGAACTTCACGTTGATGTTTGAATGTATTGAATTGCTTGTTGTGATGTAAAATGTGCATGACCATTGTGTATTTGAGCTAAAGGATGGCCATATGACCATTTACACTCCTTGTCATATTCGCCATAAGCTATCATGATGAGATTTTAATAAGTTAAATTTGTGTAAATTAGCTCAAGAGCAAAGGGAGCTAAATCCGATAAAGGGAAGGAAAAAGTAGTTGAATAGCCGTCGAAATCGCTCGACAACATCCAAGGTAAGTCTTGAGTGATGACCCTACTTGAATTATATCAAAGTTATGCTCCTTGTTTGTGTGGCCATTGAGCCGAAATAGTAAAGGTTGATAGATATTTTGTGTTAGAGCTTTAGTAACGAAAATGAACTATGGACGTGTCTTGAATATTGATATATATGTAAGTGAACATTGGAAATATATCCGGGCTAAGACCGAAGGCATTCGTATGAGTTGATATATCCGGGCTAAGACCAAGGCATTCGTATGCGAGTTGATATATCCGGGCTAAGACCCAAGGCATTCGTGCGAGTTGATATATCCGGCTAAGACCAAGGCCTTTGTGCAAGTCACCAAATCCGGGTTATGACCCGAAGGCAATCGTGCGAGTCGCTATATCCGGTTAAATCCCGAAAGTATGTGATTCGGAAGTGAGCAATCTTGCTGTAAAAATTTCAGCTTATACACTTGTGAAAATTCCAGCAATGAGGTATGTTTGTATGTGCTTGTACTAATTGAATTCTTACAAGTAAGTATGCGCTAAGTTGATAAACGAGCTACCGGCCTTGGGCTAAGTTGTTCTTTTGTGTATGAACATAAGGGTCGGTGATGTGAAATAAGTATGAGTATGGGAATGTGAATTAGTAAAGTGGTTTAATTAGCCATGTGAATAAAATACCTTAGTCAAAGCTGATTTCATTGCTTGAGACTTACTAAGCATTAAAATGCTTACCCGTTGCTTTGGCTCTCTGTTTTATAGGTTTCGCTCGTTAGCTATCGGATTCGGGATCAAAGAAGTCGAAGTCATCCACACTATCGAAGCCCCATTTTGGTACAAATTTTGGTTGAACTTTGAAATGGCATGTATAGGACCATCCTTTGTTGAAGGTCATGTACCTTCCGGTTTGTGTAAACTTGGATAGCCATGCGAAAATGGCTTATATACGTTTTAGCATAGAACTATAATCGTTTGTATGTTGACCCTTATGAGGTATGGAATTATTTTGAAACGATTAGCCATTGGAATGGTTAATCATGATCACGCTTTGTGCTATGTATGTAAAAAGGGCCAATTGAATCATGGAAAGTATGAAATAGGTAAAGCCTACTAAAGGCAGATGCTGACAGCAGCAGTGACGTGGATGTGAAAAATCACTAAAAATAGTAGGAATGGTATTAAATAGCAAATAAATTATGTAAGTGTACCTTGATGAATCTACTTTCATATGGAAGAAACGAAATGGTCATATGAGTTATAAGTTAACAGATTTTAAAGTTCTTGTGAAATAGGGCCAGAACGGTTTCTGGATCCCCTGTTCCAACTTTGGAAAATCATTGTAAATTAACCAGAGATAATTAGGAGTCATTCCATATATGTGTAGATTCCTCTCTGAGTCTAGTTTCTATAGAAACAAACGGCATTAGTATTGAAGCCCTGTACAGGAGATATCCAATTCGTAACGCACAAAGGTCAGTGTAGTCGATCCCTACAACAGGCGAGACTTTAACTAATAAACTGTACTAATTGGCTCGACCAAAATTCTAGAAAAAATATGTAGATGGACATATGAGTCTAGTTTCAGAAAAAATTTACGGAACTGATTTTCGAGTTGTAAAACTCAAGTTATGAATTTTGGAGCGACTAGTACTCAGATTGGCAGCTTGTCTGAAAATTGTCAATAAGTGGGTTGAAGTCTGTTAACACCTCGCGTTCGACTCCGGCGACGGTCTCGGGTTCGGGGTGTTACATAGTGTCGAGGAAGAGACTTGAGAGCCAGAAGAGATAATGAGATATCAATATCCCCACCTCTTTTCAAGTAAATTTCAGGGACGAAATTTATTAAGAGGGGAGAATCGTAACAGCTCGATAGTCAATGGTGTTGGAAAGTGTATTTCTGGGACTTCATTTTCGTAAACCGGACCTGTAAATATATTTATTAAATATTTACAAGGTTAGTTAGTAGTGAATTAGATTTTGGTTAATTAAATTTCGTGAAATTAAGAGTTGTTAAGGTATAGGGACTAAATCGCGTATGAGTTAAAAGTTGAATTATAAGTTGAAATAAACTAAAAGGACTAAAATATCAAATAAGCATTTATTTAGTGTGGTGGATGGAATTAATAATGTATGTTGTATATATATTGTTAACTTAATATATATATGTATGTTGTAATAAATAAATGGTTTAAAATGTATGTAAATTATATTATATAATAATATAATAGAAACATAATAAAAGAAATAGTAGGAAAGTGGAAAAAAAAGAGGATTGCATGCAAATTAGAAAAGAAAGAAAAGAAAAGAAAGAAAGAAAAGAAGAAGAGAAGGCACGGCTAGGGACTTGAAGGGTTCAAGCTTAAATTGGTTAGTGCAATTTAGTCCCATTTCTTATAAGTTCTATGTTTTTGAAATCCTGGCAACTAGGGCTACCCGACCTATGTTGTAATTTTTAGTATTGTTCAAGATTTTAGATGTGGACATTGTTGAATGGTTTAAGTATTAGGGTTTAAATAGATAGATTTTTAAGTTAAAAATGGAAAAAGACTAAATTGTGAAATTAATGGTTGATTTTGAGCAATAGGGACTAAATTGAGAAAAGTTTGAAATAAAGGGGTCGAATTGGAAAAGAGGGAGCTAAATTTATTTTAGAGTGAAATTAGTATAAAAATACAAAGTTACATGTGGAGGTTAAAATTAGTCTCGGTTTAGAGACTAAATTGAAATTTAAGCAAATATAATGTAAAAATTTAAAATTCAATGCGAAATTGAAGTGTGTAATATTAATGTAATTTAATTGTTTTATTCCATAGCTAATGTCATATTAGAATTCTCGAGTAAAAAGGGGAAGGATAAAATCGACGTCGAATAGCTTGGAATTCACGATTTGTGTTTCTATGATCCAAACTCTAGTAAATTGTTGCATTTTGAACTATTGTGCATGGTACAACATGAGGTGAGAACTTTTGAACATTGGGCTGAAATAAATCAAATGATGATTAAAATGACTCGATTATGGATATCGTGAAATGTGGTATTTTATGACTGTTGAATTGAATATATGCCTATATGTGATGATATAAATTCATGAAATTGAGATATTGGTTGTGTTGAAAGTAAAGTGAAACCCTATTAACTGTTTCAGGCTAAGTCAGATATAGATGGCATGCCATAAGATAGGAAGAGTTCAGGGATTTCTTCTACCTCGAGTCGATGAGGCACTAGGTGCCAATTTGTTTTGGTTTAACTGATGAGACATTGGGTGTCAATTTATATAGCGCTGAGCATAGTTATTACTTCGGATTTATCCAATGAGGCAGTGGGTGCCAAATTGGTGTGTTGGTTGGATCTGTGTATCCATTCGAATCTGAGTCATGTTAATAGAGTAATTAAATGATAAATTTATGTTTTTATATTGAGATGGCAAATAAGAGAAATGAATATGAGACGAGAAATGAAATACGAACTGACGAAATGAGATGTGAATTCTAAAATGAAATCAAGTATTGATCAAAGAGTTGGATCATTCCATTCCATGAGTTGAGATTAACAACTGCTATATGAAAAATTCCATTTTGTAAGTTATTTATCAAATGCCTTCTTAAACGTTACTGCCATGTTTTGGAAATTGCAAGATTTTGAATGTGAATATTGGTGAATAAAGTTAGTGTAATAAATTTGATATACTACATGACATTTCTCTATTGTATATTACATCTTACATATTTACAATAAGATTTAAATTGTTTTGATTATAAAAAAACCACTGAGTTATAGTCAACGTGCGGTTTTGTTTTCCGTTAGGTACCTTTCGACTTAGCGTCGACTCAGCATCAAACAACAAATCCTGAGCTCAAGTGTGGTGATAGCTTATTTTGTAATGGCATGTACCTAGGGAGTCCTTGTTAATATGTTTATGATGATATGTCTATGGTGATGGTATTTTTGTTTCTTAGTTAAATGATGGATAATTGTATATATATGTGGTTATAGTTGAGGCAATGTTGGTATGGTAGCTTAGCCTAATGCTTGGTATGTGCTTAGCTTCAAATTTTGTAACTTTAAGAGTTGAAAGTTAGTTCAATTATGGTAAATGTGATATGAATGAAAGTCTTGAATGGTTGATGCATTGTTGAAATGTTTGAACATATAAAATGCGGTACCAATGAGGGTACATTTTTTAGGCATATTAGATGATGGATTTGGTATAAATTGAGCATGTTTAATCGTGTTTTGAGTAGATTAAATGATTGGTAATTGAGTTGCTTAGTGTCTATGTAAGTAGGAAATGGTAAACTTGAGATTTAAGGTACTTTTAGGTGCACACGGCCTGGGACATAGTCTATCAGACGGCCATGTGTCACACATAGACAGCACATATAGCCGTGTGACCCAAGTTAGTGAGTTACACGGGCAGAGACACAGGCTGAGGCACAACCATGTGTCTCAAGTCAGTGAGTTTCACGGGCAAGGACATGGGCTGAGAAACGACTGTGTGTCCTAAGTTTGAAAGTAACACTAGCTGGGGCATTCCACACGGCCTGGCTACATGACCGCGTGTCCCCTATTTTTAGTTATTTTTGAAGTTGCCCCAAAACTTTCAAAATTGTTCCAAATTAGTCTCTGCCTTTTTTAGACTATTTACGGGGTCTCGTAGACTCAAAAATAGGGGCTGTAAGAGTAACATTTACTCTGAATTGGAATGAATTAGCAAACCTAAACTAAGTACATTCTACTAACATCATCGAATGTAGTAATAAGCAGAGTATGGACCAATACTTTGATGCTAATAATTGGAATAGTCTTGATATATATACCGAACTTCTAGCATTGAAGAAGAGATAAATAGCAATAGGAGTGTAGACAGTGGAAGATCAAGTTTATCATTGTATAGCATGATTCTTATTCAATTTTATAAGACTCAAATATGAAAGTATTAGATTGTCGTGACCTGCCCCATTTATATTATAATGTTAATGGTTAGCTTACATGTTTAATTATGATTAATTATTTGTTTTGATTTGTTATTAATGCCCGTGACCCTAATTTGACGACGGAGAGGGGTTAGGGGTGTTAGACATGCATACATGAAAAAGGGGAAAATTTGGGAAAAACAAGCCACATAGAATTTTGAAAATGATATTCTATAAAGAAAAATGGGTCCAAGATTCCGATGCCAATTTCCATAGAAAAGTTACTGTGAAATTATAGGTAAACACTTACGGTGTCTTACTATAGACATAAAACTGAAATATTTAGTATTTAGTTTTTCTTTGAAACTATTAGATAGGAAATTGAAAATTGACTGAAATTATCTAGTGATTATTTTTTCTGAAACTATAGATCAAATTTAAGACCATGGGATACATAATGAACAATCGTAGAATGAGGAACCATGGGGCTCAACGTCGATTTGCCAAGTTGAGTCATTTTCTTTTCAACGAATTGGGCCTAACCTTGAGATGAATGACATCGTGATTGTGCCTACTTCTGATGGTGAAAACCAGGAGGTTAGGGAAGATGCAATATCCTAAGCAATATTGGGAGTCTTAGAAAAGGTTTTCAACACTATGGCTGAAAGGAATAATATGGAGAGAGAGAGAGAGAGTAAATGCTTAGAGTGAAAGAGAAAGGAAAAGATTAAAGTTTTAAAAAAAAGAGAGTCTGCTTCCACTGGTCCAAATTCGCAACCTTTAAAGCGGGCCAGAGTAGCCAGGCCTCAACGAAAGGTTGTAGTTGTTATTATTAGAGAACATTTTATATCAAATAAGGTTTTGATTTATAGATATTGTGGTAGCCGTAATCCAGTAGATTTTCTGTTGAAATTTGGAATTGGGGTAGAAGAATCTGTTAGTAACATTTTCGTAATTAGATCTACAAGATATATGTTGGGTGTAACAACCCGTTTTTAGTCAAATAGGAACAGTGGTTTTGGGATGACAAATCCAAAGTCAAAATATTTATTTTATTATTATTTTAAGTTCTACAGCATTAATATATGATTTTGTGAAAGTTTCGTTTAGAAATTTTATCGTTTGAGTGCTTAATTTGATTAAAATGACTAAATCGCATAAAATGTAAAACTTGTGTTCTATTAGCTAGAGGTTTTAAATAGCTATAGAACCTTAAAGTTAAGGTTCTTAGATGGTAATTAGACCATTATTATAATAGTGGATGATAGTGGCTTGGTAAATTTGAAATAATTAATGTTCATTAAGGCCAAATCCTTCTTCGATGGCGTTAAAGGCAAACACGAAACAAAATCCATAGTGATCATTTCCCACTTCCATTCAGGAATCGCAATTGGTTGCAACAATCTTGAAGGAAATTGATGTTTAGCTTTCACCTTTTGACACACCAAACATCACTATAAACCATAAAGTCTTTTCCAAGTTCTGGTTGAATCAACATAGTTTCCTTCGTCAACACTGCTTTAAGTTGTTCAAAACTCTTTTGCCTCTCATTGGTTCATTAAAACACCACATCTTTCTAAACTTGTTTTGTTAAGGGTGCAACGATAAGGGAAAACCCTTTAATGAACTACAATAATAGCCAGCCAAACCCAAGAAACTCCGCACTTCGATAACACTCCTAGGCGGCTTCCACTCTAGGGTCACGTCAATCTTCTTAGGATCCACTTAAAGCCCTTCTGTCGATACCACATGTCCTAAAAACACAACTTCCTTAAGCCAAAATTCACAGTTGCTTAACATAGCAAACAACCCTTAGGTGCTTATCATGATCCTTCTCAGAACTAGAATACACCAAAATATCATCTATGAAGACCACTACAAACTGATCCAAGTACGAATGGAACACTCGATTCATCAAATCCATGAACGCAGCAAGGGCATTAGTTAAACCAAATAGCATCACCAAAAACTCATAATGCCCATACCAAGTCTTAAAACCGATTTTCAAAACATCAGACTCTTTCACCTTCAACTGATAATACCAAGATCTTAAGTCAATCTTCGAGAACGTCGTCGCACCTCGAAACTGATAAAATAAGTCATCAATATGAGGCAAAGGATACTTATTCTTAATAGTTAACTTATTCAACTGCCTATAATCAATACCCATCCTCATCATACCATCTTTCTTCTTCACAAACAAAACTGGTGCACCCCACAGAGAAACACTCAGTCAAATAAACCCTCTATCTAGCAACTCTTGCAACTGAACCTTTAACTCTTTTAGATCATTTGGTGCCATGTGATAAGGCACAATAGACACCGATGCAGTACCAGGATAGATCTCAATATTGAACTCAACTTTACGATCTGATGGCAAACTAGACAACTCTTCAGGAAACACGTTAGGAAAATCCTTGAGAGTGCGAATATCCTGAACTCTCAACTCCTTACTAATTGAATTCATTACATAGGCTAAGTTTCACAACCTTTCCTCATCATCATTTCAACCTTCATTGCGAAAACTACATTAGAAAAAATTCTCAGTCTTTCACCAACTACAACAATTTCCAGCCTATCACTATTTTTCAAAGTAATTCGTTTCGTCTCAAACTCTACCTTACCCTTATGTTCAGTCAACCAGTCCATACCCTAAATAATATCAAAATCATAAAATGGTAATTCTATGAGATCTACAAAAAAAATGCGCCCTTGTATCATAAGGGGCCATCTACGATAAAATTTTTTCACAACGACTATAACACCCCGAACCCGAGACCGTTGCCGGTGTCGGACACGAGGGGTTAACAAGCCAAAACCACTTATGGCACCGACCAATTTGACATTCCCAGGCAAGCTGGAAAACTGCATCGCTGTCGCCTTAAAAAGCATATCTCGAGTTTCACAACTCGGAAACTGATTCTGTAAATTTTACCTGAATTTAGACTCATATATCCATCCATGGATTTATTTCTAGAATTTTTGGTCGGGCCAATTGGTACAGTTTATTAGTTAAAGTCGCCCATGTTACAGGGGTCGACTACACTGACCTTCGCGCGTTACAACTTGAATATCTCTCTGTAAAGGGTTTCAATACTGATACCGTTTGTTTCCAATGAAACTAGACTCAAAAAGGAATCTGCACATATAAGGCATGACTTCTCATTCATTCTGGATAATTTATGGAAAATTTTCAAAGTCGCGACAGGGGACCCAGAAACCGTTCTGGCCCTGTCTCGCGAGAACTTTAATATCTCTCGGTATACTGATCATATGATCGTTTCGTTACTTTCATATGAAAATAGACTCGTCAAGGTTCAATCACATAATTTATTCACTATTTAAAACTATTCCTACAAATTTTGGTGATTTTTCACATCCACGTCACTGCAGCTGGCAGCCTCTGTTTTTAAGGTAGGCTTTACCTATATTGTAGTTCCCATGGACCAACTATAGTCTAGTCATACTTAGGTCCACAAATGATCATATTTAGCCATTCCAATGGCTGATCATGTGACCAACTCTCTCATTCCAAACCATAATCACATCATGAAACCAAATATAATTACAAACCACATATGGTCAAATTCCATACTCCACTTTTACGAACCATTTTCGCATGGCCGTACACATATACATCACAAGTACTTAAAAATAACCGTGGGTAGTCCTATACATGCCATATCCAAAACTCAACTAAAGGAGTACCAAAAAGGGCTTTGATAGTGTGGTTGACTTCAACTTCTATGATCCCGAATCCGATCGCTAACGAGCAAAATCTATAAGCAGAGAAACAAAGAAAGCGGAGTAAGCAATTTATGCTTAGTAAGTTTGAGCCATAATATACACACAACCAAAGCATAGCATTCAAGTAGCTAAACAATAATTCATATGCACAATTTCTCAAAGACATGCTTACTTCACAATCCCAACTCTTATATTCATACACAAATAACGGCCTAGTTAATGCCGATAGCTCATTTATCATTAGAGCGAATATTAAATGCGCATTTACTCATAGTGTGCAAAGCACACACAAAACATACCTTGTTGTTGGGAATTTCACAAGTGCAATAACTGAAAATTTTCCAGCAGCTTATAAATTTCAATTCACATACCTTGGAGTTTATCCGGATATAGCTACTCGTTCAAAACACCTTGGGACATAGCCGGTTATGGTAACCCGCACAAATGCCTTGGGACTTAACCCGGATTTCACAACTCGCACATTGCCTTGGGCTTAGCCGGTATCATAGCTCGCACAATTGCCTTGGGCTTAGCCGGATATCATAGCTTCGCACAATTGCCTTGGGCTTAGCCCGGATATCACTCGAACATTCATACACATCTTTGTTTCATTTTCACAACAAAACTTTTATGCACAATTCACTTAACAAAAATATCATTTCGGCTCAATGGCCATATACAAGGGCGAATTTCGATTGCTTATTACTTCATTCAATCGAATCAAAATCTAAGTTTCGATACTCGAAAGCTTACCTCGGATGTTGTCGAACGATTCCGATGGCTATTCGACTACTTTTTCCTTCCCTTTATCGGATTTGGTCCCCCTTTGCTCTTGAGCTTAATTTAACAAATAATTTGATTCAATCATTTGAGTATCGAAAAGAAGAACTCAAGGCACTTAGCCCACATATATTCACTAGACATTAAAGTCACATAAGTACGAATTCATGAATCGACTTAACACACAAAGCCTTCAACATGCTTACTCATGGCGAACAACACAACCTCTTAGGCACTCATTCATGGCCGATTATACTTAGCCATACTTGCACCAAATCAACAATAAATTCCAAGATTTTCACATCATATGTGTACTAGGCGAATGTACTTGCAATTTCACAAACATTCTTCAACAATTTCTTCTTTAAACAAACATATTTATCATTTACTTCATAACCAAATCATCATGTGCAAACATACATACACATATAGGTGCATGGCGAACCTCAAGGTGTTCATAACCATCTAAAACACAAATTTTACCAATCAAGTAACAAGCATAAATCATGCTCATGAATGCATCATGGCGAATACATCACATTCATACCCCTTTCAACTTCGCCATGGTTAAACAAAGAACTCAATGTCTTACTCAAGATTGCTACAAAGAAATTTCAAGAGTAGTCAATCCATCATTGCATGTATCATTATCAAGCTTCACATTTAGCATGCAATGGCTTTAACACAATATCAACCTTGGCCTAATACCATTTCCATGGCATAACAAGGATTTGAACCATGGCTAACATGAACATCAAGTTAGCAACTAAAACATGCATGAATCTCATGACACAACTTCGTACATACCTTAATCTTGATGCAAGTATAGCCAAATCTCCTTCTAGATCTCTTCTAAACCAAAAATGGAGCAAAATCCTATCTTCTTCCTTAGTATTTTCGGCCAAAAGGAGAGAACAAGGATGAACAAAATTTTTCTTTGCTTTTCTTTCACTCCACGGCAACAATGGGAGAATACCACACTCACACACATTTTTTTTGTTTCTCTTCCCACCACTAAATTTTTTATCATTTCATCACATCATGCATTATCAAAACATGTCATAACATGTTTTCCTTGCCCATAACTCCTTGTCATGGCCGCCACTATGCCATCTTTGGGGAATTTGACATGCAAATCCCTTAATTTTGCATGCATTATCAACTAGTCATCACACATTTCCCCATCATACTTTCAAAGTTTACTACTAGGTCCTTTCTAGTGAAATTCACCTTTATAACACTAAATTGAATCATCAAAATGCCACACACAAATTAACACATATCATAGGCATCAAAATAAATTTTTAAATTATTTTTATGCCTCGATTTTGTGGTCCCGAAACCACATCCCGACTAGGGTCAATTTTGGGCTGTCACAACTCTCCCCCACTTAAGAAATTTTCATCCCCGAAAATCTTACCGGTAAATAGGTTTGGGTAACGCTCTTTCATAGAGCTCTTGGGTTCCCAAGTAGCTTCTTCCATCCCGTGTTTGAGCCATAACACTTTTACTAACAGAACCCTTTTGTTTCGCAACTCCTTCACTTCACGAGCTTGGATACGAATCGATTTTTCTTCATAACTCATATCGGATTGAATTTCAACCTCTGATGGACTAATCACGTGCGATGGATCAGATCTATAGCGTCGAAGCATCGAAACATGAAAGACATCGTGAATCTTTTCGAGTTCAGGGGGCAAAAATCAAATGATATGCAACTGGACCGACTCGCTCGGATATCTCATATGCCCAATGAACCTCGGGCTCAACTTGCCCTTACGGTCGAATCTGAGTATCTTTTTCCAAGGCGAAACCTTGAGAAACACTTTATCTCCCACGATGCTCGATGTCTTTACGCTCAGATCCGCGTCGACTCGACGATCGGAGGCTATCTTCGATTTTCACGGATCACTATCACTTTCATTCAGCATTTTTAATCAAGTCCACCCCGAAAATTTTGCTTTCACCGAGCTCAGTCCAACACAATGGTGTACGGCATTTACGCCCGTACAAGGCCTCGTAAGGTGCCATCTTAATACTTGATTGAAAACTATTGTTGTAAGCGAATTCAATCAAAGGCAAATACCGTTCCCATGAACCACTGAACTCGAGGATGCAACATCTTAACATATCCTCAAGTATCTGAATTATCCGCTCGGATTGACCATCGGTTTAGGGGTGAAAGGCAGTGCTGAAATGCAACTTGGTACCCAAAGCTTCTTGCAACCTTTTCCAAAATCGCGAGGTAAATCTCGGATCTCTATCCGACACGATGGAAATAGGCACCCGTGTAATCTCACTGTCGAGAAAGCGTCTGATTCGGCTAGTTTGTCCATTGAAAAGTCCGTATGTACGGGGACAAAGTGAGCCGACTTAGTCAATCTATCTACAACGACCCAAATCGCATCTTTCTTACTCACTGACAATGGCAGTTCGGATACAAAGTCCATTGTGACTCGATCCCATTTCCACTCGGGTATCGTGATCGGCTGAAGTAATCCTGAAGGCACTTGATGTTCCGCTTTCACTTGTTGACATATTAAACACCTCAAACGACGCCGAGATGTCTCGTTTCATACCATGCCACCAAAACCGACGTTTCAAATCATTGTACATTTTCGTACTCCGGGTGGATTGCCATTCGGCTACAATGGGCTTCGTTCGAATTATCGAAAAAGTTTCAATTCTTTGAAACACAGACGACTTCGAACCTCAAACAATCGTCATCATCGATTTGAAATTCCGAGTCCTTGTTCGAACACACTCACTTTTGCGACCAACTCATCGTCAACTTTACGAGCTTCACGAATTTGATGTATCAATAATGGTTTGGCTTTTAATTCAGCTACTAACACATTGTCGGATCGAGCGGACAAGTGCACGTTCATCGTTCGTAAAGCTAATAATGATTTACGACTCAAGGCATCCGCAACCACATTCGCCTTTCCGGGTGATAGTCAAAGACCACTCATAATCCTTTAACACTCGAGCCAACGTCTTTATCGTAGATTTAAGTCTCTTTGAGTCATCAAATATTTGAGACTTTTATGACCCGAATACACATGGCACTTCTCACCAAATAAGTAATGTCGCCATATCTTTAAGGCGAATCGATGGCGACCAATTCGAGACCATGGGTGGGATAATTTTTCTCATGTGGCTTTAATTGCCTCGACGATAGGCCACAACTCGACCTTCTTGCATCAATACGCAACCTAACCCAAGTAGGGAGGCGTCACTATAGATGACAAACTCTTTGCCGATTCGGGTTGCACTAGAATTGGGGCTTCAGTCAAATAAGTTTTCAGTTGATTGAAACTTTTCTGACATTTCTCCATCCATTCGAACTTAACATCCTTTTAGAGTAGCCGTCATTGGCGTGGCTATCGTTGAGAAACCTTTTACAAATCGTCGGTAATAACCGCAAGCCCCAAAAAGCTCCAAACCTCGGTAATATTTCTGAGGCTTCCAATTAAGTATGGCTGAAATTTTATTCGGGTTGACTCGAATACCCGTCTGAGATATCACATGACCCAAGAAGCTAACCTCCCTCAACCGAACTCACACTTCTTGAACTTAGCATATAGCGCTTATCCGTAAAATTCGCAACACTATCCTCGGTGTTCGGCGTGTTCGGTCTCATTTTGCGAATAGACCAAAATGTCATCAATGAAGACAACTACGAACCGATCCACTATGGTGCGAAGATCCGATTCATCAAATCCATAAATACCGCGAGGGCATTAGTAAGCCCAAACGGCATCACTAGGAACTCGTAGTGACCATATCTCATTCGAAGGCACTCTTGGGTACGTCCGAATCTCGAATTCATGAATCGATAATAGCCCGATCTCGGATCTATTTTCAAAACACCGAGGCTCCTTGATTGATCGAACAAATCAACGATCTGTGATAACGGATATTTGTTCTTTATCGTCGCTTTATTAAGTCGACGATAGTCGATCTGCATGACCTCATGGTTCCATCCTTCTTTTCACAAACAACACCGGCGCACCCAAAGGCGAAAAACTCGGCGAGCAAAACCTCTATCCACCAATTCTTGCAACCGAGCTTTCAACTCCTTTAATTCGTTGGTGCCATACGATACGGAGCTATCGAAATTGGAATGGTACCGGTACCAATTCGATGCCAAACTCTATTTCCGAATAGGTGGTAAACCCGGCAATTCTTGAGGAAAACATCCGGTATTCACAAACCACGCGCAGATTCGGGTTTCTTTTCTAACTCCTTGTCATCTAGAACATACGCAAGGTATGCTTCACACCCTTTTATTACGTATTTACGAGCCAACATTGCGATATTACGGTGGCAATCCCTTTAAGTCCGTAGACTCAACCCGAATTATCTCGTTATTCATGCACCTCGGATCAATAGTCTTGCTTTTGCAATTTACAACCGCATCGTGCATGGTCAACCAATCCAAACCAAGAATAACGTCAATTCATCGAATGGCAAAAGCATCAAGTCCGCGGAAAACAAGAACCTCAAAATACTAGGGGACTTTTCTTACACACTTTGTTGACGAGCACGTAATGACCCAAGGGTTTGACACCGAATTACAAACTCGAGAGACTCAATGGGCAAAGTCTTCTTTGGATGCTAAGGTTTCGCATATATAAGAATGAGTAGAACCGGGGTCAATCAAAGCAATCACATTAGTATCGAAAAGAGTGAGGATACTGGTAATAACATCGATGAGGCAACATCCTCGGCGTGCTGGCGTATGGCATAAGTCCTAGCAGAGCACGAGCCTCGATCGATGGTGGCATCTCTAGATCCTCTCGACCGCCACTAGCATTGCCCGTGTTTCTAGGCGGCTTACCTCGAGTTGTGGTAGCACCGGGTTCCCACTTTGATTTACGTTTTGTCCGGATAAGCTCGGGCAATCCTTAATGAAATGATCGGTGATCCACACTTGTAACAGAGGCGGTCACGGAATCTACAACTCCCGAATGCCATTTGCCACAATATTGGCACTCCGTTACGTCTCGACGATCATTGCCAACACCGGCGATCGAAGTGACTCGCATATCCATAGGGGGTCGATCGCGGTCTCGTCTAGAAAAGCCCGAAATGTCTCTAGACCGCCTAAGCCATCTCTAAATTTCTTTGATGATCGTGGGAAGGGCTTCCCAAGACCTCTTATGAAACTCCCTTGCTCCCACTTCACTTTTCTTTTCTCCATCTTGAGCTCCTCGGCTTTGCTTTCGCTCGACAAGAGCCACAAACTCTCGGATTTCCAAAATGCCAACATACTGACTTCATATCATTGTTCATCCATCTTGAGCGTTTACACATCACGACTTCGAAGAAATGCACTCAGCAGCATCTGGCTAAGCCTCGCAAATTTTCGTTCGTAGTCGATGAATCGACATGGAACCTTGCTTAAGATCAAGGAATTCCTTTCGTTTTGGTCCATAAATCTCGATGATATACTTCTTTGAATTAGGTTTGGAAGAACTCCCAAGTTACTTGCTCTCTAGACACCACAAGTCGAGTACTCCACCAATATTAGGCGTAATCGCGTAGCAAGGAGATAGTACACTTTAAGCATTCATTGGGTGTACATGATAACTCATCGAGCACCGGATAGTGTTGTCCAACCAAAATTCAGCTTGCTCGGCATCGTTGCTATCCGTAGCTTTAAATTCAGTAGCCCCATGTTTTGAATTCGCCATTGGGGCTTACTTGACCTTACTTGGTCGATTCGGAGGTATTGTAGGTCTTGGGGTTGCATTAGTCGGGAATGGAGGTTGTGGAGCAGTAGTGTTAGTTCGAATGTATTGGTTAAACCAATCATTCATCACACTATAAAAGGCTTGCTTAGCCTCATCATTCGGATTCTTGGCAATAGGTTGAGAGTCCGGCATTGTCCCTGGCGGGAGAAGGCGCCACACTCTCCACATCATCAGCTATTGCTCGGTTGGGATCGGGATCCATTGCTATAAACAAACACAAACTCAAATTGTCGTAAATCACCACACTATCAATTTGTCACTTAATGGCATGTATAGCTAGACCCCAAACATATCACGGTAGTCCTAGGATCGACTAAACCGTGGCTCTGGTACCAATAAAATTGTAACACCGAACCCGAGACCGCGTGCTTGGGTGTGGGACACGAGGGTTAACAAGCCAAAACCACTTATGGCACCAACCAATTTGACATTCCCAGCAAGCTGGAAAACTGCGTCACTGTCGCCTTAAAAAGCATATCTCGAGTTTCACAACTCAGAAACTGATTCCGTAAATTTTACCTGAATTTAGACTCATATATCCATCCATGGATATATTTCTAGAATTTTTTGTTGGGCCAATTGGTACAGTTTATTAGTTAAAGTCGCCCATGTTACAGGGGTCGACTATACTGACCTTCGCGCGTTACAACTTGAATATCTCTCTGTACAAGGTTTCAATACTGATACCTCTTGTTTCCAATGAAACTAGACTCAAAAAGGAATCTGCACATATAAGGAATGACTTCTCATTCATTCTGGATAATTTATGGAAAATTTTCAAAGTCGCGACAGGGGACCCAGAAACCATTCTGGCCCTGTCTCGCGAGAACTTTAATATCTCTCGGTATACTGATCATATGATCGTTTCGTTACTTTCATATGAAAATAGACTCGTCAAGATTCGATCACATAATTTATTCACTATTTAACACCATTCCTACAAATTTTGGTGATTTTTCACATCCACGTCACTGCAGCTGGTAGCCTCTGTTTTTAAGGTAGGCTTTACCTATATTGTAGTTCCCATGGACCAACTATAGTCTAGTCATACTTAGGTCCACATATGATCATATTTAGCCATTCCAATGGCTGATCATGTGACCAACTCTCTCATTCAAACCATAATCACATCATGAAACCAAATATAATTACAAACCACATATGGTCAAATTCCATACTCCACTTTTACGAACCATTTTCGCATGGCCGTATACATATACATCACAAGTACTTAAAAATAACCGTGGGTAGTCCTATACATGCCATATCCAAAACTCAACTAAAGGAGTACCAAAAGGGCTTTGATAGTGTGGTTGACTTCAACTTCTATGATCCCGAATCCGATCGCTAACGAGCAAAATCTATAAACAGAGAAACAAAGAAACGGAGTAAGCAATTTATGCTTAGTAAGTTTCGAGCCATAATATACACACAACCAAAGCATAGCATTCAAGTAGCTAAACAATAATTCATATGCACAATTTCTCAAAGACATGCTTACTTCACAATCCCAACTCTTATATTCATACACAAATAACGGCCTAGTTAATGCCGATAGCTCATTTATCATTAGAGCGAATATTAAATGCGCATTTACTCATAGTGTGCAAAGCACACACAAAACATACCTTGTTGTTGGGAATTTCACAAGTGCAATAACTGAAAATTTTCCAGCAGCTTATAAATTTCTATTCACATACCTTCGAGTTTATCCGGATATAGCTACTCGTTCAAAACACCTTGGGACATAGCCGGTTATGGTAACCGCACAAATGCCTTGGGACTTAACCCGATTTCACAACTCGCATTAATTGCCTTGGGCTTAGCCGGTATCATAGCTTCGCACAATTGCCTTGGGCTTAGCCCGGATATCATAGCTTCGCACAATTGCCTTGGGCTTAGCCCGGATATCACTCGAACATTCATACACATCTTTGTTTCATTTTCACAACAAAACTTTTATGCACAATTCACTTAACAAAATATCATTTCTACTCAATGGCCATATACAAGGGCGAATTTCGATTGCTTATTACTTCATTCAATCGAATCAAAATCTAAGTTTCGATATCAAAACTTACCTCGGATGTTGTCGAGCGATTCCGATGGCTATTTGACTACTTTTTCCTTCCTTTATCGGATTTGGTCCCCTTTGCTCTTGAGCTTAATTTAACAAATAATTTGATTCAATCATTTGAGTATCGAAAAGAAGAACTCAAGGCACTTAGCCCACATATATTCACTAGACATTAAAGTCACATAAGTACGAATTCATGAATCGACTTAACACACAAAGCCTTCAACATGCTTACTCATGGCGAACAACACAACCTCTTAGGCACTCATTCATGGCCGATTATACTTAGCCATACTTGCACCAAATCAACAATAAATTCCAAGATTTTCACATCATATGTGTACTAGGCGAATGTACTTGCAATTTCACAAACATTCTTCAACAATTTCTTCTTTAAACAAACATATTTATCATTTACTTCATAACCAAATCATCATGTGCAAACATACATACACATATAGGTGCATGGCCGAACCTCAAGGTGTTCATAACCATCTAAAACACAAATTTTACCAATCAAGTAACAAGCATAAATCATGCTCATGAATGCATCATGGCGAATACATCACATTCATACCCCTTTCAACTTCGCCATGGTTAAACAAAGAACTCAATGTCTTACTCAAGATTGCTACAAAGAAATTTCAAGAGTAGTCAATCCATCATTGCATGTATCATTATCAAGCTTCACATTTAGCATGCAATGGCTTTAACACAATATCAACCTTGGCCTAATACCATTTCCATGGCATAACAAGGATTTGAACCATGGCTAACATGAACATCAAGTTAGCAACTAAAACATGCATGAATCTCATGACACAACTTCATACATACCTTAATCTTGATGCAAGTATAGCCAAATCTCCTTCTAGATCTCTTTTAAACCAAAAATGGAAAAATCCTATCTTCTTCCTTAGTATTTTCGGCCAAAAAGGAGAGAACAAGGATGAACAAAATTTTTTCTTTGCTTTTCTTTCACTCACGGCAACAATGGGGAGAATACCACACTCACACACATTTTTTTTGTTTCTCTTCCCACCACTAAATTTTTTATCATTTCATCACATCATGCATTATCAAAACATGTCATAACATGTTTTCCTTGCCCATAACTCCTTGTCATGGCGGCCACTATGCCATCTTTGGGAATTTGACATGCAAATCCCTTAATTTTGCATGCATTATCAACTAGTCATCACACATTTCCCCATCATACTTTCAAAGTTTACTACTAGGTCCTTTCTAGTGAAATTCACCTTTATAACACTAAATCGAATCATCAAAAATGCCACACACAAATTAACACATATCATAGGCATCAAAATAAATTTTTAAATTATTTATATGCCTCGATTTTGTGGTCCCGAAACCACATCCCGACTAGGGTCAATTTTGGGCTGTCACAACGACACTATCTCCAAAGGAACTAATTACAGTCATACCCAAATCAATCATCTTTAGAAAAATCCCTAACTTATAAGCTAATTCACTCAAAATGAACGAATATGTAGAACTAGAATCAACCAAGGAAAACAATGGAATAGATTGTAAAGTGAAAGTGCTTGCAATAACATCAGTCAGATCTTGATCCTTAGGTTCCTTAACAGCATAAACCCGAGCTGGACCTCTAGACTCAACTTACGAAGCAACAGTGTGAGCAACAATTCACTGTCCAACCGATCTCCCATTACCTCTACCATGACCTCAGCTCCTAATAGGTGTAGAAATAGATGCCAAACTTTGAGTTTGTGAAACCTTAACTCTATTTGGGCAATCCCTCAGAAAATGTTTTTTTGAACCACACTTATAAAAACCACTTGTCAACTTACGGCACTCTCCAAGATGCCTACAATCACAATGTGCACAAAGTGACCATCCAGAACCACCGGCCGAACCATCAATGTTAGCTATAACGTTTACTCAGCTGTTTAGATTGACTTGGTTAAAACCCACGTCTCGCACCCCTACTAGAACTGTAATTATCTTGCCCTCTTACTGGACTCAACCACTACAAAACGAGTTGGCTTAACTAAAGTCTCTTCTATAGCTTTGGCTTTTCCACAAGCTCATCAAACAACTCTACATTTTAGGCTACCAAGTATACCCGAATCTATCAATTGAGCCCAAAATGAAACCTCTTACAGTGGTCCTTCTCAGTCAAAACCATCTTAGGAGCATACTGACTAAACCCCACAAACTTTGCCTTATAGTCAGCCACGGACAAACCATCATGCACAAGGTCTAAAAATTCCCACTTACGAGCTTCCATATATCGTTCACCCATGAACTTCCTCCTAAATACATCAATGAAATAATCCCAGGTCAAACGATTAGCAATTCTACCTCTCTTGATAGCATCCCACCAACGATGAGCTTCACATCGAGTAAGGACACTGTGCAACCCAATTTCTCCTCGTCAGAATAGGACATCTAGTAGAGGATCCTTTCAACTCCTTCCAACCAGTACTCAGCTATGGCCGTATCGGTCCCTTTAACTCTAACAAACTCTTTACAACCCAACACCCGAAGACATTAAAGCGGCAACCCACAATTCACAAGTGCAAGATTGGTAGGTCCAAGAGTAGGGTTAACACCAGTAATCTGCTGAAATGCTTCAATTATTGCTTCCAATCAGAGGGCCTACACCCTCATCAAGTATATTCACTTTAACACCCCTAACCCGTATCTGTTGTTAGAATAGGGTTATGGAGTATTATCGAGTTTACAATTCAAAACTATATATATTAAAGAATTAATTCAAAATTCATTCATAACAAAACCAATCAATGACATGCATATTGTCCCTTATATGAGCCCTTGAGGCCCTAAAAACACATTGAAAACTATATATGGATTTTTTAGAAGAAATATGTAAAATTTCAAACTACAGGAGTCACACGACCGTGTGGCCAGGTCGGGTGACTCATACGGTTGAAACACACACTCGTGTCCCAGGCTGTGTAGACATTTGAAGTAGGGACACACGGCCATGTCCCAGCCCGTGTTAGTGCCCGTTTAACTCTCTGCCTTTGGTCACATGGCCAAGCCACATGCCCATGTGCCAAGCCGTGTAACTTTTGAAAAGCAACCTTTAAAACCTACAAGGGACGTACGGCCTTGTCGCCTGGCCGTGTGTCATACATGGTTGAGACACACTCCCGTGTCTTAGGCCACGTGGATGAGAAATTTGTCAAATTCAAGCCATTTCCTTCACCCATCTCAACATGCACCTAAATATCATTTGCACATATGACCAAAACATTAAAACATATTCAAACATGCATAAAATGACCATATTCCATTCAACCAATATGCCATATAGGCACCTCAAATGCAAATATACAATTTACCTAAACATATACATGTACTTAACACATTTTATCCATCAACATCCAAATCATTTTCCATCTCAAAATCTATCATAAATTGTCCTATATCACTTCAACATAAACTCACCATATTTGACCACATTTATACCATTTTAAATAGCTCATATCTACCTCAAAGCATAATTCAACTTGGCCTCATTATAAACATACCAAATATGGTTATTCCAAACATGTATCAAAATACCATAAAAATATCAACCATAATAACACTTACAAATCACAACAATTAGATCATTCAACACAAGTCCACCTATACATTCCAT
The DNA here is from genome assembly GCF_025698485.1 of Gossypium arboreum. Lineage (NCBI taxonomy): Eukaryota > Viridiplantae > Streptophyta > Magnoliopsida > Malvales > Malvaceae > Gossypium > Gossypium arboreum. Next base: position 88,874,563 of record NC_069082.1, on the reverse strand, counting down.
TATAACCTTGACTAAAACATCAAAATCTATCGATATAATCATTGGATAGTGTGATAGATATCCAGCTAGCTTCCAAACCGATCAAGATTTTGATAATTTGAAAAGTAAGAGAAAGACGACCACATAAGCAATGAATGCTTAATAAGCTCGTATAAGCTTTAAACATCACATTCCATTTTAAATTATGAACTTTATAAGTCATAAATAAACCTATACTCATGCTTCAAGACTTATCAAACTATATAACTATCAACTCACAAATGAATAGGTCCATTAACATCCTGAATACTTTCCACTTATACCTTAATAAAGTCTTATAAGGCAATTACATAGTCATCAACCTTTTCTTACAGTGATGAACCATTTCATTTATTTACTTACCATTCCATTTACTTACTGTAAGCTTAATTACGAATCAATTCATGAATCAGTATATATATTCATGACATAAGTAAATTCACATATATCATAAGTAAATTCCTTCCTTACAAGTAAGTCCTTTAACTCAACAATCCTGTTTAATTCATTATATTTCCTCACATCTATGAACTTATCATTTCCATATCTAATCTCACCCATTTCATTTGCATAAATCATAAGACAAAAGCATAAACATCAACTATAGCCACAAGCTAGTGCATTTAAACATAACTCTGTCACATTTAACTAATAATGTAACACCCTGAATTTGGGACTAGAAGTTTTGTGTGACAGCCCTAAATTGACCCTAGTCGGAAAGTGGTTTCGGGACCATTAAACCGAGTCATAAAAATAATTAACCATCATAATTGATGCTCATTATATGTACATATGCATGTGTGAAAATTTCATGTTTGAATTTTGAAAATTTTAAGTGAATTTTGCTAAATAGGACTTGTGTGAGAAAACTTAGAAATGTGATAGGCAAATGTTGAAGTGGCCTATTGATGCATACTAGGAAAGGTTGTCCTTGCATGTCAAATTTCCCAAATTATTCTATAGTGGCCAGCCAAGATGGGTGTTGATGGGCAAAGGAAACATGTTTCTAACATGTTTGGTTAGTGAGGTATGTATGAAGCAATAAAATAAAAAGCTAGCATTAAAGAAAATGTTGACAAAAAAAAAAAGAAATAATGTGTGTGGATGCCCCATTGCCGTGACTAAGCAAAGAAAGAAAGAAAAAAAGTTTTTGTTGCTCATCCTTGGGTGTCTTGGCCGAATAGAAGAAGGGAAATTGATAAAAGAAAGAAAGGAGAAATTTGGTTATGTTTTGTTCTTCTTGCCATGAACTAAAGGAAGAGAAAAGGGGGGAAGAAGCTAGGTATTCGGTCTTCTACTTGTTTGATTGAGGTAAGTTTTAAGTAAATTCTTTGAGATTTCATAAAAATTTAGTTGATGGATAGGTCTTTGATTGAGCCCATGTGTGAATTTAGATCCTTGTGGTGATTTGGCCATTCGGCTAAGGTAGGAAACTTAGAAGATGATTTCTATTCCTTGTGTTTTGTGAGTAGGGAGCTTAAATTGAAGTTGAATAAGGGGAATATGTGTATTGAGGATTTTGGTAATATGGAAATTGCTATGAGAGTGTGTATGTGGTCACTTGCGAATGTGGGTGTTAAGGTTAGTAGGTTGGCCTAATTCTTGCATTAGAAACTCATGAACTTGATTTAAATACTTTAAATTTATGGTAGTTAAATGGAATAGAAAGGATCTATTCGCCATAGTAGCTATTGAGGGTTTAAGTTTGTGATTCGTGTTAAATTTGATGATAGGAAGAAAATTGGCTTGTGTATGTGTAGTTGCGAATGTGAATTTGGGTAACCTTTCTTGTAACATTGGCATTTTAAAAGTGGCTAATAGGGATTTTTAATGAAAATTATGCCAAGGCCGAATGTATCATGAAGTGAATAAAATGCTACATTGTGCTTATATGTATATTCGACCAAGGAAGCATGATATGAAGCTTGATAAGCTTGAAAGACGAATGAGTGAATGAGCTATAGGTCATGTAGGGGTTAATTTTATGCATATGTGAGTGTGTGGCATTAGTAGTTAATGGTATTGGCATTATTTAACTAAGAATTGAAATGAATGCTTGAAAGTTAAATAGGTCACCCAAGTGACCGAATGTGTTAAAAGCAAAATATGGTTGCCGTATGTGTGTGTTTGATTGAGAAGTAAATTTGTTTGATTTAGCTCAAGAACTCAAAGGATCAAAGTTGGACAAGGGGAAAGACAAAGTAATTGAATAGCCGTTGAAGACGTGCGACAACATCCGAGGTAAGTCATTAAGCACATATTTGATATTGCTTAAATGATTGTAAAATTTATGCAATTGTGTTTAATGGGATGATATATATATATATAAATGAAAATGTATGTGTATGGAATGATGACATTTGTTGAATGTAAAAGAAATAGTGAAATGTGTAGGAAGTTGCTTTTGGCACTAAGTGTGCGGGCAATACGAGTGTACGGTGACGAGATTGGCACTAAGTGTGCATGCTGGAAATATATGGCACTAAGTGTGCATGCTGGAAATATATTGTAACACCCCGAACCCGAGACCATTGCCGGTGTCGGTCACGAGGGGTTAACGAGCCAAAACCACTTATAGCACCGACCAATTTGACATTTCCAGACAGGCGGAGAACTGCGTCACTGTCGCCTTAAAAAGCATATCTCGAGTTTCAAAACTCAGAAACTGATTCCATAAATTTTCCCTGAATTTAGACTCATATATCCATCCATGGATTTATTTCTAGAATTTTTGGTCAGTCCAATTGGTACAGTTTATTAGTTAAAGTCACCCATGTTGCAGGGGTCGACTACACTGACCTTCGTGTGTTACAACTTGAATATCTCTCTGTACAGGGCTTCAATACTGATTTCTTTTTTTCTAATAAAACTAGACTCAAAAGGAAATCTGCACATATAAGGCATGACCTCTAATTCCTTCTGGGTAATTTATGGTAAATTTTCAAAGTTGAGACAGGGGATCCAGAAACCGTTCTGGCCCTGTCTCTCGAGAACTTTAATATCTCTTAGTATACTATTCATATGATCGTTTCGTTACTTTCATATGAAAGTACATTCATCAAGGTTCGATTACATAATTTATTCACTATTTAATACCATTCCTACTATTTTTAGTGATTTTGCACATCCACATCACTGCAGCTGGCAGCATCTGTTTTCAAGGTAAACTTTACCTATTTTGTGGTTTCCATGGTCCAACTATAGTCTTGTCATACATAGGTTCACATGTGATCATATTTAGCCATTCCAATGGCTGATCATGTGACCAACACTCCCATTCAATTCATAATCACATCATGAAACCATATATATATTTACAATAAGCACGACTTCAAATGGTCTAATGCCATACTCCACTTTTACGAGCCATTTTCGCATGGCCGTATACATATACATCACAAAGATACTTGAAAACAACCAAGGGTAGTCCTATACATGCCATATCCAAGGTTCGACTAAAAGAGTATCAAAAGGGTTTTGATAGTGTGGATGACTTCACTTCAATGATCCCGAATCCGATCGCTAACGAGCAAAATCTATAAGACAGAGAAACAAAGAAACGGAGTAAGCAATTTATGCTTAGTAAGTTTGAGCCACAAATTTACACACAACCAAAGCATAGCATTCAAGTAGCTAAACAATAATTCATATGCACAATTTCTCAACGACATGCTTACTTCACAATCCCAACTCTTGTATTCATACACAAATAACGGCTTAGTCAAGGCCGATAGCTCATTTATCATTTGAGCGAATACTCATATACACTTACTCATAGTGTGCAAAGCACACCAAACGCATACCTCGTTGTTGGGAATTTCATAAGCGTAATAACTGAAAATTTTTACAGCAAGTTCAAAGTTCTCAAATCACATACCTTTGAGTTTAACCGGATATAGCTACTCGTTCAAACGCCGGGACATAGCCCGTTATGGTAACCCGCACAAAGGCCTTGGGACTTAACCCGGGTATCACAACTCGCACAATTGCCTTGGGCTTAGCCCGGATATCATAACTCGCACAATTGTTTTGGGCTTAGCCCGAATATCACTGGTCGCACAATTGCCTTGGGCTTAGCCCCGATATCACTCGAACATTCATACACATCTTTGTTTCAATTTCATAACAAAATTTTTATGCACAATTCACTTAACAAAATATCATTTTCGGCTCAATGGCCACATACAAGGGCACAATTTCGATTGCTTATTACTTCATCCAATGAATCAAAATCTAAGTTTCGATACTCAAAACTTACCTTGGAGGTTGTCGGCGCCAACGGCTATTCAATCACCTTCTCCTTTCCTTTATTGGAGCTAGTTCCCCTTTGCTCTTGAGCTTTATGTTAACAAATAAATTGATTTAATCGTTTTGAATATCAAAGTGGAATCCAAGGTTCTTAGCCCTTATAAGGCCGCACACACTTACATCCACATACTTGAGCTCAATAATTATAATATAGCATCAAGCACTCATGTGGCCGATTGTACTTAGTCATACTTGCACAAATCAACAATAAATTCCAAGATTTTCACATCATATATGTACTAAGCCGAATATACTTGCAATTTCACAAACATTCTTCAACAATTTCTTCTTTAAACAAACATATTTATCATTTACTTCATAACCGAAACACCATCACAAGAAAATACATACTTTGAGATAGTATATATGTCATACCAATACATCATGTGCAAACATATATACACATATAGATGCAAGGCCGAATTTCAAGATGTTCACAACCATCCAAAACACAAATTTTAACTATCATGCAAGAAGCATAAACCATGCTCATGATCATACCATGGCCGAATACATCACACACCATACTCCTTTTAATTTTTGGTCATGGTTAAACAAAGAATTCAATGTCTTACTCAAGAATGCTAAAAGAAATTTCAAGAGTAGTCAATCCATCATTGCATGCATCATCAACAAGCTTCACATTTAGCATGCAATGGCCTTAACACAATATCAACCTTGGCCAAATACCATTTCCATGGCACAACAAGGATTTGAACCATGGGCTAACATGAACATCAAGTTAGCAACTAAAACATGCATGAAACTCATGACACAACCTCATACATACCTTAATCTTGGTACAAGTATGGCAAATCTCCTTCTAGTTCTCTTCTAAACCAAAAATGGAGCAAAATCCTTTCTTCCTCCTTATGATTTTGGCCAAAAAGATGAGAAAGGATGAACACAACAATTTTTTTTCTTCCTTCTTTCTCAACTCACGGCAAGGGGGAATACCACACTCACACACATTTTTTTTCATTCTTTTATCACCCATACACCTTTGTTTATTATTTCACCCTAATGCACCAACAAAACATGTTTCATGACATGTTTAGCCCATACCCTCTTGTCATGGCCGCCACTTCATGTTAGGGGGGAATTTGACATGCAAATCCCTTATTTTTGCATGCATTATCAACTAGTCATCACACATTTCCCCATCATACTTTCAAAGTTTACTACTAGGTCCTTTCTAGTGAAATTCACATTTATAACTCTAAATCGAAACATCAAAAATGTCACACATGAATTAACACATATTATAGGCATCAAAATAAATTATAAATTATTTTTATGCCTCGGTTTTGTGGTCCCGAAACCACACCCCGACTAGGGTCAATTTTGGGCTGTCACATATATGGCACTAAGTGTGCATGCTGGAAATATATGGCACTAAGTGTGCGAGCTCAAGGGTATGGCACTATGTGTGCGGGCTTAAATCGCATGGCACTAAGTGTGCGAAATCGAGTATTAAGCAATGTGTGTGTACTATATATATATATATATATATATATATATATATATCCGATCGAACAATTATATGGAGGTGTGTCTCCATCGAGTTGAGTATGGGCAGCGGATCGGGTAAGTACCTTGAGCTCATGACGAATAGGCAATATGTTCATGCTCGGGGTTGAGCTTGGTAAGCTTTAAATCTATGTGATGATTGAAATTGTATGGTTGTGGTGGAAATGAGTTAGTGTGTGAAAATGCCTTAAATATCTTGTTCGTGGAATATGAAATGTGGATGTATGACTTGGTATGAGATTGAACCGAAAGGTCCGAGGAATTATGGTATAGTTTTGATATGGATGAGTACCTAGCCTCGCTTATTGTTTCATGTTGTGGCAACTTTATAAATGGATGGTTGTTGAATGCTTATGACTTCTTGAGTTATAAACTCACTCGGTGTTTTCTTGTCACCCATTTTAGGTCTCTTGGACTCGTATTGTTTGCGTGCTCGGAACCATCGTTGAAGTCATGACACCGGCTGAAAATCTTTTGGTATTGTCTTCGTAGTTGAACTAGGAGAACATTTGGCATGTATAGGCTATTTTGTTTTGTTGAATTGTGGGTTGTAAACTTTAAGCCATGTGAAAATGGCCTATGTGGTCGTTGAGTGGGATGCTAGAACCTATAGCCACGAGTCTTAGAAGCTTTAATTTTGATAAGGTGGCCATAATTTGTGTCATGTATAATGGATGATTAGTAAGGCCAAGGAAAGATTCATGAAATTGGCATAGTCTACTGCAGTAACTGTTGCGGACAGCAGCAGTGATATGAGATTGAAAAATCACTAAAAATAGTAGAAGTAGAATTAAATAGTGAATAAATTATGAAATTGAACCTTGATGAACCTATTTTCATATGGATGAAACAAAACGACCGTATGATCAGTATACTGAGAGATATTAAAGTTCTCGTGAGACCTGGCCAGAACGGTTTCTGGATCCCCTGTCTCGACTTTGAAAATTTACCATAAATTATCCAGAAGGAATTAGAAGTCGTTACTTATATGTGAAGATTCCTCTTTGAGTATAGTTTCATTAGAAACAAACGGTATGAGCATTGAAGCTCTGTACTAGAAGATATCCAGGTCGTAATATGCAAAGGTCAGTGTAGTCGACCCCTGTAACATGGGCGACTTTAACTAATAAACTGTACCAATTGGCCCAACCAAAAATTATAGAAATAAATCCATGGATAGATATATGAGTCTAAATTCAGGGAAAATTTACGGAATCAGTTTCCGAGTTTTGAAACTCGAGATATGATTTTTAAGGCGATAGTAATGCAGTTAGCTAGCCTGCCTGGAACAGCAATCAAATATTACAAAGAGAGTAATAAGGGAAGTAAGACCGGTAACACCACGTGGTCAAATCCGGTGACGGTCACGGGTTTGGGGTGTTACATTTTATTGGTATCAGAGCTATGGTTTAGTCGGTTCTAGGACTACCATAGCGCGTGTGAGTCTAGCTATACATGCCAAATTGTTAGTGCTTAATAATGTGATGACTTCTGACGGTTGAAATTTTTGTTTTGATTTGCAATGGAACTCGGGGTAGAGAGACCATTGGCGGATGACGTTGAAAGTGTAGCGGCTGCTCCTGCGCAAGGGACACCGCCTGTTGAGCCTCAGTCATCCGCGAATAATCAAAATGAAGGGGCGAAACAAGCCTTCTTCACCATAATGAATGAGTGGGTCGCATAATATGCCCGAACCAATCCAAATTGTCCAACCATTCCCAAATTTAAATAATCCACCCCAAGGGCCCATAATGCCATCGATTCATCGATCCCGTGAGGTGAGTAAACCACCTGTAGACTTGATTAGGAAGCGTGGGGCCGAGGAGTTTAAGGCCATAGTTACTGATGATGCCGAAAAGGCCGAGTTCTGGCTTGACAACACCATTAGAGTGTTTGATGAACTGTCATGCACACCGATGAATGTCTTAAGTGTGCTATATCTTTGTTATGAGACTCACCTACTATTGGTGGAGGACCTTAATTTCCATAGTCCCAAAGGAACAAGTTACTTGGGATTTCTTCCAAACGGAATTTCGAAAGAAATACATTAGTCAACGGTTCATCGATCAAAAGCGTAAGGAATTCTTGGAACTCAAGCAAGGCCGTATGATTCAGATCTCGAATCTGAACATGAGTTCGTAAGACTTAGTCGGTATGCTCGGGAGTGTGTGGCTGATGAGGTTGCTATGTGCAAAAGATTTGAAGAGGGATTGAATGAAGATTTAAAGCTACTGGTGGGTATTTTGGAGATAAAAGAATTCGTAACACTAGTTGAACGAGCACGCAAGGCGGAAGAGCTCGGAAGGAGAAGAAGAAGGCGAATTTGAAGCTAGAGATTATCGTAAAAGATCGACGGGTAAAGCTTCATTTTCGGCTGTAAAGAAGTTCAGAGAGGACACAAATAAGTCGAGGGCGACTGTCTGCGGGGATTTCCATTAGAGCACGACCATCGATGGACTCCCGAGCTACTTCGGTAGCTAGTGTGGGCAATAATCGTCAAGAGAGACCTGAATGCCCCCAATGTGGAAGACGACACCTGGGTGAATGTTGGGGTAAGTCTCGTAATAGGGCCTGTTATGGATGCGGTTCGAAGGACCACTTCATTAGAGATTGTACGGAGCTAGATGAGAGGAATAAGACGCAAGGTGCAAGACCTAGTGGAACGACGGTGGAGGTAGGCCCCGAGAATCTCTCGGAGGTAGGGGTGGTAATCGAGAGGAGCCTCTAATACGGTGTCCGATCCAAACCCGTGCTCCTGCTAGAGCATATGCCATCCGCGCACGAGAGGAGGCATCCTCCCCTGACGTTATCACTGGTACTTTTTGTAACACCCCATACTCGTGACCGTCGCCGGTGTCGGACACGAGGGGTTAACGGGCCAAATCCTCTCAAGGTACCAACCAATTTGGCATTTCCAGACAGGCTGGAAAACTGCGTCACTGTCGCCTTAAAAATCATATCTCGAGTTCCAAAACTCGGAAACTGATTCCGTAAATTTTCCCTGAATTTAGACTCATATATCCATCCATGGATTTATTTCTAGAATTTTTGGTCGGGCCAATTGGTACAGTTTATTAGTTAAAATCACCCATGTTACAGGGGTCGACTACACTGACCTTTGCGCGTTACAACTTGAATATCATCTCGTACAGAGCTCTAATGCTCATACCTTTTGTTTCTAATGAAACTAGACTCAAAGGGGAATCTATTCATATAAGGCATGACTTCTAATTGTTTCTGGATAATTTATGGTAAATTTTCAAAGTCGCGACAGGGGACCCAGAAACCGCTCTGGCCCTGTCTCACGAGAACTTTAATATTTCTCAGTATACTGCTCATATGGCCGTTTCGTTTCGTCCATATAAAAATAGATTCATCAAGGTTCAATTTCATAATTTACTCACTATTTAATTCTACTTCTACTATTTTTAGTGATTTTTCAATCTCATCTCACTGCTGCTGTCCGCAACAGTTACTGCAGTAGACTATGCCAATTTCATGAATCTTTCCTTGGCCTTAATCATCCATCATACATGACACAAATTATGGCCACCTTATCAAAATTTAAAGTTTCTAAGACTCGTGGCTATAGGTTCTAGCATCCCACTCGACGACCGCATAGGCCATTTTCATATGGCTTAAAGTTTACAACCCACAGTTCAACAAAATATAATAGCCTATACATGCCAAATGTTCTTCAACAACGAAGACAATACCAAAAGATTTCAGCCGGTGTGATGACTTCAACGACGGTTCGATCACGCAAACAATAGGAGTCCGAGAGACCTAAAATGGGTGACAAGAAAACACCGAGTGAGTTTATAACTCAGAAGTCATAAGCATTCATCAATCCACCGATAAAGTTACTACAACATGAACAATAAACGAGGCTAGGTACTCATCCATGTCGAGTCTATACCATAATTCCTCGGACCTTTCGGTCCAATCTCATACCAAGTCATACATCCACATTTCATATTCTACACAACAAGATATTTGAAGCATTTTCACACACTAGCTCATTTCCACCACAATCATACAATTCCAATCATCACATAAATTTAAGGCTTACCAAATTCAACCCCGAGCATGAACGTATTTTCTATTCGTCATGAGCTCAAGGTACTTACCCGATCCGCTGTCCATACTCAATTCGATGGAGACACACCTCCATATATATAGAGTACGCACACGTGCTTAATACTCGATTTCGCACACTTAGTGCCACGCGATTTAAGCCCGCACACATAGTGCCATACCCTTGAGCTCGCACACCCAAAGTCAGTATTTTTTTCCAGCATGCACACTTAGTGCCATATATTTCCAGCATGCACACTTAGTGCCATATATTTCCAGCACGCACACTTAGTGCCAATCTCGTCACCGTACACACGTATTGTTCAAGACACTTAGTGCCGAAAGCAAACTTTCTACACATTTCACTATTTCTTTTACATTCAACAATTGTCATCACTCCATACACATACAATTTCATTTATATATATATAGCATCCCATTAAACACAATTGCATAGATTTTACAATCATTTAAGCAATATCAAACATATGTGCTTGATGACTTACCTTGTGTTGGGCAAAATGGTTCCAACTCGGCTACTCGATGTTCTTTCCTTTGCCTTTGCTTGTTTCTCCACCTCGAGCTTCTTGAGCTTAGTCAATAAATTAACTAGTTTAACCGTCTTGCCAAATATTTATACATATACACATGACATCAACTAAACTATCATCATTAATACATCAATTCACAAAATTTTATCTCATAAGCATATGACCCATTTTTACCCCATATGGCCGAATGCTTCATTCATTACCCAACTAGCCATTCAACAATTTTCAACCTCATTACCACCCTTTTATGTCTAATTGTCTAAATGAGATTATCAACATGCCTATCTATAGCCGAATGTGCTAAAATTGATCTAACATCACCTACACACTTGATTAAATGGCCGAATACCCATACTATCAATTATGGCATCAATTTTTTTTTTTTTTATTCTTTCAAACACTTAGTTTTCCTCCCATGAACACTTGGCCGAATTTCTTTTCTCTTCTAGCATAGCTTCACACCTATTTGTTCACATTTCTACATAAATTTCTTTTACTTTTCTTCTACTTCCATTCACAACATCAAAGACACCATACACATATATCATTACTAAGCTTGACACTTAGCATGCAAATGACATCCACACAAACCCACCTTAGCGAAACTTAACTCATCTTCATGCCTCACCACCACAACATCAAATATCAAACATCAATGATACCAAGAAGACAACACCCATGGCCGAATATCATCCCCATTTCATGGTAAAGGTTTAGACCATGGGTTAGGTGGGATTCAAACTATCAACTAAAAACATGCATGAGTCTCATGGATAACATCAACATACCTTAGTCTAGCAAACTCCCATGGCTGATTTTCTCAAGCTTCCCCCCTTTCTTCTTAGTACATTCGCCAAGCAAGGAGAAAATGAGAGAATGAACACTTTTTTTTCTTTTCTTTGTTTTTCTTCATATTCTCTTTTTTTTCATTTCTTTATTCTTCCTACATAATCCACTAACTAAACATGTTGGCAACATGTTTCCACTCATAGCATGGCCGGCCATCATGCTTCATTTTGGCTAATTTGACATGCAAGGACAACACTTTCCCACATGTATTAATAGGCCACCTTACATTTGCCTAGCACATTTCTAAATTTTCCCACATAAGTCCTATTTGATAAAAATTCACTTACAATTAACAAAATCCAGACATGAAATTTTCACACATGCATATATGCATATAATGAGCATCAATTATGATGGTTAATTATTATTATGACTCGGTTTAGTGGTCCCGAAACCACTTTCTGACTAGGGTCAATTTTGGGCTGTCACAACTCTCCCCCACTTAAGAAATTTTCATCCCCGAAAATCTTACCGGTAAATAGGTTTGGATATCGCTCTTTCAAAGAGTTCTCGGTCTCCCAAGTAGCTTCTTCTATCCCGTGCTTGAGCCATAACACTTTCACTAGCGGAACCCGCTTGTTTTGCAACTCTTTCACTTCCCGTGATAGGATACGAATCGGTTCTTCCTCATAACTCATATTGGCTTGAATTTCAATTTCTGATGGACTAATCACGTGCGATGGATCGGATCTATAGCGTCAAGCATCGAAACATGAAAGACATCGTGAACCTTTTCGAGTTCGGGGCAAAATCAAACGATATGCCATTGGACCGACTCGCCGGATATCTCATATGGCCCAATGAACCTCGGCTCAACTTGCCCTTACGGCCAAATCGAGTATCTTTTTCCAAGGCGATACCTTGAGAAACACTTTATCTCCCACCGATACTCGATATCCTTACGCTCAGATCCGCGTCGACTTCTCGACGATCGGAGGCTATCTTCGACTTTCACGGATTACTTTCACTTTCTGCTCAAACATCTCTAATCAAATCCACCGTAAATTTTGCCTTCACCGAGCTCGGTCCAAATAAGTGGTGTACGGCATTTACGACCGTACAAAGCCTCGTAGGGTGCCATCTTAATACTTGATTGAAAGTTGTTGTTGTAAGCGAATTCAATCAACGGAAAATACCGCTCCCATGAACCACTAAACTCGAGGACGCAACATCTCAACATATCCTCAAGTATCGAATTATCCGCTCGGATTGACCATCGGTTTGGGGGTGAAAAGCGGTCTGAAATGCAACTTGGTACCCAAAGCTTCTTGCAACTTTTTCCAAAATCGCGAGGTAAATCTCGGATCTCTATCCGACACGATGGAAATAGGCACCCGTGTAATCTCACAATCGAGAACGTACAATTGGCTAATTTTTCCATTGAAAATTCGACGACGGGACAAAGTGAGCCGACTTAGTCAATCTATCTACCACGACCCAAACCGCATCCTTCTTACTTATCGACAATGGCGGTCCGGATACAAAGTCCATTGTGACTCGATCCCATTTCCACTCGGGTATCGTGATTGGTGAAGTAATCTCAAGGCACTTGATGTTCCGCTTTCACTTGTTGACATATTAAACATCTCAAACAAAGTCGGAGATGTCTCGTTTCATACCATGCCACCAAAACCGACGTTTCAAATCGTTGTACATCTTCGTACTCCCGGGTGGATTGCCATTCGGCTACAATGGGCTTCATTCGAATTATCGAAATGAGTTCAATTCTTTGAACACACAGACGACTTTTGAACCTCAAACAATCGTCATCATCGATTTGAAACTCCGAGTCCTTGTTCGAACACACTCGGCCCGCTTTGCGTACCAACTCGTCGTCGACTTTCGAGCTTCTCGAATTTGATGTGTCAATAATGGTTTGGCTTTCAATTCAGCCACTAACACACCGTCGGATCGAATGCACAAGTGCACATTCATCGCTCGAAAAGTGAATAATGATTTACGACTCAAGGCATCCGCAACCACATTCGCCTTTTCCGGTGATAGTCAATGACCACTCATAATCCTTTAACGATTCGAGCCAACGTCTTTGTCGCAGATTTAAGTCTCTTTGGGTCATCAAATATTTGAGACTTTTGTGATCCGAGTACACATGGCACTTCTCACCAAATAAGTAATGTCGCCAAATCTTTAAGGCGAATACGATGGCGACTAGTTCAAGGTCATGGGTTGGATAGTTTCTCTCATGCGGCTTTAGTTGTCTCGACGCGTAAGCCACAACTCGACCTTCTTGCATCAACACACAACCTAACCCAAGCAAGGATGCGCCATCAGATATAACAAACTCTTTCCGGACTCATTTGTACTAGCACTGGGGCCTCGGTTAAACAAGTTTTAGTCGGTCGAAACTTTCTTGACACGTTCGACCACTCGAACTTAACATCTTTTGGAGTAGTTTCGTCATCGGTACAGCTATCATCGAAAAACCTTTCACAAATCATCGGTAGTATCCGCAAGCCCCAAAAGCTCCTAACTTCGGTAACATTCCTTGGAGGTTTCAATTGACTATGGTCGAAATTTTGTTCGGGTCCACCTCGACACCGTCGCGGACACCACGTGCCTAAAAAGCTAACCTCTTTCAACCAAAATTCACATTTCTTGAACTTTATGATAATTGCTTATCTCGTAAGATTTGCAACACTAGCCTCGGTGTTCAAGATGTTCGGTTTCATCTCTCGAATAGACCAAAATGTCATCGATAAATACAACTACGAACCGATCCAAGTATGGCCTGAAAATTCTATTCATTAAATCCATAAACACCGAGGGCATTAGTGAGCCCAAACGGCATCACCAAGAATTCGTAGTGACCGTACCTCGTTCTAAAAGCGGTTTTGGGTATGTCCGATTCTCGGACCCTCAACCGATAGTACCCGACCTCAAATCTATCTTTGAAAACACCGAGGCTCCTTTAATTGATCAAACAAATCATCAATTCGTGGCAATGGATATTTATTCTTTATCGTCACTTTATTGAGTTGACGATAGTCGATGCACAACCTCATGCTTCCGTCCTTCTTTTCACAAACAATCTTTGGTGCGCCCATGGAGAAAAACTCGGTCGAGCGAAACCTCTATCCGTCAATTCTTGCAATTGGACTTTCAATTCCTTTAACTCCGTTAATGCCATACGACACGGAGCTATTGAGATCGGCGTAGTACCGGTACAACCGATGCCGAATTCCACTTCTCGAACCGGTGGCAATCCGGTAAGTCCTCGGAAAAACATCCGAATACTCACAAACCATCGATACCGATTCGAGTTTCTTTTCCGTCTCTTTACTTTCCAACACATATGCAAGGTATGTTTCACACCCTTTTCACATATCTCCGAAGCGGTCATAGAAGATATTATCATCGGCACTCCTTTTAAATCAAGAGACTCGACTCGGACTACCTCATTATTTGCACTCCTCAAATCAATGGTTTTCCTTTTGCGATCCACCTTTGCATCATGTACGGTCACCAATCCATACCAAGAATAACATCGAATTCATGAAATGGTAGAAGCATCGATCGGCCGAAAAATAGGATTCTCGAATTATTAGGGGCATCTCTTGCATACTTTATCAACGAGTGCGTATTGACCCAAAGGGTTTGACACTGAATTACGAACTCGAGAGACTCAACGGTAGAGTCTTCTTTGGATGCTAAAGTTTCACATACATATGAATGAGTAGAGCCGGGGTCAATCAATGCAATCACACTAGTATCAAAGAGAGTAAAAGTACCGGTGATAACGTCGGGGAGGATACCTCCTCTCGCGCGGATGGCATATGCTCTAGCAGAGCTCGGGTCTCGGATCGAACACCAGATCGGTGGCTCCTCTCGATTACCACCCCTATCACTTTGAAACCCTCGGGGTCTACCTCTAGTCGTCGCCCACTAGATCTTACACCTTGCATCTTATTCTTCTCATCTAGCTCTGCAATCTCTAATGAAGTGGTCCTTGAACCACATCCGTAATGAGTCTTGTTAACAGACTTACCCCAACATTCACCTAGGTGTCGTCTTCCACATTGGGGGCATTCTGTCTCTCTTGACGATTATTGCCCACACTAGCTACCGAAGTAGCTCGGGAGTCCACCAATGGTCGGGCTCTAATGGAAATTCCCGCAGTCGCCCTCGACTTACTGGTGTCCTCCCTGAACCTCTTTACAGCTGAGAACGGAGTTTTACTCGTTGATCTTTTACGGTAATCTCTTGCTTCAAATTCAGCCTTCTTCTTCTCCTTCCCAAGTTCTTCCGCCTTGCAGGCTCGTTCGACTAGTGTCACGAACTCCTTTATCTCCAAAATTCCCACTAGTAACTTTAACTCTTCATTCAATCCTTCTTCAAATCTTTTGCACATAGCAACCTCATCGGCCACACACTCCCGAGCATACCGACTAAGTCTTACGAACTCATGTTCAGATTCGAGATCTGATCATACGGCCTTGCTTGAGTTCCAAGAACTCCTTACGCTTCGATCGATAAACCGTTGACTAATATATTTCTTCCGAAATTCCGTTTGAAAGAAATCCCAAGTAACTTGTTCCTTTGGGACTATGGAAATCAAGGTCCTCCACCAATAGTAGGTGAGTCTCTTAACAAAGATATAACACACTTAAGACATTCATCGGTGTGCATGACAATTCATCAAACACTCTAATGGTGTTATCAAGCGAACTTCTACCCTTTCGGCATCGCTTCGGTAACTATGGCCTTAAACTCCTCGCCCCACGCTTCCTAATCAAGTCCACGGTGGTTTACTCACCTCACGGGATCGAGAATCGATGGCATTACGGGCTCTTGGGGTGGATTATTTAAATTCGGAATGGTTGGACAGCCGGATTGGTTCGGGCATATTATGCGACCCACTCATTCATCATGGTGAAGAAGGCTTGTTTCGCCTTCATTTTGATTATTCGCGGATGACCGAGGCTCAACAGCGGTGTCCCTTGCGCAGAGCAGCCGCTACACTTTCAACGTCATCCGCCAAGGGTCTCTCTATCCCGGTTCCATCGCTAATCAAAACAAAAATTTCAACCGTCAGAAGTCATCACACTATTAAGCACTAACAATTTGGCATGTATAGCTAGACTCACACGCTCTATGGTAGTCCTAGAACCGACTAAACCATAGCTCTGATACCAATAAAATTGTAACACCCCATACTCGTGACCGTCGCCGGTGTCGGACACGAGGGGTTAACGGGCCAAATCCTCTCAAGGTACCAACCAATTTGGCATTTCCAGACAGGCTGGAAAACTGCATCACTGTCGCCTTAAAAATCATATCTCGAGTTCCAAAACTCGGAAACTGATTCCGTAAATTTTCCCTTAATTTAGACTCATATATCCATCCATGGATTTATTTCTAGAATTTTTGGTTGGGTCAATTGGTACAGTTTATTAGTTAAAGTCACCCATGTTACAGGGGTAGACTACACTGACCTTTGCGCGTTACAACTTGAATATCATCTCGTACAGAGCTCTAATGCTCATGCCGTTTGTTTCTAATGAAACTAGACTCAAAGGGGAATCTATTCATATAAGGCATGACTTCTAATTGTTTCTGGATAATTTATGGTAAATTTTCAAAGTCGCGACAGGGGACCCAGAAACCGTTCTGGCCCTGTCTCACGAGAACTTTAATATTTCAAAGTATACTGCTCATATGGCCGTTTCGTTTCGTCCATATAAAAATAGATTCATCAAGGTTCAATTTCATAATTTACTCACTATTTAATTCTACTTCTACTATTTTTAGTGATTTTTCAATCTCATCTCACTGCTGCTGTCCGCAACAGTTACTGCAGTAGACTATGCCAATTTCATGAATCTTTCCTTGGCCTTAATCATCCATCATACATGACACAAATTATGGCCACCTTATCAAAATTTAAAGTTTCTAAGACTCGTGGCTATAGGTTCTAGCATCCCACTCGACGACCGCATAGGCCATTTTCATATGGCTTAAAGTTTACAACCCACGTTCAACAAAATATAATAGCCTATACATGCCAAATGTTCTTCAACAATAAGACAATACCAAAAGATTTCAGCGGTGTGATGACTTCAACGACGGTTCCGATCACGCAAACAATAGGAGTCCGAGAGACCTAAAATGGGTGACAAGAAAACACCGAGTGAGTTTATAACTCAGTAAGTCATAAGCATTCATCAATCCACTGATAAAGTTACTACAACATGAACAATAAACGAGGCTAGGTACTCATCCATGTCGAGTCTATACCATAATTCCTCGGACCTTTCGGTCCAATCTCATACCAAGTCATACATCCACATTTCATATTCTACACAACAATATATTTGAAGCATTTTCACACACTAGCTCATTTCCACCACAATCATACAATTCCAATCATCACATAAATTTAAGGCTTACCAAATTCAACCCCGAGCATAAACGTATTTTCTATTCGTCATGAGCTCAAGGTACTTACCCGATCCGCTGTCCATACTCAATTCGATGGAGACACACCTCCATATATATAGAGTACGCACACGATGCTTAATACTCGATTTCGCACACTTAGTGCCACGCGATTTAAGCCCGCACACATAGTGCCATACCCTTCGAGCTCGCACACCCAAAGGCAGTATTTTTTTTCCAGCATGCACACTTAGTGCCATATATTTCCAGCATGCACACTTAGTGCCATATATTTCCAGCACGCACACTTAGTGCCAATCTCGTCACCGCATACACGTATTGCCCAAGACACTTAGTGCCGAAAGCAAACTTTCTACACATTTCACTATTTCTTTTACATTCAACAATTGTCATCACTCCATACACATACAATTTCATTTATATATATATAGCATCCCATTAAACACAATTGCATAGATTTTACAATCATTTAAGCAATATCAAACATATGTGCTTGATGACTTACCTTGTGTTGGACAAAATGGTTCCAACTCGGCTACTCGATGTTCTTTCCTTTGCCTTTGCTTGTTTCTCCACCTCGAGCTTCTTGAGCTTAGTCAATAAATTAACTAGTTTAACCGTCTTGCCAAATATTTATACATATACACATGACATCAACTAAACTATCATCATTAATACATCAATTCACAAAATTTTATCTCATAAGCATATGACCCATTTTTACCCCATATGGTCAATGCTTCATTCATTACCCAACTAGCCATTCAACAATTTTCAACCTCATTACCACCCTTTTATGTCTAATTGTCTAAATGAGATTATCAACATGCCTATCTATAGCCGAATGTGCTAAAATTGATCTAACATCACCTACACACTTGATTAAATGGCCGAATACCCATACTATCAATTATGGCATCATTTTTTTTTTATTCTTTCAAACACTTAGTTTTCCTCCCATGAACACTTGGCCGAATTTCTTTTCTCTTCTAGCATAGCTTCACACCTATTTGTTCACATTTCTACATAAATTTCTTTTACTTTTCTTCTACTTCCATTCACAACATCAAAGACACCATACACATATATCATTACTAAGCTTGACACCTAGCATGCAAATGACATCCACACAAACCCACCTTAGCCGAAACTTAACTCATCTTCATGCCTCACCACCACAACATCAAATATCAAACATCAATGATACCAAGAAGACAACACCCATGGCGAATATCATCCCCATTTCATGGTAAAGGTTTAGACCATGGGTTAGGTGGGATTCAAACTATCAACTAAAACATGCATGAGTCTCATGGATAACATCAACATACCTTAGTCTAGCAAACTCCCATGGCTGATTTTCTCAAGCTTCCCCCTTTCTTCTTAGTACATTCGCCAAGCAAGGAGAAAATGAGAGAATGAACACTTTTTTTTCTTTTCTTTGTTTTTCTTCATATTCTCTTTTTTTTTTTTCATTTCTTTATTCTTCCTACATAATCCACTAACTAAACATGTTGGCAACATGTTTCCACTCATAGCATGGCTGGCCATCATGCTTCATTTTGGCTAATTTGACATGCAAGGACAACACTTTCCCACATGTATTAATAGGCCACCTTACATTTGCCTAGCACATTTCTAAATTTTCTCACATAAGTCCTATTTGATAAAAATTCACTTACAATTAACAAAATCCAGACATGAAATTTTCACACATGCATATATGCATATAATGAGCATCAATTATGATGGTTAATTATTATTATGACTCGGTTTAGTGGTCCCAAAACCACTTTCCGACTAGGGTCAATTTTAGGCTGTCACACTTTTACTCTCTTTGATACTAGTGTGATTGCATTGATTGACCCCGGCTCTACTCATTCATATGTATGTGAAACCTTAGCATCCAAGAAGACTCTCACTGTTGAGTCTATCGAGTTCGTAATTCGGTGTCAAACCCTTTGGGTCAATACGTACTCGTTGATAAAGTGTGCAAGAGATGCGCCCTAATAATTCGAGAATCCTGTTTTCCGGCTGATTTGATGCTTCTACCATTTGATGAATTCGATGTTATTCTTGGTATGGATTGGCTGACCGTACATGATGCAGTGGTGGACTGCAAAAGGAAAACCATTGATTTGAGGAGTGCAAATAATGAGGTAGTCCGAGTAGAGTCTACTGATTTAAAAGGAGTGCCAGCGATAATATCTTCTATGACCGCTCGGAGACATATGAAAAAGGGGTGTGAAACATACCTTGCGTATGTGCTTGAAAGTAAAGAGACGGAAAGGAAACTCGAATCGGTACTAGTGGTTTGTGAGTATTCAAATGTTTTTCCTGAGGAGTTACCGGGATTGCCACCGGTTCGAGAAGTGGAATTCGGCATCGAAGTTGTACCGGGTACTACGACGATTTCAATAGCCCCGTATCGTATGGCATTAACGGAATTAAAGGAATTGAAGGTTCAATTGCAAGAATTAACGGATAGAGGTTTCCTCGACCGAAGTTTTTCTCCATGGGCGCACAAAGATTGTTCGTGAAAAGAGGTACGGTCACTACGAATTCTTGGTGATGCGCTTTGGGATCACTAATGCCCTGCGGTATTTATGGATTTAATGAATAGAATTTTCAGGCCATACTTGGATCTGTTCAGTAGTTGTATTTATCGATGACATTTTGGTCTATTCGAGAGATGAAACCGAACACATTTGAACACCGAGGCTAGTGTTGCAAGTTTTACGAGATAAGCGATTATATGCAAAGTTCAAGAATGTGAATTTTGGTTGAGAGAGGTTAGCTTTTTGAGACACGTGGTGTCCGCCGGGTGTCGGTGGACTGAACAAAATTTCGACCATAGTCGATTGGAAACCTCCGAGGAATGTTACCGAAGTTAGGAGCTTTTGGGGCTTGCTTGGATACTATCGACGATTTGTGAAAGGTTTTTCGGTGATAGCTGCACCGATGACAAAACTACTTCAAAAGATGTTAAGTTCGAGTGGTCGGAACGCTGTCAAGAAAGTTTCGATCGACTAAAAAAAAAAAAAACTGTTTAACCGAGGCCCCGGTACTAGTACAGCCGGAGTCTGGTAAAGAGTTTGTCATATACAGTGACGCATCCTTGCTTGGGTTAGGTTGTGTGTTGATGCAAGAAGGTCGAGTTGTGGCTTACGCGTCGAGACAACTAAAGTCGCATGAGAGAAACTATCCGACCCATGACCTTGAACTAGTAGCCATAGTGTTCGCCTTGAAAATATGGCGGCATTACTTGTTTGGAGAAAGGTGTCATATTTATTCGAACCACAAGAGTCTCAAATATTTGATGACTCAAAGAGATTTAAACCTGCGACGAAGACGTTGGCTTGAGTTGTTGAAAGACTATGAACTCATCATTGAGTATCACCCAGTAAAGGCCAACGTGGTGGCCGATGCTTTAAGTCGCAAGGCACTGTCTGCTTTGAGAGCGATGGATGCTCATTTATCCGTTTCACCTGAGGAGGTGCTAGTAGTCGAATGTCAATCCACCCGGGTAGTACTAAAATGTACAATGACCTGAAATGCCAATTTTGGTGGCCCGGTATGAAACGAGACATTTCTGAATTTGTTATAAGGTGCCTGATATGTCAACAAGTGAAAGCGGAACATCAAGTGCCATCGGGATTACTTCAGCCGATCACGATACCCGAGTGGAAATGGGATCGAGTCACCATGGACTTTGTGCCCGGACTGCCATTGTCAGCGAGTAAGAAGGATGCGATTTGGGTTGTTGTTGATAGATTGACTAAGTCGGCTCATTTTATCCCTGTCCGCAAGGATTTTTCGCTCGATAAATTGGCAGAATTATACGTCTCCTAAATTGTTCGATTGTATGGGGTACCTGTTTCTATCGTATCGGATAGAGACCCAAGATTTACATCGCGATTTTGGAAGAAATTGCAAGAGGCTTTGGGTACCAAGCTGCATTTTAGCACTGCTTTTCATCCCCAAACCGATGGTCAATCCGAACGGATAATTCAAATCCTTGAGGATATGTTGAGATGTTGTATCCTTGAGTTTAGTGGTTCATGGGAAAGATATTTGCCTTTGATTGAATTCGCTTACAACAATAGCTTTCAATCAAGTATTAAGATGGCGCCTTACGAGGCTTTATACGGTCGTAAATGCCGCACCTATTATTCGGATGAACTTATCAAGGTAAAATCTTCGGGGTTGATTTGATTAAGGATGCCGAGCAGAAAGTTCGAGTAATTCGTGAAAGTTTGAAGGCTGCTTCGGATCGCCAAAAGTCGTATGCGGATTTGAAAAGGAAAGACATTGAATATCAGGCTGGAGACAAGGTATTTCTCAAAGTCTCACCCTGGAAGAAGTTGCTTAGATTTGGCCGTAAGGGCAAATTGAGTCCGAGGTTCTTCGGTCCGTATGAAGTATCCGAACGAGTTGGGCCAGTAGCGTATCGATTAATTTTACCCCCTGAGCTTGAAAAGATTCACAACGTTTTCCATGTCTCGATGCTTCGACGATATAGGTCTGACCCGACACACGTAATTACTCCATCTGAGGTCGAGGTTCAGCCTAATTTGAGTTATGAAGAAGAGCCGGTTCGCATTCTGATGCGCGAAGTAAAAGAGTTGCGCAATAAGAAAATCCCATTGGTGAAGGTGTTGTGGCATAAACACGGAATTGAAGAAGCCACTTGGGAACTTGAGGACTCTATGAAAGAGCGATACCCGAGCCTATTTACCGGTAAGATTTTCGGGACGAAAATTTCTTAAGTGGGGGAGAGTTGTGACAGCCCTAAATTGACCCTAGTCGGAAAGTGGTTTCCGGACCACTAAACCGAGTCATAAAAATAATTAACCATCATAATTGATGCTCATTATATGTACATATGCATGTGTGAAAATTTCATGTTTGAATTTTGAAAATTTTAAGTGAATTTTGCTAAATAGGACTTGTGTGAGAAAACTTAGAAATGTGATAGGCAAATGTTGAAGTGGCCTATTGATGCATACTAGGAAAGGTTGTCCTTGCATGTCAAATTTCCCAAATTATTCTATAGTGGCTGGCCAAGATGGGTGTTGATGGGCAAAGGAAACATGTTTCTAACATGTTTGGTTAGTGAGGTATGTATGAAGCAATAAAATAAAAAGCTAGCATTAAAGAAAATGTTGACAAAAAAAAAAAAAAGAAATAATATGTGTGGATGCCCCATTGCCGTGACTAAGCAAAGAAAGAAAGAAAAAAAGTTTTTGTTGCTCATCCTTGGGTGTCTTGGCCGAATAGAAGAAGGGAAATTGATAAAAGAAAGAAAGGAGAAATTTGGTTATGTTTTGTTCTTCTTGCCATGAACTAAAGGAAGAGAAAAAGGGGGGGGGGAAGAAGCTAGGTATTCGGTCTTCTACTTGTTTGATTGGGGTAAGTTTTAAGTAAATTCTTTGAGATTTCATAAAAATTTAGTTGATGGATAGGTCTTTGATTGAGCCCATGTGTGAATTTAGATCCTTGTGGTGATTTGGCCATTCGGCTAAGGTAGGAAACTTAGAAGATGATTTCTATTCCTTGTGTTTTGTGAGTAGGGAGCTTAAATTGAAGTTGAATAAGGGGAATATGTGTATTGAGGATTTTGGTAATATGGAAATTCGGCTATGAGAGTGTGTATGTGGTCACTTGCCGAATGTGGGTGTTAAGGTTAGTAGGTTGGCCTAATTCTTGCATTAGAAACTCATGAACTTGATTTAAATACTTTAAATTTATGGTAGTTAAATGGAATAGAAAGGATCTATTCGCCATAGTAGCTATTGAGGGTTTAAGTTTGTGATTCGTGTTAAATTTGATGATAGGAAGAAAAATTGGCTTGTGTATGTGTAGTTGCCGAATGTGAATTTGGGTAACCTTTCTTGTAACATTGGCATTTTAAAAGTGGCTAATAGGATTTTAATGAAAATTATGCCAAGGCCGAATGTATCATGAAGTGAATAAAATGCTACATTGTGCTTATATGTATATTCGCCAAGGAAGCATGATATGAAGCTTGATAAGCTTGAAAGACTAATGACCGAATGAGCTATAGGTCATGTAGGGTTAATTTTATGCATATGTGAGTGTGTGGCATTAGTAGTTAATGGTATTCGCATTATTTAACTAAGAATTGAAATGAATGCTTGAAAGTTAAATAGGTCACCCAAGTGACCGAATGTGTTAAAAGCAAAATATGGTTGCCGTATGTGTGTGTTTGATTGAGAAGTAAATTTGTTTGATTTAGCTCAAGAACTCAAAGGATCAAAGTTGGACAAGGGGAAAGACAAAGTAATTGAATAGCCGTTGAAGACGTGCGACAACATCCGAGGTAAGTCATTAAGCACATATTTGATATTGCTTAAATGATTGTAAAATTTATGCAATTGTGTTTAATGGGATGATATATATATATATATATATATAAATGAAAATGTATGTGTATGGAATGATGACATTTGTTGAATGTAAAAGAAATAGTGAAATGTGTAGGAAGTTGCTTTCGGCACTAAGTGTGCGGGCAATACGAGTGTACGGTGACGAGATTGGCACTAAGTGTGCATGCTGGAAATATATGGCACTAAGTGTGCATGCTGGAAATATATGGCACTAAGTGTGCATGCTGGAAATATATGGCACTAAGTGTGCGAGCTCGAAGGGTATGGCACTATGTGTGCGGGCTTAAATCGCATGGCACTAAGTGTGCGAAATCAAGTATTAAGCTTGTGTGTGTGTACGTATATATATATATATATATATATATATATATATATATATATATATCTCCGATCGAACAATTATATGGAGGGTGTGTCTCCATCGAGTTGAGTATGGGCAGCGGATCGGGTAAGTACCTTGAGCTCATGACGAATAGGCAATATGTTCATGCTCGGGGTTGAGCTTGGTAAGCTTTAAATCTATGTGATGATTGAAATTGTATGGTTGTGGTGGAAATGAGTTAGTGTGTGAAAATGCCTTAAATATCTTGTTGTGTGGAATATGAAATGTGGATGTATGACTTGGTATGAGATTGAACCGAAAGGTCGAGGAATTATGGTATAGTTTTGATATGGATGAGTACCTAGCCTCGTTTATTGTTTCATGTTGTGGCAACTTTATAAATGGATGGTTGTTGAATGCTTATGACTTACTGAGTTATAAACTCACTCGGTGTTTTCTTGTCACCCATTTTAGGTCTCTTGGACTCGTATTTTTTTGCGTTTCGGAACCGTCGTTGAAGTCATCACACCGGCTGGAAATCTTTTGGTATTGTCTTCGTAGTTGAACTAGGAGAACATTTGGCATGTATAGGCTATTTTGTTTTGTTGAATTGTGGGTTGTAAACTTTAAGCCATGTGAAAATGGCCTATGTGGTCGTTGAGTGGGATGCTAGAACCTATAGCCACGAGTCTTAGAAACTTTAATTTTGATAAGGTGGCTATAATTTGTGTCATGTATAATGGATGATTAGTAAGGCCAAGGAAAGATTCATGAAATTGGCATAGTCTACTGCAGTAACTGTTTCGGACAGCAGCAGTGATATGAGATTGAAAAATCACTAAAAATAGTAGAAGTAGAATTAAATAGTGAATAAATTATGAAACTGAACCTTGATGAACCTATTTTCATATGGACGAAACGAAACGACCGTATGAGCAGTATACTGAGAGATATTAAAGTTCTCGTGAGACAGGGCCAGAACGGTTTCTGGATCCCCTGTCTCGACTTTGAAAATTTACCATAAATTATCCAGAAGGAATTAGAAGTCGTTCCTTATATGTGCAGATTCCCCTTTGAGTCTAGTTTCATTAGAAACAAACGGCATGAGCATTGAAGCTCTGTACGAGAAGATATCTAGGTCGTAATGCGTAAAGGTCAGTGTAGTCGACCCCTGTAACATGGGCGACTTTAACTAATAAACTGTACCAATTGGCCTGACCAAAAATTCTAGAAATAAATCCATGGATAGATATATGAGTCTAAATTCAGGGAAAATTTACGGAATCAGTTTCTGAGTTTTGAAACTCGAGATATGATTTTTAAGGCGACAGTGATGCAGTTAGCTAGCCTGCCTGGAACAGCAATCAAATATTACAAAGAGAGTAATAAGGGAAGTAAGACCGGTAACACCACGTGGTCAAATCCGGTGACGGTCACGGGTTTGGGGTGTTACATTTTGGGCCTTGAGAATGGGAGCGGTTGAAGCAAGCTTATAATATTTTGTTGTGCATGTAAATTTCATTAATGAAGGCTTGTTTTAGTGGTTAAGTGTACTGAGAAGTGTTGGAGAAGTCCTGGGTTCAAATTTGGACTCTAGCGAAAATTTTGGTTTAAGGTGAATCAAACCCTGGGTGTAGTAGGTAGGCCTTAAGAATATTGGTGGGGAAATTGTGCCACAAAAAGCCTTGTGGTCTAGTGGCAAAGTAGCGCCACATAAGAGGCAGGAAGGTGGTGTCATAGAGTTGGCAATGAGGTCCAGGGTTTGAAACTCATGGCAATCAAAGAGCATTTATTTTGCTAACAAGGGGCGGCAAGAGTTGGTGTTGAATTTAAACTCTGATAATGGAGGGATCCCACATCGGGAAACTAACATAAGAGTGGATGCATATCTGGCTTTAAATAGAGAGAACCATGAGGAGAGGAAAGATACCTTTCTTGGCTGATCCCTTTCGCTTTATGGCGTGCTCGTTTGGGTTGGGCGTCGGCTAAGAGTGCTCGAAGCGCGGATTAACTCCAGTCTCCTATCAGGTGTGTATTTCTCACTACTCTAGCTGTAGGATGGCTACTTCGGGCAGCGATGGGCCGAAAGGGGCCATGTGCGCCCAATGGGCCTACGGGCCCAATTGGATAAGTTGTTTGATTGTGTAGTAAATATTAGACTCGGCTACGTGAATCTCATATCTGTGGCTAGATTTGGGCTAAAAGGGCCACACGAGCGTGTAGGCCCATTTGGACCGAGAAGGGCTTTAGGCCCATTTGTATTGTTATCCCTGTTTAGAATACTTTAGTTTACCAAATTAATGAAATACCCCCAATTGTAAAATTACCAAAGTACTCCCGATTTATAAAATTACCGAAATACCGTTGTGACAGCCTTAATTTGACCCTAGTCGGAAAGTGGTTTCAGGACCATGAAACCGAGTCATAAAAATAATTAACAGTCATATTTGATGCTTATTATATATGAATATGCATGTGTGAAAAATTCATGCTTAAATTTTGTATATAGTATGTGAAATTTATTAAATAGGACTTGTATGAAAAAATTTAGAAATGTGCTAGGCAAATGCTAAAGTGGCCTATTAATATATGTTGAAAGTGCTTGTACTTGCATGTCAAATTAGCCAAACTATAGGTAGTGGCGCCATGCTACAAATTATATAATCAAATATGAATTTTCTATTAACTTTAATTAGCTAGATGCCATATTATCATGGATGAATATAATAAAATAAAGAAATAATAATTAAAGGAAGGAAATGGGTGAAAGAAACAAAGTCTTCATCCATGTTTCTTCCTAGCCGATTCTAAAGAAAGAAAAGAACAACCATTCGGTGATCTTGAACTCAAAATAAGGTGAGTAGTTCATGCTAATTCTTGAAATTTTAGTATATTTTGAGTTAGTTCTTAAGTTCTTTGCTTAACCCATGACAAAATTTTGAGTTGGGTAATGTCTTAAGCTTTCGCCATAGTAGAAATTAAGGGTTAGATTGTTTTTTTTTTTGTGGTTATTTGAAGTTGAACTAGTTAATACTCAAGTGTTAGTATTTGTACATGAAATAGATGAATGTGGATTTGTTGAGTTACTTGAACAAATTCGCTTTGTAATTGATTTTTTTTAGTATAAACCTTGAGTAATGCTAGACATAGATTTTGGTTTTGATAGTGCTTATATGAGTTTAATTAATTCAATTTTGATAATATAATGATAGCTTAAGATAAACAACATTCGGTTATGAATTTTTGTGTTAAATCGAAAATGGATGCTAGTTGAGCTATGAACAATTACTTAATAATGAAGAGAATATAAGCTTAATGCTAAAGTAGCATTCAACCTCGGAGTAAGTTAAATTAGTAGGAAAATAAATTTTGAGATGGAAAATTATGTGTTTGACTAAAGAAAAGAAATCGTTGAAGAGTGTTTGTGAACATGGTAAGTGTATTCGGTTTAGTGAGCAAATGAAATAAAAATTTGGAATTTGATTTTTTTTATGGGTATGTATGACCAAGTATATTCGGCCACATAAATAATATAATTACATGATGTTATATTATGATTATTGAGCTTATGTATGTGGGTGCATGTATATCTAGGAATATAATGACATTTGGTTTTGATAGTCGATTGATAAGTTATTACTTTAATTACAAGAGCATTTGGTGAAAGTAACATTTGTGTATGAACATATATTAGTTATGAAATCGGTAGGTTTAAGACTAATTGTGGTAATGATAATATATTAAAATGAGATGGATATTTGATTACCGAATGTGAATAATAAGTAAACACTATTGATCAAAATATTAAACATCTCTATTTATACTTATTTAGCTCAAGAGCAAGGGGGGTCAAAGTTGGATAGGGAAAGGAAAAGTGATCGAATAGTGTTGAAATCGTTCGACAACATCCGAGGTAAGTCTTTAAGTAATGGAACTTAGCTTATGATTTGATAAAGCAATTATATATATATGCATATATGTGTGAATGTTAATCGGGTTTAAATCCGAGCTTGGTCTCGAAGGGCTTTTGAGCCGGTGTCATAATCCGAGCTTGGTCTCAAGGGCTTTTGAGCCGTGTCATAACCGAACCTAGTTTGAAGGGCCTTCGGCCAATGTCATAATCCGAGCTTGGTCTCAAGGGCTTTTTGAGTCAGCGCTAAGAATCGGGCTTGGTTAGAAGGCGTCTGTGACGGCATAATATTGAGTTGAAAACTCATAAATATTCGTACGAGAAATCATATAATACATGTTGAAACAATTTTAAACCAATGTGTTACTTACAGTAAGATAACTAGGTAAGTAATTTACTCGTTGAGAATATGATTATGTTAAATTATGACTTTGAAATTGGTGGGGATGCTTAGACCATTGTTTAAAATCATTCAACGTTTATGATCTGATTATGATGTATGAGTTCAATTAGAGAGTTCAACTTCACAAATGTGAGATGTAGGTGTATATGCATGAGATTGACACGAAATGTGAGATGAACGATTCGACTATAGAATGAATTTAGTTGGATATATATATTGCTTTCACCTTTGTGATATGAATTATAAAAGTAGTACCTTAGTTATTTTCTATTCGCCAAAGGATGAAACAAACAAACTTAGATATTATTATGCCATTCTTTTAAATGATTTCATTATTTAAAACTTACTAAGCATCGAAATGCTTATTCTTTTGCTTTAATTCTTGGTTTTATAGATTTTGTTCGTCACCATCGGACTCGGAAGTGTCAAAGTCAAGTCATCCACACTATCTAAGCCACTTTTGGTACTCTTCAGTTGAACTTGATAATGGCATGTATAGGGCTGACCCTTGTTGTTGATTAAGTATCTTTTGGTAATGTATATTCGTATAGCCATGATAAAATGGCTTGTATATTTTGAGTATAACATTATGATCATTTTGTATATATGGTCTTATGATATGGTTATTAAGTGGTGTGGAAATGTTTGGTAATGATTAGCCATTGGAATGGCCAATCATGGTCCTATTGGTGCTACGTATGTCATGGCTAATCGTGATTATACTTGGAAATAATGTATGTCAAATTACTAGTTGATTCATGGAAAACTATGAAATAGGTAAAATTTACCTTAAAATAGATGCTGACAGCAGCAGTGATGTAAATTTGAAAAATCACTAAAAATAGTAGAAATGGAATTAAATAATGAATAAATTATGTAATCGAAACTTGATGAGTCTAATTTCATATGAAAGAAACGAAATGACCATATGAGCCGTATTTTATGAGATGTTTAAGTTTTCGTGAAACAGGGCCAGAGCAATTTCTGGATCCCCTTTTATGATTTTGGAAATTAACCATAAATTAACCGGAGAAAATTAGAAGTCATGTTTTATATGTACAGATTCATTTTTGAGTCTAGTTTCATTAGAAACAAACGGCATAAGTATTGAAGCCCTGTACAGGGAGATATCTAAGTCGTAATGCATGAAGGTCAGAGTAGTCGAACCCTGAAACAGGGGAGAATTTAACTAATAAACTGTACTAATTGGCCCAACCAAAAATTCTAGAAAAAAATTAGTAAATATATGTATGAGTCTAGTTTCAGGAAAAATTTATGGAATTGGATTTCGAGTTTTGGAACTCGAGATATGATTTTTAGAGTGACTGTGATGCAGTTAGCCAGCTCGTCTAGAAATTTTAAAAATGAATTGTATAAGCTGTTTAAGTAAGGAATTAAGTCCATTAGCACCTTGAGTTCGACTCCGGCAATGGTCTCGGGTACAGGGTGTGACAACCGTCGATTGTAAAATTACTAAAATACCCTCGATTTGTAAAATTACTGAAATACCCTCAGTTTGCAAAATTACTGAAATACCCTCGATTTGTAAAATTACTAAAATACCCTCGACTTGTAAAATTACCAAAGTACCCCCGGTTTATAAAATTACCCAAATATCCTTGATTTGTAAAATTATCGAAATACCGTCGATTGTAAAATTACTGAAATACCCTCAATTTGTAAAATTACCGAAATACCATCGATTGTAAAATTACTGAAATACCCTTGATTTGTAAAATTATCAAAATACCCTCAGTTTACAAAATTACTAAAATACCCTCAATTTGTAAAATTACTAAAATACCCTCGACTTGTAAAATTACCACAGTACCCCCAATTTACATAATTACCGTTTTACCCTCGATTTACAAAATTATTGAAATACCCCTGTAGGGTAGAATTACCTAAATAGCCTTGTAGGGTAGAAATACCGAAATACCCTTGTAGGGTAGAAATACCGAAATACCTTTGTAGGGTAGGAATACCGACATACCCCTGTATGGTAGAATTACTGAAATACCCCTGTATGGTTGAATTACTGAAATACCCCTGTATGGTTGAATTACTGAAATACCCCTGTAGGGTAGAATTACTGAATTCTACCGAAATACCCCTATAAGGTAGAATTACCGAAATACCCCTATAAGGTAGAATTACTGAAATACCCCTGTAGGGTAGAATTACCGAGATACCCTTGTGAGGTAAAATTACCATTTTACCCCTAGGGTGTTAAATGACTGTTTTGCCCTTGTGGGCAAGTGACTGACTTGGACTGTGTGGTTGACGGATTTGATTGTGAATATATGTTGGTGATATGAATGACTTGACTGTGATTGTTTGATTCAAATATGGGCATGATATTCTGATTCTGTATGTTGTTTGCGATGACATGTATATCTGTTGCATGGGATATGGGTTATATTGATGGAGGAAGCGTTCTGGTGGCTATGCCCAAAATATCTGTTCTGGTGGCTCTGCCACAATATCTGTTTTTGGTGACTTTGTCATAATATCTGTTGACCGATCGATGGCTGAGTGCCGGTCATGTTACCGAAGGCTGTGTGTCGTTATTGTAGGCTTCGTGCCAATTATAGACCTATTATCAATGGCTGAGTGCCAATCATGTTACTGAAGGCTGTGTACCGTTATTGTGGGCTTCGTATCGATATTGTAGGCTTCGTGCCGATTATAGACCCGTTATTAATGGCTGGGTGTCGATCATGTTACTGAAGGTTGTGTGTAGTTATTGTGGGCTTCGTATCAATATTGTGGGCTTCGTGCCGATTATAGACCCGTTATCGATGGCTTTGTGCCACGTATTCTGTTAAGTGGCTTTGCCACATTATCTGATTCTGGTGGCTCTGCCACAATATTTGTATCTGGTGACTCTATCACAATATCAGTTCTGGCAGCCATGCTGCAAATTCTGTGGCGTGTAGGGGATGGGTGGGTCGAGTTGTCTCACCACATGGTGTAAGGTTGGTACGGGGGTGTATACGGCTGAACATGGGTTGGGTCTTCTGCATACATGAAATATCTGTTCTGTATCTGTTATGGGCCTATGGGCTTCATTCTGAATTTTATTTTGTGGTTTGATTCTGACTCTCATTTTGATTCTAGTTCTGATAATGTTTCTCATTCTGTAATGGGCTAAAGCCTATCTGCATCTTGTCGTTGTAATGGGCTAAGGCCCAATTGATCTCGAAATCGTAAGTAGGGTCAGCCAAACTTTTAATTCTTTTACATGACCGATCGTTCCTTTTATATAGTAGGGATTTCACATCGAGTTTTCGTAAACTCACCTGCTTATTAACCTTTCGTAATTTCCATTTTAGACGGATCGAAGCTACGAGGGGCTCGGTGGAAGCCACACACCGCTTATGTTACGCTTTGATTAGTACTTTTAAATTTTTTATGTGGGTTGTAGTAAAGCCATTGTAATTTTCTCGTATTTCAAATTTGGAATTTTATTTATTGTTGTTATAATTGCTAGTATTAGAACACGGTTTTCCAAAGCAACTCATCGTTGTTCAAAACATCACGATCCGCAATTGTTTTTAAATTAAGCTTCCAGAATCGCCAAGGTTTTTAGAAAGTTGTTAAGAATGTTATTCAAATTGAGGTTTTCTAACAAGGTTTAAAAAGGGTATAAGTTTTAATTATTAAGAAGGGTTTTAATGGAAACATGGTTTTTGAAAAACAGTTCAATGTGACACGCCAGATTCGAGCCAAACTTTCAGGCCGGGTTTGGGGTGTTACATTTAGTGGTATCATAGCCTAGTTGCAACAACTCGGCTGTGGATTGAGTTTTCAAAGGTTGAATTTCAGAAAATTATTTTCAACCACGTGGTCTGTTTGAAGTATTTCTCCTAAAAAGTGTGGCACACTGAGTCTCCGGCGCCGAATCCGTAAGTCTTCTGAATACTTTTGTCTGTTTAGAAATGGAAATACTGTGGATTCCTTAGATATTGGTCTGAATTTAAATTTGGTATTTATTTTATGTGGATGTGATGTTTGGATATAGAAATTGTATATATGTGTGATAAATATGTGTCTGCTTCAGTGAATTAGTGTTCTATGTATGAGATGTTTCAAGTTCTAGTTGAAGTGTGATAGTGATAGTAGGATCAGAGTGCGCAGCAGTAGCGTAGTGGGGTAGATGTTACACAACCACCCTATTAGATGGAAATTTCAGGGACGAAATTTCTTTAAGGGAGGTAGAGTTGTAACACCCTGAATTTGGGCCTAGAAGTTTTGGGCCTTGAGCATGGGAGCTGTTGAAAGCAGCTTATAATATTTTTTTGTGTATGTAAATTTCGTTAATGAAGGCTTGTTTTAGTGGTTAAGTGTATTGAGAAGTGTTGGAGAAGTCCTGGGTTCAAATCAAGACTCTAGTAAAAATTTTGGTTTAAGGCAAATCAAACCCTAGGTGTAGTAGGTAGGCCTTAAGAATATTGGTGGGGAAATTATGCCATAAAAAGCCTTGTGGTCTAGTGGCAAAGTAGCGCTACATAAGAGGCAGGAGGGTGGCATCATAGAGTTGGCAAGGAGGTCCAGGGTTTGAAACTCATGGCAATCAAAGAGCATTTATTTTGCTAACAAGGGGCGGCAAGAGTTGGTGTTGAATTTAAACTCTGATGATGGAGGGATCCCACATCGGGTAGCTAACATAAGAGTGGATGCGAAGCTAGCTTTAAAAAGAGAGAACCATGAGGAGAGTAAAGGTACCTTTCTTGGCTGATCCCTTTCGCTTTATGGCGTGCTCGTTTGGGTTGGGCGTCGGGTAAGAGTGTTCGAAGCACGGATTAACTCCAGTCTCCTATCAGGTGTGTATTTCTCACTACTCTAGCTGTAGAATGGCTACTTCGGGCCACGATGGGCCGAAAGGGGCCATGTGGGCCCAATGGGCCTACGGGCCCAATTGGATAAGTTGTTCGATTGTTTAGTAAATATTAGACTCGGCTAGGTGAATCTCATATCTGTGGCTAGATTTGGGCTAAAAGGGCCACACGAGCGTGTGGCCCCATTTGGGCTGAGAAGGGCTTTAGGCCCATTCGTATTGTTATCCCTGTTTAGAATACTTTAGTTTACAAAATTAATGAAATACCCCCAGTTGTAAAATTACCAAAGTACCCCCGGTTTATAAAATTCCAAAATACCGTCGATTGTAAAATTATCGAAATACCCTCAGTTTGCAAAATTACCAAAGTACCCCCAGTTTATAAATTACCCAAATATCCTCGATTTGTAAAATTACCGAAATACCGTCGATTGTAAAATTACTGAAATACCTTCAATTTGTAAAATTACAGAAATACCCTCAGTTTGCAAAATTACTAAAATACCCTCAATTTGTAAAATTACTAAAATACCCTCGACTTGTAAAATTACCAAAGTACCCTCGATTTACAGAATTACCATTTTACCCTCGATTTACAAAATTATTGAAATACCTCTGTAGGGTAAAATTACTTAAATAGCCTTGTAAGGTAGAAATACCGAAATACCCTTGTAGGGTAGAAATATCGAAATACCCTTGTAGAGTAAAAATACCGAAATACCCCTATAGGGTAGAATTACTAAAATACCTCTGTAGGGTAGAATTACTGAAATACCCCTGTAGGGTAGAATTACTGAATTCTACCGAAATACCCCTATAAGGTAGAATTACCGAAATACCCCTATAGGGTAGAATTATTGAAATACCCCTGTAGGGTAGAATTACCGAGATACCCTTGTGGGGTAAAATTACCATTTTACCCCTAGGGTGTTAAATGACCTATTTTGCCCCGTGGGCAAGTGACCGACTTAATTTGTGTGGTTGTGATTTGATTGTGAATATATGTTGGTGATATGAATGACTTAACTGTGATTGTTTGATTCAAATATGGGCATGATATTCTAATTCTGTATGTTTTTTGCCATGACATGTATATCTGTTGCATGGGATATGGGTTATATTGATGGAGGAAGCGTTCTGGTGGCTATGCCACAAATATCTGTTCTGGTGGCTCTGCCACAATATCTGTATCTGGTGACTTTGTCTATCTGTTGACCGATCGATGGCTGAGTGCCGATCATGTTACCGAAGGCTATGTGCCGTTATTGTAGGCTTCATGCCAATTATATACCCGTTATCAATGGCTGAGTGCTGATCATGTTAGTGAAGGCTGTGTGCCGTTATTGTGGGCTTCGTACCGATATTGTAGGCTTCATGTCGATTATAGACCCGTTATCAATGGCTAAGTGCCGATCATGTTACCGAAGGCTGTGTGCCGTTATTGTGGGCTTCATATCGATATTGTGGGCTTCGTGCTGATTATAGACCTGTTATCGATGGCTTTGTGCCACGTATTCTGTTAAGTGGCTTTGCCACATTATCTGATTCTGGTGGCTCTGCCACAATTTTTGTATCTGGTGACTCTGTCACAATATCAGTTCTGGCAGCCATGCTGCAAATTTTATGGTGTGTAGCAAATGGGTGGGTCGAGTTGTCTCCCCACATGGTGTAAGGTTGGTATGGGGGTGTATAAGGCTGGACATGGGTTGGGTTTTCTGCATACATGAAATATCTGTTCTGTATCTGTTATGGGCCTACGGGCTTCATTCTGAATTTGATTCTGTGGTTTGATTCTGATTCTCATTTTGATTCTAGTTTTGATAATGTTTCTTATTCTGTAATGGGCTAAAGCCTATCTGGTACTGTCTGTTATAATGGGCTAAGGCCCAATTGATACTGAAACTGTAAGTAGGGCTGGGGCTAGACTTTTAATTCTTTTATATGACTGACTATTCTTTTTATATAGTAGGGGATTTCACACTAAGTTTTCGTAAACTCACCCCGTTTATTAACCTTTCAGGTAATTTCTAGCCTTAGACGGATCAGAGCTGCGAGGGGCTCGGAGGAAGCTACACAGACTGTTTATGTTACAGTTTTGATTATTACTTTTAAATGTTTTTATGTGGGTTGTAGTAAAGCCGTTGTAATTTTTTGGATTTCAAATTTGGAATTTTATTTATTGTTATTATAATTGCTAGTATTAGAACACGGTTTTCCAAAGCAACTACTGTTGTTCAAAACATCACGTATCTACAATTGTTTTTAAATTAAGCTTCCGCAACTACCAAGGTTTTTAGAAAGTTGTTAAGAATGTTATTCAGCTGAGGTTTTCTAACAAGGTTTAAAAAGGGTATAAGTTTTTAATTATTAAGAAGGGTTTTTAATGGAAACATGGTTTTCGAAAAACAGTTCAATGTGACACGCCAGATTCGAGCCAAACTTCTAGGTCGGGTTTGGGGTGTTACAAATAATCATTCTGTAATTCATCTTCGTCTCTAACTTTCTTATAAACATGTCATTCTGGAATCACTTACCTTCACTAAACAAAGATTAAAGATAAATGAATAAATTAATCATACCTATTATACATTTACGAAGCACTTATAGGCTTAGTATTGAAAATGATTTATCATATGCTTCCTATACTATAATAATTCAACCCAAACTCATTTATATATGTATATAAACATTTATATTTAACCGAATAATCATCAATATAATGATATTCACATATGATAAAGTCTTGACTTTACATTAGCCTTTAACATTAAAATAATTTTATAAATTCCTTTCACAGTTAGCCCAACGAACTAGTGACTTGAATCGGATACTCGGGTAACTACACCACACCAAAGGCATCATAGATGCATAACAGGGGCACTGAAGTGCAGATAGGGGCACAAACGTGCAAACAGGGGCACCGTAGCGCAAATAAAGACACTGAAGTGTATAAAGGGGCACCAAAGTGCAAACAGGGATACCGAAGTGGAAATCCTGTACATGTGTGCATCCTAATCCTATTGGAATGCCAATCATATCCTAGTGATTACTACATTTCCTTAAAAATATTTATCATTGAAGGGCATTTCATCATTTTCGTACACATGATATAATATCATACATATATTCATACTGTCAACATGCCATCACAAAGATTAACATCATCTATTAATCACTTTCATATTTCTCGATACACATGTTGTAACAATTTGTAATCATGTTGAAATAGCATATATATCATATCTCATAAATATTAAATAGTTTTCTAATAAATCCATTCTCACCTTATATTCAGATTATAATATTTCGAGTTTCACTCACATTTTAAATATCATAAATAAGTATATATATTCATCAATCAGCATTAACATTATTTATATTTATAGGTATGTACAATTCTATACATACGAGCTTACCTGGCTAAATTGCAGAAATGTCAAAGTACAAGGGCTTTTTGGCAATTTTTCATTCTCCTTGATTTCCCACCCAATCTTGATCTAAATTAATAATTTAATTTAATCTATTAATTTAGAGAGTAAAGCAAGGTATTTTATGCAATTTAGTAATTTTTATATTTTTACAAAATCACCCTTAAAGTTTTACTTTTATTCATTTAGTCCCTAAGCCCAAAACATGCAAATTAACCATTTATAATGCCAATTTATAATAGCCAAATATTCATGGCATCCATATCAGCCCATATTTACAAAAATTTCATATTAAATCCTTACATTTTAACTATTTTAACAATTTAGTCCCTAATGGATAAATTCATCAAAAATCACTTAACCAAATCTTTGACATAAAAAATAATAACTCAAAATCATCATTTAACATCTACAATCACAAGGTTCATCAATGACAACATTCAAAATCTTTAACAGTTTCAAAATCGAAGGTACGGGTTAGCTGGACCTAGTTGCAACGATATTAAAAATATAAAAATTATTAGAAACGGGTAAAATTTGACTTATCATGCATGAATTGAAGCATGGCCGAACCTTGGTTCTTCTTGCCATGATGTTTCGATGACGAAAATATCAAATGAAGAAGAAAACCCTTTTGTTTTCTTCCTTTATTAACTTTTATTTCTTTATTTTATCTTTTATCTTTTAATAATATTATTATAACATATAAAACACATATAAAATTAAAAGAAAATAAGCTTTAACTGCCCACCAACTTAAGAATCGGTAATTTACCCGTTAAGGTCATCCAATTATAATTCTTTAATCAATTTAACACCTTTAAACTAATAGCGATTGACTTTTTCAACTTTTACAATTTAATCCTTTTTGCTTGATTAATTATCGAAATGTTAAAATTTCTTAACGAAACTTTAATTCCATCTTAATGACACTCCGTAAATATTTATACAAATATTTACGGCTCGATTTGTAGAAACGAGGTCCCGATACCTCATTTTCTAAAACCACTTGACCCTAAGGTTAAACCACTTAAACTTAATAATTCACTTATATAACATAAATTATCAAATCAAAAACCTTTTTAAAACTATATTTGACTTGTAAATATTAAATACTAATATTTACGAACTTACTCGTCAGATTTGGTGGCCCCAACCACTGAAAACCAGGCTGTTACATTCACTCTACACGTTGGCATAGGAGGAGCAGAGGATGTACCATTCTCTTGAGCACTAGCTCTCACATTCACACGTCTATGAAGCATATCGAACTAGTCTAACATACACAAACAAATAAAAAGTGTGAGTGGTGGGGAAAATTATCTAAGTCATCTTCCTGCAAGCAAATTTTAGGATTAAAAGCCATGTGTTCTCATTCCTACCCCACATGCATTACAAACAATAGATATCTCATGTAGTTAAGGCAACCAAAATAATTTAATCACATTGATTTCTAGATCCATGGGTTGTGAAACCCCAATCAGCATATCAACAACAATCACCTAAGCCGAGTGTTATTGAATCTAGGCTTTGATACCCCCAAATGTAACACTTTATATTCGGCCTAGTTGTCGAGCCTGAATATTAGAATGCTACACCATTGTCTCCCACTTGTATTAATCACAAACCGTCACATTATTACACATGTATAATTTTTTTCTTTTCATATAATAACATTCACATGAAACGTAGGTCATCACACTATGAGGAAGTTGAATCATGCTAAGCATTCATTGAATAATCATAAAATAGGTATTAAACATACATTAGGACCACTTAGCAAAATTTCCCAAAACTGTTACATAGGAGTTGGTAACTTAACAAGCTCAGTGAATGTTCAGAACAACCACTATACAAACAAATCATTATGCATCGACTAAGCAGACATGTCACATATTTGTAACAAATTTAACTCTAATATCATATTTCACACATTTAATCATCTTCCATTATTACTATTATGCATTTATCATATTGACCACATGATTAGTTAAGCATATATCTAAGCACATATAAACCATATTTAATCAAAGTCAATCACATTATATGATAGTTTGGCTCTTAAGGTTATGAAAAATAATGTGAACTCTATCACCACACATCGGAAACACGGATCTCCAACATACAAAAATGACTCATAGAGTCGATCATGTCCCATAAGTGAAGCATATAGCTAACACTCTCCAACACACTAAATACATATATCTCAGTGAATGGAGCTTAACTCACATTCCCTTATCTCTCTGAAAACTGTCCCAAGGGCTTGACGTCCCAAAATCACATCCCAAAGGTGAGTACTCACAATTATATCGCATGCCAAATATACCCAACAGTCTCATAAAATCACAAGGCCAAAATATCCATATTCTTATCACATATTTACTGACCAATTTTTTGTACATTTTCACTACATATTCACATCGTTAGCACATTATAATCACTGTCACATGGTATGAAAACATACTGACATATTTACTGTCACATGGCATGAATAACATACCCATATATTCTCTTTCACAACAATCATCACAAGCTTATGGCACATGTCATAGCATCTCATATATGTTCATATTTTCACAATTGCACAAGCACACATATATCGCATTTAATCATAGGTGTGAGAGCACTTTGTAACAACCCTTAACACATATCGGTTGCCAGAACAGGGTTACATAGCATTACCGAAACTTTCCAAACATTTTTTAGATAATTCATATAAATTACTGGTCATTAATCGAGATTATTCATATTATCCCTTAATGGACCCTCGAGGCCCAATACGAGCATTAAAATCATGTTAGGACTTAATCATAAACTCTAAGAATTTTTTGCGACATTTCAAAAATTTTCAAAGTTACAGGGCTCACATGCCCATGTGGTCCAAGGGACACACCCGCGTGACACAGAGACACGCCAGTGCTACGGGCCGTATTCGACCCGGTGTAACTCTCTAACTTGTGCACACGGCCATGCCACACGTCTGTGTGCTGAGCCATGTGATTAATTTTATTTTTCAAATTTAGGTGCAGGTTTCACATGACCAAGACACACGCCCGTGTTCTGAGCCGTGTAACACACATGGTTGATATACAGGCCCATGTTTCTATCCGTGTGCTCAATTCTTTGCATTCTATTTCTCAAATTTAAGGTGTAGGGGACACACGGCCTAACCACATGCCCATGTACCATACTGTGTGTCACACACAGTCTAGACACATGCTCGTGTGCTCAATTCTTAGCATTCTGTTTCTCAAATTTAAGGTGTAGGGGACACACGGCCTAACCACACGACCATGTACTAGACTGTGTGTCACACACGATCTAGACACACGCCCGTGTGTCTGCCCATGTGGACAAAATAAAGTCATTTCTAGCTTTATTTCTCACCCAAAATCACATCAATGACTTGCACTTAAACTCACATCCAAATACCAATCATTTCAAACATTCAAATTAAGCAAACTCTATCATTCAACAAGGCATATCATTACATGCATACATGTTTATAATCTTACCTTGGTATATTCCATATGTTAGGCATAATTTGATCAACTACTTAACATGTATATAGCTACCATAGTATGACATTACAAGTGTATCAAAAACAACCATTACTAGCTATTCCAATGGCTAGATTACAAACCACATATTTAAGCCATCTATGGCCAGTTAGCCTATACATGCCATCATACGAAAATGATTTTACTGTATACACCCAAAATAAGCTATTAGGTAGTGTGATGATGCACTAATGACCTCCAACCTTCTTGAGCTTCTGAGCTCTATAAAACTAGGGAAAATAAAACAGAATAACCATTACATGATTAGTAAGTTTGTATAACAAAAACTAAACTTACCAATCCCGTTTATTAAATCTAAGCATACAAAATCATGTTTTCCATCAACTTGGAAAAATTGCCTAAACACATGCATTCAATGAAACATGTTAGTCACAAAATTTTCATATACATCAAGGAAACATAGATGAGCTCATTATACAATTTTCCATCAAGATATTATTCATTTCATCCCATAACTATCTTATCATGCCAAGAGTTGTGTCCGTTGAATCATTGAAACTCTGATGGATACTCAAGTAGTACATTCAAGGTGTACAATTCAATAACCTATCAATTTTTATTCAAGAGTACCCATTAGGGCATTTAATCAAAGAACAAACTCTAGAGCCACATATGAAATTTCAAGATTAC
Source organism: Gossypium arboreum (assembly GCF_025698485.1). Classification (NCBI taxonomy): domain Eukaryota; kingdom Viridiplantae; phylum Streptophyta; class Magnoliopsida; order Malvales; family Malvaceae; genus Gossypium; species Gossypium arboreum. The sequence continues at coordinate 88,833,290 of NC_069082.1, read as the reverse complement.
CAGTCTAGGCTAAATCCTTTATGTAACGTATGCTTAAAAGAGCTTAATTAGGATTACTAGTCTAGGCTAAATCCTTTATGTAACGTATGCTCAGAAGAGCTTAATTAGGATTGCCAGTGCAGGCTAAATCCTAATTGTATCATATGCTCGAGAGGAATTATATCAGGATTACCCGTCCGAGCTAAATCCTTTCTATAACGAGGTCAATAGGATTACTCGTCTGAGCTAAATCCCGCCAGCAACAAATACAGGACCTCATTCATTTTGGAACAGCATATATATTCATCAGAATTCAATATTCAAACGAGACGTTACCCTTTTTCCAATATTTCCAAACATCGTTCACACATTTATAATATTCACATAAATGTAAATCATATTGCATACAATCATAACACTCAAGTTAACATATTTACATGCTCGATTAAGTTATACGAACATACCTCGACACTTGTTCGCGTAAATAATCTACTAATCCGAAACTTTTCATTTTCCTCGATCTAACATCAAATTTGTGTTGTCCATATCTATATAAATAACTTTAATCATCAATTTCACACATTACATATTCATTTGGACTCAATTTACATTCTAGGCAAAATTACCATTTTGCCCCCAACTTTTCCATAAATTCCAATTTTGTCTTTAGGCTCGGAAAATGAAATTCATGCGATCTACTCCCTATTCCAAGCCTAATTGAAATTTCAACATAAAATTTGCAACACATTTTTTTATAAATTTCAAAATTTTTCATCAATTTTCACAATTTTACATTTTAGTCCCTAAATCATGTTTTCATCAAAAATCACTTTGCAAAAGTTGTTTATCTATCAACAACCTTTCATTTTCTACCATAAATTTTAATTTTTTAGCATATTCATCCATCCATACTTTGATAATTTTTCAAATTGATCCTCCAAATAGAACGATTAAGCTATCCTGGTTTTAAAAATATCAAAATTACTAAAAACTGGACAAGAAAACTTACCCCATTAATCCATGAAAGTTTCTCCTCTCTCTCCTAGGTTTCTATGTATTTTTGGGGAAGATGATGAGAAAAATAAGATGATAATTCTTTTATCATCTTTTAATTAATTAAGTTAAGTCAATTTCCAATTTAGTCCTTGCCCTTTTTTTAAATTTCCAGGGATGAGTCACCGAAATATCTACATACTTTTCTTTAATGCTCTAATTACCATATATGGACCTCAAGTTTTGAATTCCATAGCTATTTAATCCTTCTAGCTACTAGAATTAAACTTTTGTATTTTATGTGATTTAGTCTATCCCGTAATTAAGCACATAATCGATAAAATTTTCTTATCGAAATTTTCACATGACATTTCTAATACATTACGGACCTCGTAATAAAATTAAAATAAATCTTATTTTTGAATCAGATTTTTGGTCCTAAAACCATTGTTTCGATTTTAGTGAAATTGGGCTATTACAACTCTCCCCCTTAAGGATTTTCGTCTACGAAAACCTTACCAGTAAAAAGATTTAGGTATTGCTTTCTCATAGTATCCTCCGGTTCGCAGGTAGCCCCTTCTATATCGTGTCGTTGCCAAAGAACTTCTACTAATGCTACCTTTTTTATTTCCTAACTCTTTTGTTTCCTGAGCTAATATTTTGATCAGTTCTTCACTATATGTCATATTAGGCTGAATCTCTACCTCTGTCGGAGAAATAACATGTCAAGGATTGGATCGATACCACCGTAGCATAGACACAAGAAAAACATTATGAATCTGATCAAGTTCTGGTGGTAAAGCTAACAGATATGCAACTAGTCTAATTCTTTCTATAATCTTATATGGTCCAATGAACCGTGGACTCAGTTTTCCTTTACAACCAAACTGGAGAACTTTCTTCCAAGGCAACACTTTCAAGAATATCTTGTCACTGACTTGAAATTCTATTTCTTTTCATTTCAGATCAGCGTAGGACTTTTGACAATTAGAGGCTGCTTTCAAACTGTCCCAAATTACTTTCACTTTTTTCCTCAGTTTCATGGACCAACTCTGTGTTACTTTTTCTCACTGAGTTCTGTCCAATACAATAGAGTTCTACATTTGCAACCATACAAAGCTTCATACGGTGCCATTTTGCTAGACTGATAACTGTTATTGTAAGCAAATTCAACTAAAGGTAAATACTTTTCCTAGTTACCTTCAAACTCAAGTATACAACACCGAAGCATACCTTCCAAAATCTATATAACACGTTCAGATTGACCATCTGTCTATGGATGAAATGCAGTGCTAAAGTGTAACTGAGTACCCAAAGCTTCTTGCAATTTACTCTAGAATCGAGAGGTAAACCGAGGGTCACTATAAGAAATAATGGAGACAAGCACTCCATGAAATCTGAGAATCTCAGAGACATATAATTTAGCCAATCTGTCCAATAAATAATCCATAAGTACTGGAATAAAGTGTGCAGACTTTGTCAACCAATGAAAAATTACCCAAATGGCATCTTTTGGAGACAGGGTAATCCCGATACGAAGTCCATGGTAATCCTTTCCCATTTCCATTCTTGTATCGTAACTAGCTGTAATAGTCTAGAAGACAACTGATGTTCAGATTTTACTTGCTGACATATCAAACATTTAGATACAAACTTAGAAATATCTCATTTCATTCCTGGCACTAGTACATCATTTTCAGATAATTATACATTTTATTACTACCAAGATGAGTAGACATGTTACCATTACGAGCTTCATTCAAAATCTTCTGTACTAGCTCTAAGCTTTTTGGTACACATACTCTGTCTCTGAATAATAGACAATCATCGGTTCCGATCTAAAATTCTAAGTCAGGAGTCGATTCAATTTGTATCCATTTTGCTTGCAACTTACTATCATTTTTCTGAGCTTCAAAGATCTATTGCAAAAACGTTGGTCTAGCTTTTAACTCAGCTATAATTAAACCATCCTCAGATAACAACAATCAGGTATTCATTGCTCGTAAAGTATACAAGGACTTTCTGTTCAGAGTGTCTGCCACCACATTGGATTTTCCCGGATGATAATCAATAACCAGATCATAATCTTTCAATAACTTAAGCCACCTGTGCTATCTCAAATTCAAATCTTTCTGTGACATCATATATTTCAGACTTTTATGATCAATGAATATATAACATTTTTCACCAAACAAATAATGTCATCATATTTTCAATGCAAACACTATGGCTACCAATTCAAGATCATGTGTTGGATAGTTTCTTTGGTATGGTTTTAGTTGTCTTGAAGCATAGGCTACTACTTTACGTCCTTGCATCAAAACACAGCCTACACCATTCAATGACGCATCACTGTACTATAAATTCCTTACTCAATTCTGGCTAAACTAACACTAGAGCTTCTATCGATAAAGCTTTTAATCTGTCAAAACTCTGCTAGCATTTATCAATCCACTCAAATTTCACATCTTTTTTCAATAGATGAGTCATCGTAGTAGCTATTATTAAAAAACCTTTTACAAACCTCTGATAATAACCAGCTACTCCCAGAAAACTTTGGACTTCAAACACATTCTTCGATGGCTTCTAGTTAACAATGGCCGAAATTTTATTCGGGTCCACCCTAACACCTTCAGTAAATACTATATGCCAAAGAAACTTAACTTCCCGCAGCCAAAATTCACATTTACTAAATTTGGCATACAATTGTTTCTCTCGCAAAATTTGCAACACTATTCTCAAATGCTCTGCATGATCATTTTCATCTCGAAAGTAAACCAAAATATCATATATAAATACCACCACAAACCTGTCTAAATATGGGCTAAAAATTCGGTTCATCAAATTCATAAACACTGCAGGTGCATTTGTCAAACCGAATGGCATCACAAGAAACTCATAGTGTCCATACCTTGTTCTAAAAGCTGTCTTTGGCATATTTGAATATTTTACTCGTAGTTGATAGTGAACAGAACAGTGACCAACCTTTGAAAATACAGTGGCACATTTTAACTGGTCAAACAAGTCATCAATACAAGGCAATGGATACTTGTTCTTTATTGTAACTTCGTTGACCTGTCTGTAATCAATGCATAGACTCAACGATCCATCTTTCTTCATTACAAATAGAACCAGTGCACCCCAAGGTTAGAAGCTAGGTCGAACAAAACCTCTGTCAATCAATTCTTGCAACTGCACTTTCATCTCTTTAAATTCCGTAGGAGACATTCTGTAAGGTGCTATGGATATCGGTGTTGTACCCGGAACAAGATCTATAGAGAATTCCACTTCTCTATCTGGTGGTAAACCACGTAATTCTTCTAGGAATACATTAGGCAATTAACATACAACTGGCACTGACTGAATCTTTGACTTAGATACTTTAATATCCAACACATATGCGAGGTAAGCATCATAACCCTTTCTGACATATTTCTGTGCTGATCTTGCTGAATTCAACATTAGGTAACCCATCTAGTTTATCAGACTCAACATGAAGTAATTCACCATTGCATCATATTGGATTAACCAATCCATTCCAAAAATCACATCAAATTCATCAAATGGCAATAACATTGTAACACCCTCACCCATATTCAACGCCAGAATAGGGTTATGGAGCACTACCGAACTTATAAAACAATTAAACATTCACTTTGCATACATTTCACATTTCATACAATTATCATTCAATCTCAATCAATATGTCCCTAATACGAGCCTACGAGACCCAAAACATGCTTTAGAAGTGGTTTACGACTAAACCGAAAACTTTGAAAACTCATAGAACACTTAAATTTTTTTTTCAAAACATGGGACAGACACCCGTGTGGCCCAGCTGTGTCTCTCACATGGCCAATAGACACGCCCATGTCACAGGCCGTGTGGACACTTGAGATGGGATCACATGGCCGTGTACCAGCCCGTGTATGACCTCGTGTAATTTTCTGACTTGGGTCACACTGCCAACACACATGCCCGTGTGGTTAGCTCGTGTGCAATAAAAATGGTCATACACACCCGTGTACCAAGCTGTGTGCTAGGCCATGCCAAACCTGTAGGGTATACTGACTTATGCCACACGACCAGGTCACACGCCCGTGTGTGAGGCCGTGTAGGACATACTGACTTATTTTTAATTTCAACACCGGGGGACACACAACCGTGTACATGACCATGTATCGCACACAGCTGAGACACACGCTCGTGTCTCTGCCCGTGTCGACAAACATAGGCTATTTATCAAGCCATTTTGCCACCCAAACTTATGCTCACCTACATCAAACTTAAAAGCACCTATATATAGCATCAATAGGCATTTAAATCAACCAATTCAAACATAAATCATGCGCATTCAATGCTCCCATTTTCTATACACACTAATCACAAAACATGTCATACCATTTATACCAAATTCACATTTACAATTCAATTAAATATACATTTCCAAATATGCATCATTTAACCAATTTCACAAGCAAACCAATATCCACAAATCAACCATTTGATACTCATAATGCCTATTACCATTAAGCATCAGACAAACATCATTCAACACATTTCACAAGACTTAGACACACATATATATAATTCAAACATAACCAAACAACCTAAAATAAGCCATCACTCATGACTATATATACAAACCAAAATATATACATTTTCAAGCCAATTCAAATGGCTAAATTCATTACCAACACATAACCAATATGACCAAAGTCCCTATACATGCCATATACTTAAAACATGAGCTCAAAAGTAACAACTTGATAGTTGGATAGTGTGATGATTTCTCTGACAATCCCCGAGTCTGAGTTAGCTTTAAAGTCACTACAAAATATGGAAAATTAAACAAAGTAAGCTATATAGCTTAGTAAGCTCGTATGAAATAAACTCAATCTTAACATGAATATACAAACCATCAATTTGAACATATCAACATATAATTCATTTAACTAACAAACCTTCCACAGTTGGGATCATAACCTTATATATGAACTTCACAACATTCTTCGATTTAAGCTTATACTATTCATGTACATACCTATACCATCTCGTATCAATCTCATACACAACCACATCTTTCATTTACCCGTTGAACCATTCGGAATGTTATGGGATACATGGGAAACTTACACCAAAGTGCCAATATCTTGGCCCAAAGCCAACTAAATGTATCTCGCACCCGGAGTGCCAATATCATGGCCCAAAGCCAACTAAATCTCATATCACATATACTACTCACACTAGAGCTATCAACAATCCTACTCATATAAGCTGTCAGTCAAGACGTAGCTACACGATGCTGGTTACACAAGCTGTCAAGTAACAGCAACACATGCCAGTATACTCAGCCACCAATAGGACGTACAGGACCAGCACCCAGATCACATAATCACAATAATCCCTAATGACATGTCACTAGTATCCAAATCAATTCTAAAGGTTTAACTGAGATTTCAAATGTCGAATCTTTATCAAATATTTTTAAAACATATCTGTAGTCTCGTAATCACATTTTATGCAATATTAAAGCATTTAAAATACATTTGCAATGAAATTTATCACATACGAACTTACCTTAGATGTGAAAATGAGAAACATATCAATTAGTTGATAACTTTGTTTTCCCCTGATCTAGATCCGAGTTTCACTTTTCTTGATCTATATAATATCAAATTCAACTTATTTAATCATCACTCTATTCAATTTAATCCAAAATTCACATTAAGGAATTTTTACACATTTGCCCCTAATGTTTCACATTTTTATAATTTAGTCCTTATTTCATTAAAACAAAAATTCATGCAATTTAACCACAATCCATGCTAGCCAAATTACAAATAAGTCCCTAGCAACCCATATTTTCTATTTATTTCATATTCTAACCACAAAGTTTCCATATTTTACAAATTAATCCCTAATTTGCATTTTCACTAAAAATCACTTAACAAAACTTGCATAACTATCATCAAACATTTATAATCCATCATCAAACATCGAAATACTCATGTATTCATCAAGGGAAACATCTAAAATCTTTAACAGTTTTACAAAATAGTCCCTGGTCTAGCTAGACCTAGTTGCAACGATTTCAAAAACATAGAAATCATTAAAAACCGAGCAAAAATAGACTTACATGCATAAAAAAGATAAGCCAAATGTTCAAGAGCTTAAAAATGGTGTTTTCTCCTTAGAAAAATCGGTGGAGAGGATGAATGAATAGAAAATGTCATTTGTTTTACTAAATTTTAATTTTATTACTAAATTACTTATTTAACCTTGTTTAATAACCATCAAAATCACTTAATATATGTCCATATATGTCCACTTACTTTCATAATGGGCTAATTACAACATAAGGACCTTCACTATTTAATTTCATAGCTATTAAACCCTTTTAGCTTATAGAACGCAAATTTTACACTTTAGGGGACTTAGTCCTTTTTGTCAAATTAAGCACTCAAACGATAAAATTTCTAAACGAAACTTTCACACATTCATTCCATCATAATTTAAGAATTAAAATAATAATAAAATAATTATTTTGACTTCAGATTTGTGGTCCTGAAACCACTATTCTGATTTGACTAAAAACTTGTTGTTACAAACATCAAGTCAGCCGAAAAGCAATAACCTTTTACAATCAACGGACAGTTTTTACAGATTTTACACAAGCCTAGGGGGTTGCAAACTTTAACCACAAATTCAGTGAATTCAATAAGTAAATTTGTAACAGACACTAAGTTTGTGCATATGTATAAATATATGGAACCAGGATCAATCAAAGTAGTAATATTAGTATCAAGTAGAGAAAATGTACTAGTAATGACGTCTGGTGCAGAAGCATTTTCTCTAGCACAATTGGCATATGTTCTTGTAGGTGCTCGTACCTCAGATTTAACTGTTGTATCCCTAGTAGTACCTCGACTACAACTAACATTGTCAGGGTGACGTGGTGGTCTGCTCCTCAAAACAGGATTACTCGACTTTAGAGTTGGTTCTATTTCTTTTTCAACTCTTTCTGGACAATCTCTGAGGAAATATTCAAATGAACCGCATCAGTAACAAGCTCCACTTCTCAAATGACATTCCCCAAAATGAAATTTGTTGCAATGCTTACACTTTGGTTTGGGATTACCAACACTGCCCACATTAGTTACAGATGGCGATGAAGACCTCGGGTTAGAGCGTTGAGAGCCTCACTTTTTTCAAGAATATGCCGTAGAGGTAGTAACATAATCATAATACTACTTTATTTTATTAGAAGTAGATGATTGTGACTTACTCATAATCCTTTTCCCAAAAACTTGAGCCTTTCTTTCAGCTTGTTTCTTTTCTTTACTTAATTCCTCTACTTTGTCTGCTCGACCGGCTAACACCGAAAATTCCCTTATTTCGAGAATTCTAATCAATAACTTGATATCTTCATTTAAACCCTCTTCAAAGCATTTACACATCTCAGCCTCGATTAAAACCCATTCTTTGGCATATTTTCTCAACCGAACAAATTCTCATTCATACTCAGATACAGTCATGTCTTCCTGCTTGAGTTCTAAAAATTCTTTCTTTTTTCTGATCCATAAATCTCTGACTAACATATTTCTTATGAATTCGACCTGGAAGAATTCCCATGTAACGTTCTCTATCGGTACAACTAAAGTTATGGTATTCCACCAATGATAAGCTGTATCTTTCAGTAGAGATACTGCACATTTCAAACATTCAGCAGGTGTACAAGATAATTCATCAAAAACCCGGATGGTATTTTCCAACCAAAATTTAGCCCTTTCTGGATCATCATCTGTGGTAGCTCTAAATTCTTCCACCCCATGCTTACGAATTTTATCTACCGAAGACTTACCTATTCTAGCGGGTTCAACACCCTGTGGTACCTCAAGGACCAGTTGAGGAGCAGATGGGGGAGGTCATTGTACAGCAAGATTTATTTCTAAATACTCAGTAAACCATTCATTCATCAATTAAAAGAAGGCCTATTTTGTCGCCTCACTATAAGAAATTACTATATGAAAAACATATTTAAAATGATCAGGAGCCATCACACTATTGCTAATTATATAATGGCATGTATAGGTAAACTCGTTTACTATGCTAAATTCGAGAATAGGCTAAATCATAGCTCTGATACCACTAAATGCAACACCTCTTAACCCATATCGTTGCCAAAACAGGGTTACGAAGTATTACTGAAACTTTCCAAACATTTTTTAGATAATTTACATAAATTACTATTCATTAACCGAGATTATTCATATTATCCCTTAAATGGACCCTTGATGCCCAATATGAGCATTAAAATCAACTCGGTACTTAATCAGAAACTATAAGAATTTTTTGCAACACTTCAAAAATTTTCTAAGTTATAGGGCTACACGTCCGTGTGGTCCAGGGGACACGCCCATGTGACCCTGGGACACGCCTGTGCTGCAAGTCGTATTCGGCCCCATGTAACTCTCTGACTTGTGCATAAGGACATGCCACACGCCCGTGTGCTAAGCCGTGTGATTAATTTTATTTTTCAAATTTAGGTGCAAGTTTCACACGCTCGTGTTTTAAGCCGTGTAGCATACACGGTTAAGACACAAGCCCGTGTGCTCAATTCTGAACATTCTGTTTCTCAAATTAAAGGTGCAGGGGACACACAGCCTAACAACACGCCCATGTACCATACCGTCTAGACACATGGTCTAGACACATGCTCGTGTGCCCACTCGTGTGGACAACATAAAGCTATTTCTAGCTTCATTTCTCGCCCAAAATCACATCAATGACCTGCACTTAAACTCACATCCAAATTAAGCAAACTCTATCATTCAACATGGCATATCATTACATGCATACATGTATATAATCTTATGTTGGTATATTCCATATGTTAGGAATAATTTGATCAACTACTTAGCATCTATATAGCTACCATAGTATGACATTACAAGCATATCAAAAACAACCATTACTAGCCATTCCAATGTCTAGATTACTGACCACATATTTAAGCCATCTATGGCCAGATGCCATTATACCAAAATGATTTTACTATATATACCCAAAATAAGCTATTAGATAGTGTGGTGATGCTCCAAGGACCTCCAACCTTCGTGAGCTTTTGAGCTCTATAAAACAGGGGAAAATAAATCAAAGTAAGCATTACATGCTTAGTAAGTTCTTATAATAGAAACTAAACTTACCAATCCCGTTTACTAAATCTAAGCATACAAAATCATGTTTTCCATCAACTTGGCAAAATTACCTAAACACATGCATTCAATCAAACATGTTAGTCACAAAACTTTCGTATACATCAAGTAAACATAGATGAGCTCATTATACAATTTTCCTTCAAGACATTATTCATTTCGTCCCATAACTCTCTTATCATGCCAAGAGTTGTGTCCGTTGAATCATTGAAATTCTGATGGATACTCAAGTAGTACACTCAAGGTGTACAATTCAATAACTTGTCAATTCTTATTTAAGAGTACCCATTAGGGCATCTAATCAAAGAACACACTCTCGAGCCACATATCGAATTTCAGGATTACCAGTCTAGGCTAAATCCTTTGTGTAATGTATGCTCAGAAGAGCTTAATTAGGATTACCAGTCCAGGCTAAATCCTTTATGTAACATATGGTCAGAAGAGCTTAATTAAGATTACTAGTCCAGGCTAAATCTTAATTGTATCATATGCTCGAGAGGAATTATATCAAGATTACCCGTCCGAGCTAAATCATTTCTATAGTTAGGTCAATAGGACTACTCGTCTAAGCTAAATCCCATCAGCAACAAATGCAGGACCTAATTCATTTCGGAAAAGTATATATATTCATTGGAATTCAATATTCAAACGAGACTTTACCCTTTTTCCAACATTTTCAAATAAGCAATCATTCACACAGTTATAATATCCACACAAATGTAAATCATATTGCATACAATCATAACATTCAAGTTAACATATTTACATGCTCGATTAAGTTACACGAACTTACCTCGACACTTTTTTGCGTAAATAATCTACTAATTCGAAACCTTTCCTTTTCCTCTATCTAACCTCAAATTTGTGTTGTCCATATCTATATAAATAACTTTAATCATCAATTTCACACATTACATATTCGTTTGGACTAAATTTACATCCTAGGAAAAATTACCATTTTGCCTCCACCTTTTACATAAAGTCCAATTTTGTCAATAGGCTCTGAAAATTAAATTCATGTGATTTACTCCCTATTCCAAGCCTAACTGAAATTTCAACATAAAATTTACAGAACATATTTTCTATAAATTTCAGAATTTTTCATCAATTTTCACACCTTTGCATTTTAATACCTAAACCATGTTTTCATAAAAAATCACTTTGTAAAAGTTATTTATCTATAAACAACCTTTCATTTTCTACCATAAATTTTAAGTTTTTAGCATATTCATCCATGACCTAATTTTCATACGTTGATAACTTTTCAAATTGATCCTCCAAATAGATAGATTAAGCTATGCCGGTTTCAAAAATATCAAAATTACTAAAAACGGGACAAGAAAACTTACCCAATTAAGCCATGAAAGTTTCTTCTCTCTCTCCTAGGGTTTTTATGTATTTTTGGGGAAGATAATAAGAAAAATAAGATGTTAATTCTTTTATCATCTTTTAATTAATTAAGTTAAGTCAATTTCCAATTTAGTTCTTGCCCTTTTTCTAAATTTCCATGGATGAGTCACCAAAATATCTACATACTTTTCTTTGTTGGTCTAATTATCATATAAGGACCTCAAGTTTTGAATTCCATAGCTATTTAGTCCTTCTAGCTACTAAAATTTAACTTTTTCATTTTATGTGATTTAGTCCATCTCGTAATTAAGCACATAATCGATAAAGTTTTCTTATCGAAATTTTCACATGACATTTCTAACATATTACGGACCTTGTAATAAAATAAAAATAAACCTTATTTTTGAATTACATTTGTGGTCCCGAAACCACTATTCTGATTTCACAGAAATTGGGTTGTTGCAACTCTCCCCCTTAAGGATTTTCGTCCTCGAAAATCTTACCAATAAAAAGATTCGGGTATTGCTTCCTCATAGTATCCTCTGGTTCCCAGCTAGCCTCTTCTAAATCGTGTCGTTGCCAGAGAACTTTTACTAATGCTACCTTCTTATTTCCTAACTCTTTTATTTCCCGAGCTAAGATTTTGATCGATCCTTCACTATATGTCATATCAAGCTGAATCTCTACCTCTGTTGGAGAAAGCACATGTGAAGGATCGGATCGATACCGCTGTAGCATAGACACATGAAAAACATTATGAATTCGATCAAGTTCTAGTGGTAAAGTTAATCGATATGCAACTGGTCCGATTCTTTCTGTAATCTCATATTGTCCAATGAACCGTGGACTCAATTTTCCTTTACGACCAAACCGAAGAACTTTCTTCCAAGGTGAAACTTTCAAGAATACCTTGTCACCGACTTAAAATTATATTTCTTTTTATTTTAGATCAGCGTAGGAATTTTGATGATCAGACGCTACTTTCAAACTATCCTAAATTACTTTCACTTTTTCTTCTGTTTCATGGACTAAATCAACTCCGTGTAACTTTTTCTCATTGAGTTCTATCCAATACAATGGAGTTCTACATTTGTGACCATACAAAGCTTCATACGGTGCTGTTTTGATGCTGGACTGATAACTGATATTGTAAACAAATTCAACTAAAGTTAAATACTTTTCCCAATTACCTTCAAACTCAAGTATACAACATCGAAGCATATCTTCCAAAATCTATATAACACTTTCAGATTGACCATCTGTCTATGGATGAAATGCAGTGATAAAGTGTAATTGAATATGAAATAAGGGAGAGGTAAACTGAGGGTCTCTATATAAAATGTAGTGCTAAAATGTAACTGAGGATGAAATGCAATGCTCCTGAATCGAGAGGTAAACCGAGGGTCTCTATATGAAATAGTGGAGACAAGCACTCCATGCAATTTGACAATCTCAGTGACATATAATCCAGCCAATCTGTCCAACGAATAATCCATACATACCAGAATAAACTGTGCAGAATTTGTCAACCGATCAACAATTACCCAAATGACATCTTTCTTCTTTTGAGATAGGGGTAAACCCGATATGAAGTCTATGGTAATTTTTTCCCATTTCCATTCCGGTATCATAATTGGCTGTAATAGTCTAGAAGGCAACTAATGTTCAGCTTTTACTTGCAAACATATCAAACATTTAGATATAAACTCAGAAATATCTCATTTCATTCCTGGCCACTAGTAAATCTTTTCCATATTATTATACATTTTATTACTACCAAGATGAATAGACATGTAACCATTATGAGCATCATTCAAAATCTTCTGTACTAGCTCCAAACTTTTCTATACACATACTCAGTCTCTGAATAATAGAAAATCATTGATCCGATCTGAAATTCTGAGTCAGAAGTCGATTCAATTTGTATCCGTTTTGCTTGCAACTTACTATAACTTTTTTTAGCTTCAGAGATCTAGTGCAGAAATATTGGTCTAGCTTTTAACTCAGCTATAATTAAACCATCATTAGATAACGACAATCGAGTATTCATTGCTCGCAAAGTATACAATGACTTTTTGCTCAGAGCGTCTGCAACCATATTGGCTTTTCCTAGATAATAATCAATAACCAGATCATAATCTTTTGATAACTCAAGCCACCTGTGCTATCTCAAATTCAAATATTTCTATGACATCAAATATTTCAGACTTTTATGATCATTGAATATATAACATTTTTCACCAAACAAATAATGCCGCCATATTTTTAATGCAAACACTATGGCTGCCAATTCAAGGTCATGTGTCGGATAGTTTCTTTCATGTGGTTTTAGCTATTTTGAAGCATAGTCTACAACTTTACCTCATTGCAACAAAACATAGCCTAAACCATTCAATGATGCATCACTATAAACTATAAATTCCTTACCCGATTTGGGCTGAAATAACATTGGAGTTCCATCAATAAAGCTTTTAATCTGTCAACACTCTGCTGGCATTTATCAGTCCACTCAAATTTCACATCTTTTTGCAACAGACAGGTCATCGAAGTAGCTATCATTGAAAAACCTTTTACAAACCTCCGATAATAAACAGCTAGCCCCAGAAAACTTCAGACTTCAGACACATTATTCAGTGGCTTCTTGTTAAAAATGGCTGAAATTTTAGTCTGGTCCACACTAACACCTTCAGCAGATACTATTTGCCAAAGAAAATTAACTTCCCGTAGCCAAAATTCACATTTACTAAATTTGACATACAATTGTTTCTCTCGCAAAACTTGCAACTCTATTCTCAAATGCTCTGCATGATCATTTTCATCTCGGGACCAAACCAAAATATCATCTATAAATACCCCTACAAACCTGTCCAAATATGGGCTAAAAATTCGGTTCATCAAAGTCATAAACACTACAGGTGCATTTTTCAAACCGAATGGCATCACAAAAAAACTCATACTATTCATACCTTGTTCTAAAAGTTGCCTTTGGCATATTAGAATCTTGTACCCATAGTTGATAGCAACTGGAACGGTGATCAATCTTTGAAAATATAGTGGCACATTTTAACTTGTCAAACAAGTCATCGATACAAGGCAATGGATACTTTTTCTTTATTGTAACTTTGTTGAGTTGTCTTAATCAATGCACAGCCTTAACGATCTATCATTCTTCTTTACAAACAAAAGTAGCACACCCTAAGGTGAAAAACTAGGTCGAGCAAAACCTCTGCCAATCAATTCTTGCAACTGTACTTTCATCTCTTTCAATTCAATAAGAGCCATTCTATAAGGTGTTATGGATATCGGTGTTGTACCCGGAACAAGATCTATAGAGAATTCCACTTCTCTATCCGGTGGTAAACCAGGTAATTCTTCTGGGAATACATCAGGAAATTCACATACAACCGATACTGGCGGAATCTTTGAATTAGATACTTTAGTATCCAAGACATAAGTGAGGTAAGCATCATAACCCTTTTTGACATATTTCTATGATGATATTGCTAAAATTACATTAGGTAATCAATCTAGTTTATCATATTCAACATGAAGTAAATCACCACTGCATCATATTGGGTTACCCAATCCATTCCCAAAATCACATCAAATTCACTTTGCATACATTTTCACATTTCATACAATTATCATTTAATCTCAATCAATATGTCCCTAATACAAGCCTACAAGGCCCAAAACATTCTTTAGAAGTGGTTCGAGACTAAACTAACAACTTTGAAAACTCATAGAACACTTAGAAAAAAAATTTCAAAACAGGAGACACGCGCCCGTGTGGTTTGGCCGTGTCTCTCACACGACCAACAAACACGGCTGTGTCACAAGCAGTGTGGACATCCAAAATGAGATCACATGGTCGTGTCCTAGCTTGTGTTCAACCCCGTGTAACTATCTGACTTGGGTCACACAGCCAACACACAAGCCCGAGTGCTCTAAAAAGGGTCATACACGCCCGTGTACCAGGCGTGTGCTAGGCCGTGCCAAACCTCTAGGGTATACTGACTTATGCCACACTGCCAGGTCACACGCCCGTGTGTGAGGCCTTGTGGGACATACTGACTTAATTTTAATTTCAACACTAGGGGACACACAGCCA
Source organism: Gossypium arboreum (assembly GCF_025698485.1). NCBI lineage: Eukaryota > Viridiplantae > Streptophyta > Magnoliopsida > Malvales > Malvaceae > Gossypium > Gossypium arboreum. Next base: position 88,817,639 of record NC_069082.1, on the reverse strand, counting down.
TGTACACGATTGTGTATCGCACACAGCTGAGGCACGCGCCCGTGTCTCTGCCCGTGTAAACAAAAATAGACTATTTACCAAGCCATTTTGCCACCCAAACTTGTGCTCACCTATATCAAACTTAAAAACACCTATACATAGCATCAATAGGCATTTTAAATCAACCAATTCAAACATAAATCATGCACATTCAAACTCCCATTTTCATACACACTAATCACAAAACATGTCATACCATTTATACCAAATTCACATTTATAATTCAATTAAATGTACACTTCCAAATATGCATCATTTAGCCTAATTTTACAAGCAAAGCAATATCCACAAATCAACCATTTGATACTCATAATGTCTATTACCATTAAGTATCACACAACTATCGTTCAACACGTTTCACAAGACTTAGACACATATATTTATACTTCAAACATACCAAAACAACCCAAAATAATCCATCACTCATGACTATATATACAAACCAAAAAAATTACATTTACAAGCCAATTCAAATGGCTAAATTTATTACCAACACATAACCAAAACGACCAAAGTCCCTATACTTGCCATATACTTAAGACATAAGCTCAAAAGTACCAAATTGATAGTTGGATAGTGTGATGATTTCTCCGATGATCCTCGAGTCCGAGTTAGCTTTAAATTCACTATAAAACATGGAAAATTGAACAAAGTAAGCTATATAGCTTAGTAAGCTCATATGAAATAAATTCAATCTTAGCATGAATATACAAACCATCAATTTGAACATATCAACATATAATTCATTTAACTAACAAACCATCCACATTTGCAACATAACCTTATATATGAACTTTACAACATTCTTCGATTTAAGCTTATACTATTCATGTACATACCTGTACCATCTCATATCAATCTCATAAATAACCACGTCTTTCATTTACCCGTTTAACCATTCAGAATACTATCGGATACATGGGAAACTCAGACGAAAGTGCTAATCTCATGGCCAGTAGCCAACTCAATGTATCTTACACCTGAAGTGCCAATATCATGGTCCGAAGCCAACTAAATGTCATATCACATATACTGCTCACACTAGAGCTATCAATGGGCCTGCTCACACAAGCTGTCAGTCATGACATAGCTACACGGTGCTGCTCACAAAAGCTGTCATGTAACCGCAACACATGCCGATATACTCAGCCACCGGTAGGACGTACAGGACCAACACCCAGATCACAGAATCACAGTAATCCCTAATGACATGTCACTGGTATCCAAATCTATTCCTAAGGTTTAACTGGGACTTCAAATGCCGAATAGTCGTCGAATCTTTGCCGAACATATTTGTAGTCTCATAATCACAGTTTATGCAATATCAAAGCATTTAAAATACAT